>NC_140592.1:587781415-590281415 GCF_964204655.1 Triturus cristatus | reverse complement strand
AATCGACCAGTCTGGTGAGCGGCGGTGGCAGTAACCGGGTTGGGGGCTCTGGAGGTTTATTGACGCTATTTACTGCTGAAAGTGTCCTGGTGTTTGGAAATTACACCGGGACGAGTTCAGCACATTATTCAGTGGGGCCCAAAGTCTTGGCAAGGTGGACGCCATTCACCCTGTGAAAAAAGTGGGTGGACGCTGTCCACCTGTGTGTACCCCCGACTCGTGCCCTGCATAGAAACGTGTTCTTGTGAAAGCAACTGATGCTCATGCAAAGTGCTCTGAAACCCTATTCCTTTGGGTCAAGTTCACACTATATAAAACTCCGGGAAAAAGAAAATCATCGCTCACTATCGCACAATAAACACACTCCACGCTGTTCTTGAAGCGTAAAAGGCCATTTATTAGGACAAGGTTGTAAAACACAGTAATCAACAAAAACATCCATTAACCATAACGATCCCCAACATCAAACCTTTCATTCACACCATTCATTTCCCATTGCTTCAATTCTCTCTTCCCGTTTCACTCCGTGACCCCTCCATCTCTCCATCCAGTTCTTCACTTATCTTCCAACATCCTCTCCCGTATCTCCTGCCATCGCACTCTTGCATCCCGCACCCCCTTAATTCACCCTCCTCCCCGAGGGCTGGGTGTTCCCGTCAGTGACTCTCCACCCCTCCAAAGTACTGCCAACACAAAACTACAACCCTTCCTAAACTGGCATGCTCCGACCAACCCATTACCTCACCCCAAATTCTGCAGGGTGGGCGAGTGGTCCAAAAAACTTTCCCAAACCTCACCAATGGTGCTGGGTGCAAGAAGAGGAAAAGCCTTTCCCTTCTGTTGCTGGGACTGGAGTTGGAATAGTAAATTATACTATTCCATAGTCCAGCACCTCCCTAAGGAAAGTCATTGTAACAACTTGCATTGTATACGGAATACGTGGTTCAGACGCTTTTGTTGTTCTGGCCGCGTTGTTAAGGAATGTGTGGGAAAGGAAAGCGTGGTTGTGTCATACAACCGAATAGAATGAAACCTCTAGAAAAGCTATTAAGAATGAGCTAATTGTGGTTTGCTTTCAGCACATTGTATAATAGATCCTGCTAACGTTCCAAAATACTATGGTCATGATAGACAGTAGGACGGAGGGATAATGAATCACAATGATGGATATTTGCATTCTATTGCAGTGTTTTAGCACCAGCAAATGTAAATACCAGTGCCTCTACCGACAGTACACCATAGGCTTGGATCAGATCATATGAAGAGCAGCCTCCTCCCCTCATGCTTGTGTACAAAACAGATGCAGACCTGTTTAAAGTCCTGGGAACACACAGCACCGTGAGCACTAAGTGGTTGGCACCGACCCGTACAGGAATGGGTACACAACCTTAATTGCAGTATGAAGAGGAAGGAATCCTTAGTTACAGGTCACCCTCAAGCATGCACATAGCCAGTGTGGATCTCGCAACTCGTACCACATTTTGTTATTAGCTAAAAGGTCCCAGACAAACTGTTTAACACCAGGGACATACAAACAGATAAACCAGAGATGCAACATGTTAAAGCATCTGTCTACAGGTGACAACAATCAACTATTTTTCCACACTTCTACTGTCTCAGATTCCATGCTATCTCAAAAGCCTCCACTCCCCCTTCATACATAAAGCCTTGCATGAAAAAAATGACTTTTAATTGTATCTACTGATTGTTTCTTTCTGTTTCTTTTCCATTCAATCATCCTCTCCTTAACCCCCCATCCTCTGCATATCTTACTCTCTAAGGGCCTGATTACGAGTTTGGTGGTGAGGCGCTGGGTCCACCCCATCGTTGCATCTCCAAACCCGTAGTCAGGCCGCCCACCAGATTATGAGTGTTTTTCGTGTCTGGTGGGCTTTTGTTTATGTTCCCACTGCGTTGCATCAGAAAAATGGGCACCGCAATGGGTACACCAAAAACAGTTTCTTCACAGCATGGACTGTAAAGCATATGCTGTGCAGGAACCCAGGTGCATGCACGCAGGGGGGCACATGTTGTGCTCTCCTGCAAGCCCCCTTTATTTCCTTTCCACCATGGTTTTCAACGGAGGAGGAACTGCCAAGAAAACCATGGCGGAGAGGAAACTTCTAATATGCTTGGCGGGACCATGGAAGTCTCGCCAAGCATATTGCTGCCTCTAGACCGCCGCATCGCCACCAGGGAACATCGGTTTCCTGGCGGCTGCAGCCGGGCAATGGCGGACGGACTGGCTTATATGTAATAGGGCAGTCGGAAGACCGTCACTGCCGTGCACCCGCCAGACTCGTAACAGAGCCCTTAGTGTAATGTACTATGTCACATGCCTGTCTGCCTCACGCTCCACCATACCTCTGCAAACTGACCATACCTCACCTCACAAATCACAAACTCTGCTGTGTAGCCTTCCACTGCAATCTAACAATGGCTAATATCCGCTGCCCTATCTTTCACGTCCCGCTTTCCATTGGCATAAGAAGTCACACCAATGGCCTCACCTGATTCTCTTCAAGTAATCTATCACAAATAAACTGGAGTGCATGCATGGAATAATGGAATGCTTTCATGAGACCACAAGACTAACCCCAATAACCAACAATAACTAATAACCATAATCACTAACCCTAAGTTTCCTGAGTAGCATGCCACCCACCACTTTGCGCTAAAATGTTTCGTCAGGGGTAAAAAACACTCTATAATTGCAATCACATGCAATATATAGTCTGTAGCCTGGTTTGAGCATCACCGTGCGTTTAAAATGTCAAACTAGACAAATAGTAATGTGAAAGGATGTGCTGCACAATTTACCTTCATTTGAATAATATTCCACTTCCCTTGGCTTTACTGTGTTTCACAACTTTACTATGCTTGCTGTATAATTAGGTTAAAACTGTTACCTTATGTGACCCTCCACTGCCGCACAATTCCACTGGTACTGTGCTCATGACCAAACTTAGCTGCAGGTTCTGTTTTTGTATTCGGTTTTATTTTATAGCTGCATTACTTTTTTATGTAAATACTGGGAATTCCGGGCTAATGTTCAGGCTTTCCCTTTGTTTGTGTATTTTCTAGGCAATAACCCGATCTGGAAACTCTTGAGGGAAGATGCGTCAGCACGTAAACGTGTCTGGCGGCCAGGCGCTTCCTGAAACATTTCTAACAGACATTACCTGCAGCACCTGGGGCTCCGAGCGGCTGAATAGTCTCATAACGGGCCCGCTCGAAGCGGAATCCCACGCGTTTGATTAGGAACGCGTCTTCGGTTGGTATTTTCACTAGCATTCTCTGCCAGGAAATGTTTGTCCATAAAAGAGTGAGCCTCCTTGGCACGCGGAGGCGATGCTGCTTGAATTCCTCGGTGTTTCGTTTGAAAGCCTCGGGGTTGAGTGGCAGATTGACTTTACATCTTTCAAGAGCCTTGATTTTGTGCTGCGAAGAAATAATCGTTCGTTTTTATGCTGCGGGGTGGGCGGGGATGGGAAGCCGTTCAGAGCTGCGAACCCCCAGATGTCTTTATTATTTCTATCTCAGGGAACACACAGCTAGGGCAGAGAGATTTAATGGTTAGCTTTAGTTAAGTCTCTCGACCAGGGGCGTAACACTGGCCCCTGCTGCCCTGCGTCGCATGCCCCCCCCCCCCTCCACAACCTTCAGGGGGCCTACAGTCCTTCGGAAGGAGCCCCAATTCAGCCCAAGACTAGTGAATATTTGTGAGATATGGGAGACTTAGGGGTCCCTCATCACATTCTGCAGGAGGGCCCCATCATTGAGTTACCCTCTTGCTCTCAATGCTTTGTTCAATGGCTTGGTGTTGGCATGTCTGTAGCGCTTATTATCCCTAACAGGGGTTGGCTTTTTAGATGACTAGCGTGCTACTGCGTGGAGCACATATCAGTCGCGCAACGCCCATAGGGCTTCAGCCCCCAACCCCCCATCGTGTGTTTGAGCCCGGGCTGAGACAGCTTCCCAGGGACACACACAGACAGTTTTAGAGCTGCTGTAGGCTGGCTGGTCTGGTGTCCGTCTTCTTGCAGCCGCACCTGAGTACTTTACAGGTCTTTAAAAGACCATTTACATGTTAACGAGGCTCTGTTGTTTTATCATCCCTTCTTAGCGGCCCTGCATCTCCACTCTGCCTATTGCTGGAAGACTTATCCCCCCCTGAAATTTTTAATAGCCCCCCCTCGCCTCCCCCCCCCCCGAAATTTGGTTCTAGTTGCACCTCTGGTGCATATGACGTTATTTTGTCATAAGTAAGGACATGTGGTTTGTCAACAATCTATCATAGAAGTTGTTGATTAATTTGTTATATATGCTTGTTGCAAACTATCATGCAGTGTAGTTGCAAAGCAGTCATGTATGCTTTAAGTGACAAGCAGCATGTGCAAGAGGTTAAAGGCGGATTTATGCGAAGGTTCAATCCACATTTGAGCATTTTAGGATCAAACAGAGAAAGTGCTTTTCCTCGGGTGCCTCGGCCCATGGTTGTTAATTATGGGCAGTCTGTGGTAGTAGCTGCAACTGCTGCAGCGGGTAGTACAACATTTTGTATTCCCCCCATTCTGCATGTTTATATTAATCTGAATAATCAACTGATAGTAATCCTATTAACTTGTTTGCAGTGAAAGACTTACCAATTATATTAAAAAAAGAATTACACGTGGGAATTGCACTTTGCATGGCTAAACTAATTGTTAACTAACATATGTACGCATACTAATAGTAGAAAATTAGAATATTGCATGATAAATGTTGCTTTTGTGATGTAATTGTAAGTTGCGCATTAATGAGTGAGTATAAACGCTTTTAATGTTGCTATTCTGCTAGATAATTACTTACACATAAGGGAATTAGTGAGGGTTTAACATTTTATTAGCCATTTCTATGTTTTAATTATGTTTTTGTGTTTGTTTTGCTTAAGTTGACCATTTCGGCCTAATCCAAGATGGCTGAACAAGACGTATAACTTGACTGCTCCTTACACATGAGGTTCTGGGTGAAGTGCGCATGCGTCACTGCCAGCAACAATGGCCTAGTCCTGATCCCAGGAGATGATGTTCTTATCAAGGATACTCTGGGAGCTTCGCCAACGATAATACAATGAACTGTCTTAAAACCGGAACCAGCAAGTGCGATGACTTAATCCTGCGGACTATGTGAGAACTATACCGCTTGACCCCACGTCCACCAATGGGGACAGTCTAAAACCCCAATCTTGATACATTTTGACATTAATTTCATCATAAAAGTAGGTAGGAAAATGACCTAAAAATCTCTTCCTTCTTTGACGAACTCGATTTCCTGACGTTATGCTGACGGAGAGGACGGTGACACTGCTGGACAAGTGTTATCCTAAATCTTTAAGAGACTGAATTGCGGCCTGACTTTGATGAATTTAAAGATTTTCCAAGACTTGACTGACTTAGAGGGCAACTATTAGCCAGATTAGGTAAATATGATGTTCTATGGTTTGGATGATGATTTCTAACAATTTGCAATTTTATTAGATAAACAATATTTGATTAATTGATAAATGTGTTGTGTCAATTATTTGAAGAAGAAAACTAGGATAAAGAGTAGAGTATAGATAACTGAATGGTGTCACTAAACTACAAAACAACTAAATGATTCATCTCCCAATGAGGGGAATACCACAAGGTTGGAGTTAAATAGTATTTAATGCATTTAGGGTTTTAGGTAAAGATATTCCATTCATGTCAACGTTTGGAAACTTATTCCTCTAGGGAAGCAGATCAATAAAGTATGAGTATTGGTGTTATGGGCCCCACCAATGAATGTATTTGAGTGAATTTGCTATTCTGGTATTTGTCTGTGACGAAGGGGGCATTTGATGTTCCACGCTGCAACAGTTTTTCTGGTAGCAGAGTTATGGTTTTTATTGTTTAGTTTGGTGAATATAGCTTGTAAATTGCTAATTGGTTATTGATATTGGTTTATGTACTAACACTCTATGTTGAGTCACGTTGAGTTTTATGTTGTTTGCATGGCTTCTGGGATGTAGGAAGTCGAAAGTTTGTAACGGTTCCGTAGTAGAGCAGAGGTAAACGCTGCTCTCGGGAAAGACGGAATTGATGTTACCCTGTAGGTACACAGGGAGAAACGTGTAACGATTGAAGTTGCACGACACATTGTCTGGGTTCGATTCGGTGATATCGCCGTGTGTTGCCATTAGAGACATTTTCTGTGTGAGAGAAGTGTATATGATAGCGAAGGTCACCTGTGAAATTTTGGTCTTAGGTACCAGGAGTCCGAATGGCATTCCGATAACGCTTATCACTGGAAAGGTAACAGGTGTTCTCTGAGCTTGCTAGAAGGACAAAGTAGAGGGAAGCGCTGCTTTGTTAACGTATGTCATAATTCTGTAGAAGGACAGACTGTTCGCTGTTCTTGGGAAAGACAGGATTCTGCGTGAATGTACTGCATTTTTCTGGTGTGAAAGTGCGTGAATGTAAAGGCATTTTGGTTAATTGTGAAACTCTAGTTTTATTTCTCAGGAGCATTAGGTCTCCAACTATGTGTCTTAATTCTGGAGAAATGGTTAGCTAATGCTTGTTAGAAGGGTAAGGTAAAGGGATGTGCTACTTTATCAACGGAAGTAACGATTCAGTAGTAGGGCAGAGGTAAGCTCTGCTCTCGGGAAAGATGGAATTCTCATGAGAAAGGTCTATTGCTATTCCTTGGTTAGCGAAGCGGACAATGGTGGTGTTTTTATGTTGTTACTAACAGAATTGTAAATTTTGAAACAAAACTTACTGAGTGGATTTTGTGAAGGAGGGGTAGACAGGAGCAGGAGCTGCGGCAGCGGCTGCTGACTTCAGAACGACCGCGCTGGGATTGGACAGTCGGTCAGAAACGTAGAACGCTCCGGATTGGTGCGTTAGGGTGCGCCGCGCTAGGAGTGGAGAAGTACAGGGTGACGTAGACGCTCCGTGTTGGTGCGTTAGTGTGAGTCGCGCTGGGATTGGAGAATTGTAAAAGTGACATTGACGCTCCGTATTGGTACGTTAGTGTGAGATGCGCTGCGATTGGACAGAATAGCGGTACAGTTGTAAGGAGAAACTAGTAATACACGAAAGAAAGGAAAATGTATTACGATCCACCAGAAAAGGAGAAAAAGTCTTGGTTTGGTAGAATTAAAAAGTGGTTTAAGATGGACAAACCGATTGTAACTAGGGAAGGACAGTTACTTCCTCCACCGAAAACCGCTGCATCCTTTATGGTTGCGAAATATGGATATCGCACCTGTATTTGGTTAGATAATTGGGTCAAGTATACCGAAAAGGACGGAGTGTTGGCTTTTCCAGAACATGGTTCATTTAATTTGGCAGTTTTGAGAAATTTGAGAGAGAAAATGATGAATTTAGAACCAAGACCTAGACGACACAATTTGAAGCATTGACAGAGTGGGAAGATGAGATGCATGACCGAGAAAGACAGAGAAATGGTAGAGGATATAGGTACATGTTTGGTAGGTCATACGGACATGAGACTCATGATGATCGAATGAGAAGGTGGCGGAATTCGAGTATGACTGAGGGTTTGTTTCCCGTAAGAACTGCAGGAGAGAATGAAGGAAGAAAGTGTGTAGAAAAGAGGCATAATGTGGAATCGAGAGGGTATGGAGTGAATGAGTCAGAGGATGATGTTCTTGATGACATGGTCTATAAGAATCCACCCCCATATCAACCAGAACCAGAAACATTAACCCCAAGTGCCCCAATGAAAGAAACAATACGAATCATAAATTCGGAACCAGAGTTCCAAGATTTGGGAAGAAACAATTCCATTAGAGAGGTGGAGAAGAAGTCCGGAGGTAAAATAAATGATGAAAATTCAGCAGAACTAGCAAAAACAACCCTAGAATTAACAGAGAAAATAAGAGAATTTACTAAAAATCTGGAAGCGGTAACAGTTCCAGTAACAATAGGTCCAGTAATGCCTATTTTTGATAAGCAGAAAGATAGTGAACACTGTTTGACGGTCCCTTATAAAAATAATAAACCGGTTGAACAACCAAGAATGAGTCAGAATGAGAATCCATGGAGACAGACTATGAGTATGATTGAACCGAATTTTTCAAATAACCCGTTTGTAGGCCAAAACTGTGCAGAAAGGCGTATGACAATAGTGGAGTCAATATCAGAAACACAAAAGGATTTTGGACAAGAAAATGTAGAGAAGCCAGTAGGACCATCTACAGAGGAATTGAGTGAATGGTTGAGAAGCTTGCAGAAGAAAGACAAATAATCTCAGTCAATAGATGTGGCCAAACTATGAATGGTACTGGAAGAATTAATAGTAGGAACTATCCCTACAGAAAAGTTAAAAACTTACCAAGATGAAGAGTTGTTATTTCTGTGTAAAAGCGTAACATGGAGAGGAAAAAGTCTCCATGAAAGATTAGAAGAAGTGGCAAATGAAATGGGTATTGATATTGAAAAGGTAAAAGCACTACAGAAACCATATCGGGTAGATTTCACTGACAAAGACATTGAAAACATGAATACCACAGGACGAATAGGTCAGATTAAGGAGATCGTTATTTTGTTGAGAAAATGGGGAAATGTGGACAAATGGAAAAGTAGATGGTATCGAAAACGAGATGAAGTTTTAGATAAAACTTTTTCAGCTTTCGCTGTCAGAGAAAAAGAGAAAGTTGTGACAGAATGCCCTATGAGAGAGATTCCAGGAGGAGGATATGTACATGTCCCATGGACTAGACAGGATATTTTGTCATTTACGAATGACTTCCCTCGACTACGTGAAAACCCATCGAGTGGTACAGACAGGTGGACAGATTTGTAAAATTATCCAAAGTATTGTGGATTGACCTAAATAGCTTGTTTGACATAATAGTACCAGCAGATCTATGGACGGAGTGTAAAGTCATGATAGATTGGCCGACACAGGAATACCCAAGGGATCCAAAAACAGGGGCTCCAGACCCCGAGGTCTTGAAGAAATATGAACAGGTTATGGCATTTTTGAAAAACAAAGTACCTCCTAAAGAGACAGACTGGGTAAAAATTGACAGAACACATCAGGAAAGCAAAGAGTTAGTACATGCCTATTATGAGAGGTTAATTTTGGCCTTTAAACAATTCAGTGGAGATGAAAATCTAAGTGAAAAGGATTTGAGTCATTTTGTATACAGGTTTGTATATGGTCTTCGTCCAGAAATTAGTGAAATGATAAAACAGCATACGGTAGATTGGCAAAATAAGAAAATAGATGAAGTACTGAGACATGCTAAATATTTCAGTGATGAAATTGAAGCAACACAGCGAAAATTGAAAAAAAAGGCTAGGTGGGCACAAGTAAAGGTAGCAGAGAGACAGGAAGCTCAATTAGCAGAACAAGCAGGGTCAAGACAAAAATTTAATCCTGGGAAAAGTAAAGGAAATATAGAGGAAGCTAAAAAGCAATTTCCGTGTCCTAAATGCGGTAGGATAGGGCATTGGAAATCCGAGTGTAAATTTCCTCTGAGTACTAACGATGTAAATGCATCATTGAATCCACAGGTGCAGAATGAGGTGAGTGGTCAACAGCAGCGACAACAGCAGGTTGTAACACAACAGAATCAGGTGCCAAAGCCACCTTTTCCACAGAACAAAAATTGCCAGAAGTATAGTAAAGAGAATGGATTCTACAACGAAGAATAGGTAAATAAGCCGCCACGCGCTAGCGCTGCTTCGCAGTATTGGCTGCAACGCAATGAAAGTGATTCAGAAGAGGGTTATTGACGGTGCCGAAGGGAGGAAGAAGAGTGTGTGATTGGCGCAACTCTAGAAGTAGACCAGACAGGCCCATTTGTAGATGGAAAAGTTAATAATGAAAATATTACTTTCCTAGTTGATACTGGTGCTACTCGATCAACTGTTAGATCAGCTGATGTCAAGAATCTTCCTCTCTCCGATGAAACGATCTAAGTAGTTGGTGTATCCAACAGACAGATTAAAACTTACCTTACAGAACCAGTGAAAGTTAGCATAGGGAAATTCTCTGAAATGCACCGATTTGTCGTGTGCGTCACCAGTCCTGTGAACTTGTTAGGTAGAGATTTATTGTGCAAAATGAACTGCACTATATTTTGTACTCCAGATGGAATAGCCTTTGAAACACCAGATGATGATGTGCTGTATAAAATGACAATGGCAAACAGGGAGAAGGAGGTTACTGGAACCTATGCTGTATTTAACCCTGATGAATTACCAAAAGAATTAAAACAATCTGTAAAAGCAGAAGTTTTGGGATTTCACCGGAGAAGATGTAGGATTGATGAGAAATGTAGACCCAGTAAAAATAACTGTAAAAGAGGGAGTAAGTTACCCAAATGTCCCACAATATAAATTGACACCTGAAATAATTGAAGGAGTTACTCCTGTGATTGAGAAAATGATAAAACAAGGAATTTTGAGAGAAATAATGAGTAGCCCATGTAATTCACCAATAATGGGATTGAAAAAGCCTAGTGGGAAGTTCAGGATAGTGCAAGATCTGAGAAAGATAAACAAAATTATTGTACCATGTTGTCTCATTGTACCGAATCCATCTGTGATTTTATATCAGATTCCCCATGACGCAGAATGGTGTACAGTGATTGATCTATGCCATGCTTTCTTTTCCATCCCTTTGCATCATGACAGTCAGCAAATTTTTGCATTTCGTTTCGGTGAGCGTATTTTGGCGTGGTGCCGAATTCCACAGGGGTATACAGAAAGCCCCTCAATATTTAATCAGCTATTAAAAAAATCTTTAGAAAGTCTTGAAATGCCCGAAAATTCTGTATTGGTTCAAGGAAACCTAACCAGAAGTATAAATCACTGGAATGGACATATGTGGCCCTGTCTGAAGTAAAAGAAGAGGCGGATAGCCAAGGAAATCCAGAGGTGGTTGTACCGGAAGTGGTTGAGGAAGACGAAGAATCGGAAATCCTGAGAGTTATCTTGTCCGATATTGGAGTAAAAGCGGATGTTCAGGACATTCTGTACACTGAAAACGAAGGAAAAGTGAAAGATGATGAAATGCCAAACTGAATGAGACAAGAAAACTACTGATGGAAAGACAATAAATACAGAAAAAGACAAAAACTGGTAGAACCACGTAGGTGCTTAGAGCCTTGGGTTAGAAAACTAGTTGTGAAGTAGAAGAGGCTAAGTCAAAAGACACGGTCCATTTTAGCGAAGATGGCAAACATAGATAGTAGCAAAGGAGAAGATGGTGTAAAATGTGTTGTTGTTGTACAGGATTATTAATGCTTCTTTGGAGTATACTTGCTCTATTAATCTCATTTAAAGTTACTATAGATACCTTAGAAGGACATAATGATAATATAACTAATATAGGGAAGATTCAAAAGGTAGTTTCGACTAGAATAGATAAAAAAATATTTGCATAAAGACAGGTCTATAACAGATTTTTCTAATAATGTGTTTTCAAAATTATTGTATGAATATGTAAAAGCAATGGACGTAAGGGACTGATATGTATTTATGCAGTTACCTTCATCTGTATCTGAAGGAGTGACTTATCATCACCTTCCAGTAACATATGGAATAACATGCAGTGTAATAGCTAGTTTAGTTTATCAAACAGGTAAATTAGAGTATTATTTTTCAGATGTAGATACTATATTTTCACAAGTACCGGCAATTAACAAACTAAACAAGGTAAAACCTGCAAAGGTATTAGGTACATTTTTCTTAGAGACTAAAGAACTAACATTAGAATACATATTTAGAAATACCTTGACTTGCAGTTTAAAGAAAGAAGAGAAGACATTTTTAGATATGGTTGAAGAAAGGAGATTGAAAATGCAAAGAAAGGCTTCAGAAGGGAAAGTGGAGAAAACAGTTTGGGATGTAGAAATAGAGAAACACTTGAAAGGGGAAACGAGTCCAGGCTTTAGATTGGCCTCAGAAAGGGAAATTGTGTATAAGAAGGAATCAAACAGTGTATGATATATGAGGATGGGGATTTTAAGGTGGAAAAGATCCAGTTTTTCCAGGACTGTATTTCATTTGTGGGAACAGGGCATATTATCGTTTGCTAGACCATTGGTATGGCGTATGGTATGGCGTATGTTATGTTGGCCTGGTTTTTCCAAAGATTTTTCATATGGATAGAGGAGAAGATGGTGTACATAGTTTAGGTAGTTATTTAGCACGTTGTAAGAGAGAATCTTGGACAGAAATTGTGGGTGACATTTTTGGAGCACTAATACCCGCAGTGGGAATATCTCTGAATACAAACAAAATTAGAAGACTTTCAACAGTAGTGGATCAGTTGTCAACAAGCACCGCTGGAGGATTCTTATTGGTAAATACTGAAATGGTTGCCATGCGTGCTATGGTAATGCAAAATCAACTTGCCCTTGATATTTTATTGGCAAAAGAGGGTGGAGTCTGTGAAATGCTGAAAGTTCAACATTGTTGTACTTACATTCCTGACGAAAATAGAGATTTGAAAATGTATATTAAGAATATTACAGAATTGCATGACGAAATTGCACCACTGGAGGTTGAAGGTGTTTGGGAAAAGATTGGAAAGAAAATATCAGTTTTTAAAGATTTTGTAGGTAAACTAGGTAGTACATTTTTAGGTAAAATATTATTTCCATTAACATATGTGATTTTCTTAGTATTAATAATTAGACTAGGATGTATTTGTCGTAGAAAAGATAAAAATCAGAAAAGATTAAAAAGAGAAAACTTAAGGAGAAGAGATAAGAAACAAGAAAGAGAATTTGAAGAAATAGAATTGGAAGAAATCAAGGAGAGTATGTATAAAACAGCAAAAAGAGAAGAAACAAGGGAAACTGAAATACGAATAAAACAAGAAATCACTTTGAAATTCCGTAAAAGGGGATACAAAATTTTTGTTGGTGTGGTGATATAATCACCAAAGGGGGGATTGCTGGAGCGGGTAGTACAAAATTTTGTATACACCCCCATTCTGCATGTTTACATTAATCTGAATAATCAACTAATAGTAATCTTATTAACTTGTTTGCAGCGAAAGACTTACCAATTATATTAATAAAAGAATTACACATGGGAATTGCACTTTGCATGGCTAAACTAATTGTAAACT
Source organism: Triturus cristatus (assembly GCF_964204655.1). Taxonomy (NCBI): domain Eukaryota; kingdom Metazoa; phylum Chordata; class Amphibia; order Caudata; family Salamandridae; genus Triturus; species Triturus cristatus. The sequence continues at coordinate 590,268,290 of NC_140592.1, read as the reverse complement.
TAACATATGTACGCATACTAATTTTAGAAAATTAGAATATTGTATGATAAATGTTGCTTTTGTGATGTAATTGTAAGTTGAGTGAGTATAAACACTTTGAATGTTGCTATTCTGCTAGATGATTACTCACACGTAAGGGAATTAGTGAGGGTTTAACATTTTATTAGCCATTTCTATGTTTTAATTACGATTTTGTGTTTGTTTTGCTTAAATTGACCATTTCGGCATAATCCAAGATGGCGGAACAAGACGTAGAACGTGACTGCTCCTGACACACGAGGTTCTGGGTGAAGTGCGCATGCGTCACTGCCAGCAACAATGGCCTAGTCCTGACCCCAGGAGATGATGTTCTTATCAAGGACACTCTGGGAGCTTCGCCAACGATAATACAATGAACTGTCTTAAAACCGGAACCAGCAAGTGCGATGACTTAATCCTGCGGACTATGTGAGAACTTTACCACTTGACCCCACGTCCACCAATGGGGACAGTCTAAAACCCCAATCTTGATACATTTTGACATTAATTTCATTATAAAAGTAGGTAGGAAAATGCACTAAAAAACTCTTCCTCCTTTGACGAACTCGATTTCCTGACGTTATGCTGACGGAGAAGACGGTGACACTGCTGGACAGCTGTTATCCTAAATCTTTGAGAGACTGAATTGCGGCCTGACTTTGATTAATTTAAAGATTTTCCACGACTTGACTGACTTAGAAGACGACTATTAGCCAGATTAGGTAAATATGATGTTCTATGGTTTGGATGATGATTTCTAACAATTTGCAATTTTATTAGATAGACGATATTTGATTAATTGATAAATGTGTTGTGTCAATTATTTGAAGAAGAAAACTAGGATAAAGAGTAGAGTATAGATAACTGAATGGTTTCACTAAACTACAAAACAACTAAATGATTCATCTCCCAATGAGGGGAATCTCACATGGTTGGAGTTAAATAGTATTTAATGCATTTAGGGTTTTAGGTAAAGATATTTCTTTCATGTCAGCGTTGGGAAACTTATTCCTCTAGGGAAGCAGATCAATGAAGTATGAGTATTGGTGTTATGGGCCCCACCAATGAATGTATTTGAGTGAATTTGCTATTCTGGTATTTGTCTGTGACGAAGGGGGAATTTGATGTTCCACGCTGCAACACAACCCCTGCATGCCCATCAGTATCCCTTGCACTGCTCTTGCAGGGTCCATGAAGGCATCAGCAAGAACTGAAAATATAGAAAGATCTACCATGCCTGTTTACTTCCTGTGGGTTCCACTCTGAGCCTTTTCAAGAGCCAGTTGGCTGCAAATTAGAGGTTTCTTATGGTTCAAGGTTGGAAAAAGGGATCAAACCTGTAATGTCACAAGGGTGCAAAGAGTGCATGATGTCACTTCCTCTAAAACCTGTTATTTTGTTAAGCTAACATCTATAACTGAGCCCTCATCACCTGTAATGGGCATGTTTAAGAGTGGGGTTGCATTGCGCTTGCATCACCTAATGTGGTGCTTGCCCGACGCAAGCCCATAATACGACTTAGGAAGCCTGAATGGCTTCTTAAATCCAGAAAGCACAACTCAGCACAAATCGCTGTGTTGTCTTACTCTGTGCCAGGGAGGCATTCCATGGATGTTGCATGGGTTTTACAACGCACCATCCAGTGATTTTTCCCCGGGAGTGTTCCAAAATGCTATGCCTAGAGTGCAGCACCTGGAAGGCACCTCCTGACCTATCCAAACTCTGTGGTTCCTGAGTCTGTTGTTCTGGCTTCCGGTTTCCGGCTTCCAGGCTTCCGGTCAGCCCGTGCTGCATTTGGGATCCTGCAGCCACGCTGAGCTCCGGCGTTCCTGTCCTGGCGGCCTATTAACCGGCCTTATACTGTGTCACGCCGTTTTGCCGCACCGCAGCCCCGCTCATCTGCCTCCACCCCTCTGCTCTTGCTGCCACCACCGCTTCCTTGCCATGAATGCCCACACCGCGAGGATGATGACAAAACGGCCCGGTAAGCCAGTCAACACACTCCAGGTGCCGCTCACGGGTTGCGGTTGCTGTGGCTTGGTTTGGCAGTGGTTGGTCGCCTGCAGCCTGGGGGGCATAGGGGCTAAAGTGGGTGTGGTAGTCAGGCTTGCCCCCTCCTCTGCGCACTTTGCTCGTCTTCACTCTGCCCGCTCCGCGCCACCCTCTTGGTCTCTCCTGGCCTCTCAGCCCTACCTGTACTCCTGCAACTGCTCTTCTGCCAGCCTGCTTATCTGGCCTCTGCACCTGCTCTTTGCTCCTTGCCGTGGTGCGGCCCTGAAACATCTAGACGCGCCGCGGTGTGGCTTAGTGGAACGTGAAGGAGCAGTATAGCAGGAGGGGGGGCAGGTGGGGTAAGAGACGGGGTGTGGGGCTCAGTGCATTGGTGTGTGCTCTGGTGCGGAGGGGGCAGCATCCGAGCCCCAGCTCCAGCCCAGTTCAACGACCACAGCACCTCAAGACACACCTCAAGACGCCGTACACGCAGCACACACAGCATGAAACTCTGTGCTGCAGCAAACTCTTCCACCCTTTCATCCCCCCAACTTCAGCTCCAGCTCAGCTCCACCTTACAATCTAGATTACTGAGCTCTTCAAGGAGAAAGGAGGAAAGGCAAGGCAACACCCACCAGGCCATCAGGATTTCTGCCAAGAGTCAAGGACCAAGCCAAGGAAAAAGTGGGGAAGAAACCGGTAAGGGGCCCCCACAACACTTACAACAACTGCTACAATAAGATCAGGGAAGGCAAGACAGCAGCCGGCGCCGAACCCTAGCAGGAAAATGCGCAGGACAACAAAGAAGACTTCTGGCATAAAAGACTTAGAAAGCACAGAAGACCTGACGACAAAGGAAGAGGAGACCCCTCTGACCACCCCACTTCTCAGCAGTACGTTGGCACAGCCGATTGTCAATGCAAATACCGCAACCACCTGGGCAATCAAGACTAAAGGTTATCAACCAAAAATATACTCCAAATTCTCCTTCTTAAAAGATGCCGGGCCGGTTTTATGCCTAGCCAGCAACAAAGAAAGCAATCTTCCAACCCCTCTTCAACCCATAAAAATACTTCACATTGTGCGACAGCAGCCAAATGCAGACTATGAAAGGCTCCCGGCCGGCAGGGATATGCTACGCGCAACAAGACCCCGCGAAGCAAGCGCAGAAGATGAGAAGCACAAAGGGGACAAGGCACATGAAGGAACAAACAGGTCCAATCGGAGCTGACATCGAAAGAAAATACCACCAACAAAAACATCAACAAAATCAACGTAAGGGAGATAGATGGCCAAGTTCAGACTAACAGCTTCATAGAAGCCATGGAAGAGGAAGCGAACCAAAATATCAACAAACACACCCCTCTCAGCAACAACAGGGAAGGAACCTCTATCAATTGGGCACCACACAACCCGGGAATATTGGGGCCGAAACATCGTGAACGCCAAGAACAAGAACATGGAAACCTTGCTAAAAATAACATCAACAACAATAAAAACAATACTCTAATGGAAGAACCAGGCACCCCCGAACTCCACCAACAACAATAAGAAACGGAAAACCGAAGAAATGACCGTAATAAGGCACAACCCACGATGGCAACAACGGGGAACAACGATCCCATGCACATGTCAATCCAAACGGCGGCAGGAGAAACTCAGCCCACCGCTCTAATACCACTGGAAAGGCAGACCCTACCAACTCAGGAACAGCCGCGTGGCAGCACGGCCAATTACCTGCAAGCACTGGGCAAGATGAACTAAAAAATAAAATACAATGGCAACACACCTAAACAACGCAGGAAACGGAACCTGAATCATCCTACCTCACACCAGAGGAATGGGAGGAATTGTTTGCCTCATACTCTCTCGCGCCTCAAGCTGAACCCCAACGAAGAAACAGCTCACCAAGGATTAACATAAAACACTCCAAATTGCAAGGAAAAGAAGACCTTTGGACCACTTTGCTACACACATAGCAAATGTCGGTAAACGCCATGCAATATCAGTCCGACAAGATGGACATCCAATTGTCAGTTCTCAACTCTATCTCGATCTTTGTCGCAAATATTGACAACAAACTGGCAGATCTCAATAATCTGATCAGAAGAGCACAAGCGGAGACACAAATTGTACAGGCTAGCTGCACCTGAGTAACCATAGTAGATAAGCTGGCAACTCTCCCAATGGTAATGGACAACCTCCTATCCGATATAAGAGACGCTGTGTCACTGTTCTGCTTTGGTTTTCCCTCCAGATAGAACCCGCTCCACAGAGCCTTTCTAACCCAAACCAGAACGTTACCCCCTCCCTAGGGCCTTTTTACACCTAAATAACCACATATATATATGTACCACCTAAGGACAGGGAATTCCTATTATATATATATATATCAAGACCTCACAGTCTCGCGATCTCAGCAACCACAGTCTCACGGTCTTAGGCAGACCCAGAATCTCCTACCCAGACGGCAGCAACACACAGTCTCGCGGTCTCAGGCAGACCCAGAATCTCCTACCCAGACGGCAGCAACACACAGTCTCGCGGTCTCAGGCAGACCCAGAATCTCCTACCCAGACGGCAGCAACACACAGTCTCGCGGTCTCAGGCAGACCCAGAATCTCCTACCCAGACGGCAGTCACACACAGTCTCGCGGTCTCAGGCAGACCCAGAATCTCCTACCCAGACGGCAGCAACACACAGTCTCGCGGTCTCAGGCAGACCCAGAATCTCCTACCCAGACGGCAGCAACACACAGTCTCGCGGTCTCAGGCAGACCCAGAATCTCCTACCCAGACGGCAGCAACACACAGTCTCGCGGTCTCAGGCAGACCCAGAATCTCCTACCCAGACGGCAGCAACACACAGTCTCGCGGTCTCAGGTAGACCCAGAATCTCCTACCCAGACGGCAGCAACACACAGTCTCGCGGTCTTCAGGCAGACCCAGAATCTCCTACCCAGACGGCAGCCTTAGCACGAGCTCATCCTATTATTACCGTAGTACACGACAGGGGAATCGGGGTTACTATATATCAGATCACACAAAGACTATTAGTTGAGCACAACCTGTTCTTTAGTTCGAGGGGCTCCTCTCTCCCTCATTCAGTTACCACTTACCTGATCAGGATTAACATCTGTTCATGTCAAGCTGCATCTGACTAGAAGAATAGGCTATCCTCCTATACAAGAATACACAACACATGTGGACTCACAACAAGCTAGATACTTTATTTGGTTGCTCCATGCACACTCACAGAACATAATACATACCACATAACCTGCAAAGCAAAGTGGAAGATTAGGTTGTACACTCTAATAGTAAGGGGTTGACATCACCTTGGTCATATGTAGCCTGTACTCAAAGGTCATATAGGTTCCCTTCCCGTCTGCGCCTCGGCTTCGCCTGGAAGTCACACCTCTGCAGTCACAGATCTACTCCCTTCTCTTTTCTCCGAGTCACTGGGATCTCTTCCTCATCGGCTACTCTCTCCTCTTTAGATTCTTAGGTTTTCTTCTCCTTCAAATTCGTCATCTGTCTTCCCTGAAACAAGTAGTAGCTTTTCTGCTAACGGCCAGGTGCCGCCTACGGACTAGAAGCAAGTGCCAGTGTCTGCCTCAGACTTTCACTAATATAGATGTGCATTTTCTCATGGAAGATTCCAGCACGTAACCTGCCGCCCACCAAATTCCTGTACCTCCCCGTGCCAAGGACACGTTCCCAGCCGGCCGGCCTGATGTAGTGTCTTCGGCATGAAGAAGAATACAATCCTTCGATAAGGGCCGGCCTGAACCGGTTCTCTCCAAGCGAATAACACCTCCTAACTAAAACACTGCCTATGACCTAGAAGCTTCCCAAGCTGCCAGAGCAGGGGGAAAGATGGAGTCTCTCCCGTTTAAGGCCTACCAGGCCTGAATTCAGCACAGCTCCATGAAATACCCTCACTACAGAACAGATTACCCCTAATGCTAACGAATCTATCCCCTAGGATATGTATGCAAACCCTGATCTATGGGGAAGAACACAGGATCATGTTGAAGTGCCTAATAAATAGGCTCTATACACTACTCTAACCCTTAGACTTGAATGGAAAGAGACTGAAGTCACATTAGGCCCCTTTTAACACAGAAAGGCCGGGGAAATCGAGCAGTACATTTCACCCTTGACTTCAGTCTATTATACATTCATTAAACAGGACTAACATCAGTGGAAGAATAATATCTCTCCCGTTTAAGGCCTACCAGGCCTGAATTCAGCACGGCTCCATGAAATACCCTTACTACAGAACAGATTACCCCTAATGCTAACGAATCCATCCCCTAGGATATGTATGCAAACCCTGATCTATGGGGAAGAACACAGGATCATGTCGAAGTGCCTAATAACTAGGCTCTATACACTACTCTAACCCCTAGACTTGAATGGAAAGAGACTGAAGTCACATCAATAGCAGTACATTTCACCCTTGACTTCAGTCTATTATACAGAACACAGGATCATGTCGAAGTGCCTAATAACTAGGCTCTATACACTACTCTAACCCCTAGACTTGAATGGAAAGAGACTGAAGTCACATCAATCGCTCTACAACACAATGAGGCCGGAAAGATCGAGCAGTACATTTCACCCTTGACTTCAGTCTATTATACAGAACATAGGATCATGTCGAAGTGCCTAATAACTAGGCTCTATACACTACTCTAACCCTTAGACTTGAATGGAAAGAGACTGAAGTCACATCAATCGCTCTACAACACAATGAGGCCGGAAAGATCGAGCAGTACATTTCACCCTTGACTTCAGTCTATTATACAGAACACAGGATCATGTCGAAGTGCCTAATAACTAGGCTCTATACACTACTCTAACCCTTAGACTTGAATGGAAAGAGACTGAAGTCACATTAGGCCCCTTCTAACACAGAAAGGCCGGGGAAATCGAGCAGTACATTCCACCCTTGACTTCAGTCTATTATACCTAATATGAAACAAAACGAACTGATCTATGTCTAGTACCAAGTGTGCAGAATTGAAGCATTGAAGGAATACACTTGAATAAAGCAACAGATAGAAATCAAAATGCCGATAATAATCAGAATACCTAACAATCGTGTCCATGTTTAAGCAAAAGATAATCAATGGCCGCTCGATTTTGCAAAATGGTCCTACGTTCACCCTGGGCGTCCAATAGCATGTCAGACAGGACTGTAGAAGTATTATTAATGGATTTCACCATCCAGCAGGTCATTTTCTCAATAGATTTGGCATTATAGACTGCCAAAGCAGGAACACCAATAATTCTCATCCACACAACTTACAAGCACCACTGTGCACACAGAGAAGTTTGAAGCAAGGTAGAGTCAAAAGGCAGAATCACATTAGACCACGTCAAAGCCAATAGGTCAAAATCATAATTCACCTAACCCAAATAACATTATACGCTAAATCCCTCAGTATACAACATTGAGCACATGTGTGCACCACCACCCACAAGACTGCACCTCAACATACCATACCTTCTATTCTTGGAAAGACTATTCCACTAAAAGGCAGAACACACTTAAGTCAGTACAGAATGGTGGTGGTTGAGGGTCACCATAGGGTGTCAGACCACAAGTGGCTGATTCACTACATTGCACCCCATGACCCTTGATCATCACCATTCACATATGTCAAAAACAAAATCTAGCAAATAGCAACTGTATTACATAACTGAAAAGCAAAACTATCATGAAAGTACTGCATATCGCAATTGAAAGCAAAAACCATTGAAAGCCATATGTCTAAATTAAAAGTCACAACTACTAAAAAGCACATGTTGAAACAGCAACTCATATTGTGAAGTGGCTACACAAAAATACATAATTCAAAACAAATCATGACTAAAAAGCAAAAAAAAAAAAAAACTCATCAAAGGTATGTGATAATCACTTTAGAGCAAATAAAGTCCGCATTCTCCAAACACATGTAGTGGCCACAACTCAGGTGCATCTAGAAATAGCTCATAGACATCCGGATACATGTTGAATGGATACAGAAAATAAATCAATCAAGCTTTGGAACGCTCCTAATGCTGCTAATGGTTAAAGTGGAGACTCCACTGTCAAACTCAGATATAGTAGCAACAGCTACAAGTTATTACTGTTCACTAACTTAGAAAATATCTACTCTGAGCGCTGCAAAGCGTCTCTATTGATCTCCATCCCTAAAAAAAAAAAAACAGTCCTTCAGTATGAAAAAAAAAAAAAAAACACACAGCCGCCTTCCATGGCCTCCGAACTCCACGTCGAGAAAACAGTTCTGGCAAAGCACATCTTGTAATCTCCTCTTTTGTCGTTTGTTGTCACCGTCACACAAGCAGTCACCTTGTGTGAAAGGCACACAGCCTTCATGCAAATAAAGTTGGCCTCACGTGAAGGAAACAGTTCCACACTTTGCTGATCCCATTTCGCTTGGAAAGAAGCAGGCCATCATGCTCTCCGGTATACATCAGCAGCTGTATCTTCTTGATAAGGGAGGACGCCATCCAGTCTGGATAGCCACCGGCATCAGCCGCCACCGTCTCGTCTGGTGATCACTCCAGGCTTGGGGGGGGGGAGGGAAGGGAAGGGGGGAGGGGGGGGAGAGGGAGGGCCCCACTCACACGGGAGAAGGGAGTCCCACTCACACGCGGAGAACTGGGCGAATCTGAAAAAGAAACAAGCATCACTTTTCTTGCAAAGAACATTTTCAAAAGTACAGTACTTTCGTCTTGCATTTCCAAAAATACAATATTTTAATTTCTGTCTATATAGGTCTCCTCCAGCTCTGGGGAATCGTGTAAGAATACTACTAACGCTTTAGCCTCTGAAGTCTTGATAAAATCCCTCTTTTTCTATACACAGCAAGAAGGGCTGGGGCAGTCTCCTTCTCTCACTTCTCTCACTGCACCCCTCACAGGTGCTGCCCCCCTTCACAAATCTCCGCGGACACTAAATGGCCCCTTGCCAAACATAACAAGCAGAGGCTTCTCCGGCTGTCTGTAGCTCACACCTTATCTCCTTCAAGGTCGGAGTGAACTGCACGCCTGCCAACTTTCTTGGACTGTCTGCGACTCTCCTCATGGGGGGGGCCTGCGCCTGTGCAAGCCTCCCAGACATCTATCTCCAGGAAGCTGTCCCTGCCTACGGAGGAGAGGAGCTGAGATGAGATGACCCCTCCCGTAGGAATTCCTTCTCGGACTTCACAGAAAGCCCGAGCCCTGCCCAGCGTTGCTGGATGATCTCACTGCAAGACTCCCAAACAGCAATCTGAAAGACGCTGTCAAATGACCCACTTCCAGAACAACTCTTTACAGGTCTGAGAGGAAAAATAGCCGTAACCACTCCTTACCTCCAGCAAGACTGCACATTCCTTAATCTGAAAATGCTCTCCCATAGGCAAACCACATTGCCTCTAACCCTATTCTGTCCAGTATTTGTTGGGGCGCAAAAGCACAACATGTGTCCAGCATCTGAATTTAAAAGCGACCTATTATTTCCCTGCACTTACCTGTAACTAAAAAGGGCACATTGCTCTAGAAGTAACTCACGAAATAAATGTTCATGTTAATGAAGTGGCCACATATCAGACTTATTGTACACAATCAGCTGTTCACATCCAAAATCACATTGTTGCAATTCTCTTTTGAAGCAAAATGTATCATACACTGTCATGTCTAATTTATGTCCGCAACCGGTGATCGTGAAGCCTAAAACATTAGTCTGTTTACTTTCATGCACATTCCATTTAGGCTGAGAAAGCTTCCCAGAGGAATTAATTAAAACCGTCTGTGTAGCTCATAGCCTGCCTGCATTCTCGGTTACACTTATCACACCTGAATCATTCTGGCATGGCAAAGTGAACAACTTCACAGCCTGGTACACGTTTAATTTAGTCTTCAAAGATATATTAGCAAACTGGGCATCAACCAGCTCTGTTTTCAACTCACTACGTTCTTATTGCAAATGCCCACATGTGTAATGCATGTTAACCAACACTTGAAAATAACACCGCTGTCTCTCTCCAAAATGCCATCAATCACCTGCTGAATAACACCCTTCATTGCAACTACGGAGACTGGAATTTCAAGGGAGTCCCACGTTTCAGAGTCATGCTCTGAGATCTGACATGCACTTTGCAACTGAAAACATTAGATATGCATTCCTTAACTAACACTTGAAAGGGATCCAGCCCTCTCTGCCTCACGTAGCAAGCTATTTATAAGCACTCTTTACAAGACACGCTGAAACACACACATACCAATTCTAAATCAGCACAATTAGCTCACTTCACGAGCCAGCACATCATACGGTCTGCCCCCATGCAAATAAATCAAGTGATATGTAACAGTCTGCTTCCAATTACTCAGCCCACTCACGGGCTAAGGCTTCACAAGGCATTGAATCCCAGCCGGGAATATCAACGGGCAACTTAAAAGTAGATTTACATTGTCTAGAACAGATCGTGAAAAAGAGAGAAGAAGAAAAAGAAAAGAAAGAAGAAGAAAGGCTAGACACACCAGTATATCACAAAGAATATACAAACAAAATCACGCACACGCCGGCAGCAAACACGGGACAACACAACGCACACAGAATACGTAAACGGTTCATGACGCCAAATGTTCTGCTTTGGTTTTCCCTCCAGATAGAACCCGCTCCACAGAGCCTTTCTAACCCAAACCAGAACGTTACCCCCTCCCTAGGGCCTTTTTACACCTAAATAACCACATATAGATATGTACCACCTAAGGACAGGGAATTCCTATTATATATATATATATATCAAGACCTCACAGTCTCGCGATCTCAGCAACCACAGTCTCGCGGTCTTAGGCAGACCCAGAATCTCCTACCCAGACGGCAGCAACACACAGTCTCGCGGTCTCAGGCAGACCCAGAATCTCCTACCCAGACGGCAGCAACACACAGTCTCGCGGTCTCAGGCAGACCCAGAATCTCCTACCCAGACGGCAGCAACACACAGTCTCGCGGTCTCAGGCAGACCCAGAATCTCCTACCCAGACGGCAGTCACACACAGTCTCGCGGTCTCAGGCAGACCCAGAATCTCCTACCCAGACGGCAGCAACACACAGTCTCGCGGTCTCAGGCAGACCCAGAATCTCCTACCCAGACGGCAGCAACACACAGTCTCGCGGTCTCAGGCAGACCCAGAATCTCCTACCCAGACGGCAGCAACACACAGTCTCGCGGTCTCAGGCAGACCCAGAATCTCCTACCCAGACGGCAGCAACACACAGTCTCGCGGTCTCAGGTAGACCCAGAATCTCCTACCCAGACGGCAGCAACACACAGTCTCGCGGTCTTCAGGCAGACCCAGAATCTCCTACCCAGACGGCAGCCTTAGCACGAGCTCATCCTATTATTACCGTAGAACACGACAGGGGAATCGGGGTTACTATATATCAGATCACACAAAGACTATTAGTTGAGCACAACCTGTTCTTTAGTTCGAGGGGCTCCTCTCTCCCTCATTCAGTTACCACTTACCTGATCAGGATTAACATCTGTTCATGTCAAGCTGCATCTGACTAGAAGAATAGGCTATCCTCCTATACAAGAATACACAACACATGTGGACTCACAACAAGCTAGATACTTTATTTGGTTGCTCCATGCACACTCACAGAACATAATACATACCACATAACCTGCAAAGCAAAGTGGAAGATTAAGTTGTACACTCTAATAGTAAGGGGTTGACATCACCTTGGTCATATGTAGCCTGTACTCAAAGGTCATATAGGTTCCCTTCCCGTCTGCACCTCGGCTTCGCCTGGAAGTCACACCTCTGCAGTCACAGATCTACTCCCTTCTCTTTTCTCCGAGTCACTGGGATCTCTTCCTCATCGGCTACTCTCTCCTCTTTAGATTCTTAGGTTTTCTTCTCCTTCAAATTCGTCATCTGTCTTCCCTGAAACAAGTAGTAGCTTTTCTGCTAACGGCCAGGTGCCGCCTACGGACTAGAAGCAAGTGCCAGTGTCTGCCTCAGACTTTCACTAATATAGATGTGCATTTTCTCATGGAAGATTCCAGCACGTAACCTGCCGCCCACCAAATTCCTGTACCTCCCCGTGCCAAGGACACGTTCCCAGCCGGCCGGCCTGATGTAGTGTCTTCGGCATGAAGAAGAATACAATCCTTCGATAAGGGCCGGCCTGAACCGGTTCTCTCCAAGCGAATAACACCTCCTAACTAAAACACTGCCTATGACCTAGAAGCTTCCCAAGCTGCCAGAGCAGGGGGAAAGATGGAGTCTCTCCCGTTTAAGGCCTACCAGGCCTGAATTCAGCACAGCTCCATGAAATACCCTCACTACAGAACAGATTACCCCTAATGCTAACGAATCTATCCCCTAGGATATGTATGCAAACCCTGATCTATGGGGAAGAACACAGGATCATGTTGAAGTGCCTAATAAATAGGCTCTATACACTACTCTAACCCTTAGACTTGAATGGAAAGAGACTGAAGTCACATTAGGCCCCTTTTAACACAGAAAGGCCGGGGAAATCGAGCAGTACAGTCACATAAATCAACACCAAAAGAACTGGCCACATTGAGAATGGCCGAGCAACAACCAATACAACTGATAACTGAGGACATGCCTAAGACTAGTCAGCATGATGAGGGCTCGGTCCCAACAAGATCCGAGGAAAAAACCCAAACAAGGCAAGTATTACTGATAACCTCGCCAATGTTTTCAAGGCGTAACATGCCTCCCAACAGCAGACTCCCCGGAACAAACCTTTCACCAACCAGCTCGCTTACATCCAAACAGCGAAGGAAGTTGAAGAGAAAGGGGCGAAATCAAAAGCTAATTCAAATAACATCTTTGTTAGACCTGGCACCATTGGCGTGGGTCTCCTTTCCATCTTTTGCTTTTGTCTCCTCTGTGTTTGCTGGTGTTAGATGCTCTGGGCGCTGTGCCACTGCCATTCAGTGCCACAGCGCGAATGCTCCCTAGTGTAAAGTGACTGTATGAATTGGTATTCCCTATAACCCTAGCCGACCCAAGGAACATGTTTGGAAAGTCGAATTTAGTATGCCTGAGCTCAGAATATTGGAGTACATCTTTTAGTGAGGATTATTTTTGTATTCAGTGTTTGAAAGTACCACTTCTAGAAAGGAGGTATTTTCTTGCCTAAGTCTTCCAGTGTGCTCTGCTGTTATGTTCATTGGCTGTCTGGCTTTGGAGGGACAGGGCAGGCTGAGCCCGAACTCGATTGAATAAGGCAATTGACAGGTCTTCCGTCCAGTACCCCACTCCTCCCACTGAGACTTGATTTAGGTCTCAGACCCATTACAGAGGAGTTGGGTCTTAAACCCATTATTTACTGGCGCAAACTATGGTGTACGCCGGAATTGGCCAACTATAGAGCAGAGCTCCAGGAGATCATGCGCCTTGCCAAACCTGCACAAATTCCTTGGCTCAGATATATTAAGCAAACATGTGAATGCTTAGGAAGATCGGATCTGTGGTTTGATCCTGGAAATTCATGTCCCAGAATCTCACGTAAATCCATCGCTAAGGCTTACTATGAGCATCATCTACGCGCCCTAATTGAGAGTGCAAGGGAGAGGCCCCTATCGAAAAAATTTCTGGGGTTTAAAGACTCATACCAATTGGAACTTGCATTTGATAATATAGGCCCTTCGCTAACAAGGAAGCTTTACATGCAATGGCGGTATAGCACCCTCCCCCTTAGAGCGCATACTGATTGCGGGACACACTCCCAGTTTACACCGCAATGTCCAGCTTGCGCTCATCCAAGTGAGACTGATTTGCATGTTGTATTATTCTACCCACTCTATCGAAGAGCAAGGAACTATTGGCTTGTCCCACTCCTTAAAAACTTGGGTTGTAGACGGCACCTTCCAGCATTTATGATTTTAAAAAAAGATTTGTCGGCCGCAACTGTATTTGCGGTTGCAAAATTTTTACCAGCTATGTGGTTCCGTCGCAATCACTGTAATAAGTCAATATCAGTTGAATGAATTTGTTTGTAAATTATATGTCATTGATTTACAATTGATCTGTTTTTTTCTACTTATGTGTGAATTTTTTGATGTGTAATTCTTTTATGGTCCTAGTGACCGAAATAAAGATAAAGATTGATTGATTGAATAGAGAGATCTGCAGTTGGAGTATGGGGAGGGATGACCCTTTGATCTGAGCAGGGCTGTGCCTGGCAAGGTGAATGATGGCTCCACCTCCCACTGTGCGTCTGATGGCAGACCCCCTCTTCCTGAAAGGCAGGATGCCGCCTTGTAAACAAAGTGCTCCGGGACCACACCAAACTGGTTCTGGCTGGGTTCAGTGGCTTGTGACTTTTGAGAACAAAGGGCCTCATTTATGAAAAGTGAGGCATCACTGCGTGAAAACAGTGATGCGTCACTTTTCACTGCGCACTCCCTGCGACTTTACAGTATGACGCATCATGTCGCAAGGAGTCACAGATACGTCAGTATTTCTGACGTATCTGTAGGCGCAAAAGTGACGCAACTCCAGCAATGTGTCCTTTCACATGGGGCAAGCCCCATGTGAAAGGGCCTGCGTCAGTCTTACGCCTGCTGTGAGGCAGGCGTAAGATATTGACGCATTTGCACCCTAGAAGTGGCGCAGTGAAATCTCGTAGATTTCACTGCGTCACTTCTACGATGCTTACTTACGTGGGAACGCCCACCCTGCATACATTATACCTGACGCAGGTATAATGTAGCGCAGGGGTTTACAAAGTGACGCATCTAGGTAGATGCGTCACTTTGTAAATATGGCGCATCATGGCGCATGTTTTACGCCACTGGTGCGTCACAAAAAGTGACGCACCAGTGGCGCAAAAGTGACGCAGGGGCTCATAAATGAGCCCCAGACTTTTGGGGGCAGATGTATCAAAGGGTTTTACTCATGTCGTGTCTATGGGAAAATGTATACGTACATATGGCCCCTGGGGTTTAAATATCTGTGTTACTTCGGGATGTCAAGACGAACCTCTGTCCGTGTAACTAGAGAGAAAGGACTTTTAAACTTTTATCCTTCTTGCTGAAGCAACTACCCAAGGGCCTGATTTGAGCTTGCCTCCTGCTGAAGTCTCAGGGACATTAGACTTCACCCATCAGCCTTCTGGATTCCTACTGAGGGGGATACTGCTCGCAGGTGAGGCCTCTGTCGAGAATTCCAGAGCCTCTGGATCTACTGCGGGGAACGCTGCAGCTGAGGAGCTGTTGCCGCTGAGAGCCCGCATTTGCCCGTGCTACAAGAATCATCACTATCGCGGGCCGCTGCAGCTGAGGAGCTGTAGCCGCTGAGAGCACGCATCTGTCTGTGCTACGAGAATCATCGCTATCGCTATTGTGGGCCGCTGCAGCTGAGGAGCTGTTGCCGCTGAGAGCCCTCATTTGCCTGTGCTACGAGAATCATTGCTCTCTCTATCGTGAGCCTCTGCAGCTGAGGAGCTGTTGCCGCTGAGACCGCATCTGTCTGTGCTACGAGAATCATCGCTATCGGTATTGTGGGACTCTGCAGCTGAGGAGCTGTTGCCGCGGAGAGCCCGCATTTGCCTGTGCTATGAGAATCATCACTATCGCTATCGTGGACAGCTGCAGCTGAGGAACGGTTGCCGCTGAGAGTCCGCATCTGTCTGTGCCACAAGAATCATCGCTATTGTGGGCCGCTGCAGCTGAGAAGCTGTTGCCGCTGAGAGCCCGCATTTGCCTGTGCTACGAGAATCATTGCTATCGCTATTGTGGGCCGCTGCAGCTGAGGAGCTGTTGCCGATGAGAGCCCGCCTTTGCCTGTGCTATGAGAATCATCGCTATCGCTGTTGTGGGCCGCCACAGCTGAGGAGCTGTTGCCGCTGGGAGCCCGCCTTTGCCTGTGCTACGAGAATTGTCGCTTTCGCTATTTTGGGCTGCTGCAGCTGAGGAGCTGTGGCCGCTGAGAGCCGGCATCTGTCTGTGCTACAAGAATCATCGCTATCGCTACTGTGGGCCGCTGCAGCTGAGGAGCTGTGCTGCTGAGTGCCCGCCTTTAATCACCATCTGAGGATCATCATGAGTGCACGCCGCGGACCACTGCAGCTGGGAGCTGTGGCCGATGCGAGTCCACTTGTCATCATCGCGTCTCCCTCACGAAGCTGCGTGCCGTGCCCCTTTAAACCTCACGTACATTGTGCATCACCGGGTCGCGTAGACCCCGGCCTCGAAATAAGTTTGTTTCACACGCTTTTCATTGCTTTTATTGCTTTTTAAGTGCATCTATATTTACGTGCATTGTGGATCCTTGATCGCTTTTGAGCCTTGTGTTAAGCCTATATAAAGATACTCATTTTTCTATAACTACTTGTGCGGTGTCCCTTTGTAGTGTCTTCACTGCGTTATTGTGTATGGTCATAAATGCTTCACACACTGCCTCTGAGATAGGCCTGTCTGCTCGGGCTACGTTACCTCAGGGTTGAGCAGGGGTTATCAAAGGGTGTAGCCCCCTTACTCTGACTTAGGAAGAAGGGTCCCTAGTTGGACACTGGCGCCAGCCTCTGCCAACTGGAGATCCCCATTTCTACTAATCTTCTTGCAGGGTCATGAGCCAGGAACAGGGGAAAGACCTCAATGGGGATCACCCTGACACTACAACACAGGTGGGCGACAGGATAGAGTGTCATCAGGAACCTTCAGAACACTCGCCCCAGGAAGAGGGGATAGAAGCAAAAGGAAGCAACTCCCCCAAAACAATCACAAGCGGTGGAGAAGCCCCAAAGAGCGAACCCTGCAAGAACAGAGGATGCAGTCATGAGGGCACAACTGACGGTGTGGTAATAACTACATCAAGTGAATCCCCTGAGGCAGCGGACACACCCATAGTCAATCAGGAATCACCCATAGACCAACAGCGCAACCGAACTCCACAGCAATCATGTTCCATCCCGAATACAAGTCAAAGGGACAGATCGACACACTAAATAGAGGAAATATCCTACGTTTTATAAATTCCATCAACAGCCTGAAGAACATAGGATCTAATGATCTAGAGTCGATAGAATTTATGGAGTCTCCGGATCATCCGGGAGTGGAAGCGACTAAAACAGTTTGGGCTACATCTCTGATAGCAGACGAAGTTCTAAAAGAATACACCAAATTTAACACCTGGGGCATTAGGCCATGACCCTTCGCCAAACCAAGATACTCGGAACCCCTAATCACCATTTCAGAAAATCAAAAGAGTCCGGGGGTCTCAACTGAGTACACACTCGTACTCAGTGCTACGCGGAGCCCGCAGCAAAAGCTCAGAGAGCAAAGAAATTAGAGGTCAGCTGCTCCATAGGTCCAATACAACAAAAAGCACACCTCCACAAGAGTGGAGCTGGCTATCTAGTACCATAAACACAAAAAATGTAAGTTGTGACACACCAAGCTCTGTGAACCAAACATCGACACCAAAAACTCCCTCAAACTTTGCTTGTGGAACATCAACAGGGTGGGAAACAAGACCCTGGATCTGGAATTGCAAGTCTACCTACTAGGCTTCGACATAATCTCACTCCAGAAAACTTTGTGTGAATCGCCGCCAGCTCTGAACCGATTCAATCTACTCTCCCTACCTGCCATATAAAGAGTGCCAAATTTGGTCGCAGCAAGGGAGGTCTTGCTACATACAGCTCTATAAAGAGCATCTACGCTATGGAGTCAATGACATACAGCTTAGCACCTCCAAACGCTATGCAAGCACTTAGACTAAGCCTGCAGGAGTGGGTAAAAAATGAGCTGGTAATTCTCATAAATCTCTACCTACACCCTCGCGATAGAACTATAGGCATCCTGCAGTTGAAGGAGAAGCTAGAGGAAATTCTAACGGAAGAGCAGACCAACAGCCTGATCATCACTGGGGACTTCAATGCAAACATGTACAGGAGAACTTCTGAAGATACCGAGACGGAAGAGGACCCTTTTTCATGGACCGCAGCAACAAAAGATAATAATGCAGGCGGGAGACACACGAAAACAGCACAGAGGCTTTTAGCAATCCTGGAGCAGCTGGGCTTTCAAGCACAAAATGGAAGATTCCCAGGAGACCACCCACTGACTGCAACATTCCACAACACAGTAGCAAGTACCACAATAGACTACAGATTTGTTTCTCGCTGCATGTTCCCAAAAGTAACGGACTATCACATCGGAACCTCTGAATACAGCGATCATTTACCACAGGAAATTACAATAGGTTCAATCATCATACCACAAACTGCCAGAAAACATCCATGATTCAGAATTTACACCTAACGAAAAAAGAATTAAATGCAAAATGGATGACCTGGAAGGCTTCCTCATCCTTGCAAAACAACTTGTGGAAGAAGCACAATATGCAAACTCTGATGGCCTGAGAAGCTGGGAGATGTTCACAAGAAATCTAGGAAACAAATATGGTGTGAAAAAGGGAACCCACCTAAACAGGAATCCAGGACTTGCTCGGCCCAAACGCCACTGTCTCCATATTGGAAATAATGTGCAACTGAAAAAGCTTAAAACACTGATAAACCGCGCACTTCGGAGATTGAAGCAAGGCGTCTCTGATTCCACGACCTTACAAGAACTGAGGGAACTGAAAGTCAAGAGCAGGAAATTAATCTGGTGTCTCAAAAAAGATGCTGAGGAAGCATTTTGGGCTAAACTTCTGCACGACATTAAAAACAATAACAGTGCGCAATTCTGGCGAAAGGTCAACACTCTCGCCAACCCGTCAAATCCAGGCATCAATTCACACGTAAAAGAAGAGGCTTGGACAACCTTTCTACAAACTCACTTCAATAAAGATCTTGAAACTCAACCTCATATTGACAATCCTTCGGCAGATGTTCCAACATCTCAATTGCTTTCTAACATAATTTTAGAACAGCCTCTTACAATCACGAGTAAAAAATCTGAAAAACAATTCCAAAGGGTAGGCGAGAGGGCGCTCCAGGACCAAACGGTATCGCACCCATAGGATTCAAACAAGACCCGGAATACTGGGCAATCGTATTAAAACAGCCCTTTAAATCAATCCTGCGTACATCGACGATACCATCCTCATGGAGGGGCTCGATAATCTCCCCCATTTGCAAAAAAGGCAATAGGGACAACCCAAAAAACGACTGCCTGGTAGCTCTACTTGATAACGAAGCCAAATATTACGCAGGATTGCTCTTACAAGAATTTATATCTTGGGTGACAGAAATCTCTGCAATCCCGATAAACCAAACAGGCTTCTGCAAGAACATGGGGACCAACATCATGATCCTCTCATTAATGATAGCCACCTCACTTGCCATAAAACAGCCCTTGTATCTATGTTTCATCGACTACAGCCCAGCGTTCAACCATATGAATAGGAACTTATTGTGGCAAAAACTAAAAAAGCTGAATATTCCATCGCTACAACTTAAACAGCTAGCCCTCTTGCACAGTAACACCTCGGTGCAAGTAAAACTGGGCACAGGAGACTACCTAACAAAAAAGATCCCAACCACCACCGGACTAAAGCAAGGCTCTGTGCTTGCCCTGCTACTTTTTAATCTTTTCATAGCAGAGCTTTCAACTTCCCTCAACGGTAACAACTCGCACGCTCCCAAAATAGGCGGCCTTCACCTGTCCAACCTATTTTACGCGGACGACTTGGTGTTCATAAGCCGGACACCAGTGGGTTTACAGCGTCTGCTTGATACTACATCTCGGTATTCGGAGGAGATCAAACTCAGCATCACTATAGAAAAAACTAAAACTCTTTGCGTGAACTGGCGCAAAAAAAAGATACAACCTCACTGGCACTTGGCGTCATGTAAACTGGAAGCTGTACAAAACTCCAAGTACCTGGGAATCATTATTGATGACAAAGGAAAGTACACAGCTCAACTTGAGGCCTTAAAAAAAGGGGATTATCGAGCGCTGTGGCACTAAGAAACCTCAAGAATAACATCTCTGGCCCAAATATTCTTCCCTTAATCAGAGTGATCCAGGCGAAACTTATACCATCAATCAGCTACGGAAGTAAAGCTATGAGAGGGAGAGATGCAGAAACTCTGGTTCGTACAATAACAAGAGCAATTTGAATGATTTTTGGGCTACCAGGATATACATCTCCCGCACAATTAAAGCTGGAGCTTGGGATACAAAGGCAAGACCTCACCCGCAAAGGGGCTTTTATCAAAAGCTGGTTTAAAATCAAAAGGGGTCTGCCTGACTCACTAAACATGCATCTGTGGAAAGAACTGAACACTAAGGGGGCATGCCCAGCCCGACGTTATTTGGACAACTTACTTAACCAACTGGGACTGCAGGAACTTTGGGAGGTACCAGCGATCATTGCCAGCTTTAAAAAAATAGTAAATAACGTGATCAAAAAGGAATCACTCATACAGGACAAAGCTGCCCTGACAGGGCTGGTTTATCTTGCAGACCTACAGCAAGGCATCACCACAAGCCTCTCTTCTCACCAGCTTATTCAGAGCAAAAAAAGAGAAATTCCTGAAATACTGCCTAGGCATACTACCATCTGCACACCACATGGCGCCCTGGCTACATCCCCCGAAGCCAGAAATCTGCCGACTCTGCGGGGAGGGGGAGGAGGACATAGCGCACCGACTGACTATATGCAAGGCCCTAACACAGGAACGATGGATCTTGCTAAGACCTCTCTTCAATAGGAAATCCATTCGAACTTGCAGACAAGCAGTGTTAGCATCCTTCTCTGGTGAGGATGTCCAACTAAGCTGTCGCCTGGTAAAATACTTATCCGCCTCAGAAACAATCATAAAAAGGCAGGCCACCCAGTTTGCAGACTGCATCATAGCTGAACAGACTATGGTACCTTGTTCCAATTCTCATAAGACACTGCCTGTGCTGCTACCCTAAATGGGAATTTCAGTAACGTTAAGATTGGTACATCATGCACCTTAAAAGACTGTGCTGCTGCCGCAAATGGGAACTTTAGTAATGTCAAAG
The DNA here is from genome assembly GCF_964204655.1 of Triturus cristatus. Taxonomy (NCBI): domain Eukaryota; kingdom Metazoa; phylum Chordata; class Amphibia; order Caudata; family Salamandridae; genus Triturus; species Triturus cristatus. The sequence continues at coordinate 590,247,267 of NC_140592.1, read as the reverse complement.
ATTGGCACACCATGCACTTTAAAGTTCTTGCACTAGGCTGAATACCCTCTCCAACTCCCCTTTTCACGCTGATCAAGCAATGCTTTCTAAATACCCAAAGTCCCATAATGCATAACTATATTGCAAGTCTCTGCATATATCATTGCTTTCAGCATTCAGCAATCTCCAATGAAGGCATTGTTTCCTACCCTTCAGTAAGATTCTCATAAAACAGCACTTTAAGCACATAGCACTTTACTCTGTAGCAAGTTATGCCGAACACCAATCCTCCTCACCAATATCTTGTAGATGCAACATCCGCTGCCTAGCACCTTGCACCTTTTATCTGCATGACGCGCCTTTTTCAGCTCCTCCCCTCTATTCAAACTCGCTGCTAGGCATCAGACCAACGCAGCTGCGCACCACACACTGCCTCTCAAGGTACTCACTGCTCCCTTGTTTTACTCTATAGCAAGTTTATAGCCAGAGCTGCCCAGCTTTCTGTTCCCCTAGCACCCCACGGCCCTATGCGTATACCGCTTTACTATATAGTAAAATTCAGCAAGCAGACGCTCTGTAAGCAGTATCTCTTTCTGTCATAAGACAAGTAGAACACTTATGACTTTTTTACAAGAATCCTGTAGATGTAACAACTGCTGTCTTGAATTCTGCACTTCACTCTATATTCCTAGCCTGCCCGATATTCCGTTCTTTGCTGCTCAATACTACTCTTGGGTCACGTTTTATCGAAATTTTATTGTGTTTTTTTAACAACGATCTATTTTAAGTCACTAAAAATGTAAAAAAATGTAATGCATGATTGTAAAGGTTTTAATTAACTGTACAATAAACTCAACTTCAAACCTCCTTCTTCCCAAGTGAGGTGTAACAAGTATATCTTTATTTCTCCTTGTTAATTTGTCTTTCTATGTACGCTGCAGAAGAAATGACTCGGGTATTGTTTTTGTGCAGAAAGATGCCACTTCCTGCTTACAACGCAGGTACCCCCGGACCATGGTGCAACGGTCCCTGCATTGGCACTAGGCAGACAAAATGGCACCAGTGCAGAGACAAAGGCAAGACTGTACCATATTCTTTTAAATTTGGCGCATTCCTGCCTTTTCTCTGTCATAAAGCGCAGCAAGGTGACTTGCTGCGCTGCATGACTTTCTTATAAATATGCCCGTAAGTATCTGACTGAGACAAGTAGCCCAAACAAATATGATCACATTGAGAGTTGGGGGACATGGAGCCACCTCCCTGCAAACTCATGGGCAGGTAATGAGCAGTTTTGGGACCAGGATTTATTTTTTATCATCACAGTTGGAATTACAGCAAAAAAGAGGGAAATCCAGAATGAGAGAAAGAAGGAAGAAGAGAAAGATAAAAAATCTGTAAGAGTGCACTAAAGAAGCAGGAAGTGTATGGTGGTGCGAAAAAGAGGTATACGGTAGAATCACGGCTAGGCAGCTTTGGTAGTCAGCAACCCTGGTATTCTGGAATACTGCCAGTCTCCTAAGAAAAGCTAAAGGGTCCAGGGCTGGGAGGGCCATTCTGCCACACAGGCATTTACCTGGTGGGGCCCTGGTTTGGAGGCTGCCTTCAAAGCTATATTGGCTGGGGTCACCCAACCATGAAAGCCCCTATGGTCCAATTGCCGCCCAGCAGTGTGGGGCTGGTTCAAACATTTTTGTGAGGTCTGAGGTTGGTGTCAAGTCTAGCCCTAACAGACTCCTACTCTTGTTTTTATTAACACATGAAGTGCTGTTCCTAGGTTCCTAGAGGCACGTGTCTTCAGGACTAAATGGCAAGTATGTATGCAAGTGAACCTTATACCCTGTTTTCCCACCAATAACCAGTAACGAGGGGCACACAGTGCGTATGTTTGTTGACATACGCTTTCTTTGTCTGTTGAACGAAAGTTGTGTTCAAGTTGTAAGCAAATCACTTATGCACAGGGGTGTAATTTCATGGTGGGTGTTGTATTTTGACATTATATGCCAGCGTGATTGTAGGAAAATCTGAAGCTCACACCCCCAATCTTACTGACCACGCTATGCCCCTGCTTATGCACTTCCTGTGTTTGTTGTCTGAGTTTTTATGGCACTATAATAACATAAAAGAAAAGTTTTTGTAAACAAAATATGTATTTATGATTAAGAAAGGAAGCAGGAGGAAGATGCACTGAGCACACCAAGGTGCTGATGAGTACAGGGAAAATATAAAGGTTCTATTTAGAGTTTAGCAGAGTCCCCACAGTAAATCAGCAGTGCTCACTCTAATCCAAACTCACAGTTACCCCAAAATGAGTGAATACATTGATAGACGAAACAAGGAATGCATAGCTGTGTCCAGATGAGTGAGTGTATAAGTGGATGAGTGGCTGAATGCACAGGTGGATGGGTTAAATTACTGGGGGAGTAAATGGAGATATAACTGGATGAGGGCATGGATGAGAAAAATAAGCAAAGGATAGTGGCTACTTACCTTTAGAAGTTCTCCTTTAGTACTGCTTAACATACTCGTAAAGACAATGATTCAATATATAGGTGGTGATCCCCTAAAAAAGGGTTTTACCAGTACAGTACAACATATTTGCAACATAGCAAAAATCACAAGGGTTACAAAAATCACAAAAGATAATCAAGGACTACTCATAGTTGTAAGAGATAAGGTGCAGCATTAATTCATACTTATATACATAATGAAAAGATGGCTATAAATTAGGTCTGTGTAGATCTGTGTAGATCAGGTCCTATTGTCGGATCTGGTTCTCAAGATCGGATCTAAATGGTCATCCCATATGGCTGACTGAGAAGTAACCTGCTCGGCATAGCAAGAAATCACGCATAGACCTGCGTATCCTTGCGTGTTTCTACGCTTGCAAATATTTTATAGATAAATGGACTAAATTACCGCTCTATATCGCTTCTCCTCCCATCTAACGCCTTTTTTGAGCGAACGTCCAGAGTTACGCATAAGAAATAGCGAGCTACTGGCATTTGTGAATATTCATCAATATTCCACATTCACGCCTGCATTTTTAAACGGAGAGTAGGATACCATTTAGATCCATTCTTGAGAACCAGATCCCACAATAGGACCTGATCTACACAGATACAGATCCTACAATCTTAGGTGGCCCAATCTTACATCCACCTCATGACCTGAATCAGTCGCTTCCTATACACATAAAGACAAAGTTGTGGCACTCCTGAAGAAGGCCCCTTCAGTGCCGAAACGCGCGTTGAGAAGACCTAATTTATAGCTACCTTTTCGTTATGAATATATGTATGAATTAATGCTGTACCTTATCCCTTACAACTATGAGTAGTCCTTGTTTATCTTTTGTGATATTTTTGTAACCCTTGTAATTTTTGGTATGTTGCAAATATGTTGTACCGTACTTGTAAAACCTTTTTTTACAAATAAGCTTAATAAAAATGTAGATACGTTTTAATATAGCTACATTGCTTCTGTACTGAGTTCCTAATATATGATGTTGTGTGCACGATGTAGGGTTTGTGCCTACAATTATATTATTGCCCTGCCCTAGGAGTTCTAAAGCTATTGCAGGGGGTCCTTGATATTTCCATTAGGTGGTGATCTCCACCTGTGTTAGTCCTATCTCTTATGTACAACATTCTAACCATGGTATTACGGTCGCATCACACTAAGGTATTGGTTTTGGTGTAAATGTAGAAGTGCCTAGGAGGAAATTCTGGAAAACTGGGAAACATGTATTACACATATATTTAACAAATATGGATTTTCATTGAACACACAGCCAATGCAGGGTGGTGGTAGATCAAAACACATCAATCTACCACATCCAAAATCAGGTGGAACCCACCACACCATGAAGTAATCACACATAGACTGGCCATGTAAGAAGGCAAGCCACAGCCAAACAATTATTTTGACTGCAGCTGTAAATGCTTTTGTTGCTTTGCCCATCAATTTGAGGAACAGTTAGTTGCAAAGGAGAGAGAGGGAATGCAATGGCGCAGTGTGGGGAGGTCCACTGGGGCGGTTTCCCTTGGAGCAATACTGTTGGGGCGCAAACTTATTTTAAAAAAGCTAACAGTCCACGTGTTTGGGGGGTGCAATACTTTCTTTAAAAATTCTGCCCAGGGCGCTGACAACCCATGCTACGCAGCTGAGTGGCTCTACATGCTGTTGACTATTTTTGGTATATCCATGAAAACAGTACTGGCAAAATCCTGCTTCCCTCCAAATATGATGCTGGGTAAAGTTGCAGAGTTGGAGCAAGAAGTTGCTCCAACCACAGTCCACTAAAGGCCATTCCTTTGCATGTAAAATGGTGTCTCCACTCCAACTCCTGGCTACAGGATCTTTTCGGAGGACCACTGAAGACCCAGAGAGCATCTCACAGGCAAGCTTATCCCAGATCTTTTGCCAGTACTGAGATGGAGCAGTAGGCGAGTGCACCAGTATATAGCCCTGCCACAGTCACAGCTGAGTAAGTAATGGGTGCAAAAACAACAAGGTGATGGATTGAATGCTTGAATTAATCCCAGCAACTGGCAATTACGTATGGCTGCACCGCAATCCACCATATTTATGTCGATCATGCCACTCCTGTTTGGACTCAGCCATGTGCAAATCAGTCTTGACCCTTCTACTCATGGGAACAATCCAGCCCGAACTGCCAGGCTAGGTCCTCCCTGGACCAGAAACAAGCATCCTGGGACAGATTTCAGGGTATCACTCCATATCAGCCAGGTTAGCTTGAATCCAGTGGCACAGTGAGCCCAGGACCCATATCTGGGCATAAATAGCACACTTAGAGCGGGAAATGCAAAAACAACAAGTTGATAGATGGAATAATTGAATTCATCTCAGCCACTGGCAACTGCTCAGGCTACACCCCAATCCATCAGTTTTTTTGCCCACCATGCCACCCCAGTTTGGACCTAGCCATATGCAAATCCGTCTTGACCCTGCTCCCCATGGGAACAGTCCAGCCCAACTGCCATACCAGGTCTACCCTAGACTGGAAACAAGCATCCTGGCACTGGTTTCAGGTTATCACTCCATATCAGCTAAGTTAGCTTGAATCCAGTGGCGCAGTGAGACCGTGACCCAAGTCTGAGCGTACCCGGCACATTTAGGGCGGCAAATGCAAAAATGACAAGATGATGGATGAAATGCCTGAAATAATTTCAGCCACTGGCAATCGCTTGGTGCCATACCCCAAGCTATCATTTTTTTGCCCACCATGCCACCCCAGTTTGGACTTAGCCATATGCAAATCAATCTTGACCCTGTTCCCCTTGGGAACAGTCTAGCCCGAAATGCCAGGAAAGGTCCTCCCTGGACCAGAAACAAGTATCCTGGGAACAGTTTTGTGGTATTACCCCTCATCAGCCAGGCTAGCTTGAATCCAGTGGCACAGTGAGCCTTGTACCAACATCTGGGCATACCTGCGCCCTTAGGGCGACAAATGCAAAAACAACAAGGTGATTGATGGAATGCTTGAATTAATCCCAGCCACTGGCAATCGCTTGGGCCGCACCCTAATCCATTGTTTTTTTACCCACCATTGCAACCAACTTTGGACCCAGCCATATGCAATCCTGCGCTCACCATGCTTCTGGAGCCAGGTGAGCCTGGCGGATGAGGGGTGATACCGGTCCCAGGATGCTTGCTTCCGGGTTCATGAGGACCTTGCCTAGCAGTGGAGGCTTGCTTCCGGTACACGAGGACCTGGCCTGGCAGTTCGCGCTGGACTGCTCCCATGAGGAGCAGGGTCATGACTGATTTACATGTGGCTGAGTCCAACCTGGAATGGCATGATGAGCAAAACAAACTATGGATTTAGACCCAGATCTCTATACTGGGGGTGAATGTTTGACATTGTTCAGCATTCCAACAATCAGTTGTTCTTTTTGGGTAAGTAATAGGTGGCACGGAAATTCAATGCTATTGCCCACTTCCAGCACATTAGATGCCATTGATTGTAACTAAGTTGCACTTTATCCACCCCACCAAAGGGAACAGCTTTTCCAAAACCGATACTGCTGGCACTCTGTCTGTATGTAAGTGGTTCCAATGCCAGGGGCTGGTTCACTGATGTGTACTTACCCTTTCAAGAGGCACACATGACAGCTACATGTTTTGCTAATCGACTATTGCACGTTGGTTGGTGGAAATTTATGTTGCATGTGGTTACAAAGTAAGTTTACTTAATTTGTACTGTTTCTGCATGATTATGTGTGTAATGCTTAGCAAAGACATTCATAGATAAGGTCACCTCATTCCATTGCACCTATGATTGTAACACTAATCATATGTAAGTGGAGAAGTGTGGCTCAATGATTAGAGCGGCAGACCCTGATGCAGAGGTCTAGCACAGGACCAGGGTTCAATTCCCCGCCTTGGCGGGTATTGGGCTCAAAAATTCCACGGACCTGATAATTCTCGCCTCTGTGCCATTCCAATCATGGAGTCCCACTCTGCAACTCTGGGCAATAGCTTGCTTAATCTCCACAACGGCCCCCACAACGCTAAGGATGCCTGGCCTCCACCTTGGGGGTGCCCAGGAGTGGATGCCTCACTGGGAAAGCCAGGATGGGTTCCACAGCGGTATTCGTACAAGCGCCTTGAGACCCTTGCGGGTGAGTAGTGCGCTATACAAGTATCAATTTACAATTTAAGTATGAAATATCTGGAGCTTTTTCATGGTATCAACTGTAAAACTAATAACACATTTTTGACAGTGGAGACGTGTATGAGAGCCATCATTGAGCACTCTTTTTGCATCTTAAAGCCACACTTCAAATGCCTTGATAATACAGGGTGCTCCAATGCTTCCAGAAGTAGTGTGCAAAACCAATGTAGCTGGTTGCCTGTTGCAAAATATCGCCACTCAACTAAGCTTACATGTTAACTATAAACTCAACTACGGCCCCATCCTACTCAACCAGAGCGGTCACAGCCCAAAGCTCAGGCTCCGCAGATGCATGACCGTCTAGTCTCACATTTTACCTTGGTTTGGTTGTTATAGCCCTGTGGTTAAGCATTGTAGACTCTATGATGAAAGGTGGACTTTGACAACATCCACACATACCATCACTATTACACTAACTTCATGCCACAACCAAACTTGCTACTGTAAATGAAATATGCATGGGAACACAGTATGTATATCATTTATTCATGGACATAGTCCATCTTTCACATGTATTCATTGCTCACCCACAACTACACTCTCCCATAAGAACAGGGCACACCATATGTTATGTGTGGCAGAAATACACCTAACTCATACAGGAGTGCATATACTTTAGTTTACACAGTTTGCACATGGTTTTCCCAGTGCATAGTTTCACTGACTAATGGTGTGTGATACCACTAGGGTAGTCACTGATGGTCCCAGTCTTTTTGTCCTCTTCCTCCTTTCTCTTTTTCACTAGTTTCAGTGTCCAATTATGCAGAACTATGTATTGAAAGCAGATTTCTCTGTCTAAGCTAAGTAGATATAGAACTGTACAGCAGCGCAGGCTTTCCTCCCAACCATGACAGAAAGGAAGTTACATAGCGAAAGCACTGAATAGGTCATTCTTGAGCTATCCTTTTACCTGATCACCAATTACCACAGTTCTGCTGCTGAGTTTACCATTTTAGCTAACGTGCAGCACTCTGTTGCTTCACGGCTAAGTTTGCATTACATAAATACTTACACATACATACAAAAATAAGTACAGATAATAAACCAGCTTTGCAAATGAGCAACTGGGGCCATATTATGAAAGTGCTTCGGGGGGTGCAACTGGTGTTTGCAACCGCTTTGCACGTCCCAGGGCACTTTAATATTATAGAAGGGCCCGCACAAGCATCTGCTGCCCCTTCTGTAATACTGATGGCACTGGTGCACATAAAGTGCCAATGCTAATTTCAGGGGGTGTTCCCTCATTGCATGGGGGCATGGCCTTTGCATCTGCTCCCGCCCCATATTATAGACGCAGAGGCAAAGAACCTGTCAGGAGGTGCACTGACAGTGTGCCACCTGAAGGGAGGCACACTGTCAGTGTGCCCCCTGATGGCAGCCCTCTGGAGGTGAGAAAGTGGTTCCTATGGACTACCCCCAACATACCCTTGCAGGCGGATGCCGTCACTCACTGCACCCGCCTGCAAGGGGAACTCTAATCAGGGTGCCGCCTGCTCTGTGAAAACACGGAGCGGCTTGAAAGCAGTTGCTCCGTTTTTCACCTGAATGTGCTGCCCCCAGGGTAGCGCAAGTTCACGGCTGCCCTGAGGGCAGCACATTTATCATAATACGTCCCCTGGCCATCACCAGGATAGGGTCCTCTAAAAGTTCCCCCAGTTCTCTAGAGACACAGACACCCAGCTGAGTAACGAAGCACACCTAACAATCTGGACTGGGATTGCCAGAAAATGCTCTGCAGTCTACGCTGCCACTCGAAAGCCAGGGAGTGTTGTAAACACTTGGTGGACCTTTGGTCTGGGCTAAGATCAAGGTCTGTCCATCTTACACCGGACCTCTGCAGATGGAGGTTCATGAAGAATGTCTGCAGGATATTCAAGAGGGAGACTCGTCAGCCACAGCACAGCTGTGAATACTACCTTTGTAACCTTGGTTTTACATTTATGTACAGGCCAAGTGTTTTCATGTCTTGTGAAGTTAGATGTGATGTTATGTCAATTGTACAGTTTGTTGACATAGTTCCTATACTTGTTTTGTTTCCATATGTGTGTGTGCATACTTTATAGGTTTAGAAAGTTCAATGTAATACAAAACCAGTTTCATCCTATTGATGATAAGTATATTCTCTCCGTATATGAACTGATGTAATGTGATCTTGTAAAGTTTGCTTGTGTGTTCACACCATCAACATATGCGTAACATTTTCACACATGTCCAAATTTCCTATGCTTGAAATCATGTGTGTTTGACTTTTAATCAAGTGTGTATGATGTCATCAAATATACATTAACTAGTCCTTTATGACAGTTGTGCACGGTCAGACACACAACACACTGGGGCATTTTTACAAAGAAATGACGGAGCGCGGTGTTAGCCTTCTTTGCTTAACCCCATGCTCTGCCACTTCTGAAGTGCAGGGCTGCACCATATTTACAACAATACAGTGCAGCTCTGCGTTTCCCCCTGTGCTGGTACAAATTTCAGCTGCCTAGTGCCAGTGCAGGCACCCTTGCACCATAGTGCAAGGGTGCATGCGTTTGGGGGAATGATTGTTTATGTGCAGGAAGGTGTCCCTTCCTGCACATAAACAATCTTAAATGACGATCGGTAACTTGTATTTGCGCTGCTTTGTGCAGCACACATAGAAGTTGCAAATCGTAATTTTTGAAATGATTATTCATGTGCAAGAAGGACACCTTCCTGCACATTCATGCATGGTGTTTTGCTGTTTTTTTGTGAGTACTGCACAATGCAGCATACATAGAAACAGCAAAAACAAGGAGAACTAAAGCATTTCTCATGTTGCCATGTTAAAACCAGGTTTTTTCTGTCTAAATGTTGGCGCTGCCTTCTATTTGTGCCACCCTTGTAAATAGGGAGCAGCATCAAAATCAATGGGTGTTGCAATGGAAGTCTCACCACAACACCCATTGCCCCCCGTTTCACGCTAAGTATAACGTAAAAGGGTGCCTTATTTACAAGGCAGCGTTAAGCCACTTTAAATGGTTCAACACTGCTTTGTAATTAAGGCGAAGCCTGTATCGCCACAAGAATGTCGTTAAAAGTGACGTTCCTGTGGCGATAGTGGCTTGTAAATATGCCCCACTGTTTGCTTTTGACGGTTCCATAGCTTGGATAGATTTTTATCTTTGCAACCTTATAGGCATGTCTGGCAGACATGGTTTAAGTAAGTGAAGCTACCCCAGTACAAAAGTATATGTAACCAAAATGTATCAACCACTAATCATATCACATTTGTACTACACTGCCAAGTAGAATTTGCAGAAGTAAGTTATCCATTTGTCGTAGGTCACCCACCACTATATGAAACTTCTACCTTTAAATGAGACAGGAACATACTCATTGTGATCCTAGAAGTCTTGCAGAGGTCCACATAAACAAATGAGACTATTGATCCGTGATGGGAGTTAAGCAATGACCACATGCATTCATGATTCTCTACCGGACTCCCTCTTCTCTTGCACTGGGCAGCCAAAAGGCAAGAATGGAGTCACTAGATATGTGCAAAGGCGTAAGCAGATCTTGGCCACTGGTGGGAACCATTGGAAGTGACCAAAGAGGGCAAGGATGCAATAGTGATGAGGAGAGGGCATCCACCTGCAGGCAGGTCATGTTCTAAAAATAAGTCTCCATGTGGCAGCGTCAGGTTCACAGGAGTGGCCACCCTGGACACCACCAGCCAGGAGTAGAGGTGCCAGCAGCTTTTTGGGCCAGTATAACACTGTAGTGTCCCAGGAGTAGGGCTTCTGGACATCAGGGCTTGAGCTACCCAAAGCTTATTAAGATATCCACTACAGCAGAGCTTGGGGATCACTGCCACATTCTTCCTCTTCCTCGAACAGCCAGTGCCTGTCCAAAGAAGCTGCATCTATTCAGAATGAGCTTTGCCCCAAGAACCCGTAAGGCCTAATAGCCCCTATTATATACTCCTACTGTCAGAGACGTTTTAAGACTTGAGCAAAGTGGGGTCTGGTCCAGGGCACCAGTCTTTTAGGCCCCCCCCCCTGCAAGGACCAGCTCTGTTCTGCTGAGTTATTCAACAAAGTGTTTTGAATACACTCTTTCTTTAATTTATATTTAATAAGAGTGATATGTGTGAGTCTACTACAGACATTTTTCAGAGAAACGTTGGTTTCATGAAAAATTCATAAGGTTCTTTTAGATCATAACAGGACGTCACAAATTCATATGTCACAGAAATGATTTAGAGTAATATTTGTGAGATGCTGATGTGTTACAACATTGAAAACACACGTCACTATCCCTGAATATTAGATGTAAACACATTCTAAATTTGGCCGAGTGTGCCTCTACACTGCCAGTTACATGGCCAAAGAGGGCATGAAAGAGCTGAAACTGGATCATAAATTCAAAGCTGTTCTGAAAAGGGGCCCTCAAAATACGTTTGGCCTAAGGCCCCCAACATCCATAAGCTGTTCCTGCTTCCTGTATGTGTAAGGAAGCAGACAAGGAGGGCATGAACCTTTTGGAGGCTGATCACCAGCCATCAAACAGATCTTTGTCAAGGGTTTTGCCATGATCACTCAGGGTTTCAAGGACCCACTTAATATCCTAGTTGACCAACAGGGGGGAACAACTTGCTTGTTGTTCCCCTGGACTACCATGTTGTCAGGCTCTCGTCAACCCACCACCTACCACATACTTTCCTTATGAGCGCCCAGCTTTTCTACCAAATTAGTCCCTTTACCTCGCTCACTGTGTTCAGTTTCTTAGGAGGAAGTAGTCCAGAAGGACTTTGCATCAAAAATGGAGGATGGTCAGGAGTTTGTGCATCTAACCCCAGACATCCCCTGTGTTGGGGGGATGACTTTTACTTTTAACAATTATGACTTATGATTTCAATTAACTTTGATTTTGGACTTTGTGACATACGTTGGGACTTCTTAGTTGCAAAATTGACCTTTCTTTCCCTACTTTTACCCCAATAGACTTTTCGTTTGACTTCCCTAGATTTATATTTGTTGGTCTGCCTCATCAAGGTAATTTTCCATGCTTGGACTCAGAACTATTTTGGTTAAATATGTACCTCCTCATGAACAGTTTTCAGCCAAGCCCAATCAGCTATCCCCAAACTGCCTGCCCCAACATTTGACATTTTGAAATTGCTTTAAAAATATGTGTAAAATCTAACGTGATACTGTTTTCATATGTGCACTCTTTGTGAGCTTCCCTGTTGAGGGATGTCTGCCTGATGATTTAAGTGAACTTAGCACATGACCAAGATTTGTCCAAACATTAAATTATGAGTGTAATATGATCCCATCTCTAGATGCAGGTATACATAAGATAAGACAGAGCAGAAAGTTTGGTACAAAAGGTGTTTATATTTCAAAAGTGTCCGAGAATGCATCCACGTACATTGGTAGTGATTGGATGGGTTGACACGTGTAGGGTGGAGACGTGAAGAATGGTGATTGCAGTGTTTATGAAAGTGGTGATTGCTGTCCACAACGATGTGCGGATTGTCCTTTCCCCTGGCTATGCAATATTGGGCACCCTTTGGTTTGAGGATCGGGTTGCGCACTGGCAGCAGGTTGTTGTTGGGGTTGATGGGCCTTTCAAATGGTTGTTAAACCCCAGTTTTGTTATGGCACATGATATGGCCCTAAAATGTTAGATGGGCCTCTATGACCTAAGGCCTGCATATGCTGCATGACCTTGGCATGATCACTTGTATCCTCCTCCCTCAATATACAGAGCTGTTCCTAGTATAACATAATGAGGGCCTGGAGGCTTTTGTCTAGGTTCTCCAAGACCGGGGTCTCTTCCTCCATCAACGAAGGGAGATCTTGATGGCAACTGGCAATGTTCCCCAGGTGGGTAGAGATGTTGCAAATGGTCGCCACCCAATTCACATGTCTCACATTGAAGAGAGGACTGTTGTTGATCATCTTCCCAGAGGGCAGTTCTTCCCTATTCCAGTCGCACCCACTTTGCTGTCTGAGAATGCTACCCCATTGTCATCTGTGTTGCGAGTTGACAGCAAAGAGTTTGTGGGGTGGAAATTGTTAATTGGGGAGGAATTCAACCTCACCCAGGATTTTCTCTGTGTGTGGATATGGAAAGAAGACCATAGTTGCACTTGGGAGAAAGGGCGGAAGAGAGAAAACAAATGGGGTACCTGTAAACCAGGAGTGTGTGGAGTCAAGCCTGTGGCCTTTGTCCCAGTGCCTGGTGACTTTCAACCTGGAAGTCTGCCCTATGAGGGAGACCTTTGGCCAGCAGTGACGTGGGCCGTGAGATGTCCACCTGTGATGACCCAACAAACTCTTCATCTTCAGTGCTGGGTCTCGCTGAGATGGCTGTTTGAAAGCGCTGGGGGTTTTCTTCTGGAATTGCATGCCGCCCTTCAATTGTTGATGGAATGGCACCATCATGTTGATTGCCCACATGCGCTATGTAAGAGAAAAAAAAAGACAGTTGGAACTTTTATATTTGAAAGATGGGAGAGGCACACTGTGTCAAACAGGCAGAGGTGGTATTTTAAGATAGAGAGATAAGACATAAAATTGTTATAAATTGGTATCAGGTGCTTGGTAAGAGCCCATGGAAATCAGATAGGATTGTGCCCTGCTAGGCAGTGCCACATGTGCATGGTGTATGGACGGACCAGCTGCTGGCCAATGCTGCCTGAAGGTGAATATGCCACTTGATGCAGCAGCTGAAGAAAAGAATAATATGAAACTTTAGCGATATGAGTTTGTGACTGAGAACTGTAATATGTGTGACAACTTGAGTCAATGACAAGCAATGGGAGATATATGGCATATTCCTTTCACAAGAGCAAATTGGTAAATGGACAGATATTTTTTAGAGGCGAGAAATGGAGTAATTGATATACAAATGGTCGTGCTCAGCAGCATGTGGGCTAGGGTACAGAAGTGTCTAACATGCAGATAGTGGAGGGTTGAATTGCTGCTTGCAGGATGTCCACTGATGTGCCCTGATGGGTGGATTCTAGTGCAGTGGTGTTTTACTAGTGGGGGTGCTGGCCCAAATGTCAGGTCACGAAACTGCTACCTAAAGGGGGAGTGCACCAAAGAGTGTTTTAAATGTGTATTTACTGTATATGCACTACATATATCAAACTTACATTTGTTTTGGGTGGTTTGAGTCACTTGTTCCCATCAAATATTTGAGTTAAGAGTCCATATGCCTCATGTTTACTTTGCCTGCTGCTGTGCTATTTGAAAATACTGTAACATTTTGCTTGTATGGCAAACACATGTTAGAAAATCCTTGACATGTCCAGCCTTTTTGCACACACCCTATACCACAGGTAGAGCGTCACTAGGTTCTAGCTGAAAAAATCGCAGTCAGGAAAAATGTAATCTTTGTGTTAAAATAGTTAGCATCAGTTTGTCAAAAGAAGTTTACCAATGTTTAACAGTCTGTCTGCGAAAACACTGGTAATTCTACTGGGAAAACGACAAAAATTCCCTTTAATTCTCTTTCTCCATCAGCTTCAAGGTTATCTCAGGGTTATTTACAGCCCCTCCAGCGCCCCTAGTTCAATGCTCCTCCCCTAGTGTGGACACTTGAGGAGTTTTTATCACTGTGACTGTGACCAGAGACATGTTCACAGCATTGAAGTATTAGATATTACACATTAATAATATGTGGGTTTGGTACCATGTCATTGTTACTCAGTGCCTGACTATCCAGGGAGTCATGTCTTGGATGGCAGCTAGTGGGTATGTGAGTCACTTAGAGGTAGACATTCATTTGGCGTTAGACAGTGGTAGGTACTATCACAAAGGATATACAACTCTTGGATTGCCTGCAGAGACTTCCATTGGCAGATTGAGGGAATTAGGAGACATATACATAACACTGCAGTAGCAACATATAAGATGTATGCAATGCACAAGGGGCACATGCATCAAACCTGTTACTTTAACTTTTACGTCTATTGATGAAACATGCTGATTAATGGCAGTGGCGGCTAGTAGGGAATGGGGTGGCGAGGATGACGACGGGGATTGAAAATATAAAAAAATAAACTCTTACCTTTTCCTCCAAAAGCATCTCTCCTCCACTTCTCTGCTCAGAGGTGTGGCACAGAGACCAGGGTGCCTGACTCCGGACTATGGAGTTCACAGTTCGATCACTGGCGCCGGCGGCAGGTTTGCCCAGCACCATGTGACTCTGGGCAATACCTTACTTAATCTTCCCGACGGCCCCCAGCTTCGGGAAACCTCTCCGGAGGTAGCTGTGTGCTTTACAAATGCTGGTATTTCATGTCCTGACTCCAGTCCGGAATACGCTGCAGGAAGCTCCCTGCCACACAGGCTCCACTGAGCCAATCACAATGATGCAATGCAGCTTTGTGATTGGTCTGAGCACTGTGGATCAGCGCTCAGGTCGGGACAGAGAGCCTATGCATATTCCCTACCAGCTGTCCATTACAGCCTGGTGGGGAATATGCCAAGTGTGCATAGTCCACTCCTCCTCCCTGAGCCATCAGCCCCACCCCGCCCTAACCCAGCCTTGCAGTAGCGAAAAATAAAATGATAACGTGCAGTTATTATCATTTTATTTTCCAACTTTCACTGCTCTAAGAGCAGAGGGGCGCTGCTCCTTCGTCTTAGCGGAGGAGCCGCCACTGATTAATGGGTCTTTACAGTGTTGTTGCATTACATGTTCACATGTATGCAGAATGAGAGGTGGATAGACTCTTAACTATGAATGTTCACTTATCCGATTCTGTCTGGGATCTGGTTCAGTCCACGTGGCCCCAAAGGGACTGCAGCAGAAAGGGAGGTGGTAGCATCTGGCTGAGTAGTGGGAAGCACAGCACCCACAAAGTAGAAAATTGCATTAAGGGGATGACCAATTTGCAGTGTATTCTCAGACACATTAACTATGTGGTGAGGGCATTGTCTCGGCATCTGTAAACAAGACACATTAATGGGAGTTTTGAGGTTTGACAACCAAAGGTGTACACTTCTCAAGAGTGCTGATGGGATGGCTATAGAAGTGAGGCATACCTGGCTGGGTAATATGAATGAATGCAATGTGATGCTGGTGCTGGTTGGGGCCCTGCAACAGGAGGAGGTGGTGTTGCTGCAGCTCTCGCCTGATTGAGTCAACATTAGTATATCCAGCCTGCATTCTATATGTGATTGACACATGTGGGATATGTGCCTGCTTATATGTGAAGGAGGTGATGCCTGCTATTTAGGGAACGTTGCCATATGTTTAGAGTAAGGATCTACTTGAACCATAGACATGTGTTCGTCTTACCTCGCCTGATGGTGGTATTGCTTGGAACATGCCAGGGAGCATCATGGGAAAGGTAAGCTCATTGAAGGGTATCAGTGCAGGGAAGCCTCCAGGTAGCCATGCGCTATACAAATTGACTAGATTAGATTAGATGGAGACCGGATCTGGGGTGGTTGCGACCTCTCTCCTGGCAAACGTATCCTTTATGGGCCTCCTCTCCTCCTGCTATTGCCTTTTGATATCTCGAGCAGGGGCAGCTCCTACATCTGAGCGGAGGAGCGTCGCCCACAAGCCTCAGAGCTGAAAATTAAAACGGTAATAAAGTTTATTTATTACCATTTTACTTTTTTCAGTAACCTGTCCCAAACTGAGCGTCAGGTTGGGGCTGGGCCAGTACTGCCGAGTGGCAGCAGCAGGGAGATGTGCACTTTAAAATGTGCATGTCCCTCTTGGGACGTCCAGCCAAGCATGCGCATTTTAAAGTTCTCTAACCTAGCTGTCTTAGACATCTGGGTTAGAGGAAGCGCAGGCCTCCAGTGGTCTGAGGAGCTCTGGGAGAGCCTATTCTATCCATCCCTGCGCTGCTTTCATGCTGTGAAAGGAGCACCAGTATTGGGTAGTGCAGTTTCCTGTAAGACTCCTGAGGGAGGAGGGCATCGTGCTGTGAAGGTAAGTACGTTTATTTATTTATTTTTGTGCCCACCACCCCGACCACTCCACTCTTGGTACAAGCCAGCAGCCACTGATCTCAAGCACTACGTACCCCCACCTCAATACATTTAGCCTGTTTGTAACCTCCTGCCACATGGTTACCTTCTCTGTTCCACTGACGGTGTGTGGAGGCAGTCCATATAGTTCCTTGTAATGATCCGTTATAAAATGATCTACATGTTCTGTGTCCTGCCCTCCCCATGGAATGTTCTCTTCCGCTTGAGTTGGATGGTAAGGACCATGTTAGGGGATGTGCAGTTCCATGTTGTCTCGCAGCACAAAAGGAAAAGTGCAGAGTTCAAGGTAGGGGGAGTAATTTATGTGCTTCCAGTCCCTATGCTTGTCAGGTGTGTGTGATCTTCCTCATGGTTTCTAATCTTTTCAATTTGTGGTTCTACAGAATTTATTAAGAGATTGCCACCTATGTTATGTAGAACTATGCCTGTCGGAGGCCTCAAATATGTCCTTAAGGTTACTACAGTACCTTACAGTCATAGTTTAGGTTGTTTGTGTCCCCAAGCACTCCGAAGGGGGCATGGGGACACATATTCCTACTGCAACTTGTACATTTCCACCCAGAGTCTTTGAATTGTAACTAGGTAAACAGGCAAAGCTGGAAATCTCCATGCGAAGAGATTTCTGCCTGTAGTTTTATTTAATGATTCAGGCCCAACGACTCTGACAAACATATAGTAGTTCACCATACTTCACATAGCAAACACTGACAGGGAGAATTAGAGAGGGGATTCCACCACTCTGACCCTGCAGTCTTAGGCTACCGAGCAGCCACGTTAAGGGTTACCAATGGTGGAGGCATCTGAGGTTACAGTGTCAGAAGCCTGGTGATCCCCCCCTTTAAATCGGTCAGGGGAAGGCACGATTCAATTACAACATATCTGCTGCTCTCCCAAAGTCTAAATCACCCCTTTTCTGCCAACGTCAAGATTGGCTATGTTCCGGGCACCTACAGAACTCTATTCCTGGTTTCCCAGCTAAGGTGAAAACCTGTTGTTACTTTTCAGCATGAGTGGGTTGGAACCATAGTTACTTAGCACTCTTTTTCATGGATTCTAGAAACTCAACAACTTAACATATTGACGTCTCAAAGACCCCAACCCTGCAGCCAAAGGTCTGGCTGTTTCTGTAGACCGTATCAGTAGTCAAGCATTCTGGGGCATTTTAATGTAGCTTTCATGCAGTGCAGCAAACCACCTTGCTGCGCTGTGTGAAAGGGCCGGAAGGCACCATATTTAACATAATACGATGCATTCCTGCATTGTAAGCACGATTGTTTTCGTGCAGGAGGGGACACCTTCCTGCACAAAAACAACCTCGGAATGCAGTACAAATAGAAAGAGGAAAAGCGTAGAGAAATAAACATATTTCTCCTTATTACGGAGGATTTTGACGCATTCCCAGGTTTACCAGTTTTGGTAAATCTGGGAATATACCAAAATCCATAAGTGGATGCGTGGGAACACCCACGCTCTACCCATGGAACGCCTCTGGGGAAGAGTAATACAACACAGGGATTTGTGCTGCATTATTCTGGATTATCAAGCTAAAGTAGGGACACAGGCAAGGCCAGTGGAATTATACAATTTTGTAGCAATGTTGTGTTAGAAATGGGGGCTGTAGTTGGCAGTGGTATGCACCCTGTCCAAGTAGGGACCCTTCCTTCTAGTCAGAGTAAGGGAGTTACACACCCAAGATAACCCTTACGCACCGCCTTGATAGCTTGGCATGAGCGGTCAGGCCTATCTCAGAGGGAATGTGTAAAGTATTTGTATATAAAACGCACAGTAACACAGTGAAAGCATTACAAATAGACACCACACCAGTTCAGAGAAATAACCAGTCTTCATCAAAACAAAACGAGACCAAAATAACAAAAATCCAATATACATAACTCAAAATATCACTTTTAAAAGGCTTTTAAGCAATTCTGTCTATAGAACTCTAAGGATGCGGTGGTTTTACACAAATTTCCTTGGATGCATCAAAATTCACAAGGAAAAACAGCAGCAGAGGAGGGAAGCATTGGAAAATACAGCGATGCGTCAGTTCCTCAGTCACTGGGAAAGCGATGCGTCAGTTCTGCTGCACACAGAAGTATTGCGTCTGGTCCGGACTGTAAGGGAAAGCAATTTGTCGAAATTCGAAGACGGTTCTGGTTTTGAAGGTGATGCAGTGCAAAACCTGGCACACAGGTGCAATGGTGGAAATCCAGATGTGCTGGAGGCCGAGGCAGGGGCGGCAAACAGGTGCTGCATCGATTCTTTCAGCCCACAGCAGGGCCTGTGTCGGAGTCAGTGCGGTGGTCTCGAACGTCAGAGACATGGTGCACTGGACTCGGGCTGCAGCAGTTCTGTGAGCAGCAAACAGGCACTGCATTGATTTCTTTGGCTGCACAGTGGCAGGGCCTGGAGACTTCTCCTGCTCTGTGGTGCTGCATCAGAAAAACAGGTGCTGAAAGGGCTGTGCATTGATTTGGCAGTTTTTTGCAGCAGGAACAACCTGCAAGGGCACAGACTGGATTGGCACGACTTGGCAGGTCAGAACCTACATCAGTGATGTTCATGGATGCTGCAGGTGAAGTCTTTGAAGGCCCTGAGACTTCCAACAGGAGGCAAGCCCACACAAGCTCTTGGAGGACCTTGGAAATGCAGGATTCAAAAGCAAAGTCTAGTTCTTTGACTGCCCACAGACAGAAGCAGCAACTGCAGGCCAACCCAGCAAAGCAACACACTGCAAAGGGGCAGTACTCCTCCTGACAGCTCTTCAGCTCTTCTTCTTGGCAGAGTCCTCAATCCAGAAGTGTTCTAAAAATGTGGGGTTATAGGTCCAATACTTATACCCCTTTTGTCCTTTGAAGTAATCATACTTCAAAGGAAAGTCTTTGTTGTCCACAAGATCTTGCCTTGCTCTGCCTTCGCTCCAGACACACTATGGGGGAGGGGGGTGGAGACAGCACTGTGAGAGGCCAGGCACTGCCCTATTCAGGTGTCAGAGATAACTACTCCCACTACTCTAGGTCAGAAAGGCAAATCAGCCTGGTGATGGACCATCAGGATATGCAGGGCACACCTAAGCTCTCTTTGTGTGACTGTCTAGAGTGAATGCACAAACAACCCAGCTCTCAGTCTAAACCAGACATTGATTCTACAGGCAGCCAGAAGCATAGGATAGTAAAGCAAGAAAATGCCCACTTTCTAAAAGTACATTCAAAAGGGCACTCGTTTTAGTGCCCAAACTGTCGCATTGCTTCGTGGGTGAAACCTTCCCATCGATGAGACTCCTTAGAACCATCAGTAATCCATTTTATCCATATTCTTTGATTCCACATTAACTCTGTCATCTATATTTACGAACACACCACGGAGACGGTGTTATGTCAACTTCCAGCTTTATTTTCACTTTTACAAGTAACTTCTGCTTGCCAATCCAGGCTTTAAACAGTGACTCGTGAATACCAGGAGTGTAACAGACATCCAAAATATTGCGTCTTAATTACCCAATGCATTTCGAACCATGATTAGTTCTTCCTCAGGGGTTACTGCAAGAAATAAAAACATTCAGCTAGCTGTTCAACTGGGACCTGAATTTACACATGAAGTTTTAATTTGTAAAATGCGATAACCTGATTCATGCAACTGTGCTGGCTAACAAACCAATCCTTGTTAAAAAATCCTGAGATGCTCCCCATAACTATCCCCATCATATAATACCCATTCCCTACCACAATGGTAATAACTCTAATTAATCATACTAATCCTGCGATAAATACACCCTCGTGATTGATGTCCTATGCCCCGAATAAAAACCAATATGATGTTGCGAGTCTCCCGTGTGACTAAAAGGACTGACTGAGCTTTTTAAACCACTTCATTGCTTCCTTACATACCTTGCTGCTGATCTTAAATCGCCAATGTACATGCCATATTCCTCCCATCTCTTGTAGCAAAAAAGCATTTCATCTTCTGTCTACAACGACCGTTACTTGAATGAGGCGGCCCTCCCGTTAATAACCCTGATTTTATCCCCGTGGTGTATTTATCGCAGGATTAGTATGCTTAATTAGAGTTATTATCATCGTGGTAGGGAATGGGTATTATATGATGGGGATAGTTATGGGGAGCATCTTAGGATTTTTTAACAAGGATTGGTTTGTTAGCCAGCACAGTTGCATGAATCAGGTTATCGCATTTTACAAATTAAAACTTCATGTGTAAATTCAGGTCCCAGTTGAACAGCTAGCTGAATGTTTTTATTTCTTGCAGTAACCCCTGAGGAAGAACTAATCATGGTTCGAAATTCATTGGGTAATTAAGACGCAATATTTTGGATGTCTGTTACACTCCTGGTATTCACGAGTCACTGTTTAAAGCCTGGATTGGCAAGCAGAAGTTACTTGTAAAAGTGAAAATAAAGCTGGAAGTTGACATGACACCGTCTCCGTGGTGTGTTCGTAAATATAGATGACAGAGTTAATGTGGAATCAAAGAATATGGATAAAATGGATTACTGATGGTTCTAAGGAGTCTCATCGATGGGAAGGTTTCACCCACGAAGCAGTGCGACAGTTTGGGCACTAAAACGAGTGCCCTTTTGAATGTTCTTTAATTGAATCACTGTGAAGGGACGGGTCGCAGTACTGTTCAGCACGCATTACAAATGATGACAGAAACTAAGCTAAACGAACTACAAATAAGGGAAGGAGTGCATCCTCTACCTCTAATCCTCACTTTCTAAAAGTGGCATTTTAAAATGCAATTTAAAAACCACCTTTCCTTAAAGATGTGTTTTTAAATTCTGAACTCAGAAAGCTCAAAAAACAAATCTATACCTCTTCCGAATTGAAAGTTTCACTTGTAAAATGCTAAAAGACAGCTGAAATGATAACCTATGCGAGAGCTAGTCCTTGCAATAGTGAAAAACAAAATTGGCAGCATTTCACTATCAGGACATGTAAAACACACCAATACATTACCTACCTTTCAAATACACTGAACCGTGCCCTTAGGGGTACCCTGGGCCTACCTTAGGGGTGCCTTACAAGTAGTAAAAGGGAAGGTTTGGGCCTGGCAAGTGGGTGCACTTGCCAGGTCGACATGGCAGTTTAAAACTGCACTCATAGACACTGCAATGGCAAGCCTGAGGCAGGTTTACAGGACTACTCGTGGGTGGCACAACCAGTGCTGCAGGTCCACTAGTAGCATTTGATTTACAGGCCCTGGGCACACATAGCTTACTTTACTAGGGACTTACCAGTAAATCAAATATGCCAATCATGGATAGCCAATCATAATCACAATATACACAGGGAACACCTGCACTTTAGCACTGCTCAGAGTGTTAAAGTGCCCAGAGTACACAAACCAGCAAAAACGAAGTCCAGCATACAATAAAAAAAAACAGGAGGTAGAAGCAAAACAAAAGGGGAAACCACCCCAAGGATGCCAGGTCTAATATGCTGTTTTCCACATAATTATGGACATGGCACATTATCCATCATCTATTGCATAAACTGTTTCTAGCTCAAACGGATCAAAGGTTACTAAAAATGCAGTGACATGTTACAGCGCAGTGGAAGGCCCTTTGCAAAGATTGACTGGTGACCTATCTGTTACTTATTGCTATATTTGGGTGTTAAACTGGTACTAATGTGGTGAAACCTATGCTCAGACAGTTTTAAGAAGTTTAAAAATTACAAAATAATAAAGTAATACCATCACAAATTATGCCACATTATGATTCACATTTTGCCATTTAGTACAGCATAATTTAGTCAACCCTGACATATACTTTGATCCTGCCTCACCGCATAAGACAGGCAAGCAAAAGACGATAGATTAGCATTATAGACAAAAATCCCCAACATTGAGTGGCTTAATTTTCAAGCCGTTTAACTAACCAATGAGAAACTTTTTTAAATGTGCCAACGTCCTGCTTTTAGGACAAAGTGTACAACACAATATTTCTTATACAGCGCGTTAAAGCTATCAAAACGTATTCCCTATTATCTAAAAAACCAAGATGGCTAATGAGAAGCTTT
Organism: Triturus cristatus; assembly: GCF_964204655.1. Classification (NCBI taxonomy): domain Eukaryota; kingdom Metazoa; phylum Chordata; class Amphibia; order Caudata; family Salamandridae; genus Triturus; species Triturus cristatus. The sequence goes on along the minus strand of NC_140592.1, from coordinate 590,224,564 downwards.
GTGGTGAAGGTGCTTAAACACCCTTTCCTCTTGCTGCCTGCATCAAAGGACCTCACACCTGAATGCCAAGTACTTGCAAGTGAACATCATGCAAGCTGAATCACACAAAAGCTGAACCTTTCTAGCCCCATAGAGTGGCATTATCACCACTCCACGATGCCAAAATACTGTCCAGATAATGGATTTCAAAGACATTTGAAGTCATACTGTATTACATTTTCCAGGCATGCAGAACCCACAACTTAACAGGAGGCCGTTATAAATCCAAAGTTTCTCATTTCATCAAACTTGCTATCAATTAGGGTCAAAATGTATTAATCTTCTTTGAGTTGATGAAAATATCCCAGCTTCTTTGGAACTCTGCAATATGTAGCAAAGTTTTCTTATTACAAAATAAAGTAAATTCGATCTCTGTTTTATAATATTGATGCTTTGGCCGATACAGACCCCTCTAATCTACTGATAAATTTAGAGGATATCATCTGCTTAACTCTTTCTCTTTCAGAGGACTTTATTCAGGGTGAGCTCATGGGCTCCATTTTCACTTAAATGTTTGAAGTTAGTGGCTTGTACTGAGGGCCGGCACTAGGCATGGGCTGTGTGGGCAGCTGACCAGGGCCTTGCACTCAGCCCACCACCATGGGGCCTCACACCAGTTCAACACATCACTAGCCCTCTTGCACTCCTGCTGATTCAACTGAAAGAAAGGTGTCTCCTTGCTATTGGCCCATGAGAGAGAGCGGGGAGGGGGCCCTCCTTGGACCTCTTAGGGATGGTGTCCCAGTTGCAATGAGACGCATTTTGCAGGTTTGGCCTGCAATTAGGCTCCCTGCCCGGCTGCCCATTCCGAGACACTGCGGAACACTGCCTATTGTCAGCACTTTATTTGCCACACAGGTTTAACTCTCAGCCCCCAAGCAATTCTCACACCTTCAGCACGAAATGGGCTGTAAAAGAGGTGCTTGTAGGTGGCTGAGAGGAGGAGCTGCGGCCCAGGAGGAGTCTGCACACAGCAGCTTCTGGAGCCTGAATATGTCACATATGCAAATTAGAGGGGCCGCGCACATTCCCTTTTGGCCAAGGGCCCCAAAAATCCTAGAAATGGCCCTGCTTGTACCTTTTCCCTGCCCTCACAGAGCTATGCAATTTATTTGATCTGCTGCCAGTTTGTCTTCCGAAATGGGCATTGCTTTACCTCTTTTAAAAGAAGTTGAATACTGACCCTTACCTAACTACAAGCATAAACTTGTTAAGCGTTGGAAATTCATTCAAAAGCAGCATATGCACTGCTTTTCATTACTTAGCGCCAAGGGGGCGTACCATGGCAGTGCGTAGGCATTCCCATGGAACCACGCAAGGTTTCTGACACGAAGCCCTATTTACTCAAAAAGTAGACATGGTTTAGTGTTAGAAAATAGTGCCGACTTCAACCAGGTGTATCTCAGAGAAATGCTTTCATTTCTCCTTTTGTTTCCAACTTTGCATGTGTACTGTACTGCACAGCACACATGCAAAGTGGGGAAAGATTTAGGCCCTCATTTACAAGAAGCCTACACCGTCGGAGTGTCACTTTTTATGACAATTCACTGCCGCAGGCCTCTCAATCATATATATGAAGCGACGCAAAGCCACCCTACGTAGCTTTGCATGGCCTCATGGATCTGGAGTAAGGCAAGGCAGCGCAAAGCTCTGCCTTGCCATACTCTATGTGAAATAGGCGTTTAATGAATGAATGAATGAATGAAGATATTCTTATATAGCGCATGGCTACCCGGAGGCATCCCAGCGCTGCGGAGAGCGTGAAGGAGGTGATGGAAATGATGGAAAAAGCAAGGTCTTAAGTTGTTTTCTGAATGACAAATGATTGGTTTCTTTGCGGATAGAGAGAGGGAGAGTGTTCCAGAGTTTCGGGGCGTGATAGGACAGGAGGTGGCCTCCTGAACGAGCCTTTCTGATTCTGGGGACTACAGCTAGGTGGAGTTGATCAGAGCGGAGGTTTCTTGTGGGTTTGTAGGGTTTCAGAAGATTTTTAATGGCAGGAGGACCTTTGTTATGAAGGATTTTATGAGCGATACAGAGGGTCTTGAAATGAATTCTTTCCTGTATAGGGAGCCAGTGCAACGAGTGCAGGGCGGGTTTGGCTGAACTGCGGTTGTTAGTTCCAGTGAGGAGCCTGGCCGCCGAATTCTGAACGGTCTGGAGCTTAGAGATTACTGTTCTCGGGGCGCCCATATATAAGGAGTTGCCGAAGTCCAGCCTGGAAAGGACAAGTGCCTGGACCACAATTTTGAGAGCGAACGAGGGCAGAAGGGGAAGAACTTTTTTTTTTTAATAAGTGTTACTGTGGGTGTTCTCACTCAACACCCATGGAATTTGACACTGCCCCAGATCTACAACACTTTAATTCTGCTGCACACATAGAATAGGGGAAATGTCTCTCTTGATTGTTTTTGTTCAGGAAGGTGACCCTTCCTTTGCATCAACAATCGGTCCAACAGCAGCCACCCTGGCACTATGGTGGAAGGGTGCCTGCATTGGTCCTCGGCTGCAAATTGTGCATCAGAGCTGGATGAAAGGACAGGAATGCACTGAAGCCTATAAATATTGAGCATTCTTGCCCTATCGAATTGGCATAGGGCAGCGCTGCTAGTCATTTTGCTGCGTTGCCCTACGCCAATTCAAAAGGGCAGGTATGCACTGTATTTACAAGCTATGGTGCATTGCTGTCCTTTCAGCCAGCGTTGCGCATAATTTTCAGCTGAACACCTACGCAGGCACCCTTCTACCATGGTGTCAAGTTGTCTGTGTTGTTGGCATGATTGTTCCTGCAAAATCCATCGCAAGAGGCGTTTTTCTCGTTCTATGTGTGTTGCTGAATCCAGCACAAAGAGAAAAAATGAGGAGGAATGTAGAAATGTAAACATTTCTCCTTGTTATGCCTTCTCTGCGGAGGCACCTTTTTGTGACGCTGCCCCAGATTTACATGATGTTGTAAATCTGGGGCAGTGTTAGAATCCATGGATGTTTAGTGGGGTCACCCACAGCAGTGCCCATGGAAAGCTCTGCCTTGCCTTACTCCATATCTATGAGGCCATGCAAAGCCACGCTGGGTGGCTTAGCTGTACTTATTGGATATGATTGAGAGGCCTGCACCACCGGATACTCATAAAAAGTGATGCTCCGGCAGTGCAGGCATCTTGTAAATGAGGGCCATAGTATTTTGTACTGGAAGGTTATCCTCCCAGTACAAAACCTATGGTAGACTCACAAGACACCCTTGCACTATGGTGCAAAGGTGTCTCCGTGCCACACAGCAACACATTTCTGCGCCGGCGCTAGGGAGAGAAGCGGAAAGTGCTATATTTCTGTAAATATGGCTCTCTCCTGCTCTCTCCTTCTCTCATTTGCGGTTGCTGCACCGCGTGGTAATGTAGAAAATCGAGGCCTTGGTGTACACACGTTTCATGGCAGCTACACTTCTGCACACACCAGATTCACTTCAACTTCAACCGACAAAGGCTTTTTCACGATTAAAAAAACAGGCAAGCCAGCTTTCTCAGTGCTGTGCGTTTTTGTTTGTCATCCGTAATCCATTTTTGGATATTCACAATTTTTTGTGTGATGCTTGCGCCATCTATCGTTGGTTGTAGGTAAAACTATAGAACAGCTGATTTCCCAACTGTATGGTCTCTTTGTATTAAGCGTTATATACGAACATTCTTTAATGAATTGAGCAAGCACACTATTCAGGATGTATGCTGATTACAGAATTGTAGCGATCGCAGTGATCAAATGTATTTTTTTTCTTATAAAGGCTGTGTACAAATTCACACAAACAGTACTGTGTTACATGACATTGTCAGGTATGCTGTGGGGTAAATAGATGTGGTTTTCGGAAAGAAGGAGGTAAAAAAAGAAAAAGAGGGCTCCCATCTGCATCACAGATCAGCAAAACATATGTGCATTTATGGTATACTTTTCTTTGGAAATGAGTGAATGGATGAGTGTATCATCTTATCAATGAAAATGGAGTGACCAATCAGAGATCAGAGAATATCATCATTGTGGCCCGTGATCTATGTCCTCAGCATGCAGTGGTGGCTGCTGTGAAATAAAAGAGGTGGAGCAAGGGGTAGAATAAAAATAAAACTAGAGTACTTACCTGCCTGCCGCCACCTCTTCTGTTCCTGTACCAGCAGTCCATGAACTGGTGCACAGGCTCCAGGACTCCCCAACGCCAGTCCAAGCACTGATGTCATGCTGGTAATACGATTACCCAGCATGAGAGACGTAGCGGGATTGGTCTGAGCTGGCTGGTTTGGTGATCACTCAGGGACTGGAAGCCTGTGCCTGTTCTCAACCCGGCTGTGCAAAAAAGCTCGGGTTGGAAAGATCTAAGTGCGCATGTCGGTTTGGCCATTCTAAAACGGGCCAGACAACCTGACATGTGCATTTGCAATGCTCACCATGCCTCCTCTCTGTTGCAGCTAATGTCTTTCGGGATGTCCCCACCCTAAGACTCGGCTCAGCTGGCAGCCTGCAGGAGGAAAAGTAAATTGAAAATATAATAGTTTTATTTTCATTTTATTTTTCATGTTTGAATCTGCTGGCTCTAAGCTGTTGGGCGACGCTGCTCAGCCCTAACAGAGGGGCTGCCACTGGAATTTACATACAAAAATGTTTTTCTGTACAGTTTTTCATAATCTTTACAGATTTTAATGTCCAACCAACTTTGGGGCTGCCTACACACACACCAAAGTGAAGACAACATAGGTCCCCAAGGTTAATTTACTCCCAAATTTGGACCTTCTTATACATATAGGCACAGATTTCTTAAGATGTCACGCAACGTAGGGCAGCAAGTAAAGTTACTGCACTGTGATGAGTGAAAGGAGAGAGCAGAACAGCGCTATACTTACTAAGATGTGGTGCTTTTCTGCTCTCTTCCTGTGGAGGCACAGTTTAGCAGCCATGCACCAACATAGACACCCTTGTGTCATAGTGCAAGGGTTTCTGTGTTGTCTGAAGCATAGGATGGTACTGGAGGTGGTCCCAATATAAGTAGCCTAGGGTACTCAGACCTGCGGCTCATGCATGCAGGTTTTTCTCCAATCTAGTGGCTTCAGCTTTGAATACCCGGAGTTAGCAGTAGAGTTTGTCAACCAGAATTTGCAGAATTCAGTCCTAGTACCTGTCTTAACTCCAGCAACTCGAGATCAGACCATCGGTGGCATACATTTCACTGTTTCTCAGCTGTTCCTGCTTTTACACCGGTGCCTATCTTAAGGAGTGGTAGTCCCATACTAGAACCATTTTTTCATATTGTTTTATGTTGTTGTTTATATTCATAGCTTTATTTTCCTATCAGGGAGCAGACATCATTTTTTACCAAATGTTCCCATCAGTGTATTCTAAAAATGGATTTATTGACTAAGTAATGTAAAGTAAACATATTATTTTGCAAATTAGCAGAAAGCATATATATATATATATATATATATATATATATATATATATATATATATATATATATATATATATATATATATATATATACACATATATATATATATATATATATATATATATATATATATATATATATATATATATATATATATATATATATATATGGTGCACGTCAAGAACTTTCTGATATTCCTGCTAGTATTTATGCTAGGGATATCATAACAAAGCACCCTCTTACTACCTTTACAAGCTTTGCACTTGCCACACGGGAAGAAACCTTGCAATGTACCAAATGCTGATCTTGGGGTGTCACTTAATAACTGCTCACTAGATCGTCTAGTCTCCTTACGATAAAGTCTCGTTTTGAGCTGTCCTCCCTCCACATAGATGTTAAGATCCAGATAGTTAACTGATACTGCATCTACCTCACCAGTAAACTCAAGGTTCACCCCATTAGTATTCAGGACCCTGATGTAATCTCTAGCTGTGTCGAGTGAACCGTTCCACACGATGAACAAGTCATCAATGAAACGGTACCACCCGACCACCTGATTCGTCCAATCCATATTGGATGTATCCCAGGCTACCTGCTCCTCCCACCAGCCTACGAACAAGTTCGCATAGCTGGGGCGAAGCAGGTACCCATGGCCATCCCTGAGGTCTGTCTATACATCTGTGTCTGGAACAGAAAAATATTGTTAGTAAGACAGAATCTAGCAAAGTCCAATATCAATTCGCTATGTTCCAGGTACTTTAGAGGGCGTTTCTTGAGGAAATACTCCATTGCCACTAGTCCATCGTGATGTGCTATAGAGGTGTACAGGCTCGTGATGTCCAATACCATCAATTTATACTCCTCCTTCCATTGTAGTGAGTGCTGTCTTTCTCCAGAGAAACCTAACGAGAGAAGGCGAGTTGCAGCGGTAATATGTATATATATATATATATATATTTAAAAAAAATACATCAATCTAGTGCACTTGATATAATGTTGAAAAATAAATCCAAGATACTTGTCTGGAGTACCAGTACATGGATTTAGCCATTTTAGTAGAGAAGAAACCTGAAATACTCCAAAAAGGCTTTTATTACTATGCCCTGGTTCACGGAGCTTTACTTATTTCAGTTACATGTGTTTTTGAGCGACACAGCATCAACAGTCTTAGTTTTCGCAGTAAGGTCCAAACACCTGAAGCATTCCATTGCAAGCATTCCAATATGCTTTCCTTAGATCATATAAATATAAAAATCATTAGAAAAATTGACATTTATGCCATGTAAGAGTAAGTGGTTTCAAAGGTACAGAGTGAACCTATTTACAAATACCCAAAATTCAATTTGGAACAAGAAAAGCTGTTTTAAGTGCACATAACTGTTTTGTTTTTCAAAGAGATGTAACTGGGAGACTGTTTCTCAAACCAACAAGTGACCAAAAACACTGATTCAAAGAATATTTGATATCATGTGGCCTGAAATTCATTATTAAATAATGACTTGTCTCTGATGTTTTATAGCCATTAATAAAGCACCAAGAAAGGTGATGATCCGTCTATTGGAATATAAATGTACAAAGGTGTTAGAAATTGGTCTCTGGTTGGCAGGAGTTTGCACCCTGTCCATGTAGGCACCACAATCCAAGGCTGAGTAATCTAGGTACACACTTTAACCTGTGGTCACCCTCTGGTAGCTTGATACAAAGCAGGCAGGCTCAACTTAAGAGGAAATGTGTAAAGTATTTTTGCAACACACACACACACAAAGTAACACAAGGAAAACACCACAAAAAGACTCCACACAGGTTTAGAAAACTAGAGAATAATTTTATGAGAAAAGCAAGAAATAAAATTACAGAAATACAATACGTAGAACCGGAGTTATGAATTTGTAAACAATAAACCAAAAATAGTGCTTAGAAGTCAATAGCTCTAAAAGGTTACTTGAGGTCACAAGGGACCGTGGCAGATCCAAAGTTTAGGCCAATCGCGATTGAAGGTTGGCTGGCTACAGGACTCAGACAGATCCTGTTAACAAAGTTGCTTGGAAGGAGCAGGGTGTCGATGTCAAAGATTCGAGGTGAGGGGTCGAGAAGACTCCGCTTTGTCATTGATCCGTGGATGTGGGCAAGTATCAGCTCTGATCCGCACCATCAAGGTAACTTAGTTGATGAGCCCTTTGTGTGATGCAGGCACTGCATCGTCATCAAGCCGTGCAGACCGTCGTCGGCAACCCATGCCGGCTGTGGAACTGCTGTCATCGGGAAGCCGCTGCATCGGCGTCGGAAGGTGATGTGCCGGTTCTGATCGGCGCAAAGTCGATGCTGCTTCATGTAGGAAAAGCTGCAGAAACCCATCTCTGAGGCCCAGGACTGCAGGGGGCACCGCCGGTAAGGGTAAGGCTCACAGGCGGCAGAGTCCAGCAGCACCAACAGGATTGTAGGAAGTTTTTGTGTCCCTGAGACTTCAGAAAATAGGAGGCAAGCCAGCAAGCCATTGAAGTCACTCTGGGTTCAAGTGAGATGAGTCCAGTCCTTGCCCTCAGTAAGGCAGAGATCAGCAGGTAGCAGGGATGCTCAGCAAAGCAGAGAAGCAGTTCCTCAGAACATTCAGTCAAGGCAAAGTGGCAATCCTTACAACACAACAGTCTTTACTCCAGCAGAGTTCTTCCCATGCCCAGTAGTATGCTTTTGTGTGCTGGTGATCTCTGCCGCCTTTTCCTCTTTCACGGGGCCGGGCTTGGCTTCACCCCCCCGTCCCAGTGTTTGTTATCACCGGTGGTGTCCTGCTCCTCTGATACGCCCGGCCGGGCTTGGCTCCGCCGGACGTCCTTGGACTACAGCATCCAGAGTCCTCAGGGGCAGGTAGACTCAGCTGTGCGTGCCAGGAGGCGCTTAAAGGTGTGCCCGGTGTGGAGTCCCGAGGTGTGCTGCTTTTGTGTGCTGGTGATCTCTGCCGCCTTTTCCTCTTTCACGGGGCCGGGCTTGGCTTCGCCCCCCCGTCCCAGCGTTTGTTATCACCGGTGGTGTCCTGCTCCTCTGATACGCACGGCCGGGCTTGGCTGTGCCGGACGTCCTTGGACTACAGCATCCAGAGTCCTCAGGGGCAGGTAGACTCAGCTGTGCGAGGCGCTTAAAGGTGTTCCCGGTGTGGAGTCCCGAGGTGTGCTGCTTTTGTGTGCTGGTGATCTCTGCCGCCTTTTCCTCTTTCACGGGGCCGGGCTTGGCTTCGCCCCCCCGTCCCAGCGTTTGTTATCACCAGTGGTGTCCAGCTCCTCTGATACGCCCGGCCGGGCTTGGCTCCGCCGGACGTCCTTGGACTACAGCATCCAGAGTCCTCAGGGGCAGGTAGACTCAGCTGTGCGCGCCAGGAGGCGCTTAAAGGTGTGCCCGGTCCCTCATCCCGTGAGGACGCGCGCGGGAAGCGCCGGACGAAGCTCGGACAAAGGGCGGGCTGTCTGTGGCCGTCAGGGGCCGGAGGAGGCCGGGTCGGGCCACCCCCCTAACATTGCTATTGGACACCCTTGATAGCCTGGACATTTACCCAAAGGTCCCTATGCTCCATCCGAGACCACCTCACTGTAAAAGTGCTAAATATGACGAGGGCCAAAATGGTCGTCCATTTAAAGTGCAACAGGGGCAAACAAGCTGGGAAGACTTTTTTGTTTATACTCCCCCTTTGTCATCCTTTGCACATAGAAATAGGTTTAGTGTACTGAATCAGGTAGATTGACGCTCACTCAACAAGGAATTAGTCCTGAACAACACTAGTGAAACATCCACCCCTTTAATTGTATTGGAGGGAAATATTAAAACCCTTACCTCAGCAGAAGGTACACTACTCAATTCCTTGAACTGGGTGGGAAGGAGCGAATTGGGGGATGCAAAGCACCTGCGGGGAGCTTCTATTGTAGGGGGGGAAGTTCCTAGTATAGACAAAACGGAAAGGAAAGTTCAGTCAGAGACTCTTACCTGTGACGGATCTTCCACCATGGCAACAGGGATTCCAAAAGACACTGGTAAGGTAGATGATGGTGCTGGAGCAGGGTTTTCTACTTAAACCCAAACATCAGTTTATATTTTTGTATGTCTTAATTAAAATTACTAATGATTAATTATTAAGTACTAAGTTTTGTCGAGTTTTTTATTAACCAACCTTACTAATGAAAAAACTATATGTGGGAATGCAATTGCATGGCTAAATTAATAAGTGAACTAAGTTGGTGAGCAAATTAATTAAATAAGTGTTGCTTATGTGATATTTGTTATGTGATTGCGCTTTAAAATAATATGCTTTAATGCTTCTTTATGTCGCAAATGGCTAGATAAATACATACACATAAGGGTATTAGTGGGAATTAACACTGTATAATCAATACAATGTAGTAACGTTGTTTCATGTTTCTTTTTAATTAAGTTGTCCATTTTGGCCTGCTAAGAAAATGGCCGACATCTACAGCCTGCATTTGAGTAGATGAAATATGAAGAGAGGCTTCGCTGATTGTGACCTCGGCCTCTGCCTGAACTAAAAGTTATGAAAAAAGATGACAACTCTGGGATGACCGCCAGTTATCCTTGGTAGAGAACATTTGTCACAAATGAACATTTTTGATGGCTTCACTGCGAGTGATACAATTCCGGAGAAGAGCATCCATGGATGTTACAAATTAGTTTTGGACTTCCTATTTCCTTGTTTTGAATTTCGAGATATCCGGGAGCGGAAATTTTTCTAATGTTGCAAGCTAACATCCTTTCCTGCTCAACGGACGTTTTAGAGTTTGTTTGTAACTTTTAGTATGTAAATTTTAGTATAAATATTACTAGACTAGAGAGGGTCTGAGGCCACTTCTTCCTGAACTTATGCTCAGAAGACTGATGCTGACTGAGAGGACGCTGACTCTACATTACAGCTCGAGAGACTTTAATTCTTTGCTGAGAGACCTGTCTTGACTTAGAGAACGACATTTAGCCAGAATAGGTAAATATGAGAATAATGATCTTGCAATTGAATGGCTTTTCATCTGAATTAATTTAGATAAAATAATTCTTGTTTGAATTACAGTGTCGGGTGGTTATTTCTTTGTCATGTTATTGAGATCTCAGATGTGTCAAATTAGGTGCAGATTGATCAAAGAGTTCTGTCTTATATTCAGTGCGGATAGAGTAATGGAATGAATGTTGGTGTAATGGGCCCCACCAGCGTATGATGAGTGTATGTGCGCATGACTGTGAAATTACTCTGTCCGTGGAAGTAGGGGGAATTTATAAGCTCTGATCTGCAGCAGTTTCCTGGTAGCAGTATGATGGTTTTGATTATTGTCTTGATCTGATAGATTGCTTGTACATAGGCTTTTGGATTTATTGATTGATGTTGATACATGTACTAACACTAAATGTTGAAGACGTCGTATTGAGTTATATGTAGTGTGTACGGCTTCTGGGACGTAGGGAGTCGATGAAAGTTCCGTAGTAGGGCAGAGGGAAGTGAGTGCTGCTCTCGGGAAAGGCGGGATTGTTGGCCCTGTACGAATGCAGGGAAAAGCGTGTGACAATTGAAGTTGCGCGTCGCATTGTCTGGGTTCGATTCAGTGACATCGTCGTGTGTTACTACTAGAGACATATTTTCTGTATAAGAGAAGTGTGTATGGTTGCGAAGGTTATCTGTGAAGTTCTGGTTTTAGGTATCAGGGATCCTTTTTTAGGATTGCCGTTAACACTTATCACTGGGAAGGTAATAGGTATTCTCTGAGCTTGTTTGAAGGACAGAGCAGAGGTAAGCGCTGCTTGGTTAACGTATGTTATGATTCTGTAGTAGGGCAGATTGTTCGCTGTTCTCGGGAAAGACAGAATTGTGTGTAAATGTGCTACATTTCCTGGTGTGAAAGTGCGTGAATGTATGGGCATTTAGTTGATTTTGAAAACTCTTAGGAACATTCCGGGAGGAAACAGTTAATGGATGCATGTTAGAAGGGCAGAGTAGAGGGACGTGCTACTGTGTCAACGAAAGTAATAATTCCGTGGTAGAGCAGAGTTAAGCGCTGTTCTAGAGAGAAGCGGGATTCTCATGGGAAAGGTCTTTACTTCTGTGGTTAGCGGAGCAGACAATGGAGATGTTTATATGTTGTAACTAATAGATTTGTAGAATCTGAAACAAAGTCTACTGAGAAGGTTTTGTAAAGGAGGGGTAGACGAGTAATAGGAGACAGGAGTAGAAGCGACTGCAGCGACTACTGACGTCAGAAAAGACCGCGCTGTGATTGGACAGTGGGTTAGAACAGTGCTTTCACTGTGATTGGTGCGTTGGTGTGAGCCGCGCAAGGATTGGAAGAAGTACAGGGTGACGTAGACGCTCCGGGATTGGTGCGTTAGTGTGAGTCGCGCTGTTATTGGACAAAAGATCGTACAGTTGTAGGAAGGACTAGAGGGTTGTGGTAAACACAAAAATGTATTACCAAACAGAAGAAAAGAAAAAGAAATCCTTGTTCAGTAAAATTAAAAAATGGTTTGACAAAGATAAGGATATAATAACTAGAGAAGGTGAGTTACTACCTCCGACAAGAACCCCTGCATCCTTCATGGTTGCGAAATATGGGTATCATACCTGTATTTGGTTAGACAATTGGGCTAGGTATACTAGAGAAGATGGTGTTTTAGTATTCCCAGAACATGGTTCATTTAATCTGCCCGTGTTGAGAAATTTACGGGAGAGAATGATGAGTCTAGAGCCCAGACCAAGGCCGACACAGTTCGAGGCATTGGTAGAATGGGAAGATGAGGTGCATGAGCGAGAAAAGCAGAGGAGTGGAGGTAATTATAGGTATATTTTTGGAAGGAAATATGATCGTGAAACTCATCATGATCGAATGAGGAGATGGCGAGATGCTAGTATGACTGAGGGACTATATCCTGTGAGAACTGTTGAGGAAGCAGAAGGGAGGAAAGGTATGGAAAAGGTACATGATGCAGAATTGAGAAGGTATGGGGCTAATGAATATGAGGATGAAGTCTTGGATGACATGATTTACAAAAGACCACCTCCATATAGACAAGAACCAGAAGGGAGAACACCAGTTGCTACCCCAATGAGAGATACTTTGCAAATCATAAAAACAGAAGTTGTGACACCTGATCTGAAAAGTGGTAGCTCTTTCGCGGAAAGGGAAAGAGAGAGAGAGCGAGAGAGAGAAAGAGAGAATGAAATCGAGGATGGAAAAACAAGAGAATTAGCAAGAACTACATCTGAGTTGACAGAGAAAATAAGGGAATTAACCAAGAATCTAGAAGCTGTTACAGTGCCTGTAACCATAGGTCCGGTTATGCCTATTTTTGATAAGCAAAGAATGGGTGAAAGTGGTTTAACAGTTCCATATGTAGGAAATAGACTAGTTAGTTCTCCAGAACAGTCAGGAATGAGAACGGGAGAGAATCAGTTGAGACAGTTGAGACATACCACATGTGGTGGAGAGTTAAATGTACAGCCTAATTCAGGATTGAATACTGGTTGTGTGGAAAGAAATGTTATGATGAGAGGATCAATTTTGGAACCACAGAGGATGGCAGAACAAGTGAGTACAAAAAAATCTACAGAAATAACGGCTGAGGATTTGAATGATTGGTTAAAAGTTCTCCAAAGGAAGGACAAAGATTCTCAGGCAATTGATGTAGCCAGGTTGCGTATAGAATTGGAGGAGCTTATAGCAGGAACAATTCCTACAGAAACGTTAAAAAATCATCATGATGGAGAGTTATTATTCATGTGCAAGAGCATCACATGGAGGGCTAGGAATACACATGACAGGTTAAAAGGAATAGCGAGTGAAATGGGAATTGACATGGATAAAGTAAAAGCTTTACAGAAGCCTTACCGAGTGGATTTTACGGATAAGGATATTGAGAATCTAAATGATGTTGGCCGAACAGGGCAGATTAAGGAAATGATTGGATTATTGCGGAAATGGGGTGATGTGGAAAAGTGGAAGGATAGATGGTATAAGAAAAGAGAAGATACAGTGGACAGAACTTACTCAGCATTTCCCATGAGAGAAAAGGAAAAAACAGTGGATGCTTATCCTATGAGAGAGATTCCTGGAGGAGGATATGTACATGTCCCATGGACTAGGCAGGATATTTTGTCATTTACAAATGATTTCCCTCGACTGAGAGAGAAGCCTGTCGAGTGGTATAGGCAGGTTGATAGGTTTGTGAAATTGTCAAAAGTGCTGTGGATTGACCTGAATAGTCTGTTTGATATAATTGTTCCAGCAGACTTGTGGGCAGAATGTAAAATAGTTGTAGATTGGCCTGTTAAAGAATACCCGAGAGATCAAAGAACAGGAGCTCCAGACCCGGAGGTTATGAAAAAATATGAACAGGTCATAGTGTTCCTGAAAAATAAGGTACCTCCTAAAGAGACAGATTGGGTTAAGATAGATCGAACACATCAGGAAGTAAAGGAATCAGTACATGCTTTTTATGAAAGATTAATACTGGCTTTTAAACAGTTCAGTGGAGATGAACATCTGGGTGATAAGGATTTGAGTCATTTTGTATACAGATTTGTATATGGCTTGCGACCTGAAATCAGTGAAATGATACGTGAGCACACAGTTAATTGGCAGAGTAAGAAAATTGATGAGATCTTGAGACATTCGAAGTACTTCAGTGATGAAATTGAGGCGAAACAAAGAAAGCTGAAGGAAAAAGCGATGTGGGCACAGGTGAAGGTTGCAGAAAGACAAGAAGCACAGCTGGTTGAACAAGTAAATAATCCAGGAAATAGGCCCAGATATGGTACAGGAAAAGGAAAGGGGAACATTGAAGAGGCGAAGAAAAAATTTCCGTGCCACAACTGCGGAAAATTAGGGCACTGGAGATCCGAGTGTACGAATCCACCATTAGTGAATAATGACAATCAATCCTTGAATCAACAGGTGCAGAACGAGGGGTGTAATCCTCAGCAGCAACAGCAGAAGGTTGTCAAGCAGCAGAATCAAGAGCCAAAACCGCCTTTGCCACAGAACAGAGGGTCCCAGAAATACAATCAAGACTCGGGATTCTACAATGAGGAACAGGTAAACAAACAGAGACGTACAAATCCAGTACAACAATACTGGCTAAAGAATGAGGGGAGTGAGTCTGAAGGGGACTTCTGATGGTGCCGAAGAGAGGAGGAAGAGTGCATACTTGGAGCAACTCTAGAAATAGACCAGGCAGGACCATTTGTAGATGGGAAAATAAATGGAGAAAGTGTTACTTTTTTAGTAGACACAGGAGCGACGAGATCAACTGTCAGGTCAGCAGATATAAGAAATCTTCCTCTCTCGGACGAAGCAATCCAAGTGGTTGGTGTGTCTAATACACAGATTAGGACTCATCTTACTGAACCAGTAAGGGTAAGGATAGGGAAATTTTCAGACATGCACAGGTTTGTAGTGTGTGACACTAGTCCAGTGAACTTGTTAGGTAGGGATTTGTTGTGTAAAATGAATTGCACAATTTTTTGTACTCCGGATGGAATAGCCTTTGAGACACCGGATGAGGATGTCTTATACAGAGTAACTCTAGATAATAGAGAAAATGAGATTGTTGGAACATATGCTGTATTTAATCCAGATGACTTGCCTCAAGAGTTGAGACACACAGTAAAAGCAGCAGTTTGGGATTTTACTGGAGAGGATGTGGGATTGATGAATAATGTAGATCCAGTAAAGATTACAGTGAAAGAGGGAATCTCTTATCCCAATATCCCACAATACAGATTGACACCAGAAATAATTGAAGGAATAACACCTATAATTGACAAAATGATTCAGCAAGGTGTCTTGAGAGAGTTACTGAGTAGCCCATGTAATTCACCTATAATGGGACTGAAGAAACCTAATGGGAAGTTCAGAATAGTACAAGATTTGAGAAAAGTTAACAAAATTGTGGTATCATGCTGTCCCATTGTGCCAAATCCATCAGTGATTTTGTATCAGATTCCCCATGATGCTGAATGGTACACAGTAATTGATTTGTGCCATGCTTTCTTTTCAATACCATTGCATCATGACAGCCAGCCGAATTTTGCATTTCGGTTTGGACAGCGTATTTTGGCATGGTGCCGAATCCCACAGGGGTATACAGAGAGCCCTTCAATATTCAATCAGTTGCTGAAGAAATCTTTGGAAAGTCTGACCATGCCTGAAAGCTCAGTACTAGTACAATATATCGATGACCTACTTGTGGCATCGAAGACACGTGAAGCATGTGAAGTAGATACCATAGCTTTATTGAATCATCTGGCTGATGGAGGATTAAAGGTATCTCCAGCCAAATTGCAATTTTGCAAGAAAGAAGTACATTATCTTGGACACAATATTGAAAAAGGTCTAAGAAAAGTGACCATTGACAGGATCAAAATTATCAGAGGAATGAGAGCCCCAATGACCCAGAGAGAAGTGAGAATGTTTCTGGGAATGGTGGGTTATTGTAGTCAGTGGATAAGTAATTTTTCCCTGATAGCAAAGCCACTGATTAAATTGACCAAAAGTGAAATAAAAGACCCATTGGAATTGAATGCAGAACAAATGGCAGCATTCGAAGAATTGAAGAACAGATTATGTGAAGCTCCTGCTCTGGGAATGCCAGACTATGAGAAGGAGTTTGAGCTGTACTGTAGTGAGAGGAATGGATGAGCACTTTCAGTGTTAATCCAGAAACATGGACGTCTGAGGAGGCCAATTGCGTACTTCTCATCAACACTTGACCCAGTAGCTGTGGGTTTACCAGGTTGCCTGAAAGCAGTAGCTGCTACATGCAGAAGCTTGGAACAGAGTGAGGGTATAATAATGGGATATCCTGTACGGGTGTTCGTACCTCATGATGTGGCAATTCTTTTGACAAGAAGCAGAACTCAATATATGTCACATAGTCGGCTGACTAAATATGAGAAAATCATTCTGGGAGCATCAAATGTGACTCTTGAGAGATGTGTGAATGTGAATCCAGCAACACTGTTGCCAGATGCTGAAAATGTGAGTGTGAGAGATGATGTTGATCATGATTGCTTGGATGTGCTTGATAACTGTACAAAACCGAGACCAGACATAAGAGATCTGCCACTACCTGAGAGTGATCATGTGTTGTTTGTGGATGGATCATGTCTGAGAACAGAAGAAGGTGTGCTGAGTGCAGCATATGCGGTGTGTAAAGTTTCAGAAGTTATGGAAGCTTCACCTTTAAAAGGAGTTAAATCTGCTCAAGTGGCAGAATTGGTGGCACTGACAAAAGCTTGCAAGATTGGAAGAAATGTGAGAGTGACTGTAATGACTGATAGTCAGTACGGATTTGGAGTTGTTCATGACTTTGGCCAGCTTTGGCTACAGAGAGGTTTTCTGACCTCGAGTGGAACTCATATAAAGAATTCTGAAGTGATTGGGAAATTGCTTGAGGCGATACAGCTGCCTAAAGAGTTAGCAGCTGTAAAATGTGCTGCTCATGGACAGGGTGATGATTTTGTTACTCTTGGAAATAGGTTTGCAAATGACATAGCACAGTATTGTGCAAAGAACAATCATTCCATCAACAGGGGAAAAGAGAAAGAAATGTCTTTTTGTTCTGTGATATTTACTAATGTGATGGAAACATGGGAAGAGGTGAGGCAGTTGCAGGATGAAGCAGGAGATGAGGAAATGAGAGATTGGATCAAGGCAGGTTGTGCACCAAGGGAAAAGGATCATGTATGGATCTATAGGGATGGAAGACCAGTCATGCCAAATGCTATGTTGTCAACAATGGCAAGAATGTATCATGGCCAGGGACACCTTGCTAGGGATGCTATGATTAGATCCTTTAAACAGACCTGGTACAATGCAAAGTTCAGGCTGATAGCGGAGAGCATCTGTCAAAGATGTTTGATTTGTCAGCAATTCAATACTGGAAAGAAAACAGTGGTGAGCCTAGGAACAATAGGCAGAGAGGGAGGTCCCTTTACCCGAATGCAAATAGATTTCATTGAAATGCCCCAAGTCAATAGATTGAGGTATGTTCTAGTGGTAGTCTGTTTGTTCTCAAGGTGGGTGGAGGCATATCCAACTAGGAGAAATGATGGAATAACAGTGGCCAAGTTGCTGTTAAGAGAGTTGATTCCTAGGTACGGGTTCCCAGTGACAATTGAGTCAGACAGAGGAGGACACTTCTATAATGAACTCATGAGTTTAATTTGTGAAGCATTGAGTATACAGCAGAAGCTACATTGTGCATACAGACCAGAGGCTTCTGGTGTTGTTGAGCAGATGAACGGCACACTCAAAAACAGGATTGGCAAGATGTGTTTAGCCACTGGAATGAAATGGCCTGATGTCTTGCCTCTAGTGCTGATGACTATTAGATCTACTCCAGACAGAACTACGGGGTTGAGTCCACATGAAATAATAATGGGACGAGCAATGAGACATGCATTCGTGCCCGTCAACAAGTTGATGACTATAACTGATGACATGATTTTGGATTACTGTAAAGGCCTGGCTGACGCAGTTCATTCTGTGTTTCACCAGGTTGGAGAAGACGCCACCACACTTGAAAAGAAGGCAGCCCATGATTTGAGCCCAGGGGACTGGGTGAGGATAAAAGTGCACAGAAGAAGAAATTGCTTGGTTCCAAGGTGGGGAAGGCCAAGACAAGTCATTCTGACTACGACGACTGCTGTGAAGTGTGCTGGAGTGAAGAACTGGATTCATACAAGTCATACTCTGAGAGTTCCAAATCCAAAGGATGGGACTGGGAAGGAGTACTTTGAAGAGTCAGATTCCAGTGATGATGCAGACACTGAAACAGTGAAAAGAAAAAAGAATCCTGAAAGGGGGAAAGAGAGTCAGAAAGAGAGTCAAGTGATTCTTTTTTCTTACCAGAAGAAGTTTCAAGAGTTTCAAGAGGAACATTGCGAACCTCAGAAGAGAGTTCAGATTCTGGAAAAGTGCCTGAAGTTCTAACTAGCAGTGGAGAAAATAAAGAGAAAGAAAGGAAAGAAAAGAGCAATTCCACAGAAACTATACCTGAATCAAATGAGGAAGTTGAGAGGAATCCATCTGAGATAACTTTTGAAGAAGTAGGGTCAGAAGGAGATAGAGAGGGACAGATTGCGGAAGACCCCCGAGGAGGTGTAGGGAACATTCATGATAGGCTAGGTGAAGGGACAAGTTGACAGCAAGAAGATTGCGTGTCAGAGACCCGAGGAGGGACAGTAGTAGGGAAATCTCAATTGGTGGAGAAGAAGACTGTGGAAAAAGAGAGAATTGTTGAAGAACAAGAGGCAAATGAGACAGAATCGGATGAGAGTGAGAATGAGATACCAGAGGGTCGAGTTCTGAGAAAGAGAACTTGGATTGGAGAAAGGAACAATAAAGAAGTAAAACAGAAAAGAAGTGTAAAAGGAGATCTTTGGCCTAACAAGATAAAGAGGCTGAGATATCGACTAACACGAGTTAACTCATCGAAAGCTGAACAGGTGAACGAGGTGTCAAGCCAAAATCAAGCGAAAGAAGAAGAACCAAGAGAACCAAAGGAATCAGAGGCGATCAAGAGAATCAGAAAGCCCAACCAGAAGTATAGGTCACCAGAATGGACGTATGTGGCACTGCCTGAAGAAGAAGAAGAGGCAGAGAGTCAAGGAAATCCAGAGGGGACCTTACTGAAAGTGGTTGAGGAGGAGAAAACTGTTGGAATCCTGAAAGTTATCTTGTCTGACATTGGAGAAGAGACAGATGTTCAGGATCTGATACAATTTGATGTTGATGAAGAAGAAATGAAAAGTGATGAAAACCCAAATTGAGTGATGTTGGACTTGGCCCTTTTTCCCTCATTTTTTTCGTTTTTGCAATGTTAAGGTGCAGGTGCTTACTTCGCCCAAGATGGCTGCCACAGACCCCTGCTACTGCAGGGTGGTCGTTTTTCATAGTAGCACCCTAGCTGCCAGGAGCTGGCTGGGACCCACAACAATGTTGCGATACCAGCCCGCCTTTTTGTCCCATAGTTAGAGTGGGGAAGCTCCTGGAAGAAGCTGGAACCTTCTAGAAGGGAGGTGGGGTTTTACTTTTGCCGCCTTGGCTAGAGGTCACCTGACCTAGGGCTACTTAAGAGTGGGAGGGAAACTTTTGTGGTGAGTTGGCCATTGGGGTGAAGCAGAGCTGGAAGAATCCACCAGGAGTGTAGGCGGTAGGGCCTAGCCAGGGACTTATGCCTCTGAGAGTGACAGGATTTAGGTACTGCCTCTTAAGTGAGTGAGGTGCCCTGTGAATCCCACTGATCTTGCCCAGTAGTAGGAGGACCCAGAGACGCTCTGCCAGCCTGACTAGGAAGGATCTAGTCGCCCTCTCCATTCCTACCCCCTGTAACAGAACCCCTTAAGGGCGCCAGATACATCTGCGCCACAAGACTTCATCTGTCCACTGAGAACTGAAACCTAACTGTAAGAACTGAGACTGCATGACAAGAGCGAGCTGTAAGCCTTGAATGCCAGAGCTGAGACTGCGTGTCCAAGCTAACCGCTAACCTAGTGAACTAAATACTAAGCCGATTGCCAAGACACCGGGGATCGACCAGGTACTAGCGCTGTGACCCCCGCGCTCCCTGCCCTGGTCTGGGACCCCCGGCAGCGTGCTCCGCTGAGCACTTTACCCCCATCCTTAATTTGAGCCCCCCCCCTGCGACGACGAAGCCAGCGCACTCACCGCCGCAGCCTGGAGGCCTGGAGAAGTGCCCTGCTGTGTCGTGAGGCCCTGGAGGAGTGCCCTGCTGTGCCGTGAGGCCCTGGAGAAGTGCCCTGCTGTGTCGCGAGGCCCAGGAGAAGCCCGGGGCCCCGTCGCTGCCGTCGCAGCCGTGTGAGGAGGTGCGCAAGGTCGGGGCCGAGTTCCCCCATCGTCGTGAGGACGGACGCCTGCTGACGCCGAGACGGAGGTAAGCCCGGAGGCTGAGATCCCCCCTGGTGCGCCCCCTGCTGGTCTGGAAACCACACCGCACTTGGCCCGGGTTGTCCCCTCCGTGGGAGTCCCCTCCGCTGCTGCGCGACGGAGAGACCCCGCCGAGGGATCCGTTCCGTGTCCCCCTTTAGTGAGACTGAGTGCGGTGCCTAGAGAACTGCACCGGAGCGTAGACACTTGCTCCTCGAGTCCTGTTGCACTCCCCCCTGGAAGCCTCTTCCGAAGGACTGATTAACATTGTTCACGAGAGGCGCTTTCACTCCACCGGCTCCGCTGCAACGGCCTCGGAGTCCAGAACGAGTAGCGTGTTATGTTATATGCTCTGCTCGAAAGTATTTACATGCCGATGATCACGAGTAGCGTGTTATGTTATATGCTCTGCTCGAAAGTATTTACATGCCGATGATCACGAGTAGCGTGTTATGTTATATGCTCTGCTCGAAAGTATTTACATGCCGATGATCACGAGTAGCGTGTTATGTTATATGCTCGAAAGTATTTACATGCCGATGATCACGAGTAGTGTGTTATGTTATATGCTCTGCTCGGAAGTATTTACATGCCGATGATCACGAGTAGCGTGTTATGTTATATGCTCTGCTCGAAAGTATTTACATGCCGATGATCACGAGTAGCGTGTTATGTTATATGCTCTGCTCGAAAGTATTTACCTGCCGAAGATCACGAGTAGCGTGTTATGTTATATGCTCTGCTCGAAAGGATTTATATGCTAATGATCGTGAGTAGCGCGTGGTGTCCTATGCCCGGCTCAAAAGTATTTACATGCCCAGGGTTCCGAGCGGCGCATTGTGATATATGCTCTGCTCAGAAGTAGTGACAGGCAACTGATTAAGAATAACGTGTTGTGTTATATGCCCTGCTCAAATGTATTCACAGGTAAATGATTGCGCGTAGCGCTTGGTTTTATATGCTTTGCTTCACAGGATTAAGGGCCATCGATTACGAGGAGCGTTCAGTTCTACAGGCTCCATGTTAAGGTACCCGATGTCACCCATTATGAGTATCGTGCTGTGTTAGACGGCCTGTTCAGGGAAAGGCCTCGCTTAGCGCGCAGCGCTATAATCACCCGCACTTAGCCAACTGCCGTGGGTGTCTGAATGAGGTTAGGCACTGCATAAATATCGCCAAGATTGCCGTATTTACTGATGGATGGTATTATGATGCATGTATCACCTTGTTACTCCCTGAACTGCAACTGACCAGCTATACTTGGATAAACTTGAAGTATTTGCATAATTTAAACGGTGTGGCGTCACTTATTGTGTGTGTCCCTAGTCCATGAGGAGTGTGTGGTGTATGGTTGCTTAACACATAGCCCTCTGGTTGCCCAACTGGCTCGCGCCACGCTACCGCCTATAGGGCCTGGTGACCCCAGGTTCCTACATTGTTGGCCAGCGGTGGGATCCTTGGGACCTGTGACCATACAGCACCCTTCCGTGAGGCGAAGGGCGCCACAATTAAACGCCTATCCTACGTTTTTGTTCCAGAGCTCAAAAACCATTGGTTGCTGGATTATTGGTTCCACTGTCCAGGTAGAGAGTGCAAGAAGCCCGGTTAGCTATTGACTGTTGCCTACACCCTAGGAATTTTCTCCTTAGTGTCTAGGTCCCCACCTGCCAGAATGGAATCCTGGCTAGCGGACCTCGAGGGGTACACCGTGAAGCAACTAAGGGAGTTCGCGCAGGAGATGGGGGTGCCCGGGATGCGGAAGGCAAAAGGGCCGGAACTCCGTAC
This sequence comes from Triturus cristatus, assembly GCF_964204655.1. NCBI lineage: Eukaryota > Metazoa > Chordata > Amphibia > Caudata > Salamandridae > Triturus > Triturus cristatus. Next base: position 590,202,391 of record NC_140592.1, on the reverse strand, counting down.
CGCCATTAGGGCATGGGTAGAAGCCCACCCAGAAGGGAGAGGGGATGAGGGACAAGAAGCGCCAGATGCACCTCAGGAGGAGAGCGCCCAGGAAGTCCTAGACATCTTGAATGTAGACATGTCTGAGAATGTGCCCCCAGGAAGACGTTCTGGGGCCAGTAGTAGGACAGGGTCCAGGAGGAGCGCGTCTCCAGAAGAGTACGAGGACAGGAGGGAAGAGAGGCGATTAAAATGGGAGCTGGCCAAATTAGAGCAGGAGAAAGAAAGAGAAATGGCCAGATTGGAACAGGAAAAGGAATTAGCCAAATTGAAATGGGCAATGGAGGAGAAGAGGATGGCGCACGAGCTTCGGATGAAGGAGTTGGTGCTCCGTGCCCTCCAGATGAGTGTGTCCAGTGAGGACACTGGTGGCAGCATACCGGAAGCTCCACAGGAGCTAGGATTTTATTTACCCCAGGATGACATCACTAGGGTGTCTGAGGAGGCATTGGGGTGTGAACCTGAAGGGGGTGGTGCAGGGATCTCCCAACCCAGCGAGGTGGGAGGAGTGGCAGATAGCCCAGCTAGGTCCCAGGGAGAGAGGGTTGTAGGGCCTCACGACCTATCTGTAGGAAGGCGTGAGACGGGGAGGTGTCCCGAGGTGCCCCAACCGAAGTCTCAGGGCCTGGAGAGTTCCGCAAGGGAGCCCCAGGTTGGGAGCCTAGGCTGTCCCGATGTGCCATCCAGTGCAGGGGAGCCCCTAGTGTCAGGAGGACCCAGGGCGACTGTAACCAGCGCTCCTGAGGTTCTGGGGTTGGCCCAGTCGTAGGGTTTAGATCCTGTGCTGGGATGCCAGGTTCAGGGGTTGCCTGACCTGGAGGGTGGGACGGCTGTTAACAGTGTCCCCCCAAGATTGACTTCCAGGGGTACCTTTCCAGGTGGGAGGGTGCGGAACTCTGGGAGGGGGTGCAGAGGGAGGAAGGTCTCGCCTCGGGCACCGGCTCAGCCTGAGGGTTTAGACCCTAGGTTGAGGAATCAGTTGAAGGGTCAAGGCCCTGTACTGAGGAGACAGTGGTGGGCTGAGGGTGCCTCGCAGGGTAGGGTGAGGAACCCCAGAAGGAGAGTTAGGGGGAGGAGAGCCTCGCCCCTGAAGGCTGGTCAGCCTAAGGGTGTGAACCCCAGGAGGAAGGACCAGAGGCAGTTTAGGACTGCAAGGAGGAGGACCGGAGTGGTCAACGGGCACTACAGGCCTGGGGCTACTGCCCCCCACTCCGCGAGATCACCCGGGCCAGAGACATCTGGACGGCCCAGGGGCCGGTCCTGGCCACAACTAGCTAGGGAGCCCCAGTGGGGTGGTTTCGTTGGTCCAGGGAGGTTTGTTAGGGAACCATCGGGTTCCAGAGCGGCGACCTGCGGGTGCTCCTGCCGTTGCGGGCCTGCGTCCACCTTTTCTCGCCCCAAGCAGGGAAGACCATCAAGGCATTGATCGGTCTACCCTGGCTTTCGGCTGGAAGGGGGTTATGTTGGACTTGGCCCTTTTTCCCTCATTTTTTTCGTTTTTGCAATGTTAAGGTGCAGGTGCTTACTTCGCCCAAGATGGCTGCCACAGACCCCTGCTACTGCAGGGTGGTCGTTTTTCATAGTAGCACCCTAGCTGCCAGGAGCTGGCTGGGACCCACAACAATGTTGCGATACCAGCCCGCCTTTTTGTCCCATAGTTAGAGTGGGGAAGCTCCTGGAAGAAGCTGGAACCTTCTAGAAGGGAGGTGGGGTTTTACTTTTGCCGCCTTGGCTAGAGGTCACCTGACCTAGGGCTACTTAAGAGTGGGAGGGAAACTTTTGTGGTGAGTTGGCCATTGGGGTGAAGCAGAGCTGGAAGAATCCACCAGGAGTGTAGGCGGTAGGGCCTAGCCAGGGACTTATGCCTCTGAGAGTGACAGGATTTAGGTACTGCCTCTTAAGTGAGTGAGGTGCCCTGTGAATCCCACTGATCTTGCCCAGTAGTAGGAGGACCCAGAGACTCTCTGCCAGCCTGACTAGGAAGGATCTAGTCGCCCTCTCCATTCCTACCCCCTGTAACAGAACCCCTTAAGGGCGCCAGATACATCTGCGCCACAAGACTTCATCTGTCCACTGAGAACTGAAACCTAACTGTAAGAACTGAGACTGCATGACAAGAGCGAGCTGTAAGCCTTGAATGCCAGAGCTGAGATTGCGTGTCCAAGCTAACCTAGTGAACTAAATACTAAGCCGATTGCCAAGACACCGGGGATCGACCAGGTACTAGCGCTGTGACCCCCGCGCTCCCTGCCCTGGTCTGGGAACCCCGGCAGCGTGCTCCGCTGAGCACTTTACCCCCATCCTTAATTTGAGCCCCCTCTGCGACGACGAAGCCAGCGCACTCACCGCCGCAGCCTGGAGGCCTGGAGAAGTGCCCTGCTGTGTCGTGAGGCCCTGGAGGAGTGCCCTGCTGTGCCGTGAGGTCCTGGAGAAGTGCCCTGCTGTGTCGCGAGGCCCAGGAGAAGCCCGGGGCCCCGTCGCTGCCGTCGCAGCCATGTGAGAAGGTGCGCAAGGTCGGGGCCGAGTTCCCCTATCGTCGTGAGGACGGACGCCTGCTGACGCCGAGACGGAGGTAAGCCCGGAGGCTGAGATCCCCCCTGGTGCGCCCCCTGCTGGTCTGGAAACCACACCGCACTTGGCCCGGGTTGTCCCCTCCGTGGGAGTCCCCTCCCCTGCTGCGCGACGGAGAGACCCCGCCGAGGGATCCGTTCCGTGTCCCCCTTTAGTGAGACTGAGTGCGGTGCCTAGAGAACTGCACCGGAGCGTAGACACTTGCTCCTCGAGTCCTGTTGCACTCCCCCCTGGAAGCCTCTTCCGAAGGACTGATTAACATTGTTCACGAGAGGCGCTTTCACTCCACCGGCTCCGCTGCAACGGCCTCGGAGTCCAGAACGAGTAGCGTGTTATGTTATATGCTCTGCTCGAAAGTATTTACATGCCGATGATCACGAGTAGCGTGTTATGTTATATGCTCTGCTCGAAAGTATTTACATGCCGATGATCACGAGTAGCGTGTTATGTTATATGCTCTGCTCGAAAGTATTTACATGCCGATGATCACGAGTAGTGTGTTATGTTATATGCTCTGCTCGGAAGTATTTACATGCCGATGATCACGAGTAGCGTGTTATGTTATATGCTCTGCTCGAAAGTATTTACCTGCCGAAGATTACGAGTAGCGTGTTATGTTATATGCTCTGCTCGAAAGGATTTATATGCTAATGATCGCGAGTAGCGCGTGGTGTCCTATGCCCGGCTCGAAAGTATTTACATGCCCAGGGTTCCGAGCGGCGCATTGTGATATATGCTCTGCTCAGAAGTAGTGACAGGCAACTGATTAAGAATAACGCGTTGTGTTATATGCCCTGCTCAAATGTATTCACAGGTAAATGATTGCGCGTAGCGCTTGGTTTTATATGCTTTGCTTCACAGGATTAAGGGCCATCGATTACGAGGAGCGTTCAGTTCTACAGGCTCCATGTTAAGGTACCCGATGTCACCCATTACGAGTATCGTGCTGTGTTAGACGGCCTGTTCAGGGAAAGGCCTCGCTTAGCGCGCAGCGCTATAATCACCCGCACTTAGCCAACTGCCGTGGGTGTCTGAATGAGGTTAGGCACTGCATAAATATCGCCAAGATTGCCGTATTTACTGATGGATGGTATTATGATGCATGTATTGCCTTGTTACTCCCTGAACTGCAACTGACCAGCTATACTTGGATAAACTTGAAGTATTTGCATAATTTAAACGGTGTGGCGTCACTTATTGTGTGTGTCCCTAGTCCATGAGGAGTGTGTGGTGTATGGTTGCTTAACACATAGCCCTCTGGTTGCCCGACCGGCTCGCGCCACGCTACCGCCTATAGGGCCTGGTGACCCCAGGTTCCTACAAGTGAACTAAAGGAGTCACTTGGAGAAGAGTGAAGAAAAAGAAATCTAAAAGAAAAATTAACAGATTGTAACGATCTGTCCTAGAGATTCAGTAGTGGAGTAGTAGAGGCTAAGTCAAAAGACACAGTCAAAGTAATAAGATGGCTAACACAGAAAATAATCAAAGTAGATGTACCTTCCTGAAAAGATGGTGCAAAATGTGCTGCTGCTGTACAGGATTATTGATGCTACTATGGAGTGTGCTTGCTTTATTAGTTACTTTTAGAGTTACAGTAGACACTTTGGGAATACATACTGAGAATATGACTAACATAGAGAAGAGTTCACAGAAAATAGTACCAACTAGAATTAGCAATATATACGTACACAAGGATAGGTCAATTAATGATTTTTCTAGCAATGTTTTTTCAAAATTGTTGTATGAATACGTAAAGACAATGGAAGTAAGGGATTGCCACCTCTGTATGCAATTACCTGCATCCGTTTCAGAGGGAGTTACTTATCATCATCTTCCGGCTACGTATGGAATTTCATGTAGTGTATTGATTAGTATTTTTTATCTATTAGGGAAAATAGATTATGATATGTCTAATAAGGATAACATTTTTGGGCAATTGCCTATGAATAAAAAACTGAATCCTGCTAAAGAAGTTAACATTTTAGGTGAGATTTTTATTGAAACAGAAGAATTAACATTAGATTAAATTTTTAGAAACAATTTAACTTGTAGTTTGAAGGAAGAAGAAGAAGCTTTCCTAGACATGGTGGAGAAAAGGAGAATGGGTATGCATGAAAAGGCAGGAGGATATAAAATGAGTGAGACAATGTGGGACATTGAGATGGGTAAGGTGTTGAAGAATGGGGCCAGTCCAACTTTGGCTTTAGATGCACCACAGAAGGGTAAACTATGCATTACCAGAAGGAAATCCCAATATGATTATTATTTTGTTGGGACTAGTGAGTGCCATGATACATACTTTATTGCAACGGGATGGGGATTCAAAGGAGGAGAAGATCCAGTTTTCCTGGGAGTGTATTATATTTGTGGGAATAAAGCTTATTATAGATTGCCTGACCATTGGTATGGCACATGTTATGTTGGCCTGATCTTTCCAAAGATTTTCCATATGGATAGAATAGAAGATGCAGAACAAATTAATTTACTAACAGGTTTTAAAAGAGAAACTTGGACAGAAATTGTAGGAGATATTTTTGGAGCTTTGATACCAGCAGTGGGAATTTCATTAAATGCATATGGAATTCGGAAGTTGTCAACAGTGGTGGATCGCTTATCGACAAGCACCGCTGGAGGGTTTCTATTGGTAAATACAGAGATGGTTGCCTTACGCGCCATGTCTATGCAAAATCGACTTGCCCTTGATATTCTATTGGCAAAAGAGGGTGGAGTCTGTGGAATGCTGAAAGTTCAACATTGTTGCACTTACATTCCTGATGAAAGCAAAGATCTAAAAGTCTATATCAAAAATATTACTGATTTGCATGAAGAATTAGTACCACTGGAAGCTGAAAGTATCTGGACTAAAATGGCTAATAAGATGATTGCTGTTTAGAATTTTATTGCTAAGATAGGTAGTACCATTTTTGGTAAGATAATATTTCCATTGACATGTGTGATTGTTGCTTTATTGATCCTTAGATTAGGGTGTTTATGCTGTAGATATAGGAGGAATACAAAGAAAATAATAAAAGAAAATGTTGAAAAGAGACAAAAGAGGGCAAAAAGAGACCAACAAGAAATAGAATTGGAAGAATTTAGGGAGAGCATGTACTTAGAAACAAAAAGAGATGATGAAAGAGAAACTGGAGTTTAATGAAAGAACAAAAAGACATTTGAATTTTTCCTAAAAAGGGGAACTAAATTTTTGGGGTTGGATTTTTGTGGTGATGATATATCACCAAAGGGGGGATTGCTGGAGCAGGGTTTTCTACTTAAACCCAAACATCAGTTTATATTTTTGTATGTCTTAATTAAAATTACTAATGATTAATTATTAAGTACTAAGTTTTGTCGAGATTTTTATTAACCAACCTTACTAATGAATAAACTATACGTGGGAATGCAAATGCATGGCTAAATTAATAAGTGAACTAAGTTGGTGAGCAAATTAATTAAATAAGTGTTGCTTATGTGATATTTGTTATGTTATGTGAACTATAAAAATTATTTCGTGGAATGTAGCGGGGTTAAAAAACAAACTACTTATTCCTGACTGGGGCACCTTCATGGCAGCACACGATATCTGCCTGATTCAGGAAACATGGGCTTTAGAGGAGAGTGCTAGCCCAGGTTACGCAACTTTTCACATCTTGGCAGTAACTAGTGGCAGAGGTCGCCCATCTGGTGGCCTATCAATTTGGATAGGCACCCACTTGAGCGTTCAAGCTACCCAAATACCAACTAACTCCCCTGATGTTCAATGTGTATTATTGACACCCCTGAACTCACCAAAAATAGCCATAATAAATATTTACTCTAGGCCAGTTAGGAGCGGGCAGGAGTCAGACACGATCAAAGCACTAGACCTCTTTATTCAGACACTTGACCCCTCAGTTACAATAATTGTTGGTGGGGACTTTATTTGTCAATTTGAGCCCTTGGTTAACCCTGATTTGGATGAGCAGGATGATGAAGACCTGCTCTGGTGTATCCTGGAAACAAAGATCCCTCCTGTCAAGGCATGGAACCGGTTGGTCCTTCAAATAAAATCACTCTCACTTGCAACGTCTCTGCGGGCGTGTAATGGGAGACTGGACCCTGACCGTCTGGGATTTCCTATATTTAACAGGGTAGAACAAACTTCCACCATTGTTTACATCATGATGGAAGTAAGACACTGGTATAGGTTGTTGGAATTCAGAGTACAACCGAGATATGATAGTGACCACAACGCCCTTGCCCTAACATTGAAGCCGGGGAGCTTTGGGCTGACTAACCCTGAAGCTGGTCTTACCAGCATGATCACGCCCCTTATGGTTTCGAACAATCGACGTAGGGTCAAATGGCCTTATTTTCAGGATTCCCTGTCTAGGCTGGGTGAATTATACCAGCTTGCTATACCATGGATAGCTGAGATGGCCGACTTGTCCTCAAACAGCCATGCTGTAAAAATTCATAGGCAGTTGGCCAGTGCGTTGGGGGATGTTCTTTGCCCACTTAGTAGGCCTAGACGAGGTGGGGCTAAGATACACCCATGGTATAATGCTACCTGTAGGAATGCCAAGAAGGACCTCCTTACTGCAATCAAACTTAAGAACAGTTTAGAAACTAGGTCATCCCGTTTGTTCTATAAAAAGGCAATCGAGGGAGCCAAGAGGGACTGGGAGGAAACAAGGTGGGAAGAGCTGAGAAGTGCGCTCCTGACTAAGGATGCAAAGAGATTTTGGGCCATTGTTAGTACTGACTCCAAGGGAGCTGGGCAAGCTATCTTCCCAAACATTGCACCCTCAGTGTGGGAAGCACATTTCGGGGCACTATACGTATGTTTGGAGTATGATGACACACTTCGTCTAGGCCCTAAGCTTGCCCCAGGGCTCCAACAGGAGAGAGTCGCGACACTTGCCCGGCCCCCTGCCCCAGACCCCCGTCATGAGTATCGACTGGCGGGGGCCTCGGGTGGAGGGTCGGGACCGAGCTTGTACCCTTCTGACTCCCCAGAGAGCATCACCTTGAAGGAGGTAGAATCTGCCATAGCTAGGTTGCTCCCAAACAAGGCTCCCGGCCTCGACAAATTGCCGGAGGACCTGTTCCGATCCCAGCCAAAAATATGGGCGCCATACCTTGTTATCTTGTTCAACGCGATTCTTATGGGGTCTGATCCACCGGACACCTGGCTGGGGGCTGAGATTGTCCCCATTTACCCACTTACCCCCTCAAATTACAGGCCCATTAGCCTGTTAGACACAACACAAAAACTAATGGGTAGAATCATATTGGACAGGATACAAGCTTGGATGGAGGAATGGGAAATACTGTCTACCCTCCAGGCTGGATTTAGATCCGGTATCTCAACCTTGGACCAAATCTACCTACCTGCTTAATATCCTGACCCATTTGCATGTTGGAAATTATGCACAGGTCAGGTGTGGGAGACACGGGGATCTCTCGGACCGCTTCCCTATTTCCAGGGGTGTCCGGCAGGGGTGCGTTTTAGCCCCTACCCTTTTTAGCTTATTTATTAATGGCCTTGTCGACACCTTAAATGATGTAAAGGATAATGATGCTCCCTGGTTGACGACCGGTCGGGTGCCCGCATTAATGTTCGCGGATGACACCCTGTTGCTATCCCGAACATCTTTGGGCATCCAGCGCGTCCTGGATGGTTTTGTGTGCTTTTGTGCCTCGAGGGGATTGGAGATCAATTTGGATAAAACCAAGTTTATGATCTTTAATCCCCCGAGGCGTACGCACCCGAACCCTCTTCTGAATGGTGTTCCGTTGGAACGAGTCAAAACCTTCGTCTATCTTGGGATCACTTTGACGGAGGATTTTGGCTGGGGCCATCAGATTACCAGATCCGCCCTTAGACTTTCACAAATAGCAGGGGGTATTGGCAAGCTACAGAGAGCATCGATCTCCAAACCGGTTGCGCCCGCCCTTGAGATCTATGGCCTCCAAGCTCGGACCGCATCCATTTATGGCGCCGAACTTTGGGGCCATAAGAACGTATTTAGCCTTCTGAGGGTGGAACAGGCCTTTATGAGGAATTTGGTGGGCCTACCGAAAAGTACACCCCTCATCCCCTTGCGAATGGACTTGGGTCTGGAGTCTATTGAGAAATTGGCAGCTGTGCGACCCTTGCTCTATTGGAGGAGGCTCTGGTCAGTACCAGAGCTGGTATCCTTTAGAGCTGAATTTCGGGAGGTCTGGGAACAGCTAAATAACAAACATATTCCATGGCTTTCCCATATTAAGGCTCTTTTATTTAAAATAGGTTTGCCTCAGTTATGGGGGACCCCTGAGCTGAGTTGCCTGAGGATACCTAGGGCCCAGTTGATAAATCTGGTGAGGCAGTATAATCTATGTGCACTACAACAGTCAACATCCTATGGTAGGCTCTCTATTGAGTTCCTCTCAGTCAAATCTGAAATGGGGTGGGAGGAATTCTTTGATGTAGTCCAACCCCCTCTTGCGAGGAAACTATATGCTCAATTAAGGTATGGCTCCCTACCTATTAAGCCATTTACTTCGAAATGGGCAAAAACTGAAAATGAAACTTGACCGGCATGCATGTCATTCTTGTTTTATTTTTCTGTCCAGCATATAGCAATATACGCAAAACTTGGCTTATCCCAATATGCAGAAACTTGGGTTTTAGACATTGTGTGCAGGCATGTAGAGTTCTTAAATATGATACCTCGCGGCCCATTGTATTTGCTGTCTCTCGTTTCCTTTATGGTATGTGGCGCCGTAGGATAAGTTTTAAACCAATCTAAACTACCGAAATATGTCTGATAACTTATTTTTTAATTCTTTTTTTTAATAAGTGAAATACCTATATTTATTATTTTATTTGATGTGCTATGTATGTATGTATTCTATTTGCACTTTTATGGTCTTCTGACCGAAATAAAGTTATCATACACATACACATATTCTGAATTTGTAGGGCCAGAGCACCAGTACTTATACCCAAATGTGCCTTTGAAGTGGGGGGTGACTTGAAAGCAGCTCCTTGAAGTGCACAGGTCCCCTTTCATTTCAGCCCTGTCTGCCAAGCTATCTGTGGGGGGCAATCGGTCCTTTGGGCCAGGATGGGACACAGCCAAGGAATTTCAATGCTAGCCTATGACAGGAGTAGGCCTTATAGTACTGAAAAATGAATGTAGCTGTTTGTCACTACCAGGGCATGTCAAACTTAAAAGTACATCACCTACCTTTTACTTACTCAGCACCCTGCCCTCAGAGCTACCTCTAGGGCCTACCTTGGGGTGACCTATGTGTAATATCAGGGGAGTTTAAGGCTTAGCAGGTGGTTTTAAATGCCAAGTCGAAGTGGCAGTAAACTGCACACATGGGCCCTGCATTGGCAGGCCTGAGACAGGTTTGAAAGGCTGCTTGTGTGGGTGGCACAGTCAGTGCTGCAGGCCCTCTAGTAGTATTTAGATTACAGGTCCTGGGTATATGGTATATCACTTTACAAGCGACTTATAAGTAAACTAAATATGTGAATCAGGTATACACAAATGTCACCATGTTCAGGGGAGAAGCACATGCGCTTTAGCACTAATTAGCAGTGGTAAAGTGCTCAGAGTACTATGGCCAACAAAAAGATACAGCAAAGAGTGGAGGTTAGCAGGCAAAAGGTTGGGGGAAGACCACCCTAAGGATGACAGGTCTAACAAAAGGTATTTTCCACACGGTTAATCATGGTCACACCCTGTAGATTTCCTGTTGGACCCACATAGTGTAAGTAGGCCAACTTACCATTGGTACCAGGAAAAACTGGCCAGGTGTCCCCTTGAACCTCTTTCAAACATACCTGGAACAGATCATGTTAGGAACAACAAACCTACCAGAGAACAGGTACATTTTTATGGGTTTTCGTTATTCTTTCCCCTTACTCGACACATACAAAATAAATCTGTGCAATGGTTATCAGAGGGTTTTAATAAATGCTTACTAGGATAAAATAAATGCCAAATAATTTTGTCAAATATCAAAGTTATCGTAGCAATGCAAAATTCGAAGAACATAAGCAATATCAAAAGTGATAACGCGGTATTCTACAGAATTCCTGTTCAATTTGAAACTCATCTAATTAAAATAAACACTTAAAAGAATTACAGTGGAGAGAGGTGGAGTTCAAACTGCATACCTTTAGTAGGGGCCAGCTGTACTTAGCTTGAAAGCTAGGCACTGCTTGTGAGAACCCATGTGGTTATTAGCCAATGTCCCTGCCACAACAAACTCACTCCACGCAAGCAGGTGTGACCCCAGTCTCTACCATAAAGTGCTCATGGTCTTCCATTTGTACTATTCTGTGAAGGAACAGTAAGAAAAGTGCTCTTGTGGTGCCTGAAGCAACAAATGTAAAACATCCGGGGAATTCCTACAGTCTTAGCACAGTGCTATATGCAAACATATGTAAATTAACAAACAAGTGTACATGCCTTATGAAAACACTATACCATGTATGAATAGATGAAATAAATGCACATTATAATAATAATAAGCAAAACATAAAAATATGTGCTTTATACGACAAAGCAAAGGCCACAACATAATCGGGTCCCTAGGTGAATAAAGGGCGAATGGTGGGCACTAATAGAAAATATTACAGAATCACACAACAATGGTGAAGGATGAGCAATCATTTTGGAGTAATAATGTGTGTTTAAATGATCCAGCATTGATGTATATGAGAGTTCCTATCACAGAATTGTTATCAATGACTCTGCAAGGGGGTAAACATGACATGAGAGGTGGTTATCGCTGCTTTTTTTGTCGTTAACAGGGTTAGCGTGAAGCTTGATAATAGGAGAAATGTCGCTTAGCGACATTTCTCCTATTATTTTGCTCTGGAACGCCCACTTTGCATCTCATTAGAGATGCAAAGGGAAGTGTAGTGAAAAAGGGTGCTAAAATGCGATTTTGCATGTTTGCACCCTGTTGTTGATAGGGCGATATTTTGCACCCCTGAAATTGATCTGTGCACATATGTTGCACACACACCTGCCCTAAGGGCATGTGTGTGCGCAACATGAAACGTTGAAAAAAGCACTAAAGAGCATTTTTCAAAGTTTTTGCAAATTACCATGCAGTTCAACTTCATGGTAATTTGCGACCCCTATTGGCGAAATCGCTATTCTCAAGTGGGTCTTGCATTGCATTTAAGGAAACACAAATTGCGATTCCTTAAATGCAATCGCAATTTGAAAAATCGCACTTAATTGCGATTTCTTGAAGTGTGAGTGGCAAGTTGTTTCATGCATCGCAAAAGCTAATTTTGCGATCGCAAACGGACGATTTTTGCGATTCGCACCGTTTTAGATCGCAAAAAGCTTTGATGCATGTGCCTGTTTGTTCCCTTACCGCTAATAAAGTGAGCTTGGACCTAGAAAGTTTAGCTTCCCACCTCAAGTTGACGGTGTAACACTTCATTAACTTAGACAACACAAACATAAACAAGACAAGAACATATATGTCAACCTCGCCAGCTTTTCGACATACCACAATCCCAATCTGCACTGTACCCTTGAGCATTGTTTCTCTTTGTTTCCTGCCATCTCATCTCTTTTCTGTTTTATTTGTGTTCTTTAATTTTTCTAATTCGAGGTTTGTAATGTTATGGGCTTTTCTATTGTGTTGAGCCTATTTTGAGGACCATTTAGGCTTCAAAAGCTAAACTTATTTTTTAATATCTTGCCTTTGGTCATCCAGTTGTTTATCTCTGTTTATTGGTGGCAAACTGTGATTAAGCATAGGGAAGACTACACCATCCTCAAAGAAAACAGACAATTATAAACACCCGAATTTGAGATCAAGTCCTGACAATCATACGCTTATATCTCTGGTATAAAAAGTTGATCATGCACTGGACCAAACCACATTACATTTCATTTTTCAGTCATTTCATTGCGTATGGTCTCACAAATGGGTTGATAAATGTTGGCTTAGAGGAAACTCCGTTGCAATGGTGAAGGAGTTCCCTTCCCGCCAACATTCTGGTCCGCCAGCCCGATTTAGAGATGGACAGACGTTGGTTTGAAGAGAGCGGAGACTACCCCATCTCCTCTGTGGTCAAAGCCTTCCGACAGTCCGACAGTGTAAGAGACATCAGAGGTTTGGCGTTATGTCCACCCACATGATTTAGAAGGACAGACAAACAGCCGACATTCAGTTCTCATCACCGCCAAGATAAACCTGGAGGTAAAGGCCATTGAACAGTGCTCAATGCCCCCTCGCCATGGGAGCAAACTCCCATGGCAACAGGGATATTGCATTTTTGATTTCCAAAAAGAAAATCCCACTTTGAGATTATCTCTTTGAAAAAAACAAAAACATTGCAAGTGTGTTGTACGGCTCCATCATGCTGTCAGTGCCATCTGTCCAATTTACAATTTTTTGGTAGGATCCACTGTGACAGCGCTTTCTGTAAATGCTAGAAATGTCTACTGCGTCAGTGAACATTTCTAAACTTGGTGGGTGACACCTCGGCCAGGGTGACAGAGTAATTTACTCCATGGTGGAGAAACGAGCAGCCCACTAATATATCATTGGTGCCCCTAGTTTCTCTCAGACATGTGATATCCAGTATTTTTACATAATAATCTCACCAGGCAAGAGGGTCATTTAAAGTTTATAGGAGCGGGAGAATCGGTTGTGCTCTCAACCTTCCAAACTCATGGTTCCCCTGCTCTATTTATTGTCATGGGTAGTGTTGGGTTTGCGCCGGTGAAGCTTTAAGTGTCTCTGCTGGTGCAAACTTCCCGCTCACCTTGCAGTCTATCCAGCATCGGGCATCCAGTCACACTGGCAATCCTCTCTCCCTGTTTGGGACCTGTGACCATCTCTCATTTTATTTACCCGGGTAGAAATAAAACCCTGCACGTCAGGCACGTTGCTTTTTGTTTTCAGAAAACATGAGCCCAGATTATTATGGTTTCAGAAAACAAACTTTGCTGAGCAAGCGCATTAACCCCTTCGCTGCGGCGGGAATTCCGCCGCAGCGCTGGGGGGTGCGGGGGGGGGCAGCGCGGTGGCACTGTGCTCATGACGGAGCCGCTCCGTCATGAGCCACGGTTGAGCTGTGCTCATGACGGAACGGTTCCGTCATGACTCCGCCCAGTTGCGTTGTCCCCCCGCACAGGCGGGGAAACAGCGCCGCGTGTGCGGAGCGGCCGCCAACGGTCGTGGCATGACGGAACCGCTCCGTCATGAGCACACGGCAACCGTGGCTCATGACGGAGCGGTTCCGTCATGAGCGGGGAAGGGGTTAAACAGGTACCCAATTGCAAAGAATCTGTGTTCCCGCAGCACATGCTTCATGAAGACACAAAGGGGCATATTTACTAAGAAGTGACGGCGTGAGCCGTTGGCCTTCCTGGCCTAATGTCGCACTCCGCCACTTCTGAAACGCAAGGCTGCACCATATTTACAACAATATAGTGCAGCCCTGTGCTTCCCCCTGCTCTGCCGCTAAATGTAGCTGCCTAGTACCAGCGCAGATACCCTTGCACAATAGTGCAAGGGTGTCTGCGTTGAGGGAAAGATTGTTTATGTGCATGAAGGTCTCCCTTCCTGCACATAAACTATCTTTAAATGGCGTTCTGTAACTTCGATGTGTGATGCTTAATGCAGTACATATAGAAATCTCAAAACTTTATTTTTTTAAATGGGACACCTTCCTGCACATAAACAATCATTGGTGTTTTGCTGTTTCTATATGAGCTGCACGACGCAGCTCACAAGGAAACAACACAAAGGAGGAGAATTTAAACATTTCTCCTTGTGTGCAAGGTAAAGACCAGGTTTTCCCTGATCTTAATTTTGTCGCTGCCTCCTATTTTTGCCACTCATGTAAATAGGGGGCAGGGTCAAAATCAATTAGGTTTTTCGGTGGAATGCCCAGGGCAACACCCATTGCCCTCCCCTTTCATGCTAAGTATAGCGTGAATGGGTGCCTTATTCACAAGGCGGCTAACGCTGCTTTGTAAATAAGGCGAAGCCCCTATCGCCATAGGAACGTCCTGGAAAGTGGCGTTGTGGTGGCGATAGGGTCTTGTAAATATGCTCCAGAAATCCCCGCTGCTTGCGCGAATATGTAAATATGGGAGGTGATCCTCTTTGAGGAGAAGGAGGCTGTAGCCATTGCGTGTCGGTCGGATGCCGGATAAGGTTTAAAAATGAGCCTCGTGTTACTGTCAAACAAAAAATAGATTAGTAGGTAAAAGGAATATTTGTAGTTTCAAGGTTTTCTATTACCTCTGTTTCTTCAACAAAGAAAGGGAGTAAGCAATTAAGAATACGAAAAAGCAAAGAGAGAAGTAAACATTAGAGTAAAGGAGGATGAAAGGATTTTTTGTTTTTTTTAAATCTTTATATGATCATCGAGTACAATGTAATACAGGACAGATGAATATCAGCAGAACCCAGCTTTGAGGTCGTCTTGCAGATCGCAGAGCACAGCAGCAAAGAAACGCCAATGTTCTGAGGGAGGGAACAAAGGGGTTCTGGCAGTGCAAGGACATCCTCCTATCAGCACCCCATCAATTAAATAGTGCATTTCATCCCCTTCTTCCCTCCATCTCTCCGTCGCCCTTTTCCATCTCCTCCTTCTCTAAGCCCCCTCCGGGCAAGTCCCCATCGTTTGATGAGTTGTCTACTCGAGCTCCAAGGACGGGGAGAAGTGAGGGAAGGAAATGGGAGGAAGGGAGGGAAGGAAGGACGGGAGGGAGGGAAGGAAGGAAGGAAGGAAGAGAAAGAAGGAAGGAAGGAAGGAAGGAAGGAAGGAAGGAAGGAAGGAAGGAAGGAAGGAAGGAAGGAAGGAAGGAAGGAAGGAAGGAAGGAAGGAAGGAAGGAAGGAAGGAAGGAAGGAAGGAAGGAAGGAAGGAAGGAAGGAAGGAAGGAAGGAAGGAAGGAAGGAAGGAAGGAAGGAAGGAAGGAAGGAAGGAAGGAAGGAAGGAAGGAAGGATGGATGGATGGATGGTTGGTTCACTCTATTGCTGGTGGTGTTCTATATGATAATTGTTATTGTAATGGGATGTTATCCTGTGTGTTTTTGACCGAGACATACATTTTCAGGAAGTTAGTACTGCAAACATCTTCATGTTTTATTTACTTTAAATGTTTATTGATGCTCCAATTGGTTTTCGCAAAAAAAAGTGTACGTTTGTTGAAAAGAAGAAAAGATAGATATTCAAGCGCAAGATATAAAAGAGCATAAAACTGTGTTGGAGAGCGACTACAAAAAGTAGTGCAGAATTCCAGCAACAGAAAATATATTTTATCTCTGTAGCATCCTCTATAATTAAGCGCAATTCAGAGCGTCTGAATAACTTATTGATGTCACAAATGTTATAAAATATCAAGGCCTGCACAGCCCTTGGAGTATCTGTCCAGAAACTTTCATTATTTATATGTACAGTTCCATCTTATTTTAAATACAGTATTAACAATTTATGAGGTATTCGTTATTGCCTTTCCTGAATCAAACTGTCTGGTTGCTAGTCGTTAATTTTGAGGATATGGTTTTCCAAATCTAATGTTTTATTAATTTTATAACAATTATGTGATAAAAATAAAAAATGGACTGAGAAAATATTAGTTTTTTGTCTCAATGGTTACTTCGGCTGTCCTAAAGCAAGATTGCCACTTGGCTCTCTCCACGAGGATTCCTGCTCTTCACAAAACGTGTAAAATATACTGCGCCATTCATTTTAAAGACCTTCTTAAAAGTATGCTTCCATATGTCTTGTTGTTGCCTACGTTCTCCTTGTATGTGCGAAGGTACTATGATTTGCATTCACTATTTCCATTGATATGTCAAGGCTTGTGTTTCAATGCTTAGACATATTCATTGCTGTTTGCTACTGCCTCTTGTCAGCATAGACATAGAAAGAGGACTGGAAAACGTGTCACTCAAGAATAATGAACTCTAGGCTGTGTCTTTAATATGTGGGTTATCGCGTCAACATTAGAAATACATTCTCGGGTAGGCAGTCAGGTCCAGAGACTCAGAGTAAATTATCACAATGAGGGGCATATGTACAAAGAGTTAACGCCGCCTTAGCGGCACTTTTCCGATGGTTTTACGGCAAGATTTTTATCGCCTTATGTACAAGCTACCGCTAACCACTGTTAGCGGCAGTTTCCCTGGGAAAACGTCCATTCTAAAGACCGTCACTTCTTTTAGCAATAATGACATGCAAGGGAGGCGTTCCCGTGCAAAAACGGCTGCTAACCCCACTTTGCGATATTTACAAGGGGATTCCTGAACTTTGGAGGACCAAAAAACTGCCGCTAACTGCAGTTAGAGGCAGTTTTTTAAGACCAGAAAATAGCTGGTCATAAAAATGGAGATAACACTTGGGCCTCTTTTCAGCAGGTTTTTGTGCTGGACAGCGCTGCAAGCAATGTTGCTGCGCTGCCCTGCAACACAATTACTGGGCAGGAATGCACACCATCAATAAGACAGTGCGCATTCCTGGGCCTCAGTCATGAAAAGTGTTGCAGCACTGCGACAAGACAGCGTTGCAACATATTTCATTACCCCCTTCTTGCAACACCATGGATGTTCTGTATTCACCGGACAGCACTCCTTGGTGCAAGTAATGACAGATACGTCTGGAATCATGACGTATCTGTCTGCGCTAAAGTCACACATCGCTGCAATGCATGGGGCCAGCCTATCCCTGTGGCACTGCGCCACCCATACGCCTGCCATCAGGCAGGCGTAAGGTACTGACGCAGTGCCGTTCTTGAGGGGTGCCAGGGTGTCGGCGCAGTTGGAGATCCATTGGTGGCGGTTGCGCGCTGCGGTGTCATCGTCTGTAAGCGTTGGTGGAGTAGTGGTGCTGAGGTAGTTGACATGATGTCCTTCGGTGGCCTTGATCCAGCTGTGAGGGGGAGCGATGATGGTGGTGGGGTACCATGGGCATGGTGAAGACGTGATGTATACAATGATGGTCGGTCCAGAAGAGTCCGGTGGTGTGGCTGCAGTTGAAGTTCCCACTGGCGGAGGAGACATGCTCGTCCGTGTGTCCAGCTATGTGGCTTGCTACGGTGACTAGCTGCTTGAGTCAGATGTTGGGGAGCTTCCCCAGAAGGGGGTGGTATTCTGGTCACTGGGGTTGTCCAGGTGGAACTTGAGTTCACTGAGTAGGATGTCGTTGGTGGATGGGAGAGCCTGGGGTGCATTGAGGTCTTCAATGGTATCGGAGAATGGGGGTCCGTGGCCCGGGGGCCCTGCAGATGAGGGTGCCGCAGAGGATGGGCTTGAAGTTGGACTGGATCTAGAAGTTGAGGTGTTCCATGGTCATCGTTGAGTCATTAGAGTGCATGGTCAGTCGGAATGTGCTTCTGTAGGTGATTGCAATGCCCCCTCCTAGACGTCCAGGGTGGTCCTTGCAGGTGATTTAGTGGCCGTCTGTGATGGAGATGGTGATGTCCGGTCCGGAGTAGAGCTTGGTCCTGGCAGGTGATGTGGCATCCAGGGTTGATGGCGAGGAGGGTGCTGGCGTTGTAGCGGTGTGTGTCCAAGTGGAAGGGGCCTTGGTGCTGAGCGCGGTCCAGGGACAGACATACGCAGACGTGCTTGCCTATGGCTTGCCTTTGGCATGGGAGACGTCCATTACAACGCAGGCATTACATCGTAATCCCTTGACAATGCAACCCCAACAACGCAGGTGCCTTTACATTGCATTCCATTACAATGCATTGTGAGGTCAGTAATGGGATATTTTTAAGTTTTAGGGTGGGTATGGGTTTTGGGTGTTGGAGATTAAATTTGGGGTGTATTTTGGGGTAAAATTCGAAATTTGGGGTGTGTTTTGGGGTCAATTATGAAAATTGGGGTGTGCGTTTGGGTGAAATATGATTTTCAGGGTTTGCTTTGGGGTGCAAGGGTTAGTTTTAGGGTTGCACACACTGAAGGGGGAATAGTAATATTTACATCTCTGCTATCCAACATCTTCCCTACTGTTGCAATATGCCTAGTATTATTATGCATTGTAATGGAATGCGATGTAATGGTATGAGTCGAAACTTCCTATATAACTTTGGCACACCAGTGGTACTCCCGCTGGGCATGGCCGCACAGCTGCCGCCATTGAGAAGTGCTGCCGGGGGGACTGGACAGCTGGGAGGTGGGAAACACCGGAAAGGACACTGTATGGGGCGTGGACGTGGGTGTGTGTGTGAGCGGGTGTTGTAAATATTTAAATGAGAGAAAACTTACCCTGAGGCTTGGTCCCGTGTCTTCGTTGCTCCTGCTCTCCTAAGTCTGCTTCCAGGAACAGGAAGTAGGCAGCCAAGCTTCGTCCCCTAAGCCAATCACAATGCTACAATGTGGCGTTGGTATTGGTCACTGGCGCCGGGACAAGGCGTTCAGCCAGGGACTGGAGGGGTGGGCAGGTTCTCCATGCAGGCTGTAATGCAGCCTGCATTGCGAACAGGACAGTGTGCATGACTGCTTTGGGCGGCCTGAGTGGGCCGACCAAACAGTCATTGCGCACTTGAGTGGGCATGCCACTCCGCCCCTGCCCTGCTCCGTGAGTGGAGCAGCCTACCCACCCTCCCGCCTGCAAAGGAAATATAGCATGATTACATCAGGCAGTTATCATCATGTGATGATTTTTTCCCTTCTTGCACTGCTTGAAAGCAGTGGGGTGACGCTGTTCCGCCATAGTGGATGAGCCGCCACTGGGGGTGTGTCATCTACAAGTGCTAGGCCTGGGTGAGTCGACCCCTGGGCCTGCTCCGCTACGCATCCCACCTTCTCCTTCCCTGGACATTGACACTGTGGTGCAATCCGCTGCACTCTCTCCAAATCTGTGACTCAGCCAGCAGGATCCTCAATCAGGTGGGATTTCACAAGACTGGGTACAGCAGTCGCCGACAAGTCCGCTGGTGAACCTCCTGATGCAGTTAATTCGGCAGAGACCCTTTAGGCGTGAAGTTGCAGCACTCCCGCCACACAAGTTGGGCGCAGCTCAGGGGCCTCACCCTCCACAGCGTCCGGCCAGCGCAACATCATCCAGCCTGTGATGCAGAGAGGCGCCGCCCACCGTTGGTAATCCCCTCCGTGCACCACGGTGTAGTGGTGGATCATAGTATGCGATGCAGACCTCCCGACGTTGGTTCTAGAGGAGTGCCTCTACCATTCACAGCTCCAAGGGGCTCAAGGCGGTCTTCTCACACAGGTCAGCAAAGTGTCTCCATGCGACCTGCCAGACTTCACCACCAGGTACGGGCGATCGCCGCGCCTCAATGTTTACCGCCATGGCTCATCAACTCCACAGCTCCTCTGCATGCCACTCCAGGCTCCAGACGCAGGTCCAGTGAGGCAACCAGGCTCCAGATGCAGGTCCAGCGCGGCATCCAGGCTCCTGACGCAGGTCCAGCGAGGCATCCAGGCTCCTGACGCAGGTCCAGCGAGGCATCCAGGCGCAGGACCAGCGAGGCATCCAGGCTCCAGACGCAGGTCCTGTGAGGCATCCAGGCTCCAGACGCAGGTCCAGCAAGGCATCCAGGCTATAGGCGTAGGTCCTGCGAGGCATCCAGGCTCTCATCCTGAATGTTAGGTGGCTTGAGGGGTTGTTGATGTGTGCTGCACTTAGCCCTGGCTGCTCCATTCTGCATTTCATTGGTAGTTTTGCCTATTTTCTATTGGAGGTCGACTGATAGGCAATTCCTTTCCAATAGAGGCAAAAAAAACTCACGTTGGGCTGACTAATGTGCGTTTTTTGCCGCTAATGAGCCTTTCGTTGGTATTCGCCACCCCGCTAATGTTACCAGCAGGTTTTGCCGCCGATCCCTGAAGCTATTGCCATGTAGTGATGGCTTGTAAATACGTCGTTAACATGGTGATAGTTATCAGCGGTACGCAGCGGTAAGAAAACTGCCGCTAACTAACGTTAGCGATAGTTTTTGCCAATCCTTGTACATATGGTCCTGTGTGTGTTACCTTTGCCCTGGCATCAGCTGCACCTGCTGAAAAGAAGCATGCCCCCTATGACATGTAAAGACTGTATTTTGAACAATCACCCCTTCCCCCTGATTCTCCCCCTCCCCACTCACAACAGGCAGGTGAAACAAAGAAAGTGATTTAGACATAATAAGATCTTACTGATGGCCCTGAATGAGCTTCTGAAGAGAAACATTTCACATTATAAAATTAAAAGTGGAGTTGTTCTGCCTTTTCCCACTAGGAGAGTAGAGTCTATCTTGTTTATAGCTAATCAGGTACATGTAGGTTTGGAGACATACAATGATTGAAAAAAATCGTTAATATTTTAACACCGTGTACCGACATACAATGTAAAAATTGTATTGTATTGTTGTATTGTAAATAAATTTATAGGGCGCACAGCTACCCACCATGGGGTCTCCCGGCGCCATAGATGGAAAGACCAACTGAGATAACTGTCTACTGAGAGAAGAGCCAAGTTTTCAGGTCCCTACGGAACTGTGTGAAAATAGATTGAGATTTTAAAGAGACAGGAAGAGAATTCCAAAGCTTAGGTGCAAGGTGAAAGAAGGAGCGGCCCCCCATTCTAACCAGTCTGAATCTGGGGATCACGTAATTACCCTGAGAGGCTGATCTAAGGGCACGGGAAGGGGCATAGGGATGGACCAGTGAACGTAGGTACAGAGGTGCCGAGCCTTGTTTAAAAATAGCTTTGTTGTGATGGGAATAGGGAGACTCTGGAAAATATCAATTGTCTTCTGAAATCAGCTTTTATGTGGTGCAGTCCCCAAAACAAAATCCTTGTTTGGATTACCCAAGTCATGCAAATCAAGATTTGTGTGGCTTTGCTTGGGATTCCATCCCGAAAGTGACGTAAAGCAGCATGTATCGATGCCTTGTGTCGTGAAGGAGTTACATGGATACGGCATTGCTCTTCCCATGCAGCCACCAATGTACTTTCAGGTAAACCCATATTTACTGAAGTCAGTACCTCTATTTAAAAACCTAGGAAAGAAAGCTGAAGAAAGTGAAGGACTTGTGACACAATGCCCAGCGGTCATAATCGACGTATAGCAAATTCCTTTTTTTAAATCTTTTCTGTATGTATTTTTAAACTTTATGCACTTTATGATCTTGTTTATGGTTTTAATTGACTAATCAACTATTATTACTATTATTGAAGTCAGTAAACATGGTCTTGCGACAAAATGGTGCTCCTACCCTAGGCTGGCGTAACAAGGAGAAATATCTTTATTTCCTTTTGTTTCTCCCTCTTTACATGTGTGCTGGATTCTGCAACATACATATAAAGAGGAATAGGCCTGTAAGAATAGCTTTTATGCAGGAAGGTATCCCTTCCTACACAAAAGCTATTCTGACCACAACACATGAACTGTGGCATATCTTAATAGACATGTCAATGTCAACTGAAATCTTTTAAATTAGGCAGTGTTGCTAACCCACATCACATAGTCATCATAATGCTTTGGCCTGAGGTCACTGCTCCTGCCAGCACCACAGATGGTAAAATCTCTCAACCATCCTCAATAGTTTTTGTGGCTTGGTAGAAGGCCATTATCAAACCTTTAACAAAGAAAGCTATTATGAATCCCACTACCTGCTCAATCTATCTCCTCAACTCTCTCTAGCTTTTTGCTGAAAATATTTTTAAAAAGTTGCATTAATTGAATATTATCTAACTTCCTGGAACATAATTGCCTTCATGGTCCTGCCCAAACTGGATACTGCCTACTTACGTATGGCATACAGAATGAAGCTGAGTGGCAGCCCTTGATAACCAGCATATTACTGTGAACAGTGGACTCAATGCTGCTCTGGTTCTGCTATGCCTCCTTTGACACTGTTTCTAACCCCATCCTATTGTCCTGCGGTTAACCGATCTTTGGGTGTAGAACAGTGCAATGGGGTGTCTTTCATTATTTCTGAAGAATCTTTCACAAATGTTGCCATCCCTCCATTTCAATCATTTTCCCAAGCTCACCCTTGTGGGGTTCCACATGTCATCATTGAGCACTACTTTATATATGTGACACCTCTAGCCATACTCATTCTTTCCTATGGGTTGTTGTTTTAGTCCTACAGAGATGACACTAAGCTTATCATATCTAGTTCTTCTGGTGCCCACCTCACTATTCGCATTTCAGGATCAACTGGTCCTAATTTTGAACTCAATGCATTTAAATATAGGAGTTTGTCTGATAGGTGAAACTAACCCTCCTTTGTCTGACACCTCATGATCTGCCTCCAAAAGAGACACTCTAAAACCAACAGAATCTCTCAACAGCTTAGGTACCATGGCAGACTGGCAGGACTCCTGATCTACCAAAGACGTGGTTCTCCTATCCCATTGACTGGTGGTGAAACAAATGGTTTACTGCCTGTGGAGACTCAAATATTGGCTGATGCCTATTCAGCACAGGGCCACTGTCTTTTATGCATACGGACACCTTTCTTATTTGAAGCCTTCTTGTGATGCAACAGGATTCAGGGGAAGGATTCCCAGCAAGCGTAGAGTGATTTACTAATGCAGATTATTTTTTACCAAGAATGTGGAGCAATTTGCAGTAATAATTTCCATGGAAGAATAGTTGAAATGTTACTAGATGAAGTAACTTCCAGCATGGGAAGAAGAAAGTATCACAGCCACTTATGGTGGTAGGGAAAGGTTTTCTGCACAGGGAAATCATATTTTTTGGCATGACATCTACATAGGAGACTTGATAGATTATTTTCAGGACTACATAATCTGCAGCAGCCAATAATAAAGATTGAAGGCCCGATTCAAAAAGGTAAACTTAGAACTGAAGTCTAACTTTAGACCTGATGTAGGAAAGTGCCTCTTTTTGCATTGTTAGCCCCCACTTTTTGCTTGATGCCCAATGTCATTTCGAACCTCAAGTGCACTGGGTCCTTGCTAACCAGGTTCCCAGTGGCAGAGCTCTTTCCCAAGCACTCTACCATGATTGGCACAACTTCAACTACCCCTGTAAGTCCTAAGTAAATGGTACCCCTGGAACCTAGGGCATAGGTATTGAGGAGGGTTCTCTGGGGCCGCAGCACTGGTTGGGCCACCCCAGGGACCCCTCCCCAAGGCTATGCAAATGGCATAGTGGGGGAAACATGCTCCAATTTTGTCAGGAGGAAAGGTGTGAAAATTATGAGGAGGGTCCCCACTTAGCCTACACCACCCCTAGGGCGGGGCAGGTGAGGTGAACCCCTCTACTGAAATTCCATCATCTTGTGATGGTGGAAAAACAACCTATCAGGACTAGGGTAGTGGCACATCTCACAGGACGTGGTCAATAGAGTAGGGTAGACACCCTAAAGACAGGTAGCCCATTGTCTACTTCCTGTCTCCCCAAGTAACGCCCCTAAATTCAGTATTTAGGTGGCACCCGACACCTAAACATGAGATTCAAAGGACAAGAGAAGACCAGGACAAAAAAAGACTTACTGCACGAGAACCTAAGCCCTGCTGTAGAAGAAAAAGGCATCAAACCTGCCTGCTGTTCCAATGACTTGAAAATCGCTGTGATGGAGCGGAAGTCTCATTTTATTTTTGTAGGGGTGCATCATAATCATGCGTAGAGAGCACCCGCATATAATCCTGCATTGTGTAAATGTGAGTATTAGAATTGTGAATGTTTTAATGTATCTATGTGACTTATTTTACTTACTGACAACTAGAATGAGGAATTAAGGTAGGAAATGGCAGAAAGAGTTAAAATGAAGAAACCGCGATGTAAAGTTTGACACTCTTCGGGGATATTCTCAAGAACGTGTGATAACCATCGCAAAAGTAATTTAAAGCAACCTTCAACATCGCAGACTATCGCGGGAAATTTATGTTGTGTTAACCAAGTAGTCACAACACGGCGGTACCATGTGATAGTCTCCAGATAATGCGTCAATTGACCGCGTTAAAGTCAAGCGATGAGGCCAATCGTGATACAAAAATCATCGAAAACCAGCTACAGGCCTGCAATTCACACGTGTCAGGCGGGAACAATCACCATAAAAGTAGAAAAAAAACCAACATACAAATGCCAAACAACAGCGAAGCACAATGGACGTTGCCGGAGCAAGTATGGAGGAGAACCAGAACCCCACAAGCCCCCTGGAGGACCAGCCTGGGATCTCGGGTCAGGAAAGGGCAAGGAGAAGAAGAGTAGTAAGAAAAGGTTCAGTCGCAGGAAAACAGGATCCTGATAACGGAGGTGATAAAACACCATCAACTACTGTTCGTCACCTCCACTGTGTCATTGGTAACAAAAAATGGACTATGGCAGTCCATCGTGGACAAGGTGAATGCAGTCGGAGTGCTGAAGAGGACAATGGAAGAGGTCAAGAGGCGCTGGAATGATGTCAAGCGAAAAACCAAACTGAAAATCGCCAACAACCGGAAGGCAGCAATGCAGACTGGAGATGGGTGTCCAGCGCCACAGGAGGAGCTGGACGCGATGGAGGAAATGGTGGCCACAGTCATCAGTGGGGAGATGGTGGCAGGAGTTGGGGGCCTGGACACTACATCACAGGACTGGACACAACAGCAACAGGGTGAGTAAGGACCAGGGACAGGGGGGACGGGGTGATGTCCACAATGGCATACATGCACAATTAAAAAGAGCACATCTGTGGACAAACCATGCCCCCAGACCACCAACTCCCACCAAGAGACCAATGTACCAAAGCTTGCAACATGTCAGCACTGTACAAGCACAGAGGTCAAAGGCACACCGCATGAAAGGGATAAGGGCCAGCAAAATCAGAGCTGCAGAGGCGAGTCCCCCAAAATGCAGCACACACACATCACATGCAGAGCACATCAACATTGACAACGATGTGGCTCAATCCGCAAAACACCTACAAAAGAACACAGGACGCAGCTGGTGCCGCTTGGGTGCAGACACTGGCCAATCACATTTGGCATTGCAGGGGAATGTGAGTTGATAATGCACAAGAACAAACACACACACGTCTGTTGTCAAAATGTCCACTGTCCCCATAAAATAGGCAACTCCTCCCAAACAGCCACAATGTACCCAGTCATGCTGTCTGTATGAAAACATGTATAATGCGACAACATACATGTGGACACATTGTTAAACTGCATCTCCCCTTCACATTGCAGAGGGAGAATCAACACCTCCTGCAGAGCAGCCCGACTCTCTCTTCTCCGATGATGAAGAGGACCACCACAGCTCCGACTCTGACTCCCTCCAACTGCTCGTGGAGAGCCTACGCAGCCCACTTCCAGGAACTGGCAGTCCAGCTGCTACGTGGAGACCCCACACCCTGCATAGACCACACAGCAGGCAGCACCCCCCACCATGGCTGCCTCCCAGGACCCCCACGAAGAACACGTGACCTTCCAATGCCGTGTGTTGGGGTGCCAGGAGAATCTGACACAACAGGTGCAGGTGGGCTTCGACCGCATGGCAGACAAAGTAGATGCCATACGTGGGTGTCTAAGTCCCATCAGGGACCACTCGCAGTCCCTAACAGACACCCACAATCCGCTCCATGCTCTCCAATGCACCATGGCTGACATCGCTGGAGCCCTGACTCAGAGAATAGAACAACTGTCCAGTCAGAGTGGCTCTAGCGATGTCACACGAGAGTTGGAAAAAATGCAGAGGTTAATGGAGACCGAATGCAAATGTGGAACGAGCGGCTGCCATGGCTGCACACCAGCGAGAGGTAGCTGGTTCCTCAATGACCTCAGGACCATACTCATGGTCTGAACTGAGTTATGGAAAACTATGCCAGTCTTCTCTGCTTTCTATGGTAGGACGGAGATAACCCTGTGGGGGTGATTCCTGCGCTTTACAAATGTCCTACATACATACATACATACATTGCTGCCACAAGGCCTGGCGCTGATGCATGCTGCTGCTACCACTCCATCCACATCTCCGCCCCCTGAAGTGTCAGTGCCACACAGTGCTGCAGACCTTCCACCTCTGGGCACTGATGTGTCACTGCCATTCAGTGCTGGAGAGGACGAAGAAGCAGATGATTCTGCCCTCGTGGTAAGAAGGACGCAGTAGCATGCATCTCGGTTATAGGGCCGGCTTCAGCTTGGTCCTGCCCTCTGCATCATCACCTTCCACTGTCTCCCGATGCACTCTGTGACACTCACCGTGGACTTCGACATGGACTGCCATATGCTGTTCGATCACCAATGACACAGCAATCAGACTGCGGACTGAACTCTTCCTCTTCCTTTGGACTTGTCATTCCCTGAAGGACTCTGGCTGGCCCTCCATGGGCCAACATCGTCATGTGGGGTTTGCATGGCCCTGTACTGCTCCAGATGCAACACTCCACTGAATGTGCTTTAAACATTCATATTCACACAGATGTGTCATGTCTATGGTCTTTCAAGTTTGGAAGTATGGATGAATGTAGGCTTACTGGACTCCTCTTACGTCCATGTGGCTCATGTCCTAGAACAGGGGTTACAGGGCGACACATTGCCGAATGCGGTCTGAGTGGCGCTGGCACAACAACAGAGACACACGCATGAGTTACTTCCTTCTCCAGCCCAGTACGGAACCACACCCCAGGGCCCCGGGGTCATTTACAAACCCTTACACTGGACTGGCATACGCCAGGCCAGCCCACTCTGCTTACGCTCACAAGGGGGGACGGCAACGCTACATGTCCCATGTCTTCCCTGTAGTGATCTGCTGCTCATAGGTCTAGTTGTCAGCATGCCACAGCTACTCCCTCACGGCTGGTTTACACCCACACCGCACCCATCCAGCACACGCGTCACAGGACATGTGACCCTGGCAATAAAAAGGGCCGTGCGCACGTGCTCGACGCCATTTCCACTCCCCATCTGGGTGCATCCGTGTGGTGTTAATGTAGGCACGAGGGCCTCGGGCCCTGAAACATCACATTCCCCAGGACCGGAGGTGACATGATGGCGTCCGCAACTCGATACCCAATCATACAGTGTCCATGACTTTGGGCCACAGACTTGGTGGCACCGGATACATTGTGGCCGGCACAGGCACACCACCACGGGACGGTGACTTTGGGTGCACTGAGGTAGGGGCACCTTAAGTGCTGAGCGGGTGTGCAGCCTGCGATGATGCCCTGTCCCGGCGGTCCGGACTGCTCAGGATTTTTGTGCCCTGCTGGAGCTCAGTGTAGGTCAGAGCCAGCAGGCAGCGCGGGCCTACCGCCAGGTGGCATCGCATCCCGGATAACAGAGTTAGTGGCACCTCAAGGGCTGAGCAGGTGTGCAGCCTGTGATGATGCCGGGTACACTGGTGTGTCCTCTGCCATGGTGAGATCAAGACCCAGAATCAAATGTGAGACCTAGTGGCCTGCGAAGCGGGGCTGCAAGATGTGGAGGGTGCCATATCCGTGGGCCCCAGGCATGTGGCTTGCAGCAGCACGTGGTGGGCCTCCATTGCTAGACGCCAAGGGCGGAAGGTGAGCAGTGAGGCCTGGGTGTGCAGGGGCGGGCATGAACCGCTGGACGGCGGGAGGGACTGGGGTGCATCTGCCTGGGTGAGCAGGGGCGGCATGCACCTCTGGGAGGCGGGAGAGGCTGGGGTGCATCTGCCTGGGTGCGCATGGGCGGTCAGGCTATGATGTCTTGTGCAATTGTATGTACTTTGCCATTCATGTATCTAGACTCTGTTTCAGATGACGGATCTGTTTCAAATGTGTGACCTGGTGAACTGCACTACATACCGGCACGTGGTTGGAGACACACCGGTGGCAGCAGGTAAGCAGTGTGGCCTGGGTGCGCATTGTCGGCACTCTCTCTCCCTGTCCATCTCTTCTGTTATCTGTGTCTCTCTCCCCGTCTCTGTCCATCTTTCTCTTGCTCCCCCTCTCTGTCCGTCTTTCGCCGCTCCCCCTCTCTGTCCGTCTTTCTCTCGCTCCCCCTCTTCGTCCATCTTTCTCTCGTTCCCCCTCTCTGTCCGTCTTTCTCTCGCTCCCTCTCCTTCGCTCTCTCTCTCCTTCGCTCTCTCTCTGTCCTTGATGTGTGCAAGACACACCTACCCATCATGATTTTTGTCTTGCAGGCTGTGACCTACGGATTGTCCCGAGGGGAGCCACCATGTGTCTTCCTTTCTGTTCTGTGTTTGTTTGAATACATTTTCATTTGTTACATCATAGGTGAATGTGTGATGCTCATTTTTGTGACAACACATGCATGTCACCAAATGTAATTGTGCAACATCAGGCGGAATATTTGGTACATGATTCCATGTAGTTGATGTGGCATGTCTTTGGCCAGGGGGGGTGCCTGGGGAGTGGGGGTCCTGTGGGTGGTGGTGGTGGTGGTCGTTGTAGCCCTGTTGGGGCTCCGAGCTGCATGATCAGTGGCTCCATGGCATCTGTTGCCCTACAGGTGTAGCTCTGGGCTGGGCTCCATTTTTTGGTGCAGGCTATGGTCCGACTTTGCACCACGTCAGAGCAGGTGTTAATTTCCTGCAGCTAACGTGCCTTATCACCTGTTTTGTGATCTTATCACCGATCTGGCTGGTCGTTGAGAATGTTGCGGAGTGGTGTTCTCGCGGCT
Source organism: Triturus cristatus (assembly GCF_964204655.1). Classification (NCBI taxonomy): domain Eukaryota; kingdom Metazoa; phylum Chordata; class Amphibia; order Caudata; family Salamandridae; genus Triturus; species Triturus cristatus. The sequence goes on along the minus strand of NC_140592.1, from coordinate 590,173,238 downwards.
TTTTGCATGGGAACGCCTGCTCTGCATCTCATTAGCGATAGTTGCGGGGATCATCTGTGGTGAGGTTTTTTGCAGCTGCTATCGCAGGTAAACTGGTGCTATGGGCTGGTAGCACCAGCTTTTGAATGGGGCAATGAATTTATCGCGACTTTGGCTGCGATAAAAGTGCCATTAACTCAGCGATAGCTCCTTGAGAATATGCCCCTTCATGTACTAAAATGTGCTAATCATAATATTTGCCATAATTTGGAAAATGTGTTAGTTGAAATGTAAATTAGTTATGTAAACTCGGAATGTTTAAGTGATACCTTCTTATGTTAGCTGAAGATGTAGGCCTGAAATGCAAGCCCCAGATACACTTTCGATTTAGGATTATTGTTCTAAATTTCATGTACATGGTGGAAGCTGTTCTTTTTTATGTTTTCTATTGCAGGTGAAAAAGCATTCTCTTAGGCAAACTAATGTCTTTGGTCTAGTATCTAGGCAAGGAGAGAAGAAGTTACAGTTACATGGCTTGAAGGCGATAAGGGAAAAAGGTTGATTTCACATGGGAGAAGTCAAGGGAGCCAAGGACGAATAGTTGCAAAAGATGTCCATGGGGAACATCCTGGAAAAGTATGCTCATGACTGTACCCATTGTGGAGTATGTGAGAGAGGTGCGTCATGGGAATACTAACTGTGGATAACTGGTTGTTGGAATTAGGAATAGGGGGCCCACAATTTGTTTGCCTTTGGATAGGGAGCATCGCAGAACGAGCTCTTCCTCATGTGATGGTGGTTTTATGCTATTTGACCCATTTTAATGGTGGAGAGACTTCTTAGGAAGACTCCATGACTGACACCTTTCCTCCTGATACAAAATGCTTACTCATTAACATAGGGATGTTATTTTCGCAATAGAGTAGTGATAGATTTGATGCTCTTCATTCACCAACCCTCAATGCAGGAAAATGTGGACTCTTGCTTTTTGATCATCTGCATTATCCTTCTCGAACTAATATTTTTGTTCATGTTGAACCGTCTGAACTGGGTGCGTAGGCTTGGCTTTATGCTATTTCCATTGTATTTCTGTACCCTCATTTTGGGGCGTGTCTATGTTCAATTATCTTTGGGTTTGTAATAAGCCTAAATAACTTTCCTTAGTTGTCGTTTGGTTATTATGTATCCAGAAGAATTAATTCTGATTTGACTGTTAATTAATGATTGTCTCCCCTTCACACTTTCATGCTGTTTAAAAAACCCATCGGAGTGTGTTTCTATAGAAGCTCTAGAATGGATCTAGATAGACCCTTTCAGTTGCCTGGTGTGTTGCCCTGTACCTGAAAGGACTCCAAGAACCCTGGAGCACCTCCAGCCTTCAGGAAATCCCCAAGAAACTCCCTTGAAGCAAATGTATCACTCCCCTGCACTCCGCAGGCACTTATTCCATGAAGTCCGGTTGGTTGACATGCTGCTTTCCTGACAACCTTGATGCAGCGCCAAAGCAAAAAAAGGTGCAACAGCTCCAGATGGTCAGCTTTGTCTCCTCACCAAGTTTGGAGACACCAGGACGTACCGGGGATGCAACATAGCAATACTCATGGTACTGCACTCCCAATGGCGGACACCAAGAAGTAGAGTCCACACTTGACTCCCAAAGCACCTGAAGCAAGCACCCATTGAGGGGTGTTGAGACACCTGAGATCCACTTCCTGAGTGGCTCAGCTGTCCCAAGATCACCTCTCCAAGTTGCCTGCTCCTGGCCACGAGGACCTCAAGACGCACGACACCCAGCTGACCTGTGCGCTCTGCGCCTGTCCCCACCGGCCCCAACACTGACTAACCAGCTATGCACCCGTGGTCCTCAAGCCCTTGGGAACTCCTCCTTCAAAAGAGCCCCATCTGACTTACTTGTAAGCCTTCCTGTGTAGTGTAGTATCAAGTTGCCACCTTCGTCTTTGCGCACCAGTTTCCAAGACCCTCATCACTCTGCTCCCGCCCGATCCGGGACGGACCCAAACTTCTCCTGCTGGAACAGTGGACCTGGTCTCGACATCGATCTAAAATGAGAAGGCGAACTTTGTGAAAGCATTGCCTGATTTTATATGCATTTTTCTGCTTTCTCCCCATTGTTTCCTTAGGTGTGAATTGTACATAAAAGTGATATATTTTAGAAACTTTGCAAAATCGTAACTTCAAAAGTACTTACCTTGGAACTGTGTTCTTGGTCTAAAAATTATATAAAAATCAATATTATTTCTATATAAAATAGGCTCAAATGTATTAGTGCGTGTGTCCCCCATTTATTGCCTCTGTGGAGTACAACTAATGCTTACCATTACCCTCTAATAAGTCTAACTGCTCGCCCACACTACCATAAAAAGAGCATTAAAATGATCTGCTGTTACCTCTGTGTACAATTTGGGGATTCTCTGGACTCTATGCATAGGGTTCTTCTTTTTAGTACATTATTTAGAGAGCCAGCTTGCTATACCTGAAGTTTAATTTTAGACCTGAAGTCTAACTTTAGACCTAAGGTCTAAGGGCTCGATTCACAAAGGCAATCTGAGACAAAAGTCTAACTTTACAACTTTTGGTATTCACAGAGGTCATTTTCAAGTCGTATCTTTACATCTGCAGTAGGGCCGGAATCTCCGGCTTTAGCCGTACTCTTCGCACCCGGGACGTACTCTCCTGCCAGAACATTACTCTTCGGCTCAGGCCGGATGAAGTGTAATAAATGGGCTGGAATGCAATTTTTACAAAAAGGATTATGAGAAATGTGTGATAAATGGTGGAGGAAATCGTGAAAATCAGTTTTAGCAGGGAAAAGGGTGTGGCCAGACACTATAGCATATCCCAGAAAGGTTTGCTACTTTGCATCATGTTACATGCAGTCCACAATTTGCACTCCCGAGGGCCAAACAGTTATGTGCACTTTGCATATTCCCCACCAGGCTGCATTACACAGCCTGGTGGGGAACATGCCCAGGTCCCCAGTCCCCATCTGAGCACTGATCCATGGTGCTCTAACCAATCGCATTGTGATTGGCTTAGGTGAGCCTGAGTGCTTCCTGGCTGTGGTACTCAAAAAGCGGCCAGTGGAACAGGTAAGTGATTTTTTTTAATTGTATTATTTTGTCCCCTGCCACCCACCATCCCCCCCACCCTCGTACCCTGCCAGCTGCTATTGATGACCAGAATTTATCAAGTTACACAGGTATAGATGTCGAATTTCTGATACAGGCAAAGTGAATTGCTCTCTCACATTTTTTGACAGATAGTAGAAGATAACTGTCAAAGACAATGTGCAGTTCTTGTAAGGTACACGCTGACTTTAATATCTATAGCACAATCTGAACGATCGCTCCACAGTTTTGCATGGATGAAATCTTGACCATTTGCAATTGTGACATATAGTCCACAACTGCAGTTTACAATCAGGACACATTTTCGCATTGGAATTCTTCAGATGAAAGTTTTTTTCAAGCTCTTGTACGAGTTTGTGCTTCACTGGTTTGGTTGTAGCATCTCCATCAAATAATGCGTTTGTGACAGAATGTTCTTGATATATTTACCCTTTTCTTTTGCTACATCCATCTCTCCATGTACTTGCGAAAGCTGTTTTCTGTTAATCTGTTTTGTAGTAGCTGCTGGATGAAACTCTTACTATGGTAATTAAAACGAGGAAGTTTAACTTTAATGATAATGTCAAACACTTTTTTATCTTTCAATACAAATCTCTCCTGCTTCAGTTCTACATATAATTTGGATCCATGTTCCCGGGCATCTAGTAGACATGCCTTTATATTTTTATCCACATACTGTTTGGTCACAAAGTTGTGTGGTCGCACAGGTTCAGTCATCTCAAAAGTGTTTCTTTGCTGTTGCATGAAATGAAGAAGGCTGCCAACATGTTTATTAAAATGTTCCCCTCTGTTTTACCACAGGTTCATAGTGAGGAACAGTTTCACGACAGTCCTACAATTTTGAATTTGTCATCTCTCTGAAAACACTGATAATAGAAAGGACTTTAAGGTAAAACAGCTGCCATTGAGCAACATATTCACTTTTACATGTCTGACCAACAATTCCTTGGGAGCTTTTCTGTGATCTCTGGATCGTCTGTTCCTGTTTTATATCTGGAGCCACAGCAGTGACCATCCCTCTCTGTCTTTCACCACAACATTTCTTTGGATTCATTTTCTGTAGACGTATGACTTTTCCACCTCTAGCTCCTTCACTCTTTCCAAATACAAGGACGCATATCTCAGGTAGTTTATGCATACAAATTCATGAAACACAGCGATCAGTGACTCCACAGTCTTCACATGCAGCTCCCAATCACCTTCTCGATCAGCATGTACCAAGTTTTCACTAAAGCCATCATGTGTAAACATTTACCCAGCACTTGCAAAGTTCTCATTTTTCGTCACGTTCTTTGAGAAACTATGAACATGGTTTTCAGTTTTTTAAATTTTGAACTGAGGGGGGGATTTTCAAACATTTTGGATTTGGCTAGCATCACAAAATGTTTTTTACCAATTTACTTTCCAGCACAAAACTTGCTTTGCGTTAGAAAGTACCCTACTAGTAATGCAAAGTAGCTTTGCTTTGCATTTCTTTACTTAGGCGCTACTTAGCACCAAGGGATGTTACATAGATAGTACATGGGTGTTCCCATGCACCACCCATGCCTTTTGATGCAAAACCCTATCTACAAACAATTGTAGACAGGGTTAAGCACCAAGAGGTAACACCATCTGAAAGGAGGTGTTAAGAGGAGAAATGTTTTCATTTGTCCTTTCTTTTTCCACTTTGCATGCATGGTCAAGACTGATTTGCATATGGCTGGGTTCAAACTGGAATGGCATGGTGATCAAAAAAATGATGGATTTAGGCCCAGATCTCTGTACTGGGGTGAATGCATGACATTGTTCTGCATTCTTTCCATCAATTGTTCTTTTTGCATTTGTCACCCCGAGTGGGACGGGTATGCCCAGACGTGGGTCCCGTGCTCTCCATGCCACTGGAGTCAAGCTATCCTGGCTGATGAGTGCTGAAAGCCTGAAACCGGTCCTAGGATGCTTGTTACCAGTCCAGGGAGGACCTGGCCTGGCAGTTCGGGCTGGACTGTTCCCATTGGGCGCAGGGTCAAGACTGCTTTGCATATGGCTGGGTCCAAACTGGAATGGCATGGTGAGCAAAAAAACTATTGATTTAGGCCCAGATCTCTGTACTGGGGTAAATGCATGCCATTGTTCTGCATTCTGTCCACCAATTGTTTTTGCAATATGCAGCATGCATTAAAAGTGGGAAAAGTTTTTGAACTAATCTAGGCATAGTATTTTGTACAGGAAGGATACCCTTCCTGTACAAAGCCTATGCGAGACTCAGGCACACCCCTTAGTGCTACGATGCTAAGGAGTGTGCCTGGCTAAAATCAGCACTTGCGCTAGGGAGACGGGAGGGGAGAAGAGAGCCATATCTCTGTATGTATGATGCTCTCCTGCTCCCTCCCTGTCACACAATGCAACATAACATTTTTAGATGCTACATTGAGTGATTTCTTTGAAAATCTGTCCCTGAGTGTATTGAACTTTGAAATATAGATAACAAGGCACTTGTCTCAGACTGATGTAGCATTAGATGTTTTTTTACCTGTCATTGTCCAGATGATTTAACACCTTCACAGGTTCCAAGAAAGGCACTGACATGATGTATCTAGGTAAGAGACAGACAGGCCAGTGATCAGGCAGACAAAAGTACGTCAATTCTGGATAAAGCCCCTAATCATTTGCGTCATCTTTAGTTCATGTTTATTTGATCGTTGTCTGACCTTGAGACAGACATAACAGGGAACTTGTATCAGACTTATATCACTTTAGGTGTTGGAAAAGTCATTGTTTAGATGAATTGCCACTTTCACGAATTCTGTGAAAGAAAGTGGCATGCAGCATGTGGGACAAAGGTAAACAAGCTGGGCAGACTAACTAAAATGAAAACTGCAGCTAAAATGGAACCTGTCCTATATGTGTTTAAGACCCTAAAACTTAAATAAAGAAGTCTAAAAGCAAGTGATGAAACTATATAAAATAACAGACATATTTGAGGAAAATAGTCATAAGATTTATGAGCAGTTGGCCTTTCCTCAATGGGTAAAACTGGGAAGTGGCTCCCTTTAGGGCCTTCCTCATGTGCAACAGAAAAATTGTAATAGTCTTACAATCTCTGATGATCTACACTTGATATATGTAGGTCTGCAGGACATTATGGAGTGACACAAGCTGGATAAGGGAACCGACAGCCTGCGGGTTCACCAGTTGAAGGAGGTATAATGACGATCATTCCACTATGATTTCAGGGTGCTCTTCTTCTCCCCAGATGCTCTTCAAATCTATGGATCTGCAGCATGATATAGGTTTTCAATTTGAAACTATTATTTATTATCTATTTATTATATGTATTTGCTTGGCAACCTTTTTCTGTGAACTTAAAGCTTATGTTTTATGTTCTATATTGGAGATAAAACAATTATTTTAAATATGATATAGGCCTTCAGGGCTAAAAAGAATCAGCTCAGCAGCACACCAGATCTCTCCCTCGACACATAAAAGTAGAGGTAGAGAGTCCATAGGTGCAAGATTCTGGGACCAGATGTCGTAAACACTGGTCACAAAATACTGGTTGGAAGTTGCAAAATACTGGTTGGAATTTTAAACCAATATTTTTGTGACCAGTGTGGTATTTGGTGAACTGACCTATGTACTAATAGGTCGGTTTGCAAAATATCGAATTCTAGTGGGCCGCGATTGAACCGGCCTCATGAATATTAATGGGGTAGGTCACAAACTATGATGCACTATGATTCAGTGCCTTTGCAGGGATGGTGTTCTGCTGGGGACCTACTTTTAAATACAGGAAACTTTTCTTTTTAAATGTAGCCGTTTTCCCTTAAAGCAAAACATGATGCATTGAAGAGAAAAACAAAGTTTTACAATCATCTTTTAAGACTTGGCAGAGGTACAGGTGACTACTGCCTACTCTTAAAAACTGTTTTTGTCAACATTCACAAAGGGGACGCGGTCCCTTGGGGACTCCTTCTAGTTTGTGAATGGGCTACCCCTACCTTTCAGTAGTAGGTAAAATATTACTGTTTCATGACTGGATTTCACTCTCAAAACGTTAATAAATCCCATTGCGAATCAGTATTTAGAAGGGGCCCCTTAAACACACCCCTTCTAAATACCAATTTACTCTATAGTTGTAGACACAAAGTGGGATTCGGTAATATGTTACTGAATCCCAATGTGGGTTTGGTACATTCCAAAAAGCCATTTTGTGGTCACAAATGGTCTGATTTTGCGAATCAGACCATTTACAAATGTAAAGTGGATTAGTACATCTGGCCACTAGACTCTTCCTCTCTCCATGTCGACTGTCAGCCTGAGAGCCATTACTTAAGAAAGGCAGACTTCAATGTCCAGTAATGTCAGTGGTAACCTCAGGAAGCTCATATCTCCCAGGTGAAATAGCCTAGATTGACCTGGTGAAGTTAGGAGATTACTTCACCTCAGGGCTTTCTGTCCTGTCACCTTTCCATGTTTATTGTTTCTCTAAGATGATGCCCATCCTTAATCAGGGAAATGTATCAATCTGCATCAATATGCAGTGGGTACGTTTTCAGCAGTAAGCTGCCAAGAAGGGAAACATCCTTTACCCCGCAGGCAGAACCATTACCTGCCTTCACTCCGTAGTCACCACCCTGACCACGATGTTAACACGCAGTCCTTTATCACGCAAATCGTTACAACGACTTGCTTTAGGGGGTGCGTTGTTGGACTGGTGTTGGAACACCTTCCCTACTGATATACTGACTGGAGTTGCATAGTAATTTATACTATTCCAAAGTCCAGTGCCCTTCAAAGGCAAGTCCTTGTAATGACTTGAGTGATAAAGGAATGCATGGTAACATCGCAGTCGGGGAAGTGACTGCAGAGTAAAGGCATGCGTGGGAAATGCATGCAGGATTCTATCATACATCAAGCCAAGAAGCCCAACACTTTTCATACCTCTCACACTTTTCGTCGAGAGATAACATGTTAATACCTAATATGTCAAATTTCCTCAAACAGCAGTCCTGCCCTAATCTGTTTGCCAAAAGAAGCATTGCTTTATATTGTCCCTGGTGCAAATGCCTCAAACAAGCCCTCCTACTTCGAAATCAGGCCTGTCTACTGCACCATCAAGAATGGTATTTTTTGTTCAAACTAAGTATTAATTAGAGCGATATTTATTGTGCTCTCTTGCATTGCAGTATATCATAAAAAGCTACGATGCTCACAGCCCAGACCTAGACTGATTGTTAAATGTGCCATGCTACTGCCTAGCTAAAAAACATCAAGCAAGCTGTGTTATATGGCGCTACACAAAAATTCTGTTTTCAGGCTTGCCCCTACCTAATCAAAAACGAATCAAAAACTAGCATTGTCCAATGTTGATTTCTCTGGTTCTCAGTGGTGCAATTGTTTTACGTGCTGTACCTAGCATTTAAAATGCTGTTCAAATGGCCGTCCCCAAATTGAGTTCAGAAATGTATATCTGTCTCAAGATTCCTAAAAACAAATACCAGTATCATATACTTGCAAAGCGCCTGAACCTCACTGTCTATGTGTAAATCCTGCCTCAAAAACCTTTTTAAACTGCAGTCTTTCTGCTTAATGACATTTTACACTGAATCAAGTCCCCCTTAAATGTAATTAGTCAAGTAATTTATAATCCACAACGTAGTCATCCCTCTCTGCAGTCTTTCCCAAGAATGCTGTTGGTGTGCTCAAACTCTGCAAAAAGAGTATATTAAACATATTAAATGCCCCCCCCTCATGAACTTTTTAACCTACACTTCTTAAACATTTGGTAGGTTTGGAAAACTCAGAATTGTTGTAGGGTTCGTATGTTACGCTTTCATGTATACATAGTAAACTGTACACGTTGGGCCTCAATAGGAGTGCTCAAGGAAAGTAGAGAGGGGCCCCACTTACCCAAAGGGACAGGGCACTGTATAGAATATCAAGTCAAAATGAAAATTCCCTTTGGGCTATACCAATCCAAATTCAATCACACCCTACACCTTCATTCCAATCTCATTTCATACCTGTGAGGTTTTACACAGACACAAATGACAAGACGAGGTAAAACACCGCTTTTGTGAAACATAAGGCTTTAAAATTGATGAAAAAAAGAACCTTACCTTCAAATAAGATTGAAAAATAATACAGGACTGGATTAAATAAATTTGATTCGATTTGGATTAGAGCGTGCAGGAAGAGATTTTTCTTGGTTTCTATACCATGGATATCTACAAGGTGAATCTGTTTTTTATTAGACTTCGGGAAACATCTATTAATCCTGAAGAAGGTGGCCTCAGATATGGTGTGCCTACCGAAACATGTTGATGCATAGTTAACACAAAATCTGGAAGACATTGAAGAACACAGTAGATATTGTTTCATGATACTCCGCAATACGGACAATGATCTAAAAAGATTGGTGACTATAAAAGCCATATGTGATTGCCTCTTGTACTTCCCCTGTCTATGTCTATATGCTCATGTATGAAGATAATTTGCACTATAGATTGTTGTTCCTCCTTTTTTCTTGGAAAAAAATGTTTAGCAATGAAATTTTAATGTTTTAATGAATTGTATTATTCAGCTCTTATATTCAATTACTTAATAGATGGGATTTGATATATAAATAAGATAATAAAAATAATTCTTTTCATAAAAGAGGTGAGGTATTGAAACTTGATGTTATCAGGGTTGAATGTGAAGTATGAAATAAGGTTGGAATGAAGGTGTAGGGTGTGAATGAATTTGGATTGGTAAAGCCCAACGGAAATTTTCATTTTGACCTCATCAGGAGTGGCCAGGTAACTGGTGTGATATTTATTGCAGTTGTTAGAATCCACCAAGTCGGAATTTATCGGGTGCAATATATACCACCCATTTACGGATTTTTGGGCAATAACATGCATACTTTGTCTCTTACTGCACCAAAATAGGCGTGTTCCATTAAATACCAGACACTTTCCCACAGTAAATATAGGCATGTTTTACCTGCTGCTATATATCACAAAACTCATAACTGCAATATGTGCTTTAACAGGAGTTACCACATATATCACAATTAACCAGGCAGCTCATAATGAGGCCCTTAACCTATTAACTTTGGGCCCATGTTTCTTATTTTGTACCCAATGCTGGAATTGAAAAAAATGGACCCTGGGAACTCATAAATAGGAAGTCCAGGTGATGCAAAACAGGGGGTTAAGTCATGAAGGGCGGAGTCATGAAAAGCGATCTGACACTCATCTTATACATTTGTTATTTAAGTACTCTGAAACAAAGAAATTGGTAACAAGGAGAAACATGACAGTAAATCTGTTCTGACTTAATTTGTTGCAAAGGCTGCACTCTAAAACATCTTATGGGGTTAAGGCCCCTGCAGAAGAGAGCTTTGTGTGCCCAGTAAATATTAGGAAATAGTAAGATACCTCTGAGTGTTAAAGCGCTTGCTGGAGAGTGAGTCACAAAAACAAAAGAAGGGGATACCTCAAGTAAATATTCTAAATCAGGTTCTTTGAATTACATAAAGTAATTTTATTATCAGTATACATGATTGTTAATACATATATTATCAAAATTTGATCAACAGTGTAATTCATTCATTGTCAGATACAACACAACAAAAAGAATTTTAAGGTGATAGTATTGTTGCTTGAGCATGAAATACTTTGAAAAAACATGAGACAAGAGGAGTTTGGCAAAACAGGAACATTTTGTTTATTTAAACATTGCGTCCTGGAGATCAGTGACAGGCATACAGTCTAAGGACTGTCTCAATTTACAATTGATCTGTGGCTCTCTTAAATATAGTTTATCATAGGCAATAAAATGTTTCATGCGATCCTTGTATGGTTACAAATGTGAGTTGCTGCTTTGGAGTCATTTATAATTATCTTATGAATAAAACAGGTGGGTCTCGACCTTTCGTGGACACAATGCGGCCAGTGGGTAATGTGTCCAGATGTCGGACATGGATAGTGCGTGATTACTGTGTGTTCTGTGTTCTGATTGGCTATTTGTTCCTAACTTATGTAGCATTTGACTTAATGGTGTTTAGGGACTCACATACCCCTTCAGTCATGTGTGCTTTATTGGGGCCAATGTCCCTTGACCATTGTAGTGTCAATGCACCTATCTGTGGGATTTATCTAAGGTTTCCTGTCCATGTGTTTTCTGTGGGCTACGTGCCACCCAACCTGTGACCTATCTATCTATAACCTCAGGCCAAGGTCTCAGTGTTCGCCTGACTAAGTATTTGCGAGTCGGAGTTGATGTGGATTTCACAACAAGTGAATTTGTTAATAAAGACGTAATGTCGTTCAGATAAATGAATGTATTGTTTTCATATCAGCATCAACTTTTTCCATCTTAACATTCCCCCCCATTTGAATTTTCAACTACGCTATCTAACCAATACTTCGTGAAAGTTACTTTATTGGGAGCCTCTTTTATTTTATGCTTGATTTTGACAAACACCACTTTCTTAGTTACTTGCATTTTTCCCAGTTTGAGGAGTGTGCTTTTACAGCAAGAAATCCCCAAATATACAGATGCACACAAAAACAAGAACACCATGAACACTGGCAACAACAATGTGCACAGACTGGAGATCCACCAGAGAGCCAGGAGAACCAATTCAAAAACTACTCCTGCTCAGAGGCACCTTCCTATTCATGCATGTCTCTTTGTAAGTGGTATAGTGCTTGACTTGCAGGCATCAATGTCCTATTGTCTGCGTCATTCCCTGGAATATAGGTACAGTAGACTGAACCTATATTGGCGAACACCCCTCCCTCCATTGCTGTCATCAAGTCCAAAACATATCAATGCTGCATTACCATGAGGCGGATTGTTAGCAGTTCTTCCTTGATTGAATTAAGGCTGAGCTCAGTGCTGTTCATCATTTTGAGCATTTCCCACCTAGTTATTTGCAGCCAGCAGGCATTGGCATTTGTCTGCATAGTGAATAAGGGTATCGACCCTCGCAGTAACTTGTGTGTCAGTGAACAGTCTGAACTCCTCTGGAATATCCTTATACTGAGCCCAGCCACAATAACCCACAGTTCTCTTTTCATGAGCTTAATTCAGCAAATGTGTCTTCTTCCTTAATGGGTGATGATACAAGTTGGACAGTTCTTCTGTGGGAATGACCAGGGTTGGGGTGTATATGGTGCAGACTCCACGCCATCCTGGGATGAGCAGAGCATAGGTAAACTCACCGCACTCCCAGTAGAAATCCATCAGTGTGGAGGTTTCCCTTTGGATATCTGGATGTGCATAATTGTGCCGCAATTCTCATTTAATGCCTTTTGGAAGTGTTCCTTTACCTCTGAAATATAAGGAATACAGTGTACGTTTCTGTACAATTTAGGTTTGCCTCTTCCCTTCTAGCCAAGTGTATCTCCCCACCCCGGTATCCAAGATTTCCTGAAATGAAGTGGTCATGCTCTCATTCAACCCTCCCCTGTGGGACTCATTCCCCTTTTTATCCCTGAGCTGGACAGCCCTACGTTATGTTATGTTATGTTATGTTACAGGGAATTTGTTAAGCGCACGTTCACCAACGGTTTCTTGGCACTAAGAGATGCATGAGGCAGCGGAGGAAGAGAGAGCTAGTTGTCGTAGGCCTGAGAGAACAGCCAGGTCTTCAGCAGTTTTCTGAATAAGACATAGGAGGTGGGTGTCCTTAACTCAAGCAAGAGTGAGTTCCAGAACTGCGGGACCAATACTCCAAAGCGAGCACTGCCCAATTTTTTGCGTTTGAATGTGGGGGTGACTAGCAAGTTCAGGTGGGCATATCAAAGGTGGCGATTAGGAACGTAACGTATAATTTTAGATGAGATGAAGGTTGGGCTGTTACCATAGAGGGATTTGAAGATGGTGCATCCTAATTTGAAGAGACCACGCATGGCCACAGGCAGCCAGTGAAGGCCTTTCATCAGAGGCTGAATACGGTGCCATCTAGGCTGATGGAACATCATTCTGTCTGCCTGGTTCTGGACAAGTTGAAGACGATTAAGCTGGTACGCAGGAATGCCTACGTAGAGGCAGTTTGTGTAATCAAGTCGGGAGATGACCAGAGCTAAGATTACTAAAGTCAAGGCTTCCTGAGACAGGAATCTGCTGATTTTCTTGATTCTGCGTAGTTGGAAGAAGCCGGCAGAGACCACCGAGCTGATCTGGGCTTTCCTTGATAGATCGTTACTGACCAATATTCAAGGCTCTTGGCAGAGCTGGCCGGGGGAGAGGGGTTGCCTAAAGAGGATGGGCAGAAGTTGGAGTTCCATGGGTTAGCAGGTCCGCCCGTGAGGATTAACTCCGTTTTGTCGGGGTTGAGTTTCAGCTGGTTTCCATTCATCCATTCGCTAATGAAGATCATAGTGTCTTGGAAGTAGATTAGCGAAGAAGGGTGGAGATTGAAATTAAAAACCAGCTGGAGGTCATCCGCATAATTGTATGTTACGACTTTCCTGTCCCGTAGAGATGAGATTAATGGAAGGAGATAGAGATTGAAAAGAAGCGGGTGAAGGACTGGGCTATTCTAAGGCCCAGCGGTGCCAGGGGACAACACCTGAAACCTTCGTGGGTTACCTGTTCCGGCGTACAAAACACAGAGACACGGGACACTTCCTGCGGCGTCAAAGATCAGCATTTATTTACTGCAGGGATACAGAAATCGCAAGAAGTACACAACGTGTAGGTTCTGAGAGACTGCTTCAAATTGTAAAAGTGGATCGCTCCTTTTATACACATTTTCGTCATTGAACAACATGACAAACAAAAGGTTACAACTCAGTTCCCACAGTAAACTTCAAAGGGTCGCACTCATGTTCTCAGAAGCCTGGAACATAATTACAGCAGCATTGCCGGTTCCCAACTGTAAAAGCACATTATCCCCACATTAAGCACATTCCATTCTGACTGTAAACGAATTAGGAGAAGGGACAGAAACAGATGCAAAGGAAAAACAAGGATGCACAACAGATTGGAAAAGAGTGTAAAGAGCAATTTCGGAAACTTGATTGCAGGATCAAAGGACTCGTGCCTAATGCATGCACGACTGAAACAATAAACTAGCACGGCAAGATGAGCCTCGAGTGGAGCCATCTGCCCTTGCAGTGTCATCCCCCTCATCATAAAGACACCTTCAAAGGAACATGTGTCCTCCGCGAAAGCTTGGGAATCCCAGGGTCACGAAGCGGACAGTGTCCGTTCGCTGACTACTTGAGGGCAAGAGACAAAATGGATGCCGTATCTAAAATGGAACCCGAGGGTTCAGATGAACATACCCAGGAATGAGACGAACCGTACGTAGTAGCGTAGCGAAAATGCGTACACCCACTAAACTCGTCATTTGCGGTTCGTAGGTACCAAACTCGTCCATATTCGAACAACCTAAAAATGTCATTACGATTCTCACGGAACCTCAGACGCTCCTTTTGCCCTCATGTAGGCAAGCACTAGTCGAGATCAGAATCGATTTCGATATTCATCAAATTGTTCAGTTGTTGCTGGAACATCATTCTATCCATCAATGTCTCCTTGGTAACAGATGGCCGTCTTATACACGTTGTAGCACAGAGACCACATAAGGCAGGACCACACTGCACACAAAGACAACACGTGGACAGAAACGTTACAACAACCCCTACGATCATCAGAATCTTCCAACCCCAAGTTGATATCAGGCCCCAAAACCATCCTAGAAGTGTCCAATTACCTTCGTCCACGTGTATGGACTCGGAGATCTTATGTAACTTCGAGATGGCTTGGTAAACAGTTGGAGCGTTGTCAGGGATGAAAATGCAACAACTCGAATGGATCACTTTGCACACACCACCTCTATCTGCAAGAACAACGTCTAGAACCATACGGTTCTGCAATGTCATGAGTCTATCCGCCTGAAGTTCTGCTGTTAAATTACCAAGAGCACTCGCAGTTATGTTAGCAGTCAATTCTACCACACAGGTCAACTGTCTCAGGTTCCTACTATTAACCATAGGTCCCCAAAACAGCAAGAAACCCTTAAAGAAATCTCCTGCTTCTTGACCGGCAGTGTCCTCTTCGCTAATAACGCCTCTCACAACTCTAGTCTTGTGATAGTCTGAGGCAACCGTAAAAGTCGGTGGCAAAAGATTAGCAATATAACAGGTACCCAAGAAGTCACGGGGCAACCATGTATATGCACGTTCATAACATACGAAATAGGTACCCTTGGCAGTCAAGAAAACAGGGGAAGAGTGCATCGGTAGAACATACGTATCAGTGCAAGCACTCTTCCCAAGTTGGGCTCTCGGATTTCGACCAAGACCTTTCAAGCAGAAATTACCGAGGTGAGGTACGATCCATATTGGAGACGAGCTCTTAAGCTGTCTATCACCCACTGACATACTATACTCAGCCTCACTCAGATCTTTATATGCTTGCACCTCTTCATCTGGAATAAGTGATGCACCAAAAATATCTCTATCTAAATCAGCCATCGCTATCGCCAAAGCTTTGTGGTACGGACCAGGACCGAAGTTTGCAGAACGTGGCTCTCGACTGGGGTAGGAATCTAGTGCACTACGGAACATAGTTTGAAATGCTCGAGCTGAGCCCTGGGAGCTGTAAGGAAGAACCAAATACGGAATACCCCTATCCATGGTATGTGGCATTAACCCACACACCCAACAGTTGGTAGTATTCATCACCAACTGATGTTGCTGTAGGAGTTGAACGAAAGAGTTATTCATGAATTCCGCACGTCTAACCTGTTCATGTTGGGGCAAAGGATGAAAGGAATGTGGAGAAACAGTGGTAATAGAACTTAGTTTAGGAGAAAAAGTAGGTGAAATGGAAGGCAATAACAACTGTATTCCGAAATACACTCCACCCACCAATAGCATAGAAACAGTCAGAAACAGCAGGAATACCTGAAACAAAAAACATTTTGTTCGTACAATCTTATGCAATTTTGATCTTTGCGCCGACATCCTTTCTATTTCCAACAGCTTAGAGAATGCCATCCTCTAAAAACCGTCCGTGACGTCCTTGACGCACTTCGTTCTGAGTAGCGATTATCAATTCCCAGGAGTTCCCAGGAATCGACAAAAAGTAACCAACCTAGTGTCAGGAACCTGCTAAACAGAAGGAAGCACCCGCACGGCCCTACGGTCAACCCGGATGATAGGTTTTCTTAAACAAACACCCAATTTAATAATAAAAAAATCTCTTAGCTGTAAAAAGTACACATGAAAAGGAACTCGAAAATCAGTAAAGGATGCAATTGTTCTTAATGTTCGTGGCAACAGTAAAGGAAAATATAGGAAAAATTTTATTAGTCTTTGTCACGTGAACGAAGAAAATATCGACTTCTTCCAGGTCGAGTCTGCTCTTCAAATAATTGTTCAGCTGGTGAAACAGTGTTCAGTCGATCAGATGACAATTCAGACCTTGAGTTCTCCAGAACTGATGACTCAACAGATGTGTCTGGCTGCAATGAATTGTCTCCTACAGGTTGAGCATCACTAAACGGCACAAAACATAGAGGGGTCTCGGTTTCTGTTGCCGCAATACCAGTTCTCACCCAATTGTCTGCTGGTGAAGGGATCGGAACCTTTTTGGTATGGGTGCCATGCACCCAGTTCTTTCTGCCTTCCAACCGAACTGCAGTCCTTGTAGCCAGCAATACTTGGAAGGGACCCACAAATCTCGGCTCCAAGTTGCGTTTTCTGCCAAAATTGCGGGTAACAACCCAGTCACCCGGTTGGAGCCGATGTCCAGGACACTCTGTCTGTGCCGGTAAAGCTTCAAAGACCTGTTGATGAATTAACCTCAGTTTAGCAGTCAGATCATGAAGATAATCAATTAACATTGGATACTCAAGACTATCAAAAGCCTTAGGCCTCGGGACTCCCCAAATGTTTGCAGGGCGGCCGAACACAATCTCATATGGGCTGAGCCCTACTCGAGAGTGCACAGTCGCCCTGGTCGATAAGAGAGCCAGAGGCAAGGCATCAGGCCATGACAAACCAGTCGTAGCTTGTATCTTCGCAAGTTTCAGCTTCAGAGTACCATTGTACCCTTCAACCAAACCCGCTGCCTGGGGATGATTGGCGCTATGGAATTTCTGTCGAATTCCAAGGCCCTTACACACACTCTGCATCATGCTTCCCACAAACTCACCTCCGTTATCTGACCACACAATCCGTGGCATTCCATACCGAGGAAAGTATTCCTTCAGTAGGACTTTCGCTGTGGACAGGGCAGTATTATCCTTAAGGGGATAGGCCTCAATCCATCTGGAGAACGCACAAACCACAACTAAAACGTACTTCAAATTATTGCATCCCTCCATATGGATGAAGTCCAGCTGGATAACCTCAAATGTACAGGCAGGGGGAGCAAAATGGCCGGGTGGAGTGGGGGTGCCCTTGCCAGGATTATGCATCAAACACACCATATAATTCTTAACCACTCTCTCAGCACATTTAGCAATACCATCATTCTTCCATACAGGGGACAGCAACTTACATATACCTTTCGCGCTAATGTGTGACAAGCCGTGGGCCATAGTCACAACGGCTAGCACATATGCATCCGGTAACATCCACCTCTGACATTCCGACAAGTCAACCCAACATCCATGCGTGTCTAACTTTCCCGTGCTTTCTTTCCACTTGGTCTTTTCAGTTTCAGTGGCCTCATTCTGAATTGCTTTCACGCTCTCAACAGTGTCTTCACACATACCAGTCTCCGTCGGCCACCTCACTGAACTCGTAACATACATTCGGGTTGCAAGATTCTTAGCCGTTTCCTTAGCAATCTCATCCGCAAATGCATTACCACGACCAATATCATCCGTAACCTTTCGATGCGCACTACATTTAATAATTGCCACGTGTTTAGGCAATGTAAGTGCATCCAAAAGATCGTTCACAAGCTGTCCGTGTTGGATCTTCGTACCATGTGATGTCATAAATCCTCTTTCTCTCCACAATCGACCAAAACTATGTGCAACACCAAATGCATACTGACTATCAGAATACACATTCACTCGCTTTCCCTTAGACAAAACACACGCTCTTGTCAACGCAATCAACTCTGCCGCTTGCGCTGAATTCTGATTCAATCTCGCAGTTTCCACAACCGTACTCAACGTCACTACAGCATACGCAGTCGTCACATCACCATTCGGCAACTTAAAACATGAACCATCAACATACAAAGTGCCATCGGGGTCTATCAATGGAGTGTTTTTCAGGTCCACACGACCCTTCGTTTCTTCCTCAGTTCGTAAATAGCAATCATGTGGTGGTACATCATTTGATTCCATATTAGTCGGCAACAATGTCGCTGGATTCAGCACATTACAACGCTTGATCTGTATATGACTTGCCAAAAGTGTCAACTCATACCCGGACAACCTTGCACTCGTCAGATGTTGAGTTTTTGTACGATTCAGGAGAGTGTCAACTGCATGCGGAACCATCACTGTGAGCATATTATCCATGACCAGACCTGCGGATTGTCGAATAGACACCGCAGCTGCCGCTGTCGCTCTCAGGCAACTCGGCAACGCTCTAGCTACCGGGTCTAAGGTCGAGGAAAAATATGCACATGGACGCTGCTTACCACCAAATTGTTGCGTCAAAACACTCAACGCACAACCTTCTCTCTCGTGAACGTATAGTGTAAACGGTTTACTGTAATCAGGAGTACCTAACACAGGAGCCGAACACAGCGCATCACGCAGTTCAGAAAAACTTTTCTGACATTCTTCCATCCATGGCAAAGGAGTCGAAACATCCTTGCACGTGAGAGCTGTCAATGGTTTCGCTAACAGTGAAAAGTTCGGAATCCACTGTCTGCAGTATGACGTGATACCTAGATAGACACGCACATCTCTATGAGTTGTTGGCACAGTCATTCGAGCGATCGCTGCAATTCTTTCTGGGGTCAACCTTCTTCCCTCCTTTGACAATAAGTGACCTAGATAGGTTACTTCTTGACAACAATATTGTAGTTTAGAAGGTGACACTTTGTGATGTAAGTCACAAAGATGCTGTAACAGCGATACTGTAGGGTATAAAGATAGAATATCGACGGGAAAATATCGACTAGCATTAATATCGTGGTAAGAATATCGACTGTGAAAAATATCGTAATAGAAAATATCTTTGTAAAAAATATCGTTTCTTGAGAATGACAAAAATATCGTCAAGAAAAAATATCGATGAACAGAATATCGTTGATCAAAATGTCGTTTCATATAATATCGACAGAAAAATATAAGTTGTTATAAAATTTATAAAAAAATATGTATTATGTTTTTAAAAAACTTACAAAACTCCTACTAGTAATAATATGTGTTAAAAAATATTTTCTACAAAAGAATTGTTAAAATTTTAGTAGCGGGTTATTGGTATTATAGGGGATAAGGGTGGGTAGTAATTTAAAATTTGGTTTTTACAAAATTTCTAAAATATAAAAATATTAGAAAATAATTAAGAAATCGAAATTTTAATTAGAAATTTCGATTTGTTCACAAAATTAAATTTGTAATTAAATTTTAAAATTCCCCAAAAAAATTTTAGGAGCGGGTTATTGGTATTATAGGGGATAAGGGTGGGTAGTAATTTAAAATTTGGTTTTTACAAAATTTCTAAAATATAAAAATATTAGAAAATAATTAAGAAATCGAAATTTTAATTAGAAATTTCGAATTGTTCACCAAATTAAATTTGTAATTAAATTTTAAACTTCCCCCCAAAAATTTTAGGAGCGGGTTTTTGGTATTATAGGGGATTAGGGTGGGTAGTAATTTAAAAATGTCGTGTTTTAAAAGTGTAGAAAATATTAATAAATTAGAAATTTATCATGAAATCAAAATTTAACTTCGAAATTTTAAATTTTACATGAAATGTATTTTTTAATATTAATAAAAAATATTAAATTAATATTGAAGAAGCGTTATTTTGGTATTATAGGGTAATAGGGTATAAAAAATAATTTAGATAGAAAAATTTATATTGTTTACTAACCTGCACATTTCCTGACTTATGTTGGATTGGAGTTAGAATAGTAATTTGTTATGGTTTACTATCCAGCACTTTCCCTGACTTATGTTGGATTGGAATTAGAATAGTAATTTATTATGGTTTACTATCCAGCACTCTCCCTGACTTATGTTATGTTTGGAGTTAGAATAGTAATTTATTATGGTTTACTATCCAGCACTCTCCCTGACTTATGTTATGTTTGGAGTTAGAATAGTAATTTGTTATGGTTTACTATCCAGCACTTTCCCTGACTTATGTTGGATTGGAGTTAGAATAGTAATTTATTATGGTTTACTATCCAGCACTCTCCCTGACTTATGTTATGTTTGGAGTTAGAATAGTAATTTATTATGGTTTACTATCCAGCACTTTCTCTGACTTATGTTGGATTGGAGTTTGAATAGTAATTTATTATGGTTTACTATCCAGCACTCTCTCTGACTTATGTTATGTTTGGAGTTAGAATAGTAATTTATTATGGTTTACTATCCAGCACTTTCCCTGACTTATGTTGGATTGGAGTTTAAATAGTAATTTATTATGGTTTACTACCCAGCACTCTCTCTGACTTATGTTGGATTGGAGTTTGAATAGTAATTTATTATGGTTTACTATCCAGCACTTTCCCTGACTTATGTTATATTTGGAGTTAGAATAGTAATTTATTCTGGTTTACTATCCAGCACTTTCCCTGACTTATGTTGGATTGGACTTTGAATAGTAAATTATTATGGTTTACAATCCAGCACTTTCCCTGATTTATGTTGGATTGGAGTTAGAATAGTAAATTATTATGGTTTACAATCCAGCACTTTCCCTGACTTATGTTGGATTGGAGTTAGAATAGTAATTTATTATGGTTTACTATCCAGCACTCTCCCTGACTTATGTTATGTTTGGAGTTAGAATAGTAATTTATTATGGTTTACTATCCAGCACTTACCCTGATTTATGTTGGATTGGAGTTAGAATAGTAATTTATTATGGTTTACTATCCAGCACTTTCCCTGAGTTATGTTATGTTTGGAGTTAGAATAGTAATTTATTATGGTTTACTATCCAGCATTTTCCCTGACTTATGTTGGATTGGAGTTAGAATAGTAAATTATTATGGTTTACAATCCAGCACTTTCCCTGATTTATGTTGGATTGGAGTTAGATTAGTAAATTATTATGGTTTACAATCCAGCACTTTCCTTGACTTATGTTTTGTTTGGAGTTAGAATAGTTAATTATAATGGTTTACTATCCACCATTTACCCTGATTTACGTAGGATTGGAGTTAGAATAGTTAATTATTATGGTTTATTATCCAGCATTATCTATTTACTATTTTTAATAAGAATAATATATGTCATGTTGTAATATTCATTTCAACAATATAAATTAAAAACATTTTTATAACATTTTTACATACATATGACAAGTTTCTAAATTAAGAAATAACAATTTTTAGATCTTTTTTTTTATTCATAGTTTAATTTGTTACTGCAAAGATTTTGAACATTTTATAAAACATTTAACATAATTTTTGTTAACAAATTATATTGCAGTTTTGTACATAAATACAGTTTCAATTATGCATACATTAGTATATTAAATTTTTATATTTTTTATAAAAATTTAATATATTACATATTTTTTATGACATTGATTTTATCACGATATGTACATAACATAAATTTACATTTTTTAACATCTGAGAAAAATATTTAACAATGAAAAACATTTTTTAATATACAATAAACAATTAATATATAATTCTATTGAACATATTAATGTATATTTTACAATATTCATTTGTTTTTTAAGAATAAAAAGTAAATTATTACTAAACATGGTAAATTTATATTTAAAGGATGGATTTAGCTATTAGGTCTAAGTATGCTAGACCTTCTATACTTGGGTACAGTCTAGTTTTTTGCTGGAGATATTCGTACATATTTAATGTTTGTTTACTTAGTTTAGGGCCAATTTTAGAAAGGGATTGCTCTATTCTGAGTTCTTGGTAGCTTTGTTCTTTTTTAATGCTTTGGATTAGTTTGTGAAGTGTTGGTTGACTTCTTCCTAAAGTGGCTTGGAAGGCATTATGCCATCCTTCAACTGCGTTGTTAGTTTTAGCTTTCTGTGCTATTGTACTAGCATACACATTCCACCATGGAATTTGAAATTTAGGTTGTCTACGGTGGCCTGAACGATGTAATCTTCCAACCCAGGTATCTTCAAAATAGTCCAAGAAGGGAGTTAGTATTTTCTCATTGGTGCGGTAGAAAGGGCTGTCAATTAATAAATTGTAGTAGTTAGCTACTTCTGTTGTTGGTACATATGCCAATGCAATCAACTTTTTTATTTGATAAGCAAAGTGACTGTTTGTACAATATTCAATGCTTAAGGTAGATTTTTGTAAGTGCCTCCATATACTTTGGTTGTAGTGATAATAACAACCTTGTATTGAGGTATGGGGATATATCTTAAGGATAGCTTGAATCATGGCTATTTCAAAGTCAATTATAATTCTTTGAGGATAGTAATTATCTGTTAATTCTTTGATCTTTGTAAAAAGTTCAACGTAGGTAGTATTTGTTTTGTTTGGCAGCAGAGTATAAATTAGAGGGATATTTGTATCTTGGTATTCCCCATGGATGGTGTAAAGTTGATAGAAAGGTTTGGGACAAACTTTAAAAGTCCCGTCCATCATCCATGTTTCACATGATTTAAGTTTTTGCAAATTACTATTAGTAGCAAAAAGTAAAACTCGTTTGTCATGACTCTGGTTGTCATACATTAGGAATTTATCCTCATTATGTGTAATGGTATATTCAGGATATATTTTTATATCCTTAAAACTTTCTGGTGTTGGTGGAGTTGGATCTGAAGCACGTTTAGTTTTTTTCTAATTAATCTTTTTAAGTTGGGAATAGAAGGTAGCTGTCCTGTCACATGTTCTGGCACTTTGCTTAAAACATTTTTCAAAATACTAGTGCTTGTTTCTTGTGATCCTTTACTAGCATCTTTCAATGTTTCCAGTGCTTCTCTAACTTCCACTTCTGTTACATTTGGTGGGTGGTTATGCTCACGTACATTTACCACATTGTTATCAACAGTTGTTGCTCTACCATAGCATGCACTTGAGTAATATTTGCTACATTTCCAATGGGTCTTATTCGCTTTTACTCTTTCTTGGGTGTAGGTGTAACCCATGTAGTTCAGCATTAGTTTCCCTTTTTGCGAAGTAATCAAAGTAGCTCCAGTTGCCATGTCTAAGGTAGATCTGTGGAAAATATATATATGTATTTTTAAGAACATTGAAGACGATTTACAGAGATGTGTATAAGAGCAGGAAAAAGCGTGAACATATACTTACTATGTGGCTTCACTGGTAATTCTTTTATTCTTATTTCTCTTTCTGAATTTTCTTATTTTTAAGTTCTGTAGTAGTGTTAAAGAATAATTGAAAGACATGATTTAGTGTTATAGGTGTTTGATTTTACTTTCTGAATTTTTATACATACAGTGACTATACTTACTTGATGTAGTAGAAGATGTTGGTAGTGTAGTTGTAGATAGGTAAATAATTTTGTAGAGTCTGTGGAAAAAATAATCATTGTGTTACTTATAGTATTTGGATGATAGTAGTTGTTAACATATGAAGTAAATAGTACATTTACTTAGCAAGTTTAAATCATTTTTATCAGCTATCTAAGTAGACATGGATAAGGTAGTTTATAAATGTTTTTACATCTAATTTTTTGGTCGTTGTTGATAAGTTCAACATGTTTTGTGTTCACTCTAAAGAAGAACAGTTTTTAAATTAGGGAGTTTATCTACTTTTTGCTAAGTTCGAATGAAAAAAGCAATGGGATTTTACTTACTTGAAGTGTAGTATGACGTTTTGTAGTTGTAGTCGTAGGTTTGTATTCTCTTCTCTCAGCAAGGTAACCGTTTTTCTCCAAGTTTGTGCCAAAAATGGTAAATTACGTTAAGTGTATAATTGTTTTTATATTAGTGAGTTAATTAATGGTAGCTTTTGATTGGTTCAATTAGTGAAATTTCAAAATCATTGGTCGAGAACGTAATTTCGAATTAGAAAACCGTTATTTTCGTAAGAGTTTGTTGCATCACTATATGCTTGTTAAAGTACATTGTAAAAAGTTTTATATGTGCTTTTTTGTTTTATATGTAAATAGTTTATATGTAGAAAATAATGAAATGTGTTTCACATTTAGGCCATCGGAGTGTATGATAGTATCAGTAAATGTAATTTTTTTTAACATATATTATATATTTTTATATCAATAAGTATTAGGAAAACTAAATAATTATATGTGTGAATAGTTTTGTAAAGTAAAATAGTAAAAACAAGTGAGTAAAATAAAAGAATCGTGCATATCGAGTTGGTAATAAAAAGACGATATTTTTTGTATATTTCTATAAGCAGATAGGTCGTCGATGTTAGTGTAGTCGATATAAATGTCTAAGGTAATGATATTTAAAATAAAGTCGATAATGTAGTAGTCGATATGTATGTTGTAGATATTAGTGTGAACGATATTAGGGTTGTCGATAAAAAAAAATCGATATTTGTGTGAATTCTTGTTTAAGTATAGGATGACGATATTAATGTAAGCGATATTTTAGTGACGATATTTATTTCTGACGATATTTATGTTAACGATATTCCATCATGGAACCATACTGTAGCAGTTCTGCAAATCTGTTCAGTGTCAGCAGCTACCAACAGATCATCAACGTACTGAATCAAGGCCGCACCAGCCGGTAACACAAACGCATCAAGTTGACTCTTAAGAGCTTGGCTGTAGATCGATGGACTCTCACAGTAGCCCTGAGGTGCGCGTTTAAACCTGAAGCTGCTACCACCTAATGAGAAACCGAATAGATCTCTGCTTTCCTCAGCAATCGGAATGCTAAAGAAAGCATTCTTCAGATCGATTACCGAAAACCATGACGCAGAAGCTGGAATCAGAGTCAGCAAAGCTGTAATGTCAGGCACCATGGGAAACTGTGGAATAACAATTTTATTTACCTCCCTTAAATCAATAACAAAACGATACACAGGAGGCTTGGATGGATCAGTTCGTTTCAAAATAGGTAACACAGGACTCTTACACACGTTACCCCGAGTTTCCTCAATGACATCTTTATCGATCAAATCGTAAATGATCGCTAATAGTGCTCGTTCTCCATCAAGAGAGATACGATACTGGGGAATGCGTGGCAGTCGCACGTTGGATTTCAATTGAACAGCATAAGGTGGTATATCCAGCAGGCCCACGTCGTTGGGACCTGTCGCCCACAAAGACTCAGGAAGAGAACTCAATTCCGGTGGGAGTTTATCAGTCGACAAATACATAGGCGAGATCACTCTCTGACCTAACGTAAGCTCCACTCCCGCAGGAGAACAGTACAAAGTCGCATATAACCGCTTCAACAAATCCAGGCCCAAAAGATTCTCACCACAACCAGTAGTCAAAATCAAAGGAGCCTCTAACTCACGAGACCCAATTGTAAGGGGCAAAGGGCTAGAAACTGGATTGCTAACAGGGGCGCCAGAGAATCCAACGGAAACATTCGTTAAGCCAGACAAAGGCGCCCCAGGGAGTTTAGAATGAATGATAGAACTTCTCATTGCCCCAGTATCTAGAAGAAATGGCTCTGAAACACCCATTGTAGTGACGTTAACATAAGGTCCATTCTGATCTACTGGAATCGACACAACTCCCTTACTTTGTCCATGGCTGTCCTAGTTAGCATGAAGACTTTCATTCTCACCTTCAATATAATGGTCTTCATTGTAATACTGAGTAGACCTCACATTTTGCTGATCAAAGTAGTTCATGGAATTGGGAGAAGGAAGGGCACGCTGTTCTTGAGTCAACACACCTCGACCTCTACCTCTGTTTGCTGACTGGAGGCCAGCACGACCTCGTGGAGCAGATAATGCTCCATTGCGCTGCAATAAAACCGGACAATTATTCTTAAAATGACCTTCCTCTCTACAATAGGCACATTGATTAGGTCCTAACAAAGGTCGCGGAATGTATGGCTCAGGTTTTTGATACAACCTTTGAAACTGCGGAGGCTGCTGAAATTGAGGCTGAACATAACGTGGTGGATAGGCTTGTTGCAAGAGAACCTTCGTTTTTAATTCTTTCGTCTTTTTCTCTTGCTTTTCTTTTTCTTCTTTGTCCCTATTTTCATAATATTGTGCAGTATCCAATATCTGGGCAGCTCGGGAAGCAAATTGAATACAAATTTGTCCACAAATAATCGCTGTCCACCCTCTGTAGCCATGTCTTGACCACTGTGGTCGATAAATGTCTCCTCGAAACGAGTAAAGAAATCAGAGACACTTTCATCTTTCTTTTGTTTGCATGCTGCTAGTTTATCCCAATTAACTCTCAATGCAGGCATCATAGTTTTCATTAACGTAATGATCCTACCAGGGAGTTCCGAGATCAAAGCGTCAGGCTTTGCGCCACCCACTTGGTCTCTATCTGTAGTAGTTATAACATCCCAAGTAGCACCTAGTTCCTGCGCGTGATCCTCTCTACGAATCTTAGCCCATATTGTCTGTGGGACTACATTTCCCATTAACATATCAATATCTGCTAGGTTCATGATTCAAGCATCAACTGTCTGTGATAATTCTTTGTAATAACCTGCAGGGTTTTTACGAGGATCCGGTAGAGTCTGCTTAAGGGCCAAAACTTCAGATCTCTTCCAAGGGACATGTACCCATATACGTTGGAAATGAGCAGGAATAGGTGCATTAGCACCTACTCCCGCTACTGCCTCCTTCCATACTGGAGGAACCTCTCTCATAGGATAATTTTTCACCGTCAGGTTAACCGACGGATCAGAATCAAGGAAAGCCTGAGAGGACAATAAGGATCTATAAGAAATAAGTGTCCTTATAGCTTCCTCAACTTTAGAACCCACAATAAGTCCTTTATCAAAATCAGTCTGAACATTTAACAGATCTTGTGGGATCGGACTCGAACTCACATCTTCCCATTCTTTAATGAGAGTGTCGCACATTGCATTAAAAACATATCTTTGCGTAGGCGCATTCCATTGCGAAAAGGTAGGCATAATATCAAGCACACTGTATTGTGGGCCCTTCTTGATCCATTTTCGTGCAAGAGAGTCCAACCTCTCTCGTTCCTCAAAATCTGGGAACTGACTACGGGATTGTCTTCGAGCAAAAGCCGGAGACACATTTAAAGCTTCAAAGAAAGGAGATAGAATACCAGTGACTGTGTCTGTGAGACGCTTACGCACAGACGGAGAATTAGACATAAGAATTGGAGACAGAGTATTAGGAGAACTGACAGGAGAAGAACCGATAATCACAGGAGGAGCAGAAGGCAAAGGAGATCTAAGATCAGGAGATGAGGGCAAAGAAGTCGAAGTTAACGGTAAAACCGGCAAGGGCGGTAATACTGGAGGAGGCAAATGCGGAAGAGCCGGAACAGGCGGAAGTACCGCTGGCGGCTGAACAGGCTGTAACGGTTGAGGTGCATTGGCACTTTGTGCATAGGGCGGAGGCAACCTTAATAAGTGGGACATTAGGGGATCTTCTTCTATATCTTTCTTATTATCAGAAGGAGAAACAGGCAACACCGGATAGCATTTATCTATCGCCATACGATGCTGTCTTTCTGAAATTTCAGTCGCATTATCAATTTCATCGTCTTTAAACTGTTGGGCAGCCTGTATAATTGTCATACCCTGTGCTTCCTTTCTCGTTTTGCTTGCTTAATTTCTTTCTGTTTGGCTTCCTTACGCCAAAGGCGGAAAGAGTCAAACATTGCCGGCCGGGCTTTTCTTTTGAATAAAACTGCTTCCAAATTGTCTAGCACATCAGAATCAAAACTACCATTTTCTGGCCATTTTAGAACACCATCTTTCTTCGTGTGTCGGGTCCATGTCTCGTTAAAGGCAATGGGGCCAATACCATGTTTTCATATGTGGGAGTTCCAACCGAAGGAATCGGACAAGAGTCCTCAAGTCGGGAAGCCCTATTACAACCAAGACAACAAATTCTTCCAAACTTAGTCAGACCAGGCATCTCGAGATGTCTACGGACTGGTCACAAACTTCAAGGGAGTAAAACTCAGTTTACGCAGCACAAATGCACTTACCCTCGGCTTTGTTTATTGCAATAGACAAATCTAAGTACCCAAAGAAATCAATCAAAGAACAAAATTGTGGGCGCGACCCACGAAAATACTTAACTAAGGAGGTCTTCTCCCACCAACAGAGGCCCGTCTATCATCTCGCCTTATCATACATTATCAAAGGACGGGCCAAAGCAGGGCAGCAGTCAGGGCAGCGGTCGTCAGTAGCCGTCAGGAAGGAGTAACCGTGCTGCAAAAGACCTTCGGACCACTTTCGACATACAGAGGTCGCTTAATGTGGCTCGCGAACCCTCCGGAATTTTCTTGCGGGGTTCCTCACAACCTTCGGGCAGAACCGGTACCACTGAAGCCGCCCCACGTTGGGCGCCAGTTGAAGAACCAGAACCTTTTGGGCCTGGCAGCGCAGGGTACGCCCAAGTCTCCGGAGTTCTCCTGCTTAGCTACACAGAGACACGGGACACTCTGTCGGCGTTAGAAGATCAGATTTATTAGCTGCAGCTAGTACAGTTATCCTAGAAGTACACAAAGTAGGTTCTCAGGAGACTGCCACTTCACTCTGTGGCGCACAGGGTTATATACTATATAATGTTCATATTCATTAATCAAATGCACTCCCAGAACACACAAGAAAGAGCCAATAAGAAGAGTTGGAAAACAAGATAGAACCAATAGGAGAAATTGGAAAACAAAAGTGTCAGATGACTCGAAGAAACCTCGCCTCCAACTATGTTTGTCACCCTTCCCTCAAGCTAATTTATTAACAGACTCATAACTAACTTGCAGGTGGCGAGATACGGTTGTGTGTGTTGGAGGACAGTTGTGAAACGAGAGAATGCTAGCAGAAGACAGTGAAGGCCAGACGATAAAATAAGGTCAGGAAAGAATAGTGTGAACCAACAGATAGTTGAGACGGGGATTAGGAAAGCCAGACAGGGATTAGTGTACTCGGCTAGTCCTACCACCAGCTTTGTAAATAGAGGCAGAAAGCGTATTTCGACACCGGTTTGCAGAAAAAGCAGAATAGACTTTGTTCGCCGTGCTGCCTGAGTGATGGCAACACAAAATGGCGGCGGAGCACAAAATGGCGGGTCGATTCGATCGCAATCAGAAATCGAAGTTCCTCAGACCTTTCAACTTGGTGATTGGAACACGCACTAGTTGACTTTGGATGCAGGGTTCTGGGTGTCTGATTTTAAATATTTTTTCTGGGAGCCACCCCACTCCCTCATCAGACTTCCCTCCCCTAGGGTGTGGTCAGCCAACGTCACCCTGGGGGATCAGCAGCAGAGTGGGGATATGGCTCCTGGAGGTACCTTTGATGTCGAACTTTAGTGAGGATACACGGTCGACAGAACACATTCAGCAGCCCTTGATCACTGTGATTCCCTGAACATAAGTTTGAATTCTCAACGTTGTCTTTTTGGTCCTTCTTTTGTTTTGTTGTAGTTGTTATGCAGGGTTTTATCTTACTGTGCATTTTGGTTCTGTGATTGCTTGAAAGCACTACCATCCCAGAAAGTTACCCCATCCTGCAGTGGTTGTGGGCCTGGTCCCTGTTGAGCTGAGTTCCCTGTCTGCCATTGTTGCTGCCATGCGTTCATCCAACCACCTGACCCCTGCTGTGGGGGCGCTGAAAATGGCAGACCTCCCTGAGGCTGAGTGTAGGGCACATTCTGATTCCCCTGTGCTTGGCTTTGTGGATGAACATTCATAGGGTTTTGTGGTGATTCGCCCTGGCCATCGATCTTTGCTCGTGGTAAGCTTTATCCGGCATCTGTCTACAGGTGGCCCATTCTGAGGCAATAATAGCACTTCCTAGGATCTGGTTGCTGCCAACCTACCTGGCCTCTACTTCCATTGCTGAGTTGAAACCTTCTGGGGATTTGCGGTGGAGCTCCCTTTAAGACTGGTGCTACTTGCATCCTCACTGCCGACGTGGCCCCCTTGAAGGTGGTCTTTTTTAATTTGTGTTGGACCAATTTAGCAGTGTCTCTCTGGGCTTGCTCTTGTTTTTTCCTATCTTTTTCTTGTTTCTTTTTGTGATAATGTAAAATGTGGGCTTGTTTCTCCTGCCAGGGTTTGATATCTAACCCAACCACACTGTCCATCCCACTCTGTATCTAGGCGGGTACCCCTTTTTGAGAATGTTGTAAAAGAATCCGACTTGTAGGCCATATCAGTCCATGGTTGTCCTGGTTCTTGTCCCAATCATTCCCTCATTCTATTCAATAAATCAGTAATATTCTCTCCTGGCTTCATAGTCTCTGCCATTAACCCTCCTACATTTGGGCAGTCAGTGAACATATCTCTTAGGGCTGTCCATATCCTGTGCCTGTATGTATTGAATGCAGCCCCGTCATGCTCAGTATCTGTCAGCGTGATTGCTGGGATGCAAGCTTGGGTGAACACTGTGTTAGTCTGTTCTCCGATGATGCTACATAGCAGACTCTTAATATCACCGATCGCTAGGTGGATTCCTCTAGTGTTCTTTTTGAAGCATGAATTCCATTTACCTGCTCCATCCAGCAATTATGGTGACTGCATCCTTAACCACTCTTTATCCATCTGAGCTCATCTCATTTATATGGTCCTTGATGTGTCCTTTTGTAGTAATGGGTATATTCTTAGTTTGGGTTACTCTATGGATTTATCTCTAACATGGCATTCCCATCTTTTTAGGCATTCCTGCATGTAAGGGAAGTTCCCCTTGGGATCTCCCCCTCCATGTCCGATGCAATCTTTCGGTATAGCCATGTCCTGTGGCTCAAATGATCCATCCTTCAGCCAAAGTCTATCAAATCAAATTCAAATTAAAAAATACTTTATTTAGACAATGAAGTCTGTCAAAGTGCCTAAAATTACAAATAAAATCAGAGTAATAGCTGATACCCCAATTTTTCCTATGTCTCAATAATTTGACAGGCAATTCATAATTCAACCTCTGTATTCCTCACAGGTATAGCCATGTCCTCTGGCTCAAATGATCCTTCCTTCAGCCAAAGTCCATCGTATTGTTACCTCTCCTCAGTCCAGAAGGCTAGAAGGTGGCAGAATGAGCACGCAAAGATCTCACCATCATCTCTTGCCACTATCTCCCTTGGGGTTAACTCCTCTTTGTTGTGCACTCGTGTGGAGTGGCATGCATCCTTGTTGCATCTCTCCCTGTGTGCACGCAATGGCGCCATCTTATTTTTCCTGTGTCTTGGCTGGGTTAGTACCAGGCTCCCTTGGTCTCTTTTTCCTGGTCAGTCCCTCTCCTATGTTGATTGAGTGTTGAAGCTCCGATCCCTGCTAAAAGCCTCTCATTTAATTTGGCCTCCGATTCTTCCCTGATCGGTGCCCTGTACCTACCCAAGCATCCCTTATATGAGGAGCGCATTGCCCTCTGTTCTTGCTGTACTTCCTGGGTGCATAGTCTTTATCTCTCTAGCTTCAGCTCAAACCTTTCTTCCTCATCTCGTCTAGTTTGTCTCCTTCACTTTAAGCTATGAGCTATTCTTCTTTTTGGCTGGACTCCGCCCTCAAATTCACTCTCTGCTGTTTCCTCGACCACCTGGGCAAATCCTGTAGCCTCACCCTTGTCATCGGTTCCCCAGGGAAATGGGGCTCCTTTCCTCACACCACCTGCTGTGTCACTGTCTAGAATTGCCACAAACCTCTATTCCTGAATATGGTGGGGGAGGTGCTGACGCCTTGTATGTTATCCGTGGTGTAGTGTTATCGATCTGGGCCTCTTCGAAGATGGCCCATAACTCTAGTAATGCCTCTCTCCTGTCTTTCTATTGACCTGTGTATTTAGTTTGCATGTGAGTCCGAGTATGCTCAATTGCGTTAGAATCAAAAGTTCCCTCCTGGCAAATGTGTGTGCCTTTGTGTGTGAGTGCCCTTCTTGGCAGATTTCTCATGTTTCTTTGCTAGTGTGGAGAACCTGGTTTCCGTATGTTTTATAGTGGAATCCATGATAGCTCTGGTGATCTTGTGGACAAATATGCTACTCGATCATCTTGTTTTTTTTTTTTGATTTAATCATGGGGACCAACGTACGTGGCGCACACTCTTTACAGTTTTGCGTGCCATGAGCTCAGCACTATCTACAGATTCATCCAACAATTCAATACAAACATATCAATAAACACAGAGCACAATGCATATGAAGGTTTGCAACATAGATTAAAAGTACAATTCTTAAAAAAAGTATCTGAACTATATAAACTTATGCACCAAATACAGTTTGCAAGAAATAACAGCACCCTCATATGAAGTATTGAAATATAGGTGTCAAAACATGAAAACTCAGGACAGTAGCTGTATGATATTATCTATATACAATTTGCAGCAAATGGTAGCACCATAAAGTCATGTGTATATTACCAATTCAACAGAAAGCTGACAGAAAAAAATTATTATTTTGTCAAACAATCACTTAGCCCGCTCCTAGTGCATGCTATCCTGTGACCAGGGGAAGCTCTGCGCGGTACAAAGTGAGCCTGATAGTCTCACAATATCGGCTCCGGGACAAAGGTATTGGTAATAGGTATGGAAAAAGGAATTACTTGATAACCACAGGTCCCTCTTGGCCCCACACAAATTACACTAATTACCTAGGTCCAAATCTTTTTCCCTAGTTATCCAAATCATACACTGTATCACATCCAGGGGCCAAGCGTACCATCTGTTTCATGCCCAGTGGTCTAAGCGACCAACAACTCTTCAGACACCAACGATGTTAAGAAACCAGTGGCACGGAGAAACCCTTTTAGACTAAAAAAATATGAGATTGAGGTGCCAACTCCTCCCAATCAGGATAGCTCTATCACAAAACTAGAATCCTGGGAGCCATAAAGGGCTATACAATAAATATTCACCTTTCCTAGCGTATTGGCTATTGAAAAAAAAGGTGACTTCTGCAGGATCGCCTCCAAGCCTGCCTCACGACTACTCAGGTAGGACATATGAAATAGGTAATATGCCAGATTCTGTCAGTAGTAGGGCACTGAGGTTATCTTTTTACGCTTTTCCCTAGTTTACCATACACCATATGCTTTAAGGTTAGGTTCTGATGTAGTCTGTTACTCTCTATGGCTGCTGCAGGACGGGCCTCCACCCGCAGATTCAGCAGAACTTTCAATCAATTGCGGTGTCTGTTTACCTTCCTTGCTGTGTAAATGTAAATCCATCGGGGTAGGGTCCCCTTCCTTTGGCTGCAGTTGGGTTTGAGGTACCAATCAGCTCTGATGGTTGCCCACCCATATTTTGCTTGAACATGAAATTCCTTGAAAAAACAGAAAGAGACTTTTGGCAAAACAGGAGCAGTTTGTTTAATTGAAGATTGCGGCTGGGAGGTCAGGTACAGGCAAAGGGTTTGAGGAGTGTCTCACTTTACAATTCATCTGTGGCTCTCTTAAATGCAGTTCATCATAGGCAATAAAATGTTTCAGGCGATCCTTGTATGCTGATAAATGTGAGTTGCTGCCTTTAGAGTCATAAATAATTGTCTGATAGATAATACAGATGGGTCTTGACCTTGCATGGACACAATGAGGCCATGGATACTGTGTCTAGATGTCCGGCATGGCGAGCGTATGTTCACTGCATGTGCTGTGTTCTGATTGGCTATATGATCATAACTTATGGGGCATCTGACTTTCTAGTGTTTTAGGAGCGCCCGTACCCATCCGGTCTTGTGTGCTTTATTGGGGCCAATCTCCCTTAACCATTGTAGTGTTGATGCGCCTATCTGTGGGAGTAATCTAAGGTTTCCTGTCCATGTGTTTGTCTGCCAGCTACGTGCCACTCCACCTGTGCCCTGTCAATCAATAACCTCAGGCCTAGGTCTCAGTGCTGGCCTGACTACATATTTGCGAGTCGGGGGTTGATGTGGATTTCACAACAGGTGAGTTTGT
The DNA here is from genome assembly GCF_964204655.1 of Triturus cristatus. NCBI lineage: Eukaryota > Metazoa > Chordata > Amphibia > Caudata > Salamandridae > Triturus > Triturus cristatus. The sequence goes on along the minus strand of NC_140592.1, from coordinate 590,139,024 downwards.
TAATAAACCTGCGATCTCATTTGCAGAGATGAATGTATAATTTTTCATATCTGCATTAACTTTTTACATATTAACATTATCATGAAATTGATTAATTTGCCTCATTTATAAAATATAAAAAACACCAGCCAACACGCTATACGACTTTCTCAAGGCTCAGAACAAATCTCTATTTTTATTCAAATGTGACTCAATTTATGTTCCCCAAGTCCAAACAGAGAGCATAGATCCGATCATCAAAAGGTAATGTGAACAGTCTCGTGAGTTGGTCGTGTCAACTAAACTGTGACACCAAGACTGTGCGAGATGAAGTGGATACCTTATTAAGGGTTGTGAATAAATTGAAGCTTTTTTATGAAGGCTCCTGTGCTAGGGCCAGACAGTATGGCTCCCTAGAGTAGCTTATGAATTTGGAATAGTTAACATGACCAACATCCATATAAGGTACAACAACAATCAGGTTTTGATGTCCTTAGCCATGACTCTACTCTGCAAACATTTTCAACAAATCCAACAGGACCTGCATGAATGTCTTCTGTAGGTATTTTTCTTCACCCTGCCTTGCTAAAAACAAATTAGAATGTAATACTCAAATACACATATTGCATAAAAACAGCTCATTAGCATATGCCCAGCGGAGAGAGATACTACTCATCAGCTGAACGTACAATACGCGCCCAAAGAATTAATGACCAGATAAAAACAGCAGCAGGCTGCACAATGATCTACAAAGCCGTCACAACTGGCACTCCTACCTATGTGGCTGATGAACTCACCACCTCCTGTGTATCTCACAACTCATGCGGCTTTGACACTATCAGAATAGAGAGAAACTAATTGAAAAAAAGAAAAGGCAACAGGACTTCTCCATTTATGCATCCAGAATCCGTACCGGCACACTGGCATCCATCAGCACTGCTTCACTTTTAGAAGTTAAGATGCTGCTTTTTAAGAACACCACATCATGGTAACGTAACAGCCCAAATCCACTCTTAGAGCCCAGTTTCCCTTACAATCACTTGCTGGCAGTACCATTGCCTTTGACCCTTACAGCACACTCTTGCATTTTGCTGTGGTTCACACTTTACAAATACCACATACATACATTAATTTATACATACATACATACATGGGGTCAGAGCATGCATAGCAAAAGAAACTTCTCACCACATGATTAGACGAAAAACACTAATTTCAAGCACATGCTCAGAGAAGACCTTAACCACTCAGCAAGAATATCGACTAAGCATTTCAAGATAATTTCAATCAGTATTAAGAGCATGCTTTTCCACAAATAATTATTTAGTGGTCAATGTCTATCGCCTATTAATGCTCATTCGCTCCTGTATAACTCCGTAGCAATGAATTCACTCCATTAGCAGACTCATAGAACTTATTATTCAATGAAGATCCCTGAAGCTGGTGAAGAAGAAATACTCGTCTGGGCTACTCAAAATATGAATTGAAATATTAATAAGCAATGGCTGAAGGGATTAATCCAAACTATCCAATGGCTGAAGTGGCTGTCCCAAAGTCAATCTTCATAATTTGAGTGTTTGTTCACAATAAAAGTTCTGATTTAGGCATACTGTCGTGAAAACTAGAGCAAATTCACAATTCTGCAAAGAGGGCATTTGTGTATATTGCTGATGTTTTCTCAAAGAAACTACTTGTTGAGATAAAAAAATTAATGAAAATATGTAGGAAAATATAGCAAGTGGTGACAAAATTTTCATCTGTAATTGTTGCCACAGATTACATCAATCAGACCTTTCTGGTTGCATGGGTATATAGTTTGTTGGTTTTCTAAAAACAAGTGATGGCCAAAACCAACAACTGAGCTGCAGCATGTAATGATTTTTCATTATGTACTGAACATACAACAATTCATAAGGTAAAATCTTATGAATGAAAAATGGGCATGAAGGAATCCTATGTATTTTTGGAATGTGCAGAAGTTACTGAGTCTATAGACAGTGGGTATTTGTACACCTCTGAAGTTAAGATCACTCCTGCAGTCATGTGGTTCAAAGGGCATTTTGAATAAGCTGCTCTTTCTTATACACTGGCTTACATTTGTGTGAGCAAGTCGTTCTTTTTGTCTTTATCAATACCGTTTTTCGCTGATACTGCTCGTAACTGACTCTGATTGTGCCATGGGCTCTGCTAACCAGACCCAGGACCAGTGCTCTGTGTAAAAGGTGTATGGTAATTAGATGTAATTGCAGTCGGAATGACAACCTACTTGTAAGCTCCTAGTACAGAGGCCTTCAACCTTTTGGATGCTGAGACCACCTGTCAAACTATTGTAGGTCTAAGGCCCACCTCTAGACATAAATGTGTAAAACTTGGTACTCCTCATCACCAATAACTGTAAACAACCCCATTTACCACTGCAAATAATTCTTACAGTGGGAAAATAATATTAAACAGTGTTTAGCAAACCAAAGGTTTGTGGGTGACTGTGGTTAGGAGTCAGAGACTTAATACACAGTTCAAGCAAAAAGTCTCTAAAAAGAATTGCCCAAAAATGCACAATGGTACTTTATTTTTCACAAACAAAATATAATTTGACAAAACTTAATTGAATGAAAAGACCTTTCTGAACTAATGTGATGGGCGTGCCTGTTATTCTCCATCTGTGGATGTATTCTTTCTACTGCCATCCTCAGGTTGGGCTCCACTTCCAGTCTTGAATGGTACATCGTCTTTAATACTGCCAATGCTGAGAACCCAATCTCTTGTAAATATGATGAGCTAAAAGACAGAAGAGTCTTGACTGCAATTTTTAAGAAACCTTTGTGTTCTTCAGACATTTTCAACCAAAATTCCCCCATTTGGATTTTGCTGAATTGCATATGGAGAATGCTGTCACTCTCTACCTCAATTATGTCTTCCTAAAGGTGCACTTGAAGATGACTACCTGCATCCAATAGAACAGGTTTAAATACCCAGTCAGTGGCATGATCATTGTCCTTAGGAAAGTACTTTTCTAAACTGTCCTGATAGAAGTTAAGTGATTTCTTTTGGCCTCAGCAGCACTTTCACGTTCACTTCTGCATCCTCAAGAGCTTCTGCTAAGCATAGGAATGCCACAAGCAGGCCACCTTGAATTGTATTCTCCACAACTCCAGCTTCTGCTTGAAGGCAGATTTATTTTACATGGTGAAAGATGTTCTTTCAACTCCTTGCAAAGACAAATTCAAGCAATTTAATGTATCAAAGATATCTGCAAGGTATGTTACAAGCACAAGCCAATGGGGATTACACAGATGTTCTGGTTTTCTAGGGGTCCAAGTCCAGCAGAATTGACGTACTTCATTTCTCAATTCAAACATGCAATTCAACACCTTCCTTCGGGTTAACCACTGGACCGCTGTATGGAAAGGCAAAGAATAATGTTCAGCTCCCATTTCTGCACATAGAATTGCAAATAGACGAGCTCTAGTGGGGTGAGCCTTTGTGAAATTAACATTGCAGAATTCTACAAATCCCAAATTCTCTGGCCATGTTTCAGATTACAAGGGATTCCCGATGTATCATACAGGGGGCCCATTGATTATGAGGAGCTACTTTCAACACTTTGGCTTTTAAGCCTGCCCTAGCCCCACACATGGAAGGAGCACCATCTGTACAGATCCCAACACAACTGTCCCATTTTAAGCTATTGGAGCACAGGGAGTCATTTATTGGCTTACAGAATAACAAATCTTCCAATATTACAGTTTTGTGTCAGTATCACACACAAGCAATTAAACAAGCTTCCTTAGATAAGTCAGTCACTTCACCCAATTGCAAAGCAAACAAACTCGATATTAAGCATGCTACGAGTTGTCTGTTGATATCCTCTGTCATGTCAGAGAGGTGGCTGCAATCTCCTGTGGCTGAGAGGGGTACCATTTTAGACTTCATCACTACTTTTTCATCAAGCATTGTCCTAGCCACATCGAGAATTGCTGAAAGAACCACTTTTTCACCTTCTATAAAAGGTTCTTTGTTTTTGGCAATGTGGTACACCTCTTGGTAAGATGATTTCAAGGCATTTGTTGGTGTGGAGACCACATTTTTCACAGTGTCTTTTTGGTGGAAGATGTCTTCCATCTTTCTGGCAAAAGAATCTCTATTCTTTCCTACCAGTGACCCATGTTTAGTTTCCAAGTGTCGATTTACTTTGTTTTGCTTCAGGCTTTTGTTATCCAAGGTCAAGCCAAAAGGTCATGCCACAAACCACACACTGCGGCCTAATTTCAGCAGTTGTGGTGACGCAAGTGAATCCAAAGTCCAAGTAGGAGGCATAATACTTCTTAATTTTCGCAGCTCTTTTCTCACCATTTAATTTGGCTTTTCATTTGAGCACCCTACCATCTTTTGGTAGCAGGAAACGATCCATGTCAAATGTGCATTTGACCTATGAATCAAAATCCCAAAGTTCAAAATTAATGAACACCACAGACTTGCTGCTGCATTCAGTATGGCTGTCTTTTTTTCTAACTCTTTGCAGTTCTCAAAATGGCTTAAAAATATTTTCTTATTTGGGATTCATAAAACCCAAACAACACATTATGTCCCCTCCACATGACAAGGCAGAAATTGTAGCTAGTCCTGGCTTCCTTACGTTAGCAGGCTGTGTGAGCCATTACCAAGGTTTCCCTTTCCTTGAGCGCACAAGCATTGATAGCAATAGGTAACATGGATGGATGACACGCCTAGAATCCACCTTCTACCTGCTAATAAGATCAGATATCTTTGCATGTCCAACTTATCGTATAATTTCTCTGCACTAACACAAATCAAAAACAATTCACAAACGGCAATGTGTTGGTAAAAATCAAAACATTATGACCCGTACCTCTGGTGATTAATGTAACTACTGGAGAGAGATGGTGTTTTGTCTAGTCACTGTTTTGATTCACCATAAAGTAGCAGAGAGGGTAAAAATGCCTGCTTCAAATCATGTGTACCACACAGATCACATAACTGTATTTTATATAGATAGCTCAATGGGTTACTGCTTTTGTCACAGAGATTCTTCTGTTACTAAGTTAAAATACTTATGTAGCACAGTGAGGTATAAAATGTCAACAAACAGCTGCATGCAAGACAAAGGTTAGAAACATATGTTTTTCCCCTGTCTTTCATTATCTTGAGGTTGCTAAAAAGCGTGTCTTTAGGTGGGAAATACATTCTTATTAGCAAAGCCAACCCCAACTATAGTGTTACAGTTTAAATCTGAGTTTTTAAGTCTCATGATCAACCACTCTTAAAAAATATTGTCTACCAGAACGGATGACATATGACTCCTACACATTGTAGTCCTCATTGTGTTATGCAACATTTCTTATATGTTGATTTACACATGCATGATTTATTGTCTCTGTATATGTGTGCTCTTGGCTGTTGCTAAAAGGAAAAGTAAACAAATGCACAGTATTGTTTTCCAAGAAAGGTGGCAACTCTGCAACCAACAAGTGAGTGACACTAAGAGTGATTCTTTTCCATGAATAAAAACAAGCAATTAAACTTTGTAAAGTCACATTAGTAGCCTGTCTACCTGTACTCACTGTTAGATTTCTTGGTGCACATTGCTAGGTATAATGGTTGTAATGCATAGGCTGCAACTTTAGTGCCCGGCATCCAATGAGAACCATGTTATATTTCATGGGATGCTGACGGCTCGGCTTTGACAGCTGCATGCAACTGGAGGTTGCTGAACATCATTCATCATAATTAAAACATACCATTTACAGTCATTAATAGTAAACTGCAAGGTCCAAGTGGGATGCTTTCTTTAATTCAAGGGGAGAAAGTGGTACCTTAATCTTCTTTCACACTGTTTTTCTGCAAAGGTTTTTATTTTTAACATTATGAAAACAGACACTTCTAGTTTAGCAAAAACGGACTCCTGGTTGTATTAGGCTGTGATACCTGATCAGAAGATGCAAGGAAGTAGCGAGAAAATTAAAATAGCCCCCACTTTGAACAAAAGTGCAGATTATCACCATTCAAGCGAAGCAAGTGAGCCGAACCCTCCCTACAACTGCTTCCTTGTTTCTTCCATCCATGCATCTATCCATTTGTTCTTTCATCCTTCCACCCACCTGTCGATATCCACAATTTCACCATTACACTCTGTCATCCATTCATTCTTTCATCCATAATTCAATCTTTCACAATTCCATCCATTTATCGATCCATCAAATCTGCCATTCATCCTTTAATCCATCCATGCATTCATCCACTCTGTGACCCATCAGCTCCTGGATACCCTCAGAGGTGACGAGTAGCGCTCTATAAAGCTACTGATTGAATGATTGATCAGTTCACTCTGCCATCCATCCATCGTGCTACCCATTGATCCATCCACTCTGCCATCTATCTACTTTGACATCGACACAGCCATCAAATCTGCCATCCATCCATTCATTCATCCTTCCACTTTGCCATCCATCTATGCATCTACTCTGCCACCTATCTACTCTGCCATCTATTCTCCCACTCTGCCCTTTATCCATCAATCCATCAATTCTGCCATGCATCCATCCCCACAGCTATCCATTCATCATCCATCCATCCACTTTGCCACCCATCCACTCGACCATCCACTCACTCATCTTTTCACCCACTCATCCATCTATTTATTCTGCCATCCTTTCACCTGTCCATCCACCTATCATTCACTCATCCTTTCGCCCACTCATTCATCCACATATCCACAGTTCGTTTAATGAGGTAACAGTGCAGGGGCCTGCAGGCTCCTCAAATGAAAGAGTGGTGCAGGGGCCTGCAGGCTCCTTTAGGTAGCAGGAGCCTGCGGCTCCTCGAGGTACTCCAACCCACCCCACACACATGGCTCAATAAAGTAAACTGAGGAGGGGGAAGAGGCAGTTTACTGACTAGTTCTGAGAAGCTTTGGTTACCTTGGAAACCAGGAAACAGCAAGGAGATCCCAGTGCAGACCCAGCCAGGCACCAGGTGAAAACACAGCAGCAATGTGGAAGACCAAGAAAGGTAACAGGATGGAGTGCAAGGCAGAGGAGACAAAAGTGAATATTGAATAACTCCCACAAAAGATTAAAAAAGAACCATATTTAAGACCCCAGATCGCTGCATTTCCTAATATTTATGCTGCAGTCTTTCTGATTGGAGGACAGTCATCAATGTAATTCCCACACTATGATTGGCTTATTTTATGATATCCTCTAATCAGAGAGCCCCCTGAGATGCCACTATTTCAAATCCAAAACGAAGAGCACACATTTTGGATTCGAGGCAGAAGTGTGACTGGGGAATGCTCAATCCCTTCCCCATGACTCCATGACCCCCCCTGGTGCTCACGATCTACATACTGAAGACCTCTGCCCTAGTATATGGTATTTTTATTGTAAAAGCCACAGGAGTATAACCCATAGACCAGGTTGAGATATGGATAAGTACGAGTAAGTTTAACAACAATGTCTAAACCGGATTTAATTGAAACTATGCATGACAGTAATAGCAGCACTGTTCACATTCGGGAGACACCGGAAGATACCGGACACATCCATGGCGGCCTGGCGACGGCACGCCTTGTCACAATACGAGGACGCTGCCCGTTTCCCCTGCAGAGGCTCGGGGCTCTGACCCTGCACCCCTCGAACGATCCCGTCGTCGAGTTACCAGTGGACTACCTAAATACACGCAGACGTATGTTTACGCTGCCTCTCTTACTCCACTACACGCCGTCCCTCTTGATTCATTCCTTTTCCTGTCTGTCCACATCTCTTCATGTGCCACAGCACTGACCAAATCGGCCACCCAGTCCTGAAGATGATCCTGACTTACTAGGATCAAAGCGCCGTCGACCATTATTTCAGTGAAATTTATGGCGCACACTCAACTTTGGTTCACGAAATTGCTCTAAAACCTGATCAATTATCTTGAATAATCATTGTGTTGAACCGATTATTTTGTATATATTTTATATCACCTCATCTTTTTGTGCCTATTGCTGTTTTCTCCACTTGTCACTTGCGCCGTCACCTTTTCTCACGAGCACAACGTGCACCAAGTCCATTAGGGTTGCCTTTGCATTTATGCTAACAGTGCTGCTATAACTGTCATGTATAATTTGTGCCTGAAATATATGATGCCATGGCCACATTCAACAAATTACTTGGAGTCTCCCCTCTTTTGTTTCCCTTTCTGTAATGTCATGTACATGCATATATATTAGTTTCAATTAAATCCGGATGAGACATCGTTGTTAAACTTTCTAGTATATGGTAGGGCATGTAGATTTAGAGGCCCAGCAGTGTTAATTCACTTGAGTGTGCACTGCTGTATTGCCTGCTGTCATTTTAAAAGCAGCCCTGCTTTGCAGACGCTTTTAAAAGTATCTTATATGCAAATTTAACTTTGAAATTTAGAATACTTCCAGGTGTTAAAATACCATATTTGTCCACATAAGTCACCCCTAAGATCTCCCTTACGTGCCCCAGGGGTAGGATGCCTTGTAATTATGAGCAGGGAGATTTTAAATTATGTTTTATATGCCCTGGTAAAGGAAAAACTGCAGTTTTTGTTTTTCCCCATTTTAGCACAACGGCTCTATAAGCTAACATGAGAATACTTTGATAAAGTATAGCTATTAATAGGAGTGAGCTAAAAATATACTTCAAAGTATTCAAATGATAGTTCGAATGAATATGACAACTTGCCAAGGTTAGGTTTATTATAACTATCACAGAAAATAAGTTATAGAACTTTCTGATATAGGCATACTGTCGTGAAAACTAGAACAAATTCACAATTCTTAAAAGGGGCCATTTGTGTATATTGCTGATGTGTTCTCAAAGAAACTACTTGTTGAGATAAAAAAAAATGAAAATATGTAGGCAAATATAGCAATTGGTGACAAAGATTTCATCTGTAATTTTTGCCCCAGATTACATCAATCAGAAATTTCTGGTTGCATGGGTATATAGTTTGTTGGTTTTCTAAAAACAAGTGATGGCCAAAACCAACAACTGAGCTGCAGCATGTAATGATTTTTCATTATGTACCGAACATACAGCAATTCATAAGGTAAAATCTTATGAATGAAAAATGGGCATGAAGGAATCCTATGTATTTTTGGAATGTGCAGAAGTTACTGAGTCTATAGACAGTGGGTATTTGTACACCTCTGAAGTTAAGATCACTCCTGCTGTCATGTGGTTCAAAGGGCATTTTGAATAAGCTGCTCTTTCTTTTACACAGGCTTACAATTCTGTCAGCAAGTCGTTCTTTTTGTCTTTATCAATACCGTTTTTCGCTGATACTGCTCGTAACTGACTCTGATTGTGCCATGGGCTCTGCTAACCAGACCCGGGGCCAGTGCTCTGTGTAAAAGGTGTATGGTAATTAGATGTAATTGCAGTTGGAATGACAACCTACTTGTAAGCTCCTAGTACAGAGGCCTTCAACCTTTTGGATGCTGAGACCACCTGTCAAACTATTTTAGGCATAAGGCCCACCCCCAGACATAAATGTGTAAAACTTGGTACTCCTCATCATCAATAACTGTAAACAACCCCATTTCCCACTGCAAATAATTTTTACAGTGCGAAAATAATATTAAACAGTGTTTAGCAAACCAAAGGATTGTGGGTGACTGTGGTTAGGAGTCAGAGACTTAATACACAGTTCAAGCAAAAAGCCTCCAAAAAGAATTGCCCAAAAATGCACAATGGTACTTTTTGTTTCACAAACAAAACATAATTTGACAAAACATATTTGAATGATAAGACCTTTCTGAACTAATGTGATGGGCATGCCTGTTATTCTCCATCTGTGGATGTATTCTTGCTACTGCCATCCTCCTGTTGGGCTCCAGTTCCAGTCTTAAATGGTACATCGTCTTTAATACTGCCAATGCTGAGAGCCCAATCTCTCGTAATTATGATGAGCTAAAAGACAGAAGAGTCTTGTCTGCAATTTTTGACAAACCTGAATGTTCTTCAGACATTTTCAACCAAAATTCCCCCATTGGTATTTTGCTGAATTGCATATGGAGAACGAGGTCACTGTACCGAAAATTAGGTCTTCCTAAAGGTGCACTTGAAGATGAGTACCTGCATCCAATTAGAAAAGGTTTGAATACCCAGTCAGTGGCATGATCATTGTCCTCAGGAAAGTACTTTTCTAAACTGTCCTGACAGACGTTAAGTGATTTCTTATGGCCTCAGCAGCACTTTCAAGTTCATATCTGCATCCTCAAGAGCTTCTGCTAAGCATGGGAATGCCACAAGCAGGCCACCTTGAATTTTACTCTTCACAACTCCAGCTTCTGCTTGAAGGAAGATTTCTTTATACATAAAGGAAAGATGTACGTTCAGCTCCTTGCAAAGACAAATTCATGCAATTTAATGTATCAAAGATGTCTTCAAGGTATGCTAAAAGCACAAGCCAATGGGGGTTACACAATATTCAGCTATGAATGGGTCCAAGTCCATCAGAATTGATGTATGTATTTCTTAATTCAAAAATGCAATTCAGCACCTTCCTTAAGGATAACCTCTGGACTTCTGTTTGGAAAAGCAAAGAATATGCTCAGCTCCCATTTCTGCATATAAAATTGCAAACAGACCAGCTCTAGTGGGGTGAGCCTTTGTGAAATTAACAATTTTCACAGCAGAATTCTACACATTCCCAAGTTCTCTAGCCATGTTTCAGATTACAAGAGATTCCCAATGTATCATACAGGGGGCCCACAGATTATGGGGTTCCACTTTCAACACTTTGGCTTTTAAGCCTGCCCTAGCCCCACACATGGAAGAAGCGCCATTTGTACAGATCCCAACACAACTGTCCCATTCTAAGCCATTGGGATCAGGAAGTCATTTATTTGCTTACAGAAAAACAAATCTTCCAATATTACAGTTTTGTGTCAGTATCACACATAAGCAATTAAACAAGCTTCCTTAGATAAGTCAGTCACTTCATCCAATTGCAAAGCAAACAAACTCGATTTTAAGCATGCTACGAGTTGTCTGAGGATATCCTCTGTCATGTCAGAGATGTGGCTGCAATCTCCTGTGGCTGAGAGGGGTACCATTTTAGAGTTATCCATTGCTTTATCATCAAGCATTGTCCTGGCCACATCGAGAATTGCTGGAAGAACCACTTTTTCCCCTTCTGGAAAAGGTTTTTTGTTTTTTGGCAATGTGGTAAACTACTTGGTAAGATGATTTCATGGCATTTGTTGGTGTGGAAAACACGTTTTTCACAGTGTCTTTTTGGTGGATGATTTCTTCCATCTTTCTGGCCAAAAAATCTCTATTTTTTCACACCAGCGACCCATGTTTAGTTTCCAACTGTCGATTTAATTTGTTTGGTTTCGGGCTTTCGTTAGCCAAGGTTTTGCCACAAACCACACACTGCAGCCTAATTGTGCCTGTTATGGTCACACAGGTGAATCCAAAGTCCAAGTAGGAGGCATAATACTTCCTAATTTTTGCAGCTCTTTTCTCACCATCTATTTCGGTCTTTCGTTTGAACATGATACAAAATTCATTTGACCTATGATACAAAATTCCAAAGTTCAAAATTAATGAACACCACAGACTTGCTGCTGCATGTTGGATAGCTGTCTGTTTTTTTAACTCTGCAGTTCTCAAAATGTCTTAAAAATATCTTCTTATCTGGGATGCTTAAAACACAAATAACACATAATTTCCCCTCCACATGCTTAAGACAGAAATTGCAGCTGGTCCTGGCTTCCTTATGTGAGCAGGCCGTGTGAGCCATGACCAAGGTTCCTCTTTCCTTGAACGCACACGCATTGATAGCAATAGGTAACATGGGTGGATGGCACCCTTAGAATCCACCTCCTTCTTGCTAATGAGAAATCTTTGCATGTCCAACTTAGTGTTCCATCTTTTTTAGGTCAGTAAATTGAATACTATGAAACTGTTTAAGAGTAACCGTGGTTATGTGCAACACTAAGAAAAAGCAAAACTGCAGTACACAGTACTATAAAAATATGAATAAGATATTTTAAATGTACTTGTAAATATCACAAAGCACTGCACTAACACAAATCAAAAACAAACCAAAAACGGCAATGTGTTAATAAAAATCAAAACATTATGGCCCGTACCTCTGATGATTAATGTACCTACTGGAGAGAGATGGTGTTTTGTCTAGTCACTGTTTTGATTCACCATAAAGTAGCAGAGAGGGTAAAAGTGCCTGCTTCAAATCATGTGTACCACGCAGATCACATAACTGTATATTATATAGATAGCTCAATGAGTTAACTGCTTTTGTCACAGAGATTCCATGATCTGGGTATCATCTGCATATGACACCACTTCCAGCCCAAATGATCTGATTAACCTGGCAAGAGGGGTCACATAGATGTTAAAAAGGGTAGGGCTTAAAGTTGACCCTGCGGGACCCCACATTGCACAGGTAGGGGTGTAGATAGAAATTCCCCCAATTTGACCCTCTGTACCCTCTGATTTGAAAAGGAGGCCAAGAGGTTCAAGGCCAATCCTTCCACCCCAATCTCCCTAAGGCGAGATATCAAAACCGAGGGAGATAGGGTGTCGAAGGCAGCTGTCAAATCCAACAGGACCAGAAGAGTGGTATGACCAGAATCAACCGCCGTGCGGATGTTGTTAAGCACTACGGTAAGGGCCGATTCCGTGCTATGATGTCGCCGGAAGCCATGTTGGGACTGATCAAGACAGCCCGAACTGTCTAAGAAAGCCGTAAGATGTTCATTCAGATGTGTTTCAAGCATCTTCGCCGGAGCGGGAAGCAAGGAAATAGGCCGAAAATTCTTGAGAATTTCCGGATCTAGAGAGGGCTTCTTAAGAAGGGGCTTCACGACAGCACTTTTCCACAGAGCAGGAAAAATACCCTCCTGTATAGCTTTGTTCATAATATATATATATATATGTGTGTGCTCTAGGCTGTTGCTAAAAGAAAAAGTAAACAAATGCACAGTATTTTTTCCAAGAAAGGTGGCAACTCTGCAACCAACAAGTGAGTAACACTAAGTGTGATTCTTTCCCATGAATAAAAACAAGCAATTAAAACTTTGTAAAGTCACATTAGTAGCCTGCCTACCTGTACTCGCTGTTAGATTTCTTGGTGCGAATTGCTAGGTATAATGACTGTAATGCATAGGCTGCAACTTTTGTGCACAGCATCCAATGAGAACCATGTTATATTTCATGGGATGCTGACTGCTCGGCTTTGACAGCTGCATGCAACTGGAGGTTGCTGAACATCATTCATCATAATTAAAACATATTATTTACAGTCATTAATAGTAAACTGAAAGGTCGAAGTGGGATGCTTTCTTTAATTCCAGGGGAGAAAGTGGTACCTTGATCTTCTTTCACACTGTTTTTCTGAAAAGGTTTTTATTTTTAACATTATGAAAATAGACACTTCTAGTTTACCAAAAACTGACCCCTGGTTGTGTTAGGCTGTGATACCTGATCAGGAGATGCAAGGAAGTAGCGACAAAATTAAAATAGCCCCCACTTTGAACAAAAGTGCAGATTGTCACCATTCAAGCGAAGCAAGTGAGCCGAACCCTCCCTACAACTGCTTCCTTGTTTCTTCCATCCATGCATCTATCCATTTGTTCTTTCACCCTTCCACCCACCTGTTTGGATCCACAATTTCACCATTACACTCTGTCATCCATTCATTCTTTCAACCATAATTCAATCTTTCACAATTACATCCATTCATCCATCCATCAAATCTGCCATTCATCCTTTAATCCATCCATGCATTCATCCACTCTGTGACCCATCAGCTCCTGGATACCCTCATAGGTGGCGAGTAGCGCTCTATAAAGCTACTGATTGAATGATTGATCAGTTCACTCTGCCATCCATCCATCCATTGTGCTACTCATCAATCCATCCACTCTGCCATCTATCTACTTTGACATCGACACAGCCATCAAAACTGCCATCCATCCATCCATTCATTCAGCCTCCACTTTGCAATCCATCAATACATCTACTCTGCCACCTATCTACTCTGCCATCTATTCTCCCACTCTGCCCTTTATCCATCAATCCATCAATTCTGCCATCCATCCATCCCCTTTGCTATCCATTCATCATCAATCCATCCACTTAGACACCCATCCACTCGACCATCCACTCACTCATCTTTTCACCCACTCCTCCATCCCTTTATTCTGCCATCCTTTCACCTGTCCATCCACCTATCATTCACTCATCCTTTCGCCCACTCATTCATTCCATGTTGTCCCAGCAAGGCACTTTATTGGTATGGGCAGATATGCAAACAAGTTCATTCAACAGGCAGCTGACCGCCACCTGACGCGTTTCAAGTTATACTCTTCTTCAGAGGCGGTTCCGGTCAGAAGGTGCATGGCAGGCTGCAACCTCCTAATTATGCAGAATCGTATGTCCTGATTGGACAGCTCAAGTGAGGCAATACGTTGCAGTCTGGGAGTTGCAGTCCCTATCCTTGTCCCCTAAAATATCTGCCAATGTTCAATCTCAAGCTCTGGATGAGCCCCAGCGAGTGTGTCTGCCCTAAATCCATAGTCCGTGCTCCACAAGCGAGCCCCGCTGTCACGAAGCTCCGTGGCCCCCTTCACCTGGGGTGGTGCTGGCTCAGCGGCAGAACCACCGCTAATTCATCAAGGCACGTGGGGTGTTCTAGAAAAACGAGCAGCACTCGAAACACGGACCTCTTGTTCCCCAGCAAGGCACTTTATTGGTATGGGCAGTTATGCAAACCAGTTCATTCAACAGGCAGCTGACCGCCACCTGACGCGTTTCAAGTTACACTCTTCTTCAGAGGCGGTTCCGGTCAGAAGGTGCATGGCGGGCTGCAACCTCCTAATTATGCAGAATTGTATGTCCTGATTGGACAGCTCAAGTGAGGCAATACGTTGCAGTCTGGGAGTTGCAGTCCCTATCCTTGTCCCCTAAAATATCTGCCAATGTTCAATCTCAAGCTCTGGATGAGCCCCAGCCAGCGTGTCTGCCCTAAATCCATAGTCCGTGCTCCACAAGCGAGCCCCGCTGTCACGAAGCTCCGTGGCCCCCTTCACCTGGGGTGGTGCTGGCTCAGCTGCAGAACCACCGCTAATACATCAAGGCACGTGGGGTGTTCTAGAAAAACGAGCAGCACTCGAAACACGGACCTCTTGTTCCCCAGCAAGGCCCTTTATTGGTATGGGCAGATATGCAAACAAGTTCATTCAACAGGCAGCTGACCGCCACCTGACGCGTTTCAAGTTATACTCTTCTTCAGAGGCGGTTCCATTCAGAAGGTGCATGGCGGGCTGCAACCTCCTAATTATGCAGAATCGTATGTCCTGATTGGACAGCTCAAGTGAGGCAATACGTTGCAGTCTGGGAGTTGCAGTCCCTATCCTTGTCCCCTAAAATATCTGCCAATGTTCAATCTCAAGCTCTGGATGAGCCCCAGCCAGCGTGTCTGCCCTAAATCCATAGTCCGTGCTCCACAAGCGAGCCCCGCTGTCACGAAGCTCCGTGGCCCCCTTCACCTGGGGTGGTGCTGGCTCAGCGGCAGAACCACCGCTAATACATCAAGGCACGTGGGGTGTTCTAGAAAAACGAGCAGCACTCGAAACACGGACCTCTTGTTCCCCAGCAAGGCACTTTATTGGTATGGGCAGATATGCAGACAAATTCATTCAACAGGCAGCTGACCGCCACCTGACGCGTTTCAAGTTATACTCTTCTTCAGAGGCGGTTCCGGTTAGAAGGTGCATGGCAGGCTGCAACCTCCTAATTATGCAGAATCGTATGTCCTGATTGGACAGCTCAAGTGAGGCAATACGTTGCAGTCTGGGAGTTGCAGTCCCTATCCTTGTCCCCTAAAATATCTGCCAATGTTTAATCTCAAGCTCTGGATGAGCCCCAGCCAGCGTGTCTGCCCTAAATCCATAGTCCGTGCTCCACAAGCGAGCCCAGCTGTCATGAAGCTCCGTGGCCCCCCTTCACCTGGGGTGGTGCTGGCTCAGCGGCAGAACCACCGCTAATACATCAAGGCACGTGGGGTGTTCTAGAAAAACGAGCAGCACTCGAAACACGGACCTCTTGTTCCCCAGCAAGGCACTTTATTGGTATGGGCAGATATGCAAACCAGTTCATTCAACAGGCAGCTGACCGCCACCTGACACGTTTCAAGTTATACTCTTCTTCAGAGGCGGTTCCAGTCAGAAGGTGCATGGCGGGCTGCAACCTCCTAATTATGCAGAATCGTATGTCCTGATTGGACAGCTCAAGTGAGGCAATACGTTGCAGTCTGGGAGTTGCAGTCCCTATCCTTGTTCCCAAAAATATCTGCCAATGTTCAATCTCAAGCTCTGGATGAGCCCCAGCCAGTGTGTCTGCCCTAAATCCATAGTCCGTGGTCCACAAGCGAGCCCCGCTGTCACGAAGCTCCGTGGCCCCCTTCACCTGGGGTGGTGCTGGCTCAGCGGCAGAACCACCGCTAATACATCAAGGCACGTGGGGTGTTCTAGAAAAACGAGCAGCACTCGAAACACGGACCTCTTGTTCCCCAGCAAGGCACTTTAGTGGTATGGGCAGATATGCAAACCAGTTCATTCAACAGGCAGCTGACCGCCACCTGACGCGTTTCAAGTTATACTCTTCTTCAGAGGCGGTTCCGGTCAGAAGGTGCATGGCGGGCTGCAACCTCCTAATTATGCAGAATCGTATGTCCTGATTGGACAGCTCAAGTGAGGCAATACGTTGCAGTCTGGGAGTTGCAGTCCCTATCCTTGTCCCCTAAAATATCTGCCAATGTTCAATCTCAAGCTCTGGATGAGCCCCAGCCAGCGTGTCTGCCCTAAATCCATAGTCTGTGCTCCACATGCGAGCCCCGCTGTCACAAAGCTCCGTGGCCCCCTTCACCTGGGGTAGTGCTGGCTCAGCGGCAGAACCACCGCTAATACATCAAGGCACGTGGGGTGTTCTAGAAAAACGAGCAGCACTCGAAACACGGACCTCTTGTTCCCCAGCAAGGCACTTTATTGGTATGGGTAGATATGCAAACCAGTTCATTCATCAGGCAGCTGACCGCCACCTGACGCGTTTCAAGTTATACTCTTCTTCAGAGGCGGTTCCGGTCAGTAGGTGCATGGTGGGTTGCAACCTCCTAATTATGCAGAATCGTATGTCCTGATTGGACAGCTCAAGTGAGGCAATACGTTGCAGTCTGGGAGTTGCAGTCCCTATCCTTGTCCCCTAAATATCTGCCAATGTTCAATCTCAAGCTCTGGATAAGCCCCAGCCAGCGTGTCTGCCTTAAATCCATAGTCCGTGCTCCACAAGCGAGCCCCGCTGTCACGAAGCTCCGTGGCCCCCTTCACCTGGGGTGGTGCTGGCTCAGCGGCAGAACCACCGCTAATTCATCAAGGCACGTGGGGTGTTCTAGAAAAACGAGCAGCACTCTAAACACGGACCTCTTGTTCCCCAGCAAGGCACTTTATTGGTATGGGCAGATATGCAAACCAGTACGTGCGCCTTGGTATGCGACAAATGCGCAACTCTTGGTCCTGTACATTCGCGACACATGCGCATTACGGTACGTGATGCGTACACGGTGGCGGGTCCCGCGTGACGTCATATACGTGCTGGTGCATGGTGGATGTGCGACTTCCACAAATTTTTTTTTATGTCTAAAATGATATATATGTATTTTTAATATACATATTAGGGCAAGACATTATCTAAGATACTTATAAAAATATTATATTTGTATTTAAAATAAACTTACTTTTAAATGTACTTTCGCGAAGTCGCGTTGGGTGCGTACTTCGTAAGCGTAGGATGCGTGGGCCTGCTGTGACCTGAAAAAAAAGATTTGATTGGTTCATAACATTTCCCATTGTAACTATTGAAGAAGCCCACCCATTTCAATCATTCTTGTTGGAGTATCTTTAGAGAGACATCTCTGTGCTTTCAAGAAACCTTATTTCATCATTTTTTTTGGTGTTTTTGGAAAAAAAAAAAGAAGAATATGGCTTCAGGACAGCAGCAGCAGGAGGACGAACATTCTTCAGAAGAAGAATTTTTAAAGGAGGATGCACGTCCTAAAAAGCCAGAATAAGTAGTTTGGAAATTCTTCACCTTTCCACCCGAGCAGAAGAAGGTGAATGCCACGAAGGTGACCTGCCGCATCTGCCAAAGAGTATTGTCAAGAGGTAGTAGTGAGAAGAAATACTCATGTGGAACTGCCTCGATGTATAAACATCTCAAGACCATACATCCACTCAATCTGGCTCGGGAGGAATGTAGGCGAGCTGCAATGAACCCTACTACTGCAGTGGCAAGCACTTCCGGTACATCAACTGGCACACCTCCACCAGATATTCGACCAGAGTTTTCCTTCCTAGAGCAGCACTGCTTGAAGTGCAAGAAACTCATAGCTTTTGGAGAACAATCAGTGGAAGCAGTTTGTGCTGAGCAATGGAACCATTGTTGCTAATTTTTTGTTTGCTTTGTTTTATGGAATGAAAAATAATTCTTGAAGTTTCCAGTTTTTTTTGTTCTTTTTTTTGTTTTGCTTATTGAAAAAACACCCCAAAAAATACAAAACTGTTCAGAAAAAATATATATATATAAAAGAAAAAAGAGCAAAAAAAGTTCTTATCAGAACTACCTCATCTGGTTAAAGGAAGAACTATAATTGCATGGTAATGTGTGAAAGTTTGGTTGAATATATATGTAGAGCATGATTGAGTGAAAGAATGCATTAGTAGTGTATGGTGAATGTATAAGTGCAGATCTATAAGGAAGTACTGCAGCATGACACTGCAAGCTCTTTAGCTGCACCACACTGCTGCACTTCCGAAGCACAGGGATGTGACATATTTACATAAATATGTCGCAACTCTGTGCTTCTTCCTGCACTGGTGCACAAACAGCTGCCAAGTACTACTGCAGGCACCCTTACATCATGGTGCAAGAATGTTTGTTTTGTGGAGAGATTGTTTTTGTGTAGGAAGGGACACTTTCCTGAACAAAAATAATCACTAAAGGCATTTTTGTCTTTCAATGTGTGCTGTGGAATGCAGCATGCATTGAAAGACGAAAAAATGAGGTTTACTTGTATTAGTAGCTAAGCCAGTCTATAAATACATTACTAGTAACTGGAAAGATTACAGTGCTGCAAGTACAATACATGGCCAATTTATGAATGCTGAGATAATGGCGGAGTGATAGGATAAGAAGATACTGTTGGTATTGACAGAGTAAAAGCATATCTATAGTGGTGGATAATTGATGGAGAAGTATATGGAATAGACATGAGGATACCTAGTCTGTATAGTTAGAGTGCTGGTAGTTAACAGTGGGGTACGTTTATAAGTTGTTGTATGTTGGCACAGAGAGTAAAGAAAGATATGGTTCTGCCAGGATAATTGCAGGAGTGGACAGAGACTGATTGGGGCAGTACTTGAATACTACCTGGCTTATAGCAAGGGTGAATCAGCACTCTGCTGGGGGTTAGAATCCTGCATAGATTGTGCACATTTGATTGCAGCACTGCATGTCTTAATATCGGAGTCATTCTACAAATGCATGTATAGTGGCTGGATATTTACACTGCTGGTAGTAGACTGCAGGGAGACTTTATAAGTGCTTCTTTGTTGGCACAGAGATTAGATAAGGATATCCTTCTGACAGTATGATTGCAGGACTGGACAGAGACTGACAATCTAATTGGGGCACTGCATGAATACTACCTGGCTTATAGCAAGGGTGAATCAGTACTCCGCTGGGGGTTAGAGGCCTCCATAGATTGTGCACATTTGATTGTAGCACTGTGTGTCTTAATACCCGAGTCATTCTACAAATGAATGCATAGTGGTTGGATACTTACACTGCTGGTAGTTGACTGCACAGAGACTTTATAAGTGCTTCTGTGTTCGCACAGAGATTAGATAAGGACATCCTTCTGACAGTATGATTGCAGGACTGGACAGAGACTGACAATCAAATTGGGGCACTGCATGAATACTACCTGGCTTATAGCAAGGGTGAATCAGTCCTCTGCTGGGGGTTAGGGGCCTGCATACATTGCGCACATTTCACTGTAGCACTATGTGTCTTAATGCCTGAGGCATTCTACAGGTGTATGGATACTAAGTAGATAATGAGAGTGCTGGTAGTTGACGGGAAGGTGAGTTTTTAAGTGCTTCTGTGTTGGCACAGTGATTAGATAAAGACATGATTCTGTGAGCATTATTGCAGGAGTGGATAGAGAATGACAGTTTGATTGGTGCACTCCATGAATACTACTTGGCTTATTGGAAGGGTGAATCAGTAGTCAGCTGAGAGTTACAGGCCTGTATAAATTGCACACATTTCACTGTAGCAGTAAGTGTCTTAATGCCTGAGATAATCTACAGGTGTATGCAGAGACTAGATAGTGAGAGTGCTGGTAGTTGACAGGAAGGTACGTTTTTAAGTGCTTGTGTGTTGGCACAGAGATGCCTACGGCCATACCACCCTGAAAGCACCTGATCTCGTGTTGGCACAGAGATTAGATAAGGACATGATTCTGTCAGGATGATTGCAGGAGTGGACAGAGACTGTCAATCTAATTGGGGCACTGCATGAATACTACCTGGGTTATAGCAAGGGTGAATCAGTACTCCGCTAGGAGTTAGAGGCCTGCATAGATGGTGCACATTTGATTGTAGCACTGCGTGTATTAATACCTGAGTCATTCTACAAGTGCATGTATAGTGGCTGAATACTTACACTGCTGGTAGTTGACTGCAGGGACAGTTTATAAATGCTTCTGTGTTGGCACAGAGATTAGATAAGGACATCCTTCTGACAGTATGACTGCAGGAGTAGACAGAGACTGACAATCTAATTGGGGCACTGCATGAATACTACCTGGCTTATAGCAAGGGTGAATCAGCACTCTGCTGGTGGTTAGAGGCCTGCATAGATTGTGCACATTTGATTGTAGCACTGCGTGTCTTAATACCTGAGTCATTCTACAAGTGCATGCATAGTGGCTGGATACTTACACTGATGGTAGTTGACTGCAGGGAGACTTTTTAAGTGCTTCTGTGTTGGCACAGAGATTAGATAGGACATCCTTCTGACAGTATGATTGCAGGAGTGGACAGAGACTGACAATCTAATTGGGGCACTGCATGAATACTACCTGGCTTATAGCAAGGCTGAATCACTACTCTGCTGGGGGTTAGAGGCCTGCATAGATTGTGCACATTTGACTAGACCACTTCGTATCTTAATAACTGAGTCATTGTGCGTATTTAGAATTAGGATCTGTAAAAGAGAAGAAAAAATAAAGTTATAATATATAATCTTATAATTTTTACAACACAACATAATTTTACCATTATATAAATTATTTAGTTTGCCTTTTTTGCTGTTCTCAGAATATATTGAATTTCACTATTAATAGTGATTTCAATGTTACTCATCCCATAACACCGGCAAAAAAACCAACAATCAATAAGATTGTTTTAAAAAAAACAAATATGTGTCAAAAATATTTTAAACATAGTCAACTATCTCTCCACATTGCATAGAAATAACATCCTGAATAACATAGTATATAATGCAACTCTCGTATATATAAAATGCTTCTTTCTAACAGAATTTTCTCAATATCATATCAAAAGATAAACAATAACTCAATCAGCAATTCTTTATAATTTCCATATACTCTAAATTATGTCATCTAAAATCCTTCATACTGAAATTGTCAAAATTATTGGCATAATACATATTAACATATTCCCAACGGGCCGAATTATGTTGTTAGAACTTTGGCTTTAAAAATATTAGGTATGAATTTGGTAATTCCTTAGGCAAACGATATTTAAAACCCAAATGAGCATCATTACAATATGTCCATCCTTTATTGCATTTTAAATAGACTGTGTAATGTCCAGATGTTGTTAACGGTCCATCGTGGATAATAATTGCTACTGCTACAAAAGTTCTTCCTGATATTGATAGTTGACTTGCTACAACATTTTTTATTAAAGTTTTCAATTTTCTTCCATCAGCTGTACAACGTTGTATCATTAGAATTATATATTGTCCAAATCTTTCTATAAATATTGTTGATAACATTTCTGATTTGCATTGGCTACAATCCATGTTTTGATTTGCTGCTTTAACTAATTTGTTGAAAGATGCTTCTTTACAGTCCGGCATTGTTAAATATATGAATCTCTCAGTGTGTATGTTAGTGGTAGAAGTAAATATACAATTTTCACATTGATGTTTCCATTTATAACGAAGTCCAAATAGATTTTCAATTTCTATTCCTTCATCTTCCAATACTGCAAGCATATACATTAGAAATTCCTGAGCATCTTGCTGGACATTCTGTGAAAATTGTGTAGAACCACTATATATATCCAGAAGATTCTGAATATCAGAAACACTTTGGATTTTACGTTTATCAGTTTTCAATTTTTCAAATATAGAATGCAACAAAGAACAAAACCGTTTTTCTCGATGCTCCATAATTTGCTGTTGCAGATATTCTAAAGAAAATACAACATTTACCACTACATTTGCTAGCAGTTGATATCTGAACTATTTTCTAATTGATATCCAACAATCTCTTCAATTGTCTCCTTCAGCTTTTTGCTTGGAATCTCAACATTATCTTGATTTTTTCTCTTCTCTTGAACTTCACTACAGATATTCTCATATTTCCATTTTCGACAAACTACACGCTTTTCATATACAGGATATTCACCTAAATTGGGAGCATATAGTCTTCTTAACCGATTATACTCTCTTACACAATTTGAATCTGCACTAATCTTTCTCTCATCAAAATCAATCAAATACAATCCAGATAAAGTTCTGACTCGTGACAAAGCAACATATGTCATACCCTCTTTAAATACGGTACTCCCAATGTTTACCAAAGCATTATCTACACTTAAACCTTGAGACTTATGAATAGTCACTGCATATGCCAAGGAAAGAGGAAACTGTTTCCTACGAACATACAAATCTTTAACTAGCAAAACACGAGCAGAACAACGACCAATTTGCTTTACTTCTTCAATCTGATCAAATTTGATTTTTAAAGATTCAATCCCATCTCTTTTTTGATAATTGACAAATTCAACCACTTTTCCCATTACTCCATTTACTAAACCTTTTTTCACATTCAAACTACGCCGTAAAATGACTCGACAATTTACACATACATATAATTTTTTTTCTAAACCAGCAGTTTTAGATATAGATTTTTCTAAAGAATCCAATTTTGTTTGTCTGTTAAAATAATAGTAACTCCTTCATGCTCTATTTTGTCAATGGCTTCCATTTTTATTATTTGTTCGTTTTCAAGCTTTAAAAGTTCTTCATTGAATGTAGAACACTCTCGTAGTGTCGGCATTAGGCAAATTACAGATTTTTTTTCTGCAATTTTCTTGTATATTTTTTCAGGAACTATATTTTCATTTGCAAACAAGGTAGTAAGTAGCCGGCTTTCCAAAGCTTGTTTGCCACGTTCTGTCAACACTCCAATTCTTATATCTTGAAGAATAGTTCCATAATCTATATCATTTGCCTGTCTCATATTTTTAGTAAGTTCTTTGTATTCAAAATATAACAAAATGTTAACGTTTCCAATGCTTCCCAAAGACTTTCTGGTGTCTTCATGCTGAAGTGTTTTAAATACTGGCTGTCCTTTTACAGGAGTGAGTTGAAGTAGATCACCAAAAACTATGACATGTTTTCCACCAAATAACACATTGTATTCTGCTTTTAAAATTTGCTGCATTCTTAAATGCACAAAGTCAAGCATTACGTTTGAGACCATGCTCACCTTATCAATAATTTGAAGTTTCATTTTCTTTATCACTCTTGAAACTTCATAACAAGCTTCTCCAGATAGCTTGTGATATTCCAATTTATTTTCATGCTCTACAGGTGGCATAAGTAAACGATGCAATGTAATTCCTTTAATGTTGTGTGCTGCCAACCCAGTTGGAGCAGTTACAACACAAGACAAATCTGAGTCCGCTGTTTTCTGTAGATAACTGGTCAAAACTTTAAGAAACTTTTTCCTGTACCAGCTTGACCACTGACATACATTCGGATAGGTTGAAATGATGTGCATGTACATTCTTTCTTTTCATGAAGAAAACCATGGTCGATCTGTTCTTTCACTTGCTGGTATATTTCTTTCTGTTCAACATTTAGTTGTTCTTCCAAGATTCCCAAGTCCATCATATCTTCTTGAGCTTGATGCATTGCTGTTTCCACTTCACTCATGGCGATGGCTGCTTCATTTTCAAGAATTGGTTGTCCTACAGGATCCTGACTCAGTGGAGCAGAACTTTGACTATCTTGAGAACTGTCTCTAGCAATTTTAGCTGCAATAGTAGCTTCTTGATCAATTTCTTCATTCAACATTTTGAGATAATTTGCAAAAACTGTGCATTCAATGCTATCGTTACATGCATTGAAAGAATCTTCATAGCACTCAAAGGGCCATATGTAGGTAGCATCACATTTACTGATTCATAAATACCGAATTTTACCAATTCGGTATTAATGAATCGGTAAATGTGATGTAGGTAATAATTCGGTAAATTTTACCGAATCGGAAAAATTTGGTAATTATGAATCGGTATTTACCGATTCGGTAATGAGGCATACCTTCCCATTGATTCCTATGGGCCTGGAGACCCATAGGAATCAATGGGAAGGTATGCCTCATTACCGATTCGGTAAATACCGATTCGGTAATGGGGGGAGCATATTCAAGGGTGGCAGGGTGTCACATTGACACCCTGTTGCACCCCTGAATCTCGCATGTGTGCACATGTGGCGCACATACATGCCCTAAGGGCATGTATGTCTGCCACATGGCACTCTTAAATCTGCAAAATATTACTTTTTGCAAGGTATTCGTTATTTATCACCAACCTGTATTTGGTGGTAAATAACGAATTATTAATACTAATTTTCACTCTTTAGAGTGCTCCCTACATATGATTTCAGGATTCGGTATTTACCGAATCGATATTTTACCGATTCGGTAATTTACCGAATCCTGAAATTATGCCTCCTACATCTCAAATAGCTAAATACCGGTCGGTAACGGGATATTTACCGAATTTTGGCCGTTACCGACCGGTATTTAGCTACCTACATGAGGCCCAAAATCTCCAAGTAATTCCAGTTCCGTACGCCAATGTTTGAAGAGTTGTAAAAGTGGCAAATAGTAAAATTCTCTTTTATCAGGAGTATCACAGGTCAGTTTCCTATGATTAATCAAATTTCCTTTAGTATGTTTCACCAAACATCCTTCTGAACCAATCAATGCATATTTTCCTTCATTTATATTCTCTGTAGTATTTCTCTTAAAACTGTAATATTGCAGTACTTCATATAGACATATGTTCTCAAGATGAGGACTTCTATTTGGATAGTATGTATCCAACATGTTTGTTTTGACTATATCTGTGTTTTCCGGTTCATTTAATGCTAAATATTCATTTTCCTAGATAGGTTTAAGTACTCGATTTCGCGTTGCAGCAAGACCTAGACTAACCCAAATAATTCCTCTTGACTTTGAATATAAACTTGCAGACGATAACCGATCCGAACATTTGCACGATCTCTCGATGAGACAGCATCTTCAAACTAAAGCTGTACAATTTCTTACTGAGACTCTTCTCGTGGGAAATTTCTTCCCACATTTCTTTCAACTCTGTCTTTTCTGATTTTGTTATGTATGATGTTACATACCGAGCCACAGCAATGGAATTATCCGCAACATACTGGATATCCATATTAGCATTCCACATTGACAGAATAACGGGATTATAATCATTTATATACTTCGATTCTTCACTTCTTCTCAAATTGTACGTATTTGTGGGAGATTTTCTAGTGATGGTATGTCTCACCGCTGACATGAAACTGTTCACTCTTCCTTTGGATATTACTGGATGTGGAAATCCAAAACGACATTTGGTATAAAACTTTTCCTTCCACTTGTATTTCCGTCGACAGTATTTCCCACATCGATGACTTTGGAATCGTAACACTTGTTGCCTTAAGGTGTTTTCTTCTGTTCTTTTAGATATAGCACATGTAACATAATCTTCAATAAAAGATAAAACAGTGTCATCCGAATAAGTTCCAAATTGGGTGCATCCTTGATCCATAGAAGCATATGTATATGAGGAGCACCTCTAGCTTGATACTCCTTTCTCCCCAAAAAATCAATAAGTTCTCCAAGAGGAGAATTCTTTTTGTTGCAGATAAAAGACATTGTAGCTTCAAACCTATGATTGAAATATCTGCATACATTAACAGGATCCAAAGAACACAATTCTCCAGGAGTTTTGAATTCAATGTTTTGAATGTTTTGAATTTGCTTCTCGAAGAAATTGAAGTAAATCATCCCATGCGTATTCAGCACAGCTTAGGGTAAGAAACCATGTTGGAGTTCCTAAATTCCTTAGCATGCATTTAAGTTCTCCATGACGACGATACCAATACTCGTTAGTACCACGCTGACATGCCATCAAATTAATCAGTTGCGATTCCAAATGATCATCTCTCTGATGTACTTTTTCCATAAATTCCTTTGCACAAACATTTCAAAGATGTACTCCTGTTTTAAATATATGGTTGACTGCATGTGAAAGTCCTGACAAGTCACTCTCAAACAAAATATGAAATATATATGGGATACATTGTCAAAATCTAGGATCTTCTGCATACAATCTTGTTGTCCGATATTCTGATGCAGGAATCTGTATTGATCGTTCGTCATATCGTCCACCTTTTCCAGTTGGGAACAGCTGGGGAAAACAACGAGCTTCCAAAGTCTTTTCCCAAACACTTAAGGGATTCCCCTTCGCTTTCTTCAATAATTCAATAGTATTCCCCAACACTTCTTTAGAATGTAAAGGATGTACACTATAATGTTCATAAATTTCTTCAGTTTTTGACATGTTCACTTTCTCAGTCTGACCACTTGACATTTCGCTATCATCTCCTAAAAATATTTCTTCTTCTTCAACATACACATTCTTGTACAAATCATTGTTTATTATAAGATACAATGTTGCCTTTTGCACTTTCCTGACATCCACTAATTCCTGCCAGATTTTCTTACTCTTAGGTGCCGATCATGATCCAGTAAAAACCGGGTACGAACCTTCGGACGGAGCATATTCTCCATCCGACGCGTACCCGGTCGTAACAATATACAAACATGGAAGTACGATTCGCACGGAAATACCATTTCCGTACGAATCGTACAAAACCCCGACCGACGAAAATAAACATACAAATGTGATCCGGGAAAGCGCCGACGTGACGTCGGGACGCACGCAGCCTGCCATTCACGAACCAGGAAGTACGATTCGCACCGACGTCATCCCGCATGGAGAATATTTTCCGGCAGCCAAAAACTGCCGGAAAATCAGGACGACGCGAACAAGGAGTACCTGCACACGACGGACAGACATGGACCCGAACCTACGTGTCATCCCGGCCCTCATAGCAGTTGACCTCCTCTACAGGTTACGACGCAGACGCCGCAGAAGGTCAGAACAACAAAGGGAGGGGGGAAAGGGGGGCAGGACCAGGGGCAGGCCACAAAACCCCCACCCAAGTCACACAGCACACATGCCCTGGACATACCTGACCCCCAGGCCCTGGTCACTACGAGGGGGTGGGGGCGTGTCCAGCAAAGCCAGCGTCCGCCACAGCGGAAGTGCTTGACGACGCGAACCGGCAACACAACAATACAGGTACGTCCCGTACCCACGCCTTAAGAGCGTGGGTACAAGTCATACCACGCCCACACCTACGTCACCCCAACAATGGCGGGACGGCTGTACCCACGTGGCAAAGGCCTGGGTACGGCCCGCACAAGCATTCCATAGCATGGGTACGGATATGTACGGACCGTATCCCCACCCCCGTATGCATGGAGCGTACCCCCCACCCCAACAGTGTAAGTATGACCCGTACATCACCCGCGTACGTATGGAGCGTACCCCCCACCCCAACAGTGTAAGTACGACCCGTACCCTCACCCGGGTACGTATGGAGCATACCCCCCACCCCAACAGTGTAAGTACGACCCGTACCCTCACCCGTGTATGCATGGAGCGTACCCCCACCCCAACCGTGTATGTACGACCCGTACCCTCACCCACGTACGTATGGAGCGTACCCCCCACCCCAACAGTGTAAGTACGACCCGTACCCTCACCCGCGTACGTATGGAGCATACCCCCCACCCCAACAGTGTAAGTACGACCCGTACCCTCACCCGCGTATGTATGGAGCATACCCCCCCACCCCAACAGTGTAAGTACGACCCGTACCCTCACCCGCGTATGCATGGAGCGTACCCCCCACCCCAACAATGTAAGTACGACCCGTACCCTCTCCCACGTATGTATGGAGCGTACCCCCCACCCCAACAGTGTAAGTACGACCCGTACCCTCACCCGCGTACGTATGGAGCGTACCCCCCACCCCAACAGTGTAAGTACGACCCGTACCCTCACCCGCGTATGCATGGAGCATACCCCCCACCCCAACAGTGTAAGTACGACCTGTACCCTCACCCACGTACGTATGGAGCGTACCCCCCACCCCAACAGTGTAAGTACGACCCGTACCCTCACCCGCGTACGTATGGAGCGTACCCCCCACCCCAACAGTGTAAGTACGACCCGTACCCTCACCCGTGTATGCATGGAGCGTACCCCCACCCCAACCGTGTATGTACGACCTGTACCCTCACCCGCGTATGTATGGAGCGTACCCCCCACCCCAACAGTGTAAGTACGACCCGTACCCTCACCCGCGTAGGCATGGAGCGTACCCCCCATGCCAACCGTGTACGTACGACCCGTACCCCCACCTCGTATGCATGGAGCGAACCCACACCCGTGTATGTTCTAAGCATACATATCCTGAAATAGGAGGGTTGGGTGCAGAGTCCTCCCAGCAGTGCCCAGACACAAGAGGGGTGGGTGCAGAGTCCTCCCAGCAGTGCCCAGTGACAGGATGGGTGTGTGCAGAGTCCTCCCAGCAGTGCCCAGACACAGGAGGGGTGTTTGCAGAGTCCTCCCAGCTGTGCCCAGTCACAGGAGGGGTGTGTGCAGAGTCCTCCCAGCAGTGCCAGACACAGGAGGGGTGTGTGCAGAGTCCTCCCAGCAGTGCCCAGACACAGGAGGGGTGTGTGCAGAGTCCTCCCAGCAGTGCCCAGTCACAAGAGGGGTGGGTGCAGAGTCCTCCCAGCAGTGCCCAGACACAGGAGGGGTGGGTGCCTAACACTCACAGCAGTGCCCCTGCAAAGAAAAGGGTGGAGTACCCACAGATCCAATGCCCACAAATGTCAGTCAGGTGCACAAAGATCCTGCAGTACATGTACCACATGTGTGCGAGGCTGGGAGTATACACATGCATAGCGCCAAAAAGAAAACATGTACACATGAAGTCATGGCAACAGTCTACATACACAAGTACAGTGACCACCAAGGACGCCACGAATGATGCAGGTGGAGACATCGCTCAGCATGCATGGCCCAAGTCTAACGAGTCCGTCACACACCCAGCCAATGTAGACACAGCTCAGCACCACATATTGGAACGACCCTGCAGGGAAGATGTCAGGTTACACAGAGGAAGGAACACACCTTGGGACGATGTCACCATGCAGTAACTGCTTACATGAACAAAGTTATGTAGCCAACAGCTTGTGATGGCACACAGATACCAGGATCCACCTTTGACCAGCACAAGACTACAATTCCCACACACCCAACAGATAATCACAACCCAAAATAATGGGGCAGGTCGACCAACAGCAATACCAGACAGACAGTAGTGTACTAAGGAAAAATAAATTGCTTTATTCAGCATCCAAACATCTGTTTGTCCCTTGAAAGTTCAAAATGTACAATTCCCATAGGGCAATCCAAAGTTCAAATCCAGGTGGGGGACACAGTGGGACGCGTGTCCACTAGCTTGCCTGCACAGTCAGACTCCTTCGTCTTCCAGAGCGGGGAGGGCATCATGTGGGGGGGGGAAGGACCAGGCACCGCAGGGACATGAGGGCGAAGGGTAGGCGTTGTGGGTGCAGGGATGGAGGACTCCACCACAGGGGGTGGGGCAGGGCCAAAGGCGGAGGCCAGGATGGCGCTGCTCACCTTAGCAAGGTCCTCCAGCGACTCCCCTGCACCCGAAGGAACCACAGGCCCTAAGGAGGGGGGGGGCGGAGGGATGGGTCGCAGCACCACTGGGGGAGGGTGTGGACAGGGGGGGGACTCAACCACCCTGACCGGGGACTCCCTTGACCGCTTGCGGGGTGGTGTCACTGTGGGGCTCAGGGACAGAGCGGCCATGAAGGAGTCTTTGCCGGATATGTGGCCAGGAGAGCTGAGGGGAGGGGATTTGGAGGGAGTGGATTTGGTGGAATGCGGACTCCCACTCTGGCTGCGTGGCTTACGTTTGCCCCCCGACCCAGTGGATGTGCCTACTTCACCCTATGTGTGCGTGCCAGGAGGTGTCCGTTTGACCTTCCCTGCTGGTGTGGTGCCTGTGTCTGTTGTGGTGGGTGCATGCTGACGTCTGGGTGTACGTGGGACAGGCATGGGAGTGGGAAGTGTGGATGGGTCAGGGGTAGGGGGTTGGACGTAGCGCTGCAGGAGACCCACTGCTGCAGTCAGTGTCGAGTCAATGGACCTCAGCAAGTTGCGTTGGTCAGCCTGCAATGAGAAAATGCCCTCCAAGTATGCCTCCATGTTGTTCAGCACTTGGCTGTGGCCATGGAGGACATTAACCATCGCAGCCTGACCAACCTGCAACTGCCGCTGGATGTCCACAGACTCGGCATTGGCGGCAGCAGTGGAGACAGGGGCAGGGGGTGCGGTGCCTGGCAGGAAGGAGACATGGGGTGACTGGGCACGCTGGGAAGGGACACGAGCAAGTGGGAGGTGGCTGATGGCAATGGAGGGGGCAGGGAGAGATGTTGTGCCGCTGTCAGCTGCTGGTGCAGCCTCCGCCCACTCGGAGAGATCATCCTCGGACCCGTCAGCTTCATATTCTGTCGTGCCAGTGGACAGGTCCTCGGCCTCACTCTCCTCCGCCTCAGTTCCACTCGATGTGCCAGGCACGATGTCACCGCTGGCACTGGTGCTCGGTCCCTCCGCTCCGTCTGTGCTCATGTCTCCCTCCGTGTCCCACGACGATGCTGTGTGCAAGGTGAAGAGTCAGCAATTAATCATACACCTGTATACATATGTCACATGAGTCCAATCTACATAGGTTACAGTGCATAGCCTGAAAAGAAAGATCAGTAACATCTACAAAACAAGGTACAGATGTAGGGCATGCAACACACAGTTGGTTGACCCACCATGCCACTGAAAAACTATGGAGAGCATGACACAATAGCAAATGACATGAAATGGAGTTTGACAGAGGAGCCAGGCCCTGGGGACAATCCAGCACTGCATCTGCACCACACAGCGTTGCCAAAAATAGGGATGAGCAGGGACCATATCCATGAACTTGAGGCACATTCTGCATAGGTAATACTGAAAACATGCCCACCATGACTGGCTCACTGCACCTTGAGTGTATGTGCAGACAAACATCACACACTGGCCAGACCTAGCAAGGAGATATCAGGTTTTGACATGTAGGCTTTGCCCGCACCAACCACCCCCTACATGAGACAATTTGTTGAGACACAGGAAGCACTTACATCTCTTAGTCTGGGTGAAATACACATGGGCTGGATAAATGCAAGATTGGACACAAAATACCCAAGGTGCGCCTGTCCAAATAATCATGTACAAATGGTCATCTTCAGATGATTGTAACAAGACACACAGGCACTGGCCACCGTGAGTATGAACAAGGAAAATCAGGTCAGGCTGTACAGTGGACACTTGTACTACATTTTACGTCAATATACATGGTGCCAGGGGACAATGGCACAGAGCACAACCTATGCTGTAGACACTGAGAGTGTCCACATTTTGTGATGACACACATGACACCTAGGAAAATATGCCCCAGGGGACAGTAGTGGCCACACAACTTCATGGTCCTGAATGGGAATGACTGCAACACACGCCACCATCCCTGCACTATGCGTATCGCACACTCATGCACATCATGTCACAGGCCACAACATAGGACATGCGTGCTGTAAGGCATGACTCTTGAGAGACTAACTCCCATGTCTGGACTCAGCATCAGTGCCAACTGACATGGAACCCACAAGTACTGAACTGGACAGGGCACAGGCAAGGTCCCAAAACCTGTTACACACCACCCCCACACATGATGCTACAGGCATAGTTCACGTGGAGAAAGTGCCAGCCTACATAACCTTGTGAAGAAGTGACTACACACAGACCAGGGAACACATTGCAAGGAGGGGAAGGGAGGCAGGAGAGCACCGCTATACTGTGGGTAACAGGATCTGCACAGCACCTTTAAACCCTGGCAGTGTATCCATGCAACTGTGCACTTACAAATGCTGGTGACACACAACAAACACACATGTACCTACCCCCTTCCTGCTGCTGCTTCTCCTGTAAGTGCCTGTCCAAGTCTGGAAATACCACCGCCAGCACACGCTTGTGGATGTGGGTCAGACGGCGGCGCCCGCGGTTCTTATGGGTCGCAGGTGAGTCCCCCAGCAGGACCCGTGCGATCCTCCTCGTCCAGCACCGGATATCCTGCCAGCGTTTCCTCACCTGGGCCAGGCGCCGCTTGCGACCGTCTGTCCTCCTCACGGCACTGACGGCGTTCATCCAGATCTGCTTCTTGAGAGAGGCGCCTACCTGTGAGGATGAACAAGTGACACTACATCAATACACCTGGCACATGTCACAGAGACACATATTAGAACAAATTTGCTGTTTACAACAAGGCATAGTATGCATCCAACGCATTGCACCTTTGTCATAGGGACATGATCCTCTGGGGAAGGGCAAAAGCAGTACCTGCCATTGAAAGTACACAGGTGGAATGAGGGCAACGACACAATCAATGATCCAGGCTCACACTGTGCATCACAAGCTACACCAGGATAATGTGCAGCACCTCTAAGCAGTCACATGCCACAGGCCACTGACGCTACCTCAGCAGAGTACACAGACACACACAGGCACAGGAAATTCACCTGCCATTGCCAAATGCAGCGACAAACCTCACTCTGCACATGTGCCACTAGACGGGGGGGCTCACAGGTGTGGGGCTGGCTCTGCACGTCAGACACACAGCATTGCTCCCTGCTCACATCACATGGGCAGGGTATATCCATCCCTCATGCAGCCCGGGTGCCACACTCCACATATGCACCCACCCACATGACAGGGGACTTACACACACACCGATGTCCAGGGTACGAACACATCATGTGGACACTCTCAGCACAGGTACACAGAACTAACACACATCTGTGGGTACAGTCACCTGTCACACTGGGCTGACCACATAATCAAATGAGGACTGTAGAGGCTACATTCCCAGGAGGACAAGACAGGCAGAATGTGGCATGCACCATGCCGTGATTGTCACAGTAAACACAATGCAAGTGAGGACGGCAGCCATGCACCACAGCATGCTCTGGCTGGGAGACATCAGGCATTCCCCCCCTGGAACCCCCCCTACAGTACATAGCATGTGTGTCACACCTGGACACAATGCCAGAAGTCACAGTCACAAACAAGGGACACAGTCTGTGCTAGTAGACTCTGCACTCACCTGATACCCTGGTCGCCCATACAGCAGGGGGTACTGTGGGAGGATCACATCCAGCAATGCCAGGTTCTCCTCCAGGGTGAAAGGCTGTGCCCTCTCCACAGACCTTGACATGGTTCCAGGGAATCAGTAGCAGCAGCTGGGTCGTAGAACCCAAAGATGTGCAGGCAAGTGTTCCCTCATGGGACCTGGCTGCCTTATATCTGCCTTGCTGGCCTGTTTCATGCACAGGAGTACAGAGTGATTGGTCACTCACATTTGCATCCTATGTTTCCTCCAATCCCTTCAAACCTAGCACAGTCAGTGGGTTCTTATTGTGTTTTTTTCTTGAGCATGATGTCAACTCCAGAACCACATTGCAACAAAGTAGATTCATTCAAACTGACTACTGCTGTGCACCTGCTGAAAAAAATTCAAACTTTAAACTTGGTCTCCATGACAACCAGCATGCATGTAGGCCTTTATACTTGTCCCTCATGTGTCCCCTATGTAATTTGGAGTTTCACACACAGGTACGGTGCGTACCGGGGCCCTAGGGCACCCCAAATGCATAGCAACGGCCCGTACAGGCGTGTGTACGGTCCGTATCACTATGGGTGTTCTCGCGTATGCGTGCCCATAGTGATGCGGACCGTACTCACGCCTGTACGCTCACTATCACTATGGGTGTGCTCGCGTATGCGTACCCATAGTGATAGTGAGCGTACAGGCGTGTGTACGGTCCGTATCACTATGGCCCTCTGAGCGAATGTACGGTGCCTTTCACACATCACAGTGGTGACAGGCAGCACACAGGAAGGAATAGAGCTGACATACTTGTCCATGGATGGACATCAAGGCATTGTCTGGGCAGTACTACATGTGTGAGGCACAG
This sequence comes from Triturus cristatus, assembly GCF_964204655.1. Taxonomy (NCBI): domain Eukaryota; kingdom Metazoa; phylum Chordata; class Amphibia; order Caudata; family Salamandridae; genus Triturus; species Triturus cristatus. The sequence goes on along the minus strand of NC_140592.1, from coordinate 590,104,356 downwards.
GTGTGAAAGGCTGTGATGTGGCACATTACTCCTGAGTCGAGAAGGCACCAGATGTATGATGAGATGTGTACAGATGTTATTTGTGACGGTGCAATGTGTGCCAGGCATGCCTTTAACTCCTTTGACATGTGTGCATGTCGTACTGCACACTTGGGATGAGCGTCACTGGCATGGCACAGTCAACAACACACGCAAGTGTCCCCTGATGCCCGCTACAGGGGTTACCACACCAGACATGTGACTGCCCACGGTGCACGATGTGTCTATGTCATGTATGTGTGGGGTGTTCCCATTAGCTTGATGTTGGTGCTCCCTCAAAAGCATCAGCTGTTGCAGCAACCAACATGTGTCTGTGTGTAGATGGACATGGCACACTGTTACGCACACCAGGCCACATGTGGTATCGGATGTGAGGTGCGTATGTATGCATGGGACACGGAGTAGCGTAACAAGGACATGTCTGCATCCTCTCAATGAATGTGTGGTGAGTCATTACATGTACACCTTATTGGCAAGGTGTGTGGGCTGTCCTAGTGTAATGTCATGTGACCTGTGGCTCTAGTGTTCCGCTACCCGTCTCTGAAATCGACATCCTACTTCTGCTGATGTGTTGATGTATGTCACTCCTGTGTTGCGTCTGGCTGTTCACTTACACTGGGACACAGCTAATCCCATGCCATGGCATGTGGAGGTTCACAATCTCCGTGTGTAGCTGGGTCTTGGTAGGAGTGTCACCTGGCAGCCATACGTGTCCAGGGCATGTGGCACATACCTGACTCCGTATGTAGCATATGTGTATTGACAGATTACCATGTGCTCAGTACAAATAAATTGTTGTTGTAGTGCACTCACTCTTCCTTGTCACTTCCAAATTACTGCAGAGCGCCGCCTCTTCCCCGACCAATTCCGGACTTGGCTGACATGCGGGAGAATGACTGTATACGCTGCTACCGCTTCCCCCAACCGTTGATTGAGGAGTTGACGGCAAGGCTGGCACCACACCTGCAACCGCTGCACAGGTATCCTACGGCACTGACACCCAAGCTGAAGGTAATGGCAGCCCTACATTTTCTTGCCACGGGTACCTTTCAATATACCATAGCTCATGTTGGTGGCATGTCCCAGAGCATGTTCAGCCGTGTGCTGCATGATTTCTTAGAGGCCATGTTGCTTCACCTGGATGAGTTCATCCATTTCCCTACTCCTCTACTGTTGACTGGGGTCAAGCGTGGATTCTATGCCCTGGGAGGGATGCCCCATGTCATTGGGTCCATAGATGGGACACATGTGGCTTTGGTACCACCACAGGCACAGGAGGTAGCGTACAGGAATCGCAAGCACTACCACTCCATCAATGCCCTTGTGGTGTGTCTGTCCAACATGGTGATTTCACATGTCTGTGCTCGTTTTCCAGGATCAGCACACGATGCCTACATCATGAGGCGTAGCAGGGTGCCTGAAATGATGACGCAGCTGCGCAATGAACGAGCATGTGTTGTTGGTGGGTACACTCTGTCTGTCCTGTATTTTGCGTAGACTTCCAGCACGACCGCTTCTCCTGTCCTACTTATGTCCATGTGGTTTCCATGTAGGGGACGCTGGCTATCCCAACATGCCATGGCTGATCACACCTCTCCGCAACCCCATCACGCCGGCCCAGCTCCGCTACAACACCGCCCATGGCCGGACAAGGCGAGTGATAGAGAGGACATTTGGCCTCCTGAAGAGCCAATTCATATGCCTCCACAAGACCGGCGGCGCCCTCCCATATGCCCTGGCGAAGGTCTGCAAAATCTTCATGGTCTGCTGCATGCTGCACAACATGGCAGTTGAGAAAGCTGTGCCACTCATCCTGGATCAAGATGATCATGACCATCCACCCGTGGAGGACGAAGGGCTTGGCAATGGGGCTAGTGATGTGGAGGATGTGGTTCCGCAAGAGGACATCCGGAGTCGGCTCATACGCGACTTCTTTGCTTAGTGGTGAGTACCAGTGTCTGTGTGTGCACGCATAGGTCCCCATGTGGCATGTGTTGCGATGTGTGTGTCCATCTGCATGTATGCCACGTGAGTCAGAGGTGTGTGTGGATGTGTCACTGGAGTGATTATGCCAGTGATGAGTGTATTACCCCAGTCATAATTGTGACCTAGCATGTTGTCATCCTTACATGTGTCGAGTACATGCACATGCAAGTGGTTGTGCTTTTTGTGGCTGACTTCTTGTGTGTCTCTCATCCCCAGGTACTTGCGCATGCCATCAGCTGGTTGCATTGTTGTGGCACTGCTATTCCTCATGGACACGTCATCGTGTGCTGACTCAGCGTTACACGCACTGACAAGTTTGGAAGTCTCCTTCGGGTAAGGGATGCATCAGGGGTGTATTGGGTGTGGCAGTTGTTTACGATGTGTGCACACTGCCCCTGTCGATGTTTGGTTCCTCTGCAGACATGTCGCATCACCATGGGACACATGACATGTGGCTGGGTACACCTGAATAGATGGTCAGACTTGTTGCCAGTCATCTGTGATGGGATAGTGGATTGTGATGATGGCATCAATGTGTGTAACACTGCCCTCGGACACATACGGTTTGCATTTGCTTGACATGGTGTGGGACTTCCACATCAGAGTATCAATGGTGTATGGCAGCCTCTCCGTGAGCAGCAGGGGGTGTTTAGCTGTTAGCCGACACTTGTGTGCCAGTTCCATGGCTATCACGCATTTGTGCTGCAGAAGGGGGGTTCCAGTGTTGGACCCACATGTCACTCCACATGACCTGTTTATGTGTACTCCGAGTTGCCTCTGCATTCCCGAATACATGAATAATAAAGGTGTCCCTATGCCTCCAAGGTGCCTATTCTCAGTCAATGCTGGTGTGTTGCCACGGTGCATACGGCATGTCTGGCATGGTTTTCCCTGATAGTGGCTATGTGTCTATGTGTCGAGTAGCAAGATGCAAACTGTTTGTGTGGGATTAGACTGTGTATTGTGCATGATGTCCATGACTGTGTGGGTATTGTGACATGTGCCATCCCCATGCATCCAACGTTGGCCAGGCCACCATTCTCTGCATCCACCTGACTCAAGCTTGCAGGACATGGTTCTGCCACCTGTCCACACATACCTGGGTGCCCCCCAGGACACTCCACATGATCCCTGACCTCTGCTCATGGCTGTCGCTGTACTCAATATGTCTGTCGGCCACCCCCTCAGCTGGTTGGGCCCATCACGGGTGTGTATGGTGCTCCATGTCTGTGTTGCCTAATACATTGTGACCCATGTGTGTCCTGTGCCAGACTCAGGCCCCAGGGTGTGGATGGTTGAAGTCAAATGAGAACTCAGGCATGGTTAGACTTTACAAGACACATGTAAGGTAATAATGCAAAATGTAGGCATCATCTCTTAATCATGTAACTTTTTATTTTTGTTGGGGTACGTGGGGGGGGGGGTATGACATGAGGGGCTTTCCGGGTGTGTGGAATCCAAAGTTCACTAGGGGAGTTGGTGTCCTTGCCATTGGAAATCCTCAGAGTCCATGCCACAGTCTTTGTCAACATTGGTCAGACAGTGACCAGCAAGTCCATGTGGCAGAGAATGTCTTTTGCTGCTGTGCTGCTGTTGGTCCAGTGGGCCAGGTGCCAGGCCAGGTGTCCTGGGAGATGGTGCTGTTGCGCTGACCCTCACGGTCTTTTCCGTGGACGACCCGCCCTCCTGCGGGGACCCTCAGAAGCAGGCCGTGACGATGTTTGGGATGCTCCATCGGATGTCTCCTCCTCCTCCTGTTCACTCGCTGTGGGTGGTGATGTTCTACGCCTGGTAGCACAGGGAGGGTTGCCCATGTTGTCGGCTATCAGACGGAGTGAACGGTTAATTCCCGTGAGCATCGTCACGAGCTCAGCCTGTCTGTCCTCCATCCGCCCTTGGTGTCGCAATAGACAGGCATGTTGCTCCGCATGTTGCTGGGCCTGCTGGGTCTTGATCTCCTCGAGGATGAACACAACCTGGGCCATGCCCATGGTGTCCTGCCGGTATGTGTCCAGGATGTTTCTGACATGGGAATATACCGGTTCCGCAGCCAACTGGTCAGGCTCGCGCCTCCGCCGTCCTCCACTCCCACCACCCCTGCCCACTTGCACCTGGCCTGCCCTAGTAGGCACATCGGGTCTCTGGGACCCCTGAGGGGTGGCATTGGCATTGTCGCCTGCCTCCTCCTAGGTGCCCGGTACACCGTGTCCCTCCTGGCCAGCCTGGCTGCATTGTGGTGGTGGGGCAGGGATCCTGGGTGTCTCCTGGGATGTGGCAGGAGTGGGGGTGGTGGTTGGCCCAGTTGTACCTGACGCAGGTGCTGCAGGTGGTTGGACACCAGAGGGGCCAGGTTGGTCGGGTTCGTCCACAGAGTGGTGAGAGTCGTCGCTGCCGGTGGGTCCATCATCCCGCAGAGCCGGGTCCTGTGAGTCTTCCACGACGTTGACCTGTGTGTGAGAGAGACAATGTTAATTTTGTTCCATGCAACATCCATGTTTCATTCGTTTCTAAGTTGGCACATTTCCTCAGGGAATTTGGATATGTCTTGCTTTCCACTCACAGTGCACTTGTGCATGGGTATGTCCCTTGGCCACAGCTTTTGCGACTTTACCTATGTGTGGCACAGTCTTACTTGCTGCGTCAATTGTGACTGCAGTCAGCAGTGGAGTGAGCAGGTGTGGCGAGCCATGCATTGGCGCCTTCCGTGTTGCACTGTACGTGGGCACATGGAGTTGTTCCACACATTTATATAATGCAGGTAGCTGGCGTTGTGCTCAAACACAGGTTGAGACATGGCCCAGTGTTTTGCCATGGAGAAGAGAGGGGGATTCAGGCACTGCCCACCCTTGTCTACATGCACGCAGTCCACCTGCTGACGAGCAGACATTCCCACACCCCCCAAGGCTGAATTGGTCTCCCTGTGTGTCCCTTTCTCACTCCCTCTCTGTCCCCCTCTCCCTCCCTCCCTGTGTCAGCCTCCTCCCTCTGTCCGTCTCCCTGTGTCTCCCTCCCTCTCTGTCCCCTTCTCCCTCCCTCTGTGTGTCACCCTCTGTCACCTCAGCCCAGCTTCCTAGGCACAGACTTTTTGCAGTTCTTTGAATGGCCCTTGGCTTGTTGATGTGAGTTTGTTTCTGATCTCCAGGCACCCATTGGGTGTAGTGTCTGTGTCTGCGCTGCTGCTGTGGTGGTGTGTGCTGCCACTCTTTCACAGTGTTGGCTGTTCATTATCTGCTGTCATGTGCAAAAACGTGCCGTCACCCCCATGTCATAATGCAAGGCGTCCGCCATTTGCTGGCAAGTCTTTCCTGTGTGGGGACACACTGTTTGTCTGGCTGTGACCTAGGCCATATGGGCAGGGGGCATTGTTGTCTGCTTCTGAGTTGCACTATGTGATTTTTGGGGCCCACACTCCCGCCATCCGGCTTACCGTGTCTTGTGTTGGTGTTTTCTGTGGCCTGTGACTTTGCATTGTCCAGCTGGGTGCATGGGGCATGGTGGCGCCAGTGGCATGTGCGTGTTCATGGAGTGTGGTTGAGTCATGCGATAGCTTGGGGTGGTTGCGTTCCTGATTGTGAGTTTGGTTGTGGATGACGTTCCCCCCGTGTGAGGTGAGTTGTTTGTGTACTCACCCGGGTCTCGGAGTCCTTCTAATCCGTCCACTGACACCACCGGCAGTATGGCCATCACCCTCTCCTCCCAGGGATGGTAGTGTACGGGTCTGCGGGGCGGCCCTCCTCCAGTGACGTTGGCCTGGTTGTGGTCGTCGGTCATTTTGGCTTGGACCCTCCTCCGCAGATCGTACCACCTGGCTTGGCATTCATGCCTGGTCCTTCTGGTGGCCGCAACAGCATTCACAGCATCGACAATCCTCTGCCACATGGCTGTTTTTTCGGACATGCAGGTCTGTCTGACCAATGTTCCAAAGAGGTGTGGCTCGACTCTGAGGATTTCGTCGACAAGGACCTCCAACTCTCGGCTAGTGAACTCTGGATTCTTGTTAGTGGGCATGGTGAGGGGTGTGGTTGTGGGGGTGTGGGTGTGGTTGTGCAGGTAAGTGTGTGAATGTGATGAGGGGGTGTTTGTGAAGGTGGGTGTGTGAAGGTGTGCAAGTGTAAGGTGTAGTAAAGGTTCAAGTATGGTGCTGTAGGTTGTCTGTGGGGTCTGGCAGCAGTGAGTCTGTTGCAAAGGCTCATGGTTTGTGTCTGTGGGCCCTTTTTATTGGTCCACTGGTGGGTGGGGCTGTGTTTGAACTTTGGGTGGGTGTGTATAAGGAGTGGTTGTGTTTTGGGCCTCTGTTTGGGATTTTGGCAGTTGCAGGTCAGTGAATGTGTTGTTTTTGTGCTTGTTGGACATGTTTTGTGGCTTTGTGCCATTCGAATGGTGTATTCTTGTGTTGTTTTGCTTTGTCCTGGTTGTGTACGTGCATTTTTAGCGTGTGTACGGTGTGTACTTCGAGAATTTTGTTGTACAGTGCTGTCCTTGTGTCTGGCTTGGTACGACTCGTACATGCGCGATGTTGGGTGAAGGTGCTGGTGTTGGGGCCTGGGGTGCGCTCCATCCTTAGAATGTTGTGGTGGGGGTACGCTCCATACGTACGCGGGTGAGGGTATGTGTCGAACATACACAGTTGGGGTGGGGGTACGGTCCGTACATACATGGTTGGGGTGGTGGTACGCTCCATACATACGCGGGTGAGGGTACATGTCGTACATACACGGTTGGGGTGGGGGTACGGTCCGTACATACACTGTTGGGGTGGGGGTACGCTCCATGCATACGCGGGTGAGGGTACGGGTCGTACCTACACGGTCGGGGTGGGGGTACGCTCCATACATACGCGGGTGAGAGTACGTGTCATACATACACGGTTGGGGTGGGGGTACGCTCCATGCATACGTGGGTGAGGGTACGTGTCGTACATGCACAGTTGGGGTGGGGGTACGGTCCGTACATACACGGTTGGGGTGGGGGTACGCTCCATGCATACGCGGGTGAGGGTACGTGTCGTACATACACGGTTGGGGTGGGGGTACGGGTCGTACATACACGGTTGGGGTGGGGGTACGGTCCGTACATACGCGGGTGAGGGTACGTGTCGTACATACATGGTTGGGGTGGGGGTACGCTCCATGCATACGCGGGTGAGGGTACGTGTCGTACATACACGGTTGGGGTGGGGGTACGGTCCGTACATACACGGTTGGGGTGGGGGTATGCTCCATGCATACGTAAGTGAGGGTACGTGTCATACATACATGGTTGGGGTGGGGGTACGGTCTGTACATACACGGTTGGGGTGGGGGTACACTCCATACATTCACGGGTGGGGGTACATCTCGTACATACACGGGTGTACATACACGGGTGGGGATTCGACTCGTACATTGGAGGGCTGGGGGGAGTGTTGGGCGCGTATGCGGGCACATGTCTCCATGGTTGCTATGGGAGTTCGGTGCGGACGGTGTTTTTTCCATATGGTTGTAACATCGGACGCACGGGATGGATTGTACTTGGGCGGTCGGACTTCACTTTTCACATTTGTACGGTAAATCGTCCGGGGACGTGTCGGACACATTTTCCGACCCGAGGACGTGTGGGGAATTATTCCCAATGCGATTCATATGGACTTTTTCCCATGCGAATCGTAGTTGGCAGTTTGTACGGCACTTGTACGATTCGTGCGGTAAAAAGACCGGATACGAGTCGTACGGGGAATTTTTTTACAGGATCGTAATCGGCACCTTAGTACGAACACCATTCACTAGAATAATTAATGTTCACTATCTTCTTTCTCTACACCAATTGTTTCAATATTTTTCTTTAAATCTAGAGGTAAATATACAACTCTTCCTTTTAATCCTCTCTGTAAATCTGTGGGAGGCAATTTACCTGTTTTAGGCTCCATACGAACAATAGCCTGAAACAGGTGCACAGATTGAATCAGAATACACTCATACGTGTTTAAATCCATCAGTTCTTGAGGAATATCTGCCAACTCCAGATCATTATGCACAGCTCTTCCTGGCATTTTATTATCCTCTAATTTGTTATAACAATATTTACAAATACGTTGATTAGTACCCAAATCAAAGCAATCCTCTACCAACAAATAAGTTGCAAATTCCTTCCACTTATCATTATTTTCTTTTTCACTTTTTAAATACAGATCAACAGTCCTAGTTTGATTCTTATAGTGAGTTCGTCGACAACAAATACATGTATAATTTGGCCTTTCACACGAAATTACCTTAAACTTTGAAATTTCTTCTTCAAATATCTCTGTAGTAATCTTCTCCACGTTTTTTAATTCATTTAAAAATATTGCCGGACTTTTTGCGTAATACAATCTTCTGACTAACTTCCGCATTTGAGAATGATGCACTGCTAACATTCTAAAATGATGAAAAACACTTTGACATACTTTTCTAGAAAGACAAGCCAGAGAATGATCTTGCAAACCAGTATTTTTTCTCACTCTGCAAGGATCTTGACCTTGCAACATCTTAATCTTTTGTTTAAGACCTTTTTTTACTATAAACTCGTAAGAAATTCTGAAAAATATCAATAGATTCCTGACGTATACTGCGTATGCTACTCAATCCCAAGTATACACTGGGGCTTTAGTACGTCTCCCTAGAACTTCATCTGCTACCAGTTCCTCTACATTTCTAGGAACCATTTTTTCTTTTTCAATCGGACAACCGTTTTTAACCTCATAAGCACGACCACTGGTATCAACTGCATGCAACAATCTATTGGTTTGAAAATAACTCTCTTCATTAAAAAAAGGCTCTGAACTTGAACTGTGTTTCCATTCACCCCAAAAAACATCACAAAAGTTACTTCTGTTAATTAATCTCTTCCTTTTACTTTTGGCCTTCATAAAATATATTTTCTTATCTAATGATCGAATTCTATTTAATACTAAAATTAATAATTTCCTTTTCAGTTCAAAAGCCTTTTCAACAATAGTTTTAATCTGTTTTTTCTTTTTATAAAATGCTGATCTTTTTTTTTATATTTCCTCACATCTTTCAACAAATTAAAGATAACTCTATCATAAAACATTCTTTTTCTTATTTCAGTAAATTGATTCTTTCTCCTTTTACCATATATGTTTCTTGTTATTGTTCTTTCTTCTTGAGGCATTGTTTCTACTTTCCACATTGTGCACACTGTTACTAGGCTATGAAAGTCTTTTAATAAATTATTTCGTTCTCTTACTGCAAGATTTCTTCTTTTCCCCACATGTTGTTCTTCATCTAAATGTTGCTGTTGTTTTTTCTTCAAATAATACTTCTTTTTTTGTTGTTTCCTTCTTTCTGTTTTTTTAGTCATGGTGACTTTTTTTGTAATGATGATGAACACTATCTGTTTAAAAAAAATATATATATATATAATATTATTAAAATAAATCGATAAGATAATTTATTGTATTATTAAACAAATATCTTTTACAAAAAAAATATTTATATGCTTTGTTTAGAAATCACAACCCATTTTCTGCAATACAGAGGTAGTAGTTTGAACAATGAAGGACAAAATAAGTCGTGTTTATGTGTTTGGAGGACTGCATGACTACTGGATAGGTGTTTGTAATATTGATGTATTACTACCAGGGTCATTACATAAGTACATAAATACTGACTGAATGATTAGAGTACTGCAACAAAAGAGAATGCTAAATTTATAACTCCCTAGGTTTTGGTACAGTAATTACATAAAGACATAGTTCTGTTAAGATGATTGCAGGAGTGGACAGAGAATGACAGGCTGATTGGGTCACTACATGAATACTACCTGTCTTATTGCAAGGGTGATTTAATAGTCTCCTAGTGGTTAGAGGCCTACATAGATTGTGTACACTTCACTGTAGCACTGCTTATCTTAATGCCTGAGTCACTCTACTAGTGCATGGATACTGACTGGATATTTACACTGCTGGTAGTTGACTGCAGGGAGAGTTTATAAGTGCTTGTGTGTTGGCACAGAGACTCGATAAGGACATGCTTCTGTCAGGATGACTCCAGGAGTGGACAGAGAGTGTCAGTCTGATTGGGCACTGCATGGATACTACCTGGCTTATTGCAAGGGTGAATCAGTACTCTGCTAGGGGTTAGGGGTCTGCATACATTGCAGACATTTCACTGTACCACTATGTGTCTTAATGCCTGAGTCATTCTACAGGTGTATAGACACTGACTAGATAGTGAGAGTGCTGGTAGTTGACAGGAAGGTGACTTTTTAAGTGCTTGTGTATTCCAACAGTGATTAGATAAGGACATGCTTCTGTCAGGGTAATTGCAGGAGTGCACAGAGACTGATAGGCTGATTGAAGCACTACAAGAATACTACCTGGCTTATAGCAAGGGTGAATCAGTACTCTGCTGGGGTTACGGACCTGCTTACATTGCACACATTTCACTTTAGCAGTATGTGTCTTAATGCCTGAGGCTTTCTACAGGTGTATGGACAGTAACAAGATAGTGAGAGTGCTGGTACTTCTCAGGAGGGTGAGTTTCTAAGTGCTTGTGTGTTGAAACAGCGATTAGATAAAGACATGATTCTGTCAGGATAAGTGCAGGAGTGGACAGAGACTGATAGGCTGATTGGGGCACTGAATAAATACTACTGAGCATATTACAAGGATGAATCAATAGTATGCTGGGGGTTACAGGCCTACATACATTGAACACATTTCACTGTACCACTATGTGTCTTAATGCCTGAGACATTCTACCGGTGTATGGACAGTGACTAGATAGTGAAAGTGGTGGTAGTTGACAGGAGTGTGAGTTTGTAAGTGCTTGTGTGTTGACACAGAAATTAGATAAGGACATGCTTCTGTCAGGATGATTGCAGGAGTTGACAGAGAGTGATAGGCTGATTGAAGCACTGCTTGATTGCAAGGGTGATTCAGTAGTCTGCTGGTTATTACAGGCCTGCATACATTGTGCACATTTCACTGTAGCACCATGTGTCTTAATGCCTAAGACATTCAAAAAGGTGTATGGACACCGACTAGATAGTGAGAGTGCTATGAGTTGACAGAAGAGTGAGTTGGTACAGACAGTAAATAAGGACATGGTTCTGTCAGGATGATTGCAGGACTGGATAGAGAGTGACAGTGTAATTGGGGCACTACTTGAATGGTATCTGGCTTATAGCTAGGGTGAATTAGTACTCTGTTGGGGGTTAGGGGCTTGCATACATTGCACACATTTAACTGTTGGACTATGTGTCTCAATGCCTGAGGCCTTCTACTGGTGTATAGACACTGACTAGATAGTGAGAGTGCTGGTAGTTGACAGAAGAGTGAGTTTTTAAGTGCTTCTGTGTTGGCACAGCAATTAGATAAAAACATGCTTCTGTCAGGATAACTGCAGGAATGGACAGAGACTGATAGGCTGATTGGGGCACTGCATAAATACTACCTAGTTATTGCATGGCTGAATCAGAAGTGTGCTGGAGTTTACAGGCCTGCATATATTACGCACATTTCACTGTAGCACTATGTGTCTTAATGCCTATGGCATTCTACAGGTGTATGGACACTGACTAGATAGTGAGAGTGCTGTGAGTTGACAGAAGGATGAGTTTTTAAGTGCTTGTGTGTTGGCACATACAGTAAATAAGGACATGGTTCTGTCAGGATGATTGCAGGACTGGATAGAGAATGACAGTCTAATTAGGGCACTACTTGAAAACGACCTGGCTTATAGCAAGGGTGAATCAGTACTCTGCTGGGGGTTAGGGGCCTGCATACATTGCGCACATTTAACTGTAGCACTATGTGTCTTTATGCCTGAGGCATTCTACAGGTGTATGGACAGTGACTGGATAGTGAGAGTGCTGGTAGTTGACAGAAGAGAGAGTTTTTAAGTGCTTCTGTGTTGGCACAGCGATTAGACAAGGACATGCTTCTGTCAGGATAATTGCAGGACTGGACAGAGACTGATAGGCTGATTGGAGCACTGCATGAATACTACTTAGTTATTGCAAAGGTGAATCAGAAGTCTACTGGGGATTACAGGCCTGCATACATTTCACACATTTCACTGTACCACTATGTGTCTTAATGCCTGTGACATTCTAGAAGTGCATGGATACTGAGTGGATAGTTTAAATGGTGGTAGTTGACAGCAGGGAGAGTTTATAAATGCTTCTGTGTTGTCACAGCGATTAGATAAGGACATGCTTCTATCAGGATAATTGCAGGAATGGACAGAGACTAATAGGCTGATTGGGGCACTGCATAAATACTACTGAGCTTAATGTAAGGGTGAATCAGTAGTATGTTGGGGGTTACTGTGGCCTACATACATTGTGCACATTTCACTGTACAACTATGTGTCTTAATGCCTGAGACATTCTACCAGTGTATGAACAGTGACTAGATACTGAGAGTGCTGGTAGTTGGCAGGAGGGTGAGTTTGTAACTGCTTCTGTGTTGGAACAGAAATTAGATAAGCACATGCTTCTGTTAGGATGATTGCAGGAGTGGACAGAAACTGATACTCTGATTAGACACTGAATGAATACTACGTGGCTTATTGCAAGGGTAAATCAGTAGTCTGCTGGGGATTACAGGCCTGCATACATTGCGCACATTTCACTGTAGCACCATGTGTCTTAATGCCTGAGGCATTCAAAAAGGTATATGGACACTGACTAGATACAGAGAGTGCTATGAGTTGACAGAAGAGTGAGTTTTTAAGTACTTGTGTGGTGGCAGAGCGATTAGATAAAGACATGCTTCTGTCAGGATAATTGCAGGAGTGGACAGAGACTGATAGTCTGATTGGGGCACTGCATGAATACTACCTAGTTATTGCAAGGGTGAATCAGAAGTCTGCTGGATGTTACAGGCCTGCATACATTACGCGCATTTCACTGTAGCACTATGTGTCTTAATGCCTGAGGTATTCTACAGGTGTATGGACACTGACTAGATAGTGAGAGTGCTGTGAGTTGACAAAAGGGTGAGTTTTTAAGTGCTTGTGTGTTGGCACAGACAGTAAATAAGGACTTGGTTCTGTCAGGATGATTGCAGGACTGGATAGAGAGTGACAGTCTAATTAGGGCACTACTTGAATACTACCTGGCTTATAACAAGGGTGAATCAGTACTCTGTTGGGGGTTAGGGGCCTGCATACATTGCGCACATTTAACTGTAGCACTACGTGTCTTAATGCCTGAGGCATTCTACAGGTATATGGACAGTGACTAGATAGTGAGAGTGCTGGTAGTTGACAGAAGAGTGAGTTTTTAAGTGCTTCTGTGTTGACGCAGCGATTAGATAAGGACATGCTTCTATCAGGATAATTGCAGGACTGGACAGAGACTGATAGGCTGATTGGGGGACTGCATGAATACTCCCTAGTTATTGCAAGGGTGAATCAGAAGTCTACTGGGGATTACAGGCCTGCATACATTGCACACATTTCACTGTACCACTATGTGTCTTCATGCCTGTGACATTCTATAAGTGCATGGATACTGAGTGGATAGTTTAAATGGTGCTAGTTGTCAGCAGGGAGAGTTTATAAGTGCTTCTGTGTTATCACAGTGATTACATAAGGACATACTTCTATCAGGATAATTACAGGACTGGACAGAGACTGATAGGCTGATTGGGGCACTGCATAAATACTACTGAGCTTATTGCAAGGGTGAATCACTAGTTTCTTGGGGGTTACAGGCCTACATACATTGTGCACATTTCACTGTACCTCTATGTGTCTTAATGCCTGAGACATTCTACTGGTGTATGCACACTGACTAGATACTGAGAGTGCTGGTAGTTGACAGGAGGGTGAGTTTTTAACTGCTTCTGGGTTGGCACAGAAATTAGATAAGGACATGCTTCTGTTAGGATGATTGCAGGAGTGGACAGAGACTGATACTCTGATTGGACACTGCATGATTACTATGTGGCTTATTATAAAGGTGAATCATTAGTCTGCTGGGGATTACAGACCTGCATACATTGCACACATTTCACTGTAGCACCATGTGTCTTAATGGCTGAGGCATTCAATAAGGTGTATGGACACTAACTAGAAAGTGAGAGTGCTATGAGTTGACAGAAGAGTGAGTTTTTAAGTGCTTGTGTGATGGCACATACAGTAAATAAGGACATGGTTCTGTCAGGATGATTGCAGTACTGGATAGAGAGTGACAGTCTAATTGGGGGACTGCTTGAAAGAATCAGTACTCTGCTAGGGGTGAGGGGCCTGCATACATTGCACATATTTCACTGTAGCACTCTGTGTCTTAATGCCTGAGACATTATACAGGTGTATGGAGAATGACAAGATAGTGAGAATGCTGGTAGTTGACAGGAGAGTGAGTTTTTAAGTGCTTGTGTGTTAGCACAGGATTAGATAAGGACATGCTTCTGTTGGGATAATTGCAGGACTGGACAGAGACTGATAGGCTAATTGGGGCACTGCATAAATACTACCTGGTTATTGAAAGGGTGAATCAGAAGTCTACTGGGGATTACAGGCCTGCATACATTGCACACATTTCACTGTACCACTATGTGTCTTAATGCCTGTGACATTCTATAAGTGCATGGATATTGAGTGGATAGTTTAAATGGTGGTAGTTGACAGCAGGGAGAGTTTATAAGTGCTTCTGTGTTATCACAGAGATTACATAAGGACATGCTTCTATCAGGATAATTACAGGACTGGACTGAGACTGATAGGGTAATTGGGGCACTGCAAAAATACTACCTGGTTATTGAAAGAGTGAATCAGAAGTCTGCTGGCGGTTACAGGCCTGCATACATTGCGCACATTTCACTGTAGCACTATGTGTCTTAATGCCGGAGGCATTCTACAGGTGTATGGACAGTGACTAGATAGTGACAGTGATGGTAGTTGACAGGAGATTAAGTTTTCAAGTGCTTGTGTTTCAGCACAGAGAGTAGATACAGACATACTGGCACATGCATCACCAAAGACTTTTGCGATTCCTTAATTGCGATTTTTAAGGAATCGCAATTAAGGAATTGCAAAAGCCTATGCATGTAGGAATCGCTATAAAAATAGCGATTCCTACAAATTCCTTAATTGCGACTCGCAAATTGCGAGTCGCAATTAAGGAATCCCGTCCCATTCATTCCTATGGGCCTCCAGGCCCATAGGAATGAATTGGAGATTGCATGAGCAATTTGCGAGTACCAGTAGGTACTCGCAAATTGCTCATGCAATTTCAAGGGTGCAAGGGTGTCAAAATGACACCCTATTGCACCCCTGAAAATGATCTGTGCACATATGTTGCACACACACATGCTCTAAGGGCATGTGTGTGCGCAACATGAAACTTTGAAAAAGGCACAAAAGTGCTTTTTTCAAAGTTTTTCCAAATTACCATGAAGTTCAACTTCATGGTAATTTGCTCCCCCTATTAGCGAAATCGCTAATTTTTTAACTTTCATGCATTGCATTTAAGGAATCTCAATTTGGGATTCCTTAAATGCAATCGCAATTTAAGGAATCGCAATTTAGAGATTCCTTAAATTGCGATTTTTGCATTTGGGATGATGCATCCCAAATGCAAAAATACCGGTCGCAAAGGGGCTGATTCTGAGAATCTGCCCGTTTGCGACCGGTTTTTACATTGATGCATGTGCCCAATAGTGCTGTCAGGATGATAGGAGCAGTGGACAAGAACTAACAGTGTGATTGCTTATCTACATGGCTACTGTATGGATTTTTACAGGAGTGAATCAATAGTGTGCTGGAGGTAAAGGTACCGCATAGATTGTGCACATTTACTTATTTTCTAAACACGAAATTAGACATTATAGAACCACAAAATCACTTGTCATACACTTATAAAATCACATTTTCACCACTTGTGCAATCCTCTAATGTATCAGATACCTCTCATTAATTCATACAAATATAAATATAATTTAAACAAATACCTGACTCATGACATACCAACTACTACATATCAGAAAGAATAAAATGTATTGGCTTTCTTTGCAGCTACATATTGTCCTTTAAATCTACATATATGAAACTTCATTAAACTGTACCTCTCAACAGACTTAATGAAGAAGAGTAATACAGAACACTTTTTTTATAAGGATTTTTTAAACTGCACAAACTGTACCAACTTATAACAGATTCATAATTATTAACAGCTTATATGATCATTTTACAAACAGCACAATTGTACCTCATTTTACCACACTATCTATAATAATGCAATATTTTTTAAACTATACCTTTTTACACAGACGAAATTATCATGCCTAATAAACTGCACCTTATATGAATATTTTAGAAAATACACTTTCTTAGTATATATTTAACCAATTAATAGTAAATAAGAGCCTTCATTCAACTATATCTTCCAACACGCTTAAATAAATATATTACTGTACATACTGTTTTTTAAACAAACTTCAAGTACAATAAAAATAATCCCAATATACATCACTGCATTTAATAATATATTTCAAACAACAGTTTCATAAAAATGTCAAATCTCTTTTAAATTAACCTCAAAAATATGTATCTCACCTATTTAAAAAAATCTGTTGAATGCAAAATCTCACACACTCGGTCAGGATTTTCTTTTTCACACAGAGAATATAGATCAACAGATTCTGCAAGGTTGAACCAGTATTGGCAAACGTTCCCCCAATTTTTCAACTCATATAGACATAAGCAACAAATGGCATTGCTTACCAGTGTTTTTCAAATTGAAAAACGATTTTCCATTGGTCACAGAGAATAATACTTCTCAACTGACATCTTCACCCCTTGTCCTTAATGTCAGTTTCCATAGCAACAGGTCATGCAACATTCAAATTAGCTGCCATGTCACAAGTTCACCACACAATGTTGCAAATGACAATAGCAGGTGTGGTTGGCTTTGCAATGCTTGACCTTATCCTTTATGCTGTACCTTTCCAGCATAAGTTAATAACCAATAAGAAACATGCTTTGTAAACAAAGTAAAATGCACCCTATATTTGAATGTAGAGTGGTCTTAAACAGTCAATCAAATCTCTACTTTCTTAAAAACAGCATCTTGTCCACCATTTTAGATAGATTTTATTCTTCCACCTGCCTACCTCAGCTGCAGACATCGTCTGATTACCTACAGAAATCCCTTCAAGCTGCTTTCTTTGTGGATTATTGGACACAGCTATATTTTCTGGTGCAAAAGGTATGCTGAAAGCAGAGGTATTGACAAAGACCTAGCTTTGCAAAATGTAGACATTAAATGGATTGGACAGAGAGGATTAAAGTGGCACCAATTGATGCCATTGGTTAAATCCTTTTTGCATCTCCAACATCTCCAACCACCTGACGTCATGATTGTGCACTGTGGTGGCAATGACCTAGGCACAGCTCTGGAAATGCTAATGAAGGGCACCTTTGCAGAATTGATGTTGCTTTTCCCCCAAACTGCCTTTGTGTACTCTAACATATGCCAAAGACAGAAATGGAACAGGTCCAATCAATTTTGTCCACAGATTGAGAAAGCAAGAAAAATTTTTAATAAAGCTGTTTCTGCTTATCTCAGAGACCATAGTATGGGGTCCATATACAACAACAATCTGCGTTTTAATATGGATGGCATATACAGCAGAGATGGTGTACATTTCACAGATGAGGGAAACAAAGTCTTTGTCAACAACTTAAGACTTGGCACTTACATGTAGCTACAAAAATCTCCCAATAAACACAAGGGCTCTTTTAAGAGCCACCCAATATCCCAACATATAACCTAGGTTTTTATTGAAAAAATATATATATTTTTCCTTGGAGTCGCACACCCAGCGTACCCCTCGCGTGCACATTAGGGACCGCGCTGAGCACCACACTAGGTACGCGTATTTTCCCATAAAAAAAACATGGCTCATACCATTCATTTCTATTCGCCCGGGGACCCCATCCCCTGGGGCCCACATAACACGTTGGGGACCGTGGGAGGAGCCCCAATGCCCCCACGGTCCCACCGGCTCCCCGCGAACTTCTGGAGCCGGCATAGCTTTTCACGCTAGGAGTCGCGTACCCCTTGCGTGCACACTAGGGGCCATGCTGAGCACCGCGCTAGGTACGTGACTCCGTAAAAAAAACATGGCTCTTACCTTTAATTTCTATTCGCCCCGGGGACTCCATCCCCCGGTGCCCACATAACACGTTGGGGACCGTGGGGGGAGCCCCAATGCCCCCACGGTCCCGCCGGCTCCCCACGACCTTCGGGAGCCAGCATAGCTTTTCGTGCTAGGAGTCGCGTACCCCTCGCGTGCACACTAGGGGCCGCGCTGAGCGCCGCGCTGGGTACGCGACTCCGTATTTTCCTGTAAAAAAAAAACATGGCTCTTACCATTAATTTCTATTTTCCCCGGGGACCCCATCCCCTGGGGCCCACATAAGACGTTGGGGACCGTGGGGGGAGCCCCAATGCCCCCACGGTCCCACCGGCTCCCCATGTCCTTCGGGAGCCGGCATAGCTTTTCGCGCTAGGAGTCGCGTACCCCTTGCGTGCAGACTAGGGGCCGCACTGAGCACCGCGCTAGGTACGTGACTCCGTATTTTCCTGTAAAAAAACATGGCTTACCATTAATTTCTATTCGCCCCGTGGACCCCATCCCTAGAGGCCCATATAACACGTTGGGGACCGTAGTGGGAGCCCCAATGCC
Organism: Triturus cristatus; assembly: GCF_964204655.1. Classification (NCBI taxonomy): domain Eukaryota; kingdom Metazoa; phylum Chordata; class Amphibia; order Caudata; family Salamandridae; genus Triturus; species Triturus cristatus. The sequence goes on along the minus strand of NC_140592.1, from coordinate 590,085,650 downwards.
CCCACGGTCCCACCGGCTCCCCGTGTCCTACGGGAGCCGGCATTGCTTTTCCACATGGGGAGCTGCTAACATGCAGCTCCCCATGACGAAAAGCAATCTGCTTTGCTTCATTGAAGCAAGAGCAGGATTCCCTGCTCTCGCTTCAATGAAGCAAAGCAGTTTGCAATGACAGGTCGGGAGCCGTAAGGCTCCCGACCTGTCATTGCAAACAACAGTGTCCCGGGGTCGACCCCCTGGGACACTGCAGGAGCCAGCCCTGGGGGGTGGCGGTCCCAAGGGCCACCACAGGCTCCAGGAGGGGGGCCATGCGGCCCCCCCTCTAAAATCTGTAGAAAGCCCCAGGGAGGTGGTGGTCCCCGGGGCTCAGGGGTCCTTAAAGGACCCCCATATTTACATCTTAGTGCCCTGGGGAGGTGGCGGTCTCTGGGGCGTGTGGGGGGCTTGAGCTCCCCACACATTTTTTTTTTAACAATCCCACTCGGGGGTGAATTAAAAACGAAGCGCTGGAGTACGCGCTTTGTTTTTTTCATTTCTGCGGCTGGATCCGCGCACACAGCGCATATTCGGCCTATTGTGGGACCCCTAAGCACACCTAGGGGGTCTGGGTGTTTCTACCCTGCCCCTTTTTCCTGATTTCCACATTTGTTTTTCAGTTTTCTTCTGCCTCTGTTCTACCGAGGCACAAAATGACTGCCAACACTTCCTGGTTTGGAGTGTTGACAGCCAATTAACATGAAACTCGTGTTCGGGAGGGTGCGCGCAGGGTCCACGTATCCTTTGTGCCTCTAGATATCACTATCTTTATTTCTTAATTTCTCAAAAACTACTGAACGGATTTACACCAAAAAGGTCTCTTTCTGAGCCAAGCAGTACCTTTTTGCCAAATTTGGTGTAATTCCGTTCAGCAGTTTTTACTACAACAGTGTCTAAAATTTCCTATGGGAAAGTGATTTTTTTCACCACTATTTTTTGAAACTCTCAGGAACTACTGAACGGATTTACACCATTTATAAAAAAAGGGCACTTTCTGAACCAAGGGCTACCTTTTTGCAAAATTTAGTGTAATTCCATTCAGCAGTTTGGGCTGTAGCCGTGTCTAAAATTTCCTATGGGAAATCACATGGGGGAAACGCGTTTTGGGACCCCCTTTTTTCTTAGCCCCTGCTTGATGAATCACCCCAAACTTTCAGGATAGGAGCTGACTGAAACGGGCCATTAGTTTTGAAAAGTTTGCGACGATTCGTCAAACGGTGCCAAAGTTATTGGCAATAGAATGTTAAAATTTTCCTATGGATAATAGGTCCTAACTAACTATAACTACCTACTGGCAACATATATATATACATATATATATATATGCTAAGGTGTGTTGAAGAATGAGTGGGTGTATAAGAGTCTGAATGGATGATTTAGTAGGTGCGTGACTAACTGTATAAGTGAGTGATTAAACGTGTCTTACTGAATGCATGGGTTAGTGACTAAACTGTGTGAATGTCTGTATCAGTTTGTCTGTTGGTGTGTAAGTGGCTGCATGGGTTGGTGAGTAGCTACATGAGTGTATATATGGGTTATTGATTGGTTGTCTGTGTATCTGTATGGGTGCCTGAGTGTCTGTGTGGGTGGGGGGTGGGTGGCTCTGTGCATAGATGTGTGAGTGGGTAATTCACTGGGTGTATGGGTTCAAGAGGGCATCTGTGAAGGGCTATATGGGTGGAGGAGTGTGTGTATGGGTGTGTTGCTGAGTGAATGGATGCCTCAGTGGTACATGTGTGAGTAACTGCATATGTGAAAGGTAGTATATGTGAGTGTTGTAGTATATAAATGACTATACGTGAGAGTGAGTGATTGTGAGAGAGGCTGTATGGATGAGTGTGTGTTTGTATCATTGATTGCATTAGAGAGTAAGTATGTGTTATTATCTGTATGAATAAGTGAGGTGGTGTGTGTATAACTGTATAGGTGAGTAAATGGGAATGTAATTGATTCTTTGCATGACTGACTAGGTGTGTGAGTAACTCTATGGATGAGTGGCGGTGAGTGAGTGTCTGTATAAGTGTATGAGTGCAAATGATAGTGCTGTATTGATGATTGACTGCATGTGTGAGTGACTGTATGGGTGAATGAGTAGATGTGTGTGCAGGCCTAGGAATCAGTGACTGGGTATGGAGTAACTGGTATTGGTGTATCTATGGTTTCAGAAATGGTAGACTGTATTTTAGAGTAGGTGTATCAAAGGTTATATTAGAGTGTGAGGAGGTGCATCAGATTATCACGTGGTTGATGAGAGTTGCACAAATAGGGAAGAGGGGTGCAGAAAGAGGCAGGAGGGGTACAGAAAGAAGCAACAGAGGTGCAGAAAGAAGCAAGAGAAGGGCAGAAATAACCAACAGAGGTGCTGAAAGAGGCAACAGAGGTGCAGACGAATTCACAAGGGATGCAGAAAGAAGGAAGAGGAGTGCAGAAAGAAGCAACAGAAGTGCTGAAAGAAGTTACAGAGGTGCTGAGAGAGGCGCGAAGGGTGCAGGAAGAACAAGAGAAGTGCAGAAAGAGGCAACAGAGGTACATAAATAGTCAAGAGAGGTGCAGAAAGAAGGAACAGGGGTGCAGAAATAGGCAAGAGAGCTGCAGAAAAAAGCAACAGAGGTGCTGAAACAGGCAAGTTAGGTGTAGAAAGAGGCAAGAGATCTGCAGAAAGAGGGAACAGGGGTGCAGAAATAGGCAAGAGAGGTGTACAAAGAGAAAAGAGGGGTGCAGAAAGAGGCACGAGAGCTGCAGAAAAAAGCAATAGAGGTGCTGAAAGAGGCAAGTTAGGTGTAGAAAGAGGCAAGAGATCTGCAGAAAGAGGGAACAGGGGTGCAGAAATAGGCAAGAGAGGCGTAGAAAGAGAAAAGAAGGGTGCAGAAAGAGGCACGAGAGCTGCAGGAAAAAGCAACAGAGGTGCTGAAAGAGGCATGTCAGCTGCAGAAAGAAGCAAGGCAGGTGCAGAAAGAGGCCATAGAAGTGCAGAAAGAAGCATCAAAGGTGCAGAAAGAGGCAGGAGAGGTGCAGAAAGAGGCAAAAGAAGTGCAGAAAGAAGCAAAAGAGGTGCTCAAAGAGGCAAGAGGAATACAGAAAGAGGCCACAGTAGTGGCGAAATAACCAAGAGAAGTGCAGAAAGAAGCAACAGAGGTGCAGAAGGAGGCCCAAGGGGTGCAGAAAGAAGGAAGGGAAGTGCAGAAAGAAGCAACAGAGGTGCTGAAAGAGGCACAAAGGGTGCAGAAAGAGGCAAGAGTGGTACAGAAAGAGGCAAGAGGGTTGCAGAAACAGGTAAGAGAACTTCAGAAAGAGGGAAGAGAATTGCCGAAGGAAGCAACAGAGGTGTAGAAAGAAGCAAGAAAAGTGGAGAAAGAGGCAATTGAGATGCAGAAACAGGCAAGAAAGGTACAGAAAGAGGGAATACGAGTGCAGAAAGACACAACAGGGGTGCAGAAAAAAGCAAGACAGGTGCAGAAAGAAGCATGGAAAGTGCAGAATGAAGCAACAGGGGTGCAGAAAGAGGCAGGAGAAGTGCAGAAAGAAGCAACAGAGGTGCAGAAGAGGGCAATAGAACTCCAGAAAGAGGCAAGAGAGTTGCAGAAACAGGCAAAAGATGTACAGAACGAGGGAACAGATGTGCAGACAGAGGCAAGAGAGGTGCAGAAACAGGTAAAAGGGGTACAGAAAGAGGGAACAGGGGTGCAGAAATAGGCAAGAGAGGCGTAGAAAGAGAAAAGAAGGGTGCAGAAAGAGGCACGAGAGCTGCAGAAAAAAGCAACAGAGGTGCTGAAAGAGGCATGTCAGCTGCAGAAAGAAGCAAGGCAGGTGCAGAAAGAGGCCATAGAAGTGCAGAAAGAAGCATCAAAGGTGCAGAAAGAGGCAGGAGAGGTGCAGAAAGAGGCAAAAGAAGTGCAGAAAGAAGCAAAAGAGGTGCTCAAAGAGGCAAGAGGAATACAGAAAGAGGCCACAGTAGTGGCAAAATAACCAAGAGAAGTGCAGAAAGAAGCAACAGAGGTGCAGAAGGAGGCCCAAGGGGTGCAGAAAGAAGGAAGGGAAGTGCAGAAAGAAGCAACAGAGGTGCTGAAAGAGGCACAAAGGGTGCAGAAAGAGGCAAGAGTGGTACAGAAAGAGGCAAGAGGGTTGCAGAAACAGGTAAGAGAACTTCAGAAAGAGGGAAGAGAATTGCCGAAGGAAGCAACAGAGGTGTAGAAAGAAGCAAGAAAAGTGGAGAAAGAGGCAATTGAGATGCAAAAACAGGCAAGAAAGGTACAGAAAGAGGGAATACGAGTGCAGAAAGACACAACAGGGGTGCAGAAAAAAGCAAGACAGGTGCAGAAAGAAGCATGGAAAGTGCAGAATGAAGCAACAGGGGTGCAGAAAGAGGCAGGAGAAGTGCAGAAAGAAGCAACAGAGGTGCAGAAGAGGGCAATAGAACTCCAGAAAGAGGCAAGAGAGTTGCAGAAACAGGCAAAAGATGTACAGAACGAGGGAACAGATGTGCAGACAGAGGCAAGAGAGGTGCAGAAACAGGTAAAAGGGGTACAGAAAGAGGCAAGAGAGGTGCAGAAATGTCCAAAAGAGTTGCAGAAAGAACAAGAGCCGTGCAAAAGAACCAACAAAGGTACAAAAAGAGGCAAGTGAGGTACAGAAGGAGGCAAGAGAATTACAGAAAGAGGCAAGAGAGTTGCAGAAACAGGAAAAAGAAGTACAGAAAGAGGGAACAGGTGGGCAGACTGAAGCAAGAAAGGTACAGAAAGAGGGAAGACCAACCAAATAGGTGACTGGAAGAGCAGGGAACTGGATAAACAGATTAATAGAAAAGTGTATTTTGATAATAAGAAATGTGCTCAAACTAATGAGGTGAAAGTCGGAGATCTTGTAAAGATAAAAACTCCTGTTGGTTGTCAACCCTGGTCTAAGTACTCCAAGTGTAGGTATGTAGTTAAGATATTTAAGAATGCAGTCAAGACTGAAGATGGAAGAATTTGGAATAAGAGCTGTGTGGTTGTAGTCAATTCCAACTTTCCTTCTATTGAAAGTCTTGGTGTTGACAAAGGCTCTTATATCTCATCAACAAGTGTTATTCCATCTTCTATAGGTTCTTCAAGTATCCCGATAAATGTTAGAGAAAGGAGGCAGAGGGTGCGCAGACTTCCTGTGTACATGAAAGATTATGTATGACATGTTTATTCTTCTTCTCTGTGTTTGTCTCTTGTTGTTTTATCATTTGTGTTGATTTTGCCTTTTTATTCTGTTGTAAAGGAGGGAGGTGTGTGACATTGTATTAAGCATTGCATAGAATCTGCAAGTAGAACCACTGTGTACATTCCATGTAGAACGCTTGTCTAAGAAATGCTGTAATTAATTCTATTTGTGACAGTTGAGTTTTGGCTGTTGATGGCTGAGGTGATTAAACCCTACGTGCCTCATACCTCTGTGTGTTCCTGCTTCTTCATTTCTGGTTGAAGACACCACACTTGGTGATCCATGGACTTCCTGATCTTAGAAAGCAAAGAACAGGAGGGTTTAGAAGGGTTGCTGAGAGCTGGAGGGAAAACGTTGAGAAAAGGAATATATTTAATAGTTTCCTGAATAGAGGCTTATGTGGATTGACTCCCAGATCTAATGACAGAACATTTCAAGTGTTAAGAGCTGGTTAGCAACCAAGCAGCCACTTCTCATCTTCAGAATCTAGATTGATGTCTCAGGCCAGGCCTTGAACACTTCCCTTCACAGGTTCTCTCCGACGTGTATGTGATTGTAATGTGAGTGCCATGGTAGAATGTGATCTGTTCCGCCATGGCACCTCTTCTTCATTGGGGTTGATTAGTTTGGCATATAATTGTAACAAATTACTACCAGCAAGGAAAGTTAGCTTGGTGACACCTATTCTAGCTGGTGAAATTATTGAAATGATAGCTGTGAGGTGGATGCCAGCCCTGAGCATGGGTAAAAGTTCAGCATTCCTGCTAAATTTATCAGCAGCTCTGCCTTTCGCTTCCTTTCACGTCTCACGCGCAGACACTCCCATCAATATTTTGACATGTGCATGAGCTCAGGGCCCAAAAATTGTTTTCTAGCAGAATTGAAATAGGAGACCTAGGGCCATATGTATCAAGCATTTTTCAGGTTTGCAAACGGGCAGATTCTCAGAATAGGCCCGTTTGCGAATTGGAAAAAGCTTTTTGGGATGTATCATCCCAAAAGGCCATCGCAAAATAGAGAATTGCAAAATTAGCGATTCTCTATTTTGCGAATGCAATTAAGGAATTGCAAACTGCAATTCCTTAAATGCAATTTTGAAAGCACCCGAAATTTGCTATTTGGCCTTAAGGAATAGCAAATTACCACCAACTTCAAGTTGGTGGTAATTTGCGATTTTCTTTAAAAAAGCACTTTTTTGATTTTTTAAAAGTGCCATATGTCGCACATACATGCCCTTAGGGCATGTATGCGCGCAAAATGTGACCACATGTATATTTCAGGGGTGCAACAGGGTGTCCTTTTGGCATCCTTGCAACCTTGAAATTGCAGTCTCAATTTGTGATTCTCTAATTGGTAATCGCAAATTGAGAATGTCTTCCCATTCATTCCTAGTGGCCTCCTAGCCCATAGGAATGAATGGGAAGGTAGTCCTTAATTGCGAATCTCAATTTGTTATTCGCAAATAAGGGAATATGTAGGATTCGCAAAGATTTTAGCAAATCCTACATACATTGAATTTTGCGATTCTCTAATTGCGATCCGCTAAAAATCGAAATTTGAGGATCGCAAAACTATTTTTTGATACATATGGCCCCTACTGCTTAAATTTGGACTGAAAAAACACACTCAGGTCCAGATTTAATAATCTTAACATCCCATGGCTCTGCTAGGAAATCTTCACCGCTGAGTTGCGTTCATGGAGAAAAATTGTGGAATGCCGAGTACACAAAGATTCATGCGCCAATTGTGCCATCTGCCATGCTCACTCGAAAAAGGGCATTTTAGTGCAATGCTAGGCATTGCCTTTAGGTGCAAAGGGGAGACAGCAGTGACTTCCTTGAGACTGGCACATGAGGTACACCCTTCTGTATAAACGGATCACAACCTGTAAACTGCGTGAGATGTGTCATTTAATGGAAATTGTGCATTTTCTTCTTTGGAATATCATGCGCTGTTTAACCAGCGTTTTGTTTGCATTCGGATTCATTTGACATTCGGGGGCAGATGTAATAAGGACTTGCTCTGTCCTTGCATGATGCATGTTATCCAAGTCCTTAACTGGGATTCACTAAGCCATGGAAAATTATCCCAATCTTTAATTTGGATTTATTAAGCAATGGAAAGCAACTTTGTGTGGTTTAGTAAAGTAAGCAGCGCATGTGTGCGTTACTTTGCATCAGGTAGGTGTCATATAGGTGGAGCATGGGCGTTCCCATGCATCCACCAATGTATTTTGATGCAAACCCAGTTTTACAAAGGCGTGTAAACTTAGGTTTGCACTAAAATGGTGCACCTATCCAAAGTGAAGTGTAACAAGGAGAAATATCTTTATTTCTTGTTGTTAATTACTCTTTCTATGTGTGCTGTATTCTGCAGTACACATAGAAAGACGAATATACCGCTAAGTATTGCTTTTGTGCAGAAAGGTGTCCCTTCCTGCACAAAACAATCCTGCCAGTAATGCAGGCACTTTTCCACTATTGTGCAAGGGTGCCTGTGTTAGCGCTAGGTAGCACATAGTGCACCAGTACAGGAGAGAAGAAATACTCCAAATATTTGCACATATGGAGCATTTCTGCCCTTTCCCTTTCAGACAACATGCGCAATGAGTTGCCTTGGTGCATTGCATTGCATGAAAGATTGGAATGGATGGAAAATCTGCCCCTCGGATTTCATGCAAACCCGTCTCACTAGCTTCATTGGCCTGGCTTTTCATGAAACCCAGTGGTGTCTGCAATGTTCTTGAAAAAGATGGTGCACTTTATCAAATATTTAGACTAGTGTATATATCCTTTTATACTAGGTATGCCCAATTTAGTACATTTAAAATCTGTCACAAGCTAGAAATGAGGATTAAGAACTTGTGGCTATCTTATATACACATGGCTATCTTTTGTTTCATCTGTTTCTTCACTTTAAAGGATCACAAATGCCAGCAGTGTTTTGTGACTAGCAAATTGCTTCATCAGAGCCAATCACATAATACACACGTATCTAAAATATATATAAACAAAGAGTAAAATATATTAGAACAGTATATCATAATAGATAAAAAGGAATGAAAAACACAATCCAATTAAAAAAAAATCTCCTTTATCCCTCACTTTAACAATATTGTTTCATACATTAATTTCACCATCCTTATGGAATGCAGATTCAGCTCATTAAACATAAATTCTGTACACTCCATTTTAATTAATTTTAAACAAAATGGATTGTACATTAGCTCAATATGATTCCCTCTTATAACTTGTAAGTTATACTAATATAACACACTATGGGGGATATGTATAAGGAAGTGGAGCAGAGAGGCGTTGGCCTTCCTGGCTTAACGCCTTTCTCCTCCACTTCTGAAACGCAAGGCTACCCCATATTTACAAGAATGTAGTGCAACCTTGCGTTTCTCCTAGAGATGGCGCAAAGTAGAGCAACTTAGCGCCAACGTAGGCATCCTTGCACCAGAGTGCAAGGGTGTCTGCCTGCAGGGGAGGATTGTTCATGTGTAGGAATGTGTCCCTTCCTGCACATAAACAATCCTAGAAATGCCATTCTGTCACATTCATGTGTGCTGCTTCATGCAACACACATGAAAGTGACAAAATGGCATTTTTTTAAATAGGTTTGTTTATGTACAGGAAGGGACACCATCCTGTATATAAACAAACAATGGCATTTTGCAAAAACGAGGAGAAATAATGCATTTCTCCTCGTTTCGCCATCTTAAGACCAGTTTTTACCTGGTCTTAATTTTGGCGCTGAATCCTATGTACATCTCCCTTGTACATAGGGGGCAGCGTCAAAATGAATGGGTTTTGCGGTGGAATGCCCACCGCAACACCCACTGCACGACCCTTTCACACCAACCATAGCGTGAAAGGGGGCCTTATGTACAAGGCAGCGTTAAGCCACGTTAAGTGGCTTAATGCTGCCTTGTACATAAGGTGCAGCCCCTATCGCCACCACGTCACTATAGGTGACGTTGTGGTGCCGATAGGGGCTTCTACATATGCCCCAATATTTCCATACAGTATTTGGGTCATTTACTAAGTTCATTATTCGAAAGAATGTAAATAAATCATGTATTTTTCAAAATGATTTCACCTTCAGAATATATCAAAATATATTGTGTTAAAATTCCACAGAAATCCAGATAGATGTTGATACACTATTGCTGAAATGATTACAGTTAAATAAATATTTATTAACGTCTCATGTAGGATGTAACTTCCTTTGAGGTACATCCCTAAAGTACGAAATTCATCTACTAATTGCGTAGGTAAAGGCATCTGCGTATTAAAGGCATGTGCGGTAAAGGGTGCTTGGAAAAGGCATGCTTGCTACAGGCATTCATTGTAATGTCATACAACCCACAATTTCTTAAAAGAACTTCAGCCATAAAGAACTTCTTTAATTGTGTATTATGAACAACAAGAAACTCCTTAAGGGATTATTATGAATACATTGTTGCTATAACTTTTAGATTCATTATTAAGGACCCAATCAAGTCAACTCAATAGATGAATATCATTGATGTAGAAATAATTTTTTGAGGGCATAGAAAAATTATAGGTAAGTATTCTGTACTAACGCATGAAACATCAATAGTTTTAATAATAGCTGAGGGAACATGTATATATACATTCTATACAAGACATTGAAGTACAAACTACTAAATGAAAGGTGACATATATACAGAAAAGCACCAAATAAGACTTACAAGTGGCTGATATATATATATATATATATAGAGCTCCAGAGGCTTCACTCAGAGAATGAAGGAGACCGCACACAGCAAGGTTTCTCGATGCGATTATTTATTGCATTGTATCGAGATAGCAGCAGTAACACCAGGACGCGTTTCGGCGTTCGCGCCTATTTCGACTGAGTTACAATGTGCAGGTTACGTGAGCAGTATTATATCCGGTTCACATGCTCTAGTTCCGGTTCACTTTAACATAAACATAGTGAAAAGACTAAAAATACAGTTTAGATCGAACTTTTTGCTCACTTGAAGAAATACTATATATTTTACATCACCAGTACATAATTCTTAATTCATTATTACAAGTGAGAAAAGCATTTTGGAACCAATAAAATAAATAATTAGACAGGCGGTTAATTTAAGGCAAATTATTACCCTAAATGAGTCAAGTCAGCCTACAATAATTAATGCATGATTCTGCATTTAACCAGAAGTAAATTTTTACATGTAATTCATTTCAGACTCTCTAAACATAATTGAACCCTGTATGGGCATAAAGTGACAATGATATATTCATCACAGTGAAGCAAGGAAAACACTCTGCCATCTTAGTCCCAAATATCGAAAGATTATACTGTTTCAGCGTTTACCTAGGTGACATGACAGTTCCTCCTCTGTGTTCAAACCATAAGGTGTTGTGGTTTGGAGGTCAATAATAAAGCGAGATTCTAATCTCCTCAGCCTCAATTCCCGATTTCCCATTCGGTCACTGACTGGGACATGATCGAGGCAGAAAAACGACAATAGATTTCTGTCACTATTGTGATGTTGTGCGAAATGTCTCGCTACAGGGTATGAAGTGTCTTGTTTTTCAATTGCTCTGGCATGCTCTGGCATGTTCTAGGATGCGCTTTTTTGTGGGGTGGATCGTGCTGCCAATATATTGCTTTGGGCAAGGACATGTAAGGCAGTAAACGCAAAATGGCGTATTACAAGTCATCAATTTGTTGATTGGTCTTGGTTTTTTCATACCATACATATATATATATTACCTACTGGCGGTCGCCAGTAGGTAGTTATAGTTAGGACCCTCTTACCATAGGAAATCCGCAACATTCTATTTGGAATAACTTTGGCGCCGGTCGACGAATCCTCACGAAATTTTCAAAATAGGTGGGGCGCTACGCTCCGCTCCTACCCTGAAAGTCTCGGGGGGATTCGTCAAGCGGGGGCTGAGAAAAAAGGGGGGTCCCAAAACGCGTTTTTCCCATGCATTTTTCCATAGGACCTTTAGACACAGCTACAGCCTGAACGGCTGAACAGAGTTACTTGAAATTTGGCAGAGAGGTAGTCCTCAGGTCAAGGAAGTGCCTTTTGTAGATCTGGTGTAAATCTGTTCAGTAGTTCCTGAGAAAATAGCATTTAAATCAATATATATATCTGAGCCAGCTTACGGTGCGCTTACCGTGCGCTTACGGTAAGCTTACCGTACGCGTACGGTGACGTGCGCGAGCGCGATTCTGATTGGCTGTTAGATCTTAGTAAACATTCGAATCGGTCGAAACCAGGAAGCGGCGGCCGCCATTTTGTGTGTTTCAGACAGAAAAAAAAAGGGTGATAACTTGAAAAGGGGGCAAGGAAGAGAGTTACAGACCCCCTAACATTTGAAAGGGGGTCAAAGAAGCACAGAAAAGTACAAAAAAAACATTTATTAATTTTAAAAAAAAATCGCGGGGTACGCGTACGGTAAGCTTACGGTAAGCTTACCGTACGCGTACGGTAGAAAAAAAATATAAAAAAGAGAAATAAAATTCAGATTTAAGTGTTTAGATATTAGGGGGCTCTAAAAAGAGCCGCTTGTGTTTAAGAAGTGATTTGATTTTTTAGTGGTACCTACAAGTAAGTACCGATGCAGAGTCTAAGGTTCAAGAGGAAGATTCTGTTCCCTTCATCAGTGAAGTGTACACCATCTCCTCTATAAATGTCTTGCATGTCGTAACGCAAGTTGTTGTGGTAAATGGAACCCATACCATAGTCTCGGAGGAAAGCAGAAACAGATTTGTTGACGTGCTTTCTTGCTTTGTCAATCTGCGGACAAAAATGATTGGACCAGTTCCATTTTTGCCTTTGGCATATGTTAGAATATGCAAAGGCAGTTTTAGGGAAAAGTGAAAACAGTTGTGCAAAGGTCTCCTTCATAAGCATTTCCAGACCTACCCCAGTCAAAGTGCCTAGGTCATTGCCACCACAGTGCACTATTATGAGGTCAGGGTGTTGGATTTGCATGAAGGATTTCACCAATGGCATCAATTGGTGCCACTTTAACCCTCTCTGACCAATCCATTTAATGTCTACATTTGGTAAAGCAAGGTCTCTCACCATACCTGTTTTCTCTGCATACTTTTCACTCCAGAAGACATAGCTGTGCCCTACAATCCACACTGTGAACATCTTCCAAGGAGATCTGGATGCACTCAGGAGGTGTATTTCAGTAGAATGGGAAAAAGAAATGAAAGACAGTTTGGAAATGGAGGCATACATATTTTTTTAAAATAAAAAGGACTGATTGGCTGTTTCATACCATTCTACACTAAAAACTAGGCTGTATGTGTAAATTTATAGAAGCATGTTTTGTATTGGTACAGAAAAATGTGTTACCAAAGAACAGTAATATGGATTTGCTGTTAGGTTTGAAAAGTCAAGCACTCCTGCTCTTTGGAAATGAAACATTGTGTGGTGAACTTCTGACCTAACTCTACACAGCAGTGTTTCAAGAGCAGTTGCTATGGTAGCAGGCAGAAGTCAAGTTGGGGGAAGGGTACTAGGCTGAAGTCAAGTTGGGGGAAGGGTACTTTTGGAAAAGGGTTGGTTTTCAACCAATAGAAATGTGTGATTACATTTGAAAAAAAGGGGGAAGCACTGAGATTTGAAATTAACATGTATATGTGTGGAAAAAGAGAGGGAAACATTGCCATTATCTGGTTCTGCTGAGAGGAGAGAGGTGTACAGAACAGAGATCCTGGCTCTGATAATCTGCTGTTTGAGTGCCACATTTCTTTCACAACTAACTAATTTTAAAGGTGAGTTATGAGTTTGAGAGGGGATGTATATGGTAAATTAAGAAATGAATAATAGAATTGGAATTCCTTTTGTTGAAGTTGTGTTTATCGTTTTGTGTTTTGGGAGAAATTTAAATGTGAGGAACATGTAAAATAATATGGACTATGTTTTCACCATAAAATAAGGTGTATTGTTATAAATGAGGAATACTTTTAGGGTTTGAGGTTGCAGTCAGTAATGCAAATACATTCAGCATCACTAAGGCTGGTTGCCTTTGCTGGAGTGTAGTCAGTCACCCAGGTTACACATGTTTCTGGTCTCAAAAAGCTGTTTGGACATGTACTTTTTTGAGAATCTGAAAAGTGGATTCAAAATGTGTCAGACTGTAAAAGTACTTATCACTTGCAAAAAAAAGAGTAGTAAGTGTGCTTTCAAATTGGCAAAGAAATTTCTTTTTCTGACTAATATGAAACCATGACTCTGTGTGCAAAGAGGAATTATAGACAGAGATTTATTGCGTATTACTCTGGTAATTCTACAGTTGCATTAGTAGGAAAGGGGGAGCTATTTTTTTCTGCAGAAGCAGACTCTTAGCACACACTCAGCTGCTTATCCTGTGGAATCATGCACAGTATTCACAATCGAGTGGGGTTTGAGGTTGCAGTCAGTAATGCAAATACATTCAGCTTCACTAAGGCTGGTTGCCCTTGCTGGAGTGTAGTCATTCACCCAGGTTACACATGTTCCTGGTCTGAAAAAGCTGTTTGGACATGTGCTTTTTTAAAAATCTGAAAAGTGGATTAAAAATGTATCAGACTGTAAAAGTACTTATCACTTGCAAAAAAAAAGAGTAGTAAGTGTGCTTTCAAATTGGCAAAGAAATTTCGTTTTCTGACTAATATGAAAGCATGACTCTGTGTGCAAAGAGGAATTATAGATACAGATTTATTGTGTATTACTCTGGTAATTTTACAGTTGCATTAGTAGGAAATGGGGAGCTATTTTTTCTGCAGAAGCAGACTCTTAGCACACACCCAGCTGCTTATCCTGTGGAATCATGCATAGTATTCACAACCGAGTGGGGTTTGAGGTTGCAGTCAGTAATGCAAATACATTCAGCATCACTAAGGCTGGTTGCCCTTGCTGGAGTGTAGTCAGTCACCCAGGTTACACATGTTTCTGGTCTGAAAAAGCTGTTTGGACATGTGTTTTTTTAAGAATCTGAAAAGTGGATTCAAAATGTGTCAGACTGTAAAAGTACTTATCACTTGCAAAAAAAAATAGTAGTAAGTGTGCTTTCAAATTGGCAAAGAAATTTCATTTTCTGCCTAATTTCAAACCATGACTCTGTGTGCAAAGAGGAATTACAGACAGAGATTTATTGCGTATTACTCTGCTAATTTTACATTTGCATTAGATGGAAAGGGGGAGCTATTTTTTTCTGCAGAAGCAGACTCTTAGCACACACCCAGCAGCTTATCCTGTGGAATCATGCACAGTATTCACAACCGAGTGGGGTTTGAGGTTGCAGTCAGTAATGCAAATACATTCAGCTTCACTAAGGCTGGTTGCCCTTGCTGGAGTGTAGTCATTCACCCAGGTTACACATGTTCCTGGTCTGAAAAAGCTGTTTGGACATGTGCTTTTTTAAGAATCTGAAAAGTGGATTAAAAATATATCAGACTGTAAAAGTACTTATCACTTGCAAAAAAAAAGAGTAGTAAGTGTGCTTCCAAATAGGCAAAGAAATTTCGTTTTCTGACTAATATGAAAGCATGACTCTGTGTGCAAAGAGGAATTATAGATAGAGATGTATTGCGTATTACTCTGGTAATTTTACAGTTGCATTAGTAGGAAAGGGGGAGCTATTTTTTCTGCAGAAGCAGACTCTTAGCACACACCCAGCTGCTTATCCTGTGGAATCATGCATAGTATTCACAACCGAGTGGGGTTTGAGGTTGCAGTCAGTAATGCAAATACATTCAGCATCACTAAGGCTGGTTGCCCTTGCTGGAGTGTAGTCAGTCACCCAGGTTACACTTGTTTCTGGTCTGAAAAAGCTGTTTGGACATGTGCTTTTTTAAGAATCTGAAAAGTGGATTCAAAATGTGTCAGACGGTAAAATTACTTATCACTTGCAAAAAAAAAGAGTAGTAAGTGTGCTTTCAAATTGGCAAAGAAATTTCGTTTTCTGACTAATATCAAAGCATGACTCTGTGTGCAAAGAGGAATTACACAAAGAGATTTATTGCGTATTACTCTGGTAATTTTACAGTTGCATTAGTAGGAAAGGGGGAGCTATTTTTTCTGCAGAAGCAGACTCTTAGCACACACCCAGCTGCTTATCCTGTGGAATCATGCACAGTATTCACAACCGAGTGGGGTTTGAGGTTGCAGTCAGTAATGCAAATACATTCAGCATCACTAAGGCTGGTTGCCCTTGCTGGAGTGTAGTCAGTCACCCAGGTTACACATGTTGCTGGTCTCAAAAAGCTGTTTGGACATGTGCTGTTTTAAGAATCTAAAAAGTGGATTAAAAATGTATCAGACTGTAAAAGTACTTATCACTTGCAAAAAAAAGAGTAGTAAGTGTGCTTTCAAATTGGCAAAGAAATTTCGTTTTCTGACTAATATCAAAGCATGACTCTGTGTGCAAAGAGGAATTACACAAAGAGATTTATTGCGTATTACTCTGGTAATTTTACAGTTGCATTAGTAGGAAAGGGGGAGCTATTTTTTCTGCAGAAGCAGACTCTTAGCACACACCCAGCTGCTTATCCTGTGGAATCATGCACAGTATTCACAACCGAGTGGGGTTTGAGGTTGCAGTCAGTAATGCAAATACATTCAGCTTCACTAAGGCTGGTTGCCCTTGCTGGAGTGTAGTCATTCACCCAGGATACACATGTTCCTGGTCTGAAAAAGCTGTTTGGACATGTGCTTTTTTAAGAATCTGAAAAGTGGATTAAAAATATATCAGACTGTAAAAGTACTTATCACTTGCAAAAAAAAAGAGTAGTAAGTGTGCTTTCAAATTGGCAAAGAAATTTCGTTTTCTGACTAATATGAAAGCATGACTCTGTGTGCAAAGAGGAATTATAGATAGAGATTTATTGTGTATTACTCTGGTAATTTTACAGTTGCATTCGTAGGAAAGGGGGAGCTATTTTTTCTGCAGAAGCAGACTCTTAGCACACACCCAGCTGCTTATCCTGTGGAATCATGCATAGTATTCACAACCGAGTGGGGTTTGAGGTTGCAGTCAGTAATGCAAATACATTCAGCATCACTAAGGCTGGTTGCCCTTGCTGGAGTGTAGTCAGTCACCCAGGTTACACATGTTTCTGGTCTGAAAAAGCTGTTTGGACATGTGCTTTTTTAAGAATCTGAAAAGTGGATTCAAAATGTGTCAGACTGTAAAATTACTTATCACTTGCAAAAAAAAAGAGTAGTAAGTGTGCTTTCAAATTGGCAAAGAAATTTCGTTTTCTGACTAATATCAAAGCATGACTCTGTGTGCAAAGAGGAATTACACAAAGAGATTTATTGCGTATTACTCTGGTAATTTTACAGTTGCATTAGTAGGAAAGGGGGAGCTATTTTTTCTGCAGAAGCAGACTCTTAGCACACACCCAGCTGCTTATCCTGTGGAATCATGCACAGTATTCACAACCGAGTGGGGTTTGAGGTTGCAGTCAGTAATGCAAATACATTCAGCATCACTAAGGCTGGTTGCCCTTGCTGGAGTGTAGTCAGTCACCCAGGTTACACATGTTGCTGGTCTCAAAAAGCTGTTTGGACATGTGCTGTTTTAAGAATCTAAAAAGTGGATTAAAAATGTATCAGACTGTAAAAGTACTTATCACTTGCAAAAAAAAAGAGTAGTAAGTGTGCTTTCAAATTGGCAAAGAAATTTCGTTTTCTGACTAATATCAAAGCATGACTCTGTGTGCAAAGAGGAATTACACAAAGAGATTTATTGCGTATTACTCTGGTAATTTTACAGTTGCATTAGTAGGAAAGGGGGAGCTATTTTTTCTGCAGAAGCAGACTCTTAGCACACACCCAGCTGCTTATCCTGTGGAATCATGCACAGTATTCACAACCGAGTGGGGTTTGAGGTTGCAGTCAGTAATGCAAATACATTCAGCTTCACTAAGGCTGGTTGCCCTTGCTGGAGTGTAGTCATTCACCCAGGTTACACATGTTCCTGGTCTGAAAAAGCTGTTTGGACATGTGCTTTTTTAAGAATCTGAAAAGTGGATTAAAAATGTATCAGACTGTAAAAGTACTTATCACTTGCAAAAAAAAGAGTAGTAAGTGTGCTTTCAAATTGGCAAAGAAATTTCGTTTTCTGACTAATATCAAAGCATGACTCTGTGTGCAAAGAGGAATTACACAAAGAGATTTATTGCGTATTACTCTGGTAATTTTACATTTGCATTAGATGGAAAGGGGGAGCTATTTTTTCTGCAGAAGCAGACTCGTAGCACACACCCAGCTGCTTATCCTGTGGAATCATGCACAGTATTCACAACCGAGTGGGGTTTGAGGTTGCAGTCAGTAATGCAAATACATTCAGCATCACTAAGGCTGGTTGCCCTTGCTGGAGTGTAGTCAGTCACCCAGGTTACACATGTTGCTGGTCTCAAAAAGCTGTTTGGACATGTGCTGTTTTAAGAATCTAAAAAGTGGATTCAAAATGTATCAGACTGTAAAAGTACTTATCACTTGCCAAAAAAGAGTAGTAAGTGTGCTTTCCAATTTGCAAAGAAATTTCGTTTTCTGCCTAATTTCAAACCATGACTCTGTGTGCAAAGAGGAATTATAGACAGAGATTTATTGCGTATTACTCTGGTAATTTTACATTTGCAATAGATGGAAAGGGGGAGCTATTTTTTCTGCAGAAGCAGACTCTTAGCACACACCCAGCTGCTTATCCTGTGGAATCATGCACAGTATTCACAACCGAGTGGGGTTTGAGGTTGCAGTCAGTAATGCAAATACATTCAGCATCACTAAGGCTGGTTGCCCTTGCTGGAGTGTAGTCAGTCACCCAGGTTACAGATGTTGCTGATCTCAAAAAACTGTTTGGACATGTGCTTTTATCAGAATCTGAAAAGTGGATTCAAAATGTGTCAGACTGTAAAAGTACTTATCACTTGCCATAAAAACAGTAGGAAGTGTGCTTTCCAATTTGCAAAGAAATTTCGTTTTCTGACTAATTTCAAACCATGACTCTGTGTGCACACAGGAATTGTTTTTAGATATGTGAAGGTGTTATTGTGATTTTCACTTGTAGGAAAGGGGTACATATTATTTTAAGATTTGAAAAGATCATAAAAAATGTAGTGATATATTTAAATAAAATAAAGGAATTTTTTTTTAGTTTTTTTCAGGTATTGCTGTAGAGCAGTGAACAAAATTTAAGATGCCTACAAAATCCAGACTAAGGAAAAACCACAAAAAAAAACTATATTTGAAGACAACTGGAGGACCTAAGTTAGTTGGAGATGCTCATGTTGGGAAAAAGAGAAAGTCTTCTGGTAAGCAGAAAAAAGATTTTTTAAACAACATCTTCAAAAAAAGGAAAAATGTACAAAATGTCTGTACTGGAAAGAATGTTTTAAATAGAAAACAACAGGAAAAAATTGAGCATTTAGTTAATGCAAATATACCTTCAGAAACAATAAAGATTAACTTAAAAAGAAAAACAGCGTTTAAAGAGATTCGTAGAAAAATGTTTCAGAGAAGAGTTATGTCCAATTTGATAAAGGATGTGAAGAAATATAAGAAAAAGGCTAAATTTTATAAGAGAAAAAAAGAAATTGAAGCCATTGCAGCAAAGGCATTAGAATTAAAAAGGAAACTATTCATTTTAATTTTGAATAGGATGCGTACATTAGATAAAATGGTCAATGTACTGAAATCACAAAGCAAAAAGAAAAGACTAGTGAAAAGAACAAACTTTTGTAAAGTGTTTTTAGGAGAATGGATGCATAGTTCAAGTAGTGAACCTTTTTTTAATGAAGAGAGTTATTTTCAAAGTAATAGTTTGCTGCATGCAGTTGACACCAGAGGTCGTTCTTATGAAGTGAAAAATGGTTGTATAATGGAGAAGGAGAAAATGGTTCCAAGAGATGAGGTACAAGTGATGGCGGATGAGGCTATGGGGAGACGTCCTAAAGCCCCAGTGTACACTTGGAATTGTAGTAGTATTTGCACTGTGCGTCAGGAATCTATTGATAAATTTCGTGAGTTTCTAAGAGAATATAGTAAAAAAAAGTGTTAAACAGAAGATTAAGGTGCTTCAAAGTCTAGATCCATGCAGAGTGAGAGAGAATACTGGTTTGCAGGGTCATTCTCTGGCTTGTCTATCTAGAAAAGTGTGTAAAAGTGTTTTTCATCATTTTAGGATGCTGGCTGTTCATCATACTGAAATGAGAAAGTTTGTGAGACGGTTGTATTTTGCTAAAAGTCCAGCAATAAAGTTAGATGAATTGAATAGGGCTCTGTTCCGTGGATCGGTATCAGATGTAGAGAAGGTTACTGATGAAATTCAGTTTTGTTACTTTGGTCCTGAACAAGACAGTGCAGAAAAGGACACAGTAAATGAGGAAGAAGTGGAAGAGAATGTAGAACCCTCTGTAAGTAAGACATTTAATGATCACATAACAAAATTTGCAATAATCTCTAATGAAAGACCAAATATTACTTGTATTTGTTGCCGCAGAACTCATTATAGAAAACAAACCAGGAATGTTGATCTCTACAGAAAAAGTGAAAATGAAGATAATTATAAGTGGAAGGATTTTGCCACATATATATTTCTTGAAAATTGTTTTGAATTGGGTGAAGATCAGCGTATTTGGAAATACTGTTACAACAAGTTAGAGGAAAATAGAATGCCGACCAGAGCTGTACATAATAATTTAGAATTGGATGCTATTCCTGCCGAACTTTCTGAATTAAATACATATGAGTCTATACTTATTCAATGTGTTCATCCGTTCCAGACCATAGTACCTATGGAGCCCAAAACTGGTAAATTACCTCCTTCAGATTTACTGAGAGGTTTAAAAGGTAGAGTGGTGTATTTGCCCTTGGATTTGAAAAAAAATATGGAAACTATTGATGCAGATACTTTGGAAACTGAACCATTAGTTATTCTGGTTAATGGTGTACCTACAAAGAATAAGAAGATTTGGCAGGAGCTGGTAGATGTACGGAAAGTACAAAGAGCAAATTTGTATTTGAAAAGGAATAACAAATGGTATGAATCAATTTATATAGAAGAAGAAGAAGAAGATTTACAAGAAGACTCAGAAACACCAACTGGACAAATTGAAAAAGTGGACAAGTCAAAGGAAGAAGAAATTTATGAACATTTTAGCATACATCCTCTTCATTCAAAAGAAGTTATGGGAGACAATATTGATCTGTTTCAGATGAAGAAAGCAAAAGGAACTCCCGTGAGTGTATGGGAGGAGAGCTTGGAATCTCGATGTTTTCCCCAGCTGTTTCCTACAGGAAAAGGAGGACGATACGACGAACGTCCAGAACAGATTCCAGCTTCTGAGAATCGAACTACAAGACTATATGCAGAAGATCCCTGATTTCAAAAAAGTATTCCTTATTTGTTCCATCTTTTATTTGAAAGCGACTTGTCTGCATTATCATATGCAGTAAATCACATTTTAAAAAGTGGAGTACATTTACAAAATGTGTCTGCTAAGGATTTTATGGAGAAAGTGCAGCACCGAGATGATCATTTGGAAACACAACTGATCAATCTGATGGCTTGTCAGCGTGGGACAAATGAATATTGGTACCGACGTCATGGTGAATTAAAATGCATGTTACGGAATTTAGGAACACCAACATGGTTCCTTACCCTAAGCTGTGCTGAGTACGCTTGGGATGATTTACTGGATTTTCTACGAGAGGCAAATTCAAACATTAAAAACATTGAATACAAGACAGCAGGAGAACTGTGCTCATTGGATCCAGTTAATGTTTGCAGATATTTCAATCATAGATTTGAGGCTATGATGTCCTTCATCTGCAATAAAAAAAATCCACCTCTTGGAGAAGTAGTGGATTTCTTTTGGAGAAAAGAGTACCAGGCAAGAGGTGCTCCTCATATTCCTATGCTGTTGTGGATCAAGGATGCCCCAAAGTTTGGAACAGATACTGATGAAGCAGTGGTATCTTTCATTGAAGAATATGCAACATGTGCTATACCAAAAAGCACAGAAGAGAAAAAGTTAAAGGAGCAAGTTTTACGTTTCCAAAGTCATCGGTGTGGAAAATACTGTCGACGGAAATACAAGAGCAAAGATAAATACTACACTAAATGTCGATTTGGATTTCCTAGACCTGTTATTTCAAATGGAAGAGTAAACAGTTTTATGTCATCTGTGAGACATACTATTACAAGAAAATCACCTAAGAATACCTACAACCTTAAAAGAAAAGAAGAATCAAAAAATATAAATGACTACAACCCAGTCATTTTATCCATGTGGAATGCTAACATGGATATACAGTATGTAGCTGACAATTCCATTGCTGTTGCTCGATATGTCACGTCTTACATCACTAAATCAGAAAAAACTGAATTGAAAGAAATGTGGGAAGAGATTTCTCACGAGAAGACTGTCAGTAAGAAGCTGTACAGTTTCAGTTTAAAGATGTTATCGCATCGAGAAATTGGATCCTACGAATGTTCAGATAGGTTATCTTCTGCAAGTCTCTACTCGAAATCAAGAAGAATAATTTGGGCAAGTTTAGGCCTTACAGCAATGAGAAATCGGGTACTGAAATCTGTTGGAGAAATTGAATATTTGGCCGAGAATGACCCAGAAAGTACAGATATTTTGAAATCAAACATGTTGGACACATATTATCCCAAGAGAAGTCTTCATCTAGAGAACATGTGTCTCTATGAAGTGCTGCAGAACTACATTTATTCACGGAAAGCCACAGAAGACATCAACAATGGAAAATATAAAGTCATTGGTGAGGAAGGATGTTTGGTGAAGCAAACAAAAGGAAGTTTGATAAATCACAGGAAGCTGAGTTGCGACACTACTGACAAAAAGGAATTTTACTACTTGGCTCTTTTACAGCTGTTTAAACCATGGCGTACAGAGGATGAACTACTGGGAGAATTTCAAAGCTATGAAGATTCCTTTAATGCTTGCAAAGACAGCATAGAATGTAGTACATTCACATATTATGTGCAAATGTTAAATGAAGAAATTGAACAGGAAACTACAATTGCAGCTGAAGTAGCTAGAGACAGTTCTCAAGACAGCCAAAGTTCAGGAACACTCAGTCAAGATCCCCTAGGACAACCAATCGTTGAAAATGAAGCTGCACTAGCCATGAATGAAGTGGAAACGGCTATGAATCAAGCTCAAGAAGAATTTATAGACTTACCAAATTTGGAAAGACAACTGAATGAAGAGCAGCAACAAATTTATGAAGAGATCAGAAACAAAATTGATCACGGATTACTACATGAAAAAAAAGAGTGCTCATGCACATCATTTCATCCAATCAGGATGTATGTAAGTGGACAAGCTGGAACTGGAAAAAGTTTCTTAATAAAAGTCATCAGAAGTTACCTACAGCAAAAAACGGATTCAACTTTGTCTTGTGTGGTTACTGCTCCAACTGGGTTAGCAGCATATAACATAAAAGAAATCACCTTACATCGTTTGCTAATGTTACCAGTGGAGCATGAGAACAAAATACAATACCACAAGCTAACTGGAGAAGCATGCTTGGAAGTTTCAAGAGTATAGAAGAAGATGCAAGTTCTCATTATTGATGAGGTGAGCATGGTATCAAACTTAATGCTTGCCTTTGTGCATTTAAGAATGCAGCAAATTTTAAGGACAGACTATGACGTGTTATTTGGTGGAAAACATGTCATAGTTTTTGGGGATCTTCTACAGCTTACTCCAGTTAAAGGACAACCAGTGTTTAATACTGTGACACATGAAGACACAAAGAAGTCATTGGGAAGCATTGGTAATGCAAATATTTGGTCCTTCTTTGAGTACAAGGAACTTACTACTAATATGAGGCAAGCAAACGATGAAGAATATGGAAGTATTCTGAAAGATATCAGAATTGGACTACTCACTGAAGCTGGCACAAAAGCATTACAGAGTCGGTTGCTACATAATTTATTTCCAAAGGAAGAAATAGTTGCAGAGAAGATATACAAGAACATTGCAGAAAAGAAAAGTGTCATCTGCTTAATGCCAACTCTACGTGAATGCTCAATATTCAATGAGGAGCTTTTGAAATTGGAAAAGGAAGATATCAGGAAATTGGAAGCAGTGGACAAAATTCAGGATGGAAGAATTACTATCACATTAACAGGCAAACTGAAAAATAAATTGGATTCACTAGAGAAGAACATTTCCAAAACTGCTGGATTAGAAAAAAATCTATATGTTTGCATGAACTGTAGAGTATTTTTAAGGAGAAATTTTGAATGTTGAAAAAGGTTTAGTTAATGGAGCTATGGGAAGAGTTGTGGGTTTTATTAATTATCAGAAAAAAGATGGAATTGAATGTTTAAAAATAAAATTTGAAGTTATAGACATTTGTCGTTGTACAGTTCGTTTCATGCTTGTGAAAGACTTATATGTACAAAGGAAACAGTTTCCGTTTTCTCTAGCATATGCTGTAACTATTCACAAGTCTCAAGGATTGACTGTAGATTGTGCATTTGTAAACATTGGTTCAACTGTGTTCAACGAAGGTATGGCTTATGTAGCTTTGTCACGAGTGAAAACATTATCTGGTTTATTCATGATAGACTTTGATGATTCAAAAGTTAGTGCTGATACAAACTGTGTAAAGGAGTATAATAGATTAAGAAGAACTTATGCTCCTCATTTAGGTCAGTATCCTGTGTTGGAAAAACGTGTAGTTTCTCGAAAAAGGAGAATTGAGAATATCTGTAATGAGGATGTAGAGAGGAGGAAAAAAAAGAGGAGTGATGTAATTGCAAGCAAAAAGAAAAAGGAAAATGAGGTTGTAGGATGTCATTTTGAAAATAGCTCTGGTGTCAACTGCTACGCTAATGTAGTGATGAATGTTGCATTTTATCTGGAAAGTTTGCAAGAGCAGATAATAGTAAATCAGAGAAAAAGATTCTGTTCTGAGTTGAGTCTCCTTTTTCAAAAGCTGAGTAATGATAAAACTCAAATAGAAAGTGCTACTGAAATTAGAAAACTTTTAAATGTATGTTCAGGACGAACACAGTTTTCTCAAAATGTTCAGCAAGATGCACAGGAATTCTTGATGTATTTTCTTCAGGTACTGGAAGAAGAAGGGGTGCCAATTGAAAATATGTTTGGTGTCTCTTATAAATGGGAACATAGTTGTGAAAACTGTTACAATACATGTGGCTCTAATGTTGATTCTGAAAGGTTTATTTATTTAACATTGCCAGACAGTAAAACAGTCACTTTTGCTAAATTAGTTAAAGATGCTAATCATAGCATGGAATGTGGTGAGTGTAAATCTGACATGTTTTCAACGTTAATTTTAAAGGAATACGGACAGTATGTAATTTTAATGATGCAACGATGTAAAGCTGATGGTTCAAAATTGGATACTTTAATAAAGAAGTTTATAGGACAGCAATTATCAATTTCAGGAAAAACTTTTGTAACAGTTGCAATAATTTTCCATGAAGGACCTACTGTTACTTCTGGACATTACACAGTTTATCTTAAATGTGAAAAAGGCTGGACACTGTGTAATGATTCCCAATTGATTTTCAAGCAACGTTTGCCTTTTGATTTAGCAAATTCCTATCTAATCTTCCTGAAACCTAAATTTTAGAGAGACTTGGCAAGATCTGTACAAAACAATTTTACCATTTTATTGGATTAGCATTGGAATTTTCAAAAAAAAAGATTTTTCAAATTACCATTTGGCCTAAAGGACAGGTAATCAATTGTAATGTGGACTTATTTAATTCCTAATGAATCTTTCGGAAACCAAAAATTTAGAGAAAATCGGTAACATCTGTACAAATTAAATTATGGAATTTTATTGGATTACCATTGGAAATTTATTCAAAAAAGATTTTTAAAATTACTATTTGGCCATAAGGAAAGGTAACCAATTGTATTGTGGACTTATTTAATTATTAATTAATCTTTCGGAAAACAAAATGTTAGAGAGAATCGGTAACATCTGCACAATTTAGATTTTGGAATTTTATTAGATTACCATTGGAAATTTAATCAAAAAAGAATTTTAAAATTACTATTTGGCCTAAAGGAAATGTAACCAGATGTATTGTGGAGTTATTTGAGATATATTATTTTTGAGATTATGCTTCTGTAACAAAATTGTCAGACGGTATTTTAAAGAAATAGTTATTGTTATTAGATGATATTTTTTTAGAATATTATGCATTTCTATAATGTTATGTTTAAGTAAAAAGAGATTCTGGGCTTTTTTAAAACAATCTTTGAAATTGTTACTTTTTTTTTGCCCGCTGTTAAGTGATGAATGCAATTGCTTTCACGATTTATAGTGAAATGCAATATATTCTGAAAACAGCAAAAAAAAGGCAAAAAATTGTTTTTTGAAAATATGTAAATACGTGTACTGTGTTATATAATGATTTATTAAATATTAATACTTTTTTCTTTTTTTCCAGATTGTGTAAGAATTTTTTTTTTAAAAACCAACCATTGTTACAAGTAATTTCAATTAAATTATAATTAAAAAATTAAATTGTTGGGTGGGTCAGGTAAGTCAGAAATTAGATGGTCCCTTTCTTCCACTTCTCCTCAAACAGATTTTTAGTATTTAGTTATTAATTCCTCAATGATCTTGAGATGTGGTAATTGATTTTTAGTGTTTTTTTACAAAAAAAAAAAAAAGTTTTAAAGAAAAAATAAAAAAAAGTTGAGAGGTAAGGTTGGCTCTTAAAAGAGCCGTTGTGTTCATGCAGGGACAGAGGAAAGGAAGAATGGGAACATTAGCTGGTAGGACAAATGTGCTGGTCTATTTTGTTGTTAATGAGGGGAAGACTGGTCTCCCTATGAACAATTAGACCATGGCAAAATGAACACCGCATAGTAACCCTCGCAAACCGATGGTTCGTTTCCACAGGATCAGAAAAAGGTGAATCTGCCCCTACAGATGAAGGGCTCTGCTGAGCTTCCGAAGAAGGACTCGGCTGAGCTGCTGTAGATGTGCTTGGTTGACTTACTGAAGGGTTTCCTCCAGTATGTCGAGCATGTGTCCTAGGGTGTACATCGTGAAGGTGTCTCAACATAGTGTGATTCCCGAAGGAATACTTCTTATTGGGATTACCTCTCGAAAGTACACGCTCGCACAGCTTGCAAGTCACCAAAGCAGCATTGACTTTTTTCTCACCCTCAGGAAAACTAAAATACTCCCATATAAAAGAGCTCTTCTGTTTCCTCCTTCTCTGCCTGATGGTGGTGCTGCTAGCCTCACTCTCAGTAGAAGATTGCTGGTCTGCCATCGTATCCCAAAGACAAGTCAGCTCCTTCTCCTAAGGGATCACAAGCAGAAATGAGGTGAATGGGTGTGGTGTAGGAGAGTTCTAGAACTGAAACAACTTTAAACCAATCAAAAGTTTTGTTTCATGATCACATGACCCACCGTGCACGTACGTTACGCTTACGGAGCGCTTACGGAGCGCTTACGGTAAAAGTACGCATGCGCGTAAAAAAGACACGCGCTCGCGCGCATGCGCATAACAGTCACTCCCCAACACTTCCGCGTAACGTACGCGTGTAGCGTACACGCTTACGCGCCCCATGCGCAGTACGCACGGCTACGTAAATTGCGTAACCATACGCAAAAAGAGTAGAAATATTACGAACATTACGCAAACCGTACGCTTACCGTAAGCTTACCGTACGCGCACTTAAAAAAAAAAAAAAAGGAAAAAAAGAATTTCTATGTTATACTAATATATCTTACCTGTTTAGTAAAAAAAAAATGAGAAAAATTAATATATTACAGAATTTAAAAAAATAAACATAGTGTTTTAAGAGAATATAAAGTAAAAAAAAAAAAAAGAAAAAAAGAATTTGTATGTTATACTAATATATCTTACCTGTTTGGTAAAAAAAAAGAGAAAAATTAATATATTGCAGAATTTTTAAAAAATAAACAGTGTTTTAAGAGAATATAAAGTTAAAAAAAACTCGCTTTTTAAAAAAAAAAACACATTTAATATAAGAATTTATAATAAAAAAATCATACAAAATCAATGAAATAACCATGGAAATCACACATGTAATAGGTAAGAATTAGCATTTAAAAAACAATACAAATTCACTGAAAAAACCATGGGTTTCACACACGTTATAGTTAGGAATTAGCATTTAAAAAACCTTGCAAATTCACTGAAAAAACCATAGGTTTCACACACGTTATAGTTAGGATTTAGCATTTAAAAAACCTTGCAAATTCAGTGAAAAAACCATAGGTTTCACACACGTTATAGTTAGCGGACATTTCACTCATAAAAAACCATTGAAATTCCCCCGTTATAGTTAGTTAAGCTAACTATAACTCGCGCACCCGCAATCCACTGCTGATGACGTAACATATTACATCACTCATGACATGGTCAGTGACATCACTCATGACATCACTGATGACATCTCAAATGACATCACTGATGACATCATCCTTGTGACAGAGTGGTAGACCTCCTCTCACCCTAATATAACCTTTGATACACACATTCAAAAATAGAGACTACAATTTTCAAAACAATGGACATACCAATACCAGTTACAATAACCTATTCAGTAATTCTTACATCCACATACACATACACTCATTCACCAACAGTCCTGTACAGTCACTCATACATGTACTCACTCATCATATGTACTCATACAGCTATACATCCTATTACACAACACCACTCATCCATAGAGTTACTCACACACATAGTCACTCATGCTAATAAAGAATCAAACATCCATTTACTTGCATATACAGTTATACACACACCTCCACACTTACTTCTACAGAAACTTACACATACTTAGTCTTTTAAACAATCACTTATAGAAACACATACTTATTCATACAGGAACTCTTTTAATCTGTCACTCTCACATATACTCACTTATATACACCAATAGTCACATATACTAGTTTAAAACATATGTAGTTACTCATAAAGACACTATTGAGACAGTCATTCACTCTTTTACTCACCCATACACACACTCATCCACCCATACAGTCCTGCACACATGCTGTCTTCAACACATACAAACAGTGAGTCACTCATTCATGCACCTATGCACTACGTAATACCCCCCACCGAACCATGCAGACACTCAGACTGATACTCAAAAAACCAACTAATAACCTATATAGACACCCATGTAGCTACTCACCAACCCATGCAGCCACTTATACACAAAGTGAGAGACTGATACAGATATTTACATATTTAAACATTACTCACTAAGCCATGTATTCACTATGATACACTTAATCAGTCAGTTACACAATCAATTTTTCAAAAACAAATCATCCTTTTAGACACTTATATACCCATTTATTCTTACATCGAGCTTGAGATATACATATATAAAACATATTTAATTTTGAGAAAAACACACATTCACTGGATGATGTCATCAGTGATGTCATCAGTGATGTCATTTGAGATGTCATCAGTGATGTCATGAGTGATGTCACTGACCATGTCATGAGTGATGTAATATGTTACGTCATCAGCAGTGGATTGCGGGTGCGCGAGTTATAGTTAGCTGAACTAACTATAACGGGGGAATTTCAATGGTTTTTTGAGTGAAATGTCCGCTAACTATAACGTGTGTGAAACCTATGGTTTTTTCACTGAATTTGCAAGGTTTTTTAAATGCTAAATCCTAACTATAACGTGTGTGAAACCTATGGTTTTTTCAGTGATATATATATATATATATATATATATATATATATATATATATATATATATATATATATATATATATAGAGAGAGAGAGAGAGAGAGAGAGATTAACAAAGGGTCCTTTCTGATGAAAAATACAACTCAGCCTAAAAAACACCATTTTAAGAGTAACAATACAAAGGATTATAATACAAATAGTTCTATTCTATATGGGCTGATGTGTGTAAATTGTCGACATTTCGATTTCTGAACAGTAATAATCAATGGGACAATCTTCAGGACTCTGTTTGTTTAGAAGGACATTTAAAAAGAAAAATTGAACAACCCCATACCCAAGATTTTTCAAAATCAGTTAGCAGAGAGACCATCCTCAAACTGTGTGTGCAACCCACATCATAAAACGTGTGCCAAGTGAAGTGTATGGTGCCTCAAACAGTCACGTAACTTTGAATGCTATTCAAATGAGTGTTTTGTATTATAAGTGGTAAGCAAGTGTCTGACTAACTATTATAGGTGTTCAAAAATGTAGAAATTTATTTACATGCATACATATTGTGCTTTCATCCAATACACACCTACCATTTTATATTGCATTATTGGATTCTTGGAAAATCTCACAGTGGTAAATTGAATTTTATATAATAAGACACTTACATCTCGTAAATAGGGCCATTTATTTGAGTATTCAAGGTCAGGCAAAATATACTCTTTAGAAGTTTCAGGAAAAAGTCAAAGAGAATAACCTTATACTACTTGACCTCATCCACTGGAACTCATTAAGATGCTAGTGGGACCATTCAAATCATTTACATGACATACCATGTGTTCGGCATAGTGCCAGGCATTGTATCAATGGTGTTTGTAGTGAAGGAACATGGTCAACGAAATGGCTAGTCTATTTATAAATAACAATTAAGAATACTGTCACCATCTGTGAAGAGATAAAAGTATCTCATTGCTATTAAGCAGAATCTTTATAGTTCACAAGAACCTCACAAATATAAAAACAGGCCCTGCTGAGACTGCGTTGGGGGAGCGGACTCAATTGTCCAGACTCCCCCGTTCTCCCTGACGTCACCGCCATGCACGGATGCGTTTCATCAGCTGCTATAGGGTCCCGCTCCTCGGGAAGCCCTGCTGAGACGGCATTAGGGGAGCGGACTCCATTGTCCAGACTCCGTGGTTCTTCCTGACGTCACCGCCGTGCCCAGAGGGGCTTCATCAGCTGCTGCAGGGTCCTGCTCCTCGAGAAGTCCAGCTGAGACTGTGTTGGGGGTGCGGACTCCATTGTCCCGACTCCCCGGTTCTTCCTGACATCACCGTCGTGCCTGGAGGTGTTTCATCACCTGCTGCTGGGACCCTCTCCTTGGGAAGTCCTGCTCGCTCAGACTGCGTTAGGGGAGCCGACTCCATTGTTCAGACTCCCTGGTTCTTCCTGATGTCACTGCTGGGCCCGGAGGTGCTTCATCAGCTGCTGCAAGGTCCCACTCCTCTGGAAGCCCTGCTGAGACTGTGTTGGGGGAACGGACTCCATTGTCCAGACTCCCCGGTTCTGCCTGACATCACTGCCATGCCTGGAGGCACTTCATTAGCTGCTGCAGGGTCCCGCTCCTCGGGAAGTCCAGCTGAGACTGTGTTGGGGAAGTGTACTCCATTGTCCAGACTTCCCGGATTTTCCTGATGTCACTGCTGGGTCCGGAGGTGCTTCATCAGGTGCAGGATCCCGCTCCTCTGGAAGCCCTGCTGAGACTGCGTTGGGGGAACGGACTCCATTGTCCGGACTCCCCAGTTCTGCCTGACATCTTGGCCACGCCTGGAGGCATTTCATGAGTTGCTGCAGGGTCCCGCTCCTCGGGAAGTCCTGCTGAGACTGCATAGAGGAAGTGGATTCCATTGTCCAGACTCCCCAGTTCTTCCTAATGTCACTGCTGTGCCCGGAGGCACTTCATCAGCTGCTGCAGGGTCCCACTCCTCGGAAAGACCTGCTGAGACTGCGTTGGGGGAACAGACTCCATTGTCCAGACTACCCCAGTTCTTCCTGACATCACTGCCGCACCTGGAGGTGCTTCATCAGCTGCTGCAGGGTCCCACTGGTCGGGAAGTCCTGCTGAGACTGCTTTGGGGTAGTGGACTCCATTGTCCAGACTCCCCGGTTCTTCCTGATGTCACCACTGTGCCCGGAGGCCCTTCATCAGGTGATGCAGGGTCCTGCTCCTCGGGAAGCACTGCTGAGACTGTGTTGGGGGAACAGACTCCATTGTCAGACTTCCCGGTTCTTTCTGATGTCACCGCCGCACACGGAGGCACTTCATTTGCTGCTGCAGGGTTCCGCTCCTTGGGAAGCCCTGCTGAGACTGCGTTGGGTGAGCGAACTCCATTGTCCAGACTCCTCGGTTCTTCCTGACGTCACCGCTGCGCCCGTAGATGCTTCATCAGCTGCTGCAGGGTCCCGCAGCACAGGATGCGCACGGCGCCAAGGGCGGGCCCGTCTTGCATCCGTCATCGCCCAGAAGAGACTGGGCTGGGCCATCCCCGTGGTCTTTATTTTCCAGTTAGTTAGACAAAATATCGAGTTAGAAATGTTGACTTACACAAATATCGAGTTGTAAATATCGTGTTGTAAATATCGTGACATAAATATCGACAGCAAGAATATTGCAGTCAAGAATATCGATTTTAAGGTCATAAATATCGCTTTTAAAAATATAGAAGTCATTAATATCGTTTGCAAAAATATAGTTGTTTATAATATCGTTTTTCTAATTAGTGTTATGTATTGTAGTATATATTGTAAATGTATGTGATATATTTGTTTGTACAAGTATTGTTTATGTTTTTTAATATATGTGTTACATTTTTAGTAGTGATCAATTTTATTTTAATAAAATTTTGCGTATTTTAGTTCCATAGCGGATTGTAGGTTTATAGGGGAATAGGGTGGGAAGTAATTTAATTGGAATAAATATTTTTGTTTTTTATTTGTTAATATTTATTTAATTAAGATTTTATAGTGTTAATTGTGGGAAGTAATTTATTATTAATTAATTATTAATTGGTTGTTAATTAATATTAATTAATTGGTGATTAATTATAGTAATTGCATAATTGTTCTAGGGGCTGGTTGTGGGCTTTATAGGGGTAAAGGGTGGGAAGTAATTTATTTTTAATTAATTAATATTTTAGTGGTTATTAATATTAATTAATTGATTGAAAATTGAATATGGATATTGTGTAATTAATTTTAGATGTGGGTTGTGGGATTCATAGGGTAAAGGGTGGGAAGTAATGTATGTTTAAGTAATTAATAATTAGTTGACCATAAATTTTAATTCATTAATTGATAATGAATTAGAGTAATTGTTTATTTTTCGTGTTGGTTTTGGTTTTATGGGGTAAAGGGTGGGGAGTAAATTAACTTTACTTAGTTTATAATTTGTTGGTAAATACCATTAGTTTTGTTAATTGAAAATACATTTTAATTGTGTAATTCATATTTTTACAGTTTAATTTTAGCTGTGGCATGTCGGGATTATAGGGGTAAATGGTGGGAAGTTAATTAATCTTTATGTGTTTTAATTTGTTTTTTAATTATTAATATGTCTTTAATTGCTACCTAATTCTGTTAATTATGGAAGTAAAACATTTTTTCATTTAGATGTGGGTTGTGAATTGTGTGGTGTAATAGGGTATGAAATAAAAATAAATAAAAAATTGGTTTCTAAATAAATTCTAATTAAAAATATATATTTGTTTCAAAATTATTTTTTTATTTTATTTAATATAATATTTGTAGGTATTTGTCATATGTCTTTTACATTATAATATGTTTTTATTCTTTTTCGTTTTTAATATTAAATATATTTGTATTTTAGTGTTTAACATATTTATATGTTCCCATGTTGGAATTTGGCGCATATCTATCCCCTCAAAAGCTAGCCAAATTCCAAAATGGGAAAAAATGCAATAAATGCGACCTAGTAGAGGCCTCGGATGTGCACATGTTTAAAGAGTGCCCAGTTATCGGTCTCTTTTGGGAAGAGGTGATGGAAGCAATATCCTCTATCCTAAATATCACTCTTAGCAGCACTCTTCCCTTGATCATCTTTGAGATTGATGAAAATATTTTAGGGCCTGCTAGATCCTTCTTGTTTTTTGCAATTTCAATGGCAAGGAGACAGATCTGCAGATTCTGGGTGGATACAGCTCCTCCAACATATACAGGATGGTTATCGTCCCTATATGAAGTTTCTAAAACAGATCTGGCTAGACCCTGCAGTTTAAAAAATAAGACAACTGCTTTTTGGGATTATCTGATACAGTGGAAGTAGGTTTACCGGGGTTTTTTTTTTTTTTTCCCCGGTCCTATGATTATGCCAGTCTCCCTACTCCATGGACCTACAACAAGGGTCTTCTCCGATGTTCTGGTCCAAATAGGCTGAAACATGCCTAGATGGAGTTTCTAAAGGCCGCCTTTTTTTTGTGTGTTGCTCTCTCCTTCTTCCGCCAATTTGTTGTCCGCTTTTCCTTGTGCAATTGTCCAAATCACACTAGTGGCTTCTAGGTGGATGGGACAAGATAGCACAAAATGGTGGTTGGCGGTTTTCTTTTTTCACACATAAGGGCTGGGCAAATGAGGACAAAAAAAAAAAACATATTTATATGTTTTTTATTCATTTTGTTTTTAAATATGTTTGCTGTTGTTGATATTTTGTTTGTTTTCAATTTAGAACTGACTAGAGTGAGAATACAAATTTTTACCTCTCCGCAATCCAACACTTTCCCTACTGTTGCACCGACTGGAGTGAGAATACAAAATGTCTGTGGACTCATGCCGCCACCTGCAAGAACAATAGACCTGCCACCAGACTGCGCCCCATAATTAGTAGTTCTTGTAGGGGTTCCGCCAATCCGGAAGGATGATGAGGAATCCTGAGGGCAAAAGACACACAAATGATGGATGGAATGCAGAACCAATCAAAACATTCACCCCCAGTCAAGAGATCTGGGTTAAATCCGTCATTCTTTTGCTCACCATGCCACCCCAGTTTAGACCTGGCCATATGCAAATCAGTCTTGGCCCTGTGCCTCATTGGAACAGTCCATTCCGAACTGCCAAGCCAGGTCCTCCTTGGTCCGGAAAAAAGCATCCTAGGACCAATGTTCCCTCTAATATTTTTCCTCTGTGTGTGGCAGTGTAAGGTCTATGTGCGCTGCAACCAAGGCGATGTGCGCCAGTAACCAGACTGCGTGTGTGGGTGCAGCGCCAAATATCACTCCAAACTTGCTTAAAAAAGTGAAAAGACGGTGCATTTTTTCATGAACAGATCCAAGTGAATGTTGTTAAGGCAGGTTTGAAACCGTCCCACATGTCAATTTGAAACCTTGGCAGCTATGTTGCTGCATTTCTTTTCTTAATAGAGCTGGGCTGTGGGTTGATTGTGCGCATTAGTTGAAGTTTTCATGTTAATTTCAGCTCATGATGGGCGCTGCGATTAACATGAAAACTTCAACAAATGCTCTCTTTGAGCAGGAAAAATAAAATTATAATAACGTTGTTATTATAATTTTACTTTTTGCAGTTTCAGGGCTGGGTAAGGGTAGGGCTACATCAGACTTTCAACTAACGCATTTTAATGCTAGTGTCCATATCACAGCATTAAAATGCATTAGTCCCGTATTCTAGCACCCCTCTGACAATACTGCAATTGAGGTACACTGCCAATGAGGCAGCACCAGCACGCTAAAATTATCTAACATATATGAGCATGCAACTGCGCCTTTAATTTTAAAATGCTATGCGTCAGAGATAGAATATTCATGAACAGCGCTGAGCAGGCCTGGCGGCTAGCAACTTTAGGCAACAATAAAAATGTCAAGATAACTCCGGTGATTAATGTTCTTCCTAGAGAGAGATGCAGTTTTGTCAAGTGGAAGTTTTGACTCATGGAAAGGTAGCGCAGAGGGCTAATTTGCCTGCTGCAATAACATGTTCCTTCCAGATCACAAAGTGCACATAATGTTAATGGGTCAGCGGGTTACTGCTTTTGTCAGTGAGATCCTTTTGGTACTTGCAGTTTATAAGTCAAATTCCTAAAATAGAACAGTGAGCTAT
Organism: Triturus cristatus; assembly: GCF_964204655.1. Classification (NCBI taxonomy): domain Eukaryota; kingdom Metazoa; phylum Chordata; class Amphibia; order Caudata; family Salamandridae; genus Triturus; species Triturus cristatus. Next base: position 590,050,589 of record NC_140592.1, on the reverse strand, counting down.
TAACTTCAATCTAAGAGCTGCATGGTTTCCCCAGTCTGATTACTCTATTGTTGCAAAAAGGGTTCATTTGAATAGAAATCAATTCTGGTTATTAAAGAGAACTCCCAATCATGGTATTACATTCTAAATTCAGTGTGTTTCTCCAAACCAATCACTATTAAACTATACTGCGTACTAGTATGGATGTCATGTCACTCCTACACCTTGTAGTCCTTTGTCTTATGTTACATTTCCTATACAGAGATTTCAACACATATGAGTAATTGTCTCTATGTAAGGAGTGTGATGTAAAGTGCTCTACCACCCTACACTGGTTTGAGCGGCGCTGTAAATCAAGTTAAATTCATCTGAGCGAGAGTATGGTTATGGAGACTTGAGGGGCACTGTTAAAGGGTGGTAGTGAGGGAATCAGTGTCGGAGGGAGTCATTGAGAGGGCACCAACAAACATTGTTGTACAGGGCTCTACCAGCCCTCATGCCAGCCTTGCCCTTGAGGCAAGGCCGCCTCACCCATTGGTCCCTCCATTGGCCTTATTCGTGATCAACCACATCCAGAGCCGGAATTCCTCACTGCGTCAGGTCGCAATTACAGATGGAACGGGTCTGAGGGAGGGGGCGAAAAAGGTGCCTAACAGTGATCAAAAAGAAGAAAGGGGGGAAAGGTGAATCAAGAGGAGGTCGATTTAGGGCAGTGGTAAATCCGGCGGTACAAGGTGCTGACCAGCGGGGTGAAATCAGTCTAGGAGGCTTTCAACAACCGCAAAATGGACGATCCAGGACATGGACCCCAAATAACTCGCCACAAAATGGCGGGACTGCAGGCAAAAAAAAATCCAGTCGAAAAGGCCAACAAGAAAAACATACCCCAGGAGCAAATCTGAGCGGGTCTGATCAGCATTGCTCAAAGATAGTGGGGTAAGGGACAGCGGCGTGGCGTGTCGCAAACTGGAGTAGAGTTAAGTGTTCTGGAGTGGCGTGCATTAGAGTTGAGTGGAGAAGGGTGAAGTGGAGTGTCATCATATAGCATACAGTGTTGTGGAGGGAATAGAGTGGCGTAGAGTGGAAGGGCGTGGAGTTGAGTGGCGTCAAGTGGAGTACAGTGTCAGAGTTGAGTGGAGTGGCATAGTGTGTTGTGGAGTGGTGTACAGCAGAGTGGAGTGGCATAGAGGGTGTTGGGTAGAGTGGAGTAGAGTGTTGTAGAGTAAAGTGGGGTAGAGTGGAGTAGATAGTCATAGAGTGGAGTGGAGTAGAGTTGAGTAGCATCAATTGGAGTGGCACAGTGTCACAGAGCAGAGTGGCATTGAGTGTCAGTGGAGTGGTATTGAGTAATGGAGTAGTGTATCATAGAATAGAGTGAAGTAAAGTGGAATGGAGTGGCATATAGCCATCCACAAATTGTCTGTGGGCACATACACACAAAATATTGGGAAGCAACCTGCTCAAACATGTAACAGTAAGACATGCATAACCCAACTGCCCACAAACACTGGTGACTGCCACTCATACTCACCTGCACATTTTGCAATTTTACATCACTAGCTGTAGAAAGATTTCAGGGACACAACAATAGTACACAACTTCCATAACAATTGCACACTGCCACACTCAAGGTGCTCTCTTCTTATACAGATTTCTTTTACACTCAGCCATGCACTGATGTGTTACAAATGTGCCCTACACATTGAGACATACACACACTTTACTGTTGACATACAAAGGGCCCCGCTCCCCCCTGCTTGGGTGATGTGGACTGGAGCCACGGCTGTGTCTTAAGTAGGGCACTACTGACATCTTAATGAGCACATTCACTTCCTTCATACCATCCTCACCCCTAGCATATGTTTTAAGTAGATGAGTTGTTACCATGTTTTTGAGCATGCACTCTGCAAGTATGTCTTGGAGGTCATGCAATGATGGCATAATATTTATCACGTCTGCTATGACTGTGTTTTAAAATAGTAACTAATCAGGATGGGGTATTAAACTAGGAATAACTGACAAAATGTTATTGTGCTCATACATGGTCTGCATTTTGTTAAAGTTGCATTAATGGCAGGTGTCAGTAAGTCTCTAAAATAAGTACAGATGAACAACCATATCACATAAGTTGTTTTCCTAGTAACAAAAACTCACAAAAAGGTGAAAACTGAACTTCCCCACTTCGCAAGGCAATATCACAGTGATGCATAATGAAAATTAATCATGTCTGTATAGCTGTTACTTGAGGTCCATCAGTTCAGATGAAGGGCTACATTCACAGACCGTCCCTATGGCTCCAATAAATGTCCTATCTTGCTGTTGACTTCTCTAAAGATGAAAGTGCTGGCAGCCATGATATGGTAGCAGGTACAGCTTTTGTAGGTAGAAGTTGTCCCAATTAAATATGGCGTTGGCGCTAGGCCCAGTATGAGCCATGAACTGCATGCACAGATGAGCGTTCACATAACAGATTGTACTGTGCCAGTTAGATGCCGCGTTTGTAGGCTTCCTGCATTTCTTATCTTAATATAGCACAGCTGTGGGTTGATTGTGCACCTTTTTTAACATGTTCATGTTAATGGCAACGTCCATGAGCAGCAATTAACATGAAAACTTAAAAAAAAAAAGGCACAGAATCACACCCACAGCCCAGCACTATTAAGAGAAGAAATGTAGCAAGTCTACAAACACAGCGTTTGCTTTTAAGTGATTCTAAAAACCACACGCTGTGTTTGGTGCTGCATTTCTTTTGTTGTCCAGAGTGTGGCTGCAGGGCATATCGTGTGCTTTGTTTAAAGCATTCATGTTAATTGCAGCTCGTCACGCTCTGCAATTAACACGAATACTTAAACAGAGGCACACAATGAGCCCCACCGCCGCACTCAAAACAAAAGGAATTTAGCAAAATGCCTCTCCCTCAGCATGTGAGAACTGTCCGTGGTCTCGGAATGTGTGTGCGCGCCACACACACAACAGTGCGCACTCGGGGGCACTGAGGTGCGCGGCGCCCAGGCGCGCACCTTCGTGGGAACACTGCCTAGGACCGGTTTCGGGGTTTCACCCCTCTTCAGCCAGGATAGCTTGAATCCAGTGGCACAGTGAGCCTGGGCCCCACGTCTGGGCATACCTGGCGCACATAGGGCGAGAAAGCAAAAGACACACAATTGATGGATGGAATGCAGAACCAATCAAAACATTCACCCCAAGTCAAGAGATCTGGGTTAAATCCATTATTCTTTTGCTCACCATACCACCCCAGTTTAGGTCTGGCCAATTGCAAATCATTCTTAGCCCTGTGCCTCATGGGAACAGTCCAGCCCGAACTACCAAGCCAGGTCCTCCCTGGACCGGAAACAAGCATCCTAGGACCGGTTTCGGGGTTTCACCCATCTTCAGCCAGGACAGCTTGAATCCAGTGGCACAGTGAGCCCGGGCCCCACATCTGGGCGTACCCGGCACACTTAGGGCGAGTAAGCAAAAGACACACAGTTGATGGATGAAATGTAGAACCAATCAAAACATTCACCCCCAGTCAAGAGATCTGGGTTAAATCCATCATTCAATCCTGGTGGGCATTAAAAAACAAATGTGTGCACTGGAATTGGGGGAAGGATTGGTCAAAAGGTGGTCAGTGAGATCTATGAGGATGTGATCATGGTCAGGCAAATGAGATGGGTGGGTAGAGGGCCAAAAAGCATTGCAGGGGACTGTGTGATTTTAAATTTTCGTTCCCCTTTAATAGCTGGGAGGGTCATCTATGTAGGTAATGCGACTGTCCTGGAGCCCAACAAAATCACTGCAGTCCCACTGGGATTCTTCTATAGACCTGAAGAGTCTTGCATTGGCTTGCAGCATCGCGGGTCATTCGAGGAAGGCAGAAGGGGCACGCAAGGGACTATGCGGGTAAAGGCCCATAGAACCTTGAAGGAGTCTTGGAAGGTGGGTAATATATTTGAGTCACTCTCTGAGCTAAGAGAACAAGACTGACTCGAATTACAACTCGAGGTATCCCTCGCTACTTCTTTAAAAGGTGGGGCTGGAATTCAAACTTTAGACTCTAATTTCACACAAGGAAAGACTGCTGTGTGCCTAGGGTGAAGGATTACGAAGATCATCTTCATGGAATTGCTACACTGACTAGTTTCTGCTAAGTACACACCTGGGCGATAGGGGATCTTCTGTAGTATCAAACTTGATGTATGTAGTCACAAACTAAACATCTAGGCCAGCACAGTATAAAACAATGGTGTAAAATAGTCACACATGGCGCATCTCTGTGTTCTTCCACTGAATGTCATAAGAACAAGTCACAATTACATAATAAAGTATATTTCCTTCCCAAACCATACTGTATAGGACAGTACATTAATTAAAAGCCTGTCACTAAGAAAACCATAAATCAATCATCGCAGATTTGAACTCTGTTCTTCAGTTATGTGCACACAGCATCCATTTGTTCTTACCCCTACTCTTTTGTAAGGCGCTTTCTTCTTGAAATCAATTAACTAAGGGATTCTACTGTGACAAAATGGAGGTAAGAGCGACATATGTTCAAACTCTGCACTGTTCCCGCCCTTTGACGCCTCCTTTCCATAGATTATCTGGGTTTGGAACTATGCAACACAACCCCATTTTGAGATGTGCTCACTTCAACCTTTCAGTATACCTTGCATTGGAAAATTGATCGACTGTGTTGTTTATGTGGCTTTACATTGCTATGAGAAGAGACACAAAGAGGGGAAAATAAAGGGCAGCACCAGGAGAACAGTGAAACGATTCCAAGGGCAATGAAGGAGACACAGACACTAAGAACATTCGATATCCTGAGGCATTGAAACGAGGAACAGTTGTGCACCAACCACTATAATAAGGAGGAAACGGGAGAGCGAAGTGCGGCGACCTCAGTCCGCCATTGATGGTGTTCATCTTGAGGCATTGACCCCGTTTTATCTCGTTTGAGAAAAAAATGCAGTTTAATTGAAGGTTCATACTGAGCTGGCTTGTCAATGTTAAAGGAAATCATTGACAACTTTATCAGAGTAAAAGGAAGAATGGAGGGGTGATTTGCAAATTTCAGTATTGTCAGTTCTCAAAAGAACTTTGCCAGAAATGCAGGGGAGGGTAGTGTATCTGTTTGAGTGCTGCAAGTTCTTAGGTGATGAGGATCAGAGGGAAATTTTCTAGAGCGATTGTGGGCTGTGGACGCAGAGAGAATGCATTTAACATGGATGACAGCATTCTTCTCATCATCTTTTGTGTATTTGCTGTAACACAGGTGGCTATGGGTATGTCCAGACAGGAGTCCATTGCTCAATTCACCACAGGATATACACTATACCTCACTGATGATGCCTAATAAGGCCAAAACCGTTCAGGGGTTGCTTGTGTTCCAGTCTGGTGGGGAACTCACCTGTCAGTTCAGGATAAACTCTTCCCCATGAGTAGTATGGTTGGTACTTATTTGCATAGTGTGGGCCTCTTTCTAAATTAGCATAGTGGGCAAAAAAGGATGGGTTGGGGAAAAGATGTCAGCTGACTACTATAGCTCCTGATGGTGACTAGACACACAGTAATAAGATATTCCAAGACATCAACATATTTAATATATCAATGTAGAATTTGTTGGCCTACCCATTATGACCATGTACTGATTGCTGCTCTCATAGGCCACAGTTTTTCTCTTGCTTTCTCTGCACTATTATGTCCATGTTTCTGTCAGTTTTTTTCTTACTATGGCTTACTTGCTCTTTTTGTCTGAGCCCTTTTTAATGGGAACTTTTTGATGCATTCAATATTCTACTCCCTAACATATGCTGGTCTAATAGTAACAAGTTTCTAAATGCAATCCCCTTTTGTTTATTTCTCTAGTGCACCAATGACCAGCAGCGGTCTGTGCAGGTAAGCGTGGTGGGGTGGGGGGATGTAGACAGGCAATAGAATAGGATTTATTTAATTTTTCCTATTCCGTCATCTGTCGACTTCCCCCCTTCCTGCCCCACACTTCCCCCCCCGCCCCACCGCGTTTACCTGCACGGACTGCCACTGCCAATGACTAGTGGGCTAGAAAACTGCCTTGGACTTCCCACAACAAACCCCTTTGGAGTATCCAAAATTATGTGTAATCCATTGGAGGATCCCTCCTTATTCAAAATTAGTCCAGAGGATCCCCTTATGAAGGAGGATTTACTAAGGAAATCACAAATACTGTGCCAGATTTTAGAAATAATTCCCCAATTTCCCTGCACTTCTCCCCTCCTCCCACTTCAGGACATTTCAGAAGAGTCTGGGTAAAAAACAGCATCCCTGCATTGTTATTCTGGATTTAGTAATTCAAATGTGGGTGGTGACTTCAGGTATTTACAAGGAAAGCATAATGAAGTCCTCAGTATTCCAAACCAGAATACAGGCAAAATTAGGGCCCTACATGAAAGAAAGAGCAGAGCTGTGAGAAAAACATTAGTTCCTTTCACAGAACTTTAACATATGGAGGGGGGAGGATAATCCATTGTAGAGGAAGGCCAGTCTCTAAGAGGATTACATGGAAGTTGGAGATACCAAGGATGTACAATCAGTTCATTTTTATCAAAGTTTGTCAGAATTTTCCCAGATATGTAACATGTCACCTTAATGGACACCGTTTAGGGGTCATGAGGTAGGAATTCCACATCTGCCAGTGAAAAATATCTGTCAATTCACGTTTTAATTTTCTGTAGGAGCCAAGAGATATTACTCAATTTTGTGTACATTTTTGTGCATTCATTAGGTGTGGTGTATAATACACTTACTTATAGCGGTTTCCAGACACCTCCCTTCATCCTTTGGTCGGTAATTAATTCATTCACATTCTTTTTCCACCCACTACAGCATTAAGCTTGGGACAATGGGTCAGCCCACTTAAGCTATTAGCTAACTGGGCATGTTACCCTTACCATCCAGCATTGATCACGTTGTACCTTCACCAGGCCATTTTACAGAGCTAATGTAGCTGTACCTCAAGTTGTTACAATGTATTACTTTACACTGAAAGTTGTTACAATGGAAATAAGTGCAAGTAAGTAAGTAGTATGGGTATTTAGGATTCAGGGATTGGTGCGATACTGGGTGGTAAGAGTTTTTTTTAGAGGTCACAGATTGTTAGGGGTAAGGGGTTCTAACCACCACTCTAGTTAGGGTAAGCTAGATGCACAATCAGATAACACGTGCTCACCCTCTAGTAGCTTGTCACAGAACAGTCAGACTTATCTACAAAGGCAATGTGTAGAGTATTTGTGCAACACACACAGTAATACAATGAAAACACCACAAAAATACTCCACATAGGTTTAGAAAAATAGAGAATATTTATCTGAGCAAAATAATGAACATCCAATAAGTCAAAGTGAAGATATTAATTTTTAAAGAATAAACCAAAAATAGTGCTTGGAAGTCACAAGTGTCCAAAGGTAACTTAAGGTTGCGAGGGACCGGTGAAAATCCAAAGTTCAGGCTTACCGCGATGGAGGGCAGGCCCGCTACAGGACCCACGCAGGGCCTGCTGGGAAAGTATCTTGGATGTGTCATGGTACAGTAATGCACTCTTACATGTCAACGTGCATCATGATGTTGCAAAAATGATATGAACCCACCTCCTAGTGCCCTACCTGTTGTTCTCACTGTGGATGAACTTTGGCATTACCTTTAAAGCACAGGGAGGGGGGCTTTCCAGGATGTTGTCTGTCTGGTCTAGTCTTCCTGTCATTGACCTTAAATGAAGGAACAGGAATTACTACACCTCTCTAAGTGTGCCTGTTAAACCATTGGCCACCCACGGTACCCTTGGGTCTGTGTGTGTGTTGACCCCCTACCTGCGATCAAGTGAAAGGCCGCTCTCTAAATAGGGTATTGTTGCTGTCTTCCCTGGTATATGTGGCACGAGCGGGTTCACTGACAGAGATACAACACAATCAAACTCTCCAACATACACATGTGCAGATATCACTGTTAATTAAATGCCCGTAGATTACATACTCAATATCTCTGAACGAAGCCATATAATGGAGATACCCTTGAAATCGATACTGGAGTCGCAAAATAAGATTGTGCAGAATTTCTATGGTCTTGTACCTTTTCAGAACTCAAGCTGCAGAAAGAAATTGGAAGATGTTGATGATGACTCAATGTGTCTTGCTGGCTGAAGAGAGCTGACAAGGACTCTACTGACCGGATCCGCAGGAGAGAAATTCACGCTCTGGGTCCTCAATGCAAAGCACGAATCAGCAGTCAGGCATGGGTTATAAAGGCCACTCCCGAGACTGCTCCCCAGATGCTGTTGGTGCCATGGATTGGCCGCATGGGGTTCAACAACTAAAGCACGGTTGGGCCAATCCAGAAGTGAGTCAATATGGCCTTACAGTCTAAAGCACAATTGGGAACTTGCAAGCGGAAGTGTGAAAAACATATTGGGCATAACTCTCTATGTCCTACAGCTGTTTAAGGAACTGGTTAGTGATCCACAAGAGATTGCAGGTATTGCCAGAACTGAACATGACATAATCCAGTAGCACAAAAGGCAGTAAAATGTTGTGGCACCGTACATGAAGCAGTACAACAGCAGTATTGTCGTACAGTACAGTAAACATTACAACAAAACTAGACAGTACTGAAGGCAGTATACAGAACATAGGATGTTTTACTGGGTTGTGGCCTAGACTCAAGACATGGGTTTACAACAGGATCGGGCGACACTTGGGTGCCGATTACGATCCTGTAAAAAACGGGTACGAACCGTCGGTCAGAGCGTTTTCTCCGGCCGACTCGTACCCGGTTGTAAAACTTTACAAACATGCAAGTACGATTCGCACAGAAACACCATTTCCGTACGAATCGTAAAAAACACCGTCCGACGAAAATATACATACGAATGTGATCTGGGAATGCCCCGACGTGACGTCGGGACGCTGTCAGGCAGCGTTTCACGACCCAGGAAGTACGATTCGAACCGACAGCAGTCCGGACGGCAATATTTTTACGGCACCCAAAAAGTGCCGGAAAAGCGAAGTATGCCGCAAAACGACCAGAATAGGGGGCCCGGTACATGCCGTAACCCCCCCCCAGCCCCCGTGAGTACGCGCCGTACCCCCCCAGCCCCCGTGAGTATGCGCCGTACCCCCCCCAGCCCCCGTGAGTACGCGCCGTAACCCCCAGCCCCCGTGAGTACGCGCTGAACCCCCCGTGTATGTACACCCCTGTACGTTCGAGTCGTACCCCCACCCGTGTATGTACGCCCCTGTACGTGTCGAACCCCCCCGTGTATGTACACCCCTGTACGTGTCGAACCCCCCTGTGTATGTACACCCCTGTACGTGTCGAACCCCCCGTGGGGGTACGCACCGTACATACACGGGTGGGGGTACGACTCGAACGTACAGGGGTGTACATACACGGGGGTTCGACACGTAGAGTGGTGTACATACACGGGGGGTTCGACATGTACAGGGGTGTACATACACGGGGGTTCAACACGTACAGGGGTGTACATACACGGGGGTTCGACACGTACAGGGGTGTACATACACGGGGGGGTTCAACATGTACAGGGGTGTACATACACGGGGGTTCGGCGCGTACTCACGGGGGCTGGGGGGGTACGGCGCGTACTCACGGGGGCTGGGGGGGTGGGTCGGCGCGTATGTGGGCACATGTCTCCATGGTTGCAATGGGAGTTCAGTGCGGACGGTGTTTTTACCATACGGTTGTGACATCGGACGCACGGGATGGATCGTACTTGCGCGGTCGGACTTCACTTTTCACGTTTGTACGGTAAATCGTCCGGGGAGGTGTCGGACACATTTTCCGACCCGAGGACGTGTGGGGAATTATTCCCAATGCGACTCGTATGGAGTTTTTCCCATGCGAATCGTAATTGGCAGTTTGTACGGCACTTGTACGATTCGTACGGTAAAAAGACCGGATACGAGTCGTACGGGGAATATTTTTACAGGATCGTAATCGGCACCTTGGTGTGTCTATCTTTCCCATGCAGTTGGGTCACTGTATCGCCGTGGAGCTTCGCTGAAGTGAAGGCAATGTGTTGTCGTTGAGCCGCACAGAGTGTTGTCGTCAAGTGGTGCAGGCTCTGGAACTGCTGTCGTCAGGCAGCTGCTGCGTCAGCATCGAACGGTGATGCGTCAGAAGTTCTCACGCAATCAATGATTTGAGTTCGGTTTTGATGAAAATAGCTGCAGAACCCACTTCTGAGGCCTGAGGCTTGAAGGGGGCACCTCAGCAATGGGTAGGACTCACAGAAGGCAGAGTCCACCAGTGCCTAGCAGGGTTGTGGAAAGTCTTCTATTGCCCCTGAGACTTCAGAAAACAGAAGGGAAGCTGGAATGGCCTGGAGATCACTTGGAGGGATGGCAGAGTCCTTCTAGCAGTGTCAGAGAGCAGCAGGCAGAAGGGCACACGCAGAAAAACAGTGCTTCCAGAGAAGCAGTCCAGATGAGTCCTTTAAGAAGCACAGCAGTCCATTCTGACAGAGGTTCAGTTCAAGATCCAGAAGTGTCTGCTTTTAGGTGGTCAGAGACTCTGTACTTATACCCAAAAGTGCCTTTGATGTAGAGGTAACTTCAAATGAACTCTATGAAGTGCACAAGGAACCCTTTCAACACAGTCCTGTCTACCAGACTAACCCTGTGGGGCAAATCAGTGCTGTGTGTGTGAACACTACCTATTGAAGTGTAAGTGTCAGCCCCTCCCATTCCACCCTGCCCAGGAAGACCCATCAGATTGCAGATGAGTGCTCAGAATGCAGATGAGCCTCACCTTCCTGTGTTTGTGGCTGTCTAGAGGGAATAAACAAAGTGTAGCTGTCACCCAACCCAGATGTGTATCGGAGACGGGCTGCAAAGGACACAGACTTGTAAGCACAGAGAAATGTCCACTTTCTAAAAGTGGCATTTCTAAAACCGTAACGTTAAATCCAACTTCACCAGCAAGGAGGATTTAATCATTACCATTCCAAACATATGAAACATGAAACAACTACTCCTCTCTGATCAGGATTTACAACTTCAAAGTGTATTAAGAAATTCCCAATGCTAGTCTTGAGAGGAGTAGGCCTCACAATCGTGAAAAGTAAAATTGGCTGTTTGTCACTACCAGGACATGCAAGAAATAAAAATATTTTTAAATGCCAAGTCGAAGTGGCAGTCAGCTGCACACACAGGCCCTACAGCGGAAGGCCTGCAACAGTTAAGAAAGGCTACTTCTGTGGCTGGCACAAATAGTGCTGCAGTTCAACTAGTAGCATTCAATTTACAGGCCCTGTGTATATGGCATATCCTTTTACAAGGGACTTACAAGTAAATTAAATGTGCCAAACAGGTGTAAATCAATTATAACATGTTTAAAGAAGAGAGCACCTGCACCTTAGCACTGGTTAGCAATGCTAAAGTGCCTCAGAGTCCTAAAGCCAACAAAAGGAAGGCTAAAAAAGAGGAGGAAGGCAACAAGTTTGGGGTGACGCTTCTGAGTGGGCCATTTTCCAACAAAGGGGTATTTAGAGGCCAGGAATGGGTGGTGCTTAGAGGTAGTAAGGGGATTTCAGGGTTCTGGGGGTTGGGTAGTACTAAAGGGTAGTAAGTTGTTTTAGGGCTCATGGATTGGGTAGTGCTAATATTAAGGGATTTTTAAGGTTCAGGGATGGACAGTGCTAAGGGGTTGTAAGGGGATTTTATGTTTTGGGATGGGCAATTCTAAGGAGTAGTAAGGGGTTTTAGGGTTCAGGGCTTGGGTAGTGTTTAGGGATTATTAATGGCTTCTTATGGTTCAGAAATGGGTAGTGTTTACTGGTTAGGAAGGAGTTTTGGGGGTTCATGTATTGGGTAGTGTTTAGAGGTTATTATTGTCTTATTGGGGTTGGGGGATGGGTAGTGGTTATAGGTATTACATATTTTTTTATTGCTAAGGGCAGTTATGGGTTTTTAGGGTTCCATGACGGGTGTTGTTTAAGGGATAGTAAGGTGTTATAGGCTTCAGGGATGGGTAGGGGTATGATGTAGCGGAAATCACATTTTATTCGTAGGGGTGCATTATAATCACACGTGTAGAGCGCACCCGCATGTAATCCTTTGTTGTATTAACATGAAGTGTTAATATTCGAATTGTATTAACTCAAAACGTGGTGTGCTTAGGGCTTTGAAAAGTATCATGGAGAATTAACTTAGAAAGTGAATGTAACTAGTGGTAAACATTAATGTGAAGAACTCGTGTTGTGAAATTATTCATGTACTAAACGTGTTTATAAATTGTGTTATTTTAAATGTAGGTAAATGTGATAATTGAATGTGCCTTATTTTCTATACTGATTCGTAAAGCTCAGATATTGGTTTCCTATGTTAGCTGAATCTTGTAGACCTGAAAAGCGTTTCCCTGGAAACTCTCGCTTTAGAATTAATAGCTGAATTCCACCTGCGCTGTAGCATTTCTTCTTTCTAACGTTTTGTGTTGCAGCTGAAAGAAGCGCTCTTGTTAGCGAGAATGATGCCTTTGTTTTACTAGTCAGGCAAGGAGAGAATAAGTTACAATTGCATAGCCTTAGTCGCTAAAGGAAGGTCGTTGTGCTTCACACCGGAGAAGGCTTGGGAACCAAGGACAAATTGTTGCGAGAGAAGAAAACCATTATCCCATGGAAAACTACCTTTAGGATTGTACCCAGAGCAGATGGCGTGACCCGCAAAGACTCTTGGGAAAGATACATGAAATATTGCGATGTTGGGAGTAGGGAAAGAGCGCACTTCTTCTTCTGCCTTCGGAGAGAGATCATCTTAGAACAAGCTCTGTCTCTGTAGCTTTATGCTACATGACCCATTGACTGTGGGGAGACGTCTTAGGAAGGCTCCACAGGCTGACAGCTTTTATTCCTCTTTCTGAAGTTGCTTAAGTAGGGATGTCATCTTAGTGTGAGTGTATGGTATAGATTGATGCTTTATACCCGCCAACCCTCGATGCAGGGAAACGTGGACTCATGCTTTCTGATCCTCTGCACCCTGTTTCTCGAATTAATTGTTTTACATATGCTATATCATCTTAATTGGAGACGCATATTTGGCTTTATGCTGATTCAGATGTATTTCTACACGCTCATCTTGAGGTGTCTTTGTGTCCAATTATTTCTGGCTTTGTGATTAATTAACTAACCTTACATAGTTTTCTTTGGTTACTAAGTGTCCAAAGGATTTCTTGTTGATTTAATTGGCAATAATAATGAGTTTTCTTCCCTCTACGCTTCCATGCTGCTAAAAAGAACCATCGGATTGTGATTCTAGAACAGGTCCAGAATTTATGGGCCCAGCCTTTTCAGATACATGAGAGTGTATTAGTTTGAGGTTCAGTGGTGGCCGGCATGGCTCACGGGTGGTGGGCGGGTGTGGGGGGAGTCACGCAAAGGGTCACGATTGCGGGAGGGAGAAAAATAAAAATAAAATCACTTACCTTGTCGCCACCGGGTCCCACGTCTCTGTCCCTGTTCTTCTGCCTCCGACTTCAGTAACAGGAAGCAGGCAGCCAGGCTCCCTCCCCTAAGCTAATCACAACACTACAATGCAGCGCTGTGATTGTTCTGAGTGCTGTGACATGGTGCTCAGCCAGGGGCTGGAGGGGTGGGCATGTTCTCCATGCAGGCTGTAATTCAGCCTGCACAGAGAAGTGGGAAAGTGCGCATGGCTGGTTTGGGCGGCCCGATAGGGCCAACCAAACAGGCGTTGCGCACTTAGGAGTGGGCAAACCTCTCTTCCACTGCCCTGCTCGCAGAGCAGCCCCATCCACCAGCCCGCCCACAAAGCAGCACAAACATAAAATGATAATAACTGTAAGGTATTGTCATTTTATGTTTTTGCTTCTCGCTCTGCTTGAAAGCAGTGGGGTGACGCTCCTCCGCCATAGCGGAGAAGCCGCCACTGTTGAGATTATTTATTTGTTGGGGGTGTGATTATTTATTTTATTAGGAATTTGGGTATTTATTTTTAGAGTATTTAAAGTTATTAAAAATCTATCATTACTGTATCTGTGCAGTCATAGTACTAAGAGTGGGCTGTGGGGCTAAAGGGAATTTTAGGCTATTTATTTGTTGGGGTGTGGGTAGTTATTTTGTTAGAACACTGGGTGTTCATTTTTAGGGTTTTGAAATGTATTTATTTATTTTTTAAGTTTGTGTTCATAGCACCAAGAGTGAGATGTAGAGTAATAGGGGATTAGGGTGGGAGCATTTTGCTTTTATTGTATTCCTTTTTTTAGGGATAGAATATTTTTAGGGGTTTGAGTATTTAAATTAAAGATTTTGGAAGATATTGTGATTTTAATTGTATTTTATCTGAGTGTTCAATGGTTAGGAGCAAGATGTAGCAAAATAGGGAGTGTTTTAAGTGTAGGGTATTTACACTTTTGGGTAGTGGGTATGTATTTTTTAGGGGGTTTGGGTATTATTGAATATTATTATTACCACTTTATGCATTTTTATAATTTCAATTACACATATTAAATGTAATTAATTAAGCTATAAACATATTATATTTGAATCAATAATTTATTTAAAAACTGTAATAAACATATTTAAAAAGCACTATTGTCAGAGAAAAATATATCTCCCCTGAGTACTCAAGCAGATATGCCCACCAATGGATATAGTTCACCCTGCCTTTCGGCCATGATGAGTTTTCCATGCACCAAGACACGCAGGCTGCAATGGCAGTTTGCATGATCTTGGTGAGGGGCCCCTTAGGGTGGCGCAATTCGTGCTGCATCCCTTGGGGACCCTCTTTAGTTCCAAAAGCCCTGGGTACCAGGGGTATCACTTACTAGGGAATTATAAGTAATCTAAAGCAGTGCCAATTGTGGAGCAATGGTACAGTTTAGGGAAAGAACACTGGTGCTGGGGACCTGTTAAGCAGGAACCCAGCACACTCTCAGTCAAGTTGCATCAGATACCAGGCATAAAGTGGGGGGTAACCATGTCAAAAGGGGCACTTTCCTAAACTACCCCCCCCCCCAAACAAAAGAGGATGAGACTAACAAGAGTCTTCATTATCTAAGTGGAAGAACCTGGAAAGGCCATCTGCATTGACATGGTCTGTCCATGTCGATGTTCTACTGTAAAGTTCATTCCCTGTAGGGAGATAGACCACCTCAAAAGTATGGGGTTTTCACCTTTCCTCTGCATAAGTCATCTGAGAGGTCTGTGGTTGGTTTGAACAAGGAAGTGAGAACCAAACAGGTAGAGTCTCGGCTTCTTCAGGGACCAAACCACAGCAAAGGCTTCCCTCTCAATGGCAGTCCAGCGTTGTTCCCTGGGGAGTAACCTCCTGCTTAGAAAAGCAACTGGCAGGTCATGGCCATCGTCATTGGTTTGGGACAGGACCACTCCTATCCCTTGCTTAGAGGTATCAGCCTACACAATGAACTGTCTAAAGTAATCTGGAGCTTTGAGAATGGGTGTTGAGCACATTGCCTCTTTTAGGGTCTCAAAATCATTTTGACAACTAACTGTCCAGTTTACCTCTTTAGGCATTTTCTTGCAGATGAGTTCTGTGAACCGGGCCACAATGAAACCATACCCCCTCACAAACTTCCTGTAATACCCAGTCAAGCCACGGAATGCCTTGACTTTGCCTTGACTTTGGTCTGTGTTGTTGGAGCTTCCTAATCCAAAGTGGTCTGGGCTTTGAGTTGCTAGGGTTGAACTTGGCCTCCACCTACAAGGTGGCCCAAGTATACAACCATGCCCTGCCCTATCTGGCCTGCAGTCTGCAGGGCCAGCAAGACTTTGCCAAGGTTTATCAGGTGATCCTGCCAGGTGGAACTATAGACAGCAATATTCTTCAAGATAAGCTGCACTAAAATCTTCCAGCCCAGCTAGGACTTAGTTTACCAACTCTTTAAGATGGCAGATGTGTTTGTTAAAGCAAACACAAGAAGATGATGGACAGAGCGCTAAAACTTTTCAGACACTCACCCCCAGTCACAGATCTGGGTTGAATCACTAATCGTTCATTAGCTCACTTCACCACCCCGGTTCAGACCCAGCCATATGCAAATCAGTCTTGACCCTGTATCGCATGGGAATAGTCCAGCCCGAACTGCAAAGGCAGGTCTTCCCTGGACTGGAAAAAAGCATCCTGGGAGCGGTTTCAGGGTACGATTCCTCATCAGCCAGACTAGCTTGAATGCAGTGGCAGACTGAGCAAAAGACCCACGTCTGGGCATACTCTGCCAACTAAGGCAAACAAAGTGAACACAAGGAGATGGTGAACGGAGCACTGAAACTTTTCAGACACTCACACCCAGTAACAGATCTGTGTTGAATCCATCAGCGTCCTTTAGCTCACTTCACTACCCCAGTTCAGACCCAGCCATATACTAATCAGTTTTGACCCTGTTCTTCATGGGAACGGTCCAGCCCAAACTATCAAGCCATGTCTTTCCTGGACAGGAAACAAGCATCCTGGGACCAGTTTCGCGCTTGACTGTTCCCATGAGGAACAGGGTCAAGACTTATTTACATATGGCTGGGTCTGAACCGAGAGATCTTCTGTGTACCTTGCGCTACCTGAGCCATCCTTGCTAGAGGCAGGTGCCCTTAGCACATTGTGTCGTTTTTGAGGTAGCGGTACGATATTTTCTCCTTTGAGTGGTGTCATAGTAGGGTCATCTTCCTACCTCACTCCACCCTGGTTCTTATGGTCGGTGGCCTCATCCATAGTATGGGCCAGCTCATACTCTGCCAACAGCTTCTGAAGCATTGCGGTGGTAGGGTTTGAGCCAGTTATGATTGGTATCCTTTGCAGAGGAGCTTAAACTACTTAAATGTAAGCTGCAGTTAGGTGGCACGGTCAAGCTCCTTAGCCACATCCCCTCGAAGTACCATTATCGCACCAACGCTGGAACCTTTTTGAAAGTAGAAAAAATCCAAACTATACTAAGCTTTTAAATTGTAAACAGTTTTAAACTTCAGGGACTTAACGAAGGCCCTAGCAGTTAATTTTAGAAATTTTGAAAAAATCCACAATTGGAAACAATTAACTTTTAACTAAAGGTAATTTTTGGATTTACTTGTGTAGTAACTTATTGACCAAGTGGTATCAGCAAACGCAAAGTCGTAGACCCCACCACTGTTCAACCAATGTAGGAAGCTGTCTCTCTGTATAGTGTACTAAAACAAAGTACACTGTGCACAGAGTCCAGAGAGTCCTCAAATTGGTTTACTGAGGCTAAAGTAGATAATACTAATGTTCTCTTTTGTGGTAGTGTGGGTGAGCAGTTAGGCTTATCAGAGGGTAGTGCTAAGTATTTGTTGTACTCACAGAGGAAATAAATGAGACACACACTCAAAGAATAAATCCAAGGCCAATTTAGAAAAATAACACCTCTTTTTATATATATTTCAAACTCAAGAACTTTGTTCAAGGTAAGTACAGTTTTCAAAAGAAAATATTCACAGGTAAACGTTTCAGACCTGTGCGCTTTTACACACAATGGATTTTTGTGGTAGGAAAAGTACAAGGTGCATAAAAATAGGTACAGTCGGTTTCAGGGGTTCACTTTATTGAATTAAAATAGTAGTGGGCCAAGGTTCAAAGTACTACCAGCAGTTCTTCGGGAACCACCTGAGTTCTACCAGGGGCAGGGTGCAGGTGAGGCTGGTACCTGGTGCGCTACGGAGGAGGGAGGCTACCTGAAAAGAGGCTACACAGGGGGACTTGCAAGAAAGTCCGAGGGCTCCCAAACAGGGGTTCAGGTGAGAAGGGATCTTGGAGCATGGGTGCACAGCCGGTTCACTGGGATCTGGGCTGGGAGGCTCAGGAGCAGGGTAGTTTGGTCAACTGGGCTGGGTGCGCAAAGAAGCACCTCAAGGTCAGGGACAAACAGCTAGAAGAAGAGAAATCAAGGCAGCTGGGCCATTCTCAAAGTGGGTCTCAGTGAGGCTGATGTCCCTCGATGGCTGCATGGTCCTGATGCAGTGAGAGTTCGGACTGAATAATCATGGTGTAGGGCGTCAGATATCCCGGAGGTTGGTACTGCATGGCTCTGATTGGTCCTGGTGTCTTCACACTCAGTGGAGAGACAGATCTGACCTTCAAGAGAATGAGTACTATCTCCTGGTCATCTGCGGTGTTAGTTGGGCCGGGGAGATGCAAGGCGGTGGACCGGACTCTTCTTGTCATTGCCTGCAGACTTTAGGGGAGTAGCTCCTCCACTCCAAGGGATACTTTCGGTGTTGGTTTAAGTGCTGGCAGGCTAACCAAAGCTTTGGTAGCTCTACAGCTTGCAGGATGAGTCACTCTGCTGTAATTGTCGAGAGAGGGCTGAGGACAGCAGGGTATTCTTCAAAGTCCTGCTGAAGTTCTCACCAGGCAATGACTCTCCTTCGTCCTTCTGTTGATCTGTCGAATCTGAAGTTATGGGTTCAGGGCTGCCAGCTAAATACTCAATTTAGGGGCGTTAAGGGGAGTACCAAGTAGTAGCCAATGGCCTGCCTACCTGTAGGGTGACCACATCTTCTACATGACCACTTCTTGTGGGAAGTGGGCATTACCCTGACACTAATAGGCCAATTCTCTCCAGCAAAGATGGAGGATTCTGAAAAGTGGGGTCCTCATCAATTGGCCCACCCTAGGGGTGGTGCTGGCTGGAAGTGGGCACAGCTCCTAATCTAATAAATTTTCCCACCTGTCTTGCTGCCAAAAAGTAGGTTCAGGACAGAGAGGTAGGCACCTCCCCTATCTGGAGGGGCCTGGGGTCGCATACCAAAGGAGACAGGGCTTTTCCACTGCCCTGCTCGCAGAGCAGCCCCGTCCACCAGCCCGCCCACAAAGCAGCACAAACATAAAATGATAATAACTGTAAGGTATTGTCATTTTATGTTTTTGCTTCTCGCTCTGCTTGAAAGCAGTGGGGTGACGCTCCTCCGCCATAGCGGAGAAGCCGCCACTGTTGAGATTATTTATTTGTTGGGGGTGTGATTATTTATTTTATTAGGAATTTGGGTATTTATTTTTAGAGTATTTAAAGTTTTTAAAAATCTATCATTACTGTATCTGTGCAGTCATAGTACTAAGAGTGGGCTGTGGGGCTAAAGGGAATTTTAGGCTATTTATTTGTTGGGGTGTGGGTAGTTATTTTGTTAGAACACTGGGTGTTCATTTTTAGGGTTTTGAAATGTATTTATTTATTTTTTAAGTTTGTGTTCATAGCACCAAGAGTGAGATGTAGAGTAATAGGGGATTAGGGTGGGAGCATTTTGCTTTTATTGTATTCCTTTTTTTAGGGATAGAATATTTTTAGGGGTTTGAGTATTTAAATTGAAGATTTTGAAGATATTGTGATTTTAATTGTATTTTATCTGAGTGTTCAATGGTTAGGAGCAAGATGTAGCAAAATAGGGAGTGTTTTAAGTGAAGGGTATTTACACTTTTGGGTAGTGGGTATGTATTTTTTAGGGGGTTTGGGTATTATTGAATATTATTATTACCACTTTATGCATTTTTATAATTTCAATTACACATATTAAATGTAATTAATTAAGCTATAAACATATTATATTTGAATCAATAATTTATTTAAAAACTGTAATAAACATATTTAAAAAGCACTATTGTCAGAGAAAAATATATCTCCCCTGAGTACTCAAGCAGATATGCCCACCAATGGATATAGTTCACCCTGCCTTTCGGCCATGATGAGTTTTCCATGCACCAAGACACGCAGGCTGCAATGGCAGTTTGCATGATCTTGGTGAGGGGCCCCTTAGGGTGGCGCAATTCGTGCTGCATCCCTTGGGGACCCTCTTTAGTTCCAAAAGCCCTGGGTACCAGGGGTATCACTTACTAGGGAATTATAAGTAATCTAAAGCAGTGCCAATTGTGGAGCAATGGTACAGTTTAGGGAAAGAACACTGGTGCTGGGGACCTGTTAAGCAGGAACCCAGCACACTCTCAGTCAAGTTGCATCAGATACCAGGCATAAAGTGGGGGGTAACCATGTCAAAAGGGGCACTTTCCTAAACTACCCCCCCCCCCAAACAAAAGAGGATGAGACTAACAAGAGTCTTCATTATCTAAGTGGAAGAACCTGGAAAGGCCATCTGCCTTGACATGGTCTGTCCATGTCGATGTTCTACTGTAAAGTTCATTCCCTGTAGGGAGATAGACCACCTCAAAAGTATGGGGTTTTCACCTTTCCTCTGCATAAGTCATCTGAGAGGTCTGTGGTTGGTTTGAACAAGGAAGTGAGAACCAAACAGGTAGAGTCTCGGCTTCTTCAGGGACCAAACCACAGCAAAGGCTTCCCTCTCAATGGCAGTCCAACGTTGTTCCCTGGGGAGTAACCTCCTGCTTAGAAAAGCAACTGGCAGGTCATGGCCATCGTCATTGGTTTGGGACAGGACCACTCCTATCCCTTGCTTAGAGGTATCAGCCTACACAATGAACTGTCTAAAGTAATCTGGAGCTTTGAGAATGGGTGTTGAGCACATTGCCTCTTTTAGGGTCTCAAAATCATTTTGACAACTAACTGTCCAGTTTACCTCTTTAGGCATTTTCTTGCAGATGAGTTCTGTGAACCGGGCCACAATGAAACCATACCCCCTCACAAACTTCCTGTAATACCCAGTCAAGCCACGGAATGCCTTGACTTTGCCTTGACTTTGGTCTGTGTTGTTGGGGCTTCCTAATCCAAAGTGGTCTGGGCTTTGAGTTGCTAGGGTTGAACTTGGCCTCCACCTACAAGGTGGCCCAAGTATACAACCATGCCCTGCCCTATCTGGCCTGCAGTCTGCAGGGCCAGCAAGACTTTGCCAAGGTTTATCAGGTGATCCTGCCAGGTGGAACTATAGACAGCAATATTCTTCAAGATAAGCTGCACTAAAATCTTCCAGCCCAGCTAGGACTTAGTTTACCAACTCTTTAAGATGGCAGATGTGTTTGTTAAAGCAAACACAAGAAGATGATGGACAGAGCGCTAAAACTTTTCAGACACTCACCCCCAGTCACAGATCTGGGTTGAATCACTAATCGTTCATTAGCTCACTTCACCACCCCGGTTCAGACCCAGCCATATGCAAATCAGTCTTGACCCTGTATCGCATGGGAATAGTCCAGCCCGAACTGCAAAGGCAGGTCTTCCCTGGACTGGAAAAAAGCATCCTGGGAGCGGTTTCAGGGTACCATTCCTCATCAGCCAGACTAGCTTGAATGCAGTGGCAGACTGAGCAAAAGACCCACGTCTGGGCATACTCTGCCAACTAAGGCAAACAAAGTGAACACAAGGAGATGGTGAACGGAGCACTGAAACTTTTCAGACACTCACACCCAGTAACAGATCTGTGTTGAATCCATCAGCGTCCTTTAGCTCACTTCACTACCCCAGTTCAGACCCAGCCATATACTAATCAGTTTTGACCCTGTTCTTCATGGGAACGGTCCAGCCCAAACTATCAAGCCATGTCTTTCCTGGACAGGAAACAAGCATCCTGGGACCAGTTTCGCGCTTGACTGTTCCCATGAGGAACAGGGTCAAGACTTATTTACATATGGCTGGGTCTGAACCGAGAGATCTTCTGTGTACCTTGCGCTACCTGAGCCATCCTCGCTAGAGGCAGGTGCCCTTAGCACATTGTGTCGTTTTTGAGGTAGCGGTACGATGTTTTCTCCTTTGAGTGGTGTCATAGTAGGGTCATCTTCCTACCTCACTCCACCCTGGTTCTTATGGTCGGTGGCCTCATCCATAGTATGGGCCAGCTCATACTCTGCCAACAGCTTCTGAAGCATTGCAGTGGTAGGGTTTGAGCCAGTTATGATTGGTATCCTTTGCAGAGGAGCTTAAACTACTTAAATGTAAGCTGCAGTTAGGTGGCACGGTCAAGCTCCTTAGCCACATCCCCTCGAAGTACCATTATCGCACCAACGCTGGAACCTTTTTGAAAGTAGAAAAAATCCAAACTATACTAAGCTTTTAAATTGTAAACAGTTTTAAACTTCAGGGACTTAACGAAGGCCCTAGCAGTTAATTTTAGAAATTTTGAAAAAATCCACAATTGGAAACAATTAACTTTTAACTAAAGGTAATTTTTGGATTTACTTGTGTAGTAACTTATTGACCAAGTGGTATCAGCAAACGCAAAGTCGTAGACCCCACCACTGTTCAACCAATGTAGGAAGCTGTCTCTCTGTATAGTGTACTAAAACAAAGTACACTGTGCACAGAGTGTCCTCAAATTGGTTTACTGAGGCTAAAGTAGATAATACTAATGTTCTCTTTTGTGGTAGTGTGGGTGAGCAGTTAGGCTTATCAGAGGGTAGTGCTAAGTATTTGTTGTACTCACAGAGGAAATAAATGAGACACACACTCAAAGAATAAATCCAAGGCCAATTTAGAAAAATAACACCTCTTTTTATATATATTTCAAACTCAAGAACTTTGTTCAAGGTAAGTACAGTTTTCAAAAGAAAATATTCACAGGTAAACGTTTCAGACCTGTGCGCTTTTACACACAATGGATTTTTGTGGTAGGAAAAGTACAAGGTGCATAAAAATAGGTACAGTCGGTTTCAGGGGTTCACTTTATTGAATTAAAATAGTAGTGGGCCAAGGTTCAAAGTACTACCAGCAGTTCTTCGGGAACCACCTGAGTTCTACCAGGGGCAGGGTGCAGGTGAGGCTGGTACCTGGTGCGCTACGGAGGAGGGAGGCTACCTGAAAAGAGGCTACACAGGGGGACTTGCAAGAAAGTCGGAGGGCTCCCAAACAGGGGTTCAGGTGAGAAGGGATCTTGGAGCATGGGTGCACAGCCGGTTCACTGGGATCTGGGCTGGGAGGCTCAGGAGCAGGGTAGTTTGGTCAACTGGGCTGGGTGCGCAAAGAAGCACCTCAAGGTCAGGGACAAACAGCTAGAAGAGGAGAAATCAAGGTAGCTGGGCCATTCTCAAAGTGGGTCTCAGTGAGGCTGATGTCCCTCGATGGCTGCATGGTCCTGATGCAGTGAGAGTTCGGACTGAATAATCATGGTGTAGGGCGTCAGATATCCCGGAGGTTGGTACTGCATGGCTCTGATTGGTCCTGGTGTCTTCACACTCAGTGGAGAGACAGATCTGACCTTCAAGAGAATGAGTACTATCTCCTGGTCATCTGCGGTGTCAGTTGGGCCGGGGAGATGCAAGGCGGTGGACCGGACTCTTCTTGTCATTGCCTGCAGACTTTAGGGGAGTAGCTCCTCCACTCCAAGGGATACTTTCGGTGTTGGTTTAAGTGCTGGCAGGCTAACCAAAGCTTTGGTAGCTCTACAGCTTGCAGGATGAGTCACTCTGCTGTAATTGTCGAGAGAGGGCTGAGGACAGCAGGGTATTCTTCAAAGTCCTGCTGAAGTTCTCACCAGGCAATGACTCTCCTTCGTCCTTCTGTTGATCTGTCGAATCTGAAGTTATGGGTTCAGGGCTGCCAGCTAAATACTCAATTTAGGGGCGTTAAGGGGAGTACCAAGTAGTAGCCAATGGCCTGCCTACCTGTAGGGTGACCACATCTTCTACATGACCACTTCTTGTGGGAAGTGGGCATTACCCTGACACTAATAGGCCAATTCTCTCCAGCAAAGATGGAGGATTCTGAAAAGTGGGGTCCTCATCAATTGGCCCACCCTAGGGGTGGTGCTGGCTGGAAGTGGGCACAGCTCCTAATCTAATACATTTTCCCACCTGTCTTGCTGCCAAAAAGTAGGTTCAGGACAGAGAGGTAGGCACCTCCCCTATCTGGAGGGGCCTGGGGTCGCATACCAAAGGAGACAGGGCTTTTGAAGCTTCCTGCCCTGGAATGCCCATTCTGCTTGGATGAGGTGTGAACTCCCCCCGCCCAGACCAGGCTTTGTGCCTGTCTTCCGAGAGCAAAGGCTTTCACCTAAGGAGGTCAGAAACCTGAATAGGGTGGCTGGGTGGTTGAGACCAGTCAATCAACACACTAGTAGTCGGCAGGTTTTCAGGGAACACCTCTAAGGTGCTCTCTGGGCGCATATATTAATAAATCCACCACTGGCATCAGTGTGATTTTATTAAGATGTGGTGTTTGTTATCAAACACCTTGGAGTACAGTAAACCCATCATGTAGCTGGGGAACCTGTAATCACTGGTGACCAGCCCATGTACTTATTATCTTATCCCACGATAGGAACACCTGTACGGCATGCTCCGCATGCAACTTTCGACTTGACGTTCCGCAGCTCTGTCGGCCTGTATCCAATGGCCGTAAATCGGCAAACACATGGCGTCTCGGTAGCCTGAACTGCAGGTCGCTCAGCAAACACAAAAGAGACATATTTGATCTCCTGTCCGACAACTCATTCGACGCCCTTTTCCTCACGGAGACATGGCTTCATGCCAGCTCTGGCCCAGATATTGCTGAAGCCCTTCCACCGAATTATGCCATCATTAGAAAAGACCGAACCACCGGCATTGGAGGTGGGATAGCAGTCATTTTTAAAAAAACGCTGCAATGCACGTTGGAACATATTCCCTTAACTGCCTGTGAGACGGCCCTTTTTAAACTTCAACTTCACCCTAATTTCACCATTACAGGTCTCTTGATTTATCGTCCACCTGGCCCTATACAACCTTGGGCCTCCCAACTAGTGGATTGGCTTGCTTCAATAAGGATAAATTACAACAACTTATCCATCATAGGCGACCTGAACGTTCACTTTGACGACCTAACTAACAAACCAGGAAATAATTTAGTTCAGGATCTGGCCGCCATGAACCTTACCTTACGGAACTCGGGCCCAACACACAAGGGGGGCCACCTCCTGGACCCTATTTTTTCCTGCCTTCCCCTGCTACACTGCCAGTCTGCTCTGCCCCTTGATTGGTCAGACCATTTCCTTATAAATTTCAGCGTGGATAATCATACAACTTCTAGCCTTCCGAGCGGGACTAGTAAGTCCTTCTCTAGAAATTGGAAAAAACTGGACATAAACCTTCTCGCGTCCGTCTTACTTGCTGTCCCTCAGGATGAAATATTTAACACCGAAGACATAGAGATCGTAGCCACTAAAATTAACAATTGGCTTCTAAGTGCTTTAGACATTTGTCTGCCCCAAGCTCACCAAAAATCCACCCCTCATAACTCCCCTGCCCTATGGTATAATGAACAACTGAAGGCTATAAAATCTAAATGCAAACGCCTAGAACGCCTATGGAGGAAAGACTACTCCTCGGTCGCCAGCTCGAACTACAGAAACGAGCTTAAGATTTATCATAAAGCCTGCAAAACGGCAAGAGCCAACTATGTAGCCAAATCTATCTCTGAAGCTACTAACAAATCTAGGACTCTTTTTAACCTTGTAAAAGAGTTAGCAGGCGCAAATACATCAGCCAAACCTCTTCCCCTGAACAGTTTCCAGTGTGAAGAACTAGCGAAACATTTTACAACGAAGTTTGAGACGATCTACCAAGAGATACTTAAACAACACCTGGCTCATGCTAAAAGGGCACAAGTCCCCGGCTCTAACGAAGTGGACTTTTCCCCCCAACCTCATCTATCCTATGAGCCTCTTACAACGTGGCCCCGGATCGATGTCCAGACTCTGCAAAACATCTTAGGGAAAGTAAAATCTGGTTCGCCTGTCGACCCCCTCCCGATCTCAATACTCAGACTCCTGGACACTCCACTACTTGCCATGATATGTCATACACTGAACTTGTCCCTTTCCACGGCTAAGGTCCCATCACTTTGGAAACATGCCATGGTTTCACCCCTACTCAAAAAACCTTCGGATGACCCAAAAATCTTGGCAAACTTCCGTCCAATTTCCCTCCTGCCCGTTTTTTCCAAAATCTTGGAAAAACATGTCCATGAACACCTCGCAAGGTTTGTGGAGGCTAACAACATCCTGCACCCCTCTCAATCGGGTTTTCGTGCCGGTTTTTCGACTGAGACAACACTACTCGGAGTGATGGAAAATCTCCGCCTTCTGGTCGACAAAGGAGACTCCGCTGCGCTGATTCTACTCGATCTCAGCGCAGCATTCGATACCATCTCTCACAGCATACTGCTTGCCTTACTTTCCAATATGGGCATTAAAGGTAAAGCACTAGACTGGATCGCATCTTTCCTGACTTTCAGGACATTTCAAATCTCCTCCAGCAATGCGACATCTAATGTCCATCTTTCCCCCTATGGAGTGCCACAGGGATCGGTGTTGAGTCCCCTGCTTTTTAACCTTTATGTAACACCGCTCGCCCAGATCGCTGAAGCAGCTGGTCTCAAAATGTTTACATACGCCGATGACTCACAAATTATATTTTCCCTATCTAATTGTGACAATGATTCCCCCTCCCTCCTGCAGACAGGCCTTAGGAACATCGCCACCTGGATGAGCACTAATATGCTTAAACTCAACGGCAGCAAAACAGAGGTTCTAATAGTGGGTCCTAACCAAAACCTCTGGAACTCCAGACACTGGCCATCTGAAATGGGCCCACTACCAACCCCGTCGCGACAAGTCCGTAATCTTGGAATTACCATTGACAATGGCCTCACTATGGAGCCACAAGTTAACAATCTCACAGCCACCTGTTTTACAATTCTGAGATGGCTTAGAAAAATCATTTGGATGCTCCCAGACGACACACAAAAGTCTGTGGTTAACGCCCTTATCACCTCCCGCTTAGACTACGGCAATGTTCTTTACCTGGGGGTAACACAGGCAGTCATGCGACGTCTCCAGCTGGTTCAAAATGCTGCAGCCAGACTGCTATGCAAATGCAGTAGGAGGGAACACATGTCCGGTCACCTTAAGGCGCTTCACTGGCTAAAAGTTATAAATAGGGTCAAATTCAAAGCTCTCAGCCTCATGCATAGAATAAGATGGGGCAATGCCCCTAGATACCTCCAAACCCTAGTGCACACTTACATGCCTGCTCGCTGCCTGAGGTCTTCCACTCAAGGCCTTTTCTGTGTTCCCAAAACTCTCCGAGTAAGGATGGGAGGAAGATCTTTCTCCCTTTTAGGCCCTAAGCTTTGGAACTCCCTCCCACAATCTCTCCGTTTGGAAACCCGCTACATTCATTTCCGCAAAGCCATTAAGACCTGGCTTTTCAACCAGTAACATGCTCCGGTCTCTTTCTTATGACCTTCTCCTGCCTTCATTCTTTTGCTCCAGTGTTCTATAGCGCCGGGAAACCCTTTTTGGGTAGCTGTCGCGCTCAATAAGCCCAATAAATAAATAAATAAATAAATAAATTATTATGGTTTCCCTGCACACTCGTAATATCTAAGGGTAAACTTGAATATTACAGGGACACATCCATTTGGGTAGATATGCTTACACATGGGTATAGTGGATCCTGACTTCCGGCTGTAAGGCCTGCAGTAGGGGTGACTTACCTATACCACATGCAGTGCTTTGCTGGCATGTCGCACAGAGGTGTTTGCCATGTTAACTCTTTGGTTTTCTCTAAACCAAGACACACAGGCTGACATGGCATTTTGCATGAGCTTGGTGAGGGGTCCCTTAGGATGGCACAATTCATGCTGCAGCCCTTAGGGACTCTCTTTAGTTCCAAAGCCCTAGGTACCAAGAGTACCACTTACTAGGGACTTACAATGATCCTAAAGCGGTGCTAATTGTGGAAAAATTGTACAGTTAGGGAAAGAACACTGGTGCTGGGGACATGGTTAGCAGGAACCCAGCACACTCTCGGTCAAGTTGCATCAGATACCAGGCCAAAAGTGAGGGGTAACCATGTCAAAAGAGTATTTTTCTACAAGCAGACCAGTAAGTCACAGCAAAGTGACAATACATTCAGGACAGCAGTCTTTACTCCAGCAGAGGTCTCCCCAGGACCAGTAGTACACTGATTTGGCAGGGTCAGAGCCCTGGTACTTATACCAAAAAGTGCTTTTGATGTAGCAGTGACATCAAAGAGGTCCTCTGAAGTGCACAAGGATCGCTTTCAACCCAGTCCTGTCTACTAGGCTACATGTGGAGGGTAATCAGCCCTTTCTGTGAGGACAGGACACAGCCTATTCAGATGTAAGCGTGAGCCACCACATCCCCTTCCTGCCCAGGAAGACTTTCAGAATGCAGATGAGTTCTCTGTCACACCCAACCTTTCCTGTGTTTGTGGCAGTCAAGAGGGACTGCACAAAGTGTAATTGTCACCCAGATGTGTATGGAGACAGGCTACAGGCACACAGAGCAAGGTTTAGAGCAGTAAAATGTCCACTTTCTGAAAGTGGCATTTCTGGCGTGGCTTCAGCGCCACCCAAGATGGCCGGCGCACCGCAGAACAAGGAATGACATTTCGGACGGTGTGTGACTGCGGGGACAGGAGGAGAGTTAGGGTAGTTGGCAGGCTGTTTTTTAAGAGGAAACAGAGAGTTTCTGAACTATTTCTTTCACCGATGTAGAGTTTACTCAGGCGGCAGCCGCCCTTTTATAACTTGTCTCACACTGACAGAATTTCACTGCTTAGGATGCGCTTTGAGGAATGCTTGCACCATAGTTATTTCCAGCAGTTTTAAAGAGGGGATATCTTACGCTGCAGTGATGTATGGAAGACTATATGCAATATGTTCCTTGTAACACTGTTCTAAGGTCATAAATGGTGTATTATGACTGTATATTGGCACCTGAATAAACTTTATTTTTTGCCTGCTGGTGAACATTTGGATTTTATTTTGCTATTGAATCCTCCTCATATGAATAATTGTGATAATACTGCTTTTGTTGGAGAATATTGACTTAGAGTAATTTTCTTTTCTATTGGAAAATTACAGAAACAGCAGTTTGTTTTCACTCCTAAGGCGCAATCCTTGTCTCCTGGGTCAGGTGCTGGAACTGTTGTTTCTCCTTCAAAGACATTTTCAATTGTCTCTGGATTCTCCTTGTGAAATGGCCAATGCTATGGTACCTTGTGCTGTTTCTCTGCAATTCTCCCAATGTAAGGATCAGTCTCCTTCCTCAGTATCTGAACGACCTAAACAAGATCCTCCTTCACCTGAGAAGTCCATGTCTCCTATTTCTCTGGAAATAGTACTGGAAGAGATTTGTGCATTATCTCCCTTTGTGGAAGAGACTAATAACTGGGTACAACGCTTGGGTGATAAATGGTCAAGGATGGAGGAATGTGTGTCTTTGGCAGAGCAATGGATCAATTATCTGGAGAAGGACGTTTTTCAACTTAAACAACATACAGAGGATTTGGAAAACAGGAACAGGGCCACACAGGCAGATTAATCTCAGAATTTATGGCCTTCCAGAGGCATTGGAAAGGAGTGATCCTGTCTCATTTTTTTACCACATTCATACCAAAGTTGATAGCTATGCCTCCCTCTAATACACTGAACTTTTAGAAAGTCCATAGGCTAGGTCCTCTCCTGCATTGCCATCGTCTCCAGGCACACCAAGAGGAGTCATTATTCTTTTTTTTAAGTTTCCTGACCTGTTGATGGTTCTTTCTGCGGCTAAAGTGAAAAGTCAAGTCTTGTGGTTGGGTCAGAGAGGTTTTCTTTCTCACGATGTCTATTATACAACAGCAGCTAGAAGGAAGGAATTCCTGAATCTTCAGTCTCCTCTCCAAGCTCTTGCCCAGAAATGGTCTCTTTCGTTCCTGTACTTTTAAGGTGATAATCCAGAATAACACTACAACGTTTGAAGATCCAGGTGAACTTAAACAAATCATACAGTGTCATACATTGGTCACTATGGATACAGCTGGTCCCTCCAATGGTTGATGTTTTTAAAAAAAATTCTGTCCCATAAAGCTTTTCTCCTCTGTGATAGTTTAATAAGGTTTCCTTGAAGCTTTAATATGTTTAATGAGTTACATTATTGCTTCTAAGTTTTTCTTTTTTTTTCCCTCCTCGTCTTCTTTACAGATTTATAATATATGTTTACTTTGTGCAGTCCCACCTCGTAAGTGTGTTTAGTCTGCGTGCATGATGGACTCCTTCCCCTCTGGGTGTGTCACCGTTCATGTGTCACCACCACCCCATTGTTTTTTCTCCTATTGTTATTTATTCAGGTATGTCCTTACAGTCATCCTTTTTGGATATGTACTATCTTTTCTCTTTGTGTCTATTTTTTTTTGTTACCCTCTTTCTCTGTCTTTCCTGGTTTTCCTCTCTCTTTATCTTGCAATTTTTTCTTCTATTTCCTCCTGTGCTATCTTTTTCCAATTTTCTTTTTCATCTCCTTCATCATTTCCTGTTTTTCTCTTGATAGTAATGATGTTAAACTGTAGTAATTTTATGGTTCTCAATTTTTTTACCCCTGATTCACTCCATATAATTCCGGGTAATATCATGGAACATTAAGGGGTCCCTCAATCCGGTTAAATGACAGAGAATATTATAGCATTTAGGTAAATCTAATCCTGAACTTGTACTTCTACAAGAAACTCATTTTAGCTAGTCTGAAGCACTGAAATTTAAAGGAAACTAGGTGGGACACATGTTTGTTTCTCCCTCTGTAACTAAAAATAATGGGGTTGTGATTTTATGTAATAAGTCTCTTAATCTTACTGTAGTCTCACAAGAAACGGACAATGCTGGTAGGTGGGTTATTAATAATGTCCTGATAAATAATATACCTTTAACTATAGTGAATGTTTATGCTCCCACAAAACCTGATCATACTTGTTGGCCTTCAATTGCAAGAAAATGTGCACAGTATTATGATGCATACTTTATCATAGGAGGAGATTGTTATAAAATGTTAGAGCCTTTTTTGGCTACGCAGTTATCGGTTCAATTTGTGTCACATAAAATGTATTAGCAATTTCTTTCTACTATTTCTAAAAGTGCCTTAGTTGATTCATGGAGGTTGTCTAATACTACAGTTAAGGATTATGCTTTTTACTCTGCTACTCATGGTACACTTTCACGACTAGACCATATTTTTCTGTCTAAATCTCTTTCACAATGCCAATTGTACTTTCTGACCATGCCATGGTTATCACTGACTTGGATTTGGTTCCCCCTAGACCTCAGTGGCATAGATAGAGATTTAATAATTTTTTGCTTCAAGATGTTCAATTTTCTAGTTCTTTTAGCTCCTTTGCTTCAGAATTGGTCTCTTTTAATGCTAATTTGGATATTTTACCTGCCTTATTGTGGGACACGTTTAAAGCATCAGCGAGGGATTTTGAATTATGTCTCCAAGAAAAAGAAAAGCAAAGCGCAAGAACATAAAATGTTACTCTCATCAATAAAAACTTTGAAACAGCGTTACTTCTCTTCTAAATGGCCTTCAGATTTGTATCATTTGTTGTAGGCTAAATTGCAGTTTAATACTAGTTCTACTGAGGAAGCTAACCATATTCTTTTGCGGAATTGTTCCCGATATTATGGTGGGAAAAATAAAGTTGTTCGATTGCTTGAAACATATTTAAAAGTTTAAGAGAAGAGAGACACATTATATATTCTATATCCTCTTCACAGGGGCAGTCTATCACTAATCACCAAGCTATTTTAGAAGAATTTGTAACATTTTCTAAGTCTTTATATACCCCAGAAGAAGTTCCCCCTTCTTCCACATTTACAGAATATTTGGATTAGACTCCTCACGTTACCCCTCCTGCCCTGGACTTTGATTCTTTAGAAGGAGATCTTATTTCTGATGAACTGTCTTGAGCATTAAAGTAATTAAAGTGGGGACAAAAACAGGCCCTTATGGGTTCCAATGGAATTTTATCTGCATTTCTCTCATCTCCCGCTACTCTATTTATTTCCGTTATTTAAGCATGTCATTGACTCTTCTACCACTTCAGGTTCCTTTCAAGAAGTAATCATTTGTCTAATCCATAAGGGTGGTAAAGATCCTCATGATTGTAAAAATTATAGGCCAACTTGCACTACAAAATATTTGCTAAGCTTTTAGCTCTTCCATTGGAGTCGTTTCTACCCCTTCTTATTGGAAAAGAGCAATCTGGTTTTATTAAAGGACAACTTATATCAGACAATGCCCGTTTGTTTCCCAATGTTCTCAGTAAATCTCATACTTTTGAAGCTTCTCTTGCAGCCATAATCATTGATGCTGAGAAAGCGTTTGATAGAATAAGTTGGGAATTTATGCTTCAATCATTAAAATGGATGGTTTTTAACCTAACTTTACAGCACTTATCTCTCTTTTATATTGTGCACCTCATGCATCAGTATTAGTTAATGGTAACATTTCTTCCTATTTTTCCCTTCATAAAGGAGTTAGACAAGGATGCCCGCTTTCTCCTTTGTTATTTGGTTTAGCGCTTAAACCTTTTCTAAATTGCATTCATAATAATTCTTCTACTTCTGGTTTTCTTTTACGGAAATTGTAATTTCAAGTATGCTGCATATGCAGATAATATTATTTTGTTTGCTTCCTCTCCTGAAAGTTCCTAGCCATCACTTTCACTGGAAATGTCTTCTTTTTCGCAGGTATCAGGATATAAAATAAATAAAGATAAAACGGAAATTCTTCCACTTAATAATTATACGTTTTGTTACTCTTATAATTTTACTGGGTATAAGTGGTCTACTTCAGCCAGGATTAAAATTGGTTTAGCAACTCTAATCAGGAAACCATCAAAATTAACTTTAGAGAAATTATTACTAGAATAGAGATTATACTATCTTCTTGGAATCCTTTATGTTTTTTATCATGGTGGGGTCACTTAGACTCTATTAAATTATGATTTCTACTATTTTGCTGTATCTCCTTTCCATGGTACCATTTCATATTCCAAAACATTTCTTTAAGAAAATTAATTCTTTTCTTATTAGATTTTTATGGAACAATAAAAAAACAAGAGTAGCCTTAGTTACTTTACAGAGACTCAAATCAGCGGGAGGGGTGAATTTTCTGAAGTTGGCAGTATCATAAAGCCTTCGCCCTACGTCAAGCAGCGCTCTGGAGCTCTGAATTGTCTACACCTTTCTCTCCATTGTGGCTAGAGCTTGAAAAAACCTTTATTGCTCCTTTTACTTTAAAAGATATGCTTTCTTTTTCCTCCACAAAGTTCCTTCTTCACTCCATTATTTTACAAAATATGGCGTCATTACACCAAACTACATTTCTCCCCATTACTGTGACGCCCTCTCTTTTTCTTAAAATGCCATTATGGTATAACTTGTTGATTAAACTCAACAACCGCCCTTTTTTTTGGCGTACTTGGAAGGATAAAGGTGTTATATGGGTATCTCAGCTTTTTCACAATAATACTCCTATTTCTTTTCCTCAATTCTGTCTTGATTATCATTGCCCCAAGACTTTCTATCCATGTTATTTATCATTAATAAATATAATTCTTGATTTTTATGTGTCATTACAAACTCTACTTCTTCAATTCCCTTTGCTTCTGGACTTACTGGTTTCCTGAAAACTGGCCCTAAAGCTTCATTTATCTATAAAACTCAGTCTCTTTCGGACCCCTCTTAAACTAACTCCAAGTTGGAATCCTATGGGAACAGGACCTTGGTATCACTTGGGTAGTTACTTTCTGGAATAAGATATGGGCACGTATATATAACATTTCTAGGTCAGCAAGTATCACTCAATTGTTCCAGATTCTCCTCAGATGCCTCTGTTAGCTGCTGGTTTTGGGACTTTCCTAAGGCAGACCATATGCATATGCTGTTTAGGTGTCCAAATACAATTTCTTTTTGGCATAAGGTCTGGTCCTAGATTAGAAAGATTGTTAGACTAGAACATTCCTTCAATGTACTTTACATTTTTCTAGGCTCTTTAACTAATAATCTTGTATCATCTTTCCATAAAAATAAGTTATTAGATATTGTTTTGCCGATTGCTTTTCAACAAATCACCTTTAATTGGAAATCATCATCTAAATTATCCTATGGGGTGTGGTGGGATTCGGTATGCTTACATCATAAATTAGTCAGTTTTAACACAATTGTTCACAAGGAACTAATTTAATTTTAAAAAATTAAGTTTCACAAGTTTCTTATTACTTGCAGCGATGTAATCATAGTTAGCAATTGATACAGTCAAGTATGTTCAAATAAAGTTTTTCATTAGTTGAAGTTCCATTTAATCTATGACTGGAGAAAAACATATGACTGGAGAGAAAACAGCCCAACAGAGATTCTATTCAACACTTACTTCAGCTGAAGCGAGTGTTCTTTATTTGCAATTACAAAATTTGTTGATGAAAAACTATACACTCATAACCTCCACTGTATATTAACACTATTCACATACTTATGGAGAGACAAAACACGTGGCTTATGTGACCCCAGTGAAGTAACAACAACAAGTGAATAAAGATAAAGTGATGGTTTTAGAAGAAGGGGTTCGTTATTGGAGTTTAAAGGCTGTCCTTTAAAGTTTCTGGACAAATCATAGGGTCCTAGAGTGTGTTCTAGTGTTCTTTGGACTATCCTTTATCAATTGTTGATGACGTTTTGACCTTCAATCGTTATCGGGGTCTCTTAGTATGATAAGGGGCTAGTGAGGCTGCAAGTAATCAGTGTGGGCTGCAAATTAATAGTAGTTACTGATTTGGTACGGTCAGAGCTCTGGTACTTATACCAAAAAGTGCCTTTGATATAGGGGTGACTTCAAAGGAGTTCTCTCAGGTGCATAAGGATCCCTTTCAACCCAGTCCTGTCTGTCAGGCTATCTGTGGGAGGTAATCAGACCTTTGTGTGAGGACAGGACACAGCATATTCAGATGTAAGTGTAAGCCACCTTTCCCCCTTCCACCCAGGAAAGCTATCAGAATGCATATGAGTCCTCTGTCACACCCAGGCTTTCCTTTGTTTGTGTCTTTCGGGGGGAATGCACCAAGTGTAGCTGTCACCCAGCCCAGACATGTATTGGAGACAGGCTGCAGGCCCACAGAGCACAGTTTAGAGCAGAGAAGTGCCATTTCTAAAATGATAATGTCAAATTCAACGTTCCCACTAAAGAGGATTTTTCACCACCATTCCAAAGATATGAAACATGATGTAGCAATCCTTTCTGATCAGGAATTACAGCTTAAAAGGTGTTTTAAGGAACCCCCAATGCTAGCTTTTTTTTTTTTGCCCTCATCTCACCAAAGACTTTCACAAATTTAACAAGCCAAACTTATTTTGTTCCTGTGGGCCCTATGGCTCACTGTTTCTTTCTAGGCCCCACGGCCTTCCTCACGTTTTGAGGACTGGTGTAATCATGGGGCCTTGGGGAATATGGCCCTTTTTGATCTTACTGCATTAATTAATCAAGTACCTCTGTCGTGCCCATCCTATAAAATACCGCCAAGTACTAGGTGGGCTATCCTCCCTGGTGTCTTGGTCTAGTCGTGCCATGTTAAGGGCAGCTCTCAACCATCCCTCCTTACCCGGGGGGTGGTATCTTTCCATTTGCTACAAATTTCTCTTCTTGCCAGGAGAATTAAATATAATACAAGAGCCATTTGTTCCTGTGAGAGCACTCCGCTAATAGAATCATTTTTACCAAAAAAACACCAGGGGTAGATCTACTACAATATCTATTTCAAATATGGATGTTAATGTATCGCCCACTCCTTTCCAATATGTAGCTAGTTCCTGGCATTGAAAAAAGATATGTATGTCGTCGGCATTAACAAGACTACATCTTGGGCAGCATGGAGGCGGGATAGGTGCAAATTTTGATATTTTGGCTGGAGTGTAATATAGCCTATTTATTGCAAAAAAATGATTTTTCTTCAGGGAAGCAGGCTTTATGTATTTATATAATATCCTCAATGATGAGTCAAATAATCCATCAATATGCATAGCCAGTGGTGTTTGACTCCAAACTAATGCTGGGGAAGGGATCTTGGCTTCCTCTGCTTCTTGAAGTCGGGCATACCATAGGGCTATCTCCTTCTTCCTCGGTCGCGGATCTTGCAGTAATTGCTCAAGTTCCCAGTTCCCGGAGATGTTCCCCCAATGCTAGCTTATGAGAGCAGTAGGCCTCACAGCAGTGAAAAAAGAAATGTTGGTGTTTGTCACTACCAGGACATGCAAAACTTTAAAGTACATATCCTGCCTTTAAGTTGCACAGCACCCTGATCCTAGGGTCATTTAGGGCCTACCTTTGGGGTGGCATGTATAATAAAAGGGGAGTTTAAAGCTTGGCAAGTGGTTTTAAAAGCCAAGTCAAAGTGTGAGTACACTGCACACACGGGCATTGCAATGACAGGCCTGAGACAGGTTTGAAGGGCTACTTCCCGAGATATGTAATCCAAAATTTTTACCTGCATGCTAGTAAGGTGTGGAAATCCATACCTATTGGTGTGGGAATTTTTTCTAAGATTGTGAATCTCAGTGTGGATCTGCACAATTAAGTCACACCGAAACACTAGGATAGTATTTCGTTCAGACAAACATTTTGATGGGCACACATTTATGGTTGCACACTGACTTTCACAGTTGAGGCAGACACAGATAAAGCATTTGCTGTATATTGTAATACCTTTCTGACATTGATATAATGTTGTTGGTTCATATTTTTAAACTTAATTTTTAGTTCCCGGCAGGAGACAACTGAAGACTGTGTCAGTGATTACTAAAGGCATAAACATTTTCCCCTGACAAAGGGTTTTTTAACCCGAAATGCATTGGGTCTTTTAATTTAAATTGTATCTAAATATTTTGGGCAACATGTGACGTTATTGTTATGATTTAAATGTACAAAGATTGTACCATCTGATTTCATGGATGTTATATTTACTTTTTGTTTACTTATTTTGTTCCTTCCTAAATCAACTAAACATTATGAAAATATCGATTCAATAAGAAATGTTTCAAAACATTTTTGGCTGCAAATGTGTAATTTTTTAATAGAAATTAGTTGCAATCAAATACAGAATATTTATTGAAACCTTCAGGATTATTGCTGTGCACTGTGAATAGGTTTGGAGAGTCTCTATATCCTAAAATAGTGGTTAAATAGTACGCAGGGTCCTAGGCTGAACCCTAAATCACAGTAGCACGCACTGTTCAGAATCTAATAAATGCAGTTATTTTTAAGTTAAATCTTCTAAAACAAGGTGTGCAGGTTGAAATACATTTGTTACTGTTGGGAGCAAGCCAGTAATGGTTCTAAGTTCATGATTAAAAACTATGGGGGATATTCACAAGGATTAATCGACGAGTTAACGGCACTTTATCGCAGCCAAAGTTGCGATAAACTTATCTCCCCAATCACAAGCTGGTGTTAACAGCCCACAGCACCAGTTTACCCATGATAGCAGCCGCTAAAAACATCGCCACAAATGAACCCCACAACTATCGCTAATGAGATCCAGAGTAGGCGTTCCCATGCCAAAATCTGCGACAACACCACTCCACAACATTCACAACGACCAGCCAGAACTGTAAAAAGAACACAAAACAGGCGACAAGGCGTGTTAGCAGCAGGAAAATAACACCTGCTCTGACCTGGTTTAAAGTCGGACCACAGCTGGCACCACAAAAGGGAGCCCAGCCCAGAGCCACACCTGAAGAGCAACAGATATACCCGGGCAACTGAACATGCAGCCCGGAGGGCCGAAAGGGCAACAACATCCGCCGCCACTACCCCCAGGACTCACCCTCCCCGCCACCTCACAGACCAAAGACATGCCACATCAGTTACACCTAAACATATACAAAATAATCAGCATGATGTTGCACAATCACAACTGGTGACATGCATGTGTTGTCACAAAAATCAATCAATCAATCAATACATTTATAAAGCGTGCTACTCACCCGTGAGGGTCTCAAGGTGCTGAGGGGGGGGGGGGGGGGGTGCTGCTACTGCTCGAAAAGCCAGGTCTTGAGGTGTTTCCTGAAGGTGAGATGGTCCTGGGTCATTCGTAGGTGTGCGGGGAGGGAGTTACATCTTTTGGCTGCCCGGTGGTGGTTCTGCGAATCCGTGGGACGGTGGCGAGGGCGAGGCTGGCGGAGCAGAGCTGGCGGGTGGGAGTGTAGAACGAGAGGCGGTTGTTGAGCATCACACATTCACTTTCGAAGCAACAAATGAAGCTTTATTAAAATGAAAACTGAAATGAAATGAGGACACATGGTGGCTCCCCTCGGGACAATCCGAAGGTCACAGCCTGCAAGACAAAAATCATGATGAGAAGGTGTGTCCTGTGCACATCAAAGGACAGAGAGAGAGCGAAGGAGAGACAGAGGAAGAGAGGGAGAGAGAGAGATAAGAAGAGAGGGGGAGAGAGAGAGAAGAAGAGAGGGGGAGAGAGAGAGAAGAAGAGAGGGGGAGAGAGAGAGAAAAATAGAGGGTGAGAGAGAGAGAAGAAGAGAGGGGGAGAGAGAGAAGAAGAGTTGGAGAGAGAGAGATAAGAATAGACGGGGAGAGAGAGAAGAAGAGAGGGGCAGAGAAAGAGAGAAGAAGAGAGGGATAGAGAGAGATGAGAAGAGAGGGGGAGAGAGAGAGAAGAAGAGAGGGGGAGAGAGAGAGAGAGTGCCTCCCCTGCGCACCCAGGCCACACTGCTCACCTGCTGCCACCGGTGTGTCTCCAACCACTTGCCGGTATGTATAGCAGTACACCAGGTCACACATCTGAGACAGACCCGTCATCTGAAACAGAGTCCAGATACATGATTGGCACAGTACACACAATTGCACAAGACAAAATTGCCTGCCTGCCCATGCACACCCAGGCAGAGGCACCCCAGGACCTCCAGCCACCCATCGGAGCATGCCCTCCCATGCACACCCAGGCCTCACTGCTCACCTTCCGCCACCGGCGTGCATACAGGAGGTCTCACCATGTGCCGCTGCAAGCCACAAACCTGTGGCCACTGGACATGGCACCCTCCACACCATGCAGCCCCGCTCCGCAGGCCACCAGGTCTCACGTTTGGTGCTGGGTCTTGATTACTCCATGGCAGAGGACATACCAGTGCACCCGGCCTCATCGCAGGCTGCACACCCGCTCAGCTCAATAGGTGCTACTAACTCTCGGATCCCGGAAGTGATGCCACCTGGCGGTAGGTCCGTGCTGCCCGATGGCTCTGGCCTACACTGCAGTCCAGCAGGGCACACAAAACCTGAGCTGTCCATACCGCCGGGACGGGGCATCATCGCAGGCTGCACACCGCTCAGCAGCTTAAGGTGCCACTAACTCAATGCACCCAAAGTCACCGTCCTGTGGCGGGGTGCCTGTGCAGGCCGCAAAGCTTCGGGTGCCACTAACCCTGTGCAACCTCAGTCAGCGCCATGCGGTGGTAGGCCCTCGGGTGCAACTAACCCTGTTCGCAACAACTCATGGGCCCTTTATGATTGAGGACCATGGAGCGTCCGACTTCCAGTCACCACCAGCAGAGGGGAATGTGACATCATCGGCCCCTTATGTTGGTGGAGTCACATGGCCTGTGACGCCTGTGCCGGATGGGTGTGGTGTGCGCGCAAACCTGCCCTCAGGAAGTGGCTGTGACATGCTGACAACTAGACCAGTGACCTGCACACCATCAGCGAGCATGCCGGCGACGGGTAGAACTGAGGGCCCCCTCTCGTAGCGTAAGCGGAGTGGTCTGGCCTGCCGTACGCCGGACAGTGCATGGCTTGCAACAATGGCTTGTGGGCTCTGGGCATGGTTCAGTTCATGTCCGGACATTGAAGTGAATGATGTGTGTGCCCCTGTTGTAGTGTTCACGGCACCCGGTACACAATATGCAATGTAGCACCCCCTGACTGGCATCCCACAGGATGAGCATCATTGACGCAATGGAAATCATTGTCCCTATATTCATCCACACATTCATACATGAATGATGAAAGACATAACACAGCAGTGCGTCACTGGATGTTTATTGCACATCCAGTGCAGTTCTGCAGCTGGAGCGGTACAGGGCAATGCCGAGCACACTACACAATATGGGCCCGTGGATGGCAAGCCAGAGTCCATCTGGGGAGGACAAGTAATGCAGAAGGGGAAAGGTGCAGTCCGCAGTCTGGTCGCCCTGTCATTGGTCATCAAACAGGATATGGCAGTCCATGTTGCTGTCCAAGGTGAGTGCATCAGATTGCATCGGGGGTCAGTGGAAGGTCATGGGGCCATGTGCGGCACCAAGCTGAAACAGGCCAAGTGGCGGAAATGAATGCTAGTGCCTCCTGATCACAAACCCATCCATGTCCTCGTCCCCGGATGTGTGCTCTGCCCCACCTGTGGGTGTTGCAGTACCGGCTGAGGCACTGTGTGCCACTGACACATCAGGTGCCGGAATGGATACGTCTGCCGCACTATGAGGCAATGGCACACCAGGGGGCGGAGATGTGAATGGTCTGGGGGCAGCAGCATTCATCTG
This sequence comes from Triturus cristatus, assembly GCF_964204655.1. Taxonomy (NCBI): domain Eukaryota; kingdom Metazoa; phylum Chordata; class Amphibia; order Caudata; family Salamandridae; genus Triturus; species Triturus cristatus. The sequence continues at coordinate 590,010,329 of NC_140592.1, read as the reverse complement.
CGCCACGCCTTGTGGCAGCAATGCCATAATGATCTGCAGGAATAAGAAAGTGGGGGATTGATTCGATAAGGGTAACAGAGGCCAGAATCAGTTATGTACTATTATGAATATATGTTTGCCTCTGAACCCATAAATCAAGACTATATTTGATCTATCAGTCCTTTTTATTGACTGAGAATAACAATTTCATTTTTCTTTTTTCACAATTTTCTGCAAACAGAGTAAACTCTTCAACAATAGACTACTGTGTTCTTTACAATATTCACACATATATCCTATACATGATATTTACATTTTTTTACAAAGACATATACATAAAACAAATAATATGACGTTGTGTAACTGAATTCTCCACTATTAGTTTGTTCAGTTCTTTATGAAAATGTCCGATATTTTACACCTTTGGGACCTTAAACTAATTGTTCCTCAAATTAGTTGGCTTTTACTGGTCCTAAGCAGGGTCAGAAACAATCGTTGCAATGTTTTACACGGGGGAATTTCCTTTTCTCGTTCTTCGTGTCCTCCGCGTCTTCGCCACTGTGGCGAAGACGCGGAGGACACAAAGAACGAGAAAAGGAAATTCTAGCCTTCACCTTCTTCGAAAATCAATACTTCAAAAGGCACTGGAACTCACTAAAACAACACAAGTGCAAACCAGTAAAGAAACGAACCGGCATCTCCCAACAAATTGGAACACAGCCGGGACAAAGAACATTACCGGTTCGAGCCACACAGGCACAACAAAGATTTTGGAGACCAGTAAAGTTTATGGAGAAAGATGTCCACATTCCAGTAAAGCAAGCCCTGAAGAAGACCTTGCCAAGATTTTGTAGGTCCATACAACAGGTCGAAACGCGTAGGCGATAAAAATTAGACGAGCAGAGATCCAGAACAAACAGGGATAGCGAAAAAAGTTTTTTTCTTCCCCAGGAAAAGGAATCCAATAAATACAAGGTTCCCCCGTGTAAAACATCGCAACGATTGTTTCTGACCCTGCTTAGGACCAGTAAAAGCCAACTAATTTGAGGAACAATTAGTTTAAGGTCCCAAAGGTGTAAAATATCGGACATTTTCATAAAGAACTGAACAAACTAATAGTGGAGAATTCAGTTACACAACGTCATATTATTTGTTTTATGTATATGTCTTTGTAAAAAAATGTAAATATGATGTATAGGATATATGTGTGAATATTGTAAAGAACACAGTAGTCTATTGTTGAAGAGTTTACTCTGTTTGCAGAAAATTGTGAAAAAAGAAAAATGAAATTGTTATTCTCAGTCAATAAAAAGGACTGATAGATCAAATATAGTCTTGATTTATGGGTTCAGAGGCAAACATATATTCATAATAGTATAATGATCTGCAGGGCATGGTAGATCCCAGTAACATTTCGCTGGTGTGCCGCGGTGGCTGCCATCTTTCCGCCTCCATCCGCACCATGTCCTCCATGAGCCTCCGCATGTGTGCCAGCTCATGGCTGGTATCGCTGGTGCCCCTCTGAGCGGACAGGTGTTATTCTCTCCACGTCAGGACTCCAACGATCAGGGCTCATTGGAGACCATGGAGGGGGCCTAGATACCCATGGATAGCGTCCAGTTTGGTAACCATGAGGTCGAACCCCACCCGCTCAGCCATCTCCCTCTGGGCCTCCAGCACACGGCATTGGAAGACCATGTGTTGTTCCTGGGGGTCTTGGGAGACTGCCGGGGCCATGGGTGCCTCCTGCTGGGTGGTTTGGGTGGTGGGGTCTCCTCGATGCAGCTGGTCAGCCCTGATCCTGGAGGTGAGTCGTGGATGATGTCAATGACGTCTAGGAGGGCTTGTGCGTCTATGCTGGGGTTGTCCTCCTCATCATTAGTGAAGAATGGCTGGGACTGCTCTGCAGGGGGTGTTGACAGTGGCCCTGCAATGTGATGGGGAGATGGTGTATTGCAATGTGTCCACATGTATGTAGCCGCATGGTACGTGTTGACATTCAGACAGCATGGCATTGCATATTGTGACAGTCTATGGATCTGGTCAATGGCCCAGAGTCAATGAGTGTGTGCACTGTGCTCTGCTTGATTGTGCATGTGTGCCATCGTGGCCATCTCCACCTGTCCCCCCAGTACCTGATGGTCACTCACCCTGTTGCAGTTGTGTTGTGTCTAGTCGAGCAGTGTCTGGTCCCCTGACTTCGGCCACAGTAGCCACACTGATGACTGTCGACACAAGCTCCTCCATGTCATCGAGCACGAGCTTTGGCGCTGGGCCCTCACCTCCAGTCTGCATTGCTGCCTTCTGGTTGGCTACGAGTTTCTCCTTAGTCTTCCACTTGATGTCATTCCATCGCCTCTTGACCTCGTCCATTGTCCTCTTGTGCTCTCCGACAGCATTCACCTTGTTCACGATGTCCCGCCATATTCCAGTTTTGGTGCCCAATGACACGTTGGAGGTGACGAACAGTTGTTGATGGTGTTCCATCACCTCCGTGACTATGATCCTGTTCGCCTGCGGACTGAACATTGTTTTCCTCTTCTTCTTGTCCTTGCCCTTCCCTGTCCCCGAGGTCATGGGCTGGTCGTCTGGGGTGCTTGTGGGGTTGTGCTCGTCCTCTGCGCCTGCTCCGACTGCCTCCATGGTGCTTGGGTGTTGGTCAGTTTGTGTTTGGGTGTTTTTCTTATGGTGATTTTTCCCGCCTGCCAGGTGTGTATTGCAGGCCTGGCGCTGCTTATTGCTGATTTCCTCATCGCGCTTTGGCCCATCGTAGGTTTTTTTGTGTTGTGGTTTGTGTTTTTATCTCCATCGATGTGGTTGTATCGCGGACATTGTCTGCAGTTTCGGCAGGCTATCGCATGGTACCGCCTTGTTGTGAATTCCACGTTGACACGGGGTTATTTTCCTGCGATAGGCTGCGATGTGGAAAGTTGCGCTAAAATTTTTTGGTGATGTTTAGAACACGTTCTTGTGAATATACCCCTATCACTTTTAATAAATGTTTGTTAATGCAGTAGTATAATCTGATGTACTAAGGTAAAATGCTTCTGTGTGTTAAAGAAACACATTTTTTTAATTTTGCAGAGACTGTACAATATTTAGCAATATGTTTTTTGTTTTAAAATTTTTTTTTTCATTTTATTCAGACAGTTAGTTAGACAGTTAGGTAACAAAGCAGATTAGTTACATGCATTGCACAATGGTAGCAGTCAAGACATCTAGCATGGGGGTTTTCCAGCAAGTATCAGTACAGTACAGTACAATCACATTACACAGATTTACATTACCTGGAGAAAATGCAACTTCACATAAGTTAGAACAGTCAGTAACAAACAGTTATTATAGAGACTTGATGTCAATATGAAGAGGCAGAACAAAACTGGGGGCGTCAAGACGGCAAATTTAATAAGAGAGGAATCATCGGTTCGCTCATAGTTAGCGCCATATAGAGGGAGGGGGTAATTTTGACTGGAGGAAATAAATACCTTAATTGCGTGCTACAAAACGCCCATTGTGCATCTGTGGGCAGATCTATCAGCTTGTTTCTCCACTGGGCCACGACCTTTGGGATGTTTGTTTCGGTGAGAGTATAGAGCCTGGTGACCAATTTACGAGAGGTCAGTGTGGTTAATAATTGTTCTAACGGTTTCAGAATAACTGGAGGAGCTGGAAAGGTAATATAGTAGTAAATCTAGGATCGGTGCCTGCTTACCTTCCTGACCTGTTGGCGGGTCTAAGAACGTGTCTTGTGGGTACAGGTCGCCTAGCGTAGAGATGCCCATTTTGCGAGCACGTCATGTAGGAACGGAAAGTGTGGGTGGAATGCAAGCGGTGTGGAGGGTGCATACATCAGTGAAGTACCTGTCCTCCTCTTCAGGCCCTCCCAGGCCCAGCGTAGGGTTTCGACTGTGTTTATTTTGTTTGAGTTTCTACTATGCCGTTGATAAACAGCGGGGCGTGGCCGAGCCAGCCATGATGGCGCACTCGTCCTTCTGAGGCTCCTGCTCGGCGGCCCGTGCACGGGTCAATTATACCTGTTTCCCGGCTCCCACCACCCGGGAGATTCAGCGTGTCCTACCAGAAACCTGCGGAGGTGACGTCGGCGTGCCCGGAGTCCCCAAACTGGACGCGGCCACAGCTGTGGAGGCTCTGCGCGGGACCCAGCTAGCCGCTAACGGCTAAAATGGCGGCCCCCATGAATCGCGCCTGAGGCGCTTGGACACAGCGGGCGGAGGCGGACACGAAGCCCCGGCCCTAACCTGGTCTCAGCGAAGGGAGCGACTGCAGTCCCCAGGGAGCACCCGCAGGAGCGCTTGCAGCGCCAACTCACGTAGACGACCGCCGGGGCCGGGATTTGCAACGGCCGGAGAGAGCACGAGATCGGCGCCCCTCCCCCCTCCTGGTGAGTGCGGAGTCCGGGGACGGCCGGCCGGACCCAAGGGAGAGGGTTAATGGGGGGAGAGGACATGAAGAAACCCCCCCCTCACCCCGCCCAGACAGAACCAACAGCGGGAGCCGGTCAGTCAGCGGGAGGGCCCCAGCTCCCACGAGGACTCACGGAGTGATCTCCAGCACCGGTGGAGGCCACGGGAGGACAAGACACGTCACTAGCAGCCTAGCGGGACAGACAGGAGTAATTCAAGGAGTTGGACTGGCACCAGAACCCCAGCAGTGATAACAACCGGACCCCGGCACCTATCCGGTAGGGCGTGGAGGCGCGCCGGGCTTCGGCGTCTGGGAGAGGTGCACCCCCAACTGCGCAATGATCGCCGCTTTGGGCGGACAGCGGGGTGCTGGTGGCTGGATTGCCTGAGCTCCCCATGCATCACGAGAGCGGTGAACCCCTGCAGGTCACGATGGACAGGGGCCCCACGCAGTGAATACCGCAGGCACGAACGGCATGTGAGGGGAACATTCAGCACCGGGGGCCCCGTGCTCACGCTACATCCCCCCGGAGTACCGACTCCCTGACAACTCGAGGCCGACCTCGCCACATCAGTGCCCGGATCCAGGGATGGCGCGCCCCCCTGCGGAGACCCGGCTCTCCCGGACCAGCGCGGGCGGCGGTGGATTCCTCCTCACCCTGGTGGGACCCGGGGTCGCACCCGGGGGCCGGACCACCGTGAAGGCGGCGGACAGGGGAGCGCACGGCCCATTCGCAGGGACAAAACCCCGCAGAGGAGCCCCGCGGGAAGCAGAGAAGGGACGCTAGCCACATCGGAGGTGGACACCGCTGCACGTACCCGGCCCTCGGAGCGGAGAGGATATCCCCCCCTCCCGACATGGGTCATCAACGCACGACCGGGGCGCCACAGGCCCCGAACCAACAGAGGACGACCCCTGCCACCCACGTGGGACCCCAATCCAGCACCGGACCCACCGGCGAAGATCCTATGTCCAAAAAACTAGACCAGGTCCTAGCGGCCATTGAACATTCCAGAGTGGCATTAGAGGGAAAATTTGGCGAGCTGGCATCGGACCTAAGCCTTCTGCGTGACGACCATCGGAAATTGGCGGATAAAGTCGCAAACAACGAGCACACGATCAGGTCGATGGAACCGCAGGTACAACAACATCACAGCACCCTGAAAGACCTCCAAACGCGAATCAAGGCGCTGGAAGCCAAGACAGACGATTTGGAAGGCCGTTCCAGAAGGAGCAACATCCGAGTCATGAATTTACCGGAGGGAATAGAGGGATCAGACCCGGTTAAATATATCACCGCCTGGATAACAACCTTCACGCCCGCAAACGACCTCACCGCTTACTTCTCGGTGGAGAGAGCCCACAGGGTGCCAGCGCGCAAGCCGCAGCCCGGCATGCCTCCACGTCCATTCTTAATGAAACTCCTACACTACCAGGACAGAGACGCTATCCTGCGGGCGGCCCAGCGGCAAGGGCGGCTACAAATAGAGGACAAACAGATCATGCTGTTCCCGGACTACTCCCGTGCGGTCCAGCAACTAAGAACCACCTTCCTGGCGGTGAAGCGCTCCCTGCGCCAAAAGAACATACAATATGCCCTCCTCTTTCCGGCCCGCCTCAAAATCATGTACAAAGGGGAGACGCACTTCTTCACGGATCCGCGGGAAGCGGACACCTGGGTGGAACAACACGCAAGGCGCCTCAGAGACGGCTCCAGCCAGCGCACGGACAAGCAGTCTGGCCGCTCGGGCCGCCGACCCCAAAGGGTCACCCCCACGCAGTTCAGCGTGCGATCAGGCACCACTACGGCAAGCTCACCGGACCTAGCGCAAATCATCGCGGAACGCAGGAGAGCGCTGCAGGCAGTGGCCACGCTGAGTCCCCAAGAGAGAGAATCCGACTTGGAGAGAGGTCGGCATATATTCAGTTCGGACAACGAGAGAAGTGCAACACCCAGATCCCGGGAGGGCTCGATGACACCCCCGATCGTGACCCCCCAGACGGCGGACACGCTCATATAACGAGTCACCGACGGCCATCACATACAAGTGCCCCAACACGGCCAGCACAATGGACAAGGATACACAAACTGATATCGGAGCTTGCCGAAACGGGACGGAGCTCACCCGACTGAGTCGCGCTCACGATGCCAAGGACCACCACTCCCACGGAACTGGAATGACCCGTAGAAAATGGAGTATGGGCAGGACCTTTATAGACCTTGACAACAAGCGGGCGGCAGTGCAGATGAGAGCCAGGAACCACCGAAGTCACCACCCCTCAGTTACGAACTAAAGTTTCAGCATGATGCTCCGTTTGGACATACTGCCACGTGTGATATGCCCCTCGTATTGGGACTGTTCCCCTTTGTTGCAGTTTACACCCCCCCTTCTTCTTATTGGTTTACCCCCCACTTACTCCGGGAGCAGGCTGAGCTGCGCTTACTGACGACATCACTCACAGACAGACGGTAGGTGGCGGACGCTGGAGTGGGAACGACAGGCGGGGAGACGCCAGGGCAGCGCATACATGCCAACCCAACCACTCACACTATGTCCAGCAAAACCCCTAGCACAGACATCAAATTTATCACGTTGAACGTCAGGGGAATGCACACGGCCCGTAAGAGATACTCTGTTTATGCGTACATTAAACGACAGCAGGCCCAAGTCGCAGTCCTGCAAGAGACACACCTGACTGCGGGGGAGGCGGACCGATTGCAAAAAAAATGGCGTGGCATCATATGTGCCACAACGTATTCCGCCTTTGCAAGGGGCACGTTGGTGTGGATCAGACCAGGGGTACCGTTCAAGGAACAGTTCAGACTAATTGATAAAGAAGGTAGATTTGCGGTGCTGATAGGATTATTGGAGGGCCAACAGCTACTTATAGGGAGTATATATGCCCCCAACATGGAGCAGGAGAGCTACTGGGGCAGGCTCACGAACACACTGGCACACCACACGTCTATCCCATGGCTTCTGGGAGGGGACTACAACTGCACCCTAGATCCGCACCTTGATAGATCACACCCCCCACAGATGCACTCACCGGCACATAAACAAGCGGCATGCTTCCGTAGCTGGGTCGACCGATGGGGGTTAACAGATATCTGGAGGGCGCGCAACCCCACCACCAAACTCTACTCCTTTCATTCAGTCCTTCACGATCTACGAGTCCGGCTAGACAGGTTCCTCTGTTCGGCGGTGCTTTTGCCGAAAGTCCAAGATTCAGATTATCTGGGTAGAGTAGTGTCGGATCACGATGCACACGCGGTGGTCCTTAGATGGAGGCCCCCTTATCCCCCAATTCCAACGTGGAGATTGCCCAGTGACTGCCTCACCGACCCGGTCTTCAGTCGAACCCACGAGGAATACATACGAGACCACTTTCAACTGAATGACAGCACGGCCTCCTCTAGGTCAATAGAGTGGGACGCGTTCAAGGTCAGCACCAGGGGGTATTGCATTCAGCAAGTGGTGGGGGTCAGAAGGGTGTTGGACAGGGCCCTACAACGAGCAGAAACCAAATTAGAGGACATATCCAAAAGGGTGGACCAGGGGACAGCAACTCCAGCACAACTGTCGGCGGCAAAATCCTCCCATGCTGAAATGCTACGGGATTTGCGCAAATACAACTTTCGGGCATACGCGGCCAGGGCACACCGGGAGGGTAACAGAGCGGGATCACTTCTGGCATGGTTGGTCAAACAGGACACAACATCGCCCCTTATCACAGAACTTAAGGCCCCAGATGGACAGCTCAAACACTCCCAAGTTGACATATTACACATCTTTCACGACTACTACGCGGCATTATACCGATCCCCAAGTGCCGTACCACCCGGGGGCCTCGCTGGTTTCCTAGGTCAGGAGCCCATGCCTGGGATCCCGCCCGCAGACCGGACGGAACTCGACAAGAAGATTAAACCGGTAGACGTGAAGCAGGCAATCAAATCTTTGGCCCGCAGGAAGGCGCCGGGCTCGGACGGATTCCCGCTCGAGTACTATAGCGCGTTCGGGGCGCAAATGGCGCAACGACTGGCCATCGTATACGAGGAGGCGCTGGCCAACAAGATACTCCCGGTATCGATGCGCACATCGATGCTAGTGACCTTCCTGAAGCCGCATAGAGACCCCGCGCTCCCGGCTTCATACCGCCCGATAACGCTCCTGAACACGGACTGCAAGATCCTGGGGAAAATTCTAGCGGATCGTTATAGCCAAATACTCCCCACCTTGGTGCACCCCGACCAATGCGGGTTCGTTCCCCGCCGCAACACTTCACATAATTTGTGTCGTTTCTTCCATTTCCAGGACCAGACAAAAGAGCGTTTTCCCCGAGCTGCATGTCTGATTTTGGACCTGGAAAAGGCGTTCGACACCCTGCTGTGGAGCTACCTGTTCGAGGTCCTACAACACGTAGGCGTTGGTCCGACGCTTCTGGCCTACACCCAGCTCCTGTACAGAGATCTCACCTCTAGGATGAGACTTGGTAAACTCGTATCGGCCCCGTTCCCGGTGTCCAGGGGGACCAGACAGGGATGCCCCCTGTCCCCACTCCTTTTCGCTCTAGCGATGGAGCCCTTGGCCATGAGACTGCGTCGGGAGGGGGTGACCTGGGGGGTCCCCATTGCGGACACGACCCATTGCGTGTCATTATACGCAGACGACCTCTTAATATATGTTCGAGACATCTCAGATGATCTCACACCGATATGGACCGTGCTGCGGGACTTTGGAGAGATCTCGGGGCTCAGAGTGAACTGGGGAAAATCGTCAATCTTCCCTCTGGGTGCTACAACGGAGCAGGTGGAGATAAAGCTGGGCCCACATAGACTGTCGTGGGATGAATCGGCCCCCAGATACCTGGGAGTGCGACTATACCACTCCCCCAAGGATCTCTTTGAGGGTAACCACTGGAGGGCACTAGCGGGCTTGCAGTCGGCGGTGGGATTCTGGAAGACGCTGCCGTTGGCGCCCATCGGTCGTGTCGCCATAGCGAAAATGATTATGGTGCCGAGGATGCTCTATTGCTTTGCGAACCTTCCTATAGTCCCGCCGCGCTCTTTCTTCCAGGAATTGGATACATTATTGGCGACCCTGATCTGGGGAGAGGGCCGTCATAGAGTGGCGTTGCGCACACTATACTTACCCACGACGGGCTGGGGCCTGGGAGCTCCGTCCTTCGAGGCATACTTCCTCGCGGCGCAGCTCCAGGGGCTGTCCCACTGGACAGCGGGGAGGCAAATAGGAGAGACAATCACGGAGAGAGGCAGAATACCCCTCCCGCAGATCCGGCGACTGCTACTACCGGGTACTACACCAGTACGCACACACCCGTTACAGGTGGCCATAGCTCGCAGATGCATGATGCGAGTACACCGCTTGTCCAAGGGTCGACCGCTCTACTCCCCCTTGCTTCCCTTGGTGGAACACACCCGCAACGGCGGATACTACACCGCGGGAGCCCTTCGCGTGTGGGCCGACCACGACATCACAGAGGTGGGGGCGTTGTTCCAGGAGGGGCAACTGAAGACGTTTGCCCAAATGGTCGAATGGCATGATCTCCCTCCTGGACAATTCCTACGTCACAGACAAGTGGTAGAAAGCTGTGGTCGACTCTGGAACCTGCGGGAGGGTGAGCCCCCGACACATCCGGTGCTGCACACCCTGTTGCGCATGGGGTCCGGCAGTCACCTAATCACGTGGCACTACAAGGCGATCCGAGAACTGACAGATGTTTCCTTGGACGGGCTCTGGGGCGCATGGGAGGAGGATGCGGGCCGAGAGTTCCACGACTCAGAGTGGCGCAAAGCGCTGGAATTTCCAAAAAAGGTGTCCAGAAACGCCCGGTTCAAAAATATACAGTTCAACATCCTACACTGCGCGTACCTGACACCAGACAAGCTCCACCGATTCTACCCCGATACGCAATTTCGCTGCCCCCGCTGCCAATTGTTGGACGCAGACTTCAAGCACATATTTTGGGCCTGCCCATCCATACAACGATACTGGGGCACAGTGCACCACATGCTTCAAGCGACGACTGATCTCCCGGTGGCCTCCACGTGGGAGGCATGTGCTCTAGGGTTCTCCCCGAAAAAGAAAACAGAAAAAGTGCAATGGAAATTTGCTTCTCTGGCTCTCCTCCTGGCCAAAAGGAACATTGCTATGCACTGGAGGGCCCCAGCGGGACCCTCGGAAGCGGCATGGAAGGGAGCGTTACAAAAATGGGGCGCGGCGGAGGAGGAGTCAATCAGAGAGGAGGAGGCGAGGGGCATCCGCAAGCACCCCATATCTATGGAGTGGGCCCAACTCCTCATACAGTTCAAACAACAATGCACAGAGGGAGAAGCACAGAACGCGACACAGCCTAACCTCTGCACTCCTCCCACTCCCCCTGCCGTTCGAGACCCAGGGATGATGGCGGAGGTACACTAGCCAAGTAGAGGGCTTTGTTAGGAGAGCCGAGCGGAGGCCCTGTTCCCTCTCGCGTGCCCACACGCCGACCCTCTTTCTTCCCCACTGGCTCACCCTAGAATGAGTCCGACACACCTACTTTTACTCAGCGCACAGGCTACCGCGACGGCCCGTCCCAACCCGCCCTACCCCCTCCCACCCCCTTCTGATCCTTTCACTAGTTTCCCCTCTACCCTACCCTTATACGTTTCCTCTTCTTTTCTCACAGCTTCTTCCCCCCCTCCCCACTGTTAACAGTTGAACCCATCGGCAGTTCAAATACCGATGCCCTAGTTACTGACACAATTAAATACACTCGTTATCAGGGAGAAGCTACACAGATAGTCGGAGGGAAAACCATATAGACGGCGAAGAATCAGGGACACGTCCACGCCCCCGGGATGACATAAGTGACGATCTACTGGGATGCACTGATGGGAGGCGTGTGGACTTAGTGCTAACAACTAGTCCCAGAGACGCGACAACCAATGTAACTACCCTGGGAAAACGAAGCAATGTTAAGTCACACTGATGCAGAACAAAAATGGATTCACATGTAATATGGTTGACATGCATTGTGTTAATTGCCTAATAAAAAAATGTAAACAAAAAAAAATAACGTTGATAAACAGCGACGTGTAGGGGGTCTGGATCAGCCACGTCACTCTCAATGGCCACATGTGGCTGAAACGGGATGGGGTGTATCCAAAAGTAAAGAAAGTGCGCTTGCGCGCTCAGTGCATAAAGTTCGAAATTGGGAGCTCCCAGCCCTCCCTGTGACAGTGGGCGCATCAGCAGTTCCCAGCTTACCCGGGGTTGGCCGCTGGCCCAGACCAGAGCATTCATGACGGTGTGTGGAGACTTAAAAAAGGCCTGGGTTAGGGGTATGGGAATATTAACAAAGAGGTATAAAAGTTTAGGGAGAACTATCATTTTAATTATGGCAATCCTGCTCGCTAGTGTCAGAGGCAAGGCAGCCCAGAATTTCGACTTTCCCTCCAGTTTACCAAAACTCAACCACCAGATGCTTTGTAGGTCCTTACTGAGCCATATGCCCAGGTATTTTACGGCATCATTCACCCATGTGAGCAGAAATTCCATTGTGGTATCACGTTGGGCATCTGTAAGAGGTAGAATAGAGGATTTTGACCAATTAATTTTAATGCTAGACATTCCGCCAAATCGAAGGACTTCTCTCAACACTGGGTTTAGATTTTCATCCGGGTGTCGAATGTATAGTGTAATGTCGCCTGCATACATTGAGATGATGAGATTCCTATCTGTAAAAACTAGACCTCGGGCGGAGTGGTGTTGGTGAACTCTAGCAGCCAATGGCTCCATAGCTACCGCAAAAAGTAGTGGTGACAGGGGGCAGCCCTGCCTGGTGCCTCGAGAAATGGGGACGGGATCCGATATTAAGCAATTCACTTTAAGCCCGGCGGTGGGTTTGGTATGTAACAATCTGATTAATTTAACGAAGTTAGGGCTGAAGCCTAGCCAAGGCAGGATGATGAACAGGAAGGGCCATTCCAGAGAGTCGAACGCTTTAGTTGCGTCCAAAAACGCCGCAATGGCTGGAATTTGAGGGTCGATTTCGTGAATAGTAGAAAAGAATGTACGCATGTTGTGGGCTGTCGACCTACCCGGAATAAAGCCAGATTGGTCTGGTCTAGCGATCAGTGGCAAAAGCGGCTGTAGTCTGTTGGCGATCAGTTTAGCTAAGATTTTGGCATCTACATTGATTAGCGAGAGGGGCCTGTAGGACTCACAAATATTTATAGCCTTGTCCTGTTTTAACACGGAAATATTAACCGCCTCCCGCATAGTCGGCGGTAATATACCAATTTCCAGCACCTCTTGGTATACATCAAGAAGACGGGGTGCAAGATCCTCCGCATATGTTTTATAAAAAAGTGTGGTCAGCCCATCCAGCCCCGTTGCCTTTCCGCCTGGCATGCCTCTAAGGACCTGCGTAATATCCTTGACCATAAAGGGTTCATCTAAATATTCCCTACGGCTCGCACTGAGCCAGAGCAGCTCGGTTGAGTCCCGGTAGTCACCTATGTCGTGATGGGGTGTTCTCTGCATGGTGGTGTATAATGAGGAATAAAAGGTGGTCAGGTATTCGTGGGTGGCCATTTGTCTTCTAATGGGGTAGGAATCCTCGTCTAGCAGTTCAGCTATAAAATTGGGGGATGTGTGTTGCTTAAGTGCATTTGCTAGGGTCTTGCCTGGCCTGTCACCTTCCCCGTAGCTTCGCGCCTTTGCGCTTTTACCCAGGAACCTGGTCTCCCTTTCCGCCTCCAATTCAAATTCCGAGATTTTGCTCCGTATACAAGCCAGTTGCTTGGGGTCTCAAGAGTAGAAAAAAAGAAATTTTAGGGTTTTGATGTCCTGTTCTAGTTTTGTGAGAGTAGAGCGGATTGATCTAAGCACCCTTGATTGCTTGGAAATACAGGCCCCCCTGATCACCACCTTAAAGGCCTCCCATAGAATAGAAGCAGAATCCACTGATCCCTCATTGGTAGTAAAATACTGTGAGATGGCAACATTGATTTCTACCTTAAATGCTGCGTCCAAAAGGGCATGCGGGGGGAGTTGCCAGCTGAATGCGTGACGGGGGCCCAGCGATCTGTGAGCACGCTCCACAATCATGATCTGCAATAGTACTGGACCAAACAACTCACGCAGAAGGCTCTCAATGAAGGGTTTCATTTTTGGGATTGCTATAGATTCCAGAAGGCCTAGAATTCATAAGTTGTTGCTTCAGGAACGCACCTCCAAATCCTCATTCTTAGCTTTGATCACAGCAAGAACTTTTTCCGTACTCAATATTTACGTTCTAGACTCTGCATGAGAGTTCTGAGTGTCTGACAGCCTATTCTCCAGAACATCCAAGCGTGTTTCCTGAGCGTCTACCCACTTTTTAACAGTGTCCACACTGGAGATAATTGCATCTATTTTGTTGTCTATTGTTTTAAGGCTGAAACGCACATCCAACAAAATGGAGCGCATGTCTTCTTCCTGTTGTTCGGGCATGGCCCTGGGACCCAGGGCATTGTCCGGCTCAGTGCTTGCCTCCATTGTGCATGTTTGGTGCTTGCTCTCAAAGGGAATCTTTGGCTGCTTGGGGTCTGTCTTACCCATGATATCGAGCCATGCTGCGTGAGCGCAAGTCTAACCTACCAGGCACACGAAGTTCAGTGAGTCGTCAGAGTTAGAGCAATTCACAGTCTTCTGCAGCGCAGGAGCTGCCGTGGCCCAGGTGCGCCCAGTGGCCAGGTTATTGTAGGTGCTTCAGCAGTGTGTCCCACTTCGTGGCATTAAGAATGAAATGCCCGCCTCAGCGTAGAAGAGGGAGAAGAGAGAGGCAGGTCCCCAATTGTAATAGGGCAGGCCTGGAAGCACGCTCCCGCTACCGGACAAAGGGAAGAGACCCACCGAGCCTCCACCTCAGCCGGAAATCACCAACACACGATGCAACTCAGGAGCAATGGACAAGGTGGCGGTGGCCACCCAAAGTCCACCTCAATAAAGGCAGAAGGCCGTAAAACGTGTCCTCAAGGTAGTCCAGCTGGGCCCCTTGGTCACTACTAAACACTATAGGCGGAATGGGCCGCAACCGCCCGCGACCCAGCCTAAACCAGGAGCTCATTGCTTCCAATGCGCTGGTTATCAGAGGTGCTGTAGCAGTGCACCTCAACTCATGTGTGTAGGGGGCCTGGAGATGCAGCAAATTGGAAGGGTGAAGCAGGAGGCAGGTTATCTGCGTTTTGAGGCAGTTGGGGGGGGTTCTGCGTTGGCTACCGGACTGAACGGGGCGATCCAGTGGGCTCCAACTCAGCCGGATCCGCGACCCCACACTAATGAGCGATAGGCGCAGACATGGTGGTGCAGGCCCACCCCGGCTGTCCCCAAATTCCTGCACAGTAGTCTCGGCAGAGGCAGCCCCAATGGGAGAGCACTTCCAAGGCTCGGCCCAGGGCAGGCCGCAAGCTGGCCCAACACCGCTCGGACCAGTCCCCAGCAGGCACAAGACACCAGTCGGGGCCCAGGCCTACACGGCGCGGCGCGGCCCAGCCCAGATCCGCACCCAGGCAAACCCCGGCCCCACTCATCGCACTCGTACGTGGCTCAGCTCTGCTCCAGATTCTTCATCTGGCGTCACCAGTCTTTTTTCTCCGCTCCGAGCTTGAGTCGCAGCGTATCACAGGAGGATGTGCCGTCCCCCCTTGTCTGCCTCAGCTGCAGTCTCAGGTGCCCGAAGGTTCGCATGCACGCTCCGCCTGTCTAGGTCCGCCACGGATGGATACAGGTTTCAGCTGCACAGGGTGCACAGCACAGCCCCCCCGTTCATCTCCAGGCACCCCGACAGCTACGATATGCAAGGGCAGGTGCCTTGGCGTCACGATGGTACACAGCAGCGTTTTCTCCTTTACAAGGCCTTTGGGTGCACTGCGGCCATTTTCAGCTGTTTGACCCAGTCGCAGCTTCTTACGGTCAGTTTTGCTGTTTCTGCCTTTGCTGCACTGCCGAAACTTCGCACACACAGTGCAGACAGTTACCACACATGGCGGCTTGATGTTCTATCAGCGGAATACATGTCTGGAAGGTGCTGGCAGAGGGTTATGTAGCCTGACCTGCAGAGCCCCTTCAGAAGGCAGCCATTCTGCAGCGCGTCGTAGTCACGCTCCCCATATTTTGCAATATGTTCGTTGCACAATATACATGCCAAACATTTTCATAGCTTTTCTCGGACATGAGTTGCTAGGGTCAAGGCAGACCCTTGGTTCAGCTCTGGATCAGCTAGCCCTATTAATTTGCTAGCACAGCCACGACACTCACCCCCAGTCACAGATCTGGGTTGAATCCATCATTGTTCTTTAGCTCACTTCACCACCCCAGTTCAGACACAGCCATATGCAAATCAGTCTTGACCCTGTGCCTCATGGGAACTGTCCAGCCTGAACTGCCAAGCCATGTCTTCCCTGGGGCCGGAAACAAGCATCCTGGGATCAGTTTTGGGCCAACAGCCCTCATCAGCCAGGCTAGCTTGAATCCAGTGGCAAAGTGAGCAAGGGACCCACGCCTGGGCATACCCTGCCAACTTAGGGCGAACAAAGCAAACACAAGGAGATGGTGGACGGAGCACTGAAACTTTTCAGAAACTCACCCCCAGTCACAGATCTGGGTTGAATCCATCATCGTTCTTTAGCTCACTTCGCCATCCCAGTTCAGACTCAGCCATATGCAAATCAGTCTTGACCTTGTGCCTCATGGGAACAGCCAAGCCCGAACTGCCAAGCCATGTCTTCCCTGGACCGGAAACAAGCATCCTGGGACCGGTTTTGGGCCAACAGCCCTCATCAGCCAGGCTAGCTTGAATCCAGTGGCAAAGTGAGCAAGGGACCCACGTCTGGGCATACCCTGCCAACTTAGGGCGAACAAAGCAAACACAAGGAGATGGTGGACGGAGCACTGAAACTTTTCAGAAACTCACCTCCAGTCACAGATCTGGGTTGAATCCATCATCGTTCTTTAGCTCACTTCGCTACCCCAGTTCAGACACAGCCATATGCAAATCAGTCTTGACCCTGTGCCTCATGGGAACAGTCCTAGTACAAGGAGCCACCAGTCACCTTTTTTTGTTATAATTTTTTTATTGATAATTTCAACAATAAACATACGGCATATCAAAACATTGTACCCCCATTGTAATTACAAAGGATGAAGAAGCAATAAAAACAAGTCTAATCAGGAAACCTCTGGTTACATTTTCTGTGTGGCCATCTAAGCTCAGGGAGAAGAGATTGTGTTGCACGTTGGTGCCATGAAGATGAATAGGGGGCATTAAGAGCCAGGAAAGGATCCCTGTCCAATACCCAATCCATCATTCTACAGGCATTAGGATCATATTTCTCCATGATTGAGAATATTCATATCATGTCCCCCATATCATGTGATCCTTTTGTGGGTATCCCATAGGCTTGAATACCTCCTTTCCGATGACTAGGCTGTAATCGATTTCCACCGTCCAGTTTCAGAGTGAGCCACTCTTCTGGAATGCCAAGGAGGTCCATCCTGGGCGTGAGCTGTATTGGCCTGCCCCACCCTGATTGCAGACAATGTGCTATGTGTACCCAGTATATCCAGGTCAGGAGTCTTGCCCATACCATATGTAAGAATGTTCTATCCTCTACCAAACATCTAGGGCAGATGGGGTTAGGTCTGCTACTAATTCCACAGGGTCTTAGTTGCCTATAACAGATACTTTGTAAATATCGGAATTGAATAAACCATAGGTGGACCAAGATTGCTGACTCATGCTGGGCCATCTTGGCCTTTCCCCGCCATAACTGCAGCAAGCCAGCAAGAGTGTCAGAAACATTAAGTATAAGGGGTCAATATAGTCTGATTACTACCTTAGGTCCAATGGTTCCCAGCATTAAATGAGCCTCTAGGGGTATAAACTCTGGAAGTGTCTCTGGGGGAGTCTGCAGTAGGATCAATAGTTATCTTAACTACAGGATTAAGAATAATTGAGTGCAGTGTAGATCTACCTGCTCCTTGAGTGCTTCAAACAACTTTATGTGCCCTCCTGACCAGACAATCCCCAGCTTTCTAATGCCAATATTGTCTCAGTCTTTGAATTCTCAGACTCTATAATGAGTTACCGACCCACAATGGTATCTCCTTTGTGGGTGTTTCATACCATCTAATGGGTAGCAAGTTAAGTTCTCCATGCCTCCAATGTAATGTTTGCAATATCGGATAGTGCAGGATCAAGCCTAGTATGGTAGAGGAAGTATAGTGTGCTACAGGCACCAAAATTCTCCTGCTGTAGTTGGTGTGCTGAATCATCTCAGTCTCCTGAGAGCCAATCATTCACTACCATCAGCTGCGCTACCCAATAGTAGGACCGGATATCAGTTGCCTTCAGTCCCCGTCAAAAGGATGCATGACGCACTTTGCATAGGACACTCTGGCTTGGACCAAGATAAAGTGTCTGTATGCGGCTCAGATGCTATGTAATATGTGATGCAGGACCTCTATTGGAAGATTCTTTAGGACATACAAAAGTCTAGAGAGCGTAATCATTTTGTATAATGTGATCCTGCCCTTAATATAGAGGGGCAAGAGTACCCAACGTCTCATGTCTTGATTAGTCCATTCCACAAGAGGTGCAAAATTGTTCTTTTGCTTGGCACCAGCGGGCAGGGCTAAATGCGTTCCCAAGCATTTAAAACCCATCTGTACATGTTTGCAGCTGGTTAAGCCGCCCATGGTTATTTACTTCCTCCTTAATGGAAACCAGCATGGATTTGTGCCAATTAACCACCCCATATAGCTCCAGTATTTGTACAACTCGTCGCCCCCTAGGGGCAGGTTCTGCAGGAAGAGCAAAATGTTGTCAGTTTACAGGTATATAAGGCCCTCACCCCCTCTTGCCACCTAAACACACGCACCAATGCATCATTTCTGATCCACAACACTAGAGGTGCTATAGCTAAGTGATAATGGGGACCCTTGCCTAGTACCCCTCTGTATAGTCAAGTCAGGGGCATTTGTATCGCGCACAAATCGCTCTTACAAGTCTCATTGCGCTTGCAGACAACTCTGAAGGGAAACGGACTTGAAACTTAATTTCCGAAAAGCCAGGTCTTCAGCTTTTTGCGGAAACTGCTGTGGTCTGACATACTGCGAAGATAGTAAGGCATTTTGTTCCAAGATGTAGGGGCCAAGGAGGAAAATGCACGTCCCCCTTGCCTAGCAGTATGAATTCTAAGGGGGATAAGTAGAGCCGAATCACTAGAGCGCAGCGTCCTGGATGGTTGATACCATCGTAACTTTGACTGACAGTATTTTGGGCCGATTCCATACATATGTTTATTAGTTAAACATAGAGTTTTAAAGAGGGTTTGTTTTTTCACCGGAAGCCAGTGACGAGTATTTAAACATATCGCCGACGGGAATCTGTGCAGGCGGTCAAGGACTAATCTAGCGGCCGTGTTCTGAAGAGTCTGAAGTTTGTTTATGAGGTCTACATTTATTGACAGCAATAAGGATAGGGTAGACAATGCGCCAATCGCCCACATTGCGGCCCACGCCCTGGTTACTTTAGCAGTATTCTTGGTAGATTGAAAGCAGAGAGCATGATGACTCACCGGTGGCTCAATAGCGGCTACTCCGCTAAGGCGGAGGAGCTTTACCCCACTGCTTTTAAGCAGTGCCACGAAAGGAAAAATAAAATGATAACTTGTTGTAATTCTCATTTTATTGTTTTCAGCTGCTTTACGAACAGGCGGACGGGCGGGTGGGGCTGCTCTGCTCTGCTCTCAGAACAGTGCAGGGGAGGAGTGGTTTGCCCACTCCAAGTGCGCATGAATGCTTGACCCGCCCTCTGGGGCCGGCCAAACAGTCATGTGCACTTTGCATGTTCTCCACGCAGGCTGCAATACAGCCTGGTTAGAGAACATGCCCAGGCCCCCAGTCTCCGTCTGAGTGCCGAACCATGGTGCTCAGCCCAATCGCAAAGCTGCACTGCAGCATTGTGATTGGTCAAGGGAGCCTGGGTATGCTTCCTGGTTGCTGCTCTGGCCCGAGACCAGCGGAGCAGAGACCCTTGTTGGAGCAATAATGCAAGTGGTTTTTTTTGTTATTTGTTTTTACATTTCCCTTATATCCTTCCCCGCCAGGCCACATCTGATCCATATGACTGAGAAATATACAGTTCAGTTGCTACTTACTTTTGAAGTAATGATCGCTGGCCTGAGTGTCATGTGGAGCATGAAAAGACTGTATTTCCTGGTTTAATACCGTAACCCTATCCAAAGGTGACGATGAAAAGTGGAATAATTTGTGGAATCTAAAGAAAAAAATTATCCGCACTGAAATCCATTCGGATTTCATAATAGAGTATTGTAAAAAGGGTATAATCCCTAAAGGGCTACAAATTAGAAACGAGCCCGGCCTCTTTGTGAAAAATGAGAAATTCAAGGAGAACTGGACTTTAATAGCCAATCGCTGTAGTCGCGACTGGATGTTGTTGATAATAGAAACAGCTCAGGAAATAATTATAATTGAAAGGGAAGAAATAGAAACCCTAGAAAAACAACTCAAAGATAGTACAGCCTTAGAAGATGCAAAACGTAAACTGGAAGAAATCCAGGAAGATATAACTGGCTACAGAGACTACTTAATAAACAAAAAGTCTAACAAGTTGCGGAAGGATATTGCCAAATTTAATACAGAGCTGGTATATCCTTACTTACAAAAAGATTATTATGATCAGCCGATCCCAACAGGGCAAGTACCAAGGAACAATCAATACAATAAAAATAATTATTTCCAAAAAACTGTTACGTTTTCTGACACCTCGTATAATAGTTCAGACTCAGATGGAGAAAGAAACGGAGATACTAGGCCCAGGAACGATCCGAGAGAGGAGGTAGCAGGTAGCAGTCGGGACTATCCTGTTTTTTTAGGACAAGAAAAACGGAGACACCCCCAAACATTCAGAACGAGAGGAAGGGGTCGCTCTGGGAATCAACAAAGGACAATGGGACAGATGAGACCATATATGCGAACACGCAGCCAGAAGGACTGGGACTAGCAACAGACTCCCTAAAAGCCCCCATCATTAATTTATCAAGTAGGGCACTTACTGTAGATGAAATTAACACTTTAGAAAAGGGTTTAGGTTTTGCACCTAGCTCACAAGCATGCAAATACACAATGGAGAAAGACATACGTGATCTCTTTAGAAAGATCAGAATTAAAACATTCTTTGAGGATAGGGAGCCAAGGCCCACTATAAATAAATCAGGCTTGAAACCATTATCAACATGGACACCCAAAATTGGTATGGTAGGACAGGAAGTTGATATTTTCGAGAAGGTTATCACCAGAGGGCTTGAGGCAATGTTTGATAAAAAACAATGGGTAGATAGAAATCTAAGCAAAAATCAAACGACAGCTCTTAGGAATCTCCATGAGTGCGATTCCATCACAATCAAACCAGGCGACAAGGGTGGAAGTATAGTTGTCCTCGACACAGTTGACTATAATAGGAGGATGCAGAAATTATTGGATGTACCTGCACATTATAGGAAATCTAGCATAGGTGAATGGACTGAATTAAAAGTAAAGGTCAGTAATTTACTAAGGCTGGCAAAAGAGGATGGAGTAATTAGTGAGGATGAGTTCCAGTTTTTACACAATGACCATCCGGTAATCCCAGCCCTTTATGGGCTTCCCAAGGTACACAAAAATATTGTGGACCCTCCTATGCTTCCCATTGTGTCGGGCATCAACTCAATCACGGAGCCACTAAGCAAATATGTTGATAAATTCATCAGCCCCCTTGTCAAAAAACTTCCATCATATATTAAAGACACAACAGACATGATTTCTAAAATAGAAGGACTTAATTTTAATAAAGAATCTGAGTGGTTGGTTTGTTTAGACATAGAGTCACTATACACAAATATACCCCAACATGACACTGTAGAAATGATAAGGGAAATATTTGGTGAGGGAGGAGAAGATCTCTCGCCACAGGAAGTTTTCATTGTAGAATGCATTGAAATTATCCTCATGAATAACATTTTCCTATTCACAAATGACTTTTATTGTCAAATTAAAGGTACCAGCATGGGAGCTACCTGTGCTCCCAGTCTGGCTTGCCTGTATGTGGGTAAATTTGAAGATCGTCATATTTACAATGAAATTACTCCCTATTTTGAAAATATAAGACATTGGTCCAGATTTATAGATGACGTGTTCTTCATCTGGCATGGAGAGGAAAATGACCTTGTATCTTTGCTAGATTGGCTCAATTGTGGTGATACAAACCTTAAGTTTACAGCTAACAGAAGCAAGGAATCTATTGATTTCTTGGATATTACTATAAAAACAATAAATGACAAACTTAACGTTGAGCTCTATACCAAGCCATCAGATAGGAACACCCTTCTACACCACACGAGCCACCACCCCAAGTGTCAGAAGGATAGTATTCCTTTTAGTCAGCTTTTACGTATCAGACGTAATTGTAGTGATAAGAAAGATTTTGAAAAACATGCACTTACCTTACAACGAAAACTCTTAAGTCGTGGGTATCCCAAAAGACTCATTAAAGAAGCCCACAAGAGAGCAAAATACTATAATCGAGACAGTATCTTCGAACAGCAAGATAAGTCTCAAAAAACCTTACAGGATATTGTTATGGTTACCAACTTTAACAATATGAGTAACAAACTTAAGAATCTGATAAATAGAAACTGGTATTTGTTAAACAAACCAGGTAAATGTCCACTGAATAAACCTATATTTTCCTACAGAAGGAACAAAACCATTCGAAACCATTTGGTAAAAACGTTTAGTGAACCCAAAATGAATGTACAAACTAATATTGCAGACGGAATGAAACTAAAAGGCAACTTTCCATGCAGTTCCTGTACACATTGTAAGACGATTATCAAGGAACAAAAAGTAGTACTCAATGGGATATCACATTGGATAAATGAAATGGTTAACTGTCGAACCAAGAATGTGGTATACTTATTGATCTGTCCCTGCCAGAAGGGATATATTGGAGAGACTAGCAGAGAAATGCGGTTTCGCCTCACTGAACATAGGTCAGCAATAAAAAACGGCAAAAAGAATGCACCACTAGTTGAGCACTGGCAAGAAATGCAACACAAGGAAGATGATCTTAAATGGTTCATTTTTGAGAAAATAAAAATGTCAATACGAGGCGGGGATTTGGACATAAGAAGAAAACAGAGAGAACAATTCTTCATGTCCAAATTCAAGACCTATTATCAGGGCCTTAATAATAGGGAAGAATGGGAAAGAATTATTAGATAGGGATTATACTGTTCACACTATATACTGAACATAACGTTCTTCTAAAAAATATATTATTCAGGCACTTGTTAAATTCCGTCAAAAATATCTGTGTGTATTTTCTATATAATTAGTAGCCTTGGATAGTTGCAACTGTAGCCTTGATTTAAGCCACTGTGATGTCACCATCACAGGATTGTATCGACAACTTAACTCGACTTCCTTTCCACTCTTCAGTTGAATATGGTTATAATTACCAGTATGAGTAGTACACTATGATTACTATACTGTACTGCTAAGTGTAGACATGATGAGGATAATACATGAGGATACCCTTCTTTATGGATACACTTGTTTAATATCTTAGCACAGGTATGACCTAGTAGGCAGCACCTTATAAACGACATATTTTAAAATAGATTTCAAAAAACAGAAACTTTTTGTACCTTATATATTCTGCTTAAATATATACATCTTGGGCCAACATGTATAACTAGACATTCAAGTACTAACAAGATGGCCGCTTCATTCGTAAATAGGGTTTATGGAGAACTACAAACATAGTGGATATTATGTCCTCGGGTGTTTGAAACATCAGTGAGAGTGTAGTGTTGCCTTCAATATCTGACATTCAAATTTGACTTCGAAATTAGTTTGACCCAATAGGTGTCATGTCATCTGTGTGATATAAAGTATTTAGAAATTTGTCTAACGATCGACATAATCACGATCTAGGAACTACTAAAATGGCCGCTCCTTACGTAAAAACGTAATTACGTGGAACGCGGCAAGAATATATAAACAGAGAGGATACTCTATGACCGTTTGTGAAGAACTTCTGGGGATTCCCGTACGAGGAGACGCTACGCTCCGTGTAAGGTAAAAACTATCAACCGCGCATATAAATATTTAGAGAGGTTCTAACTAAGATAACCGTAGCACGCAGACCTTTTTCGCACAGACATTATAATCACCGTGCGATATAGCATAAAAGTATTACATTTAAATATGGCATCCCAGTAAAAAAGGACGGTCCCATCACTGTTATTAAGGTACACAGTGATTCGGCTTTATGAGGGTGGCACTATGGTTATAGTTGCGTGATATACAATAACCCGAATAGTTGCCAATATAGTTATATCACAGTTTTAAAATAGAACATATATTCTCGTTTAAAACAGTTAATTAGTGAACTATGCCTAACTGGTATAAAGTCTTGTGAAACCCATAGCGGTACACAGCGTTTTTATGAGGATGACACTACGGCTACGTTTACGTGTATAAGAATAACTAGAATAGTCGCTTACATAGCTCTATCACGTTTTGTTAGCAGAACATACAATTTCGTCTAAATAGTTAATTAGCGAACTGTGCCCAACAGGTATAGAGTAAATGATAGTCACCTTAACAGAAATACCCAGTGACATCGTTTTATTACTAAGTTAACAGCAATTATTGAATAGCCTCTGTAGCCAACGTGCATTGACCCGGTTCTTTTAATCATGTAACTTACTGAGAGCTCCTTCTGATACCTTAGGAACTGGTC
The DNA here is from genome assembly GCF_964204655.1 of Triturus cristatus. Taxonomy (NCBI): domain Eukaryota; kingdom Metazoa; phylum Chordata; class Amphibia; order Caudata; family Salamandridae; genus Triturus; species Triturus cristatus. The sequence continues at coordinate 589,986,068 of NC_140592.1, read as the reverse complement.
TCTGCTCTAATTTAACACGAGCAGAAACACCATCGATCCCTGGACAAAAAGTGAGATAACCACAGTCCTTCAACTTTAATGGGAAGATGATGAAACATACAAATGAACACTGTTTCAGTATCGTGAAGGTGAGCCATTTCACGTCGTAATAGAACTCATAATAATTTGGGTCTATTAAATGGGAGGTGACTAATATTAGTCTATATATAATTTGCTTTCACAGTCTCTAATCAATAAGAAATGATCTTTTAATTGGACACATGTCATCCGCACAAGCAACTCTTAAGATAGATGCGCTTTATCTGGGTGAGTGACCCTCTTTACATGTATCTAGAAACAAACAACAATAATCATAGGAGACAAAAAAAAGATAAAAATGTTTCTATTTTGTAAATTCTTACACTCTTTGTATTCAATTACCAGGATGAAATCAATAATTACGGTTTTCCTGTTCATTTACGGACTATGACCTTGTTGCCCCATTGCTGTGTAAGTAAATGCACAAACAATATATGGGTTTACAATTGATCATCACCCTGGGGGTTCCATCGATTTTCCATGGGCAAGCGTTTATGGTTATTGGTAATATAGGTCCCCCATTAAACTTATTATATAAAATGTTATGGGGTTGATAATGTACATTTAAATTAATAGCAATGTACCCTGTGCGATATGACATATACAGCCATCAGACATAGTGAACATAGCCATATTAAGGTTCAACAACGTTGTGATCCTTCAGGAGTACTAAATGTAACTGTTTTGCACACCGGTAATTAATTTTTGGTTCATGTAAGATTGTTCGGTCTATTTCTTTGGTCATCCCTAGTCTAGTATATCTAACCATAGAAAAGAATCAATAAATATATACCACATGATTGTTATATAATTGTATGTATTCCATTTTTTGTAGATTAACTGTGAATGCTAGTGAGAGCTGTTTTTAAATTATCGGTCCTGAAGAAGGTGTTGTGCATTACACTATACACCGAAACGCGTCGACAAGAGGACACAACTGTATTCATTTTTAAATATTTTTTACATGAAATGTGGTTTTGATTTGTTCATTAAATGTTTTATTTCATTGTTGGATTGAATTATGTACAATTAACAATTAGTATTGTTAAATGTGGATTATTTTTAACTGATTGTTATATCTTTACATGAATGTGCTATATGAAGTTGTCTACAGCAAAATCATTTAATATTTGTGGATACATTACTGTAATACAATCTGGGATACAACCAAAAAAAAGTTTTAATAAAACAATAGTATACCTGATTTATATTGTGTTAATATTGCCCTGATTTCTTATCTTTGGTCTAATATACAGTGGTTGAAATTATATGATGGGAGACATCTGAGTAAATTCAAAAGGGAAGTTTGTTGATTTTGAAAATTAACTGAGGGTGAGTCTTTTCCAAAGAAAAGAGGGGAATTGGCAATTACTTTTGGTTTTTGGTCATTTTCCACTGTATGAATGTGCAGGTTGCCCTTCATTGATGGATAGACAAATTTGCGACACCCCTTTGAGGGGATGAAAATAGTAATACTAACAAATGCTAGTTTCAATGCTTAGAGACTGCATAATCTGCTGTAAGAGTAGAAATGTATAAAGATAATCAATCTTTTCCATGACAGAAAGGAAGCAAAATGAAACATACATTTTCAATACTTGGGTTACTCTCAGTGAAAAGAAGAACAGTATATTTGCTTCAACCACAAAGAGCTAAGATAGAGTATTAACTCAGAGACATACAGGAGTGGGCACTGGTTGAAGACCTTTCTAGGATAAGAGGTAGACCTTAGAAAAAATAGTGGAAGACTTGTAGGGATTGATGCCATTCCTCCAAACCCTGTTGTTTTCACCCAATAATGCCCACCCCAAATGTTATGAGGGACCACATCATAGCAGAAGTACTAACATAACCCAAGGATGGATACAATGGGACAACCAGAAGGGTCAGATACGGACAGTCCAGAAACATTTTTAGGCCCATGTGTGTTTAAGATAGACTGACAAGCAAGAAGTGGAGGCTCATCAATATGAGGTCACATACAGCATTACATGACTGTCAGTGGTTATCCGTGGAACAATATTAGACTGAAATAATAGGGGAACTAGGAGAACATGAGCCAATATGCATGATAGAAGATCCATTTTTGTGATGAGTACAAGTACCATTGACTCCTCAAGAGGGTACCGGGGCATTGACTCTGCTTGTGGAAATGTAGAGGCATATTAACGAGGAACAGGGAAAATTAACGCTAAGGGCGCTTATCGGTAATTTTTTAAAACGCCCACTATCGCTGGCTAATATCGCCTGGTTATCGCGTTATTAACAACGCTAACCGCCTAGGCGATAAAAAATCCATTGATAGTGGCATTTTGGGAGGTTATCGCTGGTAATGCAGCGATAAAACTACAAGGATAGGGATATCCTTGTTGATAGTCCATGGTGGATTTAGCCATGTAATCCACCTCCCATTGGATTACATGGCTAAATCTGAAAATTAGCAGACGTCAAAAAGCAGTGTTGACCGTGGTTAGCGCTGCTTTTTTTGTCTCTAACAGGGTTAGCATTATGCTTGATAATAGGAGAAATGTCGCTTAGCGACATTTCTCCTATTATTTTGCTCTGGAACGCCCACTTTGCATCTCATTAGAGATGCAAAGGGAAGCGTAGTGAAAAAGGGTGCTAACATGCGGTTTTGCATGTTAGCACCCTGTTGTTGATAGGGTGATATTTTTATCTCCGCTTCTTTGGCTTTTAGCGGAGATAAAGCCCTTGTTAATATGCCCCTCTGTTCTCAAAGTCAATGACTGAGTTTTATAACAACAAAAAAGCTACCAGGTGACGGACATAATTGATGGCACCTCACTTATTCAAATGCCGCCTTATCAGGCCGTTAGTGCACAAAAAACTCCAGCACCTGTCACCTAATGGTGCCTCTGTGAACAGATTTAAACAATTTTTTCAGAAGGGAGGTGCACTGAACGTAAAACACAAAAGTCCAAAATGTTTCTTTTATTTTTTTTAAATTTTGTTTCATAGTTGTACACAATGACAGCCAACGCGTTTCGTTCCTATATAGATAGTTAACGGAACTTCTTCAGGGCTGTAATAAACATAAAAACATTTATATAAGATACATTAAAATACATTAAAAATGACGGACAATTACATAAAAATGCTGAACTAACATAATACTTGACTGAACGTATTTTTTTCAAACACAAAACAAAAAACGAAATTTATCTAAAACAACATAATACAGACTGAAAATAACCATAACAACATATAATGTTGAGGATATATACAGTGAAAAAGGGACAAAACATTCAATACCTCAAAACATTTTTTTTTCCTTTTTTTGAAAGACAACAACATATAAAGGTTAAAAAAGAAACATAACCTTTAGATTTTTTAATATCAATTATACTGTTAGAAAGAAAGAAGAGGAAGGGGGGGCCGAAATTCTCCTGCTTTGCATCTATTTCTATTTAATAGATCTGCAAGAACTAATTTTGGCCTCACCTTCATTTTTTGTAGAGCTGTGTTAAGTTTCCATTTAGTATATTCTTAGGTGTAATGTGAATGTCATCTGATACCGAATTGTAAATCAGTCTGACTAAATAAAACAGAGAGAAATGTGAAGGGAAAAGGAGAAGGATTACAAAACAAAAGAGGCCAGATCAATTGTAAAATCCAAAGAACATACCAAATCCAAAAATTATATTTATTTAATGTAACATAACGTTTCTCACCTCAAAGTAATAAATAGATAATCTGTAACTCTGGGTTGCCGTTGGAGAATTGAGATCGTCACAAGTGTAGTTTTGTATTTTGTCGCCAATGAATCTTCCGGAATGCAATTAGTTCTGTGGTTGAAATTTGTGAGAATACTGTTGATTGTTGAAGGTTTGAATTCGGTGTGAGAACAGCGTTGTAGTGACATTCGGGGTCGGGTGTCTTTTCAAAATAGGACCCTTCTCCATTGAGGTAGATTGAGAAAATACCATTACGATATGGCTGCCGTAATAATCTGGTTTATAGTAGAATTGAATCTTCACTGTTTTTTATGTTGTGAGAAAATGAGAAAACACCATTATAATATGGCTTCCGCTAAAACCCGGTTTGCGATATAATTGGAATTTTTACTGTTTTTTAGTATAAGATGCGGGCTTAAAACTATTCAATGATCACAAGGGTACTGTTTAAAATTTAAAATTTAAAATACGAAATAAAAATATTATTATAGTGATATATAAAGATATATGTCGTTCTTATGCAGGTGATCTTCTTTGAAGGAGATAGGGAGAACACCACTGTAGATTTTGTCTCCTGTGATCTCTGTTGCCTTCTAAAAAAAAAGCAGGATTGTATTTTCCATGCATATGTACAATCAAAAGACATTTCAAAATGGCCGACACTTTTACTCTGTATGCCCCTATTGCAAATAGACGTGGTTTAAGTGTTTGACTCCTTATGATGTCATCAGTCTGTGTCAAACGCGGAAACCAGGTGTTCTTCATCTCGAGAAATCAGGTTTGGGGTATAAATATGGTGCTATTTGTTTACGGTGTTTTTTTGGCTATGTACCGAGGAAGACGGAACCGCTCACCGAGATGGAAATCGCTTATTAAGGTATCATACGGATGTTTCTGTTGGAGTCTGGCAAATGAATATTGTTAACGCGGTGAATGGGTACTTGCATTAAACTAAGACTAGCATTTTCTACGGTTTCCAATGGGGTGTGTAAGATATGGATTAATGTTAATGATTCGCTTGATGTGCTAAAATGGGGTGTCTTATATCTTGATATTCGATTGGGCACTGTCGATGCCAAGGGTGACACAAATGAGACTAAATGAATAATATGTGGGGAATGAGATGAATATTTATATATTTTTCTCCTCCCCCCCCCTTTTTTCCGATGTTTTTCTCTATGTTGCTTTCTCATCTGTTATTGTCGTGAGACGCACCTTTGCGGATTTGCCTATTTTGAGAAATCACTTGAATGTCATTGCTGCTTTTATTGTTGATATTTCTTTATTGTGCACAGGCACCCTGGATATAAAAAGTGCCCGTAATTTGGGGAGACGACTTATCTGAACTCGTCATATCTTGATATACTAGTGCAACTAAACCGGTGAGACAAATATTATCGCAATGCAGTTGGACTACATAAAATAAACAGTAGAAAGCATTTGAATTACTGTTAATTGATTGAATATAACAAATAATGTGTTCTGATTCTTGTAGATGGTGCTAAGAAACTGACTAGGATTGATTTGGTCTGCCAATTTTGCAAAAATAATTTTAAAGAAACAAATTGATGTCCTTACTATTTCATATAGGTAAGATATAAAATGAAGTTTAGCGTTAGAAGGCTTATGTTAATATTCTTATGGTTTAGATTTAGAACTTAGATTTTTATATCTCTTTTTGAAAGATATGTGGCTGCAGGAATCCAACTGTATATATTTGAAGAAACAGTGAATAGTTCTCCTGTGGGTAGAGTTACGGATTATCTATTTATTACTTTGAGGTGAGAAACATTATGTTACATTAAATAAATATAATTTTTGGATTTGGTATGTTCTTTGGATTTTACAATTGATCTGGCCTCTTTTGTTTTGTAATCCTTCTCCTTTTCCCTTCACATTTCTCTCTGATTTATTTAGTCAGACTGATTTACAATTCGGTATCAGATGACATTCACATTACACCTAATAATATACTAAATGGAAACTTAACACAGCTCTACAAAAAATGAAGGTGAGGCCAAAATTAGTTCTCGCAGATCTATTAAATAGAAATAGATGCAAAGTAGGAGAATTTTGGCTCCTCTTCTTTCTTTCTAACAGTATAATTGATATTAAAAAATCTAAAGGTTATATTTCTTTTTTAACCTTTATATGTTGTTGTCTTTCAGAAAAAAAAAAAAAGAGGTATTGAATGTTTTGTCCCTTTTTCACTGTACATATCCTCAAAATTATATGCTGTTATAGTTATTTTCAGTCTGTATTATGTTGTTTTAGATAAATTTCGTTTTTTGTTTTGTGTTTGAAAAAAATACGTTCAGTCAAGTATTATGTTAGTTCAGCATTTTTATGTCATTGTCCGTCATTTTTAATGTATTTTAATATATCTTATATAAATGTTTTTATGTTTATTACAGCCCTGAAGAAGTTCCGTTAACTATCCATATAGGAACAAAACGCGTTGGCTGTCGCTGTGTACAACTATGAAATAAAATTTGAAAAGAAACATTTTGGACTTTCGTGTTTTACGTTCAGTGCACCTCCTTTTTGAAAAAAAAAAATGACTGAGTTTTATGTTTTATAATGATAAATAAAAATAGAATCCAAAAAACTATGATGCTTCTTTGGAAATGCACAGAATGAAATTACAGCCTCTTTGAATTCATGACCTGAAGCTAGAGTGAGATACTGAGAGGCAGATACCTTGAGCCATTGTCGTTGATCGAAATATGGAGTGCCTGTGTAGTTTAGAGAGTGTAGTGTAATACCCACACCCATTATAATGCTTTTACACTATGTACTTTTAGTGCACTATGTTGTTTAGGATTACTAAACTGTTGCATTTCTTTTACACCAACTGTACTGAGGAACAGCAGATTTGTTGACATTTTTTAGTTGGGACATTGGAACTTGATAGGTAGGAGCTACAAAGACACTTTGGATCCTCTGTGAAAAGTGGACACATTTTGCTACTTTCTGACCCTAAATATGTTTAGGGCCGGACTTTCAGGCTGTTTTTTTTTTTTAACAACAAATTTAATTTGGTCGTTTTGCGAACCATCAGGCAAGAGCCCCACAATAACACGATGGATCATTCGGGCAATATGTGCATCAATAACCATTTCCAGGAAAATAAATAATCCCTGCTGAACATGCAGGTAAAATAATATTCTAAACAATATGCAGACAGTGGTCAATCTTCGAAGTACAGCACATGATTCAGCAGATATAGAATACACAATCCCGTGAGACAATAGAACAATCAAGCAATAAGAACTTAGGGGACACACAGCAAGGAGCGGAGGATGCCACTCAGATGTCCTCCACAGGCAGAGGGGGCAGGTCAATTCCACGATATGTCGCCCACCGCGACCATATCTTGCGATGTTTCCGTGGGCAGCCCCTAGCCTCAAACACCGCGATCTCGGCTCCCATGCACCTATCTAATTCCGTCTTCCATTTGCCTCTAGTCGGGGGAGAGAATGCCTTCCATCCCTGCACTATGACTCATTTGCCAATAGTGAGGGCGAGGAACAATAGATGTTGTTTATATCGGTTCCCCCCTATGTCGTCAGTAGAATGCAAAAAAAACAGACGTGGGTCCAGTGGGAGCACCCACCCCAACAACTCATTAAGACATGACTTAACTCTATTCCAGACCCGTCCTCCCTCCCACACCGCAGATATACTGGGGATTGAATAACTCCCAGTCGCCACAGGCGCACCCTCGTGTAATAAACTCTATGTAGATATTTGAATTGGATGAGCCTGTAACGTGTGGAGACCGCCGCGCCCCTTGGACTGGCTATCGCCTCAGCCCAATCATCATCCGTCAATTCGGGAACATCTGCCTGCCAGGCCAGTCGGGTCTTGTCTAGAGTGGTGGGAGTGTGTGTTGTCAAAGTTTGGTATATTTGCCTAATTTTGTGTGGTCCGAGGTCTCCCATCAACAGGCGTCCCTCCAAGGGCTGGAACTCAGGGAGAGTCTCCATATTGCGGATCAGGGGGAAGAGTGCGTGTCGAAGCAGTAAGAATTTGTAAAATTGTGATTTATGGAGGCCGAAATCTGTCTGCAATTGCTGGAATGATTTTAAAGTAGTGCCCTTCAAAACGTTTCCAAGGGTCGAAATCCCCACCAAGTCCCACCCCCGGAACCCGCTCAGTGTGTTAACAGGTCGAAGATACGTACCGTGCCACAAGGGGGTCTGTTGAGTAAGTCGCCCTTTCCATCCCATTTGTCTAGTCTTTGCCCTACATAGCTGTATGACTTGCCTGCCAGCTGGTGGAAAATGGTCAAACCTTGTGTAGCTATACAGTAAGTGGAGGAGGGGGACGGGTTCCATTGTGACGTGTTCAATAGCATAGGCCGGATCAGTGGGAGAGTTATACCATAATTTGTTGATGAAAAGGATGTGGGCCGCTACGCAACATGAATAAATGTCAGCTGCCGCGATCCCTCCACAATACGTGGATTGTGCGCAGGTGCGGAGCGCTACGCGAACAGCGCCACCACCCCAAAGGAACTTATTTTGTATTGCATTGACTTGATCAAACCATGCACAAGGGATAGGGTAAGGGAAATTTTAGAGGCGGTATAGAATCCGAGGCAGGGATACCATCTTAAAGATGGTGGAGCGCCCATAGAGGGATAAAGGGAGAGCAGACCATATTGTAGTTTCGTTTTTGAGACTGATCAACTGTGGGGTGATATTGTGTGCCCATGAAATCTTAGGGCACAGGGAGATGAATATCTCCAGATATTTAAAACCATCTGTGGCCCGGGACAACTGCGCGGCCCATGATTCACAGCCTTGATGTCCACACACTGGGAAGAGGATGGATTTAGCTGGATTAGCGTGGAGGCTGGTGGTACTGCCAAATACTCTAAGAATTTCTAATATTCGGGGTCCAGAATACCATGGATCAGTCATAAAAAAGAGAACGTCATCCGCATATAGTGCTATGCGATCAGATCTTGAGCGGGACCAATCGAATCCACTTAAAACCGGATCACCTCTGACCCAGGCCGCCAGAGGCTCAACCGCCAGGGCGAACAACAATGGAGACGGTGGGTAACCCTGGCGGGTACCCCTCTGGATCGGAAAGGGGCGAGAGCGGTTTCCCGCAATTCAAACTGATGCTGTCAGGTCCGTATAGAGCAGGCGTATATATGCCAAGAAACGGGGTCCAAAGTTAATTGCCTCGAGCAGTTGAAAAAGGTAGACCCAACTTAGTGAGTCAAATGCTTTGTCGATATCGGCTAACAAAAGGGCAGCTGGACGGCCTAAAGCGGTGGCCGCAGCGATGGCATTATGGACTCTCCTGATGTTATGTCTAGTGGCCCTCTGTGGCATGAATCCCTCCTGGTCAGACTGTATCAAATCGGTAATGCACCCCCTAAGGCAGTCGGCCAGAATTTTCCCTAACAATTTGGGTTCGAAATTTATAAGGGAAATGGGGCGATAGGAAGACGGGTCCTCAGGGGGTTGGCCAGGTTTAAGAAATATCACTATCTCTGCGTGGCGCCAGTCACTAGGTATCCATGCCTGGTCGGATGTGTCTGCCATGGTTGCCAATAAATGAGGCCCTAAGAGAGGCATATAGGATCGGAGGAATTCCATGGGGAACCTGTTAGGGCCTGGGGCGCGACCCGGCTGGATCGCGTTCAGGACGCCAGTTAATTCTTCTAGTGTTATTGGAGTCTCCAGACGCTCCCGGACGGAGTCGGGGATTCTGCGAGGTGAGATGTCCACGAGAAACTCCGCAAAAAGTTTGGCAGAAATCTGCTCCCTCCGGGCGTATAAGGACATAAAGTGTCTCGCAAATTCTTCCGCTACCCCCGCCGGCGACGTGTGCAGAGACTCGTCAGAGCCACGAATAAGGGGCGTGACGGCCGGGGCACCGTCGGCTTGGCACAATTTGTGAACCATTTTGCTGGACTTATCCCCCCACTGATATATCCGGTGTTGCGATGCTCCCCAGATCTCTTTGGCTTCGCCCAACAGATATTGACGTAATTATTGCTGTGTGAGGACTATATTGCGGCGAATGACGGGGCAGGGATTGACACTGAGTTGGGAAGATAGGGACGCCTGGCGCATTTCTAGGGCATCGAGCTGTTCGCGGCGCGTACTTTTCTCTTGTGTGCGATAGCTAATTTCATATCCCCGGACAGTCAGCTTGAGGGCTTCCCAGAGAACAACATTCGAAGAGGCAGAGGGGCCATTGTCGGCTAAATAGGTAGTAATCACCATGTGGGGCATGTCGTGATAGGCCGGGCTGCTGAGATCCCAGGGGGACATTCTCCAGCGTAATGGGGGCCTGTGGGAGCGCGTGTGGAATTGGATTGTAATCGGGTAATGATCAGACAGACAACAGGGACGATGGTGTATTCTCGAGAATCTGTGAAGAAAAACCCGGGGGACAAGAAAGTAATCTAGTCGGGATTGCGACCCATGTCCCATCGATAGATATGTGTATTCCCGCTCAGTACGGTGAAATTCCCGCCATATGTCAGCCCAGTCCATTGTCGATGCAAGAGTAGACAATTTAGTGGGACCCACCGGTTGTGAGGAGTCTAGGGTGCATTGGCGGTCCAAGGGCCCCATGGTATTGTTCCAGTCGCCACCCAACCGGGTCAATCCAGCAGGAAGAAAGCCCCAGACCCCCAACAAATTTGCGATACAAGTAGCGCCCAATGGTGGGGGGCATAAATGCTACCTATAGTGACCTGTTCGCCACAAATCGTCCCCTTGATGAACAGGAATCGACCCCTAGGATCTGCCCTATGTGCGATGTATTTAAACTAAACCCTGCGATGAATAAGAACCGGCACTCCCCTGGAGCCCCTCGTGAAGCCTGCGTGGTAAATGTGACAGAAACGGAAGTGAGCGAGGCACGGGGCATTCATGCCCATTAAATGGGTTTCTTGTAGGAGCAGGATATCAACCCCATACCTCTTAGCTTGTCGGAGAACAGCCCCACGTTTGACCTTATTCAGGAGCCCCCGGACATTCCAAGATACCACTGTTACGTCCCCACGGGAGTTTTTGTCATCAGGTGCCATTAAAGTCTAAGTGAATGCTGAATGGAGCTAGGACATCTACTAGGAAGACAACATGAAAAATATCCCACCGTCTGCAAATACAAAAACATATAAACTTAAAAAAAACACCATATCTGAAGGGATATCTCCCCCACTACCAAGCACAAGGAGCATCTGTCGCGGTGCAAAGAGCAGCGGACCCCCAACGAAGGGCCCCCAGATATCACACCCAGGGATCCCACCCCACCCTATAACCCCAAGAAAACAGGGAGTGCAAGATGCCCACAGCCCAGCAGCTCATGGTCCAGTGCCCACGCCCACCCAGAACCCGACAGTACTGATATATAATCAACCATATACAGTGTCTTACAGTTCACCATCTGGAGTGTGGAGCAGTCTGGATCAATCAAGACAGTCGCTCAGGGCTCGGTGATGCTCTGTCTGACCCCGGCCCCCGCCGCTTCTGGGACTTGTTGCGGCGCGGCTGCGGACTGCGAGTCCGAGTCTATGGCAGATGGAGAGTTTGCTCGGAGCTGTACACGCTCGTCCGACCATGAGAAGACCGCCTCAGGGGTGTCGAAAAAGTAGGACTTGGAGTTGTAGATCACTCGCATCCGGGCCGGATATAACAGCATGTATTGAACATTCAACTCTCTAAGTCTGTGCTTTGCGGCCATGAAGGATTGGCGCTGTTGCTGGACCAGGCGCGTGTAGTCCGGGAATATCAAGATTGAACAGGAGTCGTGAATAAAGCTGTCTTTGTGTGTCCTGGCGAATCACAGAATAGCGTCCCGGTCAGCGTAGTTCATGATCCTTGCAATGATGGCCCTTGGGGCCTCGCCCGGAGGGGGGGGCTTCTGTGTCAGGGCCCTGTGCGCCCTCTCAACAACGAAGGCAGAGGATAGGAGGTCGTTAGGTAGGATGTCCTTGAGCCACTTTGTGATGAAGTTTGTCATGGATGCCCCCTCACAACCCTCGGCCAGACCCACGAAGCGCAGGTTGTTCCTCCGAGCCCGGCCGTCCGCATCTTCTACCCTAGAGGCAAGTTCCTGTGTGTCAACTGTCAGCTTGTTTACTTTCTTTCTGAAGGGAGGATACAGAATCTTCCACCGTAGAGACTCTAGTTTCAGCCTCAGTGATCCGGTCCACCGCCTTGCGGAGATCTTGGCGTAGGAATGAGACTTCAGATCCCACTGCGCCGATCTTAGCGTCCAGCATGTCGCGGGCGCTGTTGATTGCCGCTAGAAGGGCCGCATTGTCTGGTGCCGAACTGCTCCCATCACCGCCAACGGCGCCACTGGTAGCCGTAGTATATTGGTCAATAGTGCCCTGTTTGGGGACGGCCCCACTCGGCCCGCCCTTGCCCATTAGGATGGTCGGCCCAGGCTGTGGAACCGACAAAAGGGGGTAATGAGCCCGTACCCACGTGGTAGGTGGCCGTCTCCCCAGGCGGAACTAGGATTGCAGGAACCAGGAGGGTAGACTCGGACAGAGCAAAAAACACACAGAAAGGATCAGGCTGGGAAGCAGGGTCCGTTGACAGGAAGGCGGCCACACTGTCCAATGTACCACTTCCAGCCCTCTAGGCCCAGGGAGAACTCACATGAGACGGGCACCGGAAGAGGCCACGAGTCACAGCAATTTGCGGGCCCACCACTGTTCCAGCAGACACTTCTCCGCTCCCTCCGGGTAGTGCGCAATTATCAGAGGCAACACAGGCCTAACAGTGGGGGCCAACCAAAAGCAGCAGTCAAAGCGATCTCAGGCCACGTCTCCAGTCCCTCATGGCAGTGCACATGTATCCGGATGTAATGCAGGCTTAACAGTGGAGGCCAATTGGAACTAGCTGCAATAGCGTGCTTCTTCGGAGAATGGAGATCAGTCCCAAGGGCGCCGGCATTGCCGCCAACTAGTCCCGGACCGGGCCAAGCCTGCGCAGGTCACTAGGGGCAAAGGAGAACTGGCGGGGTCACTCACCAACTGGGTCATGACCAGACTCCTCGCGCCCAATCAGCGTCTCACTCAGTCCGCCCCGCCAGGGCCTGCACACACCAGTGCCTGTTCAAAATGCCACATGTCCTGGCACAGAGGACAGCTAGGTTTACGTGTCCAACTGCAGGAAGCTGGGCGGCGCCCCAGAACAATCACCTCCGCACTCCCAGCGCAGCACCAGGGGGACGGCGGCTGCCAATTGAAGGGGGAGGGTGCCGGGCAACGAACCCCCACGGCGGCACAGCCACGCAGTTTACCGGGGGTACAGCACGCTGCCTCCTGGAATTCGTGCCCCAAGCACCAACGAGTCACCAAGAACTAAAGGCGGCGTCCGAAGGCAGGTGTCGCCACTCCTCTGGAGCGGCACCAGCACAATGGCGGACGCGACGTAGAGGGGGATGGGCCACAGCGATCTCCACACACCGGTGCTGTGCATACCGCCAAAGCAGCCAGACAGAGACACGGGGCACTCTCCGTCAAGGTCTTATTCTGGAGTGCTGAGTAGTGCCCGCCCCGCAGCTTTATCCAACAGTCCCCAGGCTGACCTCAGCAGCGGGAACAGCACTTGGCGGTCCGGCCCAAGGATCCGTGACGTCCTCAGCAACCTTGCCACCGATCTTCAAAACATGGCGATCTCCACACTCCAGGGCAGGCAGAGTGTGCGGCGGAGCTAGGTGAGTCTTCTTCCAGGCAGGATTTGGCAGGATAAATCACGGATTATGGCGTAGGTGGACGGAGCTCAACTAAGCTGCATCCGCCATGATGGCCTGTCAAGCCACGCCCCCTTTAAGGCTGTTTTAGTTATTATTTACATATTATACATTCGTGGAGGGCCTTTGGGACAGCACTCTTTTCTATTGGTCAGTCAAGTAGTCATTCATATTTTACTTATGCCCACAATGGCATACAGTATGGGGTAATTGATCAGCCCACTTCAGCCATTGGCTACTCTCACTGGGAGTGACAAAAGTTTGCTTGTGTACAACGTGCACTTCTGCCTAAGAGTTAGTCCACTACAGAAGCAGCGCTGATGGGCCAATCTGTCAATTATGTTTTTCATTTGCTTTTGTTGTAAGCTTTTACTGCTTGGCCGCTCTTTTGCCACATGGCAACCATCCTATTTCATGCTGTGCTGGAGTAGGTTTGGTCCTTTTAATGTATTTACAGAAAAGAAGAACAAAAGTAACTTTCTGGATAATGCATGCATGTCCAAGCTAGAGACACCATTCTGATATATCTTGTATAGATCATTCCTTTTACAAATAAAAGTATTTATTATCTTATTTGCATTTGTTGATTTTCAAAATGGCTGAGGAGTGCCTGTAGTGTTTTGTTTTCAATGTCCTTGAAGGTCTACGCCTGAGTGATTGCTGGAGAGAAGCTTTCTATCCTGTCTCCAGAGTCAGTGAGAGACTAAGCTCTTTCGCTTGCTTGAAAAATTCATTATACAGCATTTTCATAAACGTTTGAGACACCCCACCGCTGTCCCATGCTATCTTCTTTCGCACAGTGTTATTAGATTGTGTCTTGTGGCCTACAAGTCACAGATAAAAGTTGGAGCAGCACAATTTAGGCTCCACCCTTATACGTCATAAATATGCAATTATGTACATGTAACCAACATTATATTCACTGTGTGTCTTAACTTCATTAACATGTGTGAAGGATTTAAATGCTTTAACCCCTTCGCTGCCAAGCCTTTTCTACCCTGTGTGCCATGCCCTTTTTTGGCTATTTGGGGTAGTTCGAGCTTAGGCCTCCATAATATTTCGTCCTCATAAGGTATCCACTGCAAATTGACAGTCTTTTCCTTCAACATGCAGAGGATTCTAAAGGTATCCATGGTTTGCAGATTCCCCTGGAGGGGATAAAGAATCAGGCAAAATACAGCAAAATGGTGGGTTTTTAAAAAAAAAATGGGAAAAAAAAGTGCTGCATAAGAAAACGTTTGTTTTTTCCCTGCAAATGGTATCAACGAAGGGTTTGTGGTACTTCAATCACTAGCTTTCAGGAACAGGCCGACTTTTGTTTGAAAACCAACATTTTCTACACATTTTTGGCATTTTACTGGGACATAGCCTATTTTCACTATTTTTTGTGCTTTCAACCTCCTTCCAGTTAGTGGTAGAAATGGGTATGAAACCAATATTAGATCCAAGATAGCTATACATTTTTTTTCTGAAAATTAGACATAATTCTGAATTCAGCAAGGGGTTATTTGTGTAGATCCTTCATGGTTTCCCCAGAGAAAGTAACAGTTGTAATAAATGAATATTGAAATTTAGTTGAAAAAAATCAGCCATTTGTGCCTACATTTTCGACCTGTAACTTCAAACTATGGTACATTTTTTGAAGCTATATACCGTTACATCCGCTGGAACCTTCTGATTTGCAGAGATACATGAGGTTTGTAGGTTCACCAAGAACCCGAGTGCCCCAGAGCCAATAACTAAGTTGTACCTTGCAATTGTTTTTCATTGTGTACCGAGTATACAGTAATTCATTTGGTAAAATATAAAGAGTGAAACATAGGTATCAAGGAAACCTATGTATATCTGAAATGGGAACAAGATATGGAGTTTAGAAGTAGTGGTTATTTTTGCATCTCTGAATTTGTGGGTACCTATATTAGCATGTGAGTTAGAGGGTATTGTTTAAAATGACTTCTTTTTTACACACTGTTGTACATTTGGAAGGCAGAAAAGCATAGAAAGACAAACAGTAATTACACTTGTTATACTATTCTGTATTCCCTTAAGTCTCCCTCTAGAAATTATACCTTACTTGTGTGGGTAGGTCTAGTGTCCTGGACATGAAATGGCCCAAAACGCAACATGGCCACATCACATTTTTCTACTGAAAACTGGCCCTTTTTTTGCAATGTGCCTAGCTGTGGATTTTGGGTCGTAGTTAGTCGGCACCTAAGGAAACCTAGCAACCCTGTATCTTTTTTAAAACAAGACATCCAGTGGAATCCAGGATGTGGTAACATGTGTGACTCTCACCCGGTTCCGTTACCCAGAATCCCTTGACAACCGCAAACTTTCTTTTAAAAAAAACACATTTTCCTCACATTTCTGTGATGGAAAGATTTGGAAATGTATGGGAGCCACAAACCTCCACCAACCCAGCATTCCCCCAAGTCTTCCCATAAAAATGGGGCTTCACTTGTGTGGGTAGGCCTCGTGCCAGCAAGAGGAAATGGCCCGAAACGTATTGTGGAGACATCAAAACAATTTTTCATGAAACAACCTGGTTTTGCAAGGGATTCATTTGAGTGTGTGCTGTGAGCTAGTCCCAGGAAAAAGAACGGTTCATTGATATCAAAATCAATTGCAGCTTTTAAACAGAAGATACAAAGGCTTAACCAGTCATGCCTAACAGTGATTGCTAAGGAAGAAGCTACAGCTAAACATAAGAACGCAAGTAACTTAAAAAAGTTAGTTTAAGTGACAAATTTCAACTTTCAAAAATAATCTGAGCGAGATCGATAGTATGAAGCAAGGACAGAGGAACACAGGACATTCAAGTCTCTTGACTGCAGAAAAAAACAAATATGACGTGTGAAAAAGGCAATACTAGGGGTAAAGGTAATTTCCTTCATGTTGAAAATAGTACTTTTCTGTGACTCGGACAATGACAATACGATAGTTAGGCAAGAGTGTTCAGCTGCAGATGTGATTTCTTGTTTGTAGATGGGTGCTGTATTATTTAATGGGGTTCTTGTTCTGATCATCATTCACTTCTCACAGCATAGGATGTTTACATTTCAGAAATGCACATCATTGATGCAAGAAGCATCATTGATATTATTGAGCATCGTAGCTGAAATTATATTCAATATACTAGACCTAGCCTATCCCTCATTGTTCATCCTAATTTTGTTAAAATATATTCCTTTATTTGTGGGGTTGTATAGTGACCACAGTTGTTCTTGAATTTGCATTAGAAAACTAGTACAGGCAGAGAAAGTGACAACAACATGGTTTGGGGTGGGAAGTAGAAAATGTAAGGCCAGACCTATTGGTTTTGCAAGTGTTTGTTAATGCCTGTCTGTAGTTCTTAATGTACCCCACTTGTGTCACAGAGGGTTCATGAAATCAAGATTTATGACCTGAAGGCTCTCGGAGCAAATGGATGTGTTTGTGCTGGCAGAGGGTTGATTGGTGGAAACAGAAGCCCAAACCAATGATGTTCAACATATTCTCAGAACATCTAACAAGAGTGACTATATTTTGACTTATTGTAGTTGAAGGTATTGGAACACTTTTCTATCTCTTTTGTGTATGTTCAAGTAGAGGAATGGGACAATTTGTTATCGTGTTAGCAGTCACATAACACATAATCAATGTGTGCCTTGATGTTTATACTTATATACAGTTGTTTAACAATTTTCCTTAACACATATGCATTAATATTGTTCATGTGGTTTACTCATCTAAAGGGAAAAGGACTTTAATATTTAAATGTATACAGTTAACGTAGGTAGTTCTTTGTTTTGCAACCACTTCTGAATGCTATCTGCATTAGGAATAGACTCCTGCAAAACAAAGAACTACCTACGTTAACTGAAAACAGTCGACTCACTATAGATGCCCCTATAACTGAGTTAGAAGTAAAACTATATATTAGTAAGATCAAGAATAATAAAGCTGCAGGGACAGATGCCCTTCCAGGCGAAATATATAAAATATTACAAAATGAGTTAGTCCCTGGGATGTGTGCATTATTTAATTCAATATATAACCTAAGTGGTAGAGTTCCAAACTCTTGGAAAGAAGCTACCATTGTTCTTGTACTAAAACCAGGGAAAGATCCTCGGAAAGCAGACTCATACAGACCAATCTCCCTGCTAAATGCTGATTATAAGATCTTTATGAGCATACTCGCAGGGAGATTGGTCAAGGTAATCCCCCTCTTGATAAACGGGGACCAAAAGGGCTTTATCCCTGGTAGATACATTCAGGATCAGACTCTCCAATTAATGGGTAGTATCGACCTAGCGATTGCAAGGTCGGAGTCCCTGGCTATTGCTGCATTCGATGCAGCTAAAGCCTTCGATCGCGTTTGTTGGACCTTTTTATGGGAACTCCTGAAATCAATGGGCTTGGGCCCAATTTTTACTCAGACTTTGATTAATTGCTACCAGGGGGCCTCTGCTACAATTCTACTAAATGGCATGTTAACATCCAGCTTTCCAATAACTAGAGGGACAAGGCAGGGGTGCCCTATCTCGCCCCTGTTGTTCGATTTGTACATAGAGCCTTTGGCTCAAGCCATACGTCTAGAAGAGTCAATTACTCCCTTCAGTGTTAACTTATACAGCAGCAAGGTAGCTCTCTATGCAGATGACCTACTTATATATACCAATAATCCAAGTGAGGCACTCCCCAGAGTAGAATCAATCATGGATGAATATGGTGTCTTTTCAGGGTATCTTACCAACTCAACTAAAACGGAGGTGATGTGCTGGAACGTCGAGAATTGGACTGGCCGTATTAGTAAGGAATTTAGATACCTAGGGGTAACTATAGTGAGCAATTTAGAGGATATTCCGAGGGTTAATCTGAAAAAAGTGTCAAATGAGGTTGATCACCTATTCTTAAGATGGAAGAACTTACCCCTAACTATATACGGAAGGGTTAACCTGGTAAAAATGGTAATCTTGCCTAAACTAACTTATCTATTCAGTACTATCCCTCTTAGTTTTTCTAACAAAGATATTAGCAAAATTCAAGGCAAGATTGGCAGCTTTATTTGGTCCAATAAAACCACGAGGCTCTCATGGAAGAAGCTAAGGCGAAAACTTTTGAAGGGAGGTCTCGGCCTTCCCGATTTGCTTTTGTATTCTTATTCATTCCAATTTAAAAATGTTCGGACACTACTCACCTCCCCGGGAGATTCAAACTGGGGGATGATTCTGAAGGAAATGGCTACTTTCGAAGGTGGAGGAAGGGGTTTCCTATACAAATTCGGAGCCCCGAGGTTCTTCAAAAAGGTGCGCTTGAAGATACTAAAAGCTGCCCTAAATGGGTGGTATAAAATCAGGAAAATGTGGGGAATCTCATATTACTCAGAGTTTGCCCCAATCTGGGATTCCCCAGGTATCCCCGCCTGTCTGAAAGATAGCCTTGCTAAACCCATAAAAGATGCAGGTCTTACGATCTGGGCTGACCTCATTTCTCCAGAAGGTGTCCATCCTTGGGAGGTGTTAAAGTCCCGAATTGGTTGCTCTCTTTCAAAGTTCAAGTATTTACAACTGGTTTCCTGGTTTTCCGCAGAGAGAGAACATATAGGTGGAAATTGGGAAATTGAGTCTCTTTTCCAAAATATAAATCTCATCAAAAAAGAGGCCGGCTTTTGGTATAAAAGTCTTTTGGAAAATGTTACAACTGAGTCTCCCTCACAACAGATGGTTTGGAACCTGTCAGCCCTGGATAATGTTGCAGAAGAGCTATACGAATCCTCATTGGCTATACTATACAAATCCATCAAACCTGCCTCGTTAAAAAAGAACCATTTCTATGTCATAAACCGGTTGTATTATACCCCAAAGAAAATAGCCAAGTTTGCTTCCCTAGTTTCTGCAAAATGCCCAAGATGTGAATTCTCTCCGGCCGATGATTTACATATCTTTTTTGACTGTCTCATATTGAGGCCCTTTTGGCAGCAAGTAGAATATGCGCTCCAAGCCATTTTCAAAGCTAAGATCAACTTGAGCCCCTCGATAGTAATTTTTGGAATTGATAAGGATTTGATAGACTGGATGTCTGCAAAACAGAAAGGTCTGATTATGTATTTAATCCTTATAGCTAGAAGGGAGATATGCCGGCTATGGAAAGATCCATCACCTCCACTGTACGAAAAATGGCTGCGGACTTCTTTTAGTACTGCCCGATTAGATCTTGGTCATTTGGATGGTATGGTAACTAGCACGTGGTCACCTCTTTTAAGCTGGGGAAGAGATTTGAGATTGATTTAATACCCCCAGGTCCTATGATTACACCTAGCTTCAGAAGAAGCCGACCTGGGTAGGTCTATAGCTAATGCAAAATGCAGAAGCCAGAGGGAGCTCAGGATCATAGTTGGCTTACTGCTCTTTATTGCAGGTGCTATATGGTGAGATGAGGACAAAAAAAAAAAAAAAAATATTTAAATGTATAACAGTTAGTATAGAATTAATGATAATTCACTATTGAAATTTCACAATTTATTCCATTAGAAACCTTATAGTGGGGTGGACACATTGATATTCTGAGAACTTGATTTACTACAGATTACTACCCTGTCACAATTTATGAGCAGAGGAAGAGCAGTAATTGAAGTTTTGATCTAGTCAGAGACAGGTATTCAAAACTGAGCATACTAATGGGCTCCAGCCATTGTCATCAGAGAAGACCTGAAGCCCATTTCCTTCTTAACTGATTACCAGCTTCAAAATTAACTTTGACGTGTCATGTAAATCGGTGTTGTATTTAAGTCATCTTACTTTACTAACATATAGCACTGTCGGAGCGCAAACTTATCCTAAAGTCTACTCATCGGGAGTGGAATAGTCCCAATATGGTCTTTGGTGCACCATAACTGCCGGTGGTCAGTGTTTCTATTAGATCAAAATTCAAAATGGGGGCTGAAACATTCTTGTAAGAATGACAGACAAGGGTTCTCATTTCAAAGCTTTATATAAAGAATTAAGGGGCAGATTACATAGAACACGCCATATAAATGCAGCAGCAAAGCATAGAAATTATAAGTACAGAGAATCCGGCATAGATTTGCCTTCTACAGGTGTGGAAAAAGGGTCTCCTGAATACAGAAATCCACATGTCCTTTTATAGGAATTTAGACAAAGACATTCATACATTATATACTAGTACATGGTTCTCAGGACTTTAAACAATAGGGAATGAGTAAGAAGAAACATTTCACTATGAAATGCATTTGAAGATTCTCTCATGGTAATAATATATTGGATTTTAGTAATTTTCACAGTTTACTTGAGCAATTCAGTTGATACATTGTATAGCAATAGCCTGAGACTGTTTAAATGTTCTTGGTTAGGTAAGGTCAGACAAAGTCTCAGGAAACACTCTCTGTTTATTAGTGTGCCTTTTAGAACAAGTTTAGAACTAAAAGGACAGCAATAGTCATCCAGTGATATCATGTGACGTTTGGTGCAAGACTCTTTCTCTTTCTTTCTCTCATTGCTGACAACATCTTATTCCCACAATCACAATAAATACCATTTCATGATGATATTCTTAGGCAAAACTTTAAGAAAATAAGCACAAATGGAATGCCAATTAATACACTCAAAAGAGGGGTTAGAAGCAATTTCGTAACTCCTCCACCTACACCACCAAGCCATTTTCCTATCTTGGCAAATCTCTTTCCAATGGATCTGAATATAGATCCCAATCCTTCCCAGGCACCTGACTCTTCCAGCTCAGTTAGTTCATAAATTGCAATCCAAATGTTAGTAGCATAACTGCTAAGCTGCTTACCTACGCACAGTATGTAAGCACAACATTCCCAGGCATGAATGACTCTGCAAACTCCGCCTTCCTTCATGAGGAGTAAATTCAACTCAATGCGATTTTACATAATCATAGCTCAAATTGCAAGCAATTCCTCATTTATTACTGTTAAAGCACCTGCAGCTTTAATGGCAAGGCTATCAACTAAAATGGACTTACCACGCTGATAACGCCGCCACCGCCAGGAGTCAAACGAAGCCGTAAGCAGCGCCGCCACTGCCAGGAGTCATTTGCAACCGCAAGCAGCGCCGCCGCCATCATGGAACTTCAATTCCCGACAGCCTCAGCGGCGGCGCGCTCTACCTACGCTGCGCCAGCGCCAGGGGGCGCATTTAAGCAGCGCTGAGGCCGTCGGAGTGGGGGGACTTACCACGCTGATAACGCCGCCACCGCCAGGAGTCAAACGAAGCCGTAAGCAGCACCGCCACTGCCAGGAGTCATTTGCAACCGCCACCGCCAGGAGTCAAACGAAGCCGTAAGCAGCACCGCCACTGCCAGGAGTCATTTGCAGCCGCAAGCAGCGCCGCCGCCATCACGGGACTTCAATTCCCGACAGCCTCAGCGGCGACGTGCTCTACCTACACTGCGCCGGCGCCAGGAGGCGCATTTAAGCAGCGCTGAGCCCCGCTACGCGGGACGCGAGCGGGACGAGCCGGGCGAAGCCGTCTGTGGCCGTACAAGGCAGGGCAGGGCCATGGACCTTGGCGTATGTTGCCAGGGTTGATGCACGATTGTGAGTCTCCCTTTATCATACCAATGCCATTTCTCATTGTGTTTGGGGCACCAAACTAGCCTCATTGGTGATTTATTGCTTTGTATTTTGTTTATTTTCGTCTGTTGTGCAATTTATGATAGCTTGGGTGCGTGATTTTTTACCAATTGTGCACTAGGGTGCGTTTGTAGTCGTAAGCATGTCCAAACAAAAATCTATCAAAACCTCTGCAGGGCCTACTTCACTAGATAATTATCTACTGAAAGTTGTTAATGAAATTAATTATGAACGCCGACTCTCCCTCAGCCAAGGTAGCCCTCCAGCTTCTCCGCCTACCTTGTCAATCTCCCCAGGTGTACCAGTGTTAGATGTTAGTCCTGATCACGATCCCCAGCCGATTAACAGTGATGATCTAGTGTTAATGACTCCCAGTCAGCTGGTGGTAAATGACTCTTCTGACCATCCTGGAGATTCTGTCCCGGTGTGTAGAGCCGTTAGGGCATGCTGGAAAATACCTATAAAACGAGGGGGAAACAAAAAGGCTAAGAGAGTTCAATTACCTTCTACAAGTATAGGTGGGGGGGATGAGACTCAAGAAAGAGAGTGTCATGCCCAGTTGAACCCTGAGCAGTTTAATTTGCTCTTTAGCTATATTGACTCCAAGCTTGATAAGATTATTTTACCGTTGGTGGCTAAATTAGATCAGATCTCGGTAGAAGTAACTAGATTGGCTAATCTCTTGGATACATACACCACTCGGGTAGGTATTCCAATGACTACCGATGTAAGTCACAACGTAAGGAAAGAGGTAGTAATTTCATCTGCAGAGGGGTCTAAGGTTAATCAATTAGAAGTACCATCTGTCGAGGGGACCAGGGCCAACCAAATAGTTGTTCCTGCCCAACTGCACACTGCGAGCCAAGAAAACCAGGTTACCCTGGTAACCGACAGCAATGTGGGTTGGACTGAGGTAAGGAGAAAGGGTTTTGTTAACCTTCCCCCAGATTGTGCCCCTTATGTGGTGGTTTTAACTAACGTACCACGGGTTGATTCACTTATGCCCCAGTCTCAGTATGAATCTCATGATTCCCTGAAAAACAAAACTGTAGCTTGGTTGCATAAGCAATGTGGATTTCCTACGGCCCTCTCTAATGATATCTTAACAACAAGAAAGGTCAATTGGGTTGGTAATTCTAGAAAGACCTGTAAAGGTGACTGTGTTATTGTTAATTTTAAATATCCCCAACACGTCACTACAGTTCTGCTTAGATCAGCCTCCCTATCATTGCCCGATCATGGTATTTGTGTACACCCCCTCGGCTTTTTCTATAGCCACCTTATTAATATGTCCCCTAATGATCATAACTCGTCCTGGCTACCCCCGCCGATACAGCAACGGGGTTTAGCCATTCCCTTGCATAATCGCTTTTATGCCCTCAACAGTTTGGATTCTAATGACTGACTTAACCCGGAGAGTCAGATTTCCCCATATAAGGTTATGTATAAGCGGGGCTCTGAAACTATTAATGTTAATCTGGTTCCGGAGCCGCCTACGGCGGAAGTTTTTACTGATAATGATTGTAGGGGGTCAGTCAATGAAAATCTAATGGAAGGAAATTCTCCAACTGTATTTATTACACCAGTTAGGGTCAATACAAAGGGCAATGGAATAATTATAGCCAGTTGGAATGTTGCAGGGTTAAAATCTACTGGGAAGGCTCCGGGCTGGCAGAATTTCATTATTTTTTTTGATATCGCATGCTTCCAGGAGACATGGTGTAAGGATGAAATTAATTATGAGGGGTTTGCGCCATATAATCTGGTGGCAAAGGGTACTGGGCCTGGCAGAGCAAAGGGGGGTCTGTTAATATTAGTGTCAATCCATCGCCCAATCATAGTAAAAACGTATTTAACAGTGGGTGAACATGCCCAGATTCTCTGGTTGTTAGAGGAACACGCCCATAATATCCTACTGATTAATTATTATAATAATATTTTTGATATTTCCAGGGATGTAGTCGTCCGCGAATGGGCTAGTGCCATCGAAAATCTAAACCCAGAAGCTAATGTTTCTTTTGATTTTAGCTGGGTTGGTGACTTCAATATCCCGTTATGTGAACTGTCAACTGAAAATGTCTGTGGTTTTACCAACGATGTGGGAGTGGAACACCTACATTTTCGTCATAACAACTATGGAGATTCATTACATTTTTTTTGGGTTACTATGATTTAGAAATTCTTGGTTTCCCGAGAGAGGATTCGGGACAAATTATCCCTACTTTCAAGGGTCATCATTCTTGCTCAGTTATTGACCACGTGATTGTTTCCTCTAATATTGCTTCCTGTTGTGCGTCACCTAGGATTGAAGTAACTACCCTGAGCGACCACAACTGGATTATTTTGGAAACAACTTTTTGGGTTGATAGCTGTGTTGAAACGGGCATTGTGGTCTCTAATATTGAATCACATAGACCAAATGGTGTTCGTTTGAGATGGGCTGGGGATAACGCCAGTGATTTAATTGGTCTTATTGTGAGGGACTGCTTACCTAGTATTAGTATTATTTTTGAAAATTCTAATGACGAATTGCAGGTTTTAAATGCTTTTATGGACATTAATTTAACTATTGAGGCCAGATTTACAAAATCCAAGGGGGGCCAATGTAGCAATGTCCCAAGATGGTTTGACCATGTGTGCACCCGTTCATTAATTGAATTAAAAACTGCGCTTGCTAAAAAACCTAGGGATACTCAGTCTGTTGTAAAATTAAGGCTGGACTATAAGCTTGCTTTAAGGCGAAGGAAGAGAGAGTTACAGCAGCTGGCATGGGACTCACTCAATCAAGCAGCGGAATCATCTAACAGTACTTTGTTTTGGGCTACTATCAATTCCCCCTTTATTAGGGATGAGAATACCCCAATGCTAACTTCCAATGTTTCGAGTGACGGCTGGGTTACCCATTTTTCAAATATTTTTGATTCTAACAGTTGTACTGGCACTTGTTATACTAGTTGGCCTGTCTTACCCCTAAATATTACTGTTAGTGAGGTTGAATCCGGAATTTGTGCTAGCAAGGGGGGTAAAGCCCAGGGCCCAGACGGGGTCCCTATTGATGTGTATAAAACGGCCCCCGATATATGGAGCGCTCTCTTGGCTACAGTTTTTAATGCTGCTATATGTACTGTGCCCCCCGAAACCTGGGGCGAATCTATTATTATTCCTATACATAAAAAAGGTAGTAGGTCCGATGTCAAAAATTACCGACCCATCTCTCTTTTAGACTCGTCTGTTAAGATCATGAGCAGAATTATGCTCGTGAGGTTAGAGGAATGGGCTGAGCAAAAGGGTATCCTAGCTGACAGTCAGTACGGATTTAGAAAGGGTAGGGGTACACTTGATCAGTGTTTAAATCTTGACCTTCTGATCGGGAAATATATAGATGCTAAGCTAGGCTCACTCTACCTTTGTTTTGCGGATCTTAGCAGCGCATTTGATTTGGTGGACCATTCAATTTTATGGTCCACCCTGTTACAGTTAGGGGCGCCAGAGGGAATAATTTATTTTCTGGCCAGACTGTATGGGAATTTAAAAACTTGTGTGCGCTTTGGGACCAAAGGTGAATGTTCTCCCAAATTCAGTGTAAAAAGAGGCATTAGACAGGGCTGCGTATTGGCCCCCCTCCTTTTTATCTTATTTATTAACGGAATCGACGCGATTTTAAAAACAATCCCAGCAGATGCCCCCTTGATCAAAGGTTCTCCCGTGCCTGTGCTATTATACGCTGATGACGCTGTCCTACTTTCTAGAACTCCATTAGGATTGCAGCGTCTGATTGATAGATTCTCTTCCTTTATTAAGGATAGGACGTTGACTATCAACAAGAAGAAAAAGTATATTATGACCTTTGGGGCCAAAAGTGTAAAGAAAAGTAAATCTGCTAATTTTTCCTTTTTTATAGATAAGGATAAGGTGCTTCAGGTGGATACATTTTGTTATCTTGGTATTACCTTCTCTAATGATAGAAAATGGTTAAATGAATTTAAAAATATTCGTATCAAAATGGCTAAAAATGCCCATGGCGTTTTTAGATTTGCTGCGAAGGTTGGGGACCGACGTACCACGGATATGCTTAAGATTTATCAAGCCAGGTGTGTCAGTATTGCTCTGTATGGGGCGGGTGTTTGGGGACATTTTCCTGCCCATTTTTTGCAGTTAGAGGAAAATGCTTTTTTTTAAAAACTCTTATCTTTACCACCCACTGCTTGTACTGACCTCATCCATCGAGAGCTTGATATTAATTTTCTTATTGACCAACTATCTTTGAGGCCACTTATGATTTGGCGTTCTATCTGGCTACAAGAAGAAAAAACCTTTAATAGATTGGTCATCGAGGATTGTCTCTCGCTGGACAAATTCTTAAATATACCCTGGTTAAAATATGTAGTTAGATGTTTTTCTGAGATTTTTAATTTAAACATCTTGGTGGACCCTAACGCAACATCTTTAATTACGAAAAAAGAGTTGAAAACTAATTTTTTGGCATTTACAGCAAGAAAACGGGCCATTGCTAATGGTTCTCTATCTATTGTTTTGTTTTATAATAAGTATAAGCTTGATGAAGGTTTACCCATCTATTTAGTATGTGTAACGAGGCCATCCCATAAGTTTGTGTTAACTAGATTGAGGTTTGGTATTGCTCATCATTTGGTGGCACTGCCAACATTAATGAAATATCCACAAGGGCCCTGTATGTGTGATGGCATCTCTAAACAGAGCACTGTGCACTTTCTTCTTATCTGCAAACTGTATATGAATTTTCATATTGCCTATTTAAAACCTATGTTTTGTAAATATGGTATACGTACAGTTAATCAAGCAATGAGTTTACTTTTTAACCTACAAAACGCCGATATCTGTTTTTTAACTGCCAAGTTTTAAATTCATTCAATCAAGGCCAGGAAAAGTATGTGTTTTTAAGCTTGTACTATTTGTTATTTGTAGCTTTTGAATTGTTATTTTGCTGTATCTGATATTGTAGTGTATTTGTTTTATTATTATGGTTGTGCTTTTATGGTCATTTTTCATGCACCGAATAAAGCTTTATGAATTGGATCATTTTCTGATCTTTACATCATTTCATGCCACTCCGATAGACAGTAGGAGTGCTCCAAAAATATCCCTGAGAATTTGTTTGAAGCTGCATTTACTTTGCATTATATATTGTTCAGGGGGAAAATCTAGCTCATTAGTATGATAAATCCTAAGAAGGCTAGAGCTGCAAACAACTACTTGTGCAGTTGTGTTATTGCTGGAAATAAGCTGCATAACCGCACACATAATAGATACCCTTTATAACCACCTCTACAATTACAAACGTTTTTCCCTTAACTAAATAATTATGCTCATACTTTCCCCATCCCAGTTTCTCACTGTCTCATTTCCCTCTGGCTGCCGTACTGTACATAAAGATCCCTTCTTGATTATATCAATGTTTAATCTTGGAGGCGGACCCCTTAAAATATCTTTGTCTTTCCCTGTGATATGTTCTGCACTATGTTTTCCTTTCTCCTCTTTTGTCATTTATCGCTATCCTTTAGTGCATCTGCCATACCCTCTCATCTTTTTGTTAATTTTGCAGTTTACATCATGCATGCTCTGATTAGTAATGCTCTTGTTAGTTACAGGAGTAAAGAATTTCATCATATACTCACACTGATCCTTTGATTTAGGCCTTTTGTAAAAGCAAGAATATGTTTTTGTACCCTCGGGTATTTGCGCGCTCAATAAATTGCTTAAAATAAAAAATAAATATATAAAGAATTTAGAAGCAGATTACACAGAACATGCCATATCAATTTTGAAGCAAAGCAAACAAATCGTAAGTACAGAGAACTCAAGGCAGTTCTAGGTGAAATCCAGCATAAATTTGTCCTCCAAGGGCGAGGCAAAATCGGTCTGCTGAATACAGAAATCCACATATCCTTTTATAAGACTTTATACACAGACATTCATACATTCTACACAAGTACAGGGTTCTCATGGGAAGCACCAATAGGGAACAAGCAAGAAGAAACATTTCACTATGAAATACATTCAAAGATTTCCTCATGGTAGTAATATATTGGATTTTAGCCATTTTCACATTTTACTTGAGCAATATAATTAATACGTTCTATAGGAATAGCCTGGGATGGTTGACATGTCTATGGTTATGTGTGGTGCGAGAAAGACACTGGGAACGCGTGCTGTTTATTAGTGTAGATCCCAGATTTGCTTTATTTTGAACAAAAGGGACAGCAATAATCATCACACTATACATTGTGATGTTGGTGCAAGATGGAGGACATTGTAAACACAATCTACGGTAGGATAAACTCAATTTATACTACATTTAATGGAAAGATGGAAAACATCTCCCACAACACTAATCATCACAGGAGTACAATACCTATTGTTATGATATCTATGGGGTACAGGATGTAGAGTGGGCTCCAGGGGTTGGGAAGAATCACACATGACTGGAAGAAAGACTACCTTTAATGATAAAACCACTGGTGTTGTTGAGTGATTTTGAAACACATTACATATATTCTTTTCACAAATCTTCACTTTTGTGGCAAAAAACATCCTATTTCACCACCTTATCAATGCCCACCATACAACTATTAATAAAACTGGACTACAGTGGTTCTCCTGCTAAATTATTGTTTGACATTGTTGTATGTAAAACATTTTACAATTGGCCATAGTGTCAACTTCCTGGGTGTTTTTTATTTGATAGTACAAACATTTTACTATGGAACGGATGACGTTTTTGTTGTCTCTTGTTCTTTTGTTTCGGTGGTCCGTAGTTGCATTGGAAGTTCCTGGTGAACTCGAAATCTGTAGAGGCAGGTGTATTTACGTTCGCCCCAGTTGCTCAGTATTCGGAGCTGAATGAATTCAAAGGTTCCTGTATATTCCTAATACAAAAAGGAAAACAAATTGTACCAAAATGTCTTTTATGTATACCTTAATCTCTCGGAATTGAAGAACAGATCACAATTAGTACTATAAAAACAGAAGATAAATCCACAAGGACAAAGATCAGTTAGTGGTTGACAACATCTGACTATTAAGACATTTAATAACAACACCACCCTTATTAGTGTTGTTGTAAAATAGCAGGACAAACAATCAAAAGGGCTTAACCAACAGCTACTGATGAATTAGGGAAATCTGTCCTAGAGTTGCAGGAAACAATTTACAGGAACAAGTTTGAGGCAGACATTAGAAAACAAAATAAAAACCTTTTCAAAGGTCAGAGTCTCCATGCCTGAGAGACTGAATGAGCAATGAGGAGAAAGATACATTTCTGGACAACAGGACTTGATGGAATGCTGCTCTGTATGGGAGAGGTGCTCTCAAGCTGGACTTCATCGCCCGTTAAGCCCGCAAGGAAGAGGGGGACAGCTGTGTGATCGCACCGGTCGGGCGCTATTTAACAGCTTTGCCTGCCTGTAGCGCAGACGCTTCTCTGTAAAGTAGAGGTTTTCCAGAGCTGGACTTCATCGCTTATAAAGCCCGCATTGAGGAGGAGGAAGGATTGTGTTCACGCCCATCTGGTGCTATTTAAGAGCTTTGCCTGCCAGCAGCGCAGGACACAGCTCTGTACGGGAGAGGTGCTCCCCAGCTGGACTTCATCGTCCATATGGCCCGCATTGAGGAGGAGGGGCTGTGTGTTGGGGCTGGTCAGGTGCTATTTAATGCAATTATGCAAGGCATGAAGATTCCTAAAAGTTGGTTAGGTGCGGAAATAATTCCGATTTTTAAA
This sequence comes from Triturus cristatus, assembly GCF_964204655.1. Classification (NCBI taxonomy): domain Eukaryota; kingdom Metazoa; phylum Chordata; class Amphibia; order Caudata; family Salamandridae; genus Triturus; species Triturus cristatus. Next base: position 589,956,199 of record NC_140592.1, on the reverse strand, counting down.
AAGGGTTCCCCACTTCTTCCGACCAATTACAGACCTATAAGTCTGATAGGCATCCCCCAAAAATTTTTTGCGAGAGTTCTCCTCCTCAGACTACAGTCATGGATGGAGGAGAGGGATATTTTGTCTATACTACAGGCTGGTTTCAGAGAAAAATTATCAACTCTGGACCAAGTCTTAAGACTGCAATTATTATACTGGAAAACTGTCTGTTTACAGGGGGGTAGTCTTTATTTAATATTTGTTGATCTTAGATCAGCATTCGACTTGGTCCCGAGAGAGAAACTATGGTCTGTTTTAGGAAGGATGGGGGTTCCTATTTATTTAATACATCTTTTTAAACGTTTACACGAATGCAATTACGCCCAAATTAGGTATGGAAAGGATGGTAATCTTACTGCTCCTATTCCAATTAATCGTGGAGTAAGACAGGGTTGCGTTCTCGCACCCACCCTGTTTAGTCTCTACATTAACGGCCTAATTGATACCCTGTCAGCGGCAAAAGATTTAGATGCCCCCAAGTTAGCCACTCGCAGAATTTCGGCTATGATGTTTGCCGATGACACCCTTTTGGTTGCTAAATCAGCCATGGGGATACAAAAGGTTTTGGATAAATTCGAAGAGTTTTGTAGGGATCGTGGCTTAGAAATAAACCTTCAGAAAACAAAATTTATGGCATTTAATTGTCCAAAAAGCACACGTCCCAATCCATGCCTAAATGGTAAACCGCTCGAAAGGGTGTCATCTTTTGTGTATCTGGGACTTACAATTACTGAGTCTATGGATTGGGGGGCACATATTACAAAATCTACATTAAAACTAGCACAAACCTCAGGAGGGATTATGAAGGTTTTTAACAATTCCAGCAAAAGAAATGTTAGTCCAGCTGTGGAAATTTATAGGGCCCAGGCAAGGGGTGGAGCATTGTATGGTGCAGAATTATGGGGCCACCTAAACACGCCAAAATTATTACAGGTGGAGAACCAATATCTAAGACAATTATTTAGATTGCCCCGTAGTACCCCTTGGGTCCCGTTACGCCTAGACACAGGCATAATGCCAATAGATGAAGTTGTAGGACTTAAACCTATTATGTATTGGCGACGCCTGTGGACAACTCCCGAGCTTATACCTTATAGGGAGGAGCTCACAGAGGTACTAAGGTCTTGTGGTTCTTTGAAAATTCCGTGGTTCAACCATATAAGACTTCTCCTAACTAGCCTGGGTCTTGGAGATTGTTGGCTTCATCCCGAGTCTGCTTGTTTATCAATATCAAAGGGTCAAATGAAGGCTTGCTATAGTGATCACAGATTAGCTCAATTTAATAATTCCTCTAGGATTGGGAAATGTACTAGTGCCTTTTTAGAAATCAAAGCATTTTTTTGCTTTGAACCGGCAATTGATCTCATTACTCCACCTGCAGCCAGGAAGCTCTATTTACAATTCAGATACGGGGTACTCCCATTACGTTGTTTTACATCTAAATGGAGTAAACAAAATCCGACCCATTGTCCTATGTGTGATTACCCCGAGGAAACAGAGCTGCACGTTTTATTCTGTTGTGCTGGATACCAGAAGGCAAGGAGTCGCTGGTTGGCTCAGATCTGCAGGAATCTTGGCACCAGGTCTTGTTCTGAAGCATTTAGGATACTGAAATCTGATACTGGTATCCCAATAGTTTATTCGGTTGCCGGTTTTTTATTTTCGGCATGGTGCACTAGAAGGGCTCATCTGAGATCCCAAAATGTAACTTGATTGTGTAATTCTATGCTGTAATTGTATTTCTTTTATTCATCATTCATGCATTAGTTTTAAACATAGGATTTTTTTCTTTTTTCCTATTTTTATTGAAAAATGCTTTTTAGTCTAATTTATATATTTATTGTTCCATGAACTCTCTAACAAAAATCGTGTTATCTCTGTCCAAATTTTATGACTCAATGATTCGATGATTTTCTAAATTTGAAACTGCATGTATAACTCTATTCTTTTTACTTATGTGTATGCACTTTCTAGGACATTTTGTCCGAAATAAAGTTTTTTGACTATTTAACAGCTTTGTCTGCCTGAGGGCACGTCCAGACACGTGCCCAGGTGAAGAGCAGGGCCGTCAGAGCCTGTTAGAATCTGGGCTTGGCCACCCCCGTCGACCTGTTGTCAAAGATACTATTAATTGTTCATCCTGATTGCCTTTAGATCACTCTTTAAATGTGTCTTGTGCATTTTAGCAACATTTTATTTTTTTCTATTATCACCTGCCCTTCAGCATGAAAGGATGGTTAGGCAAAAACTGGATCCCAATATGAAGGGGGCATCTGCAAAAAAAAGGTCAGCACACTCAAAGGGTTTTTTGAAAAGGCAGTGGGCGCTATTAATAAAGAGATTTGCACCGTTGAAAGATGATTGCCAAATGCCTTAGCACTCATTGATTGCGGGGGCACACATATTTTGCAAGCTGCCTCCACTAGCCAGTTAGCTGAAAATTCTGATTTGAGTGGGGAACCTTTGTGTCACAAAGTGTCAACCTAAGCTAGTGGGGAGTGATTAGCAGAAAGGTGCATCTTCCTCTATTGAGCAGGCTATCAAATCTATTTTTTGGCTATCAGAAGCGAGGGGTCATTTGTAAGTATACCGCTATTTCAACTCAACCTAGCTCAACAGGGAATCTGCCGCCGGATATTATTGGTTCAATGAAAGAGGCTTTTGGGGGTGTTTGTCCAACTCAGAATGGATGTGGAGGCTTTTTTGGATTCTAAGTTGAAGGGTATGTATGATCCCCTTGGGCGTATCAAGAAGAAACTGTGTGATCTGTACAAGAGCCTTGCCTACAGGAGGGGGGGTGAGGCGGCAGGACTTTCATATAACTAATGGAGCCTGCGTGAGAGTCCTAGCTACATCTTGTTCCTTGCGGGACAATGAGGCACCTGGCCCACAAGCAGGGGCTCGGAGACCACATGTAAATCCCCAAACATCTTATAGGAAGGTGAGCTCGGACCCAGGTCTTGCCTATAGGTGAGCTCTCCCACTGGCAGACTGCCCATTTGTCATCATTCTAGCTAATGGTCCAACTTCACACACGGACGCAACTGAGTCTATTGTGGACCTAATTCACACTTTTTTTATTGGATCCATGGGAATTTGAGGTGTCAGGGCAAAATATTTACTGACGTTCTTATGGCAAGGTGGGTGGGTTTGATTGAGGAGTATGCACAAAGAATTTGTGTTAATGTTACCTTCAGAAATCTGAGAACTGTAGGTGATCTGATTAGGATTTTCCTCCAAGTTCAACATAAGCCTGGCATTATCAAGATTTCACCTCTTGGTTATTTTTATAGAGACGTGATTAAATATCCTCAAATTTGGGATGGTTCCTATGGTCTTAAGCCACCTCAACCATCCCCCTATAATATCCATGTTCCGAATCACTTTGCGCCTTTGGGGCAAATGGCTGATAATAATTGACATAGCTGCTGCCCATGTAATAACATTTCACCGCAAACCACATTACACGTCATTTTATTTTGTAAATATTATGTTAATGAAAGACACAGATGGTTGATCCCTTTCCTAAAACAAGGTGGATGGAGGCAATGCCACCCAGCCCTTGTGTACTTACAGAAGTTGGAAAATTGTTACTGTACTGGCTCAGTGATGGGCTTTTTGTTAACCAACGTTTATTAATTTTTTAACAGGTCGTGCAAGAGGCATTACACAGCTTACGCGCCTACAACCTTATAGGCCGGCAGCGAACAGCTTACACACTTCAGAGAGCAAATTCAAAGACAGGGAAGCCCGAGGACCCTAGCGATACCCCGGGAGCAGGCCTATGAGCAGATAGTCACTAGCAAAGGTTCCACTTTAAAGGCACTATGCCCTGCGCGAGCCATCTGTCCGACAGGCAAGTTTGGAATATTACAACATTTGTCAAGCTAGCTCAACCTAATTGAACTTCACCAAGCTCGCCCTTAAGGGCCAATGACCCTACGTTCTAAAGATCTCAAATGCCACAGTTGTTATACATTCCCATGAGAGCGTAGCTGTATCCGCATGCAGTTTGTCTAGCATATCGTACAATTCAGCCATGACAAGCAGTGCATCTCAACATACCGTGTCAAGCCAAACGAACAGCGCATAGGTATACCTTCCATCATGCCCTCTATAATACCCCATTCATAGTCTGCAGTAGGTATAGCATGAGAGGACTGGTAACCGCTAGATGCTGTGCGGTATAGGCTCACCAGCTTCCAACAGTATCTTATTGGGTATTGCGTAGTTCAGCAACCAGCATGCAGGTTATGGCACAGTAACAACAGATTAGGAACCACTCTGTCCTCATTGCGCTGTGTTCGCGCTAAAGCCATTCGCCACTGCACCTGCATCAGAAATTTAGGTAGGAGGCGGCCAACCAGCAAACGGGGGGGGTCAGAACAAGGGAATGGGAAGGAGGGGGTGGGCTTTTTAAAGGGTGTGCTACGAGTCAGGAAATGTTTAAACAACTAAACTGTTAAATCCGTTACAGGTTTGATCTAGTCAGGGCGATACCATTGCCTAAGAAATTTTACATGGTTTACATGAACTCATCTTTATTACCTTGAATACATTTCCATTTGATGCGTAATGACGCTTTTTATATGTAACCTATGTCTTGATTTTTAATTGTTATTTTTATCAATATGTCTGCTTTTATGATTTTAATTTCTAAAATCGAATAAAGCCTGGTTTTGATTTGATTTGATTTGACATAGTGTCTGTCAGGGGTCTGAGCCGTGCCCAGGCCCGGAAGCCAGCTATAGAGTAGGCCATTTGGTTTGTGGCTTGAAACCAGCCAGCGATATAGCTAATATTGATTGTCCCACAATGGCCAACTCCAAATCTAGAAGCCTAGACATGGGAGCAGGAATCTCAACCAAGACATCACGCAAGAGGTCAAAATACTTTTTTGGAACATTGCTAGCCTTGCCAGTGAGAATTGGGTTACCTTTATATATAATTTTGATATTAGTTTTCTTCATGAGACTTGTGCCACTGATGACTTATTCTGAACAGCTATGTTTCCTATTCAGTTTCAGCAGTTCCATCTCCCTCTGTCAGGGCAAAGGTAGGGCTAACTTCTTGATTTAGAGTAACCCTAGTGAGTAAAATTAGCCTGGTTTGCACTGATATCACTTTAGTGCTAGTTTTTTTATCCACCTAGCCTAATGGTTTGAGTATTTTATTAACTTTTATAATGGGTGAATTGGGTCTGACTTTAGTGCTATAATTAAAATGCTTTATGATTTTATCACAGGTGATGATAAACTTGCTCCTTTGCTCAAAGGGTACCAGCTTATTTTGGGCTGTTGTTTTAGCATAAAACAGGGGCTCACACAGGAAGATAATGTTAACACTCTAGTTGATACTATCAGCCCAGGGCATGTATGCCTGTGCAAGGACCAGAGAGCCCAAGCACTTTCCCAATTTATCACATTTTTTGGCTTCATTAATGTCAGTTAACTGAAGTATTCTTTCTGCCCCTCAAAAGCAAACACACCTTTGTGAGGGGGGAGTATGGATCAGTCATTGATCACATTTTTGCATCTTGAGATCTAATGGACTGGACCTATGGGGGAGGAATTGGGGAAAGAATATAGCGAACATGGAGTACCATAATTTTGGCTCCATCCTTTTACGTTTGGTTAGGCGACATATATATTTACATTTGGCGTTATGTACTCGTGTGATGCAACAATATTAATGAGATATGGTGCACCAAAGGTATGGAAAGTGCATTTATTGTGTGTTTTTGATATACATGTGTGTGCATATAAACAATTTTCCTTTTTAGAAACATTTAGATTGCTGATATTGATCTTCTGTAGGTTTAGATTGTAAGGTGATGTGCTAAAAGGCATTTAATGCAGTGCATGTGCCAGAGATTAGTGAGAATGAGTCATATATGTGTTCAATGCGTTCTTTCCAAATTATGACCAGTTGTCGTTTTTAGTTAATAATATACGTATTAGTTTATTGTGCTACTTATAAGAGTGCAGTATAATATAGTTTGATTCCTTCATTAAAGATTTTCATTTATGGGATTATATGTAGGTGTAGAATTGATATGCATTTAAAGAAACTGCTAAAATTAGCATGACTGTGGGTCTTAAGCTTACAGTTGAGTCATTTGATATTAACGTGAAGTTTACTTTCTGCATGTTTTCTCCTCTGCAGGTGCAGACCAAAGGCATTCCTTAGTTAATGAAAAGCATATTGTATTTCTGAGATAGTGAGGAGAAGAAGAACTGGCCAGGTCAAATAATTTTATTGAAGAACAAAGGGAGCGTTACCAGTTGGTACTATCAGATGAAGGAAGGAATCCGAGGACACTTTGGTACCAGAGACTGGAATATGGGAGTAGTGTTCAAGGCAGCAAGTTTATTTCTTAGTAATGTAAAAGTACCGTGATGTGTATGAGGTCATATTCTCGAATGTTCTTTGTGAATTTTAATTAGTGAACCCACCTTGGGGTTAGTCAAATTTCCTTTAGACTTAGAGAGGTACAGACCTCTCTTGACATCTCTAATTATGTGGCTTTATGCTATACATGATTCCTTACCACAGAACTTCTACAGTTGTTCTGATGCAGACACATTTGATGAAAATTCGATATCAGATGAAACCACAACCTAGACCCGTGCCATTTGAAGTGCTTAACGCTAGGGAGCGTGATGCTCATTCCAGAGAAAACGAGAGATATCAGAGGCAAGCGAAAAAAGCAGTGCATACTTATGCAGATGTGAGTTGGGATGCAAAGCAGAAAAGATGGAAAACTGACATGTTAGAAGGAGTGAAAATGTACCCATTATTACAAAACAGAGAAGTGGAAAGAGGGACTGAAAAGAGAAAGAAGAATATAACAAAAAAGTCCAGAGTGTAAAATGAAGACAGAGATATCAATACTAGTGACAGTCTTCTAGATATATTGATGTCTGACCAACCATCTCTGTATAATGATATTCGAGCAGTGGGAGGTGGGAGCGATGCTGCAGATGAGAATACTGGATTGCCTACTGCACCAGTAAGTATGAGTCCTGATATGGTAGGGATTTCTCCGGTGAAGAAGGACCAGAATGTGATGGGGACTAATACAGTGAATCAAAAAAAGATAGGAGGAAATTCAGGGGCTTGCGTTTTTGGGACCCCAACTGTTTGTACAGTCCCAGATACACTTACAGTTTCCATTGGACCATTGGTTTCTATATATAAACCTGGTACAAGGGGAAATGGGATTCAAAACCCAGCTGTCCCCGGTCAACAACAATCACTAGAAGTTACACCCATGAGTCAGAGGGTGGCAGAATTTGGTCCTTTAAGTGTGATTAATAAAAGTTCTGCTTGTGGTGCAAGTGCAGACCCATCCGTGCATCATGACTGGATTTTAACCTTTAAGGTCACTACTGGGTTTACCAAATCTGGGTTCATTTACTTGGGAACCACTTTTAAATATACATAGCAGAACACTTCCAGGAATTAGAAGACTTTTTGAAAGTCCTTAATGTTAAAGTAAATGAAAGTGGGAGTACAGACGTGAGCCAGGGAACTCTTCAGTCCACCATGAAAATAAACTTGGTGGATGTGGGAAAATTGAAGTCGGAAATAGATGAAATGATAAGTGGTTGTCTTGCACTGGATCAAATAGAAACTGATCAGCAGAGTGAACTGTTGTTAATGAGTAAGGATGTTCCTAAGAGAGCAAGACAAGCCCATGACAAATTATCCGAATTAGCTCAGAAATATGAAGTTGATCTGGAGCCAACAAAGGCTATACAGAAGAGCTACTGACTCTCTTTTAGTGATCAGGATATGGAAAATATGAGAATACCAGGGATGAAGATGCAAATTTGGGAATGAATCCACAGCATTCAAATTTGAAGTGAATTAGAGAAGTTGTGAACACTGGACTGCACCATATACTGTACCCCGAAAGAAATAGAGCTACAAACCCGTGATGAGGACATTGCCTTTGAGTTAGCAAATCAGAATTTGATTATTGGAATGTATCCGATAATGACAGAAGATTTTCCTTTAGATCTCAGAGATTCAATGAGACCAGACATTTGGGATTGTTTAGGAAAGGATATTCGGCTCAGTAAAGGATTTGAGCCTTTCAGTATACAGATGAAACCAAATGTGAAGTATCCCAGAACACCGCAGTATAATTTGACCCCTGACATGATTGCTGGGATAATTCCAGTGATTTAGACAATGATTAAACAAGTTATACTGAACAAGACCATGGGAAGTCCATGTATCTCCCCTAATATGGACCTGCATCAGCCTAGTGGTAAGTACCACTTAGTACGCAAGAGCAATGATATTCTGATTCCCTAATGTCCTGTGGTACTGAATCCATCTGTAATATTGTTTTAAATTCCATGTGAAGCTGAGTGGTATATTGTTATTGATTTGTGCTAGGCATTTTTCTGCATACCCTTACATGAGGACAGTCAGTTCCTCTTTGCTTTCAGGCTCGGCAGCCGTGTTTTTGGCATGGTGCTGAGTAACACAAGGGTATATGAATAGCACTTACATTTTTAACTAGATTCTCAAGAAGAATTTGGAGACTCTCATCATGCCTTGTAACTCTTTCCTAGTCCAATATGTTGATGACCTGCTACATGCATCAAATACTCATGAAGCATGCAAAACTGACCCTATTGCATTGCTAAACCACTTGGCTGAGAATGGACATAAGGTGTCCCCTAATACATTGCACTGCTGTTTGAGAGCAGTGCCACATCTTAGTCATCATATTGAGAAAGGTGCGAGAAGGGTGTCACAAAAGAGAATTTCAGCAATCATGCAAATGAATCTGCCAACAACGCAGAAAGAAGTCAGTATGGTTTGGGGAATGGTTGGCTCCCCAACCTTTCCCTTATGGCCAAGCCTTACAATATAGACACCTCTAATCGATCTATAAAATAGCATGCTCAGGTAAGAGGAAGATTGTGTCAGATCCAGTGCCTTGGGACAATGATTATTTGATGGATTTCCTAGAGATGAGAGAAAGTCTCTGCTGTGCCCCAGCACTAGGAATACCTGATTACAACAAAGCTTTTTAACTTTTTTGCAGTGAAAGAGAGGGCTGTGCTCTTTCAGTGTTAACATAGAAACATTGAGGTGCCCGAAGACCAGTTCCTTACTTTCAGCCACGTTATATCCAGTAGTTGCAGTGCTGCCTGGTTGCCTTAAAGCGGTGGCAGAAACAGGTGTCAGCATCAAAACGTGTGGAAGTATACTAATGGGTCATCCCATAACTGTATATGTTCCTCATTCTGTCAAAATGTTGTTAACAAGGACACAGCACCTCATAAACAGTAGCCTGACCCAATATGAGCTGATCATACTGGTGGCTGAAAATGTGTCCTTAAAGAGGTGTTCTGTTTTGAATCCTGACACTTTGCTACCCCTTACTGAGAATGACAATGATGATGGTGAAGTGGAGCATGACTGTCTCAATGTCACTAAACTATGCACCAAGCCAAGACTAGATATACAAGATGAACAACTACCTGAATCTGATTACGTATTGTTTGTAGATGACTCATGTTTATGAGATCACTAAGGAAATTTGAGAGCTGCTTATGCAGTCTGTAACATTACAGGAGTAGTGGAAGCTGCTTGGCTTCAAAGTGTAGTCTCCGCACAAGTATCTGAATTGATTGCTCTTACCTGAGCATGCTATGTTACATATTGATAACAGGTGACTATACTTACAGATAGTCAATCCTGCTTTGGTGTGGTGCACAATTTCGGACAGTTATGGCCCCAGAGGGGATTTATGACGTCATCAGGATCCCCTATACGTAATGGTGAACAGGTAAGAAAACGTTTTGCAATTGCCTGAGCAAGTTGTGGTCATAAAATATTCTGCACAGTGGAAGGAGATGACTATGTGACAGTCGGCAAAAGATATGGGGACAAATTTGCAAGGTACTGTGCTTACAATGCTTGCACATTTAATGGAGAGTATGTAAATGAACAAACAAACAGATGAGACCAATTACAATATTTGGCTTACAGCAGCTGATGATTGGGAAGAAGTTAAGAGGTTACAAGAAGAGGTGTCAGAAGCAGAGCAGCAGAGCTGGGTAAACGCAGGTTGTGTTAAAAGAGATGAAGATGAAATATGAGTTTCAGGAGATGGCAGACCTGTGTTGACAAATGGTTTGTTGCCGCCAATGGCTAGACATTGCCATGGTCCGAAGCATGTAGGGAGGGATGCCGTGGTTAGATTGTTTTGCCAAACATGGTTTAATCCACGGTTCAGGTTGATGACAGAAGCGTTACGTCATAGATGTGTTGTGTGACAACAGAACAATGTAGGGAAAAGATCTGTAGTGACATTGAGCCACATAGGTGGTCCCTTCAACTGGGTGCAAATGGGCTTTATTGAGGTGCCTATGTGCAACAGGTTGAGATTTCTGTTGGTTGAGGTGTGCATTTTCTCACAATGGGTTGAGGCGTATCCCACCAGAAGGAAGGATAGTCTTACAGTAGCAGAGCTGGTGTGGAGGAAGTTGATACCAAGGTACGGCTTCCCAACTTCTTTGGAATTGGACCGAGGGATGCACTTCAATAGTGAAGTGCTGAAGATGCTGTGTGCTGCCTTGCAGGTTGAACAGAGACTACATTGTAGTTGCCGACCTGAGGCTTCAGGTCTTGTGGAGCAGGTTAATGGGACGCAGAAATAAAGACTTGCCAAAGTGTGTGCTTCTATGTCTTTGAAATGACCAGATTCTTTGCCGTTGTTAGTCTGCGCTGCACACCTAATCATAGGACAGGACTGTCTCCCAATGAGCTCATCATGGGAAGGGCAATGAGACTGTCAGCTGTACTAGAAATGTGCTTGTGAACATTACTGATAGCCTGACACTAGATTACTTCAGAGGATTGGCTGACGTGGTGCATTCTGTGACCAATCAGGTTGAACCTGCTACAGCCTCACCAAACCAGGAGCAGTGCCATGGCCGAGACTGGGTGGTGGTGAAGAAGCATGTACACAAGTCAAGCTTGGAGCCTCATCTACGAGGGCCATACAAAGTCATACTCATGACTACAACTGCTGTGAGGTGCAGAGGTTTCTCAAATTGGATCTATGCTGCCCATACTCGCAGGGTTCCGAATCCCCTTGATGAAATAACAGCACCTCTTCCAGAGGAGCCAATGGTGGTCTACATATCATCGGAGCAGGTTAATCAAGCTGGAGGTGAACAGACAGAAACTGAAATAGCAAGTGATTGGCCTGAGGAGGGTTCTAGAGAGTTGGATGATGAAACTGGTGAAGGAGATACTACTCCAGTGGTCATAACAGAGATAGACTCAGACCCTGATGACGAGCCTAGTACTAGATAACCGCAAGGGGCAGCAGGAGAATTTTGCCTTTGCCTGAGAAGGCAGGAGAGAGGGAGACTAGTCCGGCAAGAAGAAAAGGCTCTCTCAATTATCCCAGAGGATACAGAGCATACAGATCTGAGTGAAGGAGAAGAAAATACAACACTCAGGAGATCAAAGCGAGCAAGAGTGCCCTGCCAGATGTGCTCATCCCCTTAACTGACATACTTCCTTGTAAATGACAGAGAGAATTAGATATGGGAATGTTAGAATCATTGTGAAAGTTGAAGTGAAACTTCAGGAACTTGATCCCCAGTTTGATCTTCCCTTTGAACTTCCTTTGTTGACAAGACAAAGTGCCTTGAGACATCTTATCTTTGATGTGGCTGAATTTCCCTTTTTGGATGTAAACGAGTTTCCTGTGTTAGTTGATGAACTGAAGCATTCCATACTTGGAATAATAGTGAGTGAACTAGAACTGTTTATTTCTAAAGAAATGTATAAACTTGGTATGGAAGAAAGGAAGAGTACAGAGAACCTAGGGAGTCAAAGGAGCCTATGGTTGTCCTTTAGAAGAGCACAAAGTAGGGCGAATGAAGATTGATGAAGATTTCTGTATATCGTTTGAAAATAGTTTTTGCTGTTTGCGCAGTTGAAAACCGACAGACAAGCCTCTGCAGCTGCTACGTTCCACCCAAGGTTTAGATTCCAAGAAGTAACGGAAGCCAATTTTAATACCAGTAGTCATAGATACATCATAGCAAGCACACTAATGGCTTTAGTTGTAGTATTAGTTATAGTGTTTATAGGGTCATATTCAGCTGCAGAAAGCTCAGTCGAATTTAAAAATCTACTGTTGCCCCAATTACGCAAACATTCTTCTGATAGTAACATGCAGTATGGGAGGTTAGGAAATTACACACAGATGTATCGAGAGGGGATTATACCTCAAATGTATATTTTAGATTGCTTTATGAGTATATAGATAAGATGAATGCTAGAAGTTGTTATGTCTGTACTCAGTTTCCCACATTTGCTTCAGAGGGAATTATCTGTCATTCTCTCTCCCTCTGACATATGGTATTTCTTGCAGTCTTCTATTAAGTATATTTTATGGAGAAGGCAGTTTCCAATATAAACTTTTGAATTATGATGTAGTTCTTCCACAAGTTCACCCTATGAAACATTTAAATAAAAATACATATTTTAAAAGTGCAGAGATTGCAGGCAAATATTTTGTTTAACTCAATTCACTAGACACTGCATATGCACTTTGATCTAATTTGACCTGTTTAATATAAGATGTGGATTTTGGTGGAGGATAGATTGAGAGACTTAAAGTCTCAAAATGAACCTGATAAGCCTCTTAAAAATCACGAGTGGAGTAGTGAAGAAATTGAACCTCAGGAAAAAGGAAATTTACCCACCCTAGTTTTAGATTGGAAACACATAGGAAAGTTGTGTATATAAGTTGATCAGAGGTATATAGATACGTGATTCTAGGAGAGAGCGAATGTGAATGCACATTTGAAGCGAGGGGGAAAAATTCTCGTTTCGTTGCGGGACAGGATCCTGTGGGTCCTGGAGTCTATTTTATTGGTGAACAGAATATGTATTTTAAGTTGCCTGATGGATTGCATGGTACCTGTTATCTTGGCATAGTTTTCCTGAAGATTTATTTTGTGGAGCATTTTAATGATCCTGTATGGGAAGAGAAATACAGAACTAAACATGGTGTTAGTGTAGCAGAGGTAGTAGGAAATATTTTTTGATCATAATCCAATCTGTGGAAGTAATTCTCAATGATTTGAAAATTAGAAATCTCTCTACAACAGTGGGTAAATTGTCTACTAGTACTGCAAATTCCTTATTACTTGTAAAAACTGAGATGATTGCGATGAGGTCCATGGTTGTGCAAAACCAACTTGAGTTGGACCTTTTGCTTACAAAGGAGGGCAGAGTCTCTAGATAATGTTAAATGTCAAGCAAGGATGTACTTCTATCCCAGACGAAAGTAAGGATCTGGAGAAATACATTAAGACTATATCTGAGTTGACAAAGGATTTGAAAGAGTTGGAAGCATCAGGTGCTTGGGAAGCCACTGGAAATGGATTTGATTTGATAGGCCGATGATTTGGAAGCTTGGGAAATTGAATAATGGGCACTAGTTTGAAACATCTTTTATTATTCACCCTTTATGCAATATTCCTACTTTTGATCTTTAAAGGATATCAACTTGCACAAGTTTGACAGGGAGTGCAGGGAGTGAAGAGGAAGAGAGGAGATGTGGAGGTAAAAGGTCAGAGCAAATATTATGAGTATATGAACCCTCTAGAGGAGCCTAGACAAAAGATGCTCAAGACCACTAAGTTTTGATTGGTCTTATTGTAATCTTGATCACCATCACAGAGAGGGATTGGAGTAACATAATTTTGGCTCCAACCTTTTACGTTTGGTTAGGCGCCATATATATTTACATTTGGCCTTATGTACTCGTGTGATGCAATTATACTAATGAGATATGGTGCACCAAAGGTATAAAACGTGCATTCATTGTGAATTTTTTATATATATATGTGTGTGCATATTAATGCTTTTCCTTTTTACAAACAGCTGGATTGCTAATATTAATCTTCTATGCATTTAGATTGTAAAGTGGTGCTCAAAAATGCATTTAATGTAGTGCATTCGTCAGGGGTTAGTGAGAATTAGTCATATGTGTGGTCAATGCTTTCCTAATAAATTGTTACCATTTGTCGTTTTTGGTTAATTATACATGTTTTAGTTTATTGTACCACATTTAAGAGTACAGCATAATATAGTTTGATTCCTTCATTCATTTATGGGATTATATGTAGGTTGCAGAGCTAGCTAATATGCAATTAAAGAAATTGTTAAATTAGCTTGACAGTGGGTCTTAAGCCTACAGTTGAGACATTTGATTTTAACGTGAAGGCTATTTTCGACATGTTTTCGTCCCTGCAGGTTCAGACCAAAGACATTCATTAGTTAGTGAAAAGCAAATTACAGTTCTGAGATAGTGGGACAGGAAGAACTGGCAAGGTCAAATCATTTTAATGAAGAACTGGCAAGGTCAAATCATTTTAATGAAGAACAAAGGGCGTGTTACCAGTTGGTATTATCAGACAAAGGGAGGAATCCAAGGATACTTTAGAAGCGGCGGAGACTTGAATATGGGAATAGCGTTCATGGCACCAACTTTATTTTTGTGTAATGGATAAGTACTGTGATGTGTATGAGGTCATATTTCTTGAATGTTCTTTGTGCCTTTTAATTAGTGAACCTACCTTGGGGTTATTCAGATTCTCTTTAAACATAGAGAGAACCAGTCATCTCTTTATATCTCTGATTGTGTGGCTTGATGCTAAACATGATTCCTTACCAATAGCACTTCTACAGAGGTTCTGATGCAGACACATTTCTTGCTTCCTTGAATTAATAGGGGAAACACAAAAATACCAGCCCTTATGTCAAATCTGTCTGCTAATCATCTCAATACAGTCTTTAAATGTCTTGCCCTTTCTGATGACCACCAGGGTGTGGCTAATCAATTCGCCCAGCTGGGTCTAAACATAAGTCATTTGCTTATGAAGCCCATTAGACCCAGGAATCACACAGCCAAATGGTTTCACCAATCAGCGAGAAGGCCTTGGCAAATTTACATAAGGCGCTGAAGGGAAAGCCCAGGAACAACTGTAAAATACATCAGTGCAGAGCAGAGTATAAGGTGACCCAACAACACAGGTGCAATGAGATCCAAAATGAATCCTGGGGGAGGCTAGTTTTGGCTTGTAGACCGAAAGATACCAGGGCTTTCTGGGCAGTGGCTAATCATATTAAGTCTCAGGGTGCTAAATAAAACTCTGCTATTACTTTCACTAGCCCCAAGGTTTGGGTTAACCACTTTAAAGTTTTATATGTTTCTGGCAATTCCACTCAGCCAATTGAGGAGCAGGTGGTTTTCCCCCTAGCCTTGGAATTTACTCTCAAAGAAATTTGTGAGGTTACTATAAAGGTGCCGATTCCGATCCGTTAAAAAAAAACGCCGTTCCGAATACACAAGCGTATGGAAAATGTCCCGTACGGAGTGAACTTTGTACGACCCCTACATTGGGTACACTTGTGCCCAGGTTACAAGTCGTACGGCCCCCCCAGCCTCCCCCCAACCCGCGTATGTCTGCACCGTACCCCAGGCGTACCCACCCACCCGCGTATGTCCGCACCATACCCCAGGCGTACCCCAATTCTCGCGTATGTACAGACCGTACATACGTGGGTGGGGTGGTAGGTGCGGACATACGCGGGTGGGGGGGTATGGTGCAGACATACGCGGGTGGAGGGGTATGGTGCGGACATACGCACCGTACATACGCACTGTTGGCCTATGTACGGTGCGTACCCCAACAGCGCTTATGTACGCACCGTACATATGCAATGTTGGGGTACGCACCATACATGATGACACATACGATGTGGTTGATGGCGTGTACGTCGCGTACCGGGCCCCCTTTTCATCGTGCATCGCAGCGTACTTCGCTTTTCCGGCACTTTTAGGCTCCCGTAAAAAAATTGCCGTGCGGAGTGCTGTAGGTGCGAATAGTACTTGCTGGTCTGTAAAACGCTGCCTGACTCTGTGCGGACGTCACGTACGCGCTGTCCAGGATCAGAATAGTAGGTATTTTTTATCCCTACAGTGTTTTTTACGATTCGTACGGAAATGGTATTTCTGTACGAGTTGTACTTGCTGGTTTGTAAGGTGGATTTCCCGGGTACGAGTCGTATGGAGAATACGCTCCGTACGACCATTCGTCCCCGGGTTTTACAGGATCGGAATCGGCACCTAAGTCTCCTTCTGACAAACCCCGGTGCCTGAGGGTGTCCCTATGGACCTTTATAAATCTCTACCATAGTTCTGGGTCCCCTTGCTGTGCAAGTTTTTTAATGCCCTTGTTAAAACGGCCCTTCCAGATTATTGGCATACTGCCATTATAGTATCCATTTTTAAAAAGGGCAATTCCCAACTGCTAGGCAGTTATCAGTCATTATCTTTGCTGGGCTCT
This sequence comes from Triturus cristatus, assembly GCF_964204655.1. Taxonomy (NCBI): domain Eukaryota; kingdom Metazoa; phylum Chordata; class Amphibia; order Caudata; family Salamandridae; genus Triturus; species Triturus cristatus. Next base: position 589,939,751 of record NC_140592.1, on the reverse strand, counting down.
GCTGTGAAGCTTGCTGGGAGAGTTGTCCCTGAGAGCCTTTTAACATGGATTAAGGAGTCGGACACGCTGCTAGAGGTGCAATATGGTTTCTGTGAGGGACTTGGCACGGTGGAGCAATGTTTGGCTTGGCACTTATTGATTAGTAAATATACCATTGTTGAGCATGGCTCTATCTGCCTGGCCTTCATGGACCTGACCTGTGTCTTTGACAGTGTGGTAAGATCCAAACTGTAGGAGACTCTAAACAATTTTAGGGTGGATAGTGGCCTAGTGGAATTTCTGCTGGCCCTACACTATGTCCTAACAGCTTCAGTAAGGTTCGGCCCATCGGGTGAGTGTACCAACAGCTTTAAGCTGGGGAAGAGGGTGCACCATGGCTGTGTCTTGGCTCCAATTTGATTTCTTTTGTATATCAATGGACTAGGCTTCGTCCTCTCATAAAAAATCTCAGACGCCCCTTTAATATGCAAGAAAAAGGTCCAAGTATTACTGTATGCCAATGATGCCATATTAATTGCTAGAACCCTTAACATCCTAAGCACCTTGTTTCAGGAGTTTGTTTCTTTTATGGGTCACTTGGCCTTGCAACTAACTGACCAAATCATTCACCATGGCCTGCGGCTCCAGGCACTATAAGATGCACAATGTATATTTGTGAGGTCACCCCTTGGTTCCAAGCAGGCTTTTTTGTATCTGGGTGTTGTGCTTGATGCCAGGGTGAATTGGGGACCCTACACAACTAAAGGTCCTAATAGATTAATGAGTGTGATGGGGCCTATTTATAATCTAACATGCTGTATTGGAAGAAAACCAGAGCCCGACCTTTTGGAGATCTATAGGGGGAATCGCTTTCCCATTCTTACTTATGGGATGGGCATTTGTGGTTACTTAAATACCAACTCCCTCCCGGGTAAACGTAACAGGGTGCTTAGGCAATGCCTGGGAGTTCCCCCTACCTGTTCAACTTTAATTGTACACCAAGAGCTTGGGTTGAGTATGTGCACATATTATCAAAATGGCTCCCATTGCCATGTGGTGTGCAGTATGGACAAATCCACACACATCATTCAACAGGGAGGTCATTTTAGACTGCCTCTCATTTGACAGAGGAATTAAAATCCTCTGGTCAAAATATATTAAGTAGGAATAGATTAATCTGGATAGGCCGGCCCTTTTGTCTATTCCAGCAGCCATGACCAACTCTGATTTGGTTTGGGCCAAGAAAACTTTTAAAGCAATGAGGCATCATCAAATGGAGGAAACCAAACTTTCATAAAGTTCAATTAGGGAGTATGTGAAGCTTCAAACCATGCCAGCCTTGCAGCCATAACTTGAGTGGGTTGACAGCACTTGGGACAGATTGCTGTTAACTAAATTCAAGCTGGGCTTTGTGAGATGGCACTTCGGTCTTACTATGAGTCAATTTGATCCACCTAAAGTTTTAATTTGTCCATTCGATTAATCTTCTACCCAGAACTTGCTTCACTTTAATGTTTTTTGTCAGTTTTATTCTGTCTTTGATAAAATATTTTTTATTTCAGCTTTAAAGGTGAGTAGAATAAGAAGATGTGGTGCTGCCCTGGTTTATCTACAACAGTTATATTACTGTTCCCTGTGTGCAAATATTTGTTCCTTTTTGTAAATGTACTATTGTCAAACAAAATCTATGTTACTTCAGCACCTTATGCTGCTGGAATTGTGAGGTGAAATTTACTTTTTTTGAAGTGCCTACGCTGCGATTTTGCTGTTTTTGACTGTTATTGCTTTCAGGAGGTATTTTGTATAAGGCAATGGTTTTAAAAGGTGTTTTTACTGAAAGAAAATACATGTTATCCTTGCACTTTATGATGTCAGACCAATGAAGTCTCTCATTAACTACTTTCTTAAGTGCATATGCCCTGCTGTGTTTTTGTTGTTTTAAAATATTTCTGCTTTTGGGGGGCGTGGTTTGGATGCCAACTAAGATGGCCGCCTGAGCTCGGAGCTCCGCTGCACCGAGACGGATCTCCTTTGATTCTCGGTGGTTTCTGTATCGTCCCAGCGACTTCCTTTGCAGCTCCGGGGAGCGGAACAAGGCGTGCGACCGGTGAGACTACAATAAGCAACTACTTTGCCTGATATGCTTCGTTTCACCGTGATTTGTCGGCGCCTCAGCGCGTCCGCCATTTTGAGACCTAGGCGACGCTCGTGTGAGGCTGGAGCGCATACATGTCCTCTATCTCTTGACACGGCGAAGATGCGCTAAACCTGATGTTTTTCTCACACACGCAGTATGTTCCTGTGTTACTGCACGTGTTGCTCCTCTCCTTGTCACACTTAATAAAACAAGCGCGCACCAGTCCAGTCGTTAATGCTATGAGGCAGACGTGATTACAATTGGCCTGTTAGAGGAACATTTTCTCAGAACTCTTCAGTAGTGAGCCGCGAAGGATCATTCTACCAATATATTATACAAAGAACCCAACACTGCAGCATAGCGCTTTCGTGTTTGAGGAGATCTCAGATTGCTCACTGACTGGCACACTATCGTCTAATGGTTTTACATCTGCCGGTTTACGTCAAAGGGCGAAGTTGTGTCAGTATAGCCAGCATGGACTTGCAGTTTTTGTAAACGCGCTTGAGTAGTATGTTCTTGTGCGTCAGTCGTCGCACTATCCACGATAGCGGCAAATGATATATTTTGAGCAGTTGTGTTTGGGTTTAGTGAGAGGCCATTATAAATGTTAAAGTAAACTTCAAATGTCATTTTGAAACCAACCGAGGATTTATATGTGAAGTACCTAGTGGAATAATGGTCTTTCAGCCCTTCACCAGAAGCGTGGCTCTGCAGTTGATTGGGACGACCACTTGAGCCTTGAGCTTGGAGCACTGCTGCCCCGCAGTAGTTTTTTTTATTTTTTTTATTGTTCACGGTGGTTCCTGCGCTTCTTCGTCGCGCACCTTGGTAGTTCCTGTGCTTGGAATACGACGCGCACCTGTAGTTTGGTCTTCGTTCATTCCACTGTCTGGGAGCTCAGGTCTCTATGGGCAAACTACGCAATCCAAAATTTGTTTTTGTGCCCTCGAAGTGCTCTCCTGTGGCCCCTTCTTCTTCTTCCTCAACGGCGGGCTCCTCTTCTACCACAGATCAAATGGCGACAGCAGCACCCAACCGTCCCTCTTCGTCACAGCCAACTTTCAACAAAGCTTCTCCTCCTACCACATCATCTAAGCGCTTGAAACAGGACTCTCCTCCCCTAGATAAGTCGCCATCTCCTATATCCATGGAGTTATTACTGGAGGAGATACGTGCTTTACGTCCGTTTGTAGAGGAGACCAACACTAAAATGCAGCTTTTTGAAGCAAAGTGGTCAACTATGGAAAATCGTGTGTTATCCATGGAGCAGCAGGTTACAGAAATCCATACTAACTCTCAACGTATTTCTTCACTAGAAAAATCTGTTCTTGCCCTCCAACAACATGCAGAGGATTTAGAAAATAGAAATAGGAGGAATAATCTACGCATTTATGGTCTGCCGGAGTCTTTGGAAGGAGATGACCCTTTCTCGTTATTCTCCTCTTTCCTTCTGATGCTTTGGACCTCCCTGCTACCACTTCTTTAAGTATCCAAAGAGCTCATAGACTTGGTCCTCGTTCATCGTCGTCAACAAAGCCGCGAGGAGTCATCATTCTGTTTCTGAAATTTACTGATCTCCTTTTAGTTCTTTCTGCAGCTAGATCCAAACGCCAAGGGCCATATGTAGGAAGCCAAATACCGGTCGGTAACGGCCGATTTTTGGTAAATATCCCATTACCGACCGGTATTTAGGCTTTTGCTATGTAGGGGGCATATTTCAGGATTCGGTAATTTACCGAATCGGTAAAATTACCGAATCGATAAAATTACCGATTCGGTAAATACCGAATCCTGAAATGATATGTAGGGGGAGTGTCTCGTCGGTGTGTGGATTCGTTATTTACCACCAACTAAAAGTTGATGGTAAATGACGAATACCTGTAAAAAAGCATTATTGTGCTATTTGAAATGTGCAATGTGGCAGACATACATGCCCTTAGGGCATATATGTGCGCCACATGTGCACACATGCACGAATCAGGGGTGCAACAGGGTGTCAATGTGACACCCTGCCACCCATGATAATGCCTCCCCTATTACCGATTCGGTATTTACCGAATCGGTAATGGCAACTGGCTTCCCATTCATTCCTATGGGCCTCCAGGCCCATAGGAATGAATGGGAAGCCAGTTGCCATTACCGATTCGGTAAATACCGATTCTTAAATACCGATATTTACCGAATCGGTAATAATTTACCTACATTACATTTACCGATTCATAAATACCGAATCGGTAAAATTCGATATTTAAGAATCGGTAAATGTAATTTACCTACATATGGCCCTAAGTCTCTTGGTTGGGCCAGAGGGTATTTCTCGCTCAGGATGTTTCTAATGCTACCGCTGCAAGATGGAAAGAGTTTTTGAACCTTCGTGCTCCCCTACATTCTCTTGGTGCCAGGTATGATTTGTTTCACCCTTGCATCTTCAAAGTTACCCATCAAAATCAAACTTGGACTTTTCATGATCCTGCTGAACTCAAAAACTTCATTCATATTCAGACTAATGTTGGCATGGATACCTCCACTCCTGCTCATGGCTGACAATTTAATTTCCTTTTTTTTTTTTCCTGCAGGCTAGTTCAGTTATCATTCTCGCATTAGCCTCTGCCTGTTGTAGTGTTGGTTTGTTGTTGTTATGACATGTTCCCAAGTCCACTCTTGTTACTATTCTCAACTTTTTGCTGTATTGTATTTCCTTTTCCATGCATTTATGTTTTTTAATATGTTTCCTTCATTATAATTGTCTCTAATACTTATCTTATTCACCTAGATCGTCTGGTGTACTCCCCTTCATCCCATATGGTTCGTCTTCTTCACCTTCCGTCTTGGTGCGGCTTGATCTCCTGATGCCGGGAGGTCACTCTTGTTGAATCCTCCCACAACCCCGTTCTCCTCTTTATGTCCCCTTCAGGTATGTTACTCTCAGTCATCCTTTTTGGATATGTACTGTCTCTTCTTGTACTTTTTTCTCCTCATCCTCCCCTTCTTCTCCCTTCCCTTTTTTCTCATTTGTTATTTATTTTTGTCTCCCCTTTGTTTGTACTATTATCCTATTCTTTCATTCGTTTTCTTTCAATAGTTTATTTTTTATTTTTCCTTTCTTCTCCTCTTGGAACCTTCCTTTTTTCTTGCTTCTTTATTCTTTCACTTTTTGGCATTTTTTGCTCTTCATATGCTGTAATCTTTGTTTCTATTAATGTTCTCCAATTTTTAAATTCAGAGTAATTTCCTGGAATGTAAAAGGTTTTATTAATCCCATTAAGCGTCAGAGAGTTCTCTCTTACTTAGCTTCGTATTCCCCTGATATAGTTATTTTACAAGAGACTCATCTCACTGAAGCTGAGTCCCTTAAGTTAAAACGAGGATGGGTGGGTATGGTCTTATTCTCTCCCTCTACCAATAATAAAATTGTGTTGCTATTTTATGTCACAAGAGATTAAAGTGTAAAGTTTTGTTACAAGAAACAGATGCTGATGGGAGATGGATACTAGTTAAGTTACTAATGAATTCTATCCCCCTTACTGTGTTTAATGCTTATGGTCCCACTCAACCCGATTTACTTTTCTGGCCCTCAATTGCGAACAAATGTATTCAACATAGGAATGATTCTTTCATCCTTGGTGGTGATCGTAACCAGATTGTAGATCCCTTTCTTGATCGTAAGTCAACTGTCCGGTTTATACCTCACAAGCCCCACAAACAATTTCTAGACACTATTTCTCAAGTCCATCTCACTGACTCTTGGAGACTTCCTCACCCTGACACCCTGGACTATTCCTTCTTCTCTCCTCCTCATGCATCTTTTTCTCGCCTTGATTACATTTTTCTTTCTCCCTCTTTATCTCAAAACCTATTATCTTCCTCTATCGAACCCATAGTCATTTCATATCATGCCCCCATTGTGACGGACCTTGACTTGTTTCCTCCACATCCCAAGCCTTCTCGTTGGCGCTTTAATAATTCTCTTCTTATCGATCCCTCTTTCTCCTCTTCTTTTCATTCTTTTGCTATCAATTTCTTTTCGCTTAATGAAGATCCTAGCATCTCTCCCCATCTTCTCTGGGATTCTTTTAAAGCCACTGCTCGCGGATTTATTATTGACTTTGTATCCAAGAAGAAAAGACGGTTTCTTCAGAAGCAAACAGATATACTAGCTCGTATTAAATCTTTGGAACATGAGTTCTATACTTCCCCTAATAATAATGCTTCTCCGGAACTTATTCGAACCAAGTTAGAATTCAATAAAATCACGACTGATAATGCTTCCTCGGTACTTCTTCGCAGTAGTGCTCGTTATTATGGCAGTCGAAATAAATCAGGGAAGCTCTTAGCTAATTATCTTAAGTCGCGCAAAGAACGCTCCCTTATTGAATCTATTTACTCTGTCGACAATGTTTTATTACATAAGGATCAGGACATTCTTGACCAATTTCAGTTATTTTATCGCGCTCTTTATACACCAGAGACTCCTCCCACTCTTCCTCTTATTCAAGCCTATTTTGACAAAATTCCTAAACCCCTGACTCCTCATCTTAATTTTTCAGATCTTGAAGTTGACCTTTCTTTGCATGAACTTTCTACTGCTCTGACCACTCTCACCAAAGGCAAGACGCCGGGCCCGATGGTTTTTCAGTCGAATTTTACTTACATTTCTCTGACCTTTTACTTCCCAGACTTCTGACTCTCTTTCAATCGTTTTATTTATCGGGTAAGGCAGAGGGTACGTTTCAGGAGGCCACCATTTGTCTTATTCCTAAGGATGGTCGCGACCCCAAATTCTGCAAGAATTATCGCCCGATCTCTTTAATCAATGTAGATTATAAATTATTTGCTAAAGTACTTGCTTTGCGTTTAGATCCCCTTATGCCCCACCTTATTGGTCAAGAGCAGTGTGGATTTGTTAAGGGGCGACTCACCTCTGATAATTCTCGCCTCTTCCTTAATGTTTTGAATAAGGTCCCTTCTCTTTCTGTACCTTTAGCTGCTATCTCTGTTGACGCAGAGAAAGCCTTTGACAGAGTTGATTGGTCTTTCTTATTCGCTTCACTGCGTTGGCATGGTTTTGGCCCCCATTTCATTTCTCTTATTTCTTTGCTATATTCTGCTCCTAGAGCTTCGGTTCTGGTTAATGGTCGGGTCTCCTCGTATTTTCCTCTTCAACAGGGTGTTCGTCAAGGCTGTCCTTTATCTCCACTACTTTTTGTTCTAGCTCTTGAACCCTTTTTGTCTTCTATTCACAACAATGATTCCATTTTGGGTTTTCCTTATGGGGATAGTCAATTGAAACTTTCTGCCTATGCAGACGATATTCTTTTATTCATCTCTGCTCCTGAAACTTCTATCCCTTCTTTATTGTTTGAAATTGACTCACTTTCACAGGTTTCAGGATATAAAATTAATTCAGATAAAACTGAAATTCTCCCTCTTACTAAGTTTTGCCTCCCCCATTTCTTTTCATCAACTGGGTTTGCTTGGAACAGCTCGAAAATTAAATACTTAGGAATCTGGTTTTCCAATTCTATTTCCTCTTCAATTAATCTCAACATGTCTGCGGTATTATCTCGAATTGAGCAATTATTCTCTTCTTGGAACCCCTTGTTTCTCTCTTGGTGGGGACGAATGGACTCAATCAAGATGATGATAGCACCCATTTTATTATACCTCTTCTCTATGTTGCCCGTTGATATCCCAGCAGTGTACTTTAAACGAATTGATTCTTGTATATCCAAATTCCTTTGGAACAACAAGAAATCTAGAATTTCCTTTACAATGCTTCGTAAGTCCAAATCTAATGGTGGTGTCAATTTCCCAGACTTTCATCTTTATCACAAGTCCTTTTCTCTCCGTCAAGCGTCTAGATGGCTCACGCCTGCCAATTCTCCTTTCACTCCTCAATGGCTTCATATCGAACAGACATTGTTGTTGCCCTTTTCTCTTGAAGAGATTACACGTTTTTCCGCTAAGACTTCTTATACGTCACTTCCTTTATTTAAATATACTTCTTCTCTTCTGAAACCTCTTCTCAATCCTATGCCTCTTACTCGCGAATCCTTTTTGAACTCCACTATCTGGTATAATTCGCTTATACTTATAAATAATATACCCATCTTCTGGAAATCTTGGAGGTCCAAGGGCATCATATGGGTTAATCAGCTTTTCGATGGAATGTCTCCCTGCTCCTTTCCCCAATTTCAGATTTCCTTTCATTGTCCTCGTTCCTTTTTGCAAAAATGTGTCACTCTGATGACAGTTATTCTTGACCTCTTTTACTCTCTTCCCTCCTCCCCCTCTTCTTCTGTTTCCCAAACTCCTCTTCTCAAAATCTTTTCTATTCTTCCCAAGGCCTCTCTCATTTATAAATTCTTTTCATCCCCTAACCCAGAGCGTCTTAAATCTAAAGTGGAATTATCTTGGGAGGCGGACTTAGGTTGTGTTTGGTCCGTTGCTCAGTGGGATAGACTTTGGTCTAGATCTTTGAAAATTTCTCGTTCGGCTTCTCTTACTCATTCTTTATTCTACTTATATCACCGACTATATCTTACTCCGCTTTCTCTAGCCCGTTTCTCTTCCTCTCCTGATTCTAATTGTTGGACATGTTCTTTTCCTAATGCTGACCTTCTTCATCTCTTGTTTCTTTGCCCTTCTGTCTCTCAATTCTGGAATACTGTCTGGTTATATATCTCTCGTGTTTTCGCACTCTCATTTTCGCATTCTATACCTATTCTTTTTCTTGGCAGCCTATCTGATTCTTTAGATCTTCCTCTGCACTCTCATGGTCTCTTTGATCTTATGCTTGCCCTTGCCTTTCAGCATATTACTTCTAATTGGAAGTCCCTTACAAAGCTTTCCATACGCTGTTGGTGGAATTCTCCATGTCACTTTCACAGATTAGACATTGCTTTCGCTTCCTCCTGTAACCCCACACATAATAGGGATCTATTCTGGTTACCTCTTACCTCATACTTAGATCGGGTGGCCAAGAAGAACATGTCCCGTACTACTTCTGAAAATTTTAGACCGCCTTTAGGAGATTATTCCTTTTTCTCCTATATTAAAAGGCTGGACTTCTTTATTATTATTGTCTTTTTCTTAACTTAATTATTGATTGCCGTTTTGTTTGCAAAAACCATTTTATTGCATAATGTTATTCTCTCATATTGCAATGATAGAACGTTCTTCCCCCTTTTATTTATTTATTTGTCTCCACTCCCTTTTCTGTCCCTCTCCCCTATCCCTTAAAAATCTCTACAAAAAAATGCTTTTGTTCTTATCTTTAGGATATTAGCTTGCTCAATGTCATTTAATTCCTATTTTGTTTAACCTAGATGTTCTGGCTGATATCTTTTGTATTTAAACACTTTTAATAAAGCTTTTCAAACTTAAAAATATTTCTGCTTTTAAGACATATTTTGTATAAATAAATGATTTGAGAATATGTTTGAAGTCATTGTGATGTACTTTTATGGTTGCTTTTGTAACCAAAATAGAGTTTTTTGATTGATTGAATGACTGACTTGGTAGAAACTATAACCCAACAAGTCAGGTATAGCAAATATGGTATCACACTGCACCACAAAGATGGGATTTAACTCTAACCAACAGGGAATGGATACAGGATGAGGACCAAGATGGAAGGCTGTTCTACAAGGGCAAGAAGCAAACACTTAACAACATGGCATGGATGAGCAAATAACAGATCATATCAAACAATGTCTCAGAGAGACCAAGGGCATCTTTTAAACCACCAGAGTTAGATAGACTATGATAACCCCAATCGGTGCTACTCCAGAAGCAGGTTATGATGTATGGTAGCTGACAAGACAACACCTGTTCAGATAGGAGGAGACCATGCCAGCATACATGTTAGGCATCAACCGGCCTGGTAATTTGCAGCTTTTATAGAAGTAATTTGACATCCACCTGTAATCTTTTCCAGGATTGTCTATTTGCAGCGCATTAAGCATGTCAAAAGTAATTGCATGAGGGATAGATGCGATATTTTCAATTGTGAAAGAGTGAATCATGCACAAGGTAAATTTGAAAAGAAGCACATTAAATTACAATGGAGAGGGCATTTACATAAAGGTCACAATGGCCAGGCAGCCGTAGTAATTGTGTGCCTGACAATTACCAGTATAATTTATTGGGTCGCCTGAGGAAGATGGTATAGAAGAATTTCATACAAAGTCAATTTTCCTCACCAATGAAGTTAAATTCTCTAATGTAGGTTGGGAGGTCACTCAAAGGGAAGGCTAGACTTTGGGTGATACTTTGCGATCTAGTAAGCCTCCAAACATTAGTGGTGATTCGTAAGGAGAGTGATGTATGTCAAACTATCAAGTTTGAGGGACTCTGTGGTGAATTGTCTTGAAGTAAGAGGTTTCCATAGTATAAATTTTGTTGGTTATCTGTGACATTTTCTAATAGGAAGAGAGAGTGTATGTTTATGTCACAGTGCCTGAAACCCAATGCCAATCTATTTGCAGCTCTGAAACACTAAATTCAGTTTGAGAATCATTTTGAATGTTTGCAATGATGACAGTGGTGGAGAAAAGCATGAGTCATTGTTTCTGTCAAAAAAGGGTGGTAATCTCAGAATTACAAAGCAGCTGATGAATGTGTCAGAGGATTTAACTGATGAAGATGGATAGTGTCCTATAACATTCAACATATAAAGTCTTTAAATTTACCTTAGGCCATTGGAACTTGGACTATGTCACAATTCAGGCGTAGAAAGCTATTAACCATGCACAGCTTTTAATTTAACCTTTAAGTGACACCAATTAAGAAGAGCAGCATCTCTGATTCACAACCCCGACTTCACAACCAGAACAAGAATACTTGCATTTTTGGTCAACTAGGAATAAACAATAAGAACAGGGGAAACAAATATATGCAAATAGATCTGATCTGGAAAAAAGTATATCTTCTTACCCATAACCGGAAGATCTGGATAGGATCATCCATAAAGTTGTACACAAACTGTCCAAGAAAAGTAGCCTTTTCCCCTTCTGCATTATTTAATCCCTAGACAGAGTTCCAAGCAAAACTGTTAGCACACAACAGAAGATAAATAATAAAAATCTGAGGCTTGCAATATATAAACATAAGAATGCATTGTGTTATTTGTACAGGCAAAACCTTCTCCTAGCAGTACTGAACAGTGCCTTTCAAACTGGCTGCCTCACTTTGTCATGGAGAGTTAGGACTGAAAGTTGAGTCTGTAGGGTAAAACATTCCTGCAATACTTAGGCAGGTAAATTAACATTTTCAGCTTTGACTTATTATGGCTATCTTTGTGTTTTCCACCAGTAGGCCCCGACGGGGAGAGAATGTGGCCTAACGGCTAGGGCGGTCGACCTCGGAGCTGGGGATCCAGGCTTGAGTCTCGGCAGGGACGCTCAACATTCTGTGGTTCTGGGCAAATCACTTAATCTCCCTGTGCCTAACAAAAAATGAACGTGTCGGTCTGTAACGTAACTGGTGCTCATGTAAAGCACTCTGATACCTCAGGACTTCATAATAGACAGAAGTTCTGCACCACCAATGGAGAAATTGTATTTTAGGAGGACCCGTACTTTGAGTCACTGTTTCTTTCAAGGATGCGAAAAAGCCTGAACCATAAGATAAGGCCCTACGATTTTGTCCTGTATGAAAGATGAGCTGCTGGGCTGACTGTAGAGGAGAGGGACCTAGAGGACCAGTCACAGATACTGCCAGCCAAGGAGCCATGAGGATCTGAGGTACATCTGACCTGAACAAATCTAATCTAAGATGAAAGAAAGACATTTGCATCAGCAGTGGGTTAGATGTGTGCCACAGATGCTTAAGGACTCAGGGTCTCATTTACAAAAAATAATGATGCAGCAGCGTGCCACAAGCCAATTTGCTGCACCGAGCTGCGTCATTTTAAAAGCACAGAGATGCGTCGTATTAACAACTATACGACACCTCTGTGTGCTTTCCCCTGTGCTGATACACAATTAGCTGCCATACACCAGTGCAGGCTCCCTTGCGTCATGTTAAAAGAGGCCTGGGTTGTGGTGATGTTTGTTTTTGTGCAGAAAGGGACACCATTCTGCACAAAAACAATAATTGATGTTTTTTTCCTCATAAAAAGAGGAAACTAGGAGAAAAAAAAGGAGAAAAAAAAGGATTACTCCTCGTTGCGCCACTCCTACGCCTCCCCTGGAGAGGCATAGGATTGTGACGCATTCCCAGCTTTATAAAACTTTGTAAATCTGGGAATATGTCAGGTTCCATGGAAGTTGCTTGGGAATACCCACAGCAACCCCCATGGTACGCCCCTTTCACACAGAGTAACCCATGTAAGGGGCCCATATTAACAAGGCCATGAAAAGTCACGCAGAGTGATTTTATGTGGCCTTATAAATATGGACAGGCACACTGCGCTGCCGATGCGTCAAAAAAGTGATGCACCGACGGCTCAATAGCCTTGTAAATTAGGCCCTCTGTCTGCTTCTGAGCCTCTTGACACCACCATACCAATTGACAGTGAACACCTGGGCCCATCACACAGGAGTGGACAAAAGCATGGCTCGAAGAAATTTACTGGACTCCTCTGGCATTTTGTAAAACTTTGTTGCCCATCCACGATTCGGTAAACATAAAATGTCTCCATTGACATAGACATTTGTTGGGTTTGTTATGTTGACTGCGGCTGATTATCCTGAGCTCAGAACCATAGGAACCATAATTGTAAAACCTTAGGTTTATGAGATATCATGGCCGATTGGCCATTTGGTTACTAACCCAAGGTGCCAATTGTCTCTGGTGGAAGCCAGCTAGTCAAGCCTGTGCTCTCTGTCCCCTGTGTGTCTTTGTCACCAGAGTAACCAACCCTTAATCACTTGTAGGCTCCTAATCTGTATGACTCCCAATTGGTGGTAACAGTGAAATGCCAATCCATCTTCTGGTGCAGTTTATCATCCTGAACACTGAATGGACACTTTTCAAAGTATCACTGGTTCCCTGACATATGTTCCGTAACTCTTAGTTCTAAGTACCCAAAATACCACACAATGCAGAACTAGAGATCTTGTCTAGCTCCCCTTTACCACTTAGTAGCAACCCCCTTGTAGTAGATTGCACTCTTTTATCTTTTAGGTGGTAGGCTGTTGTTTTTTTGGTACAATATTTGCATCCATGACTTAAGTCTATGGAGTCACTTTGCCTGAACCCTGAGGTGCTGAGGAAACTAGGACACAACGGTCAGATGAATCACAGCATCAAGGATGTTTTGTGTCATTTCATAGACTGGATGTCACTTGATCTGTTTGGTAATTTTCCATTGCATTACAAGAGGACAGAAAACAGATCTGCAAAGCCCCTTCCAGATTACAATCATTGTGCAGTGTAATAAAGCTTTTCCTCTAAATCCAGCTCTCCCGCTTAAGTCTTTGTACTTAAATAATGTTGGGAGCCATATATCTGCCTAGAGGGTGTTATGACCTTCTGGCTATGTTTAATGTTAAATGCCGTTCATTACCGACATGAAACTTAAGGGTTGATTACGAGTTTGGCGGTCTTACTACCATACCACCACAGCGGCGGTCTCCGGACGGCAGTATTACGATGACACCGCTATCACAGAGCGGTGTTTCTGACAGCAGTCAATATTTCTTCATATGTGTCAATGCAGGTGTGATTTTTTGACTGCACAAGTGTTAACTGTACACATATGCATGACACATGAAAAAATACCTACTACAAGTACTTTTCCATTGGTGGAGTCTGGCCCATATGTGCCCAGTTCAGTCAACGGGTAAATGGATTTCGGCGCCAACAGGGTCTTTTTGTTCAGGGCCAAGATACTGATGTGAAGGGGGCCCTGGAGAAAGGGATCCACATGGGAAACTGAAGGGAAGAAAAGGAAATTGGTGGTCATGCAGCCGAATTCCTTAGATTCTGTCGACTCGAAGCAGGCGGCCTTCCTGCCACGGTCAGCTCGACCAAAAACCTACCCGTAATTCAGACAAGGGTGAACTGGTCTGTACTGCCCTCTGGTATCTGCCTGCCCTATGCTGCCGTCGAGGCTGTTGGCGAATGGCTGACGGTGGAAGCGATGCTCCAGCGGTCTTCCGTTCTGCATACTGCCAACATCGCAATATGGCGGGAAGGCTGCCAAATAAGCAGCTGGTTGTCCAACGCCATTTCGATGGCTGTTCCCTTACCGCCGAACTCGTAATCAGACCCTATAGCTCTTATGGAGCTTAGGAGTAACAGCTAGAACTTTAGATTGACTTTATAATGTGTGATTACAGTATCATACAGTATTGAAGGACCAAAACTGCTACCACCTCCTGGATGAAACCGTTCGTCTAAGCTACCATCAAAGAGTTAGGAGTACAAAGGGAATACTTGGTTATCCAACTGGAGCGTAATTTTGTTCAATGCTTTGGGTCATTAGCGTTAAACAATGGTAGCCAACATGGATCCTGCCCGGTATTCCCTGACAGCCACCTGACCACAGAAAGGGAGGTGGCCTTGCTAAGATTGCCTTTCCAAACCCAAACCTAAACCTACAATTAGTCTTTAGAGTTGCAGATTGGTCAGTAAAATGACAGCTTCATGTAAATATTCACAGGGGGCAATCAATAACAATGTCGATAACAAAGCATTCATTAGACCTAATAATTGAGTTGTTAGCTCATATGCCATCTGTTCTGTGTGGTGCTTGGAAGATAATAAGACTGCCTTCAACATAGCTTTAATTCTCTAGACTGATTCAAATCGCTTTAGTCTTACCTACATCTTCAGTGCCCCTAGATGAAAGTAATATGGTTGCTTATTCGCTGTGATTTCGCAATGCACATGAGACGTAAGCTATGTCATTAATCCAAAACAAGTTTGGGGTTTGGTATTTGTACTGTAACAAGCATTATAAAAATACTCCATGTCTATGTTGGTGTAATGATTGCACAATAGCAAGAGCAAGAATGAGGTGTGGAACACAAGGATTTATTCTTCAAATTCTACAGTTATGCGAGTCTGTGTGGCCAATCTTATATCTTACGAGGAATGAGGCACAATCAGAAACACCTTTGAATGTGTATAATGCCAGTAGGTGTGTAGCCAATATGGAAAGCTCAGCTGTACATGATCGTTTGAACTCCAGGTGATATGACAACATGGCATGTGGTCTTTAACCCCTTGGCTGCGGCAGGAATTCCGCCGCAGCGCTGGGGGGGTTTGGGGGCAGCGCGGTGGCGCTGTGCTCATGACGGAGCCACTCCGTCATGAGTCACGGTTGAGCTGTGCTCATGACGGAGTGGTTCCGTCACGACTCCGCCCACTGCGGTAATCGCCCGCACAGGCGGGGAATTAGCGCCGCGTGGGCGGAGCGGCGGCCAACGGCCGCAGCATGCCGGAACCACTCCGTCATGAGCACACGGCACCCGTGGCTCATGACGGAGTGGTTCCGTCATGAGCGGGGAAGGGGTTAATGGGCCATGCAATGCACAGGCAGACTGAAGTGGGTTCATTCTTAAGACATTCCAGTGGAGTAGTGTTTTCCTCTATCTGTACCCATCTGTTGCTGGTTTCCCGCCGGGCAACCCAATATCCACATGGTCCCTAATTTCAGATTTTCAATAGTCTCTTGGTGGAAGAGAGGGGCATATTTACAAGCCCCTATTGCCACAGGAACGTCACTTTGTACGGCGTTCCTGTTACGAAAGGGACCTCGCCTTATTTACAAGGCGGTGTTAAGCCACTTAATGTGGCTTAACACCACCGCCTTGTAAATAAGGTACCCTTTCACGCTTTACTTAGAATGAAAGGGGTGGGCAATGGGTGTTGCGGTGGGCGTTTTGCCGCAACACCCATTCATCTTGATGCTGCCCTATATTTACAAGATGGAGTCAATATGGAGTAGCGCCAAAATTAAGACCAGGGAAGACCTGGTTTTAACATGGCAAAATGAGAAGAAATTATTTATTTCTCCTCGTTCTTGCTGTTTCTATGTTTGCTGCATTGTGCAAGGGGGTACTTTCCTGCAAATAAACAATCATCGAAAAAATGATGATTTGCAACTTCTATGTGTGCTGCCCAATGCAGCACACATAGGAGTTACAAATCACCAGTTGTGATTGTTTATGTGCAGGAAGGGACACCTTCCTGCACATAAACAATCACTCCCTCCAACGCAGGCACCCTTGCACTATGGTGCAAGGGTGTCTGCGTTGGCGCAAGGCAGCTTAATTTAGCGCTAGGGGAAATACAGGGGCGCACCGTATCTTTGTAAATACGCTGCATCTGTGCGTTTTCAGAATGGCGGAGCGTGGCATTAGCAAGTTTTTCTTAACGCCACGCTCCGTCATTCTGTTGCACATATGACCAAGAGTTTGATGAGGTAGCCTCACACCATCCAAGGGAGAAGCTGAAAATATTTGTTTATGCAGGGCCACTGGAATTATGCAGCATGGGAGGGCTAAATTATGCTGCAGGGTTGATCAAATTATACAGGAAGAAAAGGCAAATTATGTGACATAATCCGGTACATTTTATGATAGCATTACGTCATTATTTAGTGGTTTTTACACTTGTTAACACTGTGTGGGCATTGGCTGCACCTCATTAATATCAGTTTAACACCTGAATGTAGCAGTAAGCTGACCAGTGAGTCTTTGCAAAGGGCCTTACACTGTGCTGCAACACGTGTCGCTAAGTTCTTAGTAACTTTTGAACCACGTCAGCTAGAAACACATTTTTTTGTTAAAATCTGCAGATTACGCAGCAGATAATGGATTATATAGCAAATGCGGCAAATCTATAATTATGCGAAAAACGCAGCAGCCGCACAATCACATAACTCCAGTTACAAAGTAGAACACTATTGGCACTTATTGTGTGCCACAATGAGGAGAATCCTCAGTAAGCAGCTTCATCATGTTTCGCGTCAAAAGTCCTTCTGGGAGATACCTCTAACACAACCCTTAATGCAACACGGTGGACTGAGCCGTAAGGCCAATGCAGCAAGATGCCGCTACCACTGCCTTCTAAATTTCAGAATGTGACGTACATAAACTTCGAAGTCCTTGAGGGCGCTCTTGATGTGACCATCATGCGATATTGCTTTTGGAATGTGTTGAACGGTCACAGCAACGGGGTGGATGTTCCGGGAAAGTTTCAGCACCACCTTGCCTTGGGATCCTGGAAAAGCCCAACAGTTTCCAGGATGGACATCTGGACGCAGAATGACCTCTGGCATTCGTAAATTGTGTTCCAGGGAAAAAATGTACCAGGGCGCGTTGGACCAATCAGGCACATAGTTTGGCGACGTTCCACTCGCCACAATACTTGCACCAGCAGATTCCAAGGCAAAATCGGCCACATGGACATAGTCTTCTTGCAAGTTTTTCATAACGCTATCCACAATTTCCATCATATGCTATGAAAAGAGAGAAATGATTTCAGAGACAATGAAACGTATCACACAGAGGTAAACATTGGGGGAGCGTATAAAATATATCACATTTAATGAAAACAATTACTCAGCTATTGTAAAGGAAAGACATAAATAGTTAATATTTATATTCAATCATTTCTGAGTGGGGGACATTTTAAATGGAAATGTTGTTAGGAGATTGTATCACTGTAAATCAAAGAACATTTATGTTGCATGGTAACAGAAAAGCCAGTGACTGGGCGTGAGTGTGGTTACTTCGACACACCAAAGAGGTAATATCGCCTTATGGCTCCCGGCAGTGGACTACACTCGCCATTAATCCCCATTCCCACGTCATTAGATCAAATAAAAAACAAGCATTTGCAATGCAATAGTGAGCCATGGTAATTAAAAAAAACATAAAAGTGAGTGCCATGCTACAGCAGGCCAGGTAACTCTTACAAAAGTGGAGATGATGGGATAGATAAGACAGCTGGGGAACAGGGTCGAGCTGGGAACAGCAACCAGCCCTGGCAGGTTGCTGCTCTTGCCTGGCCCTAGGACCGGGATGGGGGTGCTAGCAAAAAGCACAGCTCCCGCTTTTCTTTCAGAGGGCTGATATTTCAGCACTGCAGCAGATCCGGCCCCCAGTAAGAAAAGCTCCCCCGTGGGCACAAAACCGGCCCCACCCCTCTGGCGCACTGGGGAAATGCCGGTGCCCACTATGGCTAGACCGGCCCTGCTGGGGAGAAGGGTAGTGGAGAAGACATGACCCGCTCTATACCCTACTGCAGCAGCTCCCGAGTGTTGACAACGGCTATCTGTACCTTGACTTGCTCCATGATGAGACCCTGATCCACCTTCCCAGAACCCCCCCCCCCTACCCCCAACGGGGAAAATTCAGAAGAAAAACTGTCTGTTTCTGCCAGCACCAGGATGAAAGTCACAACGTGCAACAAAACCGAGAGCCAGAAAAGCAGGGAGGGCTTTTCCCTCACTAAATGTTAAATACTTGTAAAGCGCACAGCTGCCCCAGCAAAGGGGCGTCCCGGCGCTGTATACCGCTGGGGAACCCATCCTGGCTTTCCCTGTGAGATGGTCCCTTACTGGGCATCTCCAAGGTGAAGACCAAGCATCCCCAGCGCTGATGGGGCCGTTAGTGGAGATTAAGCACGCTATGAGTTGCTGAGTGTGATCCATGATTAGAGTAGGCACCGAGGCGAGAATTATCGAGTCCGCTGACCTTGGCCCAAGACCCTGCCGCGTCGGGATTCGAACCCTGGTCCCTGACCGACCTCTGCTTCCGGGTCTGCCGCCTCTAACCAGTGAGCCACACCACTCCACTGATGATGGGAGTTGTAGTCATGAGCAGGAATGATTGCAGCAAACAGAGAGCCCGCAAAAAGGTGAGAATAGAAGAAGAATTGTGGGAAGTTAATGAGAAAACAAACTTTACAGATCTGCACACCACTAAATCATGAGAAGAAAATACTGCATTATGAGATGGGTGTGAACAGAGGTTAGATCTGCATACTCTTGAACTGATTTGTCGCATTCCAACACAAGGTACCAACCCCCACCATGCTGGCTGGGTATTGTAATAACAAATGAAAATGTCCAGTATGTATGTGCAGCAACAGAACTTATTTGTCTTACAACTAATGTATAGCTTGAACATAAAGTAAGTTCAAATGTCACAAGATAGATTGACAAACTCCGCAGCACTCTCCTTCTACCGAGACATTGTGAAAGAGAGCATGCAGCAGACGAGGTCGAGGGGGAGTGACACATTCAAATACACGTGTCAAGGTGTAGAAGGTCCCAGACTGCAAGAGAGGGAAACACTGTTCTTTTAACAATGTCTGGGAACTATTAATAAACAGAGACAGGACGTGAGTAAATGGCCTCATGTTAAATTAAACTAAACTGCAGCTGATGTTTTTAAAAGACGCAAGCACTTCTAGGATGTTCAAAGAAACTAAAAACTGGCTCCCCGTGCTAAGTAAACAAAACAGTGCTATAGAACAAGCATTTGCAATGCAATAGGTCTCGCATTTATACAAGTTTGAGCTATTGGCATTGTAAATGACAGTGCCTTTTATTTATGTTTAAAAAACAAAAAAATTAAATAAAAAGCAGTGTCATTTACAATGCCAATAGCTCAAACTCGTATAAATGCGAGCCCTATTGCATTGCAAATGCTTGTTTTCTTTACTGTAAGCAATGTTGTACAGCAGCCCGTGTTGCTGTGCAAAGTGTCTATAATATACCAAAAAAAACATAGCCAAAGCCAATAGATCACACATAGGCTGAACCTATTGGCTTTGCCAATCCTTGTTCTGATAAATTCAGGTAAAACAAACATAAGTCAACAGTGATTACTTCTTTATAGTCATTTCTGTGATTATGTTGCACAAAAGCCCTGGTGTGCAGTTGAATGATCTGCTCTGCTCCATGCCTGGCCACACTTGCCCTGTTCAGACACCTCGACTGACACCTTCCCTGGTCAGACCCCTGGACTATCTTCTATCTTCTTCTTCCAAGTCAAGTCTGCCCTCAAAGCTCACTAGGTCCGAGGACCCACCCAGCCTTTCATGCCTGATCCCTCTGGCCTACGCTTTTATTACTATAAGCCACATAGCCTCTGCAACCTCGATTAATTATGTAAGCTATAATATATATTATCTATGTATACATGTATATGTATAATGTATCAAATGTATAGTGATGTTGTCTCACTGGACATATCCCACATGTGAATTCTATAAACCCGCCTCCCATACGTACATCTGCCTACCTTCTTATGTAGTGTCACGACGCTGCGCATAACATGACGCTAGAAATTCTTCACACACAGTGACCTCGAGCCGCCTGGTGGCTCCGCAGTAAAGTGTCCCTTGGTGACCTCTGGGCTTCCGAACAGTCTGCTTGCTCTCAGACACAGGCTGGACATGTAAAGTGCCCTTCAGACTTTCAGTGCACATTAATAATTATTTTTTCTTCTGCTGCCCCCAACCCCCGCCAGTCTGCGCAGTGCAAGAGTGACATTTCAGCTCATAGATGTAACCTTTGATCTAGTCCACTTTGTAGCGTATCCATCGCAGACCGGGAACACACCGAGGCATGAAGGACAGAACCCTCGGATCCAACCCGCAACATGTGTGCGTGGCGGGCACCGCACAATATGGGGCTGGGTCCCTCCGCAGCCCTCCAGCCCGTGTGCTCGTGTTGCTGCCCCTAATAATCACACGGCGGTGCTGTGCATTTCTCCTTAGGAGGAATTATCTAAATTGAGCAGTTTTTTATTTGACATTTTTATTATACTTTCTGTCGAGTCTACGCCACCTCAGCGAAGACAACCTGTAAAACTTCTTCTAGCCTGTGCAGCACTTTTTGCTGCTGCACTAAATATCTCATAAAACGCACTCGACTTCATCAACGGGTTCTGCCACTTTAATAAGACTATTATTTCTTACTGGGTGGCAAGAGACTAATGAGAAATACTTTAAAAGGTCAGAGAGGTTTCACGTGGAAAGTGAAATTACCAGCAAAGGGTATCTGTAGAACACCAGACATGTTATAGAGCAGTCCAAGAAAAATAGCCGCGATTTGTCACTTTTTATGTATAAAACAAGCCTTGTATTATTTTGCACAGCACAACCTCTCTGCATTTTATTCTTTTCATTTGGTGTGTAAGTGGAAACGAGTCGCTGAGGACGTTACGTTAAACTTTAAAATGTTTCAAATCTTTCATACAGCCAAGAAAACATATCCTATTTTTTGGGGGGGGGGGGAGGTGAGTTAGGGTTGTAGCTAAATCTAGCCAACTACAATGCCGTATATTCCATCACTAAATAATATATTTCTCAGCTCCAACTTTGCCGGTCATTACCATGGAGAACCAACGAGCAAGCTTGGCTCTAGAGCCCGTACACGAGCCGAGCCCTGGAAATGTCTGCCATGCAAATTACACAGGATCACCTAAAATATGATAAAACCGAACACACAGTGTTTATACTGCTCGTATTCTGAAAGCACCTCTTTGAAGGTGTTTTCATATATGATAATGTAGAAAGAGGGAATTGGTGAAATAAAACCATTGCCTCAGATCACACTGTTTGTTTAAGTAGGGAAGCCAGAATTATGACCAGGTTTTCTGGTTTCACTTTGTACAAATCATCCACTAAATTGTTGTCTATTTGTGTAAACTTTTAAACTCAAATGTTGATGTTTAGTTTTTAACTCGTGCATGCAGAAGCCACCTAAAAGCTTGCCTCGTTTTCAGCTCACGGTTCACAGGAACTCAAACTGAGCCCGGCTCGAGTTTTCAGTGGCTCGCCCACATCCGCTAAACAAATGCACCTAATATAACATAAAGAAACAAGCACAGATCTGTACATATGCAAACAGAGAGTCCCTACTAGAATGAGTTTCTGTTGCGCGACCAAGGTTCTAAATAGGCTTCCTTTGAGCGACCACAGCGGAAAGATAGATTCCCAAATTCATTGTTTTACACCGCTTGTTAAAACAAGCAAAAGAGAAAGCAGCTCCATATCCGGGCCGGGAGGAGACCTGCGAGGGAGGGGGCTGCCCGCGCATGCGCGGTACCTGTAACTTTCGCGTGTTCTGCGGCTCGGGGCTCCTGTGAGCAAAACGGAGCCCCGCGTGTTGCTGCAGTGACCGGCAGGAACAGCAGAGGAGCAGCGCAGAGTCCCAACAGGAGCCGGTAAGTGCTTGGAGCGCGTGTGCGCATTTAGAAAAAAAAAATGAAATTGCATGAGGCTGCTCAGGACGGAAGAGGACAGGAGATGTGCACACCGCGTGGCTGTACGTGCGCGTACACCAACTCAAATCCGCCAAAGCCTGCGCGTGCCCATCTCCTGTCCCACTTCCAGCGCGAGTCAGCAACAATAGATCTCGCTGGCGACAGCAGCGCTTCGCGCTGCGTTCGCCAGGCGAGACCTAAAAAACCGCTGGTGGTGGCGGGGGGACCACACAGACATATGCCGAGCACTGACACGAGCATGAAGCAATGCAATTAACAAACAAAAGAGTTCCCCAAAGTAACAGATAACAAAACTGTAATTGGCCGGTGCTGCTGTGTAAAAAAAAAAAAGAAGTGATGTATCACTGCCTAAACCAGTTACCATTCAGCGAAGACCGACACTGCGCTGAATAAATGGTAAGCAGCAGGCGGGAGCTAAGTCCTTTACTGAATACTACGGGGCAGATTTATGAGGCCCGTTGCGCCATCGGAACGTCACTTTTTGTGACGTTCCGTGGCGCAGAAGCCTGCGTGATATTTATCAGGCAGCACTGAGCCACTTTTTTGGGCTTAATGCTGCCTCATAAATATCAGTCCCTTTAACGCAGTGTTCTGCATTAAAGGGGCGTGCAATGGGTGTTGCTGGGGGCGTTCCCAGCAACACCCATGGCCTTTTGACACTGCCCCAGATTTACGAGAAATCGTAAATCTGAGGCAGTTCCAAAAGCTTCCGCCTCCCCAAGGGAGGCGTAAGGGAGGCACAACGAGGAGAAATATCTTTATTTCTCCTCGTTTTTCCTTTTTCTAAGTGTGCTGCATTCTGCAGCACACAAAGAAAGACGGAAAAGCCTCTTGTGATTATTTTTGTACAGAAAGGTTTCCCTTCCTGTACAAAAATATTCATCTCCGCAACGCAGGCACCCTTGCACCATGGTGCAGAGGTGCCTGCGTTGGCGCAGGCAGCCCATTGTGCGCCGGCGCAGGGGAAAAGGACAGGAATGCGCCGCATTTTATAGATACGGCGCATCCCTGCCCTTTTCTTTTGCCGTAGGGAAGCGCAGCAGGAAGGCCTGCTGCGCTTCCCTACGGCAAAACCTCATAAATCTGCCCCTACAAGTCTTGCAGACAGCGCATGTGCACTGCCTAGGCTCGGCCTAATGAAAGCCTAGACATGAGAGTGGGACATTAATTGTCTATATGCAGCAATAACATACATAACCCCAGAGGGCGGAACATAATTAAAAACATAGCTCTGGGCAGCTCTTCCCCGACATTCTTAACAGCTGAGTCTGTCCTTCACTGTCACTCTGTTAAGCGGGACTGCTTGTTAAGTATTGTTAGGGATGGAGCACATAAAATCATTACACACAAAACAATCCCCACTCACACACTGATCACTATTAACCTTTTACAAAAAATCCTCAACGCCCGGAGGTGCTTCTTTCTGCCCGGGCCGAATCCTGATCACAACTGGATGCACTGCCCACACAAGCCGGATTAGTTACAGTACAGCCAGGCTCCAATTAGCGACTGCGCTCTGGTGTACATGCACCTGTCCCATGCGAGTGTCTTGGACCATGATGCAGGGAACTCAGGGGTGTAACACAAGCCTGTGCAGCCACCTCCACCCTTCAGGGGACCACATTCAGGTCAAGGTCAATGACTAACTTGAAGATATGGTAGGCTCAGGGCCTTCCCTACATTCTGTGGGGGGCGTCATTTTGTGTTATGTCATTGAGGGAACTTAGACCCCTCAAAGTGGGATCAACCACAGAATGGATAATTTATGTCAGGATAGAATGCTCTCTATGAAGATTTAACACCTATCGGAATATGCTGGAAGATCCGTTCCTGGTCTCACCAACGTGTTGTCCCACTTGTGAGAGGATAAAATACGTAGCGTTGAAGGAGTACTGCGGAGTGCACTGAGATGCCTATTGGTCCTCACCAGACTGACCGCCAAAGGACTATTTTGATTCAAAAGGTTAATTAGCACCTACCCTTGGGGACCAAATCACTGTCTTTTGTCATAGGAAATTTCTGTAACAACACTACCTGCCCCAAGACTAGTGAGCTTCATTTAAAAGCTGTTTTTTAATAATAATTTTGATTTTACATGATGTAATAAATATGCCACATGTACAGTGGCGTAGCACTTGGGTGACAAGAATTGGTCTTAAAATGTATAATCAAGAATTGATCTTGTATGTTTGTTTTAATTAGAGAACGCGTACCTCAAGAAGGGTATTTGAATGTTGTTAGAGTCGGGGATCTCTGGTTGGCGCAAGGTTGCCCTTGTGTCAAGCAGGAACCCTCTCCTCCACGTCAGGGCGCAGGATAACCCCTTGTGAATGACCCTTGCTCACCCTCTAGGTGCGTGGCGTGAGCAGCCAAGGCGATTCCTCAGGCGTTGTTGGTTAAGCACTTACAATCATACACACAGTAAATACATCAATCCCCCCAGAAACGGACACCAGACTTGGATATGTAGAAAAATACGCTTCTTTATGTAAAAATAGGTATATATATCTCAGCAGACTTATCACAAGACCAATAACGTTTTCGCTGTGCCACCAGGTTGTAAAGCAGGCAAATGTTCTTGGTTCGTAGTTTCAAATGGATAGTTTGTAGTCTCTTTACTTGTAGTTCCAGTACTCACAGAGATCGGTTCCTGCGAACGGGGAAATAAGGCGTTGCGGGCCCCGAGCCCGATACTGGACTTCTTTCGTGATTAGGAGAGTCGGCACAGGTCGGTGCGACTCTCAACTTCGGGACGTGTTCTTGGGTCCTCAATCAGCAGGTGTGGGCAAGTAGGCAGGCGCGGCCAGCGACCCTTTAGCACGGCGGTGCAGGGGGGTCTCCACAGCGGGGGCGGCGCGGCCTGAGATGTCCGGGGATAGCGAAGCGGGGTCACAGGGCACGGTCAGTGCAGCTGGATGACCCGGCGTAGATCACAGTCGCCGGACGGCTTCCGGCGGGAGGGGTGATAGCGCGGTCAGCGCGCTCCAGTAGCAGGCGGTGACAGGGATGCAGGCGGCCTGGCCCGGGGACAGAGAGCGGCTCGGGACGGAGCGGGGCTCTCACGGGTTTGAGGCAGGCGAGCTTCTGGGTGTCACGGCCCTAGGAGGGGCGATGAGGGGCGCAGTCTCTTTCCAGCGGGATGCACACACGGCTCGAATTGGAGGATGAGCAAGAAGCACAGAGAACCCACTGTTCCTGGGGTTCAGTTCAGGGGGCAAGCTCAGATCAAGCCCTTGGAGAATGTTCAAGCACAAAGTAGCAAAGTCTTTTCAGTAAGTCTCTTCCTCTCCTTTCTCAGCAAGGCAAGCAGCAGGCCAGCTCCTCCAGCGTCTTCTTCTCCTTCTAGTCGGGCAGAGGTTCTTTGTGGTAAACAGGATTCTGATTTCTTAGGAGCCAGGCTCCTACTTTTATACCATGATTCTTTTGTTCTTTAGCGCCAGGGGGCCTAGGCCTGGCTCAGTCCAGTTCTGGAGCACTTTGTTATGGTGACTCTGCTCTTTCCTTTCAGCAGCAGGGCAGAGACATCAGCCGCCCCACAGGGGGTGGCGCCGGCTTTGTGGTGGCAGAGCACAGGTCTATTCAAGAGTCAAGGTGTACTCCTCCCACCCATCCAGGTGTAATCTCTCTACCCACCACCTGGCAGCCAACCTGTCTCTGGGGATTCCCCAACCCTGCTCCTTACTGTTGCCAGGCAGAACACATACACACAGCAGAGGCGGACTGAGATGGTCAGGTCAGTAAATACTAACTTTCTAAAAGTAGTATTTACAAACCCAGGATACTAAAATAGACTTGACTACAAGAAGTATTTTATCATCCTGAGTTCAGGCATACTAAACTTGACACTTCTACCATGCTCTCTGAGTCCACTGGGGTCACAGCGTCGGCGTGATCCCGGCAGCCCATTCTGGCCTATGGAGAGCAGGTAGCCTTCAATAGTGAAGAACGAAAAGGGATGTAATTCACTACTAAGACATGCCACACACATCAGGGCATGTCCTACCTTATGCCTACAATGCACCCTGCCCTTGGGCCTACCAGAGGGGTGGCTAATATGTAGGTAAGGGAAGGTTTAGGGACTGGCAAGTGGGGGCACTTGCGCAGTCAGCGCGATGGTCCGGGACCGCGCACAGGGTCTGCGGTGGCAGACCCTAGACACACTTTACAAGGCCGCTTCCGTGGGTGGCGCAACCAGCGCTGCAAGCCCACCAGCGGCATTGGCATTCACGAGCCCTGGCACCCCTGGTGCACTTTACTGGGGACTGACAGTGAATCCAATAAACCAATCATGGACATCAATTACAGGTACACTTTATCTAGGGAGCACTTGCACTGCGGCACGGATTAGCCGTGGCGCAGTGCCCTGAGCGGACAACACCAGCAAAACAGTCGAGGCACACCATCAAAAAGTGGAAGGGAAACTCACGCCAAGGTGCCAGGTCTAACAAATGTGTTTTCACGAAAAGATTGAAGAATACAGCCGACGTATGAAGCATATCTATGAATGTGTGTTTTTCCTTAAAAATGTAAAAAATGATTGATGGCCAAGTGGGTAACTTCGGTTGTGCTGCGTAAAGTTGGTCCATCCATGTCAGCTACTGCCGGGACACTGCATACTGATGGCCCCAAAGTAACTGATATGAAAGGGCAGCAGGAGTTGCACAGGAATTTAGGGTTAAGCCACCACAGCTCCTACCACTTCCTCAGTGCAGCCAATGGCTGTGGAAGCTTCCATCTCACCCACCTCACTGTTCCGTCTCTTAGTGCATAACAGTGACAGTAGAAGCTAAGGAGTAGACGGGAACGGAAGCCTTTGCCCCTTTCTTCAACGAGAGCCTGTGCCTCTGTCATTCCCCTGCACCACTCCACAGATTCCCAGGATAGGCAGCTAAGGGGAAGGACAGTCTTTGAAAAATGTTTTTGTGAAGTTGGTGGCAGTTATACCCACAGGCATCCACTGTTTTCAATGGCACTCTCAACAGTCCAGTATTCTAATGTCAGCTCATCTGAAGATTATACAATAGGGTTCAGAAAATCCCCACATTTGTTCTGTGCTTGCTTCGTTGACTTTGAGGAGTAATGAGGCAGGAAGCCCCTTTGCTTTGGAAGTGGTGTGATTTTTAAGTTTCTCTTGGATGTGACAGGGATTGATAAATGAGTTATTTCAGAAGACGAGAAGCATAGCTAGATGTTGGGCATGCAATAAAATGCCCTCCATCCCGACGCTTGTAAAGCGAGTTAGTCTACCTAAGGTGACATGGAGTAAGGCAAGGGAAGGGTTTGAACACAAGGGTGAAGCACTAGCACAGAAATCTGTGGCATAGTTTTATTGAGTTAAATGGCTCCAAGAGGCCCAGAAGCCATAAGACTCAGGGTTGTACCTTGCACATTTCCTAATAGTGTAACCTTGTTTTCAGACTTGGCAAGTACAAGAGGGGCTTTGTGAGCATAATGAGGCTAGTATTGTACATATGAAGGATATCTTCCCCTCAAGACCCTCTCTTGCTTCCTCAGGTTTAAGATCCTGACACCTGCATATTAGATACATTTTTGTTGAGTGTAACAAGTTTCTGTCAAATGATCAAGCTGTACTGACTGGTATTGATAGAAAATGGTATATTAAATTGAATTGTATTAACTGTTCGATCAATTAAAATCTCAACAGAAAAAAATAAGAGCATTGTTAGAAAGCAGTTAAAAACCGGTCCCTCCCCCTCCCCTTTAAAGTCCTTGACTTTATAAATGTCCGTCAACCTTTGGCACATTGGAGAAAGTCCTCGGAGTCACTTATATTTCCATATTTGAATAAAACAAATAAGTATTGGAACTTTTAAAGTGGGCTAGGACTTTAAAAAAATCTGGTTTGCAAATTAGCCTTTAAGTAAGGAGGGGAACCCCTAGGTGCCTGTCAGGGGCCACCCTGCCTCCTTCAGCGTATTATAAGATCTGGCGTATATGTCAAGGGGTGGGAATATCTTCTGACGCCTCGTTTAAGGCGATCCTGAGCAGATACGTAAATTTCCCCAGTCTTGCTAGGTTCATTGTTTTTTGTTTCGTGAAGCATAAGGCTGAGGCCTCTCTATAGGTCTTTGCCCCGTTGGCAATAAAAATTGGGCAAATAAAACGCTGACGTGCATTATTCAGTTTAGGGCAGCAGCACAGGAGGTGCAGCCAAGATTCCTGGTAGAAAGAACACAGCCTACACTCAATGTTCTCCCCCTGGTGTGCCCATGCTGAATTAAAGTCAGTATTGCGTAACGTAATAAGTCTCATAATGAGAATTTTCCTGCGGACATGTGACGTCAGGGCCTCATTTAAATAGTGTTGGGCTTTTCCCGGAATATATCTTAAATAGTGTTGGGCTTTGCCCGAAATATATGATATATTCACAAGGTCGTTTTTTTATCAGTTTTACCTCTAGGCTACAACAGACAGTTTTCTAGTGAGGGCCCTAATTAGTTGAAAAGACAATTGTTTTAGATCTTTTGGTGTTCTTCTTGCTATTTTTGGCATCATTTCTAAGTAAGCTTTAGGCTTCCTCACATCTTGTGTTTCATTTTTTACAATAACAATGATTTGAACAACAAATAACAGGACCAAAATCATGGTGTTGTGATGACATTGATTAAGGTGGCAACCTTACCAGGGTGGAATAGCTGAGAAGATTGACGATGACTAGTCTGCTATAGCTGCAAAGTGTGTCAGAGGGAGTTCCTACAAGGTTTTCTAGTTGCTGTAATGAGTGAAGCCTCAGTTTAAGCCAGATCTTGTGAATATTGAAAAGGCAACACTGTTCGGAGGTGATAATTGAAAAAAAAGGCATCTTCACATTACTTAATCCTCCAGCTGTTTGCCTCTGCGGTTGCATTTCCCATAGAACCTGACTCTGTTTGGAACGCAAAGAAACCGAGTACTTACCATACAAAGTCATACATGATCAGCACAATCACTAGGCTGGACATGCCAGGGCTTACCCACTACATAGACGTTATCCCAGTTCTCCCCTTACTCAGTATATACTAATAGCATTGGAGATTATTTTCAAAATACCATCCAATGCCAGGCTCCAGGGCAAGGTAGAGTCAATAAGGAAGGAGATGTCAGAAGTAGTAATAGAATCAGAGGAACTAAAGGCCCTTATAGATACTCAGCTGTCTCTTCTCGCTGTTTGAAATACATTAGCCTTAAAGGTGGAACCCAAGTGGGAAGACACTGTTTGTAGTCTAAGTACCTGCCTGGTGGTGGAAGGTTGCTGCTCAGCTTTCTTCATACACTGAACTTCTGCCTGTAGGTTTCTCAGCTCTTCTTGCAGTGGTAACAACTGTTTGCTCAATGCAATGTTGCTGTGCCTTGTGCAAAACAAAGAGGGTAAAATATCTCAGAAGCCTTAAGTGGTTCACTTGCTTTTAATTAAATCTTGAGCTTTGCACTGTAGATCACCCTGGCAACTCATCTAGAAAGACACTATAGTAGCAGAAGAAAGCTTATTGGCCTGACTGCATTAAGTATTGGCTTGGGAAGCCATGCCTATTGGGAGCTAAAGATAGATCAAAGATGGTCCAAAAACAGAAGTACCTAAATGGTACGAGGTCAGCACCAGAAATTGCAAAACGAGGGATGCATGGACCTAAATGTGAACTGAGGAGGGGGAGAGAGAGCTGAGAAGGGTAGAAATAAAAAAAATACCTCAGAAGTGAATGAGTAAAAGAGGCAAGTGGCGGGCCAAGAGAGAACATCAGGGAGTTATTCGTCACACGAAGGAAGGTGATGTGTCCTGAGATAAGAACTGAGGACTTTGGAACTGAGGTACCAGGGGGCATATTCAAAGGGGAATGGCGAAGCGTGGCGTTAAGCAAAAATTGCTAAAACCACGCTCCGCCCTTCTGAAAATATAAGGATGCACCGTATTCACAAGAATGCGGTGCACCCCTGCGTTTCCCCTAGCGCTGGCGCTATATCTAGCTGCCTAGCGCCAACGCAGGCACCCTTGCACCATGGTGCAAGGGTGTCTGCGTTGGGGGTAATGATTGTTTATGTGTCCCTTTGTGCACATAAACAATCCAGAATGGCGACTTGTAATTTCTATGTGTGTCGAATTGTAACTTCTATGTGTGCTGCATTGTGCAGCACACATAAAAGATGCAAATCGTCATTTTTAAAATGATTGTTTATGTATAGGAAGGTACACATTCATGGCGATTTGCTGTTTCTATGTGTGCTGCACAATGCAGCACACATAGAAACAGCAAAAACGAGGAGAAATTAAGCATTTCTCCTCTTTCGCCTTTTTTCGCCAGGGTTTTCCCTGGTCTTAATGTTGGCGCTGCCTCCTATTTACGCCACCCTTGTAAATAGGGGGCAGCGTCAAAATCAATATGTGGTGCGGCAGAACGCCCACCGCAACACCGATTGTCCTCCCCTTTCACACTAAGAATAGCGTGTAAGGGTGCCTTATTTACAAGGCGGCGTAAAGCCACATTAAGGGGCTTAACGCTGCCTTGTAAAAAGGGCGAAAGGCTTATCGCCACAGGAACGTCATAAAAAGTGTTGTTCCTGTGGCGATAGGGACTTGAAAATATGCCCCCAGCATCGGCTCACCATCCTGTGATTCCACGCAAATCTTTCTTGTGCCTAAAAAAAAACAAATCTACCTGACCGTGCGTATTGTAATCTGGTGCTCATGTAAAACGCTCTAATGCCGGTTGGCCACATTCGAGCTATTTAAAACTATTGCAAAAAAACAGGTGAGGGATGCAGGCCACTGTCTTTAAGTAATGAAGGGAGTTACCATAAAGATTGCATTAAAAGAAAGGATCGGGAAAGGCACAGGAGTGGTCTAATATACGGGCAAATGCACTGCTTGAGAGAAAGTAGAGTTTATGGCAGTGCTTAACTTGTGCTGGTGTTTGCAGGTAGTGGGAACTAGCACTCCATTTTACAAATGTTGGCTCAGAGAAGGGCCGAAAGGGGAGGGAGAAACAAGAAGGAGGAAGAAAACCATGAGATAACAGCACCAAAGGGAGAAAGCAGTAATGCATAAATCATGCAAGAGGTAGATAAACAGGCAGGAAGTGGGGGATGGTGGAGGAAAGGCTAGGGAGACGGAATGAAAAGCTTGGTAATCGGCAATCCCAACATGTGCTACAGTGGGCTCCAAAGAAAAGCTTTGGGGACCTTGGCTTTTATTAGAAATTAACCACTAATTTTAGGTGTGCGTCAGGCAAGAAAAGGGGAGACTATATTGGCCTGGCAACCCTTTTGTCGTCAGCATTTTATAGATGCACATATCATGATTAACTGACCACACTCCTTTGGTTACCCCTATTCCAATTGAAAGATAATACCCAGATTTATCAGACTTTAAGCTAAGGCAGCATTCAGCATTTGCTTTCCGAATTTTGCTCCTTTAATGTTCTCAAGACATCAAGAAGTTCCACTCACTTTAGTGCTGCTAGATTCATTTTGCAAACTTTAGTCTGCACCTGCAATAAAATCAGAAGATAAATGAACTCATCTGTAAATTACTCGCGAGAAGTGAGTTTACCAAATTTGTCAGGGCACAATCAGAAGGCGTGAAAACTGCAACATGGATAGAAGTGCAACATGTTTGGGAATTTTAGAGGCTGAGCGCCATCTTGAAATACCTGCAACTTCGACAACGGTGTCATGATTTTTTGCCGCTAGTGAAATAAAACATTTTCGTTCCAGAAAAAGAGTCTGTATTTGCGGTTTTTTATTTAATGCAACTTTAATGCAACAACCAAAACCCCTCCCCTAGTACAACAAAGGGAGAGGGATACTTATCGTACCTGAGCAAATGTCACCAAGTTTAAATCCCAGACTGAAGCAATCCACAGCTGAGAGGGGAACGTTCAACTTTCTTTAAGTGTAATGTGTCAGCACTGCTCCCTTGTGCAACAACCAATATTAAGCTTGATCCATTTGTGCCAGGAATTAGGACAACATTTTTTGAAAACAACAGCACGTGAAAAACTATGTGGCATTTAGTTCAGATTTATGGAGGAAAACCAGCAGCTGACAAATCTCGATTTTTCCAGTAGCCATGATGGCTGATCACACTGGCAGTTACCCACAGCAAATGAACAATCCTCAGAGCAATTTTGGCACGCAACAAAGCAAACCATATATAATGTACCGCACACTGTGACACCCTATGTGAATATAATAAAATAATAATGTCTTGATCACACAACAAGCCAAGAAAAAGATACTCTCAGGCCTCTCCCAATTTACCAGGTATTTCCTCCAAAATGCAGGACAAATTCAGGCCTGAATTGTGAAACAGTTGGCTGCGGCAAACCCTCCAATTCGCAAAACGAAACAGGCATTATGACTCATTGGGCCCGATTCACAGAACTAATCTGAGACAAAATCCTAAATTTACTACTTTTGGTATTCACAGGAGGCATTTAGTAGTAGTAAAGTTAGAATTTTGTCTTAAGTCTGTCTTATGTCTGTCTTAAGTTTGTCTTAAGTCTGTCTTAAGTTTGTCTTAAGCCAAATTTAAGACAAAATCCTAACTTTACTACTACTAAATGCCTTCTCTGAATATCAAAAGTAGAAAGTTTAGGATTTTGTCTCAGATTAGTTCTGTGAATCGGGCCCATTGTGCCTCAAGTACTAAAATTGAATTCAGTAAAAATGGTTGCAATTTGCACGCTGACTTTTACCAAATGCATTTGTATTTTGCGACACAACCTATGTACTAAAAGGTCATTTAATAAAATACCGAATCATAGTGGGTCGCAATTCGACCTATCTCATAAATATAATGAGGTAGGTCGCAAATTGCTCATCTATGATTGGGATCAGCAGGCCACCATGCCTGTGATTGGTTTAACTAAAGAATAAGAGGATGTATTTAAAAAAGAAAATGAAAAATGTTACAATCATTTTTAGGTGCAGGCAGTTGTCCTGTGATTGACCATATTTCTTCAACTCTTTGATGAGCTAGTCACCAACATATTGGATGGAGTTCACTGAAGCCATTATGGAGATAGGGTAACCAGTAATAAGGACATTGCCACCGCCAGATGATAGATGAGAAATGGTTAGGTAGTGGTAATAAAGCCAGCTTCTGTGATGTATGATTTAGTCCTGTGCAGGGGTGAGAGATGGTATATAGCTATTTAGGTTTTCTTTGAGCTTTGCAGTTTCTTTGAGTTGTGCTTTAAAGGAGAGGTGACGGTAAATGGTGAATACCAACAGTTTAGTATCCATTTTGAATTTGTTAAGTTTCATGGCTGATTACATCCCTGTACGTGAGCATGTCAATGTGTTGTCAATATTGATGGTATACACGGTAGGAGGCAGGTAATAGACTCCCTACCGAGGGGGGAAAGGGGCAGTCCTTGAATCAATGGAAGTAGTGAATTGGAAAAATGTTCAGAGAGTTTTGCTGCACCATCACCAGATTGATGCATTTTGATTTTGGGTTGACTCTTGAGGACTGTGTGAGGCTCCATATAGAGGTTGCAACTTAAGGAGTAAAGGTATACATTTTCAGTGTGCTGTGCATGTGACTGGTAATCACTGGGATGTGGAGGCATTCAAATGTGCTATACACCAAAGAAAAAGGAAGAGAGCCACTGAAATTGGTGCTTGTGGTTGATGCTTTATTTGTTGGCAGGAAATGAGTCAGGTATTGGCAGTCATCCAAACTGAAGGCTACTAAGAAGTAAAGTTGGATCAGAAGGCAAGGATTACTAGTGTCCTTGATGTGAAGAATATCATCTATGTCTTTGAGGATTAATGTATCTGACTTAAAGAGTATACTGAAGCTTCAATGGGCGGTATAATGAAGATGGATTCTCCTTTGTGGCTCCTGCATTAGTATGATTTGGTGAATGCTGATGTCATGTCATATTTAAACAATGTAATAGGGTCATAAACCTACACATCTCGGTCAATCCTATTTAGTAGTAGGCAGAGGCACCCACCCAAATGGGGAGCTCTCTTGACAACCTGATTCACCTACATCGGGAAACCAATGATCAAGTCTGTCAATGTTTGTGCACTTAGATCTACTCAGAATTAAATATCACTGGAAAGAGGCCTTCTCCTTAAAAGAGCTTCACTTCAGGATTCAGTATTTTAACTTCATTCAGGAATGCGTAAGGTTTTTAACCTCCTTCACTTTACTGCCAGAAGAGTGATCGTTAAGGCCCTTGTGTTATCCATCTCGACTATGGGAATGCCCTGTTTCTGGGCTCACCCTGCTATGTTGTCAGGAGGCTGCAGACTGTGCAGAGTGCTGCTGCAAGTCCTCTGATGAACATTCCTAAACATCATTCGGCCACCAAGGCTCTGAGAGATCTTCACTGGCATTGAGTGGAACGCCAAGTGCATTTCAAGACCCTTTGCATCATGCACAGGGCAATCAATAGAAAGGGCCCCTCTTTGTTAAGAGATTTAGCCTCCCCATATCTCCCTGGGAGACCCCTCAGATCTTCTTCAGCCCACTTATTGAAGGTCCCCAGGATCCGCAGATCCCGCTGCTGGTGGCCGGTCCACTTCCTTACTGGCCCCCAGGCTTTGGAACACCATACCACTGGCACTGCGCCTACTGGAGCGTGAACTTTCCTTCTGCAATAATTTGAAGCCCTGGCTTTTTTGTGACTGAAACTCCTTGTTAGTTCAATTTTTTACCATT
The DNA here is from genome assembly GCF_964204655.1 of Triturus cristatus. Lineage (NCBI taxonomy): Eukaryota > Metazoa > Chordata > Amphibia > Caudata > Salamandridae > Triturus > Triturus cristatus. Next base: position 589,904,764 of record NC_140592.1, on the reverse strand, counting down.
TATAGTGTCTATGGCAGCCTGCGTGGCCTCCGCGTAGTCTTGCACTATACAAAATCACAAAAATAGAATAGGAATCCCTCCAGTTCATGAGCTGTCCCAAGACTGACTGTAAAAACATGCTTATCTTTTGTTTACAAAATGGCAGCTTTCACAAACACCTCATCATTCTAATTACACAACTTCTTTATCTCACAATGTACAGTCAATATACAGGACTCCACAGACCATTACAGAACACCTCTGACATAATCTACATAACGTCATGAAAGGCACTTTGCCTCAGCTCACCTTCAATGTGACCAGCATGGAGGGACCATGCAGGCAGCTCTGTGGGAGAAGACATCCCTTGGGACCCTGCTGTTGGTTGAAATGTCATCATTTTCAGTAACCAGGTTGACTTGAGGTCATACTTGACCAGTCCAAGGTGGCCGCCATCATTCTTGACTAGTCAAAGATGCATGCCATTGTTTTGGACTAGTCAACGATGGCTGCCATACTTTTTGACTAGATTGAGATGACTGGCAATCCCAAACCCTTGCGGGCCTATACAAAGTCTCGTTGGGCATCTTGGATCAGCCTCTATTTAAGGAAGCCGCACTTCTCAATAACTGCCTGTTATTGACGGATGGAGATGTTTCTTCAGTGTAGCTCTTACGGATTGAAATCGGCGCAACCCGAGGTGGGTTTTCTATTTTGGAAAGCACTGGGTAGTGGGGGCAAGCTGATACTGATAGAGTTCGCCCATGCAGGTGATGGCTACAGACTGGTAGGAACTCGCATTTGATTTTGTGATTCTATTTTATGGAGTGGAGTCGCCAGGGTGCTCCTGTTTGAGACTCAGCATTTGTGCATGATTATAAGAGAACTCATAAGTTCTCAGATGGTGTTTTTCGGACTTAACAAGGAAAGAACAACAATTATAAAATCTTTGGCAGGAATGTGAGAAGGTGATCATATTCATGCATTTCCATGTAACTGAACCTGGTATTGTTTGTGATGGTACCTGCTATTATCTTTGTATATTGTTAGCACCCCAAGAAAGACAATTCTAGTGTGATGTAACACAAAGGGGGGAACTGAGTCCAATTCATGTGGTGTGATATAACACTGATATAAAGCTAGAGGAGCACTTTTCGCGAGTCACAGATCTCCTCTACGGTGAAACCTTAACACTAATTACTTTTTACACTCCTCCGATGCTGGGAGCGACATTTCTGGAGGGTATAGCGAGATTACATGGGGGGTCCCTGAGGGACTGTTGGTGAGGCTGACTGGAACAGCGTAACAGATATGTTGGAAGGCAGATGGCGAGGGGGACAGCAGGGCCGGGACAGGTGCTCCTTGATGGCCTCATTTGTGGAATCCATGGGCATGTCATACCTATGGAGCCAACAATACCCGGGGAGAAGAGGGATGTACCTTTTTACTAACATGCATCACTCCTTTTCCCGGTTAGACTACTTTCTCATACCAAAGTCACAAGCTCATAATGTCACACAGACATGTATACTTGCCAGGGGTCTTTCAGACCACGCACTGGTCAGCCTTCGAATGAGGCTGTGAGACCAAAACCCCATAATACGATGGTTCATGGCTGCATAGTCCTTACAAGACACACACTGACTGAAACACAGGTCAATCAATTGACTTCTATTTCGCCTCGAATCGGGGATCGGTGGAATACCTTGGTACCCTCTGGACTGATTTTAAAACCACTGTCAGGGTAATGGCTATAAGTTATTCAACGGGGAAAAAAAGAGGCGGGTGCAGTCTGTTTCCCTTCTAGAAGCTCGCATTTCACCCCTCGAGATGCAAAGGATTTGGCCAAAATTGACTCACAGGGAAATGAAACATACCCAGCAACTCCTTCGCCAGGTTCAGCCAGATGAGGTGAGGGGGATATGGCTTGCCTCACAAAGTGGAATTTACTAGTGGGGGACAAATCAAGCAAACTATACCATAGACTGTGCTCCAACATTATTCATCACACACCAATCCCATACCTCACTTATCAAACCAAACTGAAAATTACAGACCCCAGACTGATCGTCCAACAATTCACATCTTACTACCAGGGGCTATATGTTCAGCAGGCCACTATACAGACAGAGCAAATAGAGGAATTTGTCTATAACCTCCCCCTTCCAGAGTCTCTCAGTGAGTGAACAGGCCTCCCTGGAGGGAGATCTCACAGCAGAGGAGCTGTTGCAAACTCTGGCCCAACTCCAACCCGGAAAGACCCTGGCCCAAACATCCTCCCAGTTGAACTCATTAAAAGATTCATGCACAGACTGAAGGGCTCCTTAGCCGAGACTCTACTGGAAGTTATGGAGGTTCGCCATCTCCCATCGGACTTCTGGAGCACCAAGATAGTGATTATCCCTAAACTCGGAAGGCCCTCAGACATGTGCTTATTGTATCGTCCTATTTTTCTGATCAACTTAGAGGTTAAAATTAATGCAAAGGCATTGGCCGACAGGCTTCTGAGGGTGATCCCCATGTTGGTACACCCTAATCAGTCTGGGTTTATGCCATGGAGAGCCAGCAGACACAACATCAGACAATTCCATAGCGCACAGGCCTTTGCGGAGACTCTGGGTCGCCCAGCGATGGTCTTCCTTACAAACATGGAGAAGGCCTTTGTTTCGGTCAGCTGGGCTTACCTGTTTGCCCTTTGGTGATATCTAAGTTTTGGGGCTAAATTTTTTGCCAACATCTGGCTCTTGTAGGGGTGCCCTTTGTCCCCTCTCCTATTTGCCATCGCAGATGAACCACAGGCAGCCTGGCTCCGGGTGGACACCCAGATGTGGGAGTTTGACTGGAGGGAGGAAGTCTGGAATAGAGTGGCAATATATACGGATGATGACATTCTGATTTTCGTGATCAACCCTGAGGTCACAGGCCAAAGAGCCTTACAGATCTTTAAGATATTCAGTGAGACTTTAGGTCCACTCCTTAACGAGGCTAAGTCCTTAGTGTTTCCAGCTAACTCCTACACCCAAGACCTCGAATGGGCAGCAGACCTTCGGGTGGGTCACCAGTGGTTCTGCTACCTAGCGGTGTACGTGACATTGGACACAAAGACGACCTGGTAGCTTAATATCCAACCACTCATAGAGAGGCTCATCTCAGACATTAAGACATGGTCCCCACTGCCCCTATTGCTGCTGTGTAGGTGGGCCTAGTAATATTTGTTTTTTTTATCAACTTTTATAGAAAACTTTCTATTGTATATGCATGGAATTATATCAGGTATAAGGAACCAGGTATAAAATATCAGACAGTAAATATTAGGTATAAATATCATGTAAATAATAAATATCAGGCATAAACCATATATAAATATCATATAAATAATAAATATCAGGTATAAAAGCAACATCTAAAGGCATATTTTCTTTAAATAGCAGTAACGGTTGGTTAAATCATTGAGGATGCAGAGCTGTCCATTTGCATTCCTTCTAAATTGCTATGAAACTCCTATGAATCAGATTAAGTGATGTGAATGGTGATAAATTAAAGGAAGAATGAGTTTAGCTTTTGAGCTGCATATGTGATCCTCAGTATCTGGCAGTATAAAAGTATGTTTCCCAATAGCATGCTAGTCTACTCATTTTGTTTAACTAAACACATTGCTGCCAAGTAGAACCATAGACTTTGTGATACTTTCAGCAAGCCCTGGTGTGTTTTTTTCCAAAAGCATAGTGTATTCTGGGGCATGTAAATCTGCTGTTACCACAGTAAGGACGTCCTCAAAAATCTAAGCATGTAAAGTGCTCTTGGTTGAAAAGTCAAGACTGGCTGAAGGTGTCACACATGTCATGAACCCTCTTGTGATGTTATGTCCAGTATTTGTAAAGCACGAACAATTACCCGAAGGTGTCAAGCCACTGGGGGCCGTCGGGAAGATTAAGCAAGCTATTGCCCAGAGTCACATGGTGCTGGGCTGATCTGCCATCAGCACTGGGGATCAAACCATGACCCCCCAGGTTCCGTAGTCAGTCGCCCTGGCCGCTGCGCCACACCTCTTCCACCTTTGGCAACTACGAACATCACCGTCACAAATACACCATGTACACAGATCTACGACTAATATTTCAAGTTGTCCCAGTTTAGCATTAAAATAATAGCAGGATGAATGCTAGTGGAGGGTGAAAGCTCAATGTAATGCATCCATGTGCCACAAACGCATCCGAACCACTGTTGCAAGATTTTGCAACCTGTTTTCGTGGTACCAAAAATGAGCCCAAAATAAGTGCAACACTATATAACTCAATTAGTGTCAATATAGCTTCCATGAAACATTTCTCAGATTAACTTTTAGTTGTTATCCTAAGAAGAGTGCCAAAACTAATTACAATATTTAAGCAGCATATGAACCCTAATCGATGAAGGTAGGGAACCCTTCCATAAAGTATAAATGGTTTTCAGAGAAGTTTTAAGACATGGGCAAAGGGGGCTCTGGACCAGGGCCCTAGTCTTTCTGGGGCCCCCTGATAGAACCAGGTATGTTATGCAGAGAGTCTTGCCCTGATGACCTTGAATAATTGTTAAACAGACTGTTTCCTTTCATGTGATGCGTGAGAATCTATTACAAACATTTTGCAGAAAAATGTGTTGATGTTTCATGCAACATCGACCCCCAAATTATTTTTTAGGTCAAACGAGGACATCAATTTTGAGAAATGGGAGTTTCACAAAGAATATTTGCACTAATATTAGTGAACTGCTGCTGTGTTACAATATTGAAAACACACCTCACTATCCCAGAATATTAGATGTCAACACATTAAGAATGTGGACAAGTGTGTCTGTGCACCCTCAGTGACTTGGCGAAAGAGGGCATGAAAGAGCTGAAACTGGATCATAAATTCAAAGCTGTTCTGAACAGGTGGCCCCAAAATACGTTTGGCCCAGGACCTCCAAAAGCCTTAAGATGTCCCTGGGATTCTTAACAGCATGTGAAAGAAGTACTGCATAGTGCTACACTTTAGCAATATGTCTGAAAATAAAGTACCTGTCTGCCGTTTTTATTGCACTTGCACGATAGATCTTTTATGCCCATACATCTGCCGCAGACCATCCTTACAGACGGAGGGGCCCCGTACCCACCTTTTTGCAGATTTGAAGTTTCTTTACGTTCAGGCCAGGTAGCCAGGTGCTACAAATGTGCTAAATGTGCAGGCACCTGACTGCATAAGCTGGACTTTGCCGGGGTGAAGATGTCACATCTATTGTGAGTGTGACCTCGTAAGCCTGGCAAAGCGCTTGGAGGACATCCCCCTCATGATAAAGGGGAGTGTCGCTGATAGGCTCAGACCGGGGCGCTTCACTTTCAAGCCCTGAAGTGTCCAGGGCAGAGTGTCTATAACTGGCACCTCGTCGTGGGGTGGGGTCAGCAACTCTCTCTGATCCCATCCCACGACGAGGTAGGGGCTGCTGTCTCCTTTCATTGACTGAACAAAGATCAGCTAATGAGAGAAGGTGGGAGTCCTGAACTGTCCTGGAACTTCTAAAGGTTTCCTTCCAGAATTGCTGCAGCCACTAAGGGGATATCATCAAGGCGCCGCGATAAAATTATCGCCGCTTTAGCATCCGTTTTCACGTGAATCCTTGCCTTAACGCCCTTTCCCTCAATACCCAGTTTTGCATCTCTAATGAGATGCAAAGTGGGCGTTCCGCACAAAAATAACGTGAAAAATGTCGCTAACCGACATTTCTCCTATCAACAAACCTCCCGCTAACTTGCATGGCGATAAGAAAAGTAGCGCTAACCGCGCTTATCGCTACTTTTCTTATGCCTGCTTTCAATCTGACTTAGCCATTATATCCAATGGAAGGTGGATATAATGGCTAAGTCTGCCCTGCCCGATCAACAACGTATCGCCAATCGTTGTGCGATTATCGCTGGATTTCCAGCGATAATCGCATATTTGGCAGCTAACTCTGGAATTTTGTATCGCTTTGGAGATAAGCGTCACAGATAGTGCGCTATCTCCACGATAAAATCCAGCGATAGCCGGCGATAATTATCCTAGCGCTAAGCGCGCTCAGCGATAATTATCGCCGGTTGGTGCTGATATGCCCCTACGTTTTATGTTTTGTAATGTTTGGTGCCAGTGTGTATATATGAAAGTATGTGTATTTGTGAGTGAGGGTTGTGAATGGGTATGTGTGTGTGTGACTGCATGGGTGTGAGTGAGTGGCCCCCCGTCCCTATCACTGCTCAAATTACTGTCTGCCACTGCCATACACATTCTTAAAAAGGTGAAACTATAAATCCCAGAATTCACTGTCATATTGGCTGAAATGTCCGAAATTATGGTACAGAATTACAGAATAACCAAGGGTGTATGTGCCCTGTACAAATGTGGCGCTGGAGAGATGCATATGGAGAGGATACTTGTGAGATAACAGCGAGATAAAAACCAATGGGAAGGGGATGTTATATCAAGGAAAAGATGTGCACAATGGGAAGTAATACCTACATCAACTAAGAGAGTATCTATTTACCCTTTCAGCAAACAAATGTGGGAAAACACATGCGCGGTGGTATCCCCAAATGTGCAAAAATGATTTTGCAGCTGAATCCCCAAATGTCTAAAAATACACATGGTCAGTGACTGGCTACCGCCCCCCCCCCCCCCCTTATGACCTCACCACCCCCGGAGACAGGAACATAAGCATGGTATCTTTGGAAGGCGGGAGGTCACAAGACCCCCCGGCCGTATTTATTAAGATATAAAACAATAAAAATCTTTATAATTGCATGATAAACCGTTATACAAAAATCAGCAGAACATTAGATACATTATTGTCAACAGGTGTGAATGACTATCCTTAACAAAGACTCTAATACAGATTGTTTCCTAACCGAGTCTAACATCCTCCTCTGCATTTTTGTATACTAACATTTCAGGGCCAAATGGCAAGGTCGCTAACCGGTGTCAGGTCCTACTAGCTGCGCCTCAGATGTGCGCATGCGCAGCCGGGCCCGGTAATTACCCGGTCCATGCCGTGAACTTCATTTACCCACTAAAGGAGGGCCCTTACTCTGTGCCATCCGGTGACGTCATGAGTATGCGCGCGCGGGGTGGCTACCAGCCTAAGGAAAGCGTGACTCCCCAACCCGCGCCCCTTTGAAGCACCAGTTACCTTGCCCCTGCAGTTCTAGGAGGGGCCAATGGCCCCTCCCCCTGGGCGGGAACCTCCATAGGATGATGCCCGCCCCCTCAGACCTTAAAATAGTTGCTCACCGGTCATGACCTTACCGCCACAGGCCAGCATTGTTGACCGACGATCTGGCCTCCCCCTTCCCTAGACCTAAGCCAGGAGCGTGCTTACCTTGCAAATCCCTCCAACCAGGCCCAGACATTATTAGACCACAAGACGTTCGCTGCCTCAGTCAAGTGCACCCCGTCCCTCAGGTAGAACTGCTCACCCCAGATACACCCTTGTGGAATCGTCTGCAACCGGGGGGCTCGAAATAATTTGTCCAACTTAGTGTTGATCCTCCGTACCGAGTGATTCAACGCCCTGACCGAGTCCCCCCCTCGCCACTGCCACCGAGGGATAAGTTGCGACCAGACTACTGTGGAACCCGGACAAGTCCTGGCCACCCACCCCGCAGTGGAAATGATCTCCTCAATAAGCATGCGCCTCCCCAATTTGGCCAAATCATTCTCCCCCAGGTGAAGTATCACCACTGAGGGGGGAGCGGGCTGCTGAGCTAAGAGTCCCTGGAAAAAGTTCCGAAACTGGCTGAGGCATAAACCCCCTCTCCCGAAGAATGAGATATCAAACCCCTTTTGCGCCACCTTCTTCCTACGGTCTCCTGAAAGAAAAACATGTTCCGCACGCCTAACATAAGAGTGGCCCACAATCCAAGTCACCAATTTCTTGTGTCCTCCGTGCTGTGCCGATGTCGGTAGTTGGCGCCCGGTGGCGAGTTCCTCCCCTGCGTGACAGGTTTGAGAAACTGCAAAAAACCAGAAACATACCAGGCGTGAGCACCATCCTATCACAACATGTCAATTCGTACATAACTCTTGTAACGTTCGGACGACCATCTCCCCAGTCTCTTCACATTCTCAACTGAGAGACCCCTCGCCACTGCCTCAGTTGCTGCCCCAATCCTAAATGAGTGGGTGCCGAATTCCTTTGGATCAAAACCTGCCCGTCTGACCGTTAGCTCCAAGACTCGTCTAAACTGGTACCTGGTCAATGGTGTACCATCGGCATGACACAACAGTGCGCCCCCCACCGTGCCCTCCCGCTGCCTGCATAAAGCCTCCACGTGAGAAACCGGGCAGCAAGGGTTAGCCCGTGCCCGGTGGAGCACTATGGTGTGACCCCGAGAATCCTGATCAGTTTTTGATCTCTGAATTGTTATCCACATAACGTCCTCCCTGATCTTCACGCCGGCCCACTGTAGTCCGCCCACCCTATCATCCTTTGACCCAGCCACTAACTCCCCAACCCTCAAAGCCCCATAGAAGGCCAGGGAAAATGCAGCCTTGAACAAAAGTACTTCCCACTGTGAGCTACATACACTGTGCAGCGCCCCCAGAAAGGCTGTCAGCCGTGCCAGTCCAATGGGCCTCCTCTTATCACCCCGGTAACCCTGTAAACGGCGCCAACCCCTCAAGGCCTTGCGTACCAGAGAGGTGTTAGTGGGATCCCGCATACCCTTACCCTGTGCGAAGAAGGAGACCGCCACCCTATGTCTGCTCGCAGCCGCCACTGAGCGCCCTTCCCTGTGCATCGATTCTAGGTAAGCTGCAAAACTGTCCTCCTGCGCCCACCTAACCTCCCATTCCTGCCCCAAAAAGGCCCGGTAAGACAAAAACGCCCCTTCGTAAGCTGTCTTGGTCCTGGGGGCTAAGCTAGCAACCACGAGGTCCTGTAATCTGGGGCACCAATCTGCCAAAGTACTGCCGGGAATTGCGCTGGCTGGGGGTCTGCCGCAGGAAGATGTTCCCTGAAAACCTGCATTTTAAAGCGAGAAAGGGAGTCAGCTGCATTGTTGAGGATGCCAGGGACATGCTTGGCTCTGAACACCACATTCCATTTTAAGCATTGTAACACAATCTCCTTTATTAAGCGCAGTATGTATGGACAGCGTGCCCCCTGCTGGTTTATGCATTCCACAACTGTCATGTTATCCGACCAGAACACCACGGATTTATTGCATAAGTGTTCCGGCCAGACCATCAATGCTACCCATATCGGGAAGAGTTCCAGAAAGCCAATATTGGCGGTCAGACCCCGTGTTCTCCATTCCGCTGGCCACCGCTGGGCGACCCACTTAGTCCCCAGGATGGCACCAAAGCCCGCACTCCCCGCAGCGTCTGTCCATAAGCCCAATTCTGCTGATGTGGCGGGAGGACCTGACCACACTACTCTGCCATTAAAATCCTCCAGGAATGCCATCCAAATAAGCATATCCTGGCGAACCTCAGATGACAACCTCGTGCGGTGATGTTTCTCCCGTAACCCTTTCATAGCTTGAGCAATGGAGCGTGAAAAGGGGCGTGCCATTGGGATGACCCGAAGCGCAAAATTCAATTGCCCCACCACTTCCTGTAGCTGTTGCAATGTAACCTTGTCTTTGCGTAGGCATTGACGTAGGGCTGCTCTAAACCTAGACACTTTGTCCATGGGCAACCTGAAGCATCCTTCCACTGAGTCAATTTCGATACCATGGAATTCTAAACAGATGGACGGTCCAACCGTCTTCCCCGGCGCTAGCGGGACCCCAAAAGCCCGCATGAGCACACAAAATTCCTGCAACGCCCAAGCACACTCCTGAGATCCCGCCGCTCCCAAGAAAAGGAAATCGTCCAGATAATGCATAACCTGCCGGTGGCCCGTCGCCTCTCTCATGACCCATTCCAAAAATGAGCTGAACGTCTCGAAATAGGCACATGAGATGGAACAGCCCATGGGCATGCATTTATCCATATAGAACTTGCCATCAAAAGTGAAACCTAATAGATGGTGGTCCAGAGGATGGACTGGGAGGAGACAGAAAGCAGATTCTATGTCTGATTTTGCCATCATCGCCCCTGGCCCCAGTGCCCGCAATAAGTCAACTGCCTGGTCAAATGAGGCGTACTTTACACTACAAATCCCCTCATCCATTGCATCATTCAATGACGCTCCTCTAGGTGCCGACAGGTTGTGGATCAGTCTGAACTCCCCCCTCTCTTTCTTAGGTACTACCCCTAGTGGAGAACACACAAAATTGGGGACAGGCACCGTCTAGAAAGGGCCAGCTATCCTACCCAAAGACAGTTCCTTGCTAATCTTAGCAGCCACCACTGTGGGGTTATGTTGTACTGACAGTTGGTTCCTGCAATGTGCACTACCTGTGTACCCCCCTGCCGGGATCCTAAAACCTTGGGAAAAGCCTTCCTGAAGTAGAGTGGCCGCTGTGTGATTCGGGTACCTATTCAACCAAGGAATCATTGCCAAAACATCTATAGGGGTGGGGATAACCAAATTATCTCCACTACTCCGGCTTCCCCCTCCCCCTCTGACTGTGGTTGCCCTGTTTAGACCTGCAAGATGACTCGGGGTGGGAGGGGTGACCGCAGACTGCACATGCATGTCTAAATCTACAGGTGCCAGGGGCCCTCGTGAAGGTGCGCTTATTAAAATCCCAGCACACCCCTTTTCTCTCAAACCCCCCCCCCCCAACTCCTACCCGGGACCTCGCTCCCCTGGGCCGACCGAAAGGGGTGTTGAGGTCTGGTGGAGTACCCCCTGCCCGCACTGGTGGACTGGAGTGGGGCTGAGCTCCCTGAGAACTGCCTATGCCACGACACAGAGTCAACCCTATCCCATGTCAGTGATGAGTCAAATTCTTTAGCTTTCCTGAAATTGACATCATACTCCTTCCAGGCATCCCCCGGGTACTGCTCGCTCCACCCCACAATCCTACTCTGGTAGCAAGCCAATGGCGCCTGCACATTAGGCGGCCATTCGGACATGATGCTCGTGAATACTGCGAAAGCCCTGACCCAGTTGAGCAAAGTTTCCTCCACCCTAAATCTAGAACACTGTGCCCTCCATTCACTAGGAAGCATCCATTCCTTTAGTGTCTTCGCATGTTCCATTTCCCTGCTATCAAGTAGCAATGAAAAAATGTAAATATATTTTCCCGCCCAGATCATTTCTTTCGTTGCCTGGGACACATGTTGTGCCAAATTCTCACTCCTGGAAGGCATTGACCCATCCCCCAAGAAAGGCAGCGCCACCTCCTTACCATTTCCTTGTACCCGGGGCGGTTGACCACCATCTGCGGTCGGTTGAGCAGGGCTGGAACCTGAAAGTGAAGCAGATGAGGGTACCGCAGCTCTGTCGGCTGCCGCTGCCGATTTAATCCTTTCTACCAACTGCGCTGCTTCCGCAGCGTGATCTGATGAAGCCGGTAACACGCCCCCCTTTTGTAACCAAGGCAATAAGGCCGCTATTTGAGAAGCCAATTCAGCAGGGACCGAGTCCGGGTTATCAACTGGGACTACGGGCGCCCCAGGGGGTGTGGCCGGTGGCACTGGTATGGCAGGCAACGGATTAACCGGTGGCGGCAGGCCCGGCACTGGCATCGGTACCACGGGCGGGGAAACAGGGCCCACAGGAGGTAACGCCGGCGGCATGGCAGGAGCCGGTGCAGCGGGCTCCGGAACTACAGGCACAGGTATAAAAGGTACTGGACTCGCGGGTGCGGGAGGAATCGAGACCGGAACTACTGGGGCTGGGGCACTGCACCTGGGCTTCTTGGCCTTAGACTTCTTTGGCGGGCTAGCAAAATCCCCCCTTGGCAAGGGTGCCTTTCGCCGCCGCGCAGGCCTGCCTGAAGGGCCTGGGGGTTCAGCAAACCTTTCATTCATGAGGGCCTCCAATTCATCCACCTTCCCCAACCGCCTATTAATGCTGTTCATCTCCCGCATCATGGCCTGCATCATAACCTCCATCCTGGACCCTCCTTTACCACCCATCGACCTCGGCATGACTGAGGTGCACCGCCCTACACTCCTAGTATTCCAACACAGGTGTGAGTGTGCTTAATACCTTTACCAGAAGGAGGATGTACAGGGGGCTGTAAGCACCATGCAACCGTAACCGCAACGCCCCGGCTTATCCGGTTTGTCAGGGGTGAGTAAACTCTAACGTAGACCCACCCGGCGGCTACCAGAAGCGATATAATGCGAGCCCCCCGCTCTCCTCTTACCGTTCCAATCCTGCGTACTCCCAGCCGGAATTGACCTGTGACCACCACCGCTGTCCACCACTCAGAGCGTACCATGTGACGTTGGAGGAATGCAGTAATAAGACACCTGAACCGGGGACAACGATAGCGGCGCCGCGCAGCCTCCGGGAGCCGAAACCATGAAACACGAAGCCCCGAGCGCGGGGCACGTCCGGTGTGGGGGAGCGTCCAGGCAACAAGGGGGTCACCTGGGCGCTCCCCGCCTCTTTATTTCCCAGCGGCCCACCCCCCCCCCTTCCCCCCGACCCGGATGTCGATTAACGCCATCCGGGTCAAGGGTGGGTGGCAACCAATCGTGGCAGGGCGCGCCCCAGAGGACACGCCCCACCACCGAGAGGTCCGGAGGGCAAGGGGAGGGGTCGCCGCACCGCCATGCGGGCGGGGGGGCCAATAGCCCCCCCTTTTCATTTGCAGCTACATCCTCAAAACAACTAAAGAGAATAAAGGCTTCGTTGCAAACTGACACAAAAATGAAACCCCTTTCAAAGAAAATAAATCTACAATAAATAATAAGAAACATCAAAACAGCCATAACCAACTCTTTCCGCATCGATGAACCCCTCGGAACTCTGTAGTGGTGTACAAGGTGATAAAGTAAAAGAAAGTCACCAAACTACAATGCCTAATCTCCTGATATCAATCCAGACAATGTGTTTTTATTGTTTTTTTCCTTATACGTGTTCCTGTGTCTTCGACACATCCCTACTTCTTGGTACATTTTATTTTTTGCCCTTGGAAAGGTTTTTTTTAAATCATGCAATAAAGTTATTATTATTACTTCTTGGTAGTGATATCTTCAGTCATGTAGCACGTGCTTTCAAAGAGTACAACTGGATTGCCCCAAGGCACTCATTACAAGTTATGGGAACTGTAGTATAAAAAGAATACAGTGTTTCATGCCCAGAATCACATACTTTGGTCAAGTGGGGTAGCTGGGTTTCAAAGCACAGGCTTCCTGAAAGAAGGCTGCACCTTGGACATCATAAGGACAGCTACTAAGTCATTGTGTCACCTGCCCAGCTTCACGCTTGCCACTCTACCAGCCATGTAATCAAGAAGTCGTAACCCAGGATACACAAAGAACATACATTTGAAAACAATTTGCATCCTCCCTTGTCATTATTATCTTGTACAAATGGAATAAATTATGCTTTGCTATATGACAAAAAGCCCACTCTGGAAACGCTGACCTCAGCCCACACACCGTCCGTGAACCAGGCCCCAGTTTTGTCTTGGGTCACAGACACTACCACAGTCTCCAGGCATCTACCAGGTTTCTTTGGAAAACATATCTGTGTTGCTGGCCGTGCCTTGTGCAGCCCACTCCTCTCACCTACCCCAGACTGGAGGCAAAAGGTAAATCTTATCCATGTCAAGAACAAATGTCTAGCCTTGGAGTGCACTTTTATCTTTCACAGAACTATGGGAGGTGACTATCTGAATGAACTGGAGAAGATGAACTTGGAGTTTTCTCCAGCAATTCATCTGTGCCCTATAGGGTTGGCCTATCATCTCCAGGTGTTAAGGGATCCCATCACGTAATTTCCAGGGTGACTGAATTTCTTGAGCCCTCATTAAAGCAGAGCCAGTGGGCATAAGCATATTATAGTAAAAGGCAGTGGCTGTTTTCAGCCAACCCACATCCAAAAGCTCACGGGAATGCAGAGCTCTCCAAAGTATTCCTCCACACCCTACTTTGCTTTCTCACTGCAGCAGTTACTAAGTGAGCGTTTAGAGGCATCCACACATCCAAGTGATCCTCTCGTAGCGGCTGTGGCAAGGGAGTGTATTGTGTTCCGCAGACGTGCTCCAGAAAGTATGTGCACTGAGAGGTGGGGAGAGCAATGCAGACCATGCCCTCCTCAATGCCACAACTTCTTCCTCCACTCCTCTGAATCTTGTCTCTGGCACCCTGAGACTAATTCAGTGATAGAGTTGCCTCAAAATAAGTGCACTGTATGAGCCCAGCTCAGAGTAACAAGGAGGCAAGCCAAGACGCTCTTCTGTGGCATGCTGGCATTAGAAGGTAACAAAAGACACACAATTTATGGACGGAATGCAGAACAAATCAAAACATTCACCCCCAGTCAAGAGATCTGGGTTAAATCCATCATTCTTTTGCTCACCATGCTACTCCAGTTTAGACCTGGATATATGCAAATCAGTCTTGCACCATTGCTGTATGAAAATATCTCAACACATTACAAATTGAGATTATGTCACATTTTCTTGGTGAAAACCAGTCAGTCTTGCCATTGACCAAGTTGTAGGAATTGCATACCATGAGACTTACTTTTTGGTGGGAAAAACAAGAAGGTTGAGGACTACACTGACACTCAAACTTTCTTCAATTTCTTGACCGACCCAACTACAAAAGAAAAGGACTCTTACCTGCCACCGAGAGAAGGAGTGGGTCGTTTCTTTCAAATGTCGGTCATCCGGTGGAGTCAGAATTTGGGATACAAAGTCACACTGGTGGACAAACGGGCAGAAAAGGACTAATGGAACTATCAGGGCTAAAACCAAATGTTTCTTCAGAGACCAGCCTGACCTGCAAGAAAAAGGAAGTCCTCATGAGGAGAAGGAAGGATATGAATTGGCAGAAATGTGTCATGCTCTTAACTTTCATATTTACCTAATTGGCTGTGATTACGTTGTTACTATAATTATTATTATTATTATTATTATTATTGTTGTTGTTGTTGTTTTTGTTATAAGTGTTATTTTTTTATTGTTATTATTTTTGTTATTAGTATTATTGTCATTATTATTTTATGATTATTATTATTATTACTGTTGTTAATAATAATAGTAATATTGCAAAGATAACGATGCTACTACTACTACTACTACTACTACTAATAATAATAATGGTGATAATAATAATAATAATTATTATTTTTATTATTATTATTGTTGTTGTTGTTTTTGTTGTTGTTATAAGTGTTATTTTTTATTGTTATTATTTTTGTTATTAGTATTATTGTCATTATTATTTTATTACTATTATTATTATTACTGTTGTTAATAATATAGTAATATTGCAAAGATAACGATGCTACTACTACTACTACTAATAATAATAATAATGATGATAATATTAATAATCCTGCTAAAAAGAAGTTGAGCCATTCAACAGACTTGAAAGAACTCTAGTCACAATCATTGGAAGAAAGCTGTGATTTAAAATGGAGAAGTGAACATGCCAGTCCCAGAGCTGTGCAAATGAGTGGCCTGATCGGAAGTGCATCATAACCACTTCCTACGTCACTCACTGTCAATAGTCTTCAATCCTTTCCGTACGGAGCCCCCTCTGGTACAATAATTTGGCCTGGGCCCACCGTTATGACGTAACAGCTTTTCTCAATTGCTATGTTAATTGTTAAGTATTGAAAGCCAGCTAAACACTGTAGTGCTGCATGTGGGGATTTCCTCCAAAAACAGACAAAAAAGGAATATTCACTAGTGCTTTTCGGTTATTAATAAAATATATGGAGCGGAAAAGATTGCATGGGTGCACCACATTTCATGTGAAATCAGAAGCACAGTAGGTGCAGGGAGAGGCGTCTGGAAAGATATTTTCAGATGTGTTTTTCTTACAATACATGTACTATAAAAGAAAAGTTAAAATACGTTGTGAGCCGGGAAGCTAAAACGTCTGCGCGACTGCAGGCGGATGGTGTATATCGACTACAAATATGTTTACAAAAAAATATGTTGCTTGCTCAAATTTGTACTTTGTCAAACTAAGTTAACTAACATTTCAAACATTGCAAGTGTTCTGTTTTCCCATTTAATAACACATTTTGAGAACTATCTGTGCAACATGCTGTTGGCTTTCAGGCAAGTATGATGTGGCTGAGGAAGCCACAGACTTCCTCCTACAGGCCATCCCTTTGGTCGCCACAGAGGGTGGTAGCTACCATTGGTGCAGTAGGTGCAGTGGCACCGGGCCCACAGCCCTGAAGGGCCAACTGGAGCCCGACACTGCTGTATTTTACTACCACAACGGCAGTCCAAGGGGGCATTTCCATAGCTTGCATCAGTGCCCATAGCATCCTTGCTAAACTACTGGCCTAACAGGGCAGTGGTTGCCCTCAGTTTGGCAGAGTACTGGTTAAACGACTGACAGCTACTTTTTTGCACATTTGTACCACACCCACTTGCCGCGCTTTTACTTACCTCTAGCACCCCTAAGACCAGAGACAATCCACCCACCTTGCAAATGTTGCACTGGCCCTCTGTGTGGCCGATGAAGGTTGGCATCGGGAAAGAAAGATGGCCAGGTTGGTGTTTTTAGTCATTCCCTTTCTGTCGCTCTCTCCTTGGACTCTGATGCTGCTGTTGTCTCTGTCCGCCATTTCTTCAACCGCTAAGACAAATATTAAGGAACAAAATTGTAAAACTTAAAACAACTCTGGTCACTCAAGATCCGACTAGGGGAGATACAACAAGACCTTGGGAGGATTTTGGACTAAGAATAAAGGAGTTTGCTATATTACCTGTACTGAACACACAGTTTGTATTACTATGGGCCTATGGGGATGGGGAGACTTCTCTGATATCTGCATGGGATGGGGCGGGATGGATGCAACGTTTGTTCTTTGTTCATAAACACTGTACAATATAAAACTATGGATGTATTTAATCAACTGTGAAATTGAAAAATAAATACACCCTTTAAAAAAAATTTTTTAAAAACTGGAGCAAATTCTCGTGCAAAAAGCAACAGTGTGCCATCTGGTTCTATATGACCAGGCTAAATTATCATTATACGAGGGTGACCTCAATCAATTCCCATTTTATCAGTTAAAACATATTTTGCGTATTTTCCCCCAAGGTGGCTACACTAGTTTGCGCAATTATCTTATGTGAAAGAATGCTTTGTGCAGAAAACGTATTGCAGGAACTGTGTGCTACGTCTTCATGACGTTTTTCTGCTGAAAACAGCTCCTACAAAACGACGCAACTGACTGTTGGTCACTCGAGATACTGCCCCCTGAAGCCCAATAGCCACTGAAACACAATTCCAGGCGCCAGGAGTAACTGCCCAAGCAACTCCCACCAGCTGGTCCAAGGTAAAAGAGGCGCCATTGCCCTATGCCTGGAGCCCGAGTCCACAGAATGGTAGTCCAACAGCAGTGCTTTATATCTGCAGGTGGTTGTAGTTGGTGTGCACCGGTGCTAATTTTTGGGTAAGGGGACTTATTTTTCATCATTAGGATTTGACCCAGAGCATTGAGCGAGAAAGGCGAAAAAGGAAAACAGACGGAGGAAGAGAAAGATTTTTTTTAAAAGGGACAGAAGAAAAAAACAATGATAAAAAAGAAGAGTGAGCCAGAGAGACAGTAACTGTAGTTTGGTGGAACAAAGAGACAGGAGGGAGAATCAAGACTAGACAGCCCTGTATTTGGCTGCTCCGGCATTCAGTAGTGCTAGTGAGGGCCCTTAAGGAAATCTTCAATTCCTGCACTTATCTTTTTTACATTAAGGGCCATATTACGACTTTGGTGATCCTCCAGCAGTGCCCCACAGCGCCATCTGCTGGAATACCGCCAAAGCCGTGGCGCGCCTGCCTGCCGGATTAGGAGTTTGATCCTGGTTGGATGGGCAGTGCTGAGGTGGTTTCACAGCAGTGGACTCTCGGGCTCATAAGAGAGCCTAACATGCATCCGCCGCCTTGACAGAACCAACGGCATATTTCTGCATATTATGGCATGCATGCCACACTGTGCAGGAACACGGGTCCAATTCCAGGTGGGAACAACATGAGCCACCATGAATACACCCCCAGGCCCAAGAGTGGCACGGGGACCCTGTTAGGCCCCCTTTGTTACCTCCCCGCAACCCTTTTCATGGCTGGCTCACTGCCATGAAACGGGCAGCAGACAGGTAACTCGTAATAATCTCGGCAGTGCCACAGCAGCACCGCGAGCATATTGCAGCTCCCTGACTGCAGCGCGACCGCCACAGGATCCTGGATCGCAGCAGTCCTGTGTCGGTCCGATCGCGCCACTCCTAATACTGCAGGAGGGGGTGCAGTGTGGCGGTGGTCGGACCGCTACCACGAGTACAGCGGTCCAATGGACCGCCGTACATGTAATCAGGCACTAAGTACTGATCAACACAAACGTTTCAAAGTTGAGCATTGCTAAATAGCAACTAATGACTGTCACTGAAGCACTTTCACAAAGACCATTTCTACGAAGTTCCACTCTTTTAGATCACAATAAGAATTCTGATAACACATATGGGCTTGAACTTGTGGTCACTGAAATAGTGAAAGGTAACAATGATGTACTCTACAACCTGCATAAGTCATGCATAAATATACAGCGCAAAAAAGATTAAGGTATGATTTACTGGGGGCGTGGTCTCGCGCCGCGGGATGATGGCGGCATGTCCGTGAGCTCCGCTCGTACGCGGAGAGTTTCTGCTTGTTTCAGCCTGATATTTGACCCTTGGGGACACCTCGAAGATGGGTCTGAATTGCTGAAAGTTTGGTGTGGCGTTCCTGTTCGCTCTGACCTTGGATTCTGCTTTCCTGGACCCAATAATCGTTATGGTGTCTTCTCTTCAGTGAAATGCGAGCGGCGGCCGCCATTTTGTGATGACCGCTCGCACATTGCTGCATGATATGAGGTAACCGGCGTTTCTGATTATAATGCGCGGCAACATTTTTTTTTTTTTTTCTATTTTGAATTCTATATTATCTGATGCATCATATTACCTAATGACTGTTGCTGGATTCCACGCCTCGCAGCTGATGTTATGTTCTTGCCTTCATTGCTGTGTGCTTAAGTAGCAGCATGTTATTTTTTTAACATGATTTTGGAGACTCTTCAGAGGCGTTGCCAGTTGCCAGTCAGTCAACAATAGCTTTATTCGGTTAATAATTAAAACCATCAAAGCATACACAAAATTTCATTTGCAAATAGTTACATTTGAAAATAATTAACAACGGAGTTTCAAACAATACGCAGTTCACAAATATACATAAGAACGTGTTTGAACAAATAATTGGCGAATATTGACATTAAAAAGTAAGGCAGGCCAAAATTTATAAAACTATTTCATGGTTTCAAGAGAAAAAGATAAAAAGGCCCGGTCTCGGACTATCAAACATACTGAAAAGTAGGACTAGGATATATTAAACTACATTCGATTTCTCCTTCTAATAGACCCCGAAAGATAGCTGGCAACTCCGAAACAGACAAAAGGAGAACCCAGCATTTGCAGGAATACCAATGCGGGCCTTACTTGCTCAAAGTGACAGTTCTTAAAAATGGGGCAAATAAATTTCTTACGTAACAAGGTGTAAAATTTACAGAAAAAAATCATATGCAGCGTATTTTGTTCGGAGGCATTATCACAGGGACAGGGGCCCAAGGTGCCCTCTTTAAAAAAGCCCTTCGGGTGTGCTAGGAGCCAAGGTAAGATGCCATGTTTAAACCTAATCAATAAGAACAAGTGAAAAGGATTATTTATATAGGTCAAGTATGGCTGAATCTCATTGCCCATACTTAACATGACAAATCTCCTAACGGACGGTTTACACGCTTCCTCGCCTTCTCTCAACAACTTTGCCCTGCACATGAACTGAGACTTTAAGTCTTTTATTTCTAATTTAGACAGCTCACATGGTCTCTCAAATAATTCTAAGCAGCCAAGAATCTCCATCTTAGATTTAATATATCGTAGCCAAGGAATACACATGGCTTTGTCAAGTGCCAGACAATCTTGTATAATGAGCTGGTTTAGGCTTGGTGGGTGCTGCACCCAAACCCTTAACCAACCCATTAATGGTGCGACGGAAATCTGATCCACTAGGTACTCAGCCCCCAAATCTTCATGGATATTAAAAATTGAAGTAGAAACAGGCAATGACAAAAGTTTCCGAAAAAAGGCATTCTCGGTTAATTGAATCTCCCCTGACGACGTATAGCCCCAGACCTCACTGCCATACAGGGCCATAGGCACGCACTTAGCATTATATATCTTCAAAATCGCGGGCAAGGGCTTGCAGCCCAGCCGTTTTGCAAAACCCAACAATGCTCCTGTTGCCAGTTGCACTTTCTTCTCCTTTCTCTGGCTCCGTTTATTTAATATGTGCCTACTTTAATCTGATTTATTTCTGTCACACTTCCTAGCCTCTTGGTGTTTGGTCATTTTTAGTCGTGTCGCTGTTTTGCTCACGAGTATATAATATCACCGGAGTGCTCACGGAAGGTGACGTCCTCCACGTGCACATGCTATTATCTTTTTCTTTTGGCATTTTTGTCATTGTTTTTGGTCTCCAAAGGCGTGTCGAGGAGTCTGGTGTCCTCTTCTGACGGATGGGCAGACGGAAGTCCTTATTAAGAATCACCTCTCGACCATCCTACCATTTCAAGATGGCTAGTGAAGCCTCACATGTGGCTAGAGCAGTCTCTTCTGGTACCAAACCCAAGAGAGCCAAGAATGACCCCCACTCACCCATTCTATCATCTCAAAATCCTATTCTTGACACTATTTTGGATGAAGTGAGGGGACTCAAATCTTTTATGGCTACTACTAATGAGAAGCTCCAGCTAATTGAGGACAGATGGATTACTATGGAAGCTAAGGTGTTCGATATGGAGCAGCGTATTAGTGATGTTCAAGATATTACTACTAAAATTCCACTTTTAGAACAGGAAATTCATCGTCTTAAGCTTCACACTGAGGACCTTGAAAATCGCAACCGACGTAACAACCTGCGCCTTTATGGTTTACCAGAAAATATTGAGGGTCCTGATTTGCTTCTCTTCCTGAAGAAATTTCTGTCTGAGCTCTTAGGCATTTCTCCTGACCCTGCATTAAACATTCAACGTGCCCATAGACTTGGACGTTTTCAACCTAATGCCTCTAAACCTAGAGGTATTATCATGTGGTTTTTGGAATTTACTGATCTAATGCGAGTTCTCTCAGCTGCCAAATCCAAACGTCATCTTACTTGGTCTGGTCACAACATCTTTATTTCACAAGACTTGTCTAATGCTACCAATGCAAGAAGGAAGGAATTTCTACTTCTTCGTCCACAAATGAGACAGTTGAATATTCGTTATGGCATCCTCCATCCTTGTTTGTGTAAAATCACACATGAGGGCTCCACTCGCTCTTTTGAGGACCCTCTTAAACTGAAATCGTTTCTTCATAACCTTTCTTCACTCCCTGCAACTGGCTCTCCGTCTCTTCCTTAATGTCCTTGAATCTGTTACCTTCTATTTTTAGTATGGCTGTTTCTTGATTTTTCATCCTTATCTTCTTCTCTGTCGTTTTCATCTTTCGTAGGTGCTGTTACGCCCCATGCATTTGTTTTTGTTGTTGTCTTTTAGATCTGGATATCTTTCCTTGATCTATCTTCTTTTACTTCTTCTTCTATTCTGTCTTTCTATCTTCGCTTTGTTGCTTTATTCTCCTACATGTCCTTTTACTCATTTGATAATGAGTTGTTTAGTGCATATGTCCTTTGGAATTGTATATTGTTTTTCTGTATACTTTTTTTATTTTTTTGATCAATTTTGGTGTTTCTTTTTTCCTAGCTGTATCCCTGAAGTGTTTCATCTCCTCACGTATTGTACCCCTCCGTTCCTCCATTATGTGTAATTTCGTCACCTGGAATGTTCGTGGTCTTGGCAACCCCGTCAAAAGACAGAAGGTACTTTCTCACTTATCCAAATTGAATTCTCAAATTTCATTTATTCAAGAAACACATTGTACTGAAGAAGAGTCACTTAAGTTAAAAAGACAATGGGTAGGTCAGGTTGTTTACTCCCCTGCCTCTAGCAAAAAAGGGGGTGTTGCTATATTATTTCATAAATCTTTGTCTGTGCAAATTGTAGCTACGCAAAATGATACTGATGGACGATGAGTAATGGCCAGGGTTGTTGTGCAGGGCAAGGATTTGGTCTTATTAAATATTTATGGTCCGGTTAAACCTGACCCCAAATTTTGGCATAGTATTAAGGTTCTGCTGTCTTCTTTTGACTGTCCTAATATTATTATTGCTGGTGATTTTAATCAATGGATTGACCCCTTTTCTGATAGACAATCTAAGTCCAAGTTTCATCCAGACAAATCCCATAAGGCTTTTCAATCGGCCATTACCTCTCGTCCTTTATTTGATGTTTGGAAGACATGTAACCCGGACTCTCTTGAGTTCACGTTTTTTTCCAATGTTCACCATACTCGGTCCAGGATTGACTATATTCTAGTCAGCAAATCCCTGCTCCCATCTATCCAATCCTCGGAGATTGGGTCTATTTTCATCTCTGACCATGCACCAGTCCTTACTGTTCTGGACCTGTCATTAAGCTCACAAAAATTTAGTCGTTGGAAGTTTAATAATGTTTTACTATTAGATCCCATTTTCATTACAGAATAACTGGGATGCCTTTAAGGCCTCTTTTCGGGCTTTTGCCATTTCTTATATGTCTAAGAAAAAGAAAATTGCTCGAAATAAATATTTAGCTTCATTACAACGGCTTAAATTATTGGAAGATAATTATTTTACCTCCAAATCTCCCTCGGCACTTCATGAGCTCATTAAGGCCAAATCTGAACTCAATAAACTGGCTACAGTTGAAGCTTGTAACATCCTCCTTAAAATTAAATCTAAATATCATGGGGGCCAAAATAAAGCTGGCAAGATGTTAGCCAACTATTTAAAGATTAAATCTGAACGTAAAAATATTGGTCCTATTTTGAATGAATCTACCAACCGTTTGGTCTCCTCAGATGATGACATTGCTAATATTTTTCATGATTACTATCAGGCCCTTTATACTGATCACACAAATCCTTCGAACATAAATTTAGATATTTTCTTTTCTGGCCTTCCTTCTCCACCAACCTTACCCAGTGAATTTGAGTCATTGGAAAATGCGGTTACTGCCCAAGAGATTATTAATGCCATTAAATCCTTGAAAAAATCTAAGGCTCCTGGACCGGATGGCTTCTCGGTGGAATTTTATTCTACATTCGCATCGATTTTTGTTCCTAAGCTGCTGGCTCTGTTTAATTCCTTTATTAATGATGCGAAGGCCTCTGGCTCTTTTATGGATGCTTTAATAATTATTATTCCCAAACCTGATAAAGATCATTCTCTATGCAAAAACTATCGCCCCATTTCATTAATTAACTATGATTGTAAGATATTTGCAAAGATTCTTGCTACTCGGCTCGAGAGTCTTCTTCCATTATTGGTTAAGACCGACCAAGTTGGCTTTATTAAGGGTATATTAGCAGCAGATAATGCTCGAATGTTTGCAAATGTCATCTCTCATGCAAAAAAATTTCAATCTCCTCTCGCAGCGTTGTCTTTAGATGCCGAAAAGGCCTTTGACCGCATTAATTGGCAATTTATGTTTAGAACCCTCCAATGGTTTGGTTTTGGTCCAGCTTTCATTTCCTATGTTAAATTATTATACTCTTGTCCACGGGCCAGTATTTTTGTTAATAACCATTTTTCAAAATCTTTTTCACTGACTCGTGGTACGCGTCAAGGCTGCCATCTTTCTCCTTTATTATTTGTTCTTTGCCTCGAACCATTTCTCGAGCAGATTCGGATTAATGCTCATATATCTGGCGTTACATATAATTCTCTAGAAATTAAATTATCAGCATACGCTGACGATGTATTGGTATATATGGCTAATCCTCTTACATCCCTTCCCCCCTTCTTGGATGAGGTTCGCTTATATTCCAGCATCTCTGGTTATAAGTTAAATCTCTCTAAGACAGAAGTTCTACCCCTGAACTCATCATGTTATCAATATATGTTTAAAGATACTAATTTTACATGGTGCCCTACGAAAATTAAATATCTAGGTGTTTGGTTCTCCTTCTCCCTACCTGCCACAATTAAACATACATTTGCTGCATTAATTTCTAAAATTCAATCGTTGCTTCTTACATGGACCCCACTGTATCTTTCATGGTGGGGGAGGTTAGATACGATAAAAATGATGATTGTACCTCATGTCCTTTATATACTGTCTATGTTGCCTATTCGCATTCCCATTACATATTTGTCACAAATTAATTCCATTTGTGTGAAATTCTTATGGAATAAGAAACACCCACGTATTTCCCTTATGAAACTTAAACGCCCTAAGTCTGAAGGTGGAGTACGTTTTCCCGATTTTAAGGCGTATCATTCAGCCTTTATAATAAAGCAGTCCTTTGCTATATCTTTTGATTTTGCTGATACCCCTATACCGAGATGGATTGTCTTTGAACGGTCCTCTCTAAAGGATTTTTCTTTTCAGAATGTGCTTTATATGTCTAATTGTACTTTCATCTCCAACAACCCTATTATAAAATATTCCCAAAACTTACTGTATAGTACATTCACTAAGGGTTTAACTCCATTTCAATGCTTTCTATCTTCTACTATTTGGTATAATAAATTTCTTAGATATAAGGGTAAATCATTCTACTACAAACACTGGAAAGAGAAGGGTATTATGTTTGTTCATCAATTAATCCATCAACACTCTGTTATTCCCTTCCTTGATCTGCAAACACGATTTCAGCTACCTGATACCTCTCTTACTGAATATCTTTTAATTTCAGCTGCTATACAACTACAGTTAGCTTCTTTTGATACTACTACATCCTCAACATCCCTCACTCCCCCGACACCTTTGTACACTCTATTTCCTATGCATAAACCTAAAGCCGCTCTTGTTTATCAAATATTGTTGTTAAACATAACTGAGAGACCTAAATCCCCTACTGAACTTGCTTGGGAAATAGACGTATCCCTCTCATTTAATATTGATGTCTGGGATAAATTATGGTCTAAGCTATTTAAAATCTCTGCTGCTGCCCGTATAACTCAATCCTTATATTTTATTTATAATAGAGCTGTTATTACTCCTGTTTGTATTTCCAAGTTCTCCCCTTCTTCGTCCCCCCTATGCTGGTCTTGCTCTAAGCATACTGGCACTCTGAGACATTTACTTTATGATTGTTCAAATGTTTTGATTTTTTGGAAATCGGTTTGGTCAAAGTGCATGAACATTTTCAACTGTAATCTGAGTTTATCATTTCATAATGTTTTTTTAGGTTCCTCCTCACCTGATCTGGATGACTCCACTTCTATTTCTTCATTGTTTGACCTTTTTATTGCACCGGCATTTAAAGTCATTTTATCTTCGTGGAAAGACAATTCGAAAATATCTATATTAATGTGGTGGAACTTTATTTGCGATGAACATCGGATTGCCAGTGTCTCTTCTTCTGTCCTTTCTCAAAAAATGAAATCTGATCTTCTCTGGTTACCTTTTACATCTTATCTTTCTTCACATGCTCCTCTACCCTAATTTGGTTCTTTTCTCTGGTATCTTATGTGGTCTTGGACATTTGCTCTTATATGATTTTTATTTTATGATTCTTGTTTTTTTTTATCTCTTTGATCTTTACCTTTCTTTTACTTTTCTTTTTCTTTTCTCTCTCTCTTTTGTTCTTTTTCTTTTCCTTCCTTCTTTTCTGTTATGATTTGATAATTTTATGGGATTTTTTATATTGGTTTGCTTGTAATTGATTTCTATAACTTGTAAGTATAATCTTGATTTTCTAATGGATTGTATTCTTTTTTGTATTTTTGTGTTTTGTTTCTCTTGAAAATGTAATAAAAAATTCTTATGTCAAAAAAAGAGGGGGGACCAGGAGCTTGATAATGGTCCAGTGCCTATGCTCCAAGAATTAGATCAGGTACTCACAAAAAGAAGCACTGTTCCCTGGTGAATCAGGTCAAGGAGCGACCAGGGTCCACATCCGGAAATGAAGGGATAGAGAAGATTAGGTCAGGGATTAGGTACTCTGGATGGCAGGGGAGACACAATATTGTCTCTTGTTGCCCTCACACACCCCGAAGGATGTCATGCTTCATCATCGGGCGTTTGCTTCTCGTCGGGCCGGCGGTGCAATGCCCTACGGGTCCCCCGAAGGGTCTCTTTGGCGGAGATCTTTTAGAGAACTGCCAATGGGTGCATGCGGGTATGTGGGAGGGAAGTACCAGAATGGTCAGTGCAAAGTGGTGTGTGCAAGGTGAGTTTAAGAATACCTAGGGATACCAAACAAATTGTCATTTAATAAAGAGATATCCTTGGTATAATAAAAAACCCGTAGGTTGATAGTTATCTGTCAAGACGTTATGTGTCTGGATAACTTAAAAAATGGTCGACATGTTTCACGCCTTGGGTGGTCAAAGTGATCCTTGGCGTTTCATCAGGACCAGAGGTGATGGTGAAATGTGAACGGTGCACAAACTAAATAAAGCGGGTAGGGTGGTATTAGCCCTCTCGCTGTTCAGAAAGGGGGGAAAAGGTTTAAATCGCCTACACAGGTAGTGTGTGAAAAAACCAGTATGTTATGCCCCCTTTGAAACTGACCTAACAGAGGAGTGAGGGTTACTCCATGAGTCTAATGGCGTAGGATGCCCCCACCTTCTAGGGGGGTTACTCAGGTGACGGCACTGGAAACCTGCCCGATCCAGACGCCTGCTCGTAGGTAGTCTGGACCGGGCCCGACGATGAGCAAATGCCCGATGATGAAGCATGACATCCTTCGGGGTGTGTGAGGGCAACAAGAGACAATATTGTGTCTCCCCTGCCATCCAGAGTACCTAATCCCTGACCTAATCTTCTCTATCCCTTCATTTCCGCATGTGGATCCTGGTCGCTCCTTGACCTGATTCACCTGGGAACAGTGCCTCTTTTTGTGAGTACATGAAAAATTCTGAAACAAAAAAGGTATGATTTACTAATTTGAAGATTGGAAACGGGTGCAAATTGCACAGCAGCTTTTTGCAACCTGCATTCCAGTCTGCGACGCCACATATGGACAAATAGATGACACCACAAAGTGTCAATTTGCAGGGGGTCACAAAAAGAATATCAATAAGGCAGGTCATTATTTGCAATCCTCTGTGATTGGATACAAACACAGTGGTGGTGAACTGCAGGGAAAGCTGACCACCATCCCTATGTTCACATTTCCAAATGGGAAACTTTTTTTGTTTTTAAACCAACCACTGTTACTTAATGGGGCAGGGGCTGCATTTCTTTTTTTTTTTTAAACATGTTTTACATTGGGAAGACACAGATGGGAGCTAGGAGTGGTCTCCAACAACACTACTTGCTCTCCCTGAGAATGTACAACACAACACTCAAAGGAGAAGCTGTCCAACAGAGACAGCTTCATCTTATGAGAATGAGGTGTCAGTAACTAGTCAACTGTTTTTTACTACAATTGCAGTCACAAACCACTCATACGTCTCATTTCAAACTGCAGATAGAAAGGGGATCCCCCTCCCCAATGAGATTCACAATGAATTGCAAAACACCCTCTGTAATTCAGAAAGGCTTTTCCTAATCAGAAAAGGGGTTTAGTTCATTATAAGAACACTTTGCGGTCGCAAACAGTGTGAATTTGGGCCAGATGTATGACTGTTTTTAGCAGTTGCAAATGTAGAATTGGGCCGTTTGCGACTTCTAAAATGGCTTTCCCAATGTACTAACCATATTTTGCGAGTCGGTAACCTATTAATGACTCGCAAAAGAGGGTTTGCGAGTTACTATTAGGAAGGGGCGGTTCAAGGGCATCCCTTACTAATAGCGAGTCGCATGTATGAATGTTTTGCAACCAGAATGCGGTCGCAAAACATTTAGATTTTACTGACTCCATGAAGGAGGTGGTAACTCATTTGCAAATGGGAAGGGGTCCCCAAGGGACCCCTTCCCCTTTTGTGAATGTGGGCGCCAACATTTTTTAAGAGCGGGCAGCGTTCCCACAGACCACTGCCTACTCTTAAAAAATGAAAAGGAAACTTTTCATTTTTCTTTTTTCGATTCTAATGAAAACAGGCTGCATTTCAGAAAAAAATAGCTTTATTTAAAAAGAAATCAGAGACATGGTGGTGTGCTGACCCCAGCAGGCCACCATCCCTGTGATTACAGGCCATTCCCAATGGGTCACAAATTGCGACCTACCTCATGAATATTAATGAGGTAATTCATTTGCGACATCAATTGGAATTGCTAAAGTTGTCTGAGACACATTGGTACATTTGATTTTGTGACTCACTAAAAATCGCAATTTGCAAGTCGCAAAATGAAATGGTCGAACATCAGGCCCAAAGAATCGCAGTGTTTGCAACTGCAACATTTTTTCTACATTTGGCACTATGTGACTGGTAGTGGTATCTCTTGTGCTCTTATTCCATCATACTCATGACATGTCCAAGAAGTGAATCATACTCAAAGATTGGTGATAACGAACTTTAGGGGGAAAAAAAAGTATAAGACAACAGCAAATTCCTCATCGAAGCAGCTTTTGAGTGGTTAACTCCTTGTTCTATATGCATCCACTTGTGTAAGCATGCTCCTAAACATCTAGTTGTGAGAGAAGTACACAAATGAGATGTTCTGCTTATACCTGAGTGAGGACGTCTAAATCATTCAGACAAAAGCTATGGAGCTGTGGAAGTAAAAACTATGGAATGCTTATCAGCATTAATTTAAAAGCATTTTGGTTAAAAAAAAATGTATAAAGGGAAGGAGTAGGAGGCAGGATGAGCTTTATAATCTGCTACACTCAGCTATGTGCCTGGTTCGGCAAAACCCTACATCCTTCTGATGAAATGGTTGCATCACAGCTTGGTTGGTTTTACTGTCTAGGTTTCTTTTTCTCAACAATTAAGGAAATGCGATCAGCACGCTGAAGGCTACCTATGAGGAGCAGCCCCTAGCACACTGTCAATTCATAAATAAAATGCACTTCTTGGATTATTTGTTTAAAGGTGATAGTTTTGAGTGCCAGCCCTTACTGGTCACACATAGTAGTGCTACATTAGGCCCAGACTTAGTAGGCGTTTGCGTTGTCCTTGCTTCTAAATGATCGACGTAGTGTCATTTGAAGTACTAGATGCAATATATTTGATTCACATGGCTAGAAAGTATCATCTTTTCTGAGTCCCAACCTATGATCATTTTGTCCTTAAACAGTGCTGGGTGTGACAAATACATATGCTCTCATTGTCCCTGTATTTGGACTCAGAGACTTTGAAATAAGCAGGTACACAACAAGGCTTGCTGCACTCGATGCAGTCAGCTGTTTTAAATGGTTTTCTGGCACAATATTGCATTTTCGAAATCTTGTATGCAAAATATCGACTACCATAATACTGTGAAGGCAAGTGTGGATAGATAAGTAAGGATTTAATATTCTTAACTCCATATCTATGTACCTTGATGATATATAGACCCGACTCACAAACTGCATTTTATAATACGTAAAGTAGTACTATAGTACTACTCGCTTACTATATAATGCAGTTCACAACCCTAGGGCCGTAGGCTTCCGTGGTTCCTATCTTTCTTGTTCAGAGATCTCCATTACTATGAGGGAGATCTTGGCACACATAAGTATACTACTTTGCATTATATATATGAGGGAAAAGGGGGAGTGGTGGGTAAATGAGGCATGGTTCTCAAAACTTGGTGGGGTTAAGGGAAGCATAAGGTGGGCTTAGGGGGGATATGCGAATACAAAGCACACATTGACAAAAAAGAAAGACTACTGCAATTCAAAAATACACTTCGATAGTTACTATAGCTCTGATAGTGCAAAAGAGGCTTGGACTCCTGGCCATCCTTGGAGTAAGGCAAGCAAAAGACATGGGAAAACACAGGTACTGCAACACCCACACCAACACACACACACATAAAAAGTATAATTGATGATATTTTTTAAATTTAATAAACTTTACAAAAATTCATTTAACTTTTAAACATTTTACTAAACATTAAAAAAGAATGTTACTGAGGGCTAGGTATTTTTTCAATTGTTCAAAAAGTTATATTTATAAATGAAATTAAAATGTTAACATTGTTGTATTATTTAATGAATATTTTGTAGATGAGTTAATGTGCTGTAACTTTTAATTTTACTAGTTCCAAGTTAATAGTACTTTAGATTTTGTTTCACATTTATGTTATACATTAAAATAGGTTTTTACGTTTTTTACCATGATACATATAATAAAATTTCCTTATGCCCTGCGATAGGAAGATCTCCACCCTAGTGGTGGAGATTTACACCAACAAGTGAAAAGTATTTAAAAGTAGTAATGTTACACCCATAAATTCAAATGAGGCGGCTCCACACCCTCACTTGAGGAAGTAGGAATATGTAGGGCAGCACCTGGGTGTAAATCTGCACTCCCAAATGGTGAATAGCATCAAGTGGAGAGTTACACCTAGGTGTAGATCTATATCTGAGTAAATATACAATTTACCTTTGCGAATCAGATTCTTTTATCTTTGAGGTAGGTTGATGTGGAGTTAAGAATAGTAAATCTATACTGCACCAGAATATTAGAAAGAAAAAACACTATAAAGAAAACATTATCATGAAACTGTTTACTGTCAAACCTTAAATATTCCAGTTTCTCTCATTGACTTCGCATGGTCAAGATCGCAAACCCTTTGTTTAATCAAACCAAATTGAGAACCTTGAGTTGATGGGACAAAGAATGTTTTAAATGAGTCTTAATAAAAAGTAAAAAAAATACTTTTTCACAGAGTACCAGGGAAGATATTGTTATTGACTGCATTTGAAACCCTACTCTCCACTTTTAAAAATATAGAATGTATGACATTTGTAGCCTAGTAGACATTGTTTTGTTATAAAATAGGGGCATTTTGGTACCATAATATGCATAGAAGTCAAATATTTTTCATTTAAATGTAAATGTATGTATGTAAATGTATGTTTTTCTTTATAAAAGGACAGGGGCAATCCTTTCTGTGCCCATTATTCCTCATTTTTTGTGGAGGTGATGAGCTGGCATGGATCCGGGAATACATGAAGTGGGTTCTCATCTTATCAGGAGTGCAATTGCTGGTACTGAAAGTAAATTGCATTTCCTTGTAAACTTTCTTATGCCCACTTTAAGTTTTCTGCATTTGCTGTCCTCCAGCATACTTTGTTTGGGAGTGTTGTAATCAATTTCTGCATGATGTTGCCATATTCTAGGCCTTTTTCCAGTGACAATTTGCAACAATTTTGACTTGACTGATCTGTCTAAGGAGTCATCGGTGGCAATGTCACATGCAGTCATACTGCATATGGCATTACCACATGCCAGATAAACAAGCACCCAAAATCAGCATTGAGTCCACTTATAACATGGCTCTAAACAGGTGCCAACATACAAATCAGCTTTGATGACGTTATAAAGAACGTACACTCAACCTACGGCATTTCCTGAAAAAGATTTAAGGTTATGCATTCAGCCACTTTAAAATGGATTTAAACTAACAGATTTGTAAAGGCTCTAATGTGAAACTGGAAAATGCCAATGTTCCATTAGGGAAGTTTAAGGTTTAGCATAAAAACAGCAGAGGCATGTTCAAGGTCACCAAAGAAAAGGAGAACAGATTGATGCCAATTTGTCGTCATCACACTGGCACTATAAGCCTAAATAGTGCCTAGGAACTCCCATTACTAGGGTCAGCAAAGAGCCCAGCCAATAAAATACTCAGAGTAGGTTTCATCATTGAGCCCTCATTACCAGTAGCTGGGAAAAAGGCCTGGATTTTCTTAACACCTCCTCTTACTGATATAGGGGTTACAGGTAACTTCTTGGGTAGAGAAAATCCATCTCCTTATGATTTTGAAGCTGAGAAATGAGGAATTACCAGGGCCGAATCTCCAAATAATTCCTTAATTATCCTCTTACTTTAACACGGAGATTTCTGCTTTTTCATCAGCCAAAATATCTTTGTGAAAGTAAAAATCTTAGGAATCTGATAAGGCCTGTATCTACTGTTACTGCCCTCTTCCCAATCAGTCTGTCAACTTTGGAGCCAGTGGTAGTGGCTGTGGTCAAGCCAAAGGAAACACGCTCTTGCCCCTGGACACTGGCTAATATGACATCAGAAGGTTTGCCATCCTCCGGGCAGGGTTTTTTGTCCTGCCCAGAACTGCCATGCAAAGAATACATAACACAGGTCGTGAATGGTCGGGATACTGACAGCACTTTTCTAAGTTAGTTGGATCCACAAAATGCAGCATTTATCCTGGATGGCTGTAACCAGTGCCATCCTGTGGGTTGCCCTAAGTGGGACGGATATTCCCAGATGTAGGTCCTGGCCACACTCTGCCACTGGTACCAAGCTATACCTGGAAAATTGACCCTAACTAGGGTGAAACCGGTCCCGGGTTGTTTTTGTTCCAGTTCTGGGAGGACCTGGCATGGCAGTTCGGGCTGAACTGTTCCCACTGGAGCAGGGTCAAGACTCATTTGCAGATGGCTGGGTCCAAACCGAGGTGGCATGGTGTGCAAAATAATGATGAACTGGGATGAGGCCTGAGTAATTACCAGTGGCTGAGATTGCTTCAACCATTCCATCTATCACTTTTGTATACTTTAACAGGCTGCTGTTTGTCATTCATGGGTGGAGTCCTTAGAGACCCTATCAATCAGGAATAAAAATTAACACATGTGATGCCCCTCTCACTCCTCTACCCACTATTACCAATTCTTAATTTGTAAAATAAAATAAGTGCCAGGACCCTCGTCAGGAGGCCTCTGCAGATTGCATAACCTTCGCACCCACTAGCGCTGTCATGGACAGTACCAAAACAACTAAACATCCCACTCCTACAAGTGTGACAATTCATACTTTTGATATACATAAAAAATGACTAATGCCTGCTGTCCAGGCTATTCTTATACTTTTGGGTGCCAGATATCAGTCATTTTAATGTATATTCAATTATTAAGTGACTTATGTTGTGCTCATCCCAAAATTAGACCAAGAGCGCCACCACGTGGCAGGCTGTCATAAGTACTGCTGTTGACAATAAAGTGCTGGTGCTGAGCCCTGGAGACCACGGGCTCAAATTAAGCACTATCACACAACTAGACACAGCAATCTAAAGCAAGATATGAGCACCGCTCTGGACACTGAGGCACTATATTAAAAATGCCTGTGCATAATTAACACTGCAATGCAGCTCTCTTTCAACCAAGCACTTCCCCGGGGTATAGCGTGCTCTCTACCTACTAGTGCTCATACTATATATGCTAGCACTACATAAATTCAATTTCAGTACAAAACAATATAAAAAATACTGCAGATTAGCACCACCCACTTATAGCAATACCCCAGTGGCAGACAAATGCTCCTGGATAAGACACAGGTAAGAAACAGATGCCCGTTCATGGAGTGTAGGCACTTGTGTCATCTGCTGACCAGAGAGGCTACTCGCATGTAAGGGCTCAGAATTCTCACACTATAGGAGCAGCCCAAGTGCTTCTTTTGCCTCCATTGACTTCTTAAATTATTTCCTCCCTATTGCATCTCCCATTTAAAGGTTAAAAGGTGTGAGATCTCATATGGCGCCTCCCTAATGTAGCGAGCTTGGTGAGATTACCTTTTATCAAGTACTGGTATTACACAGGCACAGTTTAGAAAGTAGTAGCACTGTCAGACCAGACTGATAGTCTGCTTGATAGCAATTCAGGTGACACCAATGCCCTACCCCATGCTCTAGAAGAAAGGAAGCTCAGGCAGACTCAAGGTGGGCATTTTAAACACTGAACAATGGTGGATCAAGTTGAGGCAAGGGTTACGGAGAAGACCCTTTCTCCAAACTATCCACCCATCCTTTAGGAGGAGTCAGTCTCCACACTCAGGTCACTTAAGTCAACTGTGCTAGCTGAGTAAGTAAAGATAGAAGAAAGACTTCAGACATGTGTAGAAGCTGAAATCCTCTACTGTAGGAGGTTCATGTAAGATTACAAACTGTAAAATAATCTATCAACTGATTAACCATTCATAGAGGTTGAGTAAGTCATACATTTCAGAACCTTGCACAATGACATGTATCCAGGAATGATCTCAAACTCAATGTGGTGCCTTCATGACAAGAGTGTTTAATTTGGAGGCGAATCTAGGTAGACACTTAAGACAATATTTATGAATATAGCGCATAAGTCTACAGCATGACACAAAACTACACATCCTACACCAGGGCAGGGATTACCATTAAGACAATGAACTTCATTATGGGCCTCTCTAAATGTGCCTCGAATAAGGACGTGTTAATGTACCACTTGATTAGGGAATTAACATGTATTCTGAGCTGAACCCTTAAAAGGCACTGAAAAAGTTGGAAATTACAGAGGAATCCGTATGTTTGATATTACCTCATTTCGCTGAGTATTCCACCAGATTTCAGCAGCCAAAATGGCCGCATGAAACATCACAGAACTGTGGTATTCCCACTACTCTCATAATTCCAATGAGGCCGGTAACTGCTCATTAATAACAAACGTCCCCACAAACGATGACCATGAAAGATGAGCCAAAGAATGTGAACACATACCTTTTTAATGAACAATGCATGAGCATGACGCAAAGGAAGGATCGAAAACCACTTTCCACTGAGACTTAAACACAAATGTGCACACAAAACAGAGCAAGTGTTGATGAAAACATGAGCGGCACATTTGGAGGGAATGGGCTGGGGATTGTTGCATACATTTTGCATCCCTTTTGCATCCCATGTCATTACAGAGTTCACTCTTCCACTTCAGAGGCCATGCTACCATTCTATCGCTTTCTCTTTGCAGGGTCCTGGCTGTGAGACCGTGTACAAAGTTCTGATGTTCTCCTTAGAGGTCTCTTGGACCCGGGTGTGGATGGACTACCACAAGGGAGTGACTGATCCTCTGTGTGATTGCCGCAGTCCCTTTCGCAGGGCAGGGGCATCTCTGAGTAGCTGGCTTCTTGTCGTTCAAGGAGTGTGGTAAGGCCCTGGTGACACAGAATGCAGGCCTCCTGGCACCTAGCAAGTTCTTTGCATATGGTATCATTCACCACAGCCAAATTCATAACCGCGCTTGTCATTGCTTTGGAGCTGGTTACCAGGGCAACAAGGGTGTGGCGGGTGCACCTGTGCTGCAGAAGAGCTGCCTGCCTGTCCTCCCTGGTGTGCTCGTCAACTTCCTCCAGAACCACACTGATGTGTTGTAGAACATCCAACTGGCGTTTGCCATTTTCGAGCATCTCTTGCTGCGCATTTCGAATGGCTCCCAGGTGTGCATTGATGTCAAGTGCTTCCGGTGCACTGTGCGCCTGCGTTGTGGCGTGCGCTCTCTGTGTGGTGCCTGTAGCCTCCACCGATTCTGTGGGTGAAGCTGTGGTGACGGGAATGGCTGAGGGTATTGCTGGTCTTGGTGGGTTAGGGGGCCTAGAGTTGCCCTGATGAAGGCACCGGCTGCCGTCCTCTTTACCCTCATCCTTTTCATCTGCGGCACCTGCAGTAAGGAGGTAGATGGTCAGTGCAAGAAAGTGCATTTTTTCATCTGTCTTGTGGTAAGGGTTTTCTGCAGTTCATTTCCACACATTTGGGATCTCCTGCTTCATTGCTAAACACCTTTGCCAATTTATACTGATCCATTTCAGGAGTGCAATCAATTTTATCAGACTAGGGAAATGCAGCCTTTCAGCTGTGCAGTGCCATTAACAACAGCAGATTGTTCACTTCAAAGGTCGTTACTTGGGTAGGCTGTGTCTTCATTGGGGGCATGAGATTCTGAAGGGAGACTGGGAGAATGCAAGGCAGGACAGTGCCACTAAAGACAGTTTGGGCTGGGGTCCTATCCTTTGTCAGTGAAAGATGCAAATGTCTCCAACTGTAAGACAGAAGTTTTGGTTTCTGTGTTCACGTGATCAGAACTATGAGAAGTAAGTTTGGTGCAAAGTTGCTTAATCATCAAAATCAGAGAACCCTATGACCCCCTGATGAGATCACATGGTTGTCCCCCTGTCTTACCTTTGCTCCGCTAACTAGCATGGAGTGGAGAATATCGACAGTAAACTGGGCTCTTGGGGCAGTGTACTTTCTCTTCCTGTTGCTGTCTTTGTGACAGGGGTACCAAAGGACAAGCCATTAATAGCAGTGGTTCCCTGACTGATGTTTATGGTGTGGTGGTAAGAATTTACCATTTGCTTTGTTCTCCACAGAGGACCCTGAAGACATAACATTTGTGGTACTATGGCGGCTTAGAAGTGGTACAAGTTTCGGATGACTTCAGCCCTGCAAGACCCTCCCACCAGTGTCTTCTAGGGTATACCAACAGCAGTGTTGTGGTGCACTTGGCATACTCACCGGATTCTGTGTCACTATCCTCGGAGTCCACTGATCCAACATTGTGAAGACTGTCTGCGTCGAGAAGGGTCTTGACTTTCATCTCCCATGGCTTCAGGCAGAGCGGTGAGCAACCTCTTCCCCTAGACTGGGCCACTTTGAGTCTATGCAGGGCTAACTTTTCACAGACCTTCAGTTTCATATCATGCCACTTCTCTTTCAGTTCATGAGCGGTGCGTGGGCTGGCAGCTACGGCATTGACTTCATTGGCGATCCTGTCCCACGCTGCTGACATGGTCTTCTGAGTTGTCATTCCCGCACGGCAGCCGAAAAGGCATGGCTCGTCTTTCTTTACCTCATCCACCAGGATTTGCAGCTCCTCATCTGTGAATTTCGATTTTCCTTGTCTTCCAGCCATGGTGCGCACCAGGAGGTCTGTGAAGGTACAAGAGCAGCAAGAATCCCAGTGGTTGTGGATTCCCAAGTTACGCAATAAAACTGTGCACATTTTACCTTTGGCGCTATTAGCACTGTGCCACAAAGTGTGCCTGTGGTAACTGGAATCTGGCTCTACCTCTGTGCATTGTGGTTATTTGTGCCATTATGTCTCTACCCTTAAAATTGATCACACATAACAGTACTTGCATGAGGCATTTGGTATGTGTCTGATCAATGCAAATTGATGTTTTTAAATGACTGTGAATGAACACATGAGCTACAGCTATCCGAAAATTGTCATTTTCTCACACCTAAAGTCATCATTTTATCCTAACTAGCACTGAATGTTGAGGTGTTCTACCACAATACTAGGAGGCATATTTACAAGATCCTATTGCCACAGGAACGTCACTTTTTCACACGTTCCTGTGGTGATAGGGACTTTGCCGTATTCACATGGTGGTGTTAATACGCTGCCTTGTACATAAGGCCCACTTTCACTCTAGCATGAAAGGGGCAGGCAATGGTTGTGGCAGTGGGCGTTCTGCCACAACACCCATTGATTTTGAAGCTGCCCCATATTTACAAGAGTAGGGTAAATATGGGGCAGCACCAAAATTAAGACCAGAAAAAACCTGGTCTTAACCTGGTTAAACGAGGAGAGATGCTTTATAACTCCTTGTTTTTGCTGTTTCTACGTGTGCTGCATTGTGCAGCACACATAGAAACAGCAAAACGCCATTGATTGTTTATGTGCAGGAATATGTCCCTTCCTTCACATAAACAATCATTAACCCTTTCCGTGCTCATGACTGAACCACTCCGTCATGAACCACGGGTGCCGTGTGCTCATGACGGAGTGGTTCCGTCATGCTGCGGCCGTTGGCGGCCGCTCCGCCCACGCAGCGCTAATTCCCCGCCTGTGCGGGCGATTAGCGCAGTGGGCGGAGACATGACGGAACCACTCCGTCATGAGCACAGCTCACCCGTGGCTCGTGACGGAGTGGTTCCGTCACAAGCACAGCGCCACCGCACCTGCCCCCAAACGCCCCCAGCGCCACGGCGGAATTCCTGCCGCGGCAAAGGGGTTAAAAAAAAAATAACGATCTGAAACTTCTATGTGTGCTGCATTCTGCAGCACACATAGAAGTTACAAAGCACCATTACTTATTGTTTATGTGAGGGAGGGACACCATCCTGCACGTAAACAATCTTTCTCTGCAACGCAGGCCCCCTTGCACGATGGTGCAAGAGTGCCTGCATTGGTGCTAAGCAGCTTCATTTAGCACCAGTGCTAAGGGAAAGGCAGGCGTGCACCGTATTGTGAATACGGCGCATCCCTGCAATTGGAAAATGTTGGAGAGCGGCGTAAGCCTTCTTGGTTTAACGCCGCACTCTGACAGTTTCCTTGTAAATATGCCCCTATGTTTTTAATGTCGATTCGCAACAATATCAACTTCACAATTTCAAGTGTCACTACATCGTCATGAAATATTATGAAGAAAGTGGAAATGTGTTCTATATTATTCTTAGTTTCACATATTCTCACCTTGACATCAAACATATCATGAAGGTATGCACATATGTAGATAAGAATAATACATCCACACTTACATAAATAAACTTGCCTTGATGAGTTAGTGGTATTCCATATTGTTGCAGGTCGATATTTTGTGCCTTGATATTTGATATGCAATCTACGTTGAATAATACCATTCCCTCTACTGGAAGAACTAACCCCAAATACCATCTGTAACCAGAGACGTTTTAACCTGTTCTGTGCTCATGACGGAACCACTCCGTCATGAGCCACGGGTGCGCTGTGCTCATGACGGAATGGTTCCGTCATGCTGCGGCCGTTGGCGGCCGCTCCGCCCACGCGGCGCTAATTCCCCACCTGTGGGGGTGATTAGCGCAGTGGGCGGAGTCGTGACGGAACCACTCCGTCATGAGCACAGCTCACCTGTGACTCATGACGGGGTGGTTCCGTCACGAGCACGGCAGCACCGCAACTGCCCCCAAACCCCCCCAGCGCCGCGGCGGAATTCCTGCCGCGGCGAAGGGGTTAAGGAAGGGGCAAAGTTGGCTCTGGCCCCAGGCCCCTGCCTTTTAAGGGGGACCATGAGAGACAGCTCTGTTCTGCAGAGGGGCTTGCCCTGATGATCTTAAATAATTCTTAAACAGAGTGTTTTAAATGCTGTTCCCCTTTAATTTATTTTTAATGTGGGTGATGTGTGAGAGTCTATAACGGACATTTCGCGGAGAAATGTGTTTACGTTTCACGAAACCTTCATAAAAAATATATTTTAGATAAAAAACACCTAACTGAAAAATGGGAGGTTGTCACAGAGATTATTTGCAGTAATATTAGTGAGCTGCTGCTCTGTTACAATATTAAAAACACGTCACTATCGCTGAAAATTAAATGTAAACATATTTAGAATTTGGGCGAGTGTGCCTGTGCACTGTCAGTGACCTGGCCAAAGACAGCATGAAAGAGCTCAAATTGGATCATAAATTCAAAGCTGTTCCAAGCAGGGGCCCAAAAAATAAGTTTGGCCTTGGGCCCCCCAAATCCTTAGGATACCCTTGTCCCTAATGACACTAGAGGATTGTTGTTGGCTATATCACCCCGAACTTTACAGCCATTACTTCATGGCCCTGTAGATACGCCTCATCTCCAGAGCTCAACTTGCCATAATGTATGCAGTAACAGGGGCAGCTCCTCCTTAGTGGCGGAGGAGCATCGCCCTACTGCCTGGCTCAGAGCCAGCAAATAAAAAATAAAACAATGTTCTAGCATCGTTTTATTTTTCATTTAGCAGCTGAGAGCCAGCTTGTGCAGGGAGTGGCACGGAGGAGAAGTGCTTTGTGCACTCCCTAAGTGCACATATGTGTTTGGCCGGCCGTCTCAGGCCAACCAAAACACACATGCCCACTTAGGTTTTCCTGTACAAAAGGGGGTGGTGATGGACGGAGCATCAGAACCAATCAAACACTCACACCCAGTCAACAGATCTGGGTTTGATCCATCACCGTTCTTTAGCCCACTCTGCCACCCCAGTTTAGACATGGCCATATGCAAATCAGTCTGACCCTGTGCCTCATGGGAACAGTCCAGCCTGAACTGCCAAGCCATGCCTTCCCTGGACCGGAAACAAGCTTCCTAGGACCGGTTTCTGGCATTTCAGCCGTCTTCAGCCAGGCTTGCTTGAATCCAGTGGCAAAGTGAGCAAGGGACTCAACGTCTGAGCATACCCTGCCAACTTATGGCGAACAAAGCAGTACAAAAGGGGGTGGTTAGGATTTCCTAGCCCGGCTGCATTGAACAGCCGGGCTGGAGAAACCCCCACAGACTCCCTGGCTTGAGCGGAGCTTCTTTTCGGACCACTCAGTCCAATCCCTGCACTGGTCTCCCAGCAGGAGAGCAGTGTAGGGAATGGATAGGAGTCTGTCCCAGGGGCTGCCGGGACAAGGAAGAGAAGAAGAAGTGCGACGCGGGAGGCGGCCGGCGGTTGAAGATAAGTTATTTTATTTTTTATATATTCTGACACCCCCAGCGAACCCCCTCGTGACTCCCTACAACATTCCTTACTCCCGCCCCGGCCACCCCTTGCTTGTGGTGGTCG
The DNA here is from genome assembly GCF_964204655.1 of Triturus cristatus. Classification (NCBI taxonomy): domain Eukaryota; kingdom Metazoa; phylum Chordata; class Amphibia; order Caudata; family Salamandridae; genus Triturus; species Triturus cristatus. Next base: position 589,864,231 of record NC_140592.1, on the reverse strand, counting down.
CAACTGTACAGAAATTCCTTTAGAGTGGAGGTTAAGGGCTACTTTCATTGACTAAGGTATCCAGAGTCCTTGCTTCCCTTAAAGCCGGCATAGAGGCGCAGCATAACAATTTCTTACAGGGACATATATGATGTGCTGCAGAGAAATAATGCACCCAAGTACTAAGCCAGACCTTTCAGAACTGGAATATTTAATTGGTTTTCTTCTGAAATGCCTATAGAAGCTAAGGCCCTTAAGACAATATTTTTCAAAATGTGTTTCATCCCATTAAATAATGTTCAGAAATTATCTCAGAGAAATCTAGCCTTGCTAGATCTGATTGGTCTGTAGAGTACATTACTGCTATTGAAACATTGTCTAGTTCCCACTTGCCAACTACCAGTTCAGCCATGATTTCACCTAACGCTAAAACCCTTTTAAATGGCACCACAGTTACGTCACTTTCGTCACTTTCCACTGTTCTGTTTTGGCACTGAAACTATGGGGCCTATTTAACAAATAATCAAGCAGCACAGCAAGTCACTTCCCTGTGCTGTGCTGCGCTGTGCTTCGTGATAGGGAAAGGGCAGGAACACACTGTACTTTATATATGGACATTCCTGTAATTTCCCAGCTCTGGAGCACAATTAGCTCCCTAGAGCAAATGTGGCCAAGGTGCAAGGGTGCCTGAATTGTAAGCAGGATCGTTTTTATGCAGGAAGGGACACCTTCCTGCTCAAAGAAAATCCCCCGAGACATTTTTTTCTTTAGAGGAAAAAAACGAGAAGAAATAAACATATTTCTCCTCGTGGCACCTCCCCTGGTGAGGCGTAGCATTTTGATGCATTACCAGGTTAACCATTGTTGGTAAATCTGGGAATGCACCCACACTCCACCCATGCAACGCTTCCCTGGGGTAGAGTAATGCAACACAGCGATTTGTGCTGCATTGTGTAACACTTGATTTATCAAGCCATGCAGGGCCACGCAAGGTGGCCTTGCGTGGCTTGATAAATCTGACTTAGGTTTGGCGTCGCCCTTGCGCCCCCTTCAGTGATGCAAGGGCAACGCAAAACCTTCATAAATATGCTCGTCTGCCTTTTCTCTGCTCTCTCAAACACAATATAAATATTTTCCTAAATGTTTCTGGGGTTATGGAGCTTACTTCGGATATATAACCTCACTCTAAATCCTCTCCACATTTGATTGAAATAAAAATTGGACTCAAAACAACAGGAAAAAAAAGAACAAATTAAAGGGGTCGCCCACTTCCCTCGTCCCAGTCCTCCCCCAAACCATGCCGCCACAATAGAACGAGTCAATCAGGACAAACTGACTCCATAACAATAACTTCTTGCATAATACACCTCCGTTGTCAAGGCTTATATCCTGTATGTCCAGGTTCAGTGTGTCGGTTTAATATGCCCACATGGTCCATACTTATCACGTTGTATTTTCCCAGAGCCTCCCAAATTTTAGTGAATTTCTGCTGGCAACCTCCCGCATTATATACTAGTTTTTCTATAGCCATACGCCATTCTTCCACTGAGGGATATATTGAGCCTTCTAAAGGGGGCTATATCTCCTTTGGCAACCACCAACCCCAACCAGAGCACCGTTTATTTATATCTGTTTGTATCTAAGTTTGCATTTGTATGTAAAAGGACCATCTTCGGATCAGGGTTCAATTTTCATCCTAGCACAGAACCTAGGCATGAGATCACTGTCTGCCAGAAATAACTCCATATGGTGAGAAGGACTTCACCATCCTGTGAAGTCCAACGAAGGCAGTAAGGGGAAGGTGCCACGCCTATTATCCACAAAATGCGTCTTGTGAGGTGGACTCTATGCAGATAGTACAATGGAATGAGCTTGAACCTGGAGGACACTGCTGTTTCCCTCAAGGATACCCTGGCTTTCCCCCATTCTTCGTCCCTGAATCTCTCTCCCAAACCACCCTCAATGACCCAACGGAATCCGCCATGTTGTTCGTCAGGGATCTGTAGATTTGTTAAGAGAGTCTCATTGGTTAGTCAGTGCTTCGCTGCTTTTCTGATAGGTGTGTGCTATATAAATGCCCATACATACACATATAAGTCACATCTCAGTGCTCAATTTGTTCCACCTCAGCACTCATTTTTGGGAATGAAAACTTATTTTTTATCACCAGCCTTTTTACCCAGAAAAAGCAAGAGAAAGGCACAAACAGAAAGGAGGAATACAATAAAACAGGAATGAAATAAAGCATGCACGAGTAATATAAAGGTATTACAAGTTTAGGGTGGTAGAAGAAAGTAGACTAGGTGCATTCAAGAGTTAGCGGTGCTATTTGGAATCCAGGAATTCTGTGGCACTGGCAGTAGGCACCTAAGAAAAAACTTTGGGCCCCTGAACATACTTAAAAAAATAATTTTAACCACTTTTTATGTTAGCAAATCTTTGCTCACAGTAGCACCTATATAAGTTGTACTTGAAACAGACCAAATGATCAAAATTGCTTTCAACAGTTTACTATCCCTGATTTTTGTTTTTTGATTGGGTATCTGTGTCTCCAGCACTTTAATTGTATTTCATCTGAATCTTCCCAAATATAGGTCCTAAAGAAAATCTCAATGTTGTTTTGGTAATCATAAGCACATTTTATAACCATTCTTCAAATGAGAACATTTCTAACATTACTATTTCTAAGACAAGAGTGTCTAATGTAGATGCAGCAGGAGGGCCAGGTCGATCCCAGATTGTCAAGTTAGCATCATTATGTTGAATGTAAATGTATCTAGTGTCACTATCCAGAAAACCTAACAAAGAACCGAAATTCATGTGCCTGTGTTGGACAGCCTGTTCTAAGATAACATAATGTTAAAATATAAAGTGTTAATTTAAATGTGTCATGTATTGAGGTTCAACACATAAAGGTAAGTATTTCCACTGTAGGGTTCACCATTGTCATTGAGGTGACAATGTAATGGTGAAAAATAAATATTTAAAAAATTACTCTTAATATATTGTATATTATGTGTGGGATTTCACCGATAAGTATCCCAAAAAAACAGCATCTGAGAAAACGAACATGGGCAAAACTAGTTAATTTGATACATTTGCAATAGAAAAGCACATACTGTGTCACAGGTGTTAGATGGCAGAATGTTATTGAGGCATGGATTCTGTTCTTGGTGCTGGTTCCATGGCCATCGGATGTCTGCGGAGCCAGGGCTGTGAGCCGTGGGCTTCCTCGAAGCATTGTCTCACTCCAGTCTCCACAAATGGCTGTTTCTGAGCAGATGCCACATTTATGTCACTGTCTCCTCCTTTGTGACATAGTGAAGCTGGTTATGTCATAAAGAGATGACTTAGCAAGCTTTCCTTAAATGGAGACACAGCCAGGTAGGGATATGCAAATCATGTAAATGGGTGGTGTGACATCATAATAAGGGCTGGACTTGGATGCTTAGCAAGTCTAGCAGCTGGTGAGGACTATAAAAAACCTGTGATCAGACTACCCAGTAAGTTCTATGATGATTTCTTAGTGCTGGCACCTGTGCATCAAGTATCAAGTAGACATCTGGCTATTCCCTGGTTGAGGGGGCAAACATAATTCGAGAACATCAGTGTTCCATGCAATTTGGGTGGTCTCCTGCGAAGAAAGTATGAGGCGCTTTTTGAAGGATTTCACATAATTATCAAGGTGGATGGTGGTTTTGGAAATGTATTGTGGCAGGCACTAAGCTCATAGACATCTTGATTGAATGATTAGCAAGTGGCTACTGCCACCAGAGCATAAAGGCACACATCACTAAAATGCATTCAGACTGAGGAGCTGCAGAAAAGGCAATGTCTAAAAGATACTGTGGCTATGGGTGTTCAACGAAGATCCATCATGAAGGGAATCATGACCGCTTTTCAGGATATTCACATGATCTACATCTACATACAATGGCTTTAAGTGAAAACTTTTTAAAATAATTATTGTTAGTCTGAAAATCTGTTATGGCTGTAGCCTTGGTGCAAGATTGTCAAACATCTACTGGATTTTTTTCACAATTAACATTTGAAATACTGTACCAGATTTTTCAAAGATAATATTCTTAGCGTCAGATTAAAAATCAGGAACTTGTGACCAATCCTAAGACCGACAACACAATTTTTGGACGATTCTCATTCCGATTTATTATACGTAAATTTATCCTGTATAGATTTTCTGAAAATCTGACAGAGATGCAGTCCTCATGCACCACCATTCCACCCCAATAGTATAGAAAGCCATCAACGTCTATGGAATAGTTGGTGACAAAGAGCAAAAATAGAAAATACGATTTGTGGCCTCTGTATGAGAAGACGAGATGTCCATATCTTATGCATGTCGAATGTCATGTATTTCTCTGCAGTTGAAACATATACATAGAGCCCCCCAACTTCACCAACCTAGGAAGGCTCAGGAGATCATTTTGAAGTTTTTCATGTGACATAGGCACTGGGGCTACACCAGACTAGCCCTATGATTATTTAAAGAAACATGAAGAAAAGCTAAGTTACAGAAGACTCAAGGCTTTTTGTTTCTAACTATTCATTTTGCTCATTATTTGGCAGTAATGTATTACATAAGCTTACAGTAGCTTCCAGTCTTTTGAGAAGATTATTTATTGTAAGGGTCATTTACAATTTACTCCAAGTTGTACTAATTCCTTTCAGATGGGATTTAATATACTGCTGTCCCGGCCCAGCATTTAATTACTTTTGCTCCTATCATCTAGTAAACCTGTCAAAAGGCAGTCAGTCATTCATTGAAGATTGTAGATTTAATTCAGATTTCCCGCAAAATAAACCATATATTTATTTTACAGTATTCATCCATAATCTCTTTTGAGTCTTAATAACAAAGTGGACATAGAATTGAAAAGCAAATAGTAGATTTTGTGGTGCCAGTTCTTAAGTAATATTGTACTATAGGTGACCTTTCTACTGTTCCAAACGCACACTTTAAAAGCTTTGATTTCATGCAGCAAAGAGTCGGATCTGACACATATAACCTTATTTTCCACTTAAGATATGTATATATTGCATTTTATAAAACATTAATCTTCTGCTTATGTATAAGGTAGATCTCTTATTAAAGAAAAGAGGCTGCTGGTGCTATTTAGAATGGTCAACTACATTTATTAAAGTGTTATTCTGCTAAAAAAGTAGATACATCACCTAAATAGAGACCAGATGGTCTAACCTAGTCTTGAAATCATGTCTTGAAAATCAAACATGCTAATGCCCAAGGATCGAAACATAGCATGTAAATTGACAAGTAAGTAATGCAATAAATAGATGATTACAAATTCAACACTTGCTTCTTTAATATTTTGGCCTGTGGAAGACAATTTGAAAATACAGTAGAGCCGATGATCAATTAGCAACAAACAATAAAAGGTGGTGAGTTAACACTGTTTAAAGAGCACCAAGTTTGAAATTAAGCATGTATTCCTTTCACAAATTATCCTAGAGGCAACAGATAAACATAAATTGCATTTCAGTTTTAAGGGTTTAGTATTTCAAAGCCAAAACTGACCAACATGTAATTATCATTCTGTTAAATACTTTTTCAAAGGTTGTTGAATGTGAAAGAGTGCATCTTTTTGCATGGTCAACCTCATTTTTTTGTGGACTAATGATGCTGTTTTTTCAAACTCTGCACACTTCGGCACAGCTATCCGACCCCCGATTGACTACGCTCTGACTCCAAAACACATTAAAACTGGCTTACTCTTGATTGTCATGTTTACCTTTCTAGTAAACTCACAGTATACCTGCATAGCTTACTCATGCAGCTTTTAAACCTGCAGGCAACCATGTAAAACCATGTCAAAATAAACCTTTTTCACATGAAAGAACCCTAGCTTTAAATGTTAATTAGGCCACCCCTAATAAGGCCTTGTAGCCACAAGGCAGGATGCCTGGTATTTGAAAGTAGTACATGCAAGAATTTAGTGTTGGCATGTACATACAGTGACTAGCCTCCAAAAGCTTTTTTACCTATAAAAGGACAGTACATGCCCTATGAGGAAACCTAAAGTTCAGAACACAATAATAAATCTGCTATCTTTGATTTGGGACACACTACCGGAATATTTCAAACACTATTTTTAATGTTTATTGAAAATCAAACTCAGTAGTGAAGTGGGTTTTTCATAATTATTTAGGGAAAGTGACTTTTAAAAAGTTATACTTTGTCTCCCTGAACCTCCAGTAGACAATTAGCATTATACTACCAGCAGCTGACCATTATCTGTTCGCTCTTCCTCTGAATGAAGTGTGAAAACTGCTTAGTTGTTTTTGAAGAAAGACCTGGATGTGAGGAATGTTACACCTTTCAGGCTGGGAAGGGCAGCTGGGGAGGATTCAGAAACATCATTAACTTGAAAGAGGCCAGGGAGTTGATTTCCCATGCATACTTAAGGGCCTCATTTCGATGTCGGGCGGAATTCCTTCCGGCTGACACCGACTCGGTCATGGGACTGACCAACACCCGGTCGGTGGTCCCGATCAGCCCATTGTAATGCGACCAAACACGGTCACATTGCACTTTTCTCAATGGGAGCTTGTGTTACGGCCGGAAACCAGATCTCATTGAGAAAAGTTCATCCCTGCACCCCCTGGCAGGCACATCAGTTATCAACAGGGGGGCACCGTTGCAGAAAGGAAAAGGCCAGTACCTAAAGACTGCCAAAATCCTACATTGTAATGTCAAGGGCGGAAATGCCCCCCCCCCCTCCTTTAGATTACAGGCCGGATTCTGACTGGCTGACAACTCCCCGAGCCCATCGGAAGCCAGCCGGAATGACTAGCAGGTTTCGTTTACAACCGCCTCAATCGTAATGAGGCGGTTGTAAGGTAAACTGACCAGCCCATTACGATGAAGCCGTAAAGGCTCTAACCAAGGTTTGGAGCCTTTTACAGCCGCATCTTAATCGGCCCTCTAAGTGTGAAGGGAGGCTTGTAGAATCAAAGCCTTCATTCCCTGGGCTGTCGGTAGCCCTTTTGGCACCAGGCCACTGTGGGGAAGAGCTGGCACCAGAACTAGTTCGGTATAGTTGAAGTGGGGACTGCTAATTCTCCTAAACACACCTCTAGCTGGCACAGCAGGAGCTTCCAAGGGCAGAAAGATGCTGACATCTTGAATTTGCCTCAGAATAGTATACTGTGGGATAATTTACAGTAAGGATGTGCTGCAAAAGTGAAAAGAGTTGGCTCTGGAAGGTTTTTTCTCATTGGTTAGGGAATGTCCAGAAGTCACCCCCACCCACTGAGTAGTAAATCCTACAAAAGTGGTCCGTCACCCGCTAACTCCACAGAACACTCGCTGGACTGAATAAAAAGAAGAAGACTAGACTTACTGTTTGAGGCCTTTGTGGAGACCTGAAGGGTATGAAATTATCCCACTTGTACCAAGGTCTGAGGAGTGGACTCCAAGTGTCTGTTAGCTAACCACCTATGTGGCTATAATGGCACAATAAGCTGCAAGAGGTCTTTTTCCTGACGTTACCAGCTAACTAGTACCTACTGGACCTAGGCTGGACCCTACTAGTGATCTTTGCTGGAGTGAATTCTGACCCCTAAAATGCTGTCCATGAGCACCTGAGAGCCAAGACGTGGCCAAGAGGAGTGCTCCAGACGTCTGGAAAGTTGGAACTTAGAAAATGTTTGAACTTTCAAGACCCCCAGAGCTTCAATGGGACCTCTTGGCAAAGGTGTCTGGCTTACAGCTCCCAGGTTTTCCCCACTGAAGGAATCTGAGCTCCTAAAAAGGTCCAAAGATAAAAATCTTCACCGACTGAAGGCATGAAAGGTATCTGCCTGCCAAGAGGACTTCGATGGCCATGAAATTAGAAAACGAAGGCTGCCCCTGTTGCAGAGCTTCACTGGAGAGCGTGTCCCATGTTTTGTTTGCGTGCCCAGCTTATTCTATCGCCAGGTTCAAATGGTTAAAACCAATTTGCAAATCCATGGGCACACATGGCCATAGGGTCACCCTGCGTATCCTTAAAACTGATTCAAGTATGCTTTTTACTTGTGGGGTGGCTAAGTTTTTGAGTCACGCCTGTATTATTAGACACAAAGCTTTGACGGGTTCTCATATGCCGAGTGACAAGTAATAATGGCAGTCCCTCCCCACCTTACATTTATTGCAATATGTTGAAGAGTTTTTTTTAGGGGGGGGGATAATTACAAAGACTGTTCGGAATTATTCCCCACACGTCCTCGGGTCGGAAAATGTGTCCGACACGTCCTCAGACGATTTACCGTACAAATGTGAAAAGTGAAGTCCGACCGCGGAATCACGGTCCATCCCGTGCGTCCAATGTTACAACCGGATGGAAAAAAAACCGTCCGCACCGAACACCCATTGCAACCATGGAGACATGTGCCCGCATACTCGCCGTACCCCCCCCAGCCCCCGTATGTACGTGCCGACCCCCCCCAGCCCCCGTACGTACGCGCCAACCCCCCCAGCCCCCGTATGTACGCGCCGACCCCCCCCAGCCCCCATACATATGCGCCGACCCCCCCCCCAGCCCCCGTATGTACGTGCCGACCCCCCCAGCCCCCGTATGTACGCGCTGACCCCCCCAGCCCCCGTACGTATGCGCCGACCCCCCGTGTATGTATACACCCGTGTACGTGTCGTACCCACCGTGTATGTACACCCGTGTACGTGTCGTACCCCCGTGTATGTACACCCGTGTACATGTCGTACCCCCGTGTATGTACACCCATGTACGTGTCGTACCCCCCGTGTATGTACACCCGTGTACGTTCGAGTCGTACCCCCACCCGTGTATGTACGGTGCGTACCCCCAGCGCGTAGCGCTGGGGGTACGCACCGTACATACACGGGGGTACGACACGTACACGGGTGTACATACATGGGGGGTACGACACGTGCACGGGTGTACATACACGGGGGGTTCGACACGTACACGGGTGTACATACACGGGGGTACGACACGTACACGGGTGTACATACACGGGGGGTTCGACACGTACACGGGTGTACATACACGGGGGTATGACACGTACACGGGTGTACATACACGGGGGGGTACGACACGTACACGGGTGTACATACACGGGGGGTTTGACACGTACATACGGGGGCTGGGGGGGTCGGCGTGTACGTACGGGGGCTGGGGGGTCAGCGCGTACATACAGGGGCTGGGGGTGGGTCGGCGCGTACATACGGAGGCTGGGGGGGTCGGCGCGTACATACGGGGGCTGGGGGGGTCGGCGCGTACATACGGGGGCTGGGGGGGGTCGGCGCGTACATACGGGGGCGGGGGGGTACGGCGCGTACCGGGCCATCTACTCTGGTCGTTTCGCGCCGTACTTCTCTTTTCCTGCACTTTTTGGGTGCCGTGAAAATATCGCCATCCGGACTGCTGTCGGTTCGAATCGTACTTCCTGGGTCGTGAAACGCTGCCTGAAAGCGTCCAGACGTCACGTCGCAGCATTCCCGGATCACATTCGTACGCATATTTTCGTCGGTCGGTGTTTTGTACGATTCGTACGGAAATGGTGTTTCCGTGCGAATCGTAATTCCATGTTTGTAAAGTTTTCCGACCGGGTACGAGTCGGACGGAGAAAACTCTCCGACCGACGGTTCGTACCCGGTTTTTACCGGATCGTAATCGGCACCAGAGTGTCCTATTTTTGAGATACATTCTCATTGTATGTGAGTGTTTTTTGCAAAGTCTTTATATACCCATATTCTACATAAAACAGCTTGGCGTTTTTTTTTAATGCTTCTCCCCCCATTGTTTCATATAGCCCTGTGTTTACAAATCTTAAATTTCACTCAGGACTTATTTCTTTTACTAGTATCCTTCGTTTTATATACAATCTCTTATGAATTTAGCAATTCAAAAATCTGGCTTAATCATGTTTTAATTAACTTGATGTGATTCATTGTATAATCTTATTGCGTCTGTAAGTTTGTTGCACACTGCTTTTATGATACTAGTGATGGAATAAAGCATATATTTGATATATTAATTAGAATTTCTCCATTTGGAGCTTTCCCAGCAGGCCCTCCATCAACAGCTATCAGACTTTAAGAAGATTTTGCAGAATACACCCTTGAGCATTTGCCGCCATTCAAGATTTTCGACTTCCATTTCAGAGACTAAGTTAAAAGGTAAAATCTTTGAATTTGGTGTATCAAAATAATGCTCCTTCGCAGTCAGCCTGAAATCATGCCTAGGTGCCAATCAACTATGAATAGTAACTTCTGTTTGGTGCTTTACTTTTTCTTGGTGCCCCTCCTCTTATTTCTTTAAAAATTAATTTCTCGGGAGGAGCCAAGATGGCGACCGGGACGGCAGCGTAGACTCCCGGCTCCGTGAACCTCCGCATCCCGCACTGATATCCTGCATGAGATCCTCAGCCTGCGCTATGCGCTCGTATTTGTGAATGGGAGTGGCAACCGACCGTGTGACTCCGAAGTTTCTGGCGGCGGTACCGCCGGAGAAATGTGCCTTTGAAATTTGCGGCCCGTGCAGCCCCGGAGCCAGGACCTCGAGTGGACGCCTTGGCCGGGTGGCAGTTCAACAACAGCGGCCTGTGGTGACTGGGTGGAGTCGGACCACCGGAGCGGTGCACACCTCGGCCTACCTTTCGCCGTGGTCGTTCCTACCGCTAAACGTAGCGGACTGAGTGCATGCCCGGGGTGGCAATTCTGAGATTCTCCGGCGATTGCCCCTGCCTTCGACGGTGAGCTGCCCGGACGCCGCCCGTAACTCGCCCTGATTCTCGCGGGCTGCTCCCGGATTTTCGCGGGCGCTGGTCCGTGGTGGGGACGACTGTTGCCCGTGACCATACAACGGATACATTTTTGCCTGCCCCCGGAACCCTGTTTCCAGCGACGTGGACCTTGAGGCGCTTGTCCCTGGGTCCCGGTCCCAATACGGGTCGGGCCTACCCGGCGGCCATCTTGTTATGATGAAGCCTACCATCCTGTCCACCGGGTCACAGCAGGATTGGGAGTGTGTGACTTTTGGGAGTGTGGCGGAGCGATCGCAGAGAGCTGTGCTGGGGTACGGCGACCTCCTCGAGGCTCTCGGTGCCCTTCATTCCACCTTGATTCATGGCATCGGGGTCTTGGGGAGTAAGCTCGATGGTGTGGCATCAGCGTCGGGACGGTTGCGGCTTGCCTGTCCTCAGGTACACAGGGACTTCCCACACTGCACACAGGAGGACAATGTCGCGGCCACCCCTGAGATTAGTGAACAGCTGGAAACTCCGGACAGTATGCTTCCGTGTGATCGGCTGGCTGTGGGTCTGATCTGTTCCGGAGGTATTGGACCTGAGTGGGAGGTGGTGGCCTCGTCCCGTGCACGGCCTCCGGCGACCCAGGGAAAATTCAAGCAACAGTTGTCTACGTTGGCTGATTCCGCCTTCCTGGACCTTGTGTGCAGTGCAGATCCTGGGGCAACACTGGGAAAGATGTCCCTTCATGATGCGGACTGTGTTGGTACTCAGAGACTTCCACCCCACCTGTGTGCGTCGCTTCCCGGTCGTTTTTGGACACTCCTTTACCTTGTAACATTGGACATGGCGCTGGGTCGAGGGGTATGCATGGGCAGATTTGCAAAGAGTGGTCAAGGATAAGGCTGATCCTTCAGGGGTGGTCATCTAGTACACGGGCGGGCTCAGGGGTTGCGTGCTCTCATGGCATAGCTATTAGTATAATTGGTGCATAATGCTCCCCATCTTTCTTTGACATGGTCGATTCTGTGCTGCTTACTGTTTGCTTTGGAGGAAACTTACCGTGCGGGAGGGAGAAGCCGGGGGCATGTTTTGAAGGCCCTCCTCCAGTTTATTAATACTCTCTCTACCCCCCGTCTGGTGGGGTTCTTTACTTACTCCCTTTTCTCTGTTCTTCTATATTTCGGGTCTAGTTCCAGGGCGACAGGCACACTGCTGGGGGGGGGGGGCCGTACTCATCTGCAGAGGTGCAGGGTGGGGGGTTGGGGAAGGGGATTCTTCAGTCTTTACCCCTTTTTTTTCCATGGCCTCCTTTTTCTTCTCTGATTCTTCTTTGTTTTTCTTTCAGGGATCAGCGTGGTACAACTCCTTTGTTGTGAATCACTGCTTTTTCATGTGTGCCACAATTTCCGGGGTGTTTTTCTGGGCTTTAGGGCATGGGACTGCAGGCGCAACTGGTCATGATACTTCTCTACATCCTGCACTTCCCGTCTTAGCGCCATTGACTCGATAGATTGCCGTTTATTGTTTACGTCTCTTATTCTGCCTGCCATTTTTCGCTGCTGGGAAATTGTTTGGCACCTGATCCTTTTGTCTTTCCCTATTATAAAATGAAAGCCTTCCTAATCCTGGTGTCCTACTTGCGCCGTTCACTGGCCGAGAATATATTAGCATGGAGATTCTGCTCCCCGAGGTTCTGCCTGTGTTAACATTGGATCTCTGTTGCTTTGATTGCTTAGCGGCCGGCCCCGGGGGGTTGTAGGCCCGTACTTGTTATTGGTTGAAATGTTAATAAAGGTTTTTCAAAAAAAAAAAAAAAAAAAAAAAAAATTAATTTCTCCAGTTCTTATTGGATTTTTGTCATTTTGGTCATTAAAATATTCTTTATTTTTATAAATTCATTGTGGAAATTTGATTACGTTGACTTCTGACTTTCTAACTGTTTTTGCTCCTAAATACTATATATATCTTCAACCAATTTACCGATGATGGTAATGGAAAATATGGGGCATCAGTTTGTCAGACCAAACATGTACAGAAGCCCAGTGCTCCGTTCCTTGGGTCAGCCGTCACAAATTCCCAAAAACCAACAGACTCCTAGAAAATGAGAGAGGCATTCTCCTTTATTATATAACCTTTTAATAAATGTTACTTTGTATATCAGCGTCTTGGTAAATAACTTGACATTTTTGTATTTTAATTGATTGTATACTCCAGCAGCTTCCAATGTTCTTAAAAATGATTCTTAATTCACCTTATCAAAACACATCCAAAACGCAGCCAACGCCTTTCATTCCACAAGAGGGAACTTGCTCAGGGCTCTAGAGATAACACCTGATCTCCTTCTCCTATTCTAATTATCCATATCTTCCATGGATTTATCAATTTACACCCACAGAATTGCTAAAGTTTCCAAGTTATAATTACTTAAACATCTTCTTGGGTCAATGCCCAACGGCCATGAACAGGTTGTCCGTTTTTCGGTATCAACCGACTTCAACTGGGGGGAAAAAAACATACTTAAATATGCCTTTTAAATTAAACATATTGACATTTTGACACTAGATAGTGGCATTGTCACACCTTTCAAGTAAATAACAAATACTGCTTCACTTACTGACAAACACCCAAAGCATTTTGCAATCCAACTCAGGGCTTGAAGATAAAAATTATCCTCCAGTCAATCTTCACTACTGACAAGAGTTAATTTCTATTCAAATATGAATGCCCCATCTGGCACAATGTATCAGCTAATTGGATAATCAATCAATTAAAATGTGCAAAAAGATTGGTTCAAATGAGCTGGGCATTAAAAGTAGAAAGAGGCTCCTTTCTTCAATATTGCCTATGAGCTCTTCCTGCAGTTGAAAGTAATGAGTCAAAGGTTTTTTTGTTGCTTATTGGCAGAGAAGTGCACAATGAGGGGGAGAGAGGAAAAGCAAAGTAGGGTTCAATGGGAATCCAGGGTCTAACACAGCTTGAACAGACAATAACAACTTTCATCACGATCGGGTAGTAGGCTAAATGTGTATGAGGGTGTTGTGTGTCAGCAAGTCTGGCACCCTTTGCTGGAGGTTGGTTTATTGGTAAAGCATTCCCTTTAACTGCTGTACCGCTTTGATAGGGAGCAATAGAGGGTATATCCAGGGCCACTTGAAATTTGCAATTGCACTGCCACAGCGATTTTTGCATGATTATAGATTTGCCGCATTTGCCACATCATTAATTTGCCACATAATCTTCAGATTTTAACACAGGAAAATATTTCCAGGTTAAACAGATCAAAAAATACTAAAAATACAGCGACACATGTTGCCGCATAGTGGAAGGCCGTTTGCCAAGCTGGACTGGTCACCTTTCTGTTGCTTATTGCCATATTGGGGTGTTAAAATGGTACTAATGAGGTGCAACCAATGCCCATACAGTGTTACCAAGTTTAAAAATGATGACATAATGAAGTAATACTATTACAAAATGTGCCACATTATGCCGAATATTTTACCTTTTCTTGCTGCATAATTTACTCAACCCTGCCGCATAATTTGACTCTCTCCTGCCACATAATTCCAGTGTCCATGGATATAGCCAAAGGCTGAGCTCTGCTGGTGTTGGAAGAAGGATAGCACTCAAAGGTTAGGTCATTCAGTCAATAGGACTTAAGACAGTTAGAAATAGAAATCTATAAAAAAAATACGAAGAATGAGCACCAGAGTGCCCAGGGGCCTCCTGAGCATTTTGTATGAGAACAGGCCTGCGCTAAGGAAATGCCTCCATTTCAGTCTGCAACTTGTCCTGGTACATTGCAGCATAGGCAGATGACTGTTTTTATTGACAAATATTTGGATGAAGTTCATAAATTGCGCAACTGTACTAGAGAAGAACACTTTTGTGTGTAAGTGTAGGGGCACAATGGGATTTTTACACTACTATGGTACCATGGTCGATATATAAAGCTCCCAATCTATTTAAGGGAACTTGGCCATTTAGAGTTTCACATCTCTCCTTGGGCCCAATCGCATCACAACACTCTCCATGCCCTTGAGTAATATGCAAAGTGACTGGTCCTGGCTCACGAGTTTATGAATCTGCAGATACTCTTGAATATGTGGGACATTCTGCACAAGCAAAGGGGTATTAGGAGCACCCTTCCAAGCCTCAGGAGTACACCTCATACCCTGCAGAGGAGTATAGCTACTACTCTCTCCAGTCTCAAGATGGGTGAGTTGTGAAATGCTTGCCGAAGATGTGTTTGTGTCCAGTAGGCATAACCCAGAAAATATTGATGAAGTCACACTACCACTGGGTAAAAAGAAATATTGGGTGTTTATATAGCAAAAGCATGAGGCCAAGAAAAGTGCTCTATTGACAAAATATCTGGTCGTGGAGTCCGAACCTCGGCAGGGGCAAATTCTATTATTTTTTTAAAATTGTTTTTATTTAACAAGAAAACAAGTCGACAATGCAGTTTACAAGAAAGAGAGTATACATTTCGAATCAATTGCCGTTATGGACACAAGTTACACAGGTATTACATAGTAGTTCACAATGGCTATGGTGTAGGCGGTTATCTGGTATTTGAACAGTGGAAGGGATAAAGATATTGCCTTGGTAGGCATTCCATGTATTCCATATGGAGGACCACTTACGGGGGGCATCCACTTGAGACATAAATGGTCTTTTCCCTGAACATGCACCAGTTCAAGTCTGTCTTCCAGGACTCAATTCTCGGTGGCTCACCCGCTCCCCATAGTTGTGACTGGGGCAAATTCTTGATCTGATATCGCCACCTGAGAAAAGGGCTCTATACCGAAGGTTTAGACCAGGAACATTACAGGTTCAGTCCTACACCAAATCCTGGTCCAAGTTTTTCACTTTGAGTGCTGGCATGTGCTGCTGCCCTCTAGGTGGCCAAGAAACACTGATCCACTTTATGCTACTTTATGTCATGACACCAGCCCCCAAAGTTTTATCTTCTTCCCATGTTTTTAAAAAATTGTATGAGGAATTGTAAGGATGCCCTAACTCTTTGGTATAGAACAGACTGGACGGAAATGTATCAGGCCGTAGCATTTTCATATATATATATATATGCTGCATGGAAGGTCAAACGACCAGTCACAAGGCAGGGCTCTGAGAGCAACAACTACAGCTAGATAGGAAAATAAGCTAACCTATCCATTATTTTTGTCCAGAACATCTGGCTCCTAATTGTCTAATCTGCATTTTCACTTTTCAATTGTAATAGCAGCAATTGAGGTTTAGTGTATTTATTTAAAGTCTACCTAGGTTTCATTCTTTATGTGAGGGGTTGGTCCGCATTTGTATCTGACTTGCAAGGCTGCCTATGGTAGTACAAGTCAGTCTCTGGTATTGATATATGTTATTCTAGACCTTTCCTTATAGGAATGCACTTTAGCAGTTTTGTACAGATAAAGCCATCGAGATGGACTAATACTTTTGAACCACCAATTAAAGAGTCGCCTTATATGATTAACACCTGTAGCACTTTACTTGCTCTTTTCACAGTTAATAACACTACTGTTTGCCCGTTTTTATCCAATAGAATTTTTGTTTAATAAGGTAAATGCCTTCATTATCTTAGTAGATATGCTATTTTTATTTTGGTGGTACAAAAGGGGGTGGTGATGGAGGGAGCATCAGAACCAATCAAACACTCACACCCAGTCTACAGATCTGGGTTTGATCCATCACCGTTCTTGAGCCCAACTTATGGCGATCAAAGCGGTACAAAAGGGGGTGGTGATGGACGGAGCATCAGAACCAATCAAACACTCACACCCAGTCAACAGATCTGGGTTTGATCCATCACCGTTCTTTAGCCCATTCTGCCAGCCCAGTTCAGTCATGGCCATATGCAAATCAGTCTGACCCTGTGCCTCATGGGAACAGTCCAGCCCAAACTGCCAAGCCATGCCTTCCCTGGACCGGAAACAAGCTTCCTAGGACCGGTTTCTGGCATTTCAGCCGTCTTCAGCCAGGCTTGCTTGAATACAGTGGCAAAGGGAGCAAGGGACTCAACGTCTGAGCATACCCTGCCAACTTATGGCGAACAAAGCGGCACAAAAGGGGGTGGTGATGGACGGAGCATCAGAACCAATCAAACACTCACACCCAGTCAACAGATCTGGGTTTGATCCATCACCGTTCTTTAGCCCACTCTGCCACCCCAGTTCAGTCATGGCCATATGCAAATCAGTATGACCCTGTGCCTCATGGGAATAGTCCAGCCCAAACTGCCAAGCCATGCCTTCCCTGGACCGGAAATAAGCTTCCTAGGACCGGTTTCTGGCATTACAGCCGTCTTCAGCCAGGCTTGCTTGAATCCAGTGGCAAAGTGAGCAAGGGACTCAACGTCTGAGCATACCCTGCCAACTTATGGCGAACAAAGCGGTACAAAAGGGGGTGGTGATGGACGGAGCATCAGAACCAATCAAACACTCACACCCAGTCAACAGATCTGGGTTTGATCCATCACCGTTCTTTAACCCACTCTGCCACCCCAGTTCAGACATGGCCATATGCAAATCAGTCTGACCCTGTGCCTCATGGGAACAGTCCAGCCTGAACTGCCAAGCCATGCCTTCCCTGGACCGGAAACAAGCTTCCTAGGACCGGTTTCTGGCATTTCAGCCCTCTTCAGCCAGGCTTGCCTGAATCCAGTGGCAAAGTGAGCAAGGGACTCACGTCTGAGCATACCCTGCCAACTTATGGCAAACAAAGCGGTACAAAAGGGGGTGGTGATGGACGGAGCATCAGAACCAATCAAACACTCACACCCAGTCAACAGATCTGGGTTTGATCCATCACCGTTCTTTAGCCCACTCTGCCACCCCAGTTCAGACATGGTCATATGTAAATCAGTCTGACCCTGTGCCTCATGGGAACAGTCCAGCCCGAACTGCCAAGCCATGCCTTCCCTGGACCGGAAACAAGCTTCCTAGGACCGGTTTCTGGCATTTCAGCCCTCTTCAGCCAGGCTTGCCTGAATCCAATGGCAAAGTGAGCAAGGGACTCACGTCTGAGCATACCCTGCCAACTTATGGCAAACAAAGCGGTACAAAAGGGGGTGGTGATGGACGGAGCATCAGAACCAATCAAACACTCACACCCAGTCAACAGATCTGGGTTTGATCCATCACCGTTCTTTAGCCCACTCTGCCACCCCAGTTCAGACATGGCCATATGCAAATCAGTCTGACCGTGTGCCTCATGGGAACAGTCCAGCCCGAACTGCCAAGCCATGCCTTCCCTGGACTGGAAACAAGCTTCCTAGGACCGGTTTCTGGCATTTCAGCCCTCTTCAGCCAGGCTTGCCTGAATCCAGTGGCAAAGTGAGCAAGGGACTCACGTTTGAGCATACCCTGCCAACTTATGGCGAACAAAGCGGTACAAAAGGGGGTGGTGATGGACGGAGCATCAGAACCAATCAAACACTCACACCCAGTCAACAGATCTGGGTTTGATCCATCACCCTTCTTTAGCCCACTCTGCCAGCCCAGCTCAGTCATGGCCATATGCAAATCAGTCTGACTCTGTGCCTCATGGGAACAGTCCAGCCCAAACTGCCAAGCCATGCCTTCCCTGGACCGGAAACAAGCTTCCTAGGACCAGTTTCTGGCATTTCAGCCGTCTTCAGCCAGGCTTGCTTGAATCCAGTGGCAAAGTGAGCAAGGGACTCAACGTCTGAGCATACCCTGCCAACTTATGGCGAACAAAGCGGCACAAAAGGGGGTGGTGATGGACGGAGCATCAGAACCAATCAAACACTCACACCCAGTCAACAGATCTGGGTTTGATCCATCACCGTTCTTTAGCCCACTCTGCCACCCCAGTTCAGTCATGGCCATATGCAAATCAGTCTGACCCTGTGCCTCATGGGAACAGTCCAGCCCAAACTACCAAGCCATGCCTTCCCTGGACCGGAAATAAGCTTCCTAGGACCGGTTTCTGGCATTTCAGCTGTCTTCAGCCAGGCTTGCTTGAATCCAGTGGCAAAGTGAGCAAGGGACTCAACGTCTGAGCATACCCTGCCAACTTCTGGCGAACAAAGCGGTACAAAAGGGGGTGGTGATGGACGGAGCATCAGAACCAATCAAACACTCACACCCAGTCAACAGATCTGGGTTTGATCCATCACCGATCTTTAACCCACTCTGCCACCCCAGTTCAGACATGGCCATATGCAAATCAGTCTGACCCTGTGCCTCATGGGAACAGTCCAGCCTGAACTGCCAAGCCATGCCTTCCCTGGACCGGAAACAAGCTTCCTAGGACCGGTTTCTGGCATTTCAGCCCTCTTCAGCCAGGCTTGCCTGAATCCAGTGGCAAAGTGAGCAAAGGACTCACGTCTGAGCATACCCTGCCAACTTATGGCAAACAAAGCGGTACAAAAGGGGGTGGTGATGGACGGAGCATCAGAACCAATCAAACACTCACACCCAGTCAACAGATCTGGGTTTGATCCATCACCGTTCTTTAGCCCACTCTGCCACCCCAGTTCAGACATGGTCATATGTAAATCAGTCTGACCCTGTGCCTCATTGGAACAGTCCAGCCCGAACTGCCAAGCCATGCCTTCCCTGGACCGGAAACAAGCTTCCTAGGACCGGTTTCTGGCATTTCAGCCCTCTTCAGCCAGGCTTGCCTGAATCCAGTGGCAAAGTGAGCAAGGGACTCACGTCTGAGCATACCCTGCCAACTTATGGCGAACAAAGCGGTACAAAAGGGGGTGGTGATGGACGGAGCATCAGAACCAATCAAACATTCACACCCAGTCAACAGATCTGGGTTTGATCCATCACCGTTCTTTAGCCCACTCTGCCACCCCAGTTCAGACATGGCCATATGCAAATCAGTCTGACCCTGTGCCTCATGGGAACAGTCCAGCCCGAACTGCCAAGCCATGCCTTCCCTGGACTGGAAACAAGCTTCCTAGGACCGGTTTCTGGCATTTCAGCCCTCTTCAGCCAGGCTTGCCTGAATCCAGTGGCAAAGTGAGCAAGGGACTCACGTCTGAGCATACCCTGCCAACTTATGGTGAACAAAGCGGTACAAAAGGGGGTGGTGATGGACGGAGCATCAGAACCAATCAAACACTCACACCCAGTCAACAGGTCTGGGTTTGATCCATCACCGTTCTTTAGCCCACTCTGCCACCCCAGTTCAGACATGGCCATATGCAAATCAGTCTGACCCTGTGCCTCATGGGAACAGTCCAGCCCGAACTGCCAAGCCATGTCTTCCCTGGACCGGAAAGAAGCTTCCTAGGACCCTTTAAAGTGACTAACAATTTAGGGGCCGATTACGATGTCAGTCGGATTGCAACCGACAGCCTATTGTTTGCGATCCAACTGGCATCTTTACATGCAGTCCGACCGCTGCATTATGATGCGGTGGGCGAAGGCATTGGATGGAAAGACCGTTCACGGCACTTTGGACGGGTTCCACGTTGGCACACACCATAATCCCCGAATGACAGCGGAGCCAGAATCAGCTCCGCCGTCAGGATTATAATGGCAGTTTCCGACAGCCATTTCATGTCGGCCTTTCCGACATGAAAAGGCTGGCAGAAAGTGCCTTTGGAGGCCCCTAGCAGGTCCTCCTTCCTCCCTGGCCCTCCGCAATAGGGCCTGGGGGGGCACCTATTGTGCTTCCCTCAAAGTCCCTGTACCATGTGGCAGGCACCACATGATGCTTGCCACACGGTGCAGGGAAGTTTGCAAACCTCCATTCTACAATGGAAGCTTGTGCTGCGGACCTATTCCGCCCGCTGCACAAGCTTCTATTGTAGAATGGATGTTTCAAACTGCCCTATGGGTGGTCACATCCAAATCAGGCGGTCGGAATTGCTGACCTAAGGTCGGGCGCTTCCAATTTGTCTGCCTGACATCGTAATAAGCCCATAGTATCTGTGGGTTGCAGGTCAAAGAGCTTTCAAGTCACTTCAAAACAAATGTGGGTGGTAGAAACTGATTTGGAGGGCGTACATACTCTACAGGCTGGAGGACAGAGTTGCGTTAGGAGCAATAGCTAAATTGCTTCAATTTCAAATAGCACAAATGTAATTGATTCTTAAGTTACAGAATAGGACTGATATATTTTTTAGGATTTAGATCTATTTGATTGATTTTATATAGAAAAACGATACACAACAACCCACCTACATCCATTGGCCGGTGGTGTTTCAGTAGAGGGTAGAAGGCATGCATTGTGTAACAGTAGGAAAGAATAGAAAGTGTGAAATAGAGATGATAGAGGAGGACAAGACTGGAAGGGGGAGGCATGAGGGTATGTGCCTGGTGTCAAAAACTCCCAAAATAGGAGCAGATGCTCTAGCGCTCTGCAGACATCAATGTGGAGGTTAAGCGCAGTATCCGTAGATACCAGGGGCAAGACAGCTCACGGAACTCATCAGACAGATACTATAGGCATGTTTGCCACATCTTGTCGAAGCGGGGAAGTTGATTTGTAGGAACTGCTGTCAGCTTTTCCATCTCCAGTATATCCCATAATTTGTGTAGCCAATCCAAGGGAGCAAGCACTGTTTCTGTACCCCCATCTTGCAAGGAGAATCTGTTTTGCCGCCCCAAGTGCTATTGTGAGCACTCTGCCTCTGTCAGACTGCAGCAGGTAGGTAAGGGGGTTGGGAAGACCCAGGAGTATATAGCTTGGGAATCTAGGTGTTAGAATTGGGAATCTCCAGTTGGCACAGGTATGCACTTGCGACAAGCAGGGACTCTCAATTCTAAGTCAGGATAAGGGGATCACCCTTTCAAATAACCCCTGCTCACCCTTTAGGTAGTGTGGCGCAAGCAGTCAAGACTATTCTCAGGGCGTCATAGGTTAAGCATTTGTGAACACATACAGTAATACAATGACACACCACAAATGGACACCAGTCAAGGTTATATCAAAAATAGGTTTCTTAATGTAAGGCTTAGCACAAGACCAGAATAACGAATAAAATGACCACAGTATTATTTTAAAGTTCAATGTTCTTGTAAAAAGGCTTAAAATACAAAAATAGGCTTCTTTTAGTCAATTGTGCTTCTTTTCAGGTTTTGTACGATTCGTACCTGTGTGTGCGACTCGTCCACATTAAAAACAAGGAAAGTAAGAGTCAAACAATCGGTGCGGACTCCGGGGTCCGTGACGTGCACGCAGCGGTGCGAACAGAACAAAGTACCTTAAGTTCGTGGAGTCCGCGACGGACAGTGCGGGACAAGTTGATGGGTCCAGGTCGTAGTTAGGCAGCGTATTCAGATGCTGGTCGGGTCGCGGCGTCGGGACGCGGCGTTGGTACGGGACCTTCAGGGATACGTGCGGATGGCCCGGATCAGCTTGCAGAGTCCGTGGCGTTCGGCGTTCGAGCCGTACCTTCGGTGCGGATAGGCGGCGACACTTCTCGGCGCCGTACAGCGTACGGGGAGGATCAGCGTACTGAGGCTTCTCGGATCTGAGTACGGCACGGTGCAGTATGTTAGCAGCGTACGGACCGTACCTGCGGGACGATGGAACTTGGGTCCGGCGTACAGGGTTCGGCAGCCAGTGTTGTACGTCTCGAATCGGCGGGGAAGGTTAGGTGCAATGCGGCCTGGAGGGATACAGCGCGTACTAACGCTTTTGGATCAGCGTAGACCCACGGTGCCGGGCGGCAAAGACACGGCTTTGCGGCGGATGGTGTACGAGGCGTACTCGGGCCAAATCCAGCGGGAAACAAGCACAGATCATCCAGGCAACTCAATTTTTGAAGGCAGATGAGTCCAATGGTCCTGGGACTCAGTTCAGGGGGCAAGCTCTTCTTCCAAGCCCTTGGAGAGAGTTGAAAAACAAAGTACAAAGTCTCTTTCAGTCTTTTCCTCTCCTTTCTCAGCAAGGCACCAACTGCAGGCCAATCCCCCAGGTCAGGGGAAGTTACTCCTCCTTCAGCTTCTTCCAGGTCCTTCTGGTCAGGCAGAGTTCCTTCGTGGTTCAATCAGGATCTGCTCTCTCTGGGGGAAATTTAGAATAAAGCGCTCTCCAGGCGCTATGTGGAGGACCAGCACAAAGTCATTGATAGGTCCAGGAACAGAAACAAAAGGTCCCCCAAAGTCCATCAGGCATCCAGGGGCTGGGCAGGGCCCAGGGAGGCAAGCCTTCCCCTGGGCCCCAGCAGCAGCACGCCCCTGGTTGTTTCAAGTTAAGCACAAGAACATTTTCATGGGGTCACAGCCCCTCTTTTATACACCAAATCCTTTGTTCTCAAAAGGTGCAGGGGAGGGGCGAACCAGATGCAACTGGTTCCTGAGCACATTGTTTTGCTCAGCCCCTCTCCCTATTCTCAGAGCAGGCCAGGGTCATTAGCCGCACCCCAGGGGGCGGAGCCAGCATTGTGTGGGGAAAGCCCAGCCCTATTCAAGTCCTAGGTGTACTCCTCCCACTCATCAACCTGCAGAGCTCTCCACCCACCACTGGGGCAGACCCACCCTGACTCCTGGAGCCAGGCACACCAGCCAATCACACGCCAGACAGTCACTGCACATTTATGCCAGTGTCTAGAAGTGGCGCTTCTATACTAGCTACAGTAACACCGCACACATCATTGCGCAGCATTCACTCTCACGAGTTTGCACATATCAAACTCGACCCTGCACTCCCCACGCATCAGGAACTAGCACAGTCACTCAGATCCCCCATGCATTCCTATGGGAGGGCAGGTCAGTCTCATTCAACCACACAGAGCGCACACGCTTTCCACTGGGACACAGTGTGAAAGCGCCTAGAGGCCTAAAACCACTAGTACAACACAGGAAAAAGGCTAGGTTACTGCAAAAAGTTCTAGGGGTGAACTTGCCAGAAGGGCCAAGTCCAACACAACCCCCTTCCAGCCAAAACGCAGGGCAGACCAATCACCACCGTGATGGTCTTCCCTGCTTGGGGCAATAGAACACAGACGCAGGCCCGCACTGCAGGGAAACCCTCAGGTTCTACACCATTCTGAATCAACATGGTTCCATCTTAAAAAAACAACCGAAAAAACTCAGGCCCAACTAGGCTACCCCACTGGTACTACCTAGTTGTCCAGTACCAGGCCCTAGGCCACCCAGATACCACTGGTCCTTGCCAAACCCAGAGTGGGAGGTAGTAACCCCTGGCATACAAGCCATTATCCACTCTCCCTCTCAGTGTAGTTCCCAACTACCACTGATCCTTCAACCTAGGGTCCGCACCCTCAGGCTGACCAGAGGTCACGGGCAAGAATGCCCCACCCTACCTCTACTTCTGGGGTTCCGCACCCTCCCAGGGAAGCACCCACCAGAACACAACTCTCCCACCAGTTCAGGACCTCTCTCCACCAACTGGTCTACCACCTGGGATCCACGGGGGTCAGAGGCGAGGACTCCCTCCCTCTGCACCCCCTTCCGCTGTAGAGCAGGGTCTCTTCACCCAAGATGAGCCTCCCCTGCCCTCAGGACTACAGCTGCCCTTACGTCCAGATCCGGAAACACCGACTACTGGCTCCCCAACCGAGGGACGTACCCTTTGGTCAGATGCCTGGCGAGCCAGGACTTAACGAGGGTGACACATAACTAATGGGTCGTGTGACAGTCTGCCAGGCGCTGATCTCACGACCTCCTGTCCATCTGACAATGCGTGCAGACCCCCAGGACAGAAGTGGCGACACCACGGTCACTCAGTGGCGACTCAGCCCTCCCGACTGGTCCCTGACCTACTGGTTCCCACTGGGGAATCCCTCCCCCTCTCACCCCTCCCTCTGGACTTCCGCATCCTCCCAACTGGAGCAGTACCGCCAGACACCAGGACTACTGGAGCTCTGCTTACAGACACTCCACGTCCTCTAGACACTGGGAGATCCTCCTCAAATGACCTATTGGTACAGCCTAGGCCCCCGACCTGATGTTCCCTAAAGAAACCATCCAGGCCCTGACACTGGGTTTCGGGCACCTGGGGACACGCAGTCCCACCCACTCCTTCTCCGCATAGACAGGACGTGAGCCCCTACACCGAGACCTAGCTGGGCTACTCTGAACCTCTTCCACCACGCTGGGCTGGAAGACACCTCAGCCACTCCTTTTGGAATCACTCCCCAATGCAAGCTCCCTATCCCAGAGAGCTCGCACCCAATCAACCAGCAAGTTCCTTATTTGAGAGAACTCACACCAAAGTATTCAGCAAGCTCCTTTTTTCAGAGGACTCACACCATTCATCCACACACACACACACCCCAGACTAGTAAGACAGTTTCTACCGCCCCTGATTTCTCAACCTGACCACCACGTGACACAGGTACCATTACTCTGGGAACTGGGAATGGGACGTTCACATTCATCCAGCGCATTACACATTCATCCCCACCCCTCCCAAGACTGGTAAGACAGTTTCTGCCGCACCTGATTTCTCAACCTGACTACCACGTGACACAGGTACCATTACCCCGGGAACTGGGAATGGGAATACATGCACTGGACACACATCTGCTGCCACCACTGGATCCCACCCTTACTGGTGAATCCAGAAACACATTTCCACAGAAATGACACGTAAAAACAAATTTAGAACAATAATCCCTTTCCAATTGAAGCTTTGCCATCTCCACTTCATGTGCTCTTGCAGCAATCCTGTCGGCCATCTCCTCTGGCGACAGGCCTCTGCCAGGCTCAGAAGCACCTTCTGGGGGTATCACCTCCAGCACATTCTCTGGGAACTTGGATTCGTACCAGGCCCTCAGTGCCTTGGTATACTGCTCCTTGTTTTTCAATCCAGTTTGGTTAATTCTGTACTTGGAGAGGTATCCTTTCAAGACTTCACTTGTGCACCTCAGCAGTGCCCTCTCCTCCCAATCTATGTCATCAACCCCAGAGAATATAGAGGACGCCCTGCCTCCATTGACTGAGCTAGGCATGGTTTCTTAAAGTGGAGATTCTTCAGCAAAAACAAAAATCAATACTGTGTGGCTGCGTTATCGGTCTGAACTCACTGCGTAGTGTTCACTCAATCACTGTACATGAATCACAAATGCAAATTCAAATCCTCACCGCTGACCACCAATGTTAGAATTGGGAATCTCTAGTTGGCACAGGTATGCACTTGCGACAAGCAGGGACTCTCAATTCTAAGTCAGGATAAGGGGATCACCCTTTCAAATAACCCCTGCTCACCCTTTAGGTAGTGTGGCGCAAGCAGTCAAGACTATTCTCAGGGCGTCATAGGTTAAGCATTTGTGAACACATACAGTAATACAATGACACACCACAAATGGACACCAGTCAAGGTTATATCAAAAATAGGTTTGTTTATGTAAGGCTTAGCACAAGACCAGAATAACGAATAAAATGACCACAGTATTATTTTAAAGTTCAATGTTCTTGTAAAAAGGCTTAAAATACAAAAATAGGCTTCTTTTAGTCAATTCTGCTTCTTTTCAGGTTTTGTACGGTTCGTACCTGTGTGTGCGACTCGTCCGCATTAAATACAAAGAAAGAACGAGTCAAACAATCGGTGCGGACTCCGGGGTCCGTGACGCGCACGCTGCGGTGCGAACAGAACAAAGTACCTTAAGTTCGTGGAGTCCGCGACGGACAGTGCGGGACAAGTTGATGGGTCCGGGTCGTAGTTCGGCAGCGTATTCAGATGCTGGTCGGGTCAAGGCGTCGGGACGCGGCGTTGGTACGGGACCGTCAGGGATACGTGCGGATGGCCCGGATCAGCTTGCAGAGTCCGTGGCGTTCGGCGTTCGAGCCGTACCTTCGGTGCGGATAGGCGGCGACACTTCTCGGCCCTGTACAGCGTACGGGGAGGATCAGCGTACTGCGGCTTCTCGGCTCTGAGTACGGCACGGTGCAGTACGTTAGCAGCGTACGGACCGTACCTGCGGGACGATGGAACTTGGGTCCGGCGCACAGTGTTCGGCAGCCAGTGTTGTACGTCTCGAATCGGCGGGGAAGGTTAGGTGCAATGCAGCCGGGAGGGATACGGCGCGTACTAACGCTTTTGGATCAGCGTAGATGCACGGTGCCGGGCGGCAAAGACACGGCTTCGCGGCGGATGGTGTATACACCAAATCCTTTGTTCTCAAAAGGTGCAGGGGAGGGGCGAACCAGATGCAACTGGTTCCTGAGCACTTTGTTTTGCTCAGCCCCTCTCCCTATTCACAGAGCAGGCCAGGGTCATCAGCCGCACCACAGGGGGCGGAGCCAGCATTGTGTGGGGAAAGCCCAGCCCTATTCAGGTCCTAGGTGTACTCCTCCCACTCATCAACCTGCAGAGCTCTCCACCCACCACTGGGACAGACCCACCCTGACTCCTGGAGCCAGGCACACCAGCCAATCACACGCCAGACAGTCACTGCACATGTATGCCAGTGTCTAGAAGTGGCGCTTCTATACTAGCTACAGTAACGCCGCACACATCATTGTGCAGCATTCACTCTCACGAGTTTGCACATATCAAACTCAACCCTGCACTCCCCACGCATCAGGAACTAGCACGGTCACTCAGTTCCCCCATGCATTCCTATGGGAGGGCAGGTCAGTCTCATTCAACCACACAGAGCGCACGCGCTTTCCACTGGGACACAGTGTGAAAGCGCCTAGAGGCCTAAAACCACTAGTACAACACAGGAAAAAGGCTAGGTTACTGCAAAAAGTTCTAGGGGTGAACTTGCCAGAAGGGCCAAGTCCAACACTAGGTATATCTGTTGCAAATATAATGTTTACCGCATCCAAGAACCCCGCCCAAAAAGACTCCAGTTTAGGGAATTGCCATAGGAGGTGTGTGAGTGTGCCCTGATGTCCACAATGACGCCAGAATTGCCCACCTCCCATTGGGTCCCAGGTGGCAATCCTGGCTGGGGTGAGGTACCAATAATGGGGGATCTTCAGGAGCATTTTGTTACTAGTGGTGTTAAGGGCGGAGGTTTGTGCCGGGTGTAAAATGTCACTCCACTCTATCTGTGAAGGGGCGCCTACATTCTCCCTCCTATCTAGCTAGCACAGGTGAGTCGAGGGGGCTCCGAGGTGTTACAAAAAAGGCATAAAGATCCAAGAGTAGTTTTTAATCTGTGGAACATGTGAGAAACTACTTCTCAAATGCTGTCAGCACCCTACAAGCATGTGGACTGATCTAAAGGTTGCGTCAACCAGAGAGCTACTGTCAATTATTGCCATCGTGGCGCTTCAGGGAGGCCATAATATGACTGCAGTGTAGGGAAGTCCTTAAGCCCATCGGTGTCAAACAGATCCCCCACTCGTTTGTAATTAGCCTCCTTAAATGCTGAGCCCATGGTGGCTGCGGGAAAATCCGGCTTACCTATGTGTTTGTGGGGAGATTGGTGTGAAAAGACCATGCCCCAGTTGCGCCTTGTCCCAATCTCCAATCGTGGATCTCACAACCGGGGAGATATAAACACTGGCTGGCCTGTCTGGTTGATATCTTTTTTAAGAAGTAGTAGAGAACTCTCTAACTGGACTTTGAGATTTGTGATCACAGGCAAGGGGAACAAAACTACCAGGGGCCATCAGACAAAAGGTAACTAGGCACACGTGGGAACCTAGTACCTCCTAACAGTGCATAACGATTATGGCCTTGGGCCGTACTGCACCCAGGCCTTCTGCACAAAGGCAGACCTCTCTGTGAGCAGCTCACTGACTTCTTAGAGTAGCAGTTAGTGACGTCAAAAGACTAGAGTTGCTGGTAAGAGGATCCTAGTTTGCTGAGTTGTGGCATCAAACATGTGTCCCACTGGGTCTCTGGGGAAGGATTGCTGAGACCACAGACTCCTCCAGACTCACATCAGTCCGTAATGACAGACAGCAAAATGACTCATGCCAACCAAGCAAAAGTTAATATTGAAAAATGTGCCCCTGGGAGTAGCACTGGTTCTGTACAAGGACTTGGAGCTCTGGACTCCTGTATAAATCTCTTTGCAATTCTAGATATTTTCTGAAGCTGCAGCAAGATTAAGCAGTCTTGCAAAATCACAGAGCAAGAAAGTGCCAAAGTGTCAAAATCACAGAGCAAGAAAGTGTCAAACCTCAGTTCTATCCTCACAGGCTGCAAATGCCTCCAAGCAGACAGAAACATGGTTGACAGCAACAAAGCTATAAGAATTGCACTATTGATGCCCACCTGTTTCTTAGAATACCAACCAGTGATATAGGACTGCCAGAGATAGTGGTAAATGTAGTTTCTTTGGCTGATCCACTGGGCTCCAGCCCTACACAGTGAATAAGCAGCAGATCACATACTCCTCCGGGCAGGCAGTAGACATCTCAAGGCAGGTAGTAGTATGGTCTATAGCAACAAAACAGGCAACAATGATTAACAAACTATAACAAGTCTACTGCCTCTTGGAATAATGACTGGCGATGTAGGAGGGTCATGACAACTGATAAACATGTTCCTGGATCTCCAACAGCAAAGGACCAACTCACAGAATCATAGCTCAAGAAATTGGCAGCGAAAAACAAACATATCTTGTTACATGTAGTACAGAAACTATATTTACAGACTTATATTCATACATCTTGAGCATAGCTTAGATCTTGCATACCTCATAGTGACTGAAATGTTTAAAGTTGTCGTCATTCATCTGGGCCATCACAGAGTGTTTTCCATACCTGGGAACAAAAAAATATTCTATGTGCATTTATTTATTGCTTTTGTATCATTGTAGCATAATCAAACAGTAGTTCCAAAATTCTAATGGTGGAATTTGGATGGGAAGGAGGAAAAAACATCAGCTAGATTGAATTAAGTCCAGTGCGATAGCTTGGTGAGAGAGGTGTGCCTTTAAGAGTTTGAAGTCTTTACTGTACTCTGCCTCTTATGGGAAAAGTATGGACAGTAATCCCCAATTGGTAGAGCCTTGGGAGTGCATAAACCTACCCTTACATTACTTATATCTTGGTAGAAGAGGCAACTAGGAGCCCAGGGAAAGTGAGCTTCAGTGTCTAGTTGGGTGGTAAAGGAGCACCAATTTCCTTGGGTGCTCTGGTGTAGGAGCATGTGAAATAAACAAAACATTCTGAAGTCTGGTGTAAAACCCTGTGGAGTAAGCAAAACTTTCTGAAGGCGACTTCTAGCTTGAGCAGCATCCAATAGTGAGACAGCTTGACACCAATGTAGATGATATGTGATCATACAGATGAGGTGTAAGTCAAGGTTTTTGCACTTTTTGTTGCGTGCGTAATATTTATGGGGCAACCCTATGTAAACTACGATTACCTATGCCACAAAGATTCACTGTAAGTATAAGAGCGACTCTATGTCTGCAGCAGATCAAGTTTGCTTTAAATGCATCGAAGGTGAGGAAAAAAAGCTCTTGGTTGCACTGCGTCCGGGATGTGGATCAAACAAAACTTCTGATGCAATTCAGAAATCAAGGGCTTTGGATGACTTCAGAAAGTCAGTGTCAGTTAAACGGTAGTACCAAAGCATTTTCAGTTCCTGAGCACATGATCGCTGGTTTCGCTTCACCGAGGCAAACCCCATCTTGGATAACATGTTAATGACCACATGGACGGCAATCTTTGATAAATTTGCGAGTACGCAAACCCTATGGGGGCAAGCTGTGAATCTGCATGTCGACAGTACACATGAGGGATTCTAAATTGTGATTGCTGAAAATACGGGGCCAAGTAGGCTTTAAATAAGACCCAGTATAACTAGGACCCACACTGAAGGCTACACTACCTGCCATCTATCTCAGAGAGGAGGTGCCCTAGTTCCACTTGTTCCTCATAATTTGATGGCCTAAGTCACTGCAGAGCTATCCGCTCAAGTTTACAGGATGTGTATAAGCAGTAGGTGAGGTGTTATGAGTTAGGCTGTCACTCAAGCAAGGCGTAGTCATGGCATGAATCCATGTTGGTAAGCAACTCTCCCCTGATGTTCAACAAGGTGGCTTTGAAACTTCTGCCTGATTTGACAATAAGCCGGAAATTACTAAGAAGTTTTATCTATTTTGAGGTTGACAGTTTCAAAGGAGCCACCTTTTCAACAATCTTAGTAATTGATGGTAGGCTTAAGATTCATCAGTGGTTTGCCAGCATCTCTGGGTGATATGTGGTTTTTTACAGTGATGATGCCAGATTAAGCTTTGAGGGTCTGCCATGATGTTAAGGATCTGATGATACATTTTTGGAATGATCAACGTGATGCGATGCCTAACTAGTGGAGTTTAATGGTTATTGCTTTGAATTAGTCCCATGAAGAAGCGGAGGGTTTAACACCATGACTAAAGAACAAAGTTTTGGAATGACGTGGTGCGTTTTCATGGAATCAGGGTTGTGGGTTCACCACCGAAGTTTAATAGTGTCATGGGGTCCTTGGATTTCGCCAATAAATTCAACATACCGAGATTTCAAGTTCAATGAAAACCCACGTTATAGTGTTCTCCTTTCCCTTGGTTCCACTGACTAAATATGAACCTGTTGTGCATTACAACGTGGAATGCACAGTATACATATGCTAAAAGGATGCAACTGGTGGTAGGTCATGTTTCATACTAATGTTCTGACAACATCAATAAAGATAATGCGGGAAAAAAATCCTACTTTTTATAATGGGATGTTCTGAGATATAGGACCTTTTTCACTACCAAGCAAGAACGTGCTGGTGTCTTAAGACCTCAGAGCAAATCACTTTAGTTAATAAAAATTGACATTAGGTTTTCACTTAGATTATGAGACAGTGGCACATGAGTTGACCTTGTGAGTAATGTAATAAAGTAATGGAATGATTTTTCCATCCTGCATGAATAGCTCAGTCCTGAGGAAGATCCATTGTGAATAGGTGAGGAGTTGAAACAATCACCGGCAACAATGTTCACACACTGAGGAAATCTATAGAGTTTTTTGACACACTGTGATCTATCTATCTATCTATCTATCTATCTATCTATCTATCTATCTATCTATCTATCTATCTATCTATCTATCTATCTATCTATCTATCTATCTATCTATTTTATAACTTTATAACAATTGACAAATCTACACAAAACATTGTAAAAAACGTTCTTACATCTCAGACCTCTTCCTTTACATTTTCGAGGTGATTCATCAAGCGAGTGCCAAGAAAGTGTGGGGGGAATGCATTTTCCCCATGCAATTTTCCATAGCAAAATTAGACTGAGCTACAGCCAAAACCACTGTACGAAATTAGGCCACATTTGTCAGAAAACTAGATTTTGGTCCACTCCAGACAGAGGACCTTTTGTGATTTGGTGAAATAAAGGCTCACGAACTTTGTATAATTCATGCCAGGGAGGATCTGCAGAGCTGACAGATCTTTTGATAAGATCTGATTGGCTATTAGCACATTAACAAATATGTGGGGGC
The DNA here is from genome assembly GCF_964204655.1 of Triturus cristatus. NCBI lineage: Eukaryota > Metazoa > Chordata > Amphibia > Caudata > Salamandridae > Triturus > Triturus cristatus. The sequence continues at coordinate 589,832,144 of NC_140592.1, read as the reverse complement.
AGCCATTTTACAACTAAGGACTCAATCCCTTTTCCTGAAAAATGGAGAAAAAAACATATATAGGGGAAGGGTAGGGATTGCCCTAGCCCTTTAGTCCTAGTGGGGGGATCCCCAAGGGAACTTCCCCCGCTATTGTTGTTTTTACAAATATACATCAAATTCTCAGTGGATCCATGAACCCATGGTAAAATTTCCAAATAAAGACACTAAAACTGCTAAAAAAACTCCCCTGGGGTGTGCTAAGAGGCCATGGGTTGGTGCTTTTAAATTTATTTGGGGAGGGTAGCATGCGTACCACCTCCCAGAGCATTTTCCTGGTGCCCGGGATCTTAACTCCTAGGGACGCATTATAATAAAAGGGGCGGAGGGCACGCAGTCCCCCCTCCCTGAACCTTTATCAGACCCTGGAGACCCCATCCAACGGGGCCACATTTTACTGAAAGGGGAGGGTGGTGCACAGCCCTCCTTCCCAAGCCTTATGGGCCCTGTGGACCTCATCCCCGAGACTGCGAATTAACAAGCATTTGCAATGCAATAGGTCTCGCATTTATAAGAGTTTGAGCTATTGGCATTGTAAAATTACAATGCCTTTTATTTATGTTTTGGTTTTAAAACAAATAAAAGGCATTGTCATTTACAATGTCAGTAGCATAAACTGGCATAAAAGCAGTGTGTGGAGTGCAGCAGTATGCGGCGTGCAGCAGTGTGCGGCATGCAGCAGTGTGCGGCATGCAGCAGTGTGCGGCATGCAGCAGTGTGAGGCGTGCAGCAGTGTGCGGCGTGCAGCAGTGTGCAGCGTGCAGCAGTGTGCGGCGAGCAGCAGTGTGCGGCGTGCAGCAGTGTGCGCCGTGCAGCAGTGTGTGGCGTGCAGCAGTGTTTCGTGTAGCAGTGTGAGGCATGCAGCAGTGCGTGGCATGCAGCGGCATGCAGCAGTGTCGTGCAGCATGCAGCAGTGAGTAATACAGCAGTGTGCAGCAGTGTGTGGCGTGCAGCAGTGTGCGGCGTGCAGCAGTGTGTGACGTGCAGCAGTGTGTGGCATGCAGCAGTGTGCGGCGTGCAGCAGTGTAAGGCTTGCAGCAGTGTGAGGCGTGCAGCAGTGTGAGGCGTGCAGCAGTGTGAGGCGTGCAGCAGTGTGTGGCATGGAGCAGTGTGTGGCGTGCAGCAGTGTTTCGTGTAGCATTGTGCGGCGTGCAGCAGTGTGTGGCATGCAACTTACACCGTTTTCCTTCTTGTATAGCAGGGACTGGAGAAAAGCAGATTTGACTCCAAATGTTATTTCATTATATCTTTTTGCTTAAGACAAAAAGGAGTTTATGCAATCTGAGATAATGCAAACTGTTTTTCCCTCAAACATCGTCTCATCTTTTACAGTTCAAAATGGGAGCAAAATGCATTTATCTTCTTCTTTATTTAAAATAAAAAAAATGAGAACATTCTATTTATTTCATTTGCTTTTTGTCCTGGTGGAAATATGCATATAATAACAAGCAAAATATATGGCGTAAAACCTAGGTCGAATTACAGTGATGTTGGTTTAATGGTTCTGGTTCAATTTTTCACCGATATTTACAGATTATACAGTTAGCGTGTGTCCAGGTGCAAGTGTAAATGGCTACATTTCACCCCTGCAGTCTATGTTATCTGGAAATGACTGGGTCAAAATTGTGTCTGCACCAGTGATGGCTAGCCTCCTGTTTGCACATTTCCATCTTACAAGTAACAAAAATAGAGCAAAACACTTTACTCCATTTTTGGCCCAATGCAAACATCTTTCCAAAAACATGATTGCAGGAAAACCTCTGTTTAATTCCGAGTGAAGCAAGGAACAAATATTGTGTAAAATCAATGTGCAATTCTTTTGCACTGGTGCAAAGTTTACGTAATGTGCCACATGACAATCAAGCACACGAACAAAGAAATAGGAGATTTGTGTCCTGCAAGCTGTCTGGGGACACTCCCGCGGGCTGGTTGTTTATGTGCCGGGCGTAAAGACACGGACAAGGAGAGGCAGTGAAAAGCTGGGGCAGTGTAGGAATGCAGCGCCCCTTTTTTTTATAATGCAAGGTGTGCCGGCTTTTATTGCTGTGACCTGGTCACGCAACGGAGCTCTGCTTACTTGTAAACACAAGTCCAGGCAGACAGAGCTCTAGATTCGGAGACGCTAACAAACATTACCATATCAAAGCCTCGAGAAAGCTCATCTGGTTGGCAAATGTTTAGGCGGCCCTGGAGATGTGCACTCGGATTCTTTGCACCAAACTTAAAAGGAACTTTGTAGTACTCAGAAAAGACCCACGATGCCCTCTTCAGCATCTACTTGGAAATTCCTTGCTCGAATCCTCACAGCACCATCGACTGGGCGCAGAGGACATGAGAGAGAACACAAAGTGAGCATTGAGCAAAATAGCAGTAACAAAGAAATGAGTCCAAGTGTGTTTAGCAGCAGGGGAAATAAAGACACGTTTTACTGATATTAGGAAGGTGCTAATGGCAGATGGGAGATATAAACGGAATGAGAAGAGAAAAGGTGAATTAGAAGAAGAAAGAAAACTCAGGGGCTTTAAAGAAGCAGAGAGAAGAGAGGTGTTAGCTGGGGTGGGGGATGCACCTAGGGAAAAATGGATTTAGAATGAGAAAAAAGGAAACACGCACCTAAATATTGTCTGGTAGGCAAGACGTAGAAAATCACAGCTGACCAGAGTAATCCTTTTATCTCGTTATGGAGCGTGGCGCGCGCTCGCTTGGGGGCGGGGGAGCTGTTACAGGAGCGCATTCCAGGCGGGGGAGCGGAGAGCAGGGCTGCGCACTGAAGTTGACGAGGAGGGAGTGGGATGGGGGAGTGGGGGCAGGCACAGTGCAAATGGTGTGCACTTTGATGTCCTCAGTGGCCGCGCGGCTCACTGAGGACATCAAAGGGGCCGCGAAGTGATCAGGCAGTGCTTTTCAGGCTGCCAAATGGTGCGCGCCGCCGGCGCACATGCACTGTATTTGGAGGCCTGAAAAGCACTGTTTGCACTTCCAAAACTCGCTTACTATAAGTCTCGCCAGAGCAGCGCTAAAGCGCTGTCTCAGGCGAGACCTAAAAATGAGTGGAGGGGGAATGCGACCCTCCTTGAGCTTTACTATGGACCCAGGGACTCCATCCCCAGGGGCAGGCTAAGTCACCGTGTCCCGGGAACCCAATACCCAGGGACACAGTTACTTACCTACCCATGAGTGCACAGGCAGGGAACTGTTATGTACTCCTAACCAGCTGGAGCAGAAAGCTGCTCCCGCTGGGTGGGAGCACAAACGTTTCTTACCGGGGCACCCCAATTGTTAAAAGAAAATGTTTTAAATGTGTTGCTAGCTCCTGCGTGCCCCATGGGGCCGCTTGCAGGAGCCGACTGAATTTAAAGATGTGGGTGTCCAGCATTAGCACCTAGGCACCCAATTAAAAAAAAATAGCAAAAGAATAATAAATATTTATTATTCACTGCTCCATCATGGAGCACCCCAAAATTCCCTGCAATGGCTTTTTACTGATTTGTTTGAGCATGACGGTGACCCTAGAAGGACCATCAAGCATTTTTCCAATTTGTTGTGGGTTGCAGGGAGTGCAGCAGCACCCCAGGAACATTAAAACAAATACAATAAGTATCCTTTGTCATTAAAACCATGACACTAGGAGAGATTACCATATTTTTAAAGCACCTAGAGCTGGAGCTCTATGCTCTTCAGCTGGAGTTCTTGGCCCTCCTTTGGTTATTTTTATGGCTGCATTTTGTGTCCTGAAAAATAACCATAGAAAGTTTCTAATACATGTTTTTTTTTTTTTTAAATAAACGTTATAAAAAAAATTAGAACAATCACTTTGGTTAAACATTTCAAAATGTGAATTTATGAAATGTACATTTGATTACAATTATTGCTAGTATTTTGATAAAAAACAATAGATCTGCTTTAAATATGTTGATATCCTGACCCAATGGGCACTCCCCAATGTATAGCACTTTCTCCATGCACATTAATGTCATCAATGATGTAATTTCAGATTGTGCATTAATGGTATGAAGGGTGTCATAGAACATGTCATTAGTGATGTAATGTGTGAGGTAATTGAGCAGCACCATGGATCAATGGGGAACATTCCTGAGGATGGCCCCCTGGAGTTCCAGATCCTCATGGGAACTATTGTAGAAAAAGGGATTTCAATAATTTACAAATCCCTCATTATTCACTTCTCTGATTTGAATGCGCCCCTGGGAGCCCGGAGGGAACAGTGGGTGGAGCCCCAGAGGAGCCCGACTGGAGAGAAGCTTACATTGCACCAAGAATACAAGTTACTTCTTCCAGGCTTCAGCTTATATTGCTTAATTATTTGCACATGACCTACAAGACACCTAGAACGTCTATGGCAGACAGACACACAGGCCAGCATGTTGGTGGTGGTCTGGAACCCGCACTCATTTTTATCATATGGTGTGGGACTGTCCAGTGATCGCAAGACACTGGGGCAAGATCACTGAGATCCGAGCCAGGATTGACACCTGCCCTTTGGCTATTCTGTTGGAGTCCTGGAGAGGGTGTGTGATGTCGGGGTGGGATGGGACCCTGGTGGGGATTGGAGTGGCACTGGCGAAGAGGGATATTGCCAAAGACAGTGGCAGCCCATGCTAGAACAGTGGAGACAAACAATGGACTGGTGCGCAACACAGCAGAAGGCAGTATATGAGGCCAGGGGTTGCACCAAAAAACATACAAAAGTATGTAGTAAAGGGTTGAAGTACCCCGGACTACCATAATGTATATGTATGTGTCATTGTATTGCTGTGCCTGGATCATGTTGTGTGTTGTTATATGCTTCGACAATCAATACAATTCTTTTTATTAAAACAATATGTGAGGTGGTAATAAGCATTAAGCAGTGCATGGCAAAGCCGCAAGTTATAATTACTTGAGATAACTACAATGAGTGAATTTTAGTTATTCTGTTAATTTAAAATTGTATGTCTTAACCGATGTTCCCACCTGAGTGGCACCTAGGTTAAACAGGACCAACTGCTACTTCTTGTGATGGCCCTGGTGAGGACTACAGAATATTCCAGATATTTAAATGCATGTTTACATGATGAGTTCCTCCTCTTCTGGAGATTGACGCTATTGGTGTAGCGGCATTGGAGTTTCTTGTGCCACTTGACCATTTACTTAGGGCGTCCTCAGATACGAGACAGGGAATGAGACCGTTCAGCACTAGGCATAATATGGACAGATAACGTCTTGAAACAGAGTGAGAGAAATCGATTTGATTACAAAAACTAGGAGATATGGGCACCATAAGAAAACATCCTTATACCTCAAAAATATAATCAACAGAAGATATATGTGGGATTCGGAAGAGCGATTGATAAGAAAGAAATAACTAAAAAAGACTTCAAAGAGAGAAAGAGATGTTGGAAAGAAGGAAAACTAGGTGGGGGAGGTGAATTACACATATGAAGGTTGCAAGCAGCATAGAAAATAGATCAGTGTGTCATCTGTATGAAGGGCAGACATGTAGATGTGCTGTACGTGGTGCATTTCAGCTAATCTTCTGTCTAAGACCTGAGCCATGAAAACCCTATGCAAGGTGAAGAATGGCTGTTGTCCCCAGCCTATGGGGGCACATCCCCAAATTTTGAACTAAAGTTTACCGACATACAACAAATACTTGTGTGCAAACCACCCCTTGCTCAGGGATTCACTGTCCACACCTCTCTACCCGTATTGCCCATAACCAGGCTATATAACCATCCCTACACCTGGACCTTAATGCAGTACCTTTCTAACCATACGATGTAGAGCAAGACAATCTATATTTCTAGGCTTTACTGCCTGTACCTCTCTAAACCTACCACCATGGGTGGGGGACAGATAACCCATATTCCAAGACATTACTGCCTGTACATCTCTAAACCTACCACCTGGTGACAGACAGGCCATATTCCTAGGATTTAATGCCTGTGCCTCTCTAAACCTTCCCCAAGGGAGGCAGAAAGGACAGACCACTGACATAATACTGATCTTTAAAATATGAAAATACAAAAACATTGACTCTGTCTGCTTAACTATAACAACCACGAATATCCAGAATGCAAATATTTTTTTTAGAAATATCAATTTGTACGTATATCAAAAGTAAAAATATCAGACACAAAAATATCAATTCACACAATATTGACTACAATATTATCACCAAAACAATTAAATAATCCTTAATAAAAACACTAAAAAAATGTTCATATAAAACTATTAACAAACCCAAAACTTGTTCTACATATATTTAAATGAAATAAAAATATATTACAGCAACACAATATTTACCACACACCTCAAAAACAATACATATCTAAAATATATATAATGAAACTCCGCAAATATCTTTCATTAATTACAAACATTGAAACACTAACCTAAATAATAAATATATATAAATACATTTATGTCCAAAAATATCAAACTATATATATAATAAGAATATTGTGTAGAAATTAACTGTGCAGTCCCAAAGTGAAAACGAAAAATAAGTTGTGACCAGCGCTTTTAGTTGTGTGCATACTAGCATCCCTCTTCACTGTTTACCAACGGAGTGTATTTAAACTCGAAGTCACTTGTTCCCCACAGCTGCATATGATTAAGACACCGTTGTGTTGAAACGCGTTATGCTTTTACCCTTTGAGCTGCTTGTTAAATAAAATCTACTTGATTTACCTCTTGACTGGATGGGCTTGAATTTCATGCTGGAAAGAAGCGTGATTTTTCGTGTGGAATGTTTGGGCGGTGACGTCGCCAGCAAGCCCCGACCCGCTAGGAAGGGCATCCAATTCGTCAAGGTTCATATGGATTTTTGTGGAGGATGCCCGCCGGCTGCGGTCACTGAAATGAAGGATGGATTTCTGTGAAGCCACCGTTGAAATAGGAGGCTCTGCCACTATCGCTATGGGAGGCCTGCTGGCTGATGACTTTCAGAACAATGCATGCAGCCAGGGTTTGTGGTGGGTTTCCCCTGCACTTCGAGAGCAAGGAAAATAAATAAATACGGGCAGCCAGGAAAAGATTGGAACTTTTATCTTTCACCATGAGGAACAATGCCTTTGAGCTAAATGGAGGAAAAATAATTATGGCTGCCCCCCTGCACAATATGGAATTGATTCCTTTGAAGCACCAAGGTGGGCAAGTTATGACCTTTGAATTAAATTAACTTTAAATAAGAAGGATCCAATGCTGTATTTTCGTGAATCAGGAATGTTGCATGCTGGTCACTGTAGTTAAAAAACAAGCAACACTGGGACTGAAACCATGCAAATTCGGACACTGTTTCAAAATAATGTACTTGACAATGATATCAATAAGAATATTGTGTAGAAATTAACTGTGCAGTCCCAAAGTGAAAACGAAAAATAAGTTGTGACCAGCGCTTTTAGTTGTGTGCATACTAGCATCCCTCTTCACTGTTTACCAACGGAGTGTATTTAAACTCGAAGTCACTTGTTCACCACAGCTGCATATGATTAAGACACCGTTGTGTTGAAACGTGTTATGCTTTTACCCTTTGAGCTGCCTGTTAAATAAAATCTACTTGACTTACCTCTCGACTGGATGGGCTTGAATTTCATGCTGGAAAGAAGCGTAATTTTTCGTGTGGAATATAGATATATATATATATATAATAAATTCGCTTTTACCATAGAAGGACTCAACGGATAAAAATATTCAAACTATACTAAACCAACCAATAAAATAAAACTATAAACAACTTTAACCAATAAAACCAAAAATATTTTAAAATAATAATATAAAAGGCACACTCATTTAAACAACTAAATACTTCAAAAATGGTAAAAGCTGCAAGAGGATACTCTGCTGGATTGTCTCAACAAACCATTGAAGAAGAAATATATACATCTCAAAACTACATAACCAAGTAAGTAATACTTATATTTAAATTAAAAAAAAAAGTTGTAAAATTTAAAAATATAAAATAGCAAATATCATACTCGCCAACATTTTTCTTTTTACATAGACTTCGCAAAAGAAAAAATCACAACTTGAAAACCTATAAACAGCTATAAAATAACAACTATCCTGGTTGTATGTCGGAACAATGAGTTCCTGTACAACGCCTACCTTTACAACGCAGTCTCTACAACAACCGTGTCTTAACCACAAATTGCTTTACCACGCATCCCTTTACCACAAATTTTCGTGGTAAAGGCATGCATGGCAAACAGCTATCCATGCCTACGTTTACCACCCCCACCCTCTTCCTCTGAGCACTAAATACACCTTCAACCTCCTAAAAACGACCCCAAACCTACCCCAAAACTACCTCAAAAACCTCACCCCCTAAAAACTACTCTAAACCCCTCCCATACCCTAAAAACTACTCTGAACCCCTCCCACCCCCTTAAAACTACCCGAACCCCCCTCCCATCCCCTAAAAACTACCCCTAACTCCCCACCCCCAAAAAACTACCCTAAACCCCTCCCATCCCCTTAAAACTACCCCAAACCCCCTCCCACCCCCTAAAAACTTCCCCAAACCCCCACCCCCTAAAAACGACCCCAAACACCCACACCCTTAAAACTACCCCGAACCCAACGTAAAACAACCCTGAACCCCTCCCACCCCCTAAAAACTACCCTGAACCCCCACCCCCTAAAAACTACCCTAAGCCACCCCACCCCCTAAAAACTACCCCGAATCCCCACCCCCTTACAACTACCCCAAAATCCCCCACCCCCTGAAAACTATCCTGAATCCCCCACCTCCTAAAAACCACCCTCATCCCCATACCCCCTAAAAACTACCCGAACCCCTCTTAACTGTCATCTTCTCTTTCCGAGGCTCCTCTCTCGCCGCCCATCCTGAACACTACAATGACAAGGCAAAGTCGTTGTACAGGCAAGTCGTTGTTCGGCTTGCGGGCTTCCGGAACTCGTGGCTCTGGCCTCGTTGTTCCGGATGTTTCACAACTATCCCAAACCAGCAAAAAAGATATAAGAAAGTAGGTATAGATAAATAAATAACACATTTTAGACTCACTCAAATAGCGATCAAAAATAAACCTAACGACCTCAACCTCTACAAATTATCAACAAAGTGCCATTTAATATATAATTTAGTTTTTTTTTACATTCAATAGAAAAGCACCTGTTCCACATTAGAACACCCCCAACAGAAGAGCTGCAAAACAGTGCACAACCTCTCACTCAATAAAACATACATGTAAGCATACAAAATAGAAGTCATTTCATTTTTAACATGTTAAAAACAAATGTGCAAAAGTTAAAATATAAGAGATATTTATACTATTACACTACCTACAGATATAATGTACCTGTGTATAATTTGTACCTCCTGAAAGGGAGGAACTGCGCATTGCATAGTGCAGGGCCACACTATCTTAATATGAGAATCCAGCATTATCTCCCTGGCAGAGTCCTATGATCGGGAAAGGCTCGACTGATAGTGGTCCCTCGTTTCAAAAGATGAAGACATGGTAGTTCTCCCTTCTTGGTGCGTGTGGCCACGATTTAAAATTAACTAATCGTTCATCTTAGAAACAGGCCAAACAAGACTACTTTTTGTAAACTACTGATAATCCATCTATTGAGTCTCTAACTTCAATGAATGCACCAACCTGTACATGCTTCAGAACCAGGACACTCTCCGAGTAGCTGAGCGATCATTTAATAACAGAGGCCGCCAAATGTATCACTTCAAAAAAATGAAAGCAGGAGGAGCCTAGCGCGCACCCAAGATGGCCGCGTAGGTGCGAGGCTCCCGAGGACCTCCGCGACCTCCTGCATAAATCCTGACCGAATCCTGTCCTAGATGAGGGGACTGTGTTTGTGAACCCGAACTGAGGTGACGCCCGTTTTCCGTTTTCAATTTGGACTTCGGACACCGGCGGGAGCACCGATTAAGGTTTGTGGCCTTCTCCACACCGGCCCCCCGTACTGGAGTTGTGGGGCGATCCGGCGACAAAGTGAATAACAGCGGCGGGCAAGGCTGGGCGACTCGCGCACCCCGCACTTTCGCTTTCGCTTTTGCGCCCTCCTTGCTGCCAGGCGAGGTAGGGTCGCGAGGCGGTGTGAGGTGGTGTGGCCTCGTTGGGGTGCCCTGCCGGCCCGCCGGCGGCGGTCCGTCCTGCGGAGCGGTGGTCGCCCCCCCCGGAGCCCTTGAACGGGATTGTCTACCCCCCTTTTTGAGGAGATTGGCTCGATTTGGGGACCATGGCCACAAAACAAGATGGCGACCGGGCTAAGGTGAAGTCGACCCGTCGTGGCGCGGCCCATCAATCCAACAGCATGGATCGCTACACCCTCCAGAAGGGGTCTCCAGAGGCGCTGCGTAGGTCCCCTACGGGCCCGACTGATGCTCCTGCTCTGCCCACGGACCTGACCCTCCGAGACGTCATGGGCGCCATCGCCGAGATGAAGGCCTCGGTGGACCAGCGCTTTGACACTCTGGCGCAGAAGATCGACTCGGTCCTCGTGGACGTGGGCCTCGTGAGAGCCGATCTGTCAAAAACAAATGACCGGGTCGATTCTTTGGCCCACTCTACCTCGGGCCTCACATCTGACGTGGCGGCCCTCCAACAGGAGGTGCGCAGGCTTGGCCAGGCGAGCGCCCTGATGCATCGTCGACTGGAGGATTCCGAGGGTCGGGCCCGGAGAAACAACGTCCGCATTATCGGGGTGCCGGAAGGACGCGAGGCAGAGGCAGCGGACCTGTTTGTGGAGGACTTGGTCCTCACCCATCTCCAGCCTCGGGGGCTGAGTAAATTCTTTGCAGTGGAACGTGCCCACAGGGTCCCCGGGGGTAGGCCTAAGACCGGAGCCCCTCCGAGGCCTCTCATCGCCCGGATTTTCAATTTTCGGGACAGGGACGTTATCCTGCAGACTTCCAGGCTACAAGGGCCGGTCAGACTTGATAATATGGATATAAATTTCTATCCTGACTTTACTCCGGCGGTCCAAAAGCAGAGACTGAGCTTTCTCGGTGTCAAACGTCGCCTACGGGACCTGAATCTCAAATATGCAATGCTTTTTCCGGCTAAGCTGAGGGTGGAGGTGGATGGCCGCACGCACTTTTTTGATCGTCCCGAAGCGGCCGGGGACTGGCTGGACACTTTGCCCGGAGATCGGGGCCGGGGGGGTGGGGGGGGAGCGGTTGGTGGGGAGGGCCCGCCGGATCAGGACTGAGGGTCTAATGGTAGGCCCTGCTTTGGACTGTGTTATTGTCACCATTGACTGTTAGGGTAAGTTCCCCTCCTGTGGAGGTCGTGTGGGGTCTCTTGGGGGATCTCCCTCCTCCTCTGGGGGACTAGTTAGTTTTCTTTCTATGGGGCGACAGGCACACTGCACTTTGGGGGGGCTGTTTGGGCTCATGCAGGGGTGCAGGGTGGGGGGAGTTCTGTTGGGATGGGTGGGTTGGGGTGGGGTGTGGTTCGTTTCTACCGCAAGGCAAACCCTTCATTGTATTGGTGTTTTTGAGATGCTCTCGGGGGGACAAATGATGGCTTCTGTATGTGATGGGGGGTAGGGACCTGACTTTGTTGTCCTGGAACGTTAACGGACTGGGTGATAGGATTAAGCGGGGTGTGGTCCTGCAATATCTGAAACGGATTTCGCCTGATGTGGTCTTTTTGCAGGAGACACACCTCATTGGTAACTCCTTTTGTGCCATGAATCGGCGTGGCTATCGTTTGGTGGCCCACTCGGGCTTTACATCAGGCTCACGAGGGGTGGGCATTATGGTCAAGACCTCGCTCCCGCTAGAAATAGACGAGGTGCGCCATGATGAGAGGGGACGCTACACTGTCTTGGTGGGGAGAATGGAGGGCAAAGTAGTCGTCTTTGTCTCAGTGTACGTCCCACCGGGGTTACAGTCCACCACCTTTGCGGACCTGGGACGCCTCCTGCTTGACCTTCCGGGGGGGCTTCTGGTGGTTGGGGGGGACTTCAATGCTGTGGCCTCTGGGACTATGGATCGCTATCCCCCTAGGGACCTCCCCCGGGCACAAGCGTGGCTGTCTGGCCTTTTGGACACACTGGGATTGGTGGACTGTTGGCGTCTAAAGCATCCCACTCAGCTGCAATACACCTTCCATTCGGGGGCCCATGGTAGCCTTTCGCGGCTTGATCATGTCCTTGTCCCTGCGGCCTATGCCGGGAGAGTGGGGGAGGTGCGCCATCTGGCGCGGGGTATTTCAGATCATTCCCCACTCCTGTTGCACTTTGATGTCTTCCCGAGGGGGGAGGGTAGGGTAGCTCCAATCAATGCCTGGTACCTGCGCGACCCCACGATTCGTGCGGACTTGATTAAATCCTTGCAACGGTATTTTGAGGAGAATGTGGGGTCTGTCCCGTCGGCCATCTCCCTGTGGGAGGCTTTCAAGACAGTGCTTAGAGGGGAGGCCCTCGCCTTTATTTCCCATGCCCGGAGGCGCGCCCAGGAGGAGGTGACCCGGGTGGAGGCCGAAATTACTGAACTGGAGGGTGATCTGGGGAGTGGGGTGACTGACGCTGCGCTGCACGTTCTACACCTTAAGCAGGCGGCCTATAGGTCCCTCGTCACGGAGGCGGCCAGGGGCCTCAGCAGAGAGCAACAGGGGCGATTGTATGATGTGGGTGATAAGGCTGGCAAGTTGATTGCGTGGTTGGATAAGAAGGAGAGAGCTAGTCGTGTGGTCCCGCTGATTGAGAGAATGGATGGTGTACGTGTTACTGAGCCGGAAGGCATTGTCTCTTGCTTTGCAGATTATTTCCGTGAGGTATATTCCCCGGTTTCTCCCTGCCCGGAGGAGGATTCCCATGCCCTGCTGCGTGACATCGCGCTGCCCTCCCTCTCAATGGAGGACAGGGAGTTGATGGATGCCGCCCCCACCTCGGACGAAATTGCCCTCGCCATCCGCTCGGTCGCTTCTGGCAAGGCCATGGGCCCGAACGGCATTCCTATCGAGTTGTATAAACTGCGACCGGATGTACTGGCGCCCCACCTCCGCGCAATGTTCCTTGCGGCCCACTCGCGGGGCTCCCTCCCGCCGGACCAGCGTCTGGCTACCATCGTGGTTATCCACAAGGAGGGGAGACCGCGAGACCGGGTCACATCCTACCGGCCTATCTCGCTCTTGAACGCGGAGCCTAAAATCCTTGCCAAGGTGCTCGCCAACCGGCTGGTCGGCGTGGTGGGCGATTTGGTCCACCAAGACCAGTCCGGCTTTATTCCCCATCGCAATACGGCCCTTAATCTGCGGCGCTTGCACGGGGTGCTCGCGCGTGTTCCGTTCGTGCGGGAGCCGGCCATCTTGGCGTCCTTGGACGCCACCATGGCGTTCGACACGCTCGAATGGCCCTACATCTGGGCGATGCTGGCGAAATTTGGATTTGGCCCGGGATTCATCAGTTGGGTTAAATTGTTGTACTCGGACCCATTGGCACAGGTGGTGGTGAATGGTCGAGTCTCGGCCCCATTCGTGCTGGGACGGGGCACGCGACAGGGTTGTCCCCTGTCGCCGCTCCTTTTTGCACTGGCCTTGGAACCCCTGGCGGAGTGGCTGCGGTGGCACCCTTCTATCCGTGGTCTCCGTTGGACCCCCGAGTATGAGGACCGCGTGTCCCTCTACGCTGACGATATCCTTTTGTACTTAGCCTCCCCGCGCAAGTCACTGATTGTCCTGGTCGATGTTTTGCGCTCCTTTGGCCGTAATTCAGGCCTTGTCATCAACTGGGCTAAATCCTGTATCTATGTGCTTTCCGGGGAGGCTCCTGTCCTCCCTCGGGGCTGTCCGATCCAGATTGCCTCGCAGGGATTTCGATACCTGGGGGTCTATATTACGCTGGACCCGGTGGCCCGCTACGAGCGAAATTTGCTTCCCCCCCTCCAGCGCTTGAAGGAGGACGTTGTGCGCTGGCGGCGCTTGCCGCTTTCGCCGCTCGGTCGGGCGGCGTTGTTCAAGATGATGTCATTGCCGCGCTTTCTGTACGCTCTCCAGAACACTATGGACTTGGTCCCGGCGCGCTATTTCCGTGAGGTGGAAAGCTTACAGCGCCGTCTGTTTTGGGACGGGAGGCCGCGTATAGCTCTGGCAAAATTGACGCTCCCGTGGTACGACGGAGGGATTGCCCTCCCGGATATTAAGCGGTATTACTGGGCCTCCCAGTTAGCTGCAATTAATCACGGTTTCTATGGGCCCGCCCTAAACCCGGCATTTGAAATGGACAAAATGCTCCTGCCCGGTGGCGACTACAATCGAGCGCTCTACACTAGCGTGCCCGATTCCCGCTTGACGGGACCCACGCGTGTCATGGTGCGAGTATGGCAAGCGGCCAATGCAGCTATGGGATGGAAGGACCGTTTGACCCGAGCGTCACCGTTGTATGCGTCGGAGAGGCTGGGCTCTTTGTGGACCTCGAAGGGCTTCGAGCGGTGGGACATGATAGGCATCAGTACAGTGGGAGATCTCTGGACGAGGGGAGGATTCAAAACATTCGAGACGCTGCAGGCGGAGTTTCAGCTGCAGGGCAGTGAATACTTTCGCTACCTGCAGGTCCGTCACGCACTAGGTTCCGTCTTCCCAGACGTGGCCTCCATCCCGGAGTCCTCCCCCCTGGAGGATAGAGTGCTAGATGGCCACGTTCCGGACAGCACGATCTCCCTCATTTACAAGAAATTGATAAATGACCGCTCGGGCTTACTGACTGGTCTCCGCGAGGCTTGGGTTGCCGATGGGCTGGAGTTGGACGACGAGGACTGGACCTCCGCGGTGGCCTCTCCGAAGGAGGTGGCCATCCCGGCTCGCCTTCGCTTCGTCCAGCTTAAGATACTCCACCGGGTGTATATGACGGGGCCAAGGCTTCTGCGTATGGGCTATGCCGAGGATGGATTGTGTAAGCGTGGGTGTGGTGCTTTGGCGACTTTTTTGCACATTCTGTGGGAATGTCCGAGGGTGGAGCGATTCTGGCGTGGTGTGCATGAGGTCCTGCGAGCGGTTACGCATGTCGCGCTGTTGCCTGAAGCGAGGAGATGCTTGCTGAATGTGTGGGAACCGACCGATTACTCGGTTCCGCAGACGCGATGGGTGACTCTGGGATATATGATAGCTAAACGTGACATTGCTCAACTGTGGGGATCCCAGAGACCCCCGGCGGTGTCGGCCTGGAAAGAACACATGGATTGGTGCATGTTCCGAGAAAAGGTGGTGTATGTGGCGCGGGGTAAGCCTGGGGCATGGGTGAAGATATGGGGCCCCTGGAACGCCTACCGCGGGGGTATTTGCGAGCCGCCGTTGTTGCCTCCCGCTTCACCAGCTCCATCCCCCTAGCTGACCCCCTCCCTCAGCCCCGGACATATTGTTCTCCCAGTCCCGGATCTGTCTCCCTTCCCCTCTCTGGATTTCTTTGGATGGTTGGGGTCCCCCACTGGAGGAGCACGTGTTGTCATTTTCGATCGCGGGTTGCCTTGCGGGTGTGGTTTTATGTTGTTGTGTTGTATAAAATGAAACCGTATTGTGGGCTCAGAGTCATGTGGCCCACGTTGTTGATACCTCCTGTTTTATCGTCTCTGCAAAGTCAAGTGCCTTATTGTATATATGTCATTTGCTTCTGTCACTTTAGCGGCCGGCCGGAAGGTTGTAGGCCCATGCCTGTATATATTTGAGATTGCAATAAACGGTTTCAAAAAAAAAAAAAAAAAAAAAAAAAAAAATGAAAGCCGTTACTAAATCACATGGGCTACACCTACAGCCAAGAAAGTGCATCATGAAAAAGTAGAAACTGGAAATGTACTAAATATTATTCTAATGTATGCTATGGGAGAACAACTACAAAAGATTATGTTGTAATTTATGTAAGAGAGAACAACTACCCCCCAAATGTGACAGAAATAGAGGTAAGAGAAATATTGCAAGATATAAAGGAGGCAAGCACTACCTCCCAGGAACCCACAAGCAAAATCCTGAAAGATATACTACCTAGAGTCTTCAAACACATAACAGAGCAGCTTTCACCTATTCCCACTTTAAAACATGTAATTGCACAAACCAAACAAGCCACCAGTGATACCATACCTGCCCCTGGAAGTTACCATGACATACACATACCTGTACATTTAATAAATACACAGAATGAGGAACCTTTCCTTTTACATGACAACCTAAATAATGAGAAACAAATCCTTATATTCTCTACAGCAAATTCTGAGACATACACCATACATGGTGCATATCAAAAACAAATATCCCTTTTATATATGCCCTACTACCAAAAAAACAAAGTAGCACTTACTACGAGCTCTTAAGCCATATAAAACATAAAACAAATAACTACTACCCTTAAAAAATAATCATAGTCCTTGAACAAGCCGTAATTCAAACCATTCTAAAAATATACCCCCACATAGCCATACAAGGCTGTTAATATCATTTCAATCAAAGTATATTGAGACACCTCCAAAAATCTGCATTATGGGGCTCATTACGATGATGGGCAGAAAGCCTCCGCTTGGCAGTCGGAGTGTCCTAGACTGTGTCGGAACCCTTCCGACCGACTCGGTCGATTTACAATCCCCCTGACTGATTACGATGTTTGCGGTCGGATTGTAGACCTCGCGGTCCTTTCGAATTGGTTCGGACTGGTTCTTGTGCAGCTCTACGGACAGCATTTCTGACCGACCGATTACAATGTCTATTTCCAACAGCCTTTCTGAGTCTGCCTGTACAACACAAAAAGGCTGCCGGAAAGTAACCTAGCAGGGCCCCCTTCATCCTGCGACCTCCGTTTGGGGGCCGAGGGGGTACTTAAGGAACCCCCTGTAAAACCCTGAACAGGGTGGCTGGCACCATGGGGTGCCTGCCACAGGTTGCTGGGTTTTACACACACACACCATTTCCCCATAGGAGCCTGTGTTGTCAGGCAAAACATGGGCTCCCTTAGGGAACAATGGGACTCCAACCAAACAGTGTTCGGTTGCATTGTAATCGGTTGGGTGGAACCACCGACCGCGAGTTGGTTCATTCCTGAATCCGAGACGGTGTCAGGCAGATTTCCATGGGAAAGGGCCACAGCACGTGCCTCAACTGTGCAGCACCTCCTACACGTCCGTGCACCGTGTGCCATGCATCATGTCGTGCATAGCACACGTTGCAAAGAGATGAGTGGGAGCACTACATGTGCCCCCAGGGCCACTTTTTAGTGGCCGATGATGGATTGGGTGCCTGTTTGGGGCACCCAGATCACTTTCCGGATACTTTTTCATGGCAGGTTTCCAGCCATGAAAAGGCTTTCTGAAAGGGATATTGTAATCCCAACAGCGGTGCCTGCCTCGGCACTGCCATCATTATATTACGCTTCTCCAACCGCTGCTCCATTTGGATCTATGAGCCTGGCAGAGCTGGTGGTCTTGCGCTTGACAGCTGTGGGTCTGACTGCCAGTATCATACTACGGCAGTCGGACTGAAGGGCTGTTGGTGGATCAGACCACCACTATCATAATGAGGCCCTTATTCTCACCTCTAAGGTAGACCCTAAAGGCTCACAGAGAAGGGTGCATGGTATTTAAAAAGAAGGACATATGTACTTAGGTTTTACAAGTCCTGACAGTGAAAAACTCCTAAAGTCACTTTTCACTGTAGCAAGGCTTTCTATCCCCTATACTAACACTGGGAAACCTTACTGCACTTACTAGGTGGTACTTTCAGTTTGGAAACAGGTAGAGAAATACTTCTTCCACTCATTTGAATTATAATTTGATAATCCTTTTCAATGGTAAAGTCGGATTTTATGTTACTATTCTGAACATGCCGCTTTTGAAAAGTTGGTATTTTTCTGTCTAAACCAAATGTGCCTTTCTGCCAACGTTCAGGGTCACATAACTGGGGGTGTTGTGTATTCCTTCCACACATGGGACAAAAGGGCCTTAGCCGTGGGGAAGTGTGTTCCTCTCATGAGCAGGGTGGCCTGGGGCCTTATACCCTTCCTGAGCATGAAAGGTTAGCCTGAGGGCTGTGGTCACCCCCTTCCTGACTTCTAAGGCTGGCACTGACAAATGTAGCTCACGCCTGGCTTTGTTCCCCAGACAGATTAGAGCCAAACCAAGGAAATGGGGGAGGTTAGACAAAGGGGGCATCCCTCAACCACAGGTTGTCACAGGGTATATGAATGGGGCTCTCAGAAACCTATAGACCTGTGAAAGATTCAGAATAAAGACTGCCCTGCAGTCTGAAGAATGAAGACTGGACTTGCTTGCCTTGAACGCAGGATCCCCAGGCGTGATTCCAAGAGACAGTTGGCTGACATGTGTGAGCTACAGGGACACAACAAGCTTCCGGGGGCTTTCTCTCCAACTGCCCAGCTGACCAGCACCAACTGCACCTGTCTGGTACCTGCTGCTGGCCTCTTCTGGAGTGAGTCATGATCCCGAACAGGTGCCCCAGGTCCAGAACCCTTGGCTGGCATCAGAGTTCCCTCCTCCTGCTTCAAAACTGAACTTCGGGTTCAAATTCCGATGTTTGGGGCACTTTACGAAGAGTAGGCTCATTGCATCAGTACTGATTGCTGCGTCTCCTGCCAGTGCGATGTCCCGATGCTGACCTGCTCTTTGCAGCAAACAATGACCACCTGCATCTCATGCCAATAAGGAGTTCCACCAAAGGCCCACTCCTCACGCTAATAACAATATCCTACCGGCGCCAGACAACATGAAACTCCAGATAAAGCTCCTTGCGGGACCTTGGACTTTGAGAATGTAAACACTTCAACAGGAGGTACCTGATCCCTGTAGACGACCCACTCTCCACCGTAGTTAGTCTGAACTTGTGGCTTAGGCATGGTCCAGCATCACCAGATAACCATGAGTGATCCATTGTGCTTTTTGGTGCTATTTTCACCTGAAACTTAAAAAAATTATAACTTTGGTACAACTGTTTGGGTTTTTGATGTCATTTTATGTATTACAATTTACTCTACGTTTCTCAATTATTGTTTAAGTGCTGCATGAATACTTTACACATTGGCTCTAAGTTAAGCCTGACTGCTTTTGTGCTGAGCTACCAGAGAGCTAAGCACAGGTTTATTTAGTGACTTTTGTAGTTCACCCTGACAAGGAATGTGTTTATTATTTTAGTGGGGGCTCTCACCCCTTTCAACTAATAACCCAATTTTTTACAGCACCTCACTCACAAACTCGATTTAAACTTGTGAAATATAGTGAGGTACTATTTACAAACTTCAGAGAGACTGACTAGGTTAAAGCTGACCAGGTTAAAGCAGAGAATGATCTTTTATTCAGGAAGAGGACAGGAGTTGCCTTTTCATTTAAAAAAAAGTTAGTCTACAGAACTGTCCACTTCAGTAGATAAAGCCAGCCTGGCACTCGCTTGCGTGGCTTGCGGAGTTTAACACACTCAGCCTAAATTATGTGGCATTTAGGGGTACACACAGACATTAAAAAATGTTTCTTGCAGAGCTAGAATGATTGGGAAAACCTGAGTACAAACCTCCCCTTTGTAGCCCCAAAAATTGGGAAATGCACCTGTCCTTGTCTAGAAGTGAAAATTCTGGGTTTTCTGTTGGACAAAATGTTAATTAATCGGCAGATAAACTCAATAGTTTCTACCTGCTATTACCAGGTGAAATGTAACAGGGAAATGCTACCGTTCATACTTTCTCATTTGAAAGCATTAGTTTTTAAAATGGGAATTGTTTCCAGTTTGGACTGTACCAATGGCTGTTACCTAGGTCTTTCTTGTGTAGTCTTCTCTAAGCTCCAAGGAGTTTTAAACATGGCAGTTTGCTTGGTTAACAACTTCCGTAAATGTGGCATGTTTATGCACATTATTCATTTCCTACATTGATCTGCTCCCTCCCAAGTTGACTATGATTTACAACGAGTCTAGGATACAAATATGTCTTCCACCATAGAGGCAGTGAGACTCTCCCTCCCCAAAAACATAGAGATGCAACATGAGTCACTTCAATGTTAAGTGCAGGCTAAAAGATACTGAGTCGGATCCTGTCAAATAAACTCCTCCCCAGAGTGACTTGACTTGTCCACTCACATCAATACAGGTTTATTCCAAGCGCAGCACCCTAATATGAGGAGACTGACTTTCTGGACGACCCTTTGGGGGGACGTCCTGGGGCTCTGGTGCTGTCAGTTGACAGAGATAAGGCATTTGAGTCTCTCTTGCGGGGATTCCTGGTTGCAGCACTTGTGCAGGGTTTCCCGACCTGGACCAACAGGCTACACTCAAATCTGACGTCATGGGTTAGGGCGGGTAATGGTCTCTCGGAGCCCTGTGTTGTTGCGAGTGGTACGAGGAAGGGGTGTCCCCTTTCCCCTGTGTCATTTATCGGTGGAGCATATGACATTAACACTCCGCCAGGGCTGCTCCCATCAGGGTTTAAGGAATAATAACGTTCTTAATTATAACTGGAATTCAAGCCTCCAAGGCCTCTCCTATTGGCTTTCTGAAGCTCTTCGAGTTGAGTTTAAGACCCTTAGCTATGCACACAAAGGGGCATGTTTACAATAACTGGCGCATCCCTGCATATCAGCAGGGATGCGCCAGTTATTGTGCGCCACAGCTCCGCCACCATGGATGCGCCGCATTTACAATGCGGCGCACCATGGGGCAAAAATGGCACAGATGCGTGACGCATCTGTGCCGTAAAAGTGGCGCATTGCTGGAGTTACGTCGCAAGCGCGACGCAGCTCCAGCAATGCTCTGGGGGGGCCCTATCTAGTGAATGCTGCGTCAATCCTTACGCCTGCTTCAGGCAGGCGCAGGGTTTTGATGCAGCATGGGCCTAAAAGTGACTGAGTGAAATCTTGTAGATTTCACTCAGCCACTTTTAGGAGGCGTTCCTGCGACAGAACGCCCCCCCCTGCGCAGGAACGCCTACTCCTGGCGCAGGGCATTACAACGTGACGCATCTCCCTAGATGCGTCACGTTGTAAATCTGCCGCAGCATGGTGCTAGCTTTGCGCCGCCGCTGCGTTACAAAAGTGACGCAACGGCGGCGCAAAAGTGGCGCACGGGGCTTGTAAATCTGCCCCAAAGACTTTTATGACATTGGTCCTACAATCTTTAGGAATAGATAGGTTAGATAAACTCCCAAAGGTGCTCTGCAATCAGGCTAGTAACGAGTTTAAAAAGTGCAGTGCTTAATTTGAGCCGGTGCATTCCGGTGCACATCACCTAATTCTCAGCACCTGAGCTCATAGCACCAATTAAGGGCACACTCGTTTGACAGGCAGGCGATTTTCTCCATAAACACAAAACATTGAGTCACGCCGAGACTCGAACCCAGGTCCCCAGCTCAGAAATCGGCAGCTCTAGCCATTAGGCCGAGTGCTCTCCAGAATAATAGGTGCTGGGGCTCTAGTCGGGAGGCAGTCTGCACCAGCACATTTCTCCTGTTAGCGCTGCCTCCTGAGGAGAGCCCCGGCGCTTTTTATATTACAAATTCACCACTGAAAAAGTGTGAGATACGAGGGACGGCTCGCGCCTTTTCGATTCTGGTCCCTCAGTTATGGACTGATCTACATTTGAAGCTTCCCTGCGTCAGGAACCACTTATCATTTTGGAAAGCATTCAAGATGTATTTATTTTTAATATGACTTTTATTTTCTGTTTTGTGCTTGAATTAACGTGGAGGTTACAGTCCTAGCTCCAAGAAACCTTTGGGGCATTATTTGCGCTTCACAAATAATTTTGCTCACCCCCTTACTGAGCAGATTTGTCATTCATTTGGACTGCTGTCATGGAAAGGCGAAATTGAACGAATGGCTTAAATCTGCTCCCAAGGATGCATGGCCCTCTACAGCGCTCCATTGCCTTTCGCCTAGGCTTTTGCTATACAAATATCACAAACATACTCGTACATACATGCTATAGCTACCTACCCGGAAACATGGCAATCCTGACTTTACGAGGTTTGGGGCCAACACCTGCTTGGGTTGTCGGTCATGCACAGTATGACATACTCAAAGGATTAAAAATGTCAGTAGGCCTTACAGCAGAGGTCTTCAAACTTTTGTCGGCTGAGCCCCCCATCTAACCCTTTTTACACATCGAACCCCCCACCACCACCACCTCATGACAAAAAAGTTCTGGAAGCTGGTACTCTGGATCATTGATGGTCATTCCCTCCAGCAGAGCCCAGGTCGTATAGGGCAAATAATATTAAATAAAGTAAGAGTGTTTAGTAAACTGAAGTCTTTGTAGTGCTTGTGCTTAATATAAAGTTCAAATGAAAAGTTTCCAAGAAAAAATTAGCACAAAAAATTACATTGGTGCTTTATTTTTCACATAAAACACAAAATGTAGGCTAGATTAGTAAAAACACTCCCAAAACACAGGTGAGGGGTGTGCCTGTATTTCTCCACAGAGACAGTCAATGTGTGGATGGACTCTTGCTTCTGCCATCCTTAGGTTGTGCTCCACTTCCAGTCTTGAGCAGTACCTAGAAACAGGAGTGCTCACAACATTTTGTAATATATTTTCTTCAGTTTTTTATAGAGCGAACATGACCCAAAGGTATTGGAGCGCTTTACAGGAGCATCTTTTACATTACACAGGCACACATTTATTTTTTGTAAACACAGGGAGATTAAGAGATTTGCCCAGAATCACAGGATGTTGAGCAAACACCAAGAATTGGTTCCCCAGCTCCACAGTCATCGGCTCTGGCTGTTGCACCACATCCTTGCCCCTAGACAAGATATCAGAACAAGCATTGGCATAGCCAATAGGTCTCGCTTTTGGGACCTGTGCCATGCTGCTGTTCAACATGCGAGAAGAGGAAGCAGTGAGGATCTTTCATGGTGGTGGTGAACAATTGCAAGTCCTTGTCTGCCTGCAAACCACGGTTCACACTGCCCAAGGACCCGTCGACATCCAGGGACCTTTAAAGATCAAAGAAAGGACGACAGTGAAACCAGGGTGTGTGATGATGATAGTGCGTTCCACTCTGGCGATGCCCTGCCCCCTCCTCTCTTGAAGCAGGCCTGGAGTCCCGAGCCAGCGCTCGCAGTGCATCCTGCTAGCGGCTGCTGATCAACCTTCACTGCCTTCGGAATTACACATTCCAATTACCAAAGATGCAGGAGGGCAGCAGCTGTGACAGACGGTCCTCCCCCCAACCGCACCCCACCCGCTCGACACCACCTCACCCCCAGGGTCTACAGCGAGGCACCCCACCCCACTCCTCCGTGCCAGCGCCCTCCGTCTTCCACACTTCATTAGGAGCAAAAAACACAGGGACCTGACAGAAAAGGGCAGTAAGGGCTCGGGGAAGGGGGTGCAGGTGGGCAGGCGTTAAAGACGAGTAACATAAGGTGGGAGGAGAGAAGAGGAACACAGATCAAGACAGACACCTGAAGAGGAGTAGGCAGAGGACGAGAGAGGCACAGAGAGAGAGGAAGGTGGTGCGAGAGAGAGACCAAGACGAGTATCTTAACGAGTGAGAGGCCAGGCGTGAGAGGAAGAGATGTATGGGGCCACCGTCAAGATAGGACAAGAATTGTTGATGGAAACACATAAAACATATTATTTTCATTTCCTTGAATCACTTATAGAAAGAAAGCAGCATAAAGATAG
Organism: Triturus cristatus; assembly: GCF_964204655.1. Lineage (NCBI taxonomy): Eukaryota > Metazoa > Chordata > Amphibia > Caudata > Salamandridae > Triturus > Triturus cristatus. Next base: position 589,808,517 of record NC_140592.1, on the reverse strand, counting down.
CGCCCGCCGCGAAAGTGAAAGCAAATTTGTGACGCGGCGGAGCGTGGCGCGCGCGCTTGGTGGGGGCGGGGGAGCGCATTCCAGGCGGGGAGAGGACCCTTTGAAGTATGATGCCGAGGGCGCCAGTGGGCTGAAGCGCTTCCCCAAACGGATTGCATGGCGGCACGATGCACGTGATTGTGCGCGTGCTCGCCATGCAATCCACTTTTGGGAGCACTTTTGGGAGCCCCTCTTACTAGAGTCTCGCATAGCGATTGCGTAAACGCAATAACTAGGCGAGACCTAAAAAGGGGTTCCACAAAACATGCTTTCGGACACAATTGTAAAATCTGTGATCATGTGGAGTATGGCCAGGTGCTGCCATGCCAGTAGGAGGCCAGCCACAGTTTTCCAAGAAGGCCTAGGGGACATTTGATATAAGTGATTCAAGAGGATATATACAGCTTTATTCTGTAGCAGCATCAAGAGTCAATTTGTTAGCATAGTTGGCTTATAAAGAAGATCGCCTTCCAAAGCTTCAGAAATAGTTGCACAAGAAAGCATTTAAATTTGGTCTAAGAAGGAAGTGAGGACAGATGGTAGGCATACTTCACAATATTTGTTATATTAGGATTGTGGACTCAGCTCGTGGACTCAGCTCTAGGGATTGGAACATGTTAAACAAGCACTAGTGACTTTAATCAAGGTCAAATTAATTTTTCGTAAGTCACTGGTAAATTAAGTGATTTTGCCCAGGATCACATGATGTGGAGCCAATGCCAGGACTCGGACCCGGGTCCCTAGAACTAAAGTCAGCACCTATTGCAACTGTAAAGTAACTGTGATGTAAATAGCAAAAATAATAATAAATGTGGCAGTACTTATATTAGCAAGACTGGATTTACTGTTTCTAAAAAAGTAATGTATTTAAGAAGTACAACAATCAGAAACATAGAAGAAAGTCTACCATGGCACATACAAACAGCAACTTTTAGGAAGGGCCAGAGTGGAACACAGACCCAGCAATGTAAAAAAAGTAGAATAAAGGGGGATAGCACAAGTGATATAGATGGACAGCAGTGGCACGTTCAACCAGAAACATTGAGGAAAGACCACATATAGACTTTGTTAGAGGCATGCTCACAATGAAACGAAGTCACACAATTCAGTTTAATGAATTAAGTGGGAGCATAAGAGAAGCAATCATACAGCTAATCAAGAAGTGTGTGAACGCTAGATAATGTCTCTGATATTTTTTATGTGTGCCTTTTCCACACCAAAAAACTAAATTTTCTTTTAAAAGAACACATGACATGTTGTGGCCAAGGTTCTGGCCAAGGCGCTGGCTAATCGCCTCCGTCCCCGTGTTTCGTCTATTGTCCATCCAGACCAAGCCGGGTTTATGCCACGGCGGGCGACCCGCCACAATATCCGTAGGGCTCATGAAGCAATCGCGGCAGCCGGGAGTTCGGAGATACATGCGGCCTTATTGCTCGCAGATATGGATCGAGCTTTTGATTCACTGAGCTGGGTGTATTTATTCGCCCTCCTCCACAGACTGAATCTAGGACCTCGTTTTCTCTCATATCTGACTTTACTCTACACGGAAATAACGGCGTCGGTATGCGTGGCGTGTTCTGTCTCATCGGTCTTTCCCATTGGTCGAGGCACCAGGCAGGGGTGCCCCCTGTCCCCATATTTTTTTGCCCTGGCAATGGAGCCTCTGGCCGTATGGGTGCGTATTGATGCATATTGATGCGCAAGTGGCCGGGCTTGAATGGGCCAACGGACTGTCGGATCGTATAGCCTTATATGCCGACGATGTGCTGTTTTTCCTTACTCGGCTGGATAGGACTGGCCCGCGGTTGCTGCGTATCATGCAGGTGTTCGGGGAGACTACTGGCCTTTATATGAATGAGCGAAAGTCTACCCTTTGGGTCCTGGGTGGAGGGGCGGACCCTGGTGCCTGGGCCTCCGCGGTTCAGGTGGTACGTGGGGGGCTGAAATATTTGGGTGTGTTTCTCTCAGATGCGCAGTCGACTGCCTGGGAAGGGAACATGGTGCCGGTGTGGAACAGGGTGTGTGAAGATCTTAAAGTTTGGTCCCATATGCCCCTATCTATATATGGTCGCTCGGCCATCTTCAAAATGGTTTCTCTTCCTCGCCTGCTTTATCAGTTGCAAAATCATCCATATCCTTTTTCTCCGGGTTGGTTCCGCCAGGTTAATGCGGTCTTGGGCCAGTTTCTATGGGGCGGGGGTTGCCAGGGTTGCTCTCCATACTTGCTTTAAATCCACGTATTGTGGGGGACTCGCTACCTCGGACATTCTATCGTACTATAAGGCCTCACACCTGTTGGTTCCCAATGCATGGTGGTATGGCGATCGGTCAGACCCGGCTTATGCCTTGGAGCGATATTTGATGGGTGATCACTCGCTACATACGCTCCTCTATTCTGCGCCCTTGCGGCGCTCTCTGCCGAGTGTGACACAGCTGGTGTTTCGGGTTTGGCGGCAGGCATTGCGGAGGATGGGCTGGTGGAATCGCCTAACTCGAGAGACGCCGTTATGGCGCAATGGACGTCTGCCGCAGTTGGCGGCCTTGCCTGGCTTCCAAGATCGGGATGCGATCAGGATCTCCACCCTGGGGGATGTTATGAGAGGGCCCGTCCTGAAATCATTTCAGGGCTTGCAGAAGGACTTTCAAATGCGGCGTACTCAATTTTTTAAATATTTGCAATTTCGGCATGCTCTCTTCCCTAGCTTGGTGGGCCTGGAGGTGTTGGCCGACTTTAGTCCGGTAGAGGCGAAAGTTTTCATGGGAGACGTGCATGAGCATAACATTTCTAGGATTTACCACTCCCTGGTTACGCACTGCTCTCCTTCTTTGCAGCGTCTACGCGGGGCATGGAAGGAGGATGTGGGCTCACTCGCGGAGGAGGACTGGACAGAGGCCCTGGCCTGCCTGCGCGGGGCGGCTATTGCTATGAGCCTCCGACTCATTCAGTTTAAATATCTCCGTAGGGTCTATTTTACCAGAGTCAGACTGTACAGGGCTGGTTTAGTGGCATCCCCGGAATGTCTCCGCTGCCTGCATGAAGAGGGTACTCTGCTGCATACTATATGGGATTGTTCCGCGCTAGCTAGGTTTTGGAGGGGTGTACTGGCATGCCTCTCAGAGGTCCTGGGTTGGGATCTCCCTCGTTCCCCTAAATTAGTACTCCTGCATGTTATGGATGATATGGGGGTAACATCTACAAGCGCCACCTGATGCTCCTGGGTTTCACCCTTGCCAAGCGTGACATTGCTAAGGCCTGGAAGGCGACTGCCGCACCATCCGTCTCGGTATGGAAGGCAGGACTGGATTTCTGTATGGGCCTCGAGACCCCCATTTTTATAGCACGGGGATGCCCGTGTAAACATTATAAAATCTGGAAGCGCTGGGCGGACCACAGGGGCTTGGAATTGAAACCCATTCCAGAGCAGGGATTGTGTGGGTTGTAGTCTTCTCCTCCCTTGTCTTGGGGGGCCTGTATTATACGTGTATTGGGCGGCGGGGTGTCTCTTGGGCATTTTTCATAGCAATTGTAGAACTGGTGCTCCGATCATACTTGCTAATTTTGCTAGGTTGACTGTGCGATGGGGTGTGGGGTGGGGGGGTGTTATTTGTTTTATTGTTTCATTTTGTTGTATTTCATATGCACGTCCCTTCATTATTTTGGTATTGTGTGAGAAAACTGTCAAAGTCAGGATATTGTTCATTAATGTTTTGGAAGACTCTGGGATACAGAGCTCAGCTGTATGTGCATTTGACAAATAAAATTTGTTTCCAAAAAAAAAGAACACATGGCCAATAATATGGAGCATTTACATATTTTACATTTGCTCATAATGCAAAACATATTGCTCTTAGAGAGGAAAACCTTATTTCCAAGATGGCACCTAGCTACACCGAAGAGTCATTACCATGTGCTGAAAACAATGCATCTAATGCACCACTATGGATGCGCTGTCTAGTAGGCTAAACGATACACTAAACTGTCAATAGAATGAGGAGTTACATGTTTACTCCGCTGGGGAACTGTAATTAAATGTTTTTATAACAGTGGTGAAAAAAGCTCTGCCAGACAGGTGTGCTCAGAAGCCAGAGATAAAAAGATAGAGGTCATAGAGCGTGATCTCTAAATTATAGATTATGTAGGTAAATAAACGTCTCAACTCGAGTAATCGTGTGTTGTGTGCTAAATGCCACATGCAGCTGGACGCCTATCATAATTCCCTACAAACTGACAGTGTTTCCTCGTGAATACAGCATTGTGCTAGTTACCAGATCGAGGGGAACCAGGTGAAATTATTGATGTCTCCTTATAAGATTCTCCCTTTTAGAGAATCAAATGGTGCGGATGATAACACACCAAGAAGGAAAGACAGATAGCTGGACTAGCAGTTCTTGAATAGTTTGCAAGATTCCAGCCCCACTTGTCTGAATCCTGTCTTTGATCGCCTTCCTGGTACAGGTTCCTGCTAGGAATGTTTCCTCCCTGGAAAATGTGTATTTCCACACTCTCTTTATTGGGAGGGCTGCGGTAATCTAGCCTGGCAGGCACAGCCTAGGCGTGCTGGAGATAAGACTCCTTAAAACGCCTCATGCACTAAATGTGATGTCATTATTAACTGCCTAGAGACGTTACTTGCGATTTGTTTCTTAAAATTCATACTACTTGTCAAAACAAACCGTAAGCGTTGCCTGAGCCTCGCTTAACCCCTTCGATGCTCATGACGGAACGGTTCCGTCATGATCATCGGTTGGGCTGTGCTCATGACGGAACCGTTCCGTCATGAGGACAGCCCCTGGGGGAAGCGCTGGCGCTCCCCCCCTTGTGCATCGATCTTGCCCCCCTTTACGGGGGTGGCAGCGGAAGAGCTTCCGCTGCCACCCCCGAGCCCCCCCACGCTTTCTGATGACATCAGCGCGCACAGCACGCGCCGGCGTCATCAGGAAGCGTTGGACGCGCTGGAATCCATTTCTTCCGGCGCGTCCAAGGCAGCAACAGGTAGGTTCCCTTGTCCGGTGGGGGCCGCGGGGGTGATTTCTTTTGTATTGAGGCATCGGGGGAGAGGAAAGAGTATTTCCTCTCCCCCGATGTCTCAATACAGGGCATTCCTGCTCCACGATCGCGCACAGCGTCGCGATCGTGGAGTAGGGATGCCCCACTAGACACCAGGGATTTGTTTCTTTGAATTTGGGAAGCGACCCCTTAGGCAAGGGTCGCTTCCTTGGGGTGCAAAATTTTTCGAAGTCTTTTCTGCCCCCCCTGGGGGCAGATCGGTCCGCTTTCTGCGCGTTTCTGCCCCCAGGGGGGGCAGAAAAGCCCACTAGACACCAGGGATGTCGTTTATGTTATGTAGGAAGCGACCCCTTAGGCAAGGGTCGCTTCCTTGGGGGGCCAAATAATTTGAAGACTTTTCTGCCCCCCCTGGGGGCAGATCGGTCTTCTTTCTGCCCGTTTCTGCCCCCAGGGGGGGCAGAAAAGCCCACTAGACACCAGGGATGTCTATTTCGTTATGTAGGAAGCGACCCCTTGGGCAAGGGTCGCTTCCTTAGGGGGCAAAATAATTCGAAGACTTTTCTGCCCCCCCCGGGGGCATATCGGTCTTCTTTCTGCCCGTTTATGCCCCCAGGGGGGGCAGAAAAGCCCACTAGACACCAGGGATGTCTTTTATGTTATGTAGGAAGTGACCCCTTGGGCAAGGGTCACTTCCTAGGGTGGCAAAATAATTAGAAGACTTTTCTGCCCCCCCTGGGGGCAGATCGGTCGTCTTTCTGCCCGTTTCTGCCCCCAGGGGGGCAGAAAAGCCCACTAGACACCAGGGATGTCTTTTTCTTTATGTAGGAAGCGACCCCTTGGGCAAGGGTCGCTTCCTTTGCGGCCTAATTATTTAGAAGACTTTTCTGCCCCCCCTGGGGGCAGATTGGTCGTCTTTCTGTCCGTTTCTGCTCCTAGGGGGGGGGGCAGAAAAGCCCACTAGACACCAGGGATATAAATATTATTGTAGGAAGCGACCCCTTGGGCAAGGGTCGCTTCCTTGGGCCCCTAAATTTTTTGAAGACTTTTCTGCCCCCTCTGGGGGCAGATCGGTTTTATTTTTTTGCCGTTTCTGCTCCCATTGGGGGCAGAAAAGCCCACTAGACACCAGGGAATTAGTTCAATTAGAAATAGAAGTGACCCCTCGCTTCCAGGGTGCAATTTGTTATATGTATTTGGCTCACCCGCCCCGGGACTGAGTAGCCTTTTTTTTCCTGCTGTTTTCTGCCCCACCTGGCACACAACCCGATTGACCATTTGGGTAGTGACATGGCATGTTATAATGTTTATTGTTATATTTTTTGTGATTTCCAATTGTAATGTTTTTTTTTGTTTACTTTTTTGTTCTAGGTGAAGGCTTTTCTTCTTTTCACGTTGACGTTTTGGTACTGGTGGTTCTGCTGTTTGTGTAGTTTGGTAAGAGACTGTTTTTTTGTACAATGTAAATGTGTTTGATTTCTCTGCCTGTTTCTTTTTGCAAATGGTGTAATAATAGCAGTATGTTTGGTTTTTGAGTGTCAAAAACTTTTTGCATTGGTGCTCGATGTGTATTTTGTTGTCTTGTGAGTAATTTGTTTTTTTTTCTTCTTTCTAGTTTGATATCGTTGGTCTTTGCTGTGTCACTGCATAGTTTGTTTCTGGTGAGTGCAGCTGTCTCTTGTAATTGGATTGTATAGTTTTTGAGTACATTGATCTTTGTGATAAAAGGTACACATTTCTTTACTTACTTGGTTTGCACATTGTTGGTTGTTGTTGACTTGTTTGTGCAGTCTTCTATCTTAGTAAGTATAATGGCTAGCCGCAGGATGACTGCTCAGCAGGTTGTTGGTTTGCTGTTTGAGTCTTCCTCTGATATTGGGTCAGAGACTGACTCTGCTTCTGAGGGAGAGGAGGCAGGGGACGATTCTGGCAGTGAGTTTTCTCTCCGTATGGGGTCATCGGATGATGAAGATACTCTTAGTGCGGATGAAGTGCCTGTGTTAGAGGAGGAGACTGATGTGCCGATAGTGCGGCAAGAGGCATCTGGGCTGCAGCCTGCGGCTGCAAGGCTTCCCGTTGGTGTAGTGCGGCAAGAGACATCTGGGCTGCAGGCTGGGGCTGCAAGGCTTCCCGTTGGTGTAGTGCGGCAAGAGGCATCTGGGCTGCAGGCTGGGGCTGCAAGGCTTCCCGTTGGTGTAGTGCGGCAAGAGGCATCTGGGCTGCAGGCTGGGGCTGCAAGTCTTCCCGTTGAAAGTGATGACCTCTGGGTTGCCCCTGGCATGGTGCAGCCGGAATTTCCAGAGTTTACTGGTGTTCCAGGGTCTAGAGTGAATACTGAGAACTTTTTGCCTGTAAATTTTTTTCAGTTGTTTATGGACGATGTGTTTTTGGCAGAGATTGTTGAGCAGACTAATTTGTATGCCGAACAGTTTTTGAGGGACAACAGTGCCAGTCTTAAGCCACACTCTAGAGCTACCCGGTGGACTCCCACAAATGTTGAAGAGATGAAGAAGTTCTTGGGTTTAACTTTTTTGATGGGCTTGCTAAGGAAGCCATCATTGGCTTCATATTGGTCTAGCAGTCCCTTGATGGCAACGTCTATTTTTCCGGCAGTCATGAGTCGTGACAGGTATTTGCTTCTGCTTCGGATGATGCACTTTGTTGATAATGGTTTAGCGTTGCCACGAGATCACCCTGATTGTGACCGTCTTTTTAAGATTAGGCCTGTCCTTGATCACTTTGTTGATCGATTTTCTGAGATTTATGCCCCTGGTAGAGAAATTGCAGTGGATGAGTCTTTGGTGTTGTTCAAGGGCCGCTTGGTTTTTAGGCAATACATTCCTAGTAAGAGGGCACGCTATGGAATAAAGCTGTATATGCTGTGTGACAGTAGGACTGGATATGTCTCTAATTTCAGGGTGTACACCGGTAAGGAATCTAGGTTTAACCTCCCTGGTTGTCCGTCCACTTTTGGAGTGACTGAGAAAATTGTTTGGGAACTTGGTAGAGGATTTTTTAACAAAGGCCACCATTTATATGTAGATAACTTCTACACTGGTGTGCGGTTGTTCAGGGAATTGGCCAAAGTGGACACTTTTGCTTGTGGCACAATCCGCTGTAACCGTAAAGGTTTTCCGAAAGAACTTGTTTGTCAAAAGCTTGTGCGGGGACAGTGCAGTGCGTTGCGTTGCCAGGAGCTTCTTGCTGTGAAGTTTACAGACAGGAGAGATGTCTACATGCTGACTTCCATCCATGATGAAAGCACTGCACCTGTGACTGTTTGGGGTCAGGTCGCTGAAGTGCGCAAACCTGTGTGCATTTTAGACTATAATAGGCACATGGGTGGTGTTGACAGAGTAGATCAGAGGTTGGAACCTTACGCTGCTCTTCGTAAGGCTTACATTTGGTACAAGAAGTTGGCTATCCATCTTTTCCACTTGGCAATGTTTAATGCTTTTGTTGTGTTCCAGGATTCTTGCCCTGAGTCAAAGATGACTTTTGCTAAGTTTCAGGAGTCTGTAATAGGCAGCCTTGTTGTAGTGGAACAGGCAAGTGTTCCTAGAGTTGGACTGGTGGAGGATGTTGCTAGATTGAAAGAACGCCACTTTCCAGATCACATTCCTCCCACACCCGCAAAAGATTTTCCCAGTAGGAGATGTAGAGTCTGTTGGCGAAGAGGTTTGCGGAAGGAGAGTCGTATGTACTGCCCCGATTGTCCCTCTCATCCTGCACTGTGTCTCCCTGCTTGTTTCAGAGCGTACCACACGCGTAAAAATTTCTGGGAACATTCATGAGTGGTAAAGTGAACTGCCTGGTCTGTATTCTTTGGAAAATATGATTCTGTTTCAAGGTTGGTGTTAGTGCAATGTATTTAGTTGCTGATTTTCTGTTAGAAGATTTGTATCTATTTGCAATTTGTTTGTGTTTTTTTTTTTCTAAAAAAATCCAAAATGTGATGGCGGTGTGTGTAGGCTTGCGCTTGGCTGTTGGTGTGTGTGGACTGGCACTTGGTTGGTGGTGTGCGTGGAATGGTGCTTGGCTGACGGTGTGCGTGGACTGGCGGTGTGCATGGACTGGCGGTGTGCGTGGACTGGTGCGTGGCTGGTGGTGTGCGTGGAATGGTGCTTGGCTGACGGTGTGCGTGGAATGGTGCTTGGCTGGTGGTGTGCGTGGAATGGTGCTTGGCTGGCGGTGTGCGTGGATTGGTACTTGGCTGGCGGTGTGTGTGGACTGGTGGTGTGTGCGGACTGGTGTTTGGCTGGTGGTGTCCGTGGACTGGAGCTTGGCTGGTGGTGTCCGTGGACTGGAGCTTGTCTGGTGGTGTGCATGGACTGGAGCTTGGCTGGCGGTGTGCGTGGAATGGTGCTTGGCTGGCGGTGTGCGTGGACTGGTACTTGGCTGGCGGTGTGCGTGGACTGGTGGTGTGTGCGGACTGGTGCTTGGCTGGTGGTGTCCGTGGACTGGAGCTTGGCTGGTGGTGTAGGTGGATTGGCGATTGGCTGCCGGTGTGCCTGGACTGGCGATTGGATGGCGGTGTGCCTGGACTGGCGCTTGGCTAGCGGTGTGCGTGGACTGGCGTTTGGCTAGCGGTGTGTGTCGACTGGTGCTTGGCTGGCTGTGTGTGAGTAGTGACTTTCTGCTGGTCACTACACACAATGCTAGCTGAGTGCCACTCCACGCAATCCTTCAGCCTGTGTAGTTGCTGTGTCTGGATTGTGGGCGTGTGAAAGTGATGGGCCCTTGAATGGCGCTGTGTGCTGGTGTGAGTTTTGTTATGTGATGGGCCCGCGGCTGGCGGTGTGAATGGTTTTGTATGTCTCACACGTATGAAAGGTGTATGAATGGCCTGTAAAGAGGTTGGTGCCTTGTCGTGGCTTTACAGCTCACGAGCTGTGAGTCAATGGTTCAGTTTCTCGCCCTTTCAATTATTACCAGTGCATTTCATGTTTTGTGAAATCACTTGCTAATACAATTTTATCTACTGAACCATCACTCACCCTCGTGCCAAATCCAACCAGTATGTGTGTGTGCTTGCGGGTTAGATGGCTGTGCAGTAATATTTGTCTTTCTGAAGCAGGGTGTACCTTGTCCCTTTTTGGTGATTTTTGTACTGTGTTGCTTTTGTACCTGGTGGTGCGAATGGTCTTGTTTGTATCACGTATGAAAGGTGTGTGAATGGCCTGTAAAGTGGTTGGTGCCTTGACGTGGCTTTACAGCTCACGAGCTGCGAGTCATTGGTTTGGTTTTTTGTGAATTTAATTATTGACAGTGCATTTCATTTTTGTGAAATCTCTTGTTAATAAAATTTAATACACTGAACCATGACTCGCCCTCGTGCCAAATCCAACCAGTATGTGTGTGTGTTTGAGGAATAGATGGTTGTGCAGGAATCTTTGTCTTTACTTTCTCTGCCAAGGTACACTTTCCATGTAAGAATAACCCACCAACTGTAGATATTGTCGAAAACCCTTGGGAGTTCATGGTGATGTCTCTCTAGTGAATTGAAAAATATTTTTTATCCCCATTGTCCTGTAAACCTCAAACTGTCTGCCACATTTTCTTTGCAGTATTATTCCTAAATTCTCACGCTGTAGTAACAATAGTTAATCTGGTTTTGCAAGGGGGGTTACTTTGGTTTTTTGCCCAGGGCTCGGCGGCCATCAAGGGAAACCTTCCAAACCCATGCATTTCTGAAAACTAGACACCCGGCGGCTTCCAGGGAGGTATGGCTTGCGTGGATCCCCCAACGTTTCCTTACCCAGAATCCCCTGCAAACCTCAATTTTTGCCCAAAAAATCACTTTTTTCACACATTTTGGGGTGGGAAAGTAGTGGCATCAACGGGCTCACACAAATTTACCACCACCCAGCGTTCCCCCAGGTCTCCCGGTAAAAATGGTGCCTCACTTGTGTGGGAGGCCCAAGTACCCGCGGCAGGCAAGGACAACAAACGTAGTGAGGCGACATCAAAATGGCCTATCGCCAAACCACCTGGTTTTGCAAGGGGGTCACTTTGGTTTTTGGCCCGGTGCCCGGCGGCCATCTAGGGAAACCTACCAAACCCACGCATTTCTGAAAACTAGACACCCGTCGGCTTCCAGGGAGGTATGGCTTGCGTGGATCCCCCAACGTTTCCTTACCCAGAATCCCCTGCAAACCTCAATGTTTGCTCAAAAAATCACTTTTTTCACACATTTTGGGGTGGGAAAGTAGTGGCATCACCGGGCTCACACAAATTTACCACCACCCAGCGTTCCCCCAGGTCTCCCGGTAAAAATGATGCCTCACTTGTGTGGGAGGCCCAAGTACCCGCGGCAGGCAAGGGCCCAAAACGTAGTGAGGCGACATCAAAATGGCCTATCGCCAAACCACCTGGTTTTGCAAGGGGGGTCACTTTGGTTTTTGGCCCGGTGCGCGGCGGCCATCTAGGGAAACCTAGCAAACCCATGCATTTCTGAAAACTAGACACCCGGCGGCTTCCAGGGAGGTATGGCTTGCGTGGATCCCCCAACGTTTCCTTACCCAGAATCCCCTGCAAACCTCAATTTTTGCTCAAAAAATCACTTTTTTCACACATTTTGGGGTGGGAAAGTAGTGGCATCACCGGGCTCACACAAATTTACCACCACCCAGCGTTCCCCCAGGTCTCCCGGTAAAAATGGTGCCTCACTTGTGTGGGAGGCCCAAGTACCCGCGGCAGGCAAGGACAACAAACGTAGTGAGGCGACATCAAAATGGCCTATCGCCAAACCACCTGGTTTTGCAAGGGGGGTCACTTTGGTTTTTGGCCCGGTGCGCGGCGGCCATCTAGGGAAACCTAGCAAACCCACGCATTTCTGAAAACTAGACACCCGGCGGCTTCCAGGGAGGTATGGCTTGCGTGGATCCCCCAACGTTTCCTTACCCAGAATCCCCTGCAAACCTCAATTTTTGCTCAAAAAATCACTTTTTTCACACATTTTGGGGTGGGAAAGTAGTGGCATCACCGGGCTCACACAAATTTACCACCACCCAGCGTTCCCCCAGGTCTCTCGGTAAAAATGGTGCCTCACTTGTGTGGGAGGCCCAAGTACCCGCGGCAGGCAAGGACAACAAACGTAGTGAGGCGACATCAAAATGGCCCATCGCCAAACCACCTGGTTTTGCAAGGGGGGTCACTTTGGTTTTTGGCCCGGTGCGCGGCGGCCATCTAGGGAAACCTAGCAAACCCACGCATTTCTGAAAACTAGACACCCGGCGGCTTCCAGGGAGGTATGGCTTGCGTGGATCCCCCAACGTTTCCTTACCCAGAATCCCCTGCAAACCTCAATGTTTGCTCAAAAAATCACTTTTTTCACACATTTTGGGGTGGGAAAGTAGTGGCATCACTGGGCTCACACAAATTTACCACCACCCAGCGTTCCCCCAGGTCTCCCGGTAAAAATGGTGCCTCACTTGTGTGGGAGGCCCAAGTACCCGCGGCAGGCAAGGACAACAAACGTAGTGAGGCGACATCAAAATGGCCTATCGCCAAACCACCTGGTTTTGCAAGGGGGGTCACTTTGGTTTTTGGCGCGGCGGCCATCTAGGGAAACCTACCAAACCCACGCATTTCTGAAAACTAGACACCCGGCGGCTTCCAGGGAGGTATGGCTTGCGTGGATCCCCCAACGTTTCCTTACCCAGAATCCCCTGCAAACCTCAATGTTTGCTCAAAAAATCACTTTTTTCACACATTTTGGGGTGGGAAAGTAGTGGCATCACCGGGCTCACACAAATTTACCACCACCCAGCGTTCCCCCAGGTCTCCCGGTAAAAATGGTGCCTCACTTGTGTGGGAGGCCCAAGTACCCGCGGCAGGCAAGGACAACAAACGTAGTGAGGCGACATCAAAATGGCCTATCGACAAACCACCTGGTTTTGCAAGGGGGGTCACTTTGGTTTTTGGCCCGGTGCGCGGCGGCCATCTAGGGAAACCTAGCAAACCCACGCATTTCTGAAATCTAGACACCCGGCGGCTTCCAGGGAGGTATGGCTTGCGTGGATCCCCCAACGTTTCCTTACCCAGAATCCCCTGCAAACCTCAATTTTTGCTCAAAAAATCACTTTTTTCACACATTTTGGGGTGGGAAAGTAGTGGCATCACCGGGCTCACACAAATTTACCACCACCCAGCGTTCCCCCAGGTCTCCCGGTAAAAATGGTGCCTCACTTGTGTGGGAGGCCCAAGTACCCGCGGCAGGCAAGGACAACAAACGTAGTGAGGCGACATCAAAATGGCCTATCGCCAAACCACCTGGTTTTGCAAGGGGGTCACTTTGGTTTTTGGCCCGGTGCGTGGCGGCCATCTAGGGAAACCTACCAAACCCATGCATTTCTGAAAACTAGACACCCGGCGGCTTCCAGGGAGGTATGGCTTGCGTGGATCCCCCAACGTTTCCTTACCCAGAATCCCCTGCAAACCTCAATGTTTGCTCAAAAAATCACTTTTTTCACACATTTTGGGGTGGGAAAGTAGTGGCATCACCGGGCTCACACAAATTTACCACCACCCAGCGTTCCCCCAGGTCTCCCGGTAAAAATGGTGCCTCACTTGTGTGGGAGGCCCAAGTACCCGCGGCAGGCAAGGACAACAAACGTAGTGAGGCGACATCAAAATGGCCTATCGCCAAACCACCTGGTTTTGCAAGGGGGGTCACTTTGGTTTTTGGCCCGGTGCGCGGCGGTCATCTAGGGAAACCTAGCAAACCCACGCATTTCTGAAAACTAGACACCCGGCGGCTTCCAGGGAGGTATGGCTTGCGTGGATCCCCCAACGTTTCCTTACCCAGAATCCCCTGCAAACCTCAATTTTTGCCCAAAAAATCACTTTTTTCACACATTTTGGGGTGGGAAAGTAGTGGCATCACCGGGCTCACACAAATTTACCACCACCCAGTGTTCCCCCAGGTCTCCCGGTAAAAATGGTGCCTCACTTGTGTGGGAGGCCCAAGTACCCGCGGCAGGCAAGGACAACAAACGTAGTGAGGCGACATCAAAATGGCCTATCGCCAAACCACCTGGTTTTGCAAGGGGGGTCACTTTGGTTTTTGGACCGGTGCGCGGCGGCCATCTAGGGAAACCTAGCAAACCCATGCATTTCTGAAAACTAGACACCCGGCGGCTTCCAGGGAGGTATGGCTTGCGTGGATCCCCCAACGTTTCCTTACCCAGAATCCCCTGCAAACCTCAATTTTTGCTCAAAAAATCACTTTTTTCACACATTTTGGGGTGGGAAAGTAGTGGCATCACCGGGCTCACACAAATTTACCACCACCCAGCGTTCCCCCAGGTCTCCCGGTAAAAATGGTGCCTCACTTGTGTGGGAGGCCCAAGTACCCGCGGCAGGCAAGGGCCCAAAACGTAGTGAGGCGACATCAAAATGGCCTATCGCCAAACCACCTGGTTTTGCAAGGGGGGTCACTTTGGTTTTTGGCCCGGTGCGCGGCGGCCATCTAGGGAAACCTAGCAAACCCATGTATTTCTGAAAACTAGACACCCGGCGGCTTCCAGGGAGGTATGGCTTGCGTGGATCCCCCAACGTTTCCTTACCCAGAATCCCCTGCAAACCTCAATTTTTGCTCAAAAAATCACTTTTTTCACACATTTTGGGGTGGGAAAGTAGTGGCATCACCGGGCTCACACAAATTTACCACCACCCAGCGTTCCCCCAGGTCTCCCGGTAAAAATGGTGCCTCACTTGTGTGGGAGGCCCAAGTACCCGCGGCAGGCAAGGACAACAAACGTAGTGAGGCGACATCAAAATGGCCTATCGCCAAACCACCTGGTTTTGCAAGGGGGGTCACTTTGGTTTTTGGCCCGGTGCGCGGCGGCCATCTAGGGAAACCTAGCAAACCCACGTATTTCTGAAAACTAGACACCCGGCGGCTTCCAGGGAGGTATGGCTTGCGTGGATCCCCCAACGTTTCCTTACCCAGAATCCCCTGCAAACCTCAATTTTTGCTCAAAAAATCACTTTTTTCACACATTTTGGGGTGGGAAAGTAGTGGCATCACCGGGCTCACACAAATTTACCACCACCCAGCGTTCCCCCAGGTCTCCCGGTAAAAATGGTGCCTAACTTGTGTGGGTGGCCCAAGTACCCGCGGCAGGCAAGGACAACAAACGTAGTGAGGCGACATCAAAATGGCCTATCGCCAAACCACCTGGTTTTGCAAGGGGGGTCACTTTGGTTTTTGGCCCGGTGCGCGGCGGCCATCTAGGGAAACCTACCAAACCCATGCATTTCTGAAAACTAGACACCCGGCGGCTTCCAGGGAGGTATGGCTTGCGTGGATCCCCCAACGTTTCCTTACCCAGAATCCCCTGCAAACCTCAATTTTTGCTCAAAAAATCACTTTTTTCACACATTTTGGGGTGGGAAAGTAGTGGCATCACCGGGCTCACACAAATTTACCACCACCCAGCGTTCCCCCAGGTCTCCCGGTAAAAATGGTGCCTCACTTGTGTGGGAGGCCCAAGTACCCGCGGCAGGCAAGGACAACAAACGTAGTGAGGCGACATCAAAATGGCCTATCGCCAAACCACCTGGTTTTGCAAGGGGGGTCACTTTGGTTTTTGGACCGGTGCGCGGCGGCCATCTAGGGAAACCTAGCAAACCCATGCATTTCTGAAAACTAGACACCCGGCGGCTTCCAGGGAGGTATGGCTTGCGTGGATCCCCCAACGTTTCCTTACCCAGAATCCCCTGCAAACCTCAATTTTTGCTCAAAAAATCACTTTTTTCACACATTTTGGGGTGGGAAAGTAGTGGCATCACCGGGCTCACACAAATTTACCACCACCCAGCGTTCCCCCAGGTCTCCCGGTAAAAATGGTGCCTCACTTGTGTGGGAGGCCCAAGTACCCGCGGCAGGCAAGGGCCCAAAACGTAGTGAGGCGACATCAAAATGGCCTATCGCCAAACCACCTGGTTTTGCAAGGGGGGTCACTTTGGTTTTTGGCCCGGTGCGCGGCGGCCATCTAGGGAAACCTAGCAAACCCATGTATTTCTGAAAACTAGACACCCGGCGGCTTCCAGGGAGGTATGGCTTGCGTGGATCCCCCAACGTTTCCTTACCCAGAATCCCCTGCAAACCTCAATTTTTGCTCAAAAAATCACTTTTTTCACACATTTTGGGGTGGGAAAGTAGTGGCATCACCGGGCTCACACAAATTTACCACCACCCAGCGTTCCCCCAGGTCTCCCGGTAAAAATGGTGCCTCACTTGTGTGGGAGGCCCAAGTACCCGCGGCAGGCAAGGACAACAAACGTAGTGAGGCGACATCAAAATGGCCTATCGCCAAACCACCTGGTTTTGCAAGGGGGGTCACTTTGGTTTTTGGCCCGGTGCGCGGCGGCCATCTAGGGAAACCTAGCAAACCCACGTATTTCTGAAAACTAGACACCCGGCGGCTTCCAGGGAGGTATGGCTTGCGTGGATCCCCCAACGTTTCCTTACCCAGAATCCCCTGCAAACCTCAATTTTTGCTCAAAAAATCACTTTTTTCACACATTTTGGGGTGGGAAAGTAGTGGCATCACCGGGCTCACACAAATTTACCACCACCCAGCGTTCCCCCAGGTCTCCCGGTAAAAATGGTGCCTCACTTGTGTGGGATGCCCAAGTACCCGCGGCAGGCAAGGACAACAAACGTAGTGAGGCGACATTTGGGATAGGCAATGTTGATGTCGCCTCACTACGTTTGTTGTCCTTGCCTACCGTGGGTACTTGGGCCTCCCACACAAGTGAGGCACCATTTTTACCGGGAGACCTGGGGGAACGCTGGGTGGTGGTAAATTTGTGTGAGCCCGGTGATGCCACTACTTTCCCACCCCAAAATGTGTGAAAAAAGTGATTTTTTGGGCAAAAATTGAGGTTTGCAGGGGATTCTGGGTAAGGAAACGTTGGGGGATCCACGCAAGCCATACCTCCCTGGAAGCCGCCGGGTGTCTAGTTTTCAGAAATGCGTGGGTTTGCTAGGTTTCCCTAGATGGCCGCCGCGCACCGGGCCAAAAACCAAAGTGACCCCCCTTGCAAAACCAGGTGGTTTGGCGATAGGCCATTTTGATGTCGCCTCACTACGTTTGTTGTCCTTGCCTGCCGCGGGTACTTGGGCCTCCCACACAAGTGAGGCACCATTTTTACCGGGAGACCTGGGGGAACGCTGGGTGGTGGTAAATTTGTGTGAGCCCGGTGATGCCACTACTTTCCCACCCCAAAATGTGTGAAAAAAGTGATTTTTTGAGCAAACATTGAGGTTTGCAGGGGATTCTGGGTAAGGAAACGTTGGGGGATCCACGCAAGCCATACCTCCCTGGAAGCCGCCGGGTGTCTAGTTTTCAGAAATGCGTGGGTTTGCTAGGTTTCCCTAGATGGCCGCTGCGCACCGGGCCAAAAACCAAAGTGACCCCCCTTGCAAAACCAGGTGGTTTGGCGATGGGCCATTTTGATGTCGCCTCACTACGTTTGTTGTCCTTGCCTGCCGCGGGTACTTGGGCCTCCCACACAAGTGAGGCACCATTTTTACCGGGAGACCTGGGGGAACGCTGGGTGGTGGTAAATTTGTGTGAGCCCGGTGATGCCACTACTTTCCCACCCCAAAATGTGTGAAAAAAGTGATTTTTTGAGCAAAAATTGAGGTTTGCAGGGGATTCTGGGTAAGGAAACGTTGGGGGATCCACGCAAGCCATACCTCCCTGGAAGACGCCGGGTGTCTAGTTTTCAGAAATGCGTGGGTTTGCTAGGTTTCCCTAGATGGCCACCGCGCACCGGGCCAAAAACCAAAGTGACCCCCCTTGCAAAACCAGGTGGTTTGGCGATAGGCCATTTTGATGTCGCCTCACTACGTTTGTTGTCCTTGCCTGCCGCGGGTACTTGGGCCTCCCACACAAGTGAGGCAGCATTTTTACCGGGAGACCTGGGGGAACGCTGGGTGGTGGTAAATTTGTGTGAGCCCGGTGATGCCACTACTTTCCCACCCCAAAATGTGTGAAAAAGGTGATTTTTTGAGCAAAAATTAAGGTTTGCAGGGGATTCTGGGTAAGGAAACGTTGGGGGATCCACGCAAGCCATACCTCCCTGGAAGCCGCCGGGTGTCTAGTTTTCAGAAATGCGTGGGTTTGCTAGGTTTCCCTAGATGGCCGCCGCGCACCGGGCCAAAAACCAAAGTGACCCCCCTTGCAAAACCAGGTGGTTTGGCGATAGGCCATTTTGATGTCGCCTCACTACGTTTGTTGTCCTTGCCTGCCGCGGGTACTTGGGCCTCCCACACAAGTGAGGCACCATTTTTACCGGGAGACCTGGGGGAATGCTGGGTGGTGGTAAATTTGTGTGAGCCCGGTGATGCCACTACTTTCCCACCCCAAAATGTGTGAAAAAAGTGATTTTTTGAGCAAAAATTGAGGTTTGCAGGGGATTCTGGGTAAGGAAACGTTGGGGGATCCACGCAAGCCATACCTCCCTGGAAGCCGCCGGGTGTCTAGTTTTCAGAAATGCGTGGGTTTGGTAGGTTTCCCTAGATGGCCGCCGCGCACCGGGCCAAAAACCAAAGTGACCCCCCTTGCAAAACCAGGTGGTTTGGCGATAGGCCATTTTGATGTCGCCTCACTACGTTTGTTGTCCTTGCCTGCCGCGGGTACTTGGGCCTCCCACACAAGTGAGGCACCATTTTTACCGGGAGACCTGGGGGAACGCTGGGTGGTGGTAAATTTGTGTGAGCCCGGTGATGCCACTACTTTCCCACCCCAAAATGTGTGAAAAAAGTGATTTTTTGAGCAAACATTGAGGTTTGCAGGGGATTCTGGGTAAGGAAACGTTGGGGGATCCACGCAAGCCATACCTCCCTGGAAGCCGCCGGGTGTCTAGTTTTCAGAAATGCGTGGGTTTGGTAGGTTTCCCTAGATGGCCGCCGCGCACCGGGCCAAAAACCAAAGTGACCCCCCTTGCAAAACCAGGTGGTTCGGCGATAGGCCATTTTGATGTCGCCTCACTACGTTTGTTGTCCTTGCCTGCCGCGGGTACTTGGGCCTCCCACACAAGTGAGGCACCATTTTTACCGGGAGACCTGGGGGAACGCTGGGTGGTGGTAAATTTGTGTGAGCCCGGTGATGCCACTACTTTCCCACCCCAAAATGTGTGAAAAAAGTGATTTTTTGAGCAAAAATTGAGGTTTGCAGGGGATTCTGGGTAAGGAAACGTTGGGGGATCCACGCAAGCCATACCTCCCTGGAAGCCGCCGGGTGTCTAGTTTTCAGAAATGCGTGGGTTTGCTAGGTTTCCCTTGATGGCCGCCGCGCACCGGGCCAAAAACCAAAGTGACCCCCCTTGCAAAACCAGGTGGTTTGGCGATAGGCCATTTTGATGTCGCCTCACTACGTTTGTTGTCCTTGCCTCCCGCGGGTACTTGGGCCTCCCACACAAGTGAGGCACCATTTTTACCGGTGGACCTGGGGGAACGCTGGGTGGTGGTAAATTTGTGTGAGCCCGGTGATGCCACTACTTTCCCACCCCAAAATGTGTGAAAAAAGTGATTTTTTGAGCAAAAATTGAGGTTTGCAGGGGATTCTGGGTAAGGAAACGTTGGGGGATCCACGCAAGCCATACCTCCCTGGAAGCCGCCGGGTGTCTAGTTTTCAGAAATGCGTGGGTTTGGTCAGTTTCCCTAGATGGCCGCCGCGCACCGGGCCAAAAACCAAAGTGACCCCCCTTGCAAAACCAGGTGGTTTGGCGATAGGCCATTTTGATGTCGCCTCACTACGTTTGTTGTCCTTGCCTGCCGCGGGTACTTGGGCCTCCCACACAAGTGAGGCACCATTTTTACCGGGAGACCTGGGGGAACGCTGGGTGGTGGTAAATTTGTGTGAGCCCGGTGATGCCACTACTTTCCCACCCCAAAATGTGTGAAAAAAGTGGCTTTTTGAGCAAAAATTGAGGTTTGCAGGGGATTCTGGGTAAGGAAACGTTGGGGGATCCACGCAAGCCATACCTCCCTGGAAGCCTCCGGGTGTCTAGTTTTCAGAAATGCATGGGTTTGGTAGGTTTCCCTAGATGGCCGCCGCGCACCGGGCCAAAAACCAAAGTGACCCCCCTTGCAAAACCAGGTGGTTTGGCGATAGGCCATTTTGATGTCGCCTCACTACGTTTGTTGTCCTTGCCTGCCGCGGGTACTTGGGCCTCCCACACAAGTGAGGCACCATTTTTACCGGGAGACCTGGGGGAACGCTGGGTGGTGGTAAATTTGTGTGAGCCCGGTGATGCCACTACTTTCCCACCCCAAAATGTGTGAAAAAAGTGATTTTTTGAGCAAAAATTGAGGTTTGCAGGGGATTCTGGGTAAGGAAACGTTGGGGGATCCACGCAAGCCATACCTCCCTGGAAGCCGCCGGGTGTCTAGTTTTCAGAAATGCGTGGGTTTGCTAGGTTTCCCTAGGTGCCGGCAGGGCTAGGGTTCAAAATCTACAGCTAGTCACTTTGCCAAAAAAAGGGTCATTTTTCACTGCAAAACCACGTTGCGTTTTGCGCCGTTTCCTGTCGCGGGCACTAAGCCGACCCGCAGAAGTGAGGTACCATTTTTCTCGTAGGACTTTGGGGAACGCGGGGTGGGTGGAAATTTGTGGATCCACGCAGATTCCAGAACTTTCCATCACAGAAATGTGGGGAAAATTTGTTTTTTTTGTCAATTTTTTACGTTTGCAAGGGATTTTGGGTAACAGACCATGGTGGGAGGCAGTCAAGTCACCCCATCCTGGATTCCCCTGGGTGTCTAGTTTTCAAAAATGTATAGGTTTGCTAGGTTTCCCTAGGGGCCGGCAGGGCTAGGGTTCAAAATCTACAGCTAGTCACTTTGCCAAAAAAAGGGTCATTTTTCACTGCAAAACCACGTCGCGTTTTGCGCCGTTTCCTGTCGCGGGCACTAGGCCGACCCGCACAAGTGAGGTACCATTTTTCTCGTAGGACTTTGGGGAACGCGGGGTGGGTGGAAATTTGTGGATCCACGCAGATTCCAGAACTTTCCATCACAGAAATGTGGGGAAAATGTGTTTTTTTTGTCAATTTTTTACGTTTGCAAGGGATTCTGGGTAACAGACCATGGTGGGAGGCAGTCAAGTCACCCCATCCTGGATTCCCCTGGGTGTCTAGTTTTCAAAAATGTATAGGTTTGCTAGGTTTCCTTAGGTGCCGGCAGAGCTAGGGTTCAAAATCTACAGCTAGTCACTTTGCCAAAAAAAGGGTCATTTTTCACTGCAAAACCACGTTGCGTTTTGCGCCGTTTCCTGTCGCGGGCACTATGCCGACCCGCACAAGTGAGGTACCATTTTTCTCGTAGGACTTTGGGGAACGCGGGGTGGGTGGAAATTTGTGGATCCACGCAGATTCCAGAACTTTCCATCACAGAAATGTGGGGAAAATGTGTTTGTTTTGTCAATTTTTTACGTTTGCAAGGGATTCTGGGTAACAGACCATGGTGGGAGGCAGTCAAGTCACCCCATCCTGGATTCCCCTGGGTGTCTAGTTTTCAAAAATGTATAGGTTTGCTAGGTTTCCCTAGGTGCCGGCAGGGCTAGGGTTCAAAATCTACAGCTAGTCACTTTGCCAAAAAAAGGGTCATTTTTCACTGCAAAACCACGTCGCGTTTTGCGCCGTTTCCTGTCGCGGGCACTAGGCCGACCCGCACAAGTGAGGTACCATTTTTCTCGTAGGACTTTGGAGAACGCGGGGTGGGTGGAAATTTGTGGATCCACGCAGATTCTAGAACTTTCCATCACAGAAATGTGGGGAAAATGTGTTTTTTTTGTCAATTTTTTACGTTTGCAAGGGATTCTGGGTAACAGACCATGGTGGGAGGCAGTCAAGTCACCTCATCCTGGATTCTCCTGGGTGTCTAGTTTTCAAAAATGTATAGGTTTGCTAGGTTTCCCTAGGTGCCGGCAGAGCTAGGGTTCAAAATCTACAGCTAGTCACTTTGCCAAAAAAAGGGTCATTTTTCACTGCAAAACCACGTTGCGTTTTGCGCCGTTTCCTGTCGCGGGCACTATGCCGACCCGCACAAGTGAGGTACCATTTTTCTCGTAGGACTTTGGGGAACGCGGGGTGGGTGGAAATTTGTGGATCCACGCAGATTCCAGAACTTTCCATCACAGAAATGTGGGGAAAATGTGTTTTTTTTGTCAATGTTTTACGTTTGCAAGGGATTCTGGGTAACAGACCATGGTGGGAGGCAGTCAAGTCACCCCATCCTGGATTCCCCTGGGTGTCTAGTTTTCAAAAATGTATAGGTTTGCTAGGTTTCCCTAGGTGCCGGCAGGGCTAGGGTTCAAAATCGACAGCTAGTCACTTTGCCAAAAAAAGGGTCATTTTTCACTGCAAAACCACGTTGCGTTTTGCGCCGTTTCCTGTCGCGGGCACTAGGCCGACCCGCACAAGTGAGGTACCATTTTTCTCGTAGGACTTTGGGGAACGCGGGGTGGGTGGAAATTTGTGGATCCACGCAGATTCCAGAACTTTCCATCACAGAAATGTGGGGAAAATGTGTTTTTTTTGTCAATTTTTTCCGTTTGCAAGGGATTCTGGGTAACAGACCATGGTGGGAGGCAGTCAAGTCACCCCATCCTGGATTCCCCTGGGTGTCTAGTTTTCAAAAATGTATAGGTTTGCTAGGTTTCCCTAGGTGCCGGCAGGGCTAAGGTTCAAAAACTACAGCTAGACTCTTCGCAAATAAAGTGTAAATTTTTAGTGTGAAAATGTGGTGCGTTCACCCTAGGTTTTGAGCCACTTCCTGTCGTGGGCACTATGCCTACACACACAAGTGAGGTACCATTTTTATCGGGAGACTTAGGGTAGTTCAGATTTGTAAAGCAACTGTTATTACCTATTGATTTTTGATGCATTTCTCCCTTCCAAATGAAAGACATTGTGTAAAAAAAAAATCATTTTGAAAAATGACCAATAATTGTCATGCAAATATGAGTATTCCCAATTTCGAAAATGTACAAATATGCACTGTTTCTAAACTCTGTAATTTGTTCCCATTTCAGAAATACATAGGTGTCTTTCATACCGATTTTTCCATGTATACATTTTCCCACAATAATTGCTATATACCCGGAACAAAAAAAAAAAACATTACAAAATGCTGCGCAGTTTTCTACTCTGGGTTCGTTGGGCTCTTGGTGAACCTACAAGTCCTATATGTCCCCACAACCAGGAAGGTCCACCGGATGTAACGGTACATTGCTTTCAAAGAGATGTCATAATTCGAAGAAGTTACAGGTGAAAACGTTGACTCAAAATGCTGCTTTTTTCAACAAAGTTTTAATTTTTCCTATATTTACCTGTAAGTTTCTATAAAGAAACCTTGATGGATCTACACAAATGACCCCTTGCTGAATTCAGAATTTTGTCTACTTTTCAAAAATGTATAGCTTTCCAGGATCCATTATTGTTTTTGTACCCATTTCTACCGTTAACTGGAAGGAGGTTGAAAGCACAAAAAATAGCAAAAATAGGGTATGTCCCAGAAAAATGCCAAAACTGTGTACAAAATGTTGGTTTTCTAACAAAATTCTGTCATTCCCTAAAAGCTGGAGAAATGGTGATTTCAGCCCCACAAACCCTTTTTTGATACCATTTGCAGAGAAAAACCCAGAAGCTTTCATTTGCAGTCCGTTTTTCCAATTTTTCACAAAAAAAACAAAATTTTGCTGTATTTTGACTAATTTCTGGGAACCCTGTAGGAGAATCCACAAACCCTGGGTACCTTTAGAATCCCCAAGATGTTGGAAGAAAAGGACGCAAATTTGGCATGGATACCTAATGTGGTCAAAAAGTTACAGGGGCCTAAGCGCGCACTACCCCAAATAGCCCAAAAAAGGCTTAGCACAGGAGGGGAAAAGGCCTAGCAGCGAAGGGGTTAAATGTTCTCTTTATTTTATGTTTGTATGTTTGTGTAGTAGGATGCAGGCTTGTGTCCCATTTTTCAGTATTTGTGTTTATATCCAAAAAACTTGCTGATAAATTAAATATTGAACCTCTGTCCGGCTGGATAAGTTAACCAATACAGCACTGATTGGGTCTGTATTCATTTGTTACTTCCTATCCCTACCTTCCTAGGGACCATTGTAGCACAAAATAATTGATTCCCGAGGTCCCTGGCTGACTTTACTTGGGTCCCCTTGTTGTTTGAAAGGAGATAGGACTCCAGATACCGCCCAGTCAAGCCCCCAGCAGCTCGAGTTGCAGCAGCAGCTCGAGCTGAGGCACACGACAGCGGGGGTGAAGCACTTTCAGACTAACGTGGCGTTTAGCGCTGAAAGCAACAATGGAAGTTAAGTGGTGGGATGGAGTGCGCGCCCCCCTTGAGGGGAGGCTACGCCCCCTTAGGGGGGCACGCCGCACATTTTGAAGACGTATGCCTTACAGGATAGGGTTGGAGAATTTAATCCATGTTTTACGCAGGAGTCCAGTTAGGTTGCCACAAAAGAAGTAGTATCCTTAGCCTATGTTTCCATAGGAGGCACCTGGATGGTAAATACAATACATAAACAGATACAGAGGTGCTAATTGAAGAGGTTGGCCTCAAGTAAGATTTGTTCTAACCTTCGCAAAAGATTAATTTGGCAAAGTAGCAGGTTATGCCAGAGTAAGAAACTAAAACACAGAAGCCCATATTCATCATAGTGTCGTGTCGCCCTTGCACCATGCAAGGGGTCGCAGGGGTGACGCAACACTAAAGTCAAACTTATCAAGCCTCGCAAGGCCACCTTGTGTGGCCCTGCATGGCATGATAAATCTGGAGTAACGCAAGGCAGTACAAATCGCTGCCTTCCGTTTCTCTGCCCCAGGGAGGTGTTCCATGGGTGGATTGTGAGTGTTTCGACACATCCACCCATGGATTTTGGTGCGTTCCCAGATATACCATTAGTAGTTGACCTGAGAATGCATCAAAATGCTACGCCTCCCCAGGAAGAGAAATATCGTTATTTCTCCTTGTATGTTCCTCTTTCTGTGTGTGCTGCAATGCTCTGTAAGATGTTAAATATGGTACATTCCTGCCCATTCCCTTTCACGAAGCACACCGTAGAGCAGCAAGGTGCATTGCTGCGCTGCGTTGCGCTGAGTGCAAGTATTATAAATCCGGACCAATGCATCTAAGCAACAGTGCAATTTGTAAATGACTTTTGTTTGCAGCTCACAGAGTGAATGAACGTTGTGATGCTTTGTAAATCACATGGAAAGGGGCAAGAAACTTTAAAGTGCAGAGATAATAGAGGCATTTCACCCACCTCATGAATGTTAGAGTCATGATTTTTGCGAGGGCTTGAGAAGGGCATTATTCTGCTGTGCTGCTTTGATGAAGATTTAGCAAGGTGATTTTGTGGAAGCTGTGCAAGGACAGCACCGTGAGGTGGCCAATGATACATCCATCACTCCTCCCCGCTGGGTGGCGTAGCATGGACTGACCCCTATAACCCCCCTTTGGTTAGTAAAAGCCAGCCATGACTGGGGCGCACTCAACCCCACATACTCCTAAACCCTGCAATCTCTGCATCTGGTGCACTGATCAGAACTGAGTCCCTGTGCCCACCTCTCCCCCATGTCTCAGGATTTATATAAAGAGTTTTTAGATTTATGTTTAGGGATTTTGACATTATAAAATGTTCTGGAGTTACTTTGTGTGGCATTTTCTGAGAACGTATTTGTATGGTTTTAATTTGAACCTAAAAAAACAATTGGATTGGACTAGTTTAATTGGGAAACATCCATTACCACGCGGGCATTGCATTGCAATGCCTTTACATCGCGGGTATTACAACGCAAGTCGTTACAACGACTTGCACTGGATGGCGCTCTAACCTAAGGAAAAGTATGATTTACTATTCCAACACCTTCCCTACTGTACGTAGACTGGTGCTGGAATAGTAAATCATACTATTCCTAAGTCCTGCGCCCTCCAGCGCAAGTCATTGTAACGACTTGCGTTGTAAAAACTGCAATGTAACGTTTCGCGATCATTTTGATTGCGTTGTAACATCACATATTCGGTTTAATGAATTCACACTGCAGTCTGGTAAAGGGCACATACAGGGGCGGCTTTAGGGTGGAGTGTCCTGCGCAACCGCACCTGCTGCTGAGCTCGGGGACACTACCTTTGTAAATAAATTGTGGGTTTAAATGTGCCTGCTGCAGAATTCCTTCTGTGTCCAAGAGTTTCCAGGCAACAATAAATATGGCAAGATAACTCTGGGGATTATTGTTCCAGCTGGAGAGAGATCCGAATTTTATCTCCTGGCAGTTTTGTCTCATCATAAAGCAGCACAGACAGTTAATGTGCCTGCTGCAAATAACTTATACCATGCAGATCACAGAACCATATCTTATGTGGATAGCTCAGTGGGTTACTGATTTTATCACAGTTATTCCTTTTGTTACTTGCAATTCATAAATTACAATCCTAATATAGCACAGTGAACTATGAACTGTCATCAAAGATCTGCATGCAAACTGCCTGGTATAGCTTAGAATGTTATGCCCCCCCACCCCAGTCTTTCATTATCCTGATGTTACTAAAAAAGTGTTTAGGTAAAGATACATTCTTATTAGTAAAGCCAACCCCATGTACTCTGGTATGTTTCTCATGTACATCCTGAGTTTGGGTTTCGCCAAAAGAAACACTCTTAAAATATATTGCCTACTAGTATGGCTGACATGAGCCCTACAGCTTGTATCCTTATTTTCTTATGTAACAATTCCTATAGACTGATATACATACTTGTATGATTCATTGTCTGTGTATAATGTGTTTGTGATGTAAAGTGCACTCCCGCCCTACACTGGTATTAGTAGCACAATAAAACAAATTAAATTAATGTGAGAGGGGGCCATGGAGAGATGAGGGCTCTGTTGGAGGGTAGTGAGGGAATGGATATGGGGGGCACCAAAAAAGATTGTTGCACCCGGTGCCACCAGCACTAAAGCCGGCCCTGGGCACATATTCAAATTACACAAGTGCAACCACCTTCTGCCAACTCGAGATCTCCCACTACAGTTAGAAAATTAAGTTTAAGAAGATAATGTAAATGAGGTAGAGAAAAGGAGGGAATCCTGGAAAACATCTGACTAAAGTACAGGGAACAGATGAGACAACAAATTGAAAAGCTAAGGCACCTCGAAATATTGACCACAATTCAGGGTGAGGACACACATATTATGAGGTGGGTGAAAATAATATTTCAATCTCAGGATGGTACTTTAGTTAGTTTGCTGCCTCAAAGAGATACAAAGAATTAAATAAGGGATTTCAGAGTTTTATTTCAACCAATAAAAGTAGATCATGACACCGTGAGGAACCACTTTATTAACTATACTGTCAGCATGAATAACGGAGGCAGATTCATTTATATGTTTATTGAAATACCGACAGTCACCCTATGAGTGAAGAAAAGGGAGCATTCTTTATACATTGAAAAAACCTATTAATTGATACCAAAAAGCCGCCCAAAATAAGAGGTTAAGGAAAATACCTTAGCAGAAGAAGCTTTCAAGACCATAAAACAGCTTAAACATTATTTAAATCTCACACAAAAGTCCAATGATATATATTAATTTTTTTTATTTTGCAGTGTTGCTAGCATTGTAGGTAGGTATCAGTTCAGTTCAGTAGTCTTTATTCGGTCATAACAATACTCATAAAAACACAGATTTAAAAATACATTCAATTTCAATGATTATTGGGAAAACTTCACACATCGATTAAAACGAATTTAAAACATCAATGAATAAAATGTATGTATGCATTTAAGAAATAGTATAAAATTAATTTATGAGCACCCGTGGTGACTGGCATTCACCTACAATTATTAACAACTATTAGGTAGATATCATTTGAAAGACATCATCATCCAGCGTTTCATACAAGATGGAAAGCAACTGTTCATGTTGCCCATTTAAAGATGGCGCTCTTAGTTACAGGTGCAGTAATAGGAGGAGATAGCATTGTTCCAGTTGCCAAAAAGGCCCTTTTTTATGTCTTTCAGCTGGTAGACGATTCCAGAGGAAAATTTCCGATTGTCTCCTGACTTTGGAAAAGTGCTCCACACCCTGAGTTCGCATCGGGGGCCCACCACCAGGGAGGAGATCTTGTTGTTCCAGAAGAGTGGCATGAAGGGAACGTCTTCGCCATTCATTGCATCCAGGTACTTGCCCCCACACGACTTGTCGAAGATGTAGTGGCTGTCTTCAAACAGTCGGGCGCAGATCTTGTTCCCGCTTTCATCCTTCAGCTCGTTTGGCGCAGGGCACTGGGCGGCTATGACACCGATGAAGATCTGGAAGACCAACAGCTCCAGGAGAAGCCTCATCTTGAACTTCAGAGACAAAGGCGTGGAGGACACGTCTGTGATCGTTTGCCAAATGCTGTTTTATTTGACACGAAGGCCTGGGTTTATATGTAGCTGGAAGGACGTTTGTTTACCAATCATGACAGGTGTTGCTTGAAAAAAAAAGAAAATCAATATCTTTTACCTTCTAAGGTGTATTTGATATTATAATCACATATGGGAACCACAAACCTGCAGCTGAGCTGTAGAATAAACAAACTGAAATAATCTGTAGGAAGCCGGGAAGTCACGACCCCTCTTGCTAGAATGTTCAAGGATACATAGAAGCAACCTTGTAGTTCTGTCCTCCCACCCACTACCTTTTCTTAATATAGTATGCGAAAGTCAACCCTCACAGGTAAAAGTTGTGGCTTTTTCTGTTTTCAACGGTTCTCTATTTGGGAAAATATAGGTTAAAGTAATTTTCTTCCCCAGGAGCTCTTTAAACATAAATGTAAATATCAATAGGATCTGATGAGTATATGGTTTGTTTTTCAAGAAATGTGCAAACAAGTCGTGTAATTTTGGACAATGTTTACATGTTCTGTTGGAGTAAAGAAAGCTAGGGCGAACTCTGAATACCCACAGCCTCTGCATGTTATCTGACATTGTTTGTGACATGGGAGTGGGGGGTAATCAACTGTGTTGCACAAGAGAGCGAACGAAAGGCAGTTTGCGCCAGAAATAACAGCCTAGTGGCAATTAAATATATTTCAATCTTTAATATTGAAACGGGACTCCATACCTAGCAAACAACTTTCACAGCAAACCCGGGTCATTACGAAGAACTAGCACAATGGATCATTCTAGTGACGAGGCTTCTCAGGTCAGTGCAAGCCGTATCCCACAGTTTTATTGGAGCAAATGCCCGCATAATCTAGCAGTCAAGCACTGTTTTCCCAGTAGGCCATTAAAGCAGCTTGTGGCCCCTCGACTATGCTCCCAAATAAAAATGAATTCTCTAAACTCAGATTTAAAGTGCGACAAACAAATAGCGCGAAAGCAAGGCTGCCAGCTCTTCTTTCACATTCACCACCCAACAGCAAACCCAACATGGCTTATCACCGCCGGCTCTGCAGCCTCTGCTATTGCTCCAGGAGG
The DNA here is from genome assembly GCF_964204655.1 of Triturus cristatus. Taxonomy (NCBI): domain Eukaryota; kingdom Metazoa; phylum Chordata; class Amphibia; order Caudata; family Salamandridae; genus Triturus; species Triturus cristatus. The sequence continues at coordinate 589,778,979 of NC_140592.1, read as the reverse complement.
ATCCTAGTAGAACCCAATAGGACTCAGCGACATCGCCAAAGCCCTGGTAAATTTAGAAGAGTAAAATCTTCAAACTCTAAACTGGATCATTGCAGGTCTAGGAAGCAAACAGGAGAACAATGATTAGCTAATTTTTATTAACCTCTTCTGTGCCCATGACGAGATAGTCTCGTCATGGAGCACGGTCGCGCTGTGCCCATGACGAGACTATCCCGTCATGAACCCCGCCCGCTAATGTAACGCCCGGCACAGGAGGGGGAAAGGGCGTGGCACAGAAGGGGTTAAAAAGAAAGATATTTGTTGTTTTCAGGAAAAATGGGCAACAGAGGCCAACGACCTTGATGGTGTCATATTGTACACCACCCCAGTCTCAAAGCAGACAAAAGGAAGACAGAAAGGCCAAGACCAATCTCTCACTTAACGCAGTATTTGCCCTCGCTAGAACAAGTTACAATGACCATCACTTGAAGCTAAGCAAGCCACATTCGGTGTTGGAGATTTTGAGTATATATCTCCTGCCAGGCACTGCGCAGGAAACCCTACCAATCTTTAGTTCCCTGGAGTTTCTGCTTGATAACATATGACACTAACACAAAACAAATCATCAAATTCCTCGAGACTCAACGGGTAGAATAGAACGACTCAACATCCCCAACAGAGCCAATCAACTCTGTGTACCGAAGTTCAGGAAATCCAGGCAAGGTGGTAGGACCTTTACGGTTCGTGCAGCCAAGCTCTGGGATGTACTTACCCACTCTTTAAGATACATGTCTGACCTATTGAAGATTAGGAGTGCGTTGAAAACGTGGCTGTTTCCCAAGTAACTGGGATTCAGCTGGCTATTCCTGAAGCTATGTCTCTACAGGTATTTCTCTATGGATATCTTTCCATTTCCTTTTCTCTATCTTCCCCAGCTGTTATGACCTGTGCCAGGATACCAGTCAGTGACAGTGCACTTTATAAACTCAATAATAAATAAATTAAAATTTGTGGCGACCAAACACTAACTTGCACCAGATGCTACTTGAACATTCTCTACTGGAACAAAATTCTACTTGGGGCATCCTACCACCACGCTACTTCAGTTGCATCGCAAGAAAGTGGAAATATTGAGCACTTTATTAATATCTGCACCACTACGTCCCTTAAAGGGTTGCACACCATTACATTCTCCGCCGCAAAGCACCTTCAGAAAAGGAAATCATGAAATCATAATCAATTGTATCATATTGAACATGGAGGCCTGTCACTTGGTCTCTGACATGTTAGTGGTGCCCAGGATGGAGTGTGACAATTTTTATTTTTTACTGCTACTATCCCTGCCACAAGCAGGCCAAACTAGGAAACAAAGTAGCCGTTCCCCCCCACTCTGCAATGTCATCCTTAATCCCAGTAGGAAAAACATACACCGGAGATTCAAGTTATGAAAAGCTGCAAATCCACCAGCACTTAATCAATGGGAGCACATTTATTTATCCTAATTAAGCATTACAAGCTATCAAAGGGACTTAATGATTAGTAATATTGAGCACATCCTGGCTGTAAACTCCAGTTTATGGCACAATACAATTTATGGCAGCAACAACGCATCCAAACTCTAACACCATGCATAGGTTGATGAAGATTGCTAAAAGCCAAAGATGGCGAGAAGTGCCTCTTGCAACTAAAAAATAACTATAAATGCCTAGCTTCGATTTAAGGCATGGGAAGCTCTTTAGGCCTCAGTCAACCAGAAGGCTCTCACAAATTCTGGGAGTTAGTAAGATGGGGTTGCGAGGGTCCACCAAAAAAACTATACTTGAATGAGTAAGTACCATCCAATTTTGCTGAGATTAATCCGACCAGGGACAATCAACCCAAGAACATTTTCCCAATGCTTACAAATGGAGCTAGGCCTTTTGAGTCAGGACAACAAGAATTTGATGAGCAGGAGCCAGAACCAATGATAAAGTACTCACAGATGTGTACCAGAATACCCATCCAGTGCTGCCCCTTCTCAACAGCTGTATTCAATTCTGTCTGGCTCCATAAAGAAGTACTGGCTTCATGAAGGACTGGCCTCATCATTCCCCTTCACAAGAAAGGGTCAAGAAATAAATACACCAAGTGTCCTGTCAAAGTAGACAATGGACTTCCTGTGGGTGTGGAACATTAGCTGCAGAAGCCAATAGGCAGGAAAATGGTGGGCAAGCCAAACTGGTCTTCAAAGAGAGAATGACAGTTTGGGACCAGCACAGGCTGAGCCCCACATCCTGCACCCCTGGAAATGTCGGATCCTCAGTAATTAGATTAGTAAGGGGATTGGAAGGGGTGTGTTAGTGAAACGAAGACACCAGTGGGTTGGCTTAGTAAGATCTAGCCCCAAAGGAGAGACTTTCTCCGTGTTGGATTTTATAAAAATTGTGCTTTCTGGGACAAGAATATGCCACACTTTGAGGAAGTGGTCATAAACCTGGGTGACGACCTGCATCTCATTGGTCAGGGGTGCCCCCCGCTTGACAACCGGAACTCCATAGCTCCTCAGATCTGCTGCCTAAAACTACACAGAGAAGCAGAACTGCCCTGTTAGAATCTGGATCTGCATCCAAAGGACTACACTCTGAAAGACTGCACCTGCTGCACAATCTGGTACTACAGCAATAAAGACTTTGCCTTGCTTAAAGAAGGATTACGAAGTGGACTCCCTGCAAGCTACATGTGAATAGATCCCACCTGCATCATATCCACCAAGAGTCCCCTCATTGAGTGTGTCCAGTGGACCTTTGGATTTCGCCAGGTGCATTGTGGGAATTGTAGTCCAGACATCCCAACAACCATCTAAGAGGTTCCAGACCCTTTGTGTTTTGGACACTGAACCCTCAAGAGAAATTTCAGGAAGAAGTTCGGTAAAGTTTGTGAACTTTTAAAAAAAAATGCTCCATAATGTGACCGACTTGACATCGAGAGTCAAGCTGGCTAACTTCAACCGCGACCCTGCGTGGATTTCAGGTTCATCCCTCTGAAAGCTCCAGAGCTCCAGACTTCCAGGATTTGACTGAGGCCTCGCGGAGAAGCAATCAGACGACATTGTATCTAAATCAGCCTGCTGGAGGGGATCGCTCAAAATCCTCCAGAAAAGTTTCTAAGTGCGAAGGTAAAGTTTTGACTGAGGCCTCCCGCTTAGAGTATCTGACCAGAGCTCCATCGCGTCAGCATTAAACTTAGAATTTGTCCTGGTCAAGCGTAATCAGATGCCCCAAAGTGGAGCTTTATGTTTTTAAACTCTAGAAAGTGCTTATACTTTAAAAATTCATATCTCTGGTTCCCCATATTAGATTTGTGTTGTTTTGGTGTCTATTTGTTCAAAAAATATAATCTATTTTTATAAATTTGAGTTGGATTTTTATTATGTGTTGTGTCTTACTTACTTAATGTGTTGAACACGCCTGTCTAAGTTACGGCTGCCTGCTGGTTGCTAGCTATCAAGGGTTGAGCAAGGGAATAATTTATTGAGACCTTGACTGACCCTCTTATTGTGTTTGTGGCCTTATTACTAGCAGTAAGTCACTACTAATAATCCACTTCCCAACATTTGGCATTCAAAAGTGAGGATACGTTGTAGTGTTTAGATTACACCATACAGTAAATTAAGTTAAGATCTTGAAAAACCCTCTAATTGACTTAGAACCCAACTTTCAATTTTAAAATTTTAGAAATTTAGACTGAACTGATTCTTAAGCCATATTTTTTTTAAAATGTGTTCTATTTCTGCTTTGTAAAGTTTGTATGACTCAAAAGTAGGGATACCATGGTGCTAAATCTGGTTAACCTGACTAAACTCACAGTGGCTAAGCTTAGGGTTCAATGGAGCTAGGGGGCTATCTGCTACTAACAAGATTAGGAAGGCAGAATTGATTAGGGCCCTTAAGGCGTAGGCAAGATCAGCTCCAGAGAATGAAGGGGAGCAGGATATTGACCACTCCAACCTCATCCTGGAGGAGGATGATGATAGTTCTTCCATTACTTCCAGTACTAGGTTTATCATTCCAACTGGTGGGAGGATGGGAGGTTCTCCCATACATAACACAGAGATGTCCCTAAGAGAGAGGGAGCTAGTCCTGGAAGAGAGGAAAGTGACCCTAGCTGAGAAGAAATGGGGGAGGGAGGAGGAGAGAAGAAAAGGTGTCAGCGAAAGTGAAGAAGAGATTGAGATTCCCCGGGGTGGTACGTTTGATACCTAGCTCCCCAAGGTATGTAGAGGGGATGACATCGACAAATGGCTGACTGCATTTAAGAGGACCCTTGAGATGAAACGGTCTGCTCCAAGCAGTGGGGTTTACTTCTGTGGGAACTGATCCTGGCAGCTGGCAGGGATAGGCTCCTGATCCAGAGTAAGGAGGAGGAGAAATCCTACCCACACATGAAAAGATGCCTAGTCAAGACATTTGGTCTGACCCGAGAGCAGTACAGGGTGAAGTTCAGCGACACCCAGAAAGCGAGCACACAGTCCTTGGTGGACTTTGTTGACATCTCAGTGATGGCACTAGAGAGCTGGATTGAATGTAAATAAGCAAGTACTTATAAGGGGCTGCATGATTAATTCTTAAATTCTTAAAGAGCACATCCTAACTCATTGTGTACGGGATAAGTTACGCCAGTACCTAGTGGAATCTAAGCTGTCAGATCGAAGAGAGCTGTAAGAAGCAACTGTTGAGTGAGTACCAGGGTTTCCAATCAGAACAATGGGGGTGATCAACAGAAAGGAGGACAGCCCCCACCCTAGGGAAAAGCCCAGGGGAAAGAAGGTCAAAAACAGAAAGAGTCCTCACAAGACCCACGAAAACTTGTGCAGGGAGTAGGGCTCCCGAACCAATCCAACTTCAAGAGGAGGGGGTTTCAGGGGAAGCCTAATAGGTTATTTGATCCCTCTAAGGTAGGGAAGTACTTTGACTGTAAATCAGCCAGTGCACAAGAGAGGAGATGCTGTCTGCACAAAGAAACCCCCCACTGGTGGGCAGTCCTAGGGGATTGCTAGTGAAGGTGTGTGGGTGGAGATTGTCCCAGAGATGGACAGGGGGTTTACAGAGGCAAAATTAGTGTCCTTGGGTGGGGTGGGTATTGCAACCCTGGCCGCTTTGCCTCTCAGCAACTGAGGTTGAGGCTCTGAGAGATACAGGACCCAGTGTGACTATGGTCACAGAGAACCTGGTTTCTTCAGGGCAGATCACACATTGTGTGTATCACGAAGTAAACTTTGCATACAGCAGAGCTAAACCCCATCCCATGGCAATGGGGAGGTATGACAGGCCCTAAGAAGGTAGTTGTGTCTCCTGAATTCCCAGTAGACTGTCTACTGGGAAATTATCTTGAATCGTCTGACTGGTCAGGGGTGAAGGGAATGGTCCATGCAAGGATGCTGGGCCACCCTGAGTGCGTATGTGCTGTGACCATTTAACAGGCTATGCAGAAGGGAAATGCTGAACACTTGGACAGTGGAACAATGTGGCAAGCATCTCAGGACAAGGGCAGTGGGTCTGGTGAGCCAGCCCCAGGAAATCCAGAGGTGCAGCAGGAATATGACCCTGATGGGGAGGATTAAAACTATGAGGGAGGGATTCCATCCCTGGCAGATCTGTCAGATTTGGCAGAATTGGCAGGAGCCGGTTTACCCTCCAGAGAGGAGTTTTGTCAGGGTCAGAGAGACTGTCTCACCCTTGAGAACTTAAGGCAGGCCACCCTAAAGCAAGAGGAGGGTGTAACCGTAGATTCCACAGAAGTACTGGGAGGATGGGGTTCTCTACACTGAGACCATAAACCTCAAGGAAGGTGCCACCAGGAGATTGGTGGTTCCCCCAGTCATAATATCCAATTGGCAGGTCGTTTGGGGCAGAACTAGACTTGGAACCATTTGGTAAACCATTTCTACTGGTTCCATATGGCTGAAAAGGTAAAGGAGTTCTGTGGCTCTTGTGTCCTCTGTCACGACAGAGGCAAGACAGGGGGCAAGCCAAAGACTCCCGTGATACCGCTGCCAGTGGTTGGGACTCCCTTTGAGAGGGTGGGGGTGGAGATTGTTGCTCCCCTAGAACCACTAACTGCATCAGGGAACAAATATATATGTGTGGTAGTGGACCATGCCACAAGATACTTTGAAGCAATACTCCTCACGGAAGTCACTGTTCATTCAGTTGCTAGGGCCCTATTTGGTGTGTTCATCAGACTGGGTTACACAAAGGAGGTGGTTTCAGATAGATGCACAAACTTTATGTCCAGGTATCGAAGGCAATGTGGGATGAATGTGGTGTTACCTACAAGTTCACTACCCAATATCATCCCCAGACTAATGGTCTGGTGGAGACGTTCAATAAGACCCTGAAGAGCATGATCAATGGTTTGTTTGACAAACTCAGGAAGAGATGGGATGTTCTCCTCCCTTGCCTACTGTTTGCCTGCAGGGAGGTCGCACAAAAAGGGGTTGGATTTAGCCCCTTTGTGTAGTTGTTTGCACACCCTGTCAGAGGGCCATTGTGTCTGGTGAGAGAGTCTTGGGAGAACCCTCTCAAGGAAGCCAAGGACAATGTGCTAGATTATGTACTAGGCTTGTGTTCACACATGACAGAGTACATGTACAAGGCAAGCAGGACACTGGAGGCCAGCCAAGAGCTCATGAAGCACTGGTATGATCAAAAGGCTGTTATGCCTGAATATACTGTAGGACAATTGATGTGGGTGTTGGAGCATGTAGCTTCTTGGTCCTTCCAGGACAAGTGGACTTGGGAGCTATCCAATCCTTGAAGGGTGAGGTTCCTACCTGGTAGACCTTAACACCCCCAGGAACCCTCACAGGGTGCTCCATGCCAACAGATTGAAACCCCACCAAGACAGGGCATACATGACAATCTTGCTGGGGTACAGACAGGACTAATGGAATTATACGGTGGGGGGGTAAATTAGGCGGCAATGTTGACTAAATGATGCAACAAGAAAACACAAGTTATGCAGCTTATTGCAGCAAATTTTGTGATAGTTTCACTTAACTATTTTGTCACTTGTACACGTTAACACTGCCTGAGCCAATGTTTCACTTCATTAGTACCAGTTCCACATCCAAATACAACTATAAATAACAAAATGGTGACTAGTCAACACTTTTGTGAAGGTAGCACGTGTTGCAGCATTTTTAGTAATTTTTGATCTGTTTGACATAGAAAAAGAATTGCTTTCATTAAAATCTGCAGATTATACAGCAGATGATGAAATATGTGGAAAATGCAGCAAATTCATAATCATGCGGAAAATGCCACAGAATCACATAATTCCAGTGGCTTTGCATACATGGAATGCGACAGAAAGTACTACAGGATGCAATTTTGCATCAAATTCATACACATTTTAAACACCTGTAAATGAACGAATCAAACATTTTAACATATATCAGCAGTTATGAAAGCACATTTTGTTTTATATTCTAAAGTGTTATGGAAATAAATATTTAATAGGCTCAGAGCAAATCGTGGTGATGCAAAAAAGATAAATAATGTAATTTATTTGTATACTGCTTACTATTCGTTTCGTTTCAGAAATCTTTATTTCGATCACAGATCATAAAAGATACATAGCAAAATATGGACAATTAAAAAAGTATTAAACATGATGTGATCCAATGAATTAAGACATTAAAATGCATTAAGAGAAAAAAAGAAAATATGATGTAGTGTACTAAAATCTGACAATAAGTCAATTTATACAAGTCTTTTCAGGGCGCTGCTACGAGTAAACCACATGGAAGTTAAGAATTTCGCAACTGCAAAAACGACAATGGGAGAAAGGTCTGACTTTAAGACCCTATAGGCTGGCTGGAAGGATCTGAAGCCCAAGTTCCTAAGTAACGGGACTAACCAGCGTTTCCTGCTCCTCTTGTAGCCCTTGCAGAAAAAAACGGCGTGAACTTCGTCTTCTTTCGGATGAGCACAGACAGGGCAGGTTGCTGTGGTGGAGCATGGAGACCAAGACGCTGTGAAAAAAGCTAAAGGAAGGCATCCATATCTCCATTGAAAGAATAATTTCCTCGTTAGCAGGGGGGAGATCGCATCCAGAGTACTTTCAAGGCAGTAGGCGTCTTTTGCTTTCAGGAATAAGTGGGTCAAGGATCCTTCACGGCTCTCGTTGATGGCTCTTGTGAGCATCAAATTATAGTATGCTCTTGCGAGTGCCTTCTTTTTTTTTTTTTTTTTTTTTTTTTTGTTTTTAAAAGTTTTTATTGAACAATAATTCGATTACAAGCACGGGCCTACAACCACCAGGGCCGGCCGCTAAGTACAGAATGAAATATACATTTATCAAAGCTGCAGTCGGTTCCCGGGGGTCGGCCCCGTAGTGAGTCCGGATAGTTCTAGAGGCACAGGAGACTTAGATCAAACAAACACAGAAAACTAAAAGAAAAACAAAAGGCGAGGCATAAAGACAAACGGCGCAGGTCAGGCTTCCTCCGGGGAACTCCAGGTCAGACCATTAAGCAGCACACGAAAGGAAGGAGTACCGGGAGGCTGGGGACGGGGGGGGGGGCCAAGGGAACTGAACGTCCATATGTAGTCATTCCAAAAGGTGCCCGGAACCGTCAAGGGTCAGGGGGACATGGCGATATCGGTGTCCACCAGGGGGGGCGTACAGATACCCCCGCGATATGCATTCCATTGCCCCCAGATTCTGCCCCATGCCCCCGGCTTACCACGGGCAACATACACAGTCTTCTCCCTGAACATACACCAGTCCATATTCTCCTTCCATACTGACACGGTGGGCGGCCGCTGGGCACCCCAAAGCTGCGCTATATCTCTCTTGGCAATCATGTTCCCCAGGGCCGCCCACCGAGTCTGAGCCGCGCTATAATCATTGGGCTCCCACACATTCAGGACACAGCGACGCACCTCCGGCAGCAGCACAACCCCAGTGACCTGTCCCATAACCGTATGTACCCGGCGCCAGTAGTCCGCCACCTCGCGGCACTCCCACAGGATATGGAGAAAGGTGGCACTGAGCCCACAACCCCGCTTACAGAGCCCATCGTCGGAATATCCCATCGAGACCAAGCGAGGACCCGTCACATACACCCGGTGAAGAATCTTAAGCTGTACCAACCGGAGACGGGCTGGAATGGCGACCTCTTTGGGGGACGACAGTGCAGACTGCCAGTCCTCGTCGTCCAATTCCACCCCATCCCCCGTCCAAGCCTCCCGAAGGCGCACCAAGAGGTCAGCCCGATGATTAATCAGTTTCTTATAAATTAAAGAAATAGTGCTGTCCGGGACATGTCCGTCAAGTATGCGGTCCTCGAGGGGCGAGGAAACCGGGATCGTGGTCCCCTCTCCAAAGACCGAGAGCAGGGCGTGTCGAACCTGGGCATAGCGGAAGAACTCCCTGTCCGTAAGCTCATATTCGGCCTGAAGAGCCGCGAAAGTCTTAACCGCGCCCCTATGCCACAGGTCTCCCACTTTGCTGATACCAATCGTGTCCCACTGGTCAAACCCCTTCGTAGTCCAGAGGCTCCCCAGGCGATCGGAGGCAAACAAAGGAGTAGCACATGTCAGTCGCTCACCCCAGCCCGTGGCCGCAGTGGCGGCCCTCCAGGTCCGCACAGCAATCTTAGTAGGACCCGTAAGGGTCCGGCCAGCCGAGCGGGAGTACAGCGCCCTGTTATAGTCCCCGCCGGGAAGCAGGAACTTGTCCATCTCATACGCCGGGTTCAGGCCAGGCGCATACGTGGCATGGTTGATGGCCGAAAGCTGCGCGGCCCAATAATACCTGCGAATGTCGGGAAGCGCGATGCCCCCGTCATACCAGGGGAGAGCAAGCCCAGCAAGAGCAACACGCGCCCGCCCGTCCCACACCAGTCTCCCCTGCAGGCTCTCCACCCCCCGAAAGTAGGCCACTGGGATGACGCCGAAGGAATTCTGGAGTGCATAGAGGAACCTGGGAAGGGACATCATTTTGAACAGCGCGGCCCGACCCAGCGGGGACAGGGGCAGCCTGCACCACCGGGCCGTATCCTCTCGCAATCGCCGAAGCGGACGCAGGAGATTCAGCTCATAGCGAGCCACCGGGTCCAGCGAAACGCATATCCCCAGGTACTTAAAGCCGCTCAGTGATACCTGGATCGGAAGCCGAGGCGGTAGGAGTGGAGGACCACCGGAGATCGGATAGACGCAGGATTTAGACCAATTGATCGTGAGACCCGAATTATTCCCAAAGGAAGTCAGAACGTCAAAGAGGACGTTGAGCGACTGCCGCGGTGAGGTGAGATATAGGAGAATATCGTCCGCATACAGCGAAACCCGATCTTCAAAGCCCGGGGCCCACCGGATCCCTCGAAGCGAGGGCTCCCAGCGGAGCCAAGCCGCGAGTGGCTCCAGGGCGAGAGCGAAGAGCAAAGGGGACAACGGGCATCCCTGCCTCGTGCCCCTGCCGAGGGCAAAGGGCCGAGAGACCCGCCCGTTCACCACCACCTGAGCCATGGGTCCCGTGTACAGAAGCTTCACCCAGCCAATAAATCCTTCCCCAAAGCCAAATTTAGCCAAGACAGCCCAGAGGAATGGCCACTCGATGGTGTCAAAAGCCATCGTGGCATCCAAAGAAACCAGCACGGCCGGTTCGGAGAGGAGCTCCGCCCTGGCAAGGGCGCCATGAAGACGCCGCAAGTTAAGAGCGGTGTTACGATGCGGGATGAATCCGCATTGGTCCGGATGAATCAGATCGCACACGACGCTCAACAGACGATTGGCAAGGACTTTCGCCAGGATCTTAGGCTCCGCATTTAGCAGTGAAATAGGCCGGCAAGAAGCACAGCGATCTCGCGGCTTGTCCTCCCCGGGGACAACGACTATCGTGGCCAAACGCTGATCGGCCGGGAGGGAACCCGCCGCCAGAGACTCACGGAACATGCGACTGAGGAAGGGCGCAAGCTTGTCAGGGCGCAATTTAAATAGCTCAATGGGCAGACCGTTGGGACCCATAGCCTTGCCCGAGCGAAGGGAGCGGATCGCGGTCGCTATTTCATCCACCGACAAGGGGGCGTCCAGCCGCTCACGGTCCTCAACGGACAGGCAGGGCAAGGCGATATCCCTCAGTAGAAGGCGAGAGTCGTCCTCATCCCTGTCAGTCACTGGGGAGTACACAGCCCGGAGGTGGTCGGCAAAACATTCCACAATCTCGTCAGGCTCCGTCACACACACACCATCCGCAGCACGCAACTCCGGGACCACACGATTCACTCTCTCCTTCCTGTCCAGCCACGCGATCAACTTTCCCGCCTTGTCCCCGGCATCGTACAGTCGACCCTGCTGCTCCCTATACATAGTTTTGGCCGCGTCAGTGACCAGGGACCTATATTCAAACTGTTTCAGGCTGAGGGCATGGAGCCCGTCCGGAGTAACATTCGCCTCCAAGGCCGACTCCAGCCCCAAGATGTCAGTCTCCAGCCTCACCACTGCCTCACTCTTGACCCTCTTAGCCACCACTATCTGGGAAAGGGCGTGTCCGCGGATCACGGTTTTAAAGGCTTCCCACAGGGACATTGCAGAAGACACCGACCCCTCGTTATCCAGGAAGTATTGGTCCATAGCCTTAACCAGGCTGTCACGAGTCGTAGGGTCTCGCAGGTACCATGGGTTAATGGGAGCGATCCGCCCTGCAGAACGCGGCCCGGTGTCAAAAACAAGCCACAGCGGAGAATGGTCGGAGATACCCCGCGCCAGGTGCCTGACCTCTCGAATCCGACCAGTCTGCGCCGCGGGCATAAGGAAGTAGTCTAACCTAGAGAGACTCTCATGCGCCCCCGAGTGAAAGGTGAATTGACATTGGGTCGGATGCATTAATCTCCAACTATCCACCAGGCCGAAGGTCTCCAGCATCCCACCCAGCCATGCCTGGGCAGCGGGGAGGGTCCTTGGTGGGTGACGATCCAGTTCACCCGAAACCACAGAATTAAAGTCCCCGCCCATGAGCAGGAGGCTGTCCGGAAGGTCAAGCAGCATTCGACCCAAGTCAGTGAAGGTGGAGTTCTGGAGGCCCGGGGGGACGCAAACTGAAACCAGGGCAAGGGGCTGCCCCTCCCACCTCCCAACCAAACACACATAGCGCCCTCTGTCATCCGAGACCATCCCAGTGATCTCCACCGGAAGTGAGGCCCGCAGCAGAATGCCCACCCCCCTGGAACCAGCCGTGAAACCAGAATGGGCCACGAGGCGGTATCCCCCCCCGTTCACTGCATGACAAACATTGCCAACCAGATGCGTCTCCTGGAGAAACACCACATCAGGAGTCAAACGACGCAAATATTGCAGTACTACACCCCGCTTGATACGGTCCCCCAACCCATTGACGTTCCATGACATAAGCCTCAACCCGTCCCCCCCCATCCCCCCCAATAGATCAAGGGTCCCCCAGCCTGCAGCACAGTTCCCAAATGTGGACAAAAATCAGTACCTCGCCCTGTAAACAAAAAACACACAGCAAAACAAACCCTCCTCCCCCCCAACCCCACCCCAGGACCAACTCCCCCCACCCTGCACCCCTGCGGGCCAAAAAACCCCCCCAACTTGCAGTGTGCCTGTCGCCCCACTAACCCCATTCTACGAAAAGAACCCAGAGGAGGTAAGGGACCCGTCCCCGCCCGCCCCCCTCACTGGTCCTGGTAAAACACAATATGCAAATGAAATAAGACCCGACTGTACAGTGCAAAAAGGCAAAATCAAGGACCAAAAGTCATTCTAAAGGGGACCCATCACCTGCGGTGCCCGCAGAGGGTCCGGGACGGCCACCTCCGTCCGGCAGAGAGTCCAGCCAGTCACTTGCAGCCACAGGAGAGTCAAAAAAGGCTGTCCGATCCCCATGTTCCACTCGGAGTTTTGCAGGGTAGAGCATCGAATACTTTAGGCCCAGCTCACGGAGACGACGCTTCACCCCTTGGAATCCCATCCGTTGTTTCTGGACCAGTTGCGTGAAGTCCGGGTAAAAATTGATGGTCGAGTTCTCATGACGAACCGGGCCGTGGGTCCGTGAGGCCTGCAGAATAGCGTCGCGGTCCCTGTAGTAGAACAGTTTGGCCACGATAGGCCTCGGGGGGGCCCCCGGCCGTGGCCGACCGCCCGGAACTCGATGGGCCCGCTCCACGGCAAAGAACTTACTTAGGCCAGCCGAGGACAACTGTTTCAGGATAAGTTCCTCGACCACGAGGTCAACCGGGCGGCCGTCAGAGGACTCCGGTACACCTATGACGCGGATGTTGTTGCGTCGGGCCCGTCCCTCGAAGTCCTCAAGCCGCCGGGCCATATGGTCGTTAACCACCCTGATGTCTCCAAGCGCGGCCCGCAGATCCGACACCTCCGCACCGAGGGTGGAGGTCCGTGCGTCGAGAGCCTGGACCTTCTCGTTAGTTTTGGAGAGGTCGGCCCGGATCAGGGTGACATCGATCGCGACAGTGTCAATCTTACGGGCCAGGGCCTCATATTGCGTCGCGATGGTTTCCCTGATGCCATCAATGGCGCCCATAATGTCCTGCAAGGATAGTTCCGTAGTGGCGGTCGCGCCTCCTTCCGCAGTATCCGAGGGGAGGCCAGCAGCGCCAGAGGGCCCCCTGCCCTGGGTGTAGCGGTCCATGTTATTGCTCTGGACTGCCCCCCCGCGGAGGGAAGCCTTGGTCTTGCGGCCCTCGGGACCCCCTTTGCCCCCCATGTGAACACAGTCACCCGAGGGGACCTCCAATCAAGAGGTGTAAGGCACCAGCAAGAAGACCACAAAATGTCGGTATAGGGGGTCCGAGGCGATAGGCGCTCTAGTGGCAGATGAAAGAAAACCTCATGCAGAGGCCCAGGAAGCACCTCTCCACCCCGAGCGCACCTCCCTGCCGGTCTCCTGAAGTGCAAAACCGAAACCGAAAGCGGTGGATCGGCAGCTGGCACCGCGCTGAAGCCGCTGTTGTTCAATTGCAGCCCGGTCCCTCGGGTCACCTTCACCCCGGTCACCTCCGTCGGGTGGGTCCCAAAAGTTCCGACGACGACAACTCAGGATTCCCAGGTCCGATTTGAGTTTTGAAAAGAGATATACGCTCAGCTGGTCTTTATCTCCCAGATTCCATAAGCCACGTCAGGATATTCTCAGGATAAATTCCGAGGAGCAGAGAGGGTCCGGGGAGCCCTGTGCTCACGCGACCATCTTGGATGCGCGCTAGGCTCCTCCTCCGCGAGTGCCTTCTTTGAAATCTTTACACAGGTTTTGGAAGGATCGGTCCATAGTTCCGAATAGCCCAGATCCTCTAACCTGCCCTTGACATAGGTCAGCCACGGAATCCTCGAGGCGTTCCGCAGCTGTAAGAATTCCTGAAGTTCCTCTCTATAAATTGAGAGATCGGAGCTACACCACAAACGCCTCCAAAAGGTTAGGGGTTTAAGACCTAGCTCCTCTGATATTGGTCTTACTCCCAGGTCTAATCTAAGGGGGAGTAATGGAGTGCTTTGAGGGAGGGCAGTTACCTGTCTCAGGAATTTGTTTTCGGTGGACTGTAACTTTGGGACATGAGTATGACCCCAGATTTCACCCCCGTATGTAACACCCGCCCTTGCTTGGGTTTTGTATATATGAATAATTGGGGTCAGTGGACGGTAGAAAGATTTGTTCGCCAAGCGCAAAGTGCCACCCGCCAACTGTGCCAGTTTGATGGTCGCTTTGGCCTGATGAGACGTCCACGATAGATGTTCGTTTAACGTGATCCCCAAATATTCAATATTGTGCACGCGTTCCAATTGTGTTGTGCCGAGCCTGGGTGGGGCACGATTCTGGGGCTTGGGGTTCAGAATCATGAACTTAGTTTTTTGAGGGTTTATTTCCAGTCCCCGGTCGTTACAAAAATCTAGAAAGCCATCCAAGATGCGCTGGATCCCCATAGGGGATTTAGGCAGCAGCAGGGTGTCATCTGCAAACATAATTGCAGGCACCCTGCTGCCGGTTAATTTAGGAGCATCCGAGTTGTGAATCCTGTTTAGGTGGGCAACTACCCCATTCACAAAGATGCAGAACAGGGTCGGTGCAAGCACACAACCCTGTCTCACGCCTCTGCGAACGGGGAACCTTTCGGTTAGTTTGCCACCTTTGCCACACCTTACGCGAGCGTAGTTATTGTGGTGCAGTCTCATCAGGATTGTCAGGATATCAGTAGGTACGTCCAAATCTTCCATAACTCTCCATAGCCTCGCTCTGGGCACCAAATCAAAGGCGGCGCGTAAGTCTACAAAGATGGTGTATAGACTGCCGCCCTCGATTATGGCTGTTCTCCAGTAGAGGAGATTTAACCTGAAGATTTGGTCTATGGTTGACACGCCCTCCCTGAATCCTGCCTGGTAAGGGGACAAGATTTCCATTTCTTCGATCCAGGCCTGCAATCTATTCAAAATCAGTCTACCGAACAATTTTTGGGATATATCGATTAAACTGATAGGACGATAGTTGGAGGGGAGCAAGGGGGATCCCTTTTTGAAGATTGGGACCACCTCTGCTCCCCTCCAAGTATCAGGCACCTCCAATCCCCCGGCGATAGCATTAAATATTAGTGTGAGATAGGGTGCCCATATTCCAGGTTCCTGCTTAAACAGGTCACCGGGCACCCCATCGAGACCAGGGGCTTTTCCAGCAGCTAACCCTTTAATGGCTTCCCTCACTTCTTTTTCAGTAAAAGCAACCCCAATCGGGCAGAATGAAATTGTGGGACCATCTCTGTTCTGTTCGCCCCCACCCTCTGCGTACAGGGCTTCGAAATGGGTCTGCCATACCGTGGGGGCTATATTGGGCTCTATTGCGGAAGATAAATCCTCCGTGCCGTTCGCCACTACACGCCAAAATTTACGGGAATCTCTGGTGGTTAATGCATTAGTGAGATTTTCCCAGTAATCATGGTCCCATTCCGCCTTTGCATTCTCCAGGAGGATTTTATAGGATCTTCTCCTGGCGCGAATTTCATCTTTGTTGTGATGTTCCTTTATGGCAAGTAGCAAGTTGGCCTTGGCTTCCCTGCAAACAGCATTGCACCAAGATGTCTTTGGTTTAAGGCCATTCCTTTGCCTTGAAGATGAAAATAGATCCTGCTCTAGGGTAGTGAGGATGCCTGCATGTATTTGTGCAAGCTCTCCTCGCATAACGTCGTCTAAAACCCTAGATCCTAACTGGAAGGCATCCTCCAGTAATGGGATTATCCTTGCATATAGGTGGGATATTCGATCTGGGTTGCTGGCCAATTTCTCCCACTTGACCTTCCTACGATTATTTTCAAGTAGGAGGCCCGTTTTATCTTTAACCGACCCATTGATTCTTGGGTCTCTCCCAGGTAGACAATAGGTCAATTCCAGGGAGTTGTGGTCACTGTCTAGTCTTGGGGTAACTTTAAAGTCCACTATTGCTGACCACATGGACAGTTTAACCATTATGTAATCCAATCTGGATTCGCTGCCGGGTTTATTAAAAGTATGAATACTTGGCGTGTCTGATTTAGTGCGACCGTTGCATGCCCTTAGACCAAGATTGAGGGTGAGGGCGGTTATCTGTAGGGCTAGTGGAGTCCAAGCCCGTGGGGAAGGTGCCACCGTCTCAGGTATGAGCCAATATGAGTCTTCTTCCAGAGAAGGACCATCACGTAGCCCCGGCAGTGGTTCATATTGAGCATTAAAATCGCCTCCTACCAGGCAAGCCAGTTCGCTTGGGATACCTTCTAGGAGCTTGGCTAGCTCATCCACTGTGCCAGATTCTTTATGCATTGGAACCGGCCTTGAATAGATATTAATTACTGTCAACTTCGATGAGTCTGGCCACTCGAGTGAGACAGCCAGTAAATCATCAGAAGCAGTCTCTAGATAAGTAGCTTGGCATCCCAAATCCGTGGCTACCCATGTAGTTAGTCCCCCAGATGGCCTGCCCCTACCCCCCCATTTAGCTGCTTTGAAGAAGGAGGCAAAACCCGGAAATACTATTTCATCACGCGCCCAAGTTTCTTGTAATAGAATTATGTCCTTCGAACTGATATATGTACCCCATTCTGTGCAATCTATCTTGCTAGCAAGGCCAGCCACATTCCATGAAATCACTATTATTTCTAGTGGTTGGGTGGAGGCCGTGCCCATATGAGCCAAAGTGGTGGTGGTGCACTCGTGGGGCCGCCGAAGGTTTGTGGGAACGAAGGACGTGCCCATGGGGTTATTATCATGGATGGGAGAGGAGGGCGCGACACTTGGTACATGTGCAGGATCAACTGTGCCAAATGCTGAAGGATGAATATCAGCAACCGGGTCAAATTTGAGCCCATTTATGTAAGATATTTGAATTGCGCTCCCCTCATCAACCGCATGTCAGTCTACCATCTCAAGGCTACTAAAGCGGTTATGGGTGGATAGGTGGGCGGGGTAGTGAATTCTATGTGGCCCTGGAATTCCCCTCCTCTGTCCACCGCCTCCCCCCCTCCTTCTTGCAACAGTTTCCCAGCCGGCCTCACTCCCATAAGTAGGGAACTGCTCTGTTGGTCTTTCCCTGTATGGCGGATAATTGTTGTTCTTCCTCCGACTATTTTCCCAACCCTCCAACAGCTCCTGGTGATGCCTCCATCTATGATCCTCCAGGTTGTAAAAATTTGAGGGGTAAAAGAATGAGAGGGGCAGTGGTTGGATGGTGCTCGCAAAATCCCCATCAGCAGCACGGGTGCAAATATATGCGGCTGCATTCGGATCTCTGAAGGTGACCAGAATGCAGTCGCCACCGATGGATTTCTTAGTATAGCCCACCCACGCTGCCCTCCTAGCCATGGTTATATCGCTAGTAGTACCTCTCGGTAACGGTCTGTTTACGGAGAGCCAATTAATTACTTTATTTATTAGTGAGATGGTGGATTCAGATGTAGTAGAATTTAATTCAGGGACCCCCACCAGAACCAGAGTGTAAGGTGCTACTTCTGGGGGGAGGTTTATGAATTTGGATTTAGAAGTAATATCAGGTTTCTCTCCAGTAAAAGGAGGGTCACTCTTAGCTTTGGCCGGAGGCTGGGTATTATTGTCTTTCAGCGGGAGGGTTGATTTTGAGATAACGGTAGCCGATTGTTGGATGGGAGTGGGAGCCAAATTTACAACCAATGGTGCCGGAGCGTTGATTGGTACAGGTTGTAGGGGTTTGGGATTAATTTGCGGGGGTTTATTAGTAGTTGGTGTGGGAGGGAAGTTGTCTTTGGTAAGTTTTGAACCTGGTCCCTCTCTAACTAATTTGGTCCCACTGTTGGCCGTTTTCCTTGAGTCTACGAGTTGCACGGTAGCCTTTTCAATACTAACTAATCTGGCTTCCATCTTAATCAGTCTTGCCTCAAGAGGGCTCAACAGAGACCTAACTAAGGTGCCTATATCTTCTAGGGTAATATCATCTGAAATAATATCTGCTGGAGCGTTGCTAATAGGTTGTGGTAAAGAAGTTGACTTACACGTTCTAAGGGGAGACGGCGGTCCTAATGTATTCCCAGTGTGCTCGGAGGAAGCACCCATCTCCCTTTTGCCTCTGGCTTGCTTAGATTTCGAAGTTTTAGTCCTATGATCTACTTTTTTTTGGAGGCCCTGCTTCTTTTTTGGAACAGCCCCTTCCCTGGTACCCCTGTTGTTGTCTAGGTTAGTTCCTGCAACTTTAGCTATCTCAGTGTTCTCTATGGGTGTAAGCTGGGGATTTTGTGTGTTGGGTAGGGCCATAAGGCTCATGTCCTCGAGGTAACTCGGGGCCTCAGTAGTAAACTCGGGATTGGTGGAATTAGTGGCTGGGATAGGACATATTGCCGGGTCTATACTTTGGTTATTTGGAAGACCAGATCTATTTTCTGGGGTTCTAACATGGGCCATGGGGCCCAATGAGGACCTTCTTACCCAGTCTATTTCTTGTGAGATTCTGCGCTCGAGAACCTCTATTTCCTCAAACAAAAGGGAGCCAGCTTTGGCAAAGTAAGTGTCAATAGGTCCTTTAACGGCCCCCGATGTAATTTGTGAGGAAGTTTTGCTCCTGGTTTCCCGTGTGCACATTTTACTCACAGTTCAAATACCTTTAGATCCAGGCGAAGAGGGGGGGCCCGGACCCGTACTCGAACGGCCTCAAACGGCCCGCTCTTTGCCCGGTCTTCGCCCCGGTCGCTCCCGCGCGCTCCCGCGCAGCGTCAATCTCCAATATTTATATCCCAAGGACCAATAAGGTGTGTTGTGACAAGGTGTGGGCGGGGCGTTCAGGGAGAGAGGGGCCAGGTGACTCAGCCTCCGGGTCCGGGACTCCTGGGAAGATGAGTCCCGGTTCACGCTCGCAGCCCTGTAGCCTCACAAGCCCCACACGAAGCAGCCAGACAGGCAGGAGACCAGCAGCGGCAAGTGGAGGTGAGGGGAATCCGCAGCGGGACCCGCGAAGCGGGTTCCGCAAGTCGTAGGTGTGAACAGCCCTCACAGCGATGTAGCGCCAGCCAGAAGCAACAAGCAGCGTCCCACGAAGAGAGGGTCCAGGTGCAGTTTAAATTGAGCAAGGTGTGGGCGGGGCGTTCAGGGAGAGCGGGGCCAGGTGACTCAGCCTCCGGGTCCGGGACTCCTGGGAAGATGAGTCCCGGTTCACGCTCGCAGCCCTGTAGCCTCACAAGCCCCACACGAAGCAGCCAGACAGGCAGGAGACCAGCAGCGGCAAGTGGAGGTGAGGGGAATCCGCAGCGGGACCCGCGAAGCGGGTTCCGCAAGTCGTAGGTGTGAACAGCCCTCACAGCGATGTAGCGCCAGCCAGAAGCAACAAGCAGCGTCCCACGAAGAGAGGGTCCAGGTGCAGTTTAAATTGAGCAAGGTGTGGGCGGGGCGTTCAGGGAGAGCGGGGCCAGGTGACTCAGCCTCCGGGTCCGGGACTCCTGGGAAGATGAGTCCCGGTTCACGCTCGCAGCCCTGTAGCCTCACAAGCCCCACACGAAGCAGCCAGACAGGCAGGAGACCAGCAGCGGCAAGTGGAGGTGAGGGGAATCCGCAGCGGGACCCGCGAAGCGGGTTCCGCAAGTCGTAGGTGTGAACAGCCCTCACAGCGATGTAGCGCCAGCCAGAAGCAACAAGCAGCGTCCCACGAAGAGAGGGTCCAGGTGCAGTTTAAATTGAGCAAGGTGTGGGCGGGGCGTTCAGGGAGTGCGGGGCCAGGTGACTCAGCCTCCGGGTCCGGGACTCCTGGGAAGATGAGTCCCGGTTCACGCTCGCAGCCCTGTAGCCTCACAAGCCCCACACGAAGCAGCCAGACAGGCAGGAGACCAGCAGCGGCAAGTGGAGGTGAGGGGAATCCGCAGCGGGACCCGCGAAGCGGGTTCCGCAAGTCGTAGGTGTGAACAGCCCTCACAGCGATGTAGCGCCAGCCAGAAGCAACAAGCAGAATTGCTTTCATTAAAATCTGCAGATTATACAGCAGATGATGAAATATGTGGAAAATGCAGCAAATTCATAATCATGCAGAAAATGCCACAGAATCACATAATTCCAGTGGCTTTGCATACATGGAATGCGACAGAAAGTACTACAGGATGCAATTTTGCATCAAATTCATACACATTTTAAACACCTGTAAATGAACGAATCAAACATTTTAACATATATCAGCAGTTATGAAAGCACATTTTGTTTTGTATTCTAAAGTGTTATGGAAATAAATATTTAATAGGCTCAGAGCAAATCGTGGTGATGCAAAAAAGATAAATAATGTAATTTATTTGTATACTGCTTACTATTCCTATGTGTGGCACTGAAGCGCTTACCTACCTGGGCAACAAGCTACATGTCATAGGGTGGAGTGTGGTTGGAAGGGTTGTGTCTTTGTTTTGTGATCCTATGTGGGAAGTGATTCCATGCTATGCGTGCTGGCCTCCAAGGTGCGGTTATCTTGTTATGGGACGAGGCTTGTAGCAGTGTGGTGGATGATGACACACAACAAGCAGGTCATGTTTTTTCAGTACACTGGCAGCTTTGAGCAGCTCTGCAGGTCCCTTCATGGTACTATATGATTATATACACACACACTGTAGATGCTATCCTGAAGTAATGATCACTTACATACTGTAACCATGTCCCTACAAGCACTAAATAGATTGAGTGCTGGGCATCTCAAAAAATGTTAAGGACTGTTCTCACACACCATCAGGTGTCATGCTTCATCATAGACAGTACTCGCTCTATAAAAACCCGGTTTGGTAGAGAGCGGGTCTACACCTGAAAACAGGGAGGTACTTCTAAATATATAAGTGGGGGCCCGTGCAGAAAGGGATTTACCAAAGGGCTGCTATAACAGACTATCCTTTAAAAATTGTTTTATAACTAGCTAACCCTGCCAGGCTCAACACGCTCAGGATTCATCTCTTTGAAACAAATATTGTGGAAACCGTGATCAGGGCATTTGAGGCTGAAAGCATTTGTATTATAATTGGCCTATCTACACATCTCCACAGAACATTGGCTAACATTTTGTGAGTTTTGTATATTGTAATTTAAGATCTGTTAAGTGTGAATCTGATTTTTGAAATGTATTGACTCCATTCAAATTCTGCTTTACCTTCATCTAATTTATGGTCGAAGCCCATAAACTGCTGTTTTCAGGTCCTATAAAAGTAATGTATTAAACGCACAATATTTGTAAACATTTGCGGTAGCATATCTAATAGAAGTGTGGGAATGCTGGGTGATATGAATTGCTATGATTTAGCCAAAGTGTGGTGTTTGCAAGGCATTCAGTATCAGAAAAGTTAGTGGGATCTATGCAAGCTACGCCTCCCTGTACTACCCTAGGCATCTAGTTTTCAAAAATGTCTGGGCCAGGCAGGTTTTCCTTAATGCCGAACGAGCCCTGGCCTAAATACCACAGCAACCCTCATCAGATAAATTGGTCAATATGCAAGGTAGAATCTTGAGGTTTCCTTGTGTATTAGGGGCCTCTGAGAGCCTCTCCTTTATTAGGTGATATCACAGTCACACAACTGGGGTACTATTGTTACTAAGAGAAGTATAGGAACGCTGTGTGGTAGGACATTTGTGGATCCCCACAAACACTATTAGTGCGGTCTGCTTTCACTTTTGAATTTGCTGTGTAACGGTGCTACTCAATACAGCAAAACAATCGATCAAATGTAGGACTTGTGGGAAGCATTTCCCTCGAATGCTGACTTTAATTTTGGAGAAAAAAAATGTTTCTGGTGTTTTCACCAATGACATTTTCTTTTCCAGTACTGTGGATGATCTGCTGGAGTCCACTGCACTGTGAAGGTAGTGTGGAGGACGTCAACAGATCGTTGTCTTTCCTAAAACCCACCAAATGCATGCATCAATCAATCAATCAATCAAGACATTTCTCAAGCGCACTACATACCCGTAGGGTCTCAAGGCGCTGGGGGTAGGGGGGGTGCCGCTACTGCTCGAACAGCCAGGTCTTCAGCTTCTTCCTGAAGGAGAGGTGGTCTTGGGTCAGGCGCAGGTCGGTCGGGAGGGAGTTCCAGGTCTTGGCGGCCAGGTAGGAGAAGGACCTTCCTCCTGTAGTCGCTCTTCGGATGCGGGGGACCGCGGCGAGGGCGTGGTTGGCTGAACGGAGGTGGCGTTTGGGAGCGTAGAAGTTGATTCGGCTGTTGAGGTAGCTCGGGCCTTGGTCGTGTAGGGCTTTGTGTGCGTGGGTGAGGAGGCGGAAGGTGATTCTTTTGCATGCAGACTGATGTCTTGTCTAAAAAGAATTGAAAACGAGCTGCAAGGATAATATGGCCACATTGCACTAACACTTTGTTCCATGATAGTAGGGGACTTCTCCATTCCCACAAGGCCCCTATGATGGTAGATTTTTTAGTCTGGGCAACAGCGAAAAGCACAGTTGTCTAAGAAAGGTGGTAGGTGCTGCTAGTGGCCTTGCACAGCCAAGAGAAAGTTTCAGTTGGCAAACATGGTGCAGTGAGAAAAGGGCTAGAGAGAGATAACAGATATTGAGAAGTACAAATAAGATTGAAGAAAAGATAGCGAGACGAGGTTGCTGAAAAGGAGAAGATTGAGAGAAAGAAAGGAGAATAAATAGAAAAGGCAAGATAGAGAGAATGAGGAATGGGAAGATAGATGCAGCAGCAGACAGAATAGGATAGTGGAGAAATGTTTGAGGAAGGCAGTGGGGACAGAGATTGGGACAGAATAGAGTAAGTAAGTGAGAGCCTAAAGGAGCAAAAGGAGAGCTAGGCACACATGGAGAAATGGTGTCTGGAGATTGTAAGTGGAATATATAAGTTATCAAGTTTTGGCCAATTCACCTGGTCTAATGTGATTTTAAAGCACAATTCTGCATTTTATTTTCCAAAACATCACCTTGCCTGTTGGTCTTTAAAATCCTAATACGGTCTAACCATTGTTACTATATCCAAATGTATTTTTGTGAATTGAGTAACAATGGCACCCCCTTGTTTTTTGTTACCATACACTCTTGGTGAGAAGTAATGCCACTTTCTCTTTTAATGCATGTCAAGCATGTCTACATTTGCTGCTATAGTCGCTGGAAAGGACAAACCATTTGCTCAGAAGTTCAGGTTCTCTTAAGAAGATAATTTGGCTTTCTAGTGTACATGTAGTAATGCCAAACAATACTTGTGCAAGGAAATATATTCAATTTCTAGTAGAAATGGCAGGCTTCCATACTTTCTACATTCACCACTCAAAAAATGGCATGCCCGTCCAAGCAATGTTAGCCACATACGTGAGGTTTTTGCAAGAAGTCATCTGCATGTGAAAGAGTAGAGAATGTCCATAATTATGCTGCTGCCTGCTAATCTATGGCTCCTCTAATTGGAGATGAAACTAGTGTCATCAGCCAGGCCACAGGCCTCAAATGGACCCATCTCAGGCTCTCAAAATCACCTATCCTTTATCATGCCTACCTGTCTTGCTGGTGGACGTCTAACGAAAGTCTTCATTTGTACAACACCTTTTGCACAACCTGCCTGTAACTATGAGGGGTGTATGCCAATGTCAGAGACTGCTTCAAAGCCATGCTGTATTGACTGGTGCTTTTGATCAAATATAATCGAACTATCCATCTTTTGTCACAACCTTATAGTGAAATTCATTGTGGGATCTTCACAACATCAACTGTAAAAAGACATTTAAATTCTATTTAGTTTTCACGATTGTTCCAGCCCTGAAATGTTTAAACCACACTGTTAGTTTAAATTAGAGACAAGTTAAATTAAAACTTCAGAAATGTCTGGGTTTGGTAGGTATTAGACTTGGCATCCTTGGCATAGTTTCCCCTGACTTTTTGCCTCTACCTCCTGCATTGTTAGGTCAAGCCTGGGCAGTGTATGCGCTGCTCTGCGAGCCATGCTGTATTGGAGTCTGTACTGAAAGCCCCGCCCACTCTCCGCCCATAATTGTCATTGGCTTGTGTCATTGTCCTTTGTAAATGATGGCTTCTGATTCATTATTAGGCTTGTTAGTCCCTCCTTAGTACCGCCTTGTCTTCATTTGTAACCTCCCATGTGGACTGACCCTTTTACTTCAGTTGTGCACGGTACGTCTTTTTTAGTCTGTAAGCACTATTTTCTTTAATGAGTTTCTCTTACTGCAGGAGGCTCACCGGCTTGTTTACGCACATTGTGCATGGGTTCTGTGCACGGCAAGGACAGGGGGACGGTACATGTCTGTTTTCTTGCGGTGTCCTACGTTACATTTTCTGGGGGCGTGCAGCGCCTCGGGGCAGCAGGCGCTGGCATTGCACCGACCCCTCCTGCCAGCACCAGTCTTGTTAACCGTGTCCAAAGCTCGGCTTAAAATTAGCTCATTTGATTTTGCCTAGCTAGCCAGAAAACAACCTTGAGGCCCTGTAGGAAAGGCAACAAGCTTAAAGTTCTTTAATGCGCGCTGCAGCGCTTCTCTGACACGGACCCCTTGTCAGCGCTGTACTCAAAGGCTGTGGTTTCCAATTTCAACATTTATGTACATAGCACTCAAGTCTGGGAAAAGCTGTCACTGGCTCGGCTGGGACAGTCCAGCCTTGGCTCTGGGCTCGGAGACCACACTCTGTTCATGTGCTGATAGAATGCTGACTTTCAACAGGCTGATACTGTAACCAGGCTTTCACAATAAACAAAAAAAAACAAAAAAAGAAATCTCTACTTGGTGAATTCAAGTTTTAAGCGATGTATATTAGATACTTAAACAGCCAAAGGCATGTTTCTGCTTCCATCTTATCTCTCCAAAACTAGAGGCACTGAGATGTGTTGTTCAGCAGGTTTATGCTGACTTTTTCCCCCGTATAATCTTAAATCCTACTCATAGATCACCCAAAAACGTATAGGCAAACAAGCATGTGCAATGCAGAAGGTCTTGCATTTGCGAGATGTTGAGCTATTGGCATTGTAAATAACAATGCGTTTTATTTATGTATTTAAAAAACTTGCAATAATAAAAGGCATTGTCATTTACAATGCCAATAGCTCAAAATCTCGCTAATGCGAGACCTAATGCATTGCAAATGCTTGTTTGACTACCTCAAGTAACCTCTTATAATGCTAAATGGTCTCACTTTAGTGACCATAATCCGGTAATTCTAGTGCTGGACAGAGGCTGTGGCCTAAAGGGGAAATCAGAAAAGTTAGGGGGTGAAACCTGTCTGTAAACAACTAATCAAGGACGGGGTTTAAAATGGGCCAAAGTACTCCCGGATCTCTTTTTCCAGGACCTCTGTGAGAAGGTTTGGGTTATGTTTGCTACCTGTCTCGATAATGCCAAACAGGGGCCGGGGGCTATTTTGGCCTTCGAAGGCATTTGTGTGCAGGTAGCGTCAGACCTCACCTTACCAACAAGATCTAGGCACACTATAGGACAGAAATGGTTTGATAGCAACTGCTCTGAAGCACACCAAAAATTGATAGTGGAACTGAAAGGGGCCCCACGAGATCATGTCTATATAGCTAGGTTATGTAAAGAGTACAAGCTTGCCCTATCCACACGTAAAAAGGAAATCAAAGAAGAGCTTGGTGTGTTCTGCTATCAGTAGGGGTTATAAATGACAGCTCTAGCTTCTGGGCAATTGTCAACCAACCATTTTTTTACCGGGATAGGGAACGCCCCCATCAAATGTAACATCACGGAAGACCAATGGCTCTCTCACTTTGAAGCCATATATTAGGCCACTGGTAGCCAGGAAGTGCCAATTAGTTGTGAACGTAGGAGGGCCTCCCATACAATAGTTTTCAATGAAGGTGAAGTGGAATTGGCAATCATGCAAATAACTAGCAATAAGGATCTGATGGTGTGCCGGCGGATTTATATAAACAAAATGCATCCTTCTGGGCTAAAATTCTGACAAATGCTTTTAATGTGTCCAGCTGTCAGTGTTTCCTGTCATCGTGGGCATCCTCTACTATTATTCCAATTTTTAACCCCTTCCCCGCTCATGACGGAACCGTTCCGTCATGAGCCACGGTTGCCGTGTGCTCATGACGGAACGGTTCCGTCATGACAATCCTGTTGGCGGCCGCTCCGCCTGCGCGGCGCTGTTTCCCCGCCTGTGCGGGGCGACAACGCAAATGGGCGGAGTCATGACGGAACCGTTCCGTCATGAGCACAGCTCAACTGTGGCTCATGACGGAGCGGCTCCGTCATGAGCACAGGCCCACCGCGCTGCCCCCCTGCCCCCCCCAGCGCTGCAGCGGAATGTCCGCAGCAGCG
The DNA here is from genome assembly GCF_964204655.1 of Triturus cristatus. NCBI lineage: Eukaryota > Metazoa > Chordata > Amphibia > Caudata > Salamandridae > Triturus > Triturus cristatus. Next base: position 589,752,259 of record NC_140592.1, on the reverse strand, counting down.
AAGGGGTTAAAAAGGGTCAAAGAGGGGACCCTCGTTGTTATAGGCCGATTTCACTAAAAGACTCCGCTGTGAAAGTCTTAGGAAGAGTGATTTTAACTAAATTAATGGACTGGCTAGAAGAAAACAAGGTTTTATCTAATCTACAATATGGTTTTAGAAGTGGTAGGGGTACCATGGATCAGTGTCTTCATTTATATTTACTAGCAGGCAAATACACTATAGCTAAAGCAGGGACGCTACAGCTTTTATGGATCTCTCGTCAGCTCTCGACCTGGTAAATAGATCGAAGCTTTGGCATATCCTGTTAGATATGGGTATCGACCTAAGCTTAGTCTACTTCCTGGCTGACCTACACAGGGATCTCACCGCAAGGGTGAGGGTCAACCAAGAAGGAAAATGCACAAGACACTTTATATCGGGTAGAGGCGTTCGCCAAGGCTGTATTTTAGCACCACTACTTTTTACCTTGTATATCAATAATTTGGGCAAGTTTTTAGAATTGGCTAGCTTGGACATACCCAGGGTAGGGGACAGGCTCATTCCTGTGCTCCTCTACGCAGACAATGCCGTCCTATTTGCCCGCACAGCTGTAGGGCTCCAAAGGCTTTTAGACTCCTTTGGGGCCTACATGAAATCTTTGGATTTAGTGGTAAACATAGCCAAATCCCACGTAATGACCATGGGCCGGAAACCTAAAAAACCTAAAACATTTTTCTGTGAAAGTGCAGAACTGACCAGGGTGACCTCCTTTACTTATCTAGGAGTACTTTTTGATGAGAGGGGTTCCTGGGTACCTCAACAGAAAGTAAAAGTAAATGCGATGGCCAGGTCAACGGCCGCTGTGAAGGGATTTGCACAGCGACTGTGGGCTAAACCAATGGATGCAAGGCTCAATATTTATAGGTCTAAATGTATAGCCATTGCATTATATGGCTCGGCCATTTGGGGATATGTCAATGGAGGGGATACAGACAGTTGAAAATAAATTTCTTCGTACCCTCCTGTCTGTACCTCAAGCCACTCCTAGTTTTTCAATTCACCAGGAATTAGGTGTTGGATATGTGGCAGACAGGTTGAGGCTAGCTCCGGTGCTTTGCTGGCTTAAAACCTGGCTTAACCCCCAATTAACGCTGAACCATAAGATCATTAGGGATTGTGTCACCCTGGACCGAGCTAACGGATGAAGGTAGAGCGGGAGGAGATCGAATTAAAGAAACCAACAGTTAAAGTCCATTATTTGCTAAAAACCACCCCTGAGATTAAACCTTACCTAAGGATTGTCAAAAAGCCGTTCCACCACCTGCTTTTAACCAGATTTCACTTTAACCTAATTCACTTTTTTCTGGGTAATATGCAAGGCTGGAGTAGGACGTGTGATTCAGGTCCTTGTACCTGTGAACATTTTACAATACAGGATACAATGCATTTTATTATGTTTGGTGACCACTATAGCGCTTTCCGCGGGAGGTTCTTAGTCCCAATTTTAAAAGGGAAAGGTTTTATTCAGGTTAAACCCGCTTTACTGTATTTACAAATGCTAATGATCCATGGGAGATTTTTAACATTGCTAGCTTTCTTGTCGCAGCTGTGAGACTTAGGAAAATTCGGCACCCTATGTTAGCATCAGAGAATTTGTACAGTCCATGTTATTACTCTTTTAATACTTGCCTTTCTAGTACTAAATTATTTTTATTGCAATGATGTATTGTTTTAATGGTTTTAACCACAGCCAAGATTTTTATGACACCTCATGAACTTTGTCTTATTCCCTCCCTTATTTTCTCAAATCGCCCTATTATTGATGATTCGGTTATGATATTTTACTGGATATTGCATGTGTTTTTATTGTGTACTGTATGTGTTTTACGTATTGTATTGTGATTTAATGCATGGTACGTTTATGGTTTTAGTAACCGAATAAAGTGAAATATAGTCCAATTGCAACAACTGCAGACCTTTCTTGCCGCACCTCACACCAGTGCCAATATTCGAATTGGCTGTGCAATCAACCCCAACGCCAGCCGTTGAGAGGCGTCACTGTGTACCAGATCAAAAGAAATTTTGAAGAGATGGGGTGCACAGCTGAGAGAGTCCAAAAGGCAAGTAGTTGTAGAAAAATAACTTTTTTATTTTGACTTTAAAGAGTTCATCTGGTATAAAATTGTCCAGCCAACGCGTTTCATTCTCCCATAGGGAACTTCATCAGGGCTGCAACATGACTAGACAACATATATATTACATTCAAATCATGAGACACAGGACTTACACGACAAACAAATATATCAAAAAATGTATCCAACAGACCAAAACAGAGAAGAAAACAAAAAAGCAACATTTGACTAGTACATGTAAAGATCACAAATCAACACCTGATTTGAATATCAACAGTTATATGTACAGACAGAGCAAACTGAAGATCAATTAATACATCATATTACATAAAATGCACTTTCCGTTATATCCTATTTGCAAACACACCCAACATACCCAAATTTCAACAATCCCAAATGATGTGATACAAAATTGTATAGCATGCTTCGAACTGATATCAACAGCCAGAAGGTGAATCGATAAACATTAAAGTATATCTTTTCCTTTCAAAAAGCGTATCCTGATTCGGTGTATCAAATAAAACCGCCCCATGATTTATAGATAGTCCCAAATGATTAATACCATGTACCTATAGTCAATAATCGTACCGTAGCGAATAGGAACTGACTTGAAAGTGAATGGAAACATACCTTTTATTTTCAATTTGAGTCACTGTATGGTTTCCAAACATTCATAGAGTGAAGTGTATTGCACCTAAACCCTTAAATCCTGTTGAGAAATGTAATATCTAATGTTATACCTTAATAGGTAACAAGATTGGTCATATCTCACATATCTTCAAATGGGTATATTTCCAATAATCAAAACATCACACAACGTTTGTTTTTCAAGTAAAGAGTAAAGGCGCACTGTGCGGAGAACTAGGTACATGTTGAGAAGGGGGACAATGCCAAAGTCGGTGGTATATTTTTAAATTATCAACAAAAAAAATGTTAAAGAGGTTCACACCTTGTTCACGTGAGCATTATCACTATGTTATTATTAAGAGAACGAAGAATGATATAAGAGCCCCAAAAGAGAATCATAATGGGTGCAGGATTGTCAAGATAAAAAATGGTCACACCTTCACTACGCAAGATCGTGCGGTAGTAAAATTGAAGGTGATTTTCAATAAAAAATACGTTCTACAATATGCCATCTGTAAAAGACTATAAATCCCATCATTCACTGCACCAAGGTTATCGATAAAATGTCAAACAAGAGCGCACTGACGGCTTCTTTACATTGTGCTGCAACTATAATATTTAAAGAAAAGTGGAGAGAAATGAATAACCCCACTAGAGAACACATTAAGCGTGGAGATATTGTAATTACAAACACTCACATTTTCATTACGAGAACCAAGCCACAGTGTTTGTAAAGAAAAGGGCGATTAGCAACATGGAATGTTGCCCAAAGGGCAACCAAATCAAATAGTCAGCTGACATAATACCGGAGGAAGGATAATTAGGAAAAGATGCCTTTTAAAAAAAGGGATACTATTACAAACAGTTGCGTGCTACTCGCTTCAATGTTTAGAAAGTTGAAGGGCTGGACAGCATGCCAAGCTCCATACCCGCCAAATATAATTTACGTAAGGTGAAATAGAAAAAAGAGAAGACCACATTTATCCCCAGTACTATTCTCCTTACCGAACCCAGGCTTCCAAAAGTTCCTTTCCTTTCCTTTTCTTCTCGTTGGTACAGCAAAAGAAACCGCCATTAGAATAAATATACGAAGCTCTACCCTCAACTAGTACGGACAGCCAATCAGCATCAGACCGTGTTTAGAACAGTCATTCGTGTACTATACTAAACCATCGCAGAACGGCCGCCATTAGTAAGTGGTCCGCAACCTTCGAGTTTATGAAAAGCATACTCGCGTAAACCAGAAATGAATAGACAACACAAAAATAATATGGATCAAGAAAATAGTGAGAAAATATATAATTGCCATCATTCTAAGATTCACCACATTATGGCCAGTCACTCATATATATATATTTTATCAGTCCAAAATTCGAAACGCCTGCGATGCATATAAGAGAGTATCGTAAAATTAAATGATGCGCATCGTGCATACAGATCATGATCGGCTAGCAAAGCGCATGGAAGGTAAACTCCATCCAGATCTAAAATATACATTTATCGAGATAAAAACGGACGCCATCTTAAGACGGTCAGATGTTGGAAGAACCGTAGGCTATGGGTGGATCTTAAGCAGTACTATGTGTGATTATTAGTATTAATGTTGTTTCGGTCGATAGTCTTGTTGTGGGGCATTAAGGCCAATATATAGAAAATGGGGCAATTCCAAATTATGATAACGAACGCCATCAATGGCAGATAAAAGTAGCAAAATGAGCATAGGACCCAGGCTCCCTTAAGGGGTACCATAAAACGTATAAAGTTGAAGTCCTAATATCATCGACAATGAGAGGTGTATATTATAGCCTTATAGCCCGCCGTAGCGGGCTATATCGGCTATTAAAGGCCCGCTGCAGCGTTAAAGGCCTGAGCCAAAGGCGAGGGACTTTAACAAAGGACAGGGACTTTAAAAGCCGATATAGCCCTGCTACGAAGAGTTATAAGGCTATTAGAACATTCTGCCACTAGAGGGCAGAATGTTCTAACAAATAAAACGAAGCCTTCAGGGAGCGCGAGGGGATTCAAATCCCCTTAGGCTCCCTGAAGCCTTTGTTTACAGCCAGAGCTGTGAACAAAGAAGCATTGGAATGTTGGAGCTCCGGGCTTATACCAGCCATTATAAGCCCGGAGCACTCCATTGTTTTCAATGGAGCTTCCAACATTCCAATGTTCTAATAGAACCTAAGGTTACAAAGAGTAGCAGTTACGTAAAAAATCTCCTCATATGACTTTCATTCAGAGATACTTCATAGAGTTGGAGTATGCGGCCACAAAAAATATGGATTCCAAGAGAGTCACCTCATATGAGTCTCATTTTGAGAAACTTCAGATGGTCTAGAGTCAGAAAGGGTTTAACGCAATTAACACACTCTGGTACATGGGTTCAAGATAAACCAATGGGGACGTGATCTTAGGGAAAATAAAAGGCGCAATTATAAACTGGTGTGAGTGCATCAGCAGACTGACAAAATTGCAGAGTATAGAGCCATGTAGAAAATGCACATGATGTTAGTACACCATACCAATGTATAATGACATAATATCCCTGAAGCCAGGAGAGGCATGGCAATAACTCCAAGCATGTATATCAATCATTTTCAAGGAAATAGTGCATCTCATGGTCGGAATTAAAACCTTTGGCAATGCTACATAGTTTACAGATCCATTTAGCTTCACATTGCCTTAGCTGCAACTCTCGATCACCACCTCTTACCTTCATTTCTACATGCTCAATAGCATTAAACCAAAAGTTTGCCTGGCCATCATGTTTTTTTATAAAATGTTCTGTAAGGGGATATCTATTGTCCCTTTTAAGTATGGCCCTCCTGAGTTCCTGAATTCTTATTTTCAAGCTCCGTTTGGTACTGCCTACATAGATAAGTCCACATGAGCACCGATAACATATACCACAAAGGTGGTGTTACAATTGATGAACTTGAAGATGTTATAGCTCTTCGAGCCATTGTAGGCAAAACTTTTGATTTTATTCACCCCCAAATCACAAACGTTACAGGTGCTACATGTGATGAAACCATTCGGTTTTGTTGGTAGCCAGGTTGCTTTCTTTTCTACATCGGTCACAACGTAGCTAGGACAGAGATAATTTCTCAGAGTTCTTCCTCTTCTGTATGTAACAGAGGGATTATTTCGGATCATCTTACGAAGACTAGGTATTTCACTCCATAGGTTCCAATTTTTCTTCAATAATGTGAAAATAGCACTGCTGTGCACAGTATATTGAGTAACAAATTTGATACTGTTATCATCCTCGCTAGCCCCAACTTTTCTCCCTTTGCTCAATGTGGTCTCCCTTGTAAGAGCTTGTGCTCTTGTTTCAGCTGTGTTAACAATTTTTTTTATTATATCCTCTTGCCAAGAATCTTTTTTTGACAAATCGGATACTGTTGTCCAAGTTGTTTTCTTCGCTACAGTTGCGCCTGACGTGCACCATTTCTCCATTTGGGAAATTTCTGATGGTTGAGCTGGCATGTGCACTTTCCGGGTGTAATACTGCATTACATGCAGTTTCTTTGCGATACAGGGTGCTATGAATTTGCCCATCCTTTATGTAAAAAAGGAGGTCCAAAAAATTGATGCTATCCTTGTTGTACTTCATTGTCAGTTTAACATTATAGGGGTTAGTGTTAACCCCTTCCATGCTGCGCAAATTCCGCCGCTGTGCTGACGGAATCTTGCGCGGGCGTGGTCATGACGGAACGGTTCCGTCATGAGCACAGCTCAACCGTGGCTCATGACGGAACCGTTCCGTCATGAGCACCGAAGGGGTTAAGGTATTTAAAATACCCCAAAAGCTGTGACTCAGTACCTGACCACAAACAAATAATATCGTCGATGTACCTCCCCCAGAACACTATATGTTCTGTCCAGGGGGAGGCACATCTGTTCCAGACATGCCCCCTCTCAACCACGCCATAAAGAGGCAAGCATATGAAGGGGCAAACCTGGATCCCATGGCCGTGCCTCTTCTCTGAAGGTACCATGTGCCATCATGCAAAAAGTAGTTCCTGTTGCGGACCAGTTTCATAATCTCAATAATCATTCAATTTTGTTCCAAGAAATTAGCCCTTTCTCTGTCAAGATAAAATTTGGCAGCCTTTAGGCCAAATCCATGCTGGATGTACGTGTATAAACTCCTAACATCAAGGGTTAAATAGAGAAGTTCTTCAGACCAATCAAAATTCTGGAATTTAGTCAAGATATCTTTGCTGTCCTGGATATATGAAGGTAAGTCCAGGACATGTTTACTTATTTTAAGGTCAATAAACTCAGAGAGCTTTTCAGTAGCTGAGCCAATTCCAGAAATGATAGGTCTTCCTCGGGGAAAATCTCCTTTTTTATGGACTTTTGGGAGGATATAGATGCAGGGACATTTTGGGTTGTCTACTTTAAGATATCTAAATTCCTGCTCGCTAATCAGGCCCATATCCCTCCACTCCCTTAGCTTCAAATTGATCTCAATAATTAGCTCTTGTGTGGGATTATGGTCTAGTTTTCCATAACAATCAGTATCCCCCAGTTGTCGTTCAATTTCCCCTTTGTAATCTCTAGTATTCATAACAACGACGTTTCCACCCTTGTCAGCTTCCCTTATAACGATATCCCTGTCATTTTTTAGCCTCTTAAGTGCTTCTCTTTCTCCAAATGTGAGGTTGTGCTGTAGGTTATGTTTGCCCCTGCTTTGTTTCACTAGTTGGCACAAACCCTCACTCACACGTTCAGTAAAAGTATCAATATTGCAGTGATAAGTTGTGAATTAGGATTTGGGACGTAAACCACCGCCTTTTGGACTCTCTCAGCTGTGCAGCCCCATCTATTCAAAATAACAGAATAAAGTGGTCTTGACTGACTATGTGATGGAATTCGTTTTTGCTAATTTAAATGCTTTCAGCACTTTGCCATCGCTTATCAGTGTAAAATTGCAAGTGCTCCCTGTACAAACTGTAATTATGAATGGTTATCCATGATTTGCATATTTGATTTACTGGTAAGTCCCTAGTACAGTGCACTGAGTGTGCCAGGGCCTGTAAATCAAATGCTACTGGTTGTGCCACCCACATGAGTAGCCCTGCAAATGTGTCTCAGACCTACCACTGTAGTGTCTGTGCACTCATATTTTAACTACCATGTTGACCTGGCAAGTGCACCCATTTGCCAGGCCCTAACCGTCCATTTTCTTACATGAAAGGCACCCCTCCGGTAGGCGCAAGGTACCCCCAAGGGCAAGGTGCAGGCTATGTTAAAACGGGGACATGTACAGGTGTTTTACATGACTAAATAGTGAAATACTGGATATTACGTTTTTCACTGTTGAAAGGCTGTCTGTCACATAGGCTAGCATGGGAGCAGCACTGTAAGATCTTACAAGTGTAACTTTCCATTGGGACAAGATTGAGGAATGGAGTTTGGACTCTCTGAACTCAGAATTGAATAACACATCTTTTAGTAATGGTGGTTTTTAAATTGTGTGTTTATAAATGCCAGTTCGGGCTGGACTGTTCCCATGCCACTGGAATCAAGCTATCCTGGCTGAAGAGGGGTTAAAGCCCGACACCGGTCCTAGGATGCTTGTTTCCAGTTCAGGGAGGTCCTGGCTTGTCAATTCAGGCTGGACTGTTCCCATGGGCACACAGTCAAGACTGATTTACATATGGCTGGGTCCAAACTGGAATGGCATGGTGAGCAAAAAAACGTTGGATTTAGACCCAGATCTCTGTACTGGGGTGAATGTATGACATTGTTCTGCATTCTGTCCATCAATTGTTGTTTTTGCATTTGTCACCCCGAGTGGGACGGGTATGCTCAGACGTGGGTACCATGCTCTCCATGCCACTGGAATCAAGCTATCCTGGCTGAAGAGGGGTGAACCCCGAAACCGGTCCTAGGATGCTTGTTTCCAGTCCAGGGTGGACCTGACTTGGCAGTTCGGGCTGGACTGTTCCCATGAGGCACAGGTTCAAGACTGATTTGCATATGGCTGGGTCCAAACTGGAATGGCATGGTGAGCAAAAAAACGATGGATTTAGGCCCAGATCTCTGTACTGGGGTGAATGTATGACATTGTTCTGCATTCTGTCCATCAATTGTTGTTTTTGCATTTGTCACCCCGAGTGGGACGGGTATGCTCAGACGTGGGTCCCGTGCTCTCCATGCCACTGGAATTCATCTATCCTGGCTGAAGAGGGGTGAAACCCCGAAACCGGTCCTAGGATGCTTGTTTCCAGTCCAGGAAGGACCTGGCTTGGCAGTTCGGGCTGGACTGTTCCCATGAGGCACAGGGTCAAGACTGATTTGCATATGGCTGGGTCCAAACTGGAATGGCATGGTGAGCAAAAAACAATGGATTTAGGCCCAGATCTCTGTACTGGGGTGAATGTATGACATTGTTCTGTATTCTGTCCATCAATTGTCGTTTTTGCATTTGTCACCCCGAGTGGGACTGGCATGGTCAGGCGTGGGTCCCGTGCTCCCCATGCCACTGGAATCAAGCTATCCTGGCTGAAAAGGGGTGAAACCCCAAAACCGGCCCTAGGATGCTTGTTTCCAGTCCAGGGAGGACCTGTCTTGGCAGTTCAGGCTGGACTGTTCCCATGAGGCACAGGGTCAAGACTGATTTGCATATGGCTGGGTCCAAACTGGAATGGCATGGTGAGCAACAAAACGATGGATTTAAGCCTAGATCTCTGTACTGGGGTGAATGTACGACATTGTTCTGCATTCTGTCCATCAATTGTTGTTTTTGCACTTTTAGAGAGTAGGCATTTTCTTGTTTAACCATTCTGTGTGCCTCTGCCTGTTTGTGTCTCCACTGTCTGGTTTTGGAGTAACAGGAGCGCTGGGAATGTGCATTCACTCAAGACAGTTCTGGGGGGGGGGCGGGGTGAGGAGTGCCCTGCCTTTCCTGGGTGACTCATAGCTGGACTGAATGGACCTGGTCTGTATTCAGAGTAATTGGAGGAGATTCACTTGCACCTGAATAGGCTGGGTCTCCTTTGCACAATGCTGTCTCTTCTGAGTGAAACTGGGTTAGAGAGGGCAGAACTGGTTTGGACTGGGCTCAGAGACCCTTGCACAAGGAGAAATTGGGGTATAAATATTGGTCCTTAAACCCCAGACCTGGTCTGTATTTAGAGTATTTGGAGGAGATTCACTTGCACCTGAATAGACTGGGTCTCCTTTGCACAATGCTGTCTCTTCCGAGTGAAACTGGGTTAGAGAGGGCAGAACTGGTTTGGACTGGGCTCAGAGACCACCCTTGCACAAGGAGAAATTGGGGTATAAATATTGGTCCTTAAACCCCATAGAATTAGATCACTTCTGGACTCAAGAGGAACATCTATCAAGGAGAAGAGCTGGAGAGGTGTATGGAGGAGCACTTCCCCTTTGCTGTGTTGCTTTACTGGGTTGGACTGCAGTTGCTTCTTCTGTCAAAGAAAGGACAAAGACTGGAACTTTGCTGTGAACCTGCTTGAAGAAGAATCTCCAAGGTCCTCTGAGTGCTTGCCTCCTGTTCTGAAGTCTCAGAGCCACAAAGACTTCTGCTGCACCCACTGACCAGCACCTGGACTCCTCTGTGGACTCCTGTATTCAAAGGGGCACCAATTCCTGTTCCTGGGCCCTGAGAATTATGTGGTTGGTGCTGCAAAGCAAGTAAAACAACTCCGACACTGTCAGTGACGCCACCAGTGACGCCATGACCTGCACCGAGGCCGGGGGCACCGCTCATGCAGTGCACAATGCACTGCCACGCCTGCACCGCAGCTTCGACGTCCTTCGATGCCTGCCGAAGCCTGCAGTTATCAGCCTTCCGGAAGCCAGCACTCGCACTCGCGCTAAGGCTGTCGCCGCCAGAGCCAGCATTACGTTATCGCGGAGCCAATAACCGAAGAGGGTGACTTCACAAACCTTTCGACATCGCACCGCCTCACCGGAACCGACACCTCATCTTTGACACTGCCTAACTTTCCCTGTCCTGGATTCGACACCTCACCTCCTTACGGAGTTGACGCCTCACCTCCCCTGTGGCACAGAGGAACCGGCTTTGCCCCTGCCCCACCGCCTCACCTCCATGACGCGTGCATCGTCTGTTGACTTTGTTTCCAAGGTACTGTTTTTTGAGGGGTCCTGTGACTATGTTCCCGGCCCGCGCATCTTGTGGTTGGTACCATACTTAGGATTCATGTCTCTCACGATGTAGTAATAGCCCCAGGTGGAGCTATTTGGTTTCTACAGTTCTATTTTTGAAGTAACCATTTTAAAAGTGATATCTTGATACATGTATGTTGGAATTTTGTTGTTTTGGTCTTGTTTGGTTTAGATAAAGATACTTTATTTTTCTAAACTGGTGTCCATTCGTGGTGTTTTCACTGTGTTGCTTTATGTTTGAGTACAAATACTTTACACATTGCCTTTGGGTTAAGCCTGTATGGTCGTGCCAAGCTACCAAGTGGGTGAGCAGGGGTTGTTTGAAGATTGTGATCCCTTACCATGACTAGAAGTAAGGGTCACTACTCAGACAAAAATGCATACCTCTATCAATTAGAAACCCCCATTTCTAACAGTAGGTTTACCTACATGGCTGCCAAGGCCAGGAACAAAAACCCAGGTACCCCCATCTATCACATAACAGTCTGTTTCTGCAAATGGGGCTCCTGCGTTTTGGTCCTGGACTCGGCGGCCATGTAGGGAAACTTACCAGACCCAGACATTTATGAAAACTAGACACCCGGGGGGAGTTCAGGGAGCTGTGGCTTGTGTGAATCCCCTAACATTTTCCTACCCATAATCCCCTGCAAATCTCAACTTTTGCTAAAAATATCACATTTTCCTCACATTTCTGTGTGAATTCACTGCACTGGCACAAATTTCTTACCACATAGCGTTCCCCTCGGTCTCTCGAGTAACATGATACCTTACTTGTGTGAATGGGCCAAGTGCCTTTAACAGGGAAGGGCCAAACAAAAGTTGTAGAGATTGAGGGGATATCACTGCTAGTTGATAAGAACAATTTGTTTTCATATGTTATTAGGCTGACTCTGCTTTGGGCACCGACACAAGTGAGGTATAATTTTACTCAGGAGACCAAGGGGAACGCTGGGTGGTAGGACATTTGTGCTGTTGTGGTGATCCCATACAGAAATGCAAGGAGAAAGTGACTTATTTTTAGCTAGATTTGAGGTTTGAAGGAGATTCTGGGTAAGAAAACATTGGAGATCCACGTAAGTTAGGCATCCCTGAACTCCCCCTTCTGTCTAGTTTTCAGAAATGTCTGGGTTTGGTAGGTTTGCCAAGATGGCCACCGAACCCCGGACCAACAAATCAGGTGCCTCCCTTGTATTTAAGTCTGAACACGGCTTTCGTCATTGTGTGGAGTGAGACTATGCTCTATTGCAGATGAATGTGTATGTGGGGAGGAGGATCACAATTCTTGCAACCTCTCCCACTTCACTCATAATTCCTGCAGCAAAAAACTGAATAGAGTAATGACAATTTATGACCTGAATCTCAATGTTGACCTAGCAGCCAAAGAGATTTTTAAGCAACCCACATTCACAGGTAGAGGCAAAGGGTCTATGATAGCTTTTATTGCATTGTCCAAATCTTGGGCCAGGGGGGAGTGCATGTTTCAGACCCTGAAAACCCCTATTAGTGACCACAATCTGTTGCCTTTAAGTCTTTGCTTAGGACTGACAGTAGTGACACATAAAGTGGTTGTTAAAGTATTCAAAAAATGGCATTTTAGCCATGCTTATGGATAGTCAGAAGGAGCAATTTGGGATATGCCAAAATGTAGACTAAGACCCCAAGAAGGGATTGGGGGCCTTCAATACAAATTGTAAGAAGATTTCTGAACAGATAACACCACCAAAAGGTACATATGCCCCCAAACCTCACAAATTGTTCAACAAATTATGCTCTGATGCACATAATAACCTTAAAAAAGTAGTTAAAAGCCATCCGAGGGACCAGGTAGCAATTAGTATGTGCAGAAAGCACTACTACAAGGCGATGAAGAGGAAGATCAGAACAGAGGTCTGGGAACAACTTGTTGCTGCATGTGCAAGGAATGAAGCATCGCAATTCTACTGAGTAATAAATGCACCGTTCTTCTCAAATTGGTCTTCCGCCCCACTGACATTTCCAAAAATTCATGGGCTAATTACTTCACCGGCCTCTATGATTAAAAAGATCCAGTTTGTGGGGAGAGTAGTAGTCCAAAGGGCACAGTAAATTTGAAGGATTATGAACAGCTAGTGATCACTGCCAAAGATGTTACATCAGCAGTGAGCAGGTGCTCAGGGGGGAAGGCACCTGTCCCGGACGGAGTCCCTGTAGATATTTTTAAGGAAAACTTAACATTTTGGCCCCCTGTCTTGGCGAGTGTGTTCAGCTGCGAATATGCTCACGGTCCCCCAAAATCCTGGTTTAGGGCGATAATCATTCCAATATTCAAAAAGGGGGACAGGAGTTACCCCCAGTGTTACCGGCCTATTTCTCTTATTGATTCGATGGCCAAGGCATTGGGCAGAATAATAGTGGACCAACTTAGGAATTGGGAAACCGAAAAACAACAACTTATCCCCCACCCAGTATGGCTTCAGACAAGGTATGGGGACATTAAATCAATGATTAAACCTCCATCTAATAATGTGGAAATATGTACTAGTCAAGGAAGGCTATCTCTACTTGACATTTATGGACCTGAGTGGAGCATTCAGTAATGGTATAAGATCAAAACTATGGAACATGCTAGTAGGTAAGGGTGTTAATCCACATATTGTGACCCTTCTTGCCCAGCTTGACTCAAATGTTCAAGGCTGTATCAGATTTGGACCTGGTGGGGAGTGCATCCCTATATTGAGAAGGGGGTCAGATACAGGTGCGTATTCGCACCATTTCTTTTCAGAATTTACATAAATGATCTTGGCGAACAATTGGTGTGTATTGCAGATGATCTGTCGTAGGCAGGAAACAGCCCGATACCCATTCTTATGTATGCAGATGACTGCGTCCTAATGGCAAGGACAGGTCTGGGAGTACAAAAACTCCTAGACACTTTTGTCAAATTTATGTCTGACCTGGGTCTAACAACAAATACATCCAAGTCATATACCATGGTCTGTGGTTGCCCCCAGAGAAGGCTAAAGTGTTTTCAGGTTGGCGGGAACACACTTAAGTATGTAAACTCCTTTAACTATTTGGGGATCCCATTTGACAATAAGATCACCTGGGGGCACCTGAGGAGTGTGAGAGTAACCCAGTACGAACAAGCCACTGCATCCTTGTTCAAAATTGCTGCTAGGTTAGGTTCTATGCCCCTTAAAGCTGCTATTACTATTTATAAAGCAAGACCTGTGCCGATTTTTACCTATGGCACGCAAGTGGGGGGATTCATTGATAACTCCCAATTGCAAATTCGTGAAAATAGATTTCTTTATAGTATATTGTCACTTCCTGATTGTATTCCATCTATTTTAGCCCACAATGAACTGGGTCTTCATTACCTAGGGGACATACTGATGTTGGCACCCTCCCCGCTATCGTTGTCAGTATGGACCAGGCCAGAAGATGCTATGACACAAGCAGTAATGACTGACTGTCTCAAACTGGACAGGGTTTACAAAATCAACTGGCTTACACGTATTATAGTAGATCTCCACCTAATTGGCAGAAGGGATCTGTTTGACAATCCGTCAGCAATCAATCATACCCATAAAATCATGGTAAAAAATGCCTTCTGAAATTGATAGTAGCAAAGAGGTGGGAAGCTGAAATTAGGAAGTCTGTTGAATTGTACCTTCCATTAAGCACAACCCCATCTATTGAGTCATACCTGCATAAAACCTCATGCAATCAAAGGTTTTACCTTATATGATTTAGGCTGGGAATGGCTAATTTTTTTGTATCATATTCCTCAAGTGTATATAATAACAATGATCTTCTGCCTTGCCCATGCAATTCAAAAGCATTGCAGTCACAACTCCTTTCATTCTTTTTTTGTGTGAATTATATAGAGAACAACAAACCCGGATTCTGAAGCCTTTACTGCGAAGCTTAAATTTTCAGAAATATAAAGAGGCACTACAGTATTTGCAGTTGTTGCCGACTAATATATTGTTTCATTCTATTTACAGATTTCTTGTCACTGTCTTCATGCGCAGGAGAAACGTTGGGAAATGAAAGTGTGCAAATGCATAATTCCGAGTTCACCTTCCCTGTTTACGTCTGAATTCCTTTCTTTGTCCACTCTATATTGCCAAAGTACAAAACCTATGTGTTATGTACTGTATCAAGAAGGGACGAAATGGACTGCTCCACCTGTTTTAACAGACTTAGATATCGTAGTTAACCTTTATAATATTTGATGTGCTTTTATATTAAGTTAATTGGTCTTAGCTTTGTTTTCAATGCTCGTATTTTATGTGCATGATTTTATGGTTTGACATAAACCAAATAAATCTTTTTGAACTGAACTGATATATATATATATATATATATATATATATATATATATATATATATATATATATATATATATATAGATGAGATTCGCCACCAACACTAGAGCGGACCACCAAAGATCAGTGCAAATTCCAAATTTTATTACGTGCCAAGCAAGTCTGCCATTACGCGTTTCGACCCCAACTCGGGTCTTGATCACATGGCGCATTGCGTAATCAAACAGTGACTTTTAAAGGGATAGGTGCAGGGATATGACGACACAAAGTCAAAGTGCAAATGCATGGTAACTGAAAAGTTACTTAAAACAGCAAATGTTATTCAATTGTATGTGCAAATTTCACGCATTGAAACACAATCAATAAATAAATGAAATTGTGTATAAAGATATAAATATATAAATATGCTGTTAAATACTAAAACAATTGTTATAAAATAACAATATGTTAAAAGAAAGCAGCAACAGACATGGTGGGTTAAGTGGTTGGTAAAGTACTTCCATAGTTGTAACAGAAAAAGACAGCATAGCAATTAAAATCTAATATGTTGTGCCAATTGGTTCTAAATACAGCTAAAATTGCTTAATCATATTTTGTAAATGCGTCTATCTGTATCTTAGTTAATCACAACCTGCTGTTAATGCGTGAATTCATTTGTGCTGCTTATGCGCTAAACAATCTTGCCCAAGTGGGCCTTCTTGGACTTGTGTCTATCATCTAATGTCCCAATATTAAAATCCCTTTAGTCAATCTTAAATATGTGCAAAAAAGGTGCAAAAAATGAATAACTAAAACAATATGAATTTTTCAAAAAAGGATCAGCCTACATGTTCAAATTTCAATTCCAAGAAATAATCATTATTTACATAGTAAATCATATATACAACCATATATACAAAAAGCCGCTGCTGTAAACATACTTTATAAATGTGAGCCCACATTCAATTATGAAATCCAATTTTATGGAGTACTCAGAGACATGTGTGAAAATTTTCGCTGGCATTCAATCCCAAAGGTTGTTTTGTATCTAATTCTAAGATGTAACGGGTTTCAAGTAAGCGCAATTTGGCTACTCGATTACCTCCACGTTTCAGTGGTAATATAGTATCAATTGCATAATACTGAAGATAAGTGGGATTGCTATTGTGGTTTAGCTCAAAGTGCCTGGCGACTGGGTACGTCTGATCTTTGCAGTTAATTGCTCTTATGTGCTGGAGTATCCTCTTATGGGCCGGAAGTTTGGTACTTCCAATGTATTTGAGCCCACAAGGACACTCCAGCACATAAACCGCAAATTCGGTCTTACAAGTCAACCTCTTATTGATCATAATAGGATGTTGTTTAAATGGACTGCAATATTGGGTTTTGTTGCAGCCAAATTGGCATGCTTTGCACGTAGGACATTTTCTAAAGCCCTTGCACTGTGCCAACCAAGTGTTGGGGGCTACTACTTCTGGGCTGTTCCTTACTAAGGAGCTGCTCATTGACGGTGCTTTTCTAAAAGTCAATGCAGGTTTTGCTGGAACTAACTTGCCAATAACTGGATCCCCTTGTATCAGATTCCAGTTTCGGTAAAAGATTTTCCTAAGTTCCTGATGCTGGTTGTTAAATGTCAAAATAACCCTGGGTTGCAATGAAGTATCTGTCAAGTTGCCCACTAACACCTTAGGTTTGGGGGTGAGTGCCTCTCTTCTAGATAGGTTTTTGACTTTTCTAATGACACTGTCGATAATCTTGTTCGCCTAGCCCCTAGCTAAAAATCTCTGCCTGCAAGCTTCCTGTGCACTCTTACATTCCAGGTCTGTGCTGCAGATTCGTCTAATACGCAGCATCTCACCATATGGGATGCTGCGTATTAGATGATGCGGATGGTGGCTAGTTGCGTGCAGAATCGTGTTACCAGCTGTCGGCTTTCTGAATAGTCTAGTAGCCAAATTTTCTCCATCTACATAGACCTCTACATCTAAGAAACAAACCGACATGGTGCTGATGGTTGATGTAAATTGAAGATTGAAGCAGTTATTCACAGAATCTACAAAGTCTTTGGCACCCAACTCAGTACCCCCCCAAATCAGAAATTGATCATCTATGTATCGCAGATATATAATGGCATGTTCGTCCATAGTTTCTCTGTTCTCTCCCCAGAGGGCCTGCACCTCCCACAGCCCCATATGTAAGCAGGCATAGCTGGGGGAGAAGCAGGCCCCCATCGCAACTCCTCTAATCTGCTGATAAATCTGATTATTGAACAGAAAGAAATTTTGTTCCAAGCATCCCTGTATCATAGCAATTAACATCTTTTTATGCAAAGAGTAGTTCATTGGACGTAGATTCAAGTAGTGTTCCACAGCTTTAAGGCCATCAAGGTGCCTAACAGAGGTATACAGTGATGTTACATCTAAGGTGATTAGGAACATCTCAGGACCCCAGGTCACATGTTCAATTTTCCTTAGGAAATCCGAGGTGTCCTGAACGTAGGATGCCAGGCCCTTGACCCAATCTTGTAAAAAGAAGTCTACGTATTTGGACTTGTTTTCCATTATACTACCGATGGCAGAAATAATGGGCCTTTCGGGTGGTTTGTCACTACGTTTATGGAGTTTCGGTATTCAATAGAGGGTAGGAATAACCGGATGTTCTTTTTTTAAAAATCGATATTCATCGTTGGTTATTAGTCCTGCACTTTTCCAAGCCAATAGTTTATGATAGTGTTCACTCCAAGCCATTCTGACAACATGGATATTGCTTTTTCTATAGCACGTCAGATCCGCCAACTGCTGTGTAGCTTCTTCCATATAAAGTTGTCTTGGCCATAGAACTACATTTCCGCCCTTATCTACCTGCCTCACAATGATGTTGTTGTCGGACTGTAGTTTCTTCATTAGCTGTTTATAACAAACATTTTGCTTGTCTATACTATGGCAAGCTCGGTTGGTTGCAAAATATAGCTTTTTCAGATCTTTGATGACTAGTTCATGATAGGTATATAAATTATCATGTAACATAGTTGGCTGAAAAACAGATTTGGCTTTAAAGGGAGTAGTGCAGGACCCTCTATTGATCAAAGGTTCTTGGTCCATGATGGATGTTTCCTGTTCCTGTTCATTTTGAAGGGACCAAGCATCTTGAAATAGACCGTAGTCTCCAGCTGTCAGCAATGTCGGACTGTCAGTAAGTCCCTCCATGACGGCTGCTGTTTTCCTTTTAGGTCGTAGTAAGTGGAATTTATTGAGTTTCAATATCCTCACAAACTTGAATGTGTCCATACGGACATCCGCATAATTGAAATTGCATGGTGGGCTATATGATAAGCCAAGTCCCAAAATCCGCTTTTCTGCAGGAGTTAGCTGTAGATTAGTGAGATTGACTACTGCTTCGATGTTTGAACCTGTCCCTGCTTGTGGTTTTGAAAACGATTCCATCTGCCACTCGATGGTTTTTTGCCAGCATCTTTGCCTTCTTTTGTGGCATTTTCTTCTTTCGCTGCGTTTGAAGTTGAGTTTTTGGTTACGCTGCCAAGAGTTCCCTGTGGTCTCAGAGTGTCCCTTCTGTCCTGACACAGGCAGTCCACTTCCTGTGCCAGAGACAGTTTGGTAAACCCCAGGGTATGTGCCCTTGAACCGTCGCCTTCTGGTTCGCTTTCGGCAGCCGAACTCAAATCCGAAACTGAGGTAGATGCTATAGTGGCATTACTGGTGTTTCTTTGAAGCGGTCTATTTGCTCTCGCTTTGACTGCGTCATATTTACGGGCAAATGTGAACACTTGCCCGTTTTGATAATCTGCCTCGTCTCTCTCAAATTTAAAAGTTTTGCGCCTCTTGATGATATCTTCATCTTTACTTAAACGGGCCAACATATCTTCTCTCATTTTTGTGGTGTGCTCCGTTTGTTCCAGTTTGCCAATTTCACCTCCAACTCTTCTACTTGGGCTTGTAACTTGGCGCTGTCACTTTCTGCGTATTTAACCAATATTGCCATGAGTTTACTGGACGATTCCAAATTTGTTTCAGCCCATTCAGTGAGCATGGCAGGGTCAGGATTCTCATAGCTTGGGGCTAGAGTGATTCTCAGACCCCTTGGCACTCGCCCAACTTCCAAGTAGCGGGACAGTGATTTATGCTCCCACCACTTGGACTGTTCTGAGCGCATTAACTTTTCAAGTTTTTTAAACATGTCTCTGGCAGTGGGACTTCCTGATGACATAATGCCTGTATGTACAACAGCTGTGGCCCCCCCAGCCGGGGAGTCATTGAACATTGAAGAGGCTGCCTCCTCACGATTGCGCAAAGCGTCGGCAGACATCGTTGCTTAAAAGATGTGGCTCTGGATGACTTGTATGGAAACGGTCGCTAGCCTCATGGAACAGTGTCCTGACTAAGCGCCGTGCACACTCCCCCACTGACGTGTCTGCTCGATCCTACCTTAGCCGAATGCCTGGCACTCCACCCGGTCAGCCGACGCGGGTTACACCGACTTCCGCATGTAAGGCAGGTCAATATGCAGCAATCAGGGGCTCTCGAAGCTTGCTCCTCGCCGGAGTTTCGGTAATCAGTTCTGGGTGACCAGAACCGGCTGCTTCCTGCTGCTGTGCCCAATCAGGGAAGGGGTTATGCTTGTACCGCTGAAGCAACTCGGTACTGTAGATAGACGAGATTCGCCACCAACACTAGTCTCCCACGGACCAAAGGACGAAGAGCGGACCACCAAAGATCAGTGCAAATTCCAAATTTTATTACGTGCCAAGCAAGTCTGCCATTACGCGTTTCGACCCCAACTCGGGTCTTGATCACATGGCGCATTGCGTAATCAAACAGTGACTTTTAAAGGGATATGACGACACAAAGTCAAAGTGCAAATGCATGGTAACTGAAAAGTTACTTAAAGCAGCAAATGTTATTCAATTGTATGTGCAAATTTCACGCATTGAAACACAATCAATAAATAAATGAAATTGTGTCTAAATATATAAATATATAAATATGCTGTTAAATACTAAAACAATTGTTATAAAATCACAATATGTTAAAAGAAAGCAGCAACAGACATGGTTGGTTAAGTGGTTGGTAAAGTACTTCCATAGTTGTAACAGAAAAAGACAACTTAGCAATTAAAATCTAATATGTATATATATATTACCTACTGGCGGTCGCCAGTAGGTAGATATAGTTAGGACCTATTTTCCATAGGAAATCCGCAACATTCTATTTGGAATAACTTTGGCACCGATTGACAAATCTTTGCGAAATTTTCAAAACTTTTGGCCAGCTCCGGTCCGCTCCTATCCTGAAAGTTTCACGCTGATTCGCCAAGCGGGGGCCGAGAAAAAAGGGGGGTCCCAAAACACGTTTTCCCCATGCATTTTCCCATAGGACCTTTAGCCGCAGCTACAGCCTGAACTGCTGAACGGGATTACACCAAATTTGGCAAAGAGGTAGTCCTTAGTTCAGACTCGTGCATTTTGCTTAAATGGTGTAAATCCGTTCAGTAGTTCCTGAGAAAATGACATTTAAAAGTTCATATATATCTATGGCCTCGGAGGATCCGCGTACCCTAAGCGCAGCCTAAGCGCACCCTGCCGTGCACAGGCTGTATTCTAATTGGCTGTCAACACTCCAAATCAGGAAGTGTTGGCAGCCATCTTGTGCCTCGGTAGAACCGAGGCACAAGAAATCAGCAAAAGAAACGTGAAAAACGCAAAGAGGGGGCAGGGTAGAAACACCCTGACCCCCTAGGCCTGGTCAGGGGGTCCCACAAGGACCCCCAGGGCCAAAAAAAGCATTTTTTTTTAAAAAAAAATTGGCGAGATTGGCGCACCAAGCGTGAATTTCGGCCAAAAAAAAAACAAAATGAAGTGCGGGCTTCTTTGGTAATTGGCCCCCGGGGGGTCAAATCCCGGGGGCATTTTCCAAAAAATAGTGTGAGGATGCCAATCCCCCCCACACTGCCCCGGGGACCGCCACCCCCGGGGCTTCTCCAAATGTGGGAGGGGTACCGCGCGGCCCTCCTCCTGGAGCCTTGTCTAGGCCCTGGGGACCGCCACCCCACAGGGCCGGCTCCTGCAGTGTCTCGGGGTGCCCACCCCCGGGACACTGTAGTTTGCAATGACAGGGCGGGAGCCTCAGGGCTCCCACCCTGTCATTGCAAACTGCTTTCCTATTTGGAAGAGAGAGCAGGAAACCTGCTCTCTCTTCCAAATAGGAAAGCAGATTGCTTTTCCAAAGGGGGAGAAGCATGTTAGCTGCTCCCCATGTGGAAAAGCAATGCCGGCTCCCGCAGGACGCGGGGTGCCGGCTGGGACCGTGAGGGGATTGGGGACCCCCCCACGGCCCCCAACGAAGAGGGCCAGCCCCGGGTGATGGGGTCGCCGGGGCTAGTAGTGGCCCGGGAGGGGGGCCGCGCGGTCCCCCTCCTCAAAAAAAAACAACAACAAAAAAAAACTGCCCCGGGGGATGGGGTCCCCGGGCCATAAGTGGCCACAGGAGGGGGCCAAAGGCAGCCCCCCTCCAAAATATTTTTTTTTTTTTAAAAAGGGCCATGCCCTGGGGGATGAGGTCCCCGGGGCAAATTATGGCCTCGGGAGGGGGGCCACGCGACCCCTTCCCGATTTTTATATTTTTGTTAACAAAATTGGGGCAGGCCCTGGGGGATGGGGTCCCCAGGGCCAATAAATTAGAAAATTAAGGGGGGCTACACAGCCCCCCGTCTTTAAAAAAATAAATATAAAAAACGGGTTCGGGCCGGAGGCCATGCACGCCCCCTCCTTGCACCACTCTGCAAACGCGCCCCCTGGCGCGTTTGCAGAGGGGGAACTAATTCTCCTTGAATACTGAGGTGTAATGAGGCCACACCCCTTTTTACACCTCTCTGCAACGCAGCTCCGTGGCGCATACTGGTGGTACCTGGTGAGCTAGTTGGCTGCCAGGGGACCTCAGGATTCAAGGGGACTTAATCCCCCAACTTAAAACACGCCATGGGGCGCGTTTGCACAGTGGTGAAGGTAGGGGGCGGGGCCTGAGGCGAGATGTGTGCAAGCACGCCATGTGGCATGTTTTAAGTTGAGGAATTCATTCCTCTTCAATCCAGAGGTCCCCTAGGGGCCAACTAGCCCACCAGGTACCTCCACTAAGCGCCACGGAGCTGCGTTGCAGAGTGTTGTAAAAAGGGGTGTGGCCTCTAAACACCTGTTTGCAACGCAGCTCCCTGGCGCATACTGGAAGTACCTGGTGGGCTAGTTGGCCCCCAGGGGACCGCAGGATTGAAGAGGAATTAATTCCCCTACTTAAAACGCGCCACAGGGCGTGTTTGCACACGTCACCTCAGGCCCCGCCCCCTTCCTTCACCATTGTACAAATATTCCTCTAAAATCAGCCGAACTACGAATTCCGATTTACTCACCTGTTATCAGGAGAGAACCCAGTGCTGCATCTTTTAGCCCAGCACTGACCCTGAAAAGTAATTCTAAGCGTACTTACCAGTAACTTGTATTTCCGTCCATAGGAATCCACTGTGTGGTTTTCAGCAGAAAAGCTTCTGTGTCTATTTTCACAAACTAAAAATATTCCTAAAAAATCGTCTGTATGACCTAAACACATTCTTTCAACTGTTTACAGGAGATGCACCAGTGCTGGATCCAGGATCCACTTCTGAGTAAGAAAAACTAACGATAACACTACTTACCTGCTAAGTGAATTTTCTGCCATAGGATCACATTGGTGATTCTATGTGAAAAAACATCTGTCAACTTTTAAAATACAATAATATTCCTTAAAAATCACTACTGTAATCAAACGCTTTTACTCAACTGTTTACAGGAGATGTCCAAGGACTGAATCTAGGATCCAGTCCTGTGGTTAGATAAGTAATCCATAAAGTAACTAATTGCATTTGACTAGAAATTTACATTGAGCTCAATGTTGCATTGTGTTTGAAATTGTGTTGCCCATTGCAACAACTGTAACTACTGTACTTAAAATTCTATTGCCTATTTTCAAAGCATTTAAACTAAAGTAATTCATTCTGAGAAAGTATATTTTGTATTGTAATGTACAATGTAATTATAATGTAATTAAAAAAATAAAATATCTAAAAATAAATAGTTTAAAAAATGTAGTAAATCAGTATCAAAAAAATCAGTATAACAATTAATACATTGAAAATTGTCATTTACAAAACCTTTGAAATTCACTGAAAAAACCATAGGTTTCAGGCCTGATATAGTTGGACATTAGCATTTAAAAAACCTTTGAAATTCACTGAAAAAACCATAGGTTTCAGGCTTGATATCGTTAGGAATTAGCATGTAAAAAAACTTTGAAATTCACTGAAAAAACCATAGGTTTCAGGCCTGATATAGTTAGGAACTAGCATTTAAAAAACCTTAGAAATTCACTGAAAAAACCATAGGTTTTAGGGGTGTTATAGTTAGCTGGACATTTCACTCATACAAAACCATTGAAATTCCTCCGATATAGTTAGTTGTACTAACTACATCTCGCGCGCCCGCAATCCACTGCTGATGATGTCACATATTACATCATTCATGACATGGTCAGTGACTTCACTGATGACATCTCAAATGACATCACTTTGGGTGTGAGTGTTTGATTGGTTCTGATGCTCCGTCCATCACCACCCCCTTTTGTATCACTTAAAACCAACCAAAAATTATTTAGGGAGGCTATACAAATTGATAAACGGCACCATCTAGGCCAATTTTGGTGTAAACTTCTATGGGAGAGCAAAAACTCCAACTCTAGAAGATTCTGGGCATTAATTAACTGCCAAAACTCCAGCTTTTCTAGATTTGGGTCAGCAAACATTGCAGAAGCTGATTGGTTCGCCTATTTGATAGACCATTTTAGGGCCTCTGAGGTATTAGAGACTACAGTTTCATGGGCTTCTAACCCAACATTAACAAACTCACATTTGATCTGCAGCAAGCCCACGGACTGTTTGGACCCACGCAGTGAACATCTTCAGGTCAGCCAAGAAAGGGTTACCAAAGTCCTATCAAAAGCAAGAACAGACGGCGCTCCGGGTCCAAAAGGCCTCCCACAGCCCTTGTTTAAATCAAATATTGACCAATGGTCAAGATACTTAAATAATCTTTTCAACTTCATGTGGACAAGTTCAACTATACCGGATTCATGGCGAGGGGCTATAATCCACCCGATCTACAAGTCTGGCTCTCATGCCTCGCCAACCAACTATAGATTAATTGACCTATTAGACATCGAGGCCAAGTTTTATGCTGGAATCCTATTGGAAGAGCTGAGATCTTGGGCCGAGCAGAACAACTTGATTCCAATGAATCAAACTGGCTTTTCCGCTAACTCCAGCACAATGACTAACTTACTGACACTGTCCATAATCGTTGACAAAGCATTAGTTACTTCTAGGGTGGTCTTTTGCTGCTTTGTAGATTTTAAAGCCGCATTCGATCGGGTACCAAGGGCTGCCCTTTGGGTAAAGTTGAAAAAATGGGGGATCCCAGCCAAACTTTTGGATGCTATCATCCAATTGCACTCGGGCACATGGGTGCAAGTGAAGTTGGGGACCGGCACACATCTCTCTCGGATAATTATGACATCCAGAGGAGTTAAACAGGGATGTGTGCTGGCCCCCCTCCTTTTTAACTTGTTCATAGCGGACCTGCCTTCTTCCCTTGAAGAAACAAACAGCCACCCTCCCAAGATGGGAGGTGTATCAATAAGTAATCTTTTATATGCCGATGACCTGGCCCTTTTCAGTCTGACACGGGTAGGGCTTCAAAGGCTACTAAATAAACTAGATATATATACCACCACGAATAGTCTAGAGGTTAATCTAAAGAAAACCCTAGTGGTTATCTTTGGTAGAAAACGTTACAGCGGAGGTGGATGGCTGTATAACAACATGAGTCTCACAATAGGCAACGGATATAAATATCTAGGGGTCAACTTTGACTCCAGGGGTAACTTCAATAAACAGCGTAAGGCCATTTCAGTAAAAGCCATGAATCTACAGGTGAATTTCTGCAAGCTTTCAAGATCTTTGTCCGGCCCAAGTCTATCTCCACTACTGGAAGTTATGAGAGCAAAAATTGGGCCGGTATTGACATACGGTGTTGAGATTTTTAGGGGGAAACTAAACTCCACTTTTAACCAACATGTGACCAAAATCTATAAAAAAAACTCTTCATCTGCCCAAAACTGCCTCTGCTGCTCAGATTAGACTTGAATTGGGCCTATTAAACTATGAAATCTCTGGCACAGGATTGCATTTAAATTTGTGCCATAAACTGAGACAAGCAAACACAGGCTCATTGGAGTCTTTAATTTGGCTGGACATCTCCCAGAAAAACCCATGCGACTCTTATAGCCGTTTCTTTAAGGATTCGATCCTAGAACTGTCTGCGTGCGCCCTATGGGACCTTAACCCTAGTAGGTTAGAATTTAAAACTAGCATTAAGAAATGTATTCGGATAAGGTCCCTGATTATTGATAAAGCCCACTTTGCCAAACGCAGACATGCATGGGCTACAATGAGCTCGTATGGTCGGTTATTCCCTGCCTCCTACCTATCCTGCACTTACTCCTGGCACCTAAAACTTAGTTTTATGGCTGTCAGACTGGGCGACTGGCAATTTTTAAAGGACATGCCCACCTGGCGCCGTTTGTCAGAGGATGTAATGTGCAGAGGGTGCGGCATGACCCCTGAAACCCTGGTTCACATAGTATGCCTTTGTCCCACTTTTATGTCACTACGTAGACGTAAATTGAAAACGGAGTGGAACAGGCTGGGAATCCGGTCGTGCAGACAAGCAATTATTGCAGCATTAATGCCAGAAAATACAGCTCTAAATATTGCTTTTACAATCTTTATACGACATGCATACCGCACCCTCAGGCTGTAACGGGAAGGGTTTGTCATCATGCCCTCTTTTAGGAGCTATCCCTTACCACATTGCAATTTTTTTAATGCTGCTAAAATTGATCTTATTTGACTGCTCTCCTGTATATTCTGCTGCTACTCTACGAAACATTGGATTGCAGTTATGGCTGATTGTTAATACCTGAAATCGAATGTATTTTAATTGTCATTGTCATTGTTATTTGCATATTCTGCTCTTTTATCATTAATTCACCAGTGTAGTTTTTTAATGTAATTTGAAGTTTTTAAGAATTAGTGATCTTATGTTATGGTTCTTTTTATAATGTGCATCACTCCTGTAACTATGAGGTGTTCTTTTAAGGATATTTTTTATATCCAAATAAAGTATAATAATAATAATGACATCACTGATGACATCATCCACGTGACAATCAGATACACCTCATCATACACTAGTATAACCTTTCATCACTCACTGTAAAATACAGAGTGCCATATTTGAATCCATTGACACACCAATACAAGTTTCTAAACACCCACTCAGTGATTCCTAGATCTATACACACATCTAATCACTTACCTATACTCATACATGCTGTCAAAGATCAATAGAACACTATCAACTATACTTATACACCTATATCGACATTACACACCAGCACACATCCTAATCACTTATGAAGTCATCCTACTCACTTATGCAAACAATGGATCATACTTACATTTACTTAGCTACACACTTATACAAACACCACTTCATTGATTCATATAGATAGTAACTCATACTTAGTGTGTTATAAAATCACTATTACAAGTATACAGTTATCCATACAGTCACTCATACAATCACTGAGTCTTATGTATACTTATTTATATACAACAACTGACACATACACTGGCTTTTATTTTTCTAGTTTGTTGGACATGTACCATTGAGACATATATTTGCTCATCACCACACCCATAAAGATATTCACTCACCCAAACAACTGTTATAACATGTAGTTTTAACTTCAGATACCTACTGAATCAACTATTCACACATCTTTGGGCAGTCAAACCCCCCCACCGAACCACACACACATTCACTCTCCCATACAAATACTCAGTTAACTATTCAATAACTAATATAGACTTTCACATAGCTAGTAACCAACTGGAGAAGTAGTTTACACAACAACTGACAAAGTGATACAGATATTCACACAGTTTAGTCACTATCCAATATATTTAGTGAGACACTATAAATTAGTCAAGTAAACAGTCAATCACACTGCTACTAAATCCTCCATCCAGCTATTTATATTTATATATCCACTCATTCTTTAATGCAAATTGCTATATATATAATACATATTTAAATAACAAACCAAACCACATTCACTGGATGATGTTATCAGTGATGTCATCAGTGATGTCATTTGAGATGTCATCAATGATGTCACTGACCATGTCATGAATGATGTAATATGTGACATCATCAGCAGTGGATTGCGGGCGTGCGAGATGTAGTTAGTACAACTAACTATATCGGAGGAATTTCAATGGTTTTGTACGAGTGAAATGTCCAGCTAACTATAACACCCCTAAAACCTATGGTTTTTTCAGTGAATATATATATCATGTGACCAAGGCCCCTAGAGGGCTGAAACGCGTAATGGCGGCGGTGCTGGGCACAAAATAAATTTTCAAGCACTTAACCTAGGTTCGCTTCGTCCTTTCTGACATTGGAATAGTAGGACGAGTTCTGGACATATATATATATATATATATATACACATATATAAATATTTATTACCTACTGGCCCTTCTCCCTATTTCAAAAAGGCCTGGCCCCGGGGTATAGGGTCCCCGGGCTGAAATTGCCCAGGGAATGAGGGCTACACCGCGCCCCTTCCCTAAAAATATATATTTTTTTAAACGCCCGGCAACTTGCCAGAGGCACCGCCCCCTTTCTCCACCACTCTGCAAACGCACCTCCTGGTGTGCTGCTGGTTGGGGAGGAAGTTCCCTTGGCTCCAGAGGGTCCTTGGGGGCTAACTACCCCTCCTGTTACCTCCAGTAAGTCCCACACAGCAGGATTGCTGAGAGGATGTCGGAGGCCACCACATTGCAAACGCTCCTCATGGCACACTGCTGGTTGGGGATGAAGTCCCCTTGGATCTTGTGGGTCATTGGGAGCCAACAAGGCCTCCTGTTACCTTCAGTAAGTCCCAAACAGCGGGATTGTTGAGAGGACTTCCGAGGCTACGCTGCCTTTCTCCACCAATCTGCAAACGCGCCTCACGGCGCAATACTGGTTGAGGGAAGTCCTTTTGGATGCGGAGCAAACTATAACTTATGCCACGCAATGCACTGCTTATGACCTCACATATTACATCACTCATGAAATGGTCAGTGACATCACTGATGGCATCTCAAATGACAACACTGATGACATCACTGATGACATCATCCAGTGAGTATTAGTATTTTCTAAGAGCTTATGATTGTTAAACATATATACTAACCTACTACAAAAGTTAGATTACTATACTAGGTGCACTACTACTGAGTGATACTGCTTCTAACATATTATGTGAGTGGCTATGTGACTGTATGTATCCTTGTGTGTATGGGTGTGTGAGTGGCTGTGTGGGTGTATAAATGGATGTGTGTGTAGCTGTGTGGGTGAGTGAGATGCTGTGTGAGTGGCTGTATTGGTGAGTGAGTGGGTGTATCAGTGGCTTTATGGATGGGTGAGTGGTGGCGTGACTGGCTCTATGGGTGGGTAAAGGGGTGAGTGAGTGGGTGTCTGAATGGCTGTATGGTTAATGTTAGTGACTGGGCGTGTAAGTGGCTGTGTGGGTGAGTGAGGGGCTTTTTCAGTGGGTGTTTGGTTAACGTAGTTGGTGTGTGAATGGCTGTATGGGTGAGTGAGCAGATGTGTGAGTGCTTATATTGATGTGGGAATAGGTATTAAGTGATTGTGTGGGTGTGTGAGTGCTTGTATGGGTGTGCGAGTGGCTGTGTTGAAAGGCTGTATGGGTGAGTAAGTGGGTGTGTGAGTGACTATGTGGGTAAATACGTAGGTGTGTGAGTAACTGTATTAGTGAGTGCATGGCTATGTAAGTGGCTGTACAGGTGAGTGTCTGGTTGTATGGGTGAGTGAATGGTTGTGTGAGTGGCTGTACGAGTGAGTGAGTGGGTGTGTGAGTGCCTCTGTGGAAGAGCGAGTGGGTATGTGAGTACTGGTATGGGTCTGTGAATGGTTATGTGAGTTGTTGTATGAGTGTGTGAGTGGGCATACAAGAGGTTGGTTCTGTGGATGATGTCATCATTGTTGTCACTGACCATGTCATGAGTAACGTAATATGTGAGGTCATAAGCAGTGCACCGCGGGCGTAATTTATAGTTAGCTCAGGTAACTATAACGTCTGAATTTCACTGGTTTTGTACAAGGGAAGGGTGAGCCTAACTATAACTTCTCTGTAACCATTGTTTTTTTCAGTGAATATATCACCGAGGTACATATATGTGGAGTTAGGTACAGAAAATCTAGACTTACTTACCTATTGCCATTTTTTTGGGGATATTTTATCCTTGATATTGTGTCCCATTGATACTCTGGTGTCGATATTCAGGTGTGCACCATTTCTAACCTCCAAGAAGTCTTAAACATGGCTGTTAGCTTGTTTAACAGCTGTGCTAGATTTGACAACGCTTCAGAAGCCTGCAAGGCTCTCTTGTAACTCAGCAAAGTGAGTTTAAGGCCCTCAGCTATGCACACAATGCCTTTTATGACATTGATCAAAGCACCATTAGGGACAGGTTGGCTATATGGGTTCCAAAGGTGCTCTGTGATCAGGTTTGTAATGTCAACTGGTAGTACTAAGCGTTAAATGTGTTAGATGAGAGGAATGGCTGGAGCCTTTTGAAGCTGCCCTTCATTGGGAACCACTTCCCATTTTGGAAAGCACTCACGAGGTATCGATTTTGATAATTATTTTTAGTTTCTGCTCCTTGTTCGATTTGGGGGTTACAGTCCTAGCTCCATTAAGTCTTGGACCATAAGTTGTGCTTCACAAATCATTTTGCTCACCCACTTACTGAGCAGATTTGTCAATCATTAGGACTGCTGTCATGGAAAGGTGAAACTGCACGAATGGCTTAAATCTGCTCTCATGGATGCATGGCCTTGTACAGCGCTCCACTGCCTTTCGACTAGGCTTGTGTTATACACATATCACAAACATACTCATACATACATGACATAGCTACCTACCCAAAAACTTGACAATCCTGACTGTACTAGGTTTGGGCTCAACACCCATTTGGTTTGTCGGTCATGCATAGTGTGACACGCAAAGGATTCGAATTTCTGAGGGCCTTACAGGATAGGGTTGGAGCATTGATCCAAGTTTTATGTAGGAGTTCAATTAGGTTGCCACAAAAGAAGAGGTATCCTTAGCCTGTGTTTCCATAAGACGGCACCTGGATGGTAATTAAAAACTTAGACTGATACAGAGGTATTAAATGAAGAGGTTGGCCTCAAGAAAGAATTGTTCTCACCTTCCCAAAAGATTCATTTGGCAAAGTAGCAGGTTTGCCAGAGTGAAAAGCTAAAATACAATGGGGCAGACTTACAAGCCCCTTGCGCCACTTTTGCGTAATTTTTAACATGGGAAAAGTGATGTAAAGGTGGCGCAAGGGGCTTGTAAATAAGCCCCAATGCATCTAAGCACCAGTGCAAGTCGTAAATGACTTTTCTTTGGGGCTCAAAGAGTGAGCGTTGTGATTCTTTGTAAATCGTAATGAAAAGCAGGAGGCACTTTTCCAGGGCAGAGATGGAGGGCGCAGCGCGCACACCTCATGAATATTAAAGAGGCATGATTTCTGCAAGGGCTTGAGAGTGGCCTTTTTCTGCTGTGCTGCATTGGTTCAATATGCACAGTTCATAGATTTAGCAATGTGATATTGCAGAAGCTGTGCAAGGACAGCACTGTGAGGTGGCCAATAATACACCCATCACCCCTCCCCACTGGGTGGCGCAGCATGCGTGACATAGACACTAATGCAAGAAAGGAGAATGGGCGTTCCTCTGATTGACCCAATCCCCCCCTTTGTTATTTAGTAAAAGACAACCATAATCGGGGTGCTTTCGTTCCCACTCACTGAGTGACCTTGCAGTCACTACACCCGCTGCACTGATCAGAGTGGTGTCCATGTCCCCTCCCCACCTCCCCCTATGTTTCAGAATTTATTTAAACATTTTTTAAACTTAGATTTAGGGATTGAAGTGGCTTAGTGGAATCAGTCAGCTATGGGCACATATTCCAAGTATGCAATTACAACAGCCTTCTGCCAACTCGAGAGCCCCCTGATACAGTTAAAGCATTTCGTTTAGGACAATTTATAAATGAGGTAGACATGAAAAGGGGAAATCCAGGTAAATATCCGACTGGAGTGAAAGGAACAGAAGATGCATTCATGTGCTAAGCCAAACCACCTCAAAATGCTGAACATCTATGATTAGGGCACGCATATTATGAGGGTGGGGAAAATAAAATGATGCAATCTGGGGATTCGTGAACAAAGGGATACAAAATATAAGGGATTTCTGTGTTTTAATTCATCCTAGCGAAGTACAGCATGAGACAGTGAGGAGACAGTTTATTAAGTGCACTGTCTGCATGTTCATTTTATGTTAGCTGAGGCACCTACAGTCAGTCACCCTATAAGTGAAGAAAAGAGAGCTATTTTTCTACATCGAAAAAGAGTACCCATTACAACCAAAAAACTGCACAAAATAAAAGGATAAGGGGGTACCTAAACAGAGCATGCTATTGAGACCAGAGTACAACTCCAAAATTGTTCCCATCACACACAGGAATCCAATATTTGTTTTAATCTTTTATTTTTAATTTTTCAGCGTTGCTAGCACTGTAAGCAGGTATCACTTGAAATACAATCATCCAGCGTTATATACAGGATGGAAAACAAGACATATTGTCCAGTTAAAGATGGCGCTCTTAGTTACAGGTGCAGTAGTAGGAAGAGATTACATTGTTCCAGTTGCCAAAAAGGCCCCTCTTGATGTCTTTCAGCTGGTAGACGATTCCAGAGGAAAACTTCCGATTGTCTCCCGACTTTGGGAAGTTGCTCCAGACCCTGAGTTCGCACCGGGAGGCCACCACCAGAGAGGAGACTTTGTCGTTCCAGGCGAGGGGGACGAAGGGAACGTCGTCGCCATTCTTTGCGTCCAGGTATTTGCCCCCACATGATTGATCGAAGACGTAGTTGCTGTCTTCAAACAGTCGGGCGCAGATCTTGGTCCCGCTTTCATCCTTCAGCTCGTTTGGCGCAGGGCACTGGGCGGCCATGACACCGATGAAGATCTGGAGGACCAACAGCTCCAGGAGAAGCCTCATCTTGAACTTCAGAGTCAAAGGCGTGGAGGACACTTCAATGAACACTGAGTGTCTCTGACAATGCTGTCTTATGTGACAGGAAGGCCTGGGTTTATATGCAGCGGGAAGGACTGCCTCTCACCAATCATGACACTTCTTGTTTAAAAAAAGAAGAAAATCAATAACCTTTACCTTGCGCGCATCTAAAGTATGTTTGATGTTAGTTTCACATATGGGAACCACAAACCTGTGGCCGAGCTGTAGAATAAACAAACTGAAATAGTCTGTAGGAAACCAAGAAGTCACCACCTGTCTATCTGTACTTTTCAAGGTTACAGGCAACCTTGCAGCCCTGTTCTTGGACCCATTCCCTTTTTATGCTGAAGTCAACCCTCACGTTTAAAAGTTGGGGCCTTTTGTATTTAAACTGGTATCCCTTTGGTAAAATTGTATTCAAGTTATTTGTTTAATCGGAAATCCTTTAAATATAATGCTGTGTCGGATTTGACAAAAAATAGTGTGAGGTACCATTTTGTTTGAATAGAAAAAAACACAATGGTTTTTTGATTAAATATTTTTATAAAATTGTTGTCAGAGCCTTTCCTGAGGGGATGAAAATATAACGATAATTTAATGAGTACATTTACTTTTTTTTCAAGAATTGTGCAAACAAGCCGTATCATTTTTAACAAGGTTTACATGTTCTGTTGAAGGTAAAGAAAAGCTAGGGTCAAATCAGAATACTAACTACCTATGATATGTTCCATCATTGTTATCTGAAATTAAATTATTGGTGTATTCGGTGTCAAATTCAACTGAGTTGCACAAGAGAGCAAATTAAAGGCAGGTTGTTCCAGAAACCACAGATTAGAGTTAAGTAAATGTATTGCAACCTTTAATATCGGGCAGTTTATAAATATATATATATATACACACATATATATACACACACACACACATACACACGCAAGCACACACACATATATATATGTATTTAGGTAGCGCATGTGCACCTAGAGCTTGATGCAGGGAGGTCCAGGCTGAACTTCTAAGGGATTTGTTCTGAAGTGCTAATAATACTGGAGGGTAATACCACAGCGGGTAAATTATTTAGATACCTTAGGGTGCAGATTTTACTGGGCGCAGTACAACTCTTTCTGCGCCCCAGAATAGGTGCTAATAACTTATTACAATTGAGAAGCTATGTCAATTGCTTATTATTGATGACAAGAGACATCACAGGTTGCCTTTAATAAGAATATTAGAAATGGGCATTAATACAGGGATAGTAGGTTTACGCATTACATGGAACTGGTCATGTGTGTGCCTTCATCAATGATAAACATTCGCAGCAGTCACGTTGAATAGTGTGTTTGAAAGCAGGGTTTTTGGTCTCTGTTTAGCCTGTGGGTATAAGTAGGAGAGTATGACCTCTTCCGACAACTCTGTTGTGTGATAACACATGTTGTGGTGTGAGGCCTGTTAGGGATCACAAACAATGACCTGCAGTATGGACAGAAAAAGATCAAAAAGTCAGTTTTTGAAGGTTTTACTCGCAGTGTGATCAATACCCATTCTATGTCATGTTTGGCATTTTTTCAAACTACAAGGCTATGCAGGTTTTCTGTTGAAAACCAAAGCTGTTACACTCTGCAAAGTGATTAGGAAAGTTACATGCTTTGCCGGTGGCCAGACAGATAATCATGTACAGGGACTGGCTGTTGAGTGGAATGTTGTGGGAGGCCTGGCATTTTATTGGGCACCAACGCCTATTATATATGGGATAAAGTACCGCCTGTAATACATAATTAGGGTATTGAAAATCGCAGTGGCGCTCCATGACCCAAAAGAGAAGTGAGGCAAAGGCCAAGTTACTTTATAAGGTTATGGAACTCCGAGGTGACTTGTGATATCCTTATTATGTACGACAGGGGGTGCTTTATTCCTTGTAATACATGGCCACACCATCACCTTTCCCACAAACTACATAAATCCTTGTTACATAGCTCTTTCATATGAAAGACAGAGCATGTTTGCAAACATGAAGAATAAAAATAGACTTGCTAGTGCAAAATGAAACACATCAAAAAAGCTGTTAGCTATTTGTTGCAAAAAGATATTAGAATCAGTTTAATACAAGTCAGTTAAAAAAAAGGGGGGCACTAGCTCAAAATGAGTAAAAGCATGCAGAAAGATGTTAACATTTCTACAATTACCCAAGTAGTACAACAAATAAAATGTTGCTATGTATATCTCTTTCCTGCTTGTCACTATACAGCTAGAAAAACAGCAGAAGAAAGAAAAGCAATATTTTGCATTGTTCCTTAACAGCTGCTTTCAATATGCTCCATGACCTGACCTGCCTTTCCCCTTAGCAGCTGGCTCTGGCAGAAGGCAGTGTTACGTCAGAACGCAACCTTAATAAGTTATTACACTTAAGTTCTGATGTAATTTCTTTATAATAGGCGACTGGGTGTGGCACAAGTCATCTATTATAAAGAAATTAGAGACTGTTTTTTAAACAGGAATTACAGAATCCATATATTATAGTTTATTCCATTTCTAGGTGTCATTTTGCAATTTTGTGATTGTATCATATCTTGTGTGTCAGCAATGCTTTCCTGCCTAGCCATGCTTACTTGCTGTTATGGGAGATGATTTCTCTTTATCAGGGTTGAACCTGTGAGAACATGGGCTAGCACATGAGTCTCCCTTGCAAGACACTATTGTTTACAAAAAGGGCTGGGAGTGGCCCATTACTTACCGTTTGTGCGCTTCATCATCAGGGCCGGCTTTAGCGCTGGTAGTGCTCGGTGAGACAATCAGTTTTGGTCCCCCCCACATGACCTCCTGCTTGGATTCCCTGACTACCACTGGGTAAAAGTGCCCCTTATGTCTCCATAGCCCTTCTCTCACATACATTTCATTTATTTTAAGCACTGGTAAAGGCAGGCTTTACTATTAAGAATGTATATCTACCCAAACTAATCCTTTTTAGCAACATTAGGAATAGTTAATGAAAGATTGAGAAAAAAACATAACGTCTTAACTATTTTATGCAGTATGCATGCAGCTCTTTGATGACAGTCTGTAACAGTCACTGTTGTATTTTTGAGCTGCATATTATGTACTGCAGTAACACAAGAATTTCTATGAAAAAAGCAGTAATCCAATCAGCTATCCATACAAAATACAGATTAGTGATCTGCGCTGTACGTGTTCTTTGCAGCAGGCATCGTAACCCTCAGTGCTACTTATGCCACTAGACAAAACTCTGATCCCCGTCTCTAACAGGAACATTAATCACAAGAGTTTTCTTGACATGTTTATTGCTGCTTGAAAGCTGGGTGCATAAGGAACTCTGCAGAAAGTGTTTTGAAAACGTAAGTTATTGCTAAGCACAGGGCCCCTTAACCAGGTCAGCGCCCAGTGCAGCCGCACAAGTCGTATTGCCCTAAAGCCAGCCCTCTTCAGCTTCACTTTTCTTTTGTTATGTTATGTTAAAAGCATTTTTTAAGCGCACGTACACCAACGGTTTCATAGCCTCAAGTGAGGATCAAGGCAGTGACAGAGAGATCGCTTAATCAGAGAATGCTTGGATGAACAACCAGGTCTTTAACTGTTTTCTGAACTGGGCTAAAGAAGTCAAAGCCCTTATCTCAACCGGGAGAGAGTTCCAAAATTGCGGGGAAAGGACTGAGAACCTTAATCCGCCGTACTTATTCCGTTTGGCTGATGGGATTTTAAACAAGTTCTAGTGGGAGGATCTAAGGTCACGAGAGGGAATGTGACGGTGAAGACGAGCCGTGATGAAAACCGGACCGTTACAATGTAGTGCTTTAAAAATGGTGCAACCCATCTTAAACGCACAGCGCTTAATCACTGGAAGCCAGTGAAGGCTTTTCATAAGTGGGCTGACATGGTGCCATTTAGGCTGATGAAAGATCAGCCTGGCCGCCTGGTTCTGAACCAGTTGTTGGCGCCTCAGTTGGTATGCCAGAATGCCAACATACAATGAGTTGGCATAATCCAGGCGAGAGATCACTAAAGCTAGAGTGACCAGAATCATAGCTTCCCTGCTCAAGAATCTACTGATCTTCTTGATTCTGCGCAGCTGAAAGAAGCCAGCCGAGACGACTGAGCTGATCTGGGCCTTCATGGACAAATCATTGCTGATAATAATCCCCAAGGTTTTAGAGGAGACAGCTGGCACAGGGGGATTGCCCAATTTAGAGGGCCAGAAGTTGGAATGCCATGGATTTGCTAACCCACCCGTAAGAATCAGCTCAGTTTTCTCCGGGTTCAGCTTCAACTGGTTGCTGTTCATCCAGTCACTTATGAAAACCATAGTGGCTTGAACATTAGACTCTGATGAAACAGAGGAGTCAATATTGAATACCAGTTGAAGATCGTCTGGATAGTTGGAAAATCCAACATTCCTTTCTCTCAAAGAACGAATCAGAGGAAGAAGGTAGAGATTAAAAAGGAGCGGAGAGAGAGAGGAGCCCTGAGGAATCCCACAGGTAATATCTCTTTTATTAGATGAAAAATTAGCGAGGCGCACCACTTGGGACCGATTACTCAGAAAGGAGGAAAACCACTTTAGTGCCAGACCCTGAATTCGGGCATTACTGACACGGTCGATCAAGATACCTTGATCGACCGTGTCAAAAGCTGCTGAGAGATCCAAGAGAATCAGGGCCTGGGTAGTGCCTATGTCCGCTTCCTCTCTGAGCACGTCCATGACAGTAAGAATGACCGACTCAGTCGAGTGGGCGGGTCTGAATCCGGCCTGATGGGCATCCAAAACCTGGAAATGTTCAACAAAGGAACTGAGGCAGTTAGCTACATCAGCCTCTAAAACTTGTCCCAGGTAGGGCAGCAAGGAAACAGGACGATAATTACTAAAAGCCGACGGATCGGCACCCGGTTTCTTCAGGATTGGGATAATTTCTGCCCTTTTAAAAGAGTCGGAAACAATGCCATGCTCAAGCAAATTGTTCAGAAATGATCGGGGGGGTCTGGACACGTAGTAAAAGCTTCTCGGAGAATATAGGGGGGACAGCAATCCATGGGAGAGCCAGAGCTGACCTTATTTAGTAAGTTTAGAAAAATCTCCTCCAAAATCGGAGGGATTCAGTCAAGACAGTGTGGGCTCAAATCAATGTTTGGATCCTGTATAGAACAAGCCGCAGAAGGAATACTAGCCTTGATGGTGGCTATTTTCTGTAAGAAATATGAATTGAGAGAGTAACATAGAGACTGTGAGGGAACAGGTTTTTGCGTAACTCTATCTGCTTTAGAGAGTTCGTCAACTATAGCTAAAATCTCTTTAGATTTGTTTGATGCATTAACAATTTTTTGAGAAAAATAGTTTGCCTTAGTCTGAATAATCACATTTTTGTATTCTTTAATCAAGACTAGATAAGAGGCTTTTTTATCCGGGAGATAATGACGGCGCCATCGGCGTTCTGCATGTCTAAGTTCAAGTTTCTTTATTTTTAGATCATCGGAGAACCACCGTTGAGCGTCGTGGGGTCTCATGATCTTTGGTTTTTGAGGGGGCAACACAATCGCTGGCCCCCTAATTGGCTAATCAAGCCAAAACATCACTCCCGATGCTTGCTGTGGAGCACGGACCAAGAACAGATTGATTTAACTTAATCAGTGGCTGTCAGCTACTCCAGATGTGATTGGGGTCCTATTTCTTCCCCCGAATTCTCCCGAAGCCTGCTGCCCCCTCTATAGCGCTTTGTTTCTTGTTTTCCCTCATCCTCAGTTCCTCCTCATCATTGCTTGCTCTTCTACCCCATACTGCTTGCATCCACCTCCCTCCCTGTGTTGCTTGGCACATAATTGCTATGGAATCTCTGCTGGAGTTGGAAACACACAGGGCCTAATTACAAGGCAGGTGGTCTGAGGACCACCAGATTGGTGGTGGTGCAGCAGTGGCGGCCCAGCCACTGCCGCACCGACTGTCCATCCGCCCTATCACGAATTGGGCGGACAGACCGTAAATGGACTGCTGGCTACACCAGCGGTGTGGCGGCATCAGTGCCATTGTAAAATGCAGGTGGTGCCGCCATGCCTATTACAAGTTTCAGGACCGCCAGCATTTTCATGGAGGCCTTTCCCCCATAAAAAGGCTGACAAAACTGAAATAAAGGTGCCCCTCAGCCTGAGGATGCATGCAGGGGGGCACAACAAGTGCTCCCCTATGTGCATGCATCCCAGTTCCTGCACGGCATGGACTTTACAGTCCAAGCCGTGCAGGAACCTGTGTGATGTTCCCAAAGGCACCGCGACTTTTGAAAGAGTCACCACCGTGGGATCCACCATACCCACCCTCTCACCGCCAAAAGTCAGAATTGGGCCCACAGTGAGCATTTAGGCTGATTTTGAAAAGTTTGCTTTCACTTAATGTTTTCAACGCCAGGGGACATGCAAGGCAAAAGCGGACAAGATAACTAATTGTGTTTATATCATTTACTGCCATGCATCATCATAGAACCTCGACTGACACAGCTAGCTCTGTGATTGGGAGCATTATCACGTATTAGAAATGTATGTTTGTTCATTACCTAAGTGAACCATGTTTGTTGTACCGACTGCCTGGTATCAAACATATCAAACTCTTAATCCTAGTTTTTTTTAAATACAGTTTTATATGGCATGAACTTGACTCGAACGTATTGGAGTGCTTTACATGAGCATCAGTCACATTACACAGTGACACATTCAATTTTGGAAGGCACAGGGATATTTAGTAATTTGCTCAGAATGATGAGTCGACGCTGAGACTCAAACCTGGTTCACCAATTACAGAGTCTGCAGCTCTGGCCAGAACACCACATTCTCTTTCCACTAACGTGTGTCCCCAACCATCACAACTAACCATTTCTTAATAATAAAACATGAAAATGTAAAGAATATCTGTGGTGCTTTTATTTGAGTTGACACACCCGTAAAAAAAGTTATGTTTTTAACTGCTCCCCACAGATCAACAGCGACGGAGCCAGACGGGGTAGTGACATAACCCAGCAATGAACGACTTTGCAAATTATTGTCTGCAGTGGTGGAGCCACCGCGTGGGCTGCGCCGACTTCAGGCTGCGCCGACTTCAGACTTCACCTTTCAACGTGTGCCATTAGTTTGCAGTGTTAAAAATGTGTGCAATTTATTAGGGCGGTGGTTCTTTCACGGGGCACAGTTAACGGTGAGGTGCGAAGACGAAAAGTAAACAAGAAATGGCAACTTACAATAGACACAAGTGAAACATTTTAACATTTTTCGTTCGATATTGACCTTAAAAAAAATCAATCCATACGGTTATTGGGAGACTTTAGTAGTGTTACTAACCTGTTGTCTAAAATATTTTAAACTTGAGTTCTACAGTTTCTTCACGCTTTGTCAGGAAACTAAACATTTCTTTTATTCGACTATTAGCAAAATGATGTTACATTTCGTTTTTACTTTTTTAAATTTGAGTTTTTTGCAGTAGATAACGCCAATTAGCATTTTAACCAAGGTTTACTGTACGAATATATTTATTTATACTAGGTTAATGTTTTTAACTTAATTTTGATCAAACAACCATGCTTTTAAATGGAGCAGTTAATTGGAAAACGAGGTAATGTTTATCAAGTGAAGCACTTGGTGTTCGTGCTTGCTCTTTGAGCCCTACACTATCTCCATTATTTTAACGCAGTGTTTGTATGTCAGGGACTTGTCTACGTCCATATGTTATGCTGCCGGTCCATACTTGGCAACTACTATTGTTGCCAATGCACTATAGTGATGCAAGGTAATAATTCGTTATTTGGGATGTCTGTTAAGATGCAAGACCACATCAGTGCAACTAGAGGAGCCAATCCCCAACTCAACACATTAAGGAAAATCAAACCGTCCCTGCCTTCTGATGACATGCAGCTTGCAGTCCAATCCCTAGTTATCTCCAGTTAAGATTACGGAATTGTGACCTTGGCAGGGCTACCCAAAGCTAGACTGGTCCCTTTAGGGGCTACTCTGAACTCTGCTGCCAGACTTATCACTGGAGCAGTACAAAACTGTACAAAACAGTACAAAACTGCCAAGCCATGCCTTCCCTGGACCGGAAACAAGCTTCCTAGGACCGGTTTCTGGCATTTCAGCCGTCTTCAGCCAGGCTTGCCTGAATCCAGTGGCAAAGTGAGCAAGGGACTCACGTCTGAGCATACCCTGCCAACTTGTGGCGAACAAAGCGGTACAAAAGAGGGGTGGTGACGGACGGAGTATCAGAACCAATCAAACACTCACACCCAGTCAACAGATCTGGGGTTGATCCATCACCGTTCTTTAGCCCACTCTGCCACCCCAGTTCAGACATGGCCATATGCAAATCAGTCTGACCCTGTGCCTCATGGGAACAGTCCAGCCCGAACTGCCAAGCCGTGCCTTCCCTGGACCGGAAACAAGCTTCCTAGGACCGGTTTCTGGCATTTCAGCCATCTTCAGCCAGGCTTGCCTGAATCCAGTGGCAAAGTGAGCAAGGGACTCAACGTCTGAGCATACCCTGCCAACTTATGGCGAACAAAGCAGTACAAAAGGGGGTGGTGATGGACGGAGCATCAGAACCAATCAAACACTCACACCCAGTCAAGAGATCTGGGTTTGATCCATCACCGTTCTTTAGCCCACTCTGCCACCCCAGTTCAGACATGGCCATATGCAAATCAGTCTGACCCTGTGCCTCATGGGAACAGTCCAGCCAGAACTGCCAAGCCGTGCCTTCCCTGGACCGGAAACAAGCTTCCTAGGACCGGTTTCTGGCATTTCAGACGTCTTCAGCCAGGCTTGCCTGAATCCAGTGGCAAAGTGAGCAAGGGACTCAACGTCTGAGCATACCCTGCCAACTTATGGCGAACAAAGCAGTACAAAAGGGGATGGTGATGGACGGAGCTTCAGAACCAATCAAACACTCACACCCAGTCAAGAGATCTGGGTTTGATCCATCACCGTTCTTTAGCCCACTCTGCCACCCCAGTTCAGAACTGCTCCAAAATAAGTGACTTTTACAAAGAAACAGACATTCTCATAATAAAACTCAGGGATCGTGGCTACCCGAAGGGCCTGCTAAATCGCTCACGTAAAAGAGCTTGGTACCGACCCAGAGAAACTCTGCTGGTAATCCAACCACACACGGAAGACATTCAGAAACTGGTGTGTGTGTCCACCTTCAACACACGCAGTCATGAAATAAAGAAAGTCGTACTTAGATATTGGAATCTAATAAGCACTGAAATTGGAATACAGGAGAAACCCATGTTTGCTTTTAAACGAGACAAAAACATCAAAGACTATGTAGTAAGTTCCTTCCTTGGAACGGAGAAACCACAAGACCTGAGACAACAACTTAACTTACCACCATTAATGGGACATTTCAAGTGTAGCACATGTAAGGCTTGTGAATCTACACTAACTGGTATGACTTTTCAACACCTTGGAAGAACATATCACCTACGACATCACAGTAACTGCAACAGTCACAATGTGATCTATGCCATCAAATGTCCCTGTGAAAAAATCTACGTAGGACAGACTACCCTGAAAGTAAAAACTAGGATTCTACAACATCAAAGTAGAATCCGTTGTAATGTGCAGGGAGCCCCCCTGGTTGACCACTTCATCACAAACAACCACACAGCTGATGACCTACAATGGTGGGTAATTGAAAAGGCGACACTCCATCCCAGGGGCGGGAGCATACTCCAAACACTCAACTTTAAAGAATGCAGATGGATTCACCTGCTAGACTCAATTTAAAAATGGGTTAAACGAACAGGAGGAGACATATAAGCAAATGACAAGACTTTAGAATCTTTCAATTGCATATGATTTTGTATGACCATGCGCAGTAAACCCTTCTATGACCATATTTAACTTGTACGATGGTACTTTAATTCATGATTGAAATTTTTTTATGGAAAAAGTCAGTGACGATTTTTGTTTACGCATACCCTGAATATGCTTCCTTGTGACTATATATGACTAACTAATTTGCATTATTCTGCTGACCAACCTACTGTTTAAATAAACTGTATTCCATTTGTGTTAATATTTAAACATGTTACAATGTGGGCATCGAGCTAAATGTCATTATTTACCCAGTGCTTAAATGCTATTTGAATTAGTTATCTGACTGTTGGAACACCTTCAAAATGTGGTAATTCATTTTTTAGTCTGTGTCTAATGTCAATTTTGACACCTCCCCTTGACTCATGGCCACAACAGAGTTAGCGAGCTAGTTGCTCTCTTTACATCACATCCCTTGCTTCTACACAGGTGTTACTAGTGAAATCCCTGCTCCCTCTGTCATGTGTGAACGTGCACGTCAAAGCCACACTCATCTGCATACATAAACAGGCTCCATTCTCCCGCCTCAGTATCGCTTCGCACTGAGAGCTGGAGAGATGTCATTTTCAGCAGATCGTGGTAAGTGTCTTAACCCCCTGGCCCTTGACTTTCTGTAAATCTAAAATAGACTCGTCCTTTAAATGCCTCACTTTCTTTGCAGTAAATCACCCGACTGACTGAAAGAATTAACTACTTGGACTTTTGCCAAATCTCTTTGACTCGTGTCTCTTGTGAGGTACGTTCTAATTAACTGTGTATCATGTTCATGCTGGAAATTATTTACCTCCGAACTAGCTCTTTATTAAATGCCTCACTTTTAAATCACCCGACTGGCATGAATAGACAAACAGCAATTATTAAGCTGTCCTTTGACTTCCTTTTAAACAGGCTCCTCTTTAAATCCCTCACTTTCGCTTTGAAATAGACAACCACCTGGCTTTTGACCTTCTTTCCAAACAGGCTCGGCTTCAAATCCCTCTCTATTTTGCTTCAGCTAAATCACCTCACTGGCATGAAGGAATTAATTGCTTAGAGACGTGCTAGTACCTCTATGTTATCCTCATGTTCGGAGCAACTTTTTCTGGGGCGCTTCTTTATTTGTACACTGAGCCACATATGCACTTGCACAAAGCCGGATTTATTTGTCTGAGCTTGGTTAAAGCCCATAGTTTGTCCGGTCCTTGTAAATAGCTATCACTTCATTGATATTTGATATTATTACCCCACAGGTCAAACATAAATCGACCCCGTTTTTTGGAAAAAGAAGCATAATACACGTGGAGTGATTAATGACTCTTGCGCAGGGTAAGCATCATTACCTTTCGGAACACTGATTTAATTACTTGTTCGCATTAGCACACACCCTTAAAGAAGCTCTTTTACTCCGCAGGCTACATACACTCCTCCGTCCCGAAGAAGACCCGCGGTGACGCTTAAAAAAGATTTTTTGCGCCTTATATAGGGTCGAAACGTCGACGCATAATAAGAGTCTACGCAACGTCTCAGTTCAAAAGCCTATTCACATATGAACAGGAGGCGTATGCGATCAATCATATGGACTTTACCAAAAATCGCACTTTCCCAACTATTCCTTTATTTGTTATACTAAGTGTACTAAGTGTATTGTCTGTATTTACTTCTACATGTCACCCCTCTTTCACAATTCTTTCAATTGTACCATTGTATCCCAATTTATTTGTTACTTCTTAAAATATTGACTGAAACTTTCGCTTGGGTGTTGTTCTTTTCTCTTCCTAAATCATGGATACATGTTACATGTAATGTATTTATATTGTGAACATCCCAAAGCAATTGTATTTCCCCGACAGAACCATTGTAGCCATATTATACAGTAGATACAGCATGACTTAAGAAACAGCGCATGCGCTGCCTAGACGAGGCCTAAAAAACCCTTATTGGTGATTCAGGGAAAGTAGCATAGGGCTACATGTGAGCTCAGTAGGGGGGTTGTGGAGTACAAAACAACGTCTCAAGGGCATGGGATAATTCGATCAGGTATGTCTGATTTAATTAAAGCAATGACAGATGTGTGCCAAGATATTTCTATTTAATTAGAAGCAAACAAACGGGCAGAAGAGAAAAAATCTAC
Organism: Triturus cristatus; assembly: GCF_964204655.1. NCBI lineage: Eukaryota > Metazoa > Chordata > Amphibia > Caudata > Salamandridae > Triturus > Triturus cristatus. The sequence continues at coordinate 589,707,783 of NC_140592.1, read as the reverse complement.
CTACTTGCTATAGGATGCTCCGTGGAAAGGCTGGCATCTGCAACAAACACTATGTGGAGACACAGGATAGATATGCAAGTATAAATGGTATGCCAAAGTGGCAATGTAGCCAGAAGCCTTGTTCAATGACAGACACACTTGCAGAATTGCAGACAGCAATTGTGGCAAACAGGTCAAATACTGCAACAACAGAAGGTAAGGATGGCTTAGAGTGTTAGAAGTGTCTTTGTGACAGCCAAACCAAGCACAAAAATAGTTAATTTCACTGTGGGAAACGAAAGTGTAGAGGAGCCACCATGCCACAGAAACAACATGTATCATAGAGTCACAACATAATGAATTATAAAAGTATTACAATAGACAATTTTATGTGTGCATAGCATGTTATGATACATGACGTTATTGCTTTATTTTCATTTATTAACTGAGCCCATTGGCTACTTCTTGTTTGAAGTTTACTTCTACATTTATGTTTCTGTCACATGTACCCCAAAAGTGATTGTTTGGAACATCAGTCCTGGGGGCATGCCCTTCTGCTGCTCTTTCTACATCCTATCCTGGGACTGGTAGTCGAATGGGATGTTCCTCTTCATTGTCAGTCATTAGTAATAGGTTCCATAGGCACGTATTTTCTTATTGCTGGATTGTGCAGCCTGTCACAAGTGGCTATTATTTCACAACACACTAAAGCATCTCGTTCTTGTGCAGTCAGGAAACCTCCCTTTTAGCAATCCACATGAAACTGTTCTGGTTTGCTTTGTGTTACTTTGAAATTTGGGACGGCGTAGGAGGTAGGGCCCTACCCCTGTCTATTCCGGTATTAGCGAACCGCGAATGGTCAATGCGGTATGTACAAGTGCTTTGTATAACGTTTTAGCTATAAATGCACTGTGTATACGATATTATACATTGACTACGTGGGTTCCATCTGAGAGCGGTGGCCATCTTATGGTTGCCCTCACATAGGCTACACATTACAAACAAGTATGGGCCTTTAGAACACATGTACTTTCTGTTTGACTTCTCTGTGACCTGTGCAGCTTGGCTCCGCTGCCCCAGGTCAGTCTGGTCTCACGAGCTCCCCGTCCTACGGCCACCTGCGATTAGCATCAGGGTTTGACACACCATAAAGCCTTTTCATCCCACACGAGCCTCCGGCTAATCTCTTTCACACCTGACTCTTCCTGCTTTATGGATTGTTTTCCAAACAGGAGATGCCCGTGTTTATTGGGGCCTGTTGATATCTGATGTGTGATCTGAGCCTCGCTGGGTAAATAATTGTGGGCTGGCTTAACTGGAATGTGGGATGGTCATCATGACTCTGCCTTTTCGTTTGTAATGAATACATGTAGATGACCATATCGTAAAACAAGGAATGTGTGCCTGAAGCATGATATTTTGTATTTAAGGAGAAGCCCGTTTTTGTAACTGGAAGCAGTCTCCTGAGAACATACATTGTGTTGTACTTCTCGGATACCTGTAATTGGTCTGCAGCCAATAAATCGATCTTTGACTTCACCCAGAAGACTCTGTGTTTCTGTAGGTCTGAAACAGGAAGAACCCGAAGTCTTAGGGTGTGTTCCCCTGCACCGCTGGGCTTTAAATTCCCAGTACTTCAGTTTGTGAGCAGCATTGCATACCCTTTCCCTGGTTGTTTGTCGACTTAAGTATGGCAACATTATCCACAGGCTTAGGGAATATGCATAGTCACCTGTAATGTGAAGGGTGGAATTTGTATTGCGCTCAAATTACTTTACACAACATAAATATATATATAGTTAAATCATATGGCCTTAAAAAGCAACCACCCATCTCCAAACCCCCCTCTCATTATATGGTATACAGAGTATATTCACGAGAGATACAGGAGTCATATACTTCCTGAAAAACATACAGCTATGTCAGTGATGAGACATGTGGTATTAAGCACCACCAGTATATTGAAAGAGTGATGACTTCTATGATTTTGGTAAATGCACTCACTCTCTGGGTGGGCAAATGAGGACATGGGTTCCTTCCACACATCCAGTAATATTTGGGAAATGTGCAATCGATTAAATTATACCTTTGTAGCCTGCAACTCAGCAGGGTGGTGTGGTAAAACAAACATGTGAATTTATCTTTTCCACCACAACATCTACACAGGCCCAGAAAACCCTTGATAGGGAACTCTGAGGTATTCAGTCACCAACTGCTACTCTACGCTGGTAAACTTATGTGTAAAAATTCTCTTCTTTCTCCCTCCTCCTCTGCTGTGCTCCTAGGATGCACATCCTTTTCACCAGAGCCTAAAGTGCTGCTAATGTGAATGTTTGCTTGCATTTAGATTATCTTTTATTGTTTGCACCTGGTTACCAACTGCTTCTCCTTAACTGTAAATCACAGGTGCAATTTCACTGTTTTGGGATTATTCACAATTTGCTAATATTAAGCACATATGTATTGTGAATCAGTAATTCGTAAATGCAATTTTACCAATGCAATTTCCGTTGCAATTAAGGAGTCACTACTTGTATTTTTGTGAAGTAAAGTTTAGTGACCCTTGATACATCACACATGGCCAATTTTACAGTCACAAACAAATTTGAGAACGGCTCGTTAGTTGCTAAACCGTTGGACAGCATGCCACAAATGTGGTGACCACTGTGCTGAGGTCAGAATAAACTTGCTAAGGGGGCTCCAAGACTTCTTGAAGACTGTTTAATGCGTGCTTAAAAGCATTTTTGCAAAACGAACAATTGATGGACAGAATGCTGAACAATGTCAAACATTCACCCCACTACAGAGATCTAGGCCTAAATGCATAGTTGTTTTTGCTCCCCATGCAATTCCAGTTTAAACTCAGCCATATGCAAATCAGCCTTGACTCTGATCCCCATGGGAACAGTCCAGCCTGAACTGCCAGGCTCCCTGGATCAGAAACAAGCATCCTGGGACCAGTTTGGGGTTTCACCGCATATCACCTAGACTAGCTTGACTCCAGTGGCACGGAAAGCACGGGGCCCACGTCTGGGCATACCCGTCCCACATCCAGGATGGCAAATGCAAAACGAAATGCTGAACAATGTCAAACATTCACCCCCGTACAGAGATCTGGGACTAAATCCATTGTTATTCTTGAGCTCCATGCCATTACAGTTTAAACACAGCCATATGCAAATGAGTCTCGACCCTGCTCCCCATGGTGGTAAGGGGTTGAAAAGTTTCAGCACTCCTTCCATCATCTTATTGCATTTGCTAAAGGCATTTTTTATCAGCCTGTCACTTAAGTTATTCGCATGATGCACAAACTCAGTGGTAGTGTTTTCTGAATACAGATATTAACCACAGATAGGTTCTCCCATAATGACCTACGGTGAAAGGAATTGAACTCCAAAAGTGACTTCTAGTCCACAGGCTTGAAATGCAAAGAGGATTCCAATTATCCACCAATTGATGCATTCCAAAGTCCAGGAAAGCGACGGACTGCCTTCTTTGAGACGAGTTAAACTTAAGGTTTTTGTATTGAGAGTTCACCCAGGCATGGAAGGAAGTAATGCACCGAAAAGTGCCTCCAAATCCAGAGTACTCCACTGATGAGTCTGCAATACATTTTGCTATCGTCTTTGAAGTGGTTGGTGCTGGCATGATTGGGTGCCCACCTCCCTCTCGCATAAGAACTGAATACTTGACAGTAAAAACGAGCTTGAAACCCGAAATAGTTTTTGGCCAGTACTTTTTTATTGCATTAACCTCTTCAGTGCCCATGACGAGATAGTCTCGTCATGGAGCACGGTCGCGCTGTGCCCATGACGAGACTATCTCGTCATGAACCCCACCCACTAATACAACGCCCGGCACAGGAGGGGGAAAGGGCGTGGCACAGAAGGGGTTAAAGAAAACAAGTAACGGAGTATTGGAAAAACAGTGATTACGGAATAAGCTGCTCTTCACTATCTCAATGGTAGCCACCTCCAGAAAATACTGGTGTAGAGGGCTTACATTTCTGAAAAAAAAATTTAAATGGAGAAATACAAGACATGTTCTTAAGGATCAGGGCCGGCCTTAGTGCTGTGGCGCCCAGTGCAACAATCTTTTTGTGGCACCGTCCCCCCCTTGACCTCCTCCGCTACCACTCTTCAACAGTGCCCCACCTCATATCTCCATAGCCCCTCTCTCTCATCAATTTCAGTCGTTTTATAGGGCTTTTCATACAGTGTCCCACAGGGTGTCAGAGCATGTTACATCACACACTCATTATGCAGGAACAATGAATCATCCATGTGTAAATCAGTCTATAGGAAATGTTACACAAGACAATGAAGATTACAAGGTGTTGGAATCATACGTCATCCATACTAGTAGGCAGTATATTTTAAGAGTGTTAGGTCTGGAGAAGGTAAAATCCGGATTTAAAACGTACCACACAGTGGTTGGGGTTGGCTTTACTAATAAGAATGCATTTCTACCCAAAGTATTTTTAGCAACATTAGGAAAATGAAAGACTGGTGCAAAACATAATGTTATAAACTATACCATGCAGATTGAATGCAGATCTTTGATGACGGTTCAAACGTCACTGTAATATTAGGATTTTAACATCAACTGCATGTAATAAAAGGATCTCTTTGACAAAAGCAGTAACCCACTGAGCTATCCACATGCTATACAGGCTTGTAAGCTGCATGGTACATGTTCTTCGCAGCAGGTGTATTAACCCTCTGCCTTACTTTATGAGTCGAAATGCGATCTCTCTCCAGCAGGAACATTAATCACTAGAATTATCTTGACATTTTTATTTTTGCTTCGAAAACTGCTGGACACACAGGGAACTCTGTAGCAGGTGTTTTTAAACCCATAAATCATTTCTAAGGACAGGGGGCGCCGAGCTCTGCGCCGCCTAAAGCTGGCCCTGTTAGGGATAGGCAGCACGTCTATTGTGTAGCAAACATTTGAATTGGCAATTAGGGGCTAGAAGACGCATGAATGATAAAGCCACACCACCTCAACACATTAAACATAGTTTAAGCACCATATTTTATGAGGAGGAATATTGGGTAAAATAAACATTGTTATCTCAATTTGTTAATTTTTTAAGCGAGACCAAATTTGTGTGTGTAAAAGGCCGCTTTATTGAAACAGATACATATCACAATGAAAACACTGGCAACTGTCTTACAAAACTAAAACCTCACTATACATCAAATAACTGACCCCTGTTTCCCCCCCCCCCCGCCCCTACGATCCCCACATCAAATCCTCCACCCTGCCGATAACATAATAACATTACATAACAACTACATTACACAGTATTGCAGTTACAAATCTTGCCCTCCAATGAAACCCAAACCCCTACCTTTCTTTCTGCAACTGTAACTACCAAACCTCCACTCTAAACTTAGCCTACCTGCCTACCCTTTCCCTACCCCTTCTCACAAACTTCCAACACTTAACCAAAACCTTCTGCCAATCCTGGCCAACTTTGACCACCCCGCCACCCAGGAAAAAGCGGGAGCGTAGGCGGAAACACCGCCTCCCCTTTTTTCTGCCCCCCCCTCTTCATAGCGATGCAGACCTTCGAGACTCTGTACATTCAACTCCCTGCACCTCTCTGATTTCCAACAAATATAAATCCATGCTTATGCATGACAGGTGAACCTCACCACCCCTGAAAAATTCTACTGCGTCAAATCTGATTTCTCTATGAACAATCCTCCCATACCCAATTTCCCTGCAAAAACTAACCATTTCCGTATTGAGCTTCCTCCTGGCCCTGTCCACTACCCCAGGGTTAACTGCACCTCTCCATACCCTGCGGGGGACAATCTCTGTCCAAATGACTGAACACTCGGACCACTGCCGTTTTATCAGTGCCAGATCCCTTTTCATGCTCCTCATTAAATCTGTCCCCTTCTCCTTGACCATGTAGTTCTCACCTAAGTGAAGCAACAAAATGTCGGGGCACCTACCAGCCACCAACAAACCATTCAAAGACTGAACAAGCTCCTTCCAGAGCATGCCCACTCTTCTCCTCCAAGACGCTTTAAACAAATCTTTATTAAAACCGAAATTCTCTCCAAAGTAACTAGTGCGGGTCTTGACCTGGGCCCACTTCACAAATGAATGCCCCACTATCCAAATGGACATCTCTCTGGAAAGGGGGCCAGCCACAGAACCTGAAACAAGAAAAACTGCGTGAACATGAGGAAGAAACACCACCGCGCTAAACCCCCTCGGCTGCGCTGTGAACGTATCACCTGTACCAATCGGAGGACCATCTCCACAGCCTCATAATGTCCCCCCGCCCCCAACCCCTGTCATTCGCTTCCGATGCCGCCCCAATCCTGAAAGAATAAGTCCCAAAATCCCTACCATCGATACCCAACTCTGCGAGCGCTTTCCACAGAACTGCCAATAGTTGAAACGACGTAACCCTACTTCCATTCGCATGCAAAAAGACCAACCCAACCTGCGTTCTAGATAGAGCCCTCACTTGGTTTCCCACCTGCAAGGGCAAGTCAACTGTGGGTCCGAAGCCTGAAGGGACACTCATTTTCCCACGCCCCTCTGATCCGTTTTTGACTTACGTAGCCATATGCACACTCTGTCCTGACGTCGTACCACATCCTCCCAATCAATACCTCCCCCCGACCTAAGACCCAACACCTCTGATATCCGAAAAGCCCCAAAAAACATCCATTTAAACACTGTGGAAAAAAAGCTCGTCTCATATTCGTCCAAGTATACTTTAGGCAATATCTGTATAATCCTGCCCAGCAAGTTCTAAGACAGGTTTTCTGGCCCGTCTACCTGACCTTGCTCTCTAGCCCACCCCTCCAGCAACCGTGTGCCGATCTCCCCGGCGGATGGTGCATAACCCCATAACAGTTTACCTACAAATGCAATTCCTGCCAACTTACCCGCAATTGTCACCTTAGATATCCCCTTGTCAATCAAATCCAGAATAAATTGAATCACATCTTCCCTTCTATGCTCTATCGTGGAACGCCACCGGGCTCCAGAGAGCAAAAACTCATCCCAAGCTAAGCTATATGCTATCCTCGTGGATTGTGTCTGGGACCCTAAAACCAGTAGTAGCATCCTGTTATGCCTACGTACCATAACTGCTAGGCATGGGAGTCGGAGTCCTGTTGCGTCCTTGGTTAGCCCACGGAATTACCCCCAATGTGAACGAGACAAAGCATCCACTATATCATTGTCCACCCCAGGCATATGCAATGCTCTGAAAGCTCTATCATTGCGCAAACAGCCCAAACAAACACTCTCAACAACTTCAACACCTGTTCGTCCCTGGCGGACTGGCGGTTTACGATCTCTACCAAATGCCATGTTGTCAATCCTGTAAGTCACCTTCTTATGGATGTTCCCCCCCACAATGTCACCACCACTACTAGGGGAAAGAACTTCAAAAATGCGATAGTCTTACCCCCACCCGATTCTACAGGCCACTGCTCTGCGCAGCACTTTCCTTGCCAATAAAGGCCAAAGCCTTTGCTGCCTGCTTCGTCCGAAACAAATTGTACGTCCTAAACCATGTCACCCTCCCTTGCCAAAGGAATGCCATTGAAATCCCATAAGTAAAACTTCCACATCCTCAAGTCTTCTTTCACACCCGCCAACAGGCATACATGGTGGTGTGGTGGTCTCTGTCCTGTGAGTGCCCTTCCTAGTCTTCTACAAAATGTCCTCCCTACTCTCACTAGCCAGCAAGCAAAATTGAGATGTCCCAGCAACACCTGGATCTCCTTCACTGTAACCATGTCCCTCGCTAGCATTGTCGTCTGCAGCCCCAGCATTTGTTGCCTATTGTCATCCAGCAGGCGCGTCTACATTAATTGGGAATCTAGTTCAATACCCACAAATGAAAGAGCCATGCTGGGCCCCATCGTCTTTTCAGGTGCCAAAGGCACCCCTAGCTCCCTCATGATGAAGCTGTCCAGAGCTGCCTGGCACTCCGTGGAGTCTGAGGTGCCTATAAAAAAGAAGTCATCCAGGTAATGCATCACCAACTAGTGGCCCGTGCGTCTAGAAAACAGCCACTGGTGAAACATGCTAAAACACTCAAATAATGCTCATGACATAGAGCAGCCCATCGGTAATGCTTTGTCCACGTACCATTTTCCTTTGAAATGGATACCCAAGAGATCCCAATCATCCGGGTGGACTGGAAGCAAACGGAAGGCTGATTTTATGTCGCATTTTGCCATTTTTGCTGTTGCGCCTGCAGTCACTACCAGTGACACGGCCACGTCAACTGACTAATATGAAACAAAAGCCTCCCTTTCACCGATGAAATCGTTCACACAGCTCCCTTCTGGCCATGAAAAATGTTGAATTAGGTGGAACTGACCTTGTTCCTTCTTTGGTACATTTCTAATGGGAGAAACAATCAAATTCTCCAAAGACCATTCCTCAAATGGGCCCGCCATCCAACCCTTGCGCACTTCTTTATCCAATTTGTCCTGCACTATTTCGTGGTGTTCTTTCGCAGATTGCAAGTTTTCCGCCCACATCCTGACCCTAGGTCCCCCGTACCCTAGTCTAAAACCCTCTTGAAACCTTTCCTGCAAGATCTTTGCAGCCTTCTGGTTGCCATAACCCTGTAAGGCTGCTACTAGCTTATCTACCCTAACCGGTGTATGAGCCCTTTGGCCCTGTCCCCTTAGTCCCGTGAAAGGCAGCTGCTGCTGCCTTCCCACATTAAACCCCCCTTACTGCCACTGCTGGCCCCCTTGCTGCTGCCCTGACCCGCGCCCGAAGCAATTGACCAATGCATGCCTGCCTCCACATTTCGAGCAGTCATGCCTAAACTTACAAATCTCCCGGTTGCACATGCCTTTATTGAAGTCCCAGCATGCCCTCCCGATCCTGTTTGCCCCTGCGTGTTCCACCCACCCCTCCCCGGGTGGGTTTCCCCTGAAAGGGCCCATAAACTATCGGTGGGCCGCTGGTCGTGAAAATTGTTTTGCCGGCCCTGGACACCCCCATTGGGTGCTGCCAAAGGTCTCTGTCTAACTCCCCCCACTTTGTCTCAGTGTCCAAAGCAATGCGTGCCCAAAATTCCTCATCGTATTGTGCCCACGCATATCCCCCCTACAGTGATCTGTGCCTTCCGGATCACATCCATGTATTTAAACAGAGCTACACAACGCTCCGGATACCTCTCGCAATACACGCTTGCGTATATTAAAAAAGCTGCTGTCCAATTTTCAATGGTGAGTCGCACCCTTGGCCTCTTTGCCAATTCGTACTCTTCTTCTTTTGAACCCTCCTTCAGGCGCACTTCCCTGTGCAGTAGTTTGAGCATCTCAACATACTCACCTTTCCATATCCTCTCCTTAGTTGCCAGCATTAAGTGTGCGCCCAGCGGTTTGGTCACCCACATGAAAGGTAATTTTTTAATTTTCAACTACTTGCTTTCTAATTTGTCTTTGATCTCTGCCGAGCCCTTTCCCCTGCGTCGCCCGTCCTTTTATCTCTCTAACGCATTCGCAGACGTCTTACCTGATTAATCCGTGCCCACACCAATGTCTAATACATACTTGCCTCTCTGCAATTTCCCCACCTCCCCCCATGTCGTCCCACCCATCCCCACTGACACCATTTAGGGTTTCCCCACTCTTTCCCGCATTTTACCTGGCTCTAAGGAGGGTGCCCGTTGTGCTGCAGTCCGCCTTGCCATTGGAGCCGTAGACTTAGCCACTGTCTATGTCCAACCTGTAGGCTCTGCCAGCTGTCGTGACACCTGTAACACACTATAAGACACATTACTCGGCCCCCCCTCACCCTCTTTGTCAACCTCTCTTAACTCCCCTCTTCCAGGCTGTCTTCCTCATAATCTAATTCTTCCTGCCCCTCCCAACAATCACTCCGCTGCCCAAAATGCTCCCAATTCCTCTCAACCGGAGGTGCCAACTGCACCCTCCTATGTCCACTAGCACCTTTGAAGGTCGCAGTCCCGTGTCCTTGTTGCCCTGCGGACCACTGAGGTCCGTCGAGTGTTGGGGCCAGCGAGAATACTCGAGGCCTACTTCTGCCAGCCGCGTCGAGATCCCGTGCCTGTACTGGGCACGCCGCACGAGGCTCCACCCTCCCTTCTTCTCGGCGCCTCTGAGCCGCTCCCAGCTCTGCCAAGTCTGTCCCCTGTCGTGGATACGCTACCTGAAATAAAAAGGACTGGTCTGGTGTGCAGGGCCTGTCTCGCAGTGCCCTCCGAGATCAGGACGTGGTCGGACAGGTTGCCCCGATGCTGGGCCCACTGAAACTTCAGGTCTCACTGCAGAGCCCGCATTCGCCATCTGGCGTGATGCACGAACAGGATGCAGGAAGCCATCAGACCCAGAAGCCGCAGCACCAACCTGACCGAAACCCGGGATAGAGGCCGAAAGATGGGAATCAGAGCCTGAATATCCCGGACCCGCTGTTCCGGAGGATAGGCCCGGAACTGCGCTGAGTCCAGAACCGCTCCGATGAAGAGGAGCTGCTGGGAGGGACTCAGCTTCGGCACGTTGATGGAGAACCCCAGCAAATGCAAGAGGTCTGCCGTAGTCTGGAGGTGGGAGACGACTGCTTGGGGCGAGCCCACCTTCAACAACCAGTCATCGAGATAGGGGAAGACTGAAACCCCCAATCTGCGCAGATGAGCAGCGACCACCGCCATCACTTTCGTGAACACCCGAGGGGCACTGGTGAGGCCGAAGGGGAGCACGGTAAACTGAAAATGCTCCTGGCCCACCGTGAATCGCAGGTAACACCGGTGGGCCGGCAACAGGAATGTGGAAATAAGCGTCCTGCAAGTCCAACGCTACCATCCAGTCTCCAGGGTCTAGGGCAGCCAGAACCTGAGCTACAGTGAGCATCTTGAACTTCTCCTTCCGGAGGAAGGTGTTGACGCTCCTGAAGTCCAAGATAGGGCGTAGGCCCACCTTTGCCCTTCTTGGGAAACAGAAAGTTGTGGGAATAACAACCACGACCTATTTCTGGACCAGGAACGAGCTCGATGGCCACCTTGGCCAAGAGGGCCGTAACTTCCTCCTGCAGAAGTTGCAAGTGATCCCCCGAAATTCTGTAGCACTGCGGTGGCATGGCTGGAGAGGTCGCCTCGAAGGGGAGGGAGTAGCCCCTTCGGACGATTTGCAGCACCCACCTGTCCGATGTGATGGTGCGCCAGTGGAGCAGGTGATGGCGAACTCTGCCTCCCACTGGCGTGGAATGGGCCTGAAAGCTCGGACTAGGAGGGCTTTGAGGCGGATGCTGCAGGGGTAGATGTGGATGGACCGGCATGTTGTCCCCCTGTACCACCTCGGCGGAATCCACGTCCGCGACCGTGTGGAGGTGGGTTCTGGGGCCTGTGGCTAGGCAGATGTGAGGGGGCGCCCCTTCCTTGGCCACGAAAGGGACGAAAAGCGGAAGTTTGCAGGCACGAGGCCGAAAGGCCCAAGGACTTGGCTGTAGCCCTGGAGTCCTTAAAGCGCTCCAGTGCACTATCCGCCTGGTCGCCAAAAAGGCGACTGCCATCGAAGGGCATGTCCATGAGGGTGCTCTGGACATCCCCGGAAAAACTCGTGGACCGCAGCCAGGCGTGGCGACGAAGCGCCACCGTGGTCGACATTGCCCTGCCCAGCAAGTCCATGTGTCCAGTCCACATCGGATTGCATGCCGTGCCGCATCCCGCCCCTCGGGAAGAGCCTGGGCGAGCCGTGTCCGGGCCTCCTCCGGACACTGGGGCAGCACGTCCTCCACCGTATCCCACAGGGATTGGGAGTAACGGTCCAAAAGAGACGCGGTGTTGATAGACCGCAACCCCAAACTAAGAGAGGAGAACAGCTTCTTCCCAAACTGTTCTAGCCTTTTGGATTCCCGATCCGGGTGAGTGGACGGGAAGGAGGTCTGGGAGGTAGAGGCCTGGATAACCAGGCTCTCGGGCGTGGGGTGTTGGGACAGAAAACTGGGGTCGCCCGGTGCAGGGCGGTGGCGCCAGGCCACGTTCCGGTCCACAGGAGCAACTGTGGAGGGCTTGGACCAGGTGCCCTTCAGAACGTCAATGAGTGCTTCATTGAACTGCAGCAGAGGCTCCAAAGAACTTGCCAACGGTTGAAGCACTTCGGTGAGGAGGTTCGTCCTCACGGCCACAGCAGGCAGTTCTAGCCCAAGGCCTTCGGCCGCCTTGCGCAGCACCACAGAAAGTGCAGCACCTTCCTCTGAAGCCATGGTCGGAGGAGAGATGAAGCCAGTGTCAGGGGAGGTGTCAAGACCACTGGCATCCCCCAGCTTGTCTACCCAGTCCTCAGACCCCTCCCAGTCGTCACCGTCATCCGATTCCTGGTATACAGGTGGAATGATCAGAGCTGGGCGGAAGATGAAATTGCCACCCATCGGCATCGGGTGCGGCGCCGGACGGCACCGCTCCGACGTCGGGCCCGGACCGGGACTAAACTGGGGAACGGCGTTGGGACCGGAGTCGACGACGGTGCCGGGGCCGGAGCCGCCGGCTCGCTAGGCCTCCCAGTCGAACCTGCGGGCCCCGAAGGCGCACTGGCAGGTGTCGACAGCGGAGCCATGTTCCTCATGGCCATGAGGAAGGCACTGACCTCAGCCGGAGTCGCGTCAGTCCCAGGGACCGGAGGGTATGGGGACGGACGGGACTCCTGCAGCTCCATCGGAGCCGCATGGGTGGTGCCACCCGAACCCTCAGCCGAGTCGCGTGACCGGCGAGAGGAGTCAGAAGAGCGATGTCGCTTCTTCGACTTCTTGCTGTGCTTCGATCTACCGGATTGCGAAGACTTGGACCCCGACGAGCGGTGGTGGCTGCGGTACTCGAGTAGCTTGTGGGACCGCTCCCGCCTAGCTTTCGAAGTCAAGGCACGGCAGACGAGGCACGACTCGGCGTCGTGGTCGGTTCCAAGGCAATAGAGGCACCGGCGGTGGTGGTCCGTGACCGACATCAGTCGGTGACAGGAGTCACAAGCCTTAAAACCAGGCATCCCTACCGGCACCAGAGTCAATGTCGACAAGAATAGAACCAAAAAAGTTCAAAAAGTTTAGTCAAAAAGTGACTAAAAGGGTATGCTCTTGGCGGATCGGCGCTTACTGGCGCGGAAAAAAGAAGAACTGACGTCAGCGCGCGAGGGCGGCATCTAAGTACTCCGATGATGTCATCCCGGCGATCACGGCGCCGATGACGGACGCGGAACCGCAGACGACGCCTAGCGACGCGCAAGGGTATTGCTGACGAAAAATCTTTCCGGATCCAGCCTGACGCCTGGGAATATTCTACGGTGGGGAATCTAACTAATGTGTTTCTTTCAGATATGGTTTAATTGAATTGACTATGTCTAGTAGTATTTTCCGTGGCATTTGAAAAGGTATCATACCGAATACCTACGGGGTTAGTACCATTTAAATAATCTCCGCAGCGATAGTTATAGCAGTTTGTACTTAGTAAAGTTTAATTTTGGGCTTTCAAGGCATCTCATTTACATTATCTGTGATCATATTTTATTTTGAGTGGCATTCATCCAAAGGGGAGGTCAGCTTTAGCTCATTTTCCTGTAAAGTAGTGCATGGGTGTGTACTTCTCTTTTGTTCCAGTTTACCCTACTGCCTGAGAATGTTGAAAAGGCTGAAATGATGCGCAGTGTTGTAGTGAAGATTCATACATTGCTATGTTGGCATAAGCGCGTTAGATGTTAGAAAGCCATCTTGCCACTTTTGCTGCTTTTGCACACAACACTGCAGATACATGTTATTCTTTGAAAACTACTTGCTTGCTCTTTCTTCACATGAGAACTGTCTGTTGTTCACATCCCTAGACGTGCACTGCGAACTTGGTCTGAACATTGTGTGAAGAAACAATCTGAGTCGCCAGACAATGCATGTTTTTGAGTTCAGGTTGGACGGCCCACTCTCTAGCCATAACACGCACACAGCTGCAAATACCTGAAAGTCGAGAGCCTTTAATATTGCAGTCTGCATGCATTAGATACACATTCTGGAGAAGAACTTTTCCAGGCACAGAGCAAAGCTGATCCTGTGATGTGATTCACCTAAGTTGATCTTTACGGTATGGGGTTCCCCATTCAAACCTAGAGACCTTCTATTAGTCTAATAATGCTAGCTTACTAGTGAAGGGAAGGTGGTTGTGTTCCACTGTCATTTATAGTATGATTTCTCCCTTCATTTTCTATGGTATTGTAAGAATGCTGATGGATTTAATTTTAATCATTTGTCTGCTTATGTTAGCCAAAGTACTGCATCTTAGGACACGTAGTTTATAAAATAAACATTTTAAACTCTACCGTGTCTCTGATTACACTTGTTGTGGACTGATTTGAGAATAATAACGAACAGGTATTTCTGATTCCCACCATTCCTGAGAGTACTCTAAGTCGCTTGTTCTGGGTTGTCTATACATTGGGAGCTCCGATAGAATACAGATAATGAATGGGACACTGATGCTGGTCGGATAGGGGAATACGGATAACGAATGGGACACTGATGCTGGTCGGATAGGGGTTCTGTGTTCTGAGGTGAGTTTTTTGGTACACCACAATTCACTGAGGTCCTGGATTCCTGCGCATAGTTCTGTGCATGAGCAGAATCCCTGCAACAGTGTCGCGTGTGGTGGCAATTCGGGATCAGTGGTCACCAACATTACATAACCCGCATAGAGAAAAATATTTATGCGCTTTGCTTCAGTTTGTATGATGTGGAACTCCTGTGATTTTCTGCCTACAGCTGCTAGACGTTCTAGAGCTACTAAAAAGAGAAAATGGCATAAGGGGCCCCTGTTCTGTTGCCCCATTGAATATGAAACATGTCAGATGCAAATCTTCCACAGTTGACCGCCGCAGTGGGACTGCGAAATAGTCGGCCAACCTTTTGGATATATATGAGCGCTAGACCTGAATTTTTCAGGATCCTGAACAGGTTTTGCCACTTTGCCCAGTCAAAGGCATTTTCATCACTAAATAACACTGCCAGTTCATGTGTTTTTTTTTCCAAAATAAGTGCATGAGTGTTTTGCAGATCATGGGAAGAGCGCCGTCCTGGGGCAAAGCCCAGTAGATTTCTGTAGATCACCAGTGGTATAAACTTCAACTGTCGGGTGGTTAATAGTTTTCCTAGGATCTTAATGTCAGTTTTTTTTTTTTTAAACAGAATTTTATTGATTTTGTATATTATATGTATCACATCTACATGTTACATATCACATATAGTCTTACTCTTTACAACAAAGAAGTATATGACATTCTCTCCGTACGTCCTCGATGTGAGTATACATAGAAAGTCTTGCATTATCACAAATGTCCATGTTCTTTCCTTGTCGATATCATTCTCAAGTCTCTGCTATGTTTGATAGGATCATTCCAATAAACATATCCCCAACTCCCCCTTCCCCTAAAACCCCTGGTCTCAAGTGCATGTACAACATTTTTTATATCCCATATTAGGCATTGCCGGCTCATAACAAGTCTATACATGTGTATAGAAAACTACTGTCTGTGCTCTATTGTCAGATTAGGGGTGTCCCAATATGTATTCCAAATTCATGGGCCCCAGTGGTTCCTATGCAACCTCAGCTGATTTTCTGGCCTCAAGCATAACGTCCCATTCCAGCGCTATAGGTTTCTTGCATAATCCTCTGAGTTCCTCTCTGCACAGTGCGGCGTTTTCAGCACTTCCCCAACGCAGCAGCTCTGTGTGCCAAGTTGATAAGGCTGAGTTTTTTTTTTTTATTTCCATAGCATAGTGATGGCCCGAATAGCTAAGATAAGCACCAGGTCTATAAAGCGGTATTGTACTTTATGTGGATCTTCATGTCAGAGTTAATGGCCGAAATTGGCCTTTAACGGATGGATATTTGATTATCTTTATCCTGTTTTAGTATCAGGGAGATAAGGGCTTTGTTGAATTTGAGACACAGGGCATAGGTAGTTGTTGCCTCCGCAATAAGAGCAAACGCACAGTAGATGGATTTATCTAGTAACATTCATCTGGTAGGCCAGGGGTCTTGTACATTGGTATCGCTTTTATGACACCAGTAATGTTTTCATCTGTTATTTCAGCATTTAATATGTTAATTGTAGCTTGATTCAGCTATGACATGAGTAGTCCACCATGAAAGACTGTCTCTTTGTGAGTTGTATCCCAGGACTCTACTGTGTATAGGAAGATATAGTGGGCCAGATGTACGGCCGTGGAAAAGGCTCGCAATTTGCGAGGCGCTATTTCCAATGTACAACAGTGTTTTTCACACTGTTAGAGATTCCCAATGGGGTCACAAATAGAGAGGCTCATGAATATTAATGAGACTCTCGCAATTTGCGGCCCCATTGGGAATGGCAAGCCCTCCCTGGGCTCAGCATTCCACCATGTCTGGGACTGCTTTTAAATAAAGAAGTTTTTTTTAAATTGCAGCCCATTTTCCTTAAAGGAAAACGGGATGCACTTAAAAATGAAAAAAAATGAAACGTTTTTGTTTATTTTTTTAAGGGCATGTAGTGGTGCCTGGGACCACTGCCTGCCCTTAAAAAATATTTTTCCCTGCATTGGCAAAGAAGAAGGGGTCCCCTGGGGACCCCTTCCCTTTTGCGACCCCATTACCACCCTCTTGAAGAGGGTCGTATTTTGCGAGTGTTTTGAACTCGCAATTGCGGACGCAAAACATTCTTACATGGGGTTGCGCTCACTATTAGGAATGGAATGCCCCTTCCTAATAGCGAGTCGCAAATCCGTTTGCGCATGCAAAAATAGTCGTACATCTGGCCCACTATTCCTTAAATGTTTTTGCAATATCCTGGGAGTTATTGATTTGAGGCCCTGGGGTATCTGGGATTTCAGGGATGGTTCTGGATGACACGTCTTGTTTTAATTAAAGAGCTAATAGTCATCATGACTTTTCTCGCTGCGTGTAGTTTTACTTTAAAGATAACTCAATGAACATTCCACCTTCACGGTGAAAATGAAAGTAAAAATTTAACTTTGCTTTAATTATTGCCTTCGGGAGGTCAGGTGACGCCTGTTCAGGGTATGTTTTCATTAAATCAATTTTTTAGCACAATGCGTTTGGCTGCTGTGGTGTCTTATTAATTGACACGGTATGTAAGCCTTCCTTGCTGCCCAGAGAATTGGGGTGGAGCCATGGACTCAAGATAAAAAAAAAGTGCTTTGTCTTTTGATTGTGTGAATAATTCAACAGGGTTCCCTAAACACATAATTAAGGGGGGGCTGTCTGTTACTGTACTATGTGCCTTTTCCGGGGGTCTGGATCTGTCTAAAACAAGGTTCTGTATAGAGTTCAAGTCATCCTCTACTAGTATTTGGGTATGATCAATCTTCGGTATTTGCTGAAATTGAAAAAGGGCCTTTTTGCCATTAGTAGGGGCGTATATTGAACCAATTACAAATTGACACTTTTCATTCGATACGTTGGTAAACACAAAGTGTCCCATCCTACCGTCCTAGGTTGTCATGATACGTACTGGTATGTTTTGTGGAAAAGGATTGCCACTCCTCCTTTTCTATATGTTGGTCCACAAGTTCCAGTAACTACCTACCCAGTCTCTTTTCAGTTTTGTCACTCTCAATCGAGACAGGTGGCCCTCTTGCAATAGAACAGTGAGCTGTTTTTTTCGGAGCAAGATATTTAAATATTTTCTCCTTTTGTTGTAATTGGTTAAGCCATTAGCATTAAGAGAGAAAATTCTCAAATCTGTCGCCAACATTGCAATAGATATTACCACTGTTAACCAGTGCTAAAGTGCATGTGCTCAATCCCTAAAACATGGTAACATTGTCTTACATCCATTTGGCACATTTAATTTACTTGTAAGTTGCAAGTACAGTGATACTACAAGTTTGGTGGTAAAGTAGGATTTTAAGCCACAATTCTGAAAATGGCACTTTTAGAAAGTTGGCCATTTCTTGTCCGAACCATTTGGTGCCTTCAGCCTGTATCCTGGGTCACATGACTAACTGTAGCTGGACAATTTGTCTTTGTGTATTGATCCTAGACAGTGAGAGAAAGGGGGGATAGGGGATGGCAGGCTGGGACATCTCTGACTTGATAGGAGGGAGAGGTGTCACCCAGGGGCGGCTCCTCCGCTATGGTGGAGCATCGCCCCACTGCTTATAAGCAGTGAGAAACATAAAATGACAATAACTTAGAGTTATTGTCATTTTATGTTTCCTGTCCTGCTGCTCTGTGGTGGGCGGGCAGGTGGGGGAGGCTGCTCTGCTCTCCGAGCAGGGCAGGGGAGGAGTGGTTGGGCCACTCCAAAGTGCGCACTGACTGTTCGTGCCGCCCAAACCAATCATGCGCACTTTCCTGTTCTACATGCAGGCTGGGGGATGATAAGAATGGGTAAACCAACAAAGCCCACCTAATTCACACAAGCTAGAATCTGCCAAATTAACTGTATGATAATCAGTATGAATTTGTGGAGTCCTGTGGAGGACACTGAAGTAATTCCCTGTACAGAAAGTGACCATGATACTCTGGTGCTATGCTTAAACAGAGTTTTGACCTTGAAATGCAGCCACAAGGAAGAGCACTTGTGCATGAGCTCATTGTCACAAACAACAAAAGATTGTTAAAGCTGTAATAAATTTGCCTAGGAAAAATTCAGACAGAAATATATAGTCAAGTATTCAGGAGCTCCAAATGTGTCCTAGTTTCCAAAGACCCATTTCACAATAAGGGTATTATGCCTATAGTATAAGGCAGATATTATACCTTTTAGGAGGTTTCTGACCAAGCTAGCCCAAGGGTCTGGATGCTCCAAGATGGTCCTTGAAAGTTTGGGACTTGAGTTCCGACAATCCACTTGAACAAAACTGTTACAAATCCACTGGTAGTACTCCAGGCTGAGGATTCTTGGTGATGATGTTCCAGGTGAGCTCTGTTAACCTGTAGCTTGCAGGGATCCACTTGTTAGTCCTTTTGAAGCAAGTTAGGTCCACAGGGCTGTAGTTCGGAGTGTGCAGTAGGCGCAATCTTCAGAGTGCAGGGCTAGGTTGGTGCCAATCAAACTCCTCAACATGAACCCTTCTTCACTCTTAAGTTTCAAACAGCAGATCTGAGAGCATCTGGCCCTCTCAGATACTCATTCCAAGTTATATGGCACTTCTGTCCAATGAGGTGCAGGGCAACACCCCAGGGTATGACCACATCATTCAAAGTGTGGCCCTATTTTCTCCCAGCGAACACCATTTCTCCAAAATTCATAATTGCTGATTTTCCAGCAGGGAGAGAAGAGGTGGCTAAACACACCCCAGATGGTTAATCTCCATAGTCTCTCCCCATTGCTTCTGCTCATTTGTTCCTTAATCCCACCATCTGGCTGGATTCAAAGAGGAGAGGTGTAAATTGAAAGTGACTTCTGCCTGTCTCCTCCCTCCATTGAGGAATATGGTTTATGACCCCTCTGCCTGCTCTGGCATTCCTATGTAGCAGAACCTTGCCCTCACAGAAGAGATGGCTACCCCCAGGGGCTATTCATCACCCACATCAAAGGAGCTTGGCTAATCCACTTAACTCTGACCAATCAGGACAGGCCACTGGAAGGCTGAATTTTGGCTTACAGATAAGAAAGTCTTATAACTTCTTGTCTGTACACTTTAGGAGAAATTCAACAATACCATATTGTTGGATGTATCAATATCATTCTAGGAAGTCTTTGAATAGCATTTTTATGATTCTCCTAGTGGGAATTATTAGTTAATAACGTCTTGCCATGTTAACCTATGTTTCAGGGGATTGCAATGGGAAAAATTACTTTAGCCATTTTTCCAACACTAGGGCTTATAAAACATATTTTATAAGGGCCCTGTCTATATCTACAGGACCCCACACCCTTGGGACACCTAGGGGAGACTTTATGGCTTCTGAATATGTAAACATATTGCAAATCCTCACTCCACAGTGGTCCTAGAACAAAAGTCGATTTTGGGAAGCACTTTCCAACAATGTGTAAAGTGAAATGTACAATTTCACTAAACCCAGGACATATAAGAGTCCTCCTTCTAAACACATAACACCTCCTCTCCCCCTCCCCCCCCCCCCCCCGGGACACCTAGGGGAGACCCTGGGTACCTAATAAGCCCAAACATTGTAGTTTGTCAATTTATAAGTGCCCCAAACACCAAAGTCGAGTTTGGGCTCAATTTGCATTTTAAAAGCAGTCCTGCAACATAGTGCTGCTTTTAAACTGACCTCAGGCTTCAGCAGTGCACACATGCAAGTGCAGAAAGGGCTGCTGGCTTCTAAACTGCCATGTCCTATTATATAATAGGGACTTAAAGCTAGTTTAAATCCCCCTGCCCTATTATGTAGTAGGGCCTTATAGGGGAGGTCATGCCATCATAGGAGTACCTTAACCCATAATTTACTCTAGTGTATGTAGGTGTTTTCACTGTATTCTAAGTGTCTCTTTCAGCATAGCACTGGCCCTGGGTCTGGTGAGGCAGAGCCCAAGGTCAGTCAGAGTCAGTTACCACCAGTACCAGTCAGCAAAAAAGTTGGGGAGTGCTCGGGGCACAGGATGACTGCAACAACGTTATGTTATGTTATGTAACGAGTTTGTTGAAGCGCGACAGCTGCCCCAGCAACGGCGCTGAGAAACCATAGCATAACCTACTGAGAAGGGGGGGGGGGAGGCCGAAGGCTTAAGGCAGTGGAAACAGGTGAGTTTTAATTGCCTTGCGGAAGGCAGATAGATTATCAAGGCGACGAATGTTCAGGGGAAGGGAGTTCCAGAGTTTTGCTCCCAGAACTCTGAAGGAACGCCCCCCGATACGGCAGATTTTCGTACGGGGGACCATTATCAAATGTAGCCCTAGGGAACGCAGATTGCGCTGGGGGGTGTAGGGTAGTAGAAGTGGACGGAGAAGTACAGGGCCTTCTGTTTTAAGGATTTTGAAGGCAGTGATAAGAGCCTTAAATTGGATCCTGGCTTCCACTGGGAGCCAGTGGAGTTTGTGTATTGTGGCTCTCGCCGAGCATCTTCTTGGAAGGCCGACTATAGCCCTGGCCTCAGAATTCTGAATTAGTTGAAGCCGTGTTGTCTCTGCTTTATTAGCGCCTAACAATAGGACACTAGCATAATCCAGCCGGGAAAGAATGATAGATTGGACTATGAGCTGACGTGTTTTGGGATCGAAGAAGCCAAGGATGGGGTTAAGGCTTCTCAGCAGGCCCACACACGTAGCTGCCACTCTTTTGGTGTGGGTTTGGTAGCTCAACGATGGGTCCAGCCAAACTCCCAAATTTTTTACCAAAGTTTTAGGGGGAGGGATGGGGCCCAGCAAGGAAGGCCACCAATGGTCGCTCCAACAGCTGGCGTTCTTACCAAGGAGCAACACCTCGGTTTTCCCTGCGTTCAATTGTAAGCAGTTCCCCGTCATCCATTGGGCGACTGCAGCCAGTCCATCCCTGAATCTCGTGGCAGAGGTAGAGGGGGTCTCAGTAAGGGTAATCACCAGCTGTGTGTCGTCGGCGTACGACACCAGCGTGAGGTCCCATTCTCTGGCCACCGCCGCGAGGGGCTGTACGTACAGGTTAAAAAGGGATGGACTGAGTGCCGAGCCTTGCGGGACGCCTTGGTCAATTGAGTGAGACCGGGAGGTGAACGGAGGTGCTGAGACACGGAAGGATCTGTCCATCAGGAACGAACGGAACCATTCGAGGGCCAGGTCACTAATCCCTATATCTTCCAGGCGTTTCAACAGGATGTTATGGGAAACCGTGTCAAAGGCTGCGCTGAGATCAAGCAGTATCAGCGCAGCACTTTGACCGGCATCTAATATCTTCCGAAGATGTTCGGTGGTGGATAGAAGGGCAGACTCCGTACCGTGCCCTGGCCTGAACCCGTTCTGGGAAGGGTCCAGGATATTGTTTCGGGCCATATGGTCTGATAGAGCGATGTTAGCATGGGCTTCTGCTAGTTTGGATACCAAGGGAAGCAGTGAGATGGGCCTATGGTTCTCCGGCTTTGTGGGGTCCAAGGTCGGCTTTTTGATAATGGGGGTGACCCATGCTTGTTTCCAGCAAGTAGGAACAGTTGCCGAGGAAAAAGAGAGGTTGAGAAGAGTGGCCAGGGATGGAAGAAAGAAAGTCCAGTGCCTCTAGAAATTGAGCCGGCCTCATGGGATCTGAGGGGGCGCCGGATTTAACCTTTCTGCAAAGTATGAGTAGATCCCCATGGGAGATTTCCGGTAGGCATGAAAGTCTGGTACCTTTAAAGGGAGAATTGGAGGAGCTAATGTAATCGGAAGGGTTCTGTGAGAAGGTGCTATAAATTTTCCTTACCTTTTCAATAAAAAAGGTGGCGAGGTCCTCACACTGCTGTGTGGAGGAGATACACGAGGCAAGATTGCCACAATTTTGCAGCTTTTGAACTAGTTTAAAAATGGTTTTTGTGGGGTTGGAGCTGGAATCAATTTCTTTGGCGTAGAAGGATGCGCGGGACGCGCGTATAGCTTTATGGTATGATTTTAGTTTGGACAGGTAAGAGGCTTTGTCCTTGTCCTTATAATCCTTTCTCCAGTTGCGTTCTGCTACTTTGCATTCCTTTCTTAAGAGTTTCAGACTGTCATTGTACCAGGGGTTAGAGGGGGAGCTACATCCTCTAGTCCATTTGGCTGGTATGAGGGTGTCAAGTCCTTTAATGATCCAGTCCTGAAAAGAGGCATAGGACGTATTAATGTCTTTAGTGGTTACAAAGTTGAGTTCTCTTAGGATAATACAGAGTTCCTTATTTTGGAATTTGTGCCAGGGCCGCTTAAGACAGGAGGGAGGCAGATCATTATTGGGCTGGATGTCAGCCGATATCACAAATTTAATGAGGAAGTGGTCGGTCCAACCCATGGGTTTGGGTGGATCGACTTTGGCCTCCGGGATATTGGTAAAAACAAGGTCAAGAAGGTGGCCAGCAGAGTGCGTAGTGGAGTGGATAAGAGGGATCAGCTGTAAGGCTGTAAAGTCTGCCAGGAGGTTGCTAATGATGGGATCCGAGGGGGAATCAAAGTGGAGATGAAAGTCTCCCAAAATAGTAAAGTTGGCGGAGGTCACAACCAGGGTGTGGGCAGCCACTAGGAGTTCCTCCGTGAATTTAGAAGTGGGCCCCGGGGGTCGGTAGATGAAAAGGCCAGAAAGGGAGAAGTGAGGGCTAGTGGTGATTTTGAAGCGGGCGCACTCACATCCCATGATGTCTTCCTTCATAAAAGAGCAGGAGTATAGCGTTCTGTAAATAACAGCTATGCCACCTCCCCTAGAGTCTCTATTGATGGATATCATAGAGAATCCATCCGGCAGCGTTAGATTAGGAATGCTGGTAAGCTCATCCTTCAGCCAGGTTTCGCACAGAAATAGTATGTCTGGGTTCTCATCGGTCAAAAGAGTGTTGACCTCAGGATGGTGCTTTACCAGAGATCTGACATTGAGCTGAAGAATCGTGAGCGGGGTGTGTTTTAATGTACTGGCTTTGTGTCCGGGTAGGCACGGCCTAGGTGTGACAAATGCACAGGACTTACAATGTAGGCCGGTCTGTCCAATGCAGCCCAGTAGCTTATCGCAGCGTTGGCTCGGGTTTAGTGCAAGGAGGCAGTTTTTATCATAGTGGTGTGCCGTTCGAGTGGTTTGAGCAGGGGGACCGGCAAGAGGCGATGTCTTGGCGATGACGGGCGAAGACGGGCTTGCCTTAGGCGCGCCTTCGGCGCGCAAACGGCGCGCCCGCTGCGCCCGTCCGCTGCTCGTCCGGTGAAAACACATGTTTATCAGGGAGTGAGAAGTAGGCGGTGGCGTGGCCTCGAAGTGGGCGTGGCCTCGTCGCACGCCGTCAATGGCGGCAAGATATTTTTCAAATTCTGCGATACCGCAGCAGCGTTAGCTCCGCTGCGCGGTCGAGTCAAGGGTGAAGTCCTGAAAGATGCCAGGGATTGAAGTAAGTGCAGCAGTTAAAAAACACAGTAATTGTGACACACAATGATTTAAAAAGAGCACACACGAACTCCCGGCTTCCGCCTCAGGAGGAAATATGGATCAACAACGTGACTACAGAGTCTGAATCTTTGATTATAAAGACCTTGAAAACAGTCTGTTTTTGTATTAAACACAACAGCACAGAACGGGACACGGCGTAGGTAAAATAGACGGGCGTACCTTTTGACAAATGTGTGACTAAAAAGGACTCCGCCTTTTCTGTGACCATGACGCTGGTATCCCCTATACCTTAGGGTTGTAAAGACAAATCACTTACTAACAGGTAGAAAAATATGGTAGGACCTAAGTAAGGAATCCACCGTGAACCAACCTTATCAATTCTAATAGAATTAGTTTAGGAATTTTTCACCCATAGTGATTCACATTCCCTGATGTATGCCCCAGCCCTTATGGGATAGTAATAGTGGGCAGAAACATGTTGACAAGTTCTTGGGTGTGAGTCATTAAACTCTAGTACCCAACCCATTTCACTTTTAACTTTACCTAGTGTTCCACTAATAAAGGTAGATTTCCCCAGGGACACTAAGGTATTTTTAGAATATTCATCTGGATCCCCTGTTACATGGTGTTGTCCAGTAAGATTTATGCAAGAACTCCCTCATATTTAATCAGTCTTTGAGGAGGTTCGCCCGGGTGGCATTGTCCTACCAGGGTGCAGAGAGGACTCCTATGATGAAGCATGACACTAATAAGTGAGTGAGGTTTCCTCTTCCACTAAGGATGACTTCTCTGAGGACAGGAATCTAAGGATTTAGCCCTACAAAGTTTGCATATGAACCAGAGCCAATAACTTTGGGACTCTGAGTACATGGTTCTATATATCACTGTCACCGTACATTTACATTATGTTAGATGTTTGTATTAATTCTTACGCAGGATTGGAAGGCTTTGTCCTGTAACACCCTTTTGAGGTCTGTCTCAAACCCTTTCGAAGAGCCTCTATTTTCCCTTCCCCTCTCTTTAACAACTTTGTAATAATCTGCAATGAAAAAATGCCTTAAGTATATGCATCAGTTTGATGATAACAAAAACAACGAGAATCACTTTGACAAACTCATGAATGCAACCTACTAGGAGTAAAATTCATACCTTGCATCATTTTATTGCGATTAATTTTGAACCATCATGTATTTAAGAGTCAATTACTCCTTATGATACTTTGCTCTTGTCCAGAAATAGTAATTGGCTCAAGACGCCAAGACCATCTATTGGGTATCAATTGTTGATTATCAGGTTATTTCTCCAGCAATAAATGATAAATCTGGCCTATTATCCATTGATGTACTGTGGAAGACAGGAATTCTATATATTTTATTCAATCCAAATATAATTCATAACTTGGTCTGGTCTTGTAAAAATTTTAACTGCAGGTCCTTAAAAAAGCTGTATCTTTGTATAATAAAATAGGAAAAAAAATACAGAAAATGCAGGAAAAGTACAGCCCTTGTACAACTGCTCCAGATTGTGCAAACTGGTGTGCAACCAAAGTAGAGCTAGTGAATTATGTGATAAACTCAGAAAAGCAGTATCGTACAACTGGGAAGTATACCGGGCGTACCTTGGTGTCTCTAAATGGAATGTGATGCCAGTCCATACCTGTGAAGAGATAAGGAGAGTCTTAAATCTATTTTTTTTAAGTGCGAAGGATCTTGTACGGATTCAGCAGGGGCCATGGGATTTGTGGGAGCCTAACAACTTACTATAGTCTTGTGGAGAAGCTGGACCAGAAACAAATTTCAAGACAAGGCAATGCCCAGCCCCTCTGTGTAATGGTTGTTGAAATAGAGAGATTGATCCACGAGGTTTCCTATATTGCCAGACTATATTGCAGAGTGGATTTTTCATGATAAATAATGCCTCCTAATTATGTAAATATGTTGATTTGATTTTAGTGGTAATGTTGATGCCTAATATGTAACTGATTTGACGAAGTGTTGAGTTGAATTAGGAGGTCGGCAATCTTAGAGAATGTGAGTTTTATCAATGTTTAAAGGGGATCCTAATACTACACTGAATTTCTTTACTTCATTTTCAATACCTGGAAGTGCATGGATAGGATTTGATGCAAGTATTGCTACATCGTTAGCTTAAGCATCAGTTTCCCCACAGGCACCATTCAGTGTCAAACTGAGGATATAGATATTAAGGTGTTGTATATATGCTTCTAAGTACAGGGTAAATAATTGAGGTGAGAGAGGTGAGAGAGGACAACCTAGACATCTACCTCTCAGAACTGAGAAGCTTTGTAAAACTGCACCCATACAAATTACCTTGGCCGTGAGCGCTTCATATAAGGCATGTACCCACTTGATAATTCTAGGCCCAAAGCTGAAATTACTCAGATTATGCCAGAAGAACTGCCAGGAGGCAGTGATGAATGCCTCTTCGTCATTCAGCAGGATCATCCCAACACCATTCCCCTGAGTTGCAGCTATGTCAAATATGGAGACCACTAAGTCTGGATGCACTGCAGTGTCCTTATGGGGAACCAAACCTTGTTGCATTGAGTCCACCCACTGAACAATCCAGGAGGATATCCTGTTAGCTAGAATTTTAGTTAAAATCTATAGTTCTGAATTAATTAGTGAGATCAAACGATATGAGCCACATGGAGCAGGATCTTTTGTCTTTTTTGAAAAAGACAGCAGTATAGTTTTCCTTCCATGAGGGCGGCATCTTGCACTTATGATCAAAACAGTTTAACTGAATTAAGAGAAGCGGGGACAATATTTTGATAAAAGCTTTATAACATCCAATTGGTATACAATCAGGACCGGAGACTTTGCCTAAGGGAAGGTCCTTAATCGCTTTATTCCATGTATTGTTTCCAACCTTGACTGCCGTGTATTTGTAACACTACAAACATAAAAAGCACCTACCTACCGAACAAATTGTAATTTTTATTACCCTTTTCTTGTTAATTCAAGCCATTATCATGCCAACAAATAATAAATTATATGTTAAATTTAACAGGGCCACCCAAAACATTTGAAATAGGTCTTGCCAGGTCCCCAAAGATCCTGAAGATGCCACTGGGTAGAGAGACAAAGACAGATGTAAAGGCAGATAGAAAAGGACAGCAGTTTAGACAGACAAATAGACTAGAAAGAGGTCAAATAGTGAGAAAGTTCACTTTTCTAGGGGCCCTCGGAGCGAGGGGGGTCGTGGGCAATTGCTTACTTTGCACATGCTTTGAAATGTCTGCTCTTGCCGCAATCGACAATAGCAACAACACAACGAGGTTGATTAGTCACCAGCCTCCTCGTGGCCTACATCCCCCTTCCTCCCAATGTTGCTGCCTTTCCAGGGGTCTCCAACCTTTTCTGTAACAAGAGCTATTCAAGTTCAAGGAAGACCAACCCGAGCTACTAATAGTAGAGATGTAAAAGTGAACACCTCAACCAAGAGTGTCAGCAGTGATCACACCGGTGCATTAGGCTGGGTTTTCAGCAGTAATGTAAAAAAGGCTTTGACAATTTGAACTGAAATATGCCATGGACAGTACATACAAACTATAGCTGCAATCCCCCTGGCACCAAGGTATAAATATAAGTAATAAATCTCTCCAACTCAAATAATTGCTTTAAGCACATTGTGAAAATGCAACTATTTTTCCACAGACATCAGCTTATGAGTTGTGAAAATACACTAATTTTTGTCTTGAATATATGGGCTGGACACAGGAGAGCTACACACAGGTAGCTGGAAAGCTACTGGTAGCTCACGAGCTACTCGTTGGAGTCTGACGACACCTGCTATAGGCAGTAGTCTGTGCATAGACAGGCTCAGCTGAGGAATCCACCTGTCGAACTACAACAAACAGTCACCATTTCAAAACAGGATTATTTCACCCCCTACAAAGCTCGGCAGTTACCCAAGTCAGGCATTAATTCTGAATCAATTTCTAGTTTTCTTTTTCATTCTGGAACTTTCTTTTCTGCATTTATAAATGCAAAAGCAAAACTACCAGTCTAAGAATGCAGAGTAAAACACTAAAAGAGCTAATCATGTCTTTCCCTGGAATACTCAAGAGGTCTGTGTAGGTTAGAAACACACACTTATTACATGGACTGATTCACCAGTCGCAGTGCTTTAAATGGGCCGGTACTCACACATACTGAGTATCGGCACTTCTTAGTTTTATCACTCTGAGTACCGGCACTTCTCTACTGCCGAGCAGAGTACCGGTACTCATGGCACGCTGGTGCTGGCAACCTGTCTCTGACAGCCAAGGCACTTCTGTAGACCTGAGCCAAGCCCCTGCTGAACTATTCAGCGTGGGCTCATTTGCATACCGTCGGGGTGTTCACCATCATGCTGTGTTGCAAACACAGAAATCGAGGCGGCCCAGTGACAGCGCAATTAAGACAGCCGTGGGAGGTAACCAGGTTCAAATGGCTTTAATCCCACCTGATTCTTTCATCAGTGTCTGCTTATGTTTTTCTGCTTGCCTGTGATTGTTTTTGTTTGAGCGAAAAACGAGCGAAAGGGGGAGAGAATAGAGACACTCTTGGAAGGTATATTAAAAGAAATGTGGGGAATGCATTGTGTGTGCAGGTCTGCTTGTTTCTTTCTGTGTCAGAATATATATATAGTATTGTGCCAAGCAACAGCAATTAACAGTATTGATGTTGCAGATATTACAAAACAAGGAAATGTTAAAATATCACTACGTTTGGCTTTCGTTTTGTGTAATGAGTAAACAAACCTGCTTTGTTTATTGAAAGACATATCTCATGTGTTTTGGTATATGTGTCCTGCAAGCAGTTTAGAAGTCAGTAAGTATTGGCATGTCTTCCCCAAGCCCCGCCCCAAGACCCGCCACTCACCACATTTAAATGAGTACCAGCACTATTTTCCCCCATTTAAAGCACTGACCAGTTGTACATTAAAAAAAGCAGTCAGCAAAGGGATTCTGTAACCTCATAAGCCTTAATGTCTTTAGCATCAATATGGTAAAGAAACCCCTCAGTGTATTGCAATATTATAATGTGGAGTTGAGGTTACATTCTCCAATATATATATATACAATTCAGAATGGGTCTCCGGTCTGTTCTCTAGAAAGAACGAACTCAGATAAGAGCACCGCTTTAGAAATAGGTTAATTAAATTAACCGTGTATTTGTTCAAACAGATGTAAGATTGAAAATGTAAGATTCGTTTTATTAAGTTATATGTGTAAGATTCGTTTTATTAAGTTATATGTGCTATGAAACAAACTTTGATATGTATTAATGTTTGTCACGCCTGCTGAAGAGGTGATGCTGCTTCCAATTCGCACTTCAGGCACTGGAAAAAAGTTTCAAAGTCTATTATATACATTATGTATTTCAATAAAATGTTGGTTCACTTTTTAATGTATTATTTGTTATGGTTCTTGGAACCTGAAAGAAAATTAATTGAGAATGTGTACAACACAAAAGAACATAGTGTATGTACTCGGAACAAGACATTGCAACCATTGGACAATCTAAAATTGTTTACATATCACATAAGAATACTACCATGTTTTTTTTCTTTTTCTGCAGGTTGAGATGCATCTTTAAAAAGGAAAAAAGGTCTTTTATTTGCAAACAAAGGATCATGGGAGATGGCACTAGGAAACATACCCCAAAACGAGTACAGCACTTATATGAAAACAACATGAGGACTACTGAACAAACATGTTTCATATATATTTTTTTTTATTCGTCACTCTTACTCACATTGTGTGGTAACAACATTGTAAGTAGATATCATTTAAAAGGACCAAATATCCACCATTTAAAACAAGCTGGAAAACAGCTTTTCTTTTGCCCAATATAAGATGGCCGCTCTTAGTTACAGGTGCAGTAGTAGGAGGAGATTTCATTATTCCATGTGTCAAACAGCCCGTTCTTATAGTCTTTCAGTTGGTAGTAGACTCCAGAAGAAAATTTCCTATTTTCTCCTGACTTTGGGAAGTTGCTCCACACCCTGATGTCGCAGCGGGGGCTGACCACCATGGAGGAGATCCTGTCGTTCCATAAGAGTGGCATGAAGGGAACGTCGTCGCCATTCATTGCATCGAGGTACTTGCCCCCACATGATTGCTCGAAGATGTAGTGGCTGTCTTCAAACATTCGGGCGCAGATCTTGTTCCCGCTTTCATCCTTCAGCTCGTTTGGCGCAGGGCACTGGGCAGCCATGACACCGATGAAGATCTGGAGGACCAACAGCTCCAGGAGAAGCCTCATCTTGAACTTCAGAGACAAAGCCTTGAGAAACTGTTCTGTTAATGCTGTTCTATTTGTCACGAGGGTCAGGACTTATATTCCATAAGAAGGATTGCTTCTCACCAATCAGGACACCTGTTCATAAAAAAATGCAAAATGGAAAATTAACCTTGTGGACGTCGAAGGTATTTTTTCCAATGCATATTATTTCTGGGAACCATAAACCTGCAGTTGAGGTGGCAAACAAACAGAACTGAAATAGGCTGACAGAATACCAAAAGGCCCCAGTTCCCTATCGATCCTTTCAAGGTTGCTTTGCGTTGAACCTCGTAAAATCTGTCCAAATACACACAGCCTTTCATAGTATATTATGCTGAAACATCTCTCAGGGGTTAACACTTTTATGGTGGCTTGACTTTTAGGTTTGAAAAGTGCGTCTGGGCGTGAAATAAAAATTCCGTTAGTCTGACTGAAAACTATTTAAATATCACGTACTGCCGCATATGACACAAATAAAGCATGCCTGGGGTTTAACTAAACTGAACAAAACACAATTAGGACATGCTATTCCATAAATCCGGGCTGACCAAACTAAAGTACCATAAAGCCCCACTGCTTGACGTTTCAAGACCTGGTTTCTAACTCCAGAGGCCGTAAACTAACCGAAAAGTATTGGATTAGAAGAAAAGTAAGTATTGTATTGTATTGTATTGTAATTACATTTATATAGTGCTTACTACCCCTGACGAGGCGTCAAAGCACTTTTTCGGCAAGTAGCACGCTACTCCAGAACACAAGCAGGATTAGTGTTGAATTAGTATAGTGAAATATGAAAGTAATTTGAGTGGTGGATAAGTTAGTCGGTTATTTGGATTCAGAATGATAGCGGAGGGATAGAAGAGGGGAAAAGGTTTACATTTATATACCGCTTGTTACCCCTGATGGGGTGTTTTAGTGCTTTTTTTGGCAAGTAGCATGCTAGTCCGGAACCCATAAAGGATTAGTGGTGAATTAGTTTAGTGAAATTTGAGTGGTGCAGAGTTAACTGTTTAAAGTAAAAGTACTGGATCGGAGAGTGAATAAAAAAAATATGCTTCCGTTTTGGTGGCCAACCGGTGTAATCTATTTACACCCATTTACTGCTTGGTTTCCAATGCTAACTTTGTTACATCAAGCGTGCATTTATTGGGGACAAAAAGCCTAAAGCTGGTTTGCCCATTTCCACCCAGGCTTCGGGTTTCTTCATATCTAAGCCGTTTTTACTTTAAGTTCTCGCTCTAGTGCGAATATTAGACAGCAATTTAGACTAGACTTTACCCCAAATCTACACCTTGCCTCTTCAGCTGACCCACTAGCTTTCACATTTTACCGCTCATGGGCCATTATATGGGGTGGTTATAAAACCTGAAACACAATACGGCCTAGCAAAATTTCATTGTCAATGACCACTCCCCAAAAGTCATGGCAAAGTTTACTGTCAGGCCTGATTTCAAGTGTGGCTACGTGCAGTGCTTTAACTCGTATGGGAAAAGTGGGTGTTTGTGGCGGGGAGGGGGTGTCTAAAAACGGCATGTAATTTAGGGCTTGGCTTAAACACATTAACTGCATCTCTCTGATTCCCATAGTGTGCCTCCCAGCCAGTATATGTTGGTGCCTCTCAGCTTTCTGTTATTGCATCTTGATGTACAACACACATTCACAAAAAAATATAAAAACATCTGTAAAATAGTTAACACTCTTATGGAATGTAAGAGGAAGACTAAATAAAAATATATGAAATATAACCAGGAACCACGTGGCTGA
This sequence comes from Triturus cristatus, assembly GCF_964204655.1. NCBI lineage: Eukaryota > Metazoa > Chordata > Amphibia > Caudata > Salamandridae > Triturus > Triturus cristatus. The sequence continues at coordinate 589,675,785 of NC_140592.1, read as the reverse complement.
TACGGACTACCCACACTTTTTCACATTCGTTGTTGACAAATCAATCCCTGTTTGTTTGCCAGTAAAGTTACTGACATGGATAAAGGGCCCGATAGAGGTCCGTTTTCAATTACTGCCCTGTCTGAGACCCGGTAGGAGCCAGCCTGCATTAAGCCATGGCTGCGTATTTCAGACTTCAAAACACAAGTGCAAGAACTACAGCCAATCAATGCGAAGTAAATAAGCATTGGCATAGCCAATAGGTCTTGCTTTTGGGACCTTATAAGTATTTCGTTTTGAAGCACAATATCCTTGGTGCAACAACATCAGCTGTTGCATGGCTAAACCTTGTACCTTATAAGTGTACTTATAAGTTCTCAAAAGCGAGACCTATTGGCAATGACAATGCTTGTTTTAAATGGATTGTCTCTCTGCCGGTTTATGTTATGTAGGCCTGTATAATGCTCTCTTGTAGCCTTAACTGATGGAATGAGCTTTGCATGTGTTGGTTAAACTGTTGCGCTTTCAAACATTTTGATACGTGTGGGATAATGGGCTGCAGATCGCTCAATTAATTTTAAGATATTTTAATTTATATACCATTTTATATTTGTTTTAGGTTGGTGTTCTGCGTTTGCTGTATTAATTTAATTATTTGCTATTAATTGTAGATTTTTATGATATTTGTAATTGCTTATGTCAATGAATTGAATAATGTGCAATATTTCTGTAAGAATGCATTTCTTGGAAATAAAGAGTCTGATCTGATTATACATGTGTGCATTCATATATAGCAAACATATATTCCTGTTCTGCTGAGGCCACCCTCTTCACTGACTATAAAGATGGTTCTATATTTTGAATGAGGCCATACAAATTGCACAGAAAGGTATACTTTGCAAAAGTCTATGAAATTTGTTGCAGCTTCACAAAAGCTTGCAATCTTTGTCACGTCACTATGAAAATCATGAAATTTGGAGAAATATATGTCATCAGCAAGTCCCGTAGTGGTTGCAGGCAGCAAAGAAGGCACATACCAGGCTACGTGCAAGTAGCAGCTTTATAGGCAGGTAACTGAGTTGCATTACGTTAGGAGTCACAAGATGCGTGTGTTTTACGGTGAACATGAAATATAATGACAGCGCAAACTGATTAACTGTATTTTTGCTGCAGAGCATGACATGCACAATCATGACAATTTCCCAAATCGTGGATAGATATCCAATGCCGAAACGGGAGAGGTTCCGAGGAGAGTGAAAGAAGTAAATAAATGAGAGTGGCGGCACAGTGGGGGAATAAAAATGTGAAGGAGACGCGTGAACTAGCCTATGTTCGCATTAAAGTCTGACGAGCGTGGGAGCTAGACGCCATAAAGACGGTGAGATGCGAGTGCGATCTCAACGAAAGATAGGGCTTATGGCCTAATCACAGAGCAGTGCTGGTTAAGGGAATCCCATAGGTAAAGCACAGTGGCTTGCATGGACAGGCTGACGTGCAATGTAACCCCACAAACTCGTCCCAACTGTATGTAGTCCAAACGGAAACCCCAACAGTAGACGGGGCAACTAGTGTGAAAACAGCTAAGCAGGGGTGAAAAAGTTAATATAACTGGACGCTAATTGTAACAAATTAAAGAATTAAATAATTAAATATAAAACTGGCACTGTGCAACAAGTTACCCTATAGTGAAAAAGATCTAAGAGTGCTTAATGGTGTCACGTTATATACAGTGATTATATGCCAAATGCGACGAAAAGAAACACACAACAAGCACCAGAAAATGTCTACCGTCTGAGGCGGCACTGGCTTAGTCGGAAGTGAATTGCTCCTTGAAGAATTCACATCAGATGCTTCCAAAGTTAAGAATAACAATCTAACGAGGAGGGAGGGGGAGGAGGGAGGGGGAGAAGGGAGTGGGGAGAAGGGAGGGGGGTAGTGAGAGCAGACAGCAAGGGGGTGGAGGAAGCTTAATGAGCCATGACAGAAAGGCAGATGGCGGCTGCGGGCGGCTGCGGGCATGCACGCTCACGTGCACTCAAGCTTTAGGCCACCAAAAGCCTCTGGTGGCACTTTTAAAAGCCACTTACTAAATGTCTCGAAGAGACAGCAAGCACTGTCTCAGGTGAGACCTAAAAAGGACAGGGAGCTCGAAAGTGATGGCACAACGTTAGCACATTTTTATTATTTCGGGCCGGACATCAAATCAAGTTTCACAGAATGAAATCATGAAGTATAGGTACAGGCTTTCTGCTGCGGAACTCACAAAGGATAGCGGACTTTTTAAAGAGACAAACACTTCTGACAGAGTTGCCACATTCACATGCCAAAAGACTTCCTGACCACAGAAACAAGTCATCTGCTATTTTCTATCCTTCATGTTCGGCTGAAGGGTTTAACATCGGTATATCATTTTGAAATGGAAACCTATAAAAATATTGCATCCACAATATCGACTACAACTATATTATTAAAGGAAGCGTATATAGAGGATACAGATTACTATTCTTCATTAAATGTAAATACCTTGACGGTATAGTGGTAGTTGAGATTGTGGAGCAATAGATTTGCAGGTCGATATTTCGCCCACAATATTTACAACCCTCCCACATTACCTAGTAATGCACACTGTGACTCCAGCCCATAAATCGTGTGAAGCTAAATAGGGTTATTAATTGCCTCCAGCTAGTAAGTGGTACATTACCCAGTTTATTGGTTTACGGAGAACAGGCTAGCCAAAGAAGCAGGTTAGAATGCAGCCTGTAACTACAAGCGTATGCGTACCGTCTTTTTCACAACACACTACAAGGAAGTGGTGGAGTGACATCTATGTTTCGTGTGGATTATGGTCCAACTATGCTGCAGTTTCCCGATGCTGCAGGGAAGCCTTTTTAGGTCTCGCCTGGCTATCGCGTAAGCGATCGCTCAGCGAGACTTATGTAGGGGCTTCAGAAAATGCTCCCAAAGGCTTCCCAGGCGGATCGGGTGGCGGTTACGCGCACAACCATGCGCATTCCAATTGCCACCAGCTACTTCCTGCGCGTGCGCCGCCTCATGCATTCAGAGAGATTTAGTAAGGGGCACAAGACCTTAGGAATGCGGTTCATGGCCAGTGCATGTGAGGCATTCAAGCACGAAGCTGGCATCTGGCATCGGACTTGAAAGCAGCAGACTGCTTTCGCCAGCGCGCGCTCGGCCTCACTTCCTGCATCCCCTCTTACAACAATTAACTTTCGTTATAACTCACACCCCATTATGCTCGTTCCCTCCCACCCTTCCTTTGATGTCCGCTTTTCTTGTTGTTTACAAACCACGCCACACACTGCTGCACGCCACACACTGCTGCACGCCACACACTGCTGCACACCGCACACTGCTGCACGCCGCACACTACCGCAAGCCACACACTGCTGCGCACACTGCTGCATTACACACTGCTGCACGCCGCACACTGCTGCACGCTGCACACTGCTGCACACCTCACACTGCTACACGAAACACTGCTGCACGCCTCACACTGCTGCACGCCACACACTGCTGCACACCTGACACTGCTGCACGCCGCACACTGCTGCACGCCACACACTGCTGCATGCCACACACTGCTGCACGCCACACACTGCCGCATGCCGCTGCACGCCACACACTGCTGCACGCCACACACTGCTGCACGCCGCACACTGCTGCACGCCGCACACTGCTGCACACTGCTGCCTGCCGCACACTGCTGCACGCCGCACACTGTTGCACGCCGCACACTGCTGCACGCCACACACTGCTGCACGCCGCACAATGCTACACGAAACACTGCTGTACGCCACACACTGCTGCACGACACACACTGCGGCTCGCCACACACTGCTGCACACTGCTGCATTACTCACTGCTGCATGCTGAACGACACTGCTGCACGCAGCACATTGCTGCACGCCGCACACTGCTGCACACCGCTGCACGCCACACAGTGCTGCATGCCGCACAATGCTACACAAAACACTGCTGCACGCCGTACACTGCTGCATGCCACACACTGCTGCATGCCGCACACTGCTGCACGCCGCACACTGCTGCACGCCGCACACTACTGCACGCCACACACTGCTGCACGCCATACACTGCTGCACGCCACACACTGCTGCACGCCGCACACTGCTGCACGCCGCACAATGCTGCATGCCGCACACTGCTGCATGCCGCACACTGCTCCACGCCGCACACTGCTACACGAAACACTGCTGCATGCCACACACTGCTGCACGCCACACACTGCTGCACACCACACACTGCTGCACGCCACACTGCTGCACGCCACACTGCTGCACGCCGCACAATGCTGCACGGCAAACACTGCTGCACGCCGCACACTGCTGCACGCCACACACTGCTGCATTACTCACTGCTGCATGCTGCACGACACTGCTGCACGCAGCACATTGCTGCACGCTGCACACTGCTGCACGCCGCAAACTGATGCATGCCGCACACTGCTGCATGCCACACTGCTGCACACCTCACACTGCTGCACGCCACACTGCTGCACACCTCATACTGCTGCACGCCTCACACTGCTGCACGCCTCACACTGCTGCATGCCGCACACTGCTTCACGCCGCACACTGCTGCACGCCACACACTGCTGCATGCCGCTGCATGCCACACACTGCTGCACGCCGCACACTACTGCACGCCACACACTGCTGCACGCCACAGTGCTGCATGCCTCACACTGCTACACGAAACACTGCTGCACGACACACACTGCACACCTCATACTGCTGCACGCCTCACACTGCTGCACGCCTCACACTGCTGCATGCCGCACACTGCTTCACGCCGCACACTGCTGCACGCCACACACTGCTGCATGCCGCTGCACGCCACACACTGCTGCACGCCGCACACTACTGCATGCCGCACACTGCTGCACGCCACAGTGCTGCATGCCTCACACTGCTACACGAAACACTGCTGCACGACACACACTGCAGCACGCCGCTGCACGCCACACACTGCTGCACGCCGCACACTGCTGCACGCCGCACACTGCTGCATGCCGCTGCACGCCACACACTGCTGCACGCCACACACTGCTGCACGCCACACACAGCTGCACGCAGAACACTGCTGCACGCCGCACACTGCTGCACGCCTCACACTGCTGCACGCCGCACACTGCTGCACGCCGCACACTGCTGCACGCCGCACACTGCTGCACGCCACACTGCTGCACGCCACACACTGCTGCACGCCGCACACTGCTGCATGCCGCACACTGCTGCACGCCGCACACTGCTGCACGCCGCACACTGCTGCACGCCGCACACTGCTGCACACCACACACTGCTGCACGCCACACACTGCTGCACGCCGCACAATGCTACACGAAACACTGCTGCACGCCACACACTGATGCACGACACACACTGCTGCACGCCGCACACTGCTGTACGCCACACAGTGCTGCTTGCCTCACACTGCTACACGAAACACTGCTGCACGCCCCACACTGCTGCACGCCGCACACTGCTGCATGCCACACAATGCTGCACGCCACACACTGCTGCACACCACACTGCTGCACGCCACACACTGCTGCACGTTGCACACTGCTGCATGCCGCACACTACTGCACGCCGCACACTGCTGCACTCCACACACTGCTTTTATGCGAGTTTATGCTAATGACATTGTAAATGACAATGCCTTTTATTTGTTTTAAAACCAAAACATAAATAAAAGGCATTGTAATTTTACAATGCCAACGCTCAAACTCTTATAAATGCGAGACCTATTGCATTGCAAATGCTTGTTAGGTATGTTGTTAGCTGAGACCTTTGATTTAAAACAATATATGTACAGTATACTTATTTTAATGGGTTTTCAGCCAGCTTTTTTCATCTATTGATCTGATGGTGCGTCATTCACATTTTGCTTCCACCCACTACAGCATACAGCATGAGGCCACTGAATATCTTCACTTTGAGTGACTGCATTTTGCTCTTTCACAAGGGGCACATCCACACACAAGCATGGTCTCTGCTGTGCCAACAGTTTTGGTTTTAATTAATTTTTTTAGATGGTGCCTTTGTGTTAGAGTCTGATGTGATACCAGGACGCTTTATACCAGATGTCAGCACAGGCCACATTCCACATTTTATCAGTTGTTGCTAATGCTGTTGTAAATTCCTTTTAGGAATGTCCTTTATTTACCTGACTTTCTCATATAAACAAAGGACACTCCAAAAAGAATTACATAACATAACATGTTGCGTTCATTTAAAACTGTTCTTTATTAAGTTATCAAACCCTTCAATATAATACATTTGAATTCATCAGCAATTCAGATCACGTTTATTCTGGACTCCATTTCACCAATGATTCTTTAATAAACTTTACCCAGTAAGAAAACTAGCCTTTATCTTGTTTAATGTGTAGCACTTGCAACACTTTTTTTAAAAAAAAATCCTTCTTTCCTTTGTTCTTTCCTTCTTTCTTGCTTTATTTCATTTCGATTTCCTTCTTTCTTTCTTTTTTTCTTTCTTTTATTCATTCCTTCTTTCTTTCCTTTTTTCTTACATTTCTTTTTCCTTGCTTTCCTTTTTGCTTTCATTCCTCATTTTTTTATTTGATTTTCTTTCACTATTTTATTACTTCTTTCTTTGTTTGTTTCTTTTTTCTTTCATTCCTTCTTTCCTTCATTCTTGTTTTTTTCCTGTCTTCTTTCGTTTCATGTTTCGTTCTTTGTTGTTTTCATTCCTTCTTTCTTGCTTTCCTTCTTTCTTTCTTGCTCCCTTGCTTTCCCTTCTTCTCTCTGACTTTTCTTTCCCTTCCTTGTTTTCTTCCTCTATTTGTTTTCCTAAATCATTTATTTGTTTTCTTTCTTACTTTCATTTCTTATTTCCATCTTTATTGCTGTCTCTCTATCCTTAATTCTTTATTTGTTACTTTCTTTCCTTCTAGCCTTTCTTTCTTTTCTTATTAATTCCTTTCCTTCCTTTTCTTCTTTCTCTAAGGTAAGAGGCTGGCAGGCACTGGAATAACGATTGGCTTTTTTTAGGCCTGTGTTAGCTAAGACCTTTTGATTTTACTAAAAGTATTTATATGATATAGTTACTTGCATGCATCAAGGAGCAACATGTCATTCCACTTCAGCCACTGGCTGACTTGACTATGAGTTGTGGCATGCTGCTCTTTTACAAGGAGCACATCCACACACAAGGTAGTTACCTTCAGTTCCAATATAATGGCAATGTGTCTTTTTTTGTAGACCAAAAACATTTTTGGCTTTGGTCAATATTTGTATTAGATTGGCAAATGCCTGGCAGCTTTCCAAACAATAACGCTTTGCAAAAGCTATGACAAAACAAAACAACAATTGCCAAAAGGCTGGCGGATGGCACCCGATCTATTGGCTTTGTCAATGCTTGTTTAAAAGTGCAATTATAAGTTGTGCTAGTGAACCACCTGCTGCAATACATGCAACAACTCTGTGAGTAAAAGAGGGAAATAAAATTAAGTCAAGTTTAAGTGTTTCGTGCATCTGAAGAGTACTCTGGAAAATTTGGGAAAGTGAAGCAAGTTGCCAACTCTGGTGGTGCCTGGGTGCTATACCACATACAGGGGAAACAAACATTAACTGGACACTGTGAGATGCTGTGCAGCTAGGGGCGTGTGTGGAACGCACACATGAATCTAGCCTGGGCACTGGAATTAGAACCTGTGAGGGACTGGGCACGTATCACAGTGCCTGTGTTTGCCCTCATTGTCCAGGTCTATACGTATTCACAAAAAACTGTTTGTCTTCCCTGCTCATTTTAGCAACAAGTGGGTGCAGTGTGTCTGTACCTGTGTAGGTTACAGATTTACTTTGGACTACACGCCCAGCTTTTCTTCCGGATATGATGTTGCACAGGAAACTGAACTCTTAATTTTCTATCACATTTTAATCATTGCGTATATTGTAATTGTAATTGTAACTGGGTTTTATATCGCGCCAACTCACCAACAGGTCTCAAAGCGCTACTGACCAAGTACAGAACAAAGATGGAAAGAGGAAGTATGGGTCTCAGGTCTAACAATTGCCTACAGAAGCGGGAATGCGTCTTTGAAGAGTAAGGTCTTCAAAGACTTCCGAAAGCGGAGAAGGTTGGGCTCTCTCCGAAGCACCTCCGGTAGCTTATTCCAACTGATGGGGGCCTGCACTGAGAAGGATCTGCCTCCTTTAGTTGTTAGCTTGAAGCGTGGTTGAGACAGTAAGAAAGATCCAGACGATCGCAAGATACGTTTAGGTTCGTAGAGTTCAAGCCTTTCTTTTATATAAGCTGGCGCCTGTCCGTGGATTGCTTTGTGGCAGATACACATGCTTTTGAACTCCACTCTCTGCACCACGGGCAGCCAATGTAATCGGTGGAGCAGGGGGGAAGCATGGGTCCTCCTCGGCACTCCAAAGATCAGGCGTGCTGCATCGTTTAGAATGACCTGAAGACGGTTGATGGAATTCTTTGGAAGGCCGAGATACAGCGCGTTTCCATAGTCTATTCGAGACACTATTGTGGCTGAGACAATGGTTTGCAGCATTTTCCTCGAGAGCAGGGGGGCGAGTTTACGTAATTGCCTGATCAGGTTAGTACAGCAGCTAACTACAGCGGAGACTTGATTGACCATTGAGAGTTCCTGATCGATTTTCATCCCAAGACTCTTGACATTGGGGCATGGTTTTGGAGTAGGGCCTAGTTCTTGTGGCCAGAACAAATCGCTCCAGGGGGAGACAGAAGTCGAGATGACAAGGACTTCCGTTTTATCCGGATTGATCTTCAACAAGTTAGATGACATCCAGTTCACTGTAAAACGTAGGATGTCTTGAGCCACTGATTGTGCCGATGGTGTATTATCGATACTCAGCAATAGCTGAGTGTCGTCGGCATAGTTAAATACTTTACACTTCATGTTTGCCAGTGACTCTATCAGTGGTTGCAAGTAGAGGTTGAATAAAAGTGGCGAGAGTGCTGACCCCTGTGGGACCCCACAGACTAACATGCCCACCTCTGAGACCTGGTCTGCCAACTGGATCTTCTGTGTCCTTCTTGTTAAGAAGGCTGTGAGCCATTTAAGAGCCTGCCCTCCTATCCCGAACCCAGCCAGTCTGTCCAAGAGCAGTGCATGGCTGACAGTATCGAACGCTGCTGAAAGATCTAATAATATCAGCGCGCTTGGCCTTTTACTGTCAGCCATGCATCTTAGCTCATCCAGTACCGACAGCATTACTAGTTCCGTGCTATGGTGGGCACGGAAACCAGCTTGCCGCTCCTGGAGAAGATGGTGAGATTCCAGGAGGGCTGACAGGGACTTGAGTACGTGCTGTTCCAGTACCTTTGACAGGAATGGCAGCTGGGAAATTGGCCTATAGTTCTTCAGGCTAGTTGGGTCGGCTCCAGGCTTTTTTATCAAAGGTCTGACACATGCCTCTTTGAAGGTAGATGGCAAACATCCAGTGACTAATGAGATGTTTAAAAGGTCTAGGATCTGGTCTTCTAGAAGCGGTATTGCCATCCGAAAGATGTCAGGCGGGCAGGGGTCAGCGGGGGAGCCAGATTTGGTAGACACTACGAGTTTCCTCAGAGTGCTAGAGTCAATGTGGGGAAAACTGGTAAAAGTTGGAGTAGGAGAGTCTGGGAGGGGCGATTGTTCGATATAGGGGACTGGGTTGTTCGTCTTGATGTCGGACAAGATAGTCGCTACCTTTCCCAGGAAATATCCTTGAAAGGTATCGCAATCGATCGTGATATCTGTCTTTTCCTCTTTCTTACTTAACTCTTTCAATATTTGAAAGGTCTCTCTCTGTATGTTTGTGGCGTTATTGATACGCGTCTCGTAATACTCCTTCTTGGCTGATGTAATAAGCTTTTTATATGCTTGGAACGACGTTCGATATGATTCCCTATCGGTAGCCCTTTTAGATTTCCTCCAGCATCTTTCGAGGTAGCGGAGCTTTCTCTTTTGTTCGCGTAGACCTTCAGTAAACCAGGGGGCTCCTTTCTCTACACCTTTTATTTTTTGTGCCTTTTCGGGAGCTAACTCATCAATAGATTGCCTAAGGATGGTTGTTATCAAATTGTACTTGGAGTCTAGATCAGTACTATCAGCAGGGAATATAGAGTTCTGTATGTACTTGGGCATGGTTTTGGTTAGGGTCTCAACATTCACCTTTTTCCATTGGCGCACTTTTTTGGTTTTTAACGGTAGTTTAGCCTGGCAGATGTCTTGCAGTAGGTCATATGAGATAAGGTAGTGGTCTGACCAGAGACAAGGTGAGATGCTGGTAATGACCGCTGTTGGGGTTGAAGACCAAATAAGATCTAGGATATGGCCTTTTATGTGGGTTGGAACTTCCACAAGTTGTGTCAGTCCAAGGGTGGTCATGATGGTCTGTAATTTCTGGGCTGACAGTTCTTGATTACTTTTATCCCAGTGGATGTTAAAATCGCCAGTTACCAAGATGTTTTTATAGCGTGTGCAAAGATCTGATATAATTGGATGGAAGAGATCATTGAACCCAGGAGTACTTTGGGGTGGACAATATACTGTTAAGATAATGAGACAGGAGTTGTTCATGGTAATTTTGATACCCAGTAGATCGACAGTATTTGTGGTCTCGGCTAAGATCTTTGTTACCATAAATTGTTTTTTAAAGATCGTTGCTACCCCGCCACCCCGAGTCCCCTCTGGTCGATTGTGCCAGACCATATCATACCCGCTGGGAAGGGCGGCGATGATATCCGGGGAAGAGGCGTCGCTCAGCCACGTTTCGGTAAGTGTCAGGATATCAATGGTCTCATCCTGTAGCAGGGTAAAGATCTCTAAATGATGTTTCTGCAGTGACCTGGTATTAAGGGTAGCCAGTTTCACAGGACCTAAGAGGCTTTGGTGCTTACAACTAGAGCTGTGTAGGATGTTGAGTTCCTGGAGTATAACACCTACACTAGGGGGTAAGTTATACCTTTCGGAATTCAGTCCTAGGAGGTCCGCTGAGGTATAACAGGAGCGTGTGCCAGAGTCCCTGAGCCCTGTGCCCGAACGTGCGCGGACGAGCGCAGACGGGCAGGACTCTGGCACGACTCCGGCGCAGATCCGGCGCGCCCGCTGATCGCGTCCGCTGCGCGGAGTCATCCCTGCCCGTTTTTATAGTGCTCTCAATGGCGTCCCCAACCCAGCCCAACCCAAGATGGCCGCCAAAAACCGGCGCCCGGTGCTCTCAGCCGAGAGCAGGACCGGCACAGCAGGACAGGTAAGAGTAGACTTCTGGGTGCTGCTGGGCACTGGGGGGTCTCAGCACACCTCTAAGATCAGGTGTGGGGCAAAAACGAGTACAAATACAAACACAATAAAAACGAGTTACAAGCGATTTAAAAACACAGGGACAGACAGGAGACCTCCCGGCTTCCGCCTCAGGAGGGAAAAAGGTGCGTGCAGTGTCAGAATAGGCGATTACCTGCACCAGGCACCTTTTATAGTGCTCTCAATGGCGTCCCCAACCCAGCCCAACCCAAGATGGCCGCCAAAAACCGGCGCCCGGTGCTCTCAGCCGAGAGCAGGACCGGCACAGCAGGACAGGTAAGAGTAGACTTCTGGGTGCTGCTGGGCACTGGGGGGTCTCAGCACACCTCTAAGATCAGGTGTGGGGCAAAAACGAGTACAAATACAAACACAATAAAAACGAGTTACAAGCGATTTAAAAACACAGGGACAGACAGGAGACCTCCCGGCTTCCGCCTCAGGAGGGAAAAAGGTGCGTGCAGTGTCAGAATAGGCGATTACCTGCACCAGGCACCTTTTATAGTGCTCTCAATGGCGTCCCCAACCCAGCCCAACCCAAGATGGCCGCCAAAAACCGGCGCCCGGTGCTCTCAGCCGAGAGCAGGACCGGCACAGCAGGACAGGTAAGAGTAGACTTCTGGGTGCTGCTGGGCACTGGGGGGTCTCAGCACACCTCTAAGATCAGGTGTGGGGCAAAAACGAGTACAAATACAAACACAATAAAAACGAGTTACAAGCGATTTAAAAACACAGGGACAGACAGGAGACCTCCCGGCTTCCGCCTCAGGAGGGAAAAAGTTGCGTGCAGTGTCAGAATAGGCGATTACCTGCACCAGGCACCTTTTATAGTGCTCTCAATGGCGTCCCCAACCCAGCCCAACCCAAGATGGCCGCCAAAAACCGGCGCCCGGTGCTCTCAGCCGAGAGCAGGACCGGCACAGCAGGACAGGTAAGAGTAGACTTCTGGGTGCTGCTGGGCACTGGGGGGTCTCAGCACACCTCTAAGATCAGGTGTGGGGCAAAAACGAGTACAAATACAAACACAATAAAAACAAGTTACAAGCGATTTAAAAACACAGGGACAGACAGGAGACCTCCCGGCTTCCGCCTCAGGAGGGAAAAAGGTGCGTGCAGTGTCAGAATAGAATATACCAAAGCAGCATGCGCAGAGCAGCATGCCGTTGTTTGAGTAGCATTCAGGGGGGAGAGTTACGGAGTGGGTTTCATTGGCTTCTGGTGCAACATTTTTGTTCATCAGTATTAGAAGTGAGAGGCAATGGTGTATATTCGAAATATGGCCTTTTTGGTATTGTTATGTTTTTAAAGAATTCACTTTTCGCAACGTGTAAGGAAAAAGAGGGCGTCACGTTATTATCTCTTTCCTATGTTAAAATGTGAGCCAGCGCATAGAGTTTAAGAAGAGAGTGGTGCGCCATGGAACATTAGTTTCATATCCTGCACAGAGCCACGCTTCTGTGCGTGTGTAAATGTGCGTTTGTTAAGAACTACATACTCGCCGCAATTTGTGAGGAACCAAATGTGCACAAAAACATATTAATAATGAGTGGCTATTTTTCACATCTGTGAGTACATGATTGGAGATTGAGCAGCAGCAGTAGAATGCATTTGATCCACCTTCTGAAGTACAGGATGTAATCCTGGTGGTCAAGTGTCCTTCTACAAAATCTGTTTATGTCAGATGATGGGACAAGATTGTGGCTTTCTGTGGCACCCTAGCACAGGCATAATGGAGGCCAAACTGTAGTATATGTTGGGCTCTTCTCTGTCTGGCCTACCAAGACTTACAGTAGGTGCTATAAAAAGTTATCTGTCTGCATTTCAACCGTTTGCATTTACCTGAGTGTCAGGAGTTGGAGAGGACGACTAGGAATCGGTTTGAAGGGGAACACAACAGGTAGGTCAAAACCAAATTAAGGTCCCATTGGGGTCGTTAGACCTGTTATCCTAGGGTGGTCTTTCCTCAAACTCTTTACCTGTTTACCTCCTCTTTTTGCTGTATCTTTTTGCTGGCATTAGGTCTCTTAGCACTTTACCACTGCTAACCAGTGCTAAAGTGCACATGCTTCTCCCCTAAACTTGGTGACACTGGTGCATACCCAGTTGGCATATTTAGTTTCCTTATAAGTCCCTTGTAAAGTGCTATATCATATACCCAGGTCCTGTAATCTAAATGCTACTAGTGGGCCTTCAGCACTGGTTGTGCCACCCACACAAGTAGTCTTCCAAACCTGTCTCAGGCCTGCTATTGCAAGGCCTGTGTGCAGTTTACTGCCACTTCGAGATGGCATTTAAAATCACTTACCAAGACTGAAACTCCCCTTTCATTAAGCATAAGTCACCCATAAGTAGGCCCTAGGTAGCCCTAAGGGCAGGGTGCTGTGTACCTAAAAGGCAGGACATGCACTTTTAAGTTTTAAAAGTCCTGGTAGTGGCAAACAGCTCAATTCGTTTTTCACTACTGTGAGGCCTACTCCTCTCATAGGCTAGCGTTAGGATTTCCTTGAAACACTTTTAAGCTCTAATTTCGGATTAGAAAGGAGTAGCTGTATCATGTTTCTTATCTTTGAAATGGTAATGATAAATACACTTTACTGGTAAAGTTGGATTTAACATTACTGTTTTAGAAATACCACTTTTAGAAAGTGTTGTAAACAATAGAGGGTTATGGCCCTAATCAGCAAGGCTAGGCCAATTTCTCAATCCTATAACAACTACACAATTGCCAGTACTGATATCCACTATATTAATTATTTTTAACAATCACACGTAACACTCATAGTGACTGAAAAAACAAATTTTTAATTTTTTGTTTTGTAAAAAATTCAATTTTGTCAAAGCTTTAGAAATTAATTTTTGTAATCCAATGATCAATAGAACAATATCACAAAAGACCACTTACCACATAAAACATTACTCAGGACTCACATGTATGATAATACAATGAACATCACATTGCACAAAGAACAATAATCAATTAATACAAGTGCAAGCTCGGGTTCCCTATTTAGTAGAACACAACTAAAGAAACATTTATAGAATTAAAAGAAAGAAAAGAAAAAGAAAGAAACCCAGAAAAGGGGGTTGGAAAAGTGTTTCTAAGAACCCAAAGTCTTGAGATTTCAAGAATACCACAACCCCATACAGGGCACTGTCCAAACTGGAATGTATACTTTTAGAAAGTGGACATTTCTCTGATCTTACTGCTCTGTGTGCCTTGCAGCCTTGTCTACAAAAAACGTCTGGGATGGGTGACAGCTACACTTGGTACATTCCCTCTAGACAGCCACAAACACAGGAATGGTGGGTGTTACAAAGAACTCATCTGCATTCATCTACATTGTGATAGCTCTTTCTGGGCAGGAACAAGGCGGGGGAGCCGACACTTACACCTGAATAGGCAACGTCTTGTTTCCCACACAAAGGGCTGATTACCCCCACAGATAGCCTGGTAGACACGACTAGAATGAAAGGGGACCTGTGATCTTCAAGGGCCTACTTTGAAGTAACCCCCACTTTAAAGACACATCTGGGTATAAGTACTGGGGCTCTGACCTTACCCATATAGTACACTACTGAACCCGTGAAGAACTCTGCCAGAAGTAAAGACAAGGATTGCCACTTTGTCGGACTGCTGCTCTGAAGGAACTGCTTTATGCTTTGCTGAGCTGCCTTGCTGCCAGCTGATCTCTGCCCTGCTGAGAACAAGGACTGGACCCATCTTACTTTAACCCAGAGTGACTCCAAGGGCTTGCAGGCTTGTCCTCTGTTCTGAAGTTTCAGGGTCATGAACGACTTCATTCTACTCTGCAACAGAACCTGGACTCTGCCATATGTGAGTCCTGCCCTGCCAAGTGGTGCCAATCCAGTCCTGGGCCCATCAAAATCGATGCAGTGACAACTTTGCGCCAATCAGAATCAATGCAGTACCCTTCAACGCAGATGCAATGCCGATCCGAGGACATCCCTGCGCGGCTCGGTGACGACACAGGACCTGACTGCGAGGTTCGACAAAAACGCAGAGCTTGCACCATAAGAGGTTTGACACCGACGCAGGACCTGACTGTGTGATTCGGAATCGACACTTCGAGTCTTAGCCGCCGACACTTGCCCCATTCGAAGTACATTTTCAGCAGGCCCTGCGTGGGTTCTGTACTCAGCCTGCCCTTCATCACGTTCGGCCTGAACTTTGGATTCACCCCAGTGCAGTGCGACCTCGATTAACCCCGGAGTGCTATTTGACTGTAAGTACTACTTTATTTATTCTTTCAAAATTCATAACTCCGGTTCTACTTATTGATTTTTGTTGTTTTGGTCTTATTTTAGCCATAAAATTATTCTCTATTTCTCTAAACCTGTGTGGAGTATTTTTGTGGTGTTTTTATTGTGTTACTGCATGTGTGTTCCAAAAATAATTACACGTTGCCTCGTTAGATAAGCCTGACTGGTCTGTTCCAAGCTAACAGAGGATGAGCACCAGTTATTTTCTAATGTGTATCTAGCTTACCCTGACTATGACTGTGGCCCCTACTTCCTCAGGGTGCATAGTTTTGCCAACTAGAGACCCAATTTCTAATAGGGGTATATATAACGAAAAGCTTGGGAGGGAACATGTGTTGAAGACCTTTCAGAAAATCTGTCACAAGTGACTTGAACAGGGAGGGTTGATCCAGCGACCTTAAAAAAGCCGATATGGCTCACTGATACCCCTTAACCATGCTGACAGCAAGGCATTGCCGGGCTAAAAACTAAACAATACTGCAGCTAAGGGGGCACTCTGACCTATTAAAGTTGAGAAGGTCTTTGTAAACCTGGCTTTTTACTCATTAACAGTCGGTTTTAGCTTTTTAAGATTCTTCTCAGTCGATTCCTTCACACAGTGGTCTAGTCAGCGCCAGGATACAATTTTTGGTCACAGTGCACTTTACAAATTGTAAATACAAATAGTGCACCATGCCACAAACTTGTCGCAACAGCAGGCTTATAAAGTCTTTGTCGATGGACGCCTGGCTGCCAAGATGACATCACAGACCCAAAAAGGTCTACTACTCTCAATTGTTGCTGCTCAAACTCATGCATGAAGGTGGAGAGTGCGTAGGTTCAGGTGCAGAACCCTCCCCTGTTCCAGTGACAGGAAATCTTCCTGAAGAGGCAGCCTGATCGTAGGAGAGATGCATATGCTCAGGAGTTCTGCATACCAAACTCTCCTTGTCCAATCCAGAGCCACCAGGATAACTTGGGCTCAGTAAGTTCTGATCTTCTTGTGAACTTGAGGAAGGAGAGGTATTGGCAGAAAGGTGTATAGGAGTCCTGTATTCCAGTGTAGTCCAATCGAGAACTGCTTTGAAAACTCCACTGCGCAGAAGTGGTGACATTGTTCTAAGCGGTGGGGAAAAGATCTAGCCATGGTTCTTCCCAGTCTTGAAGGAGACCTTGAGCCACCTCCGAAGCAGTCGCTATTCATGGTCCACGTGGCATCTAGAGATCCCGCCAGGTGCTGCACGACCAGGAAAATGTCCTGACATTCCAGCCATGTCCTGAGGCACACAAATCTCCTGGCATAGGTTCCGCGACCCCACTCCACCCTGCTTGCTGCAGTACCACATGAATGTTGTGTTGTCCATGAAGACCTGGACTAGCTTCCCTTTGATGGAGAGCAGGAAAGTTTTCAATGCCAAGCGAATCACCCACAGTTCCAGAAGACTGATGTGGTGCTGAGTCTCTGCAGGAGATCAGAGCCCTCTAAAGTCCATCTCTCCCAGATGTCTGCCCCATCCCAGAAATGATGCATCGGTCATGACTGTCAGCTCTAGTTGGGGAAGGGAAAGGGGTCTGCTGTTGATCCAACCATGGTCCTGTAACCACCACTGTAGATTTTTTGCAGTTTCCCTCGAAATCTGGACCAGGATGCAGAAGGCCATCAGACCCAGCAGTCTCAGTGTCAGTCTCACCGAAATACAGGACTGAGATTTAAACACTGGGATCATAGTCCAAATATCCTGGACTCACTGCTCCGGAGGGAAGGTATGGAATTGCACGGTGTCCAGAATGGATCCAATGAAAGAGAGCGTCTGAGAAGGCGTTATACGTGACTTCGGCATGTTGATAGTGAATCCCAGTGAATCCAGTAAGTCCACCGAAGTCTGCAGGAGGGTGACAACTGCCTGAGGTGAGCCAGCCTTCAGCAGCTAGTTGTCAAGGTAGGGGACAACTGGGACCCCTGACCTCGCAGATGTGCTCCAACCACCTCCATCACCTTGGTAAACACCTGACGGCACTGGTGAGTCCACAGGGGAGCACAGTGAACTGGAAATGCTCCTGGCCCACGAGAATCGCAGGTAACGTCAATGGACCCGGAGGATGGGAATGTGAAAATAGGTATCCTGCAGGTCCAGCACTTACAACCAGTCTCCTGGCGTCAAGCGCAGAAAGGACCTGACCAAGCATGAGCATCTTGAAATTCTCCTTCCTGAGGACTTCACCGGACCGAACGCCGGAGAAAGTCATAGATTTGAGACCGGAGCTGGTACAAATCCAGAGGGCTTGACTGGCGCTGAGGGCTAACCCACTGGCAGTACCCCAGTCGGAGCACCTCCTGAACCTATGGGGTCCAGGGCACTCCAGAGAGGTCCGGCCTTCCTAACATGAAGTGACTGACCTCATAGAACTGCTAGAGTTATGTAGGGGTCACTCTGGACTCAGGAAATTCAGGGAGATGAGGGGCAAACCCAGGCTTAATCTCTGCAGTGGGCATATGGGAGTGGGACCTAGACTTGTGATGTCATTCTCGTGCCTCGTCCGATGACGTGGACTGGCACAGCAAACTAAAAAAGCACTTTAACTACTTGGTCTTCTTCTTGTGAGACTTATCAGACGAGGACTTTAACCTCAATGACAACCAGCAGGACCGACTCTGAAAGCGGGCCCAGAACTACCTGCATGACCGGGAGCGATGCAGAGTCATACAGTGTTGAGCAGCCAGGAGCTTCATTGCCTGTTTCCAGATCACCTTGGAGTTCATCAAACAGCAGTCGGGGTAGGCCCTTGTCTTGGTCCGGCTCCAGCCACCACAAGCAAACCAGGTGGAAGTCTGTCACATACCTTTGTCTGTGACAGCCTCCACAGGGATTAAGGCCCACAAGTTTCTTGAGGGGCATCACTAAAGCACACTAGGAGCACAAGGCACAAAAACATCAACAAAATTTCAAAACCCACGCTGATGTCGCAAAAATAAAGGAACTAAGGGTGGTGCCCATATAGGCACCGCACACGTCAGTCGAGGCATAGCTGACAGTGACAACATAGAGCCCCTCGTTGCCACCTACCAGCGAGCAAAGGTACTGTTCAAGATTTTCCGGATCCAGTCTGACGACTGGAGAATATTCTAAGGCAAGGCATCTACAGCTAAATGTCTCTATAACTGTATAGAAAACCGAAACAACAACAATCAAGGGATCACCAAGGCAACACCAAAATTCCCACCACTGAAGGCGGGGCGACATGTCTTCAGCTGGCACCAAGCAAATCACAAGAGGTGCAGACTAGGAACAGGCTGACCCGAAGAACCTATGGCAAGTGGAAACACAGCCAAAGGCTAGCGAAGGAGTCCATACTATGCAAGGCATCCCCAGCAAGAGGATCCCCAGCTTCCAGCACACACAAAAAAAGACCAGACAATCAAAGTACGGCCAATCCCAGAGGTAAAGGGGACATAGCCAAGAACACATAAATGCCCAGGAGAAGCAGATATGAGGATCCACAAGAACAGAAGGCCTGCAGTGCTTAACATTGCGAACTAGTTGTTGGGACGAAGTAGCACCAGAGTCAACCACCAATGACCACCCAGACAATGGAAAAATGTAGAAAGCAGCACCCCAACTCCTTCGCTGCAAAAGCCACCATGTGGAGCAGGAAGGGCAGGCAGACAGGGGAACCAAACCCCCAACATGGTTCATGGACATAAGGACACACCCTGCTATGGAGGAAACACACCGCTGAAGAGCCCGCTGGTCACCAAGACAGCAGAACATTGACTGGTGTTAACACACAATGGCTACACCGGCGGGGGCAACAGCCACAATGCCTGAAAATCTAAACACCCTATGCCAGCCTCCGTGGCATCGCAACAGGGACCTACAAGTCATCCAAAAACATCCACCAAAAAAAGAACAGGAAGATCACCGCAGCATATCGCCATTGCAACAGCAGAACAATAGCCTGGAAGATAGAATACCCTGAAGGAGACAGAGAAATTGGAAAACGACTCATCTAGACAAATAAGTGAGGGGATTACAACACTGGTAGAACAACAGTGCAAACTTTCTCACTGAGAACACACTTCTGCATAAATGAAGACCCATGTACGAAAGGAACCAATAACTGTGGACACACAGCCATCCAAGATGTGCTACAAATGAGTCCGTAAAACAAGGACTTGTCCTGAGGTGAGCCAACTAAAATCCAACGCCCGATCACAATAGGTGGTGGTGAGATATAAGACGTCTAAGAATCTACCAACAAGGAGACTACACCATCCAGAGTAGCTCTAGCCATCAGATCCAAGGGACATGCCACAAATGCACAAGGAGATAGAAATGCTAACGAAGATCACAGGATCAGATACAACAGTAAAACGAAACAGCTGTCTGCCACTTCTACAATACTAGGAGAAGACCAGAACAAGGTGGACCCCAGGCAAACAGACATCTGGTTAACAACAAAAAGAGAACCAGAAGAGTGGGGAACCTCGACCACCATAGTAACAGAGAAGATGGCACAGGCCTAAAACCTAATAGTGAACTGTAAACATTCAGATAAACAACATCCACCCAGAATAGCTGAACGCAACTGGCAATCAATAGTAGGAACAAGCCAACAGAGTAAACACACCAAATGGAGACAGCAAAAAGGCAATAAATATGTACCCCATCCCACAACTAGTGCAGCTTGGTAAGTAAAAGTAAAAAAAGAAGGTAAAATTACACAGAGGTGATAGGGGAACAGCTAAATCAGATCAGACCTGCCCCACACACCATTGTCCCCTGTAGGGCCTGGCTCTTAAGCAATCATCAGAAATCCCCAGTCGCCCTGACAGTTGACACCCAGAAAGGGTTATCTTCAGTAATGGCAAGTGGGACCTCCTAAACCGAACCTCTCCAGAGACGAAGCAGCCCTTGCACTACAGAGGTGAGAACCATAGAAATGTGTATCTAGTAGAGCAGCCTGAATGTACTCAGAGAGGTTGAAGTGGTGCAAACTGACAAAGCAATGCATGGAAACAGAGAAACCCATGGATCTGGGGACAGAGTCGACAAAATCAAGACCCAATCGGAGAAGCTGTATTATGGCATCAAACCCATCAAGCTTCAACTCCACAAAGGGGCTGTCTACATGGTCTGGAAGGAGTGGGAGCACCATCCCTTCCATCTTCCAAAGGACAAAGGAGTAATGGTCCAATAAACACATAGCATTACAAGAACAGATGGTGAGGTCCCCAGACAAGAACACTTTTTCCCCAGAGGATCAAAATGCTGCAACTCCTCAGTCAGAAAAGAGGAGGCAGGAGCAAAGGAAATGTTGCTGACCCAGGAATCAAAGAAGAAGGCCATGTCAAGTCATTAAGGGTGCAGAAGAGGGGGCGTGGCTTGCCGAGCTGCGGAATGGCCGCTTTCTGAGCGAGCTCCGCCGGCCAGAACAAGATCCTAGATGTGATCCTGCACTTTTGGGCGTGCTGTGGCCGCCGAGATCTGAGGCGCTAAAAGCGCAGTCGGCGCGACACATGCTGGTGAAACTTTGGCGGCCGGGGGGGCTTTGGTGGCGGAGATACGGGCACACACAGCCCGCAGCGGTGAGGAGGCTGCTGAGGCCGTGACCTGAAGCGGCGCCGTGAAAATCGAGGCCGGGGCGCCCCGCGTGGCGGAAGGCCCGGCTCCTCTACATTGCGGATCGCTGGGGATCTGGGCGGTAGCTGTGGCGGCGGCCGGGAGGCTGCTGGCGACGCGGATGCCTGACCGGGCTGAGCTGTCCAGCGAGGAGGGGTCTGAGGCAGTGGATCGGCGCTCGGAGCTGTGAGCCTCCCCGGCGGAGGTAGCGGTGACAGGCCTGAAAAGGAAGGTAACCCGGCGCAGGAGAAGGCTGCTGCGTGATTAGCCTGAGGCCCTGGGGAACCCCGGCGGGAGACTGCGGACGGAGGCTTGCCGGTGAGGAGGCCTGCGAGATATCGGGCCAACGCGGGGCAGAGCGACTGCAGCGGAGAGCCAGCTGGAGGGGGCGCATTCTGCTGGACGGCGCGGGCGGACCGGAGAGGTGCTGCGGAGAAGAGGCCATCTGCTGTTGGGCGGTGAGCACATCATGCAGCACTAGTGGCAAGGTGAGGAGGCGAGCTGCGACCTGCGGAAGCAAGGAGTATCGCGACTCCGGGGGCGACGTGGGAGCTCGCTTGAGTGCAACGAGTGGGAGAGGTGCCTGCTGACAGCTGGACTTGCGGAGTACCCATCGGGAGGTGGTGTGAGGCACGTAGAAGCGGAAAGCGGCCTGCGGCCTGACGGCACGAGTGTGGGGCTGTTGATCTGAACCCGGGGTGAGACCAGCGCTTGGTCCCCGTTGTTGTGGTCGCTGGCCCCGACTGGCGCCCCCCGGTTGCACTTGTGGCGGGGAGAGTGAGGGCCGGATAATTCTCTGTGTGGGCCGCCCCCTGTCTGGTGTCTTATACAGCGGCTGCCATGGGAAAGCACGACGCTAAACAATCGAAGATCACCTTCGACAGCAAGCGGACGACGCGGCAAGTGGTCCCTGGTACGGAGATGCAGGCGGACGGCAGGCTGGATCCTGGGGTGGAGGATCAGGGGGAGGACCTGCGGACCTTAATGCTGGAAATGAGGTCCAGCCTCCGTAATATCGACACCAAACTCGACACACTCACCACGCAGCTCGAGTCGGTGAAGGCGCAGGTTACCACTCACGAAACGCGCCTGGATTCTTTGGATGGCCGAGCTGAAGACTTCCATGAATTCCAGGTAGAGACGAAGGAGCAGCTCCTACACATGGACAGGCTACTGAGCGTCATAAGGGCGAAGAATGACGATTTGGAGGCTCGCTCGCGGCGGAGCAACCTGCGAGTCACGGGGCTCCCGGAGACGACCGCCATCTCCAAAATGGAAACATATGTCACCGATCTGCTGCACGAACTGTTTGATCCGCACCTGTCCGCGGTGTTTGTGGCGGAGAGGGCACATAGGTCGCTGGGCCAGAGACCGCCGGTTGGGGCGCCCCCGAGGCCCATTATTGCCAAGCTGCTCAACTATCAGGACAGAGACACTATCCTGAGATTGGCGAGAGAGAGGGGAAAGATCACGCACCAGGGGAACGTGCTGTCCTTCTATCCGGACTTTACGCCAGCGGTGCAGGCGGCACGAAGGGAGTTCGCGCCAGCCAAGAGACTTCTCCTTCAGGCGCAGATCCCGTATTCGTTGCTATACCCGACGAAGCTTAAAATATCATTGGACGGCACCACGCACTTCTTCACGGAGGCAAAGGCGGCGATGAAGTTTGCCAAACATGTGGGTGGAAAGAAGCAGAAACGACCGGAGGCAGGAGCGGAGATGGCGGCTGCCCACCTGAGTGACAATGACTGATTTGGGTATCGTATTGATGGGATATCTTTGTCCTGCCCCTGCAGAATGCTAACTGTGGTGACGTTGATTTGGGAAACACGACTCTTGGCCCTGTAGGCTCGTGCCGAGCTGCCACCCACTCCTAATTTTTTTGTGTGTTATTTTTTTTAATCTTTTCTAAGTCTATAGGATCTCGAGCGGGCCGGGCCGCCTGCAGATTTTCTGGCCACCCTGTATAATCGGGGTAAGACGCTGGCTTAGACTCGCTCCCATGGGAAGGTTCCCAACTATGTTGCGGGTGGTTGACTCTAGGGTGGGTGATACACGACCTGATTGGGGGGTTGGAGTGGGCGGGGGGTGGAAGGTGGGTTGTTTTTGGTTCGTTCTTAGTTCCAGCTTACATGTACATTGCTCTGAGGTTGCTATTGTGCCTAAGGAAATGCGGAGTGTTATGGGTGTACTGGTTTGTCACAAACATGGCCCCTAGACTACCTGATATCTTAAACTGTGTAACATGGAATGTGCGGGGTCTGAATGATTGTAGGAAGGCCAGGCTAGTGCATGCTTACTTAGTCCGCCACAGTGTGGACATATGCCTCCTCCAGGAGACTCATCTGGGGTCCTCCTCGTCTCCCCGACTGCGCCATGCCCGATGGGGCCAGGTATATTCTGCTACCTACTCCATGTACGCAAGAGGGGTGGCCATTTTAATTAAAAAGGGGTTGGACTGGCGGGAAGATCTGACACACTGTGACCCGGAGGGTCGATATGTTTTAATCCGGGGACTTTTATGTGGCGTTTGGGTAACGATTGTGGCTGTCTACGGCCCGAACGTGGACTCTCCAGGGTTCTTCCAGGACTTCTGGGCGAGGGTGCGGGGAGCTGGATGCACCACTGTTATCTGGGGAGGGGATTTTAATGCTGTACTTGACGACACACTGGACAGACACGGTGCCGCCCGCTGCCTACACCCTGCGGCGGGTGCCGCGCTGGGGGCGATTGTTGAGGAGGAGGGCTTGGTGGATGTGTGGAGGGCTAGACATGGTGAGATGAGGGAGGGTACCTGCATCACTGACCACCGATGCGCCTGGTCGAGGCTCGACTATTGGCTGCTCTCTAGGGACGCGGCCCTGTGGACGGTAGAGGCTGAGCATATGCCGCATTCGCTCTCGGACCACGCGCCCTGCATGTTGAGACTGTCGCTGCCCGGTCTGCCCCCGAGGGGTTTCTCCTGGCGCCTGCCGCGGCATGCGCTGCTAGACGAGGTATTTAAGGAAGAGATACGTGAGGACATTGTCAACTACTTTGAGCTGAACACGGGCTCGGTGGACACTGAGGCATCCCTGTGGGAGGCCTTTAAAGTGGTGATTCGTGGAAAGTGTATTGCACGTCAGGCGGGAGTGCTGAGAGCTATTAGGAATACGCTCGCTTCGTTGGAGGCAGACATTAAAGATCTGGAGAGCCGCTTCTATGCCGAGAGCACCCCAGACATACTGGGCCTCCTTAAGACTAAGCTACTGGAATATGATGTGGAGGCGCAGCGGGAGGTTAAGTTTCTGGGTAAGAATGCGGTGGCCAGGAGATACGGGGAGGGAGATAGGCCGGGGCGTACTCTGGCGAATATGATACGGCCGTCTAGGTCGGCGACGTTTGTTCACGAGCTGCGCTCGAAAACTGGAGACATGATACGGGGAAAAGAGAACATATTGCATGCCTTCTCGGGCTTCTACTCTGACTTGTACACTGCCACGCAGGGGGACTGCCCGGAAGGGCTGGACTCTTTTCTAGAGTCCATAGCTCTAGTCTGGTTCAATAATCACCATAGAGAATATATGGATCTCCCGATAACAGCTGCGGATGTGGCTCAGGTGATCAAGGGTTTACCCCTGGATAAGGCCCCTGGCCCAGATGGGCTGACGACGGCCTTTTACAAGACCTATGCGGAGGAACTGGCTCCCCGGCTGTTGGCAGTGTATGAGGAAGCCTTACAGGTGGGAAGGCTTCCCAGCACGATGCGTGAGGCGTCCATTATCACCCTGTTAAAACCGGACAAACCACAAGACGAAATAGACTCGTACAGACCTCTCTCCTTAATAAATGTGGATGCGAAAATACTGGCCAAACTACTTGCCGATCGAATACAACCGATGCTGCCCTTGATAGCTTTACCGGACCAATCTGGATTTATCCCGGGGCGGTCCACGTCCCACAACCTCCGTACGATCTTTTCCATACTGCACTACTTGCATCCGGATGTGCACGCTGCGGTGGTATTCTTGGATGCCACCAAAGCTTTCGACACTCTCGAATGGCCATATCTATTTGCAATACTGACTCGTATGGGTTTTAGTCAGCTCTTAATCAATAAAATCCGCCTATTGTATACGATGCCTTGTGCCAGAGTTAAGGTGAATGGTATGATCTCGGACCCGTTTCCGATATCGCGGGGTACGCGTCAGGGTTGCCCACTGTCCCCGCTCCTTTTTGCCATTGCGATGGAGCCGCTAGCGGCACGAGTTCGGCAGCATCACACGGCGCGTGGAATCGGGCTTAGCGCGCGAAGTCTGTTGATATCACTGTATGCAGACGACGTAACGCTTTATCTTACTAAGCCCGAGGAGAATCTGGACGTGGTACTGCGAGAATTCATCCGCTTTGAAGGGTTGGCAGGTATAGCGATAAACTGGTCCAAGTCGGTGGTCTTCCCGTTGACGGAGAGTACCCCGAGGCGGCTGTCGGAGTACCCCTTGCGGTGGGAGATGGATGCGGTTAAATATCTTGGCATCTGGGTGAGTCGTGTGCCTCAAGACCTTTGGACTCTTAATTTTGGGAGGGCAGTTGCGTGGCTGGAGGAGAAGGTAAAGATATGGGGGCGGATGCCCCTATCGCTGACAGGAAGGATAGCCCTGGTCAAGATGGTGGTTCTGCCCAAATTTTTATATCTGTTCGCGAATATTCCGATCCCTCTGACGTCGCAGTTTTTCGCCACACTGCGGTCACACCTGATTGAGTTGGTGTGGGCTGGTGGCCAGGCGCGTGATTCTTGGGACATGCTGACGCTGCCACTCACGCAAGGTGGGCTGGGGGCGCCTGATATGCGGTTATATGCTTTGTGCGCCCAGGACCAATATTTGCACTTTTGGGTGCATCCGACGCCATTTCAGCCGCATGTGGCTGTAGAACAGGACACTGTAGCGCCGGTCCCGCTCAGGATAGCCATCTGTGCGAGGGCACACCGCCCCCGGGGAGATGTGGACACGGCGGAGATGCTGCGCTGGGTCTGGGCGGAGCTCAGGCTCAGGGCGGGTGTGCCTCTCCTATACGCCCCGTCCTTGGCCCTGGAGCGCAACCCGCTGTTGCCCTGTGCCGTTGACGGAGCTAGCCCGCATTTGATGCGGCGGATGCATTTGCATACGTTTGCGGATCTTTTTCCGGGAGATGTCTTCATGCAGCCGCCGGTGGCAGCGGAGGGACAGGCGGTGACCTTTTCTGAATTGTTTTTTTTATCACAAGCTACGGGAGACATGCCGAGCGTTAAGTGGGGACTTTCCGGCGGCCCCACCGGTGTTCAGGGCGCTAGAGGGCGTTGTGGGTTCCCCGTCTCCTCGGCGATTGGTAACTAGACTATATAAATCCATGCAGACTGACGCGCCGGTGGTGCGTCCTCAGTCTCTCCAGCACTGGAATGAGGAGCTTGACTCTCCCCTGTCGGAGGAGAAGTGGGCCTTCTGTTGTGGGCAGCTGGCTGAGCTTTCCCCCAACTACAAACTGCGGCTCATACATTTCAAGTATCTGCATAGGTTCTACAGAACTCCGATTGCACTGCACAAAATGGGATTGCGGGAGAGCGCCGGTTGTTGGAGGTGCGGGGGCGAACCCGCCTCGTTTTTACACATGGCGTGGTCATGCCCCAAACTCACGGAGTTTTGGTCCCGGGTATTTGAGATAACCAACCAGATGTTGGATCGCGTTGATGCTCCTGCGCCTGAGCTGGGGATACTGGGATATGTCAAGAGCACGCCCCCTGCGACACGCAAACTGCACGCCATGCTTTTTTTGTTTGCTAAAAGACAGGTGGCAATACACTGGGGTAGGAGTCGGGTTCCCTCGGTGAAGGGATGGCTCTCAGATGTGGCGTATGGTCATGAGCAGCTGAGCGTGTTCTGGGACTTGATGCCGTCTGCCTCCCGTCCTCGGGATATTTGGGAACCCTTTGTGCAATGGACTCAGGAGCAGCGTGCGACAGAGACTTCACTGGATGACTGAATGTGGATGGTCCGGCGTGTGCCCCGTGGGGCGGGGGAGGGGGGAGGGCGGAGTGCCTGGGTAGGAGGGGAGATACTTTGGGTGGTCCCTTGGTCCATGTTCGCCCCACTGAGGATACGAGGACTTGGTCCCGATACTGAATATTACTGGACAGGCGCACTGGCAGGCCTGGCTTTGTTATGTGTGGATGTCTTTTTCCATTGTTGGCAGACCAAGATGTTAGAAATACCACGAGAGATGGATGTACATGAGCGACTGCATGAGCAAGTATCACCGATATACTGAAACTGTAATGTTGCTGGCTTTTGTTGTTGGTTGTTGTTCTAAGTTGTATCAACTTCAATAATGACTTAATAAAAATTTAATTAAAAAAAAGGGTGCAGAAGACAAAAAGGCTAGCCCTTTCTCAGCCAGATGATACCAGCATGTGATTCAAGCATTAACAGCTGGTACCGAACCAGGCCTTCTCTGGATTGCCCAAACAGAACACGGGCACCTCAAGGAAGGACAAGGGCACTGATGAGAATGAACAAGGCAGTAGAGTTTCTGTCAAGAAGTCAGTCTTCACCTCCACCATAAAAAGGGGTCATATCAAGAGCAAAGCTGCTTCCCACAAAGTACCACTGACCTACTCAGTCCTGTGAAGACATCCAAATGCTCACCGAGAGAATATAAAAACAAGACTAGGTCAAGCTGGAAACCACCACTATCAACTGTTCTGCAAAGATACTCCAGTCACTATCACTAGCGCTGTGCTGTGCTATTTCTGGGTCCAAAACCAGCTTGAAGAAAATGGAGAATATTGTTTTCAAACCACAAAGACGGAGAACTGTTTATAAACTAGTTTTTCCAGATTTTGCATCAGAGAGGGTATCCGCTGGATCTAAAGTTGTTAGGGGGGTGTCTGATGTTTACCATGGTTTCTTTAAGAGTGGTTTTTACCATCATCCGGTACCATAACTTGTTTTAAAGATAGATTAAACAGAGAGGCAAGGCTATTCTCCAGCAGACAGGTGTTGATTAGGGGCCTGGAGGAATTTATGGTATTTATTTCTTCAGTGATACACATCTCGCCAAAACACAAGGAGGTGATCTGCTCTGTTCTGTTGATTTGTTGTTTAATCTTCTCTGTTTTGGAAAGCTGGTCACATAATTCTTCTGACAAATTCCTTGCTGGATTTAAGATTGGGGGCTGAGAGATCATCAATAAAATGAAGCAGCTCTCTCATCCTGTCGGGGGCTTGAGAGATGCATTGCATGTAGGAATGTTTTTGCCAATAGTATGTGAAGTTTGTAGAGTTCAAATAAATTCTAAATTTGAGGATGGCTAGTTCAGGTGGAAGCGAGGGAATATTCCTGGATTGGGCATTAAGAACATATTTTCTTGACTGGTAGAATAGTGTTCAACCAGATTATGACCAACTTTTCGAACTTTGCTAGGAGACTCTTGATTCTAACACAATTTGTATAGAGTGGGGTGAGTATGGAGAAAGGATAAAGTCATGTGAGTGAAGCTGGAGAGGGTAAGGGGTTTATAGTTTATTGTGGAAATCAGCATTTTTCATAGATTTTGATTTCTGAGTATTTGGTACTTTTAAGTTAAAAAATAAATGGTTAGATCGTCAGTCTACAACAGAATGATAGGTTGGTTTATGACGTATTTATGGAAGGTGAAACAAAGATGGCATGGAAAAGACTGCTGACTGGTGTGTTGGGGACTCATTTTCAAGAATAAGGTTGAAAATGTCAAAGTCTTTGCAGGCACAAGAGGAAAATGTCCCCTTTATTTCAAACCGCATATTAAAGTTGACCAACAATGTTGGTGTGCTCATTTTATAGAATGAAGAAACTGATCATTTCAACTAATGGAGGGTTACTAAGGTCATTGGTTTGGGGGGGAGGGAGGGGGTCTGTAAATCAGATTTATTAATACAGAGTCAGATTTGCATCCACGTGCTAATAACTTGCCTAAACACATGCTCTGAAGTGGCTTCTTCTTTATGTCAAGATGATTTTTATAAAGGATATCTACTTTTTATATTTTTCATCAGTGCAATTGGACCTAATCTTGGAGAAATTGGTAGGTAGGAGTTCATATAGTAAATGGTTTATGTAACCAGGCTGTGAGGCAACTTATGTTTAGACTGTAAAGTTCATAGAGGTCGGCGATTTCAACACAATGCTTAATAAAAAGAGAATCTTTTTGACTTTGACAGACACATCTTCACTGTTGAAGAACAAGTTAAGGTAACGCCTTATCTGGTACAGACTATCTAGCGGCAGATTCCTTACCTTAGAATTGTCCCCAGGAGCCAGACTGGATCTGGAAATTTTTCATGAGTAGTACCCCTGTGCACAGGTAGGTGACAGCGCCATCTGCACCAGAAGTGACATGCGTGATTCTTATATAGATGCCACCCCAGCGTACAGAGAGCAGTTTCTTTTAACGACATTCTACAGCAGGAGCATGGAGCCACAAAGAACACAGACCACTGGTGTGTAAAACTAGGACCCTGAAAGGGAAACAGCCCTGTCCCTAGAAATCAGTTCCCAGATAAGTCGTTACCAAAGGTAAGTAACTTGTACATCTGACAGAGACTTCTACCCGTAGATTCCTTACGTTAGAATAGATACCCAAGCAATACCTCCCCGGAGGTGGGTCTGCATAACTATTTCACACTAAAAGTACTGCAGGACCGAACAGGCAAAATGCCCATCCCAACAGCTCTGACTGTACAGCCAGTAGTGCTTGGTAAATGTGTGCAGAGGTGCCCACATTGCTGCCTGACAGATGTCCAGGACCAGGACTCTGTGAGCTAACGGGGGGCACAGCCTTTGCTCTGGTGGAATGGGCACGCAAACTCTATGGGGGTTAATTCTTGGCCAATAAGTAGAAGATTTTCATGTAGCGCACAATCCATTGGGAGATGTTCAATTTCTGCACAGCCGTCCATTCTTGGAACAACAATATGTAGGGAGGCTGAGAGGACAGTGCCTGTAATTACATCTGTCCTCTGGGCAGATGTAATTGCTATCAGAAAGGCTGTCTTGATGGTGAGGAGACTAAAATGACAAGAATGAAGCGGCTCAAAGGGTGTAAGGAAGTAAAAACCAAGTTAAGGTCTCACTGAGGCATAACAAAGGGAACTGGGGGAAATGTGCTCGTAGACCTTTAAGGAACCTATTTATAATAGGGGACTTGAAGAGAGAAGTGTGACCTGGCAGATGCAGATAGGCAGAGTTGGCAGATACATAACCCTTCAAAGTGGCCAATGCAGAGCCCTGCAGGGTAAGGATAAACAAAAGAACCTAGGAAAGGGGAGCAGATAAGGGATCAATCTGTTTCTTAGCACACCATGTCACAAATGTATTCCAATGGCCGGCGAACATAGTCTTGGTGGAGAGATGCCAAGCTGTCAAGTTAACATCACAGGTTTCTGGTGGAAGGTCGAAAGCTGTCAACTGTCGCCGCTCAATCTTCACGCATGGAGGTGGAGAGTTCACAGGTTCAGGTAGAAAACCTTTTCTCCTGTTGCCGAGACAGAAGTTCCTCCCAAAGGGGCAGCCTCATCGGAGGACCGACAGCCATGCTCAACATCTAGGAATACCCAACTGTCCAAACCCAGTACGGAGCCAAAAGAATGACTTGGGCCTGGCCATTCTTGATCTTCTTGAGAACTCTAGGCAGGAGTGGTATGAGCGGAAAGGTGTACAGGAGGCCTGAGCTTCACTTGCAACGAAAAGTGTCTGTGAGAGAGAGCCGCCTTGGAACCTCCAGTGCGTAAAACTGCTGACATTGCGCATTCTCGGCGGTGGTGAACAGATCTAACCAAGGCTCTCCCTACTGCTGAAAGAGACCATGCACCACGTCTGGATGGAAACGTCACTCATGATCCACTAGGCGTCGTCGGCTGAGTTTATCCACCCTGAATTTCAGAGAGCACGCCAGGTGTTGAACCACCAGAGATATGCCCTGGCGTTCTAGCCATGTCCAGAGGACTAGGGCCTTTGACGAAGAGTCCATGACCTAACCCCGTCCTGTTTGTTGCAGTACCACTAGGCAGTGATATTGTCTGTGAACACCTGCCTTAGCCTTCCATCGATGGAGGGTAGAAAGGCCTTCAATGCCAGCTCGATCGCTCTGAGTTTTAACAGGTTGATGTGGAGTTCAGATTCTGCCAGAGATCAGAGGTCTTTGATATGTCCCTCTCCCAGATGGCCACCCCATGCCAAGAGTGATGTATCTGTCAGTACTGTCAGATTTGGTTGTGGACAGGAGAGGGATCTGCCGCTAACCCAATTGTGGTCTGTTAACCACCACTGTAGATCTTTTGTAGTGCCCTCCCACATATGGACCATCCAGGATAGACTCCACTGATGCCATGCCCAGTGGAACTTCAGGTCCCACTGCAGGGCTCGCATAAGCCAGTGGGTATGTGTCACAAGCAGGGTGCAGGAGGCCATGAGGCCCAGTAGCCTCAGAGTCAGTATCACCAAAACCCAGGATGGAGGCTGAAACATCGGTATCATACTGGACTCCGCGTGCAGGAGGATAAGCCAGAAGCTGCACTGTGTCCAGAACAGCTCAGATAAAAGGAAGCATCTGAGAAGGGGCCAGGTGTGACTTTAGCACATTTATAGTAAACCCTAGCGAATACAAGAGGTCTGTCATAGGCTGGAGGTGAGAGGCAACTACCTGGGAATAGACTGCATTCAGCAGACAGTCGTCGAGATAGGGGACGACTGGCCTTCCTTATCTCTGCAGATGAAATACAACCACCACCATCACCTTGGTGAACACCGGAGGGGAGCTGGTAAGGCCAAAGGGGAGCACAGTGAACTGAAACTGCTCGTGACCTACCGTGGACCACAGGTAACGTCTGTGGGCAGCCAGAAGTTTTCCCTCTTGGTCTTGCAGATCGTCCATGGAGGGTGAGGGGAAGTGGTGGAGAATCACAGACAATTGTCTTGGACCATGCGATTGAAAACACATCTCCTTCAATCCCAGGAAACAGTGTCTGCTTGCAAAGTAACAGTATTGGTGTTTCATTTTCCTGAAAGGATATTCAATGCTGGTTGTCCCCATTTCCATAATAACTAATCTGCCAGGTCCTGGTCAACTTGGTGACTTACAGCCATCTCTTTTGCTTACAGTCTGCCTAAGAGCTGTCAATTCCCAGGAAACATTCTAAAACTAATGAAACTCGATTATTTATTTCTCTGTTCCACAGACTTTGTCTCATCTGCGAGTGCTTGTGACCTTGTGCCTTACTGCTTTTTTTTTTGTCAAACTTATTTTTATTAACGTCATTCCAAAAATTGCACCACATTACAGAGAATGAGTACAGAATTAGAGGGAAAAAAATAGCAGTGTGACAAAGCTCATAAAGGGCTGTCTTGTAGCACAGTCGAAGTATCCTAAACTTTCTTCTCAGTAGTACCTAAGAGCAGGGTACAGTTGTCCGTAGTATGAAAGCCTAGAGTGTTACAATCGAAGAGTATATGCATTTAGCCCGTCTTTTTTTTGTGACAAATTTTAAGCTCAGCGCCCTCAAACAGGGAGGGTGCTTAACAGAAGAAATATGAAACCCAGAACAAAACCAAATGAGGCCCCAAAATAAAATTAGGATAAAGAAAAACCCACCCACAAACCCTCCCACAAAATGGTGGTGGCGGCAGCCTATTGTCAAAGTGACACAAGAACTAGTCAGTTATGTATGCCGTTAAAATTGAAAGAGGTGCATACTTCTGATGGAAGGAGGGCACACAATCTGTGGCAGACCCCACGTCAGGAAGGCGACTAAGGCGCCCCATTTGTACTCAAAGCTTTTGTAGTTGTCTCGAAAGATATCGGACATCCTCTCTAGACACCAGAGCCGAGAGTGCCATAGCGAGACCGCAAGTGCCTCCCTCCTCTTCCAGGCGGCTCCTATTGCAATTTTCTCCGCACCAAGGCAGGTCCACATAATGGCCCTGTCAGCTTTAGTTTGGTGTTCTAGAGTGGGGTCTCGAAGGCCCACTAGAGTCTCCGCCATAGTGGTCGGAATAGGGTAGCCCAGGACATCTTTAATGTGAGAGGAAGGGTCGGATAGTGGGACAATCCCACCAAATATGTCGGAAGGCCGCAGCCCCTCCAGCATAAATCAGACGTGTTTGGAAATATGCGCTTAAGCTTAGAAGGGTACAGATACCAGTCCATCATTGTTTTAAGGTGTCCCTCCTGCAATTCAATGGAATGGTTGAATTTAGTATTGTCAGCCCACAGTCCCTCCCACTCCCTATCAGAAATTGCTCGCTGGAGGAGTTCCTCCCACATGTGCATGTAACGTGGTCGTGTGGAGCGCAGGGTATTGAGTAGGTGCTTGTAGAGGAAGGATATCACCCCTTTCATGGAACTGGCAGTCTGGACTATATAGTTCAAATTTTGTGAGGAATCGGATAGCTGCGTCGCGGATGTGAGGTGTGGTGACCCAGTGTTTAAGCTGTAGGTAGTGGAAGTGTTCTGTCGGTTCCAGGCCATAATCTCGTCTGCAATTCTCAAAGGTAAGTATATCAGAGTTATGGAAGAGATGCGTTAGCACTCAACATCCGCCTTATTTCCAGACCTCGAAGGTGCCCTCCCGGAGGGCCGGCAGGAAGTCCGGGTTAAAGTGGATAGGGCTATAAGGCGACGGGAAGGTAGTCCACCGGTCGTTTTTAGAAATGGTTTTCCAGATTTTCAGAGTGGTGTGGGTGGGGGTGCTTATGTAGGCATTTTCAGGCCTGTCTCTCTTGGGGTGCCATATGAGATCCCAAATAGACCTTCCGGCTACGGAGCGGTCCATATGGAGCCAGTGTTTTTCCGACTCGTGTTTAGACCATTCAATTAACACTCGTAGCTGTGCCGCTTTGTAATAAAGGGCAAAGTCGGGTAAACCTACCCCACCCTCTGCTCATAGGCGCCGTAGTATCGGGTAGGAAAACCATGCTCGACCTCCATGCCAAACGAATTTTAGTAACATAGATTTAACTTTGGGCAGGAAATCCATATTGAGTTCTATGGGCAGGGCCTGGAACAGATACAGGAGTTTAGGGAGTACGGTCATTTTGACCGCATGCACGTGTCCGAGCCAGGAGATAAAAAGCGGTTTCCGTCTATCGAGATCAGTTTGGAGTTTGCGGAGGGCGGGCAGGAAGTTAGCTTTCAAGAGCCCTTCAACGCGCGATGTCAGTTGCACCCCCAAGTATTGCAGGGAACGGGAAGTCCATTGTAGGGAAGTTAGGTGTCGTAGCTCTCTCACTTCATTTTCTGGGATGGTTAAGTTAAGTATAAGTGATTTGTCTAGGTTAATTTTGAAACCTGCCACTGCCTCAAAGCACGCTAACTCTGTCTGAAGCGTGGGGAGAGAACAGGTTGGCTCAGTGAGGAACAAGAGTATGTAATCCGCAAAAAGTGAAATTTTATGGCTCTCCCCGCTAAAGGGAATTCCCTTAATCCCCGGTAATTCCCGTATGACCATCGCCAATGGGTCAATGCTAAGGGCAAATAACAGCGGGGAGAGTGGGCATCCCTGGCATGTTCCTCTGGTATGAGAGAAGGGGGCTGAGGGGATCCCGTTCACCTGTACTCTAGAGCACGGCCGTTCATAAATGGCCCGAAGCATGGTAAGGAAGCCATCTGCAAAGCCGAAGTAGGTAAGCGTTTTAAAAAGAAAGGACTAATCCACCCTGTCGAACGTCTTATCGGCATCCAGACCCACGAGTACCATCGGTATTTTCCGTTTGGTGGCCTTTTCTATCAAATGCACGCTATGTCTGGTATTATCATGGGTCTGGCGGCCTTTGATGAATCCAGACTGATCAGGATGGATAAGGTCAGGCATGAGGTCGTTTAACCCCTTCGATGCTCATGACGGAATGGTTCCGTTATGAGCATCGGTGCCCCTGTGCTCATGACGGAACCATTCCGTCATGAGGCCAGGGGCACGAAATCCCTCTGCTGCAGACAGCAGACGGATTTCTATTTAATGCCTTTGACCTTGGGAGCTGGGGAAGAGCTTCCCCAGCTCCCGAGGCCCCCTCCCTGGTTTCTGTGCAATGAAGATCAGCGCGCACGTCGCGCTGTCTTCATTGCATAGAAACCGAAACTGAAATGAGCCTTTAGGCTCCTTTCAGTTTCACTTTGTATGTGCTCAGGGGGCTATCTCAGCCCCCCGGGCACATAGAAAGACGGGAGAGGTATCAGGAGGGCGATCCCCAAGCAGGGATCCACCCACTAGACACCAGGGAGGGGGGAGCGGCCCCTTAGGCAAGGGCTTTTGCTCCCCCAAAATATTTTTAGTGCCATTTAGTCCTTTGCCCCCCCCCCCCCGGGGGGCAGATGGGGGCAGTAGCCCCCAATCTGCCCCCCCGGGGGGGCAAAAAGCCCACTAGACACCAGGGATTTTTTTTTTCTTGTAAATTGGGGTGGGGGCTGCCCAATATGGGCATGCCCATGCCCCCACCCACCCTCCGCAAAAATGACAGCCTTTCTGCCCCCCTGGGGGGCAGATGGGGGCATTAGCCCCAAATCTGCCCCCCCGGGGGGGCAAAAAGCCCAGTAGACACCAGAAATTTTTTTGGCAAATTTTAATTAGGGTGGGGGCATTGGCCTGCCAGTTTTGGGCAGCCCCCACCCTAATTAAAATTTGCCCAAAAACTCCTTGGCGTCTAGTGGACTTTCTGCCCCCCCCTGCGGGCAGATGGGGGCATTAGTCCCCAATCTGCCATGCCAGGGGGGCAAAAAGCCCAATAGACGCCAGGGAGTTTTTTTGGGGCAAATTTAAATTAGGGTGGGGGCTCCCAGAACGGGCATGCCCATGCCCCCACCCCCAACCCCCGCAAAAATAACAGCATTCCTGCTCCCCTGGGGGGCAGATGCGGCAAATTTTAATTAGGGTGGGGACATTGGCATGCCCGTTTTGGGCAGCCCCCAACCTAATAAAAATTTGCCCATAAACCTCCCTGGCATCTAATGGACTTTCTACCCCCCCCCCCCCCCCGGGGCAGAAGTGGGCTTTAGCTGCCAATCTGCCCCACCGGGGGGGGCAAAAAGCCCACTAGCTGCCAGGGATTTTTTTGGGGCAAATTTGTATTAGGGTGGAGGGTCCCAAAAAGGGCATGCCCATGCCCCTACCAAAATTACAGCCTTCCTGCCCCCCTGGGGAGCAGATGGGACAGTAGCCCCCAGTCTACCACCCCGGGGGGCAAAACACCCACTAGACGCCAGGGATTTTTTGGGGCAAATTTTAATTAGGGTGGGGGCATTGGCATACCCGTTTCAGGCAGCCCCCACCCTAATTAAAATTTGCCCCAAAAACTCCCTGGCGTCTAGTGGATTTTCTGCCTCCCCTGGGGGGCAGATGGGGCGTCAGCCCCCAATCTGCCCAGCCAGTGGGGCAAAAAGCCCACTAGATGCCAGGGATTATTTTGGGGCAAATTTGAATTAGGGTGGGGGTTGCCTAAAACGGACATGCTCAGGCCCCCACCCCCTCCCTGCAAAAATTACAGCCTTTCTGCCCCCCGTGGGGGACAGATGGGGCAGTAGCCCCCAATCTGCCCCCCCGGGTGGCAAAAAGCCCATTAGATGCCAGGGATATTTTTGGGCAAAATTTAATTAGGGTGGGGGCATTGGCATGCCCGTTTTGGGCAGCCCCCACCCTAATTAAAATTTGCCCCAAAAACTCCCAGGCGTCTAGTGGATTTTCTACCTCCCCTGGGGGGCAGATTGGGGCATTAGCCCCCAATCTGCCCTGTTGGGGGGGTAAAAAGCCCACTAGATGCCAGGGAGTGTTTTGGGGAAAATTTGTATTAGGGTGGAGGGTCCCAAAAAGGGCATTCCCATGCCCCTACCAAAATTACAGCCTTCCTGCCCCCCTGGGGGGCAGATGGGACAGTAGCCCCCAGTCTACCACCCCGGGGGGCAAAAAGCCCACTAGATGCCAGGGATTATTTTGGGGCAAATTTGAATTAGGGTGGGGGTTGCCTTAAACGGACATGCTCAGGCCCCCACCCCCTCCCTGCAAAAATTACAGCCTTTCTGCCCCCCGTGGGGGACAGATGGGGCAATAGCCCCCAATCTGCCCCCTCCCCGGGTGGCAAAAAGCCCATTAGATGCCAGGGATTTTTTTGGGCAAAATTTAATTAGGGTGGGGGACATTGGCATGCCCGTTTTGGGCAGCCCCCACCCTAATTAAAATTTGCCCCAAACACTCCCTGGCGTCTAGTGGATTTTCTACCTCCCCTGGGGGGCAGATTGGGGCATCAGCCCCCAATCTGCCCTGTTGGGGGGGTAAAAAGCCCACCAGACGCCAGGGATTATTTTGGGACAAATTTTAATTAGGTTGGGGGTTGCCCAAAACTGACATGCCCATGCCCCACCCCCTCCCTGCAAAAGTTACAGCCTTCCTGCCCCCCGTGGGGGACAGATGGGGCAGTAGCCCCCAATCTGGTCCCCCTGGGGGGCAAAAAGCCCACTAGACGCCAGAGATTTTTCGGGGCAAATTTTAATTAGGGTGGGGGCATTGGCATGCCCCTTTTGAACAGCCCCCACCCTAATTAAAATTTGCCCCAAAAAATCCCTGGCATCTAGTGGACCTTCTGCCTCACGGGGGGGCTGATGGCGTAGTAGTCCTCAATCTGCCCCCCTTGGGGAGCAAAAAGCCCACTAGACGCCAACGATTACGCTGGCTTTTTTATGTGTGGGGGTGGGCGCTGCCCATAATGGGCATACCAATGCCCCCACCCCCCAAAAAATAGCCACAGTGTTTCTGCTCCCCTTGGGGGCATATCGGGGCAACCCCCTCCACCCCGATGCCCCCCCGGGTGGCAGAAAGCCAACTGGGCACAGAGTTGTTTTTAGCAATATGCCAACCTGTGGATTTTGAGCCCTAGCGCAGCCGGCACATAGGGAAACCTACCAAACCCACACATTTCTGAAAACTAGACACCCGGGGGCTTCCAGGGAGGTATGGCTTGCGTTGAGCCCCCACCGTTTCCTTACCCAGAATCCCCTGCAAACCTCAATTTTAGCTGAAAAAATCACTTTTTTCACACATTTTGGTGTGGGAAAGTTGTGGCATCACCGGGCTCACACAAATTTACCACCACCCAGCATTCCCCCAGGTCTCCCGGTAAAAATGGTGCCTCACTTGTGTGGGAGGCACAAGTACCCGCGGCAAGCAAGGGCCCAAAACGTTGTGAGGCGACATCAAAATGGCCTATTGCGAAACCACCTGGTTTTGCAAGGGGGGTCACTTGGGTTTTTGGCCCGGTGCTTGGCGGCCATCTAGGGAAACGTACCAAACCCATACATTTCTGAAAACTAGACACCCGACGGCTTCCAGGGAGGTATGGCTTGCGTGGATCCCCCAACGTTTCCTTACCCAGAATCCCCTGCAAACCTCAATTTTAGCTGAAAAAATCACTTTTTTCACACATTTTTGAGTGGGAAAGTTGTGGCATCACCGGGCTTACACAAATTTTGTACCACCCAGCGTTCCCCCAGGTCTCCCGGTAAAAATGGTGCCTCACTTGTGTGGGAGGCACAAGTACCCGCGACAGGCAAGGGCCCAAAACGTAGTGAGGCGACATCAAAATGGCCTATCGCAAAAACACCTGGTTTTGCAAGGGGGGTCACTTGGGTTTTGGCCCGGTGCTCGGCGGCCATCTAGGGAAACCTACCAAACCCATACATTTCTGAAACCTAGACA
Source organism: Triturus cristatus (assembly GCF_964204655.1). Classification (NCBI taxonomy): domain Eukaryota; kingdom Metazoa; phylum Chordata; class Amphibia; order Caudata; family Salamandridae; genus Triturus; species Triturus cristatus. Next base: position 589,636,871 of record NC_140592.1, on the reverse strand, counting down.
CCCGGCGGCTTCCAGGGAGGTATGGCTTGCGTGGATCCCCCAACGTTTCCTTACCCAGAATCCCCTGCAAACCTCAATTTTAGCTGAAAAAAATCACTTTTTTTACACATTTTGGTGTGGGAAATTTGTGGCATCACCGGGCTCACACAAATTTACCACCACCCAGCATTCCCCCAGGTCTCCCGGTAAAAATGGTGCTTCACTTGTGTGGGAGGCCCACGTACCCGCGGCAGGCAAGGGCCCAAAACGTAGTGAGGCGACATCAAAATGGCCTATCGCAAAACCACCTGGTTTTGCAAGGGGGGTCACTTGGGTTTTTGGCCCGGTGCTCGGCGGCCATCTAGGGAAACCTACCAAACCCATACATTTCTGAAAACTAGACACCCGGCGGCTTCCAGGGAGGTATGGCTTGCGTGGATCCCCCAACGTTTCCTTACCCAGAATCCCCTGCAAACCTCAATTTTAGCTGAAAAAATCACTTTTTTCACACATTTTTGTGTGGGAAAGTTGTGGCATCACCGGGCTTACACAAATTTTGCACAACCCAGCGTTCCCCCAGGTCTTCCGGTAAAAATGATGCCTCACTTGTGTGGGAGGCCCAAGTACCAGCAGCAGGCAAGGGCCCAAAAGGTAGTGAGGCGACATCAAAATGGTCTATCGCAAAACCACCTGGTTTTTCAAGGGGGGTCACTTGGGTTTTTGGCCCGGTGCTCGGCGGCCATCTAGGGAAACCTACCAAACCATACATTTCTGAAAACTAGACACCCGGCGGCTTCCAGGGAGGTATGGCTTGCGTGGATCCCCCAACGTTTCCTTACCCAGAATCCCCTGCAAACCTCAATTTTAGCTGAAAAAATCACTTTTTTCACACATTTTTGTGTGGGAAAGTTGTGGCATCACCGGGCTTACACAAATTTTGCACAACCCAGCGTTCCCCCAGGTCTGCCGGTAAAAATGATGCCTCACTTGTGTGGGAGGCCCAAGTACCAGCAGCAGGCAAGGGCCCAAAACGTAGTGAGGCGACATTAAAATGGCCTATCGCAAAACCACCTAGTTTTGCAAGGGGGGTCACTTGGGTTTTTGGCCCGGTGCTCGGTGGCCATCTAGGGAAACCTACCAAACCAATACATTTCTGAAAACTAGACACCCAGCGGCTTCCAGGGAGGTATGGCTTGCGTGGATCCCCCAACGTTTCCTTACCCAGAATCCCCTGCAAACCTCAATTTTAGCTGAAAAAATCACTTTTTTCACACATTTTGGTGTGGGAAAGTTGTAGCATCACCGGGCAGACACAAATTTTCCACCACCCAGCGTTCCCCCGGGTCTCCCGATAAAAATGGTGCCTCACTCGTGTGGGAGGCCCAAGTACCCGCGACAGGCAAGGGTCCAAAACGTAGTGCGCCTCAACAGGCAAGGGTCCTAAACGTAGTGCGCCTCACCACGTTTTGGGCCCTTGCCTGTCGCGGGTACTTGGGCCTCCCACACGAGTGAGGCACCATTTTTATCGGGAGACCCGGGGGAACGCTGGGTGGTAGGAAATTTGTGTCAGCCCGCTGATGCCACAACTTTCCCACACAAAAATGTGTGAAAAAGGTGAATTTTTTAGCTAAATTTGAGGTTTGAAGGGCATTCTGGGTAAGGAAACGTTGGGGGATCCACGCAGGCCATACCTACCTGGAAGCCGCCGGGTGTCTAGTTTTCAGAAATGTATGGGTTTGGTAGGTTTCCCTAGATGGCCGCCGAGCACCGGGCCAAAAACCCAAGTGACCCCCCTTGCAAAACCAGGTGGTTTTGCGATAGGCCATTTTGATGTCGCCTCACTACGTTTTGGGCCCTTGCCTGCCGCGGGTACTTGGGGCTCCCACACGAGTGAGGCACCATTTTTATCGGGAGACCCGGGGGAACGCTGGGTGGTAGGAAATTTGTGTCAGCCCGCTGATGCCACAACTTTCCCACACAAAAATGTATGAAAAAGGTGAATTTTTTAGCTAAATTTGAGGTTTGCAGGGCATTCTGGGTAAGGAAACGTTGGGGGATCCACGCAAGCCATACCTCCCTGGAAGCCGCCGGGTGTCTAGTTTTCAGAAATGTATGGGTTTGGTAGGTTTCCCTAGATGGCCGCCGAGCACCGGGCCAAAAACCCAAGTGACCCCCTTGCAAAACCAGGTGGTTTTGCGATAGGCCATTTTGATGTTGCCTCACTACGTTTTGGGGCCTTGCCTGCCGCGGGTACTTAGGCCTCCCACACAAGTGAGGCACCATTTTTACCGGGAGAGCTGGGGGAACACTGGGTGGTGGTAAATTTGTGTGAGCCCGGTGATGCCACAACTTTCCCACACCAAAATGTGTGAAAAAGGTGATTTTTTCAGCTAAAATTGAGGTTTGTAGGGGATTCTGGGTAAGGAAACGTTAGGGGATCCACGCAAGCCATACCTCCCTGGAAGCCGCCGGGTGTCTAGTTTTCAGAAATGCATGGGTTTGGTAGGTTTCCCTAGATGGCCGCCGAGCACCGGGCCAAAAACCCAAGTGACCCTCCTTGCAAAACCAGGTGGTTTTGCGATAGGCCATTTTGATATCGCCTCACTACGTTTTGGGCCCTTGCCTACCGCGGGTAGTTGGGCCTCCCACACAAGTGAGGCACCATTTTTACCGGCAGACCTGGGGGAACGCTGGGTGGTGGTAAATTTGTGTGAGCCCGGTGATGCCACAACTTTCCCACACCAAAATGTGTGAAAAAAGTGATTTTTTCAGCTAAAATTGAGGTTTGCAGGGGATTCTGGGTAAGGAAACGTTGGGGGATCCACGCAAGCCATACCTCCCTGGAAGCCGCCGGGTGTCTAGTTTTCAGAAATGCATGGGTTTGGTAGGTTTCCCTAGATGGCCGCCGAGCACCGGGCCAAAAACCCAAGTGACCCCCCTTGCAAAACCAGGTGGTTTTGCGATAGGCCATTTTGATGTCGCCTCACTACGTTTTGGGCCCTTGCCTGCCGCGGGTACTTGGGCCTCCCACACAAGTGAGGCACCATTTTTACCGGGAGAGCTGGGGGAACGCTGGGTGGTGGTAAATTTGTGTGAGCCCGGTGATGCCACAACTTTCCCACACCAAAATGTGTGAAAAAAGTGATTTTTTCAGCTAAAATTGAGGTTTGCAGGGGATTCTGGGTAAGGAAACGTTGGGTGATCCATGCAAGCCATACCTCCCTGGAAGCCGCCTGGTGTCTAGTTTTCAGAAATGTGTGGGTTTGGTAGGTTTCCCTATGTGCCAGCAGAACTAGGGTTCAAAAACTACAGCTAGTCACTTAGCCAAAAAAGGGTAATTTTTCACTGCAAAATTGAGGTGTGACCACGTTGCGTTTTGCGCCATTTCCTGCCGCGGGCACTAGTCCGACCGGCACAAGTGAGGTACCATTTTTCTCGTACGACTTTGGGGAACGCGGGGTGGGTGGAAATTTGTGGATCCACGCAGATTCTAGAACTTTCCATCACAGAAATGTGGGGAAAATGTGTTTTTTTTGTCAATTTTTTTTGTTTGCAAGGGATTCTGGGTAACAGACCATGGTGCGAGGCACTCAAGTCACCCCATCCTGGATTCCCCTGGGTGTCTAGTTTTCAAAAATGTATAGGTTTGCTAGGTTTTCCTAGGTGCTGGCAGGGCTAGGGTTCAAAAACTACAGCTAGTCACTTTGCCAAAAAAGGGTAATTTTTCACTGCAAAATTGAGGTGTGACCACGTTGCGTTTTGCACCGTTTCCTGTCGCGGGCACTAGGCCGACCCGCACAAGTGAGGTACCATTTTTCTCGTAGGACTTTGGGGAACGCGGGGTGGGTGGAAATTTGTGGATCCACGCAGATTCCAGAACTTTCCATCACAGAAATGTGGGGAAAATGTGTTTTTTTGGTCAATTTTTTACGTTTGCAAGGGATTCTGGGTAACAGACCATGGTGGGAGGCACTCAAGACACCCCATCCTGGATTCCCCTGGGTATCTAGTTTTCAAAAATGTATAGGTTTGCTTGTTTTCCCTAGGTGCCGGCAGGGCTAGGGTTAAAAAACTACAGCTAGACTCTTCGCAAAAAATGTGTAAATTTTCAGTGTGAAAATGTGGTGTGTTCACCTTAGGTTTTGAGCAACTTCCTGTCGTGGGCACTATGCCTACCCACACAAGTGAGGTACCATTTTTATCGGGAGACTTAGGGTAGTTCAGATTTGTAAAGCAACTGTTATTACCTATTGATTTTTGATGCATTTCTCCCTTCCAAATGAAAGACATTGTGTAAAAAAAAAGTCATTTTGAAAAATGACCAATAATTGTCATGCAAGTATGAGTATTCCCAATTTCGAAAATGTGCAAATATGCACTGTTTCTAAACTCTGTAATTTGTTCCCATTTCAGAAATACATAGGTGTCTTTCATACCAATTTTTCCATGTATACATTTTCACACTATAATTGCTATATACCCGGAACTAAAAAAAAAACATTACAAAATGCTGCTCAGTTTTTTACTCTGGGTTCGTTGGGCTCTTGGTGAACCTACAAGTCCTATATATCCCCACAACCAGGAAGGTCCTGTGGATGTAACGGTACATTGCTTTCTAAGAGATGTCATAATTAGAAGAAGTTACAGGTGAAAACGTTGACACAAAAGGCTGCTTTTTTCAACTAATTTTTTATTTTTCCTATATTTAACTGTTAGTTTCTATGAAGAAACCTTGATGGATCTACACAAATGACCCCTTGCTGAATTCAGAATTTTGTCTACTTTTCAAAAATGTATAGCTTTCCAAGATCCATTATTGCTTTTCTACCCATTTCTACCATTATCTGGAAGGAGGTTGAAAGCACAAAAAATTGCAAAAAGAGGGTATGTCCCAGAAAAGTGTCAAAACTGTGTAAAAAAAGTTGGATTTCTGACAAAAATCTGTCATTCCCTAAAAGCTGGAGAAATGGTGATTTCAGCCCCACAAACCCTTTTTTGATATCATTTGCAGAGAAAAACCCAGACGCTTTCATTTGCAGCCACTTTTCCCCATTTTTCACAAAAAAAAAAAAAAATGTTGCTGTATTTTGACTAAATTCTGGGAACCCTCTAGGAGAATCTACAAACCCTGGGTACCTTTAGAACCCGCATGATGTTGGAAGAAAAGGACGCAAATTTGGAATTGATACCTAATGCGGTCAAAATGTTACAGGGGCCTAAGCGCGCACTACCCCAAATAGCCCAAAAAAGACTTAGCACAGGAGGGGAAAAGGCCTAGCAGCGAAGGGGTTAACCGGGCAGCCAAAATGGCCGAATATATTTTCGCAGCTAAATTTAAAAGGGCTATGGGGCGGTATGAGGAGAAGAGTTGCGGATCCTTCCCAGGCTTGGGAATAACTGAGATAAGTGCTTCGGCCATCGATGGGAAGGCCGCTCCTTCTGTGCCCATTTTGTTAAAAAGCCGCATGATATGGGGTACGATATCTGGAGCGAATGTTTTATAAAAGTGGGCCGTAAGCCCGTCGGGCCCAGGAGCCTTATGTATTTTGAGAGACTTTATTACGGAAGCCACTTCTTCGAAAGTTATGGGCGCTGTTAGGTTTTCATTCTGTACCTGTGAGACCCGGGGAAGCTCTATTGTTTGGAGATAGCCCTCCTGTGTTGCTACATCTCTTGATTCTCCCTGGCATAATGTTTTATAAAAGGACCCGAAGGCGTCGGCTTTTACCGTGTCTTTGTGTATCAGAGTGCCTTCCCCCGTTAGTATCGCTCCTATGTATTCCCGTTCGCGCTTTTCCTTTATTGTCTGGCCCGGTGTTTACTTATCTTATTACACTGTGAGTATGACAGCTGACGCAATTTTAAGATTGTGAATTCTGCTCTATAATCATAAATGGCTCATAACTTCCCGCGGACGGCAGTGAGCCCTAGTGAAATTACCTTTGTGTTGTTTTTCAAAAATTTCCAATTCGGATTCCAAGATTTCCCGTACCTTGGTCACTGTTTGTTCAGATCGGAATTAAGGGCAATGCACTTCCCCGCTGAATACCACCTTGAAGGCGTCCCAATTATTAAAAGTATTGGTGCCTTCGGGTACATTTAGGTTAAAAAGTCTGTGATGTCCTCTCGTAGCTCAGTACAAAGCACTCTATCGCGCATGAGGGAAGCACCATTTAGGCGTCGTGGATGTAGTGTGGGACACGGACAGGCCTATCAAGACTAGACAGCGATCCGATATCGAGAGGAGAAAGATCTTGGCTTCCCTCAGGTTGCCTAGCAAGTTTTGGCCTATGAATATGTAATCAAGTCTCGAATATGTATGGTGCACATGGGAATAGAATGTGTAGTCCCGTGTCTGCGGGTAGAGGGTGCGCCAGGCATCTGTCGTGGAGCATCCGTAAAGGAATGAACGTCAGCTCTGTGTGAGTGTGTGCTATCTAAGTCCGCTTGCCATGTCAGATTAAAGTCGCCTAATAATATCGTCTTCCCTTCCGCAAAGTCTTGCACGTTCCCTAGCAGCTTGCATAAAATGGGTGTCTGCCCTGTGTTAGGAGCGTATGTTGCGATAAATATACATAGAATGCCTTGTAGGGTGCCCTTGACCATAATTATTAGTCCGTCTTTGTCTGTCCAAATGTCGCTAGTTTGGAATTTCGTGGAAGAGGAGGGCGACTCCTCAATGTTTCGTCAGAGCGGAGGCTCGATAGATGTTAGAAATGGGGGTCTCTAGTTGGCAAAGCAGGCGCCAATGTACAAATAGGGACCCTTGTTCCTAAGTAAGGGCAAGTGGGCTATCTCCTTTGACAACCCCTTCACAACCCTGTGGTAACGTAGCACGAGCAGTTAGGCCTATCTCAGAGGCAGTGTGTGAAGCGTTTATGACCACGTACAACACGGCAGTAACAACACCACAAAAGGACACAACTCAGGTAGGTATAGAAAAATAATATCTTTATCTAACAGTTTAACTCGAAATTCTCAAAGCGTTTCAACAACTACAATTCACGTCAACCAGTAGGGACTCCAAAAGGCAATACGTATTCATCAGATCGTGACACTGACTGAGTTTAAGGCCGGGGCCTACGCGACCCGTTGCACACCAGATACCTGTCGGTGAAAGGGGACACAGCACGCCGATTCTCAAAGAAGCGGAGACGATGACAGGCGGACTCCCAGCGACCACAAGTCCGGGCTGCAGAGGTCTGTAGCGTGCACCCACAATGATTCGGGCACTCGGGGACAGGCGTCTCAGTGGCAGCAGCACGCAGTTGCAGGGGCCCGAGCTGGTTGTGGCGATGACTCTCGTCGTGCAGCTCTGTGGTGGGCTCACAGCGGCAGAAGCTCTCTCTTAGCTGCGGCGGCCCACGAGACGATAGCAACAATCCTCGACAAGGGTGAACAAGGTGCGGGCACACAGCGGCAGCAGCTCTCTCTTAGCTGCGGCGGCCCACAGGAAAAATCACGATGATGCAACAGTTGACAAGGGTGCGGGCACTCAGCAGCAGCAGTTCTCACTTAGCTGCAGCGGCCCACAGGACAAATCACGAACGTGCAAAGTGGCAAAGGGTGCGGGCACTCAGAGGCAGCAGCTCTCTCTTAGTTGCTGTGGCCCACAGGACGAATCACAATGATGCCCAGTGGCAAAGGGTGCGGGCACTCAGCGGCAGCAGCTCTCTCTTAGCTGCGGCGGCCCACAGAACGAATCACGATGATGCCCAGTGGCAAAGGGTGCAGGCACTCAGCGGCAGCAGCTCTCTCTTACCTGCGGCGGCCCACAGGACGAACCACGATGATGCCCAGTGGCAAATGGTGTGGGCACTCGGCGGCAGCAGCTCTCTCTTTAGCTGCGGCGGCCCACAGGACGAACCACGATGATGCAAACGTTGGCAAGGGGGCGGGCACTCAACGGCGGTAGCTCTCTCTTAGCTGCAGCGGCCCACACAGATCCAGTGAAAGGTTCAAGGGTTACGATTCAGGCGGGCTCTCAGCGGCGGCAGCTCTCTCTTAGCTGCAGTGGCCCACACGGATCCAGCGAAAGGTTCCAGGGTTCGGATTCAGGCGGGCCCTCCGCGGCGGCAGCACTCTTGAGGTAACTCAGTTTCCGATCTCGTTCGTATTTAGCCACCATTTTCTGTCTTTCTGCCATTTTGTGTTGCCCTCACTTAGGCGGCACGGTGAACGAAGAGTTGTTTTTCCTCATCCTACTGCAACGTGTCAAATAACCTCCTGCCTCTGTTTATAGCTGGTGTCAGGGTCCGGCCGACTCCACTAATCCTCGTCTGGTCTGACTGATCCCTGTTTCAACTATCTGTTGGCTCGCAGCATTCTTTCCTGACTTTATCTTATCCTCTGGCCTTCGCTATTCTTTACTCGTATTCTCTCATTTCACAACTGTCCTCTAGGCCAAACAAATGTGTCCTGCCACCTGCAAGTCGACTTATAAACACTACCACTGATTAACTTGTGGGGAAGGGTGGCAAACACTGTTGGGAGAGGGGCTTATTTGAGTTACTTAATATCTTGTTTTCACATTCTTCTCATTGGTTGACCCTGTATGCATTGGGAGTGTTCTTTGTGAATATGTATGTTGTAAAAGATTGTGCGCCAAGAAGTAAAGTGGCAGTCTCCTAAGAACATACCGAGTGTACTTCTGGGACAACTGTACTTAGCTGCAGCTAATAAACCCTATCTTCTAAGCCTAACGGAGTGTCCCGTGTCTCTGTTAGACAAAGCAGGTGAACTCAGGAGATTAAGGCGTACCCTGCGCCGCCAGGCCCCTAAGGTCTTGATATGCCTCAATTGGCGCCCGAACGTGGGGCGGCTTCAGAGGTAGCAGTTCTTGCCCGAGGATCGTGAGGAGCCCCGCAGGAAAATTCTGGAGGAATCGCGAACCACGTCAAGCGACCCCTGTCGAAGTGGTCCGAAGGTCTTTTGCAGCGCGGTTTCTCCTTTCTGACGGCTGCTGATGACTGCTGCCCTGACTGCCGCCCTGCTTTGGTCCCTTTGATGATGTTTGGTATCGCAAGACATTAGACGGGCCTCTGTTGGCGTAAGAAGACACTTAGTTAAGTATTGGTGGGTAGCTTCCACTATTTTTGTTTTGATTTGGGTCTTTGATTCGGCTATTGCAAAAGCCTAAGCCGAGGGGTGAGTACGTTTGTGCTATAGTATTTGATTTAACCCCTTGATGTTTGTAAACAGTCCAGTGAAATAACGATGCCTGGTCTGAATAAGTTTAAGAAGTTCTGTTGCTTTGGTTGCAATAGGGATTCCCGGCTGGAGGACTCTTGTCCGATTCCTCCGGTTGGAACTCCCACCTATGAGCTTTATTCAAAACATGGTGTCGGCCCCATCGCCTTTAATAAGGCATGGATCCGATACACGAAGAACGATGGCGTTCTACAGTGGCCACTAAATGGTAGTTTTGAGCCTGACATATTAGACAATTTGGAAGCGATATTGTTAAAAAGACAAGCCCGGCCGGCAATGTTTGACTCTTTTCGCCTCTGGCGTAAGGAAGCCAAACAGAAAGAAATTAAGCAGGCAAAAAGAGATAAGAACGCACAAAATATGACGATTATACAGGCTACCCAGCAGTTTAAAGATAACGAGATTGATAATGCAATGGAAATTTCAGAGAGACAGCATCGTATGGCAATAGATAGATGCTATCCGGTGTTGCCTAATTCCCCTTCTGATAAAAGTAAGGATATGGAGGAAGACCCTTTGATGTCTCACCTATTGAGATTGCCTCCGCCCTATGTACAAGGTGCTAATGCACCCCCGTTGTTACAACCTGTTCAGCTACCTGTTGTCCCCCCAAATGTTCCGGTTCTTCCACAATTGCCTCTTCCGGTATTGCCACCCCCACCTCTCGTGCCACCGATTCCTTTGTCTCCATCTCCTGAACCTCAATCTTCTTTGCCTTCGGCTCCCCTTATAACTGCCAGTTCCTCTCCTGTATCGCCTAATACCTTGTCCCCTGTCCTTATGTCTAATTCTCCTACTGTGCGCAAACGAATATCTGGTTTCTTGACCCCTTTCTTTGAGACTCTGAACATGTCTCCGGCTTTTTCTCGAAGACAGTCTCGTAGTTAACTTCCAGGTTCCGACGAACGGGTGGTATTGGACTCTCTTGCTCGCAAATGGATGGAGAAGGGTCCCCAGTATAGTGTGAAAGATATCATGGCCACCTTTCATCAGTGGGAGGCGCCCACGCAGAGATATGTATTTAATGTTATGTGTGACACTCTCGCTAAAGAATGGGAGGATATGGATTTGGGTTTACTTCTCCAGGGTTTGTTGGATGTTCAGGCTAATTTCGATAAAGGACTCATTGTGGGTTCTAAGGTTGAGGACGCCGTAAGGACACTTGTTACTTTTAGGTCGTTATTTTATTCACAAACTTTTCTTGATTCTGATCCTGCTGTTCGGCAGACATTGAAACATTACCCAATGAGAGAGGTTCCTCCGATATGGAGGGAAGAGGTTGCGCAAGCAGGTAATAATCCAGCTATTCCCGCTCACTTCCAGCGTATATGGTTACATGTGCCCTGGAAGAGATCTGATGTTTTGGCCCTCAAACAATCTTTACCGGATCCCCGTAAAAACCCTGCTGGTTACTATAAAGAATTGTCTCAGACTGTTGACGCCTGTATTATGAACTTAGCGGATATTGACATGCTGATGGGAAATGTAGTCCCACAAGCGTTATGGGCTCGGATTCGTAGAGAGGATCACGTTCAAGAATTGGGTGGTACATGGGATGCTATAACTGCCTCGGATAGAGCACAAGTGGGTGGTGCTAAGCCGGATGCTTTGATCACAGGACTCCCTGGTAGGATTATTACTTTAATGAAAACAATGATGCCCGCCTTACGAGTTAATTGGGATAAATTAGCCGCGTGTAAACAGAAGAAAGATGAGAGTGTCTCCGATTTCTTCACTCGTTTTGAGGAGACGTTTATTGATCACAGTGGTCAGGATATGACTACGGAGGGTGGACAGCGATTATTTGTAGATAAATTTGTATTCAATTTGCTCCCCGAGTTGTCACGTAAGTTAAAAGACTCTGAAAGTTCATGGGCTGTTTCTTCTTCGGCTCAGATATTGGCTACTGCTCAATATTACGAAAACAGGGACAAAGAGGAAAAAGACAAGCAAGAGAAAAAGACTAAAGAATTAAAAACGAAGGTTCTTCGGCAACAAGCTTATCCTCCTCGCTCTGCTCAGCGCCAGTTTCAACAGCCTCCCCAGTTTCAGAGGGTGTTTCAAAAGCCTGAGCCCTATATTCCGCGCACTTTGTTAGGTCCTAACTGATGCTCCTATTGTAGGGAGGAAGGTCATTTTAAGAATAGCTGCCCGGTTTTATTACAGCGTAATGGAGGACTATCTGCCCCACGAGGTCGTGGTGGTTTCCAGTTAGCGCCCAGGGGTAGAGGTCGAGGTGTGTCGCCCCAGACACAGCGTTCCCCTCCACCTTCTATGAAATACTTTGATCAACAAAATACTCAGTCTACACAGTATTACAATGATGATTACTATGTTGAAGGTGAGAATGAGGGTCTTAATGCTAACTAGGACAGCCATAGACAAAGTAAGGGAGTTGATCGATTCCAGTAGATCAGAATGGGCCTTATGTTAATGTCACTACAATGGGTGTTTCAGAGCCATTTCTTTTAGATACTGGTGCAATGAGAAGTTCTATTATTCACTCCAAACTCCCTGGGGCACCTTTGTCTGGCTTAACAAACGTATCCGTAGGATTTTCTGGCGCCCCAGTTCATAGCCCGGTCTCTTGTCCTCTGCCTATTTCAATTGGTTCTTATGATTTGGAAGCTCCGCTTCTTCTAACGACTGGTTGCGGTGAAAATCTGTTGGGTTTGGATTTATTTAAAAGACTGCATGCAACGATATATTGTTCTCCTTCTGGTGTACATCTCGTTTTGGGGCAGAAACTGACTTCTCCAATGTATTTGTCTAAAGATCAATTTCCACCTGAATTGCTCTCTCTCCCTACAACACTTTGGGCTACGGGTCCAAATGATGTTGGTTGTCTTGAGATCCAGCCCTATGTTGTTACCCTCAAGCCCAATGCTAAATTGCCACGCATCCCTCAATACAAAATTCCCAATGATGGTGAAAGAGCACTTTTTGCTATTGTTTATGATTTGGTTCAGAAGGGTGTGGTCGAGGAGACAAGGGGAAATGTATGCAATAGTCCTGTTCTTCCGGTTCTTAAACGCACTGATCCTTCTCAGCCTCCTGTTTATCGCTTTGTTATTGATCTCCGGGAGGTTAATAAAATTGTTGTACCGCAGTTTCCTGTTGTTCCAGATATCACTGCCCTGTTAACTATGATACCTGCCTCGGCAGCTTGGTTTTCTGTTATCCATCTGAAAAATGCTTTCTTCAGCATCCCCATTGCTGAAGAGAGTAGGGATATTTTTGGCTTCTCTTTAGGAGGCCGAAGTTTCCGGTTCAAGCGCGCACCCCAAGGCTATTGTGAAAGTCCCTCTATCTATAGCCAAGCTCTGAAATGCCAGCTTGATGCTTTTCCTTTGCCGCCAGGTGCTACCCTTATTCAGTATGTGGATGATTTATTGATTGCTGCTGATTCAGAGGATATTTGCAAAACCGTGACTATTGCACTATTGCGTCACTTGTCTGACCTTCACCATAAGGTTTCACCTTCTAAATTACAATATGCCTGCCAAGAGGTTACCTATCTAGGTCATCTCTTGTCGAAGGAGGGAAGGCGACTGACCCCAGAACGTATTCAAGCAATTGCACAAATGTCTGTGCCATCCACACAAAGAGAAGTGCGTGCCTTTCTGGGCATTACCTCTTATTGTAGACGGTGGATTCCAAATTTTTCTTTGTTGGCTAAACCTTTGTTGGCACTCACCTTGAAAGACACACCCCAACCCCTTCCTTGGACTGATGAATGTCAGAAGAGTTTTTCTGATTTACGTGCTGCTCTGTGCTCTGCTCCTGTGTTGGGTACCCCGGATTACAGTAAGCCCTTCACGCTCTATGTCCATGAAAGAGAGGGTTGTGCGTTGTCAGTCTTAACACAACGATTTGGAGACAAGCAGCGGCCATGTGCCTACTTTTCGGCTACATTAGATCCAGTAGCCAAGGCATTGCCTAGTTGTCTTAAAGCTACAGCAGCAGCAACAATTTCTATTCGTCAATCTGCTGGAGTGGTTCTTGATAACACTCTTATTGTCATGGTACCACATGCAGTGGATACCTTGCTAAATAGGACAAAAACGCAGCATCTTACAAGCGCTCGCTTGTCTAGGTATGAACTGACGCTCTTGGCTAGTCACGCGCACATCAAACGATGTAACACTTTAAATCCAGCCACATTGTTACCTCTTCCAGAAGAGAAAGGTATTCAGGAACAACATGATTGTTTTCTCCGTCCTGAGGAGGAGACAAAAGGTAGGATTGATTTGAAAGTGAACCACTAATGGACCCGGATGGGATCCTGTGGGTGGATGACTCTTGTTTTAAACTCCCTAATGGTGAAACAACTTCAGCTTACGCTGTTACCACCTTGCATACAATTGTGGAGACAGCACGCATCAGACATAATTCAGCTCAGGCGGCTGAACTGATAGCTTTGACCAGAGCATGTGTGTTATCTAAGGGGTAGAGAGTGAATGTAAATACCGACAGCCAGTATGCGTTTGGTGTGGCACATAGCTTTGGATGTTTGTGGAAGGAAAGAGGATTCTTTACCTCCCACGGTACCAAAATACAGCATGGTCAGTTGGTAACTGATCTTCTTGAGTCACTTGCTTTGCCTACCCAGATAGCAATCATAAAGTGTAGTGCGCATAAGAGGATTACTGATGATGTTGGTCGTGGGAATGCTTTTGCGGATGAGGTAGCGAAAGAAACAGCCAGAGATGCTATGAGTCGCATGTATGTTGCGGGCCCTGCAAATTGGGTCAAGGAAAAAAGAATGTGTGAAGATACAATAGAAAGTGTGAGATCGATTCAAGGAGAGGCTACAGAGAAAGAGTTGAGTAAGTGGAAAGAGAGTACAGGAATGTTAGACGCGATGGGATGTTGGATAGAATTGTCAGAACATCAGCGTTGGCTGTTACCAGATGCCTATGTACTGCCTGTAGTTGCTATGGCACATGGTCCAGCCCACATCAGTGCGAAAGGAAAATGTAAGCTTCTGGCTCCAGTGTGGCTGAACGAAGGGATTCCAAAATGTGCAGATAATTTAGCGAAGCATTGTATCGTTTGCTTGATGAATAATCCAGGAAAGAGAACCCCAACTCCAGCAGGTCATTTTGCTCCCCCAACATATCCTTTTGAGGTGTTGCAAATTGATTATATTCACATGGAACGATGCAACAATCTCAAATATGTTTTGGTGGTGGTGTGTGCCTTCTCCAGATGGATAGAGGCCTACCCCCTGAAAGACAACACTGCTTTGTCCACTGCCAAAGTTCTTCTAAAAGAGTTCTTCCCTAGGTTTGGTTTGCCGCGCATTGTCTGGAGTGACAATGGAAGTGAATTTGTGGGCCAAATTATGAAAAAGGTGTGTGCCGGCCTTGGAATCGTCCACAAATTCCATGCGGCGAACCATCCCCAATCAGCGGGTTTGGTAGAGTGCTATAACGGTACTCTCAAACTTAAGCTTGCAAAGGTACAGGCTAGCACAGGACTTGCCTGGCCTGATGCTTTACCTTTGGCTCTCCTATCCACTAGAACAGCTGTACATTCTCGTTTGGGACTCAGCCCATACAAGGTTGTTTTTGGGCGCCCGGCTAATGTTTGGGGAGTCCCTCACCCTAAAAAGTATTCTGACATACAGTATCCAATGCTGATTGATTATTTGCATGACCTCACCACTAAATTACGTGTTCTCCACCAACAGGTTCGAGACGCTTTACCAGAGGCCTCCACAGACCCAGGTCATTTTATCCAATCGGGAGACTGGGTCTGTGTGAAACATTTTCAGAGGACAAGGAATTTGGAGCCTCGTTGGAGGGCGCCTCGACAGGTTCTTCTTGTCAAGCGTACAGCAGTGAAGGTCGAAGGGAAAAAGAACTGGATCCATGACGTGCACTGCAAAAAGGTGCCCTTGCCTTTTGACCAGTGGGTCCGTAAGGGTGTAGGTGATTTTGAGGGTGAAAGGGTCCCTCGGTTTGTACCTTTCAGTAGTGCACACCTAGATGGAGCTCGGTCTGAAAAAGAAGATGACGACGTTTTACAAGAAGCAGTACCGCCACATCTTCGATTGAACACTACAGATCCACAGACACTATTTCAGGACCAAACTGTACTGAACAGAACTCAATATAATTTAAGGCCTAGACTGGTCAAGGACACCTGAAATTTTCATCTCTTTTATGACATGTATCATCTGTCCAGGTTGCAGGGTCACGGTAGGAGTCTTGGTTTGTGACCTGTATAGTGGCTAGGCCCCCAGGACTTGCAGTGTCATAGGGCGGCTAATAATCACAGCCAAGTGAGTAAGGAAGATTGCAGTGAGCAACAATTTTAGAGGATGGATGTCAAATTGGGAAAGAATAATAAGAAGGAAGAGATGAAAAAGAGATATTGTAAATTAGTGTACAGTCAATGTGGCATAACATTGTGTGTTCTTATGTTTTCTAGTATCTTATTGGCTTGTATAGGTTGGATTGTTCATGTTATGCAGCACAAATCTGTCCCTACTTCTATTTCTTTGCCTTTTTATTCTGCTATCTCCCCACATCAATTATACACGCTTCCCCAACATGAACTAATCAGGAGAACAGAATATTTTAACAATTCATTTGTCCAGTTATTGCACCAACACCACTTGGTAGTCAACACAACCGACTGTTGGGTGTGTGGACTTATGCCTCATACCACCGAAAAAGGGATGCCATATTTAGCCCTTCCATTTTCCTATGAAGGTTCTGCTTGGGCCTATTTTGTAATGTTTTCAAATGCATATCAGAACTGATTTAGACGTCCAGCTGGTTCATATGGTAGTGGACAAGATTTTAGTCATAGTTCTCTGATAAAAGGAATAGTGGCTATGGCTAGAATTGTAGAGAATGGTAAGATTCCCGTTGATGAGAAACGGGCATACGATGCTTGGAACGTGACTCGTTACGCCACTAGCCTTACAGATAGGAGTAGACAGGGAAAATCTCCACCAATTTGGACTGTGCCTCATCGAGGTAACTTTTGTTTACAAATAAATGGCCAGACTACTGACACTGGACAAGGAAAGAGTGTTTGTTCCCATACGTACATTCACACATCTCAGAATTCACCACCGTTAGTGCCATCCCAGGGCACGTATTTTGTCTGCCACGATAGAGCCTACACGTGGCTACCGACGGATTTTTCAGGAACATGCTATATAGCCTTTCTTCTCCCCCTTACATATGCTGCTCCTTCGGGACATCACAGAAACAGATATGGCAGAGGGATTATTGATTCTAAAGACACGGCAGGACAAGAGGGAGGTGATTTCCTTAAAGGATTTCTTCCTTTTTGGGGCCCAATGGCCAACAGTAGAAACATGAGACAATTGGTTCGTGTTGTTGAGACTACCATAGATGTCACTGTGGGAGCCTTGAGCAATCTCACAGCTGAACTTCAGGTGGTTCGTCTCAGGACATTGCAGAACCGGATTGCTTTGGATGTTATTCTTGCAGATCGTGGTGGAGTTTGTAAATTGATCGGATCTAGCTGTTGCATTTATATACCTGATGACGCCCCTACGGTATATCAAGCCATCTCCAAATTACATGTGATCTCCGAGTCGATTAATCAGGACGAAGGAGATTGGTCTTTGTTGGAATGGTTTTGGGGATTACTGTCCAAATGGGGATGGAAGGTATTAACATTCCTTGGAGTGATTTTGGCCATCATTTTTTCCTGTTGTCTCTGTATGCAGTGTGGCCCCGCCATCTGTGGTCTTTGTGCCACTATGTGTGTCCCAAGACCTGTGCCACGGAAGACGGAGAGCATTAAAATGATGTTGCAGCAACAGCTTGATGACCTCATGGCCATTGACGTCGACTCAGATTAAAATGAGTCTGTGTGTCTTGCCTGAGTAATGGCAAAAGGAGGGTCTGAGGTAACTCAGTTTCCGATCTCGTTTGTATTTAGCCACCATTTTGTGTCTTTCTGCCATTTTGTGTTGCCCTCACTCAGGCGGCACGGTGAACGAAGAGTTGTTTTTCCTCATCCTACTGCAACGTGTTAAATAACCTCCTGCCTCTGTTTATAGCTGGTGTCAGGGTCCGGCCGACTCCACTAATCCTCGTCTGGTCTGACTGATCCCTGTTTCAACTATCTGTTGGTTCGCACCATTCTTTCCTGACTTTATCTTATCCTTTGGCCTTCGCTATTCTTTACTCGTATTCTCTCATTTCACAACTGTCCTCTAGGCCATACAAATGTGTCCTGCCACCTGCAAGTCGACTTATAAACACTACCACTGATTAACTTGTGGGGAAGGGTGGCAAACACTGTTGGGAGAGGGGCTTATTTGAGTTACTTAATATCTTGTTTTCACATTCTTCTCATTGGTTGACCCTGTATGCATTGGGAGTGTTCTTTGTGAATATGTATGTTATAAAAGATTGTGCGCCACGAAGTAAAGTGGCAGTCTCCTAAGAACATACCGAGTGTACTTCTGGGACAACTGTACTTAGCTGCAGCTAATAAACCCTATCTTCTACGCCTAACGGAGTGTCCCGTGTCTCTGTTAGACAAAGCAGGTGAACTCAGGAGATTAAGGCGTACCCTGCGCCGCCAGGCCCCTAAGGTCTTGGTTCTTCACTCTCTTAGCTGCAGCAGCCCACACGGATCCAGTGAAAGGTTCAAAGGTTCAGATTCAGATGGGCTCTCAGCGGCGGCAGCTCTCTTTTAGCTGCAGCGGCCCGCAAAGGTTCAGCGAAAGTTTCAAAGGTGCCCGTCTGCGGTCCTCACAGTAGAACCAGAGGCTCTGATTACTTGACGGAGGCCTCACCTGCAAGCAGAATTCCTCGCACAGGAATTCCGATAGCTGACGGGGTGAAGTCTAATGTCCCTGAGACTTCTGCAGGAGGCGCTCTCGATTCAGGCCCTCGGGTAGTTTATTCGGCAAGCTTGGTGAAAGTTTCAAAGTTCTTTCCTCTGTTCACTCTGAGTTTCGTCTTGACATCCAGAAGGAACACACTCGGACAATGTTCCAGCGCAGTATTTTATACCTAAAAAGTCTTTGTTCTCTAAGGTCGCAAATCACTAACTCCAGTCAGAACCAGTTTGGTGGGGTCGGGGAGCACTTGGTTTACAAGGTGACATCCTGCCCTTTCAGAATGAGGGGGTCTGCTATCAGACACCCAGTGGGAGGTGGAGACATCATTCACCTTGCCAGGCACAGCCCTGCTCGGATCAAAGAGTCACCCCTCCCCAGGCTCTGAATACCGATCTCTCTCTCCAGCCAGGTCCGACCCAGCTGGCCCTGCTGCTCCAAAACCAGACGGCCAATACACATACTTGCAAAGCCTACAGTAAAGCTTAGGCAAGAAACTACCGCATTTTCAGAAGAGGCATTTCTAAACATGGGATATGTAAACAGTCCTTACTAAAAGGTGTCTCTCAATGTCCTGAGCACAAACATATTAAACTCGAAGTTCCTATCAGGTTCTTGGGGTCAGATAGGATGATAGAAAGTAATCCTCAACCAGCCCAGTCTGGCCTATGAGAACGGATCGTGTCATAGTAGCGACAGTGAAATGGAAGGTAACTCACTATTGGACATTCTACACAGATCTAGGCATTATGGTTATCCTAAGTCAAACAGTCATTTATATACAGGGAGCATTCACGCTGTGCCACTGATTAGCAGTGGCACAGCGCCCAGAGCATCTAAATCCAACCAACATAAAAAATAGAAAGGGGAGAGGGGAAGGGAGACCTACGCCAATGATGCCAGGTCTAATAATAGATCAGTAGATTTTGTTTGTGGCGGAGTCGTGCACCCTCAGCTGTAGCAAGGTGTGTTTCCTGGAGCACCACTACGTCCAAATGGTAATTCGTAATATATTTCCAGATCTTCTGTCGTTTTTGGGGGGAGTTGTGGCCTTTCACATTCCAGGAGCCGATTGTGAGTGTCATAGGGCCTAGGTTAGCGCCCCCTCCCTCCCTCTAGACCTGTAGCGCTGGCATGTAAACTTGTGCATTTCTTGCTGATATTGTGTAGTTCCCCTAGGAGACAGAGGTTGAATCAGTCTCCTGTGTAAGGCCTGTGTCAGTGGGCCGTGATTAAACAGCCGCCACCCACCCCAAAACCCTCTCCCCCCCAAAAAACAGAAAATCCCCAACATTACCAACATCATCATGACACACAACGAGAAGAATGTCCCAACCAGAAACCAGGTGTCCCCGGTGTGTATGAGGGGGGGACAGAGGACCGAGGTCCCCGTCCGTGCCCGCTCCTAGTCATACGTTGAGCTAAAGTCTTCTGGTGCTGCTTTCTGAAAAAGATAAGTCCAGTCCAAAGAACCCCATCTCCAAGGCTGTTGGGGAGAGTAGTTTTGCGGCAGATGAGCTATAAAACAAAGTGTGAGAGCTTAGCAGGACCGGAAACTGGATCTCTCCTTATTGTATTCGTCGGATGAGTCAATATCCAGTGTGGAACAGCGGCGCAGGTCTTCCATTGATTGGAGGCATAGTACGTTTAGTGAGGGTGTCTCTGTGGTCAGCGTTAGGGGCGTAGTCCACCTGACCATACCTAGACCCTTAGTGTACCCCTGATAGTGTCAGAGTCCAGCAGGATCAGTGCTGTCGCCAGGGCGTGTTCTATAACTCAGGCATCAGTTCATCCTGTCTGCGAGAGTCTCATCTATGATTCCTCTGAGAGTTGGTAGACCATTGATTTACTGGAGGGCCGCTCCTCGACGAGCCCTGCGGTTTTTTCTGTGTGGGTTCAGAAAGTTCGGAGGAGAGGCCCAAAAGATCCAGACCTTCTTGCAGGTCCGTGATGTGCCGTTGTTTATTGTTAAATTCAAAGGAGAGGCAGAAGGGATAAGTTCACCTATATCTGATGTTATTGCCCCGTAGTTTCGTCGTGATGGGGCGAAATAGCTGCCTCCGAGCCAACGTGGCCGGTGCCAGGTCCTGGAAAATGGTGCAAGAGTGGCCCTGGAAAGAGACTGTACCTTTTTGTCCTGGCAGCGAGCAGAAAAGCTTCTTTTGCTTTATAGGAATGGAATTTGGCAAGCACATCTCGGGCCGCTTCCTTTCTCTGGTCGCCAGGCCTCGTACACGGTGTACCCTCTCGAGCTTTATCTAAATGGTCTGCGGGCTGAGAATATCCATGAAGAGGCAATCAAGGAAGGCCTCGAGGTCCGGTCCCTCAGCTCCCTCCTCCAGATCTCAGATGCAGAGATTCTCCCTCCGTGCTCTGTTTTCGAGGTCTTCTGTTTTGAGTTGCGTCTGATGCAATTGGTCTTGAAGGGCGTGGGTGTCTTGCCGCATACTGGCAGCATGCTTATCCAGGTCTTGAGATT
Organism: Triturus cristatus; assembly: GCF_964204655.1. Classification (NCBI taxonomy): domain Eukaryota; kingdom Metazoa; phylum Chordata; class Amphibia; order Caudata; family Salamandridae; genus Triturus; species Triturus cristatus. Next base: position 589,616,361 of record NC_140592.1, on the reverse strand, counting down.
GTGATTCTAGGTCCATCACTCTCGTGCCCACGGAATCGACATCCTGTTGGAGGGAGGTGAGTCGTCCGGTGAGCTCCGACTTCAGTTGGTCGATCGAGGCTTTAAGGTCCTGCCCCAGTTCCTTCCGTAGTTCAGTCTTAAAGTCCCTTAGCGTAGCCAGGAGATCGTCTTTAGTGAGAGCCATGGTGTCTTTTCTCTTGCCCGAATCAGACAGCGAGCCTTTATCTGTTGGCACGAAGAAGTCGGATACACTGGTCGGTGCCTTACTCGTCCCCTTCTTTGGTGGCATAGAGGCAGGCCTGGGCTGGCCTCTGTCACAATGGCAGGCCCGAGGAGGAAGTGTGGCGCGGCCAGGGTCCCCCGGAAATACCAGCGGTGCTAATGGCGCCAACCTAGGTCCCAGCTAGAGACTGCCCCAATACTCGTGCGGCCTATGGTCTGAGCTTCAGTCTTCAAGCTGTTGTCCTGAGGACCGCGATGGAGGTGGAGAGGCCGCAATGGAGGGAAGCTTCTGTGGCTTACATTTCGTTGGGCGTCTCCAATCCCGAACCCAGGGTGGCACGAGGTGTGGGTATTAGCTGATCAAGCTGCTGCAGGTATTAGCTATCAAAATGACAGGGCGCCGAGTATCCCTTTGAGTCGTAGGGCAGTCGGACACCGGTCATCCTATAACCCCCTCCAATGCTTGGGGGTGCCCATGATATTGCTCACCAATGCAGGGGGGCAGCAGATTCAAAGAAGAGGCCGATCACAGGGTCCACATCCGGTCGGATTACACCGGGCCGCCACTTCAGGGTCAGGCACAGCGTCCACCGCCCGAGAGGAGCGGCGCTATCAAAACACCCGCCCAGGGGTCAGAGATCGCTGATGCCGTGCGATTGGCCACTCTGGATGGCGTTCCTCAAAATCCGCCGCAGGCGCTCCCAGGACCCCCAGGGCGCCCGCACGATGAGTCAGCCGAGGGAGCGTCACTTCGATGTAGGGAGTTCGGGGGTGCCTCCCGGGGTTGTTATCCATTGGTTACAGCGGCTATGGACCCCTCTTACTCTTCTGGAGTTCGCATGAAGTGGCAGGCACAGTACAGCAGGCAGACGCGCTCAGCACGCCCGGGTTTCCCATCGGGCCGCCATTTTAAAGTCAGGCAGAACACGGGATCTAACTCCAGCCAGCGGGCCCGCTCAGGCACCTGCAACCAGGGCAGACCTCACTAGTTCAGGGTAATCGTGATGGACAGACTAAATTTGGCGGCTCAGGGCTCGTGCACCCACCTCCATTAGTTGGTAGTTGTGACTCTGCCCAGGATTGGCATGCCGCAGCAGAATCCTCACCTCAGTCACGCCGACCCACAGGAGCTTCGAGAGCACCGCAGCAGGAAGGCTCCACAGGGAAGTCCAAGCCGCGAGAGTTGTGTCCCCGGAGTCACCTCACAGCGGGGTTGAAGTCGCTGCTTCCCAGCAGGTAGGTGCAGCCATTTTACGTGTTCCACGGCCGGACCCCCTCCACCTCACTCCGGTAGTCCCTAGGGGGTCCGCAACAAGAATGGGCTCTCAAAACATGCCCCCCCCCCGTTTTCACCAGCACGTTGATGTGTTTTGGGGTCTGGCTGGCGCATTATAAACACAGCAAATTGGTCGGAGCTGTAGCGGGGACCATGAGCCGAGACGAGCTACGGTCGTCCGGCTATCTTGCCCGGCCACCTGTGACCTTACTGCTTTTTTACATAAAATATTGTTGCTGCATTGTCTGTCCTCACAGATTGGATGACGCTGAAAAACCAAGCATGCCTCTGAATTGGTCTTTATTTCCACCACGAAACTGTCAGTTTCATTCTTGGAGAGAGCTGCACACAGTCCTTGAAAGATACGAATTTCTGAAGCTACTGTGTATCCAATAACAATAACAAAGGATGCATGTTCAATCTGCAGTGCGTGGTCAGGAAAATGTGTCACTAAATCATGTCCAGTAGTGACCTTCTGTAGCCTTTCAACGTGGTTTCCCAATGTGGGAAGTTTCTGAATTCTTTCCTAACAATGTAGACAGCATGGCTCCAAGAAACTGGATTATTTTGATGCATTGAGAGAAGGGCCTGAGATGAAACAGGCTCTCACGGGCCTCAGTCGACGACTTGACAATGAGTCGTTGTCATTGTCTAGGCAGGGGAATACTATCTTGAAAAAATGGCACGATAAAAGCAATATATTTCGCAAATATCCTCGGGCTGGACTGTTCCCATGAGACACAGGGTCAGACTGATTTGCATATGGCCATGTCTGAACTGGGGTGGTGGAGTGACCTAAAGAATGATGATGGATTAAACCCAAATCAGTTGACTGGGGGTGAGTGTTTGATTTGCTTAAACGCTCCATCCATCATCCCCTTTGGTATCGCTTTGTTCACCCTAAGCTGGCAGGGTATGCCCAGACGTGGGTCCCTTGCTCACTTTGCCACTGGATTTAAGATAACCTGGCTGATGAGGGTTATGAACACGAAACCGGTCCCAGGATGCTTGTTGCCGGTCCGGGAAAGTCATGGCTTAGCAGTTCGGGCTGGACTGTTCCCATGAGGCACAGGGTCAGACTGATTTGCATATGGCCATGTCTGAACTGGGGTGGTGGAGTGAGCTATAGAATGATGATGGATTAAACCCAGATGAGTTGACTGGGGGTGAGTGTTTGATTTGCTCAAACGCTCCGTCCATCATCCCCTTTGGTATCGCTTTGTTCGCCCTAAGCTGGCAGGGTATGCCCAGACGTGGGTCCCTTGCTCACTTTGCCACTGGATTTAAGATAACCTGGCTGATGAGGGTTATGAACACGAAACCGGTCCCAGGATGCTTGTTTCCGGTTCGGGGAAGTCATGGCTTGGCAGTTCGGGCTGGACTGTTCCCATGAGGCACAGGGTCAGACTGATTTGCATATGGCCATGTCTCAACTGGGGTGGTGGAGTGAGCTAAAGAATGATGATGGATTAAACCCAGATCAGTTGACTGGGGGTGAGTGTTTGATTTGCTCAAACGCTCCGTCCATCATCCCCTTTAGTATCGCTTTGTTCGCCCTAAGCTGGCAGGGTGTGCCCAGACGTGGGTCCCTTGCTCACTTTGCCACTGGATTTAAGATAACCTGGCTGATGAGGGTTATGAACCCGAAACCGGTCCCAGGATGCTTGTTTCCGGTCCAGGGAAGTCATGGCTTGGCAGTTCGGGCTGGACTGTTCCCATGAGGCACAAGGTCAGACTGATTTGCATATGGGCATATCTGAACTGGGGTGGTGGAGTGAGCTAAAGAATGATGATGGATTAAACCCAGATGAGTTGACTGGGGGTGAGTGTTTGATTTGCTCAAACGCTCCGTCCATCATCCCCTTTGGTATCGCTTTGTTCGCCCTAAGCTGGCAGGGTATGCCCAGACGTGGGTCCCTTGCTCACTTTGCCACTGGATTTAAGATAACCTGGCTGATGAGGGTTATGAACCCGAAAGCGGTCCCAGGATGCTTGTTTCCGGTCCGGGGAAGTCATGGCTTGGCAGTTCGGGCTGGACTGTTCCCATGAGGCACAGGGTCAGACTGATTTGCATATGGGCATGTCCGAACTGGGGTGGTGGAGTGAGCTAAAGAATGATGATGGATTAAACCCAGATCAGTTGACTGGGGGTGAGTGTTTGATTTGCTCAAACGCTCCGTCCATCATCCACTTTGATATTGCTTAAGACCAAACGTCACAACCGTAACTCATATCGGCTCCCGGATTCTTTGAATTGCAGGTATTTGTCTTTGAATTGCAGGTATTTGCGGTGCTTTGGTGATACTTCCTGTAAATCAAAGTCATTTATTAACCCTGCCGAAGCAGCTGCAACACCTAATTACGAGTAACCATTCTAAAGAACAGTTTTTGCAAGTACTCGTTGAGCTGACAAATCCAAAATGGGTTGCCCCTCTACCGATTTTCTTTGTACCAAAAAACTGGAGCAGAAGTCTCGGATTTGGAGATGAACTCCAGAGCCTCTTTAGCAAGAATGGAAAGAATTTCTGCTTGCAATAAATGTAGATGTTGGTGCACAATCTTTGCAGATGGAACAATGCGTGTATCCATAGTGACCTACATCCAGAACCTACTTGTTTGTAGTGATATTTGGCCACCGCAAATAAAAAGCAGAAATCCTTTTCCCTAATTGACAAGAGTGGTCTAGTAAATAGGGTGCACTGTTATATCAGTCTTCCTCCTCTCAATTCTCCTTCTGATAACGCAACATTGGACTCTGCTGCACTAGTAGTGATGGCAAATGGACTTTAGTCCTCAGGCTCACCTTCCGTGTCTGGAAGGTTTTTAGTGGAGAAAAGAGTGATTTTACTTGGCGATGTGTCCTGAGGAAGTAGGCTGGAAAAAAGGTGTTCTGGCAGGCTCTACTGAAGTCAATGTCGATGGGGTCGTTAACGGTAGCCTTGTTAATGATATTCTTGTCAACAACAATGTAGTAGAGGGTGTTATCGACTATGGAAGTGTTCTTGACGGTGTTGTCGTCAACAATGTAGGTGTCAATGATGAGTGTTCCGGGGACAAGGTAACAATGGGTAAAGGCCTGGTCATCAGTGGGGAGGTGCAAGTGGTGAAAAGAGAAACAGCCCTCATTGGATGGCTTGATCGCTTTCATTTTTAGTGCGAGGCACCTCAGAAGACGCTATTACTGGCCTGCTTAGCTGCTTGCCAGACTATTTAGCTGCCTTCAAAGGGGGTCTGACAGTGCACCAAATGTCGCATTTTAGGAGTGCTTATCTTCCACCAAATAAGTTTTGACAGGCTTGGTGAAGGCAGCAGGAAATATCTGAATGAGGTTCATCAGAGTAGGCCCTCTTTTTACAAGAAGCACCGGGTCGAAATAGATTCTCCTTAGGTGTCTCAGCTATGGCAAAAAAACATATTGAAAAACGTTCTCTAAGCTACATTCCTTCAAGTACAAGTGCCTCCAGATTGATTGATCAGCAATGATTCAAAATCAATAGAAATGAATTTTCAAAGGAAGGGAAAGATTCTCATCAGAGCCCTGAATAGGAATCCCTTCCACGGTAAGTGAATACAAAATCTGAGGTATGGGGACCTTCAAAGGCAGTGAAGTTTAGTGTCCTTTAACCTCATTGGTAGGACTTTGGGTGCTTGGGCTAATAAAGGAAGGCTGTTTTCAATGAAGAGATAAAGGAAATTCACTGCACTGCTAATGTATAATCTCTGTGGGTCTTCCAGTTTGAAGCTGGGGATTGATTCAAGAATGTAAATCTATGAAAGGTACCAACATTAGAGAGCTGTCGTTACAGATGAGTAACTTTTTTTATATTGTTTGCTGCTTGCCAGGCTATGCTACACTACATTAAAACTAGATTATTTGACTACCATATTACAGTACTTCAGTGAATCTCCATTATTTATTGACATAGCACTCTTTTCTGGCGAATGAGAGGAAAAGTCACAAGAGTAGAAAACAATGCAGATATGGTCAGATAGCAAAAACTTCTAGTTTTCAGCCCCAGGTTTTCTTCAGCTTGGCAAACTGAGCATTAGTTTTCAGATCACGTTCTATACATAATGTTTAAAGAACGACAATGGGCTCACATTTGAATAACATTCAGAGAAACATGCCATTGGGAGACTACTAATGTCACAGTGGTTTTAACTGCAGAAGCATGCTCAACTTGAGAGGCCCAAAGTAGGCATTTTTGTCCTGGGCTGGTATGCATGAATAGAATACTTGAACAAATAAAATTGCACACTCGGGTAGAAACCGACAGCCCTCATCACATCCAAACTAAGGAGGATTATCTCTGCATCCAGTGAATGACTAAGGGAACCTGCAAGTAAAAACAATCCTGTCCATGTGGAAGTCTTGAAACAATTTCACCACGCGGGAACAACAAGATAATAAAGAGTAAATTATCACCTTTGCAGGGAAGATAAAAGATGCACTTAATAAACCCTGACTGGGGTAACAAGTCACTCTTAATCAGTCAGCTGGAGGGATATGATCCCATTTGTGATTTATGTCCAGCAAGAGTTCTTAAATGGGACAAAGCAGTGTTTCCAAAACTGTGGGATGCGAGCCGATTTTTGGTGTGTAATGAAAGTCTAAGTAATAATACAGATGCCTTTACATTCTGTATTTATCTTGTCACATTTGCTGTGCTTCAAAGACATACATCGAATATCAGGCTCTGTCTTCTGACAACCTTGCTGCTTATTTTTTAACATGAGGATTTGTGTTTACAAACTCCTCTCACTTTGCAGTCAGAGAAAGAAAAGCAAAGTGAATTATGTGAGAATCTTGCAGGAGTACAGAGTGTGAAAGGAAAGGATGTAGGATGTATTTTTTTGTTACACACAAAATATAAATACCTGTAAATTAACTGTACATATTCAGCAGTTAGGAAAGCTAAAATGAAGCACATTTGAATGTAATTCTGAAGTGTGATAGAAGCAAAGACTTTAATATGATCAAAACACTTTAGTTGGTGAGGCACAAATGATACCCGATTTCCATACTATCGTTTGTGTGCAATATGGTTTCATAAGTAAAACTCTATTTATTTATTTATATAAAGTTTTGTATCGCGCGAACTCTATGTCTGTGCAAATTTAGTGGCCACATCGATGAAAAATGTGCTGTCTGTGAACAATGCGCTGTCATACGGTGCTTTATTTACATAAAAAAATTACCCACCTCATGTACATTAAACCTAGGTAGGTTGTGAAAGTTTGTCATTCTAAAAAAAAGTGGGTTTTGGTTCTAAATAAATTTAGATGCACTGGAATAAAGTATGGTGAACAAGGCCATTATAAAGCTGCAGATGACTGTAGGACAGTGTCTTTTTTTAACTGGTCACCCCACTTTTTGCTTGGTATATAGTGTGATTTTGACTGGAAGTGCACTGGGTTCCTAACCAGATTCCCAGTGCCAGATCTCTTTGCCAAAACTGTGCAATTGTTTCCCTAACTGGCAATACCTTTAGTATCCTCTGTAAATCCCTAGTAAATGGTACCCCTGGTACCTAGAGCCTGAGGTACTAAAGAGGGTCCCTAAGGGCTGCAGCACGAATTGTGACACCCTAAGGAACCCCTCACAAGCTCATGCAAAGTGTCACTGCAGGCTGAGTGTCTTGCTGCAGACAAAAGTGAAAGCACTGAATGGAACACAGCCTGTGTGCCATGCCTGTTGACACATGCCATATACATAAGTCACCCCTACAGTAGGCCCTATCGCCCTAAGCCAGGGTGCACTATACTACATGTGAAGGCATAGCTGCAGGAGCAGGTATGCCCCCTACTGATCAGTTCCATTACTGCTAGTACAAGTGATCAGGGAAGCTATCTTAAAAGCATGTGCTGGACACTGGTGAAAACAAGTTCCCCAGCTACATGATGACTTCACTGAAAATAGGGATGTTTGGTATCAAACATCTCCTATTAATAAACCCACACTGATGCCAGTGTCGGATTTGGTAATGCATGCGCCCAGAAGGCACCTTAGAGATGCCCCCTGAAACCCTACCAGTCACTGGTGTACTGACTGACTGGTTTTTGCCAGCCTGCCACCAGAAACGAGTTGCTGACACCCAAGGATGAGGGCCTTTGCTCTCTCGGGGCAATAAACCAAACCTGCTTTGGCAGAGAATGATTTGCACCCCTGCCCACTGGATGACCTGCGGATAAGCATTCTAAGGCCAAGGAGCTTCAAAGAGGCCCACCGCCTTTGGTATGCGTATCTGGCTTCTCTCATAGTAGAGGAAACTGACCCGCTTTGTCCAGAGCTCTTTGGCACCTGGGCAGGTAGGAAAATTAGCTAGACAAGACAAGCGTGTCCACACTCAGGTGAGCACCACCCCTGAACTGGACTACCTGAAGTGGATCCGACTTTTCAGAAGTGACCCTCGTAGTGATGATAAATTTAGGAACTCTGGGACAGGGTTATGCCCACTTCCCCAGGGAAGTGGTCATTTGGGGGCATAGTGACCCCAGGGGTAAGTAGCCCATTGGCTTCTACCCTATACTCCCTAACACCCTTAAATTCTTTATTTAAGGGAGCCCTGGCACCAGGAAATCAGATCCTGCCAACCAAAAGAAGAAGGGCCGCAAAAGCAAGAACTGCAGAAGAAGTAACTGACTTGGCACCAGCCCTGCCGGCCTGTTCGCCTATTCTCGACAATTGCGCCAAAGTCATCTTATCCTGCAAGCTGCTGATCCTCCAAAGCATGGGAGAACTTGTTCACAGATTCAGGAGCTGCTTCCCTGCGTCCTGCAGGCACCCTAAAAAAAGACAGAGATACACCAGAACCGCAAAAACCCGACGCCACAAAGCACAACTGCACCCGTGCTTCCTAACCCGAGCTGAAGTGGCCCAACAGTGCCAGCACGGTCCCTGGGCCCTCCAGAGACAAACCCCACCTTTGACTTGCCCACTGTTCACTTCCACTGTTGACTCCTGACGCTGCCTGTAGCTGCTGTTTGCAGGCCCTCTCTACTGCAAGTGCTTCTTGTGATGAAAATTGGACACATAAGGGCACCTCTGCAACAGTCTCCCCTGGAGAAGAGGATTAAAGGCGTCCCCATGTCCCTGAGCATTGCAAGAGTTGAGACCCCTTGTTAGTTCAGCCTAACTGCTCCCTCAGTCTGAGCCTGTAGCCTCTTTTCAGACAGACCGATCTCCATAGACCTGAATGGGGCACCTAACGCTGTAAAGCACCTCTGCACCCGGCCACCCGAAGTGAACTGTTGGTGCTGCCTTGGACCTTGCCCCATACTCACCTTAAGTCCAAGAGATTGGTCCCGTAAGTCACTGTTGAGTGCCCAAATGCAATACATGGTTTTCATCCAGAGGTTAACATTACCACGAAGTGCTTCAATTCCGATATAAAGTATCAATGTCACCGGATGCCGAAAAATACACCTCTGCACCCGGATGCACCATTGTCTCCAGAGGTGACTTGTTGGTGTTGCCTGAGACCTTGCCCCATACTCACCGCAAGACCCGGGGAAGGGTCCCATAAGTAGTTGTTAAGTTACTGTATACAACATGTTTTCTTCCTAAGTTAACATTGCCCCAATGTGCTTCAATTACGATCTAAGGTATCAAAAACCTGCTTTCTTCAAACCAATTTTTACCACTTTTACATTCAAAATATTTGTTTCATTATATTTAATCAACAGGTTGAGGAGTGCTGTTTCGTTTTAAGGTCACCTTGTAAGCAATGGCGAAAACTACCTAGCTCCCTTCAAGAGATTGGAGATGACTCCCTGGAAATAATAGATCTGTTCTTCCATGTGAATTTGAATTAAAATGCTTTGAAAGGCTCATCCTGCAACAAATTTGCATCATTTATCAAAACATGGTGTTCAATGTTTCAATAAAATATATTCACTTTGGAGCGTTGGATTTACATTTACACAGTATTATGGAACATGCTGCATACCAAATGCACAGACTCAATACAATATGGGTACTAACACAAGCCTGGCCCGACATATTTTCTCATTCAGCCAGAAGACTTACATTTAAAAAAGTAAAACCCTTTGAAGTGCACATTTAGATCCTGAAGAAGGTCTAAATCTGGAAAACATCGCTGACCGAAACAATCAGCAGTCTTCTGTTCCTTTCCTTCCCCTCTCTGAAAGTTTTACATTATTGCAGGCCAAATTAACTGATGAAAATGCATAATACTTTTGTATTTCACTGAGTAAAGTATTGGTAACATGCTTTGACAACATACACATTTCATTATAATTTTGTTACTGTTACAACACCGGTAAGATCACAATTATAGTGTTAATAGCTTGGAGCAGAAAAAATGTCCAGTAAACTAATTACCAACCACTATTTCAACTCCACACAATTCGCAATCTATTTTAAATGACGGACCAGGTGCTTGAACGCTACAATCGCAGGGAGCTGAATCTCAACTCAGTGCCGTCTAAGGGGCTTTTAAATTAGCACTACAAGGCGTTATGGGTACGATGTGCTTTATGTATGTTTTGGGGCACGCATGCGTGCCCCAAAATAACAAAGCATATAAAGATTATTTGTGGAATTTAAAAGCATGCAGACACCACTGCTATCAGTGCAAATGAATGCGGTTCATCAACGCAGCCCCCTTCCCCCACCACCACATTTGCATGAACAAAAATACATTGCTGATAACCATCACCTTCATGCCTTTGGGAAAACAACATGTGTAACTGGTGCTGCTGGTTATCAGATAGGTATGGAGGGGCTAATGAGTTCAGTTACTTATGGAACAGCAGATGGGAAAAATCTCACACTTTTTTTCAGATCACTTGACACGTTTTTCTCCCCCATTTGCATTGGTATCTTAATGCTTATGTTAGATAACACATTTACAAAGAGCACGTGGTCTACACTCTTGAACATTGGAAACACACTATCACAGAAATGGTATTGCTTGCTCAGAGAATTTTAGCACCAGGGTTACTGGGCACTGAAAACTCAACAGTTTGAGAAATGGTACAGATGCAATGTTACTTAAGCTTCAGCAGTGTTTTATCCAAAACATTTTATAAATTGGAAGAGTTTTGAAATGTTTCAAAAGTGAAACAAAAGCCTACAGAGAAAGGTAAAAGTTTTAAATTATTGGCAAGGACTTTTTGTTTAACCAGTCACTGATCAAAACAAGTAAAAGCCGAATTCAAGGACCACTGCTGGTCATTCATTATTACAGTAGATTGGCCTTGGGTTACACCCACCATGTTCCAGTGGAAACCAGCTGGAGGACTTCAGGTCTACATTCCTGAAGTGCAGCTACTGGGCATCCTTACATCTGAGTATGGGGACGTCATTCAGAGTTTAGGTGAGTGGGTGCCTACCATAAACAGCCAAGCTTGCAGTACAGTTGTCTCATTTAGATGGGGGAAACGGCAAGTTTGCACCAGCGGAGCCTCAGCTGGCATGGTCAGTGTGAATCCCTGACATGGTAGAACATCGTCACTGGGCCATCACGTCATGGTGATGACTGCACTGCCCTTCTTAGTGTGGGCAAGGCAATTCTCACTAGATTTCCTGTTGCAGACCTCCATGAGGTCATGACACCCCAAGCAAGGACATGAAACCATGACGTGATCTGAGAGAACAGGCCAAAGAGGACTCCCAGTCCAGTCAACTAACGTGTGGAGAGTATGTTCATGGCAAAAATAGGACCCATAACGATAAATTTATAGTATAAGCCCAGTCTATTATGCTCCCTATTTGCATATATACATCACTTTTGCCCACAGCATTCCTACTATAGTGATGTCCAATTGGACTCTACTGTCTGAAATAGCCTCCTCCCGGTGAGGACGAATGACTGTCAGTTACGTGGTGAGTTTCTAGGGGGTTGGTATGGGGTACTTATGTACGTTCCTTTTTTACCCTCTTCTGTTTTATTTGATAATATACTTAAGTAAAAGTGAGCCAATTCCTTCGCTCTGAAGAATCCAATGATAAATAATCTTTGAAACAGGGCACAGCACTTACTAATATGTATGTAATAATGTATTATGGTGCTCGTTCAAATGATATACTCTGAATCAGACTACTTATCTGCAACTGTTATAACTCTTGTGACAGAGTATTGGTGTATACAAAATGCAAATAAAAGTTGATTACAAAAAATGATACAGGGAGAAGAATCCCTCCACATAAGTGCAAAGGTTAGAAACAAACTCCTGTGCTGGGGTTTTGTTTCTTCAAAACAAAACATCTTTTTCCAGGAGGAGCATTAAACATGGCGCCTGCGCAATAAAGTTCAGGGCCTTCAGTGGAGCCGCTGCCCCGCATCAGCTTCATTGAAGACATCAAGATCCCTGCCTGCCTGGTGGGGATCTCCAAATCTGACAGACAGTTGTCAACTAGAGCAGAGAGGATGTAGCCTCCACTGGCATGCTGGGCCAGTCTGACAGTACCTAAAGGACCCTGCCAGTACCTAAAGGACCCTGCCAGTACCTAAAGGACCCTGCCAGTACCTAAAAGGACCCTGCAAGTCTTGAAAGCGCTGGGCGTAGTGAGTCAACTGAACACAAGGAGTACTTACAGGACAGATCAGATAGTTAGGAGTGAGGAAGAGGATGTTCTGAACGGGTGCCTTTCCTTCATTCCCAAGATGAAGTTGGAAGAAGTTCAAATTAGCAGCTTTTGAAAATGAGTGTCAAACTCGGAATCTAATGGTTCAAAACTTATCTTAGCGTTTTCACCAGTTATGCAACTAATTGGCCCAGTGGTCATCTGTAACTATCTGCTGACTCAATCTTACATGGGCGGGGCTAAGAATCTGTGTCTTAAATGAGCTGACCCTCAAAAGAGTATCCTTCTAGCTTCATCAAAGGATCGTCTTGCAAGCTGGATGAGTTGGCCTAAAGCATGTGAAGAAATTTATAATGGCATTCTCAAACTTAAGGTCACCCAACGTTCTACTCATCTGAAGGACTTGTATTGGCTGGTACAGTTTTACAGCCAAGTAATATTATGGTAAGGGTGAACGCCCGACATGTAGTGAGGGGTCAAGGGTCTTTCATGCTCAGTTGATGATAAAATGCTATAGTCACTCTGGGCTAGGCTTTGCTAGGAAAGCCGCTTCCCCGTCACAGCACATGTAAGTAACCAAGTATGAGTATTTTATTACAATGTAACATTACCCCCAAGGTGTTTGGCCTTTTCTGGGATATTGTAAGGTTCACTTTCTAATCTCCTTGGAAATCTGTCCAGCCTCTGAATGTCATCTCCCAACTCATTAAGTCTGTTTTACACGTAATGTTGGTCAGTTCACTATGGCTAGTTGTATGCTGTCAAACCTCCCCACATAGGCATCTATATTCTTGTTGGTGGCAGAGTAGATGGAACTGATTTGGAGCAGAATTGTATACGGTTGACATCAGCCCCAAGGGTTCCACAGGGCTCAGCACCTGCCTTAGTAACCTCAGGCGCTGAACTTTTATCATTGCGCATCACCAAAAAACAATTATTTCCTGGCTGCTTTGGTCATCATCAGCATGTCTTTTCTGCTTGATTATTTTTCCAGCACATTGATAGGATTTCCCTTTCCTGCCACTACACAATCGCAAATAGGTTCCACCATCTGCGGCCTCGCACTAGAAAACTTGAGCTCATATACCCAGAAAAGTCCTAGAACACCAGCCTAGTTTGTTGTCCCATCTCACTGCTTGGGCACAGCAGGTACACTGTGCATAACGCAGAGGTCTACAGCTCTTCTGACTTTGATGTATTCTAAGGGGCAACCAGTGACTTGGCTATGGTTGCTCTGAATATGTCAGTCAGAGATAGTGTCTTCACTTCAATTCCCTAGCCAGCTTCTCCATTATTTGCTCGCTTACTTTCTTACTCCACTGGTAAGCCTTACACAGATTCACCAAAGCCAATCAAACTAGTCCTTGCTTGCAGTAATAAACTCACGAATCCCAGAATGTGTCCATCTGGCTACGAAGGAAGTGAATACCCCAGAACCAGGGGATGCGTTTTGTACACCAGGGACTAGAGAACATCAAAAGGACCAATCAATGCAAAACCGCTTCCCGCAGGCGCTGATCTGATTGATGCATTCTGCTAAGCCGCACTGCTCATTCACAAATTCAGCACCACTTCATGGCAGAGCTCAGCGCTCCTTTGTCTTACCTAGGCAATACCTACCCATTATCTGCGCCACCTCCTGCTCTTGAGAGTGAACCATCCAAGGAACCAGAACTTTGAGTGCATTGACAAGACTGGACTACAATTCATATAGTGAGTGGAATGTGTTGATGTGGAAATGTCTGATGACAGATGTTAAGCAGGACTGAAATATTTGCTTCATTCTTATTATTACTACATTTGAAATGTCACCTAAGTACATGGCACTGGCAGGCCATAAAACATTCAGCTTGTGCGCCTTTCTGGCCAGGGCCTGATTATGAGCGAACACTGTAGGCAAGGCTTTGTCAGGCCCAAAATCAGACACATTATTCAGATACAAATTCAACCCAAAAAGATCGACCTACGTCACACATGTTGCTTCCGGTGTTTCAGGATTTCCGTAGAGGTAAACAAGAAATCTTTGCTACATGCTTCACAGTGGTAATGTCTTTGAAGTGACGTTTTGGAGGAGCTCCCAGATGGCTCTTCGGAAGTCACTAGAAGAATAAGAGAAGACGATGCAATCAGACTGAAATAAGTTACTTAACCGCTTCAGTAGCTCTACTACATCGCTAGTCTCCATACAGCCTCAGAATATCCACTCTTGTGTCCTGAGGACCTTGGAACATATATAAAATAGGGGCAGGCATTTAGCTATCCAGCTGTAAAAAACGTTACAGAATATCTAGTAAACAGACTACAAGAATCCAAAGGGATAAAACCTATTACAACTCTGTGTGGCTTCATATAACATCAGAAGTGCCAACAATATAACTACAGCTATCACACCAAAGTATACAAGCATAAAAGATTGAAGTTTGGTTAGGACTTGACACAGCAGAGCCTCCTCTGCTATTAAAAAGTCTAAGCTCATTCCTTCAGCAATAACTTTGTGACCGATCGTATAGTAATAATTATTTTCTGTCCTGCATACAAATATTCGATGCCCAAACCTTCTTGAGTTTCCACATGGATCGGGATTACAATTTGTGAGTAACGACTACAACCCTCAATTTTACACATTTCCCCATTAGCACCTAGCCCCCGCTCCTATGGTCTGCTGAGCACATGGTTTCATCTTAAACTTATGCTCTGCACTCACTCTCCCACCTGCACTGTACACAGTGTTACCATAAGACACATCCTAAACCTAGCCCTCATGACCCCAGTGCTCAAAGGGTCTGGTCATCAACTGTTCCCAGCAAACACGGGGCACAGGGCAGGTCTTGGGGCATGCATAGCTCTCAACCCTTCTGCCGTAAGTACCGGCTGGGGCAGTGAAGAAGATGTAGCATGTGTCCACACCCCGTGTCATATTACTACCGCTGTCCTACATATCTACACCTAGTACCTCCCTACGCTTCTCGGTTCATGGGCAGTGGGAGCAAGTGTGGCCTTCAGCCATAAACTGTGAATTTGTAAGCCAGGTTTGATCTGCAAATCAATTTAGCATTTTATTTGCAAACCTAAGCTTGCAATATAGTTCATGTACCCGGTGATGCATATGTACGAATAATTATTCGCTTCAAATTTTTTTCATTGCTATGATCTGAAAAAGTACTTAAGACATTTGTTCCAAAACGCAATCTCTGTGTTGCTTCCACGTTTGGTGTAAATCTGGCCAGCAGGTCTATTGTAGCAGAGAGTTAAAATAAACAAGGGGATTGTAAGTACACTTTATAAAGTTACTTTTATTTAATACCTATTTTGAACGGATTTACCAATCTGCCAAATTTGGAGCAAACAACGAAAGCTAAAAGCATCAAGGGCCTTTACATGGAGTTTGTCATACAGGGTAATCCGCCAAAACACAGTGGATGTTTGTCTGAAGAATTTAGACTTTCACTGACTATAATTCACTTGTAATACAGCAAACGGGGCATTCACCACGTTTTGAAAGGAGCACCTTGTTTGACAACCGATAAACAGGGCCTCAAGAAGTCTCTACCGAATTTAGTGCAATACCTCCAGCCGGTCGATGCGCAATAGTATAAATAACATCGTTTTCCTTGTGTACACCATCCATGACAGAACTACTGAGAAACTACTTCTCTTAAGGCGTCTGTATGCACAGGCGTGTAAGAATAAATACGCACACACACACAGGCGAGCATACACATATTTGGATTGCAAGCGAGGAGAACGAAGGGGTTAGAAAGAGTTAACTGTGCAAACTCTGCTTTAGGATTTAATATTAGATACCGCTGGGAAAAGCACATTTACGACACTCAATTTGTCGCACATGGAGGAGCTCTTCTCCAATTACGCCAGCGCGCCCCCGGGGTACTTAAACTCTTCTTACGCGCTTCCTGCTCGGCTTCCTGCGACTGCTTGCAGGTGTTCTCGTGGCTTATCCGCTCCATGGGCGTGAAAGGGAGGTAAAGCTCGCATCTAGGGCAGGTCCAGAAAGTGCGCAAACATTCACTGTACAAATCTGTCTCGCTCTGCGTAGAAAAGAAACAAAAGACAGATTACGTTTTTTCAGCATGATCCAGACAAAACAATGACGTGACAGCTAAATTGACATCCGCCTATTGTGAAGCTGATTAAACATAGTTCACAAAAGACCATGATAAAATAATTAATACTTGCAAACTTATAAAATTGCTCGGAGATGTTGAGTCACAAGTAGGCCTCCCAGTTTTTACTGGTTTCTTTCAGAGAAATACAGACGGAAAACAATGTGCTTCCCAACTCCAGGGACCCCCGTGACGGCTAACAATAGTAATAATGCAGAAACTGGGTTATTTTTCTTTCCTTTTCCCCAGGGGCCGTGAATGTATTCAATGCCACCTACTAACTCGTGAGATGAGATTTTCGGATTAAGCTGTGAAACCTTGTGGGGACGAGTAATGAAAACAATAGTTTTAAAAAACGGAATAATACAAAAAACAGGTCTTCTTTTGAGTGACTGACAAGGTAATATCTATGCAGATTGAAAGTACAGGGAGATACAAAAGGAGCCAGATTTACTTAAAATACTGTTCATGTGCCTAGTATTTGCATTACAATGCTTATGTTTACAGGAGTGTATTTATTTTATATACAGCTGCTAAAACCCTACAGGCATCCAATTATAAGTGCACATTTGTCAGTATAAAATGTGGATATATGCTAGCGGCAAATGTTTTCAAACAACACAAAATACATATAAATACCAATAGATGAGAAAAAAATTAAAATGCATCAGAACAGACAGAAATGTTAAACAAGTACTGGTAATGCCAATAAGTCCGGCTTGCATTTTGAGTCATGGCTAATAAATTGAAAAAGCATGCTGTGGTGAAAAATAAAACAGTGCATCCATCTATAAGCTAAAAAAGTGATGAGTGAGAAGTCTCTATTTCTGTGATGTAAAATCTCCCCTCATGAATTTCAATGCAAGCACCCCAGGTATGAGCAGAAGTTCACATATGTATACTTTAAAGAACTGGTAGCAATAAGTCACACAGACAGCTAGATGATCAAGCCAAACCTGAAAAGTAAACAATAAAAACGGGACCCATGACTATAAATCATCAAATAGCAGCTAGTGCATTTCACTTATGGTCCTTTATGTTTTGCTGCCTATTTTTGAACGAGCTTCTTTGCTTACACTAACGTTGGTTGGTTGGTTGGTATGCCCATGTGACCACTTTTCATAGCAGTACTTACCGTGAGACAATTATATGTGAGGAAGTTGGCCATCACGTGCCCCCCCTTGATGGGGTCTGGTTTCATCTCAGTGTTGCTGAACATTCCCGAGAGGGTGGGCATGCTGCTGGTGCTCTGAGGGCCCACATACAGGTTCTGCATCTCCAGTCCACCCAGCCTCCGGATGCTGTACTTACACTGGGCACATAAAAGAGAAAGGGAATGGAAGAGAAGCTTCAGTATATACAATAACATAATGACTGCTTGAAAGCACTCAAGGGCTACCACAACATTTTATTCTGCAGTGAGTAACGGCTGATCCGGAACCCTAGTTGCACAAGGCCCAGGAGTGCAAGATGCATGCCAAAGTTTCACAATAACCACTGGCTTTATAAACTAGAGCAATTTAGATAATTTATTTCAAATGGTTATTGTAACAGTATGGCATGGCTCTGGAAGTCTTGGAGCTAAGGTTAGCCACCCCAAGCAAGGCAATGCCTGCGTATAATGCTGTCACTTAACTTACACAATGGCTTATTTCAAAGCGATTGCTTTAATCCTTTACTCAATAAGATTTACAGTTGAATTTAGTTTGTTGTACGGGATTTCAGGCCAACTGCACTACCCTGCTTCTCAAAAGGTCAGAGAAAAACACATCTAAAAAGCATATGCAGATTTTGAGTTTTCCCCAAGTGCTCTATAAATATATACATTTTTATTGAGAAAAAAAAGGTCAAAGTGTTGTTATAGTTCGGTGATGAAATGAGATTAGAATTAATGTTTGAAAGCCCAAAACCCAGTGAAATTCACCAGTAATAGTTGAGTGAACTAACTATAAATTGTGACCCCGTTATGCACTGCTTATGACCTCACATGTTATAGCACTCATGAAATGTAAAATTACATCATTAATGACATCACTGATGACCTCTCACCAGTTATCGTGACAGCATCCTATAGGGTTTGTGGACTTGAAGGAATTCAACATGCTAAACATGTGTCTAATTTTCTATTACCAATCTAGTGACAATGGACCTAACCTTTGATCACATAATGGACAAATAGCATATCTGTCAAGTTTCGCAGTCTGTCAAGGTCTGGGGAAGAGCATGTACTATCATTGACCAGGGGTGGAGACGCGTGTGCAGGGGCGAATTAGGAACATCACAGTGTCCCAGGTCGAAGGAGGAGGCGGAACTGGAGGAGGCTTTCATCTGGTCTTTTCTTCCTCCTGACTTGCCATGAAAACCTTACTTTCAGAGGCTGGTATCGCCTACTGAGATCTGAACCCTGACATCAGGAATTTTCTTACTTTAAGGCTGGACAAGCGTGAGTGCTCAGCTCAGTTCGGTGGAGCGGATCAGAGGCTTGGTGACTCTTCATTGCGAGCTGACTGTGAGTGTCGAATATGTCAATTTGCAGGATACCCTATTGACACCTGGGGCCCGCTTGACTTGCTGCAGATGATTTAGTAGCACAGCTGGAGCACGCTAGCAATGTACATTTTCTTGTGGGGACCTGCTGTTGAGTGGGTAAAGCCACTGCCGACACCTGGTGGCTCGGGACCAGAAGTCCCATATACCCCTCCTCTGGCATCCCTCAACGCTTCCTGGCTGCGCTATTAAAGAGCAGCGTGTTCCCGCTACTGTGGGGGGCCCGCTTGACTTGCTGCAGCTAAGTAGCGCTGCTGGAGTGCACTACCAACATACTTACCTTTCCTTGTGGGGACCTGATGTTGCAGGAGTAAAGCAACCACTGACACCTGGCCACTGGGGACCACAAGTCCCATCTACCCCTGTTCCTGCGTCACCCAACGCTTCCTGGCTGCGCTATTAAAACATGACATGGTCCCGCTGTGAGGGACGTGCCCGGGCAAAGCCTTGGCCAAAGGCGGGCCCATCCACGCCCGGAGGAGACTGCGCTTGGCCACCCCTCTAACATGTCTCTCACTTGAAGGTACTTTCTTTTTTTATTTGTTGGATCACCATAGATATATTTTCGGTTCGCCCAGCCTTGATCTGGAACATTTCCTGAACTGGCTTGTTTAACTGTATGAACTATTGTGCATCCGAGGCTGGAGATTGTTTGGTTGGTGCTTTCCTGCTCTATCTGCTCCATGGGTCTGATTTAGCTGCTGAAACATACTCATAATTGTTGTATCTATTCTGGTTGATTAAATTATGGGTAAAAAAAAAAGGCGATGGAGGGGACGGGTGGACCATAGAGAATTCAAAAAAAGAAAAAATCTTTTAAAACTGCAGGGAGTAATTGTGTCATAAATCGTATTGATGATTTACTGGTCAAGTGTGAAGAATTGCTTGCATAGAAACCAAACCAGCCTCCCCCTGTACTATAGGTTTTGGGTCCCCCTCATCTGAGATCACAACCAATACGAATCCCAGATATGTTTGGAAAATCACTAAATTGATCGGTAACAGCGAAGCCATTAGAAGCTTCAAATAGACATTCAAACTTGGTTCTGACGTCTCCATCGTACTTGTCGTTCCCACTCGATGAGGCTCTTCCATTCAGCAAACTGTTTCTTTCATTGCTTGAGCTATGTGAGGAGTATTCAGCTACCCAACCTTTGTAGACCCCATCCCTTCAGCTGCTTCGATTATTTCCTTTTGTGCTAATGTGTCTTTTTGTACCCCCCCACAATTGTACAATTAAAGGCAGAAGTGAGGGCGCTTAAATCCATTTTCCCCCATATGTCGGATGTGTTAAACACATTTTTGGGGGACAAGAGTACTAATATTCCCACCAGCCTTTCAGATATCCATCCAGAAGTTAATACTCATGCAGTGAAACCTTCTTTGTCTTCCCCTCGTCCAGATTCAGGTGTGGGGCTAGGTCACGGATGTAGGGGTGGGGGAGGCATCTTGACCCCAGGTTAGTGTTAGAACTGAAAAATGTCCTTCCCGGGCTAAGCCTCAGGACATGTGTCACCCTGTTTGTTAGCTCTTACCACAAACCACATGTCCCATAATGCATTAGGGGCAGCATGATTGTGTACTTTCCCACAATACACTGGGAAGCAGCAGTTGACTGGAGCCAGCTTATAAGCAAGCAGTAACAACTCCCAGGTGCTTGGCTTTGTTTCCTTGGTGCTTGAGCCACGCCCTGATCCTGTAGTGTGTGAAGTGGATGTTCGTTGCACTTCCTCGTGAAATTCGATTAGAACTGGGTTGTCTGGACCTTCAGCTGTCGAGTGCAAGGACCCTTTGTTATACCTTGGGACCCGGTATAAAGAGACTTGTCTAGAAGCGCTAGGACGCGCTGTTGGATTCTTCCCTTTCCTTTTTTTTTTACCTCATTTATTTGCGAACTTTATTGCTACCACTAGCGCGAAGTAGCGCTGAACTATTCGGTATAGTTGCCCCATCTCCTGCCTGTAAGGAGTACGCTCGGACGCAAGGACCCGTAGGGACTGCCTGTCTCCTGCCTGTAAGGAGATTCTCTCGGAAGCAAAGACCCTTTGACCAGTGTTGACTACCATTCCACGCTAGGTTGCGCTACCAGGAGAGACAGCCCTGGGGAGTCCGGAGTTTTGTTTATTTATTGGTTTGGTGCCAAAGGAGACTGCTACCGGCACAGTTCACGTGTCAGTTCCTCACGCGCTAGGACGCGCCTTCAACTGACTTGCTCTCATCTAACCGCAAGTATAATCCAAGTGCTGGGGGATCGTCTTGTGTGCATTTTGAACCTCGCTCATATAGGTTCAAGTCAGTTGAGTACTGGGGCTGTATAAATATTGTGGATCCTTATTTTCTTTTACTTGATTGGCTCATCTGCTTCCGTAGAGGGATATTTGCTGATTCCCTCAGACATGAGTGCCCATGGTTCCTGTACATAAGGATGTTTAACAAGACAGTTCAGTTAACCATTGTACAACACACGGTGCACAAACTACCTATTGGTCAAAGGGAGAAAAGTTATGTTGTGACAATCCTATACTCTACAAATCCCTCTGGAGAGTATGTGTAAGTGAGAAAGTACACACGATTGCTTTATTAGAGAGATTACCCGCTAGACTTAAAAAGTGTCATAGTGTTAACCTATACCCTGTATCTGTTTTCTTTCATACTACAGGTTGTCGTATTCCATTGACCATCTACACCACAGAACCCACACGAGCCTTCCTGGTGCCTCATTCCGGTCTTCCCATTTCTCTGATATTACGTACCTCTTTAGCTGTTCCCTCAGCTGGGGTGCGTGATCTCTGGGGAAAGGGGAGACATCATCTTCGCTCCCGTGGATGCTGGCCTGCTCTGTTCTGAGACACTCACAGTCCTCACAGAAAAAGCCAAGCCCACGTTTATACTATCCCCTGAGCGAAGATGGATGAGGCAGCATCTCTAGATGCCTCTCAAGCTTCCCTGACTGAGTTAATGACAGTAGTCTCTAATTTACAAGCTGAGATCAGTATCTTGCGAGGCGAAAATCACCGCCTCGTAACTGAACTTGGGGTGATGAAAACTCAGAGACAGATGGACGCAGTAAACCCTGACACTATTCCCAAAGTAAAAAAGAATCCCATCCACCCTGCTCATTTCCAGCTCCCCTCTTCCACCTCTGTTTCTAGTAGTGGGACACCTGCCACAACCCCGGTTAATGTCACTGTAGTATCCCCATCCCCCACTCCTTTAGCAATGCCGGAACGGTTCAATGGGGATAGTAGCAAGTATGGGGTGTTTATGAACCAGTGCCATCTTCAATTCCTGTGTCGCCCCGCTTCCTTTCCTGACGACGCAGCCAAAGTGGCGTTCATCATTTCATACCTTAGTGGCAATGCTGCGTTATGGGCAGTGCACTTGGTGGACACTGATGATCCCATACTCTATGACCTCCATAGATTTAAAGAGAAGATGAGAAGCCTATTTGATCGTCACTCGTATATGCAGGCAAGCGATAATGAATTGCTGAATCTCAAACAAGGTTCCAAAGATCTGTTGACATATATCACCACATTCAATCGCTTAGTAACAGAAACACAATGGCCTGAGGAAAAGAGAACTTCCTTGTTTTACCGAGGCCTCAAGGACGACTTGAAAGATATCTTGTCACAAATAGTCGATCCCCCAGAGGATTGTTCTTCTTTTATTGATCTGGTGGTAAAACTCGATCACAGATTGTCCGAGAGGAAAGGTGAGAAAACCAAGGGAGACTATACGCGTCTTTTTCTCAGTAAAAACGAGAAGAAAGACATAAAAGAAACCATCGAACCTATGCAGATAGGAGGAATTCGAGGTCCTCTTTCTATGGAGGAACGTGACAGACGCAGACGATTAAATTTATGTTTATATTGTGGAAAGAGTGGTAATTTTGCTAAAGAATGCTTGGTGAAACCTAAGTTGCCCGGAAAAATTGTGGCCCCCAGAAGTGCAGCCGTGTCCCAGTCGGAAAACTAACTGACTTGAACAGTCCTGAGATCGCTAGTTCAAGTCCTTCCCAAGTAAAGGTCTCACATTATTTGGCTAATACAGTAGCTATTGTCCCTAAACATTTTACCATTCCTGTGGTAGTGGTTTTAGCCTCACAGATAAGAAAGGCCTTGGCCATTATGATTGACTCCGGAGCTACGGGCAAGTTCCTTGACATCTCTTTGGCAAAATCATTAGGGATTGAATTCATCCCTAAAGCTCAACCCGAAAAAGTACGAGCCGTAGATGGTACAGAACTATCGACTGGTTCGATTATGTATGAAACTCCTGGCCTTTTGGTAATATGTGATAACGGCCATACAGAAGTCCTTTCTTTTGATTTGATTGATGCCCCTAACTTTGGTGCAATCTTGGGAGTTCCATGGTTGCCAGTGCATAACCCTCTCATTGATTGGACAGCCAGAACAGTCACACTACGATCTTCTCATTGTTTGACTCATTGCTATAGAGATGTGGCAAGTTGGCACACTCCGATATGTTGTGCTATGTCTTCCCCTGAACACGAAGGGTTGCCTCCAGAATATGGAGATTTTGCAGGAGTATTTGATGAGGTACAAGCGGTATCCTTACCTCCTCATAGATCCTACGACTGTAGGATCGATTTGATACCAGGGGCACAACTCCCGGTCAGTCGAGTGTATGCACTGACAGAACCAGAAACCACTTATTTGTCTGAATATTTACAGGATATGTTGCAAAA
This sequence comes from Triturus cristatus, assembly GCF_964204655.1. Classification (NCBI taxonomy): domain Eukaryota; kingdom Metazoa; phylum Chordata; class Amphibia; order Caudata; family Salamandridae; genus Triturus; species Triturus cristatus. Next base: position 589,592,932 of record NC_140592.1, on the reverse strand, counting down.
AGGTTTCATCAGACACTCCACCTCCCCAGTTTCCTCCCCCATTTTTTTTATTCCTAAACGTGAAGGGGGTTTGAGAGCCTGTTTAGACTACAGAGCTCTGAACAAAGTCACCATTAAAAACAAATACCCTCTTCCCCTCATCTCTTCGCTCTTGGATCAGGTGAGAAAAGCTAAGATTTTCACCAAATTAGATCTACGGGGGGCTTATCATTTGATCCGGGTTAAGGAAGGAGATGAGTGGAAGACGGCCTTCCGCACAAAGTTCGGACTCTTCGAATATTGTGTGATGCCGTTTGGGCTCTGCAATGCCCCTGCGGCTTTTCAGTTTTTTGTCAACGATATTTTAAGAGAATACTTGGATGTTTTTGTTATCGTTTACATTGATGACATTTTGATTTATTCCCAGAACACACAAGATCATGTGACTCATGTGAGGTTAATTTTGCAGCGTCTGCAAGATAACCATCTTTTTGCAAAAGCAGATAAATGCTTCTTTCATGTTGAAAAGGTGGATTTCTTGGGGTTTGTGATTTCCCCAGAAGGGATACATATGGACCCCAAGAAGGTTACCGCCATCACCAATTGGAAAAGTCCCAAGACGGTAAGAGAGGTACAATCGTTTCTGGGCTTTGCCAATTTTTATAGGCGGTTTATTGATCACTTCTCCGAAGTCGTATCCCCTATAACACGACTGTTGAAGAAAGGAGTAATCTTTGAGTGGACTGAGGCATCGGAAGAAGCCTTTTGTCACCTAAAGAATAAATTCATTTCCGCGCCCATAATACGACATGCAGATGAAACACAACCGTATTATGTGGAGGCTGATGCCTCCCAGTTTGCAGTAGGAGGGGTCTTGTCACAGCGAGATCCTCAATCCGGTACTCTCCATCCCGTAGCCTACTTTTCAAAAACCTTATCACAGGCCGAGCAAAACTACACCATCGGAGAACGAGAACTGTTGGCCATTAAGATGGCCTTTCAGGAATGGAGACATTACCTGTTGGGGTCACCACATACCATCACCATCTACTCTGACCATACAAAACCTTCAATTTTATAGGTCAGCAAGAGCACTTACACCTCGCCAGATGAGATGGGTTTCGTTCTTCTCTGAGTATGACTTTGTAATCACATTCCGCCCAGGCTCTCAGCAAGGGAAAGCGGATGCATTGTCACGCTTAGGCAAAGAACAGAAACAAGTAGATGAAGAACCCCTATCCATCATCCCTGCACATAAGATACTAGCGGCCATGAATAAGACTGAGTCCTTTATGGAACAAATCTCTCGTGCCTATGCATCCATGGATAGGGAGCAATGGTTAGCTGAAACAGACAATACTATAACAAAGGACCTGTTTTTTCACCAGAATTGTCTGTTCATCCCCTCTCCTGAACCCCGCGCCATTATCATGAAGTGGTGTCATGCGTTACCTCTGGTTGGTCATCCTGGGGGGGGAAAAACCGTGTCCATTTGCAAAAGATGGTTTTGGTGGAAGAATATGAATCAAGATATTGAAGCATTTGTTAACGCCTGTGCCACTTGTGCTAGACAGAAAGCATCACATTGTGCTCCAGCCGGCCTAATACAGCCTTTACCCGTTCCAGATACACCTTGGTCGTCCATTAGCATGGACTTTATCACTGATTTACCATCAATTCAAGGGTTCACCACAATCCTGGTAGTAGTAGATATGTTGTCCAAAATGGCTCATTTCATCCCTCTCAAGAAAGCACCTACAGCAATAGGTCTCACAGACATCTTTATTTCCAATATAGTCCGATTACATGGATTACCGTCAGTCATAATTTCCGATAGAGGTCTCCAATTTGTGTCTAAATTCTGGCAGGGATTGTGCAAGGTTCTGCAGATTAATCACCGACTCTCTTCGGCATATCATCCCCAAACAGACGGTCAGACAGAGAGGACCAATCAGACTCTCGAACAATATCTCCGGTGTTTAATAAGCACTACTACCACTGACTGGCTCCGAGCATTGCCTTTGGCAGAGTTTGCTTACAATAATGCCACGCATTCCGCCTCTAAGGTTTCTCCGTTTTACTTTATCACTGGTCACCACCCAAGGTTTCTACCTCTGTCCCTCCCCTTCACTAACACTCCTGCAGTAACAGATCATTATTCGCATATCCAATCCATTTGGGAACAGGCTAAAATTCATTTAAATGAGGCCAAAAAGGCAATGAAGACACAAGCAGACAAACACAGGCGTCTCGCCCCCGAATATAGAGAAGGGGACCAAGTCTGGCTTTCCACAAAAAATCTCAGATTGCCCGGTCCAAGAAAATTGCACCCTCGATACATTGGACCATTTCCCATTTCAAAGGTCCTCAATCCTGTTACGTTCAGATTAGATCTCTCCCCTGACCTACAAATACACCCTGTCTTTCATACTTCGCTACTCAAACCCTACCTTCCTCCCTCCTTCCCTGAGCCTCCACCCCCTCCTATTTCTATAGAGGGAGAACTAGAATACGAAGTAAAAGACATTCTTGATTCCCGCTTTTGTAGAGGTCAGTTGCAATACCTCATAGATTGGACAGGATATGCCCCTGAAGACAGAACCTGGGAGCCCGCTCAAAATATCCATGCCCCACGCTTGATCAAGAGGTTCCACACTAAAACCCCAATAAACCTCGTCCTAAAAAGGATCATTAGGGGGGGGTACTGTTAGCTCTTACCACAAACCACATGTCCCATAATGCATTAGGGGCAGCATGATTGTGTACTTTCCCACAATACACTGGGAAGCAGCAGCTGACTGGAGCCAGCTTATAAGCAAGCAGTAACAACTCCCAGGTGCTTGGCTTTGTTTCCTTGGTGCTTGAGCCACGCCCTGATCCTGTAGTGTGTGAAGTGGATGTTCGTTGCACTTCCTCGTGAAATTCGATTAGAACTGGGTTGTCTGGACCTTCAGCTGTCGAGTGCAAGGACCCTTTGTTATACCTTGGGACCCGGTATAAAGAGACTTGTCTAGAAGCGCTAGGACGCGCTGTTGGATTCTTCCCTTTCCTTTTTTTTTTACCTCATTTATTTGCGAACTTTATTGCTACCACTAGCGCGAAGTAGCGCTGAACTATTCGGTATAGTTGCCCCATCTCCTGCCTGTAAGGAGTACGCTCGGACGCAAGGACCCGTAGGGACTGCCTGTCTCCTGCCTGTAAGGAGATTCTCTCGGAAGCAAAGACCCTTTGACCAGTGTTGACTACCATTCCGCGCTAGGTTGCGCTACCAGGAGAGACAGCCCTGGGGAGTCCGGAGTTTTGTTTATTTATTGGTTTGGTTTCAAAGGAGACTGCTACCGGCACAGTTCACGTGTCAGTTCCTCACGCGCTAGGAAGCGCCTTCAACTGACTTGCTCACTGCTACCGGCACAGTTCACGTGTCAGTTCCTCACGCGCTAGGACGCGCCTTCAACTGACTTGCTCTCATCTAACCGCAAGTATAATCCAAGTGCTGGGGGATCGTCTTGTGTGCATTTTGAACCTCGCTCATATAGGTTCAAGTCAGTTGAGTACTGGGGCTGTATAAATATTGTGGATCCTTATTTTCTTTTACTTGATTGGCTCATCTGCTTCCGTAGAGGGATATTTGCTGATTCCCTCAGACATGAGTGCCCATGGTTCCTGTACATAAGGATGTTTAACAAGACAGTTCAGTTAACCATTGTACAACACACGGTGCACAAACTACCTATTGGTCAAAGGGAGAAAAGTTATGTTGTGACAATCCTATACTCTACAAATCCCTCTGGAGAGTATGTGTAGGTGAGAAAGTACACACGATTGCTTTATTAGAGAGATTACCCGCTAGACTTAAAAAGTGTCATAGTGTTAACCTATACCCTGTATCTGTTTTCTTTCATACTACAGGTTGTCGTATTCCATTGACCATCTACACCACAGAACCCACACGAGCCTTCCTGGTGGCTCATTCCGGTCTTCCCATTTCTCTGATATTACGTACCTCTTTAGCTGTTCCCTCAGCTGGGGTGCGTGGTCTCTGGGGAAAGGGGAGACATCATCTTCGCTCCCGTGGATGCTGGCCTGCTCTGTTCTGAGACACTCACAGTCCTCACACTGTTCAGATGCCAGGTATTGTTAGGGCTGATAAATCCAACAACTCTTGGGTTAATAAGGGTTTTGGACAAAAATCTGCTCCAAATTCTGATCAAAGGAATAATGTAATAAAAAAATAAAATGTTTATGGTTAAGGTCCCAAGACTCCCCTTTGATGTGACGTATGAAGCTGAGGACTCCCTCATAAAAAAGTGACCCATTGGATTAGATATGTCAGGGGATGTCGATCGATTATTTGTGACGACATTCTCAATGCTCAAAGGTATTCTTCAAAATATCTAACTCATAACACAATCAAGCTTACTCTAAGAAATGAAGTGTTAGGTAACAACGTTGTGACCCTTGACACCAGGTCCTGTCCTCTTCAAAATTCCCCTATTCAATTTAATAGTCAGGCAGGGACTCTCATTTCTCCATGCAGCATAGGGAGGGGGGATCCTCATCAATCTTAGGGGAGGTGGATTGACTTAAGGACACTAGTCCTCACCCGACTAATACTATGTGTGTAACATCAGTGTACCCTATTAGGCAGCGAGGGGTATCTGTTAATGCATCATCATTTAATCGTCCTCCCTTAGAGCTTTTGCATTCAAATGATTCATTAATTGCCTATCAACCGTTAGATAATTCAAGTGCTAGTGTCTCTGTGCAAACCACTAATGTAAACCTGGTAGTGGATATCCCTCCCCCTCAGGTGCTTACCCAAAGCAATGCTTCTAATGCTATGAAGCCAACTTTGACCAGTATAATATCCTGGAATGTGGCTGGTATTAAATCAAAATTGGACCATCCAGACTGGCATAAATTAATTGACGAGCATGATATATGCATGCTACAAGAGACTTGGAGCATAGACCCTGTTTTTAAACCAGGCTACTTGAATAATTATGTTCCTACAAAAGTGAGCGTAGCTGGGAGAGTGTCTGGTGGACTAATTACTTGGGTTCAAGCTTCTCTCATCTGTAATATCATCCAACTAGATATTGATTCTCCGGATATACTGGGGATTTTATTAAAGCTCAATGATAATGTCTGTGTTGCTATTTTTAATGTTATATGCTGGCGGAGGGTGGTCTAGTATCTAAAACTGTGCAAACCTTAGAGAGCTATTTAGAAGGGTGTTACCCACAATATCTTATTTTATCAGGGAGCTCCAAAACTACCTTTGAGCCCCTCGAAGAGGATGTTGCTCAATTAACACAAGAGGAGGATGAACTCTGGGGAATCCCTGCCCTGGATATTGCGCCTATTAAAAGATGGATCTAGGCTGCTATCCAACTGAAGGGCCTCACAATCGAAGTTGTGGTTAGTACCACTAATGGCCGTACCAGATCAGAACCCAGAAGTGCACATACCTTTAACAAACCCAACCATACCAGTCGTATCGACTATTTTTGGCTTGACTTGAGACTGTGGTCTTGTGTTATTGATACGGTTATTACACAAAGGGTCAAGAGTGACCATAACCCACTAACCCTCATAATGTTAGCTCTCTGGAACAGACATCTTTCTGACTACTGTCCTCCATCTATAACTAGGGATCTTGAACCTACGTCACACACACGCCGTTTGAAATGGCGACTGGTAGCTGCCCATCAGGATATCATTACTTCAATCAGTCAGGACCTACAAAGTATGCTGACTGTGTTCTATGCTATTGTACCTACTGATGAAGGTTTTAACGAAATTGGCACTCTACATAAAAAATTATTTGAACTAATTTTAACATATTTTACAATTCCAGCCACGACCTCTAAAAAACACGGTAATTACTCCAGTTCTTGTTATAATAGCAAATGTAAACTGCTTAAAAGCCTTCCAGTGCAGCCCATTAAGGATAAAGACAAGTACGCATCTGTAGAAATGCATCTAAAAAGTCACTGGGAGTGCGAAAAGAGCCATGGAGGACCTAAGATGGCAGGACCTTAAAGGTGCTTCCTCTGCTGGGGATTCCACAAAGTTTTGAACATTGGTGTTGAAAGGAGGAAACCCATCTGCCAAGGAACCAAACAACTATGTTTCCTCACTTGAATGGTTTGATCATTTTAAATATCTTTATTAAGATGGCTCTGTAGTTTTTGATGAGAACACATTTTTGCCTCTCTCTTCTCTGAGTAATAATGAGGCTCTATTGATTTGTCCAAAAAATTAGGTTCCCTTAAAGCTACTTCAAAAGGCAGAGTTGCCGGCTTGGATTGTATCCCAGCGGAGATCTTTCTCCATGATAAAGAGGCCTGGTCAGAGTATATTCTTTTTCTTGCCAATGCTATTGCTAGAGGAGCCCCGATTCAGATACCTGGAAAGGTGCTATTGTTTTACCTATCTTTAAAAAAGATGATTGGTCCCAACTGGGTAATTATTGGCCGATTAGCCTACTAGGCCATGCCCAAAAGGTTTTTAGCCGCGGTATATTATTCAAGATCCATGAATGGATAGAAGATAATATCTTATCAGGCAGGGTTCAGGAAGGAAGTCTCAACCATAAACCAAATCTTTTATATTTTGTTAATTTATTGGAAGTCTGTGTTGTTAGACAAGGGCAACCTTTACGTTGTCTTTGTCGACCTAATATTGTTTTTTTGACTTGGTCCCCTGTTTGAAACTATGGGAAGAACTTAAAGATATACATGATACGAATTATGCTAGAATTATTTGGGGTGCGCAGAACGAGATGACAGAGTACCAGTCTCTAGAGGTGTACTCCAGGGATGAGTGCTGGCACCAACTTTGTTCTCACTGTTTTTAAATAATATAGTACAATATGTAACTTTACCCCATATTGATACCCCTTCTTTGGCCACTGAGAAAGGTCCTATTCTGCTCTTAGTGAAAGACACCCTGCTGATGTCTAAGACCCCCAGTGGATTGCAGAAACTTCTGAATCAATTTGGTGAGCTTTGTTGCACCCAGGGGTTAAAACCAATACTGCAAAAACTAAGCTGGTGGTTTTCAATCAACATAAAACACTCATGGGGGGTTTGATGTCCACAAGAGTGCTCCTAGAGAGAGAATGGACTCTTTTTCTTACTTAGGTGTTAATCTGGCAGCTTACTTATCTTGGAAGCCTCAAGTTGGCAAGGCGGTGATTAAGCATAGACAGCTAGCAGGAGTTATTGCCAAAGAACATCAAGCATCTTTTAGAGAGCCAATGGCATCCATTCTTCAGATTTACGAAGCGAAGCCCTTGGGCTCTGCCCTTTATGGGGCAGAACTGTGGGGCTTCAATAATATCGACAGACACACTAAATCAGAAAACAAATTTTTAAGAACTATTATCCGCTTGCCACCCAGCACACCTCTACAGCCTTTGACCTTGGTTATGGGCGTAAAACTGGTAGAGGGTAAATGTAAATTACGCTAGCTGCTGTTTTGGAGACACTTTTGGTCAACCTCCGAGTTGGCTTATTTCTCAACTGCACTCCAGGATGTAATTAAGACAGACCATTTCCATAAGATTCATTGGCTTAACCATATTAAGAGGTCTTTTGCTTCCTAGAACTAAATTTTCCATGGGAAAACCCTCAGGGGTGCCATATTCCTTCTAAAGAAACATTGAAAAAGCTCTCCTGGGAAAAAAACATTGATGAAGCTCACAAAGCTGCAAGTACTACTTTGACTAGTGAATTTCGGGATTTAAAGTCATCATGTGCTTACGAGCAGTTGTGGGGCATTATTACAGTACCATCAGATAGAAAACTGTATTATCAATTCAAAGTGGGCACCCTATTATTAAAACAGTTCACATGCAAATGGGCAGTCGCCGAATCTTCAACCTGCCATGCATGTAATTCCTGTAAGGAATCTATAGCCCATGATTTTTTGTGTGTCCTGCGTATACACATACTTTGTAGAGCCATCTCAGTTCTCTGTTCTTGGCTTGGCCTTCATGAATCACAATAAAAGTGGTGGTAAGTGCAGTGACAGGGGCACCAAAGGGCACATTACATGTGAATTCTGTGACACCTAGCTACTACAACTGAGGCAGCCGAAAAATATACCAATAGCCTTATTTTCATTTATCTGTTGAATAAAATCCCACATCAGTTCTCTACTGAACATCATACCTTGATTTTCATGAAATCCACTAGGTTCCCGGCTAAGGTAGACATCCTTTTCTTCTGGCTCCTCCATGCTTCATCATCATAGCCCTTGCTGGGCTTATTTCCTAAGCGTGTGCTGATTACTTTTTCCCACAAGGATCGAAGTTGGACTGTCAAAGTCAGAAGCTCCAGAGCAGTCTCAGCATCACCAATAGAGATCTCAATCCATCCATCTGCAACAATCCGGCAGCAGTCAGCGCTTGTGTCTATCGAACGGGACAGCAATAGCAGAGCCTGGAGTAAAGAAAAATAAATGTAAGCTGATAAGAAGCAACAAGCACCTTTGCTGAAGAATCAGAAATGTTATCTGCGTAACAGTCAATTGTAACATTAAAGAGGGCAGAGCATATATCGTACTTTTAGGTACTTGTAATAGTGCAGCACCAGCTCTGCGGTGCCATGAAGTGATTTACAGAAAACATTTTTCCTGCATCAGCAGCATCATCTAGAGCAAAAGATTCTATACAAACAACATTATGTAACTAGTATGCATTAAAAGCAAACACAAGGCGATGATGGATGGAGTGCTGAAACTTTTCAGACACTCACCCCCAGTCAAAGGTTTGGGTTGACTCCATCATCATGCTTTAGCTCACTTCGCCATCACAGTTCAGACTTAGCTATATTCAAATCAGTCTCGACCCTGTGCCTCATGGGAACAGTCAAGCCGGAACTGCCAAGCCAGGTCTTTCCTGGACCAGAAACAAGCATCATGGGATGGGTTTAGGGGTAACTATCCTTATCAACCAGGCTAGCTTGAATCCAGTGGTAAAGTGAGCAAGAGACCCACATCTGGGCATACCCTGCCAACTTAGGGCAAACAAAGCAAACAGAAGCCGATGATGGACAGAGCGCTGAAACTTTTCATATGCACACCCCCTGTAACAGATCTGGGTTGAGTCCATCATCGTTCTTTAGCTCACTTTGCCATCCCAGTTCAGACCCAGCCATATGCAAATCAGTCTTGACCCTGTGCCTCATAGGAACAGTCCAGTCCGAACTGCCAGGCCAGGTCTTCCCTGGACGGAAACAAGCATCCTGCGACCGGTTTCGGGGTAACACCCCTCATCAGCCAGGCTAGCTAGAATCCATTGGGAAAGTGAGCAAGGGACCCATGTCTGTGCATACCCTGCCAACTTAGGTCAAACAAAGCAAACACGAGCGGATGATGGACAGAGAGCTGAAACTTTTCAGCCCCAGTCACAGATCTGGGTTGAATCCATCATCGTTCTTTAGCTCACTTCGCCATCCCAGTTCAGACCCAGCCATATGCAGATCAGTCTTGACCCTGTGCCTCATGGGAACAGTCCAGCCGGGTGGTATACACTGGTCTCCAGGGGGAGACCAGACCATATACTGAAAAAGTGGAATGCGAACTGCAACCAAAGTCGGTACTTGGACCAGGAGACTCAGAAGAGCTGGAACACAAGGCACCACCCAAGGTAAGTACCCAGGAACCCCACTGAGGCTGCGTGCAGAGTGGAAACACAGACGTGTACTCAATAGAATTCAACGAGAAAGTCGCTGTTGCAGTTTTGAAGAAGAAGGACCCTTCCCATTGGACCCTGAAGAAACCCAGTGGAAGTTAGAAGGTTGGAGAGTCACCCCACCTGTGGATACCCCAGGAACCAGGACGCCTACACCAGGGAAGCTGGGTGCATAGGTGCAAATTGACTTCAGTAAAGGTGCCACTGGCGAAGAATGTGCAAGAGTCTGGTGGAATCCAAGAGGGGATTCTTGAAGAGAAGAACCCGCAAAAAGAGGGGACAGAGTCTATACCACTTGGAGCTGACTAGGAGGCACAGAAGAGCAAAGCCCACCGATGTCAGATGAAGCAAGAGTGATGATGGTGACCTTGTCACTGCAGCTGTGAGGCCCTGGCGACGCTGAGGAAGACCAGGAGCCATGCATGAGCTATCCCACGTCGGAAATCGAGAACTAGGGGGTCGGTGTCCGGCGGGAGCACCAACAAGCCTTAGCAGCTGCAACAGGCGTGTAAAGTAAAGAAGGAGCAATGTTAGGACCAGCAAGGTCCAAGGGACCCACCACAGACAGGAGTGTCAGAGCAGGCCCGAGCAAGCAGGGGAGCCCACTGAAGAAGGGGAAGACCCTCAAGAGGACCCACAGGCCAAGGGCACAGGAGTTGGAAGAGGACTTTGAACAGCTCACCAAAGATGAAGGCCCACGGTGCAGAGGATGTGGTGAGGATGCTGATCTTTGCAGAAAGATATACTGGAGGCTGGAGCTTCTTTTAGCCCAAAGATCTCTGGAGTTCAGAGCCAACAAGCCTTGGCAACAACAAGCCGACACGGTGCACAGGGGTAATGGTCTAAAGATTGCAGAGAGGACAGGGCAGGCCTCGAGTGAGTTTCAGAACCATCACCTGTGTTGCTGAGCCTTTTGAAGGCCGTGGCACATCAGGAGTAGCAGACCGGTCAGCTTTGTTGTGGTGCCTGCAGATGCAGGGGAGTGACTCCTTCACTCCAAGCGAGATTACTTTGGGTGTCCTCAATGCCCACAGGTCTGTTGAAGATCCTGGAAGAAGCACAGACACAGACGACGAAAAAGACTTGCAGAACAGTGAGACCAGGAGCAGCAGGAGCCTTCAGTGATGCAGTGTTGGTTCCAGACAAAGTCCACCAAAGTCCAAGCATCCAGACAGTCAAACAGTGACGTGGTATCAGACTTGATCTTGTCTCACGATGAATCTGAGGACACACCCACAGGTAAGCCCTTTTATACCATAAGAAAAAGGTTAGGACGACTCAGGAGTCCCTACCAGAAGAGGGGCTGGACAGAAGGGAGGATACTCTCATGCCCTTTGTCCAGTTTCATGCCAGAGTGGGAGCCAAGGGTTCCTAGAACTGGTTCCAACTGGAGTAAGCAAGAAGGGCACCAAATGTGCCCTTTAAAGCAGTCTGGAGACGCTGGCAAGTGCCCCAACCCAGCTCAATACACTAAGTCCTGTCTGGGAGTGGTCCTGTGACGGGAAACCTATTGTTCTACCTTCCCCTGCTCGAGCTCTGCGCAGCAGCAGGAGGGCAGAATCGTGCCTGAGGTCGGAAGCAGCATTAGCTTGCTGGCAGACTCTGGAAGGCTGTTACTGGAAGTATTGGGGGCTTCCTGGAGGAGCCTCCCGGTGCACGGAATCATATCTCCAACACCAGGAACGTTGTTGGTGTATGATTCCAACATTTTTGATTCCAAACATGCCCAGGTTCGGCACAGCCACTATATAGTTAGTCATCACAGATGGTCACTATATGTATCAAAATGGCTAGCTTCACTTACAAAGCCTGGAGAATCGACTGCGGGCTTTGTAGAGGTGTCCTGCTCATGCAGAGGCACCCTCACACCTGTAACCCAGCACCCTGCCTTCCAGATTGAAAGGCCTGTCTTAGGGTTGACTTATAAGTTTAAAGTGTAGTGACCTCAGATAGCTAGCACCAACTTACACAGGCAGCAATGGCAGGCCTGTAGTCACAGTTTGAGTGCTCTCCTGGATGGCATAATGCATGCTGCAGTCCATGGGAGGCCCCTGGTGTACCTATGACCTGGGTACCTCAGTATCATCTACTAGGGACGTATATGAGTACACCAGTAGCCAATTGTGGAGGTACAGAAGTACTTAGCATTTCAAATTTAGAGAATAAGAAGCACAGTTATTGGGGTCCTGATTAGCAGGATCCCAGTCAGACTAGTCAAAGAAACATACTGATGCCAGCAAAAAGTGGGGGTAACCATGAAAATAGATCCTACTTTCCTACACCCCCCCCCCCCAAACGAAAGTAGATGAGACTAACCTTACCCAGTTGAGTCTTCATTTTCTAAGTGGAAATATCTGGAGAGTCCATCTGCGTTGGCATGGTTACTCCCAGGTCTATGTTTGACAGAAAAGTCCATCTCCTATAGGGAAATGGACCACCTCAAATGTTTGGGATTTTCACCCTTTATTTGTTTTAACCATAAGAGAGGCCTATGGTCTGTCTGAACAATGAAGTAAGTACCGAACAGGTTTGGCCCCAACTTCAAGGCCCAAACCACAGCAAAGGCCTCCCTCTCAATAGCTGACCAACACTTCTCCCTGGGGGTCAACCTTCTGCTTATAAAAGCTACTCTTTGGACCTGGCCATCTACATTAAGTTGTGACAGAACTGCACCCACCCCTATCCCAGTAACATTTGTCTGAACAATGAAGGTTTTGGAGTAGTTAGAACTTTGCAGAATGGGAGCAGTGCACATGGCCTGCTTCAGGTCATCAAATGCCTTCTGACAGCTTACTGTCCATTGAACTTTCTTAGGCATCTATGTGGAGGTGAGATAATTAAGGGGAGTCACTATGGACCCATATCCCTCACTAATCCTCCTGTAGTACCCAGTCAGGCCCAAGAAAGCTCTGACCCGAGTCTGGGTATTGGGAGCAACCCAGTCTATTATGGTCTGGAATTTGCTCTCCAAAGGTTGAACCAGGCCTCCACCTACAAGGTGGCCCAAGTATACAACCTTGTTCTGCCCTATCTGGCACTTTGTGGACTTGATAAGGAGGCCTGCCTTTTGCAGGGCCTCTACAACATTTATGAGGTGGACCAGGTGATCCTCCAAGGTGCACCTAAAGACAGCAATATCATCTAGATATGCTGCACTATAGCCTTCCAGACCTGTGAGAAATGTGTTCACCAACCTCTGAAATGTGTCAGGTGCATTCTTCAAACCAAAAGGCATTACAATAAATTGGTAATGCCCACTAGGGGTTGAAAATGCTGTTTTTGGCTTGGCATCCTCAGAGTGTCTATTTGTCAGCAGCCAGCAGTCAGGTCACATGTACTAAATTACTTGGCTGAGGCCAGAGTATCAATCAGTTCATATGTCCTGGGAATTAGACAGGCATCAGTCCTAGGGACTGCATTGGGACTTCTATAGTCTACACAAAACCTCATCTCTCTCTTGCCATTTTGGGTGTGAGGTTTTGGCAAAATGACTACGGGACTAGCCCAAGGGCTATCCAAAGGTTCAATGACCTCCAACTCCAGGATCTTTTGGACCTCAGTCCTGATGCAGTCTCTGACATGGTCAAGCTGTCTGTTGATTTTACTCTTGACAGGCAGACTGTCACTTGTGTCCACTTCATGGGAACACCAGGTTGTTTGACTGGGAGTCAGAGAGAGCAACTTGGGAGCTGATCGAGGACTTGCCTACAATCAGCTTTCTGCTGGTCAGTGAGGCGGCCTGCCAAGGCTACTCCTTCACTTACCCTTCAACAGGGTCCTGAGAGAGGAGATCAGGGAGAGGGCCATACTCTTCTTCCTGTACCTCATGAGTAGCCATGAGCAAGCTCATGTCAGCCCTGTCAATAAAAGGCGTTAGGCAGTTCACATGAAGAACTCTGTAGGGACTTCTAAGAGGGCCAAGGTCCACCAAATAGGTGACCTCATCTTTTTTCTCAAGGATGGTGTGGGGGGGCCACTCGACTGGTCTTGGAGAGCTGCTAGGGCCACAGGCTTCAACACCCACACTTTTTGTCCTGGCTGGTAAACCGTCAGCACAGACTTTTGGTCATGCCAAGCTATCTGAAGCACCTATCTGGCCTCAAGGTTTTTGCTGGCCTTCTGCATCTACTGAGCCAAACATGAACACAGACCAAGGACATAGTCCACAGTATCCTGTTTAGGAGGTTTGAGGGGCTGCTCCCAGCCCTCCTTACCCAAACACAATGGACCCCTAACTGGATGTCCAAACAGAAGTTTAAATAGGCTGCAGTCCACCCCCTTCTGTGGACCCTATCTGTAGGCAAGGAGAAGGTAGGGTAGTAAGACATCCCATTTTAGCCTTTGCTTTTCTGGGAGTCTCATGATCGTACCCTTCAGGGTCTTGTTGAAACCCTTCAACAAGCCCACTGCACTATGGATGATAGGGTGTGGTAAACTTGTAGATTAAACCACTCTCTTTAAACATGGCAGTTATGTAGCTAGACATGAAGTTTGTACCTCTGTCTGTCAAGACCTCCTTAGGAATCCCCAGTCTGAAAAAGACTTCCAGAAGAGCCCTAGCCACCACAGGAGCTGCAGTGGCCCTACGTGGAATAGCCTGTGGATACCAAGTGGCATGGTCCACCACCACTAGGATGTAACTGTGTCGAGATGCTTTTGTAGGGTTTAAAGGACGAACAATGTCTATCCCTACCCTCTCAAAGAGAGATACAACCACTTGAGGTGGAATTAGGAGGGCTTTGTAGTGCTACCTGACTTACAACTGGCTTGGCTAGTGACACAGGAGCGACAAAACTCCTTGGCACTTGAGACATGTGGGGCCAGCGAAAATGAGGGACAAGCCTGTCACAAGTCTTGCTTTACCCAAGATGTCCTGCAAGGGGAATGTCATGTGCCAGGGAAAGAAGAAAACCCAACGTGTCCCTAGAGTGGGAGTTTATCTTAGGTCCAGCAATTAAGAGTCAACTGAAAGTGGTACCTGAATGATTTGATTGGCTTTGTACTGGACGTGTTGGCAACACCGTATTGACCGAGAGGGAAACACAGTTTCCAGCTAACTGAGCCCGAGCGAAATCTAGTGAGTAGCTATCTCTTCCAGGGATGGTCGACCCATTTCAAATATGGTTCAATTCCAGGACACGTTTGAATCATTGCATAACTTCTAAGGGTGTCCAAGGCAAACACTGCCAAATCCCTATCCCTGGCCCTCGTCCTCAAAACATTTTTCTTTAGCCATAACTTGTTTGCCTTCTTGATGGAGGTTGTGTCGGAGAAGAGTGTAGGTCTCCCTAAACTTGAGAAGTTTGACTGGATATACTTAAGCCAGGATATCGACTATTCCATGGTACATGTTAAGCAATCCTCAATTACATCTCTATTAAAGGAGGTCTGAACATTACACCAGAGTAATGGAGGGGCCAGTTTAATACAATCTTCGACATAGTGTCAGCCAAGCTCTCTGTACACCATAAGTTTATGACTGCTAGGAGCTGCCCCAATAACCTTTGGAGCACCCTATTGAAGGAAGCTGGATCTCTATATTGTGTACTAAAACAAAGTACACTGTGCAGAGTCCAGGTAATCCCCAGTTGGTACACAGAGGTAAAAGCAGATCATTCTAATGCTCTTTTTTTGTGATAGTGTGGGTGAGCAGTTAGGCTTAACAGAGGGTAGTGCTAAGCATTTGCTGTCACACACACAGGGAATAAATGAGACACACTTAAGAATGAATCCGAGACCAATGTGTAAAAATAAAGACGTTTTTTATGTTTTTTTAGAGACAAAGAACACCGTTCTAAGGTAAGTACTTTTCGAGTCCCGGATCGGGTGGGAGACAGTGCTAACGATCTTGGAAGCTGGTGCACAAAGATGAAGGGTGCCACTTGAAAATGCACTGCAGGTCTCCTTGGAGGGACGGAGGTCGCAAGTGCCGGGGACCAAGGGAGCAGAGCTGGTTGGTCAGTGCCAGCGCCGGAGGGCCGCGAACAGATCAGCCAGGCATCGTATGTCTTCAGGGTCCTCGTGGCCAGGAGCAGGCAACTTGGAGAGGCGTCCTCGAGACAACTGGGCCAGTCAGTAAGTAGGTCTCAGGTATCTCGAAGTCCCTCAAATGATGCTTGCTTCTGGTGCTTTGGGAGTCCGTAGTTGACTCTTCTTCTTGGTTTTTACAGTTGGGGGTCCGGTACCCTGGTATTGTGCATCTAAATTTGGTGGTAGGGTGGAAAGGCAAATCTGAAACTCGGGAGCTGTTGTACCTCTTCTTGCTTTGTTGCTGCATCAAGGGGCAGCAAATTGACAAACTGGACTTCACGGGATCGCTGCCTGCAGTATGCAGGGGAGGGATCTCTGCATTCCAAGGGAGCTTCTAGGCAATTCCTTGGAGGATAGAGGTGCTCTGGGGTTCTTGAAGTCCTTTCACGTTTCAGGATGACACAGCAGCAGCAATTGTCGAGTCCTTATTGCAGCTGGCAGGGTTTTGCGCCTTTTCTTTCTGCAGCAGGGCTTCTGGCCTTGCATAGCAGGGCTTATTTTGTCCTTGTCTTCTTTGGTCCAATGAATCTGAGGTTCAGGTCTCGGGGAGCCACCTAAATACTGGATTTAGAGGTGTTACAAGGGGAGACAGGTTATAGCCAATGGGTTATCTATATTTTGGGTGTCTACCCCCTCTAGTGACCACTTCCTTTGGGAAGAGGCGCTACCCTAGCCCTGATTGGAAGGTTTCTCACCGTCTCAAGATGGTGGTTTTCAGTAGAGGGGTTCACCTTGCCTGCCACGCCCTAGGAGTGGTGCAGGCTGAGGAGGGACCCTCCTCCTCATCTAACTCATCTTACCACCTTTCCACATGCCAAAAATGGAGCAGCAACCTGCAGCTTCGCCTCCCCCACTATCTGGTGGTTCCTGGGTTGGATTTCAAAGACTTCATTGCCTTTTAAGCTTACCGACCCGGAAGGCCATTCTGACCTGGAGTAGGCATGTATTGTTTCTGTCATCTGAAAGTGCTGTCTCTCACCCCATGAGGTCAGAAACATGTCTGGTGTTGGCAGGCTGGTAAAAAACCAGCCAGAGATCCTAGTAGTGTTTGGTTAGGTTTCAGGGGACCCTCTATAGGGTTCACCAGTGTGAATTTATTAATAAATCCAACACTGGAATCACTGAGGATCTATTAAGACAATATGTTTGGTACCAAACATCTTAAAATTAGTGAGGCCATCATGGAACTAGGAAACTCGTGTTGACAAGTATGCAGCCCATGTACTCTTTATAGCTTCCCTGTTCACGTACAACATCACAGAATGGACTCGACATTGTAGGGGCATAGCTGCTCATGCTGATATGCCCACACATAGGATATGGTGTATCCTTCCTTAAGGGCTAAAGGCCTGCAGTAGAGGTGACTTACGTATATCTTATGCAGGGTAGGGTTGGCAGGCACATAGGGCTGTGTGCCATATCGACTCTTCAGATTTTCCTGCACCCAGAACACAGCCTGCAATGGAAGAGTGCATAGCCTGGGTGAGGGGGCCCTGGGGTGGCGCAACCAGTGCTGCAGCCCCAGAGGGCCCTCTTCAGTGCCCATGCCCTAGCTACCAGGGGTAGCACTTACTAGGGGCTTACAGGGGTAGTTGAAGTTGTGCCAATCGTGGTACAGTGTTTTGGGAAAGAGATCTGGCACTCGGGACATGGTTAGAAAGGACCCAGTGCACTTACAGTTCGAAAGCACATCAGGCAAAAAGTTGAGGCTAATCGTGCAAAACAAGACACTTTCCTACACCTATTTTTCTTCTATCTGTAGCTTATCCATTTTACAATAACAGCAAATCCCAGCACATATCGATGTTGCTTAGAATTGCTTAGAGCACCAACACTGTACAATCACTTGCTTTCGCTTTCCTTCAGACTCTTCCATATACATGCAAATGTTCACAAACAAGGCCTTATTTCTTTTACTAACTTTTAAGTGGGGATCGAAATGTGTTAAAACAGTTTTGCACTGCTGCGCCCTCAAGAAAGCTGCAAGGAAATAAAGCTCATGATAGCAGATGTACATTTATAGAGCTTAGCAAGTACAAATTAATATACAGGGCATTTTAAGGAAATAGTGAAGTACCTATGGCCAGGTATGCACTGAGACGTATAACAACATATATTCCTGTTTCAAAAATGCCTAATACAAACAATACAAGCTATATCATACTATTTAGGTATTTTAAACAGAAATGTAAGGTGGTCCTTCCAATCACTTGAAAGGTTATTGGGGTTGATATTCAGATGCCTTCGTCCACTGATACGAAATATATCACAAGCAACTGGAAGTCACATCTTCAAAAACACGATATCATGTATATTCATGACTGCAGTTAGTGGAATAGGTTGAACTATAGCTAAAACAAATCTGGATGGATTTACATATTATTATAAAGTGAAAGGAAACAATGTAAAAAAATGAGTGACTCACTTGGAGTGCGGGAATCCGAATGCAGTTGACCACGTAAGGCTTGTTAGTTTCCAACAGAGACACGAAGGCCAGAAGCTGGTGGTGTTCACTCATTCCTTTCTTAGATTCTGCAAAAAACAACAACTGTTCACAGAGTGGCGAGCACAAAAAACATGCACGGCTGACAGGTTTGACCAGTTGCATGTAAGGTAAGTCGCTTTATCAAGAAAACTTGGGAAATACCCTTTACCTACTATTTGTTTTCACAATTTTTACTTTAATTTTTTTTTTGTATTCTTAAGAAAAGTCACATAACCACAATGGTGTGGGCATTCGATGCAGTACATACTGCCTCAGTGCCCTAGACTAGGATGGTTATCTTTTAAAAGACTTATTTTCCCCTGTGTTTTTCTTGGTCCCTTAGTTCATTATTTTTTTATTCAATTTTCTATTTAAGTGTAAAAGAAATAGGTGCAACAACATTGCTGAAAAAATATAAACAAAAACTGTTCTACTTTGAAGGCTGCAGAAAGACATCGGTGACGAACCTCCAGGCACCACACGTAGCTCTCTATCTGCAGTGAGACAGCTGGCAGGAAATGACGTTTTACTGACTGCCTCAATTGTTCTTCATAATTTAGAATATTCTAATGTTTGTCGGTACAACAGACTCATAAAAGAATTTGGTTAAACCTCCTGAAATTGGCTCTGGGTCATTTTGGTTTTTTTTAAAATATTGTACTAATATTTTCCTAGATGTAAACAATGCATATTTTACAAATACCATTACAAGAAGCAGTCTCACAAAATGCAAGTATATTAACATTAGATTGGAGTCGAATAGCCAATATGAAATTTAACTCGAGTTAGCACATACACATTAGATTTCTATACATGCACCTTAATTCAATATATGTGTATTCTATAATTGAACCTCATCGTGCATTCTCAGTACCTTGCCTGTCACCACCTGGAGCATCATCGTCTTCATTTTCAACCTGGAGCAGTTCAGGGTTACTGGCAAACACGCTTGTGGGATGCATAATTATGCCCTGTTTGTTTTTGGTGTGAAAAACCTGGATAAAAAAGTTAAGCAATATTTATATTCAATTGGAAAGAAAATGTTCTAGCATTACTGCTAAAAAAGCAGTTCTTTATGTTTTAACCAACCACCAGACAACACACAAAGATGGAGTTGCTTATTAGCTTTTATGCAGGGACTGTAAACAGATTCAACAGCAGTCATCACTAACAAGCACAGTCAAAGCCAATAAAGTTAACATTAAACTGAACCAAATGGCTTTGCCAATACTTGTTTAATGTAGACTCGTGTCATTTATCCAACAACTTGCTGAGAGACTCTGGAAAATCCTTTGTGTGGGTAACTCAAAACATCGTTCCATTGTGCATCAACAGCCAGGCTTCAATCGCCACCCTAGATAACAGAAATTACATTTCCATTACAATTTACTGGCAGGAACTAACAATGATACAAAGAGGGGGATATACCACCATGTGACCATTCAAATGTATTATGTACTGGATCTCATATCAGAATTGATTTAGGTGGATGACCACCATTAAGTGTTATTTACAACATTACATGTTGACTAAATGTGATATTGTTTCATTGCATATATGAATTAATATATGTCTCTTTGAACATAACATACTGCATTCCATGATTGTTTTGTCAATTGTGTCTAACTATTTGGGTCTTTTATACCCCTAGCACTGTGCGCAGTGTCAACCATCAGTTGGTTGTCCTTTTTCCTTAGGAACTAGCAATGCCATGCCACTCTGCTTTTCACTTTCAGCAAAAGGAAACAACTCTTTCAGGAGGTTTGACACGAAACATTTATTGCAATCTTATCTTAAAAATGCGATAGTTGACACTAAAAACGGTGTTAAAAATCTTGTGACCCTTTTACCCGAAAAAATAATGCTGTTTGTTGTATGCCTATTATCTTGCATGTTTTTTTTTTTTACACATTCTTAAATGCCGTAACTTTTTTTCCCAATGAAAAAGAAGTCAGAGATCAAGCAGAATGTGGGACCTGTCCAGAGGTGTTTGTATGTCAGAGCTTGAAAGTGTTGATAGCGCCCCACAGCAGACGTCATCAAGCATGAGAAGAAGCCGCTCACAATAGACTGCTCTTCAACGTGAGAACGCTTCCATCAACTTTAAATGAACAGGGTTGTCACAATAGTGGAAATGTGTCTGAGCGCCAGACTCAAGCGCAAATTGTACCAGTGGCGGCTTGTACAGAACGGGGGTGGCGAGGTGAAAAATATATATAATACTTACCTCTGCACAACCGCCGTCCCTCCTCCATCATCTCTCCTCCTGGAAGGAGGAAGCACACAGGCTCCCCTAAGCCAATCATGATGCTGCTGTCACCAGCATGACAGCAGCTTTGTGATTGGTCTGAGCGGACTGTTTTGGCACTCGGACATAGAATAGGAACCTGTGCATGTTCTTCGCCCAGGCTGAGCAATACAGCCAGGTGGAGAACATGTTAAGTGTACATGGCTGTTTGGCCGGCCAAAGACGGCTGGCCAAACCGTCATGCGCACTTAAGTGCACATATTCCCTCCTCCCCTTGCTCTGACAGTCCAGCCCGACCCCGCCCTAACCTGGCTTGCAATGAAAAATAAAATGATAATAACATCGTGTTATTATCATTTTATTTTCCTTTTTTGCACTGCTGAAAAGCAGTGGGGCGACGCTTCGCTGCCTTAGTGGAGGAGCCGCTGCTGAATTTTAAACAAAAAACAGCATTTGTTCTGGACTAATAATTTGCAAAACTCGGTACTACTGCTTCAAGTCAACAACCCAGGACTTGAATCAGTAATCCCATGTTAACAATAAAGGGAATGCTTGGGGCACCCCTTTAGGTCACAGAGCCACTTCTTGACCTTCGCACTACCATGGACAGGCCTTGACCGCAGTGTGCAGGCTACACGAACAAATTATCAGTGCCAGTAAAAAGACAGGATGACAGTTTTACAAGTAGTTAGTTCTCTCAGGACAAAGGGTGCATGCCAGTATACCATGCAGGCGACATCCTCGCCCCCACAAACACATTCGAAATACTCTCTTTCGCAGGCATCTAACATTTTCTGCGACTATACACTCCTGTACCCATCATGAAGTCTCCCAGAGAAACACTCAAACCTTACTTTGACGAGGGATAATCTCTAATACCTTCAAAAGAGGACATAAGGTCCAGTTTCTGGAATCTCACCTAGACCCTACAGACCTTGCTGAATATAGCACTATCCCTCACTTTCTCTCTGTCAGAAGGAAAATCGAGAAAGCATGTGCCAACAGCCGCAAAAACAGAAAATTAGGAACCACTCATACAGAGCTATCGGTCCAGCACAGAGTAATGCTGTAGCATCAAAGTAATCAGTATCGAATTGGTGGGGGTTATGCATGCTACACTGCTCTAATCTCACTAAACCTCAAGTTTCCTTTCGCAATCTGGAATCTCTAATCCCCATCACACAGCAAATCAGGCGTGCTCTATCCCTAACCCCCTTCAGATATAATTCAAAACCTCAACTGCTCCTTAAGCATCTTATTTACCATCAGTAGCAAACCCCAGCTCCTTAGGCTCGTTGGCCTTACTAGAAGACATCTCTACTTGAGCTTTCCACGTGTATATACCTTATGAACAAGAATCTAAAATGTCCCCTATTATATTGTACAAAGCCCCACTGGTCACTGGAGGGCGGTTTGGGAGTTCCGGACCTCCTTCACTGCTATCAGGCTGCACAGATAAGAATCTTTGTCGAATGGTCACGGGCAGAGTCTAAAAAGCACTGGCTCTTTATGGAAAAAGCTCTTGCAGGGCAGCCCCTGTGGAAGATTCCCTTTCTTCCAAAAAGCGCACGCCCCCTAATCTATACCTCTCTTCTATCACCAAGCCAGCACTGGGAACCTGGGAAAAGGTGGTGACTCATAGATGCCTCACCTCCTTTCCCTCTCCCATAACACCGATTGTAGGGAATCCCAACTTCACTCCGGCCCTTTTAGATCCAGGGTTCCACCGCTGGACCCAGGCAAGTTGTAAATCAGCGGGGCATCTATTTAATACGGAGAGTCAGCAGTGTTGGGAGGCTGGGATAGGAAGAGAACTGTCTCAGAAAGAGTAGGAGGAAATCTATTACCGCGCCCGACACACAGCCCGCAATATTCCGGGCTTCGAAACAGCCACAAAAATCACAGCATATTGGTACCTCACCACTAATAGATTACATAAACATAGACCATCTAAATCACCTGACTGTTGGCGCCAATGTGGTTCTGTTGGAACGCTATCACATATCCTATGGGAATGTCTGAATTTAGCTTCATACTGGGATCAGGTCCTTTAAGAGATAGACACGTATCTAGATAAAGAAATCCCTCAAATCCCGGCATATATCCTCCTTGGTCTTCCTAACGCACTTACTTTCCCTCTAAAGTCCCACAGAGGCAGGCAGATAGGTTTAGCACTACAGGCGGCCCTTCAGAATATATTAATGCACTGGGGCACTCAAACTATTCCTACTCATCAAGGCTGACTTCATAGACTCTGGTATATAATGGGGATGGAGCAAATCACCCTCACACTGATGAACGAAAGCTCATCATTCCCCAAACTTTGGAAGCCCTTTTTAACCCTTCTTACGACAGAATTTCGTGAACTTACTTGCCCTAAGTACTTACGCTTACTCCGCTTATCGGAGTCTGCCACAACTCTAACACATAACAGCTGATTTGGGTTGGGTTTTGGTGGTTTCGGCTCTATTTTTTCATCATATTGAAAGTGCAACCAGGTGCGGGTTGGTTGGGTGGGTGAGTGGGGGAAGTTGAGGGTTTAACATAATGTCGCAATTATTACCGCCAGTGGTTTTACCATCTGTCACATATGTATGTTGTTTTTGAAATACAATAAAGGAATGTAAACCACAAAGCCCCGCTGCTACCCAAATAGATGTGTACTCAACAATAAAAATGCTAATTCCTTCCCTAGGCTGGAATATCTGCTACAGTGCAAAATATATTGCCAGCTAGCAAAGTGACCCCTTGTTAACCCTGGCTCCTTATGCGCACTGCGGTTATTCTACCGGCACTCCCAGGTCACACCTGGATCACGCTCTTTGTACAGTGCTCTGGAGTATCAGCAGCTGAATGGCGTGTTAAAGGGCATTTAAAGATCAGGAATAAAACATGAGCAAACGAGCAATATTCACTCATCAAGTCCAAAACGTTATAATGGAGCAAGGTGCCTTTGGTCACTGCAATCAGAAAACCGGAGTCTCAGAACAAAGTGACAGCAACACTGGGTCAGTAGAAGATACAAAACTCTGTGCCTTAGATTGCAAATCTTGAGTTGACTTACTAGCACCGATCAATCCAACTAACATGACCAGAAATAACGAGACAAAGAAGTAAAGAACAAGTGATAACGTGGTAGAAGACAAAAAAAGGTTCAAAAGAGAACAGAAGGAGTAGTGAAAGAAAGGAAGATCGAGGGAGGAGTGAATGAGAGAGGCTCACTTCAATTAGTGAATTCAAATGTTTACTATTTATAAAAGAAATAGCTGTACACCCGGAGAGAGCTTTAACTTGCTCTTGAGTGGACACAAAGGCAGGGATATGATATACCACAGAAGTATTCCGAAAACTGCCTGCACAACATGTGAACTGAAATTAATTTGTGAAAGGAAAAAATGTACAAAAATTGATCAAAGTGACTGGGAATCCAAGGAACAGAATGACCCAAATAGCAATTCATATCACTATCAAAGGAGAGAGAGAGGACTAGGTAGCTAGTCCGTATCCCCGGGGTTTTTATGTGAGATCAAAAAGGACTAGCCTATTTGTGAATTTACATAGACTCAAGACTGTAAGGCAGGGTACAAACCATTTTGTTTGTTCATGAAGCCCTCACCACCTTCAACACTATTTTCATGGTAATTCTTAGGCGTCAAAATGATAGCATTGTTCATTAAATCTGTTACAGCTACTCAGACAGAACTACTGACACCTTTTAAAACCCATAAATCAAACAGCTCCTAAGTTACTAAAACTAAATACAACTAAAGACAGAAGGGTGCCAACAGGATGCCTGCAAGCGGCAATGCTGAATCAAGGACTGGCAGAGTGGGAAAGGGCATTTTAGCCATAAAGTGGGAAGTATGAGTGTCAAAACAAAAGTGCCACAATCAATGCACTTAACTTAAGATTCCAGATCAAGTCTTGAAAACAAGCTGGGTTTTTACGATGCAGTAAAAAAGTTCAGTCAAGGCAAAGCCAAGGGGAAATTCTAGCAACTCACATTGGCGGCTAAGAAGGCTTCAGTGGGCTGGGACCCTATGTTGAGGCAACCATGCCACAGATTTGAAGGCCAGTGTTCAACAGTCGTCTTTTTGCCCTTCTGAAATTGTTTTAGGAAGTATGTGTGGAGATGTGATTTCAGCATTTTTGTAGTGCATTCCTATAGTTTGTACGGTCTGAAGGCTTTCGAATCAGGGTACCATTCATGGTTCTTCTCTTTCTCGTGGTCAGAGACACAGTCGTATGGTGTTACTGAAGTAAACAGACTTTTCTGATGAAATCCTATTATTCAAGCAACAGGAGACAACTCTGGTTTGCATTAAATATGTCCTTATTAGTCTTGACCATGAACCCATCTCACTACTGAGCCATCATTTTGATCATCTTATTTCTTCACTTAGGGCCTCACTGGGTCGATATCATCCTCCCCTACTGCAGATACTGTCTTCCCCAGGTCCTTTTCAAATTGGATGTAGACCTGTGGTCAGAACATTTGGCCCCCTTGTTTATATACTGCAGGCTTAACCACAATATCCCGAAGTCCTGGCAAGGCGCTATTATCCACCCAATTTATAAAAGTGGTAAGAGAAATGACCCTAAAAACTACAGAATTATAGCTCTCCTCGAAGTCTAATAGCGGGCTACCTAGCAGGCGGCAGGTTAAATGGTTTTTGTAAATAATAGCAATGCCACCGCCCTTGCCTGTCATTCTGTCCACCCTCTGAATTAAATACCCCGGGGGAAGTGCTTGGACGATATCCGGCTCCGAGCAGAAATTAAGCCAGGTTTCTGTAAGAAACAGGACTTCTGGGTTTGAGTCTTTTAAGAACATCGAGATCTCCGCCGTATGTTTGGGCAGAGATCTGAAGCTAAACAAGAATAATTTATATAGTTTCCTGGAAAGTGAGGGGGAGGCAGCGAGTGAAGAAGATTCAAATCGACAGTGTAAACACCTATTATGAAGCCCATCGAGCGAGATAGAATGGGCACATTTTGCCCCTGGGATTCTATTTAACTGTTTAAGCTGCGAGCTAGTGTAGCGGTAATGGTCTGGGGGAGAAGAACCAGGGGTTCTGGCCCCTGGGACCGTTCGGGCATGGACGGGCGCAAGAGGGCTTGACTTTGGCGTGCCTTCGGTGCTCCCGCGGCGTGTCCGCTGCGCGAGTCCACTGCGCGGTCGCGTCATCAGGTGCCTTTATGGGCGTCAGCCGTGCGTCGACTTCCAGCCACTAGAGCGCTGACCCGGCGGCTGCCAGTGTGTGTGCGGGAAAGAAAAGGGATGCCCTACTACCCCTTAGCTTTCACACAGCTCCCCCAGTAAACAGCACAATAAAAACAGTTTTTAAAAACTAATAGCAGCAAAAAAAAAGTAAACTAATAGCAGCGAAACACTATGCCAGTATTTTATTGGAAGAGCTGTCGGCCAGGGTCGAATCAACAAAAAGCCTCCCCTATACCAGACCGGCTTTTTGGCTAATTCCGGAACAACTAGTAACATGCTTGCATTATCCGTTTTGATGGCGAAAGCGGCAGTTCAATGTAACCAACTTGATTGCTGCTTCGTTGACTTCAAGGCAGCCGTTGACCGGGTGCCACGAGGCAGTGTAAGGCAAAAATTAGAGAGCTGGGGCATACCCCCCATCCTCTTAAAAGCCATAATCCAACTCCACTCGAAAACCTGGATCAGAATAAAGTTGGGAGAAGGATCTCATGTCTCACGGAAGATTCAGACCAAAAGAGGTGTTAAACAAGGCTGCGTGTTGGCTCCACTCCTCTTTAATTTGTTCATCTCGGATCTATCGCCCATGCTTGACAATGTCAATTCCCAACCCCCACAAATAGATGGTATCTGTATTAGCAATTTGTTATACGCTGACGACCTTGTGTTACTAAGCCACACAAAAGTAGGATTACAGAGATTGCTTGATCAGTTGGTTCCATATACATCAGTCAACTCCCTCAAATTGAACCTGTCAAAAACAAAAACAATTTCTTTTGGGAAGCGGAAGTAGCAGAGAGGAGGGTGATTTTTCAATAACAAAATAATTGAAACTGTATCCCATTATAAATATCTGGGGATTTTTCTGGACACCAGAGGCTCCTTTGTAAAGCAGAAAGAGGCAGTAAGGGCAAAAGCACTGTCACTAGAAGTCGCTTCAGCGAACCTTTCGAAACAATTACTAGGCCCAAGCCTAACTCCACTGCTAAAGGTGATGAAGGCCAGGATTACCAACTCCCTATCATATGGGAAGAAGATAATGATGGGCGCAATAAGCATTCCACTAAATAAATTAACCACCAAACTTTTTAAGCGGGCATGGCGCTTGCCGAAATCCTTATCGCCAGCTCAAGTTAGACTTGAACTCGGCCTACTAGACCAGCACGGTGTCGAGGCCGGCGCGTTTATCAAGCTCTGCAACAGACTGCTCAACTCCCAAGAGGGTAGCCTGGAGGCTAGATTTTGGAATGAAATATTGACCAGCCAATCCAGCCAAAAACATCGGCTTCACCTGGACCATTCCTTGCAGCTACTCGGCATCAAGGAATACTGGGGAACAAATCCATCACAGCCGGCGTTAAAATCTGTTATTAGGAGGATTGTCCGGCTGGGGTCCTTTCACTCAGATAGGGCAACACTGTCCAGAAGGAAACATGCCTGGGCGGTCATCTCTGACTTCAAACCAGGGGTTGAATCATCTTATTTATCAAGCACGTTTGCACTTTTATGGAACTTAAAGTTTATAGCCCTGAGGCCAGGAGAATGGCCTTTTTTAGAGCATTTACCTGAATGGCGGCGCCCTAGTGTTAGCACCGAATGTAGGGAATGCGGCTATCACTCTGAAGCAACGGAGCATATAGCCTGCGTATGTCCCGCATTGCTCACCGACAAAAGGACTTATTGCGGGACGAATGGAATAAACTCAAAGCTCGTACATTTCGACAGGCTATAATAGCCGCCTTGTCCTCAGATAATACGTAGTTGAACATTCGCTTCACCAAATTTGTCACCAGAGCGGCCAAATTGCTGGAGAAAAACAGGGCCGCCAATCTCCTTCCCTCTGGCTGCACTGCTACGTCGCTCTACAATCCACGCATGATCTCCTGATTTTCCAGAATAGTTTACACGAACATTGTTTCTTGCCTAATACTCGCTGTTTACACTTTTCTATATGTTTTTAAAAGCAACGCTACGATGGTTTTGTCAACTAAGGTTTTGTCTATCATAGGCAACTAATCAATAGTCGGTTATTTTAATCATCCTCCATTTTTTAGTAAGATATTGGACTTTTTCAGTAATAATTTTGTGCTTTTTAATAATTTTGTAAACATGAATTACGTGTTTTAAAAAAAAAAATGTTATGGTTTTAAGTAATCACACAATAAACCTGAAATGTAAATTTGAAAATTACTGCAGATACTGGCGTCACGAGTTTCGTGCACCGAATTACTGGGTCCATTAATGCACGTGGTTCCGCAAGTCCAATTACAGAGCACATTTTAACCATCGCCAAATTGAAAACGTGAACAGTAAAAAATGGGTTTTACCGGGCGCACTCCCGATAAAACCGTGGCACAATGGTATCTGCTACTCCTCCTGTCTCACACTGAGGAAGGGGCCAAAGGTCATCAAAGTTCTTATCCAGAGAGGTATTTTTAAGAACTCGCAAAACCAAAAACAACTGATGTATCTAAAGGTACGTTCATCGAAACGCGATCACAAATCAGGATTTAGGATCGACTATGAAGAATGTTATCACTGCTATTAGTGCAAAATACCATCAACACAGGTGATGCCAATCACAACACAGGTGATGCCAAACACAACACAGGTGATGCCAAACACAACATGTCTGCAGTGACAAACACGTATGAGTCTGAGCTTTGGGCAACTGCATTTTACTAATTTGTTGAACACTGAACGCCGCTCTAATTTTTCGACTTCTAAAGCAGGACAGCACTGCAGCCGTAGAATGATTTGCTTCTAAAATAGGCTTGTAAAGTAAATATTTTTAAGTGGTCCATTAGTAGAAACTGCAGCCCATAGTACATAATATTTATTTAAAGAAGCAAAAACACCTTTGAGCAAAAGGGACAGCTTTTCAATTATATCAACCTTTTGAGAAAATAATTGTATTTTTTACAATATCACGACGATTTGCAATGCACCAAAAACAGAAAACAAGACAGCTGGTGGGCGATAGGAGAACCTCCTTGAGAGATCGATAGATGGCAGCGTTCACCAAGGAATGAAACATTATGCCACAACTGATTCAGAACTAATGTACTTCAACAAGAAAACCATTTCAGTCGTCTAGAGTTCACAGTATAAACAAGCATCGGCAATACTAACGGATCTGACTTTTTAAAAGAATGTTGTATGGTAATGCGAAACATTGACGTAAATTGCATGGCAATAGATATGTATTTGTGTGGAACCAAAGAACCATAGAATATTATTGGTGTAAGTTAAAAAGTCGAGTGACAGTTGCACTGTCAAGCCAGACCTAAAAATCCATCTAGGTTAATGACTGTTCTCTTCCCATCTGTTCTGCTGCCAGACATGAACAACATACATTATCTAGTTATCGAATACATGTTAATATCATTCAATATTCATGTATGTGCCCCTGAAAGTTCAAGCTTAGGTAGCAGGATAAATAAAATGACCACAGCTGCTAGAGGTTAAGAATTTTTGTTGTGAAAGCCCATATTCCAGTCCAATCAAAACACATACTCCTGTCTCCCAACATGTGGGCGGAGGCAACCACTCTCTAGTAATGATTACAAAATTGCCTGGAGGTGTCAAGCATACCAAAAAAAACACACGCATCAATTTGGACGAGGAAGGTTAGAGTAGAAATGTGTCTTCTGATCTAGGCCCAACAACAGTCTAGAACTTTTTTAGACTGAACTAGTAACTTCCGGAAAGGGCGATGATTAACAGTTATCAGATTCCATATTTTGAACTGACCAACACTTACTCGGAGTTAATTGGATATAAGAATTTATGCACAAAGTTTTATTCCACGGAATTCTAATGGGCTTTGAATGTGAAGTAACACAAACAAACCATGGTATTTCAAAAACAGCCGGAAGGACATTGTTAGCTAGTGACAAGTGGTATATTATTATTATTATTATTATTATTATTATTATTATTATTATTATTAAGAGATTTACCCAAGAAATGAAAAGAAAATGTAAGAAAGAGGATAATGTGGCGTGTACGGTCTACCCAGCGTTCAGCACTTCTCTTCCTCCCCTTACTAACTTTCTGCAAAGCAGTTTTCCCTAACTCACTCTCTGCCCACAGAATCTCCATCAGTCGTTGCCGTTCAATGTCTCCACAAGCTTTCTCTCCAGCTCACTGACAGTCTACACACCTTCTTTCCCATGGAAATTGAATGCTCAATGCTGTCTCATTTCAGTCTGCACAGCCCTCCCTCAGCTCATGATGTGGAGTGTACCCCTCTCGCTGCCTACGAAGCAGTCTTCCACAATCCCTCATTTGCATAGAACATCTAAGCAGGGTCACCTTAAGAATTTAAGGGGGCCCCAGGCAACACACATTTTAGATGCCCTGGTTCGGAAGAAATTTGAATGATTATTACCCATTTCCAAATAATTCAAGCCTGCGTGATGACAAATGAGGATAGGATAGGATGAAGATTTATAAAGCGCACTAATACCCATAGGTGCCAAGGCGCTGGGCGGGAGAGAAGAAGAGAGGAGAGTGCAGAGCTGCTGACTAAACTGAGAAAAGCCAAGTATTCAGCAGCTTTTTGAACACCGGTAGCGATTCTACATGGGAGATCGAAGAAGGTAGGGTATTCCACAGTTTTGCGGCACCCACAGAGAAGGAGCAACCGCCCCATCTGGCTTTGCGGACTCTAGGGGTGATCAGTTTTCTCTGGGAGGAAGATCTCAAGGACCTCCCAGGCATATACCATTTAAACATGGTTTTCAGCTGCTGCGGGCCTTTGTTATGCAAGGCCTTGTGAACCGTACAGAGGGCTTTAAAAGAGATTCGCTTCCCAGTAGGGAACCAATGCAGAGTACGAAGCCCCTCCTTTGCTGAGTGCCGTTTGGGGATATTAGGGATTAGCCTGGCAGCCGCGTTTTGTACAACCTGAAGCCTGTTCAGGGAGGCGGTGCTGATATTCAGAAACAGGGTATTGCAGTAGTCAAGCCGGGAGGTGACTAGTGCAATGACCGTGGGCCGATGCAGTGCTGCTGGAATATACGGGAGCACCTCTCTGAGAGTTTTTAGAATGTAGGAGCAAGTGCTGACAGTGCGGCTGACCTGAGACTCGAAGGTCAGGCCCACGTCAAAAATGACCCCCAGGTTTTTGAGTGTCTGAACGGGAGCAGGAAGGGGACCGCAATCTACCGGCCACCAGGCATTCGACCAGATTGAGGTCTGTGAACCAAAAACTAGGGCCTCAGTTTTCTCTGCATTGATATTAAGGGAGTTATTCTGATCCATCTGATAATGCTGGTCAAGCACTGGTTACATTTCCCTGCTATCGACTGCAGATCATGGGAGACAGAAATCTTGATCTGCGTGTCGTCAGCATAGGAAATCACCTGGAATCCAAAGGATCTGAACAGCTTGACCAGCGGGGACACATACAAGTTAAAGAGGGTAGGTCTCAGGGATGAGCCCTGGGGAACGCCACAGGGTAGGCTGAATGCCTTAGATCTAAAACCCCCACAGCTAACAGTAATATTTCTCTCTGTCAGAAAGGAGTGGGGGACCTGCAGGGCCTTACCCGAAAATCCCACCTCTTGCAGACATTGGACCATTCGAGTGCAGGAGACGGTGTCAAAAGCAGCCGACAGATTAACTCCTTCAGTGCCCATGACGAGATGGTCTCGTCATGGAGCGCGGTTGCGCTGTGCCCATGACGAGACTATCTCGTCATGAACCCCGCCCGCTAATGAAAGGGCGGGGAAAGGGCGGGGCACTGAAGGGGTTAAGCATAATCAGCACTACCGAGCTACCCTGGTCGACCTGCATGCGGATGTGATCAGTGGCAGCAATAAGGGTGGACTCGTTGCAGTAGTCGGCGCGGAAACCATTTTGAGACCGATCTAAAATCTCATGGGAATCCAAATAGTTAATCAACTCAATGTTAATGAACTTCTCTAGGATTTTTGTGGGGGCAGGGAGAAGTGAGATGGGGCGAAGATTTTTCAATTCAGAGGGTGCCAGCATTGGGTTTCTGTAGTAGAAGCGTAACAATAGCCTCTTTCCAAGTGTCCGGATAGCAACCGGATCGGAGGATATTGTTGAACACCTTGCATAGTAAGTCTGCGATCGGGTTGGGGACCAGCTTGTGAGTGAGGGGCGTGCAGGGGTCAGAGGGAGAGCCAGACTTAAGGCCCCTGAGAAGGGCCAGAGTATGTTGAACAGTGATCTGGGGAAAAGTTGCAAGAGCCGCAGGGGGACTACCCATCACTTGGTCTGCGCAACCTCTGCAACCTCCAATTCTTCTGTTTCCATAGTACATTTTAATTAAACTTTAACAGGGCCACACAAAAACAGTCAAAATAAGTAATATACGGGACCCCAAAAACCTTACCCTGACACTAGGTAGGGAAACAGAGTTAAAGTTAGGTAGAGACAGAGAGAGGTTTAGAGAGACAAACAGAATAGACAGAAGTGAAATACAGAGAATGTTCACATTCCTTGAAAGCCCCTTGGAATATGGGGGCCCTGAGCAATTCCCACTTTGCCTATGTCTTAAAACCTCTATGCATCTAACTCACACTATTCGCTTTCTGCACAAGAGGTCTCCCCAAACCAACATCTTCATTGTTGGCCCACTCGTATTGTCTAAAACGAAACACCTAACTGACCCTTGCACAGCACTTGTCTCACACTCCTTAAAGACTGCACTGTGCTTCTATCACTCACTCTTTACTGTCTGAACAGCACTTCAAAAAGACCCTCATTAACTGCCTGCACTGAATTTACCACTCACCCTACTCACTGCTTGTACTGCACTTCTCACACTCACCCTACTCAATGCCTGCAAAGCGATCATCTCATTCACCTTGCACCACCAGCACAGCCCTTTACTTCCTTGCCCAATACATTGCCTCCAGCTTTTATCACCCCCTTGCTCACTGCATGCACAACACAACTCTCCCTCAAACGGCTCACTGCCTGAAACGTGCTCATCTTATTCACCTAACTGACTGCCTGCACAGCACTTTTCTTACTCACCCTACTCACTGCCTGCGCAGCACTTGTTTCACTCATCCTACACAATGTCTATGTAGTAAGTATGTAATGTGGTCTCGCAACCTTGTCTTTACATGTGCTTCTTTTTTATTGTAATTCTGGTTCCACACTCAAGACTAGAATGGTGAGTGCGAGATTCACCGGCAACATTAGAGTCAGTTGCTGTGTGATCCTCAGAACCGCCTGACACTCCCGGTCATGGGTGCATCTATGACTTGTAATAAAATCCTATTGATTATACCCTGTGCCCCATCCATGCTTAACGACCTACACAATGCTTCTCTGGTTGTACTGACTACCTGCACAGAGCTTCTATCACTTACCTTATTCATGCCTGCCACTTCTGTGAGCTTCTATGCGATAGCTGTATTTTACCAGTAAGTGTGTTTTCTATTAAGAAAGGAAATGTATAGTTTAACTGTGAGGGCCTTTATCTCTCAAATCTTAAAAGACTGCTTGGACTCAATCCTCTGGCAAGTCAGGATTCAGCCTAAGTGAATCATACTCCCGACAGGGTGAGCATTCATTCAAATTTTATTGATTGAGTAATTAAAATCATAAAATGTAAGATCAACAATTACACAACCATGATAAAAGCAGTGCTTCAGTTCCGAAGACCAATGAAAGCATGAGCAGAAAGTAGCATACTGTAAAAAATAAAAAAAAAAGTAATGTGGGTTGTTAGAAGGTGGTTCTGACCATCTGATCCGCCCAGATTTTTCGCTTTTTGAACACCTAATTTTTAAGGTTTTACTGTGGGAGAGACTCCTAAGCTGGGACTCACCCACAGTGAACTCATGATGGAACAGACTGCATGTGGGTTTCACCAGTGTCTGCCTTGTGAGCGAAGGACGCTGCGCTGCAGCCAGGGTAAGGGTCACCTGACTGGTTACATGTAGACGCGTGTGCACCCGTGTAAGGGCTGCGCAGGGGAGATTCCTATTGTGCGCAGCCCAAGAGGAGGTACAGATAGAATGGTGTGGCAGGAATTATGCAGAGTTGGGTGGTGACATGGAATACACTTAATAATGTGGGGAGAAAGTGGGATGGGAAATGGGAAAGTCAGTGTGCTTTATTGTTACACTGTAGGAACACTCCATTACTCTCCTATGAAGACAGGGACCACATGGGGTAGTTCCACTTCCGTAGGGCCTACAAATCCCAGACATGCACCAAAGTACACTGTAAGTTGTATAAAAAGAAGTATTCTGCGGAGTCCAAAGCCATATCTGTACTGCTTATGGGTCACCCAGAAATGTCATATTCCTCTGACTCAATTCATAACCAGAGCCTGGCCGGGTGTAACCCTGCCAGGCTGGATTAATTTCCTTCCTCCCCAAGCTGTAGCATCAGAGGCCTAGCCCTTCACTGCAAGCATTCCAAGGGCGAAGGGGTTCTCTCCAAGAGGGAGAGATGGGGGTTATGCAGGTTATCCATCAGCAGCTGTCACCCGGTGCCAGGCACCAGGCCTGCTCCGGGCCATGAAGTCAGCAAGGGGAAAACGGGGCTTTTTAGTGACCATGTGGCAGGAGACCCATGGACGACGCCATCTTGAAGTATCCCAGAGGCCTGTACAGGCGGGTGGGAGAAGGGACAGAGAGGTAATTTGTCGCTACAGGATAGGGCAGAAGTGCCTTCCTACCAGCCCCCTCCAATTTCTTTAAAAAGGTCTTGCACCAGGAAGAGGAGCTCTCTCTGGGGTGTGGTCTTGCTGAGGAAGACTGGTGCCATGGGCAGTTGGAAGAGGAACCCCCTGACTGTCCCAGGACACTGGACTGCGCCTTTGAGGGAGTCCAGGGCCAGTGAGGAGAAGTCTGGGCCTCTGCGCAAGGAGAAGAGTGGCCCAGAAGGACAGCCAGGTGAAAGGATGGCGCAGGGAGCCAGTGAAGACAGCTCCTTGCAGAGTCACCCTCTTAGAGGCAAGGAGGGTGGTGAAAAGTGCTCCAGGTGGCTAGGGCTGGCCACCAGGAGCAAGAAGAGGCCAAAATGGCAAATATCGGTCCTCTGGGGCCTAAGATATGCCCCCCAGAAGGTAGGCGACCTTTGACCTCGAATCAGACCGACGATTAAGCGCGTGGGGCTCCAATGCCGGTCTTGGAAGTGCCCCCGGGGTGGGTCAGGTCACGGGGGCTGCCCCCAGGAGAAAGTGAAGCCGGGGAGTGCCGTCGTGTCCCCGCGAAGGTGCCACAGGGCCCAGGCTCTCCACCCCCGGCCCCCCTCGAAGTCAAGTCGGGTGAAGTGGCCTGCGGGGGTGCCAGGAGCCAACCCTGGCCCCCGACGAAAACAGAGGCAGGGGAGCACCATTGTGCCCCCCATAAAATGGTGAGAGGGGCCCGGGACCCCCAACTCCTGGCCCCGCAGAAGTCGGGGAGCGCCGTCGTGTCCCTGTGAAGAGAGAAGTCAGGGAGCGCCGTCCCCATGAAGAACCTCCAAGGACCCGGGACACCTAACTCGGGGCCCAGATGAAGGCGGCAGTCGGGGAGCACTGTCGCGCATCCCATGAAGATTTCCCTGGGGGCCCGGGATCCCCAACTCCAGGCCCCGGTGTGAGGGTAGAAGAGGGGGGGGTGCCGCCGCACTCTCCCGCTGCAGGAGGAAGGTGAGTGGAGTGCCGCCGCACCCCCCCCAAGGCTCCGCCCGACTGGCAGCATCATCCGTGTCTGCCTTCAGGAGCTGGCAGACCAGAATGAAGAGCCGGCTCCTGCGGCAGCACGCAAGGGTGCTGGCTAGTCGGGGAGCCAGCGAGAGCAGCCGGAGGTGGGCTCCCCGAGATGCCCTCCAAACTCACCTGAATGCAGGGTGCCCAGGTGGGACTGGGCCCCTGGAGAAGTGGAGATGCGGCAAGGGGCCACCAACGAGGCAGCGCGGTTCAACCCAGAGCAGCGGAAGAGCCGCTGCTACAAAATGCACACCAAGTGTGGAAGCACCCCAAAATGCCTAGCATAGGCATACGGAAGCCTTCGAGATAACCTGCTTGTTTTTGGCATGTGGTGGCCCCAGGAGGATGGGGCCACAACCATTTGTTGGCAACTGTGCGGGGGGGCTGTAGGAGCTATGCAGACTCCCAAGCACGAAAGTGAAATGTCCCCACCCTCAGTCTCCGGGGACTGAAAGGAAACACCCCTCAAGGGCTCAGCCATGCTTCAACACCAACCTTAGGCTGGAACTTTTGTTCTGCAGATGGGTGTGGGTGTTTGGAACTGCACCAAGGTGTGAAGGGCTGAACTTGGGATGTCTTGGGAGAGGCACTCCCTAGAGGTGAAAAGGTGCAATTGCACAAGTGGTGCATTTACATGATGTTGTTTCTTTTGAGGACTGGAAGTCACATGTGATATGTGAAATGATAAGCGAATGGGGGTTATGTTGCTAGGCATTCCTGCTAGGGTGGCTGGTTGTAAATGCTTAATCCTGTGATTATAACTGTGATGCCTTTTAGGGGCTTTAATTGCATTGCATTATTACTCTTATCAGATACCTGTCATTCTAAAGGATGCTTAGACATGTATTCTTGCTACTGCGTTAGTTGAAGAACAACCTAGAGTTTCAGCCACTGTGATTCAAGGGCGTATACTGTATGGTCAGTATGAGATGCTCAGTCAGGGTTATGTGACACTATGGCGGGTGTTCCCATTATAAATGCTTGATGAGATAATGGGGTGGGCCGCCACTGGGATGGTGCCAGTGGGAAGCGCCTTCACTCCAGGTTATTGTCAACCCACTGCATTTGGGGGCAAGATGATGTGCACCAATGGGAGTGGTGGTACTACACCACCTGCTTGCTGGAGGGGCGGGAATGCTACGCAATGTCACAAATTAATTCCAACAGCTTATGTATATTTGTAAATCGATGCATAGTAATGAGTACTGTTTGTGTGTAATAAATATACTCTTCATTTTTATAAAGAAAAGTATAGACTGGACAATCAATTATTGAGTGTTATTTCTGCGTACTTGTAAATGGCGATTAGTAGCCCACACCACCTCCTTTGAGTAAGCCTTAGACTGCTCTGCAACGCTACAATGGGGTGTTTGGTTCCCAGTGAAGGACAAATGTATGCATATTGTTTGTGCAGGCCTCTTAAATAATGCCTCATTTTCCAACATGGGCCAATTTGATTCCTCTATATTACAGATCTACAATTCATGTCATATATAAAAAGACAATTCTACCCAATAAAATCATTAATTTAAAAACCCTATTTTATGTCCTTCATATTTACATTTTATATATGGATGTCTT
Source organism: Triturus cristatus (assembly GCF_964204655.1). NCBI lineage: Eukaryota > Metazoa > Chordata > Amphibia > Caudata > Salamandridae > Triturus > Triturus cristatus. The sequence continues at coordinate 589,555,994 of NC_140592.1, read as the reverse complement.
TTTTTATAAGTGCAAATAGTCCTATGCAAATTAGATTTCTATACTAGATGGTTTAAAGCATTTTTAACAGCAGTTCTTTAAATGTAAATAACCAAGTTTGCTATACACAAGTCACAAGATTCTGGTTTCTTTTTTGCTAAAGTCAAAAATGTTGTGAAGTTTGCCTTCATGATTATATCCTTTGGCTTAAAATAGACTACCAGAGCTTGTCTACAAGTTAGTACTCCTCGGTTATTAAAATGGCTTTTTAAATATCTCCTTCTTTCTTCCATCATTGCTGGGCATATGCAAACTAAGTGGATGATGTTTTCTTCCCATTGGTTGCATAGTCTACAGGGGATCGACTTAGAAGGTCGTAACCATGGCATTGCATGCGCTGATCCTGGAAGATGGCCAAATCTCGCTTTAATAAATATGTTTTTTATTTTTGCAGACCAAGGTGTTTCTAGGTAAAGCTGCAATTTGGAAAACATGGTGACCAGAGTCTGGCATGTGACTCGTATCCAGAGACATTTTAAGGCATGTGCATAGTGGGCAATTGCCACGGGCCCCCAGGCAAAGTGAACTTTCTCTCTATTTGACTATCTGCGTATTCCACTCTCTGTCTAAACCTCTGTAACTCTCTGCCTGCTTCTATGTCTGACTTTGTCACCCCGTGGCATTTTTTAAATGTTTGGTGTCCCAGCAAAGACATAGTGTCATCAGTGGAAGGTGAGGCTGCCATGTTGTCTAAAAGAGCGACCAAGAACATTTCTGAATGTTCCAATAGTGGTAAATCCTCTACTTAGTTTTGCAGTATGTGTGGTAGTTTCTATCATACCTCTGACGCCAGGAACTGTTATGCCATTGGAAAGGAGTGTAGAAGGTGCGGGCGTAAGGTACATTTTGCCATTATGTGCAAGGATAAAGAAAATAATCGTGGTAAAGTGGCCATCGGGATTGACGAAGGGCCTGAAATGGGTAGTGATGTTCTCTTGGATAGAGTGTTGTGTGTCAGCAGGAAAGTTTGTGAAGGAGTGACTGCTGGCAGGTTACGTTGACCAAATGCAAAGTTCACCATTAAGGGCAAGGTTTTGGAATTAATGGTGCAGTCAGGGTCACTTTACACTATCATACCGAAAAGTAAGTGGAAGAGAGAGTGGTTGAATGTGTGATTGCTACCCAGAGATAGCAACCCGGGCGGATACTCGAGAGCAAATTGACATTACTGGGCATATGCTTACGGATATAATATTCCAGGAAAGGAGCGTACAGGGCAAGGGGTAAGTTGCTGAATCAGGTCCTTCCATTATGGGATGGTACTATCAGTTTGATTTGCATATTATCATTAATTCGTGTGCACCTGCTGAGGATATGGGGATTGAAGATTCAACTTTAGAGGACTTTTTGCAAGGGGCAAACAAAGTGTTCAGAGAAGGAATATGTCCATGAAATAAAGTTGAAACAATGGGCTGTTCCCACAGTAATACAAAGTCAGCGGAGTACCAATTTTATGTGGGAGGAGGTAAAAAAAAAAATATTGGGTGAACTGATTGGAAGTGGTGTCATTGAGCCCATTGAGACATCCAACTGGATTTCCCCAGTGGTCATCACACTGAAGAAAGATGATAATCCGAGGTCTGTGTGGACCTGAATGGGATGAACCAGAACAGTGTGACTGACAATTTTCCTCTTCCCAATATCAAGGAACTTATCTAAGTTTAAAAAGGAGAAAGGTTCTTCTCAAAATCTGACATGCCTATCACCCAATACAATACGTCTGTCTGCATGATCGGTCCAGACCCTTGACAGCTTTTATCACCATGGAAGGCACTTATCAATTTACCCGTATTCTGTTTGGATTGGCATCAGCGCCTAGTGTCTTCCAGCGGATGATGAGTGAGGTCTTTAGGGTTTTGGACTTTCAGGAAGACATCTTAGTCTTTAGAAACAAATTGAGGCAGTCATTGAGTGTCCCTGAAAATGACACTGGATCATCATTCTGAGGATAGTGTGACTTTGAGACGAGAAAATGTGAATTTTTAGTGGAACAAAACTAATACTTAGGACACACGTTGACTGCTGAGGGAGTCAAGCCAAAGCAAGATTTGTTGTCTGCAATCAGGGCTGCTTCAATGTCCAGAGATAAGGAGCAGCTGCGCTTGTTTCAAGGGTTAATTGAATACTACGTGAAATTCGTAAGGGAATTCAGGTTTGCAAAGGATAGATGTGAGGATGATGAGTGCAGTGGATACATGTTGATGAGAGATGATGAAATCAGACACTCAAGTGGCCCTCGCTTGGCTTTCATAATTCCAGGGCAAGGAGTAGTATTAGTTCAACTGCAAACAATGCTTCTGGGGTTCAGCCTTGCAGGATCCCCAAGTTCAGGCGGCCATCCTCTTATTTGCAAGACTTTGTTCAATAGTTCTTAGTGCTTGTTTCACTGGAGGTGGGAGAAAGAATGTAACTTCGCATCCCTTAGCATCTCCTCCTCCCTGTTGCATTGAAAATGTTCTTTAGTTGCAACTATTTCATGAATTTGTGTTTTACCTTCTTTTTCTCATGTTTAACATTTTCTCTTACGATGTTTTGCATTATCTGTGGGAACGGAAGGGAATGTGTTATAATGGGATTACTTGCGCTTTAACAACGTGTGCTAATTGAGTTCCAATTGTGCTAGCTTGAGTGGGTTCCATTTGCTGGCAGTTGCCTGCTGATCTATGAAGTGGGCCCTACGTCGTTTGAGTCTTGGGCTAACCAATAAAGGCCTGTATTATCATCCATGTTGGTGGACTAGATCATTACAGCATACCAGTAGAAAATAAAGTAACTTTCACTGTACTCGGTCTCATGCATGAGCTTCAATATAAATACCAACTGACAAAGCCCACAGGTGTGGCACAGAATATCAGCCTTTCAGTTTTGTCAATGCTTGTTTTGTCATGGTTTTTGAAAAACTTTATTTTTGGGGCACCTGCTGAATCCTTGTTAATCTAAAAAAACAAGAAAACAGTAGCTAAAACCCAAAACATTTTTTGGTTTCTAAATACACACATTGCCATAGTAGTTCCTGGCACCGAAGGGGACTACTTTATCTGTGGATGTTCTCCAATGGATAAATAGGTCTGGCTGAAGGCCCCTGTAAGTAAATATATTATACACATAACTGTTGAAAATAAAAATGTTTTGGCTAACGCCAGAGCTAGAAATGCAATCCCTTATACTGCAAGGCACCAGCAACTGAAACACTAGATTACAGACAGAAAGGATGAATCCAGATTTCAGAGCAATCTCCATTCTGGCCATCACTGTGCACCCCACAGGTTTGTGCACGTACAATTTAGAGATGAAACACCTGGTGCAAATTGCACATGCAATTTACAAAATGTTTAAATTAGTGCACCCCAAACCAGGGAAAGTGCACGCCATTTGTGCAGTGGCCACTGCTCTGTGAATCAAATGATAAGTAGATTTCACACACTAAAATAACATAACACATGGGATCTGCAATTAAGGGGGTGCACAATTAGCACCCTAGATTGAGCAATTCTTGAAATGCAACCAGGAGTATTCCAGCTAGCAGTTTCAGATGTCTAAGAAATACTTTGAGTATCCGCCCCACCAAGTAGAACTACCCACTAAGAAATAAGTTTTGTAAATATGCGTGTCTTTGCCAATAAATGCGAATGAACAATGGAGTGACAGAATTCCCTGTCCTCTTGCAGCAGCTTCTAAATCATACTGTAAACAGTCTTGTCTGACTACACTGTGTACTCCTTCTTGTGATTCCCATAGGCGTTAAAACAAGAAAGTATTTTTGCAATATATTACCATTAACATTTATGCAAAGCTGGTAGATAAGTTTCACTCTTTTAAGTCTGCATTTACTCTAAACCTACAAAATAAGGGACTAAAACACTCACATCATGGAAATCTTATCTGGAACAGTGATACGGCACTAGTTCCAAATTAAATTTAGAACATATATTCTTCAATTTAAAAACTCATTTAGATATGGGGGTCCTATAGTAAATGCTGCAACAATACTACACATTGAATTGCAGAAAACAATCTACATTTGAAACAAAATAAATCCATCCTTTGTAGAGGGTCATACCTGGTCGGAGTCCTTGCGACAACTGTTGAAGGCATCTGGTAGAGCGATCTGGGGATATAGGCCACGGCACACAATGAGTTTCAACAGGGTAAGCTGTTGGCCAGAAAGATCCCGATACTGGCTCGATGCTGCATGGAGCTCCTCCACATTATGGCGCAGTTTAAACTTAATGTCCTGTGAAGAGAAATAAACCACCTTAGAGTTAGTAGCTTAATTCATGCATGGGCAACCGTAGTAGCCTCTTGTTTGTATTTCTTGTATTTCAATAACTTGCACTACCTCTGGGCCTATTCACCACACTCAGTGTAAGAAATTCTACCAGAGACATTAAGTATAATTTACTTACCATATTCATATATGTACCGGTAGTCAATGTACCCCTTTCCAAAATGCTCAAGGTGTGTAAGAGTGTCAAGGTGAAAAAGCAAGCATTAACCTTTTGGAAGCCGGATGCATACACACCACACTTTTCATACAGTCCATGTTACAATTTAGGTCATCCCGATATCCAGAATATGAAGGGACGTATCAGAATCTGAAAATGGATTCCGTGGAAAAAGAAGAAAGCATAATTTCCTAGCAGAAATGAAAATTCTAGAGGACATAAGAAAGGAACAACAGTGTTGAGCTCAGAACAAAAAAACAGCCTAAAGCTCACTCACTCAACAAGCAGAGGTAACATCAACCAAACTACAAAGGTCAGAGCCTGCAAATGGCTCAAAAGGGCTATTGGCCAGAACTGAATTGAAAGCTTATTAAACATGAAGGCCTTCTGGCCACTCCTTCCAAAACTGCTCCGTAAACTTGCAATTGTGCGTCAGTGCTAGAAGGTCATCTATGTTTGTCCTTTTACTCAATGAGAGTTCAGTGTAGTTAACGTTGCGAGTTTCTGCACTCCTTTCAAACAGTTCTGAAAATATCTTCCAATTCTCAGTCTGTTTGCCTTGTAATTTTAACCAATCCAAATGACACTGCTGACATGTTTCACATAAACAAAATCTGCTCTGGTGCTTTCTCAAGGCTATCATTAATGAAATGGGAAAAAAATCAAGTAGAGACAAATGCAGGACGTAGACAGTAAGCAAAGAACATGTTTTTACTTGAGTTCAGAAGGCGATACCCAGATAAGAACTGCAAACTCTATGCTACTAGTGTGATCACTGGAAACTGGGAAGCGCTACTAATGACATATAATCTAATGGTGAGTATTCTGTTAAATATTCATAGTGTGAAAACAAACTTAAAGTGTTTAATGACAACAATCTATTTGGATTAAGCAAACTGCAAAATTAAGAAATTAAAATTATGCAACAAGTCACAAGGCATTTCCAATAAATAGTTGTACTTTTTATTATTGTCTTCATTGTACTGATTTAGTTGTATAAGCAAGAAGCTGGTGTTTTAAGTTATGCATAGCCTGTGTTCCAAAAACACTTTCATGCACAGTCAATTTTACAGTTGTTACTAGTAACATTACGTCTCAGTTCTCTGTATTGATCTTTGTCTTGTATTGCTTGCGCATTATTAAGCTTGGGACTGTTGCAGGGATTGACCTTTTACTAGTGCATTTTCCATTTTCAAGAAATATGAGAGCAGACAATTTTCTGTAGGCCCTATTTCATAAAGTATAACATTTGGATTAGTTACAGGACATTTTAAATCGCTTAGTTCAAGTCTAGTCAGCGTAGTCCTGTATAAGAGCCGATCTGTGTGTAAATAATGCTAGTATTGCACTGCTGCAGCAGACATTTTAGTATGACGTATGACACCTGACGTGATGTGTAAGATGTCTCCAAAATTGGGAACTGTAGTGCAAGTCTTGGCAGTTGTTTTGGTCGCCTTCTTGGGTAGCTATGCCAAGACATTCCTAGCATGTCAGTAAATGTTATTTATTAAATAAATCTTTGCCACACTTATATGTATTAGTTGAGGTTTTAGATTACAGTGAAATTTGTTAAATTAGGTAGATCACATTCAAAATATAGATCCTGTCACAACTGTAGGGCTCATATAATTGTAGCTGTAATACTATTGTATTTTGTTCTATATATTATCTTCAAGCACAGGATCTCTGTTATTACTACGGAGAGCTTCATTTTGATAGGGAGATAATTAGCTGAAGTGACGGTGCTGTGTATTTTTGGCTAACAGATTTTTACATAGATTAAAGTTCTATTTCCGTCGTTCCTAAAAGTCATAGAATTAGTTCTTGATGTAGTTCAAAAACACCTGGATTAATAAACATGGCTTAGAACTTCATTGATACCACAGTATCCATATTGGCCAACATGTGTGATCGGGATGAGCCAGTGAATGACTGCAATCATCTTAATCTCAACCTGAACAAAAACAAAATCCAAAGATTAGGTAACTGTGCAAAAAATATCAACCTGGAGTGCTGACCCAGGAGAAGCAACCACCCTATCCACACACAGACACAAAACAAAAAGCCTAGGATTCATCTTAGATGCAGATCTTACTGTGGAAACATAAATGAATACTCTAGGTTGATCCTCAACAAACATGCTGAGAATGTTAAAATGAATTTTCCCCCTTCCTAGGCTTCGACAAGAGTACAAGTGATAGCTGCATTTGTGCTCTTGTGCCTAGACTATGCAAAAGGTTTATGCTTAGTAGTCCAATATTACTCATAAGCAAGTCACAGTCGATCCACAATTCTCAGTCAAACCATCTGTAAACCTGAAACACTGTAACCACATCACCCTGGCTCTTGTGACTTTGCACTGGCTTTCAGTGCATCTACGGATCTCATTCAAAGCACATGTGGAATTCCCAGACTACCCAAACAAGGAAACTAGAAAACTGCCTTTTTTTGTGGAAGGCTATTCAAATATTTGCCACCTAAGCACTCCTAGATAACACCCATCAACAATGAAACAAGTGAACCACAATAAAAGTGAGAACAACTCAACAACTTTTAAAGTGAAAGGAAGCCGCACAAAGCACAGTCTATCTCTCACAGATCATTCGATATGAACAAGCACACAAGCAGAATCACATTCACCACAACGTGATTGACCACGTCAGGATCTCACACATCTCGTACAACTCTTCCTACACAGGTCCTACTACAATCACCCACTTCAACAAACATGTAATCCACTTGTACCACTCTGAACAGTCAAAGTGCCACAATGCCAAAATGGTGGCAGTTCCACACTACACAATTTACAAGTAACATAACATCTGAAAGACCCTGATGGCCATGAATTAAATTCTATGGTACAAGGCACCTAAGCTGATACAGGAAGGGAAGGGATGCAGGCAAGATTGCTCAGTTAGTTGTTAAAAGCAAGCTACAGACGTCTGCTTGAAGTTGCAAGACACCTAGGTTCATATTCTAGCAAGGCAAAATCAGCCCTCCATCCTTCTGGTCAGCAAATATGGTGACATTACGTTTGTCAACAGCGAAAGCTTTCAGAACTGAAGGGCCACATGTATCAACCAATTTTGCATTCACAGATGTCCCGATTCGCAGAATCGGCCCGTTTGCAAACACAAAAAAGGCTTTTTACATCGATCAAACCCTATTTTGCGATTCGGTTACCTGTTTCCGAATCATAATGGGTTAGCAATTCAGTATTTGGAAGGGGCGTGTTTAGGGCATCCCTTCCAAACAGCGAATTGCAGTGGTATGTATGAATGTTTTGTGACCGTGAATGCAGTCGCAAAACCTTTGCACCTTACCACCAACTTCAAGTGGGTGGTAACCCATTCGCAAATGGGAAGGAATATTTCCTTTGGGAATGATGGTAAAAATGTGTTTTTAAGAGCAGGCACTGCCTGGTCTTTGAAAAAAAATTATTGCTTTATTTGCAAGCAATCGCGGACATTTTGGTCTGCTTACCCAGGCAGGCCAAATTTTAGCGATTCATAGGGGGTTCGCAACTTGCGACCTACCTCATTAATATTCATGAGGTAGGTCGATTGGTGTGCCCCTACGAATCACTAAATGAAACTCTTGGATATTTATACATTTGGAATAGCGATTACCTAATTGCGATTCGATGTAAATCGCAATTAGGTAATCGCTATTCCAAATGTTGATACATGTGGCCCTTAGATACAGCAGAGAGCAGTTCAAAGCACAATATGAAAACAGACCATTAGGGAGATCAAGAGAGCTTTATCCCACCAAATAATAATTCCAAAACCCTGACCAGATTCAGCCACAAAAGGACCACTGCAATCGGGAAGCAACTTGGCCATTCTCTCAATTTATGTCTATCTGTCTGGAACTTTGCTGCATTCACTGTGAGGTTTAAAGTAAGGGTGGGCGTAGTTCGCGAAGTAGCACTTCGCGAAGCTACGCAAAGTGAAGTTCGCACTACGCGAGCTACGCGTAGCACTTCGCGAACTGCGAAGTAACATGTTCGCACTGTGCAAGATGTTGTTTTCAATGATTGCACAGTGCGGACAAGCAACCGGCACTGTGCAATCATTGAAAATGGCATCTTGCACAGTGCGAGCTGTAGTTTTCTGCTGCTCGAGTAGATTTTTACTCGAGCTGCAGCTTTCTCAACGCGAACTGGTAGTTTCTCATCGCGAGCGGTCGCGAGCATACGCGACCCCTCGCAATGAGAAACCTGACCTTCTCGCGTTGGGAATCTCGCCGGGAGGTTTATTTTCCATGCTCGCGATCGCGAACAAGGAAAAAGTCTCGCCAGGATGTCATTTTGCTTGCTCGCGGTCGCCAACTTGACGTTGAGGACCGCGAGCAAGCAAAAAATGACCGCAGCACTACGCAACACTACGCTACGCGTGTTCGCACTGTGCTACGTGCAGTTCGCGTAGCGCGAAGTAGCGCGAACTTCGCAAACTACGCGAGCGTAGCGTAGTGCTTCGCCCAGGCCTAGTTTAAAGGCAAAGTAAAATCTCTCGACCAAGACTCAATCCTCCAGACACAGACAAGAATTTTGCAAACTATTTAGAAGGTTTGTTCAATCCTCCAGCCATAGACAAGAATTTTGCAAACCATTTAGAGGGTTTGTCCATTGGTTAACATCAGTCATAAGGCTATGTTAATTATTTTTCAGCACCTAACATTAGGATGCTTTAAATACATTGGGAGTTATAATTCTGCACCACATAGTTCTAAAATGTACTGTTTCTGTGTTCATCACAGTTTTAACTGGCATGCTTTTTAGGACATGTACATGAAGTCATATTCTTCTTAAAAGTAATAGTGTTTACGGACAATCAGTTTGTTTTGTGAAAAATACTGTGCCACGTTGCACTAGGAATTGCCTTCACTGCTCAACTTCACTTCCCCAGAAGAGTCAAGTGTCAAAAAGTAGTATATTTGTTACGAGGTTGGAATGCAACAGTATTGAGGCACTAAGACACTTGTGGTAAACATCAGTGTTCACTTAGGATAAGAGACCTAGATCACAGTTTGTAGATTTATATAGAGCAGCTTATCAGCCGCAAGGGTATCCAGACCCTGTTCATGAGCACGGGGAGATTAAGTGATTTGCCCAGAATCATAGGATGTTGCACCGAGACTTTAACCCGGATCCCGAGCGCCTGAGTCGGCAGCTCTGACCACTGTGCCACATCCTCTCAGGCGGTTCAAGGTGTCATCTCATGCCCACTGGAGCACAGCTTGTTGGTAAGGAGCAAATGAACGCTCTCTGTGTACAAAAGAAACAGGTAAAGTTTCACAAGCATCACTGGCCAGCCAGTACACAAAGGGGTACATTTGCAGTTGTATCTGGAAGCTAACAGCTCGACTTTGGGTTTCTCCGCAGCCTAAATAAAAGAAAGTCTAGCGAGCAATACAGCTCACATTTGTTGGGAAATGGGTAAGCCTACTCAAGTAAGTCACCTGGATGTTGTTGATTTCAGACAGTTGGACCATGAGAAGCGCACACTTTGAGCCAGTCCCCATTACAAAGAATGACAGTCCAGGAAGCAGTAATCCAAAAGGGGGGACAGGGGGGCTATATTTAAGGAGGTCCAATGTACAGGTCCCAACAGACTATATCCAAAACGGGGTACAGAGTTCCTCAATTGCTAGAAGGAAGAGATGCGGTCAGTAAATGGAAAGCTCATTCACCAAGGCTTGTTGGTAGAAAACAAAGGACCCAGGGGAATTCCTTTAGGTGGAACTAATGCTCTCACACACCCAGCAAGCTAGGTGTCATGCTTCATCATATGAGCATTGCCCCTCGTCAAGTCGGCGCTGCAATCCTTGACGGGCACCCGAAACCGGGGCTCTTTGTCGGGGATCTTTTGTTCCTGCCGATATTCGCTTGGGTGTGAGGGGCCTAATAAGAAAAATGTAGCAGAAGTGTGTAATAAAAATGGTTGGTCAGGCCTAATAGTACTTTATTCATAAGGTAGACTACCCTATTAAAATGTGTAGAGAGGCTAGATGCTAGAAGTAAGGTGTCTAGGCGTGAAGCTCTACTCTAAAATGATCGACATGTTTCTCGCCATATTAGTCAGGAGGATCTTAGGCAATTCATCAGGATCAGTAGCTGTCTACATTTAAAAATGGTGATGTGTACTCTACATACCACGTCCGATGCTGCGGCCTGTGAATATGAAGTGACAACATCAATAGTAAAAACAATGGCATCTCTACCTTGAACACATAATGTCAACAATGGTGTTTGCACACAGCACCGTGTATAACGTGATGATAGCAACCTGCTTCAAGGTGCACTATTTGAAGGAACACTATTTGAAGGAATAGTGAACTATAAGTGAGAGGGGTGTTTTGGTGTATTAGAACTACTAATACGCTAAAGCCGTGACAAAAAAAGGTTCACTCACCTAATACATTGACTAAATGCGCTCGCAACGGAGCTGGCGGCTTTAAAGGACACCAATTGGGTCCTAGGGTAAAAAGAGGGAGGGGGAGGGAAGGGGAAAGAGAAAAGGACATCTACTAACAATCAAGGTACACAAGACAGGGCGAATAGTGCACCTTGAAGCAGGTTGCTATCATCACGTTATACACGGTGCTGTGTGCAAACACCATTGTTGACATTATGTGTTCAAGGTAGAGATGCCATTGTTTTTACTATTGATGTTGTCACTTCATATTCACAGGTCGCAGCATCGGACGTGGTATGTAGAGTACACATCACCATTTTTAAATGTAGACAGCTACTGATCCTGATGAATTGCCTAAGATCCTCCTGACTAATATGGCGAGAAACATATTAGACTAGGGTAGTCTACCTTATGAATAAAGTACTATTAGGACTGACCAACCCTTTTTTATTACACACTTCTGCTACATTTTTCTTATTAGGCCCCTCACACCCACACCCAAGCGAATATCGGCAGGAACAAAAGATCCCCGACAAAGAGCCCCGGTTTCGGGTGCCCGTCAAGGATTGCAGCGCCGACTTGACGAGGGGCAATGCTCATATGATGAAGCATGACACCTAGCTTGCTGGGTGTGTGAGAGCATTAATTCCACCTAAAGGAATTCCCCTGGGTCCTTTGTTTTCTACCAACAAGCCTTGGTGAATGAGCTTTCCATTTACTGACCGCATCTCTTCCTTCTAGCAATTGAGGAACTCTGTACCCAGTTTTGGATATAGTCCAGGAAGCAGAGCAGATGTGATAAAGTGTTCCCCTGATTGTTGGTATAAAACAGTATGCAAAAGCTGTCTGTGAGGATTAACATTCTTGAGATACAAAGTGATTGCAGGTGACTCTGCACCAGGAAGACAATCTTCATCTCAGCATATTCATGGGTGCAAAGTAGCCCTCAGAGGTCTGAAGGCGCACCACTACCTGTATTCTGATGAGTCAACAGTGACCAACACATGTGGACCATTGGTAGTTAAAGATAGAAGCACTGCTTGAGAGAGATGGAGAAAGGCAGACTAAGTGTGAAACTTCTGATCACACCAAGAGACAAGATGCATCTGCGTCATGCACATCGTCAAGCTGGCTGGAGGTACCACCTGAATACAGGAAACATTCAGCACCAAGTCCCTTTGTTACCACCAAGTGGGACAGAAGCTTTGTAATGTAAGAGGAACCACGTTTCGTTGAAGTCCAAAACCTTCCTCTGGGGTGGCAGTAAGGTTGAACCAAAGGGGGGTGAGGCTGTGAGGTTTGCCCATAATACGTGGCAAGACCTTCTCCAATGAATGCAAATGTCAATGCAGTAATGAGAAGATTTTCGGTAGTACGCCAGAACTGAACCGTAGAGGGAAGTTCGAACATGTTTATCTGAGCGGAGGGGATTCATCACATGTGCACATTGGAATATAGTCAATTCCACTGACAAAAATGGAAAGCCAAAGAGGCCACCGAATTAGTGAGTATGAGGGGCTCAATATGGGTATCCATTAAGAGTAATTATAGGTAGCTTCTGAACCTCTCGTCATGCACGTCCTGTGATATCGCTTGTTGCAAAGGTGTTGAAGCGAGAACTAATGAAATGTAAGCAGGCATTTACTAGCCTATTTTGTGTTTCAACTCCTTGGTCCCAAAATCAGCAACAAATAAGAGTCCGGAGTACTGTGGTTGAAAGCAGCGGGGTAACGCTTTTATGTAATTAAAAGTTAAATGGTCAAAGGCTTTAAAAAGTCAGTCTCATTAACCCTGACATTTCGGTGAATTGATGCCCACTGAGTGCAATCAAAAACAGGAGCACATTGCTGACCTGCAACAAACCTAAAGAACTTACTATGATGGGACTGCACCAAAACAAGAAAGTAAACATCGCGGATGAGCTCAGGGTTACTTAGTGACTTTAGAGGTTAACCCTGACAAGGATTGTGAATATTTCTTGTGGTGGGTACTCGGTCCCCTCAACTGACAGTTACATCTTTAGCCACTGAATCCTAATGTTACCAACCTGAATATCAACACTACTGTTCTTGTTGGCACCATCAGTGGTCGCTTCATCGCTTGAGGACCCCATGTCCTCCTCCTCCAGTCTGAGGACTTTGCGCTTACGCCCATCTGTTTCTTCGTGCTGTCGCTTCAGCTGATACAGCTGTTTGCGCTCCCGGTGCTTCCGCTGTCGACTGTAGCTGTCACCAGTCTGAATGTTTGTGTCTTCTAGCAGTCGATGGTCTTTCAGAAGTTCCTAAATCAAAGATAATAGCACAGGCACATTTAGGGGAATATTTTGTTTTAGAAAAGTGGACGCTTCTCTTCTCTTAACACAATGAAGTCACAGCTGAAATGTTTCAATAGCTTTCCTGGCCATGTTTATATCGAGAAATGCATGGAATGTCAGAAAACAGGATTGGTTTATTTTTACTTAGATCACATTTTCCTTTTTTATTATGAAAAGAATAATATAATCCCACTATGCTAGCCTCAAACATGTTATATCAGTTAACGTTACACTTCAAAGTTTTGCTACTTTAGTTTCCTGACGGAGAAAGTAGAAAAAGATAAGGAAGGTGAGATATTCCAAAGGTAGATCCATGGAACCAGACCTTTGATGAAAGCAATATTGCATCATTCACATACAGTGATCCACTTGTTCCACATGTCTTCACACTTTCCTTGTTAGGTTCTCTAATGAGGCTAATCTAGATAATTTAGATATTAAATACTTCCATTTTAGAAGAGTGCTGAAGTCTTCCAATAATCCGTTGTGCTTACCTATCTTTAAAATCTAACCAATTCTGCAGCTGGCTAAACCCTTAACACCCTTCATACGCCAGTTATTTCTGACATTTATGAATCAGGGTTCACCACTTTTTGTGTGTAAAAATGCCAGATTCCATTGAGTGCCTTTTCACCCCCTCCTACTTTTATTATCCATTTTACTCTGCTTGAAATATTGGTCTCTTCTGTTTTATCTGTAAAGAGCAGGGACATCCCCAGTGGTTAGAATTACCAAAAAAAATACAAATTGCTTTTCAAACATATTCAGTTTCTCTAAGGTTGTGCGAAATGTGCGTAATTTCCTTCTGCCTAACTACATCAAATTTAGGAAACATTATGTGAAATTAAGTGAAATGTTAAACTGGTGTTTAGCATTTCGTTTGGCATATTCGAGCAAAACGAGGCCTTCATTCCGTTTTGGCCACAAATTGCGCAAAAAATACAAGTGCCTTAAACAGCCTCTCGCGTTCAGTTTGTCTCAGTTACTCTCAAGCTCCATATATGGGGAACAACCTTTACAACGCAACTTTTACAACGCACTACACTTACAACGCATTTTTTACAACGCACAATCCATTACAACGCATGACATTACAACGCATGACACTACAACGCATTTTTAAAAACTACCTTTACAACGCATTCCATTACAACGCATACTACCATTACAAAGCATACCATTACAACGCATAATATAGTAATTTTTACCCCTATACTATCCAACACTTACCCTACTGTTGCACCCCCTGGAGTTAGAATAGTAATTTTTACCCCTATACTATCCAACACTTACCCTACTGTTGCACCCCCTGGAGTTAGAATAGTAATTTTTACCCCTATACTATCCAACACTTACCCTACTGTTGCACCCCCTGGAGTTAGAATAGTAATTTTTACCACTATCCAACACTTACCCTACTGTTGCACCCCCTGGAGTTAGAATAGTAATTTTTACCCCTATACTATCCAACACTTACCCTACTGTTGCACCCCCTGGAGTTAGAATAGTAATTTTTACCCCTATACTATCCAACACTTACCCTACTGTTGCACCCCCTGGAGTTAGAATAGTAATTTTTACCCCTATACTATCCAACACTTACCCTACTGTTGCACCCCCTGGAGTTAGAATAGTAATTTTTACCCCTATACTATCCAACACTTACCCTACTGTTGCACCCCCTGGAGTTAGAATAGTAATTTTTACCCCTATACTATCCAACACTTACCCTACTGTTGCACCCCCTGGAGTTAGAATAGTAATTTTTACCCCTATACTATCCAACACTTTCCCTACTGTTGCACCCCCTGGAGTTAGAATAGTAATTTTTACCCCTATGCTATCCAACATTTACCCTACTGTTGCACCCCCTGGAGTTAGAATAGTAATTTTTACCCCTATACTATCTAATACTTACCTTAAATGCAATTTAATATTATGCGTTGTAATGGTATGCGTTGTAAAGGTGGTATGCGTTGTAATGGAAATGCGTTGTAAAGGTAGTTTTTAAAAATGCGTTGTAGTGTCCTGCGTTGTAATGTCATGCGTTGTAATGGATTGTGCGTTGTAAAAAATGCATTGTAAGTGCATGCGTTGTAAAAGTGTGCGTTGTAACGACATACATCCTCCATATATACGATTTCTTCTGGAGTGGACTTGAAATTACACAATCTGGCATAATGATGCAATTTTTGGAATTTCGCATAACAAAAATGCCGGAATTTACACCTCTGTAATAAAGAATTTGTCTAGGCCTACTTTCAATATGCTTACACTACTCAAAAGTAGTGCCCTGTCCATACTCTTTGGTTCTGCCAAGAAGGAAAGTAATTCTCTTGCCGGCCTGCTCTTCAAGGGTTTCCATTAATTTTAATTAAGAGATGTGAAGAAACTGGAGGTTCCTATTTGTCTCATTAACCTGCTTCCAGCTCATATTGACACAAGAGATCTGCAGAACCTCAAATGAGTCACAGTTTAATGTGTGTGCAAGCAAGGTCCATTTATTAAATAAAGACTCTGGGTAAACATTTTTAGACGTTGCATAAATTGTATACATTGAATCATTAATCCTGTGAATAAGCACACCAAATGGGGTCTTCAGGATTTCTGTTCTGGGCAGAGAGCTGAAAGTGTGCTCTGTCCTACAAGCCACTGTGGAAAGAACACACCGTGTGAAGCAAACCATATGCTACACAAGCTGAAGAATTATGCAGGGCTTGCAGGGCAGTGATGCAAACTGTAGCCAAACACATTGAAAACTGCATTGACATAGGGGGAAATTATTTAGCAATATTTGAGAAGGGTGTCAGTCTTTAACTTTGTACATCCTCATCTTGCAACAGTGCTTTGTTTTTTAGATGTCGTTTATTTTGTGTTCGCCTGGAAAACAAAAGTATCGGTAGGTTGATACGCTATACAACAAGCCACTATCTAGCAAGCACCTAAAGACACAAGACTCCACATTTTGGGGATGTACTAAGTTTATTCCAGTTTTTTATTTTTTTACCATGCTACTGTGTGAACTAGCATTTATCTGAGACTACCACTGCGATTGAAAATCTTTCTGAAGCGGGAGCTCAGAAGACAGATGCTCATGCTCATGAGTTCCAAGTACCTCCTGACCCAATCCTGTACCACAAGATGAGTTGGGACTGGTCATTCTGAATCTTTTTCAGAACTCGGGAAGAAGAGGAAGTGACAGGAAACCATACTGGAGTCCCGAGCTTGACTCTAGACAAAAGGAGTCTCTGATAGAAAGCTGAATTGTAAACTTCAGCATGCAAAGGTGTTATTTTTGTGTGTTTTCGGCAATGGCAAAAAGATTAAGCAAGAGTTCTTCAAATTGCTGGAAGATGCCCTGCCCACCTCCGGTTGCAAATGTAAATCATGATACGCTTAGCGTCTGTGGCTGAATTCATTCGCCTTGGCGTTTAAAGATCCCACCAGCTGACGGGGGCGTGACCTAGAAGCCGAACATGGAGGACGCGTCTTCCTAGAGCTCCGCAGTTCGCTCCTTTCAGGGCCTAAATCCTGCAACATCCTGGACCCCAGCGATCACTAAAGTGGGTCACCGGCCGCAGAACACACCGAGATCCTGCTGAGGGGGCTGTGGTAAATATTTCATTACCGGTACTATTTTTTATGCGGTAAAGTCTAGTAAGAATAACTCAGTAAATATAAGAGGCAGAATCCGTGGTATTAGAGGTTCTAAAAGGCTTTATTCCTCTATAAAGGAATTACAGTTCGAACTGTAGGCTTCAAATTCCATCACCACGAAGGTTCAGGAAGGGAAGGCAATACATTATTGACAAGTAATGATATTTATATGAAAAGTATTACATTAAGACAGATGCAAGAGGCGTAACAGCTGATAATACAGATAATGATACACATACGTAATGAAAAAAGGCGTAAACATAGGCGTAACTAAAAACGTCATTAAACATGATGTCACAAGTGGGTGGATCCATAAGAGAATCCTGCAATGTCAGCAGAAAATACTTGGCAGAGATGCGCGCGCAGCCGCATGACGTGTGATTGACGTGCAACTAGAGGGTGACATTTAGCTCTACATGTGGAGACAGAAGTCTGGGGGGTCATGTCAACCTAATCCCAAATCATATCTAATATCTTATGTTTAAAGAACTGTATTATCCAAAAGGAAAGGTCTCTCGGACGGAATCTATTCTATACTGACTGTTAGTGTGTGTACAAGCATCTAAATGTCTACATGAGATGCGAGGGGGCAGGAATCTTCCATGGTAACAGGGGCTATGAATTACTTGCATGAGGACAGTGAGGCCTGGCCCTTTGCACGGTAGCTGGAAGAATGTTTACCTAAACTACTAGACAGGAATGCATCGGATGAGGAGCGGAGCAGATAATCTTGAAGGTGAAATACAGTTTTTGGCAGGCAACAGGCTGGATCAGGCACCGTTAGCCGCGCAGGGAGTAGGACAAAGTTCATGGATACAGATGCAGGCTCGGACTGGAGCTTTCAGAGGCAGAAGGCAGGAAAAGGCTTGATGGCAGAATTCAGGGCCTACTCGCCTGAATCTGTAAAATGTGGAAAGTGAACCACATAAAGTCGGTGGCCTTTCATACTTAGGAATGGAATATCTGACCCATTCATGGCGGATCTGAAAGAGGACATGTTGACGGTGGACGCACATGTATTTGCGTCTTCATAACTGGAACTGGAGGGAACATACATGTACTTGTAACATGCACATGGAGCCGTTGGGGTCTACGATAGGGGACATAACTGATCACAAAATTCATATTTCCTCATTCCCTCCTTGTCCCCTACGGACCCTCAGCAGATATCGATCTTCATCAATCCATCGATCTGGTCATATAGCATCATTTGTTCTTCTTTCTTCTTCCGGGATCTTGAACGAAAACTTGGATGCGGGATACACGATGTGGCACACAGGCCACAAATCGCTGGCCCACATTGTAGACATAAGCAGCAACTGAATAGTATGAGAAAGCCAATACCTAGGAAGGATAGGATCCTCCATCCCCAGGCTGACAACACGCTCCAGAACCAACCGGACCAAGTCCAGGTGCCTGGACTCTGGTGTATCTGGCTTATAATCTTATGAAGGCGAGTTATGGCTTTATATACTGACGGCGAGTTTTCTGGTATGAAAACACAGCAACTTGATCCGATGACCCTACAAGCTCCGCCCCTATCGGCCAAGATGACGTCAAGGACAAGACGATTTTGAAGCACAACAATCCGCATCGCAGACTGCTCTTCTGTTAAATTTCCTAAGGCGGAAGTAGTCTCGTTCACTACTGCTTCAAGGGTTCTAGTTAATCTACGTATCAGCTTACTATTAGTGACTGTACCTATATAGGGAAAGAAAACTTTATTGAAATCTGTGTATTGTTCCCATGCCGTTTCAGTGTAATCGACAATCGGGAGATCTCTCTGCTGTCTATTGTGTACTAAATGGGTATTTCTGTGATAATCAGGAGGGGCTAGGAAAACAGGTGGCAGAAGGAATGCTATGTAACAGGTACCATCCCAATCTAGAGGTAGACGTATATGCGGTCTGGCCACATATGAAGTAGGAATGACGGGAAGCTCTAAATGTAGACTTGCCTTGATCACTGAATTTTATTACAATGGTGCATTTACTATGGCCCATGTGTATGGAACCATTCTTTCTTACACATAATTCCCCTTTAACTGGGAATACTGACATAGCGGGCAAGATTGGCGTAGCTTCGGATTCAACATTCAGAATCAGGAGGTTAAGTGTAAAATTACCTAATCCATATACTTCATTTTCTAGATCAGTTCCTGTTCTTTTGGGAAGTCCCTCCTTGTTAGGGTAGCAGACTTTAAGCAAAACTAGGTTCAGGTTTCCCCATACCCAGTTGTCTTGATAAACTACGGGATTTGAATCTAGGGAATTAATCAAACTAAACCATGCTCCACAGGAGCCATTGTGTGTGAACGGATACGGAAAGAGGGGCAAAACTCCCTTATAGTTCTGATAGGGAGGGAGTCGGCCACATATCCAACAATTTGTAGCATTGCTGGTCTGATGGGAATGATGTAACATACTAATAAAAGTGTTGTTGCGCAGCGCAAATCTATAAGACAACTCATGCGGAGGTAATTCGCTAAAAGAATGTTCAGCAGTAACATTGTAAGCACGTTTGGAAATAGGGTAATACATATGAAGCAATACACTAGTTATGATGATCAGAAGACTTAGAAAAAACAAAATTAATAATGTTACTGTGCAATGACTACGAAGTGATTTACAATACGCATGCTTTTTAAGCTGCATCTGTCGATTTCTCTCTCTATTTCGGTCTAGAGGATACATGTCAGAGACAAATTCAACCGATTCACCTTGGAGAGGACTTAAACAATCAAATTGTCTGACTTGCTAGACCTTAATTTCAGTTTATAGAGTTCGTGTTTTGTCTGTTCAACCAAGGGGAGCTTTGAGTCTGTCTGTGAGGGAATGCAGGGCTGAGTGTTCACATCGGACGGTAGTCCATAAAATTTCTTGATATGACTCGAGTGTAACCACCCTTTACGTCCCTCAACCTTCACGGCTGTCCTTGTTGTCAGCAAGACGAGTTTGGGCGACTTCCACCTGGGCTCCAGCTGGGTCTTCCGGTCGAAGTTCCTCACAAGAACCAGATCACCTGGAACCACGTCATGGGGCTTCACCTCAGTGTTATCGGGAAAAGCTGCAGCTACCTGTGAACGACAAGATTGTAGTGCAGACATCAAGGAAGCCAGGTAATCTGTCAGCATATTACAGTCAACATCAGTGATTTTACGAGGTATAGGCGTCCCCCACATATTTGGTGGTCTACCGAAGATCACCTCGTACGGGGATAGCCCTGTTCGAGAATGTGCTACCATTCTCATGTAAAAGAGCGCAACTGGTAAGGCTACTATCCAATCGACACCTTTTTCTCTACATATTTTGGACAATCTGATTTTCAGAGTTTGATTATGACGTTCCACAAGACCTGCTGCCTCGGGATGTCGAACACAGTGGAATTTCCATTGGTAACCTAACAGAAGTGAAACGTGTTTCATTAGTTCGGATGAGAATGGCTGGCCGTTATCTGAGTATACAACACGTGGTAAACCGAATCGTGGGAAGAATTCTCGAACTAGCTGTTTGGCAGTAGTCGGGGCAGTGTAATCTGAAACCGGGTAGGCTTCTGTCCAACGGGAAAGAGCACAGACAACTACGAGAACATATTTGAATCCTCGACATCGTTCCATCTGGATATAATCCATCTGGAGGACTTCAAAAGCATGATCGGGAGGTTGAAATCCACCCTGCTCTACGGGGATGCTTTTACCTGGATTAAACTGACAACATATCATACAGGTACGTACTTTCTGTTTGGCTGCTGCTCGCAAGTGTTTGTTGAACCAAATGTGTTGAATACTGTCTAGCATAGCTTTTTCTCCTAGGTGCGCTGGACTATGTATTGTGTTAATGATGACTTGAACCATGGAGTCGGGAAGAAACCATATAGATTTTTCCTTCGTCATCCATCCTTGATCCGTTTGGATCCCTCCTAATTCAGTTCATTTCTTTATTTCTTCTGGTGTAGCATGTGTCTGTATGTCAATTACATCAAGGGCGGGATCCTTAACTGTCACGCAATGTGTTGGTGTCGAAACTATTGTCTTTGTCGTGTCAGTTGTATGAGTCTGGTTCTGAGCAGTCTGTTTAGCTGTTCTGTCAGCTAGGTCATTACCCTGAGAAATGATATCGGTAACTTTTATATGGGCTTTGCATTTCATAAACGATATTGCAGTAGGTAGATGAATCGCGTCTAATAGGGCTTGAATGAGGGGTCCGTGTTGGATGTGGGCACCGTGAGAAGTTAAATAACCTCTCTCTCGCCACAGCACGCCGAAGTCATGGACGACTCCGAATGCATAACGTGAATCTGTGTATATGTTGACTTTCTTATTTTTGGCTTGAATACAGGCTTGTGTCAGAGCGATGAGCTCTGCTGCTTGAGCTGACAAAATGTTAATACAATTTGTTTCAATGACTTCAGTGTCTGTTGTGACTGCGTAAGCGGCCACTAACTCTCCTGTACTTGTTCTCATACATGAACCATCTACATACAATGTCAGGTCTGGATCTGATAAAGGGATGTCTGTCAAGTCTTGTCTGGGTTTCGTCGTGATGGTGATGACTTCAATACAATCATGTGCTAATGGATCTGTTCCGTTTACTGGCAAAAGTGTGGCAGGATTTAACGTATTACAACGTCTGATTTCTATATGTGGCTGAAACAATGTTAATTCATAACCGGTGAGTCTTGCTATAGTCAAGTGTTGTGTTTGTGTGCGGTTCAAGAGAACCTCTACTGCGTGTGGTACTTGTACTGTCAATTGATGTCCTAACACTATGGCATCGCTTTGTCTGATTGCTAAAGCTGTTGCTGCCACTGATTTCAGGCACGCAGGAAGAGCCTGAGCTACTGGATCTAATGTACTAGAGAAATAAGCACATGGTTTGTGTGATCCTGCTTGTTCCTGAGTGAGTACTGACAAGGCAGTACCTTCGCGTTCTGTAACAAAGAGTGTAAAAGGCTTACTGTAACATGGTGTTGCTAAAACAGGTGCTTGGCATAAAGCTTTCTTTAAGCTTTCAAAGGCATGTGTATGTTCTTGAGTCCAAGGGAGGACAGTCGATGTGGCTGCCTCCTGTGTTGTCAACTGGATGAGTGGTTTTGCTAGAAATGCATATTGAGGGATCCACTGCGTACAGTATGAAGTGAGACCTATAAAAGCCCGCACCTCCTTTTGTGTCTTTGGTGGTGACATGTTAGCAATTAACTGGATGCGGTCGGGTGTAAGCTGTGTTCCCTCCTTGGACAGCGAGTGCCCAAGGTAAACAACTTGCTGGACACAGAATTGCAGCTTAGAAGGGGACACCTTGTGCCCCTTGTCGGCCACAAATCTTAAAACCGTCAGTGACGCTTTTTCACATTCAGGTTCGCTTCGGGCGGTGATCAGCAGATCATCGACATATTGAAGCAAGGCAGTGTTAACTGGCATGTGGATACTGTCAAGTTCTCGTTTCAGTGCTTGGCTATAGATGCTGGGGCTTTCTGTAAATCCTTGAGGTGCGCGTGTGAATTTAAAACTTCGTCCATTCAAACTGAATCCGAACAAATATTGACTTTCCGGATCTATTGGGACGCTAAAGAAGGCATTCTTGAGATCAATTACAGTGAAGAACGTTGCTTCTGAGTCAATAGCTGTTAGTAATGAAGAGATATCTGGGACCACAGGGTATTGTGGTACAATACATTTATTTAATTCGCGCAGATCAATAACTAATCGATATACTGGTGATGCTTTTGGATCCGTTCTTTTAAGAATCGGAATTATCGGGGAATTACATACATTGGAGTCGGTTTCTACAACCACTCCTTGTGCAATGAGCTCGTCAATGATTTGCAGCAAAGCCACAACAGCATCTGGTGGTAACTTGTATTGTCGCATTCGTGGTAGTACTACTCCTGTTTTTAGTGTGACTCGATATGGTGTAATGTTCATGCAACCAACATCAGTTGGGCCTTGTGCCCATAGATGTGTAGGTAAATTCTGCAGCCGGTGATCCATGTCTCTGGACACGTAGTGACCTTTGAAATCACGTAAAAATAATCGTACTCCTTCCGGAGAACAACATATTATAGCTCCTAGAGCTTTCAATGTTTTTATACCTAACAAGTTTTCTGGACATGATTTAGTAAGCAATAAATCTGTGGTTCGTGTCAATGGACCAACCGTAAGTGGAAGGGGTTGCGTTACTTCATTAATGATAGGCTTTCCTGAGAATCCAAGGGAAATATTCTGTGAGCCTGAGAGGGGTGCCCCTGGAACTTCACTGCGTCGTATAGTTGTTCTGCTTGCCCCTGTATCAAGTAAAAACTTTCTGTCTTCCCCTAATAGTTCACTATGTACATAAGGTCCCTCTTGATCTACAGGAACCTCGATAAGGGGTAAGCCAACTTCCCTCTCTAGGCTATTTCATGTGTATCGCTGATAATCGGGATAGTCATTTTGTGCATACTGGTACATCTGTTGTGTTGTTGCTTGTGTGGCAGCAATAGGCTGCGCTTGTGGTGGTGCTACGGTCTGTTGTAGAGCTGCCTGTTGCGGAGCTAGTTGTTGCGGAGCTGACCTAAGTTGTGCATGCTGAGGGATTTGTTGTTGATTCTGATCCTGTCTAGGTGGACGTGGTCTTTCCTGTGTTCTACCCGTGGCGATATTATGTTTCAGAACTGGACAATCGTGTATATAATGACCTTGTTGCTTACAATAGTTGCATGTCCCTTTCGTCGGACCTGCTGAATCACCTTTTTTATGACCATCAGCTGGAACTGACTGGGCAACAAACACAAAAAGGTGTCGATTGGAGTGCTAAATCTCTAAGGGTCTGTTTATTTCGCGGCGGGGTGGCAAACATGTCTGTCGTACCTCTTGTAGCATGTATTAAAACATTTAACATTTAACAGTTTTAACGAACGATGATAACTAATAGAAAACTAGTTACTTGACATAATACTGACACTAGATAATACTAAATTATATGCAAGACATACTAGATATACTGCTAAACAGTACAGATACACTGCTAAAACAGTGCAGACCGGATTTGTGTACCCAAACCCGTCTTGACCGGCACAGACTATGTGCACGTTAAATGCCTCCCCGGCAATGGTACTCACCGGGTAGCTCGGAACGGAAGGCCTCGGAACTGAACTGAAACTGGACCGGACTGGACTCGACTCGACTGGACTCGGAACTTCGGAACCTGGTGGGCCTCTGTATACCTCGGATCTTGCTCTCTCAGCTAGGCTCTGGTCGGGATACTTCGCACTTCTCACCGCCTCGTCTGGGTGTTGATCGCAGCCTCAGTCGCCCCCGCTTGGCCGGAGGGAGATACAGGAAATCCTGCAGGTACGCGTTTTTGTCCGTTCAGCTGTGGCAGGAGACCGGGCCTGCAACGCACCTCCGGCGCGTGAGATGAGAAAGTGTCCCTATTCGGGCGCCAATTTATGTGGTAAATATTTCATTACCGGTACTATTTTTTATGCGGTAAAGTCTAGTAAGAATAACTCAGTAAATATAAGAGGCAGAATCCGTGGTATTAGAGGTTCTAAAAGGCTTTATTCCTCTATAAAGGAATTACAGTTCGAACTGTAGGCTTCAAATTCCATCACCACGAAGGTTCAGGAAGGGAAGGCAATACATTATTGACAAGTAATGATATTTATATGAAAAGTATTACATTAAGACAGATGCAAGAGGCGTAACAGCTGATAATACAGATAATGATACACATACGTAATGAAAAAAGGCGTAAACATAGGCGTAACTAAAAACGTCATTAAACATGATGTCACAAGTGGGTGGATCCATAAGAGAATCCTGCAATGTCAGCAGAAAATACTTGGCAGAGATGCGCGCGCAGCCGCATGACGTGTGATTGACGTGCAACTAGAGGGTGACATTTAGCTCTACATGTGGAGACAGAAGTCTGGGGGGTCATGTCAACCTAATCCCAAATCATATCTAATATCTTATGTTTAAAGAACTGTATTATCCAAAAGGAAAGGTCTCTCGGACGGAATCTATTCTATACTGACTGTTAGTGTGTGTACAAGCGTCTAAATGTCTACATGAGATGCGAGGGGGCAGGAATCTTCCATGGTAACAGGGGCTATGAATTACTTGCATGAGGACAGTGAGGCCTGGCCCTTTGCACGGTAGCTGGAAGAATGTTTACCTAAACTACTAGACAGGAATGCATCGGATGAGGAGCGGAGCAGATAATCTTGAAGGTGAAATACAGTTTTTGGCAGGCAACAGGCTGGATCAGGCACCGTTAGCCGCGCAGGGAGTAGGACAAAGTTCATGGATACAGATGCAGGCTCGGACTGGAGCTTTCAGAGGCAGAAGGCAGGAAAAGGCTTGATGGCAGAATTCAGGGCCTACTCGCCTGAATCTGTAAAATGTGGAAAGTGAACCACATAAAGTCGGTGGCCTTTCATACTTAGGAATGGAATATCTGACCCATTCATGGCGGATCTGAAAGAGGACATGTTGACGGTGGACGCACATGTATTTGCGTCTTCATAACTGGAACTGGAGGGAACATACATGTACTTGTAACATGCACATGGAGCCGTTGGGGTCTACGATAGGGGACATAACTGATCAAAAAATTCATATTTCCTCAGGGCGGAGGGAGGCCGGGACGGCTCCTATCTGTGGCGGCCGCACGCGAGGCCGTGTGAGGAGGAGGCTTGCTGCGGCCCCTGTTCACCCTTGTCGCCGGCGTGACGGCTGTGGGGACGGGCGGCCCTGTCCTGCGTGGCATCTGCGGCACATTTGCAGGGAACCGGCACCTAGGCGGGGACTGATTGGCGAGGAGTTACAAAACGGCCTGCATCGCTGCGACAGTGCCATTGCGGTGTACCCTCCCCCACCCCCCTGTGCAGTAGTGCCCGAAAGAGTGGGGCTCTGGACCTGGAGGGGCCCACACGATGCCTGGAGCATTCTGGCCGGGTGGGCCTGCGTGTCGTTTGGGGTGGACTGCTGGAACTGGACTCGCTGAACCTGCGGTGGCTGGTGAGGCTGCGCGGGAGAGTGCCCAAAGACCCTGGGCGGCGATTCCTGGCACCTCGGCCCAGCCGACGCTGTGTGCATCAGAGCGACTGCCACGAGACTGCAGAGTCGTGGTGCCTGCGGGCCCTGTTGGTGAGTGGTGGCTTGGAGGCCCTTTCCTGCTCTGTGGCACCCCGCGGTATCCCTCGCAATGAGGGGTGTACCGTGCGGCCTGCCAGACTGTTGTAGCACTTGGTGGCTGATTCCCCATATAGGCGGCCTCCTCCTCCTGCGTGGCGGGGGCCTTCCGGCGACACCAGTGCGGAGTTGGCAGTGGTTCTTCCTGGCCCACCTGAGACTGCCAGGGGCTGGTCCCAGAAATCCATCGGAGGCCTTGGGAGGTGTGACGACTGAAGACACTGGGACGGGGCCCTATGATCTGACCCAGGGTGGCTCGACATACCCCGCTGACCGCCGCCTGCTGATTTCCTGCTGCCTTCCCTGCTGTTCTTGTCTGCAGTTGGAACCGGTTGGTGCAGGTCCTGGCGGTCCGTGCCTAGGGCCGCCATGGGCAAGGATAGACAAGGCGTGGCGGCTCCCAAACAGAACACGTTGGACCATTATACCACCACCACCCCCGCTGGGAAGGAGGACGCGGAGGGTCTGTCCTCCGACACGGCGGCATTGCTGGCAGCGATCAACTAGTCGCGGACTGCACTGGAGGCCCAGATTGGGGCAGTGGGATCGGAGGTGTCGTTTCTCTGCCAGGACCTCCAAAAGGCAGTGGACCGGATCACTGAAGCCGAGACGAGGGTCGCTACTGTAGAAGACACTGTGTCCACCCTCCAGCAGAAAGTGGACAAGCTTGCCATGGTCTCTCTAGAGTTGGCGGCGCGTGTCGAGGACGCAGAAGGTAGGGCCCGCCGCAACAACATTCGCTTGGTGGGCTTTCCGAAGGGCTGCGAGGGGACGTCGATGGATAACTTCCTCTCGGGTTGGTTCAAGGCGCTGTTGCCACTCAAACATGTCCTCTTGCTTTGTGATCAAGAGGGCCCATTGGGCTCTGGCCAAGAAGCCGCCGCCTGGAAAGCGTCCGAGCCTGGTTCCCTGACGCAGCGGAGGAAGTTTGGAGTCGCTGGCGGCCCCTCCCGTAGTGCTGGCTGTCCCGTCCTGATTGCGGCCTGCGGCGCGGCTGACGGAGGAGCCGGGACCTTGCCTGAGAGTCGGGGCTGGCGCTGTGGAGCCCGGCCTCCCATCGGGGGCGGAGCTGGCTGCCGGAGGTGGCGCCGTTGCGGAATCGTCCGGTGAGCGGGGGCCTGTCTGGCTGGTGGCCTCAGTGGTGGA
Organism: Triturus cristatus; assembly: GCF_964204655.1. Classification (NCBI taxonomy): domain Eukaryota; kingdom Metazoa; phylum Chordata; class Amphibia; order Caudata; family Salamandridae; genus Triturus; species Triturus cristatus. Next base: position 589,528,796 of record NC_140592.1, on the reverse strand, counting down.
TGCCTGGGAGCATTGGCCCCTGCTCCGGCAGTGGGGGCGAGGCCTGAGGGAGTCCCCAGATTGGAGCGCTGCAGTGCCGGAGATCGAGCCTGCCGGGCCGCCCTGGTGACGCGGCGTGTGGGGTGATGTCCAGACCCCTCTGGGCTCCTGTGAAGCGGTGAGCGGCGGGGGCGGTGGAGGTGCTGCGGCCATTGGGGGACACGACAGGACGGCGCTCGTGGGGGACTGGGGCGTGGGAGCCTGGAGCGTGCTCCGCCCGTGGTGGTGCTGGAGGGCCAGCAATCTCGCTGGGCGTGTGGAGTCTGCTTTGGCCCACTAGGACTGCTGGGGGAGCCGAGGATCGGAGGGCTCCCCCCCGGACATAGGAGATACCCGTGTGGGCCCAGTGAGCTCAGTTTGGGGTCTGTTGTGTGGGCAGTCCCCCTGGGAGAGCTCCCGTTGGCGAACACATGGGGGAAACATAGCCCCACTGCCCCTCCTGTTGGCTGTGTGTCCCTGGCTGTGGAGAGTGCTCGGAGGCCTGAGGAAGCCGGGGCGTGTGGGGGGTCGCCCTGCAGCCGGGTGTGCGGCCCCAAAGCTGGACTCTCTGACCTGCTAAGCGTCTGCCTGTGCCTGCCTATCCCCCACGCTTGGCACGGACTGGGAAGTGGGGCCTGCCAGGAGACCGGCTACCCCCGATTGTAGGGACACGTGGTGGGGCAGCGCCGGTGGCGGTGCCGTGTAGCCGAGCAGCGTGTTGCACCGAGTTATCCTTGACCAGGGCACGATGTCTGGCAAGACCCGGGGGTGCAAACCCGGACGGGACGGTCCGCAGCGGGGTGCCACCCCTTCGACACCGCCTGGCGCTAGTGCCTCTGCCAAACCATCTGATGATGATGCGCCTGTCACCAAGGCCTTTATGCTGGAACTGTTCAACGCCATTAAGGAGGATATCACCAGCCTCCGCTCCCAGCTGGCTTCTGACCTCCGGGAGGTGCGTCGGGATGTGGATGGTATTGGGGAGCGGGTGGCAACCCTGGAAGAGCATGACTTGGGGCTCGCCGGCGACGTCCATCAGCTCCAACAGGACGTTCTTCGGCTCACGGAGCAGAACTTGGACCTCCAAGCCCATGCGGAGGACTTAGAAAATCGGTCCCGACGGAACAACATCCGCATTCGCACGGTGCCATGGGATGGAGAGGCTGGGGACCTGCGGGGTTACGTGGAGGGCCTGTTCTTGCAGATCCTGGGAGAGGACAATCTCCGCGAGGTCCGGATGGACAGGGTGCATCGCGTGGGGTTGCCAAGAGGGACGGGGGCTCCCCCCCGACATCCTGGTTTGTGTCCACGACTACCAACTTAAGGAGCGTATTCTTCGGAAGGCGAGAGGGCTTCCATCGCTGCTGTACCGGGACCACCATCCCCAGTTGTTTCAGGATCTGGCGGCGTCGACGCTGCAGAAGCGCCATGAGTTTTGCCCCGTGACGTCCTTCTTGCGGGATCAGAATGTCTCCTACTCCTGGGGCCACCCGTTCCGGCTTATTTTCAGGTGGCGGAACAGGCTGGTTCAGGTCCGCTCTCTACAGGTTGCCAAAGATCTCCTTGGTTTGGACGACGGGTCCCCCCTGTTGGGGCACCACCCTTAAGGTCTGGGATACGGTTTCAGGAGACGAGCGATGGACTACTTTTCCATCGCCCTTCACTCCCATTCATTTCAATCCGGCCTTTCCGCCTGCGCTTCGAGAGGGTCCCTTTGATGCCTGGCGGGAGGGAGGCTGCCTAGCCCTCACGCATTTGTTCCACGGCTCTGCCCCGCTGACTTTCCCGAATTGTGGGCGGGACTATGGGATTGCTGAGACGGAGAGGTTCCGCCATGGCCAGTTGCTACATTGGGCCCTATCTCCATCGGTTCGGGAGGGGGCGACGCGGCCGCCTACCCCCTTTGAAGCCTTTCTTTCCCGCACCTCGACTATGCGTGGGGCTATCTCTTTCATCTATAGCCACCTCCTGACCACGGCTGTCTCGCCTAGGCAACGGTATATGGGTCAGTGGGAGTGCCTGGTTGGGCGTGACATCACGGATGAGGAATGGTCCCAGCTGTGGCGGGACCTGGCCAGACATAATCACTCTGTGGAACTTCGGGAGGCGCATATTAAAACTATGATGGATTGGTACCTCCCCCCTGCCAAGCTCCATCGCATTTTCCCTAGCTCCTCAGACAGATGTTGGAGGGGCTGTGGTTTGTTGGGGGACTTCCGCCACATTTGGTGGGACTGCCCGGTTATCCGCCCCTATTGGGAAGAGATCTTGTCCCATGTTAAGGACATCCTGGGGTATCCGATTATGGATTCCCTGAAGCATGTGCTGTTGGGCCTTAGAGACGCGCGTTTAGAACACCAGACGCGAGTGGACAAAAAGATTTTTTGGCTCTGCATAGGGGCGGCTAAAATCACCTTGGCGGCGGCCTGGAAAAAGAGGGAGGCCCCGGCGATTTCTCTGTGGCATGCGCGGTTGTGGAAGTTGTTAAGCATGGTGCGCATGGCGGACATATTTTTGGGAGACTTCAAAATTTTGTTTTCCGCTGGGGGCCTTTGGTGCGCTTCCTTTCTCGGGGGCTACCAGCTGCTGTGTGCCCGCCGTCGATCCAAGCCCTCCATCTTTTTCAAGTGTGATTATCGTTGGAAGCTTGCTGTAGTATGGTTGTGTGCTGCCACCACTGGAGGGTTGGGGGGGGTGGGTGGATGTAGGGGATGGGGGGGGTTCTCCCGGTTTTATTATTAGTTTTGTTGGATATTGCGACAGTCCTAACCGACGAGAGGGGAGAGCCTGCAGTAATGGGATTGGCTGGTCCGACCCTGGTAATTTGCATGTTGTTGTTCGTGCTGGATGGGTGGCCTTCACATGCCTGTCTAGCTTCTGTACTGGCGGCCTGGACTCGGTCCCTCTTCATCTCCTTTAGATTGCGGCTCAGCTGGGCCGGACAACGGGACTATTGCTGGTCATAACGGCCCCCGCATCTTGTGCATCTCCCCTGCGTGGGAATTGTGGCGGGATTGCCGCGTGTTTTTCTCTGTTTTTTTTTTTTTACCTTACTAAAAATAAAAACACCTATGACAAAACGGATTCGCTGCCTCAGATGCTGGAGCTGAACGCTGTCCCTACTGTCCTAGGCATTGTCTCTAAAAACTGGGGCATCAGCCACAGAGGGCTGAAAAGCCTGATGGGCAGGTGGAGGCGGCTGGCTTCGGTGAAATGGAAAACTCTGAAACTAGCCATAGACAGGGCGAAATTGTTGGTGGAATTGCCTTGCAGGACCAGAAAGGCCCAAGAAACGTGCTATGATACTGTTATCCTTGAACCCTTCCAGGCCATAAGCCAAGAACTATCCAACGGTTTGATCATTAAGGACTCTTGGAAGTCTCTGGGGAAGCCAGCAGACCGAAGAACCTCACTATTATCCATCGCTCAACATAAACAGTTGTGTCCAGATTTTGCAGCATCGCAACAGTCTTTAATAGCCTTCGTAAAGGACACCATACAATCATCTTGAACAGCTGGTAAAACCTCTGCCACTGTATCTCAAAAAGCACAAGAGTAGAAGCTTAGAAGGCAACTGGTCTTCTAAGACCTCATGGCAAGGCTTGTGAAGAGAAAATCTGTTTTCCAAATGTCTATCTATTTAGATTCCGTTTAGGCAGAGTGGAATGAAAAGCCTTCGGCTGTACCTTGCTTGTGGATGCCTGGAACAACAAGCTCCCTGGCATCAGATAATGAGTATGGAATGCTGGGTCGCCCGGAACAGAATGACGGCGTTGATCAACCTGCCTAATAGCAGACAGACTTGAGCATGGTTTCAACCACGTACCCAAAAGGAGTGTCGGTAAGGGCTTCATTAAAAGGTAACAGGGGCTCAGTAGGGGCCTTACCTGGTTGATCCAATTACAGATCAGTCTTCACCTCCACAGAGGAGAGCTGTAAATCTACAACATCTGCCGCCTCATATAATAACTGCAAAGGAAGGGCTTTCCTTCTTGGCAGGCCAATGGGGAGTATCTGGGGATGTTTCAAGTCCACTGGTATTTTGAAGTTCCTCGTACCTGTTTGCCTCATCATACTGGGGAACACTGTAGTCCACTTCAACATAATTGCCATTCTCCTAGTCAGTACCCAAAAGATGATACTATAAAGTTTGGGCCCCAACACCTAGTACGGGCAAGGTATCAGAATCTGAAGGACTGCCAATCAGTTGCATGCCGGTCAGAGCTAAGGGCTATCTCAGTCAAGGTTGTGGGGAATTCTGCTTGGGGTCAAATAGCATGATGGTCTGTAAATCCTCCGGTGCTGGCATTGATGAAAAGGGAATTGGTGCAGGGGACAGTGGCAAGACCGATGTTGGCATCAAAGTTGATGTGGAGCCCGAAATTGGTTCAAGGAGTACAGACTGTGCCAAAGGCAGACCCATGTGCAGAAGTCTGACATGAGGCCCCTGCAGATCCGTTGGGCCCGAAGGAGCCAGTAAAGGGCTGAAAATGAGCAGGATGGGTTCTCTGAAGGCCTCTACACGCAGCAACATTGCTGATGGGCCCAGAAATTCAGGGGTTGCCGGGACCAGACTCTGAATTAGTTCCAAAGGAAATCAAGAGTGAGACATTGATGCCCTTGCACCCTTTCTGGAGCCCGAGAGTGGGGAGAAGACGCTGATTCCAGCTTCAACCTTTTAGGTTTTTCCTTGGACTTACCGAAAAAATTCAACTGCGACAAAGATCAGCTGGCAGAATTACTTCAAGAGCAGGATCGTGATCTTCCGTTTGTCTTCAACCAGTCAAGAAGTGGAGTCTTTTTGTGTTTGGAGACATAGAATTTGGCCTCATGGTGCCAGATGGCCTTCAGGTTTCGTCTGGGCGCAGTCGTCTAAAGTCCTGGAGTCGTGCTCCGACCAGAGACAGTATAAGCACACTTTCTGAGGGTGTGTCACAGACATCTGTTTGCGACAGTCCCTACACAATTTGAAACCGTCGTCTTACAGTGTAATCTTATGCCTTGTACACTAAAAAAATCCTTAAAAATGCAGTGGTTTGAAAGAGCAAAGAGAACTCTGCATCAACGTTTGAAGGCAGGGAAAGAAAGGGATTGATGACTGCGGATATGGGTGGAGCTTATTCAGGGCTGTAGTCGGGGGGGATTTGAGGGCAAGGCCAGCTTGGGGGGGGGGGGGGGGGGAGTCATTTGAGGGCCGTGCCAGTCACATATTAATCTTTGGCTCCCCCAAACAATTGAGGCATCTGGCACAGTAGTTATCAAAAACTCAGTCTAAATCCAGCTTATTTGAACAAACTGCATTCACATTTGAATGAGTACAGTCTAATAATAAAGAAAATTTAAGAGTTAGGAAGGGAAATGAGCAATAAAAAAACTTTTATTATCTTGTTACATTTGCTGCATATTTAAAGACAGAGGTTAAATGTCAGGCTATGTATGCTGACAAATTGCTACTTATTAATTTAACACGGAGAAGCTGTTTACTTTTCTTTCTCTAACTGCTAAGTGTGGAGATTTTGTAAAGTGAACTATAATACAATCTCACTAGGGTACCTGCAGGGCCACTGGAATTATGCAGTAGGGGAAGCCCAAATTATGTTGAAAAATTGACTAAATTAGTGGCAAGAAAACACAAATGATGTGGTTTCATATGCAAATTTTGTGATATTACCTAAACGAGTTTGGACTCCTTGGCACAGCACTCTACAATCAATGCAGTATGCTAGAGTGTGACACAACCTACTAAGGTAATTTTAGATAAGCGCAATGTACACTTGGACTTACTTAAAGAAACAATGAAATTTTGCTTTACGGACTACAAGTCCCTTCAATCACCAGAGTGACGATGCACTAAGCATACGCCCACTGGGGGGCTTGTCAATTAAAAGAGCCGGAAATAAATGGTAAAGCGATTCCTGAGTGTCATTTCTGCAGCCTCTGAAGACGGGGTTCCGATCCTGAAACGTGTCAGGCAAACTAATTTAAAAGGTGGAGCAGGAAGGCATGCTCGTGAACAATGACTGGATGGTCAGAGCAATGTCGAGTGCTTTGGCTAATGCTGAGGGCATTTTGGTGATTGATATATATATATATTCACTGAAAAAACCATAGGTTTCACACATGTTATAGTTAGCTGTACATTTCACTCGTAAAAAACCAATGAAATTCCCCCGTTATAGTTAGTGCAGGCAACTATAACTCACGCGACCGCAATCCTCTGCTGATGCTAATACTGTATTTAGACACTTATTTGCCCATGTCTTCTTCCATTAAATGTTAGCTATACATATATTACAAATATTTTTTTTTCATAAAGACACATATGTCATCAGCAGAAGATTGCGGTCGCGTGAGTTATAGTTGCCTGCACTAACTATAACGGGGGAATTTCATTGGTTTTTTACGAGTGAAATGTACAGCTAACTATAACATGTGTGAAACCTATGGTTTTTTCAGTGAATTTGCAAGGTTTTTTAAATGCTAATTCCAAACTATAACGTGTGTGAAACCTATGGTTTTTTCAGTGAATTTGTACGGTTTTTTAAATGCTAAGTTACTTTACGCCATTCGTGGCGTGCGCGCCCAGTTAACGCAGCTCGTTCCGTGCGCGCGCGGTGCGCATCGCGCACCGCGCGCCCACTTTACGCAGTTAGTGCCGTGCACGCACGGTGGTCACGCGGTGCGCTGCGCGCACCGCGTGCCCACGTTATGCGGGATGGGCCATGTACGCACGATGCGCTTCGCGCACCGTGCGCACATGGGGGACATATTATGCGCATCTTTGTGAAATTTATTCTTTGTTTATTTCTTATAAGTATTAAGCCATGCCCAAATGGTGCACTTCGGGCACCATTTGCACACGGGGTGGGGAGGGTGTGGATAATTTTTTTTTTTTAAATTTTTTTACCGTACGAGTACGGTAAGCGTAATCGGCGATTTTCCGAAAAAAAAAAAACATTTTATTTGGGCTTGGGGGTTGTTTGGGGACCCCTATATCAATGCTGGGTGGTTAGGATCTCAAGAAACTGCCTCTTTAGACATTTTTTGGAATCGTTTTTGCTGCCCAACTCAGAGAGCGAGAGAGAAAATGGCGGCCGCCGCTTCCTGGTTTCGACCGATTCGAATGTTTACTAAGATCTAACAGCCAATCAAAATCGCGCTCGCGCACGCCACCGTACGCGTACGGTAAGCGCACCGTAAGCGCACCGTACGCTGGCTCAGATATATATATTGATTTAAAGGCTATTTTCTCTGAATCTACTGAACAGATTTACACCAAACCTACAAAAGGCACTTCCTTGACCTGAGGACTACCTCTCTGCCAAATTTCAAGTAATTCTGTTCAGCCGTTCGGGCTGTAGCTGTGTCTACAGGTCCTATGGAAAAATGCATGGGAAAAACGCGTTTTGGGACCCCCCTTTTATCTCAGCCCCCGCTTGACGAATCCCCCCGAGACTTTCAGGGTAGGAGCGGAGCGTAGCGCCCCACCTATTTTGAAAAATTCGCGAGGATTCGTCAACCGGCGCCAAAGTTATTCAAAATAGAATGTTGCTGATTTCCTATGGAAACGTGGTCCTAACTATAACTACCTACTGGCGACCGCCAGTAGGTAATATATATATATATATATCTTGAAGGTATGTAGATGTGGAGTGAGGAATAGTACATCTATATTACCCTATATGCACTTATCTTTTGATATTCTGTCCTTATTATACTTGGAACACAATATTCTGAGGGGGTGGGGGGGTCGATATTTAGTAGTATAATCAATAAATGAGAAAAATGCACCTGCAAAGCACAGCTTTAATGTTTGTTCATAGTTGAGGGCCTTGCCCACCCTAAAAATATACTTCTGGCTATGGACCTGCACTTCTATATGGCTCCACTTGTCACTTCCAGCGCAGAACAAAGTCAGTGGGGAAAAGTGCTTTAAAGTTTCCAGGTACAGTCTGTCACCTGGGGAATAAGCACAAGCTGAGGAATCTGTGGTAAGAGGAATCCATCAGAAAGGTGTAACAGGTTCTGCTGACATTAGAACACAAGTGAGTGCTGCCTCACAGTTGGGACTGCAAGAGTCAGTGTCAACAGCCTGGTTACTTCAGAGCTGCCTTATTTCTTATGTCTTGATTTTCCCACTGCACCACACTCTGTTCCTAATCCACAAGTGATTAAGACTTTCTGTCAGACTGCTCGGGATCTGGAGCCTACAGGCGGCAGAACTGTAATAGGTCACACTATATAAGAGTTATATTGATGATTATTTTTATTATCATTAGCATTAGGACAAGAAGAGGATGGACAGGCCATAGAACAGTATAGAGGCTAATATATGTCCCAATATCCAAATGCACAAGGGAACATCCATTTATGTCTTTCCTCGCACAGACCTTGCATCACCTCCAATGTTACACGATGTAATAGCGTATCCGCTTTAACCGGCGCAGGCTTAATAACGCTAAGAAGCTAGAGCTATTTGTGAGCCGCCACTGCTACCGGCCGCCTCACCAGCTCCGTCCCCCTAGCCGACCCCCCCCCCCCCTCCCCTAGCCGCGGGCATGTGGTTCCCCTGTCCTTGATCTATTCCCATTCCCCTCTTCAGAGTTTGGCTGCTGGTTGGGATCCCCCACTTAAGGAGCACGTGCCGTCACTTTGGATTGCGGGTTGCCTTGCGGGTGTGGTTTTTTGTGTTGTTCTGTTTTGAAAAAAAGGAAACCGTATTGTGGGCTTGGAGTTATGTGGCCTGCGCCATTGATATCTCCTGATTTACCGATCTGCACCGCCAAGAGACTCTTACTGTAGGTATGTCATATGCTTCTGCCACTCTAGCGGCCGGCCGGATGGTTGTAGGCCCATACCTGTAACCTTTTTTAACATGTAATAAACGGTTTCAAAAAAAAAAAAAAAAAAAAAAAAAAGAAGCTAGAGCTAACCAAAACATCTAAAATAACATGTAATGGAGAGAGAATGAAATGTGTTTGCATTTTATGAAACACATGACATGCAAATAAATGATGATTTCACCTTTAAAATCTTTCCACTTTGAATTTTACAAACTCATGCCATTTAATAAATTGTTATTTTCCACTTAAAACCTCTCTCCTAGTGCGTTATTTGCATATCTATCTAGAAAACTTGTCTCCCTAGAAAATTAGGCTTTCGTTCTTCTCCTTCTGAGACTTCCCAATTCAGTTATGTGGCAAGTACTTCATTCAGTAAACACCATTCAACCCTTAATCACATTACACTTGTTAAAACCACTACCAACGCAGTATCCACTCTGGGATATACGACTGAGGAAAACATGTTTTAAGCCATTCTTAGGCAGTTCAGATCAGAGTGGTTCTGGAGTACACTCAGGCTACATATGTTTTGTACTCCACTTTGGGAATTTCATGTAGCTGACTGGCAGCTTCAGAAGGATTTATGTATGTGTGCAGTGAAACGTGTGCTTGTTCGATTCCTGCTGCATGTCATGTGGAATATTCAATGTCTGCCTAAGAGTGAAAACAAAGGTATGTTTTGCAAGTTGATGCTTCAAAGGATTTAACGGCCATACTCAATTATTGCACCAAAATGCATATTAAGATTGTTACTTAACTGCTGAACAACAGGAGTATATCGGCCAACCCCCAATAACGGTCATCAAGCGTTACCCTGTTCCACCCGATATACCTCTCTGTTGGAAATTAAGATAACCTTACATCATTAGACTGCTAAATCAGATTCCCACACTCGCAGGGGTTACCTCTGCTGAAATTGAGTGCGTCCAATTTATCAGTCTGACACCTCGGCATCATAGCGACTCAAGCAAGGTCATCTGGAGATCAAGGACCATCACCATCAAAAGTGAACAAAGCCATAGGCCTGAATCTGATCATTTACACACTAAAACAAAGCAAAGAGGAGACCTCAACTAATGAATAGGGGTGTATCGTAACGACTATCAACGGGCAATCCCCACCAAAATGAAACAATGTCAAAGCAGGTAGATCTTACCAAACAACATCCAATTTCAAACTCTGCTCTTGGAACATAAATGGCCTGATGGACAAGCTTGAGGATCTGGAATTATCAAGGTACCTTCGAACCTTCGCAGTAATAGCCTTGCAGGAAACATGGGTCATGGAGCCAGTTTCAATCTCCGGCTTCACTTATAATGCAGCTGGCAATGTACCTGTTGACAGCTATCAAAGTCTCCAAATATCACACCTGATTATGGAAATTGGTGGGAAAGAATTGGTGACGGTGCTAACAACATTTATGCACCCCCTACGTGCGAAGATCGCAGGGAGACATAAAAAACTGGTAGAAAATATCCTTAAAGTCGAGGTAAGTCACCCATGTTTACTACTAATAGTGACAGGCAATTTCAACACTAAACTGCTAGGTCAGCCCATAAGGAATTAAATCATGGAGGGCCAGGAACGCCAAAGGGAAATACCCATAGAGGCACAGATGGGTCTTGAGAGGAGGGACTCCAAGAGTCTAAAGTCGCTCAGCAAACTCAAGCACTTAGGCCTACAGGTCCTAAAGGGCCAATTCACAGGGGACATTCCTCCAGCTCTCTCGTTTCATTCTTCAAACGGAACTCTCTAATAGATTACACACTGGGATGCCTCCCTCTCCTACACTCAGTCATTTCCTTCAAAATGGGTTCAAGACCGGAAATCAATCACCTCTCCCAGGACTTGGAACGTGCCTTTGACTTCACCATAAATACATACACAGCAGAACCATAAGACTTCATATATTCAATTGATCTAAAAAGAGTCAAATGGTCATCAGCAATAATAGGAACTTTGGCACAAAAAGCCGAACTCCATCTACAGAACACCCGACAACTAAAAAGCTAAATTAGGGAACACTGCGAAATCTTCACTGATTCCTTCTCCAAACAGTTCGCAACAAGAGTAAACTCAGTAAGGATCCAATCAGTACCTATTTAACTGAGTAGTCAAAAACTACACAAAGTCAACACCCTGAAACAAATAAAGAGACAAATCAACAACGTCCTTCAAGTAGTTTGTTGAGCCCCCTGTAACGAAATTCATATTGCCAATCTAAGTGCCACTATCAGGAATTCAAACGAGCAATATGGATCATCAGGAGGCAAAACATAGAAACCTTCCGGGGCCGAACTTATCTGGGACCACAAGCACTACAACCCGAATATATTTTGGAAAACGGTGAATGCCCTAAAAAATCCTTCACATCTTCGTCTGGAATCCAGCATCTCAGAAGAAACATAGGCCGTCTACTTTCTTGCCCATTTCAACTCACATACCGACACAAGCGCAACATCACACAACATGGGAGCCATCCTGCCTGAGGAAAAAGAATATGCAGTCATAGAAAAATCGGTCTCAAGCAGCACGCTCCCCATTATTGCCAATGATATACACCAGCAGATAGTAATGGGACAAATTTTAGGAGCACCAGGCACAAATGGGATCCCCCAGGCAATTTATAATACTGACCCAATAAAATGGGCTGAAGCAATGGCTCCAATTTTTAACCATGCCTTAATGGAGCAATGATCCCAACCTCATGGAAAGGCTACATCATCTCACCTATCTTTAAAGGAGGTAACAAAATTGAGCCAAAGAACTACAGGCTGATAGCCCTAATTGATAATGAGGTGAAATACTATGCCAGAATTCTACTAGAGCATCTCCTTGAAGGGGCCACACAAACTCAATTATTCTGCTTAATCAAACAGGTTTCACAAGAAAAATTGGAACTTCGATAAATATAATGGTATTTTCACTCATTCTTGACTCCTTGAAAAGTGCCACACTTCTTCTCTATCTCAGCTACATTGATTTCCAAGTGACCTTTGACTGTGTAAACCGTAACAGGCTCTGGAGGAAATTAAGAAAATGGCTCATTCCCCCCAGCCCTTTTAAGAGCAATTGAAAATGTATACTCTTAACACTTGGATTAGAATAAAGCTGAGGAGGGGAGCCAAACTTTTGAGAGCCATTCCAACAACTAGTGGCCTCAAAAAGAGATGCGTTTTGCCCCCAATGTTATTAAAGCTATTCCTGGCACAGCTGTCCTCATCCTTGTCTGCAGGTAATTCACATGCTCCAAAATTTGGGCTAATACAACTTTCAAATCTCCTCTATGCCGACAACCTGGTGCTACTCAGCCGGACAAGGGTGGGCATGCAGTGTCTCATGAGTGGCACCCAGGTATATTGCTCGGCCAATGGGTGAAAAATAAAGAAAAATCTTGATTTTCTCCAGAAGCAACCAAAAGCAAAGGCCAGCTGGTTTCTAGTTGGTAACAAGGTGAATGAAACAAGAGAATATAAATATCTTGACCTCTTATTTGACAGAAACGGGTCATTTAAACCACACAAGGAAGAAATCAAAAGGAATGGCCTTGGCAGAAGGGCTCATGGTCATGATCAGAAACCTAAATAGCCACTCGTTTAGCACCATTCTAGAAATCGCTATCCCCATTCTGGCATACAGAAGCGAGGCTTTAAGGGGCAGAGACTCAATCAGTCTGGACACAACAATCCCAAAAATGTATAAGCAAATTTTCCAGCTATCCCCCATTACACCTCACCAGCCTGGATCTGGCTGGAGTTTGGGCGAAAAAACAGTCCTTTGCCAGGCATGCATCTTTTGCCATAATCTGCACAAGCTTAAATCCGCAGATGAGAACACAATAAACTACCACACACTGGAAGATCATGATCACCAGAGAGAGATTACCTTGGTGAAACGATTGATCTGTTTGGGCTAGCAGATCTATGCCCGGCAGCGGCAAGCCATGTAATGTTTAAAAGAGCCGTAAATAAGAAGTCTAATATAGTATCTTCACTAGAAGATAGGGCCTCCTTAGAAAAACGCTCCCATGCCTGGTCAATATTAAACAGCTACCATAATCTGAATCCACAGCAATACCTGGGAGAGGTTCTAAATTGCAGGCTTAAAGGCAAATACTTGAAATATGGCTTTGGGATCCTACCCTCGAACCCTCATGAAAAGCCCTGGCAGAGAGGTGAAGGGACTGCAACCTGTAGACTATGCGGCCTAGCGGTTGCGGATTTGATACACATTATAAGCCTCTGTAAATCTACTTTAAGCTTACGTCCATGATGGCTGCAACTTCTCTGGAACCAGTTAGGGGTGCACACTTGCAGACAAGCCATACTGGTTTGCCTCAACGCAGCTGACCAGAAGCTAATCTCCCGGACAGTAAAATATCTCCAAGGAGTGGGGTGGTTTCTGACACTTAGCAGCTGGCTATGATATGAATCAATACACCCCCCTTTTTGCATTTGGTCTGTGCATATAGTAATCATTTTAACCGTAACACAGTGTTTTTAACATTTGTATCCTTGCCTACTGTTATAATTTTTAACTAATGTATTGTTCTCATTTTGTATTTGCACTTTTGCACACTGAACTGACTATAGCCAGTTTACAGCTCTTTTACACTTGCATTTTGCACATTGTAAATATTTAATTAATCTAACTGCTGAACAATCTGTTGTGGACTACAATGCAGCCTTCCTCATTCCCTCTTAAAGGAGGCCTACCACAATCCTCAGCAATATTTAGCTTCCATTGGCAGATGACTAATCAAATTGCACTATGATAGATAGGATGGTGATATGCCTTGCTAACTCACTAGAATAGATCTGGTCCACCCACAGCAAATGTACATTGCTGCCCATCTGAAGGCTAAGCTAAAAATGTTTTTGCCAAAGATTCTTTTACTTCCAAAGCTCGTCCAACTGGAACACTTTCCTGCTGCATCATTATTGCGAACATGAGTGGCTCGAGTTCAGAAGAAGGCTGAAAATATACTTGCTCCATACTGCATACAGATGCTGGGCTACAGAAGTTCCTCAGCATCAAGACAATGTACCCAATGTCAGTCACCCTGCCAACCCTAGTTACCCTTTTCTTTTTTCAGAGTTAATATGGTGGAGCAAGGACTTTACATAGGAAAGCATATACAATAAAATTGACCATTGCTGGGAAATCAGGTACCTTTCCACAGCAGGATTAAGGATGAAATTAGAAATCCAGCAACTGGAAACAAGGGCATAAAACATTACCATCTTTCATATGCAGTCAACCTGGCATTTCAGTTTACCACTTAGTATTATATAGAGGTTCAGAGGAAAACACTTTGAGTTTCCATTTTAAATGCATCTTTCCCACCTTAAACTGGCGTCTCAAGTTCGCAATTTCATATAATCTCTGCTCTTCCAGGCCTCGTCGTCGGCACCATTTTCTTGAATTGCAGCCTCTGTCTGATTTAATCTGTATAAGAAACACATACAGAGACATATTCTGAGAAAAGTAAAGTACTTTCTTTATCAATGTATGATTCTTACTCTCAGATGATGAGAGCCTCCTATCGGCCCTATTGGGAAGGGAATGTCCCTGTATGGTAAATGAGCATTTACCCCTGCCCTGACTGCCCAACTGAATGTGAAACTGCTATTCTAACTCTGTCTGGCCGTGGCGTCAGACTAATCTAGCATGTGTGCAGAAGCCTAGGTCTGTCCCTGAAAATGCTACTTCCAGAACAGTTTAGTGACCTGGAGGGGGCTACAAAGCATGCCCTCAGAACAGTTACAGGGCTATGCTACTTCCAGAACTGTTCTGTGACCTGGAGGGGGCTACAAAGCATGCCCTCAGAGCAGGTACAGGGCTATGCTACTTCCAGAACTGTTCTGTCACTTGGAGGGGGCTACAAAGCATGCCCTCAGAGCAGGTACAGGGCTATGCTACTTCCAGAACTATTCTGTGACCTGGAGGGGGCTACAAAGCATGCCCTCAGAGTAGGTACAGGGCCACTGTCCATGCCCTGAGTAAGTCACATATACGATGGTGACAGCGAACCACATTTTGTAGATAATTAGTGTGATCCGACCTTGTTATCTGTGTCACAACAGTGCTGTCTACTGACTTCCTCTTGTGTAAAGTTATGCTGTTATGTGAACCCCTTTAAGCTGACAATACCCATATGTGTCAAGTATGCACATAAGCAGAGTGTATAGCATTTGTATGGTAGAGGGACTCTGTGTAGAGAGAAAAGTCATTTTAGATGGCCCCTAGTTAGGCATGTACAATATGGAGGATGGGAACAGATTCTCCAGACAGTGGAAGTGTATTACCTACATTTCTGTGGCTGGAGGGTGGAGGCTCAGAACTGAAGTGAAGCAAGACAAGGCATCTATTAGAAATTCAATGAGCTTATATAGAGGCATTTAGGTATTTAACCTCACTGGTGCAAGTAATGTACCTTCTCAAAGCATAGGACCCAGATAACAGCAATCACTGGTATGCTATGTTTTTGTTGAATCTCTTGAACTGCTGGTTATATATTGGCTGCACTGATATGTAATAATGTGTCACAGCCCTTTTGTTTGTACTGTAATAAAGTATGATTACTATAATAAGAAGGAAAAGTGAAACCGATGAAAAAAACACAGTAGCGGTGCATTAGAACTGCAACGTTGTAGTTCCCTTTCGAATTTCGTATACTCTCTTGAGTTGGATGCACTATGTATCATCGTACAAGCCATATTTTATGATTTCAATGAAGTGATAAATCAATGAGTTGACAGTTTTGTAATACTATCAGTGTATGTGTCAGATGGCCATTTTCATAATACGTTGATAGGGATGGAATTGCCAATTACTTATCCTGACATGTATTACTATACAAACTAGAGGAGTTCCTTTGTGACCTCATAGTCGGTTAGAGGATTTATGACTGGTGATGTTGGTATTCACAGCACACATTACGTTTGCTGAGATAAAATGTGATACTTTGATCAGTATGAAATTAATAGAGATGTTGAAACCAGAAAAACAATGAGAGCCTTGTTAGTAATGGCTGCTAATTAGTTCTTTCCGAGCTCTACCATTCGGTAGATGGCAGGGTTGAGAGATATGACTGCAGGTGGGGCTTGTTGTTTTGTCTGTCCTCAATTACTGCTTCATAAAGGCTGAGGACAGACAGAGAACTCATGCTTCATTGTGCTTTTGTTTGGATGGTTCCGCTTGGAACCAGCATCAATCCTACCTGCAGTGAGAGCAATCAGCCTGCACAAAGGCTGGGTCTGAGGAACAGCCAAAGAGGGACTTTTCACAAGGAACCAATCCAGACCAGTTCTGAAACCTTAGACAGTGGATCCACATCCTCTGTCTAGAAAATGTGTAAAAAAAAAAAAAGCAGGATCCAAACCACACAATTTTGTTCTAGTTCTAAGTTCTTCATGAGCAAGAAAGAGAGTTCTCCATAGAATACTAAAAATACTGTGCTGTGACCAGGGCTCAGTGTCTGCATTAAAGCCAGTCTTCTAGAGATGACGGGCATCACCTGAAGCCTGCCTTTTCTGGTGGAAGAGCAGAAGGTCTGACAAGAGCCTAGATGCCTGCCTACTGAGAGGTCAAAAAAGTGTGCTTGACCTTTCAAGGAGAAGCCCAACAATGTGCCACAAAAAGCGAGCAACTATGGGAGAGAATAGCCAGAAGCAACCGGTGTGTGACGGGGTCCCCCGGGCTCTCTTAGCAGTTTCTGGTGTGAATCACATCAAGCCTTCTAAATAGTGCCAAGCATCATATGTGCTTTACAAATCAACCCGCCCAATAGTGGAGAGACTGGTGTAGTCTCTGTCTAAATACTTCGTCATCGGAGTGGAAGCCCCGTTCGGCTCGGAAGCCGAACTTGCCTACCCTGTGATCTGTCTGCACCTGATCTAGGGAGGCTTCAACTAAAAAAACACGAGAGCCACCATATCAAAATCTCATCAAGTACAGACCAGAGGGATACCATGGTGCCTAAAACTGTAGGTGGTGCCTGAGAGTGAGGAAGCAGATCGAGGTCTCCAAAACAAATGTAAGGCTTTACCAAGTGAAAGCAAAGAGGTGAAAGTGAATTTAACTACATTGAGATCTAAACTCTGTTTCGTATAATGATATTAGGGTTCTAGCTTTCATCAATATCTCAATATCATCTAGTAATATTTTTTTATATTCAACGCTCTTGCAAAAATCTACATCCACTGTGTGTCAAAGGAAGTAATGTGGATATTATCACCTTCAGCCATCCAAAAATAAAAGTTTTGAATAAACAGCAGGGGGATATTCTTCAGCGAGTCAGCGCATTATACCCCTCATAAAGGGACGAGTTTTAACCTGTAGGAAACCCGAACGTCTGGGCAAGCATAAGTTAAAAGTATAGGCTCAGACAGACAAATGAGACTAATACGGAGTTTTACACATGACGCTTATTACATGTTTACAGATCACTGGGAGTTTTTTTGAAAGACATTGACGGGATTAGCCGACCCCAGGGTCTACCGTTAGCTAGAGATAAAATGGCAAGGGGGAGAGTGTGATGATATAACAAACATAACATTAATGTAAAAGAAATAATGGTGTGCCCTTTGGTAACTGATTTTATTTAGATTCTTTTTCGAATCTGTAAAAAGATAAGGATATGTTAATGAAATAAACTGAATATTTTTAGAATGGAAATGTGATTAGATTTTGCAATACTGATGTTTTCCTCTCTTCCTTATAATACAAAGAGACAGACGTACTCCTTTAATCCCCTATAATTACAACACATGCATGACAAAACGTTTCTTAGTTGGAGTTTGGTATGGATACAGAGTGAACAGGATGAGAAAGGAGAATTAATAATATGCATGTACTATACAAGAAATTATAATTATTTATGCCTACTGTATTACACAATGTAAAATATGTCTCTCCTTGTTTTCTAAAGCTTTGATAACAATTAAAATCATATTCAGTGCGCATGTCCTAAACAGAAGGTGGGGTAAACCAAGAAACTACTGAAACACTGCATCACCAGTTTTTGGGGTTATATTGTCAATGCTGTATACATTTTTAGTGCAATATGAAATGAGTATTGGGCTGTACAATATTGCGATTGTTGAATACACTCATTATTATCAATTTTATGAAAACGTTTATGATGTAATGTTAAATTTGTTTTGGGAAGGAGTGTTTATATATTTTTAATGAATTTATTACATTTTTTTTTCGATATACAGAGATGGTTAACAAGGAATGAGATTATAGGTGATCAAATACAGATTAAATAATAAGCGTAGGTCATCACATTGGGGAGATTTTATGTTTGTTTGGTGTTAAAACCCCTGTGGCATTTGTATGTGAGGGGTTGCTCCCTGTATTTTGACTTGATATTCTTGCATATTTTTGCATATGCCTTTGTATCCTCGTCTGAATGGCAAATAATACATAACCGCCTAGAACAATTGAATCACCCTTCTAGGAAAGGGGATGTAATATAGATCCCGCCACTGACTCTAGAATGACAGTAAGCTGAAAGTCATCTGAGTAAACATGTGTCTGAATCCTTGGCTACCAAGAAGAAGCATACTTCGACAAGGCCCAGGGAAGACAGTTGTGAGCAGGTGCCCCACCTGTTCTTACATTCCACAGACACTTCTCCACGTTCATATGAAAAAATACCTTGAGCTCGAGGGGCGCAAGACAGGCTACTGTTATAGAAAAGGCATTATATGTTTTCTCACATGCTTGGTCCACCTACAGATGGCTAATGTTAGCCATACACTTACCAATGTAAAAATGCATGAATAACCTAATGTGTTGACTTGATTGAAATCATTAGGACCTTAAAATGCCTTTGATTGTGAGCTTTACATATTTCATAAACCTTTTCTATTTTTCATTGTACAAATTCTTTTATTTCCGAACCTGTTTACGATTAACCATTGTTTACTTTTTTATCTTGAGTCTGGACTCCTATTTAAGATATGTATTTGATAACTGTTTAACTTGAGCTCTCACAGCTTTTTGTTTATATTTAAGATCTCTTCTGTACCAAAGATTATTCTTTCTACTGGATGTGCTCCTTATACCATAAAACTTCACAAGCAAAACGTCTGACACTACAAATACAAAACTCTTTGATCACTGAACCACCAGAGTCATCATGATTGTGCCTGAGATATCAAGGGACATAAAGTCAGCTTGCATGCCCTTCCATTTCATTAATTCTTCTTCGATCTTTAAACTTAACTTAGTTATTTCATTTGTGCCATATCTGTCAAATATCCAGCAGCGTTTGCGCTTCTACTTTTCTACAAGCGGGTTTAAAGAGGATCGTTTGTGGAAAGCACTTACTTTCCAGATTTGTGCATATAGAAAATTCACCAATCAGCATGAACAGAGGTGGAAAAACGAAAACATAATCCCAGATTGCCTATCTAGTAGTAGAAATGAGCATGCATTTGCAAGGGTATGTCAGACAGTATGTTTATATAATGTTTTTTCATTGTACCCTTGCAATAAGCCCAGAATGTTACTGTCTTCAGGATCGTGTCCTTGGATTACTTGTAAACAGGAGGATATACATATTTTCCAGTCAATTTTATCTGAATATTCACCCAATGTGAGGACCCATTAAGTTTATTTTGAAGTAACCATCAATAATCATGCTCACATGATAATCCATTAGTTTAATAGATTCTAATACCGAAAAGAACTGCCCTATTATGGCTTTCCTGACTAAGTGAAAAGGAATAGGGTACACATTAATCAATCACATCTGAAAGGCACCATTATGCCCTGAACAGTTCTCGTTAAGGAACACTTGCATTTCATTGGGCATTAAAGGAACTGAACAGCTTTGTTTTCCACAGATGTAGTCCCATAGATTGATAAACCCCTAGCAGGAGAGCCATAAATATTGGAATGTTTAGAAGGAGTTGCAAATCCCTTAAACTCATGGGAAGGTAAAGTATCTAGAACTGGTAGTTTTCATATTCCAGAAAATCAATACAATTTTGAAATTGATGTAGTCCTACAACACTTCACGACTTACAAGAATTTGGATGTGGTGCTCAGCAAGAACCAACACATTCTTTCCCAAAGCTGTCACCGCCCAGAATAAGCTTTCTTTGCTTCTTTATGATGGACCAATGTCATGATTTTTTGTTTGCATCTGATTAAATCACAACAGATTTGCAGCACAGTAGCTGAGCAGTTAATATCCCTAAAACTAGCGCTCTCCTTAAAACTGCTGTCAATATTCCTAACCTCCTCCCGCCTGTTTGTACGCCCTGCTGAAGTCACCCCAATAGCAGGGCATCTCTCTCTCCATAGAGGCTCGATAACAATTTCCCAGGCATAAAAGGTACTAAAACTGTTACAATCGCAATTTCATTGGTAGCCAAGGTTACTACTGTTTTTTATTCAGTAGAGCTTGCACCTACTATACATATATCCTTATCTGATGTGCAAGTTCTCCAACTTATTGCGACAAGCAAATAATATTCCCTCTATTAATAATAAGTCATGGGGGGCTTTTAGAGTTGTACACGCCCATAAAGAAAAATTGATTATTTTGCTCCCCCCAAAAAACACCATCCTTTTCTGAGCTACTTCTCTGGAATGGATTCTCTGACTACTCTAGAGGACTTTCTTTAATGTTTGCAAGACAAGATATAAGTTGCTAGTGAAGCAGGCACTCTGTTTGACTACTACATTCTATTTTAACAAGTGTCATACCATACAATGTTCTACTGGATAGTGAAGATACGTCATTTTCTATGGAATGTGAGGTGGCTGTCCTTTGTGTATCCTCAATGTCTTTATTGCATCCTGAAGATATAAAGCGTCCGGAGACAGATTACTTGGACCGGAGTTTAAGTTGTCTGTTAACGTATTTTGCAGCCCTCCTTCATTCTACATGCATTGCAAGCTCATGCTATCAACCGAGTTAGTTGACCTTTGAACACCATAGGGGATGTGGCTGAATCTATATCACTTTACTCAGAATATGGTACTTCTGTGAGTTCTATTTTAGTATTGTTCTTAACACTGTTATCCTTGAAGAGGGAAATACTTTAGATGATGCCTTATTAGGTTTATTAACCCCTGCCAAAAATGGAATAAAAGTAGACAATATTTTTGAGTTTGCCAGCTTTCTCAGCTGAAATGAGGACTGTGGAAAACCGTATGCTAAAATCTCCTGAGACGCTGTTTCAAGGTGGTCATTCATAAATTAGAAAATATTAATGTCAGTCATGTATCCCTGCATTTCAAACTATGCACCAAGCCAAATGGCAAGATAGTATGAAAACCAGGTACATACAGAAATATATAACATGAAATATATACACAAATTACTCTTCTGTTTCTGTGTATATAAGCAAGAACGCATACATTACATTGAGAGTTTTCTATGATTTGGTCTCACTGGGATGCAGACATAGATATTCTTAAAATCCAAGAAGCCCAGGAAAAATCTTGGGATTCTCAGCTTATTTTGAAATTTATTTTCAATGTGGTTTGCCTGCTTTTTAAAGTGAGTCCGGGGATTTAAGCAAACTGCTATTATTGTCTCTGGTTGTTTAAATCTTCACAACTCAAACAATTAAATAGCATTTTACACATGTTAGTCAAAAGTGATATGTCACTCAAAAAATCCTTTGATGGATGCCGATCCCACCTTAATAACTTGAGATCTGTAATGGGGGAAATACATTTTGTATCAGGAAATATCAGAAGCTGTTCCCAAGACAGTAAACACTGAACAATTCTCTGAAGAATGACGTGCTGAAACTACTGCTGAAGAAGAATCAAAATGGATGTCTGACATCTCCTCTAGACCTGGTGGTAGACTTGGTGACTTTGAAATTTAATGAGGGCTTGGAATAACTGAATACCATTAATTGGGTCATCATTACACCTGTTATTTACACCACCTCTAAATGGCAGAGATGTGGTATGTAGCACAATGTAAAGGAGGTTGTTACTATTAAAATCACAGAACAAAAGTGGGCATATATATGTCTGAAACTAAAGAGTCCAATCATATATTTACATGTGTAAACTACTACAGTTACAGGATCTACACCAGGTGTATCATACCCAAAAGTAAACAAGATTAATGTCCCTGGGCGCGTTGGAGTAATGTGGAAGAAGTTGCGAGGCAGAAGCTGATTGAATGCATTTGGCTGGCATGTTCCATGGGTTCGCTGATCATATATCAAGAGTTTACAATCTTAGAATTGTATTGATTATGCTAGCAGAAATGGCTATATGCCTTCCCAAGATCTGTACAAGATTAATTGGGGCAGTTCTGGTGACAGTCAACTGGAAAAAAAGCAATACACTTCATCTAAGCCACGGTACTGACAGTAAAAGATTGACTGACAGAGTTCACCAATCACAATATGCTGGAAGGTACAACACACAAAGTACAAACACAATAGATAGCTGGGTCTGTTTAGAACATACTTGCTCCTTTGAAGCAACTGAGTAATGAACTTTTTAAAAATAATCAAGTGGTCTATAGATTAGTTAGTGGTACTGTAGGAAGTACAAAATGTGCAAACAATTTAAGGAAAATGCAAAGGAGTATACCGGTAGAGAGACAGGAAACAATTTTGAAGAAATTTTAACTCAAGTAAACTGTACTCAAATCAACTGGGAGCTACATAGCTCCAACTAAAATCAAAAGATATATGCACCCAATTCATAACTTTCAGAAAGTGGAAAACATTTATAGGCCCTGCTCTAGACACCCTTAAAAGCAATACAAATTTCTTAGGATGCTGTTGACTTAAAACAGTTGATATGGACAACATTACCTGCACCCACTCGTTGAAGGCATTGAGCAGCATGAAAGGATCTCCATGCTCACTCTCCAAAGGTTTTCTGGCAGTACCGCAGTCTGGGTTGTTCTGTGCACTTCGAAGAAATGGGGACTGAACACTTAGAGCAGCTGCAATGGTGAGCACCGGCTCTACTAGACTAAAGAGTGAGCCTAGAATCAGCATCTTTCCTGCAAACACAAACAGCTTAATAGGGAAAGAAAGGAAATGATTCCTGTAAAACATAATGGAAGGCATACAACACCGAATGATTTATTTTCAGTTATATCAATTTCTTTATCGTTCTGTCTACTTCACTTTTTGTGTGTTGCTACTCTCATATTGAGTAATATTGCATCACCTCAATTACAAAGATGTACGGTCTGGTGGCTTCGGAACCTGGATAACTGGGTTCTAATCCCAGCTTTTGTCACTTGCTTAATGTTTATCTAATTTTTAGCTGATCACTAAATCTCAATTTGCCTTAAAAAAAAGTGTACGGTAATGTAATTATACACATATGTAATGGAATTGTGCATTTCAAAATGTGCTAAGCCACACGTGTTGTACACGTTCTTGAATCGACTTCCATCCACCCCTCCTCCGAATAATAGGCGGTGCTCTTTTGCTCTACAGCTAAATTTGCATGATATAAATAGCAAAATAAAAATATAAGACATATCTTGCTATATTTTTACAATGAAGGGTCCATAAAAGTTTAAGACTATTCAGAGCCAGATCTTCCACTTTTTTCTCTGACATATTTTAAGGAAAAAGTGTACATGGCTGCTCAGGCAAGGATTTGGAAAACTGTCCCATTGCAACACCTTTCTCTAATGTGTATTCCTCTTTTTATGGAGTTTTCAACTTTCTGTTAATACCAACTGGTTAGTTACTACCTGCGGCCACATAAGCTGCTAGTTGACAATGTAAAAATCCAACAAAACGTTACTACCATTTTGCATATGATTTAGTCCCATCTCATGGACTCGTGCTGCATTACTGACATCAATTCATATAACTCTCATTTTGAACATGCATACATTTTGGAGGTTCTTTGATTTTTGTTTGTTGAAGCTTACACTTTCTGCCCTGTGTTTGGTCTCTGCTAATATGCTAATACATTAGGTTGTTAGAGGTATCAGAATTTCTACATGTTGCTTGGTTATACTCAAAAGTAAAGGGAGTTTAGGGAAGAGGTGCTGGTCAAATTGCATTCTGTTTCTGGGACTAACTGCACTACACATAACACAATGGTTGTATGACTGGTGCAAAAGCAAGAAAAGGAAAACTTGGACATGAGTTTGCAATACTATGGTATCTAATGCCCAACAGAAGGACTTCCAACCATCCACCGGTTTTAACTGCTCAGGCTGCAAAGAAATAACTTTTTAGACTTTATATACGATTGGGCCGCAGCAAAGAGGAGACAGCTGAACTTAACTAGAACAAATGAGAAGCTCATAAAAGAACCATAGAACTGGAGAATGCCACTTCAGGGTTTGTGGGGACACATACTGCCCTGATTGAGAGAAACAACAAGCAGGTGAATATACGACATTACATCGCGGTGTTTACACCGCGATACCTTTACAACGCAGGCATTACAGACTTGCGCTGGACTTGGGAATAGTATGATTTACTATTCCAACTCCAACCCACGTTACAGTAGGGAAGGTGATGTAATAGTAAATCATACTATTCCTTAGCTTAGAGCGCCATCCGGCGTAAGTCATTGTAATGACTTGCGTTGTAATACCCGCGTTGTAAATGTATTGCGGTGTAAACACCGAGATGTAACCGATGTTTCCCCAAGCAGGTAGTTCAAAAGAGCAATATGTTTGGATACTCTTTAAAGTCAGAAGTCAATCCAATCCAAGCTTCTGTATAGACCAATGGTTTCAGGAATTGCTCACTTAGCAAGTACAATGTAGCTGGACATACTGATCATCAGAGTACAAATCTGGAAGTCTATAATGTATATGCCAACTTTGTGTAGAAAAGATCTGAGCAGTACGTACTGCAGCCTAATTTGTATTCATGATCTGACATACATGTTATATGGCATTATGTAAGCTTGTATAGGTTCTCCATCATAACATATGATATGTTAAACAATTAAAAAGTGCCATAAATGAAGGGATCCTATTGTGTGATGGTATCAATGAACAGATCAGCCATGGATTGAGACACACATTACTCACCTACAACAACATCCACAGGTAATTGTGCAAGCAAGTTTCCAATGGGTGTGAGTTCTTCAGATTCATCAAGTGCTCCTTGGTCTCGCAGGTAGTGAATTGCAGTTTCCAGGCTAGACATGGGTGGCTGCTCAATGAAAGGGAATATTCGAGGATTGCCCAAGCCCATACTTTTCATCTGCAATCAATATATACAGAAAGCATTTAGGCAGTATGTATATGACTGATACCAACATGCATGTACAGTGGACAGGTTCCACATGACATTTCGCTGGATGTAAATAATTGCAGGTCAACAACTTTATTTTATTCTTTACTGCAGGTCTGGGGCCACAGGTACCAACCAAAGCATATTTGTGATAATTTGCAAAAGCCTTGTTCACAATGTGCAGTAGATATGAAAAGGTACAACATTATAACAAATGCTAGTACAGGGCTGCATTATAGGCAGTATAGAGACTATCAAATGGATTTTACCAACTCCTATTCTCATATATTTAGCACAAAGACTGCAAATAATAAAGGAAATAATCGCAAAATAGCACATAGAGCAAATCTTTAGTTAGTCAATCAGCCTAAGTCCAGTAGTCCTGAAAATTGGCATGGAGGGATTTTGGAGTTGACTATCGTTTTGTTGTTATGTGGGATGCCTAGTTCATGACCCGCAAGCCACCAGGGAACAGTGTCAGAACATCAAATACTGCTCCACCTGTGAAGGAGGTGGCGTGGTCCAGTAATGGAGGGTTTCAAGAGGGTGCCGCAGATACTTCTTTGATGATGGACAGTCTGCCCTACAATGCCATTGTACATGCCAGAAATGACTGAGGATGAAATCGTGGTCCGGTACAATGTGTCCTTTCATACCAGCACCACAGACACTAGCACTCTGGTGGTTGGGGTTACAAGAAAAAAAAAGGTCATCAGTGGCATGGGGTACATGGAACACTAGTGCAAGGAACTTGTAGGGAGGTCGACAAAAAGGTCCTACCTCTCAGCCATTTTGAAGGATTCTTGAAGTTGAATGAATAGTTAAGGGTACTCTCTGAAAAAATCATTGTATGCCACAAAAGATGGTGGGTTTCTTGCATCAGGGGTAAGGCCCTTTCCTGTCACTGAAGCATCTTATGAGTCGGCAGCTTGGTTACAATAAAGCTTTCTTGACCACTCATTTTTTCTGAACTACAATCTACCTATATCGCAGATACATAACCTTATCATACCACATGATTGATTCTATTTTGGGTACCTGTATTGCCCTGAACCCATACCTGCCTAGTAAGTCATGCAAGACTAGCAGATCCACATATTTCTGTAACTCATTAGCCTAGGAAGAATCCTAGAAACATGTCAGATCACTGCTGCTGGTTCCTGCTTGGTAGAAGAAAAACTGAACTGCCTAGAGAGGAACAAGCTGTGTGACCTGGATGCCAATCACAAGGCCCAGCTGACTCAGATCTGCATGGAAAAAACCTCTAGGAGTGAGTCTGCCTAGAATATCACAAGAACCTGCAGCTCAGCTCACCGTGATTTTACCCAGAAAACTAAGCCTTTTGTATGCATCACTTAAGTATGTTCCAGAAAAACCAATGGGCTGTGCATCCTAACGGGCCACCACTATCTTCTTCGACCTGCCCATGTATACCCATTCTACTCCTTCCTCTGGGAGTGACCACCTTCGGTCAGTGAGACTGATTGTGGTCTGAAGAATTTCTTAGAAGTTTCCCTTTAGTTTATGGGAACTTGTATTGCAAATTTCTGAGCTTGAAAGGCATTTTAGAGTTGTGCCTCCTTTTACGATAGATTACTGGTGAACGTTTCATTGGCCATGTCTGGTCAAGCCTATCTTGACACCACTATCCTACAAATATGGCCCCAGGTTTACTTAAGTTTAAAGATCTGGAGACACTCTACCTTAATCGACTGTACCCTTATTCCCATTAGGCTCCAACCAGTTCCGTGGGTGCCCCCACCCCTATGTTTGCAAGGTGTGTAGACCTTTGAATGCCAAACACGAGAACCAGCCCCAGTTCCCAGAAACCACAGGCATCCCGCAAACCCCTCTCTCCCCTGGAGGCAACTCCTTACCTGCTGGTGTTCAATAACATACCTCCTCTAAAGCGTTCTCAAAGTGGGAATTATTCTCATCCAAAAAAACTAATCTGTCCATCGCTTAATTGCAAACTGTAAAATCAACAAGAACATTTTTTACGTTTCATGCAGATACCAATATGGTAGGAAGGGGTGGCTGGGTGGTAAAGTTGAAAAAGCCAGCATTAGGTGACAATTTTTTTAACCAAATGTTATTGGGCTCTCTGTTTTAGGTACATTACAAGAAGGCACATCCTGCAGCAATTGATACATCGCTAAGAAAGTAGGTGAAGTAACAATCAAATACAACTTTACAAAACAATGGAATGCCTAGTAGCATGAGGTGAGTCATGAAAATGAAGACGTAAAGGTGCCAGGGTCTGGGTACACTCACCAACAGGTCATTCACCTCCCACCAAGGAACTCCACCTAGGGCTAAGGCTGTGTGATAGATTGCACTAAACAGGAGTGTCGTCTTTTAAGTTACTTTTCAATGAAAGTGTCAATTCATCCCACATGGAAATAATGGGATGTTTGCAGTCTGCAGGCCTCTTCACGGCATAGGGATGCGGCCTCTGTCTCTGCCCACTGAATCACTGTGTCATGCTACTGAATAATTCTGGGCATGGATGAAGCCTTCCACTTCATTGTGATTGTATGCCTAGCCAGGAGAAGGACCAAATCAAGGAGTCAGTCTCCCACCCCACCAGATTTCTGGTGTTTTTATATGCAACACGCTATTCAGTTTAATTCATGCTGACCAATAGTTTGTGAGGGAATTCTACAGACCTCAGTCCAGAAAGTCTGGGCCAGCTGACAATCCAAAACATATGAAGTATGTCGGAATTTGAGGTGTCCCATCAGGGGCAGTCTGATGTGACAGCACGTTAGAATTTATTAAGCCGAGCCTGGGGTCAGGTAAGCACTATGCAATATACAGTGTTGTCTGTGCCGATAGCATGCCTTATGGGAAACTGTGAGGATACGATACAAACATTGGCTGTCCCTTGAGCCTTTGCCTGAAGGGGCAGCCAATGTTTAGTTCCCACTTCTGGCGGAGTGTTGCTAAAAGGTCCACAGACCTGTCCGAGATAGCTGGACCAGCCAGGATATGAGTCTTCAGCCACACCCGAGGAAACAGTGCTTGAATTATTGGGTGCGAGGCTGGGTCGGTGTCAGTGATTCCTCAGACTCCACAACCAGTCCCCTAGGTTTTAAAAACTGTCCTGCCAAAAGGCCAGTTTGCTCTGACAGTGTACGAAAGCAAATCAGAACTCCATCACAGAAACAGTTACCTGTCCAACAGATCCCAGAGCCCCCTCATAGACCCGCAGCACAACGCACTGTGGCTCGTCAGAAACCACATATGCCCTTCAGGGAATCTCCGATACTAACGGTGTGACAGTTGAAGAGACCCGCAGGGCCCAGTGATAGCAACTATGGGCTGTACGCAGCAGTTTGTTTGGGGCCTTAGATGGGGCTGATTTAGGGATCACACAGCTCACGGGCAACGGGTAGAGCATCCAGTTCATCACCACCACACAATTTAGGCAATTTGCAGTCAGCCAGCTAGTGTGTGCCTTGGAGCACTGAAGCTGCACCGTCAAATAGTAATACTCAAATATCGGGGTCCCAAGTCTTCCCTGTTATGTGGGGAGCTGCAGTTCAACCAGGGCGAGTCTATACCACCCTTTGTTCTATATCAAGTCCCCCTATATGGTGTTCAGGGTACGAAATAAGCTGCGAGGAACTGGGATCATCACGTTAGTTGAGTAATATAGGAGACTCATTAACATTACCATTTTAGCAAGGGCAACACAGCCCTGTACTTGATGTATATTAATACATCATTGCATAGAGAAAGTCAGTGTGTAACTCTCTATTGTTCGGGATGCCCCAGTCTTTCCCCGACTGGCGGTAATGATTTGCCAAAGGGTCAATCGCCAGCGCAAATAGCACTGGTGAAAGTGGGCACCTCTGGCATGTGCACCGGCTGATGCAGAATAGGACGGAAATAAATTAGCCAATCTTAACCCTGGCAGATGGTTCCGAATAGAGTAGTCTAATCAATGTCAGCATCTTGTCGCCCAGCCTCACCCTGCGTAACACGGCAGACATTTAATTCCAATCAAGCATATTGAAGGCTTTTTCTAAATCTTGCACTAAACAGAGTAGGGTCAGTGAAGAGGGGTCTTCTCAGGCACATACCAGGTATAAAGCCGTTTTGGTAGTCATGGGCTAGGTCAGGCATGACCATCAGTAATCTCGCTGCTAAGATCTTACTCATAATCTCATTTTATAATCGCTACCCAGCAAGGCCAAAGTCCTGTAAGAAGTGACCTCAAGTGGGTCACACCCCGGCTTCGGGAGAGAGACCAAGAGAGCTTTGCGCATAGATTGTGGCAGTACTCGGAGGTGAATGCGGGGTTTTCCAATTCCGCCACCTACGGGAACAACATGTCTGCATAAATCCTATAAAATTTGATTGCCAGACCATCCATTGCAGGGGTTTTGCATGTTTGGAGAGTCACATATGGCACAATGGATCTCCAGTTCTGTAATTGGAAATTCTAACGATTCTCTAAGATCAGGAGGCAACACTGGCATGGTTATCACATGTAAAAAGTCAGTGCTGTTAAATTGCGGTGGAGAGCTATCAGGCCAATACATTGACATATAATGGGCGTATAAGCTGCATGGGTGGCTTGCTGAGAGTAAACTAAACTATCCGGGGGAAGGTGGACAGCAGCAGTGGGATCAGCAGTATAGTCCAGCTGAATCAGCCATACCGGTAATCTCCCAGACTTGTCCCCTCTGCATGTACACCGGCATGGTATGCCTTGTAATCGATGCAGTGCAAGGTCTAAATCAGTTGTGCATGACAGTCCCTTGTGTCTAATGACTCTTCTCTGGCAAATTCATCAACAACTGCATCCTTCTCCAAGCACATAAGGAGCCTTCAAGCTGACTTAGCTCACAGACAATCGTGCTGAATTCCCCAATGATTGTGTGTATACAATAACTCTGTATCACTATTTTATGCGCATCTCATTCCATGAAGCGGTGGAAGCAGTGTTACTATTTTCAGCAAAGTAATGGGTTATGGTTTCCTGAATAGTCTTGCAGAACGCTTGGTCCTCCAAGGCGGAAAGTTGTAAACTCCAAGCTGCGATCGGTGAGAGATCCCCCCCACCCCAGATGAGTTGCAGGAACAGGGGTTAATGATCATATGTGGTCCTGCCATGGTATTCTGCACGGGACACTAATAGCTGTGTGGCTCAGTGACATATGAAACACACAAAAGGTGATGAGAGGAATGCTGGCAATTGGTCTAACCACTGGCAATCGCTTGGAGTAGCATTCGAACCCATCGGTCTGTTGCTCACTGTGTCACCTCAGTTGGGTAGATACTGCTTTAGTTGGATCCAAACTGAGATGGCATGGTGCCCAAAACAACAATGGTAGGGATGTGGCCACATGTAGTTTGAGTTTTTTGCATCAGAATAATTAAAAGATTCACAATCATTGAAGATTTTGTTTAAAATAAAAGTTGATTAAAATAATTTCGTAAAAATAAGTAGTTATAAAAAAATGTAGGGAAAGGGATAAAAGTAGGTCCTAATGACCTCTGTGTCTAATATCACTGTACGACTGGAACCTGAAGAGAAATTGAAGCAGTTGACAGTTCAACATAGTGTTCTCTGGGGTTAAACAAGCAATGATTGCTTGTCTGCAGATATGTATTCATTGGTCTTTTAAGAATGTTTCCAAGAGCTTGCATCTTGCCTGCTTTAGTCTTGGGTAAATAGAAACTAGGTGGAAAAACCCTAGCCTGAGGGCGAGGGATTTCGGTTCATAAAGACAGTATAGGGGGCTCCAAAGTGGGGTGCAGTTTCAAGGTTTTATAGGTGTTGATCAGCATCCAGGCGTGTGATATTTTTGCCAGTGCCGACTTGTCCGTATGGAGAGATTTCGTCCTCACTGATTAATTCAATATATTTTTTAAGTCCATATAAGTTATGTGTATCGCAACTTGTTTTATGATTAATTTCGTTGTATCATATTTTTACACCTGTATGCACTTGCCCTAAAATATTTTATAAAATGTTTGTGATTAGAATTGTGATCATTGCTGTGTTCCTATGGTTATTTTAACCGACTAAAACCAAAAAAATGATTTATTCATTAAGGTTGTATTTACATCAAGGCGAACTGCCAGTAGTTATTACTTCTTTTACCTTTCTATGCTAGTTGAAACTTTTAATCATATGATACCTAGGTCACACACCTTCCAACGCCGGTTTGAATACTGTAAAATGCTGCACTCTGATTAGCTAGCACTTAAGTAAATCACAAATATGTGAACAAATGAAACAGCCAAGTGATGTGGTGACTCGGTAGCTATACGTTCAATTCCTAATAATAATAATTTAAGGTGTCATTAGAGGTTATCAGTCTATTTACTTCTGTACCCTTAACCACAAAGGGATATCTCACACATTTTGTGACATTTATAGTTACATCAAATGGGAAAGGTGCTGGCTTTAACATACACATTGGAATAATGTACAATTAACTATTAACCCCCAAACGCCCAGCCTTTAATTTCAATGCATGGAATATCAAATACAGTAATTACTTGGGATGTTTTAAAAGCAGGTTTGCATGCAAATAAACTAAACAGGTTTTGTAAACTGCATTGGACTTCTCAGCCTAAGTTCTAGCACAATATATTTATATGTGTTGAAAATAGCAAATCCTCTGCGGATAGACCAACCTTAATTGCAGTGAATTCATGATATTTAGTTGCAAAGCTACAGACAGATCCTCAAGACATCTAACCTGTCAAGATAACTGCAGAATCAGGAGAGAAGCGCTGTATAACCAATGTCTACATAAGAATGAAAAGACACCTAAGTACCGATAACCTGTTGCCTATCTAGATCTTACTTGATCGAATTCAAATTTTGGGACTCAAGAGCCCTCATTTTGTTTTTATGGGACGTTAATATCGCATATGAAAGAAGCCCATTCAGAAATGAGGAATATAATCACTCAAATGCAGCTAAAGATATATCTGCAAAAAAAATCAGATGGCTGAAGAACTCAATGTTTTTATAACTAATAACTTTCAAACTGTGAATATGAGCATACGAAAATATACACCGGCACTCTGTATATTTAGGGCCCTTAAAAGATAAAGCTGCACTGAAAGCCCCAGGGAACACTTAATAATGATCTCTGATTCACTATGTGGATATCTAGGTATGCTTGAAAAGAGCGACCATAAATGCCTTGCCCCAAGCTTTGCAGCGGATGTCTTGTTCTTCGACTGCACTTCAAGGTAATATGTAGAGTGCACTTAGGTATGAGGATGGTCTGGTGGATGGCCCTAAATCTGGACATGCTTAGTCCCATGTTAACAGCGGGCAGCCAGCCCTGCTGGACCCAAGTAGAATCTGCAAGACAAAAAGATTAATGGAAGTGGCTACCTGATATTTCTCTAAATCTATAATCTAGAAATGGCAAAAAGTGACAACCGTAAGAGAAAAGAAAATGATAGAGTCAGACAGAGTGTAAAGAAGCTACAGTTACTCTCAAAGATGATCAGATGTATAAACCATTCAGGTCTGCCAAGGGCAAGGAACGGTTCTAAACAGCGAATTAAAATATGAAAGAATAGCTGCCTAGGGCCATTTAGAACAGAAAGAATTATAAAATGAAGGAAAGGAATATACTGGGAATTTAAAGTATAGCTCGTTTGAGCTACAAAGTAATAGAGGCTACACAGAGCCTTGGATTACAGGCTCAACTTTGGCAATGCTGACCTAGATTCAGTCACTCTTCTTCGGACAAACTGTATATTTATTGCAAGGAGCCCCCCCATCCACCCCGACTTTTGTACAACAGGAATTAAAATGTTAGGTGGTTAGCCCAGATTATATTCCAACTATTTCAAGTTTAGAACACGTTCTCTGGGTACCTCTTATCCAGCGAGTGACGAATGTGGTTTTGCCTATGGATCGTTAACATCATTTTGGCATAAGGCCACAGTATGGCTACTCAGTGTTTTATTATGGTCTTACATTTAGATTAATGTTTAATAAATTGCTTTGAGAAAAGAAAACCATCTCATGTTTCGTTTTAAAGAGACTGGCGAAGAAGGTTCCTTTACTGACATGATAAAAGTGAAAGGTGTGTAATGTTTCGACTGAGAAAATCTGTTTTGGGCTTAAATAGAAAAAAAATCTCAAAGACGTAAAAAAGACTTGTAGCTACGTGCTGGTGAGCCCAGTCCTCAAGATAAGATTGCCATTCTTAAAATGGCTAAAAAATGCCACAAAGGATGAGACATGAACTTTAATGGTGGGAGTGTGTGCAAAAAAGAATACAAATGCTGATAATAAGCACCTTACGAATTTACAATACTGCAATGACACAAAACACGCACAATTACCTGCAGCACTAATGCATCCAAAGCAACTCTCTGGATTTCTGGCACTGGGTATGCAGCGAAAGCATCATAATCAGACTCTGCATACAAACGATAACAGACGCCAGGACCAGTCCTCCCTGCACGTCCTTTCCGCTGTTCGGCGCTTGCTCGGCTAATCCAGAACTCCTGCAAACGCTGCATCTTTGCTTTGGCATCAAAACTCATCTCCTTTACTTTTCCTACAAAGAGAAGTGATCGGTTTCACTTATGTTGTAGAGAGGAAATGATCATTTTTTTCATCCATGTTATGTACAGTGCAGGATGTCTGTGAAGTCCAACCTCATTCCCTAATAGAAAAAGACTGCAGTCATTTTAGTAAGAAATATTCCAGGAAGAGGCTAACCAAAAAGCCACCTGCATTCTTGATTCAATCAATTGGCCAATGTATGCAGTGGTCTACTGCAGAATCTTATACTGGCGGACTGCTAGAGTTAAGGCACACTTATAATGAATTTGCTAATCGATGAGCACTCTAAATAAATCAACTTACAAATTCACACATTCTTTAAGAGTCAATAGGACATTCCTAGCTAAGGATCCTTCATGCACGAGATTTGTCTACATAATACTGGCTTGCTCTCCCTGTGAAGTGGTTGATGATGGCTATTGTTGACATGCTGGGCTCCTTTGTATCGTTACACAGAACGAAACTCAAAGAGTCCTCAGAAGGCTATACCGCCACACTCCTTTCTACCCGCTCAAATCCCTGACTTTGAACTTGGTTTCCCTCCAATTTGTAGTTCTGTAGGAGCTGATTGGTACATACTATTTTTTATGTGACTTTCCCTCAACTCCACCAACTTATTAGTAGGGTTATATACTTTCATACATACATACATACATAGATATCACCTTATGTGACATTTTTTTACCAACGACAAAGGGGAAGATGTTCTCACTACAGCTGTACTTTCTTTAGAAAAACAGTAACTTTATCACTGTCAGTGGGAAAACGTTCACCCACAAAAATATTTTTGGCTGAAAACAACATAATGCTCACATTCGGGAACACTAATTTTACTCTTCTTTAGTGATGTCAATGACTGAAATCATAATATAATTCAACAATTGTCCCATGTGAATTATTTACCATGCATGATACCTCTCACGCTTTTGAGGTACAGGCCGCAATTGAACCATTCAATTCTTACTGGATAATGTCAAAAAATAATACTAATAACTACAAGGACGCCTTTCTCTTTGTTTCTACAAATCCTCCATTTCAATTCAATTCAATTCAATTCATTATCTTTATTTCGACTTAAGAAGTCATACAAGAAATAACAAAATATTACAAAAAAAGTCTTTCCACAATATAAAAATATACAGTCATAAATAAAATGTCATTACAAGCACTTCATTTGTAGATTAAATCAGCAGAAATGCAATCTACTATTGTTAAGCTTCAAGCCCCTTTACTTAACATTAATAAAACAAAACTCATTTTGCCACAAGGCATCTTCTGGTATTCCACATAGCAGCTAAAAATTTACTAACAGCGAAAACAGTTAGTGGGTGTAGGTCAGTTTTTAATATTCGGTATGAAAGTAAACAATGCCTAATCCCCCAGTTTCTGCATAGGGGAATAATCCACTTTTTCCTGTGCTTAGAGTAAGAGGGACAAAAAAACATGACATGGATGTCATTCTCCAGCTCGTCAGAACAGACTGGACAGTTTTTGCTAGTAGATGGATACCATCTACTGGTAAGGGCTCTTATTGGTAAGGAATTGTATCTCCATTGGAGAAAAAGTTTCCTTAAACCATTATGACTAATATTATCCAATACAGTCTCCATCTTATAATAGTCTTTCAATATTATAAAAGTACTGGACAATGTCCCCAATTGTTCATTCAGTAAACAGCTAGACAAATTATGCTCATAATACCGGCTGACCAGATCTTTACGCGATAGATTTCTGCTGGCCTCTTCCGGATTAGTCCACATCAAAGGGCAACCCAACCTCTCTAATTCCTGCTTAATGTATTTTAACCATGGGAGTTCCCGTATAAGTGGGATTTGTAATAGTTCCTTAAGCTCTTGCCTATAGCTACAGAGTTCGGGGGTTACCCATAAACGCCTCCAGAAAGTTAGTGGCTTCAAACCCAATTCCTCCTTCAATGGTCTTATTCCCAGGTCAAGCCTGAGAGGAAGAATGGGTGAACTAGTAGGCAAAGAAACTAACTGCCTAAGGAACTTATTTTCGGTGACAGTAATTGCAGGGGCACACTTATGTCCCCACAATTCGCCACCATAAATTATAGCCCCACAAGCCTGCATTTGATAAATTTCGAGAGGGGGCCCAATAGGTTTTATTGTCGACTTATTCCACAATTTAATAATCCCCCCGGCCTTTTGTGCTAACTTCAGTTGAGATTTAGTCTGGTGTTGAGCCCAAGTCATATTCTCATTGAGAGTCAAGCCTAAATACTCAAACGTTTGTACTCTTTCTAGGCTCACACCATCTATAACCGGATTTGAGCGGGTTATCTTAGGAGGATTAAAAATCATGAATTTCGTCTTAGCCGTATTTATTTCCAGCCCCCTATCAGAGCAGAACGCGACAAAACCCTCTACAACTCGCTGGATACCCATAGGAGTTTTAGCTAGTAAGAGGGTGTCGTCAGCGAACATAATTGCCGATATCCTTATACCACCAAGCTTTGGTGCATCTCTGTTGGGGACCGCATTCAAGTGGGAGATAACTCCGTTTACATAGAGGCAGAACAGGGTTGGCGCCAAAACACAACCCTGCCTAACCCCCTTGTCAACGGGAAAACTAGATGACAAATTGCCTTCTCTCCCACACCTGACCTTTGCGAAGTTTTGAGTATGGAGTCTTATAATAATATCCAGTAGAGGGGCAGGTATTCCTAAGTCCCGTAGGACGTTCCATAGTTTCCTACGTGGGACCAAGTCAAAGGCCGCACGCAGGTCTACGAAGACAGTATAGGGAGAACCACCGTCGACCTTCGCCGTCTTCCAAAAAAGCATAGCCAATCTAAAAATCTGGTCGATGGTGGATACACTCTTTCTAAAACCTGCCTGGTACTGACTCAGAATTTCTGAGTCCTCCATCCAATCCAGGAGGCGGTCAAGAATCAGCCTTGCAAAAAGTTTCTGATCTACGTCTATTAGGCTGATTTGTCTATAATTGGCTGGAAGCAGGGGCGACCCCTTCTTAAAGATAGGGACTACCTCCGCTCCCAGCCAAGTGTCAGGGACCGCCATACCACCAGAGATAGCATTAAACATTGTCAACAGGTAGGGTGCCCAAACCCTGGGTTCATATTTGTAAAGATCTCCCGGAACCTTATTCAGTCCCGGTGCTTTGCCCACGGGGAGTCTAGATATCACAAGGTGAACCTCACTCAGGGTAAAGGTAATCGCTTCTAAGCGGTCCACACAACTCACCAACCTATCACCTGAAGGGACATCCAGGCAGGGGTCATCCCCCTTGTACTGGGTACTAAAATAATCTTCCCAGACCTCTGGAGCTATATTCGGGTTTACTGCGGAGTCTGGATCAGGTGAGCCTGTAGCCACAATCTGCCAAAATTTACGTCCATCCTTGACAGATAAAGCTGTAATTAGCCTGGCCCAATTTTCATTCCCCCACTCGAGCTTTGCATAGTGTATTAGTTGGCGATATACTTGCCTCCTCTGCTGGATAATTTCCCTGCTTTCACTGTTCTTTACTGCATCAAGGAGTTCGCTCTTCGCTAGTCTACATGTCCTGTTATACCAGGATGGCTTCCTTTGTGTCTTATTCCCACCAGAACTTGGGGGATTTAAAGTATCTGAGACTCTTGAGAATAGTAATTTATTAAGATCTCCCAGTCTTTCAAAAAAGTCAGACACAGGCTGGTGTTCAATAAGGGCAGCCACATCCTCCAGTACTGGAATAACCCTAGCGTAGAGATCAGATAATTCCTCGGGGTTATCAACCAACTTATCCCATCTTACCCTACGTCTATTACTAGAGAGGGTAGCCCTACCAGATGCACCAGAGAGCGATCCTAATCTACTCTTGGGTGCATCTGGGAGTAAAAAATCCAATATCAACGGGTTATGGTCACTCTCACCCCTAGAAACCACCCTAAAATCTGAAACTCTATTCCAGTCCTTGCACTGAACAAAAATGTCATCAAGTCGTGCCTCTCTCTGCGCCTTATTAAATGTAGGCATAGAGGGGTTCTCAGATTTTGTACGACCGTTACAAGCCCTCATTGAGTGGGCAAGGGTCAAAGATGTAATTTGAACGGCCAGAGGAGTCCACGTCCCTGGCGCCGGCCCTACAACAGGTAGGATTTTCCAAAGATCGTCCTCCTCCTGATTTATACCATCCAACAACCCTTCGAGAGGTTCGAAATGGGAGTTAAAATCACCTCCCACCACGAACATGATACCCACCGGGATTCTAGACAGGACAGTGGAGAGCTCTTCAATTGCCCTCGACTCAGCGGAGAGACTCACAGGTCTAGAATAGACATTAACCATGGCGAGTCTAAGACCATTCCGCCACTCCAGAAACACACACTGAATATCATCAGTCTCAGTGTCCAGAACAGTGGGTCTGCAGCCCAAATGGGTTGCCACCCAAATTGTTAGGCCCCCTGATGGCCGACCCTTTCCGCCCCACCTAGCAGGGACTGAAAAGGAAGCGTATCCCAGGCGAGTTAGCTCTACTCTAGCCCATGTTTCCTGGAAGAAACAAATATTGTGGAGATCTATAAAAGATCCCCATTCAGGGCAGGCCAACTTGTTACCAAGGCCTGCTATGTTCCAGGAAAGAATTTTTAATACAGATGGACCTAAGGTGGTTTCATGAAGTTGCACGAGAGAAGCCTCATTTCTTGGGTTCGCCAGTCGGAAAGACAATTGACCTCGTGGTGAATGCCCACTAGAAGGGGCGACTACCATTGACCCTGACTGCGCTAAAAGACAGCTCCCACCTTCCGTTGTCTTAGTGCTTTCCACCCCAGGAAGTCAATCAACCTGTCATGATTACTGCATGAGTAATTAACTAAATTAGGAATTTCACGCTGTGTATAGCGGAGTCTTCTACCCAGAAATCTAGGTCCCACCCTTGTCCATTCCTCAGCAGTGCCTGAATGGGTGCGGGTATTAGATGGAGGATAAAAAAAGGACAATGGGAGAGGTTGGATGGATGTACCTTCCTTACTACCCACCCAATTACAAATATTAGAAACAATTCGACGATTTCTAAAATTGACCAAAATACAATCACCCCTCAGTTTCTTCTCGGTATATCCCAACCAGGTGACCCTCCTAACCATCAACAGTTCACCACTCATAGATGGAGGGAGAGGTCTATGAATGTTCAGCCAACTGCTAACCTTATTTTTTAGGGAATCATAAGTTTCTGATACAGAATTAGTGAGCTCAGGCACACCAGTTAGGACAATTACATAAGGTGCAGCCTCTGGGGGAAGATTTACTACATTTTTCCCGCTTAGACTGGGTAGGTCCTGTGTATTACGACCAGAAGTCTCAATCGGGGTCTTCCCTAGATTGTGCACATTTGAATTATCTGCCAGGCTAGGATTCGTTAGGCTGGGATAGAGCTGCCCGTGAGAGGGCTGCCCGTGAGAGGGAAGTAGAGTTACAGTAGGAGGAGGTGGGGGATTAAGTGAAGTTAGGGATGTACCGGGTAAGATAGATTGTGTTCCTACCGAGGGTTTTGTCGGGCCAATGAAATTTAGGAAGGGGGGATCAGTAGTATTTATCAACACCGTATTTTGAGCGTTGTCCTTAATTTTCAAACAATTCTCAATGTCCCCAGTGACCAATTCTATTTTCTTTAAACTAGCATCAATAGAATCGAATCTCGCCATCAAAGGGACCAAAAAGTCCTTTAAAACATTATTGATGACATTTGTAAGGTGCTCTCCCCCTCCTCCAAACCCCGCTTCAGAAACACCTGAAAGAGGCTGTGGTGACGACGATATTTGTACATGATCAGGTAAAACTAGGGTGGCATTAGGGTTTAAGATTGACAAAGTATCCACTGGAAGAGTCCTAATCGGTGGGTTAAGACGGGGGCAGTCTATTTTCACCCTTTTGCCGCCCTTCAGCTTCCTCACGCCCTTCCTTTTTGGAATAGCACCCTCCCGAGTCCCACATGCAGAAGGTATCTTTAAGTCACTCCCGCCTTCAACAGTCGGTACAACTTCAGAAGTGGATGGAATAAAACTCTCTGGAATGGGCTGGAGCGAATCTCTGCGAGAAGATGAACTAGTCCTAAGTTCTTGCAGGACAGAGTCTATTGTTTGGACAATACTGTCCATAAGGGCAGTATGAGAATTATCCAGATTCTCCAAGGTTCTCACAGTTGACATTAGACCGAGAGACGATCTTCTAGTACTTACAATCCCATCCGACAGTCGACTTTCGAGAAGGTCCAATTCGTTATTCACCACAGAGTGTGCCCTAATAAGAAAATTATCAAGGGTACCTGCAACCATGGGGACTGCTGGCATGGCTTTACTTCTCGTCTCCCTTGCTGACATAGCTTCGCTGGTCTCTTAGCGGTAAAAGTGCGGAATAAAAAGGGGGGGGCCCGGTCCGGTCTTGACCGTGCTTGAACGGGCTTAAACGGGCCCGCCCTTTGCCCGGTCTGCGCCCCGCTCGCGTCCCGCTAATGAGTAAGTGGGCGTACCTTAAGCAACACACAGGGGGAGGAGTCGGGAAGAGTCCCCCAGCTGCAGGCAATGTCCAAAGCGCAAGGCCCGCTGGTCCTCGCAGTCCCGACAGCAGTTGATTGATACACTTGCCCCTCTGTGTCACCAGGTCTGGACCTCCGAGCCGATTAACCAATGTCAGGCGGTGAAAGGGAAATGTCCGAAGCCTTCGAGCGGCTCCCGCGAAGCGGGGGCCGCGAGGCGTTATCTACCTTACGGGGGAGGGGTCGGGAAGAGTCCCCCAGCTGCAGGCAATGTCCAAAGCGCAAGGCCCGCTGGTCCTCGCAGTCCCGACAGCAGTTGATTGATACACTTGCCCCTTTGTGTCACCCGGTCTGGACCTCCGAGCCGATTAACCAATGTCAGGCGGTGAAAGGGAAATGTCCGAAGCCTTCGAGCGGCTCCCGCGAAGCGGGGGCCGCGAGGCGTTATCTACCTTACGGGGGAGGGGTCGGGAAGAGTCCCCCAGCTGCAGGCAATGTCCAAAGCGCAAGGCCCGCTGGTCCTCGCAGTCCCGACAGCAGTTGATTGATACACTTGCCCCTCTGTGTCACCCGGTCTGGACCTCCGAGCCGATTAACCAATGTCAGGCGGTGAAAGGGAAATGTCCGAAGCCTTCTAGCGGCTCCCGCGAAGCGGGGGCCGCGAGGCGTTTTCTACCTTACGGGGGAGGGGGAGGGAAGAGTCCCCCAGCTGCAGGCAATGTCCAAAGCGCAAGGCCCGCTGGTCCTCGCAGTCCCGACAGCAGTTGATTGATACACTTGCCCCTTTGTGTCACCCGGTCTGGACCTCCGAGCCGATTAACCAATGTCAGGCGGTGAAAGGGAAATGTCCGAAGCCTTCGAGCGGCTCCCGCGAAGCGGGGGCCGCGAGGCGTTATCTACCTTACGGGGGAGGGGTCGGGAAGAGTCCCCCAGCTGCAGGCAATGTCCAAAGCGCAAGGCCCGCTGGTCCTCGCAGTCCCGACAGCAGTTGATTGATACACTTGCCCCTCTGTGTCACCCGGTCTGGACCTCCGAGCCGATTAACCAATGTCAGGCGGTGAAAGGGAAATGTCCGAAGCCTTCGAGCGGCTCCTGCGAAGCGGGGGCCGTGAGGCGTTATCTACCTTACGGGGGAGGGGTCGGGAAGAGTCCCCCAGCTGCAGGCAATGTCCAAAGCGCAAGGCCCGCTGGTCCTCGCAGTCCCGACAGCAGTTGATTGATACACTTGCCCCTCTGTGTCACCCGGTCTGGACCTCCGAGCCGATTAACCAATGTCAGGTGGTGAAAGGGAAATGTCCGAAGCCTTCGAGCGGCACCCATTTGCTTTGTAGGAACAAGGTGCAATATATACAGTGTAATGATAGTGCAGACGGTGCAGTGCTCAAACAGTGATCATATATACAAAACCATACAAGTCACTGTACAAATCCCAAGGTTGACCAATGATATAGAACAATTATGATCAGAGATAGTATCTGTGTGTATACAATATCTCCTAGCACCAAAATGCTAAACAACCAAGGGAGAGGGTGTCGAACTTTTGATCCATATCAACTTGCCAGGTCTCTTCAAGACCTTGTCATCTAAAGCATCACACTCTGTGTGAGCCTAAGGGCACTCAAAGAAGTCACCACCTGAATGTTCAAACTTCTCACAAATAAATATTATGATGCCTCCAGGGGGCCGTCACCATACATCCACGTGTCCCACTCACTCGACTGAGTCAACCTGCACACAATTAATAGAGTTTCGCAGCACATATCTTCTCTATGCTGCCGCAATCACTTGACTTGGTTATCCTTGTCCTAGTGGGCAGATAGGGTTGTCCTTTTATTGTTTAAGACAATGATAGAAGCCATGCAGATCCAGCACATATAATGGATGTAAAATTAACCAACTGCGTTGAAACGTATTTTTATTGAATGGCTTAAAATTCACAATTTTTTGGCATAACTCACCCATTTTAAATAGCTCATCCAACAAACTTTGATGTTCTTTAACAACTGTTAATTTTAATTGATTTGCAGAGCCCGTAGGCTGTTTTCTACCACCTGCGTCAATAAAGGGTAAAAGAGTGATGCTGACAAAGGCAGGTTTCATGCTGTCTCTTTAAACGGGAAATTATTGCATCTGGATTTTCTGCCTAATTTTCAAGTGATAAAATCACATTTGGTATCTAGTCGTGCCTTGGCCAATGTGCCATACTGAACGATTTCCAGATCGTCCATGTTAATAATGTAGGTAAATGTAAGATGAGCATGCTTAACCTGCAAAAAAGAGCCGCTCTTAAGAGTTATCCCAATTAAATCAATTGCAGATCGTAATTTGCTATTCTGCACATCTCTGTACAATCCAGTTTTCCTCTGCCTCTTCCATCACATTTGATGTATTTTATAAACCTTTGAATGCTGGTCCTAATTCATACATTACTACGCTTTTAGGCGAGAAATGTTTCCAATGGAATAACAACATATTAGCAGGAAATTTCAACATGTGAATAACCCATTAAATTCTTATGTGACTGAATTCTTACAGTCTCTAGAGACCTATGGACTCCCAGTGGGTACAAGAGCCCACACACGGAGAAGGACATATTTTAGCTCTTATTTTGTCACCCTTTCCTGGGCAGAAAGTGACTAGTGTCTACTACCTCGAATAGTCAGATTGTTATAATATGCAATTCACTTTGACAATGGTCAGAACCCTCATACCAAAGAACACATTACTCATCCACCCACAGATGGCCTGATGAAGCCACTGAACGACTCCATCAATTAGGAGATGAACTTAGCTAAGGTCATAACCCAGAGATAATGGATGAACTTACTCCCTAATGAAAAGGGATAAGCGAGTCCCTAAATTCCATACTTTATGATCAAACTGGCCTCTAAAAGAAGGTAAAATAAAAACTAGACAAGCTGAACAGCAATTGAGAAATTCATACCCCAACCAAGCTAACACTACTTCGACAGTAAAAGACCAGCAGTATTAATGTGCCATTAGACAAGGCAAAGCTAATTTATTTGTAGTGAATCAAATCATCAACGTCTTTGAGAAAAACACTCAAAGTGATTGCAGTGGTTACTAAACTCAACTGCCTTGATCACATGATGACTAGATATCAGGAGTTTTGCAGAAGGCTGTTTCTTCATTACAAAGGTTTAATCTATATATGTTAACTTCAAGGTAAACTTAACTCCTTCCAAACTTGTTAATAATTCAGATCTGAGAATGGGGAAAGGCGCGTTTGAGGGTCTGCATTTTAGCTTATTATGCCAGTAAATACCTTGAACTTTTGTACCAAACCCAAAGCTAGGTCTAAGGACCTTTGTCTGATGGATTCAGTTAGAAAACCTGGCCTTTGTAACTCTACTACTATATTGTATATTTCATCTTTATCATCGGGATTTTTCCTGAACAATGGAAAATGTGAATCATATCCTCCCTATTCAGGAAAGCTAATCTTGATGACCCAAAGAATTATTAACATATCACCCGCTTTCTGGTCTTAACTAAAATACTTACATCAAATTTAGAAAAGCTCCAACCTTCAGATAAGAAATTGGAACTTTGAATTTTTTATATTTGTTTGTGAATTAAATGAATTATTTCACCATTTGTGGATTTGTTTGATGTATACTAGTTTCTGTATTGTTTTGCAGTTCAAATCATTGAAAATACTTAGGCCACTGTTCCCGGCTTCTAGTAATGATTCACTGTTAGTCCCGGGATCCAGTAGCCATTAAGTGGGGTCCACAGAAACCAAAAGGTTAAGAACCACTGGGCTAGGCAACAGGAACTCTAGGGTACAACTAAACCCTAAGTGGAGCTATGCAGATACTGGTAACAAATGGGCACTTGGGAGCTTCGGGGTTAGGAACAGGGTGTCAACCACAGGCATTGTACATGGACTGAGGTCCACTGGCCAGGTGCAGTGGACCCCAGAATAGCATGGTCAGGCTTGGGC
The DNA here is from genome assembly GCF_964204655.1 of Triturus cristatus. Lineage (NCBI taxonomy): Eukaryota > Metazoa > Chordata > Amphibia > Caudata > Salamandridae > Triturus > Triturus cristatus. The sequence continues at coordinate 589,484,678 of NC_140592.1, read as the reverse complement.
ACCAATGCGTCCGTGTCATGGAGCAAGCTAGTACTTATGTCAGGACCTCCATGGGGGATCTACCCATGGTGGCCAGAGCCACGGGTTTAGCTGGTCTCATACTGCTTTCAGTTAAAGAGAGAACATTAAAGAAATAATTTATTGGCATATTCTCACTGCTGGACATCCAGCAGGCAAGATTGGACCGGCTAAATAAGGAAAAAAGGAAGAGGATAGGTACGAAAGGTGAAAGGTCAGGAAAGAAAAGAACAGAGAATTAACTGAATGCTTTCAGATTGATGATATGAGTAATAGTGGAGATGTTCCAGCAAAGCACAACAGCACTATGGCTATATAAACAGAAGATTCACGAAGCGCAGAGAATGCTTCAGGGCAACGCATTGCTAAGGTACAATAAGGGCTTTAGGCTCAAGGTACAAACTTGGCCTAGCACTGAATGAGATCACAAGGACCTGGCAGGGTACACACATGAAGGGTTTAAAGAAAACTGGGCATCAACTGTTGTGCTGGAAGATGGCCACAACAATGAATGGGTGTCACAAAGAACATTATGCTATTGGAACTTTTCCCGATAGTGGTCACCTTCCGTATATGAAAGAGCAAGCTAGAGAATTTAATAATTGCACTGCAGACAGCCAGCCATGTGGTTGTGCAGTTAGTGAACGACGGTGTGGCTAGTTGCCTTTGGTTCCTTAACTTTCTGCAATATTTGCTCAGGAGTCTACTAAGGGCAAATGTAGAAATCAGGGTGAGGCACATTTCAGACTGAGTTAACACTTTCTCGACTGCAGCGAGACAAATTCAGTCAGTTGCCTCACAGGCGGACGAAGAGATGACAGCTTTCCCACGGGTTCTGTGGGACATAGTAGACTTGACCTGGTATTACTGGATGACAATGTATTGTTTCCCAAGACAGCAGTCAAGCACTGTATGTTCCTAACAGTGTTACGCCAAATCACAAGATTGTAAGCGCTGGGGGCGACCAAACAACAGTAGCAGTAGAAAGATTCATGTCCTGGACTTACCACAATCGGAGGAGTAATGTCTGGGTGCTGTCACACATGTCAGCAGAGGCATTTTTTCACCAAGTTGGAAACTGACGTAGACCCGACACAGAACCACAATCACAGAGCACCCGTGAAGAGTTGAGGATCACATGCAAGCGGCGCCCAAAGATGATAATGCTGCCTTTAATCTTTCAAGATTAATGGGCATCCTAAGGGAAGTACATTCAGTATGCGTCGACACCTTTGAACGCACACTGTTCAAGTCTGTATTTGCAGTAGTTTTCATTGGAGCATTCATTGTTACTAAGCTTGTGGCATCACCATGGGGATTTGGCAAAACAATACCAACATGTTGTGGTGTAGCAACCTGGTCATGAGATAGGTGCAGATTGTTCTGATGGTGGCCAAAATCCTGGAATCAGGGGCCATGCTAGACATGCTGGTGATTCGGGCTCTACTGTGCAATGCTGCATGGGGGAGAGCAACTGCGCGCCTCCAAGTGGATTATAAGGTGCTTGAGATCCGAACTCCGGGTCCCAGCAGGGAGGAGACAGAGAATAGGGCGAGTGCTGCTGCACTCCTTCCAATTGTGGTGAGCCTGCCCGTTCACATTCGTATGTCAAAGGAGAGCAGGCAGCCATCACCAACGTAAGCACCATGCCCGCAGAAGCAAACAGGCAGAAAAGAGAGCTGCTGGCTCCTGCGGCATCCGCGAAGAGGCTGCCTTCCTGGGAGTCAGTCGAGGCAGCCAGGGGTGGGCTCCCTGGGTTGCACCCAACAAAGAAAGGCATTTAGGGTGCCCGGTTGGGACCGCCCCCCCCCCAAGGGAAAAAAAGAAAGTAACTAAAAGGATGCTGCACAGCAGATCAAAACAAGTGGCTTGAGCAGCTCATTACTCTGCACCCCTACCAGCAAGAAACGCCCCACAATGCCCTATGGGTTTTTTGCTCCACCTGATGTTCTGGAACTGTGATGGTCCCCAGGATGGCACAGCCACCACTAATAAGTAACAGCGAGTGCGAGGGAGCTGCAGAAGCGCTGCAGCTTCCCTAAGGAGCCCCAGGAAACCTCTCATAAAAAGCTGAACCTAGGTTAAGAGGGTGAAGGAGAGGATAAACACCTTGAGCCCTGGCTAAGATTTTCAAGCAGTTCCCAGGCTGGATCTTCAGCTCTACATCTGGGAGTGCAGTGCAGCAGCCTCAAGTGGCTGAGTCTATGGCTGCAGGTTATATGACCTAACAGTTGTAAAAGAAAAAGAAGGCTGGACCATCATATATTCAGTGTTATTGTTGGGTGCCCGCAAATGGTGATTACTAGCCCAGACCGCCTCCCTTGAGTAGGCCTTGGACTGCTCTGCTTCGCTACACTGACAGAGTCAAGCTCTACAGTGGGGTTTTTGGTTGCAAGTGCAAGGTAAATGTGGACCCATTACTAGTGCAGGGCACACAACTGATGGCCCGTATCCTCACAGTGTAGGAGCCCGGATTTGGGGATCCAGGCTCCCCCCTTAACGTTTGGGGGGCACAAAAGCGATCTGTGCTTCTTTTGCGGTGGTGGAGAGCCCAGAAATGGGGTCCTGATCCCGGGTGAATTAAATCCTGTACGCGGGTTGGGATCCCCAGGCCCTCGGAGCTCTATGGAGGGGCCTCATGCATGCAACCCCAGGGTAAAAAATTCATGCCAGTTCTTGCGCCAATCACCAGGCCCTGGTCCACACCAGGAGTTGAAAATCCTCAGGCAGTAGAGCTCCATGCGCTCTCGGCCTCGATGGGGGGGCAAAGGCAAAATTATTTTACTCCTTATATATTGGGCTTAAGTTCAGCCAGTTTGCTTGCATTTGGCTAATTCTGCTCCTGGTGCTGAGCCCTAGCCACCTGGAATGCTTTCCTTAGGTCTTCAGGCCCCTAAGGTGGCAAACCTTTGCAGGGAGCTGGCTCCACTGGCTCTCTGCACCAGTCTTTCTCTTCTTCTTCTCCTCTGGTGCTTTTTTCCTCCTTGGTGCAGAAGTCAAGTTCTCAGGGGCTGTTAAGGGGCCAGATTCCTTGCTCCTTGGGAGATACCCACTGGTCTAGGGGTCGACGGTAGATAGGTGAGCATCAGGGGAACCTCCTTTAAGTTGGTTGCCACCACCAGTCCCAGTGTCCAGGTCCAAAAAAAAGCACAACAAGAGGGCTCTCATCCTTGTTCAAGACTTTTTAAGTGTGGGTGGAAAATCCTTGAACCCAGGCACACCTAGCTAATCCTAGGCTGCCACATCACCTTTCTGCCCCTGCCCCAACCCTCCTGCACAGCATGCTGGAACAATTCAAGATAATGTCACCCAGGAGCCACTAGTCACATCTCTTCTGGGGGCCTCAGTTCCTCCCCTCACTGACATCACTGCCAGGGACTTTCCCACTAAGACTTCAAAGAGGAGAGCCCTTCAACGTTGGCTCCACAGATATGGGCTCCCTCATTTGTTTAGTTGGCTGGGGCTGCCTCATCTCTGGTACAGTATGACAGCTAACTGATTGATGCAGGTCCTTCTCCCCTTCTCTTTCTTCCTCAGGAGCTGAGTGCAGAACCATTAACTGCTTCCTTTGTGTGGCAAGGCCTTTGTTCCTGCTGCTGCAGAGAAATGTAAATAACCTGGAACAGCAGGGTGACAAAAGGCCTGGGCTCTGATACTGAGCTGAGCCAGAGAGAAGATGACCCATTTGTTGTACAGACATCTTCTTGGAACTCTCAGATTTAGTTTTTGCCGTGCATGTTCCACCCCATTTGCATATGTCACTGGACATTGTAGGCCGAATGGAAGTGAAACTACACTCTAAGATAGATTCCACCTACGTGTATAATAGAGGGTCACTGCAGGCAAGACGGTAAACCACACTGACTTTCCCTAATAGTGTACTCTAACATTATAAGGCCTACCCCATGTAAATATTTTACCTGCAGAGTCCCCTCTGTACCAGGCTACCTGTATGCAGTTACCGGGTGTGGTAGGCCAGAACAGGAACCAAATAAGTACGATCCGGAGTTCAAATCGGGGTTATCAGCTTACGAGATTTATTTCTAAGTAGGAAGGAAAGGAGCCCACGGCAGAGGACTTGACAGCGTTGAGTCAAAGTACAACCGTCCAGGGATACAGAACTTAGAATCACAGAAGGTTACAATTCTACACATAGAATGTACACAATTAAAGGAACAGGTGAAAAGTAAATAAAGTACAATTTATGAATAGGGATACAGAACTTAGAATCACAGAAGGTTATAATTCTACACATAGAATGTACACAATTAAAGGAACAGGTGAAAAGTAAATCAAGTACAATTTATGAATAAGTGAAATGCAATAAGTATACTACACCGGGCAGCGCACAATAGCGGTCTCACATGCGTAGCACTCATGCATGTGCACACAAGTTTGCACACTAGTTGATGTGTAACCAGTTACCCTTGCTGCGTTGCAGCAGCATATCTTAAAAGGGGGACACTGGCAGTAAACACATGCAGTGTGTGTTCGATTTTATCCACACTCAGTGTGGGAGGTGATGCTCAGACGTGAGTCCCTTGCTCATTGCACCATCAGGGTTCAGGCAAGCCGGGCCGACGAAGGCTGTGATGCCAGAAACCGGTCCCCGGAAGCTTGTTTCCTTCCCAGTATAAGAATTGGCTTGGTAGTTTGGTTTGCCCTGTTCCCATCATGCACTGGGACAGGTACAGACTAATTTGCATGTAGCCAGGTTCTGAGCTGGGATGGTGCAGTGAGCTAAAAAACGGTGATGGATTAAAACCATGATCTCTTGACTTGGTAAGAGTATTCTGCATCATTCAGAAACTCTGTCCATCACCACCCCTTTTTTCCCAAATCGATTTTATCCACACTCAGTGTGGGAGGGTATGCTCAGACGTGAGTCCCTTGCTCATTGCACCATCAGGGTTCAGGCAAGCCGGGCCGACGAAGGCTGTGATGCCAGAAACCGGTCCCCGGAAGCTTGTTTCCTTCCCAGTATAAGAATTGGCTTGGTAGTTTGGTTTGCCCTGTTCCCATCATGCACTGGGACAGGTACAGACTAATTTGCATGTAGCCAGGTTCTGAGCTGGGATGGTGCAGTGAGCTAAAAAACGGTGATGGATTAAAACCATGATCTCTTGACTTGGTAAGAGTATTCTGCATCATTCAGAAACTCTGTCCATCACCACCCCTTTTTTCCCAATTCACTGCGGGTGAGTCACCAGTTGTGAGGCTCACCAAAAGTAAAAATGCCAAAATGGTGATCAAAAAGCAAAAAACTGGCATCCTTGGGGAGAAGGCAGATATTAGACAGCTTGAGGAAGGACTCACAGTAGCCAAAATGCTACGACCAGCTAACATCCTGTGGTCTGAAATAATACCCAGGTTCGAATGGAAGGGGTCAGCCAGCCACAGCGCAACAGTGAAATAAAGTAGAAAAGAGAATTTCGTGATGGGCAAGTTTTGCAAAAGCATGGTTTGGGGTTGGGATTTCATCAGTTACAGGCTGGCCAACCTGCGAATACCCGATTATTACATGGAGGATAAGGTCCATTTGGTACGAATTGGCATGGGCATATTTTTGGACATAGACATCGTAGGGGCCTTGGCGCTGACATGACGCTCATTGTAAGGTAGCTGGGTAAAAGCAGAGTGAAGAGTCTAAGGTTTGGTAAACCCTTTGCAGCATGGCAAAGGGAACAGCAACGACTGGGAACAAGATATCACCCACAGCTCAGATGAAGATTTGCGGTGTCTGATGGCAGTGCCACTGTGGCTAAGAAAGAGACAAGTCGTAGCCACAAAACAAACACAACACTTGTGGGTCAGTAACAGCCTAATGGCACCAGTGGCGTCCTGAAACAAGGCGCTAGAAACTATGCTTGACACACAGGAACCCAACAGTATTTGGAGATTAGATTATATTCACCTAAGAGCAACTCCAGGGGGGATAGTTCTGTTGGGGGTAAATTTCAGACAAATGCACCAGGAAATGTCAACAGAGTGTATTATGTACTAGATTGAAGGTGCACAATGCTTAGGATTGTCTACAATGCCTTTGAAAACCAATACAATCTGGTTGTTAAAAAACAGCCTAGATGGCCTGAAGAATTCAAACCGTAGCAAGAAAAGCCTATTGGCTGTAAATGCACATCACCCTACAGTTAGCAAATTCAATGTATAACATGATTGTTGAATGTACCAATGTATTTCTGCCACCTGTGAGTAATAGTTATTTACAGTGGATGTTATTTTTTAATGACCTGCGGCTTGTTATCTCGAAAAGAATGGAATCTGCGTGGTCTTTAAAGCAGGGGTTGTCGAATGTGATGCTGTGGGATTCTGGGTGGCTTAACTGAGCGGATTTCGAGCGCAGGCCTTTCCAGCCTCAGGAGGCCAAGCATAACCAGGATGAGGGCCTAGCCCTTACCTCCCCCACGGTTGTATGGTAAGCTAGCAAGTACAGCAGAGCCACAAACCCCACCATTACTGGGGATACACAAGGGTGACACTATGGAGAGAATGGAGCAAAGAGATGTATACGAGATTGGCCCGTGCCCTGCCAGTGGGCCAACAGCAGGCCTTTTGGCTAAGATCAAGTGTAGTATCTGTTCTTATCAGTTTGAACGCGCAATTTTTGCGCAAGTAAAATTTGATTTTAACAGTGCTATGACTTCGACTTGGAAGTGAATAAATTTGCTTTATGCAAATTTATGCAAATTTTCGCGACGGCCCGACGTGCTTTTAATTAAGCCGGAGGAAGGACACCAGAGTGCTGGTGCCTGTTTGTTCACTAGGAACACAAAATAGAAACCCCAAGGACCTGTGGTCAGCGTTAGAGCTTAGGTAACGTTACGCTCTCTCACTCTCTCTTTCCTGGCGTTTGGGTGGACTAATGCTGGAGGCCTAAAAAACCTCCTAACACCCTTCACAGGCCTGTACAGTACCCAGACCTCTGGTAAGGGGATTTATGCTTAGGTGGCCGCACCTATAACCCTGCCTTAGCTCTAGGGAGCGACTGGACAGTGTTTCTTTGCACTACAGACCATTGTGGTCTGTTGGGAGACACCCCAGGCATCCAGGCGGAGGATCCAAGGTAAAACGGTAAAACCCGGCGGTAACCCAGAAAAATTACCGGTAGACCCAAAAATCCTCCAAAATGGAAGAAATGGACACTGGAGCCCCAGTGAACATCCCAGACGGCATCCCCTCACCGGACGCCCAGAACCCCAACCCCCTGCCCCCTGGGGAAAGTGGCCCAAGGGCAAGTAAGGACGCACCTGCAGAAGCAGGCACCAGCGCTGGGAAGGCTGGTGCCCCAAAGGCCTCAGGGCCTCAGGCCTCAGGGCCAAAAACCCCCGGACCCAAAGCCCCAGGGCCAAAAACAGGTGCACCTGAACCCCCCAAAGCTGCTCAACCAGGGACCGGAGGGAAGGGGGAGGCAGGGACCAGGCAAGGGACAGCCCCCGAACCCTTCAATGGGTACAACGTCACCCACAGGCACGCCCAGGTCATGCGGTGGGAGATGAAAGATAAGGCAGGGGCCAGACTGGAAAGATCCACGTTCTTCAGTAAAGTTCTCCAACCAGCGGGGGTCCCAGTGGCAGACGTACTAAGCTGCCAGGCTTCAGCCTCAGGCATGATCTTTCTCCTAAGCTTTGTCACCCAGGCCCTCTTCAGGAAGTACTGGGATTTCTTCCAGGCAAAAGAGAAAGAGGCACCCTACAACAGGTTCACCCTGACGACAGGAGTAGCGCCAGAGACCTCAGAGAAGAGGGTGACGGTCGAGATGACCAACCCACACATCCCAGACAAGGACATCGCGTCACTTCTCATGAGGTACGGCACCCTCCAGGCGGGCCCCACAAAGGTCAGAGACGCCGACGGAGTCTGGAACACGACCTGGCGAGCGACCATCGACCTCCACAGAGATCCGAAAGGGAGGGATGGATTAAAGCACCCACCGGCAACCTTCTACCTAGGCGCAGACGAGGGGAGGATCCGTTACACGGGACAACCTTTCACCTGCAGGAAGTGCGAGGGAGTGGGACACGCCGGCAAAGACTGCCCAAAGAAATTTTGCAGGATCTGTAAGCAGTCTGGACACGACGCAGGCACATGCAAGGGGATCAGGATCTGCAACCTCTGCGAAGGGGAAGGCCACTCTTACTACCGATGCCCCAAGTCTGACCTGCCAAAGAGTTACGCAGCGGCCGCCTCATGGAACCCAACCTGGAGACACACCAGACCAAAGGTCTCCCCGGCAGCCAACGCACGACTAAACACCCTCCTGGCAGAAGCCAGAAACGAGGCTGCAAAACCAACATCAGCACCCAGGAAGGGAGACAAAGAGGGCCAAGTTCCTGTGAACCCGATACCCACAGGAACAGGCCCGACTAACCCAGAGGACCCCAAGGCGGGACCAGTCGCAACGGAGGACCCAGCACCACCAACTGAGACGACACCGCCCCAGGAGACACACCAACCCATGGGAGGCCCCGAGGACGGAGCCCCACAAAGAGCCCCGCCAGAGGAAGCCCCAGCAGAAACAACCCCAGCGCCAGAACCAGAGGTCAAGGAAGTGGAGACGGAGGTAGAAGACTCTGCAAAGGCAAAAGGGAAGCAAGAGAGGAAGAAGAAAAAGAAGAAAACGAAGGGGAAACCCGAGGACAGCAGTGGAGACGAGGACGACAGGCTCCAGGAATCATGGAACCAAGTTCGATCCCAGACGCTGCACCAGAAGACCACCAAAGACAGGGAGGAGGCAAAGGAGCAGAGACGCACCAGCGCCAGAATCCACAAGGCGGCCTCGCACGGAACACCGCAACCCGGGCCAAAGCCGGAGACGTTGGAGGAAGGGGCAACACCGGAAAAAAAACCCCAGCGAGTCAACGCCCAAAAAAGGAAGATGCCAACCAGAGAAGAATTCCTGGCCAGCAAGAAGGTGAACACAGCGGGCACCACCGAAGAAGAGGAGGACAACGCCGACGCCGTCATCCTCGTGAGCGACACCGAGAGTAACGGGAACAATGCAGAAATGGAGGACGAGGATGAAGACAAGGAGTTAGAGGAATTCCATTCGGTTCTCCAAGAACTCCACCATCACCTCTCCATGGTGGCACCACCACCGGAGGCAGCACAATGGACCCCGGAAGTAGGAACAGAAGTGTCCATTGAGAGCACCGAGCATGCCCCGGAAGACGGGGGAGAGCAGGGCCAACAAGGGGGTCCAGGACCCAAGTAAAGCACCCCAGGGCCTTCAACCCCAGTAGGTTCAAAACCAGATACTGACCGATAGCGAGGAGACAATGGCGATATCATTGCTCACCCTAAACGTCAGAAGCATGAAGGATCAGGTCAGGCGGGTCGGCACGTTGCGCTCCCTGGCCACCAAGAACCGAGATATCTGCTTTCTGCAGGAATGCGGGATTCCGTACGCCCAGTCGTACAGCCAGCTCGAACGGCAGTGGACGCATGGGCCGTCTTTCTGGTCTGGAGGAAACGATTGCAAATCGTCTGGAGTGGCCATTCTAATCAGGGGAAGGCATTTCACCGTGGACAAGGTCACCGAGCAGGTCAACGGCAGAGTGCTGGTCGTAGACGGCTCGTGGGCTGGTGAGCCCGTTAGGCTCATCAATGTCTATGCCCCCCCGGAGAAGAATGAGCGACTCGAGACGTTCAGGGTGCTCAGGATGCAACTCGTGACCCCCAGAACCATTCTGATGGGTGGTGATTTCAACTGCATAGTAGAGCTGGATGGACGTAGTGGGTCTGGCTCTGCAGGGATGGACGTGACGTCCAGGCTGTTGGTGGAGATGATAGGCGAGGCGTCCCTCCATGATGCCATCGGGTGCATGGGACCGAACGCCAGGAATTATTCCTGGAGTAGGCCGGACGGATCCGTGCGTTCACGGATCGACTTCCTATTCACCTCCCCAACAGTAAAGCCTGGGCGAAGCTCCATGGTCGCCGTCCACTTCTCTGACCACAGAGCAGTCAGTTTCGAGGGGGAACTTACAGGGAAGTTCCCCGCCGGCCCAGGATCGTGGAAACTGAACTGCTCTTTGTTGGAAAACGAGGAGTTAGTGGCGAACCTCAGAACCGCGTACATAGAGTGGAGGGACATGAAGGACCTCTTTCACTCCGCCGGCGAGTGGTGGGAATGGGTGAAGGACAGGTTCCGAAGCTTCTTCCAGGATGCAAGCAGAGCTGCTGCACGGGAAACGAAGAGGACGTTCAGGACACTGCAGAGCAAACTGCAACAACTGTACGAACTCGAGCTTGGGGGATGGGACGTGAGTGACGACTTGGAGGAAACCCGAAAAGAGCTCGCAGAGCACTTTAGGGCGGAATCTAAGAAAATCATCTTCCGGACCAGAACCGAGAACCTAGAGAAGGACGAGAAATGCAACTCATTCTTCTTCAAGAAACTTCACTCGACCCACACACCGCTGGTAGAGCTTCGGGACTCGGAGGGCAACCTCCATGGGGAGAAGGAGGAAGTCATGAAAGTCGTTACAGACTTTTACGTCGAACTCTACTCACCAAAGTCGTCAGAGAGAGACCAGGCGGACAGTTTCCTAGGGGGGATCTCGAAGACACTGGGTCCGGAAGAGAGAGAGGGCTTGAACGCGCCCTTCACCCTGGAAGAGCTGCACTTGGCCGCCACGACCTCCAAGAGAGGCAAGACACCCGGGAACGACGGTCTCCCAGTGGAACTTTATGTCGAACTGTGGGATCAGATCGGACCGGACTTGCTAGACCTCTACGAGGAGATGGTGGGCAAGGGCAGTATGCCGCAATCCCTGCGTGAGGGCATGATAACACTCCTGTACAAACAGAAGGGAGAGAGAGAAGACCTCAAGAACTGGAGGCCCATCTCTCTCCTCAATGTGGACTACAAGATTCTCGCAAAGGTGATGGCCAACCGCCTAAAGAAAGTGATAGAGAAGATAGTCCACCCTGACCAGTCCTGTGGGATACCGGGACGGCAGATTGCGGACAGTCTGGCCCTGGTCCGGGACACGATCGAGTACGTCAAGGGCCGCAAGGTCCCGACGGCCTTGGTCAGCCTAGATCAGGAAAAGGCGTTCGACCGCGTCTCCCATGAGTTCATGGACCGGACACTCAGAGCTCTGGGACTGGGTGACTTCTTCTGTGACGTGGTGAAAACAATGTATAGAGACATCTCCAGCACGGCATTAGTAAATGGCTGGAGAACCGACCCGTTCCCCGTCCTGTCAGGAGTAAGACAGGGCTGCCCGCTCTCCCCCCTTCTGTTCATCTGTGTGATCGAACTCCTCGCAGAGCGCATCCGACAGAACAGGAACATCAGAGGAGTAAAGGTACCAGGGAGCGGAGGACGAGGAGAAGTAAAGTGCTCCCTCTACATGGACGACGTCTCCGTATTCTGCGCAGACGGACCGTCGGTGAAGGAGCTAGAGAGGACTTGTATCGAGTTCGGGAAAGCGTCTGGAGCAAAGATTAACAGTGCCAAGTCAGAAACCCTGCTCTTCGGACACTGGGCCCCCGCCCGAGACCCACTGCCATTCCCCATCAAGCAGGACTTCCTGAAGATCCTTGGAGTCTGGTTCGGCGGAGACGGCGCAGCAGAGAAGACCTGGGAGGAAAGACTAGCAAAGACAAGGCAGAAACTGGGACTCTGGAGCCTCCGGAAGCTGACGATCGAAGGGAAGTCTTTGGTCCTGCGGAACGAGACCCTGCCAGTGCTCCAGTACGTCGCTCAAGTATGGCCAGTACAGACCAGAACAGCTAAGGCCATCACGAGAATGATCTTCTACTTCATCTGGAGCTCGAAGATGGACAGAGTGAAGAGGGCGGTGATGTTCAAGACCCACGACAAGGGAGGCAAAGGAGTGCCAGACATCGCCACCATCCTGAGAGGGACCTTCGTGTGCCACTGCGTGAGGAACACCCTGAGGTCCAAAGATGAAAGTCACGCCGGCTTCCTGATGGCCCGCTTCTTCCTGCTGCCAACATGGAGGCGCCTTGGATGGGCAGAGTGGGTGAGCTCCGTCCCGTACAACTGGGAGACCCCGTGGTTCTACAGGGAAGCGGAGAAGTTTGTGCGAGAGTATGACTGCGTGGCAGTTCGCCCCGTCATGTGGACTCCAAAACTTCTCCAACGCCTGATACGAGCAAGAGAGATCAGTGAGCCGATCGGCTCCCTCCCTTCAGCCACAGCGGATCACGTGTGGGGAAACGTAGCATCCAAGCGCCTGACAAACCAGCACAAAGACATAGCCTGGATGGCAATACAAGGGGGACTCCCCGTGAGGGCCTTCATGCACGCAAGGGGGCTCAACCGATACAAGTCCTGCCCGAGAGGGTGCACCGTAGACGAGACAACATACCATCTCTTCTGGGAGTGCACGTACGCGCAGGACCTGCTGAAGGCCCTAGGCACGGAGCTTAGGGCCTGGATACCTACGACCTACATCACCGCAGACTCTGTGATGTATGGACTGTTCCCAGGGACACATGCACTAGAAAACCTCCGGGGTTGCTGGAGGCTCCTGTGTTGTTTTAAAGATGTTCTCTTGTTTTCCAGAAACCGCCTGGTGGTGGGGAAAAAGGAGACATCGACCCTGGCATGCCGTAAGATGATCCACAGCCTCCTGCGAGACTACGCAGCACTGGACAGATCAGATGGAGACAGCGACGACGAAACCTGAGGACCCAAAGGGGTCCCCTTGTACCCTTACACGGGGGGGCCCTGGAAGGCTCAGGCAACGACGGCAAAGACAGCGGACCCAAAGGGGTCCCCAAACCCTTAAATGGGGGGGGGGGGGCCCTAGAGGGGCCACTAAACTGTTTTTCTTCTTTTCTTCCCTTCAATCCAGGAACCGGTCTGGCAACGGGAGAGAGGAGAGGAAAGATGAAGACAGGTAGAGTAAATGTAAAAATTTACTGTATGTATTTGACTAACGTGACCTTTTCCCTTCACAGGTTAAAGGTCAACGGGATAGCTTGCGCACTTGTTGCCAAGTTTGTTACCAATGACTGACGAGCAAAAAGGGTGTTGTGGAAGGTGACGATTGATGTATCTGAACCAGAAATGACGCCCTGACAAAGGAAAAAAAAAACAAAAAAAAACAAAAAAAACAGCACAATGGGGCCTCGTGGTCGAGGTGCAGAGTAGCCCTGCTGACCTACCGACCTACGCCCCAATCATGCCACAAAAGCAGTGGTGATAGTCCCAGGACTGCAGCAGAAAAGAAGGAACAGCAATAAGTGTTGACACGACGCCACCTGCAGGTCAGCTGGAAGACCTAGCGTGGGGTGAATGTTTGCCTGAATACTCCGGCAAAACGCATTTCCCTCCTGCCTCCCCACTGCCCGAAGTCGTAACCATGACCAAACAACTGGCTGTCTCTGCTTTATTAGTTGCCTCTTACTATTTCCCATATAGGACCATCGATTCTTGTTATTTCATTTTAACATCGCTCCTCTCTCAGGGTAGTGGTTAGCCCTCCCCCCACCTCTGCCCTGAGGGCGCTGGTCAGAGCTCATGGAGGCCTAATAGCGGGAGGTATAATAAGGAGTGATTCACTGGTAACTAGGCGTTAGATTACCAGTTAATCATTCATGTCTCACTGCATGTCTCAGCAGGGTTTCCTGTGCAGTAGCCCATGTCTTGTGTACAACCAGAAAGAAGGCCTGCAGCCTCAGCAACTGAATAGAAATGCCGTGCTAAGCAAGTATCGCTCCAAGTGCTGCGAACTGGGATTTCATGTTGTACCTTCCAGAGGCGCAACTAGAGCCAAATTTCGGGGGGGGGGGGGGGGGGGGGCTGAACAAAAATTTCGGGGGGGGGGCTGAACTTTAAGCCATAGGCAGAGTGGAGCTGCAGGGGCTCTTAGAAGGGGTGAAACAACAGCGAGGCCTCATTCACATGCAAATGGTCATTTAAAGACCTGTGAAGTGCTCGGGTGCGGCTGCTTTTTAGGTCTCGCCTGACCAGCGCTTTAGCGCTGGCTCTGGCGAGACTTATAGTAAGCGCGTTTTGGAAGTGCAAACAGTGGCTTTGCAGGCCTCCAACTACAGTGCATGTGACCCGTCCGGGCGCGCGCACCATTTGGAGTCCTGCAACCACTTGTTTGCTTTCACTTTCGCCGTGATGGAAACCCTTCTCCAAGCCCTGCCAAACATCCCCCGTGCACCTCCTTCCAGATCCATTTGGCAGCCTGCGTGCCCGACTCCACTCCCCCCTCCCACTCCCTCTTCGTCTAGTCATGCAGTTGCCAGCCACACAAGCAGGGATACTTTACTCACGGTATCTTCATAAGAAACACCATACTTTGTAGGCCGACTCGGACAAATTGTAGTACACGGTAGTTATTCGCAGGGACAATGCAACTATTTACTTAGGCAGTATGTACGGGTACTTAAGTAAGCGTAATAATGACATTTAGTATCACCGGAGGTAGCTTCTAGACATACGCAATACTAACACTACGCAACCATTAATAATGCTTTGTTTATCCTTTACACTAAACAGATTGCCAGAGAAGAGCTTTCACAAGGAGGAAATCGATACAAGGGGGAAAGAAGAACAAAAGAACACATCTGGTAAGTTACGTTGGTAGTATACATTTGGATACAATGTGAGAAATGTTCGCAGACTGTGCCTCACGCACCTTTCACACACAACGCATGACGAGATTGCAATAATGCATTAATTGATCGGCAATGCTGCACACGCATAACTGGGTGGATTGTACTGCAGCGCAAAGTTACACAGAACGACACATTACCTTAAGCTAAGCCACTTCCACGGATTTAAACTTTCAAGCACTGTAGGCAAGGAGTTATACAACAAGTGCCCTCCCACAAAATAAAAAAATTGATGCACTGTTGAAGGCGAGGCCACGCGTCGTAAAGGACTTGGTGCGGAAAAAAGTACACACAAATCGGAAATTAGTCTTCCGCCGTGCTTGCCCACCGCACAAAAAAAAACTCCCTTACCTCATCTAATTAAAGGCGCAGGAGCTGGGGCGCAGTCTGGTCGGGTTTCAAGTTAGAGCGAAAGCTATTTCACAGGAACACACGCAGGATTTAGTAGGGTGCTTTCATTTTGTTTTCCCAGATTTCCATGTACAGTGATGGGAAGTCCCTCAAAACGCGCTCGGTTTCAGTATTTACACCTCCCCCACAGCACTGGCCAGTTTCGAAGGCTGAACACGGGGATGTTCTCGTGTTGCAAGGTTCCCCCAGCGCGCCCCTCCGTCTTCCTTCGCAGCCCCGCCTTCTTTTCACAGCCGCACAGACACCTCGTTTGATTCAAAGGCAAGAGCTCAGGCTTTAACATGCGTTCAAACTATGGGGATTTAAAAAGGAGATACGCGTTACACAGCTGTTCGTGAAAATCTATCAGGGTTACCACACACACTCCGTCAGTGCACCTCCTTCCAGATCTGTTCTGTTCGTACGGATCGATCAGTGTTACCACACACGCTCCGCCAGTGCACCTCCTTCCACATCTGTTCTTGCAAATCATTCACTGTTACCGCACACGCTCCGCCAGTGCCCCTCCTTCCAGATCTGTTCGTACGGAGCTATCAGTGTTACCACACATGCTCCTTCAGTGCACCTCCTTCCACATCTGTTCGTACGGAGCGATCAGTGTTAACACACACGCTCCGTCAGTGCACCTCCTTCCACATCTGTTCGTACGGAGCGTTCAGTGTTAACACACACGATCCGTCAGTGCACCTCCTTCCACATCTGTTCGTACGGAGCTATCAGTGTTACCACACACGCTCCTTCAGTGCACCTCCTTCCACATCTGTTCGTACTGAGCTATCAGTGTTAACACACACGCTCCGTCAGTGCACCTCCTTCCACATCTGTTCGTACGGAGCTATCAGTGGTACCACACACGCTCCGTCAGTGCACCTCCTTCAAACATCTGTTCAGGCAAATCTAGCACTGTTAGCACCAGTGCACCTCCTTCCTAATCTGTTCTTAGTCATCTATCACTGTTACCACACACCATCCATCAGTAAACCACGGTCAGATTCTGTTCTTCCTAATCGATCACTGTTAACACACACGCACCATCAGTGCGCCTCCGTCCAGACATCACTTACCTCATTCAATTCGGAGCTCCGCAAGAGCTGGGCCGCACTCTGGTCGATTTCAAACTTACAGCGCTATCATTTTCGCAGGCACACAAGCAAACATTACCAGTGTACTTTCAGTTCGTTGGTTTCCATTTACAGTGCGGGGAACTCCCTGCAAGTGAGATCGCTTTCATTATTTACACCTCCCACACATCACTAGCCGGGTTCGCAAGCAGAGAAAAGGCATGTTCTAGTCTTACAAGGTTCCCCCAGCGCGCCCCTCCGTGTTCCTTCGCAGCCCCGCCTTCTTTTCACAGCCGCACAGACACCTCGTTTGTTTGAGATGCAATAGCTCACGATTTTACAGCAGTTCACGCTATTGGCATTGCAAAGCAACAGAAGCTTTCAAGATCTGCTCTTTCAAATCTATCAGTCTTACCACACACGCTCCGTCAGTGCACCTCCTTCCAGAGCTGTTCGTACGGAGCTATCAGTGATAACACACACGCTCCGTCAGTGCACCTCCTTCCACATCTGTTCGTATGGAGCTATCAGTGTTAGCACACACGCTCCGGCAGTGCACCTCCTGTCAGATCTGTTCCTACGAAGCGATCAGTGTTAACAGACACGCTCCGGCAGTGCACCTCCTGTCAGATCTGTTCCTACGAAGCGATCAGTGTTAACAGACACGCTCCGTCAGTGCACCTCCTTCCAGATCTGTTGCTACGAAGCTATCACTGTTAACAGACACGCTCCGTCAGTGCACCTCCTTCAAGATCTGTTCCTACGAAGCTATCAGTGTTAACAGACACGCTCCATCAGTGCACCTCATTCCAGTTCGGTTCGTAACAAGCTATCAGTGTTACAACACACGCACCGTCAGTGCACCGCCTTCAAAATCAGTTCGTACTATCAGTGTTAACTCACACGCTCGGTCAGTGCACCTCCTTCAAAATCAGTTCATAGACAGCTAGCAGTGTTACCACACACGCTCCGTAACTGCACCTCCTTCAAGAACTGGTTGTACGGAGGTATCAGGGTTAGCACACACGCTCCGCCAGTGCACCTCAGTCCAGTTCTGTTCGTAAAAATCTAACAGTGTTACAAAACACGATCCGTCAGTGCACCTCATTCAAGATCGGTTCGTACGAAGCGATAAATGTGGCCACACAGGCTCCAGCAGTGCACCTCCTTCCACATTAGTTCTTGGTCATCTATGAGTCTTACCACACACGCGCCGTCAATGCACCTCCTTCCTCATCGGTTCGGGAAAATCGATCACTGGTACCGCACACAATCCATCAGTGCACCTCCTTCAAGATCGGTTCAGCCAAATCTATCAATAATAACACACACGATCCGTAAGTGCACCTCCTTCCAGGTCAGTTTTTGGGAAACTATCGCTGTTACATCACACGCTCCGTCAGGGCACCTCATTCCAAATCTGTTCATGCAAATATAGCGGCATTACCTCACACACTCCAACTGTGCACCTCCTCCAACATCTGTTCTTGCTTATCTAGCATTGTTACCACACACGCGCTACATCAATGCACCTCCTTAGACAACTGTTCTTGATTATCTATCACTGTTAGCACACACACTACATCAGTGCACCTCCTTCCAGATCTGATTGTGCTAATGTATCACTGTTACCACACACGCTCCGTCAGTGCACCTCCTTCAACATCTGGTCTTGCTAATCTATCATTGTTACCTCACACGCTCCGTCAGTGCACCTCCGTCCACACCTCCCTTACCTCATATAATTCTACGCTACACAATATCTTGCCCGCACTCTGGACGTTTTTCAACTTGCAACGCAATCACTTGGAAAGGGACACGAAAAGGCATTACTAGTGTGCATTCATTTGGTTTCTTGCCATTTACAATGGTGGAAAATCCCTCCAAACGCGATAGATTTCATTACTTACACATCCCCCACACCACTCGCCGGTTTCCAAATATTAAAACGGGGCTGTTCTAGTCTTAAAATGTTCCCCCACCGCTCACCTCCGACTTCCTTCGCAGGACTCACTTGTTTTCACAGCTGGCAATACACCTCGTTCGATTGCATTCTAATACTAACACTACGCAACCATTAATAATGCTTTGTTTATCCTTTACACTAAACAGATTGCCAGAGAAGAGCTTTCACAAGGAGGAAATCGATACAAGGGGGAAAGAAGAACAAAAGAACACATCTGGTAAGTTACGTTGGTAGTATACATTTGGATACAATGTGAGAAATGTTCGCAGACTGTGCCTCACGCACCTTTAACACACAACACATGACGAGATTGCAATAATGCATTAATTGATTGGCAATGCTGCACACGCATAACTGGGTGGATTGTACTGCAGCGCAAAGTAACACAGAACGACACATTACCTTAAGCAAAGCCACTTCCACGGATTTAAACTTTCAAGCACTGTAGACAAGGAGTTATACAACAAGTGCCCTCCCACAAAAAAAAAAAGCATTTGCAATGCAATAGGTCTCGCAGTTGTTAAGAGTTTGAGCTATTGGCACTGTAAATGGCAATGCCTTTTATTTATGTGTGGGTTTTTAAAACATAAATAAAAGGCATTGTCATTTACAATGCCAATAGCTCAAACTCGTATAAATGCGAGACCTATTGCATTGCAAATGCTTGTTTGCCCAGGAAGGTGTCTCATCCCGGGCTGCCGCACACGACGGGGGGGGGGGGGCTGAAGCCCTTTGAGTCCAATGGGTGTTGCGCGCCTGGTCCCTTCTCCTCAGGAACCACCCCACTTGGCATTTTATTTTTATTTTCCACTGTGGGGTCCCCGCCCGTTATCAGATGCAGTTTCACCACTATCAGTAGAACGATCGTATGTTTGTGACCCTTTTTACTGGGTCAATGTTGTCGTGACTTCACCTTCCTTTCCATACCTCACGCAAGTTCAGATAAACGACTTATCAACAGTGGTTCTTTCAATTGTTGCATGGAGGGTCTCGCCACACTGTTGCAGAATGCTCGAGGTATACTGTGCTCATCTTTCTTTGGTGTCAAGTATGCCCTCTGCTGGATAACCTTATGATTGCATACAGGCTTTATTTCATACCGGTTCGGCCCATCACTCTTTGGCAGCTGTTGCCCTCCCACAGTTATTTTGCTTCAAGGTCATATATAGGGTGGCTATCAGTCTGCCACCCTGCACCAAACTCATATTCATGAGCATTGTCTGAATGGGCTCCTGTGCACCAGGAAATGTTTCCCATATCTCAGTAGCTTTGCGCGCTATCTGAGTATAGTGGAACAACTGGTCAGCCATAATACCAAAGAACTCCCACACTTCAGCAAAAGATATACACCTGCCATTTGGGGACAGGTTTCTTACTACTTCACAGTCTCCTTCTCTCCATCTCACAACAGGCAGGTCCATTGCAACTCACCTAAAATGGCCAAAGACAGTAGAGCAGCATGCCTGCAGCAACCGCCCCACATGGCAGACTATAAATGGATAATTTCTTGGTAGTTCCTTCCTAACAGAAGGATGTTCAGAAGCTCCCCCTACCCACGTGCAGCAGACGCTACTCCCGAATTTCCCATTACCTAGAAACTAACCACATGTTGTAGTTGGGATGTCACCTACTAGAGCTCATTGTCTGCCAAGGCCAGGCCACCATGTTTTTTTTTTAGAGCAGTTCCAAAGTTTGGAGCTTTAGTCTGCTTCACTTGCCCGCCCGTTCCAGCAGCATATGGAGCTGGTCTCATTCCATAAAACTCATGTGCTGTATAGGGGACGTGGAGGACTGCAATACAGAGTGATAAGAAAGACATTTTAGCTCAAAAAGCACGCCCACTTAGACAGTAGCATTGTGTTCCGTATTTCAACCAAGAGCTTTAGCCCATTTAGCACCCTTCCCATAGTTAGTCAGAATGGAGCTTTTATTGTGTGCACCACCTGTATGCCCAGGTACATGAAACTTTGGGTCTGCTGGGCAGTCAGGGCTCTCATTAAGGGCAAAGGGAATAGTTTATATTTAACCCAGTTGATGCGCAATACTGAGGCGTTACCAAACAGGTTCAATTCTTTCAGAAGCAATGCCATGAATCACCTAAGGTCCCTCGAAAAATCACAGAGTTATCTGTATGCATGGAGACTATATGCCCCTTGCCTACCACTTCTATGCCTCATTCTTCGGCTCTCGACTTGAGTCCAGCGAGGGTGCAATGTCCTCCTCGGCGACCTCTTGACCCTCGCGAGTCAGTCAGGGCAGATCTTGTTGGGCAGACTTGACTTACTGGTCACAGCCTCACTCTAGTCCCGGGAAACAGCCTGATATCTTTGGTAAGTTAGTACTGGCAGCCCTTCTCGGCATATGGGATTGTGGCAGTACCTCCGGACACAACGCAGACTTCTCCAGTGCAATCGCTCACTGATCGCACAATTATTTTCACGGTGGCCCTCTCTGGCATACGGGGTCACCTCTACAAGGCAGAAAGGGCTTGGCGATTCCTGCACAGCGCTCGTTCTAAGGCTCAGTCTACGATTGCCCTGTCCTGGCATACGGGGTCACCAAAAACAATCCTGCATACAGGCTACGGCCCGATCAGTGCACACCGAAACTTCATATCTCACACAGGGAGCCCTCACAGTAGGGCTCCCTAATGGACCTCACTCCCTCCAAAGCTCTCCCTTTTCCTCACAGGGCACCATGTTCTTGGCAAGAAGGCAAGCACTGGTGCTCCAGGGCAGGCGATCTTGGTTTTCCTTGTGTGATGTCCCCTCACTCAGAAGAGAAACTAGCAGGCTTAGCCTCCATTTATGGTCACAGGCAAAAGTCTTGCAGAGCTCCTTCTACTCACACAACCGTTATGGCTGCCTGGCAAATTACAAACGTTTGCTGTCTCAACCTCCCCTTCTTATAGTCCCTTTTCAGACACCAAATGTGATTTAGGGTTTGAGTCTTTGAAGTTTTATGTTGGGATTCGGCTTCTTTTGAAAAGTGCATTTCTCATGTTTCTTCTTTACTCCTGAAAGGATGTCTGTCACGGCAGGCAAGACTCTGAAGCTGATTGACCCACAACACAATTCATAGGAGTGGCCAGAGTTCACACTTGGATGTTAGCCACAGTGATACGTGCATCTCAAGGTTAATCCCAGGGCCCCACCCCTACTCCTTTGGTGAGTTGATTCCAGGCCCCTTTCTTGTGATTTATCATTGAATCAAAGAGCAACCTTTTGAAGTGTAAAGGGAGAGTCCCTTCATCATTTCCTTCAGTGTGTCACACCCAGCTCACAGAAATGCAACAATACATATCTCTCTGGGGATTACTCTGATCATCATGTCTTCAGGCAGGCCTAGGCTCCCAAAATGGAACCCATGGTCCTACATGTAATGTACCATTGTAGGCACACTTGCCTAAAGTGTAATTTCCCATCACTCTCACTCTCCAGTACTCTTACCTCCATGCACTGTGCCACTACAGACACGCATACATTCAGATGAATGCACTGCTTAGTACTGTACACTTTTTGTACAGTACAACAGTGTGCTATTTACAAACACACACCCTGTCAGTACACACTCACCATGTGTGCGCTGAACAACACTTCACGCTTCATGTATTGAACTTCACACAAGCACACATACACTCAGCACATGCTTCCATTGTGCATGCACTGCACAGCACTACATATTTCATGTCATGTATTCCTTGCAGGCATACATACACTCAGCCCATGCACTAATCTCATATGTACAACACAGTACTCCTCTATCATTGAACTGTACCCTTCCCAGGCACACATACACCCTGTAGAGTCACTACACCTGCACTGCGCAGCACTCCACATCTACCTGATGTAGGCCAATGGAGAGTTAAGCGCACACTGGCGTAACTTTTTAAAAGGTGAATGAGCCTGTAGACCTCACTCCAGTGACACAGGATAAAAAATACCCGTTTACTACTACTGATCATTACATTATATGCTGCCAACACCTCTCTCGTGCTGCTTAGCTCTTGGTAAAGGCAGTAGCCTTTCACCACTATGAGGGCAGCACTTTGTTCACCCCACCTAGTCCAACCAGACCCCAATCTGTGAGACAGGCCTATATCATGACACATGCACATGATCCGTGTTTACCAATGAAGAAATAAATCTGAATTAGGGATCCAGACTACAGTACAGTTGGGCACTCAGGGCAGAGGTACACGTCTTTAACCACGCAGAGGACTTTTCAGTCCCAAAAGACAGCTAAAAACAGTTCAAATCTCCAGGCCACATAATTGTGGCATCAGTGTAGGGGACTGCTCCATGACCCAAAACAGTAAAGAATTGCTTGTTATCTACATTTGGCACATATATGGTCACAAAATAGATCTCTCTCTCATCCAACATTCTTGAGATCACTAGGCCCCTCATGTCCAGATCTGCCTCAACCACTTTTGAATGAAAAAGGACTCCAGTAGCTTCCCATGTCAATACCTCTATGGTATAAAAAAAAACGTTTGTGTGTTCCACTTCCACTACCACTTTCTACATTGTTTCCCAGCTTCCTGTAGAGGACAGTGCATTTCCTCTATGCCTTTTCAAATAGGCTTTCACGCTAAAACTCTTTGGGTAACCACTGAGGTCTCCGACATGTGATGTTAAAAATATACTTAGCCCTAGCATTGCTTTTGCAGTAGGCACCAGCCCTCAACCTTTGCCTCACCTGGTGTGCCCATTAGCCATTCTATATCTGGCCCATACTACCCCACGTGGTTCAATCCAAGCTCATTTCGGTTGTCTCTCCTCCGGCATGTTCCTATTACTTATACCTTTACTTTATAATCTGCTGCCTGCTTCTATCTCCCTCTTCTCTAGGGCAGTTACCTTTAAACTATCAATCGCAATTACTAACACGACGATATCCAATCAAATATGTAATACAAGTTTACCCTCTAGCAGAGCTCACTAATACACATATGCAAGGCCACTGGAATTATGCGATTTTGCGGCTGCTGTGATTGTCACATAATTATAGATTTGCTGCATTTGCCACGTGATCCATCATCTCCCGCATAATCTAAAGATTCTAACATTTTTTATTTTATTTGCAGCTCAAACAGTTCAAAAGTTACTAAAAACGCAGCGACATGTATTGCCACGCAGTGGAAGGTCCTTTGCAATGGTTGATTGGTCAACATTCTGTTGCTTATTACTATATTAGTGCATCACACTGATACTAAAGAGATGCAACAAATGTCCAGACAGTGTAAAGTTTGAAAATGACTAAATAATGAAGTAATACTATCACAAATGTGCCTCATTACGCCACACAATTTGCCTTTTCTTTGCTGCATAATTTACTCAACCTTGCTGCATTATTTCAGTGGTCATGAACATATGGATGAACTGACCTAATACACCAATAAAGTCATAATAAAGAATGAAACCTTCCCTATTTTCTGTCTGTTTCCACCAACACCTATTTCAAAGTATCAAGGTATCAAAGCTTATCCTACTAGCTAAACTTCCGGAGGGGGCCATTCATAACCCAGTGCAACCCCAGTTGGGTCTAAACTGGGCATCACTAGCACCACAAACTACCAGAAGACTAGGTAACTGTCTCTGAATTTCATCCAATTGTAATTGCACTACTATTTAGTTACTAAGCAGCGGTTACTCAAGGAAACATGAACCCCTGATATCCTTACCATCTTCCTGCCCGTTCACATTCGTATGTCAAAGGAGAGCAGGCAGCCATCACCAACGTAAGCACCATGCCCGCAGAAGCAAACAGGCAGAAAAGAGAGCTGCTGGCTCCTGCGGCATCCGCGAAGAGGCTGCCTTCCTGGGAGTCAGTCGAGGCAGCCAGGGGTGGGCTCCCTGGGTTGCACCCAACAAAGAAAGGCATTTAGGGTGCCCGGTTGGGACCGCCCCCCCCCCAAGGGAAAAAAAGAAAGTAACTAAAAGGATGCTGCACAGCAGATCAAAACAAGTGGCTTGAGCAGCTCATTACTCTGCACCCCTACCAGCAAGAAACGCCCCACAATGCCCTATGGGTTTTTTGCTCCACCTGATGTTCTGGAACTGTGATGGTCCCCAGGATGGCACAGCCACCACTAATAAGTAACAGCGAGTGCGAGGGAGCTGCAGAAGCGCTGCAGCTTCCCTAAGGAGCCCCAGGAAACCTCTCATAAAAAGCTGAACCTAGGTTAAGAGGGTGAAGGAGAGGATAAACACCTTGAGCCCTGGCTAAGATTTTCAAGCAGTTCCCAGGCTGGATCTTCAGCTCTACATCTGGGAGTGCAGTGCAGCAGCCTCAAGTGGCTGAGTCTATGGCTGCAGGTTATATGACCTAACAGTTGTAAAAGAAAAAGAAGGCTGGACCATCATATATTCAGTGTTATTGTTGGGTGCCCGCAAATGGTGATTACTAGCCCAGACCGCCTCCCTTGAGTAGGCCTTGGACTGCTCTGCTTCGCTACACTGACAGAGTCAAGCTCTACAGTGGGGTTTTTGGTTGCAAGTGCAAGGTAAATGTGGACCCATTACTAGTGCAGGGCACACAACTGATGGCCCGTATCCTCACAGTGTAGGAGCCCGGATTTGGGGATCCAGGCTCCCCCCTTAACGTTTGGGGGGCACAAAAGCGATCTGTGCTTCTTTTGCGGTGGTGGAGAGCCCAGAAATGGGGTCCTGATCCCGGGTGAATTAAATCCTGTACGCGGGTTGGGATCCCCAGGCCCTCGGAGCTCTATGGAGGGGCCTCATGCATGCAACCCCAGGGTAAAAAATTCATGCCAGTTCTTGCGCCAATCACCAGGCCCTGGTCCACACCAGGAGTTGAAAATCCTCAGGCAGTAGAGCTCCATGCGCTCTCGGCCTCGATGGGGGGGCAAAGGCAAAATTATTTTACTCCTTATATATTGGGCTTAAGTTCAGCCAGTTTGCTTGCATTTGGCTAATTCTGCTCCTGGTGCTGAGCCCTAGCCACCTGGAATGCTTTCCTTAGGTCTTCAGGCCCCTAAGGTGGCAAACCTTTGCAGGGAGCTGGCTCCACTGGCTCTCTGCACCAGTCTTTCTCTTCTTCTTCTCCTCTGGTGCTTTTTTCCTCCTTGGTGCAGAAGTCAAGTTCTCAGGGGCTGTTAAGGGGCCAGATTCCTTGCTCCTTGGGAGATACCCACTGGTCTAGGGGTCGACGGTAGATAGGTGAGCATCAGGGGAACCTCCTTTAAGTTGGTTGCCACCACCAGTCCCAGTGTCCAGGTCCAAAAAAAAGCACAACAAGAGGGCTCTCATCCTTGTTCAAGACTTTTTAAGTGTGGGTGGAAAATCCTTGAACCCAGGCACACCTAGCTAATCCTAGGCTGCCACATCACCTTTCTGCCCCTGCCCCAACCCTCCTGCACAGCATGCTGGAACAATTCAAGATAATGTCACCCAGGAGCCACTAGTCACATCTCTTCTGGGGGCCTCAGTTCCTCCCCTCACTGACATCACTGCCAGGGACTTTCCCACTAAGACTTCAAAGAGGAGAGCCCTTCAACGTTGGCTCCACAGATATGGGCTCCCTCATTTGTTTAGTTGGCTGGGGCTGCCTCATCTCTGGTACAGTATGACAGCTAACTGATTGATGCAGGTCCTTCTCCCCTTCTCTTTCTTCCTCAGGAGCTGAGTGCAGAACCATTAACTGCTTCCTTTGTGTGGCAAGGCCTTTGTTCCTGCTGCTGCAGAGAAATGTAAATAACCTGGAACAGCAGGGTGACAAAAGGCCTGGGCTCTGATACTGAGCTGAGCCAGAGAGAAGATGACCCATTTGTTGTACAGACATCTTCTTGGAACTCTCAGATTTAGTTTTTGCCGTGCATGTTCCACCCCATTTGCATATGTCACTGGACATTGTAGGCCGAATGGAAGTGAAACTACACTCTAAGATAGATTCCACCTACGTGTATAATAGAGGGTCACTGCAGGCAAGACGGTAAACCACACTGACTTTCCCTAATAGTGTACTCTAACATTATAAGGCCTACCCCATGTAAATATTTTACCTGCAGAGTCCCCTCTGTACCAGGCTACCTGTATGCAGTTACCGGGTGTGGTAGGCCAGAACAGGAACCAAATAAGTACGATCCGGAGTTCAAATCGGGGTTATCAGCTTACGAGATTTATTTCTAAGTAGGAAGGAAAGGAGCCCACGGCAGAGGACTTGACAGCGTTGAGTCAAAGTACAACCGTCCAGGGATACAGAACTTAGAATCACAGAAGGTTACAATTCTACACATAGAATGTACACAATTAAAGGAACAGGTGAAAAGTAAATAAAGTACAATTTATGAATAGGGATACAGAACTTAGAATCACAGAAGGTTATAATTCTACACATAGAATGTACACAATTAAAGGAACAGGTGAAAAGTAAATCAAGTACAATTTATGAATAAGTGAAATGCAATAAGTATACTACACCGGGCAGCGCACAATAGCGGTCTCACATGCGTAGCACTCATGCATGTGCACACAAGTTTGCACACTAGTTGATGTGTAACCAGTTACCCTTGCTGCGTTGCAGCAGCATATCTTAAAAGGGGGACACTGGCAGTAAACACATGCAGTGTGTGTTCGATTTTATCCACACTCAGTGTGGGAGGTGATGCTCAGACGTGAGTCCCTTGCTCATTGCACCATCAGGGTTCAGGCAAGCCGGGCCGACGAAGGCTGTGATGCCAGAAACCGGTCCCCGGAAGCTTGTTTCCTTCCCAGTATAAGAATTGGCTTGGTAGTTTGGTTTGCCCTGTTCCCATCATGCACTGGGACAGGTACAGACTAATTTGCATGTAGCCAGGTTCTGAGCTGGGATGGTGCAGTGAGCTAAAAAACGGTGATGGATTAAAACCATGATCTCTTGACTTGGTAAGAGTATTCTGCATCATTCAGAAACTCTGTCCATCACCACCCCTTTTTTCCCAAATCGATTTTATCCACACTCAGTGTGGGAGGGTATGCTCAGACGTGAGTCCCTTGCTCATTGCACCATCAGGGTTCAGGCAAGCCGGGCCGACGAAGGCTGTGATGCCAGAAACCGGTCCCCGGAAGCTTGTTTCCTTCCCAGTATAAGAATTGGCTTGGTAGTTTGGTTTGCCCTGTTCCCATCATGCACTGGGACAGGTACAGACTAATTTGCATGTAGCCAGGTTCTGAGCTGGGATGGTGCAGTGAGCTAAAAAACGGTGATGGATTAAAACCATGATCTCTTGACTTGGTAAGAGTATTCTGCATCATTCAGAAACTCTGTCCATCACCACCCCTTTTTTCCCAATTCACTGCGGGTGAGTCACCAGTTGTGAGGCTCACCAAAAGTAAAAATGCCAAAATGGTGATCAAAAAGCAAAAAACTGGCATCCTTGGGGAGAAGGCAGATATTAGACAGCTTGAGGAAGGACTCACAGTAGCCAAAATGCTACGACCAGCTAACATCCTGTGGTCTGAAATAATACCCAGGTTCGAATGGAAGGGGTCAGCCAGCCACAGCGCAACAGTGAAATAAAGTAGAAAAGAGAATTTCGTGATGGGCAAGTTTTGCAAAAGCATGGTTTGGGGTTGGGATTTCATCAGTTACAGGCTGGCCAACCTGCGAATACCCGATTATTACATGGAGGATAAGGTCCATTTGGTACGAATTGGCATGGGCATATTTTTGGACATAGACATCGTAGGGGCCTTGGCGCTGACATGACGCTCATTGTAAGGTAGCTGGGTAAAAGCAGAGTGAAGAGTCTAAGGTTTGGTAAACCCTTTGCAGCATGGCAAAGGGAACAGCAACGACTGGGAACAAGATATCACCCACAGCTCAGATGAAGATTTGCGGTGTCTGATGGCAGTGCCACTGTGGCTAAGAAAGAGACAAGTCGTAGCCACAAAACAAACACAACACTTGTGGGTCAGTAACAGCCTAATGGCACCAGTGGCGTCCTGAAACAAGGCGCTAGAAACTATGCTTGACACACAGGAACCCAACAGTATTTGGAGATTAGATTATATTCACCTAAGAGCAACTCCAGGGGGGATAGTTCTGTTGGGGGTAAATTTCAGACAAATGCACCAGGAAATGTCAACAGAGTGTATTATGTACTAGATTGAAGGTGCACAATGCTTAGGATTGTCTACAATGCCTTTGAAAACCAATACAATCTGGTTGTTAAAAAACAGCCTAGATGGCCTGAAGAATTCAAACCGTAGCAAGAAAAGCCTATTGGCTGTAAATGCACATCACCCTACAGTTAGCAAATTCAATGTATAACATGATTGTTGAATGTACCAATGTATTTCTGCCACCTGTGAGTAATAGTTATTTACAGTGGATGTTATTTTTTAATGACCTGCGGCTTGTTATCTCGAAAAGAATGGAATCTGCGTGGTCTTTAAAGCAGGGGTTGTCGAATGTGATGCTGTGGGATTCTGGGTGGCTTAACTGAGCGGATTTCGAGCGCAGGCCTTTCCAGCCTCAGGAGGCCAAGCATAACCAGGATGAGGGCCTAGCCCTTACCTCCCCCACGGTTGTATGGTAAGCTAGCAAGTACAGCAGAGCCACAAACCCCACCATTACTGGGGATACACAAGGGTGACACTATGGAGAGAATGGAGCAAAGAGATGTATACGAGATTGGCCCGTGCCCTGCCAGTGGGCCAACAGCAGGCCTTTTGGCTAAGATCAAGTGTAGTATCTGTTCTTATCAGTTTGAACGCGCAATTTTTGCGCAAGTAAAATTTGATTTTAACAGTGCTATGACTTCGACTTGGAAGTGAATAAATTTGCTTTATGCAAATTTATGCAAATTTTCGCGACGGCCCGACGTGCTTTTAATTAAGCCGGAGGAAGGACACCAGAGTGCTGGTGCCTGTTTGTTCACTAGGAACACAAAATAGAAACCCCAAGGACCTGTGGTCAGCGTTAGAGCTTAGGTAACGTTACGCTCTCTCACTCTCTCTTTCCTGGCGTTTGGGTGGACTAATGCTGGAGGCCTAAAAAACCTCCTAACACCCTTCACAGGCCTGTACAGTACCCAGACCTCTGGTAAGGGGATTTATGCTTAGGTGGCCGCACCTATAACCCTGCCTTAGCTCTAGGGAGCGACTGGACAGTGTTTCTTTGCACTACAGACCATTGTGGTCTGTTGGGAGACACCCCAGGCATCCTGGCGGAGGATCCAAGGTAAAACGGTAAAACCCGGCGGTAACCCAGAAAAATTACCGGTAGACCCAAAAATCCTCCAAAATGGAAGAAATGGACACTGGAGCCCCAGTGAACATCCCAGACGGCATCCCCTCACCGGACGCCCAGAACCCCAACCCCCTGCCCCCTGGGGAAAGTGGCCCAAGGGCAAGTAAGGACGCACCTGCAGAAGCAGGCACCAGCGCTGGGAAGGCTGGTGCCCCAAAGGCCTCAGGGCCTCAGGCCTCAGGGCCAAAAACCCCCGGACCCAAAGCCCCAGGGCCAAAAACAGGTGCACCTGAACCCCCCAAAGCTGCTCAACCAGGGACCGGAGGGAAGGGGGAGGCAGGGACCAGGCAAGGGACAGCCCCCGAACCCTTCAATGGGTACAACGTCACCCACAGGCACGCCCAGGTCATGCGGTGGGAGATGAAAGATAAGGCAGGGGCCAGACTGGAAAGATCCACGTTCTTCAGTAAAGTTCTCCAACCAGCGGGGGTCCCAGTGGCAGACGTACTAAGCTGCCAGGCTTCAGCCTCAGGCATGATCTTTCTCCTAAGCTTTGTCACCCAGGCCCTCTTCAGGAAGTACTGGGATTTCTTCCAGGCAAAAGAGAAAGAGGCACCCTACAACAGGTTCACCCTGACGACAGGAGTAGCGCCAGAGACCTCAGAGAAGAGGGTGACGGTCGAGATGACCAACCCACACATCCCAGACAAGGACATCGCGTCACTTCTCATGAGGTACGGCACCCTCCAGGCGGGCCCCACAAAGGTCAGAGACGCCGACGGAGTCTGGAACACGACCTGGCGAGCGACCATCGACCTCCACAGAGATCCGAAAGGGAGGGATGGATTAAAGCACCCACCGGCAACTTTCTACCTAGGCGCAGACGAGGGGAGGATCCGTTACACGGGACAACCTTTCCCCTGCAGGAAGTGCGAGGGAGTGGGACACGCCGGCAAAGACTGCCCAAAGAAATTTTGCAGGATCTGTAAGCAGTCTGGACACGACGCAGGCACATGCAAGGGGATCAGGATCTGCAACCTCTGCGAAGGGGAAGGCCACTCTTACTACCGATGCCCCAAGTCTGACCTGCCAAAGAGTTACGCAGCGGCCGCCTCATGGAACCCAACCTGGAGACACACCAGACCAAAGGTCTCCCCGGCAGCCAACGCACGACTAAACACCCTCCTGGCAGAAGCCAGAAACGAGGCTGCAAAACCAACATCAGCACCCAGGAAGGGAGACAAAGAGGGCCAAGTTCCTGTGAACCCGATACCCACAGGAACAGGCCCGACTAACCCAGAGGACCCCAAGGCGGGACCAGTCGCAACGGAGGACCCAGCACCACCAACTGAGACGACACCGCCCCAGGAGACACACCAACCCATGGGAGGCCCCGAGGACGGAGCCCCACAAAGAGCCCCGCCAGAGGAAGCCCCAGCAGAAACAACCCCAGCGCCAGAACCAGAGGTCAAGGAAGTGGAGACGGAGGTAGAAGACTCTGCAAAGGCAAAAGGGAAGCAAGAGAGGAAGAAGAAAAAGAAGAAAACGAAGGGGAAACCCGAGGACAGCAGTGGAGACGAGGACGACAGGCTCCAGGAATCATGGAACCAAGTTCGATCCCAGACGCTGCACCAGAAGACCACCAAAGACAGGGAGGAGGCAAAGGAGCAGAGACGCACCAGCGCCATAATCCACAAGGCGGCCTCGCACGGAACACCGCAACCCGGGCCAAAGCCGGAGACGTTGGAGGAAGGGGCAACACCGGAAAAAAACCCCCAGCGAGTCAACGCCCAAAAAAGGAAGATGCCAACCAGAGAAGAATTCCTGGCCAGCAAGAAGGTGAACACAGCGGGCACCACCGAAGAAGAGGAGGACAACGCCGACGCCGTCATCCTCGTGAGCGACACCGAGAGTAACGGGAACAATGCAGAAATGGAGGACGAGGATGAAGACAAGGAGTTAGAGGAATTCCATTCGGTTCTCCAAGAACTCCACCATCACCTCTCCATGGTGGCACCACCACCGGAGGCAGCACAATGGACCCCGGAAGTAGGAACAGAAGTGTCCATTGAGAGCACCGAGCATGCCCCGGAAGACGGGGGAGAGCAGGGCCAACAAGGGGGTCCAGGACCCAAGTAAAGCACCCCAGGGCCTTCAACCCCAGTAGGTTCAAAACCAGATACTGACCGATAGCGAGGAGACAATGGCGATATCATTGCTCACCCTAAACGTCAGAAGCATGAAGGATCAGGTCAGGCGGGTCGGCACGTTGCGCTTCCTGGCCACCAAGAACCGAGATATCTGCTTTCTGCAGGAATGCGGGATTCCGTACGCCCAGTCGTACAGCCAGCTCGAACGGCAGTGGACGCATGGGCCGTCTTTCTGGTCTGGAGGAAACGATTGCAAATCGTCTGGAGTGGCCATTCTAATCAGGGGAAGGCATTTCACCGTGGACAAGGTCACCGAGCAGGTCAACGGCAGAGTGCTGGTCGTAGACGGCTCGTGGGCTGGTGAGCCCGTTAGGCTCATCAATGTCTATGCCCCCCCGGAGAAGAATGAGCGACTCGAGACGTTCAGGGTGCTCAGGATGCAACTCGTGACCCCCAGAACCATTCTGATGGGTGGTGATTTCAACTGCATAGTAGAGCTGGATGGACGTAGTGGGTCTGGCTCTGCAGGGATGGACGTGACGTCCAGGCTGTTGGTGGAGATGATAGGCGAGGCGTCCCTCCATGATGCCATCGGGTGCATGGGACCGAACGCCAGGAATTATTCCTGGAGTAGGCCGGACGGATCCGTGCGTTCACGGATCGACTTCCTATTCACCTCCCCAACAGTAAAGCCTGGGCGAAGCTCCATGGTCGCCGTCCACTTCTCTGACCACAGAGCAGTCAGTTTCGAGGGGGAACTTACAGGGAAGTTCCCCGCCGGCCCAGGATCGTGGAAACTGAACTGCTCTTTGTTGGAAAACGAGGAGTTAGTGGCGAACCTCAGAACCGCGTACATAGAGTGGAGGGACATGAAGGACCTCTTTCACTCCGCCGGCGAGTGGTGGGAATGGGTGAAGGACAGGTTCCGAAGCTTCTTCCAGGATGCAAGCAGAGCTGCTGCACGGGAAACGAAGAGGACGTTCAGGACACTGCAGAGCAAACTGCAACAACTGT
Organism: Triturus cristatus; assembly: GCF_964204655.1. NCBI lineage: Eukaryota > Metazoa > Chordata > Amphibia > Caudata > Salamandridae > Triturus > Triturus cristatus. The sequence continues at coordinate 589,452,240 of NC_140592.1, read as the reverse complement.
ACGAACTCGAGCTTGGGGGATGGGACGTGAGTGACGACTTGGAGGAAACCCGAAAAGAGCTCGCAGAGCACTTTAGGGCGGAATCTAAGAAAATCATCTTCCGGACCAGAACCGAGAACCTAGAGAAGGACGAGAAATGCAACTCATTCTTCTTCAAGAAACTTCACTCGACCCACACACCGCTGGTAGAGCTTCGGGACTCGGAGGGCAACCTCCATGGGGAGAAGGAGGAAGTCATGAAAGTCGTTACAGACTTTTACGTCGAACTCTACTCACCAAAGTCGTCAGAGAGAGACCAGGCGGACAGTTTCCTAGGGGGGATCTCGAAGACACTGGGTCCGGAAGAGAGAGAGGGCTTGAACGCGCCCTTCACCCTGGAAGAGCTGCACTTGGCCGCCACGACCTCCAAGAGAGGCAAGACACCCGGGAACGACGGTCTCCCAGTGGAACTTTATGTCGAACTGTGGGATCAGATCGGACCGGACTTGCTAGACCTCTACGAGGAGATGGTGGGCAAGGGCAGTATGCCGCAATCCCTGCGTGAGGGCATGATAACACTCCTGTACAAACAGAAGGGAGAGAGAGAAGACCTCAAGAACTGGAGGCCCATCTCTCTCCTCAATGTGGACTACAAGATTCTCGCAAAGGTGATGGCCAACCGCCTAAAGAAAGTGATAGAGAAGATAGTCCACCCTGACCAGTCCTGTGGGATACCGGGACGGCAGATTGCGGACAGTCTGGCCCTGGTCCGGGACACGATCGAGTACGTCAAGGGCCGCAAGGTCCCGACGGCCTTGGTCAGCCTAGATCAGGAAAAGGCGTTCGACCGCGTCTCCCATGAGTTCATGGACCGGACACTCAGAGCTCTGGGACTGGGTGACTTCTTCTGTGACGTGGTGAAAACAATGTATAGAGACATCTCCAGCACGGCATTAGTAAATGGCTGGAGAACCGACCCGTTCCCCGTCCTGTCAGGAGTAAGACAGGGCTGCCCGCTCTCCCCCCTTCTGTTCATCTGTGTGATCGAACTCCTCGCAGAGCGCATCCGACAGAACAGGAACATCAGAGGAGTAAAGGTACCAGGGAGCGGAGGACGAGGAGAAGTAAAGTGCTCCCTCTACATGGACGACGTCTCCGTATTCTGCGCAGACGGACCGTCGGTGAAGGAGCTAGAGAGGACTTGTATCGAGTTCGGGAAAGCGTCTGGAGCAAAGATTAACAGTGCCAAGTCAGAAACCCTGCTCTTCGGACACTGGGCCCCCGCCCGAGACCCACTGCCATTCCCCATCAAGCAGGACTTCCTGAAGATCCTTGGAGTCTGGTTCGGCGGAGACGGCGCAGCAGAGAAGACCTGGGAGGAAAGACTAGCAAAGACAAGGCAGAAACTGGGACTCTGGAGCCTCCGGAAGCTGACGATCGAAGGGAAGTCTTTGGTCCTGCGGAACGAGACCCTGCCAGTGCTCCAGTACGTCGCTCAAGTATGGCCAGTACAGACCAGAACAGCTAAGGCCATCACGAGAATGATCTTCTACTTCATCTGGAGCTCGAAGATGGACAGAGTGAAGAGGGCGGTGATGTTCAAGACCCACGACAAGGGAGGCAAAGGAGTGCCAGACATCGCCACCATCCTGAGAGGGACCTTCGTGTGCCACTGCGTGAGGAACACCCTGAGGTCCAAAGATGAAAGTCACGCCGGCTTCCTGATGGCCCGCTTCTTCCTGCTGCCAACATGGAGGCGCCTTGGATGGGCAGAGTGGGTGAGCTCCGTCCCGTACAACTGGGAGACCCCGTGGTTCTACAGGGAAGCGGAGAAGTTTGTGCGAGAGTATGACTGCGTGGCAGTTCGCCCCGTCATGTGGACTCCAAAACTTCTCCAACGCCTGATACGAGCAAGAGAGATCAGTGAGCCGATCGGCTCCCTCCCTTCAGCCACAGCGGATCACGTGTGGGGAAACGTAGCATCCAAGCGCCTGACAAACCAGCACAAAGACATAGCCTGGATGGCAATACAAGGGGGACTCCCCGTAAGGGCCTTCATGCACGCAAGGGGGCTCAACCGATACAAGTCCTGCCCGAGAGGGTGCACCGTAGACGAGACAACATACCATCTCTTCTGGGAGTGCACGTACGCGCAGGACCTGCTGAAGGCCCTAGGCACGGAGCTTAGGGCCTGGATACCTACGACCTACATCACCGCAGACTCTGTGATGTATGGACTGTTCCCAGGGACACATGCACTAGAAAACCTCCGGGGTTGCTGGAGGCTCCTGTGTTGTTTTAAAGATGTTCTCTTGTTTTCCAGAAACCGCCTGGTGGTGGGGAAAAAGGAGACATCGACCCTGGCATGCCGTAAGATGATCCACAGCCTCCTGCGAGACTACGCAGCACTGGACAGATCAGATGGAGACAGCGACGACGAAACCTGAGGACCCAAAGGGGTCCCCTTGTACCCTTACACGGGGGGGCCCTGGAAGGCTCAGGCAACGACGGCAAAGACAGCGGACCCAAAGGGGTCCCCAAACCCTTAAATGGGGGGGGGGGGCCCTAGAGGGGCCACTAAACTGTTTTTCTTCTTTTCTTCCCTTCAATCCAGGAACCGGTCTGGCAACGGGAGAGAGGAGAGGAAAGATGAAGACAGGTAGAGTAAATGTAAAAATTTACTGTATGTATTTGACTAACGTGACCTTTTCCCTTCACAGGTTAAAGGTCAACGGGATAGCTTGCGCACTTGTTGCCAAGTTTGTTACCAATGACTGACGAGCAAAAAGGGTGTTGTGGAAGGTGACGATTGATGTATCTGAACCAGAAATGACGCCCTGACAAAGGAAAAAAAAAACAAAAAAAAACAAAAAAAACAGCACAATGGGGCCTCGTGGTCGAGGTGCAGAGTAGCCCTGCTGACCTACCGACCTACGCCCCAATCATGCCACAAAAGCAGTGGTGATAGTCCCAGGACTGCAGCAGAAAAGAAGGAACAGCAATAAGTGTTGACACGACGCCACCTGCAGGTCAGCTGGAAGACCTAGCGTGGGGTGAATGTTTGCCTGAATACTCCGGCAAAACGCATTTCCCTCCTGCCTCCCCACTGCCCGAAGTCGTAACCATGACCAAACAACTGGCTGTCTCTGCTTTATTAGTTGCCTCTTACTATTTCCCATATAGGACCATCGATTCTTGTTATTTCATTTTAACATCGCTCCTCTCTCAGGGTAGTGGTTAGCCCTCCCCCCACCTCTGCCCTGAGGGCGCTGGTCAGAGCTCATGGAGGCCTAATAGCGGGAGGTATAATAAGGAGTGATTCACTGGTAACTAGGCGTTAGATTACCAGTTAATCATTCATGTCTCACTGCATGTCTCAGCAGGGTTTCCTGTGCAGTAGCCCATGTCTTGTGTACAACCAGAAAGAAGGCCTGCAGCCTCAGCAACTGAATAGAAATGCCGTGCTAAGCAAGTATCGCTCCAAGTGCTGCGAACTGGGATTTCATGTTGTACCTTCCAGAGGCGCAACTAGAGCCAAATTTCGGGGGGGGGGGGGGGGGTTGGGCTGAACAAAAATTTCGGGGGGGGGGCTGAACTTTAAGCCATAGGCAGAGTGGAGCTGCAGGGGCTCTTAGAAGGGGTGAAACAACAGCGAGGCCTCATTCACATGCAAATGGTCATTTAAAGACCTGTGAAGTGCTCGGGTGCGGCTGCTTTTTTGCCCAGGAAGGTGTCTCATCCCGGGCTGCCGCACACGACGGGGGGGGGGGGGCTGAAGCCCTTTGAGTCCAATGGGTGTTGCGCGCCTGGTCCCTTCTCCTCAGGAACCACCCCACTTGGCATTTTATTTTTATTTTCCACTGTGGGGTCCCCGCCCGTTATCAGATGCAGTTTCACCACTATCAGTAGAACGATCGTATGTTTGTGACCCTTTTTACTGGGTCAATGTTGTCGTGACTTCACCTTCCTTTCCATACCTCACGCAAGTTCAGATAAACGACTTATCAACAGTGGTTCTTTCAATTGTTGCATGGAGGGTCTCGCCACACTGTTGCAGAATGCTCGAGGTATACTGTGCTCATCTTTCTTTGGTGTCAAGTATGCCCTCTGCTGGATAACCTTATGATTGCATACAGGCTTTATTTCATACCGGTTCGGCCCATCACTCTTTGGCAGCTGTTGCCCTCCCACAGTTATTTTGCTTCAAGGTCATATATAGGGTGGCTATCAGTCTGCCACCCTGCACCAAACTCATATTCATGAGCATTGTCTGAATGGGCTCCTGTGCACCAGGAAATGTTTCCCATATCTCAGTAGCTTTGCGCGCTATCTGAGTATAGTGGAACAACTGGTCAGCCATAATACCAAAGAACTCCCACACTTCAGCAAAAGATATACACCTGCCATTTGGGGACAGGTTTCTTACTACTTCACAGTCTCCTTCTCTCCATCTCACAACAGGCAGGTCCATTGCAACTCACCTAAAATGGCCAAAGACAGTAGAGCAGCATGCCTGCAGCAACCGCCCCACATGGCAGACTATAAATGGATAATTTCTTGGTAGTTCCTTCCTAACAGAAGGATGTTCAGAAGCTCCCCCTACCCACGTGCAGCAGACGCTACTCCCGAATTTCCCATTACCTAGAAACTAACCACATGTTGTAGTTGGGATGTCACCTACTAGAGCTCATTGTCTGCCAAGGCCAGGCCACCATGTTTTTTTTTTAGAGCAGTTCCAAAGTTTGGAGCTTTAGTCTGCTTCACTTGCCCGCCCGTTCCAGCAGCATATGGAGCTGGTCTCATTCCATAAAACTCATGTGCTGTATAGGGGACGTGGAGGACTGCAATACAGAGTGATAAGAAAGACATTTTAGCTCAAAAAGCACGCCCACTTAGACAGTAGCATTGTGTTCCGTATTTCAACCAAGAGCTTTAGCCCATTTAGCACCCTTCCCATAGTTAGTCAGAATGGAGCTTTTATTGTGTGCACCACCTGTATGCCCAGGTACATGAAACTTTGGGTCTGCTGGGCAGTCAGGGCTCTCATTAAGGGCAAAGGGAATAGTTTATATTTAACCCAGTTGATGCGCAATACTGAGGCGTTACCAAACAGGTTCAATTCTTTCAGAAGCAATGCCATGAATCACCTAAGGTCCCTCGAAAAATCACAGAGTTATCTGTATGCATGGAGACTATATGCCCCTTGCCTACCACTTCTATGCCTCATTCTTCGGCTCTCGACTTGAGTCCAGCGAGGGTGCAATGTCCTCCTCGGCGACCTCTTGACCCTCGCGAGTCAGTCAGGGCAGATCTTGTTGGGCAGACTTGACTTACTGGTCACAGCCTCACTCTAGTCCCGGGAAACAGCCTGATATCTTTGGTAAGTTAGTACTGGCAGCCCTTCTCGGCATATGGGATTGTGGCAGTACCTCCGGACACAACGCAGACTTCTCCAGTGCAATCGCTCACTGATCGCACAATTATTTTCACGGTGGCCCTCTCTGGCATACGGGGTCACCTCTACAAGGCAGAAAGGGCTTGGCGATTCCTGCACAGCGCTCGTTCTAAGGCTCAGTCTACGATTGCCCTGTCCTGGCATACGGGGTCACCAAAAACAATCCTGCATACAGGCTACGGCCCGATCAGTGCACACCGAAACTTCATATCTCACACAGGGAGCCCTCACAGTAGGGCTCCCTAATGGACCTCACTCCCTCCAAAGCTCTCCCTTTTCCTCACAGGGCACCATGTTCTTGGCAAGAAGGCAAGCACTGGTGCTCCAGGGCAGGCGATCTTGGTTTTCCTTGTGTGATGTCCCCTCACTCAGAAGAGAAACTAGCAGGCTTAGCCTCCATTTATGGTCACAGGCAAAAGTCTTGCAGAGCTCCTTCTCCTCACACAACCGTTATGGCTGCCTGGCAAATTACAAACGTTTGCTGTCTCAACCTCCCCTTCTTATAGTCCCTTTTCAGACACCAAATGTGATTTAGGGTTTGAGTCTTTGAAGTTTTATGTTGGGATTCGGCTTCTTTTGAAAAGTGCATTTCTCATGTTTCTTCTTTACTCCTGAAAGGATGTCTGTCACGGCAGGCAAGACTCTGAAGCTGATTGACCCACAACACAATTCATAGGAGTGGCCAGAGTTCACACTTGGATGTTAGCCACAGTGATACGTGCATCTCAAGGTTAATCCCAGGGCCCCACCCCTACTCCTTTGGTGAGTTGATTCCAGGCCCCTTTCTTGTGATTTATCATTGAATCAAAGAGCAACCTTTTGAAGTGTAAAGGGAGAGTCCCTTCATCATTTCCTTCAGTGTGTCACACCCAGCTCACAGAAATGCAACAATACATATCTCTCTGGGGATTACTCTGATCATCATGTCTTCAGGCAGGCCTAGGCTCCCAAAATGGAACCCATGGTCCTACATGTAATGTACCATTGTAGGCACACTTGCCTAAAGTGTAATTTCCCATCACTCTCACTCTCCAGTACTCTTACCTCCATGCACTGTGCCACTACAGACACGCATACATTCAGATGAATGCACTGCTTAGTACTGTACACTTTTTGTACAGTACAACAGTGTGCTATTTACAAACACACACCCTGTCAGTACACACTCACCATGTGTGCGCTGAACAACACTTCACGCTTCATGTATTGAACTTCACACAAGCACACATACACTCAGCACATGCTTCCATTGTGCATGCACTGCACAGCACTACATATTTCATGTCATGTATTCCTTGCAGGCATACATACACTCAGCCCATGCACTAATCTCATATGTACAACACAGTACTCCTCTATCATTGAACTGTACCCTTCCCAGGCACACATACACCCTGTAGAGTCACTACACCTGCACTGCGCAGCACTCCACATCTACCTGATGTAGGCCAATGGAGAGTTAAGCGCACACTGGCGTAACTTTTTAAAAGGTGAATGAGCCTGTAGACCTCACTCCAGTGACACAGGATAAAAAATACCCGTTTACTACTACTGATCATTACATTATATGCTGCCAACACCTCTCTCGTGCTGCTTAGCTCTTGGTAAAGGCAGTAGCCTTTCACCACTATGAGGGCAGCACTTTGTTCACCCCACCTAGTCCAACCAGACCCCAATCTGTGAGACAGGCCTATATCATGACACATGCACATGATCCGTGTTTACCAATGAAGAAATAAATCTGAATTAGGGATCCAGACTACAGTACAGTTGGGCACTCAGGGCAGAGGTACACGTCTTTAACCACGCAGAGGACTTTTCAGTCCCAAAAGACAGCTAAAAACAGTTCAAATCTCCAGGCCACATAATTGTGGCATCAGTGTAGGGGACTGCTCCATGACCCAAAACAGTAAAGAATTGCTTGTTATCTACATTTGGCACATATATGGTCACAAAATAGATCTCTCTCTCATCCAACATTCTTGAGATCACTAGGCCCCTCATGTCCAGATCTGCCTCAACCACTTTTGAATGAAAAAGGACTCCAGTAGCTTCCCATGTCAATACCTCTATGGTATAAAAAAAAACGTTTGTGTGTTCCACTTCCACTACCACTTTCTACATTGTTTCCCAGCTTCCTGTAGAGGACAGTGCATTTCCTCTATGCCTTTTCAAATAGGCTTTCACGCTAAAACTCTTTGGGTAACCACTGAGGTCTCCGACATGTGATGTTAAAAATATACTTAGCCCTAGCATTGCTTTTGCAGTAGGCACCAGCCCTCAACCTTTGCCTCACCTGGTGTGCCCATTAGCCATTCTATATCTGGCCCATACTACCCCACGTGGTTCAATCCAAGCTCATTTCGGTTGTCTCTCCTCCGGCATGTTCCTATTACTTATACCTTTACTTTATAATCTGCTGCCTGCTTCTATCTCCCTCTTCTCTAGGGCAGTTACCTTTAAACTATCAATCGCAATTACTAACACGACGATATCCAATCAAATATGTAATACAAGTTTACCCTCTAGCAGAGCTCACTAATACACATATGCAAGGCCACTGGAATTATGCGATTTTGCGGCTGCTGTGATTGTCACATAATTATAGATTTGCTGCATTTGCCACGTGATCCATCATCTCCCGCATAATCTAAAGATTCTAACATTTTTTATTTTATTTGCAGCTCAAACAGTTCAAAAGTTACTAAAAACGCAGCGACATGTATTGCCACGCAGTGGAAGGTCCTTTGCAATGGTTGATTGGTCAACATTCTGTTGCTTATTACTATATTAGTGCATCACACTGATACTAAAGAGATGCAACAAATGTCCAGACAGTGTAAAGTTTGAAAATGACTAAATAATGAAGTAATACTATCACAAATGTGCCTCATTACGCCACACAATTTGCCTTTTCTTTGCTGCATAATTTACTCAACCTTGCTGCATTATTTCAGTGGTCATGAACATATGGATGAACTGACCTAATACACCAATAAAGTCATAATAAAGAATGAAACCTTCCCTATTTTCTGTCTGTTTCCACCAACACCTATTTCAAAGTATCAAGGTATCAAAGCTTATCCTACTAGCTAAACTTCCGGAGGGGGCCATTCATAACCCAGTGCAACCCCAGTTGGGTCTAAACTGGGCATCACTAGCACCACAAACTACCAGAAGACTAGGTAACTGTCTCTGAATTTCATCCAATTGTAATTGCACTACTATTTAGTTACTAAGCAGCGGTTACTCAAGGAAACATGAACCCCTGATATCCTTACCATCTTCCCTCTCCCTCCAATCTCTAAATACTGACTACACTCATGCCCTCTTCACTTTGTCTTAATGAAAAGTTTTCACACATGTCACATATACTTTCTGGCATACTTGCTTCCCTTGCAAACAATGTTATATTACCATCATTCCACAGTGTGGCAATCCAACAGTTACCAGCACAGTCATTTCATCAGTAGTCTGTTCTGATGGTGGCTCCCTATACGCCTCAAGCATGCCATTCACTTGTACTACAATTCTGCACACTTGTCATTCTGCATTCCGGTTCTCCAGACATGCTGCTAACCCAAAACTGCTTCCTCTTCACACAGATATGTTCTCAATTCTGAAAGCCATGGCTCGACTTGCATGAAAAGTGGTTTTGTCCCACTTTTCATTTTATTTCCAAACAGCAGTAAATGAAGGTGGTCTCTTGAACTAATTTTATTAATCATTGAAGAACTACCTAGAACCATAAGGGAATTAGACGAGGACATTTTCAATTTAAAACAGGAATTAGAAAACAGACTGGTAACAGAAACCTGGACAGCTACCTTAGAAGACCTCAATCGCAAATTAGACCAAAACAGCAAGGAGTTACAAGAAGGAAAAATCAGAAAGTACCTCAGAGACACCATCAATTATAAGCTTAATGAGGTTTATACTTGGGCGGAAATCTATGCCAGAAGACACTTCAATGACAAAAAAGCCACCACATCTTCGGAAGGAAGTATAGTAACTGACCAAGACACATCTACCAATAGGCCACCAGTTTCAAAATCCACCCTAACTACTGCTGGGCATACAACTTCATCTATACCAACTGATGATTTACAAATAGCCACTACTTCAAGAACGTCTTTTTTATCTCATGCTCCAGACCACGGGCAACCACCATCAATAAACATCATACCGACAGGGGAAAGAAGCACAAGACCAGGAGAGGACAAGGAGGACAAAACTTTGCGCAGTGGCAAGAGCGTAGTTTAATAATCAACATTTCGTCTACGACATTGACAAGACAACAAATCACTGTACTTAACAAAGGTATGACATTCGTACCCACGAATACCACCACGAAACTGGATACAAACATAGCCCTTTACAAATTCATGCGTAAATTACGGCTACGTCACTATTTTTCTAATATCATGCAAGATTCCAGAGAAATTAAAGATGACACTATAACCAGATTCAAGCCTAAGAGCAATTATTGTGCCCCTGTGTCACACAAGATTTTAGACATGTTTGAAAACGTAGTGAAACACGATTGCGCTAAGCTGAATTACACTAAACTTACCTCTTCAAATCTAACTGAACATGACAAATGCATCATCCGCTCAATAGCTAACAACAAAGAATTGACCCAAAAAACCAGCGGACAAAGGAGGAGCCCTGGTTGTTATGGACACCAATTTCTACATACAGAAAGTCAATGAGCATTTGATGGACACTACAACATATATGGTTCTTGACACTGATCCCACCAACATGTTACTCAACAACCTACAAGTAATACTAGATCAGCTGAGCAAATTGGGATTATTGGTTCTCAACTCAAGTCATATTTAAGTACCAAGAACCCACGTAGACCCAAAATATATGTGACACCGAAAATCCACAAACCCCCTACCAATCCGCCATTCAGACCTATTGTCTCAGGCTGCAACTCTATATTTGATCCATTAGGTAGATATCTTGATCATTTTCTACAGACGTTCGTACAAAGCTGGTGCACGTACATAAACGATACCACAGATTTTAATCAAATTACAAACGATTTAATTTTTTTTCAAGAACACTAGACACTCTGCACAATTGATGTTACAGCACTCTATACATCAATAGCGCACTCTGAAGGCATGGAATCAACGGAATGGTCATTACTCAGAATGGAGTTACCACAAAATGAAAGCGTTTTTTTACTCAAACTGCTATTTTTTAGTCTTCACAACGGTTACTTTTAGTCGCAGGACAACTTTTTTGGCCAGCTTACGGGTACATCCATGGGCTTTTCAGGAGCCCCAGCATATGCCAATATCTTTATGTACAGATTCGAATATGATTATATATTAACCAATGATAACTGGACTAAAGGCCTAGTCCAATATTGCAGATATATAGACGATATATTCCTTATTTGAACACATTCACAAGAGCAGCTAGAAAATCTCATTCAGGAATTGAATAGTAGAAACCCCAGGATTCAATTTACTTAAACTGTTAGCACCAAACAGGTGAATTTTTTAGACGTTTTTATAACGAAAGACTTCACTGCATGTAAACTAACAACTGAGGTTTATACTAAACCCACTGACAGAAACAGCACTTTACACTACAAGAGCTTCCACCCTAGAAGTCTCATTCTCAATTTGCCGTATTCTCAATTTATACGTATTAAACGAATATGTTTGGAACCTGCTACAGCGTCTAGTAAAATCGAACAGTATAAACAACTGTTTGCACAAAGAGGATACCCTCCAGATATCCTACAGAGGAGCCTGGATCGACTAGCTCAAAAAGAACAGTCAACACTATTTCTGATACCCACATCGAGTCAACAAATGAAGCACACCTTTGTTTCCAAATACTCTACTTGTTCCACCCAAATAAGGACCATCATTAATAAACATTGGGATCTTCTCCAAAATGAATCTGATTTCAATGGGATTTTTACAACTAAACCCATATTTGCTTAAACTAGAGGCAAGAACCTTCAGGAATTAATAAAAAAAGTCTGCAATGACACACATCTTTAAAGGTACAAACAAATACCACGACTGCATGCATTATAATAACATTACTTGCGGTGAGATATACTAACTCATCCGGTCTCTGGCGCAAGAATAAAATTGAGACATACTTCAGACTGTAATACTACAAATATAATATGCTGTTCGAAATGTCCATGCGGGAAAGCATGCATAGGCAAAACTGAACGCAAACTCAAAACCTGTTTAACTGAACACAAAAGTATAATGCGTACCCAAAACACCACCTCAAGTGTAGCCACACATTGGCTAGAAGCACACCACAATATATCACAACTAAGAGCACAGATCGTTGAGGTAATTCCCAAAAAAGAAGGAGTAGATAATAACCAAAAACTACTACAGAGAGAGATTTACTGGATAGATTTTTTACAAACACTATCCCCTAGGGGGCTGAATGACAGAATTGATATGAGTTGTTACTTGTAATTAGATAGTTATTTGAGCTGCATGGTATTTTGATACAGACCGTTTTAATTATAAATACGTTTTTCTGGGTCTCTCTTTAATTTTTCCCCTATATCCCTCTGTCTTCTCTCCATACAGTCTGTTCCACTCTGTTCTTTTTTATCCACAACACACATATTCATCCTGAATTACTTTCAGTATATTCCGCCAAACCAGATGAGTATTATTATTTTTATCGACATATCATCACTATCTAGTATTATCTTACCATTCCTTGGCGTTAGTCAACACCATTATTACCGTACACTATTGAGCATTTCTGAGCTTCATCGATATCCATATATTCTTTACCGTTTCCATGCATTAGCAGTTGGGTCAAGCACATAAAGACACTTTTTTATCTTTATTGAGTAGATTGCCAGTTAGTCAGACCCTCCAGGATTTCGCGATTTCGCGATTTCGCGGTTTGCCGCGAAATCGGCACTTTTGTAAAAATGCCGCGATTTTTACAAAAGTGCCCGCGAAATCGGCACTTTTGTAAAAATGCCGCAATTTTTACAGAAGTGCCTGCGGAATCGGCAATGTCCAGAATAATTTTCCTGGAGAGACATGAGCATTTTTTATAGTTGAGATTTTGACTTCCCTGGAGTTAGTGCAGAGGGTTAATAGGCCTGCTGCAAAGAACGTGTACCAAGTAGATTACAGAGGGCGTATGATGTAATCAGATCAGCCCCGGATGTTAACGTATCGCGAAGTCAGGGAAAGTTCATCCTTTGACCGAGGTCTCCGGACTCGATTCAAGAATATGCCATTTGCAGGGATGGTGTTAAGTGTTGTAAGCCCTGTCGTGCGACCTGGACTGCTGCCCTCGTATCCATCCGCGCACAATGTCATTAACACGCACATTGATTCTGAACAGTGACTGGTGCTGGGGCTAAGCGCAGCCGCCTGTCGTCACAAATCACAGGGCAGAGGCATCGAAGAGAGAAAGGGGGACGTCGCGCGTTGGTCGAAGGCATGCAACAAGAATATTAGACACACGTTAGTGCTAATCTAGGCCGGGTGCATGGACTTTATTATATAAACTCCTCTCCACCAGCAAGTTCCGGTTTGCTCTGTGCAACTATGTATGTGTTACCTACAGCTGCACCTTACATTGAGTTTCAATACAGCATCTCAGAGCAATAACAGCATATTGGTTACGAATGAGCTACATTCTAGCACAATTGTCGACTAAGTACCTTCTTGCCATCTAATCATGTTCAAAGGTTGGCACCTGTGGAGATGGACATATATGCACCAGTGATAGGGATAGGGCAAGGGCACTGTCAAGACTGACTTACCAATCCTAGGAGAGCAAGCGAAAAGTAGCAAGTCAAGGTGTGAGACGTAGACGTTGCCAATGACCTTCCTTCAACCACATTTGTCTGGTCCGAGTTTTGTACCCACACCTACTTTGCATTCTCACTTTTCCTTCATGGGTGTGAACTACTAGCCCTGCAAGGCAATCTAAAACTGTCAGATTCACGACGTAGTTTATTTGCCGCTTTCTTTCTATTCATATTAGTTTCATTTGAAAATGAACTCCAAAATACTTCAGTGACATATCTATGTGCCACAAGCAAGAAAAAAAATATTCTTAGTACTGCAGCCTCTGTCACTGGTTACTATGTAAAAGACACACAATTGATGGACGGAATCCATCATTCTTTTGCTCACCATGCCACCCCAGTTTAGTTTGTTCTGCATTCTGTCCATCAACTGTTGTTTTTGCATTTGTCACCCTGAGTGGGAAGGGTATGCCCAGATGTGAGACCCGTGCTCTCCATGCCACTGGAATCAAGCTATCCTGGCTGTAGAGGGGTGAAACTCCGAAACCGGTCCTAGGATGCTTGTTTCCAGTCCAGGGAGGACCTGGCTTGGCAGTTCGGGCTGGACTGTGAAATACTCTGCTAAAAGAGTTTCCATTGATTTAAGGCTGAAAATGAATGATTATGAGTAAAATAAAGTGCCGTAAAAATGCCGCTAAATTTCCATATTTGTGCCGCTAAATTTCCATATTTGTGCCGCTAAATTTGCGAATCCATGCCGCTATATCCTGGGGGGTCTGGTTAGTTGTGGATTATATAACATCAGCTTTGAACCACAACACCCATAATACACTTAGTCTCCAGTATTTCATTTATTTGGTTTCTTGCAGGAAACGCGGTGTACGAGTCTACTGATTTTTTCTTATAATTACTATCTAGACGTATTTTTAACAAGCGGCGCAGAATCTTAAATAATTCTTATCACAGTATACACTAAGTATCGGGCAATACACACGTAGTCCCATTTCTATTTTGCATGCATTGACGTGCTACGTTATAACGCTACGGGTCATTTCCGTCCACACTGACTACCCGCATCGATGGAGACTTCGTTTCGAAGCATCTATTCGCATTAAGGTACTGTGTTACCTCAAATCATTGACAGTTTTTCGAGGCATACAATTTGGGAGCCTGGTCTTACGTCGTATTTATTCCCTCGTTGTTTAGATTTCTGCCTGCTTAGTATCCGCGGTATACTTTGAAGTCCGGTTCATAGATCCGGTTACGGTTCTGAGAGACACACACACGTGCCATTGCAACTACGCGTTTTTTTGCTTAGTCTAGTGGAGGAGTAAGTTTTTTTAAACCGGTTATTTTGACTGAGTTTTGTTAATGCTACTCACTATACTACTGCAATGTATTCAGCGTGCGAGGTCATCACAGCCATACACAACTAATTATACTGTTTCAGGTGCTCAGAAACGAAGGTTTTTACAGATATATGGCAATTAAATATTTGCCAGATACGATTTCATTTCATTGTTCCACAGCCACTTTTCACCACGCATAGCAGTTTCTAACATTTTATACCGGCTTCTCTATCCAAGCACTAGAGTCACGTTTATTCATGTTCCTACCATCGGCACATGATTCACCTATTAGATGGCGCTAACAAATCAATACACACTCAGTACTCTTACATTTACCACCTTACTATTTTTCAACCTTTTTTCCGCTGGGCAAGGGACTATCGCTATTTTCTTCTATTACAGTTAATTAGATTATATCAATCAATAATTTTATACTTTCTTATTCACAGATTATTTCCCCTGAGGAAGGGACCTGCGAGTCCCGAAATGCATTGGGCTTCACGACAGCCATACATTGTTTTCAACGTCAACTGTAATATAAATGAAGAACTCTTGAGGATACAATAGCATGCATTTTGCATATTATGTTCTTTGATGCTGTAAATCAAACATTTAGTTCTGTTAACACAATTCTTGTGAATGAAACATTGTTTTAATAGAACGGTCATGTTCAGCAGAATCATATTATTTACAACTGTTTGATCAATTACAATATTTCAACAAGATAAAATGATGGTTTATCTTACTGTGTGTTAAACTTTACATCATGTTTTAAATTTTGAACATTATGTTCCTGTGAACAGTGCACACTATAATCAGGTTCTTTTTCCTGTCGCTTTGGCATTTGCAAATATGTGTTATGTCAACACACTACAATAGTGTAGCACCCTTTTTAAAAAATTCTTTACATAAATTTGAGTTTAGACAACCAAGAGTGCACCTCTATTGCTTTCTATATAAATCATTACCTGTGTGGAAAAACCAGCACTGGAGCCAGTACCCTATGTGTACTTCTATGGCAATGGTGACACCCCTTGGGTTTCATCGTGTTCAGTATTGAATCTTCAAGGAACAGCTCCACTGGTCTGTCATCTACTAGTTCCGGAAATCCCAGCATTAGTAAGTTATAACTAGATGAGCATACCTCAACATCCATTGATCATTCTTACGGTGCATTAATGTTGGCTACCAGTGGTTTGAGTGAGTCTTAAAATTGTGTTTTCATGGCTAGCAAAAGGACGGCAGTTTCTTCACGTGTGCACTCTCTCCATCAACTTGTGTATGTCAGTTCTTAAGAAACTGACATCTATGGAGGCTGTATCAATATGAATTTCCAGTGCCGCCCTAGTGTTCAGAATGGCTGTAATGATGTTCTTGGGTGATAGCTCCTTCTCCACAGTCTTCTAGGGTGGTACACATGTCACTGCACAGTTTTAGTGCTGCTCTGCACCTCTGCATCCTGATCGATCTTGTTGCTTTGGGTATGCCTTACCACCGGATCCGTCCCCATTTTTATGCTTGCTAAGTGCCATGGGCATAATGTTTGGCAACTGTAGCACCCTATCTCAAAGTACAGTCCATCTAATGTAGTTTTCCCTTCTAACACAAATGGCGCCCAACTCTTATTGTTTGATCTTTTCACTGGACCCCTTTAGTCATGAGAATCTCCACCACCTCACACCTTTATGGTCCTATTTGAATGTTGAGCATTCATACAGCACAGTTGTACCGCAGCCATCTCACCCTCAACGCTCTTTGAAAAGTCCCATTTGGCACCATGTGTGCCCCAGCACTCAGTGCTACTCCACCATAGTTTTACGCTTCTCCCTTGAACAAGAAAAGCAAAGGAGGAGAGGAATTAAGTTGTCTTGCCTGACTGAATTTACTATTCTGCACTTGTGATGTTTTGTTCTTCAAAGAGTGAGTCATTGTGCTTCTCAGCCTTTCGCTCACCACCGCCTCTACATAGGGCAAGCCATTCTCTCTGCGTATTCAACCGCAGACCATTTGATAGGTATTCTAACAGTCTCTGCCAAGCACCTCATGCTTCATGTGTAGCCTGCAATCCCAGCCATCTGTGGACTTAGTGGATTGCTTCAAGGCCTTCAGCATACTAGGTATTGTTTAGTTGTGCCTCCTTCAACCTGCTCTTACCAGTCTACCTTACGCATCTGGGTGGGCCAGGTCTCTCCTGTCCACATGCTCCTTTTCACAATGCCCTGCTCCGTTGGGCAATTACCATGCAGGTCCCACCCTGCAGTGTCTACCTCCAATTTGGCCAGAGCAGCCTGTACCACTTCTTTTTTTTAGGCTCCGGCCTATATCCAGGCTGGTTCTACTCACAGTTTAAGTTGGAGTGGTCGAAGGCTGGTGCCACCTGGGAGAGCCAGATCAGGACCACTCCTAACTCTCTGGACCTGACGGCATCCTCCGTATTCCGTCAGCCTCAATACACCTTGTAACCCTGACCACACGCTCCTGGTCCTCCAGTGCTCATCTCAGCACTTTAGCAGCATAACAGTACACATTTTATTCCAGATGCATTGTGGTAAATGTGGTGTATGAGAACAGTCACTTTAGTTTACGTACAGAAGTGTTCACCACCTAGACACTGCTGTGTATCTCACACATGTATTTCTGGATTTTTGTCCACCATCAACAGAAAGTAAACATGTTCATTTATGGGTTCATAGAGTTGCTGCTTTAAGTCCTTTCAGATTAAGTAGCACCCCAAAAGCACAGGTGAATCCACAATGTCTCAACAGGCAGTAACTCCAAGGAAGAGTCAATCAAAAGCAGAAGGCCTGGCATAGAGAAACCCATATTGCCCCAGATCCATTATGGTAAATACACTACATGATGAAAGTCACTTTAATTTCCTCACAAGTATTGAAGTGTTCACTGTTGTTGGCACAGAAAAGTGTCCTGTATCTCTGATATATGTGTGTCTAGATTATTGTCTGTCAGTAACACGTCTATTTAGGAATACTTCGAAATGCTGCTAAAACTCTTTTCAGATTACACAGCACTCCTAGAGTGAAAGTGTGGGTGGTTTCACATGGACGTGTCGGCCAGTAACAACAAGTAGAAGACAATCAAAGGGGGGAAGCACACTGCCTAATGTACCAGAACCCACTTTCTCCCAAATGCATTACGGTAAATACCTTCTATAATAAAAGTAACTTTAGTAATTTTTAACAATGATTTTGCCTGAGGAGGGCTTTTACCTACACCTGTTTATTTTTAATGATGCCCTCTTCTCCGGATTAATACATGCAGCACTTACCAGAATCCAACACAAAACGAACACCATCTATTGTGACCGATGTTTCGGCAATGTTGGTAGATATAATGCACTTCCGAACTCCAGCTGGGGCCATGTCAAAAACCTATCAAAGTAAACAAAAACATTGGATTGAGTAAGGGCACATGCATGGTCACGTAAAGTAAGGAGCAGAACACATGCACTTCTGTTTCAAGTTCTGCAAGAAATATGCATTGTATTATCATGTTTTGCTATAGATCTTTTAAAAGAGTCAAGATGCCATGAAAGTAGTCACAGGGCTATAGACATACATAAGAATTACTTAGGACACTTTAAAACCTCAAATTCCCAAACAATTTCTAATCATGTGTCTCACAAGCCTGTGACAACCCTTTCAGGAAAGAGGTGCCACAGCAAGCAGCAGTACAGTGTTAGAACGCAACCTTGCAATGTGAAGTATTTAAAAACAAGATTAACTCAACAATTCCATGCTGAGCAGAAGAAAGGTAGCAAAGAAGGACTTCGGAAATATCAGTCTCAATTGACTAGAGCTTTATTACTTTGCCTCAGTTTTCAGCAGAAAAGGAAAAGAAGGCAGAGAGGGAGTTAGTTAGAACAGGCAGGGAGGAAGAATGAGTGAGATACCTCCTGGTGAAGCCTTAAGGCTAAGAGAGATGCACTGACTTCCCTTATGTTACCTTATCCTGCTCAGCAATGGAAAGGGTGCTGTGAAGAGGTAGCACAATCCATCGCTTGGTGTGAGTGGCATAAGTCTGAGCAGCTTCCAGAATGGTGGTGATCTCGGTGATGCCACTGAGGAAGATGAGTAGGTCCCCCCGCTCCTCTGGTGGATATTTATGATCAATGGCTTGCATCACTCTCAGATAGGGTCTGGCATCTAACTTTTCAGATTTGGAGGTTGCTTCTTCTTGTGGAATTGGCTGATATATGACCTAGCAGAAATACAAGCCATCAGAATACATGATCTTGTGGCAATACGTTGGCATTCACATGAGAATCAAAATTAGCAAAAGAACTGGCTTTGTAGTTAGGGTAATGGCAGTGAAAGAAAGAAAGGGTCTAAATGGTCAACAGTACTACGTTATACAAATAATTTCCTTCTCTGGCTAGATATAGTATTTCAATACAGACCTCCAAATACCTCAATTTACACAAACATATTCCATTTGTATCATACAATCCTCGAACTATTGTCCAACATCACGTGGCCACATATCTGTTACAAAAGGTTCCTCCAACTATTGCCCACTATCACAGGTATTCCACGCCATAAATGTAGGCTGTCTGGAATTCAATGGAAAAATAATAAGCAGCAGTTTGAAGCTTATGTATTACTGCATTCCAAGCCCTTTGATGTTTGACAGATGTATACTGAACTTTGCTTTTTTATTCAGTGGTTTCTAATTTTTTAATGTCTTTTATCTACAGTGTTCATAAATTTGTAAACAGACTACTCAGCATCAGTGTTTACCTTGGGCAACTAAGCAAAATGCAAGGAAATGAATGTGGTGATGAAAAGAGGAGAGATGAACAGAGTTGTCAACCTTGGACAAGGTCTTGGAAAGAACAGTTCAGGCACATTCAAAATATGAGCAAGCATTGTCAAAGTTAACAGACCTGTGTGAGACAGGAGTGGGCAGTGGCATCTAAAAATGATTTGTCCGAGATAATGTTGGCAGGAAACTTTAAGCTTGATTTATTTGCTTCTTCTTTGGACAAGGCAAACTTTGTAGTTGTCAAAAAAATCTACACCATAAGTTCTTAACCTACAGGAGTTCCCTGTAATTGTTTTTCCCCCCTAAAAATATGAATCTTTCTTCAGTTCCTTTGAGGTGGCAGGCGACCCTCTCTCCCCGGGAGACTTAAGGGTAGGTATAAGTCATGATGAGGACAGAAAGAATTAAAAGAAAAAAAGATCACCAATTTTTGCACATGCTGTCCTTATCTTTTTTTCTGGTCTTTCTCTTTTTAGAGTCTTTTACTTGTGTCTGTACTTCTTTTCCTTCCAGCCCTCTGGATTCCTGACTGGAATGTCTGCCTCTGGTGAATTTCTGTGTTTAAAACGTTATGTTGTTACTGAACATTTCACCTACCTATAACTTTACTTTAGTCTTTGGTTTTTCCACTGAATTATATATATATATATATATATATATATATATATATATATATATATCGTCGAAATCCAACTGAAACACGGAAGTATCACACTGCTTGACCTTCCGAAGTAGGAAACGGACACCAAACTTGTGCTTGATTAATTTATTTTCCCCGCAGTAAATGCCGCCATGACGCGTTTCGGGCCCGTAAGCCCTTGATCACATGACATGCTCTTGACTTTTTTTTGCTTTTATAAAGTGCTAGTGCAAAATAGACCGAGAAGACAGACTATCCGCTGTTTTTACCACCAAATCAATAATGGAAGCATAATGCTTATAAATCATGTATGCAACAGGGCCTTTCACATTTGTGATTAAAAAACACATTGTTTCTATACCGACATTAATTAAAACAATATGGACCATTTTTTGATGCCTAATATTTACAAATAAGCAAAGAGACACTAATTGTGTGTCTTATATGTGACTCAGGTGTACTACAATCCCGGCTTAAATGCCATAAGACAACCTGGGTCACTGTTATAATTCTTGTATCAATAAAGAGAATTAGATCCTGTATGAATACGTTAAAAAACAGTACACATATATGTCGGTTAATTGGAGTTTTGATAGAAAAGACCCTGTGATTTAACAGTTATACAAATTCAATAAATAGGAGAGTATAAATCAAAACATTGCGTTAAAAATGTTCTAAATATCATTTTAAAAACATTCAAAAAAATCTAAAAACACATTGTATATATATATCAAAATTCCAGGACGCTCCTTCTGACTGCTATGGAACCCGTGGGAGTTGGCGCACACGCTGGCGGAGCACGCCGGAAATTATCCTCTATTCCACAAAGTCAATTGTCGTGCCCTCTCAGTGCCAAGAGATTCCGACAGCACAGATGGTACAACAAAGGTGTTTATTCACAACGTGTTTCAACTACAAGAGTCTTGATCACGTGAATAATTGTTCTCGTACTACTGTCCTAATAAAGTACTGTTCGACTGTGGATATAAATGAAGGACAACTCAAGTGTGTACAGTGTAAATACGGCAGACATCTTGCTGCTCTTCTTGTCTTGCATTCTCAGCAATCTGCACCAGAACAAGCAGTTGCAAGAACATGTATTGTATGCATATATGAACTGTTACCATAATGGTTTTTTATTTTTATTTATGTTTCAGGAGGAAAGGAAGGGGCCCGAACACCAGCACTCACTCGTCACGGGCAACCTACCCTTTTCCCCTTATCGTCACTTGCATCACTGTCAGTCGAGTACTGTGAGACGTGGGGTATAAGAGTATATGACTACAATTTTCCTACTTATACGGTCAGTCAGTATGTGTCACAATCTTTTCCTGCATTTGGCTCGTACAGCATTGTGGACACTAAGAAAGCATGATAAAATGTGTACGAATTATATCCTCTCTCATTGTGGCAGGATTGGGTTAGGTTACCTTGGGGCACTTGCCCAGTGACTGTGTGATCCTATGTACAATCTTAGCACCTGCGGACTTCAACTGGTGTATAGACTGATGTTCACATGCTTTTGGCTAGAATAGCGAGCATTGGTATTCATTCCGACCAAAAATTGACATAATCTGCAGCCAATACGTATTGAGGCACTTGTCTCATTATACCACACCAGCAACACAATACGTTTCAGGGCTTTCCAGTTGCTGTTATGGTGTAGCTCCATATGTTTAGCCACCGCGTTGTTTTTGTCCTTGTTCTTAGTGGCTCGTGTATGTTCTAGTATTCTGTTTTTTAATTCACATATGGTGCTTCCTATGTATTTTAGCATGCACGGGCATATTATTACATAAATTGTGTATTGGCTCTTACATGATATCAGTTCTTTGATTTGCCATATTTTGTTATTGGCCATCGTTATTTCCGATATCGGTTTTGCAATCTGGCAGACTTTGCAAATGTGGCATTTGATAAAACCTTTTTTCTTTAGCCACGTCTCCTTTAATTGGTTTGCTTTGAAATGGCTATGTACAAGTCGATCTTTCAGATTCCTCGCCCTGCGGTAAGTTATCTTGGGTTGGGGTCCCATTCTTTCTCCCATTGTGCCATCTAGTTGCAAGATCTTCCAGTTATTTTTAATAATGCCCACAATTTCCTTAGATTCCTGGGAAAAGTCCATTATTAATCTTATAGGTTCCTCATCCTGATGTTTATCTTCATTTTTTGATATCTGACACTCTTCCCTTAATTTATCATTTGCTCTGTTCCAACATTTTTTTACAGTACGTTTGCTGTATTTTCTTTTTTCAAATCTTTTGATTGTTCCTGCGCTTTGCTTCCTCCATTCTTCCTCCTCACTGCATATTCTTCGCAAACGAAGGAACTCACCATACGGAATGCTAGGGGACATGAGCCTTGTCCTTCAACAGCGGGAACAAAATCAAGCGGCACAAAGACAACCACGAGGAAGGGGGAGAGGAAAAACCTGGTACCAAAGAAATCGAAACGCAGGGGACGAAGATGCAAGTACCTCAAGCGAAAGGATTGGTACGAAGACCAGAAGTATGAGGCAGAGGAAGGAGCAATAACTGAGGAACTCCAAGTAGTGAACCTTTCCAAGCGGGAATTATCTCCAGCTGAAATCTCGCTTCTAAAAAGAGGAATACATTTCTGTCCAGTGCAAAGAATGGATCTAGCACAAACAAGGGTAGATCTTTACCTGAGCTACCACCTGATTGTATCCACTCTGATTTAGCAGAGGGTAATGTTTCTAACTTAAAACGTAAACGTGGCGGAAAGCAGCACAAAGGTGCGCATAATAAGAAGAGTAAATGTACTCTATCTATGCGCCAGGATAAGGGGGTTACATATAGGGATAAAAATTCTACCCAGGCAGATAATGCTGATCTTATCCATACAAGCTCTATTGTCAATATAACAAAAAGCCCGCCTGCAACTGGTAGAAATAACGTATGCTCACTGGATAACATTGAGCATTTAGTTAGGTCTTTAATTTTCCCACTGTTAGAACGCACTAGACGGTTAGGTACCCAGATAAAAACATTGGAGAAAATTACGAGAGAGAATTCAGCCTTGCTGAAAAAATGAGGGGATACAAAAATTATAACAAATAATTTATCTGCACCACCTAAAAATATACAAAAATCATCAGTGAGTGCTAAATCTGGACAAGATATTAAAAACCCGTTATTTCAGGAAGGTGGAATGATGGCAATTCATAACTCCAAGCAGAATGACAATGCCAGTAAAGAAACTAACACAGATAGCCTTAAAATATGTATAAATAAGGTTTCAGATAATATTGCATCCAATCTGGATAAAATATTGGATACTAAAATCAAAGAACATAAAAAGAGAATTGATCTTCCACCGGACTCCTACCCTTATGTAATTGTACTTGCAGGGGTCCCGGAGTGGAGACACAATAGGGATGAAACCACGTCTGAACTAAAAAATAAGGTTATGTATTGGTTAGGGAAAAATAGACCTCTTAGACCTGACTTGCGGGGAGAAATCATTAACGTCCGCCGAGTAAATTGGCTGGGTCCCACAGTTGAAGAAATTAGCGGAGACTGCATTATTGTAAACTTTAGAGACCCAAGAATTGTGCAATTTATTAGTGGTTTTCCAAATTACCGAAACCCTGGTGGAATTTTGTCTTTCAACTTAAGTGATTTCTACCCACCGGCCCCCTTTGTTGCTGTTGCTAGACAGAGACCACACAAAATACGTTATGAAGATAGGCCCCCAAACATCGGAAATCAACAAAATGTTCATAGGGTGTCTACGATGTATGGTGGCTTTATGCCGCACAACCCCCATTATTATCAACAGACAGGGGATCTATTTAATGTCCCAATTTACAACAGATTTGATTCTTTATCAGGTCTGGGGGTTGTGGACTGACCAGCACGGGAACAAGTATTTGATACCCGTGTGGTAACTTTCAACCCCGTTCCAATAAAGGATAGTCAGGGAAAGGGGGTTTTGCAAGATGAAGAAGCACAGCACCCGGTTGGTATCGAATCCGTATCCACTGAAAGGGCGGACGTTGTACAAATGGGGGCCCAAGATAAGAAAAAGGGACATTTAGATAATAATATAGTCAATAATATTAACCAAAGACATGTCGCACATGATAGGATTAAGGGAAATTGGACTATCATTTTTTGGAATATTGCCGGACTCAGGGCCAAGCTGGATAATCCGCTATGGCTTAAATTAACTGAATGCCACGATGTTATATGCTTACAAGAAACGTGGGCGAAGGATGTGTTTCATTTGAATGCTTTTAGAACAATTTTTACTCCGGCAATAGGCTCACCACATGGCAGAGCTAAGGGTGGGCTCTGCACATATGTTTCAAACAGTTTTATTTGTAAAACCATTGAGGTTTTTTATAATACCACCTATTATCATATTGTTGGCCTACACATGAACAAAAATTCCTGTATTCTGGTTATTAATCTATACAATAATGTTCCCCCGGCAGACACAGCATTAGTATTTAAAAAACTTAGTTCTGAAATTAACTCTATTCTTTGTAACAAAGGAAAGGAGTTTGTCGCCATATGGGGGGGTGACTTTAATTGTACAATCTGTAATACAGCCGGAAAAGGAATCTGCGGCTTAACCTTGCACAAAGAGTCCACATTAACACACTTTGAACACAATGGAAAGGGCGATGCCCTAAATGAGATCCTTTTTGTGAACCATTTAGGGTTTGCAAATACTTTATGTCAACCTGAGGTTTCGTTCTCTGCTACCTTTTGTGGCAGGGGACTTTCCTCCGTAATTGACTATGTTTTGATCTCCTCGTGCTTTAGGGGAAGTGTCGGAAAATATGAAGTATTAGAAATATCACTCAGTGATCATTTCCCTATTAGGGTGGAAATCATCAACCCCCGTCCCATTCCCGATAGTGTCCCTAGGTTGCAATCTAGAGACATCACTATCTCTAGACAGAATGGATATGCCCTGAAGTGGTCTAAAATTGTACCTGCCTACTTTCTTTCGAATCTAATCAAGACTTGCAATTCATGTTTTAATACTTGTTTGGACATTGCATCCAGGGATCTTGAAGTATTTAATAACTTTAGAACTATTATAACATGTATCAAGGAAAATCTGTGGATCAGTTTGAAAAAGCATAATAATAGTAAAAGCGAAAAGAAGGGATGGTTTGACCAAGAGTGTACTAAGGCACACTCCAAACTTAAATTGGCACTGAATGGGCATGTTAGAGATAAGAAGCAGATCAGGGAACTTCGGAAATCTTATAAATTGGCAATTAAGAATAGGAGGGCCAGAATAAAGATGGAAGCATGGGAGGATTTATTAGGTGCTTCTGAGCGGAGAGATATGACAGCCTTCTGGAGGGCAGTTAATGCACCATATTTTAAGGACGACACCAAGGCGCGGATTGAGATTGCCATTGATGAGGATGAATGGGTGAGTTATTTTGAGTCCCTTTATAGTCCTGTTGCCCCTTCGAGCGAACTGAACAAGCAGGATATGCCCAAGACAACCACAAACTTTAAGAGCTTGAATCTCTCTTTTACTCTGTGTGAGGTACTGAAGGGTATTAGCTCGAGCCAGGGGGGTAAGGCACCGGGTCCTGACGGTGTACCGGTTGATGTTTTTAAAAATAACTTAACATTATGGGCTCCCCTACTAACTAGATTCTTAAATGCTGCCTGTAAGTTTGGCCTTCCTAATACCTGGTACGAATCAATAATAGTACCTATTTATAAAAAGGGTGATAGGGCAAGTTGTAAATGTTATCGCCCTATATCCCTACTCGATTCAACTGTTAAAATCGTGGGTAGGGTTATTCTAGATAGGTTGCAGTCATGGGCAGATGAGCATAAGATTATTAGCGACCTGCAATATGGTTTTAGAGAAGGGGTAGGGACTGTAGATCAAGGACTCAACTTGTCCATTTTATTGGAAAAGTATACCAAGGCTAAGGGTGGGAGATTGTTTTTAACTTTTGTGGACTTAACTTCCGCTTTCGACTGTGTAAATCACAGTAAACTATGGTTAATTTTAACATGATTGGGAGTTGAGGACAATATTATTAGTTTTTTAAGGGAGTTGTATAATGGGGCTAGGGCTACAATCAGATATGGTTTCAAAGGTGAATGCACTAGAATGTTCAATATTGCGAGGGGAGTAAGACAAGGTTGTGTCCTTGCCCCGTTTTTATTTCTAATCTATATTAACAAACTTGAGGATATCCTGTTGAGGGATTGCATAGACATGCCTACGGCATCACAACGCCATATTCCGACACTAATCTATGCCGATGATGCCGTTTTGATGGCAAGGACCCCTGTTGCTATGTAAACCATGATTACTTCCTTTTGCACCTTCATGACCAGTTTGGATCTGAAGGTGAATTGCTCTAAAATATTTTCCATGAATTGCGGCACTAAAACAAAACAGAGAAAAAAAGTTATGTTCATAGATTCCAAACCATTAGACTATATTTCTACCTTCCCTTATTTAGGAATTCTGTTTGATTGCTCAGGTCAGTGGAATCCTGCAGTTAAGGGGAGGAACATGTTATTTACTAAGTCCATAATGGCCCTTAAACTTTTTAGCAAAAGGATGGGCAAGAAACCAGTCAACGAGCTACTGCGTATTTATAAATCTAGCTGTGTGGCTGTGGCAACTTATGGTGCGGGAATTTGGGGCATCTCAAATGTAACTAGTTTACAGTTGACAGAGAATAGTTTTCTGAAACTTCTCTTAACTACGCCAGAGAGCACTTCCACTTATAACATCCATGCTGAGCTTGGAATGTTATATATTGAGGACATCATTAGAATTCAGCCAGTCCTTTTGTGGTACAGGGTATGGACCGTAAATGAGTGCCAATTGAATCGTCTTATATTGAGGGACGCTTTAAAATTGGAGGGTGTGTATCGAGTGAAATGGCTGAGGTACATTGAAAGTTTCTGTGGCCTTATTGATCATCCAGAATTTTATGATGACCCTGAGTCTATGGTGAAGATCACAAGAAAAGATTTTAAAAGGCTATGCATTATGTACCTTGTGAAATTAAGAGAAAATACTGAACTGTCAAAAAAAACAGTGATGTCCCATCAACTGACCTTAATCTTGCAGGCTATTCAACCATATTTAACCCTGCGGTTGACGGAGCATGCAAAGTTTCTACTGATACGCTTTAGACTTGGGTTTCTTTTTAGGTCTGTGAGTTTTCCTGTTAATAATGATTGGTCAGCTGGAATAAGCAAATGCCCCTGCGACAACATATCCACCCAATCGGATATTCATATTTTATTTTTCTGCAAATATTATTCTATACCTAGGGAAAGGTGGATTAAGCCAATTTTAAAGTATTTGAAACTCAGACAACGCTGACCTGCTTTTCTGATTATTAGGAAACTTGAAGATATTTTTACGGTGGCATCTGTCTCTGTATTTCTTAGAAATGTTTTTCACCTAAGAAAATCGATTATGTTTTAATGCTTTTGAGCTTATGTGCTTTTAAAATTTATATTTATTTTACATACTTGAAATCGTCTGAAATGTGTTATAATATGTTCTATGTACTTTTATGGTTATCATTGTTTTATAACCGAATAAAGTCTTTTGATGATGATGACTTATACCGCCAAAAGAACGGAGCAGCTATGGGCTTTTCTTTCAGCCCTAGTTACGCATGTTTGGTAATGGGCTGGTGGGAGAAGGAAGTGGCTTGGAACAGGAAATATGAGAAATACACTACAAAGATAGTAACCTGGACCTGTTTTATAGATGATCTTTTTGTTTTCCAAAAAGTGTTTAGCCAACTTGATCTTGCGTATATACAGGTAAAGATCTACCCTTGTTTGTGCTAGATCTATTCTTTGCACTGGACAGAAATGTATTCCTCTTTTTAGAAGCGAGATTTCAGCTGGAGATAATTCCCGCTTTGAAAGGTTCACTACTTGGAGTTCCTCAGTTATTGCTCCTTCCTCTGCCTCATACTTCTGGTCTTCGTCCCAATCCTTTCGCTTGAGGTACTTGCATCTTCGTCCCCTGCGTTTCGATTTCTTTGGTACCAGGTTTTTCCTCTCCCCCTTCCTCTTTGCGCCGCTTGATTTTGTTCCCTCTGGCGCTCTTGAAGGACAAGGCGCATGTCCCCTAGCATTCCGTATGGTGAGTTCCTTCGTTTGCGAAGAATATGCAGTGAGGAGGAAGAATGGAGGAAGCAAAGCGCAGGAACAATAAAAAGATTAGAAAAAAGAAAATACAGCAAACGTACTGTAAAAAAATGTTGGAACAGAGCAAATGATAAATTAAGGGAAGAGTGTCTGATATCAAAAAATGAAGATAAACATCAGGATGAGGAACCTATAAGATTAATAATGGACTTTTCCCAGGAATCTAAGGAAATTGTGGGCATAATTAAAAAGAACTGGAAGATCTTGTAACTAGATGGCACAATGGGAGAAAGAATGGGACCCCAACCAACGATAACTTACCGCAGGGCGAGGAATCTGAAAGATCGACTAGTAAATAGCCATTTCAAAGCAAACCAATTAAAGGAGACATGGCTAAAGAAAAAAGGTTTTATCAAATGCCACAGTTGCAAAGTCTGCCAGATTGCAAAACTGATATCGGAAATAACGATGGCCAGTAACAAAATATGGAAAATCAAAGAACTGATATCATGTAAGAGCCAATACACAATTTATGTAATAGAATGCCCGTGCATGCTAAAATACATAGGAAGCACCATATGTGAATTAAAAAAAAGAATACTAGAACATACACGAGCCACTAAGAACAAGGACAAAAACAACGCGGTGGCTAAACATTTGGAGCTACACCATAACAGCAACTGGAAAGCCCTGAAATTTTATGGGATAGAGACAGTACCAGCTAATGCACGAGGAGGCAACCGGGAGAAACTGTTACGTCAAAAAGAATCACGCCACATCATAAATTTCAGGAGTATGACACCGTATGGCTTAAACCAGTTGGAAGAATTATATATACATCTTTAACAACAGAAAACAAAGCACAGCAGGAATGAAAGGAATTTAAAAACAGAATCAAATGAAAGAGTGAGTGGAGGGCACGATACACCAATGATAGAATCTGAAGGAATGATTGGATTACTGAGACTGCTCCATATTTATTGATGAATAATCTGCCCTCAATAAGGAATGATACTAAAACAATGTGAATTTGAGCATAAATTTGAACACAAACAAAAGGGTTACTAGTAACTGAAGTCACCATGCTATGCCCACTAGAGGGCGGCCGCCTCCCTAGAGTAGAAGCTAAACTCATGAAGGAACACGGACATGGGACATGAATTCAAATTATGCTTGGAAATGACATTAAATACAAATGGGGTGCTTTAAATAGAACAATCAGCTGATGTGTAAAATAATTATTTGCGTGCAATTATCTTTTTACTGCCTTTCTCTCAGGACATGTTTATAATTTGAAATTGTTAGGGAACTACGTCTCCCAGGAGGCGTTAGGTAAATACCCTGTCATTCATCGGAAATGACGTAAAAGCATTTCCTTGTAAAAGAAACGTTTAAAACTCAAGGTCATTGCATGTAACAAACAGCCGTGAAAAAGTTAACTGGGTTAACGAAACACGTTGGTTGGTCTGTGTTTGCGGAACTTGCGGACTTTGAAAATTATTCAAGAATAAATTAATTATGGATTTATAAATGCTGGAATGCGACCCTATGTTCCTTCGTTGTGAAGAAATTGTCGCAGATTACAGCGGTCTGGTTCAAACCGCCAGGATAGCGCACCTTCATCTGAGCGCCAAAAACACCGGAGCCCTCTGAACCTTTTTGGATAATATATATATATATATATATATATATATATATATATATATATATATATATACACATATACATATATATATTCAGTGAAAAAAACAGAGGTTTCAGGGACGTTATAGTTAGTTGGACATTTCACTCGTTAAAAACCAGTGAAATTCGGCCGTTATAGTTAGTTCAGCTAACTATAACTCGCGCCCCCGCAATGCACTGCTGAGGACGTCACATATTACATCATTCATGACATGGTTAGTGACATCACTGATGACATCATCCAATGACTGTGTGTTTCTATAAAGTTTAAATATGTTTTATATATATGCCAAGGTGTATTGAAGAATGAGTGGGTGTCTAAGTGTCTGGATGGAGGATTTAGTAGGTGCATTACTGTATAAGTGAGTGATTAAATGTGTCTTACTGAATGCATGGGTTAGTGACTAAACTGTGAATGTCTGTATCAGAGTGTCTGTTGATGTGTAAGCTGCTGCATGGGTTGGTGAGTAGCTACATGAGTGTCTATATGGGTTATTGATTGGTTGCCTGAGTATCTGTTGGGTGCCTGAGTGTTTGTGTGGGTGGGTGTGTGTCTGTGACTTTGTGCATAGATGTGTGAGTGGGTGTATGGGTTCAAAAGTGTGTCTGTGAAGGGCTGTATGGGTGAGTGAGTGTGCGTATGGCTGAGTTGCTGAGTAAATGGATGTCTCAGTGGTATATGTGTGAGTACTACATATGTGAAAGGCAGTATATGTGAGTGTTGGAGTATATAAATGACTATATGTGAGAGTGAGTTATAGTGAGTGGCTGTATGGAAGAGTGTGTGCTTGTATCAGTGATTGTATAAGAGAGTAAGTATGCGTTAGTATCTGTATGAATAGTTGAGGTGATGTGTGTATAACTGTATAGGTGAGTAAATGGGAGTGTGATTGATTCTTTACATGACTGACTAGGTGTGTAAGTAGCTGTATGGGTGAGAGGCGGTGTGTGAGTGTCTGTATAGGCGTATGAGTGCATATGATAGTGCTGTATTGATGAGTGACTGCATGTATGAGTGACTGTATGGGTAAATGAGTGGATGTGTGTGTAGACCTAGGAATCAGTGGGTGAGTATGTAGTAACTGGTGTTGGTGTGTCTATGGTTTCGAAAATGGTACCCTGTATTTTAGAATGGGTGTATCAAAGGTTATATTAGGGTGTGA
Organism: Triturus cristatus; assembly: GCF_964204655.1. NCBI lineage: Eukaryota > Metazoa > Chordata > Amphibia > Caudata > Salamandridae > Triturus > Triturus cristatus. The sequence continues at coordinate 589,421,265 of NC_140592.1, read as the reverse complement.
GAAGGTGCATCAGATTATCACGTGGATGATGTCACCAGTGATGTCATTTGAGATGTCATCATTGATGTCATCAGTGATGTCACTGACCATTTTATGAATGATGAAATATGTGATGTCATCAGCAGTGCATTGTGGGGGCGTGAGTTATAGTTAGCTGAACTAACTATAACAGCCGAATTTCACTTGTTTTTTACGAGTGAAATGTCCAACTAACTATAACGTCCCTGAAACCTCTGGTTTTTTCATTGATTTTCTAAGGTTTTTTAAATGCTAATTCCTAACCATAACATGCCTGAAACCTATGGTTTTTTAAAAGAATTTCAAAGGTTTTTAAATGCTAATTTCTAACTAGAACGTCCCTGAAACCTATTGCCTTTTCAGTGAATTTCAAAGGTTTTTAAATGCTAATTTCTAACTAAAAGACACACAATTGATGGACGGAATGCAGAACAAATCAAAACATTCACCCCCAGTCAACGCGATCTGGGTTAAATCCATCAGTCTTTTGCTCACCATGCCACCCCAGTTTAGACCTGGCCATATGCAAATCAGTCTTGGCCCTCTGCCTCATGGGAACAGTCCAGCCCGAACTGCCAAAGCCAGGTCCTCCCTGGACCGGAAACAAGCATCCTAGGACCGGTTTCACCCCTCTTCAGCCAGGATAGCTTGAATCCAGTGGCACAGTGAGCCCGGGACCCACATCTGGGCATATCAGGCACACTTAGGGCGAGAAAGCAAAAGAAACACAATTGATGGACGGAATGCAGAACCAATCAAAACATTCACCCCCAGTCAAGAGATCTGGGTTAAATCCATCATTCTTTTGCTTTCTCGCCCTAAGTGCGCCAGGTATGCCCAGACGTGGGTCCTGGGCTCACTGTGCCACTGGAATCAAGCTATCCTGGCTGAAGAGGGGTGAAACCATGAAACCGGTCCTAGGATACTGTTGCAGGGATTCTGCTCATGCACAGAACTATGCGCAGGAAACCAGGACCTCAGTGAATTGTGGTGTACCAAAAACTCACCTCAGTACCCAGAACCCCTATCCGACCAGCATCAGTGTCCCATTCGTTATCCATATTCTCTCGGAGGTCCCAATGTATAGACAACCCAGAACAAGCGACTTAGAGTACTCTCAGGAATGGTGGGAATCAGAAATACCTGTTCGTTATTATTCTCATATCAGTCCACAACAAGAGTAATCAGAGACACAGTAAAGTTTAAAAGGTTTATTTTATAAACTACATGTCCTAAGATGCAGTACTTTGGCTAACATAAGCAGACAAATGATTAAAATTAAAACCATCAGCATTGTTACAATACCATAGAAGGGAGAAATCATATTCCAAATGACAGTGGAATACAGCCACCTTCCCTTCGGTAGTAGGCTAGTATTATTATACTAATAGAAGGTCTCTAGGCTTGAATGGGGAACCCCATACCGTAAAGATCAGCTTAGGTGAATCACATCACAGGATCAGCATTGCTCTGTGCCTGGAAATGTTCTTCTCCAGAATGTGTTTATAACGCATGCAAACAGTAATATTAAAGGCTCTCGACACCCAGGTATTTGCAGCTGTGTGCATATTATCATCATCATCATAATCTTTATTTCGGTCACTGTGGACCATAAAAGCAATAACATTTCAGCATATTTACAATAAAAGGGTAAGATTAGATAAAAATCAACACATTAAATGCAAGAAAACATTTTTAAACACACATAAGTTATTTAACAGTTGGTACTAGTGGTTTTCATTAATCGGTTTCGAATGAACCACATCGTCGTTAAGAATTTGGCAACGGCAAATACAGTTGGTGCGGATATGTCTGACTTTAGGACTCTATAAGCAGGGTAATGTTCCCTAAAACCCAAATTTCTAAGGAGTGGGGTGAGCCAGTATTTTCGGGGTGTATTGTATGCAGGGCAAAAAAAGATGACATGTATATCATCTTCTCGCCTTGATGGACAGTTTGGGCAATTCACTGTAGGGTGTGTTTCAGACCAGTGTGCAACATGTGCCCTCAGGGGAAGTGTACCATAGCGCCACTGCATAAAAAGCTTCCTAGTTAGTTGGGGAGCTATATCGTCAAGGACTATTTCCAGATGATAATGATCTTTAATAGTAAGAAATCGATTGGAAAGGGATTCCTGGCACAGAGACTCAGTTGCAACCTGTAGCTTGTATTCATAATACACCTTTGATAGGGTACTACGAGATATCCTACTACAAGCGATCTCCGGATTAGACCAGAGATCCGGCCTCCCCAGCATATCAAAACTATGCTTGATATATTTAAACCAAGGTATTTGTAACAGTTTGGGAAGGCGCAGAATTTCTGCCAGTTCGGCTCTATAACTGGCCAGATCAGGTGAGCTCCATGATCTGCGCCAAAAAGTCAAGGGTTTAAGACCCAACTCCTCGGAAATTGGTCTAATACCAAGGTCAAATCTTAACGGTAAAAGTGGGGTGCTAGTCGGGAGTGCAGCCAGTTGTCTAATAAAGTTATTTTCGCTAATCTGTAGTTTCTTGCAGGGTATATGTCCCCATATCTCGCCCCCATAGGTTACTGCCCCTCTAGCCTGAGTTTTATAGATGTGAAGGGGAGGGCCGAAGGGTTTGTATGTTGACCCAGACATCATCCTGCATATGCCACCCGTGCGTTGCACAAGTTTCAGGTTCGCCTTGTTTATATGAGAGTCCCAGGACATAGATTGGGTAAGGGTTACCCCCAGGTATTCAAAGGTAGAGACCCGTTCCAATCTAACAGACCCTATCATGGGACTTGGACGGGAAGAGGGTAGCGGGTTGAAAATCATGAACTTAGTTTTAGTCGCGTTGATTTCCAATCCGCGACCCTCACAAAAGTTTATGAAACCGTCCAACACCCTCTGGAGGCCCATAGGGGATTTAGAAAGTAGCAGGGTGTCATCCGCAAACATAATGGTGGGCACCCTGCTGCCATTCAACCTGGGTGCATCAATATCAGTTAACCCTAGGAGAAAATCTATAACCCCATCGACGAAGAGGCAGAACAGGGTTGGTGCAAGGACACATCCCTGTCTGACCCCCGTGTCTACGGGAAAACTATCGGAAAGGGCTCCCCCTCTGCCACACCTTACCCTCGCAAAATTGCCCTGGTGCAATCTCATTAGCATAGATGTGATATCGGCCGGAACATCTAGATCTTTTAAAACTAACCATAACTTGTCTCTAGGTACCAAGTCAAACGCCGCTCTTAAGTCGACAAAGACACTATACAGAGTACCGCCCTCAATTAATACAGTCTTCCAGTATAACAAGTTAAAACGGAAGATCTGATCGGTGGTCGAGTCCCCCTCTCTGAACCCGGCTTGATACGGGCTCAAGATCTCCTGTTCATCCATCCAGACCTGTAGGCGATTTAATAACAGTCTGCTAAACTGTTTTTGGGGAACGTCAATCAGACTGATAGGTCTGTAATTGGAGGGGAGTAGGGGGGAGCCCTTTTTATGTATTGGTACTATTTCAGCACCCAGCCATGTGTTTGGAACCTCCATTCCATCTAGAATAGAATTAAAAAGAATTAATAAGTAAGGGGCCCATACAGCGGGTTCATGTTTAAATAAATCTCCAGGAAGGCCGTCTAGGCCTGGGGCCTTGCCTGAGGGTAGCCTACCTATCACATCTTGTACCTCTGTTGATGTAAATGAGAGACTGCTCGGTTTATTTGTGTCGAAGGTAATGGGGTTAGGTCGGGGATCATCAGGTGCACTATATAAAGCTTTAAAGTGGTTTTCCCATGCGGCGGCGGAAATGTTCGGCTCAGTTGCACTAATCAGCAATTCTGAACCTGTGTTCACAAGCCGCCAGAATAAGCGGGAGTCTCCTCGTGCCAAAGTAGTTTTGAGTTTCTCCCATTTATCAAATTCCCATTCCTTTTTGGCATGGTGAATCAAAAGTTTATAGGCAGAGCGTTTTGCCCTAATGTCCTCGATACCCTTCTTCTCCTTTAAAGCATCCAGAAGGGCGGTTTTAGCCTTCCGGCATGTGGAATTATACCAAGTAGGACGAGGGAGGCGTCCAGTATTCCCATGTTGTGATGAAAAAAGGATGTCAGACACTGCGGATATTAATTTGTTGTGAAGCGTGCCCCACACTATCCGATTTTCGGGGGTAATACCATACTCCATGCTTATGGAGGCTTTTTCAAATATAGGAACAACCCGGGCATAGAGCCTAGATAGTTTCTCTGGGGAGGAGGCTAATCTATCTCATTTTACTTTACGTCTATTATTTGCCAGGGCTAGCTCCTTTTGGAAGGACGGCCTCTGTTCCCTCCTGAGCACGGGGGCAGGGAGGTTATATTCGAGCTCCAAAGCATTGTGGTCACTCTCCAACCTTGAGGATACCCGAAAATCCTCAATGAGTGGCCACGTTGCTAGAGGAACAAGAATATAATCCACTCTTGATTCCCTGCCAGCTCTATTATATGTGTATTTCGGAGGAATATCAGATTTAATCCGACCATTGCAGGCCCGAACTCCGAACTTTAAGGTAAGTGTTGTAATTTGGACTGCCAATGGTGTCCAGACTCGGGGGCCAGGTGCCTCAAGAGGAGGTATAGACCACAGAGCATCCTCTTCGTCGGTCAGGGCGTCGGTCGGACCATAGAGTGGCTCAAAGTGGCAATTTAACTCACCGCCAATCAAAAAAGGGATGCCGTCCGGGATTTCTCTCAAGACATCCATGAGTTCCTCTATAGTGCGAGATTCATGCCAGTTATTTACATAAACATTTATCAAAAGGAGTTTATTTAGGTTAGGCCATTCCAATAACACAACAAGGATATCCTCCTTGGTGAGTGGATCCATAATTGCACTACACCCTAAGTCTAGAGCCACCCAAGTTGCGAGTCCACCGGATGGGCGTCCCATGCCTCCCCATTTTGCCCTGGTGGAAAATGTGGCATAGCCTGTATAGATTAATTCGTCGCTTGCCCAGGTTTCTTGGAACATACATATGTCTTTGCTTTTGACATATGCGTTCCAATCTGGGCAGTCCAGCTTATTAGTTATGCCCGCCACATTCCATGATAATAATTGTAATGAAGGGGATGTGGTACTATCGTTATATCCAATTAGGGTTTGAGTCCTGTTAGAAGAGTTCTGCTGGAGTGAACTGGCGTATAGGTTAGAGGCTTGGGGAATCACCAGCCCCCCATAGGGAGAAATATCAGGAACTGGGCAAGTGGGTTCATCCGATATTGTTACAGCCGTCAAGAAATTAACTTCCTCAGTTGAGGAGTGGCTGTGAACATCCATTTGCCTTACATTCCTGCACTGTCAATCTACCAAATCTAAGTTAGTATATCTATTCTCGGTCGGGAAAATGTCAAGAAGCGTTGTCCCGATCGGGTATGGAGGTATAGATTCCCCATGACCCCATCTACAACCTCTTCTCAGTACTGGTTCCCAGCCTCCCATTTCACGATCTTGTAGTGGGGGTGGATAGAAGAAAGATAATGGTAGAACTTATATAGAAGTTCCTCTATCACGGTATGGCCAGTTAAGTATATGGGTGACTGTCCTGGGGTCTCTAAAATTAACCAAGATACAATCTCCATCAATAGATTTCCTTGTTCCTCCCAGCCACGAAGCTCTTCTAACCATCAAAATCTCCCTCTTTGCACCTAAAGGGAGCGGTCTATTAATGGAAAGCCAGTTGATCACTTTATTTTTAAGGGCTTCCACCGGTTCATGTGAAGAATTTTTAAGCTCGGGTGTGCCTGCTAGAATAATTATGTATGGACTGGCTTCTGGTGGTAGGTTAATTGACCTCTGGTTGGGATAATTTTCTTTGCTATGACTCTTTATTACAGGTGTGGTCGGCTTCTCTCTCACACTACTGTTTGATATCCGGCCAACAGCCTGTAGGTCGGGTTGTGTGGGAATGAGTGGGGGCTTTAAGGTGTTGGTAGGGAGGGATAAATCTTTGGTTACGGGGTGTGTTTTGTTGCCCTCACTGCGACTCCCTGTAACCAATTGTCTATTATCTTTTAAGCAAGTAACTGAAGAATGACACAGTTGCTTTTCGATGGTTTGGAGTGCAGTTTCAATTTTTCCTAGCCGTACTTCCAGAGGTTTGAGCATTATCCTCATCAAGTTACGTATGTCAGAGAGGGTAATGTCCTCCTCACCAGGGGCTGCACAGGAATCAGGGGATTTCTCAATTGGGGCATTAGATGGGATAGGGCCTTTATTTTTAGGTGTGGTTTTCCTTTTATATTTCGTACATTTCTTCCCCACCTCTGTTGAGTTAGAGTTATTCATAGATTTCGGATTTTTTCCACGTAAGCTCTGTGCTTTCTTATTTTTAGGGACTGCTCCTTCTCTCTCCCCCAACTTAGCCAGTGTATTCTTTTGGGCCTCAGTAGTATTTCCCTCCCCGGCATATAGCGTGTCATCAGGAGCAGTTGTAGGGTGCGTCGGCTTCGGTAAGGGTAACGACATTATACTGAGGTCAGCCGGGGACAAAGTGTTACAGGCTGTATCAGAAACAATAGTAGTGCATGGGCCAGATGTATCACACATGTCCTCGAGACCCCTACCCCCGGCTACTAGTAAGTTACTTTCAAGTCTTTGCACAGGGGTGGTTGCAGAAGCTAGGGGACCCAAAGACGATCTCCTTACCCACTCAATTTCTTGGGAGATGCGTCGTTCGAGTGTTGTGATATCCTCGATAAGTAATGTTCCTGCTTTAGCAAAGTAGGTGTCCAGGGTATTTAGAGGCTTCCCGGAAGCCGTCATAGTCTTACTCTAGTCTCCCTTCTAGTCTCCCTCCAGGTCATATTTCAAGTGCAGGAAATAACAGCTAAAAGAATAGTCTGGTAAAAGGAGTAGATGTAAAGTGGCCCAGGTCCACTCTCGTCCGTTCTCGAACGGCCTCAAACGGCCCGCTCTTTGCCCGGTCTTCGCCCCGGGCGCGTCCCGCTGGCGCGTATAGGCGGGAGTCTTATAGTGTATGTAAGGGGCTAATAGGGGGGCGGGGCCGGGAAGAGGAGGCAGGTGTGCTGGATGAACTGACCGGCAGGCACCCTGGTCCTCGCAGTCCCGGTCTTGTAAGCCTCCACAGCGACCTCCCCAGAGTCAGCACAGCGTCCACGCCACTCGGGCAGCACAGGCAGGGAAGAGACCAGCTCCGATGATCAGAGGTAATGGCAGCGAGCGGCTCCCGCGAAGCGGGGGCCGCGAGAAGTAATGTAGTTGCAGGAGGCGGGGCCGGGAAGAGGAGGCAGGTGTGCTGGATGAACTGACCGGCAGGCACCCTGGTCCTCGCAGTCCCGGTCTTGTAAGCCTCCACAGCGACCTCCCCAGAGTCAGCACAGCGTCCACGCCACTCGGGCAGCACAGGCAGGGAAGAGACCAGCTCCGATGATCAGAGGTAATGGCAGCGAACGGCTCCCGCGAAGCGGGGGCCGCGAGAAGTAATGTAGTTGCAGGAGGCGGGGCCGGGAAGAGGAGGCAGGTGTGCTGGATGAACTGACCGGCAGGCACCCTGGTCCTCGCAGTCCCGGTCTTGTAAGCCTCCACAGCGACCTCCCCAGAGTCAGCACAGCGTCCACGCCACTCGGGCAGCACAGGCAGGGAAGAGACCAGCTCCGATGATCAGAGGTAATGGCAGCGAGCGGCATATTATGGCTAGAGAGTGGGCTGATGAACCTGAACTCAAAAACATACATTGTCTGGCAGCTCAGAGTGTTTTGCACACAATGTTCAGACCAAGGTCGCAGTGCACGTCTAGGGATGTGAACAACAGACAGTTCTCATGTGAAGAAAAGGCAAGCAAGCAGTTTTCAAATAATAACATGTCTCTGCAGTGTCGTGTGCAAAAGCAACAAAAGTGGCAAGATGGCTTTTCTAACATCTAACGCGCTTATGCTAACATAGTAATGTATGCATCTAAATCGCTGCCTTCACTACACCCCCCTTGATCGGACCACGAACAAATAGGGATACAAAAAGGAACGCAGAGTTCAAGTTCGACAGAGCGGAACCAAGTGCATGTATTGGAAATCCAAATAAAGAGGAGTGAAAGTTCGAGAAAAAAAACAGTTAAAAAAAACAAAAATGAAGGGGAAAAAAGAAAATGGTAAGTCAATACACCATGCAAAGGCTCAACGAGCCCAGATGTTGGAACACACAAAAAGTGTGTGGTTTGTGCAAGGGAAGCTGGACGATATTCAAGTTAATCCATCAATGTGTAAGCACAGTATGTAGCGACAGCTTCCAAGAGGAAGTCATTGGAACGAGTTGCAAAAGTGTCCACCCTCCAATCTAATAAGGTAAACGAACATACATGTTCTTCGACCACTGGAGCCTCTAGCACATTCAGAGGACAACTGGCGTGTTCTTCCAGATAACTTCTTGCCATGAAGTCATACGCTGCCGTTCCGATGTCCCAATTCCCTAGGACTCCATGTGCCGCTCCACAGGCCATAATCCTAACACCGGAACAGTCCAACTCATAAGCCACTAATGGACTCATCAGTCGATCATAATCCGGGGCAGGAGACACCAAGTTTGACAAGCACAAATCCAGAGCCCATTCAAAAGGACAATCTAGGCAATGAAAAACAGGTTGTACGCATGTAAAGTAGGCAAACCGGAAGGACAATCCATAGGCTATGCTCAGGGTAGCCAGTGGTAAAGTTCCATAATATTCAAGCATCCGGTTACGAAGATGGAGCAGCCGGGACAGGCTGTCGCGTGACACAAATTGTGCAGCCATTGCGCAGTACACAGACCAGTAGCAGCACGCCAGCCGCGAGGGTGAGAATCAACGGGAGCCCTCCAAAGACGCTGGAAAAAATAGAATGAAAAAAGGCCGGTATCACACCAAAAATAGTTTGGAAGGAGGTCACAAGGCCGGAGCCCACAATTTTGAAAAAATGCGCCAAGCCAGTTGTTGACGAGGCGTTAAATATAGTTTGAATCAGGGCACCAAAATGAAGTGGGAGATCAGTATTTAAAATCGCCTGCACCTCGGTACGTGCGTTGGCTACGTGAAGGACAAATGTTTCACGGGACGAAGTCAGAGCGGCTTCTATTTGAGATAATAGAGCCCTTATTCTGCTCATCTTGTTGAACTCTGCTTTCAAGGTTGGAATGGAAGGCCAGATGGATACATCCAGCCGCCCATGCGGGGGTGGGAAAAGGACATTTTTACAGCAGACTACTCTCTGTGATACAGTCACAATGTAAGGAATTCCCACTAGCATCCCACAGCAAGCCTCATTATTTAAAAGCCTCATTATTTAACAACGTGAAAGAGGGTGTAATAGCTGGCACTGGAATCCCTTTCAGGACGCATGCTAAATTAGGCGCTTGAACATTGCACGCGCTATGCAATTGGATGTGCCTACAGACTACAGAGTGATCAGGTGTGGAAGAGCATTCCTCGCCCTTCAAATAAACTTCTTTACCTTCTCTCATGTACCTGTATGTAAATGGGAGTGACCATACTTCATGCAGGAAAGCAGTACCCAATGGTTCATATCTGCCTAGGGCATAATGCTTCATGCAAAACCGAATTTAAACAAAGGAAATGGCAATGTGATTAACCCGTGGATAAGCCACACAGCCGAGTTCAATTCCGCAACAGAGAAAGGCAAAGGTTCTAACTTTTCAATATGCAGTAATGAGTATGTTGCATCTTTCATGGACATGAATTGTTGTTTCGCAGTTAGATTAAAAGGAAGGAATAATGATGAAGTATTCATGTAGTCCCAGGGGACCCTCCCAGCTTTTAACGTTTGCAAAGTCCATGCAAGCTGCATTATAGAACGCAATTAATTCTGACCATGATACAAAACAGACACATCATCCTGCACAATATCAACAACAGATGAAACAATATTATCTAATGTGTAAATTCTGGAAGAAAGGGTGTTAATGCTATTATCTATAACAGCTAGCACTTTTTTCATATTGGCTTGATCAATAGCTCTCAATCTGGAAGCAGCTTCAATTTGTGATAACTTCCAAACCTCGTTATAAATAGCATACACCCATCTTTTGGACCTGCCACCCACAGGACCCTCAACAAAATCATTCAAATCTATTTTGTCATGTAATTTTGATAAATGAACTTTAACAGATGCCAAGGTGGAATGTTGCAGCCAAGACTGGCATAACTTCCCCACAGAGTAGGTAGTAACAGAATGAGAAGATTCAAAGCGGGGGTCTACGCGAACCTGCGTATACCAAGGCTGCAGACCCAAAAAACGATGTTGACAGGAATCTGAGCTCGTCTGCCAAGTCAACCATCCTTCCGAATTTAATTTGGAAATATTGAATGATGTGTTAGTAATGTATGACTGCAACGCATCAAGGGACAGATCTGTATGATTATTCCAATGTGGATAAGCACCCAGATCTGGAATAGAGGGGGAATTCAGCTTTTTAGAAGTAGCCAATCCAAAACAGGTGGTCTGAAAAATAGTCGAATTCAAAAATAATATGTGGTTCGGGATGAGGCAGGCACGATGAAAAGCTTCTGTTCCTTGTACCTGCCATGGTTTAGAACCCCAAACAGATTTAAGATCAATAGTATCTTTCCACAGATCATAACCCCTGACCGGTAAATCATCCATAAAGGATTTGGAATACAATAATTTAGTGTGTGTCAGCCTAACCTTCGAGGCAGACTCCGCTGCCATTTTAAAACAAAAAGGCGGCAGGTTTCGAAACACTGAAATCAGTAAAATAGGCAAATTTGTTCACCAATGTGCTGGAGCTGCCTAACATTGGCGTTGGACAATGTTCCCATTGTGTAGTAGTAGTAAATCTTTATTCGGTTATAAAAACAATGATAACCATTAAAGTACATAAAAAATATATATCATACACAATATAAACTTTATAAAAAGACTGATTGGATTGATTAAAATTGATTCAATCTAGATTTACTCTATGTTTAAAAATACATTTTAAAAACGTGCTGACACTTTTAGTAATCAATGGGTTGTTCAGAAATTGCAAATACAACATGGCAATGTGACACCTTCTAAAACCCAGTGTTCTCAGCAAAGGGATTAGCCATAATTTACGGTGTGTAGAGTAAAATTTACAGAACAATATCGTGTGCATTGTTGATTGTTCCGATAAATCATCACACGGACAAGCCTTTAGGCCCTCTTTCCAATTATAGTTTTTTGGAAAGGCAACAAGTCTATGGAAAACATTCAGTCTGAATCGTGTCAATAGAAAGCGTTCAAATTGTGAATCAACATAAGTCAAATACGGTTCCATTTCAAGTGTGGTCATGACTGTCAAGGAGTGCTGAGTGGATATTTTATTTATCTCCTTGCCCATCCTTAGTTCTTCCAAGTGGCTGAGGGCCCTTATTTTTAAATCTTTCTTTGAAATCTCAGCAATTTTTGGGGGATTAATATAATATTTATTAAGGCCCAAATCAGTAAGGAAGTTTTTTACATAAAGCAGCCATTCTATTTTTCCCACATGTTCCAGGGACATGCAATCCGCCACAATCTCTTTTGTAAATAGATTCTTTGTTGAGGTCCAAATACGGCGCCATAACAAAAGAGGTTGAATTTTGGCCAGATCTTCAATATGGGAAAGGCCAAGTTCTGCATGGCAGGCAAAGGTGGATGCCCGCTTGGGGGCCATCAGGAGAAATCTCGTAAATGTATTCTCTGCTATCTGCAGGGCATTGGTGTTTTTATGTCCCCACAGACCCGCCCCGTAAAGTGCGATGGAAAGACACTTTGCTTTATAAATGCGGAGGAGCTCTACCGGTGGCCGCTTTCCTAGCTTCTGGGAAAATTTTATCAAGGCAATAATAGCTCGCAAAAGTTGATGTTTGCGGGCTTCAATGGCCGCTTTCCAGTTAAGTTTGTCGTCAGTCATCACCCCTAAGTATGGGTATTGGGAGGTCGAATCTACTTTCTCTTCATCAAGGTAGATGGGCTTTTCCTTTTTTTCCCCTTTCCTGCCACCATCATATACGTTTTTCTTATATTTATTTTAAGGTCCAAGGTACCCATGAATTTTGAGTATCTATCTAAAGCTTTCTGCAACTCTCGCGGAGTACGTGCCAGTATTACTGTGTCATCCGCGTAGAGGAGGGCCGGGACGGGGCGATTTTTTACTCGTGGAAGGTCCTGGGCCCCTCTCATTATCTCGACCTCAAGATCGTTAGTATAGAGGGAGAAAAGAAAGGGGGCCAGTACACAGCCCTGCCTCACGCCCCTCTCCACATTAAAGAGTTCAGATAGCTCACCCTGCGTTCCAAAACGGACCCTTGATGAGGCGTTGGAATATAGAGCCCTAAGAAGATGTACGAGGGGAATATCTATGCCCATATTAGAGAGCACTGACCACAGTTTCGAGTGGGAAACGCAATCGAAGGCTGCGGAAAGATCGACATAGACCATATATAACTTTCCTTGCTTTGCTGATGCATATTTACCCATCAATAAAGCTAGGTTCAGGGCCTGTTCTGTTGTTCCAAAACCCTCTCGAAAACCGAACTGAATGTCAGATAGTACATTGTGGTCATCTGCCCACTCCTGTAGGCGCTGAAGGACCACTCTGCCTAGAGCTTTGCCAAGTGAGTCCAATAATGAGATAGGCCTATAACAGGTCACATCTTCCCTGTTTCCTTTTTTAAAAATAGGGACCATGATTGATTGGGACCAAGTTTTAATGAGACCACACTTCATTGTTGCATCGAACACTTTTTTTAGGATTGGAGCCCACAGATCTAAGTTGAACTTAAAAAAGTCCACTGGCACACCGTCTGGGCCGGGGGCTTTTCCGCTTTTACTCTTTTTTACCGCGTTTATGACTTCATTTAACTCAAAATTGAAAAGGATCGGGAATACACTTTCGTGTGAGATCTGTTTATTTTCTTCGGGTGGATCTACCCCTACTACTTTACCAAATACTTTAGAAAAGTGATTTGCCCATATTGGGCCCTCGATCACTACATCAACTTTCGGCAGATCGCTAGTGTCTGTCAAAAAGGGAGTCCTTACTACCTTCCAGAATTGTTCACTATTCCAGTTCCGGGAACTCTCATATAGTTGGTCCCAGAGCGCTTTTTTCAAATGTTTTTTCCTAGTTTTACATGCTAGACGATAGCACCTTCTTAAACCACGTATTTCCTCTTGATCTCGTAGAGGTTTTGTCAGCGCTTTTTTTAAAGATTTATGTGCCAAGGTGCATTCATGATCGAACCATCTTTTTTTTCTGGGCTTATTCACTTTTATATTACGGGTTAGAAAATCCTTTACTTTCTCCATGATTAAACTAAAATTTAGTAGAATCTCTTCTTCGCTGGTATCGTTCTCAAGACACTTCACTATTGCTGGATATGTCTCACGAACCACTTTGTTTGTCATGGCCACTGGATCAATCATTCCCCATCCTATGGCATAGCCATTTGTTCTTGCAAGATAGATATTATTCTGGGCAAGTGTTGTCATCATTGGATGTGAATTATATTGCCCCTGGTCAATGACCAGATCAAATGCCAGTGCAGTATGATCACTTAAGGTATTTACTAACAGCCTAAAACTCTTAGCCTTACTTTCGAGTATTGCTGAGACCAGTATATAGTCTATTGTTGTTTCCCATCCCCTACCCAGATAGGTGGGCTGTACTTTGCCAGATACAATGTCAGTTTCATTTAAAATTACAAGTCCTAGTTCTGATAGCATTTCATTTAGGAAATCCCCCACTTTAGAGTGAGAGAAGTGGGACGTGTGTTTGTCTATTTCTTCTGCCATGCCACAGATGTTACTGTTTTTTACCTCGCAGGGATGGTGATTAAAATCGCCACCCCAAACAATGCATGGTACGTCGGCTCCTTGCATTTTTTTTGTCTGGATAGAAAGTTTATTTCGAAGAGGCCCAAGTAAATTTAATCTCTCGCTTTCCGGGACATTGTCGTATGTATTCACTAAGATTATTGTCCCATTCTTCGGAAGTAAGAGTTTCAATATCTGGTAGTTGGAATGTAGGCTGAGCGATATTATTTTTAGCCCAGATATAGTATTTTTTATATATATCGTTAAACCCCCCTTTGCCCTACCATGAATGCCTGCCACTGCCGCTATAAAATGGGTTTTATAACCCAATAAATGCTCTTCATTTATGGACCATGTCTCCTGCAAACAGACAATGTGGTAATCTTGTATAAAATCCAGTAAACTCCCATTCCTTATTTTAGTTCGCAGTCCTGCGATGTTCCAGGACATCATTTTTATTATATTATCGTCCTTTCTAGGAACTAAACATTTATTTGTGCAGGCTGCCTCTACTTTTGAGACATTCTCTGGGGTTTTTTTTAATTCATCAGCCAGGTACTTAGATCGATTACTACAAATTCTCCCACAAGTGGTAATATTGTGTCCTATATGCACTGTTTGGATGGGTGCTGGGGAGGAATTACTGTTTACCATTTCTTGTATTTCTACAATTTCTCTTTGGAGAATAGTGTCATTTTCAGTAGATTGACTTGGCATGTTCGGTCTTTGGACTCGTGCCTGTTCGGCATTAAGTCAATCTACATTCTCCAAACCACCCAGAACTGAGAAGCGATTAAAAGTGGGTATATTAAACCTCTGATGTTGGTTTACATAATCGCTCTGATAGAATGGTTTTAATCGCTGGAGTGGGTATTGATTATTATTCGAACTTCTCCAGAACTGGGGGTTAGACAAATGATTATAAGCGTTTTGATGAGCAAATTGGTGGTCTGCCTCCATCCAGTCTTGGAGAGAGTTAGTTGCAGGATGAGGTCTAGGATGGGAGATCAGTTCTCGTGGATAAAAATAATTGATATAATGTGTGGAAATAACGTCTCCTCCTCTAGGTTCATACCAGTCGCCGATACATCTAACGGCTCTGTGGTCCCTAAAGTTTACAATTATCACGTCCCCCTTCCTTTCTTTTGGTCTTGTACCCACCCAGCTAGTTCTTCTCACCATTAAAATGTCCCCATTTATATGGGCAGGGAGAGGTCGATTTTGATTAAGCCAATAGATGGTTTTATTTTTTAACGCGTAATAGTCCTCCCTAGAACCATCTGATAATTCGGGGACCCCAGTCATAATAATCGTGTATGGGGCTGATTCTGGGGGTAGATCCACTCTTCTAGATAGTGCAATGGGTTGTTGAAGGGGGGGCTGTTCTTCATTTCCATTATCCAATGTGTGTGTTAATGAGGTACTACTTTTTCCCTTAAGGGCATTTGTATTTTTGTTTTTATTATCTTCAACATTTCCTGTCGTTTCTAGTATGGAACTACTATCCATCCTTATCTCCCTATCATTTTCTGTGTTGTTCTTTGGGCACTTGGTTTTGCTTGTAGACACAGTTTTTTCTAGTGTTTTTCCAACAGATTTTTTACCCATCGGGGTAAATGTTTTCCTTAAAGTGCCACTAGTTGATGGTTGTTCTAATAGAATGGGGGGAGAGGTGGAAGTGGTGGTTTTAGTCTGGGTTTTTAGATAATCAGTTAGGGTCAGGTTGTTCCCTTTTATTTGTTTACCCAGATCGTCCAGATGTAGGCTAATCAATCTAGTCCTTTCAAAAAGGGGGAGTAAGAGGGACTTAACCATTGTCTCTATTTTCGTGAGTAATTCAGCCAAAGGGTCCTCGTCAGTGGCTAGCCCTATTGTATTAATACTTGTGAGGGGATTTTTTTATCGTCGTTGGGTCAGTAAGGATCGAGGGTTGTACTTTGGATTTGGTCTTCTGTTTTTTCGCCACAAATGGTGTCGCAGAGACACCTTGCCTCTTTCTTAAAATGTGTTTAGTCTCGAGAGGCCCTATTGACGGTGCGGGGGAAATTGCTAGGTTTGGGGAATCTGACAGTCCTGATATAGAGGAGCCAATTGTGTGGTCAGCAATACTAGCCGTAACTGAGGTATTTGTCTGTAAAATTATTTCGTCATTCTCAGGGATAGAGCCTACACCCTCATTCATTGTCTCCGGGGAGAGTACTTTTCCAATTTAGCCAAGTGAAGAGCGTTTGCCCGTTAACAAATCAAGGGATAGGCGTTTCTCCGTATCCGCAATTTCCTTCTCCAGAACTGTAGTAACACGTTTAAAAAACTGATCTATTGTGCCAGAGACAGGACCATTAAATGTATTAACGGTTAGAGTGCGTGATTTGCCAGCGTCTAGTGGCATATTTGCGGACTATGGACAAATACCAAAGGGACTCAAGAAACAAATAGATACGTTCAAATTATCAGCAATACAAGGTCCAGAGAATCAGAGTAATTGTGGCAATATTGTCACATAAGTCTTACCGGGCCGTAGGAGTTAGGGGAGTGGCCCGTCCCGTCCTCGAACGGCCTCAAACGGCCCGCCCTTTGCCTGGGCTTAGCCCCGGGCGCTCCCGCGCGCTTCCGCGCAGCGGGAAATGTGTTCGTAGAAATAGGGAGGTGCTTGAGCAAGGGGGCGTGGCGGCCAGGGAGAGCAGCCCAGGTGTTGATGATTGGGGTTGCAGGGACTCCTGGGCAATGGATTCCCCGCTGCTCGCAGCCCCGGTCCAGGTAGGTTTTTCCCCCAGATGGTAGGCAGCCCCGTCCAGCAAGCTCCCGCGCTGTGTTGGCGCGCTGCGGGACCCGCGCAGCGGGTCCGGCGAGTTGCTGACGGCAAGAACAGAGACAGCAAGATTGTGCAAGACAGTCCAGCGTCGATCCTGAGGTCTGTAAGTTATCCCGCTGTTAGGAGAAAACTGATCCTCTTTTACTCTCGTGAGCAAGGGGGCGTGGCGGCCAGGGAGAGCAGCCCAGGTGTTGATGATTGGGGTTGCAGGGACTCCTGGGCAATGGAGTCCCCGCTGCTCGCAGCCCCGGTAGGTTTTTCCCCCAGAAGGTAGGCAGCCCCGTCCAGCAAGCTCCCGCGCTGTGTTGGCGCGCTGCGGGACCCGCGCAGCGGGTCCGGCGTATTGCTGACGGCAAGAACAGGGACAGCAAGATTGTGCAAGGCAGTCCAGCGTCGATCCTGAGGTCTGTAAGTTATCCCGCTGTTAGGAGAAAACTGATCCTCTTTTACTCTCGTGAGCAAGGGGGTGTGGCGGCCAGGGAGAGCAGCCCAGGTGTTGATGATTGGGGTTGCAGGGACTCCTGGGCAATGGAGTCCCCGCTGCTCGCAGCCCCGGTCCAGGTAGGTTTTTCCCCCAGATGGTAGGCAGCCCCGTCCAGCAAGCTCCCGCGCTGTGTTGGCGCGCTGCGGGACCCGCGCAGCGGGTCCGGCGAGTTGCTGACGGCAAGAACAGGGACAGCAAGATTGTGCAAGGCAGTCCAGCGTCGATCCTGAGGTCTGTAAGTTATCCCGCTGTTAGGAGAAAACTGATCCTCTTTTACTCTCGTGAGCAAGGGGGCGTGGCGGCCAGGGAGAGCAGCCCAGGTGTTGATGATTGGGGTTGCAGGGACTCCTGGGCAATGGATTCCCCGCTGCTCGCAGCCCCGGTCCAGGTAGGTTTTTCCCCCAGATGGTAGGCAGCCCCGTCCAGCAAGCTCCCGCGCTGTGTTGGCGCGCTGCGGGACCCGCGCAGCGGGTCCGGCGAGTTGCTGACGGCAAGAACAGGGACAGCAAGATTGTGCAAGGCAGTCCAGCGTCGATCCTGAGGTCTGTAAGTTATCCCCATTGTGTATAATTCACAAAATTATGAAACGTATTGGCTTTATGTAGGAAATGATTGCCATAATGTTTATAGCAAAACAACTCCCCGTAATTAGCAGAGTCTAAGTACAAATCTTCAGCATCAAAAGCGGCATAATATTTCAAATCAGAAAACAGTGCTTCTATGGCCTGAACGTCCCAATCATCAGAGCGGATGTTTTGTTTAACCACATCACCCATAGAAACACGAAATACATTCGGAACTTTAATAACCTCAGTGGGTCCATGAATTTGAAATTTAACAGCATCCCACGCAATCCCATCTAACACAGGCCAGGCCGTAATATTCACAAAAGTCTGGTCTCGCTTCATGATGTGTGATGAGGAGTGGGGGGCCAAAGTTCCATCAATTAGTCTAATTGTAGATCTTTCTTTTAGGTAGTGTCCGTTCACAAGACGAAAAAATACCACCACAAATCCGATGGACATAAATAAAAAAAATACATATAAGCATCAGCCAAATGTAAGTCCAAGGGGGAATCCAAAAATTTCTTTTAAACCAAACAGCAAAAATAGAAACTTTAGATGGGGCCCTGGAAGTCATAGAGTTAGTATCAAAGGAGAAACGTGACTGGGTAACTGCGGTTGATTGTAAAACAGGCAATGTTACATCTGCAGGATAAGCATACTCAGTATCTTCAGGTAGACCACCAGCCGGTGGTAGCAACAAAGGATCAGTAACTGTATGCATCTCGATGGCAACATCAGGCATGGTGGTAGAAGCCGGAGCCAAAACAGAATTTCTCAGCATCGCAGGGCAAGAGACCGCTGGAGTCATACTAAGAAGAATCGGCCACTCGCTGTAGTTTGACATTGTCAATGGAGATGTACCTTTTATCCTTGCGACCAGGAAGTGGAGGTAAAATGACTGTTCTTGTACCCTGCACGCCAAGCACTGGAACCGGGGCAAGATAAGAGGGGCCAAACTCCTTCTTGTTCTCCACCTTCTCACGGACCAGGTCACCAACTCGAGGTAGCCAGCCGACTACCGGAATCTGAAGCGTAGCATCAGATGTGGGGGGCAAGTGTTCCTTCGCGAGACTGTCTCTGGTCTCTTGTAGACTCTGTAACACAGCACAGTGATCATCTACGTCAAAGGGTGCGGCAGACGCCGCAATGTCTAGACCATCAAGGTCCGGGACAATCATTTTTATGCCAAAGAGCATCATGTATGGGGTCCGCCCACCCAGAGACCTTCTAGGGAGATTATTAAGTGCACGTTGAACGTTATACAGATGGGCAAACCAGTTCCGGACAGTGCCTAAAACCCTAGCTGTCAAGGATTGCTTTAAGTCACGGTTCATTAGCTCCACTACACTATTACCCTCAGGTCGGTATGGAGACGAAAATTTATCTTGGACCCCCAAGGATTTCATGGCTTCTTTGTACGCCTTAGAGGTGAACTCAGGGCCCTGATCAGAATGAAAGGTACCACACGCAAAAACTCCCACAAAGACACGCAGATCCCTTATGACAGTAGGAGCATCAGCACTCCTTTGTGGCCATACCCAAAGAAAACGTGTGCACGAATCCACTGCAACTAAGATATACTTATACGCAGTATCAGAGGAGAAAGGACCGCAGTGATCTAGATAAACAAACCCCAGATATGTACAACTGAGTTTGTGGTGGGCGCGCAGCAGTTGAAGGTTTAATCTGCTGGCAAATGTCACAATCAAGAACATAAGTGCGAGCCTGTTTATATAAGCCGCGCCACCAGTAACGTTGTTGTAACAGAGTAACAGTTGCTGCAATGCCGGCATGGGCAGAGGCCATACCCTCGTGAGCCGCTGTTATCAAGGATGGTCTGCAGTCCACGTTGGGAATCAATCTGTTACCAACGTCGTTAATTCTCACCAATGGGATGTTATCAGGACTTAAGTGATAATGGTAACGAAAAGGGAAACCTCTCGGGTAATTACTTCCCTTCTCTGTAGCAGCAATAGCTGCCAAAATGTCATCATCGATCTTACTTTTGGATCTTGTAACTGCTGCTACTAGATATGTCGCCACTGCTGTTTTCGCTGCCTCATCAGCCAAGCTGTTGCCGACAGCATGGACACCAACTCATTGGTGACCAAGAGTGTGAATTACATTCACGAGAGGCAGATGTTCTTTAAGTTCTGCCACTCGAACCCAAAGCATTTTATGCTTAATTGTGCTACCTTTGGAATCACGATATTCATTTTGAGACCAAAAGAATAGATTGTCGTTAAAAGACTGAACACAGTAAAACGAGTCACTCACTACAAGAGTAGTAACCCGAGGATCAGCAAACTCTAGTGCAAGCACCAGAGCACGGAGCTCTGCCAACTGTATGGTATAATCACCCAATGACTGCGTATGCACGACATCAGACTTGAATTATCCATTCTCGAAAGTACCCGCTACAATTGCGCAGGCTGCTGAATAAGCATGCTTGGATCCCTTCGCCGGTTGCGCTGAACCGTCAGTATAAATGACACAATGGTAATCTTCGAGCGGGCGCAAAACCAGAGGAGCCAGATAAACAAATTCATATTGCAAGTACTCCTGCGTCTGCAATGAGGCATCAAAGATATAGGTGACATCTGGCGATGTTAGAGAAGTGGCCCATTGTATCCAACGTGGATGCAAAGCTTTTGAATTGGGTACACTGGCTTTCGTCACTGCCTCTAGGGCAGGATACGGTGTGACCACCAACATGCGTTTTCCTTGCGACAGCGCACGGTCTTTAAGAATCGCCATCTGCACCGCAGTCAAAACTTTTCGACTGGGGAAAAGCGCAATTCAGCCGATGTGTACAAGTGTGATTTGTAGGCAATGGGGACTGTGTCGCCCTCATTGAACGTTACGTACGTGAAACCCACTGCGCCTGGCACAATTCTTATTACCAGGTTTGTGTGGTTATCGCGTGTCAGTAAGTATTTCAAAGCAAGAAGATCAGCCTGCAAAGATTGCAAAATGGCTGAATGCTGTGGCAGCCAGCACAATTTGGAAAAAGTAGGTTGTACCAAGGCATATAGTTGGTTGATACGCTGGGCATAATCGGGAATGTGTGTACGATCGAAATTCAGAAAGCCCAGCAAAGACTGTAATTTTTTCAATGTTGTAGGAGCACGCAGACATGCGCACTTCTCCAGAAAGTGAGGAGCTAATCCTCGACCCTCAATGTTGAGCTCGTAGCCCAAAAACAACACTGTATACTCTGCAATGTGAGACTTCGCAAAGTTGAATTTGTAACCGAAGTCACATAACAATAATGCGATCAACGCGACACAGATGCGGCCACAACTCGTCGTCTGTGAGATAGATATCATCAACATACGAGTACGCATCAGGGTCAATGCTCTCTAACAGAAAGACTACATGTGCGGCAAAGACGCCAGGGCTGTTTTTATAGCCCATGGCCAATCTCTTAAATTGCTTTTGTTTGGCGCCAGAAGTAAACGCTGTCCACTGACTACTAATAGAGGACAGGTTATGGCTGTAAAAGCCATAGGATATGTCAAGTGTGGTTTTAAACCTTTTTCTCACGAGAATATCAACGAGGGCAGAACTGTGGGTATTCTGTACCGCGCATGTCCGGCAATGAGAGTTCAAATGCCGGTAATCCAAAACTAAGCGGTACGATCCATCAGGCTTCGTTACAGTGAATAAAGGATTATTCATTGGTGACACACATGTTTCAATAACTCCCTGATATTCCAATTGCTCAAGGATTTCCGCGATGTGAGATCTAGCTTCGCGGCGCATGGGATATTGGGGTTGTGGTTGAGGCATAGACCGCAAGGGAATCTCATGGCTGGGGACAATTTATCCCAGCCCACCTGAGTACGATACAAAGCCGATGCAAGCACCTGAGCCCACTCTTCGGCAAACCTTTCAGCGTGCTCCTTTGGCACTGTGTGCGCAAAGGACGGGAGGATTACCTCCTCCCCTCTAGGAGCATCTAAAATGAAAGCCGGGGGCCAGTCCGCCTCTGCTAAGAGAATGTCATAGGAAGAGGTCAGATTATCCCACAAAATCCCTTGTATTGTACGTTGTATGTCACCTTCAATTAAGAGGACTATGTCATATAGTCTGTCAGGGGGAGCCACTCTAGTGTCAGCAGTTTCTACAGTAATGAACGTGTCAGTTGCTGTCGCCTCCAGAAATGGACGCAGTGCTTGCCGCACTACTGTAACCTCTGCTGCGCTGTCGAGCAGCGTTAGTGCCCATGTCAGGTTCCGAAGCTGCGTCCGCACTATCTGTGGCATACCTCGCTGTTAGCGCAGCAACCTTCTTCTTCTGAAACGGGGGACGTTGACGTGCAAACTCGTCCTGCTTGCCTTTACCGTTAGTCTGATGGAGTTGCTCACGTCCTTGTTGGGCACCCCGACCTTTGCCACGTTCTCCGCCACTGGACTGTGAGGCCGATGTTTCCTGTGAAGAACGAGGAGAACGTTGTTCAGTAACCTGAAATCAATCAGGTGACCTAATACTAGTGCGACTGCGCATATCGTATGTGCGTTCACCAGTCGGCTGTACAGGAGAGGCAGGACGAGACCCCTGTTTCTGTTGCTGCTTCCCCTGTTTCTTTGTTCGCCAATTTTGTTTAGGAAAAGTTGGACGATCGTCTTTGACAGACGAACTCACTTTAGTCTGCTGTATTAAGTCAGGAATTACTATAGTCGGTTTAATCCCTACGCTACTGCGGCCGAAAGTTCTATAAGCTTCCGCAATAAATTTAGGCAACTCTTTGGGCTTGTCGAGCTCATCGACGCGGGCTAATCCATTAGCGACTTGGAACTGTGCCGCATCTCCCTTGAGATTACCAAGGACGAGAGCGGCAACTACGTCGAACACTCCGACAAGCCCCATCCCAAACTCTACAGCCACCTCCGGACCGTGGTTTTCTTGAACACGTTTAATGATGGAGGGAAGCACAGCCATAGACGGGGTGCCAAAGCACTTCGAGTAGACTGCGGCAAAGACCTTGCACCAGTTGTCACAAACGGACACCTCTGGGACTAAGTCCTTCTGCAAACTAATGGTGAGGATCCTGTGTTTCTCCACAGGGGTAGAATGCGGAAATACCGCTTCCAGTTGGTCAAATTTCTCAGCAAGCCAATAAGGCAAATCATCCTTATTCTGGGGGCGCTTGCCCATTACCGAATGAACCATGACGGGACTAATAACAACCGCGGCTTGGCCAGCTGGTTGTCCCGCAACAGCAGGTGCCCCCACCTGCATGTTGCGTGAAACGTATTGCACTAAAGCCCTATATACTGTAATAAGGGCTGTATGGAGTACACGTAACTCATCCACCGCGACTGTCAGATAGTGGGGATGAGGCGTAAATCCGGCCAGCACCGGCCATGTGGCCCCTGGAATTGACAAAGGGCCCATTCTAGTCGGTGTAACCGCATGGGGAAGGGCGCCATTAAACCAAATGCGATGTTGCCAGGCCGAAAGAGGAATCTCCTGCGTCCTATAAGGTGTATAATGTGCTGGGACCCGTGTGTGAGTATAGGAGTGAAACGTATTATTATCCGCATTCACTGCCGGCAGTGTCACCCAAGAGTAAAACAACTCATAAGGGTAAGACGCATCGGCACTCACCACAAAAATAATGGCCATTTCATCGTCCGGCACCCCATACTGCGTCAAATGACGCCGCAGAGGTGTACAGCTATGCGCTGCAATATCGACCGCCATAAGGACACAGAGAAGAACAACAATGGATTTTACAGTAGCACAAGGGTTCAGAAATAAAAAACCTTTTTAATTAACAAGCTTGAGGGAACCTATCGTACTAGCAGGTAGGTCAAAACCGTCACTCCCGCTATCCGGAAACAAGAGTGAGGATGTTGTGGACTAATATAAGCACTACTAAGGCGTTTCAAATCAAAAGGCCCCACGTTGGGCGCCATGTTGCAGGGATTCTGCTCTTGCACAGAACTATGCGCAGGAAACCAGGACCTCAGTGAATTGTGGTGTACCAAAAACCCACCTCAGGACCCTGAACCCCTATCCGACCAGCATCAGTGTCCCATTCGTTATCCGTATTCTCTCGGAGGTCCCAATGTATAGACAACCCAGAACAAGCGACTTAGAGTACTCTCAGGAATGGTGGGAATCAGAAATACCTGTTCGTTATTATTCTCATATCAGTCCACAACAAGAGTAATCAGAGACACAGTAAAGTTTAAAAGGTTTATTTTATAAACTACATGTCCTAAGATGCAGTACTTTGGCTAACATAAGCAGACAAATGATTAAAATTAAAACCATCAGCATTATTACAATACCATAGAAAATGAAGGGAGAAATCATATTACAAATGACAGTGGAATACAGCCACCTTCCCTTCGCTAGTAGGCTAGTATTATTATACTAATAGAAGGTCTCTAGGCTTGAATGGGGAACCCCATACCGTAAAGATCAGCTTAGGTGAATCACATCACAGGATCAGCTTTGCTCTGCGCCTGGAAATGTTCTTCTCCAAAATGTGTTTCTAACACATGCAAACAGTAATATTAAATGCCCTCGACACCCAGGGATTTGCAGCTGTGTGCATATTATGGCTAGAGAGTTGGCCGATCAACCTGAACTCAAAAACATACATTGTCTGGCGGCTCAGAGTGTTTTGCACACAATGTTCAGACCAAGGTCGCAGTGCACGTCTAGGGATGTGAACAACAGACAGTTCTCAGGTGAAGAAAAGGCAAGAAAGCAGTTATCAAATAATAACATGTCTCTGCAGTGTCGTGTGCAAAAGCAACAAAAGTGGCAAGATGGCTTTTCTAACATCTAACGCGCTTATGCTAACATAGCAATGTATGCATCTAAATTGCTGCCTTCACGACAATACTTGTTTCCGGTCCAGGGAGGACCTGGCTTGGCAGTTCGGACTGGACTGTTCCCATGAGGCACATGGTCTAGACTGATTTGCATATGGCCAGGTCTAAACTGGAGTGACATGGTGAACAAAAGAGTGATGGATTTAACCCAGATCTCTTGACTGGGGGTGAATGGTTTGATTGGTTCTGCACTCCATCCATCAAGTGTGTGTCTATTGCTTTCTCGCCCCAAGTGCACCGGGTATGCCCAGACGTGGGTCGCGGGCTCACTGTGCCACTGGATTCAAGCTATCCTGGCTGAAGAGGGGTGAAACCCCGAAACCGGTCCTAGGATGCTTGTTTCTGGTCCAGGGAGGACCTGGCTTGGCAGTTCGGGTTGTACTGTTCCCATGAGGCACAGGGCCAAGACTGATTTGCATATGGCCAGGTCTAAACTGGGGTGGAATGGTGAAGAAAAGAACGATGGATTTAACACAGATCTCTTGACTGGGGGTGAATGTTTTGATTGGTCTGCATTCCGTCCATCAATTGTGTGTCTTTTGCTTTTTAATTTCTAACTATGCCTACAGAGGTAGGACATGTGAAGAAAGAGGAACAAAGACACAGAAAGAAGCAAGACAAATGCAGAAAGTCCAGAAAGATGAAGAAAAGTGCAGGAAGAAGCAAGAGATGTGCAAAAAGAACCAACAGAGGGGCAGAAAGTCCTCCTGTGCCCCCAACTTGTTCCTGATGGGTACTGGTGGTAACGGACTCTGACTAACCAGGCCTAGAGCCAGTGCTATGCTAAAAGACACTTAGAATACAGTGAAAACACCTACATACACTGGGGACATTATGCGTTGGGGTGTTGGGGTACCCCTGAGATTAGCATGACCTCCTCTGTAAGGCCAAAGTACATAATAGGGCAGGGGGATTAAAAGTACCTCTAAGTCAGAGGTGCAGAAAGATGCTTCTTTAAGTAGTAGTCACGCTTGCAGAGTGGTGGAGAAAGGGTGCTGGGCCTCCGACCAACGCTCAGGAATTCCGCTGCGTAGGACTTACAGGAGGTACCAGGAGGGCTTCTTGGCCCCCAAACTCCCTCAGGACTAAATTGGACTTCATCCTCCATCCCGTAGTCTGCCGGGAGGCGCGTTTGCAGAGTGGTGGAGAAAGGGGGGCATGGCCTCCGAAGACGTCTTAGCAATCCCACTGTGTGGGACTTACTGGAGGTAACAAGAGGGGTAGTTGGCCCCCAAGGACATCCTTGGGGGCCAACTTCCCTCCTATTACCGATTACCTCCAGTAACTCCCACTCTACAAATGCGCTCCCTGGCGCGCTCTTGGAAGGGGATTGAACTCCCCTTCCCTGCTGGGGGTCCTTTAGGGGCCAACTAGCCTACCTCTTACCTCCAGTAAGACCCACGCAGTGGGATTGCTGAGAGGGAGACAAAGGCCACGCAGTTGGGGAATTAATTCCGCTTGAATACTGAGGGTCCCTGGGGGCCAACTAGCCCACCAGGTACCTCCAGTATGCGCCACAGAGCTGGATTGCAGAAAGGTGGTCTGAGGCCACGCCCCCTTCTTACACCACTCTGCAAACGCGCCTCTTGGCGCACTGCTGCTTGGGGGATGAAGTCCACTTGTGTCCTGAGGTCCTCAGGACACAAGAGCACCTCATTGCCCCACCAACAGTGTGAAGAACACTGTACTACACCCCTGAACATTTAGGAAAACCACAGCAGGGAAAAAAAAGTCGGAGGTATCAAAAGAGATGTATTATTGAAACCAAAAGAGAGAAAAAAGAAAATAATGAATCAGGAAAGTGAGGAAATCAGGCTAATCACGGGGTACAGTGCCTACCACAGAAGGGTGAGAGACTGTGTGAGTAGGCACTGGCACCTCATTAGGAGTGATCCGCTGCTGAGCACTATTGTCAAACGTAGACCACAGGTGACTTTTAAAAGAGCCAAGTCCATGAGACAAGAACTTGTAGACAGCAGTCCAGAATTGATCAAACCTGATAATTCGTTAAAATCAAATCCAGGCTTTTACAGGTGTCAGAAATGTAAAGCCTGCACGATTGGGAAAAACACTAGGACAGCTATGTCGCCGCTAATGAAAAAAGCATGGACCATGGAAAATAAGATGCTTTTTGAATTGCGATAGGTTTACGTAGTGAGCACCGTTCACATGGTACATGTTTGCATACTCCAGTATATGCGGGCGGTTAAAAATAACGACAAAACCTACCCTGTGGCCCGGCATATAAACTAATTCCACAAGGGCAAGCTGGAAGATTTAACATTCTTTGCAGTGGACCAGGTAACTAGAATGAGAAGAGGGGGAAACAGAGAGAGAAAATTGTGGCAGCTGGAGTCAAAGTATATCATGCTTTTTAACACTTGAATCCGGTCTGGATTGAATACAGACAAGGACTTACATGTACATTTAGGCAACTAGCAGTGTCCAAAGTTGATGGCTCATTTTAAACACACAAGCAACCAAATTGGGAAAATGATGGCCAAAAGTGTCAGATGTGTGTATATGGAAAATAAGTAGTCCTGAAGGAATCGAAACATTTTTTAAGTCAACGTTTTGTTGAAGGATAATTGTAAATTAATGTAAGTTTTTTACGTTTTTTTACAAATTATTTAAAAGAGATATGAATTGAACATTATGAAGGAGGTCATTGTATAGTTATATAGAGAGTGAAAATATATATTTTCTAATGAAAAATGTATTAGCACTTTATAGATTGTTTTACAGATTGTTCTTTGGACCAGAAAGGAAAATGGCACATTAATCAATCCAAGCAGTGGGTGAGCTCTAGCACTTTATAAATATAGGTACTGTACCGCACTAGCACATTACAGAAGATATTGTGTTGGAAAAAGCACTTGCACTTTATCATGCTTGGATTACTGATTATTGTGCCATATAAACAATAGACTTTGGCATTATTAAGTGCTCCAATGAACAACAAAAACATCATGTTTGTTTACAATGTACTTGCAATTTATTCAATTTGATTGCGTTAGAAGGATCTCCTTAAAGATTTCACATTTTTAAGCTTTTTTAAATATGTATGAAGGGAATATATATTTTAAAGTTTTTAATATTTATTTATCTAACCCATGTGTTCACGTTATCCATCAATGGACACATTGGATGAAAAGATATATTGTCCCACTTTGCTTCAAGACAGGAGGATGCCCTTTGATACAATGTACTGAAATTGTTAGAATTGCGCACTTGCCCAGTAATCAAGTTTTTGGGAAAATCATGTTAGCATGAAAGAAATGCAAGTGGGAACTGTGAAGGAGATTATGGAAGTGTCTGACTTCTTATTATCTTGGAAATAGGATGTTACAAAATATATATATATACTTATAAATCCACCTAGAACATGTTGAGTCATGAAATGAATTTAATAATTATATTTTAGACATCTGACACTAATGTTTGGCAATATTTGTTTTGATCACGTACTGGAATACAGTCTGTCTTCCATTGTATGGTGGTATCGGACCATGTGATCGGGAGCTTGTGTTTTTTAAGTGGTTGCCAATGTAATGACGTTTGTTGTGTGAACAAGCCTGCAGAAGCAGGAGAAACGCGTTACCGAAGAAGAATAAAGAAAGCCTTTTAAATTTGAATGGAGTTCGAGCCCCCTGTGTCAGCTTCCGATCTGTGAAACGAGACGAGAGAGAGAGAGAGAGATAGTGTATGTGTGTGTGTATTATTTTTTTTTTCACTCTCTGAAAAAATACAAAGGTTGCAGATTTTCAACACACAAAACCCTAGAAATTCAGCAGCTATAGTTATACTTATCTCAAGAAACTGTAACTCGTTCCTTAAGATAACTATAACTCACGCCTTCGCCAAGCACTGCTAATTATCTTACATCAGTCATGACATCTTATATGGCATAGTTGAGAATATCACTGTAACATTTCCAGTAAAATTATTGATGAGAAAACTGTGCATGGCGGGGGCGCGATATATAGTAACCTTAGGGCATGAGTTATAGTTTCTTGAGATAAGTTTAGTTTTAACTGCAGAATTTCTATGGCTTTGTGTGTGTAAAATCTGAACCTAACTATAACTTCCATTTAACCTTTGTTTTTTGTGTGAATTTCTATGTTTTTTAAAATTTCATTTCCTAACTAAAACGTCCCTGTAACCTTTGGTTTTTCAGTGAATTCCAAAAGTATTATTTAATTATGTGGTGGGCGTCCTGTGGCCAACCCCTCACTGCGCATGGCCAAAGGCAGTGCGCAGCGTGGAGTTGGCTGCTTGTAGCCATATCATAGGAGGGGGGCATGCAGTCCACCTACCCAGGCCTATTTGGCTTCAGGGACCCCATCCCCAGCCCTCCACGTTTTTCAAATGGTGGAGGGGCACACAGAGCCCCCCTCCCTGGGCCAATATCGGCGTGGGAACCCTATCCCCCAGTGCCTGGCTAATTAATAATCGGGAAGGGGAGCCTAGCGGCCTCCCCTCCGTGTACCAGTTTCTGCCCAGGGGGATCCGATCCCCCATGGCCCGGCCAATAATTAATGTGGGAGGGAAACAGCGCAGCCAGGGAAACAGATGAAAATTCTGCTTCCATGGGGTGGGGAAAGATTTCATGCTCCTGCCCACTGGGAGC
The DNA here is from genome assembly GCF_964204655.1 of Triturus cristatus. Classification (NCBI taxonomy): domain Eukaryota; kingdom Metazoa; phylum Chordata; class Amphibia; order Caudata; family Salamandridae; genus Triturus; species Triturus cristatus. The sequence goes on along the minus strand of NC_140592.1, from coordinate 589,392,104 downwards.
AGACTTCGTGTTTGCTCTTGCTTGGCCGGAACTTTGAAATTGCTCCTGCCAAGCAAGAGCAAACACAGATTTCCCTGCACAAACAAGTGAAGGTATTGAAACCGCTATGTCTCCAGGATTGACACCCCAGGTTATTTGCAAATCTTTGTGATTATGCAGCAAACATTTTTTGGAAATGCATTTTGGCTCTGGCGGGGTCCATGGCCGATGCCACCACTAGGTCTAGGGGATCAGGGTATTCCTACCGTGACCCTTCCCCTACCGTGTTGGTAATTCCACCTTCGTCACGGGTACAAATGGCAGTCCATCATCCATGTTTTGTGGCTGACAGGACAGTCGCACTTGAATTTATTTAATTTGTGACCCTCCAGTGAGCCTCCCTGGTGGGCCCCTTATTAGTGCATTATAGTCCTGGTAGTACCAATTATTATTCTTTAGCAACTGCATTCAGCCTTTGAAAGTGGGACTAGTTATGGGACAACAGCCTTGCTAATTAATGGAACAGAACACAATCAGTGTGAAACATCTCACTAGAGGAATAAAGTACATAATTTGACTACCAGGACCACAATCCTTCAGTTCTTATCTGGGTGGCTCACTGCAGGGCCACAAATTATAAAAATGCAATCTTCCTGGCAGCCAATAAACAGGGAAGATGAACTGCCTATTGTACCAGTAACCAAGGTTGAAAAACAGAAACGCGTAGGACGGAAACACACGGGAACCTATTGTAGTTTGGCTCAAGTTACTTAAAACCATTACAGTCTGTACCAACACGAACAACATTAAATTTACCTACCCAAACACTTCAATACATTTTTAATTAATCAGCAGCGCAAATGCAGGCAGACTACCCCAGTAGAAAATAAAGTGAAGAGTGCAATATATGAAATAGCAGCAGACTTTTGTCAACAGAAGTTGGGTGTGGGAGCCTATTGTTCCCTTTGAAAGCTAGCGCATAATTTGGTTCTGTGTACCTTTAATAATTACATAAAACTAATAGTGCATTACAAGTCGCTGTTCACATGACGCATTGTAACAGGAGTTTCATAAACAAGATCCACTGTAAAGAGGAAATTTACTGAATAACACAGATGCAGGAAGCTGGCAGAGCACTTAAACCTTACGCTTAAAACATATGACAGTAGAGGTTTGCCTCAGTATACTGTAAGACTGGCGGGCCGTCATGTAAAGTGCATGAACTTATGGCCGGTATCACATCACAAGTTGTGACCTCCCTGCTTGGTTTCTTAACCGCTACGGCCACAAACTTGACCAGCAAGATATTCAACGTGGTGTTGTCAGGGATAAGGGCATTAATAATGGCCTGCCGGCATGTATGAGTGCCTAGTTTGTTCCATTCTGGCCTTAGGAATTCTTACCGCTCCTCTAACAGGGCTGGAAAGTTGCAAACAGAGTGTTGAAGTGATTCCTCGTATGCACTGCAGCCCCTACACATTGTAGCTTCCATAGGCCTGTGCCACCTGGCTAGGCGTTTAAAAAATCCTAGAGGCACAGGGTGTGAGGTTGACTGACATCCCCTGATTGAATTTCATCCCACAGTAGAGCCTCCTAACGTCCTCTCCTAGCAAACCGGAGTTCGCGGTAAAGTTTTGGAAACAATCCTGCCCTTGCCACCCGTTGGTCAAGGAGGCCACATTTCAATTGGATCTCTGTGGCTGCTGAAGATCTCAGCAATCGAAGAACGGCCTTGTAAATTTTGGTGAACAAATTGTTTAAAAGCTTGCCGTCCCTCCCCAGCAAGATCTCACTGCCATAAGCCAAGGATGTGATGATTTTAGCCCTCATTACCTTCAAAAGTGGATCAAGACTCACCCCCCACAATGAGCTTGACAATTATGAAAAGGAGGACTGGAGGGCCAGAGCTTTGGTTTCTACAGCCTTCATGTGTCGGACAAAGGGAGCACCTTGCATCAATTGTAACACTAAGGTATTTATAAGTCAGTTCTTTGAGATACCAACTGCTCATCTTATTGATTTTTCTGCCCATAATGAGAATCAGAATGAATACAAAACATTTAGCAAGCGCTACAATCCGACTCTCGTATTGCTGAGCAGAACTAAGTCATCTGTATAGAGCAAGTTGCTGATATGTTAACCACCCGATATTGGGAGGAGGGGGTATTCGTGTTGATGAATGGCTGCTATGTGTCAAACGGGCAAAACAAAAGTACTTAGTTGGATTGTTCCTTCTGGCACGAAGCAGAGGATAATGCTCCTGCGCTTAACCAGAAAGTTAACAGTATTTTTTGTCCATGCAAGAGGAATATATGAAGCTCCCTTTTAGTCTGCTTTTTCAATTTGTGATTAGAGATGTTTAGTTATTTGTCATAGGCTCTGGCATCATCGTCTAGCTTTTCATTTTTCTGAGTACTTCAGCTTCATTAAAACGGTTAGTCATCTGTGCAATAGTTCATGTCTTCTAGAGATTCATGTCCTATGGGCCAGAAGCAGAGGAAAGAACTGCTATTTGCTATATAACTCTTCCCATGGCTTCATAAAATACAGTAAGTCTAGTTAAACATAAAGGACTGGAAGCAACAACAAGAAAAATGAGACGAGACTTGCAAGAGGGAATGTCTAACTGGCTCAAGAGGGAAAATAGAGACTGAAACTTTTCCCTCTCAAGACAAATCTCAAAGAACATACGATAGACAACAGGGTGTTCGGTGGTTGAATTAGGGGGACTGGACAGTTGAGTCATTTTCAGAAGCCAACAGGTACATTGCCCTAAGCCCAGGTTTTGCACAGAACATGTGCTGCCATGCCTAGGTGGCCCAGGTGACATTGTGATAAGGATATGACTGCCTCTTCCAATATCAATACACAACAGCTCAACAAATGGCTGACAAGCCCTGGGACTACCTCAGTTGGGGCAGGAGCAATAGAGTGACTCTCGATGCCGCATGCATACGTGCACCAAAAAGTCCATTAATGAGACTACATCAATCCTTTTAGGTTTCAACACAGGTAGGGGTGGTAGCAAGCAGGCAGTTGGTTCTGCACAGCTGAGATAACGACAGGAGGGTTACTCCCAGAAGGACCATGTAACTTGTTCTTATGGAGCACAATGTAGGGTCTGAGAGGAGAGGGACTGCAGTTAACACATACTAGCTTAGATAACAGCCGTAAAGAAAGCAGTCCTCCATTTCACCAAAATATTATCACCCAATGATACTGGGATAAAAGGCCTTATGAGTTAACTGAAGTTTAATCCCAAATCAATTAAATCTTCTAACACAATTGTTGCAAAAGTCTGCTAGCCACAGAATGTAGCAGAGAACACACTTTATCCTATAGTGATCATGTGAGCTGGAAAGCAGCTCCATGACTCAACCTTTAATTCGCATCTAGTCTTGTATGAAACAAAAACAAAAGACTGTCCAGACGGCACAAAAGTAGGCTTATTGTGTTCTCGAAAGCCATGTGAGTTCGGCTTGTGTGTGGTAATCTGCTTGTGGCTGTCTGAGACAGATCTTGGGGACCCTCAGTCCATGTATCAGACACCAGATGATTTAGCACAGGTGTATAAGTGATTAGCTTGAATTAAAAATTGAGAAACACAATTAGCTTGCATTAATGTGTTTTAAAAACAACTTATTTTAAAAACAACGAGAAAGAAAAGATGTTCAAAATTAGCATTTATCAAGTAATGCCTTTTATTTTAAAAATCAAGTCAAATACGGCCTCATTCCGAGTGCTCCTGAAATTCTGATGGTGCTAGTATGGAAATTAGCAGCCCCACAGGAATTAAGAGAGCAGTGGGAACAGCACAGATCCGGTACATTTCAACCAGAGACTTCAGCTGATGCAAGTGTGGAAAACGCCTTTCACCCAGTTATCCTGGGGAGCTTTCTATGTAAATCTTTCTCGAGCCTACATGGGAAGAAGAGTGTCAAAGGAAAGATCTGAGGAGAACTTTCCTTTAACCTACCACTTCCTGGAGAGACTGGAGCCATCTGCGGTTTCATCAAAGGCAAGTTTTTTTAAAGAAAACTATGAATCTTCTCAGCCTAGCTTTTAGAATTCTAAAAAAAACTTACATTTTCAGTCATAGTACATGAGGCAGTAAAAAGGTACGCCTCATGAGGATTATTTAAATGGAAGTTTTTTAATTACTTAAGTTTTAATACTTTTTAATTGAGTGTTCTCGTGTGCATTTCTGGCTCCACCGACCAAAAATCCCAATAAGTTACTAGGGGATTCACAAAGCTAAAAAAAAAAAGTCTTAACGAGGCATCACATAGGATACACTAGACACATTCCAATCGTCTATTGACGTGTGGTTTTCTACTGCAGTAATACCATCTTATGTCCCTCTTCTTCTACAATAGAAACACAAGTCATGAGTGGGAATCCCAGGGTGGGCTAACCAATGCTAAACAAGTCAGAGCCAATGTAAGAAATAATTCTCTTTGCCGTTTAAACATATAGAGCTATATATAGCTCCTCCAAAACTCATGAAAAATATATGTCACCAAAAGGCATCCACTGAAATCAGCAGTCACTGTAGACAAACCTCACCTGGATAGGGAAAAGTCGCCCAGGAACCTGGACCACCGGGGCTCCATCAAAGTACTTGGAGAATAGCTTGATGTTAATGGTGGCAGACATGAGGATAATCTTCAGGTCTTGGCGAAGAGACAGCAGCTGCTTTAGGACTCCCAGCAAGAAGTCGCTATGAAGGTGCCGCTCATGAACCTCGTCGACGATCAGGACATTGTACTGCATCAACTCTGTCTCATGCTGAATTTGACGGAGCAGCAGGCCTTCGGTCAAGAATACAATCTTTGTGGCTGTGGAACGAGTACTTTCAAATCGAATCTGGTATCCAACCTAAATAGAAACAGAGTCTTTAGTGGTGAAAAATAACATTTAAGGATTAGTCTATGTGTTGCACCCTGTACATAGAGACACTGGTAGCCATGTAGTATATTTCAAGTGTTCTTTATTGGTTCCATCCATGTCAAGGTAGCAGCAATCATAGTCCAGCCATCTCTGGTCAGGTACTAGCCATGTACCAGCCCCACCAGGAGCAGCCTGCCTAGCTGCTCAGCCCATCTCCAACTGTCACCACTCATCCACACAGGCACCCAGGCATTCCATTCATCACACTCACACCAACATTCCGTTAACTATCTCTCACTCTGGCTGAGCAGCTAGGAGGACCTAGGCTGATTACATGTAAATGTAATAATGAGGATATAACACTATGCCTATGGCACAACAGGGTTCTTAGTGAGAATGACAAAGAACGGTCACTGCTGTGTATTGTTTGAGCCTATGGAAACCACAAATAAATCAGGTTTGCATGAAGACTACACAAGGCATCTGTCAAAGTGGAATTCCTCCACTTAACACTATGCCAAATGGAATTTTCACAATATCTACAAAAATGCGGATGTGCACACTGCTTTTGCAAAAAAGTTACTAATTACTAAGGAAAAAGAGCCCTTGTTTTCCAAAAATATGGTTAGTTCCCACAAAACTGGTGACCCATTCCATTTAAGGACAAATAAAAACACTTTAATCAATAGAGATTTTCTTATGAATAGCTGGCACGTTATTATTGTCTTTGGCATGGGTTTATTTATGGAAATACTTAATTAAGGGTGATAGGTACCCATATTTTAGAGCCAGAGTAATGGAATGCATTTACCACAGACAGCTGCACTACCAGTGGCTCGGTAACAACAGTGCGGTAATACTGCACCTGATGTTGCCTTACAGGAACGTTGAGTTTTGCTGCTCTAATGGGGAATAACATGGAAAAAGAGTATCACTACACCGTTTGCATGAATTCTGGACAATTTTCCAGTCACATATTCCATCTGCTTTTCCCAGATGCGTCAGAAAACTCTGCTCAACACCTGGTAACTAAGGCACAGGCAGCAGGAACTTCCCCAGAGAATAGCAACATAGGTTCAAGTAGTACCAAACAACACTAAAGATAAGAAAGCAACATAAAAAAATGCCCAAACCAATAAAAAAAATTGAGTACACTTTAATAAGCAAAATGATTAAAATCGAATTAAGGGAAATAAAAAAGTGGATTTTTAAAGTTTTAAAGCAAAAAGGATTACAACACGGCAAAACAAGTCAATATTTGCGTTAGACCGTGACCTAGGTGCAATTTCAGGCTGCCCTCAATGAGGCTCGGGTTAGGGAAGCATTATTGGTTCCACTAGTCATAGAGGTTTTACTTTTTGACTTTGTTACTTTTTGTTTTCAGTTTCTTCCAACGGGGCAAGGCAGGGTGCTGAAGCCTGTAAGTGTACCGCAAAATTGTCTGCTTTTGTCCTTCCCTCCCTTCAGTGATCATTCTCCTGATCCCTGCCAGCAAAATGACTTAAACACACCCACTTGGTCTCCGAGTTTTTTGTTGTTGTTTTTTTTGTTTATTTATGCTTTTCTGTTTTCATACAAAAACCTCAACAAACGATATACAATTATTCAGAATGCGGCATCGGCATAATACGCATATGACATTCATGTACATTACGTAACTCATATTGCATCATGGTACAAAATCCAGGGCATGCGGAATCACAGATACAACAATCTCAGAAAATACAGTGCAGGGCTAACATGCGTGAGAGAGCAAACGACCAGCTTTTGGGCCTCAGACACCATCAACTGCCAACAAATAGGACGTGAGCGGTCCCCATATATCCCGCGGCTGGGACTTAGCGGGCAGTTCCTCTGCATAACACGTGAACTGGTCCCGGCAGTCAGTCAAATCCTGCAGCCATAGCTTAGTGGTAGGTATTGCCCTACTGCCCCAGCACAAGGAGATCCTACGTTTAGCCAAGAGCAACGCTATGGAGACAAATTTTTTGTTGGATGGTTTCGCCTTAGCCCCAACCCCCAACACACACACCTTTGGACCCCAGTCTACCGCCTCATCAATCATTTGGCCAAGAGCTCTCGTAATCGAACCCCAATACTCATTTATTTTGGGACAAGCCCACGCTCGGTGATAGAAGTCAGCCCCCTGGGCTCCACAACGCTTACAAATGTCTACCAGCTGTAGCCCATACCGATGAAGCTGCGCCGGCGTGTAGTAGAGCTGATGCAAATATTTATAGTGTACTAGTCGCAAATTACTATTTGCTGTCAGTTTACCTGTTAGGCGGCAGCTATCCAACCAGTCAGTCTCAGATAACGGCTCCGGAAGCACAGCATTCCACCTGGCCAATGCGGCCGCCGCTCTCGGTGGCACTTCCTTCTGTGATGCGTTATGAAGCCGAGTAACTAATTTGGCTCTAGACGTAGCAGTGTATAGCAATTGCAGTGCCTCCAGCAACGGAGGCGCCGTAGGGAAAGTAGGGTAGAGGGCCCGCATCGCAGAGCGCAATCTAGTGAAGGCAAAAAGATGCATAGTGGAAACGTTGGCTCGGGCACTGATGCTATCTAAAGCGATGAATCGGCCACTCGGGAACACATCTGCCATTGTGGTCAGCTCTATGTCTTTAAGGAGGTGCCGCATACCAGCCTCACCAGTGACCGAGAGGTCCGAGTGGTAGAGGAGCGGCATCCCGGGTGCATATAACGGCAGCTTATGCGCTCGCCTACCTAGTTCTCGCCAGGCCCCAGCCATAGTCTGCACAGTATCAACTTCCCCCTTTTCAAATACCGTATAATTATTTACTATCATCGCCTTGAGCGGTATAGGGCTTACCGCACCGGCCTCCACCGCCACATGCGGAATATAAGCTGGATCGTGTTGCCAATAATAGGCATACTGCGTCTGCGCACAAAGGTAGTAGAGGTGAAGGTCAGGCGCCGAGAAGCCGCCTTGATCATATGGAAGGGTTAGAGTCTCCCACCTAAGGCAAGGCTTTTTACCTCCCCAGGCTAGCGTGATCAAGAGGGAGCGCAGGCTGTCGAAAAAGTGTCGCGTCAGATGCACTGGAATGTTCAAGAAAAGATATAAGAAACGCGAATGAGAGCAGCAACTTAATCCACCTGTTCACCTGCCCCTCAAGCCGCACTATGGCAGTGCCGAAGTTAGCCTGTATAACAGCCTGCGGGTCCCTACACAGCCAAATTCCTAAATATTTCACAGCGTCTGAGCACCACGTTAGGGGGTATTCCACATCAAATGGTTGTGTACTCTCCATGAGCGGCAGTATAGTCGACTTGGACCAGTTAATGCCCAGGCCTGAAAAGCGCTCGAACCTAACATATTCCCGGATAAGCTGCGCGAGAAACCTCGCCGGTTCTCGGACATACAACACCATGTCGCCCGCATACATGGAGACTGCAAGCGGATGCTGCAAAAACCGCAAGGCTGTCTGGGCATGACGCTGCCGTAAGATACAAGCTAGGGGCTCTAACACCAGAGCAAATAACAGCGGCGATAGTGGGCATCCCTGCCGCGTACCCCGCTGGATAGGGATTGCTTCGGAGAGCTGCCCATTAATCCTAACTCGAGCCACCGGATTAGTATGTAATAATTTAATCCAGTTCGTGAAAGCAAATGGAACCCCCATACGATGCAGGACCGCTATCATATATGACCAGGATATCGAGTCGAACGCTTTCGCAGCGTCTAGGAGGACTGCTACTGCTGGCAGCCTGGGTTCCAAAACATGCATAACCGCAAAAATCGTACGCAAATTCTGCGACGTGGATCGAGCGGGGACAAACCCTGGCTGATCCGGAAGGACCATAACAGGAAGAAGCAATTGCAGTCGAGTGGCTAATACTTTTGCTAAAATTTTTACATCTGTGTTTATAAGGGATAAGGGACGATAAGACTCGCAGCTGTCTGGGGCCTTCCCCGGCTTTAAGAGTGCAACCATTAGCGCCTCTCGCATTGTTGGCGGCAAGCACTGAGCCTCATACGCCTCCTCGTATAACTGCAGGAGACGTGGGGCCAACTGATCTATATATTCTTTATAGAACTCGGCCGGCAATCCGTCCGTGCCTGCAGCCTTTCCATTTGGCAAAGCTGCGATAGCATTGCGCACTTCACCCAATGTAAGCGGGTGCATGAGGAAATCTTGCTGCCTACGGGACAGCCACACCAGAGCAATATCCTCAAGATAGCGCTCGAACTCGGCCGCATTAGCAGCAGGCTTATGAGCATACAGCCCGGCATAGTGATCTGTAAAGGCTCGCAACATACTCGGCGTGTCATAGTGTATGCCCGTATCGGTGGAGATTGCTTGGATCGTGCATGCTCTATTCTGGGGTTCCAATATACGACTAGCCAACACCCGACCCGGCCGACCCCCCTCCCCATAATAGCGTGCCTTGCACCGACGCGAAATGTGGTTTATTTCTCGGTCAGCCAGTGCATTGTATTCCACTATTTTCTCCTTAATGCGCGCCAACGTACTGAAGTCCGCACGGTCATCATATTGGCGTTCTAAATCACCTAGCTCCTTTTCCAGCTTGATCATGGAGCGACGCAACGACTTTAACACCGCGGCCTGAAGACTAATACAGTTCCCCCCTATAGTTACTTTAAATGCTTCCCACAGCAGTTCGAAAGTCTGAACGGACCCTGTATTCAATGCGAAATACTCAAAAATAGCCTCCCGGATCCCCTCCCTAAAAACCTGATCTAGTAATGAGGATGATTGTAGGCGCCATTGAAAGGGGGGAGGGACGTGAGACGGCAAGGCCACATCCAGAGCAACCGGTGAGTGATCCGACAATGTTCGAGGCAGATGCCTCACCATCACGGTCCAGGTACAGACCTCCGGTGTACCGAGCCAGTAGTCCAAGCGGGACCAGGACTGTCGCGCATATGAATGACACGTACCCTCTCTATCCTGTGGGTGTCTAAAGCGCCAGATGTCTATAAGATTCAGAGACCTCATCCCATCCTGCACAGCTACCGCAGCTCGCCGGGGGGGGAGAGCCGCCGCGGACATCCGATCTAATGCTGGATCTAAAACCACGTTAAGGTCACCCCCACAGATAATCTCCGCAGGCGATAATTGACAGAGTTTACCCCATATTTTATAAAAAAAACGGGATCATCCACGTTGGGACCATACAAATTCACAATAGTCAGTTTCGTGTTATACAGCTGACCTCGCACTATAATAAAGCGTCCTTCGACATCTTCATCCACATGCGCCGGCACAAACGGAACACCCCTTTTTACAAGGATCATAACTCCCCGCGCATACGAGGAGTAGGAAGCAGCCAGTCGCACCCCCGCCCACCTAGCGAGAGCCTGTGGAATTTTCAGTTTCGTAGGATGAGTCTCCTGCAACAGGGCAATATGGATATGATGCCGGTCCAAGTAAGATAACACCTGTTGCACTTTCTTGGCAGTGTTAAGGCCCCGCACATTCCAGCTAATCCATGAGACGTTAGACTGTTGCATAGCCATCATGCCTGTACCCCTTAGTCACTGAGCCCCACACAGGATCGAGAAATCTTGAGTTACACCATACTGCGCTCGCTATGCCAGTCCAGCCAATGCCAATCCAATCCAATCCAATATTGAACCCCAACCTCCCTCCCCACCCACAGCAGCACAAAACACCTACTGCAAGCAACCCCCCCCGTGAACAGGACAAAAACAAAATAATCTTCCCCTCACCTCCCACATTAAGCAAGGAATGGAGAAAAACAGTGCCCCCGTAAGGACGCCCAAACAAAACCCAACCATAAACAGAACCTTGTGGGAAATTCCCATATAGTGGTTCGCTAGTAGCCCTTCGGCCCCCCGCATAAACAGGGTGGGCCGAGATAAGTAGAGACAGGCTAACCAATACATGACTTCGCATCAAATGTCATTAGCTAAGAACCTCAACCAATCAATGAGTCAGCATCTGGTGCTGAGTACTCTCCAGGGCCCGAACCACTGCCGACATAACTCCCATCTATGCACAGTCCCCATTAAACAGAAGAGAACATTTTATGGATGACTTTCACACTGTGGAGAAACAGAGACCAATCAAACGCTTTGCACATTTAAAATGATCATCAGAGGACTAGCAGTATAGTTCTAAGGAACTCCAACAAAACCACAAGGGCTCAGTCTTCCGGATCAGAGTTCCCACCCTTCTCCAATGGCTTCTCCTGTCACTCAATTCGCCGGATATATTGAAGTATGTCGTTCGGCGTCATAAAAATACGTGCCTTCCCATTGTGCTGGATGCGTATGCGAACAGGGTATAGCATGGCATACTGGAACTTGAGGGTTTGCAGCTTTTTCTTGACCGCTTGAAACGGCCGTCCCATTTCCCTAGCCAGCTGGAGCGCAGTGTCTCTGTCCCTATAATTCAATAGTCTGGCAATTATAGGGTGCGGAGGAGCGTCCGGGACGGGCCGAGCAGCCAGAGAGCGGAGGGCCCGCTCGACTATGAGTACCTTTGAGAAGTGCTCCGCCCGAGCAGTGCTGTGAGCATCGTTTCGACATAGGACTCCATGGGGCCAGTGTTGGTGGTCTCCGCAACCCCAGTAATGCGAAGATTATTTCTGCGGAAGCATGCTTCAATGTCCTCATTCTTCGCCCTGATTACCTCCAGTATTTTTTCCATGCTGGCACATGTAACACTAATCGCCCCCACGCGATCCTCCGCAGTCGAAATGCGCTGCTCAGCCTCTGCGATCTGCGAGTCGTGCCTTGTAATCTTCGAGGCCATGGTGTCCATACGCATGTTGATATGGTCAATCTTGGCGTCAATAGTGTGCAGTCTCTGCTGCATACTGAGCATCATGCGCTCTATTTTGGTAGCTGCACCCGCCTCCCGGTCAGGTTCCGCGTCCGAGGCGACGGGCGCTGTGGCCTTAGTGTGTTTCCTGGCCTCAAATTGCAGTTTGGTTTACTGCTTGTCAACTTTGCCCATGCTGACAGACTGCTAGCTATCAATCCAGCAAGCCGGGGGGCGCCACCTGAGGAGCCAGAGACCAGCGAATCAGCACACCGCAGGGCGCAAGCAGCTCAATCCACGTAGAAACAATCCAGCCCCAGAGAGCCACAGCACTTCAGAGATCGCACCAGTGGCGGAGCACAAAACCCGGCCTCAAGCCCAAAATGCTCCCAGACTGACAGAGCACAGCCCCCAGCGTTGCTTGCCAGTTGTGGAACAAATCACACTGCGCAGAGGATTATCCCTTGCGAAAGCCCTCCACTGTGTTGAAGCAGTCCAGCCCAAGGCAACCAGGGAAGCGAGCCGGTCACCATGCCAGTAGAGATCCTCAGCCCCTGCCCCATCTCAGGAGTTAGACTGGCATACGTGTAGTGCAACCCAGGGCCCAGTAGAATACATGCAGAGCGAGTAGGGCGCCAGCCAGTCTGCACACAGTCGCCCCCAACTTCCTTTAAATATGCCAGCAGTAGCTGTCAACACCCTTCCACAAACGCTGCCAACAAGGGTCCGCAGGCAGTGCTAGATCTCCACACGTCACCCAGTGGGTACCTGTATTGCAGTAGGAGGTGGCGTCAGTGTCCTGACAAGATCCTCACTGAAAGTGACTGGCAGGTGAACAACAATACTGCAGGGTGGCCAGAGCAGACTGTGTAGGATTCATCAGCAGTCTATACGGTAGCAAGAATGTGCTGCATCCAGATCCCACAGCTCACTCCCAGGCGCTGACCAATTTCGGAACTGAGCCGCTGCAGCCGCCACCCTGTCGGCCCAGACCGCGTAGCAGAGGAGCTCCCTGCTGCCTGCCAGGTGACAGCCGCCGCGCCGCAACCCCAGACGCGGCCACAGCCTGCGCCCAGGGCCGCGCGCACCAGCCGCCAACCACAGACTCGCGGGCACACCGGAGCGTTCCACAAGGCCCCCGCTCAGTCCCACTCGCCGCTTCACCTCACCTCCGGTGCCAGCCTGCCGCCCGCGAGCTCCCGGATCAGAGCCCCGCCTTCCAGCTAGAGTCCGAGGCGGAGGACGGCAGGTAGATGGCAGCCTCCCGCCCGTCCTCCCTTCGAACAGCGAGGCAGCAGCCAGGCACACCAGCAGCAGGGGGGGCAGCGCCAGCGATCCTTCCGAGCTCCAGGGGCCAGGTAGGCGCCCCCTAGTGAAGCACCCCTCCGCAGAGCCACAGCAGCCGTGCCAACCAGGGACAAAGCGATCAGCCCACGCTCCCGGGGACCGCCATTTTGCTGCAGGCGAAGTCCAGCCAGACGACCTGCGACGACTACAGCCAGAAGCGACCCGGGGCCCAGGAAAAACAACCAGAGTGCTCCAAAATGTTACACAGCCAGACACTGCTCCAGCTCAGCCATGGATGGCGCCAGGTAACACAGATATTTGACAGATTGATATCTCGGCCAGCAGAGCTGCACTAGTGTGCGGCCATTTTGCTCCGGGCTCTCTAGCACCCCCCCACTTGGTCTCAGAGTTCACTCTAATCAGTGATGACTCGTCTTCTTACGCTACTGCCAGCCAGTGGGGGCTTGGGGTGCTGCAGAACCCGAACAATAGTGGTGGCATTCTCCTTCTATGGACTAGTGAGGCCCCACACGCCAGCACATGGTGTGACTAACAGAGCGGATCATATAATATCCGTGTAACTCAGGGGTCTCCAACATTTTATACATTGAAGAACTACTTCCGCTCAAGGAAAGTCCTGCCGAGCTACTAGCATATGCTATCACTGTAAAATAGTGGCTACGTGTGTTAACATTACACTATGACCACTCTAAGCAGGATTATCAGTAGGGACAACCCAAGCATTCCAGACAAGTTTACCACCAGAAATGGCAGAAAAACGTTTCTCGATTTTAAATGCCCCCACCTCACTAATGAAGTTACATTCAAATTATCAAATTCTCTGCGGCACAAAGGACAGTACTAGAGCAGCAAATCCCACCCAACTCAGCTTAAAATATCATTTGGCAATCAACTTTAACCCCTCCCCTGCTCATGACGGAGACATTCCGTCATGAGCCACGGTTGCCGTGTGCTCATGACGGAGTGGTTCCGTCATGCCGCGACCGTTGGCGGCCGCTCCGCCCACGCAGCGCTGTTTCCCCGCCTGTGCGGGGGGACAATGCAACTGGGCGGAGTCATGACGGAACCACTCCGTCATGAGCACAGCTCAACCGTGGCTCATGACGGAGTGGCTCCGTCATGAGCACAGCGCCACCGCGCTGCCCCCCAACCCCCCCCAGCGCTGCGGCGGAATTCCCGCCGCAGCGAAAGGGTTAAATGTGTTTTAGAACTCAAATATTTTGTCTTCGTCAGCATATTATTTTTTGAACATATGCATATTTTTTCTATCAAATACCACTTTCCATTTTTGGAAACAAACTCAGTTTTCAGAATCAAAACCTTTTCTGAAAAAACATATTTGCCTTTAAAATATCAGTTTTCATTTTTAGAAGACACACAATCCCCAAATATCAGTACTATCATGTAAAAATGCCTTACATAGACAGATTCTGCTTAAAGTGCCCAAGTATCACAATCATAGGTAATGGATACTCACCATAGCACCAAGGATACCTATGTTATGTGAAGAATGGCCACCAATTATGGCCATTATTATGCAAGGAACAGTCCTCATTCTGTCAGGGGTGGCTAAAAGTAGGCTCTTAATACACCAATGATGGCAGCTGGTATGGGAACACTACACTAAAAAAATACCCGTATTAATCAAGGATGACCATTTTTACAGCATGCCACTATTATGCCATGAACAGACACAATTGCATCAAAGATAAAACCCTTATGCACTGTTTTTGGGGAGGAACACCATGTCAGACAGGCACATAAATTAATGAAGATGAGGCTCTTATTTGTTCTTTGCTCTGGATCAATACCCTGCTCCTCTAAGCTCTTGGGTTGATAATGCTCCTAACAAATTTCTCTCTGGCCCCTACATTCCCACACTTTGGTGGGTCAGCACAGATTACTACTGTCACTCTTTGATAGTGCCTTGTTCACATATGTGCTAAGTCTGATAAGGCAGGATGTATTACATGGCCAATCTCCATGTGATTTAGAGTTAGAGTGGATATATATGCAGGCGCGGTGCGTCCATTGGGGCGTTGGGGCGTTGCCCCCCCACCCCCGCACCCGCCCACGCCCTCAGCTCCCTACTCGGTGTCTCTGAACTTAGTATAACCAAATGCGAAGAGGGAGAAGGCTATATCACCGCACCTGACAAGTGAATAGTGTCGTTCAGTGTAAACTAGAATAGTGCAAGGAACCAAGGAACACTTCCCTCTGAGCTCCTTAAATCAGGACGTGAGTCCTTTTCAAACATACATGCAAAATAGGTTCAGCACTATTTAAAAGAGTCCATGATATTTAAAGGATTTTCCACGAAGTCACTTTGATTTTCTTAATCAGTCTTCTCTTTATTACATCATATCACAGGTATGTAGTATCACAATCTTGTTAGCAAAAGAAAGCCATAGCCGACGCGTTTCGTCTCCTAAAAGGAAACTTCTTCAGG
This sequence comes from Triturus cristatus, assembly GCF_964204655.1. Classification (NCBI taxonomy): domain Eukaryota; kingdom Metazoa; phylum Chordata; class Amphibia; order Caudata; family Salamandridae; genus Triturus; species Triturus cristatus. The sequence goes on along the minus strand of NC_140592.1, from coordinate 589,376,702 downwards.
GCAGAGAAAGATTTATTGCATAGAATTGCATCAGTCCGGGAAGCGTTATATAGAGACCTTCAGTAAATGAGGGATAATGCCCAATAGATATGTATATCTCTGAGTGTGGTAACAGGAGCACTCGTAAAATAATTTAATGTAAGGGCGAAAGCTGCTTAAAGTCATCCGCTAGACTCAGTACCAGAGCGGCATAGTAACCCGTGCTCTCTTCGTGGTGGTCTCGTACATTTACTGAAGGTCTCTATATAACGCTTCCCGGACTGATGCAATTCTATGCAATAAATCTTTCTCTGCCCTGAAGAAGTTTCCTTTTAGGAGACGAAACGCGTCGGCTATGGCTTTCTTTTGCTAACAAGATTGTGATACTACATACCTGTGATATGATGTAATAAAGAGAAGACTGATTAAGAAAATCAAAGTGACTTCGTGGAAAATCCTTTAAATATCATGGACTCTTTTAAATAGTGCTGAACCTATTTTGCATGTGTGTCTCTGAACTTAGTTTACTTAAGTTCAGAGACGCCGAGGGTGGGGAGAACTGACAATGCATGTCAGTCAGCATGACGTGAGACCGTGGGCGGTCCGGCGTCATGTTGACTGACATGCATTGTCAGACAAGCCAGGGAAAGGCAGCACAAGTGCGCATGAGTGGGCATGGAGAGTAATTTTTAGCCCGTGCCCAGTCATGCGTACTTGTGTTTTTACTGCCTTGCGCATGCCCATTAGGAGCCCCTCGGTCTCCTAATGGGCAGGCGGCGGGCGTAGCGTAAGCTGTGCCCTCAGCCAATCCTGGCGCTGCCGCAGCGCCAGGATTGGCTGAGGGGTTGCCACTCCAGTGCTGACGTGGTGTTCCGGTTTGAAGGGGGCAGAGGCGCCAACGCGGATCAGGAGCAGAGGCGGTCAGGTAAGTTTTTGTTTTAATTTTATTCAGTTCTCCCGCTGCTGGTGGTGGTAGGGTTGGGGTGGTGTTTAGGGTTAGGTGGTAGGGTTGGGGTGGTGTTTAGGCTTTAGGGTTGAAATTTGCTAGGGTTCCCGGAGTCTAGGGCTCAGGGCCCGATTCAGGTACGTGCATAATGGTGTTGGGAAGGTTTTAGGGCGGTTTTGCAAAATTCCATCCAGATTTGGCTGTGTTGGGGTTGGGAAGGTTTGGCTGGATTTGATGCAGATTTGGCTGGGTTGGTGTTGGGGAGGTTTTAGGGTGGTTTGTCAAAATTCCATCCAGATTTGGCTGATTTTGGGGTGTTTTTGTGGGTTTGCGGGGGGCTTGTGTTTGGGTGAAAAGTCGTACCCCTTCCAGTGGATGGATTTGTGTAATTCTTCCTGAGATTCTTGGGAATGGCTGGAACTAGTGACCCAGTGAGTTTGAAGATGATCGAAGTAGTGGAAGTGCGAAAAAAGAGCATTTGTTGTGAAGGCCTGGATTGAAATGCTATCCAATGGGCGGTGTTGGGGTGCGTGGAGAAGTGTTTTTTAGGGGGTTCCAGTGGATCGACAGGAACGGGCTGCTGTGAGTGGCAGGGAGGTGTGCAGGAAGTTTGGGAGGGATCGATCGATGGGAAGGGTGTTTTTTGGCAAAGTTGAGGAAGGGAAAGAGCTGCCATAGGAGCCCATGTTAAACGTGAGTTTTGCATGTTTTTGGGGTTCGATTGTAGGGTGTTGCAGGTGGTTCTGAGTGGATTTGCTTAGCTGGGATCAGAGTTGGGAAGGTCTAATTTTGATTGCAAGTGTTTTGAAGAAAATCCATGGAGGGGAAGGTGTGTTTTGGGCCTAGTTTCAGAGTGCGTTTTGACGCGACTTTAGGCCTTTGGGAGCTGGCGGTAATGCACATGTTTGGGATGTTAATTTAGGGTGTTCTAGGTTTTTGGGAATGGGTTTAGGGGTGTGGGAGCAATGGTGGGAAGGTCTAGTTTGTGTGAAAAAGAGCAGTTTGGTTGTAGTTGAAGGGGAAAGGGTAATTTGGCCCTGTTTTCTAGGTGTATTTTGTGCCATTGGCGAAGATTGCCTGTACTGGGTAATTGCAGGTGTGCGTGATACGAATAAGCTAGAGCGATAGAAATAAACAGATAGCGGTTGGAGAGAGAGAGAGGTGAGGAGAGGTAGAGGCGAGGATAAATGGAAGCGTGTGCTCCACACAAGGCTTGGCAGCTTTATCTCCCACCTTTGCGCCGAAGTGGTAAGCTAGCGTCCAGGTTATGTTATGGGGCACTCCTCCAGCACTTTTACGCCCCGCCATTTTCAAATGTCACCAGCCGCCCCTGTATAGATGGTCATGTGGCAGACCCCGTAACACAACTCAGTTTGTGTTTGAGTGTCATTATAAGGCTCTGCTATTGGTTTGGTTGGCTTTCAATCCAAGTGTTTTGAGATGAGCAGTGCCTCCTTCTTTAACATGCATAGACTCTTTGAGATTGTCTTGGTTTGTCTCTGACTCTTAGAGCTACTTTCAGGGTGCTGGTGAGCTACCAGTAGCTCCCGAGCTACTCGTTAGAGACCCCTGGTGTAACTTATAGAGCAGGTCATACAATAAAATGGTTATTCATTTTGCAACGTATATGAACTCGTACCGTTGTCTATCATGTGTTGCAGGCCTCACACAATATGTCACACGATTTGTGAAGATGAGGCCTGCCCTAACACCTCTTATTACAGCATATGTACATAATGGCACATGTTTTAACGTCAATCAGAGAAGAACCATCTCATGCTCTGTACAGGCAAAAATACACAAGCTTCGGTTCCCAGACAGATGAGGAGATAAGGATGTGTGGAGAACCCACCCATTACACACTCAACAAGCATTTGCAATGCTTGTTGGCATTGCTAATAATAATGCAACGCCAATAGCGAAAAAATGCAGTAATGAGAGACTTACTGCATTGCAAATGTTTGTTTAGTATAACTAATGCTTCTGAAGTGTTATACATTTCTTAAACCACACGCATTAATAATACCTGAAGTTGTTCAGTCGTTTGTTTTTATGGACTAGATTTATGTGATTATTTTTGATAAGAACATTTTAAATGTTTGATAAATAAACAGTGTAAAAAAGTAACAACAAAGGATGGTATAGAGGGGGACAGGCTGTTGAATTTCTAGGAAGAAGCAAGGCAGAGCAAAGCCAGGGGTCTGGCTTTCTTTGCAGATTTATATAGCACAAACTGAACCCGAAGGTACTGGAGCTCTTTACACGAGCACCAGTTACGTTACACAAGGACACAGTCATTTGTTTGGTAGGCATGGGGAGATTAAGTGACTTGCCCAGAATCACAGGATGCTGAGCGGACACGGAGTCTCGAACCTGGTCCCTACCTCTAAAGTCGGCAGCTCTGGTCGTAGGACAAAGTGCGAACCGAGTCATGAAACATTCGGCATATAAATGATGCATCACACGTCTTGTAAAAACACGATAAGGCGCCGTCCTCCAGATAGTGCTTTTGCCCTTTAAAAGGTGCAGTATGGAGGGTAAAGTGCACTGGTTGAATGCGGTACTCACGTGTAATGCCTACATCTTCAAACCAATAGAAAGTCTAATCTAGTGCCCATATTTCTATAATTGCAGAGGCAAATAGAAAACGAAATACCTTTTTACAAAACTCTGTAAGCTGAATGAAAATGAATTTACATTTAAAATATAAAAAGATACACTATGAACGATATTTTTAAAACAATCAACAATTCTTGTATATCCATTTGCAGTATAACAAAACTAACAATACATGCAGATACACAGTTACGAAGCGTCATTCACCACGCTCCTTCAGTCATACACAACAGGTTCATGTTTCAGAATGTGCATAAAAATTACATTGTAACCACAATATAAGAGGGGGACAAGGAGCTGTTTGGAAATAGGTCCTGTACCAATGCTCCTAAAGACAATGCGCAAACAGTTAGAATTGTACCAGTTCCTAAAAGAGATGCGCTCAGCAGTCCAGGTCGGTTCTGCGAGTCGGGGTAGGTGTCTCCAAGGTTAGGTGTGAGTGTGAAGGGTGGGGAAGTGGTACTCCTGTGCGTGTTGATGTTGTGCCCTCACACACCCTTGAGGGTGCAAAGCATCATCATAGGGCACTGCTCCTCGTGGGGGTGGCGCTGCAGTCCCTCACGGGCCCTACTGGATGGCGCTCTGTTGGCGATCTTTTAGGAGTTGCCGCATTTGTGCATGTGGGTGTGTGGGCCAAATGAAGGTAATAAGTGAGTCTTGAGGAGCAAGACAGCAAGATCCTAGTAGTCAATCTCTCCTCCAGACCTCTGGTGGTGGGGGAGCAAAGGCTCTTGGAGAAGGCCCTCGGCTTTGTCTCCACGCCCAAGGAAGATGATTTCAGACTACACCAGGAACGAGGGTTTCAGCTATGGGCATTGTAAATGACAATGCCTTTTATGTATGTGTTGGTTTTTAAAACAGATAAATTAAAGGCATAGTCATTTACAATGCCAATAGCTTAAACTCTCGCAAATGCGAGACCTATTGTATTGCAAATGCTTGTTTTCTGATGCAGTAACCCAGAGACAGCCATACTTCCTCTAGGCTCAGGGAATGGTTTTCCTGTTATTGAATCCAATTCAGTGGGTAGCCTTAAAAAGAAAGAAAACAGTAATATGGTTTTCAGGTTTGAAAGAGAAGGGAAAGGAATGAGAGTTAAGTCGAATGAAGAAAGGCAGGAAAGAAAGGAAGAAGGAAAGAAAGGAAGGAGGGAGGGAGGAAGGAAGGTAGGCAGTCAGTCAGTCAGTCAGACTGGTGAGAAATAAATAAACGGGTGAAAGCCCGTCCGAGAGCTGGTGTGAGTGTCACAGGTTGATAACCACGGGAAATAAATACATCACCTCCGATTGGGAGGACCTCTGACTTACTGGAGATAAGACCCTATAAATCAATGCTGGAGAGGGGCAGTGTGGGTCATGTGTGTGCTGGAGCCGTGCCCGGAAAGGAGGCGCTGGGTGGGCTGGTGCGCGAGCCGCAGCCGTGCCTGGGAGGTACGGGGAGGGCAGGAGCCGTGCCTGCGCAGGGAGTGCAGCACCTGGGGCGGGCAGGGAGTGTGCGGCACCGAGAAGGTCTGGAAGGCAGCGCTGATGTCAGGGGCTGGGCTGGGCACAGCCACCTGTGGGAGGAGGGAGCAGGCACCGCGCACAGCACAGGTGCGGAGAGGAGGGCAGGCGCCGCGCACAGCACAGCTGCTACGGAAGCCTAACCGCAACCCCTCAAACTCACATAAAGCTGATGGCAAGAAATGTGTTTGGTTGTTGGCTTTAGGCAACTTAGCCACCACTCCTTGCTTTGCTCCGTAACTTTTAAAAACACTTTTCGTACTTCGATCTTTTTGCTCTGCTGACTTCACCTGTGGTTTGAGGGCAGACCCTGCCAGGTGCTTAACAAACGAGAGACATTAGCTGGCAAACGATTCTGCTGCCAAAATCACATGATGCTCCTTAGAGGCAGACTGCAAGAACAACGCGCATAGCACTCTCTTCTCGGTCTGTCCCACATTCACCCCCACAATTACATCTTCGTATGTAATGTATGGTGTGCAACTTTTATCTCATGTATATGGGATTTTTGGAGCGTCACAACTCACGGTTCTGCCGCCTCAAACACCAGAAGAAAGGTGGTGGAAAGAAAGTAGCCAGGGGTATTGTAAAGTCTATAGGCGCAGCCTCGTTGGAAGTCCTACCGTGTCAACAGTAGCATCCATGGCCCGAATTGTATTGTCTGGCACCTTTACGACATTAAAAAAAACTTTACGAACAGAAAAAGTGGCAAGGAAGAGACTTAGCGAACCTGTGCAGTAGTGGGAAAAGGTCCCAGACACCGCAGAGGGCTGTGAATCTCAGGGCCATGAGCTTAAACCACTACAATTCAGAAACAATGCAATGGCAATTTGTCTAGTTCACCCATAATAACAATCCCGCGAGTGGTGCTCGCGCTCCACAGCGGGACATGTGGTTTCAATTACCGCGCCCATGTCTGGGCACGATAATTGAAACCACATGGCGGCGGTGCGCGTAACAGACACCAATAGGCCATGGGCGGAGCAATGCGCCCACCTTTGGCCAATTGCGTGCTGTCTTTGATAAAAAGACGCACACAAAGGCCAATAGCGTGGCCCAAAAGGAAAAGCACATGCACGAGTGTGTGCGATTCCTAGGTCTGTTTTCAAACCCCCTACATGAGGTCTCTCGCTACGCACTGCAACGCTAGGCGCGAGACCTAAAAATTGTTCATTGGACGTTTCAGGTGCCATTTCAAACGAGAATGCCCTTAGGATTGTGACCCATACTGCTTCCCAGTGAGGAGATGCATAGCCACAATCTCGCACTGGCACCACTGAAAACACACTATCTATCACGACTGGTCATTCGGGATCCGGGGTAAGGGGCATCTCAAAGAACACTGCCTCTGGGAAGCTAAAAGACTTTGGATATGTGAAAGTTATAGGGCAGTCAGAACCTACCCCAGATTGGGGACTCCCTCTCGCATAATATCCATTGGATCTCGAGGGAGATCGGTGCACAAATTGTGCCCCCCTCCCCAACACCCTTCTTACTTACACACAACCTCTCAGGTGAATCTCCCATCATACTCCTACTTTGTAGATGAAAGGTGGGCTTGTGTAGGGGTGGGAGTTGGACCCAATGGTTTGACTTCTCCGCCTATGTAGAGCACTAAGAAAATGTTGCGTTTGCCGACTGCGGTCTTAAGGTGATATCCAACCAAGAATCACAATAGTAGGGGTGCTGTTGGGAAGAGGAGAGTTCCCATTTTCTACAGTACCTCCCTAGCCCTTTCTACAGCAGTGGGAGTAGATTGATGGCCACACCTTCAGCTGCTGCTCCAGCTCAAGCACTGGAATCACATGTAGCTATGGTCTTGTGCCCAGTAGATAAGTATGCACGCCAGGGTGATGAAGGCATGCTGGCATCAACCGGACATGAACGACATTGATGGATAGCACAGAGATGCCAATATCGACCAAGCAGGACAGAGGCAGCTCAGAAACAGTGGTACTATGGACCCTCAACTTTAGCAGCAACAGCAAGGGGCTGCACTGAATATGATGGGGTGGTAAACCGGGTTCCACTAAAACTTTTATTAGTTCTTACAGGCTTCTGTTGTCAGCATGTTTGCTAAGAAAACCTCATAAATAACAATGTAAGTGAATAGCATGGCAGGGCTGATAGGAGAGGTCAAAGGCTACTAAATGAGACATAAACAGCAAAGGAGGCAGTGAAAATGAGGAAAAAGGAGAGAGCAAGAAACAGAGTATCAGAAAGGTAAGAACAAGTAATGAGTGAAAGAAAGATATGTGGATTGTTGGGATGGGAATGTCCTCTGCCTAGTGTTTTTGGCATGGACTATCCCCTGCACGGTGTACAGTTGTGTTTCCATGCCCCAAGATCCGGAATGGGGGCACTTGGTATCCCAGTTTTTAGGTCTGACGTTAACCAAGACCTTTTGATTTTACTAAAATCATATGTACATTTACTTAAAGGGGCTTTCAGTCAACTTTCTTCAGCCATTAATCAGTTTTTGTGTCATTCATATTTTGCTTTAGCCCACTACAGCATACAGCATGGGGCAGTGGGTCGGACTACTTCAGCCACTGGCTAACTTCACTTCGAGTGATTGCGTTTAGACTTCCATAAAGAGCATATCCGCACACAAGATAGTTCTGCTCAGTCCCAGTGGTGTTGATGTTGCTTTATTATTCCTTTAGTGTGGCCTTTGTTTATAGAGCCTTATGTGGTAGCAGGAGGCTTTCTACCAGATGTGAGCACAGGGCACATTCCAGCATTATCAGTTCCAGTCTCCTGCCAATGCTCTTACAAATTCCTTTAGAAGTGAGATTTGTTTGTCTAGCTGCTGCTTTTTCTCACCATATTTCCTCTTTCTTTCCTTCTTTGCTTCTTACATTCTTGTCTGCCACTTACATTCTTTATTTTCTCCTTTCTCTTTTGTGTCTTGCCCTCCTCTTTCTTTCTTTTTCCTTGTTTCCCTTTTCTCCTCCTTTTTTCCTTTCCTTTTTCTTGTCTCCTTTCTTTCCATTTTCTCTCCTTTCATATTTCTTTTTCTTTCGTTCCTTCCTCCTTTCCTCCTATCCCAAAAGCATGAGGTTGGCAGCCAATGTCAGACCGAATGGCTTTTTAAATTCTGTGTTAGGCCCGACCTTTTGATTTCAGTAAAATGATGTGTATAACATAGTTATAGTGGCTTTCAGGAAGACATTATTCATTAAAATGTGATTGGGTCATTCACAATTTTCCCACCCACTCCAGCATACATAAAGCAGCAATGTGTCAATCAATCAATCAAAATATAGTTTTATTTGATTTCGTTGATCATAAAAGGTTGGAAGAACCATCGTGGAACATAATACTTTGAGTATACATTTTAAAAACATATTATAAACAAGCATTGGCATAGCCAATAGGTCTCGCCTTTGGGACTTTAAAAGTGTTTAGTTATCCAGCACAATATCCTTGGTGCAACAACATCAAGTGTGGCATGGCTAAACTCTTATAAGGTCCCAAAGGCGAGACCTATTGGCTATACCAATGCTTGTTCTTTAAGTTGCCAGGTTTGACACTGGGCTACTAAAAGGTATCTAAGAATACACAGTCGGGCAGCCACACTGTGCCTCATCCTGAAGAGAGGAGAGCTAATAACACCGCTCCGAAATTTGAACGCCCTTTTCCTAAGGGACATGGTATAATACTGTGCTCCTAGGCATGTGCACAGCTGGTGTTAGGGCATTCTATCGCATCCAATCAAAAGGGATCCAGCTCACGGAGGGACCCCAATCCCATGAAAGAGAGAGATTGGGGCTGGAGTCAAGGCAACAGGCAATTTGGCAGCGTTCAGAGTATGCTTAGGCCCAATTGCAATTAAGCGTACATTTGTCATTTCTTTCTCTGTCCTTGTTGCTTGTAATGCTATGTTATATCCTGGTATTGTTTTTAGTAGCCTCCATCTGCCATTGAAAAGTGTCCCCGGGTGGTTGGGGGTAGTTGAGAGCTATACATTGAGTTGAATTTGACACCTGTTTATCAGCTGCAGCCCGCTCTGTGCCCCAGGTTTACCACAGACAGGACCCATTTTAACTCCAAAATATACACTCTCTGTATCCTTAAGAACAAGAGCATTGAATCCAGGCAACCAACAGTCTTGTAAATAAAATTGAGACTAAACACACAGGCAAGAGAACACAGCTTCTGGACAGCATCTGAGTCGATACAGCAAGACAAGCGAATTACTCACTTCAAACTCCTCTCTTTAAGCAGTATCCAGCCACTGACCAGCTTCAGTGGTGTTGCCACCCCATTTCCCTAGAGTCCTACCCATGTTTCAGCCATGCTTGTCTCGGGAAAAATTGGCAATCTCCTTAAAAAAGTAAGTAGCCATCTCATCCACAAAGGCTTGGTGCGTCAACACAATTCCAGTCACTGACCACACACCTGTGATACAAGCTCCCCCGGTGTCACTAACTTCCACACCCACTGTAGGTGTCCACATTGTGTGGCTCCCTCTGAAGGAACCACAAGGAGCTATGCTTGCCAACGGCTGGGATACTGAAAAAAAGACTGCATTTAATAAAAGAAGCTGTGCTCTATGCTGATGCTTGTGACGTGGCGTGTTGGGCACCCCTCGATGTCAGGATCCCTCCTAGACCTTGTTCGTGAAAGGAGGACAGGCCATCAGCTGCAAGGGCCAAATGCTCTGTAGTAAGAAGTGGTAACCTGCCCTCTTTACATAACATAAGCACCATTTCTGTGTCACAGATGTAATTGTTTTAGTTTCAACAGACTTTCCAAAATGCAGAGAAGAGGCAGCTGAAAACACGGATGGATAACCCACCTAACAAAGTGACGTATGATGAATGTTCAGAACCTAAGGTGTCATACATGACATTGGAACGCCTAGCACCTAATTTGGCGCATTTAGGCGAAGGGATGTGTTGGATGGTCACACCATGGAAATGGCCATTTTAAACACTGTTCACAAGTTTACCTCACAATGAAGGTATTTTATGTATATTCATCATAGTCCGTCTTCATGAGGGTCCCAGTTCCAAGCCCTGGAGTTTCCCGTGTCCTTCTCCACTTCCGCTGTCCTTCCAAGGGAGAAGAGACTTGGACCCTGTGCATCTTCTTGTCACAGCACCGAACTTCTTGCAAATGTTTGGGACAGTAGGACTCAGAAGAATACCTTTTGCTGCCCTGGGCGTGGGGTGACTGTAATACCCACTTCTGTGTATTGCGCCAAAGGTTTATCATAGGACGAACAAGTAGCCATGCACATACATTATGGGCTGGAACCTGCATGGTTGCGGGCGATTGTAGTGCCCCTGAGTCTCCCACTAGGTGGCGCTAGGAGCTAAACCAGCAAATTATTCTCCCAACGGTGAATTATGTCACACCAGGAACATTTTCAAACGCCTGTTGGTGATTTTAGGAGAAGAACTGGGTAAAGAGAACTGTTTTTAATTTCTCTTCACTGTATGGCCTCATACAATTGTCAGAAAGAAGTAAGTAGAACATTGGCAAACACACTTTAAACTGCATCTTTTTACTTTAGTCTCACTGGGGCCATGTTGTATGCCTTTCTGTGTCGCTGACGTGTGAGTATATTTGGTAAGTCTTTTTCGAGACATATTTTGCAACCAACACGACCAAACCGTGGACTCTCAATAGGAGGCCGTGGTCACAGAGCTGACTCAAGGAATGAATACATTACAGACCGTTTCATAGTTAGCTGCAAAGGAATGTGAAACAGCATACCGCCTCTGTTTTCTTTTTCTCCTGATGAGAAAAGAATCTTAGGCTGCTTCAAATGCCCGTGGCTTTCCGATTGTTTTCCACCAGTATGCAGTCCAGTTTGTTCCTCGTCTGACACCTAGTGGCGAGTCGTGGTATCGGCCTCCAGAGTTGCAGAGCAGTATATCACATTTTTTCAAGTTTTATTTTTATGTTGTGAAGAGCGAACAATTTTCCCGTTGTAAAGATGAGAGCCATCTAAAGTTGGTTTGCACCTTACTTTCAATGATTTATTCGGTTTTGTCACAGTAGGACGCTATATGCAAACTCACATGGCTCTATAGAACAAGGAATTCAAGGAATGCAGCGTCCCACGAAATGTGCGCGCGAGAGCGAGCACCAGGCCATATGTTTTGAATTATCGCGCCTGTGTCTGGGCACGATAATTCAAAACATATGGCGCCTGTGCGCGTAACCGCAAGCAATAGGCCACACATGCACGAGCGTGCGGTGAGCTTTTTGAAGCCCCCTTACAATAAGTCTCGCAGAGCAGCGCACGTGCGCTGCTAGGCGAGACCTAAAAAGTCAACTAGATTGTGACCACAAGTGATAAACAACTGGTAAAAGTAAAAATATTGACAGATATATCAGAGCAATTGGAAAATGTGTTTACGGATTGTTGTTAAGCAACTTGAATTAAATTACTTATTTTGTCCAGTTCTTTTGCCGCGATTTTCCAGAAATGTATGACTCTACAAGACAGTTGAATCGATGACCCTCCAAGACACTTCATCACTGCTGCTCTACATGTTCTTACTTGTTCCTTCCTAAAGGCCTCCCGAAGGACAGTTTTTCGGGTTTCTAAGGTGTAGGGCAGATACATAGTAGATGTAATAATGACTCATCCCCTTGTCTGCAGAGGCGGCATTCCTTGGAGGGCCATGTGTATTTCCATTTCGGGGTCAAATCCTTCGTGGGAAATGACCCCATTCGCAGCAGCGTCAGATAGTGCTTTTTCTGATAAGAAAAGTGCTAAAACAGGTACGGTTGTGGTTTCAGCATCTGTTAGGCAGGTATCACTGCCCAGGCATGGTGTTTTTCGAAAAGGCAGTTTTATCCATTAGTTGAGAAATTTGTTTGATGGCTTTATTCATGATGGATTTAAAACCGGAGTACGTTGTAGAGATAAGCCAGGCCTCCTCTAGCTGTAATGCCGAGAGAGATTCCTTCAAAACTGTAGTAATAGAGTTGACTAGCCTTACTTGATTTTCGATCTCTACCCAGCAACTGTGGGCTAAAGTGTTGTCTTCTGCTTCCCTCATCCTCCAATAATATTTTACTAGTGCACCTTGTCTGGCTGGGATATGAGATTTTAATCCATTGTGCTCGGGAGATATGTAACGGAATTAAAAACAATCTCTTGAAAAAGGTGGATTGTGCTGTATTTAAAGTTATGGCTACTTTAAAGTTCAAAATTTCTGAGCCATAAGATATGGAAGGTAGAAATGTTGCTGAAATCACTTTTAGCAGGTGGCCAATGGAACAGCCTATAAGCTTTTTTGTTAAAATTTTGAATGCAAACAACTATTGTTTGGCTTTCGTGCGTCCTTAGTCCAAATGTAGCTTAAAGTTGATTGCAGTCCAGTTGAAAACCAAGGTATTTGTATGGAGAGACCCTGGTCAGTGGTTGGTCATCCAATTTCCAGATGAATTTACAATTTTTCGTTGTTTTATTATATTTGGAGAAGCACATCACCTTTGTTTTTTGATAGTTGATCGCTAGTTGGGCCAAGGTGGTGTAAGCTCCTAATTCTGTAATCAGTCGCTGCAGGCCTACAGGAGTCTGTGCTAGCAAAACAATGTCGTCAGCATATTGGAGACACCGTGTCGGTATTTTGCCCAATTTTGGGGGGGTCAGCTTGGATTACCTGAAGATGCTTGTCTAGGTCAGAGATGAAGATGTTAAATAGGTAGGGGGCTAACACACACCCCTGTTTTAACCCATTGAGTGTTGGAATCTTGTTGGTTATGTTGCGCCCATCTCCTTCCCTAATTTGGACCAACGTGCGTGACTAAAGATTAATTATGGCCTCCAGGAGTTTGGTTGGTACACTCCAACTTTGCATTTTTGCCCATAACTTTGCTCTCAAAACTTTATCGAAGGCCGCTTTAAGGTCAATAAAGCACGGGTACAAGGGCCTAGATTTTGCAAAGGTTTGATTGGCTAGGATAGTGACCGCAGAAATATTCGGGAGGGTACCCATCCCTGCCCGGATTCCGGTTTGCGTGTCAGGTATAAGGTTGGTTCATCTGACCCAGTCCTCTAAATCTACCAAAAGGTTTGATGTGTATATTTTTGCCTCCACATCAATTAATGCAATCAACCTGTAGTTGGATGGGTCAGAGCGTGGGCCCGACTTGCAAATTGGATTTAAAATACTTCCTATCCAGGAGTCAGGGATCAAACCGGAGGTGATAGCTTGAGTAAAACAAGGAGTAAGTAGACCGGACCAAAATGAAGGATCATGCCGAGACAGGCAGTTTGGCAAGCCGTTGGGCCCTGGAGAACCCTCTGATCGTACATTTTTTATGGTGTTTAAGACTTGTTCTTCTGACATCTGCAAAGAGAAGTCAGGTGATTCGTGAGTCAACGTGCTATTGACTGGATCTGCACCAACGGCCCTCTTCCCTATTGGTGTTCCGTACTTTAGGCTACTTGAGAATGGGGTTTCATTATATAAAAGTTAGATATGGGCTCTCCATGTAACCTCCGTTATGTCCGAGTTGTGATGTCGGTTCCTGCTGTGTGATAGCTGGTTGATGTGTTCCCAGAAAAGCTTAGAGTCCTTTTGTTTGCAGGCATGGAGAAGTTTCGCCCAGATGGTTTCGTGGAACTCTTTCTTAGCCAACTTAGTATCCCTTTTTAGCACTTTTCCTGTTTCTGATATTAAGAGTAGGAGTTCCTGGGGGGGTTCTGAGCCCCAGGTTCGTAGTTGTCATAGGTACTTGTTTAATTGTTGTTTTTGCTTCCTCAGACTTTTAGTGAACCAAACTGCCCCTTTAGGAATTCCTGCTTTATGGCCGTAGGCATGGTTTGAGAATTTGTTATTTAATTCCTGAATGAAGGACTCCCAAGCCTTTATACTCAATGGTTCGACATTGAATCTCTCCAAAAGACTGGTGTATGTACCCGTGATATACTCAGTGCTATCCTTTTTCTAGCTGAGACGTTTTAGGTTGTAGCATTGTGCTGGAAGAGACATCGCGTTGTCTTAAGCAGCAATGTGTCAGTCCACTTCAGCCATTGACTGACTTCACTATGAGCTAAGGTTTGCTGCCCTTCAAAAGGAGCACATCAACACACAAAGTAGGTTCCTTCAGGGCCAGGGAGTACTATGGCAATGTGTGTTTTTTTTTAGACCAAAAACACATTTTTGCATTTAGCCTTTTTTTTTTTTAGACTGATGGGAATCCAACAGCTTTCCAAACAATAAAGTTTTCCAAATCCCATTACAAAACAAAGCAAAAATTGTCTAAAAGCTGGTGGATGATGCGAGACCTAGTGACTTTGCCAATGTTTATTTGACTTTGGGGCGGTGGGGGGGTGTCTGTGTGTGTGTCTGTCTGTCTGTCTATCCTTGGACATAAGTGAGATCCTGAATGTAAGAAAATGGCCCATTGCAGGTTTACTGGTTACTGGTGTAATCGCTCTGAAATTTCCTGAGACCTGCTAAACAGGACTCAGTGCATGTGCTCTTATCCTTAGAATGGTGCATGTTTGATTGGCTTGTCCCTAATTGCCATAGCCTAACTTACTTGTAAATCCCTACAATATGGTACCAGGGGTACCCAGGGGCTGTAATTCAGAGTGTTCCCCAGGGTCAGCAGCACTTTTTGTGCCACCCTGAGTGGAACAAGGTAAGATATAGCTCTCAGCCTGTCACTGCAGACTGGAAGGACATTTTAAAACTGCTAACTTGACTTTGCCATTTAAAGTAATGGCAAAGCCCAAACCCCCTTTTTAATGTATGCAAGTCAGTCCCATGGCAGGCCTAACGGGCCCTAAGGCAGGGGTGCTGTATGTTAAAAGGTGGGAAATGTACTTTTACATGTTCCAGCAATAAAAATTCTAAATTGTCTTTTTTACTGAGGAAAGGCTAGTAGTCCCATTGTCAAGTACAGAGTTATAGACTGGCACCTCAACCCTGCTTCCGTCTGAATGAGACTACTAGGGTTGGTATTGTTTGGTATCAAAATAATCAGTGCATTAAATCCAATTTAATGGTTACATCGAATTTAATGTAGTTGGTGGGCAAAGATTGCCACTCTGTTTGCCTAAGGCTTCCAGTGCCCGTTTACTAATGTATGCGGGTTTTTCCTGCAGATATCTTTCAGACCTCCTGAGAAGACATGCTAACGACTCCCAGAAAAGGGCACAATAGAGGCATGCATGAGAGAGAGGTGTTACCTCCCTCCTGCAGGAAGCCAAACGGGTGCTAGCCCAAAACACAGGCTTCAAAGGAGAAGCTGCCTTTGAAGGGCAAATGGGCAACACTTGGGAGAGTGGCTTCTCTATTGTTTTGGCAGGCGGGCACTGGGGACAGAAGAGGAGAAGCCACTTGACAAGCCAGTTTTTCCAAGGATGTGTAGCTTCATGGTAGCCACACCGTTGAACTCGGGATCTCTGAGTGTTGAGAGAGAGGTCTCACCATGGTGGGAGTGGGCAGACCGGTGCGCCCTGGTGTAGCCAAATACCACACTTTCCAGAAAATGGTAATCTGGAGGGAGGGAACCTGGCAGCCCGTTGGCTACCAGCCACATCCTACCCTGAGGTCATTTTCTGAAGATAGATAGGGAGCCCCTGGCACCCAGAACTTAGCTCCCAACCAACTTGTAAGAAGGACCGACAAGGACTGCATCTGCTGCACTGGTGGCTAGCAAAAGAGGGACTGTTCCTGCCATGTCCTGTCCAAGGAGAAGCTGTATCCAGAGCCCAGTCAAACCAAGAGAACTCCAAGGGGCAGCTGACTGGCTTCCTGTTTGCAGCATAGGGACACAACAGCTGAAGAAGCCTGCTGGGGCAAGTTGGTATCCCAAAGTCTTCAAGCTGCAACCACCGCCCCCATGCAGCACTGAGGACCAAGACCGGACGCACAGAGTTGCCCCAAAGTTGGCTGAGCCCCGGAGTGCTGTTGGAGAGTGACTAGGGCCCTCAGAAGGAAAGTTATCCATCCAGGAAGGATTGGCTTTTGACCGCGACAACGGGTGACTGGACTTTGGCCAGATCACAGTGGACTTCCTGGAACGTCGACTCTGCAACCAGGACTCCCTCATCACCTTTGTGGACCGAGGAATGCCTGCAGGAAGACCTGCATCGTATGCACAGCATCCTTAGAGCATCTTCAGCATCCTTCATCCCTTGCATTAGGACTACTCAATAGGAATCCATAGCAGCGCAGATAAAGTGCCTGGAACTGTTGAAGGACTGCTTCTCCTGTGAAGGTAACTGTTCTTGAGGACCTTGCAGGTCCCCCTGACTACCTCCCTGCAGAGTTGGTCACCCAAGTACTTGTAACCGACCGCAGTGACACCCAAATTTCCTTGAAAAAGTTTCCAAGTGTCCAATTCGTTGACTTTGCCAAGGCTTCTTCACGGTTGAGTGAAATCTTTAATTTATTATTGCTTGTAAAATATATATCTCCAGAACCCTCGGGTGGACCTTTTTACATTCCAGTATCTAAATTCTTATAAAAATACAGTCTATTATTATAAATTGGTGTCAGATTTCTTGAGTGCAGAGTCTCAATTCTTTGTTGATTGTTTAGATTGTGTTTAAATGCTTTACACTTGTTCCTCTCTATAAGTCTTGCGGCTCAGTGCACCAGCTACCCAGGGTTGAGCCGAGGGGTTTACAGATGAAACCTACTGACTTAAAGGGGTTGGTAAGTGTATTAAGTTGAGGTCGTACAAGGACACCATATAATACACCCCATTTCCTCACACTGGTCATGTCCAGTGATTTGGAGGTGCACACCAAGCGTGTCATCATTTACTGACAGTGGACTACTGTCTCTGTCATGGGTTTAGCATTCAAAGTGGTGGCGGCAGGGTGGTAGTGTATGAATCTACGTTGTGACCAAACCTTTATCTGTGTCACTGAAGTGGAGATCTACTATCCAACTTGTGCAATGTTCAGCTTCTACGTGCTTACTGAGATCTAAGTGCTAATATGCCACGTGTATCTTGTGTGTGTCTGTAAAAGTGGCCTGTGTGGTACACATATTCGGTGTATGGGAAGGCAGAGTAGAGGCCTGTGGGGTCCATATTGGAAGCCTTGGCTAGGTCCTGTGTACAAGATGGAGGTGAGGTTGCTTTTTCAGACAGTGGACGTGAATTGCTGACATTCCTGAAGCTGCGGGGAGGCAACCTAGACACTGGGGGAAAGAAGAGATAAGGCTTCTGTGGAAATTCAAATAGGCATTTTGCTTAGAAAAGCTGCTGATTAGTCTTCCTGTAATATGGTGGGGTTGAAGGATGGGACTGCAGTCTCCGATGTTAAGGTGAAAGGGACCCCTTTCAGAAAGGCCACCCTTTTTTTTCTTCCCTGATTACTGCTCACTGTGGTGGTTGATTGTCAGGTGCAAAAGGCTCACATCTATTTGTGCCTCTGTTGCAGGTGCTCCAGACTGCCTTGCTATGAGGAGTATCACTGTGTAGAGGATAGACTGGAAATTATACTTGAAAGAGGAACCACTCCAAATCAGTTCTTAAAGTGCAGACAGTGGATCCACGTCTTCTGTATGATTTTACTGTGTAAAAGTGGGAGCCACTGACCCACTTCTTGATCCTGTCCCAAGTTCTCTTTGAACAAGGAAAGGAGTGTGCCTCAGAGTACTCAGCAATCAGAGGCGGTGTCTGCCTGACAGTTTCCCAGAGATCAAGGGACATCACTTGTAGTCTAAGCTTGATGGAAGAAGCTATTTCTCTGACCTGAAGTGCCCAGAAACCAACCTGCTTAATAAGAGAGAAAAGGAGCGTGCCAAACCTATAAGATGTGTGACAGTACCGAGATTGTGAGAGTCCGTCTGAAGAAGAAAGACTGGAGACTGATCTGAGTGCCCTGAGTAGCATGGTCACAATCTCTCAACAGTAAGTGGTTCTGAGTGTAAATTGTGGCAGCAATTGTCAACACCAAAAGCAAGAATCGTGCCCGAGGCAGACTGTGCTGCTGCAACACTGAACTGTGCCTGAGGCAGGCAGTGCCACCAGCATCAAGAAGTGCACCTGAGGGTCGCATGCACCACTGCATCATCTAATGAACAAGCTTGGCTTATCCATTGGTCCCTATCTGATTTATGCTGCTCACGCAATCCAGACACCCACATATATTCCTTCTACTCACCTGTCCATAAACCATAAACTCCATGTGCGACTGGACTGCATATTGGCCTCTTCTTCATTGCTTCCCCTAAATCACAGCACAGAGTATTTGGGTCGTACAGATTCTGATCATAATCCTCAACTCATGACGCTTGGCTGGTACCATAATATTCTGGGTGACCCATGACCTGACAGATGCACTCTACGTATTTTAACCATGGAATTTGTGCATATTGGGTTGAATCTAAACAGTGCCTGATGACAAGCCGATTTAGAGCAATATACTCGGACAACCATATTTTATGCCAGAGCAGGATCGGTTGGGTTTTAATTAGATCCACAAGAAACAATACTCCCAGCTCTGCATGACAGACAAAAAGTTGGGGCAGACTGGGAAGTGGCAAGTAGATATCTAAGGAATTCAATCTCCACTAGTTGTATTGCCATACAATTTACATGACCCCATATGCCCGCCCCATATTCTGCCTTGCTGACAGACTTTGACTTGTAAATGGTGAGCATTTCCCGAAGTGGATTAGTTCCAGTCTTAATGCAAATTTACGTAGTGCCATGGAGGTGCTTCTAAAGAGTAGTGACCTCTGTTTAATGGCATGATTCCATGTACCATCTTAGTCAAATAATACACCAAGGTATGAAAAAGTGTTGGTATATTCAATGGCAGAATCCTGGGTTCTTATTGCATGGCAATTACCTGTTTTCCTCCAGCACTTCATTATAAATGTCTTAGCCTGATTCACATGTAAATCAAGATCCTGCATACAATTAACAAAGTCGTTAAGTACCACCTGCATGGAGATTGGGGTACGTGCCAACAAAAACAGAATTGTCAGCATAGAGAAGGGTGAGGCGATGTCCCACCTGAGCCAGATCTTACGGTTGCAATGTCAAGGCAGTGCCTACATTATTGATATAGAGTGAAAATAAAAAAAGGTGCAAGGACACAGCCCTGCCTCATCCCCCCTCTCTATGCTGAACAGCTGGGTACATTCGCCGTTAATTCCATATCTAATCTTAGCCTTGGCTCCTGAATATAAGTCCCTAAAAAAGGAGATTATCGAGGAGTCCACACCCATTTCACTCATGATTGCCCATAGCTTTCAGTAGTTAACACAATCAAAGGCAGAAGAAAGATCTAAAAAACCCAGATACAGGTTACCGCCTTTAATTGTCGTGTATTTCCCAACTAGAATGCTCAAATTGAGACTCCGTTTGAGAGTCCCCACCACGGTACAAAACCCATATTCTAGATCAGTCAACACGCCCTTGGATTCGGCCCACTCTTGCAGTCTATTCAAGATTATTCTGCCCACTATTTTGACTAGAGAGTCGAGCAGCGGGATAGGCAGGGTTGTGTCAATCCCCTTTTTTTATAAATGGGTACTATTGTAGATTCCGCCCATGTTGGAAGAAATTCTGATGTACAGCTTGCTTTTAATACAATTGTCAGAATGGGCCCCCACAACGGGGTATTAGCTTTATACAGGTCCACCGGAAAGGCATCGGGCCAGGTGCTTTACCTCATTTGCTAGAGTTTATTGCCTCTATCACTTCATCTAGAGTAAATGGGGCAATGCTAAGTGACTGTTCCTAATCTATATTGCCATCAATATTAGAATAACCAATAGTATCGGGTTTAGAAATCTGGGCAGCGTAGATGGCAGAGAAATGTTTGATCCAATCATCCTCAGGGATTGCAACCACAATCCTAGGACCAGCATCTTCTCTCAACGGGGCAGAGTTTACTATCCTCCAGAATGTGTTATGATCATTCATACTACTTACTTCACATAACGTTACCCAAACCTCTTCCCTTAGCCTGGTTTTCCGCTGGTTCAGGGCCTGCCTATAGTCAGATCTACACTGCTGAACCTCAGCTCTACACCTCGGATTTCTATGAAGTGCCTCTTTGTGTCTCTTATTTGCCTAAGTGCAATGTGCATCAAACCAGCCATTTCTAGTTTTATTCCTTTTTGGTACCGAATGCAGGTTCTCCTTCACAGTCTTACTAATAACCAAGAAAGAATTTACAATCTCTGTTGGATGTGCATTATCAACCAAGCATGTGTCAAAGGCATCTCTTGCATATCGAATTAGTTTTCCAAGAAAATCCTCTGGGATAATCTGGTGCCATTGCAGTCAAAACCCATTAAGGGTGGCTAGCTCTAAGTCTCCATTAAAAGCCTCAACAGGCACGTTATGATCTTTAATTAGTAAGGACTTTGTGATTTGTACAGACAGTGGGTAGTGGTCACTTAACAGTATGGAGTGAGTTTTAAAATGATAAACATGGGAGCTCAAATTGTTAGAATTTAAAACATAATCAAAAGTACTAACATTACACCCATTAAAAGTACATTAAAGGGGGGCGTGGCCCAGATGGTGACTCGATAGGAAGTGCCGCGCTGTCTCTCCCGCTGCCCGCCCGATAAAGCACCTGTTTTTGCCGTAACCAGCAGTCGGACACCCATGCATCGGTGCCCAGTTATCGCAGCTGCCACAGCGGACGCCGCGGTGAGGAGAAACTGCGGAGTTTTCCACCTGCGGTGCTCATCTCGGCTGTGACACCGGACGCGGCCCGGCGAAAGTGTGGCCTAGCGCAGAGGGGACCCCGCGCTAGAGTGGTGGTAGCCGAGTAGCCGGACCCGGAGCAGCTTAGATTCCCTGCGGAGCTCCTGAGAGCGCGGCGGAAGAGGCGGACTGAGCTACCGCTCGGCGACACCTGGGGAGCAGCGGACGACCCCTGCATGTCTAACGCCGCAGGGGGTGCTGACGGGCTCCCACTGCAGCAGCTCCGGTAGTGGAGCGGTGGTTCGCCCGCCATCTTGAGGAGAGGCCCAATGACATTCCAGCGGTGCCATCGCGCTTGGACCACCACTCCTCCCATCAACCAGCAGGCAAGTGTTCGATTCTAAGGGGAAAGTCGCGGTGCACTTTCGGCACTGGGAACCAGTGAGGCGGGGCAACGGGGAACGTTCGGGGGGCCCGGGTCCCCGCTGCGGCGTACTGGGCACCCTGAAGCAGACGAGCCGCGGCCTGGGGGACACAGCGGGCCCGCTTGGGCTGACATTCGAAGAGCCTTGGCGCCCGATCAAGGCCTGGGACACAGCAGTGGTGGGGAGGCATAGCGGAGGGTGCCTGGCCTCTGGGGACTGAGCCTGCGGCCTCTGCTGATCACGGGGCCAGCCGATTTGGCTGGGGCCTACCTGACTTTTGACGCAGGGATCCTGGCGGCCTCCAAAACGCCCCAATTTGCGCTCCCCCACGGGAGGCCTGCACCACTGAGCCTGTCAAAGCTTCCCAAGTGACATAGCCCCAACGCCGCCCGGGAGATCAGGACTCAGGAGCCTCGGAGGTGCCACAGGGCAAGCTGGGGGGCGAGCCATGCGGGCCCCGGTGGGGGCGGGGAGCGGACCCTCTGAGGCTTGACAACACTGCTCCACCGAGGCACCCCGTCGGCCCACGGTCAGAGTGCAACTGACTCGCCGCACGGCCCCACTGTGAAGGGGTCGGGGAACAGCGCTAGGATTCGCTGCAACTATACCTCCTCCCGTGTACAGATCCACAATGTCCACTGGTGCCCGCTCCGGCACAGCATGTCCTCCTCTCGTGGGCGGAGGGAGAAAACCCTCAAGGATTTATTCACAAAGGCCCAAGGCGGTCAACAAATGGGAGATACTCCAGCGAGCACCAATCCACCTACCCCGGTGGGCGATGAAGGCGGAGAACCGATAACGAAAGCCTTCCTGGAATCCCTGTTCGTAGCGCTGCGAGAGGACTTGCAAACACTTAAGCGAGACCTCACAGCTGAAATTAAAGAGGTCCGCAGAGACGTGGACAGCATAGGTAAGAGGGTCGCTGAGCTAGAGGAGAAAAGTGATGGGAGATACACGGAGCTGTCGATGCTTCAAGAAGAGGTCATTCGAATCCATGGCCAGCAAGTGGACCTACAATCCCACCTCAAGGACTTGGAGAATCGCTCTCACCGCCACAATATCAGGACTCGGGGGGTGAAGACCGATGAAGATGCAGGGGACATCTTTAAATACACCAGGGATCTCTTTAACCCCCAGGACTCTGGACTAAAACTAGAAAGTGCACACAGAGTGGGACCTCCACGCCCCATCACAGGCCCGCAATTCGACATCTTGGTCTGTGTTCAGGACTTCCGAACCAAAGAAGAAATCCTACAGAAGGCCCGCCAGATGCACCCTATGACATTCCGCGGACAGAATCCTGTCCTGTATCAAGACCTAGCGGCGCTCACCCTACGCAAGAGGAAAACCTTCAGACCCATCACTTCACACCTCCGCCAACGCCGCATCTCTTACAGCTGGGGCCATCCGTTCCGTCTGGTCTTCCGCATGGACGGCAAACTCTTCCAACTTCGCTCTCACTTGGAGGTCTGCCGCTTGCTGGGCATCGACCCTCCAGTGGAGGAGAGCGGCGACGAAAGCCATGCAACCGGTGCAGAAGATACAAAACCACGCTGGAGGCAGCAGGGGCGCCGGACCACGCGACCAAACCTAGCTGAAATTTCCAAAGGACAGAAAGCAGCTCTCGAGGCTCTGCCCACGGAACTAGCAAAGACACAGCCTGGTTGACATCCCCGTGTCCTCTCGATCTCTATGAGGGTTCCTCCTATACAGGGGCCGGCTGGCGAGGGGCGGGGGGACGTCCTTGGCCACGATACATCTCCCATGGACCCTTCTACCCGATCGTCCGAGGATGAGGGACTGCTTTCCCTCTTTCCTTATTTCCCTTTTCTATTTCTGCTCTTTGCAGAAGGACTTCAAATGATTCTTTGTTTGGGGTTATTTTTTAGGGGTTTTGGGGTCCCCTGTCCACCCTTTTTAACGAGTAGCCTAGCTCACACAGGAAGCGTCCCCCAGTGTCACCATCTACTCACCACCTCCATAGCACCGGATTTGGGAATCCGTTCTTGCCCTCACCTTTCCTAGTCTAGTTAAATGACTCCAACCGCACTTAAAATACTCACCCTGAATGTGAGGGGCCTCAACAATCCCGTGAAGCGTAAAGCAGTTCTGTCATACTTAGAAAACGCCAATGCAGACAAATGCTTATTACAGGACTCAACGACGTGTGGCGATGCTTCCACCCCCATAGTCGTGAATACTCTTATTACTCTAATGCGCGTAAAACATACGCTAGGCTTGACAACCTACTGGCGTCAACACCTCTACACGCGTTAACCACGGAGGTGGAGATAAGGCTAGGCTCCCTCTCCGATCACGCACCAGTCACCATAAACCTCACTCTCCCTCCTATGCAGCAGCCTCTTCGTCTGTGGCGCCTCTGCGACGCTCTCTTACACCACGCAGCAGTAATCGAACAGATACAGCGCTCCATAAAAGACTACCTCTCCCATAACGCTAACCATGACACCTCCCTCTCCACACAGTGGGCAGCGCTCAAAGCGGGTATACGCTGGGAGTTGGTGGCCATATCGGCGGCGGAGAATGCGGAGCATTTGTGCAAAAGGGATGACCTTACCCAAAAAACAAAGAAGCTGGAACACATACATCAATGGACGGGGCGCCACGGGTTTGGTGCCAACCGAAAGCTACGCGACAACAACTCGCGGCATTAGATTAGGACAGGGCGGAGTACGCAGCCCTCCGGCTGCAACACACGTACTACACTGGAGGAGACAAATGTGGTCGCCTTCTCGACCATAGGCTGCGAGAGATCCGACAGAAGCAGGGGGTCCGGGAGATTCAACGGGGTGATGGTCAGCGAGTCTCCGAGGACTCTGAGATCGCTGAGACGTTACAAGATTTTTATGCCCGTCTATATGCCAGCACACCACTGTCTGCCGCAGACGGGGCTGCCTTTCTCGACTCTGCTGACTTACCAGCCTTGACTAAAGCTCAAGCCGATCACCTAGACAGAGACATTAGAATAGAAGAGGTCATCGCTGCCATCTCACGTCTTAAACCTGCCAAGGCCCCTGGGCTGGATGGCTTCTCTGCCATATTTTACAAGACATTCTGTACTCTGGTGGCCCCTGTCCTCACCAAGCTTTATAACTCATTCGCCGAACCTGGAGCTATACCAGGGGAGATGCTCGAAGCTGCCATAGTGGTTATCCCGAAACCGGGAAAAGACAAGACCATGTGCGGAGATTATCGCCGCATATCGCTCCTCAACATTGATCTCAAGCTATACACCGGGATATTTGCGGCTCGCCTAGCACCTCACATGACTGGTCTGATTGACCTAGATCAGGCAGGCTTTATCCCCCAGCACCAAACCAGCAACAATACGAAACAGGCCCTTCATCTTTTCGAGAAAGCCTCACGGACTCAAGGGGAGTTTATGATGCTCACCATCGACGCCGAGAAGGCCTTCAATAGGGTCCACTGGCCATATTTAGAACAGGTTCTCGAGCGAGTGGGGATGGGAGAGAAGTTTCGCACTCGTGTCTTCAATTGCTATAGGTTCCCGACAGCCACGGTCCGAGTAAATGGTTACACGTCTTCCAGATTCCCTATAGAAAGGGGCACGAGGCAGGGGTGCCCCTTGTCTCCCCTTCTTTTTGCGTTCTATATGGACCCCTTGGCCCACTGTATCCGACACACACCAGCGATCTCCGGGATTAAATTCGGAGGCTACACCCACACAATTAGTCTATACGCGCATGATGTCTTGATTTCATTGTCGAACCCCATTTCATGCCAGCGTGACTCATAGAACTAGAATCCTTTGCGCACGCCTCAGGGTTTAAAGTAAATATGGATATGTCAGTGGCACTCGACCTCTCCCTAACGCCCACCACCCGCGCACATCTTCAGGGCCTTCATCCCATTCAGGGGGCAGCAGACACGATTCCCTACCTAGGGATCCAACTAGCTCCCTCCTTGCCCAGCTTAGTGGCTATTAATTGCGCATGTCTGCGGCAGACAATTCGCAAGGAGCTGCACCAATGGAAGCACTACCCACTTTCCTGGCTCGGTAAGATAACGGCGGCCAAGATGTCCATCTTACCCCAGATCTTATATTTGTTTCAAACTTTGCCTCTCCGACCTCCGAAGCGGTGGATACAACAGACTCAATCAGACCTCGCACAATTCATATGGAATGGCCGCAAACCAAGGATGAAGCAGGCATTAGCGATGCTTCCACCGGAGGGGGGAGGCCTTGGTATGCCCGATCTGCAGCTCTATTTCCAAGCAGCCCAACTGTGCCATTTGGTCGAGTGCAGTCGGTGGGAGTCGGAGAAACACTGGCTGTTCCAGGACCAGGCAGTGGCTGCCATATCCCTCCAGGGTATCCCCTTTCTTCGAAAGAAACATAGACCACTTAACTTATACGCATCTCATATCACCCAGGTCACCCTTGAAACGTGGGATCACACCAGCATCAAACACAATCTCACCACCTTCCCCTCGCCACTCACCCCGTTATTTGATAATCCTGACTTCCTGCCAGGCATGGACGAGGCAGCCTTCGCACAGTGGAGGGCCTCTGGGTGCCACGCCCTGGGCCAGCTCTTCGACGGGATTATACCGTTCCAACAGCTCAAACTAGACTATGGGATACCCAAAACTGAAAGACTCCAGTATTTCCAGATCAGGCACTGGGTGCTGCATACCAAGGTTAAACCATCTGCCTGAGGAGCCTAGTGCGCAACCAAGATGGCCGCGTAGGTGCGAGGCTCCCGAGGACCTCCGCAACCTCCTACGTTTATCCTGTCTTCATCCTGCCTCGGTTGAGGGGATTGTGTCGGTGAGCCTGAGCCGAGGTGGTACCCGTTTCCCGTTTTCGAATCGGACTTCGGGTGCCGGAGTGAGCACCGATTGAAGTTTGCGGCCTACTTCTCTCCGGACCCCGGATTCGCGCTGAGGGGTGACCCAGTGGCAAAGTGAACAACAACGGCGGGCTGGGCCTGGCGAATCGCGTACCCCGCACTTTCACTTTCACTTTCGCACCTCCTTGCCGTCTTTGCAAGTGAGAGCGCGGAGCTCTTTGTGTTGGGGTGGCCTCGCTGGGAGACCCTGCCTGCCTGCCTGCTGTGACCCACCCCGCCGACCTGGGGTGGACCCCCGGAGCTCGTGGCCTTGATTGCCTGCCCTCAACGGCGTAGCTGGTGCGGGTGTGAGACCTGCGATGATGGCCACGAAACAAGATGGAGATCGGTCGAAGGCCAAGTCGACCCGGCGTGGCGCCGTACATCAGGCCAACATCATGGACCGCTACACCCTCCAGAAGGGATCTCCCGGCGGACCGCACAAGTCCTCTGAGTGCCCCCCAGATGCCCCGGATTTGCCCACGGATCTGACTCTGCAAGACGTCATGGGCACCATTGCTGAGATGAAGGCCTCGGTGGGCCAGCGGTTCGACACCTTGGCGCATAAGATCGACGCGGTCCTCGTGGATGTCAGCCTGGTGAGGGCTGATCTCTCCAAGACCAACGACCGGGTCGATTCTTTGGCCCACACCGCGTCGGGCCTCACGACTGAGGTGGCGGCCCTCCAAACGGAGGTGCACCGACTTCGCCAGGCGAGTGCGCTTATGGATCGGCGCCTGGAGGATTCCGAGAGTCGGGCCCGGAGGAATAACATCCGCATCATCGGAGTACCCGAGGGACGGGAGGAGGCGGCGGCGGATCTCTTTGTAGAGGACCTGATCACTACCCATCTCCAGCCTCGGGGACTGAGTAAATTCTTTGCCGTGGAGAGGGCTCATAGAGTTCCCGGGGGAAGGCCGAAGGTCGGAGCCCCTCCGCGGCCTCTCATTGCCCGGATTTTTAACTTTCGGGACAGGGACGCGATCCTGCAAGCCTCCAGACTGCAAGGGCCGATTAAGCTGGAAAATATGGAGGTGAACTTTTATCCTGATTTCACCCAAGCGGTCCAGAAGCAGAGACTGAGTTTCCTGGGCGTCAAGCGCCGGCTTCGGGACATGAACTTAAAATACGCCATGCTCTTCCCAGCCAGGCTGCGGGTAGAGGTGGATGGTCGCACGCACTTTTTTGATCGTCCCGAAGCGGCCGGGGACTGGCTGGACACTTTGTCTGGGGGTCGTGATCGGGATGGCGGGGGGGGGGGGGGCGGCGGGAGGAGACGGCCCACTGGATCGAGACTGAGGTGTTGATATTGGGCCTCACTCTGGACTATGATGCCACTTTCGGCCAAGCTTCTGTCTTTGTTTTTTCCCCTCCCTTGGAGGTTGTGTGGGGTCTAGAAGGGGTACTCTTTCCTCCTCTAGGGGGTCTAGCTAGTTTCATTATATAGGGGCGACAGGCACACTGCAAGTTGGGGGGGCTGTCTGGGCTCATGCAGGGGTGCAGGGAGGGGGGAGTTTTGTTGGGGCGGGTGGGTTGGGGTGGGGTGTTGTTCGTTTATACCACAAGGCAAAAGTATCGTTGTGCTATTTCTAAAGTGCTCTCTGGGGGACGAGTGATTGCCTCTGTTTATGATGGGGGGTAGGGGACTGAGTCTGTTGTCCTGGAATGTTAATGGACTGGGGGACAGGATAAAACGAGGTGTGGTCCTGCAGTTCCTGAAACGAATTTCACCCGATATAGTTTTTCTGCAGGAGACACACCTCATTGGCAACTCCTTTTGTGCTATGAATCGACGGGGCTACCGCCTTGTGGCCCATTCGGGCTTCACGTCTGGTTCAAGGGGTGTGGGCATTATGGTTAAAAACTCGCTCCCGTTGGAAGTTGATGAGGTGCTCCATGACGACAGGGGACGTTACACGGTTCTGGTGGGTAGAATGGAGGGCAGAGTGGTCGTTTTTGTGTCTGTCTATGTCCCACCGGGGCTGCAGACGACCACCTTTGCGGATCTGGGGCGCCTCCTCCTTGGCCTTCCGGAGGGGATTCTAGTGGTGGGGGGGGGATTTTAACGCTGTGGTTTCCGGAACTGTGGATCGTCACCCCCCTAGGGATCTCCCCCGTGCCCAAGCGTGGTTGTCTGGACTCTTGGATACCTTGGGGCTGGTGGATTGTTGGCGTTTGAAACATCCCACGCAGCTACAGTACACCTTCCATTCAGGGGCTCATGGTAGTCTCTCAAGGCTAGATTATGTCCTGGTTCCGGCGGCGCATGTGGGGAGGATAGGGGAGGTGCGCCATTTGGCACGGGGTATTTCAGACCACTCCCCGCTCTTGTTGCACTTTGATATTCTTCCGAGGGGAGAGGGTAGGGTGGTCCCGATTAATCCCTGGTACCTGCGTGACCCCACCATTCGCGCAGAGCTGGTTAAATCCCTTAAGCGATACTTTGACGATAATGTGGGGTCTGTGTCATCGGCGGTCTCTCTGTGGGAGGCGTTCAAGACGGTACTCCGGGGAGAGGCCCTGTCCCTTATTTCCCATTCCCGGAGGCGCGAGCGGGAGGAGGTGACCCGTGTTGAAGCTGAGATAACCGAGTTGGAGGGTGATCTAGAATGTGGGGTGACGGAAGACAAATTACATGTTCTCCGACTCAAGCAAGCGGCCTATAGGGCCCTCGTCACGGAGGCGGCCAGGGGCCTCAGTAGAGAGCAACAGGGGAGACTGTATGATGTGGGTGATAAGGCTGGTAAATTGATTGCGTGGCTGGACAAAAAGGAGAGAGCGAGTCGAGTGGTCCCGTCGATTGAGAAACAGGATGGTGTGTGTGTCACTGAACCGGAAGACATTGTCTCCTGCTTTGCGGACTATTTCCGTGGGGTGTATTTCCCGGTGTCCTCCCGCTCGGAAGAGAATTCCCATGCCCTGCTCAGAGATATCGCGCTGCCTTCCCTTTCGGAGGAGGACAGAGTGTCGTTGGACGCCGCTCCAACATCCGAGGAAATTGCCCTCGCCATATGTTCGGTCGCTTCCGGTAAGGCCATGGGTCCTAATGGTCTTCCCATCGAGTTGTATAAACTGCGACCGGATACGCTGGCGCCGCAGTGAGAGTGTGTGCTAGCGCTTTTTAAATTCTTTTAACCTACACCACTGTTACGTTACTGTTATAAGGGCAGAACCACCTGTTTCTAGAGTCAGCACTTATATGTAACAGAGGTACTTTTTAACGTTTTACTCTAACGTTTTAACTCTGCCACCTGTGCCGTTTTACTGTGTTTTACTGTTGTTGGGAGGGCGGATAACTAGCTGTTGCAGGTTAGCACTCTCAATGTAAACTGTAAATCCACGGCTCTTACCGCTTACATCTGTGCCATCTTACCTCTCCCACGCTACTCGCGCCGCGCAGCTGCTCCGCCCGCCCCGTTCCATCACGGCTTGTGCCGATTGCGTGGAGGGCGCGGCCGAGCAGACTGACGCGTTTCCGGGAGGGAGCAAGGGGAGGAGTTTAACAATCAACTCCTCTACTTAAAACAGATGCTTAGGCGACCGCGCACTGACACGCTGAGTGAGAGTGTGTGCTAGCGCTTTTTAAATTCTTTTAACCTACACCACTGTTACGTTACTGTTATAAGGGCAGAACCACCTGTTTCTAGAGTCAGCACTTATATGTAACAGAGGTACCTTTTTAACGTTTTACTCTAACGTTTTAACTTTGCCACCTGTGCCGTTTTACTGTGTTTTACTGTTGTTGGGAGGGCGGATAACTAGCTGTTGCAGGTTAGCACTCTCAATGTAAACTGTAAATCCACAGCTCTTACCGCTTACATCTGTGCCATCTTACCTCTCCCACGCTACTCGCGCCGCGCAGCTGCTCCGCCCGCCCCGTTCCATCACGGCTTGTGCCGATTGCGTGGAGGGCGCGGCCGAGCAGACTGACGCGTTTCCGGGAGGGAGGAAGGGGAGGAGTTTGACAATCAACTCCTCTACTTAAAACAGATGCTTAGGCGACCGCGCAGCGGACGCGCGCAGCGGGCGCGCCGGCGGCGCGCCGAAGGCGCGCCAAAGGCAAGCCCGTCTGCGCCCGTCCGCGCCAGACCGGGTCCAGGAGCCGGCCATGCTGTCCATGTCATCACATATACCTCGGAAGCTCTCAGAGCACTACAGCGACCCTCTCTCACCCTAAGTCCTACTACTGTTAGGCGTCTGGACACTCTGGGCATCAATTGTCTAGGTTCCTCCAACTGCGCTGAGGCAAAACCCCCTGCTCACGTCAACCATAGCGTGACCTCCCTTAGGGTACTATACTTGAATACTCGGTCCTTGGTGAGCCATCAGTCTGATATCTTCATCCTGCTCACCAATGAAAAACCGGACATTCTCCTCCTGACGGAAACCTGGCTCACTGCTGAGTCACTTCCTGATATCCTTGCGGCTCTCCCCCCAGATTATTATATTCTTCACGCGGACCGATTGGGAGACCGCGCTGGTGGGGGAGTAGCCGCCATCATTTCTAAACGCCTCAATGCTCTCTCCTCCTCCTCTCTCCCCATACCGGAGGTGGATAATCTGTTACTCAGCATGGGAACTGACTCAGGTGCCCTTACACTGCTCCTCCTTTACCGGCCACCACACCCCATGAGCACCTTTGCCACTATGCTGAGCAAACATCTGTCCTCCATCTTGACACATCATGCTAGCTTCGCACTTGTTGGCGACCTCAATTATTGGTACAATGACCCTAATGCGGGCTCTCACGCCTCTGAACTGTTTGAAATGCTTCACAGTCTGAACCTGACGCAACAGATCCTCTTCCCTACCCACCTTAAGGGCCATATTCTGGACCAGATTTGGTCACACAACCTGGTGCTGTCTCATCCTATTGTCTCTCCCGTTGTCTGGTCAGACCACTTCTTAGTCGACACGATTATTACCCTCCCTGGCAGTCTCCGGGCCCCTCGTATGGCTGGCGGGCTCTCCCGAAAATGGAGCACACTGGACTCCCAGGCCTTTCTCACGACCCTAGCAGACACCAGCCCAGCCCGGGATCTTACAGCCTGCCCTGACATCGACACACTAGACAGCAACATCACTAATTGGCTGAAGTCGGCCAGCGATCATTTTGCCCCGCTGACGCGATTCCCCCCCACTAAACATGCCTCCTCTCATAGATGGTATACGCATGACCTTAAATTACATAAACTAAAAGTTCGCCAACAGGAACGTATTTGGAGGCACACCTATTCTGACGCAGCTAGATTACTCTACATCAGTGTGCGGAGAGAATACAAAGCAGCCATTACTTTAGCCAAATCAATCCACTTCTCGGACAGGCTCCTTTCTGCAGCCAACAAATCCAAGGAAGTGTTTAAAATTATGAATGAGCTTACCACCGATGACAGAACCCTTCCTGCTCAGACCCCTTCTCAAAAAACTTGCGATGCCCTCAACCTTTTCTTTATCGAAAAGATCAAAAAAATCAAAGACTCAATCCACTCTCCTCCCCAGCCTTCCCCCCCAGGTTTCCATGCCTGATATCCACTCGGTCATCACGATGCTCCCTGCTCTTAACGCTGACTCATTGGCTCGACTCGCAACTAGAGTCAAATCTGGCTCCCCCAGCGATTGTTGCCCACCCTCAGTCATGCGGGACATCTGTCTTAAGCTACCGGATCACATCCTCCCTTTGATGAACAGCTCCCTCAACAGCGGCTCTGTCCCTGCATCTTTTAAGGAGGCAATTTTGGTGCCCCTTTTAAAAAAACCTGGAGCAGACCCGGGAGAACTCTCCAATTATCGTCCCATTTCCCTCCTCCCCTACCTCTCAAAGTTATTGGAAGCCCACGTTACTCAATGTCTGTCACACTTTATTGAGTCCTCTGGCTTCCTTGAGCCCAATCAAGCCGGGTTCAGACCTGCCCATTCAACCGAGGCGGTCATTCTCGCAGTCTTGAATACTCTGAGAAGTAATGCGGACGCTGGTACTCCTCAAGCCTTGGTGCTCCTGGACTTGTCCGCCGCATTTGACACGGTGGACCATAACATCCTTCTCCGCCGTGTTGCACAGGCGGGCATCCAGGGCATCGCCCTTAATTGGATCATGTCTTTTTTAACCGGCAGAACTCAGGCCGTACGCTTAGGCCCTTACATAGCCGGGAGAACTGCAACTACTTGTGGAGTCCCCCAAGGCTCCTCCATCTTGCCGTTGCTGTTCAACCTCTACCTTCGCCCACTCATTCAGTCACTCAGGAACTGGGATATCACGGTGTTTAATTACGCCGACGACCTGCAAATCATCTTCCCACTGAACTCCCCCAATGCTGTTAATACCTTCCACTCTGTTATGATCCACATTTTGGAATGGATGAATATCAATCAATTAAAGCTGAACCCGGGGAAGACTGAACTACTTCTCCCTGGTTCCAGCTCTGGTCACTGGGGCCCACAGTTCTGGCCCACTGAATTAGGCCCTCTTCCGGTCCCGCTGAAAACAGTCAAAAGTCTCGGCGTGATAATCGATGCTGAACTTTCTCTAAAAGCCCAAGTGGGGGCTGTCATTTCCTCCTCTATGCACCAGCTCAGGAAGATCCGTAAGATCAGCCACCTACTTTCATCCCCTGCATTAATCCAGGTCGTCATCTCCCTGGTCCTGTCTCGCCTGGATTTTTCCAACTCCATCTATCATGGTCTTCCTCAGTGTCTTCTGCATCGCCTTCAGGTTGTCCAGAACCAGGCGGCCCGTCTTATCTATAAAATCCCCAGGTGGCAGTCGGCAAAACCACTACTACAGCGACTTCACTGGCTGCCAATCGGTCAAAGAGCAGCTTTCAAGATGGCGTGTATCATCTACAAAGCACTTCACTGCACTAGCCCTGCCTTCTTGCAACCCTTAGTCACGGCATATCAGCCATCACGTAATCTACGCTCTGCCTACCTCCACTTATTGACTGTTCCCAGAGTCAAAACTAAAAAGTTCGGTGCCCGCTCTTTCGCCCTTCTGGCCCCTTCCCTCTGGAATTCATTACCTCTCCCCATCAAGTCTAGATCCTCCCTCCTCGACTTCAGGAAACTGTTAAAGACTTTCCTCTTCCCCCCTTCTTGCTAACCTGCCTGTTTGCTGTCTGTCACTCTGCTGCCGCCCTCATTCTGCTGTCAGTAGCGCCAGGAAACCATTGGTGTCAGTGCGCTTTACAAGTCTCATCTAACATAACATAACATAACATAACATCTCCGTGCTATGTTCCTCGCGGCCCACTCGGCGGGTTCCCTCCCGCTAGACCAGCGTCTGGCTACTATCGTGGTTATTCATAAGGAGGGGAGGCCGCGGGGCCGGGTCACATCCTATCGGCCTATTTCGCTGTTGAATGCGGAGCCCAAAATTCTCGCCAAGGTGTTGGCCAATCGGCTGGTTGGCGTAGAGTGCGACTTGATTCACCAGGATCAGTCCGGCTTTATCCCTCATCGCAACACAGCGCTTAACCTGCGGCGTTTGCATGGGGTGCTCGCACGTGTCCCGTTCCTACGGGAGCCGGCCATTTTGGCGTCCTTGGACGCCACTATGGCGTTTGACACACTTGAGTGGCCATATATTTGGGCGACGCTCGCGAAGTTTGGGTTTGGCCCAGGATTCATCGGTTGGGTAAAATTGTTGTACTCTGGACCGCTGGCGCAGGTGGTTGTGAACGGTAGAGTGTCAGCTCCGTTCGAGCTGGGCAGGGGCACGCGGCAGGGCTGCCCGTTATCGCCGCTCCTTTTCGCGCTTGCCTTGGAGCCCCTGGCGGAGTGGCTGCGGTGGCATCCTTCTATCCGTGGTCTCCGTTGGACCCCCGAGTATGAGGACCGCGTATCTCTATACGCTGATGAT
Source organism: Triturus cristatus (assembly GCF_964204655.1). Classification (NCBI taxonomy): domain Eukaryota; kingdom Metazoa; phylum Chordata; class Amphibia; order Caudata; family Salamandridae; genus Triturus; species Triturus cristatus. The sequence goes on along the minus strand of NC_140592.1, from coordinate 589,342,893 downwards.
ATTCTCCTGTACCTGGCTTCCCCACGTAAATCACTGATAGTACTGGTTGATGTATTGCACTCATTTGGCCTTAACTCCGGCCTTGTCATCAACTGGGCTAAATCGTGTGTGTATGTTCTCTCTGGGGAGGATCCTATCCTTCCGCGGGGTTGTCCTATCCAGATCGCCCCGCGGGGATTTAGGTACCTGGGTGTCTTCATTACCCTGGACGCGGAGGCCCGATATAGTCAGAACTTGCTTCCCCCCCTTCAGCGCCTGAAGGAGGATGTTGCGCGTTGGAGGCGCTTGCCGCTCTCGCCGCTCGGCCGGGCGGCATTGTTTAAGATGATGTCGCTGCCGCGTTTCCTGTACGCTCTGCAGAACACAATGGATGTCGTCCCGGCGCGCTACTTTCGCGAGGTGGAGAGCTTGCAGCGCCGACTGTTCTGGGAGGGTAGACCGCGTATCGCCCTGGCGAAGCTGACGCTCCCGTGGTATGACGGGGGGATTGCCCTCCCGGATATCAAACGGTATTATTGGGCCTCCCAGCTGGCTGCGATCAATCACGGCCTGTACGGGCCCGCTCTAAACCCGGCCTTTGAAATGGATAAGATGTTACTGCCGGGTGGTGACTATAATCGAGCGCTTTACTCCAGCTCGCTCGACGCACGTCTGACGGGCCCCACGCGTGTCATGGTACGAGTGTGGCACGCGGCTAATGTGGCGATGGGGTGGAAAGATCGTTTGACCCGGGCGTCGCCACTATACGCATCTGAGCAGTTGGGCTCCCTGTGGACCTCGAAGGGCTTTGAGAAGTGGGACATGATAGGCATCAGCAGGGTGGGTGACCTCTGGACGAGGGGGGGATTCAAAACGTTCGAGGTGCTGCAGACGGAATTCCAGTTGCAAGACAGGGAGTACTTTCTATATATGCAGATCCGCCATGCGTTGTGCTCCGTATTCCCGGACGTTGCCTCCATCCCGGAGTATTCCCCTCTGGAGGATAGAGTGCTAGATGGGCATGTACCGGACAGCACGATTTCATTAATTTATAAAAAACTTATCAATGACCGTTCGGGACTGCTGACTAACCTTCGTGAGGCATGGGTTGCCGATGGATTGGAACTGGATGACGAGGACTGGGTGTCTGCGGTGGCCTCCCCGAAAGAGGTGGCCATACCGGCCCGTCTTCGCTTCGTCCAGCTCAAGATACTCCATAGGGTCTATGTTACGGGGCCAAGGCTAATGCGTATGGGCTATGCTGTGGACGGGTTGTGTAAGCGTGGGTGTGGTTCTTTGGGGACCTTTCTCCATATTTTGTGGGAATGCCCGGAGGTGGCGAGATTCTGGCGTGGTGTGCATGAGGTTCTGCGGGTAGTCACGCGTGTCGCTGCTGCCCGAGGCGAGGAGATGTCTTCTGAATGTGTGGGAGCCAACCGACTACTCGGTGCCGCAAACGTGGTGGGCGACTCTGGGATAAATGGTGGCCAAACGCGACATTGCTCAACTGTGGGGTTCCCAGAGGTCGCCGACTGTCTCGGCATGGAAGGATAACATGGATTGGTGCATGTTTCGGGAAAAGGTGGTGTATGTTGCGAGAGGTAAGCCTGGGACATGGGTGAAAGTATGGGGCCCCTGGAACGCCTACCGTGGGGGAATCTGTACCCCACCGTTATTGCCCGATCCGTCACCGGCCCCGTCCCCTTAGCCAGCTTATCTTCCCGGTTCCGGGCACTGAGTCTACTTAGTCCCCGTCCTGACCTTTTCCCCCCCTTGATACTCCTATGGATTGGTGGGGTCCCCCTGTTAGGGGAGCACATGCTGCTGTTTCTGATTGTGGGTTGCCTTGTGGATTTGCTTTTTGTTGTTATTTATACTAAAATGAAACCGTTATGTGGGGTCCGGATGGTGTGGCTACCAACGCTTCTACCTCCTGTGCATTTCCCTCTGCCGCAGCATGCGTGCTATTGTCTGTATCACATGCTCCTCTTGCTTGCTAGCGGCCGGCCTGAAGGTTGTAGGCCCATCTTTGTATATTTTTTGGATTCTGTAATAAACGGTTTCAAAAAAAAAAAAAAAAAAAAACATCTGCCTGTCGACTTCTCTCAGTTTATGAGAAGTGGCTCGTAACTCGCACATCAGACAAAAAACTCATTTCGGACTTGTATAAAATGTTACTGGTCAAAAATACACATATATATATATATATAATGCCGGCCGCGCGAGATGGGAGCGGGAACTAGGTAGAACACTCAGTCACAAGGAATGGGAAGGGGTGTATCATAGAGCTCGCCACTCAGCATATCACATGGGGCTTACCGAAACCCTCACCAAACTAGTCACCTATTGGTACTATACTCCTGAGCGCCTTCACTCAATGGATTCCACACATGGGGAGACTTGCTGGCGAGGATGCGGGAGCATAGGCACCCTAGTACACCTGTTGTGGGAATGCGCACACCTCCAGACATACTGGAAGCAGGTTCTGAATGAAGTGGACAAACATTTAGACACAGAAATACCACGCTTCCCCGCATATGTCCTTTTGGGCCTTCTGAATCCTCTGTCCTACCCGATCAAAACCCGCAGATGTCGATTGATGGCAATAGCGCTAGGCTCCGCAGTGCAAAACATACTAACACATTGGCGCATCGCCCAAATACCTACCCTCAATGGTTGGCTGCATCGTCTATGGCATGTTCTGGGGATGGAAAACTTGACCTTGACATTGGCAGTGAAGGGATCCATGTTTAATGAGCTCTGGCAACCATTTTTGTCCCTTCTTTCCTCCGAATTTAGGGAAATCACCTGTCCCAGGTACCTCCGCCTGTTACGGTTATCGGACCCACAACTGGTAGGGAAGTAAGGCCATCAGGCACATAACGGGATTCGGGCACTGCTTATGATAGTTTATTTGGTGGACAAGGAACAGGGTGGGGAGTGGCAGGGAGGGGTTCTAATAGGTTTCCTTTCATAGTATGTTATGTTATGTTTTGATTTAATTCTGATATGTTTTCTCTGCTCACCTTGCTAGGTCACATGTCAAATAAGTATCCAAGGCCTTGCTACGGCTCTTGCAATATCGAACATACTGAATGTTGATCAATTTCAATAAAAAGGTTTAAACCTAAAAGGAGATTGAAAAGAAGCATATGGGGGAGGAGCCAAGATGGCGACCGGAGCAGACGCTTGAGCGCCCGGCTCCGTCGGCCCTTGGCCTCGGACTATCATCCTGATTCCTATCCTCGCCGATTTTCGAGGTGCAACGTGTGCGACGATGCGCTGACCGCGCCGCCGCTTTCCCGGAGTCTTAGCCCGCCCGGACGCCGGAGTTCTTGGTGCTTTTGTTCTCCGCACTGGACCCCTGCTCTATTGTGGCCTTGGCCGGCCCCCTGGAAGCTCCGCAGTTACCGGACCCGCTAGCGTACACCTGAGCCCCGAGGTCCCGGTCCCACCTCACACCACGGACTGTCGCCGGATGAGCCGGGGGAGGGACGCCCGGACCCCTCCTGCACCCAGCACCGGATGGGCTGGAGCTATAGGGTAAGCCCCGGTGCGGCGGGTCTCCTGCCCCGTTCTGTGGACCGCGCTGTGGGAGGCTGCAGACCCCCTTCTTCTATTGCCTAGTCGGCTGCAAAGAGAACCCGAGGGAAGGGCAGCGACTGTTGGCTTTTCCCTGCTGCGGCGCAGACCTGAGGGGAATTGCCTCCTTGCTAAGACCCCCCCCCTGGCCACTGTACCGTTCTGCGGTAAAACATGGCGTTGATTGCCTGCTCGCGGCTGGGGGATGCTACTCCGGTCTCGCCCGCTGCCCGCTTCGCCCTCCCTCTACCAGACACCAGCTCCGCAGTGCCGTCCCGGATTGCTACCGATGTGGGGGCGCAGCCTCCGCTGACATGCGGCTCCGTTCTGGCTGCCCTACGGGACTTTCGTCTACAAATGTGTCTTGGCTTGCAGGCGCTGATTGAGCGGTTTGACTCCATACTGTCGGCTGCGGGTCGTGAGCACCCCGTTTGTCATCAACAAGGCGTGGGTCTGCCAGTGCTTTTGTCCTCTTGCGGGGACGCAATGGCTGTTTATGATCGTGCTACACTGGTTCCTGCATCTGGCTTTACCGGCACCCAGGATCAATCGCTCTCCAGCTCAATTGCGGATACTTTGTCTCCCCGTTCATTGTTGCCTGCTTCGTTGTTGCCTGCCTCACCGTGCCCGCAAGAGTATCCAGCAGAGCGACACCCGACGTCCTCGAGGAACCGTTCATGGTGGCCTACTGCTTCTTTTCTGTGGAACTCCTGTACTTTACATGCCAGGTCTGGACTTTATGTGGTGCACAAGGGGACCTCTATAGATGGTCGGCGGCCATTTTGTGACTCTACTTCACCATCTTCTCCCAAGCGGCCATATTGTCTTTGTCTGCACGGGGTGCGGGGCCTTCATGTAAGGGCTGGTGTAATCTTAAGCCCGCGATCGGGCCAGGGCTGAACTGATTTATATCGCCATGGTCTCACGGATGGACTGGACTGGATTGGAACTGTTTGCATATGTTGTGCGCACTCGTCGCGGTTTTGTTCGCCTTCATTTAAATTGTTGTGACACGTTATCTTCACACGACCGCTTTTGGCGTAGTGGGTTCTCAGTGTGTGGAGGCCATAGCTGGCCGATGGTTTCGGGCGCTCTGGGGTAACGTAGGCTCCTCCCCACTTACCTCTTTGTTCTCTTATTTTTCTTTACTCTATTCCTACTTTCTCTCTTGTCTATATTTCGGGTTCATTGGGCGACAGGCACTATGCTGGGGGGGGGGGTAGGCCGTAGCCTCCGCATTGGTGTAGGGTGGGGGGGTAATTCACTGTTTCTACTTAGTTCTATGGGCCTTTTTCTTTTATGTTTCTGTGCTATACTTGTTTCGATTCGGGGTCCGGGTGTGGGGTGGATTGAGTGGGGGCGGCTCTGGAGGGGTGCATATTTACTCATGTGACTATCCTGTTATATAACTGCATCGCCTCACTGCCTGAGATTTTCCTTCCATGACCGTTTTAATGATGCTGCTGCTCTCCCGTGTGGTGAAGCTATTTTGCGGACTCGAATCTCCTTGGTTCTTATTCTTTACTGATTTTTCCCTGATAAAATTATTTTGAAAACCTTAAAATTAACCTTCACTTCTCCTCCCCCTGGTGTCAAGGATCTCTCCAGTGTATACCTCATGACTCGTTGCTAATCTTGACCGTGGATGCTCAGGGGATGTAATGTTTGTATCTGTGCTTAACTGTACCGTGGCCGGCCTGACGGTTGTAGGCCCGTATTTGTTCTTTTCATATGCACAAATAAAGGTTTTTAAAAAAAAAAAAAAAAAAAAAAAAGAAAAGGAGCATATGGTACTGACATTTCATTTGAAAATGATAAGTCTAACATGCAAGTCAATTAATTTAGCTTGTCTCCATAGCTATTATGAGTAAAATGGGATTTACTTGAACCATCCAAACTGTTCATCCCACATACTTTCCCGGTAAGTGCGCTGCACAGTTGAATATTAAAATTGCCCCCTCACACAATCAATAGCTTTTTCTTATGACTATTGTCCAATTTTTCCAGATACTCATATAATTTGTTCAAATGGGTCACCATCTCGCCACTTTGGGCGTTATTGTACAAATTCACCACTACCATCCTAGCAGGACCTGACCTTCACATATAATCGCTTGGTAGTAGGGGTTAGTTAGTTCTATGACTGATTTAACAGATAGTAGACCATTAGAGACGAAAATACACAATCCACCTTTAGATCTACCATGACTCACTGGGAAGGCAGGGACATAGAATGTTCTAAAGCTGTTCATATGGACAGGTTCTACCAGCCAGGTCTCCTGCAAACATATAAAATTATAAACTGCTACAAAATCCAGCCACTCTTTGTTGTTAATTTTATTCCTGAGCCCTGCCACGTTCCAGAACACAAAGTCAATACATTCACTTAGCCCACTTGGCACGCACACACGCCATGTCAGGTAAGCTGCTTGCTTATCTAGTGCGTCAGGAACAACCTCATCATCCAATTCACACCATAAGCGATGACTTGGGCCACATGGGCTACAAGCAACTTGACATCCACGCAGCCATGACTAATCACTATTCTACACTTTACAAATCCACTGCTCATGGGGACCACCTGCAGATTTGTACCTTCTTGAGCTCAATAGAACTGCCTATGTTATCCCGCGACCAACAACTGGTGTTGAACTCTCCTATAACAATTGATGAGGTGCGTGAGGCGTTATCAACATTGGCAGCTGGGAAGGTGCCAGGGCCGGATGGTCTCCCAACAGAGTTTTTTGAGACATATGTCAATACACTTATCCCACATCTACACGCCTTTCACACCTCTGCGATAGAAAATTTCCTACTACCGCCGTCATTATGTACGCCCAGTGTGGTCTCCTTATTGAAACCGTGCAAGGATCCCACAACCCTGGGTTCCTACAGACCACAAGCAATTTTAAACACCGATTACAAAATACTGGCAACATTTCTTGCTAATCAGCTCGCACCCCTCATTCCTGCCTTGGTCCACCGAGACCAGAATGGATTTGTTCCCTCCCGTAGCACTTCCCTCAATCTTCGTTGTTTCTTCAGAGTTGCAAAGTATGCACCGCTCCATTGGCCTCGCTCAAAGTGCCTGGTTCTGGACATCAAGAGGGCCTTCGACTCCCTCGAGTGCGATTACCTTTTTGCAGCGTTATCTAAATTTGTTTTCAGGGCAAACTTCATTAGTATGTTCAAGCTACTCTACAAGCATCCAACTATTCACGTTAAAACAGGTCCTTGCATATCTATTCCAATTGCTGTGGGTCATGGAACCGGGCAGGGCTGCCCCTTATCCCCTCTTCGCCTTGGCTGTGGAACCACTAGCTGAATGTGTCCGTACCCAAGTTGATGTGGGTATACCCTTGGGGGATGAGACACGCACAATCTCTATGTATGCAGAAGACATTCTGCTGTGTATGAGGTATCTTCCTTTCATTCCCTCCTCACTGGCAATTACTCTATCATCGTTTGTCAACGTATCAGGATTGCGTGCCAACACATTGAAGTCCTCTCTCTACCCCTTCTCTGAATCCACTTTGGACCTAGTATTATGGTGTGCAGATTCCTTTCGTTATTTAGGCATTCACATTTATTTGCTAAAATCTGACCTTTTTGACGGTAACATAAGTAGAGCTAAAACTGCAATCTATGTCCAGCTAACTTTTGGGGACTTTGCCGCTGTTTGTCACTGGCAGGATTGCCCTCACCAAAATGGTGATTCTTCCCCGGCTTCTCCATTATTTCACGAACCTACCACACTACATTCCCCCCTCCTTCTTCAGTAAATTTGAGAGAAGGATTAGAGATTACATCTGGGGTTCTTCCAGACACTGAGTGTCCATTAAAAAACGTTACCTGCCCGCAGGTCAGGGAGGCTTTGCTGCTCCTCACTTTGAACACTATAACTAGCCGCACAGTTACAATAGATTGCCAGATGGCTGGCCTCTCATCAGTTAGCTGACATGGCCACTCTACACACGCCCATGTCACATCTCTCCCTCCTACATTTGATCCATCCCTGTGCGAAACCCAGTCATAGACTCCCTACTGCTCTTGGTGGCAGGCAAATGCTACTGTAGAAGCCTATTCATCACGTATTCTACAAAACCATATGCCCAGCTATTCCTCTCCTGGGGACACAAAGGGGCCTTAGGGTTACCAAGGCAGTCAAACTACACAGCTGGGTGATGGCCGGCATACACAAAACTTTGGATCTCTTCCGAGATGGTACCCTCATTCCATACACCAAGCTTGTCTCGGAGGAGGGACTACATCCAGGTCGCTTTTTACTGCATTGTTTCCTTATTGCAACCCTTTCGGTCGGATGGGGCGATCTATCCACAGAGCCTCCCAAGCATCATACGATTCAGTACTTGCACATGGTGGGCAATGGAGGCCACCTGACTCGAAGGTTCGCTGCCTCTGTTCGGCAACCAGCTACGATCACGCTAGACTCCTTAAGGCTTCACTGGGAGAGGTACTTGAGGCATCTTCCCCAACCCAGAATGGGCTGCCCATTCGAATACCTCGCAATCAGCGCTTTCGCCAGATCTAATTCTTTATCTTACACTGAGCCTACCTTACCCCAGCAAAGATTAACGAGTATTTCCACCGCATAAACTTTACCTGTCCCAGATGTCACTTGATGGTTGCAGACTTCTTACATTTGCTATGGCGCTGCCCCATTCGCACTGGGTACTGGACCGCAGTGGCTGACACCCGTGCCCGCTGCACTGAACGCAACGTTCCTTTCCAGTGGGAAGTCTATCTTCTGCATTTATTCAGTAGAGGCAAAAAATATAAGGTCACTTCTCGGTTTCTAGATCTGAGCATGGCAACTACTAAACGACTAATTACTAAGAGGTGGTAATCTCCTGCAGCCACCCACATTGTAGCGTGGCGTCGCTCTTTACTAACATGGTTGAAAGCGGAGAGCATTGTCCTACACAGAGAACTTGCTGGACTTCCGCAAACTTTCAGTGGCCGCCAGCTGGGACGCTATTCTGGCAGACCTGCAGAGAGACAACAACATGTATTCTGTAGACTCTCCCGTAGAGGGGGAGTAGAAGGTTGTAGTGCCATGAACTGAAACAGCCCTCCAACCCAACACAGTCAAGGTATACCTTAGTAGATCTCTCCCTTAACCAGTCAAGGAGTTCATATTTGTACATGCAACACTTATTCACCTTAGAAACAAAACATAGGCAGTGCACATACGAAGGGGCATTGGGCTCGGGACATCACGGCAACATACCACTAATAGTTACTTCCCGCCCTCCTTTCTACTTACTTTGTCCTCATTTTGTTGTGCCCTACTTCCCCTGTTCAATTTCTGTTTTAAGATACTCTCATATTGCATGCGTTTACATGGGTTCCATGGTGGTACTTTCACCATAGTTGTTGTCCGCATCTGGTTCTCGTATATGATTATTTTGCTTACCCTCCATATCGCATCGTATGACCTCGCAGATTTGGACCATTCCACTCACCTGGGGCCACTCATGTTGTTATACTGTGCATCCAGGAGAAGGGGCAAAGTGGACCTAGATTCCAAGGCTCAGTAGTCCAAGCACAAGTGTGCAACTTTGGCCTGTTCTGAGGTATATTATGTTTTAATCGTGTAGATTAAACTACTTTTCTTTACTGAAATAAAGCACTGGGTTGGACAATCTGTTATTGCACTACTGAGTGATTGTTGAGTTCTGAGCCAAAGTCCCCCACAATACCACCTTGAGATGCCTGTGACTGCTCACCATTGCTACCACGGAGAGTCAACTGTTGAAGAGGTTGCACTTGGCCCCGTTTTGTAGAGCCATAGTATGAATGACAGGCCTTGGGACATCAAAGGCAAACAACCTCAGTCCCATCAATTGATGCCCAATAGCCACGGCCTGCTCTGTGCCCTTTCCCCCCTCAAGCATGGTCTGATATACCCAGAAAGGGGAAAGAGGTTATGAGAGAAGGATGGGTGAGAGTGATATGAAGGAAGGAATTATGAAAGGAAGGGTGGAAAAATAGAAGGGGGTGGAAGGAAAGGCGAATGCAAGGAAGGCAGAAAGGGTGAAAGAATATATGGATGAAAGAATGAAAAGACGGCTGGAAAGATGGGTGAAAGGATGATAGACAAACCAAAGATTGAAAGGATGGGTGAATGGATGTATGACTGGATGGGTGGAATGGTCAGTGGGTGACCAGAATGGTGAAAGAATGGAAGGACAGAAAGGGTAGATTCATGGATGTAAGGGTGGATGGAAAGGTGATTGGATAGATGGGTGTGTGAAAGGATGGATGGAATGGTCAACAGATAAACAAATGGGAGGGATAATAAAAGGGTGAAAAGTTGGAAGGGTGGAAAAGTGAGATGGTGGATGGGTGAGGGTGTTGCGCTGCGGGCCGAACCACAGCCCACGACAGTGCCCATTTCCTTCTCGAAGCCCATGACGCCTCTCTTTCCTCCTCGGGCACGTCGCGGTGCAGCACAGCAGCCCGCTGTTGCAGTTTTGGCGTGGTGGGTGTGTTCCTCGACGCCTGCTGCCTTTTTGCATCTGGTACGCCGTGGACTTGCGCCGCGGCCCGTTAATTGTTAAAAGGCACCTTAGGAAAACCGCAGCTCCCACATTGGGACTGTGGCTTCCTATATCAGAACTTTGGGGACACTTACACTTACCTTCATGGTGGCATCCTATAATCTCCTTCCTTGGGGGCCATCTTGTTGCTTGTTTCCCTTCTCCTTCTCCACGGTCATGCTCCCAGAAGATTATTATACCGAACTAACATGGCAACCTTCCTATCCTGCACTTCATTCCTTTCCCTATCCAAGATGGCAACAGCTTCCTTCCTGTTTTTATCACTTCCTGTTCCTGTTTTTCACTTCCTGTTCTTGTGTATAAAAGGGACAAGGCCATTTCTTTCCTTGTGTTGCAATACTCCTTGTTCCTGCTGGTCTGCCCTCGCTCCTGTTGGTGTCCATGCCCCAGTTTTGGTGTTCCTTGCCTTCGGTTGGCGCTCCTTTGTCCTTTTGCGCCTCCTGCTCCAGTTTGGGTTCCTGTATCCTCCTGCTCCATCTTGGGCTTCTGGGCTTCCTGTGTTTCCTTGCTCCGCCTTCGTTTATGGAGTCTACTCGTCATCTGAGGTTTTTCTCTACTGTGTTTTTTCCTCTTGAAACTCCTTTTGGAAGGCACTGTCTGCCTAGGCTTCTCACTGTCGGCAGCACCGTGGCTACCGGAAAGGGTCATCCATGTTTCGGACCAACCAGGATCTACAAGAGCATAAGCCAGGAACCGTTCCAACATCTCAAGGCCCGTAAGAAAGATTCTCTGCGTGACAGAGGGGATGAATCTATAGGTGGATTGATAGATGAAAGTGTGAAGAAAACTCTTCTAGGGAGGGTTGGTGTGCTTGCTTTGGTTGCCCGCTGCAATTAGAGGTTTGTTTCAAAGTGGGGGTATTTTAATGTTCTGGTTGCTCCCTTGTTGTGCGACCTCTAGTACAAGAACAGGGGGTTCACCAATTCTGAGAGTTAAAACATGTAGGTTTCACTGTTAGAACAAAAACAGCAGTGTTGAGAGCGAGGCCAGCACATCCTGAGCATTCTACGGGTTAGCAATCCTTTTCAGGGAATGTCTTTGTTTGAACCCTGTACAAAACACCCAGCGTGAGCAAGGCATAGACCTCAGCAAAAACCTTTACACTCCTGACCAGTGATCCTGCTGGTCACAGCATTTTCCCACATCCAGATGTATACCCTGCTCCTGAAACTATCGTGGCACTCTCATTTTAAATCAGTCTATGAAATGGGCACTTGTGGTGAACTGAGTATCTCTTCCACTATCGTGAACCCATATACTTTATTAGTCTCTAAGACAGAGGTGGTTGAGGCCATCGGCAAAATGACAAGTAATAAGGCTCCTGGCCCCGATGGCGTCCCAGCGGACCTCTTCAAATCTGATCCTGAGACTTGGTCCATAGTTCTAACCAATGTTTTTAACCGGGTATGTGTCGCTGGGATTCCGGACACCTGGTCCGAATCAGTGATCATACCCATTTTTAAGAAAGGCAACAGGGGGGACCCCAGTTGCTATCGGCCTATCTCCCTTATTGATTCAGCTGTGAAGGTTCTGGGGCGTGTGGTCCTGGGCAGACTAACTGATTGGTTAGAAGACACAGCCACTCTTTCGTGTCTACAATATGGGTTTCGTAAGGGCCGCGGGACCATAGACCAGAGCCTGAACCTTCAACTTTTAATAGGCAAGTATACCATTGCAAAAAAAGGGGCCTTGTATCTGGACTTTATGGACTTGTCCTCGGCGTTTGACCGAGTAAATCGTTCAAAATTGTGGGGGTTACTACTTAAATGTGGAATAGATGCTAATATTGTTTATTTCCTAGCGGATTTGCATAGAGACCTCACCGCCACGGTCAGATATGACCGTCTTGGCAATTCCACGGATAAGATAGGAATCACTAACGGCGTTAGGCAAGGATGCATTTTAGCCCCCCTGCTTTTTACACTTTATATTAACGATTTGGGTTCTACATTAATTAAGTAACGCAAGGACATTCCTAGGGCAGGCAAATTCGCCATTCCAGCATTATTGTATGCTGAGGATGCCGCGCTCTTAGCACGCACGGCTGTAGGGCTCCAAAATCTTTTAGACTCTTTTGCAAAATTCATGATTGCACTTGACCTTGGAGTGAATTTCTCCAAATCCCATGTGATGATTGTGGGTACCAAATCAAAGAGAGTAAAGACTATGTTTTGTGAAGGTCATGTTTTATCACGGGTTACGAGATTCCCTTATTTGGGTGTCATTTTTGATGACAAGTCCACCTGGGCCCCACAATTAGCTGCCAAACGTAATGCTTTTGCTAGGGCCACACTCGCTGTCTTGGAGTTTGGACGCAAATTGGGGGTGAAGCCCATGCAAGCCATGTTGAATATTTACGTAGCCAAATGCACCTCCATTGCATTGTATGGTGCTGATTTGTGGGGATTTAAAAATATCTCTGATCTGCAGGTTGTAGAAGATAGATTTTTAAAATCTTTATTATCCCTCCCCTGCTCAACATCGGGCTATATTGTCCACCAAGAGTGTGGGATTGACTACTTAACTGATCGCATAGCTATTGCCCCACTCCTGAAATGGATTTCAATTTGGCTAAATCCTGAACTAGAACTGAATCACGCGATTTTAAAAGATTGCCTATCTTTAGAGTATGGCAAAAATATCCCGTGGTTGAATTATATTAAATATCTAGCCAGGTACCTGGGTCGACCTGAGTTATTTGAAAATCCAAGCATTATAGTAAAGGGGGATTTAAAATGGGCTAAAGTCACCCATAAACAGAGGGCAATGCTAATAAGGGAAGAAAAGGAATTACTCAAACCCACCGTAAAGGCACATCAGTTGATTACTACATCTAACAGTTTAGAGCCTTACTTGGGTATTGTTAATATGATGAACCACCGTTTTTTATTAATAAGGTTCAGAATGAATACATTCCATCTTTTACTTACTGATTCTCCTGGTTGGACTAAGGAGAAGGATCTGGGGATCTGTTCATGCGACAGATTTTCCATTAAAGATACCACGCACTTTATCTTCTTTTGTGGCCACCTGTCTTTTATCCATAAAAAATATATTATTCCTCTATTAAAAAATAAAGGTTTCAGACAGGTAAAACCAGCACTCATGTATCTTCAGATGTTGGGTTCTCCATGGGAGATATTTAACGTAGCCACTTTTTTAGTAATATCAATGAGATTGAGGAAAAAGATCACATGGTTATAGTGTATATCATTTCTGAATTTTGACTAAAAATGTATTTGTTTTTTAATACGTCTGTAATTTTATGTCAAATGTTTTTACAATGGTTGTATTGTTTTATGTTCGTCGTACTTTTATGGTTTTTGATATGAACCGAATAAAGTAACTTTGACTGACTGACTGTATACCCTGCTCCCCCTGATACCAGAGCCCACAGCACAGTCTTCAATTATGCCCAGAAGCCTCTGAGTGTTGGTTATGGGAGAAAATAAACTGTAGCTCCACTGTCAGCAAAGAGCTGAGGAAAAGAACAGCTGTGTGACTATCAGTAATGCTAAAGAGAACATCAACAGTGAGTATATTATTTAAATATATATATATATACACACACACACACATATATATAGATATATATATATTTAAATAATATACTCACTATTGATGACAAGCAAGAGAAGTGCATAAAGAGGCAAAGAATTACTGAAAGATGGAACAGAGGTGTGGAAAGAGGCAAAAGAAGTGAAGAAAGAGGCAAGTGAGGTGCAGAAATTGGCAAGAGGTGCAGAAAGAGGCAAGAGGTGCAGCAAGAGGGGTGCAGAAATGTGCAAGAGAGTAGCAGATAGAAGCAAGAGCAGTGCAGAAAGAACCAACAGAGGTGCTGAAAGAGGCACGAAGGGTGCAGAAAGAGCAAGAGAAGTGCAGAAAGAAGCAACAGAGGTACAGAAAGAAGCAAGAAACGTGCAGAAACAGGCAGGAAAGGTGCAGAAAAAGGGAACAGGGGTGAAGAAAGATGCAAGAGGGGTGCACAAAGAGAAAAAAGGGGGGGGGGAGAGGCAAGGGGGTGCAGAAAGAAGCAAGTGAGGTGCAGAAAGAGGCAAGAGAGGTGCAGAAACAAGCAAGAGAAGTGCAGAAAGAGGCAAGAGATTTGCTGAAAGAAGCAAGAGAAGTGCAGAGAGAGGCAAGTGAGGTGCAGGAAGAGGCAAGAGAGGTGCAGCAAACGGCACAAAAACAGCAGAAAGAGGCAAGAGGGATGCAAAAAAAGGCAGAAGTGTGCAGAAAGAAACAAGAGGTGCAGAAAGAAGCAAGAGAAGTGCAGAAAGAAGCAAGAGAGGTGCAGAAAGAGGGAAGACGAGTACAGAAAGAGACAACAGGGGTGCAGAAAGAGACAACATGGGCAAGAGAGGTGCAGAAATAGGCAATAGAAGTGAAGAAAGAGGCAAGTGAGATGCAGAAGGAGGCAAGAGAACTGCAGAAAGAGGCAAGAGAGTTGCAGAAAGGCAAAAGGGGTGCAGAAAGAGGGAAGAGGTGTGCAGACAGAGGCAGGAGAGGTGCAGAAAGAGGGAAGAGGGATACAGAAAGAGGCACGAGGGATGCAGAAATTTGCAAAAGGGGTGCATAAAGTAGCAAGAGCAGTGCAGAAAGAGCCAACAGAGGTGCAAAAAGAGGCAAGAGAGGTGCAGAAATAAGTAGGAGAGGTGCACAAAGAGGCAAGACAAGTACAGAAAGAGGCAGGAGGGGTGCACAAAGAAGGAAGAGCAGTGCAGAAAGAAGCAACAGAGGTGCTGAAAGTGGCCTGAAGGGTGCAGAAAGAGCAAGAGAAGTACAGCAAGAATCAACTGAAGTACAGAAAGAGGCAAGAGAGGTGCAGAAACAAGTAGGAAAGGTACAGAAAGGGAACAGGGGTGCAAAAAGGGGCTAGTGAGGTGCTGAAGGAGGCAAGAGAACTGCAGAGAGAGGCAAGAGAGTTGCAGAAACAGGAAAAGGGGTACAGAAAGAGGGAACGTGTGCAGACAGAGGCAAGAGAGGTGCTGAAAGAGGGAACAGGGATGCAGAAAAACACGAGAGGTGCAGAAACAGGCAGAAAAGGTGCAGAAAGAGGGAACGGGGGTGCAGAAACAGGCAGGAAAGGTGCAGAAAGAGGGAACAGGGGTGCAGAAAGACGCAAGAGAGCTTCAGAAAGAGAAAAAAGGGGTGCAAAAATAGGCAAGAGGGGAGCAGAAAAAAGCAAGTGAGGTGCAGAAACATGCAAGAGAAGTGCAGAAAGAGGCAAGAGAATTGCTGAAAGAAGCAATAGACGAGTGGAAAGAAGCAAGAGAAGTGCAGAAAGAGACAAGTGAGGTGCAGAAAGAGACAAAAGAGGTGCAGAAAGAAGCAAGTGAGGTGCAGAAAGATGGAACAGGGGTGCAGAAAGACGCAAGAGAGGTGCAGAAACAGGCAGGAAAGGTGCAGAAAAAGGCGAGAGGTGCAGAAACAGGCAGGAAAGGTGCAGAAAGAGGGAACAATGGTGCAGAAAAACACAACACAGATGCAGAAAGAGAAAAAAGGGGTGCAAAAATAGGCAAGAGGGGTGCAGAAAGAAGCAAGTGAGGTGCAAAAAGAGGCAACAGAGGTGCAGAAAGATGCAACAGAGTTGCAGAAACAAGCAAGAGAAGTGCAGAAAGAGGCAAGAGAATTGCTGAAAGAAGCAAGAGAATTGCTGAAAGAAGCAACAGGGGTGTGGAAAGAGGGAACAGGTGTGCAGACAGAGGCAAGCGGTGCAGAAAGAGGGAAGATGGGTACAGAAATAAGAGAGTGAAGTTCACAAAGAGGCAAGTGAGGTACAGAAGGAGGCAAGAGAACTGCAGAAAGAGGCAAGAGAGTTGCAGAAACAGGCAAAAGGGGTGCAGAAAAAATGAACAGAGGTGCAAAAAGAGGCAAGGGGTGCAGAAAGTGGTAGGAGTGATGTACTAATTGGCAAGAGAGGTACAGAAAGAGGCAGGAGGGGTGCAGAAAGAAGGGAGGGAAGTGCCGAAAGAAGCAAATGAGGTGCTGAAAGAGGCGCGAAAGGTGCAGAAAGAGGCAACAGAGGTACAGAAAGATGCAAGAGATGTGCAGAAACTGGCAGGAAAGGTGCAGAAACAGGGAATAGGGGTGCGGAAAGAAGCGACGAAAGGTGCAGAAAGAGAAAAGAGGGGCACAGAAAGAGGCAAGAGATCTGCAGAAAAAAGCAACAGAGGAGCTGAAAGAGGCAAGTGAGGTGCAGAAAGAGACAAGAGATCTGCAGAAAAAAGAAGCAACAAAGGTGCTAAAAGAGGCAGGTGAGGTGCAGAAAGAAGCAGGAGAGGGGCAGAAAGAGGCAAGAGGGGTGCAGAAAGAAGGAAGAGAAGTGCAGAAAGAAGCAACAGAGGTGCTAAAAGAGGCACGAAGGGTGCAGCAAGAGATGTGCAGAAAGAAGCAAAAGAGGTGCTAAAAGAGGCAAGAAGGATGCAGAATGAGGCAAGAGAAGTGCAGAAAGACGCAACAGATGTGCAGAAGGAAGCACAAGGGGTGCAGAAAGAAGGAAGAGGAGTGCAGAAAGAAGCAACAGAGGTACAGCAAGAGGCAAGAGTGGTGCAGAAAGAGGGAAGAGAGATGTAGAAAGAGGCAAGAGAGTTGCACAAATAGGGAAGAGGGGTGCAGAAAGAGGCAAGAGGGGTGCAGAAAGAAGCGACAGAGGTACAGAAAGAGGCAAGAGAGGTACAGAAACAGGCACGAAAGGTGCAGAAAGAAAGAACAGGGGTGCATAAAGAGGCAAGAGATGTGCAGATAGAGAAAAGAGGGTGCAAAGAGAGGCAAGAGATCTGCAGAAAAAAAGAAAGTGAGGTGCCGAAAGAGGGAAGTGAGGTGCAAAAAGAGGCAAGAGAGTTGCAGAAAGAGGCAAGAAAAGTGAAGAAAGAGGCAACAGAGGTACAGAAAAAGGCAAGAGAGGTGCAAAATCGGGCAGGAAAGGTGCAGAAGGATTGAACAGGGGTGCAGAAAGAGGCAAGAGAGGTGCAGAAAGAGAAACGAGGGGTGCAGAAGGAGGCAAGAGATCTGCAGAAAAAAGCAACAGAGGTGCTGAAAGAGGCAAGTGAGGTGCAGAAAGACGTAAGAGGGGTACAGAAAAAGGCAAGAGAGGTGCAGAAATAGGGAAGAAGGGTGCAGAAAGAGGCAAGAGGGATACAGAAAGAAGCTAATGAGGTGCAGAAAGAGGCAACAGACGTGCAGAAAGAGGGAAGAGAGGTGTAGAAAGTAGAAGAGATTTGCAGAAAGTGGCAAGAGAAGTGCAGAAAAAGAAAGAAATGTGCAGAAAGAAGCAAAAGAAATGCAGAAAGAGGCAAGAGAGGCACAGAAGGAAGCAAGAGTGGCTTGCACACCATTAGTGCCAATTTAACACCCACATTTAGCAATAAGTAACAGGTGACCGTTCTAGGTTTGCAAATGGCCTTCCACCACGCTGTAACACTTGTCGCTGCATTTTTGGTAATGTTTGAGCTGTATGAGCTAGAAACAAGGCTTTTTTTTGTTCAAATCTGCAGATTATGGAGCAGATGATGAATTATGTGGCTAATGCAGAAAATGTATAATTGTGTGAAAGTCGGTGCAGCCAAACAGTTGCATAATTCCAGTAGCCCTGCTCATACCTCTGACTAGGTCCAGAGGTGCTCCTCAGTGAGTACTTCTTTTTTTGTCTCACTGAGTTCATAGTTGAGCTTCTATGGAAACAAGGAAGACTAAATCTGAGGTTACCACTCCACAACACAGACTACCATACCACATAATTTCTCTCCATAACACATAATCCCACTCTACATAATTCCTATACACTAAATACCACATACTTTCTATCCAATTAATTTCACTGCACAACATACCACATAATGGCACTACACACAACGTACATCCACTCCACTCCAAATAAATTAGTAAAAAACTTTTACATTTACAACGCCAATAGCTCTAACTCTCGCAAATGCGAAACCTATTACATTGCAAACACTTCTTTAACTAGTAGTCGCGTTTGCAGAGTGGTGGAGAAAGGGTGCTGGGCCTCTGACCAGCGCTCAGGAATTACACTGCATGGGATTTACAGGAGGTACCAGATGGGCTTCTTGGCCCCCAAAGTCCTTCAGGAGTAAATTGGACTTCATCCGCCATCCCGTAGTCTGCCAGGAGGCGCGTTTGCAGAGTGGTGGAGAAAGGGGGCATGGCCTCCGAAGATGTTTTAGCAATCCCACTGTATGGGACTTACTGGAAGTAACAAGAGGGGTAGTTGGCCCCAAAGGACATCCTTGGGGGCCAACTACCCCTCCTATTACCTCCAGATAGTCCTACAGAGCAGGTTTGCTAAATTCTCATAGCAGGCCACGCCCCCTTTGCCCACCACTCTGCAAATGCACTCCCTGGTGCGCTCTTGGAAGGGCATTGAAGTCCCCTTCGCTGCTGGGGGTCCGTTAGGGGCCTACTAGCCTACCTCTTACCTCCAGTAAGCCCCACACAGTGGTATTGCTGAGAGGTGGGCACAGGCCACGGCCCCTTTCTCCACCACTCTGCAAACGTGCCTCCTGGTGCGTTCTTGGTTGGGGGATGAAGTCCCCTTTCCTCCTGAGGGTGCCTGGGGGCCAACTAGCCCTCCTGTTACCTCCAGTAAGCTCCATACAGCTGGACTGCTGAGAGTGGTCCGAGGCCACCCCCCCCTTTTAACACGACTCTGCAAACGTGACTCGTGGCGCACTGCTGCTCGGGGGATGAAGTCCACTTGTGGCCTCGGACCACCTCTCTGCAATCCAGCTGTGTGGCGCTTACTGGAGGAACCAGGTGGGCTAGTTGGCCCACAGGGACCCTCAGTATTAAAGGGGACTTAATTCCCCAACTTAGAACGCGCCACGGGGGCATGTTTGCAGAGTGCTGCAGGGAGGGGGCGGGCCTCCAGCGAGATGCTGGCTTTTTTAAAATATATTTTTAGAAGGGGGGCTGTGTGGCCCCACTTCTTTTAGTATTTGTAGGACCCTGGGGACCCCATTCCTCAGGGCCTGGCCCTTTTAAAAAAATCATTTTTTTTTAATGGGAAGGGGTCGCGCGGCCCCCCTCCCGAGGTGGATTTCGGCCCCTGGGACCCCATCCCCGGGGCATGGCCACTTTAAAAAAAAAATATTATATAAACATTTTATTAAAAAAGCACGGGGAGGTGGTGGTCCCCGGGGCTGCGGTGGGGCCGTGTGCCCCCCCCCATATAAGTATGTAAGGCCCAGGGAGCTCGTGGTCCCCTTGGCTGCAGGGGGCCCCTGCCAGCCCCGCTAATTAACTGGGCATTGCCACCAGGACCTGGCCCACCCAGGGGCTTATAGAAAACGAAGCGTTGGTGCCCGCGCTTCATTTTATTTCGTGCACCCAGCGCTGGGTTTCCTTGAGGACTTCCTAAGCAGGCCTATGGGGTCAGGGTGTTTCTACCCTGCCCCCTTTTCTTGTTTTATAACTTTTTTTAACCCTTTTTCTTGTGACTCGGTTACGGAGTCACAAGATGGTTGCCAACACTTCCGGGTTTGGAGTGTTGACAGCCAATCAGAGTGAAGCTCGTGCCTGGGAGGGTTCGCAAATCATCCTCGGTGCTCAGATATCGATATTTGTATTTTTGAATTTCTCAGGAACTACAGAATGGATTTGCACCATTTTAAAAAAAGAGTGCTTTCTGAACCAAGAGCTACATTTTTGCCAAATTTGGTGTAATTCCGTTCAGCAGTTCGGGCTCTACCCTGTTCCAAAATTCCTATGGAAATTAACATGGGGAAAACGTGTATTGGGACCCCCCCTTTTTCTCGGCCCCCGCTTAACGAATCACCCCGAAACTCTCAAGACAGGAGCTGACCGGAGCTGGCCATTAGTTTTGAAAATTTCGCCAAGATCCGTCAAATGGCGCCAAAGATATTGGCAAATCAACAAACACTTTTCCTATGGAAACTAGGTCCTAACTACCTAGTGGCAACTGCCAGTAGGATATGGATACGGCAACGAGGGTTGGAACGTATATGGGGACCCAGGGAGGTCTGAGGACTAATTTTACACTGAATACAGCGTGCCCTGCTCTGCAGCACACCGAAGCCACATGGATTTTTCATCATCAAGTTTCCCCACGCATCACCCGCCCAGAGATGATGCATTCTGGAAGTTGTAGGACTTACCGAACTACATCAGGTCAGCGATCACATGGCAGGGGAGGTGTGTCTCTCCAATCAAGGGAGGACTGCAGTATCATTCAAAAGTGGTGGCGAGAGGTGGATTCAGTGTAGCAGTGGCATCTGAGGGAGACACTACATCGAAATGCATTATGCCAGAACTGCATTCCAATTAAAGATCTTTTCCTGGATTCCCAGTGTGGCCTCTTCCTTCTGCTTGCTGGAGGTTTCATATGGAGATATATATATATATATATATACAAACACACACCAGTTTATGTATGTGTTGCATTATGGATCGATTTTTTTTCAGTCTATTCTCAACAAACTGCAATAAGTATGCTTTCTATGTCTATGCTTTTTATGTTTTTTAAGGGTGATTGCGCACTTGTTACGTAGGCTAAAATTAAGGTCGCCAGGTCAAAATGTGTTCCCTTTTGAAATTAAAGCATAGAAACAGATCCTGTAGTGAGTTTAAGTGGTTTCTGACATTTGGCAATGCATACAAATTTACCAGACAGAACGAACGTGCAAGCAGGTGAAAAGGTCAACAATGACGTTGCATTATTTCTGATGTCACCACTGTATGTATCCACACACAACAACAAAACAAATCATTAATGCTTCATCTCATGTGTAAAAGTAATCACAAAATGAAATTGTTTGTCTACCTTAGATTTGTTCAGGAAAGTTTCCTATAGATTGACCAAGTGGGACGGTCGTCAAGCACAATTGCACTAATACTGTGTACATTTTTTTTACAGAGTACACAAAAGCAAAGCAAGCAAATGGAATCCATACTAAGATCTAGAGTAGGATTTTTATCATATTTTGTGTTTTTTGTATACTTGTACAGCTATACTACACTGGTACACTATGTTCCTGGAGTCTGATTGCGCTGACTTAAGAAATAATTTTGTGCACACGGTGCATTACACATTGTACTGCACATTCAAATTTTACATTGTTGTAACTTACCCGAGATCCATACTGGTTGAGGCTCTCAATGCCAACACGTTTCGCCAAAGAGATACAGGCAATTCTGCGTGGTTGGGTGCAAGCAATGTGGCTGACCCCTGCTGCAAGTAAATACTGGGGGACCTGGGTTGATTTTCCACACCCCGTGTCTCCAGCTACCACCACTACTTGATGCTTTCTTACCATCTTCACAATCTGGTCTTGGTATTGGAAGATTGGCAAGTTTGAACGCTCCTTCTGCATTTTTGCCAGTTTCAAAAAACTCTGCCGCTGTGTGAAGTCTAGGAAGTGCAGCACTGCCATACGAAATTCAATGAGTCTGTTTTTAGGGATTGTCTCACATTCCCTATACCTGTGTCCATACTTTTTGTGGTCTCTACTGTCCCTGTTGTGTCTAGAGACCAGATGTTCCATGTCCTTACTGAGAATAGAAATATTAATTCTGTATCGTGGGTCATATTCCTTTGGAAGATCTGAAAGCTTGTGTCCTTTGAGTGCCTCTTGATCAAGTTCACCACAATATTTCTCAGTCTTCTGGGTGCTCTGAAATCTTTGATATCGTTCAAAAAACATCCAGAAGTCCCTGCATTCCTCTGTGCCTTTCCTGATATAATCATGATCCCTAAAGAAGACATCCTCAAGTTGGGCTCGTGTTGATGGACAGCTCCAATCCCACTTATTGCTTTCTTGTTCTTTGAGAGAAGACATTTTTCAAAATAATGTGTGTTTTCACATGTGTGGCATTATTAGCTTTATGCGCTGAATTTTTTTAGGGGGTTATTGATGAGCTACTGAGGAATCATGTGTCATTTGTGAAAGATGCATTCCATCATGTAGAAGATTACTAATTTCCTACTTGTAACTCATAAAAGTAGGTAATGGTGCTCAATTTACAAATCTTGTATATCCGTTTTGTACATGAAGATAAACTTATTACAGTTGTTCTGCTAGGCATGGATGAACAAATGGTTGCCAATAAAAGTTTTTTCGATGTACCTATTCATAAATCCTTACTCCCTGTTGATACAAGCCAAACGAACAGGAGTACTGTTTTATTTATTTTTTCCAAATCTATGCTTTGAGAGCTCTCCTTTAATGATTATGGGTTAATTTAATAACAACAGTGCTGATTTTTCATAGTGCACTCCATGTCGTGTAGCGTAACAATGCTATCTTTGGTCCTAAAAAAGAAAGAGACATGTCATGTAATATATGTCAAGTTCTTAGCTTAAGTCAACAGTAGGGGCATGCATTTAAGCTATACATTTTTTGCGATAGTGCCTTTTAGTTATTGTGCACTTGTGGTGGATAGTCAAAAAGTATTTAGTTTCTATGAACTAACTCTTACATCTAAGCATCGTCTGGTTCAAACAGTGTTTTTCCTTTATAAACTTTTCCCAAGTATATAGGCTGTATATGGAAATGCCGATAGAATGTAAGTGTTTACTATGAACACAGATGAATTCAGAGGTTTGAGAGAGTAGTCTGAAAGTAGTGGGAAATCTCGAGTGGTTCTGCTAGGGTATTGCTGTTTTTTGTTAGTAAGTTGGGAAATGGTGAGATCAAAAAGAGAATAATGAAAAGAGGCCGTGGCACCTAACGCTAATTTCATGTACTATGCTGAGTGTTTCCTTGGTGGTTAGTGTGTGCCTTACGTACACTACTATGCATCAACCTGCGAGTGTTGGCCTACTCTTCAGAGTATTAATATCTGTACTAAGAAAACAATTTTGCAAGCATTTTGGATTGAATATGTTTTTCCTATTTAGTCCATATTTTAATTTCTCCATTGCAGACAGTACAGCCATTGTGAGAGACTTATTTGTACACGTGTAAACATCTCTGCCTATTGTAGCACAAATATATTAGTACCACCATTATGCACCTTCAAAGATATTCAGCCTAGAGTATGGCTCTTAAATATGCAGTCCTTTTAGCATGAAAATTATACAACTTGAAGCAGAAGAATAGTTGTAAGGGTACAGCCAACACAGTACAGCATGGAAACTGCCCTCATCGTCGTCACAGGTGACATCTGCATGACTCTGGACAGAGGAGACATGGCAGCCCTCATCCTTCTGGAACTCTTTGCAGCATTTGACATGGTTTCCCACCCCACCCTCATCCAATGTGTTAACGACATTGGAATCCAAGTACATGCACTCTGGTGAATCTCCTCTTTCCTGACTGGAAAGACCCAGATAGACAGCCTGTCACTATACACCTCAGACGACCATGTCCTCTTCTGCGGAGTTTAGCAAGGATTCTCCCTGAGCCCAATCCTCTTCAACACACACATAATCCCTCTAGCCAGCATCATCTGATCTCACAACACCAACATTGTCTACTACACCGATGACACTCAACCCATTCTTTCCCTCGTGAACTAGACACCCAGTACCCTGAATAAATTAAATGCCTGCATGACTGACATTGCCCTCTGGGTAAAGACCAATTGTCTGAAGCTGAACAATGACAAGACTGAAATCGTGATGCTCAGGAAGAGTACTTGACCATGGGACTCCACTTGGTGGTCAGCAGAGCTGGGATCAACACCCATGCCAAGATCCTCAGGATTGTCATCGACAGCAAACTTGATATGACCGCCCAAGTCAATGCTGTCACCGCCTCATGCTTCCATACCCTGAAGATGTGGAGAAGATTTTCAAATGGCTTCCAATCAGCACCCGGAAAGCTGTCACGCACACACTTGTCACAAGCAAGTTTGGCTACAGGAACACCCTCTATGCCGGGGTTAACTCACCTGAAGGCTGCAGACAATCAAGAACTCGGCGGCCAGAATCACTCTCAACCTCCTATGCCGGACTCACATTACACCACATCTGAAGGAACACCAATGGCTCCCCATAAACAATCTAGCACAATACAAACTCATCTAAACTTTCAAAGCCATAAATAACACTGGTCCATCATACCTCAACAATCGCATCTGCTTTCATAAACCTGCCAGACCCTTCCACTCAACCAGACTCTTACTTGCTCACGTCCCACACATATGGAAAACCTGATCCATTGGTCGCTCCTAAAGTGTGGAACGACCTGCCACTACACATACGAGCCTCCTCCTCCTCACTTCTTGAATTCCACAAGAAGCTGACGACTTGGCTTTTTGAGTAGTGCCACTAGATCCTAGCGCCAGTATATAGTCCTGTTGTGATAGTGCACTCTACAAATCTGCATAACATAACATGTTTCTCTCTTATCGTAGGATATTACATAAGATCCAGATCAGGGTATAGGTTTATGCATAATGTGCATCACGTGATTATGGTTCATAGTGTAGATATTTGCACAGCGATTGGCTTGCACTGACGTTAAGTGTCAATTCTGTTGTCAAAATCACAAACAGGATGTAAGATACTGTGTGCAAAATTATTTAAGACTTTTTATTAACCTTGATGTTATTGGGATGTTCACTGCCTTGAGTATAGCCACATTGATTTGAAAAGTATACCTGTAAGTCAAGACAAAAGGGTTTCATGTTTCCAAAATACAGGATGGGATGAAGATGAAAATCAACCGAGATGACACATTAATGTCAATGGATATAATGTGACAATTCTTGTGGACATGGTTTCCAAAATCACCATAATTTCTAAGGAAACTTATGAGAAGAAGGAACGATTGAAGTTGAGTCGCAGAAGTTGAAACCAAAGTGTTTGTAGTAAACTATTGTGAAAACATTTTGGGATGGATGGAGCAATAAAATGTTAAAAATCTGATTATTCCTTTTAAAACACCATCAATATTCAGCATTTATGAAACAAACATAACATCAATATTGAAAGAGTATAGGGAGGTTTTTAATCCAACCTTGAGTTGCCTGAAGGACTTCAAACAACAGATCATCCTCAAACACAATCACCAATCGGCAAAAATGAAAGATAGGAGCACATCATGTTTTGCGTACACAGAGTTCAAAACATACTGGATGAAAGGTAAGGTACAGGAGTCACTGAACCAAACAATATGTCTCAAATTTTATCACCAGTGAGGTCAGCCAAGAAAAGGAATGGTAAAATCAAACTCTGCATCAACTTACTCATAAATGTCATCGCTGACTTTCCACATCTGCCATTTATTAATGAAAAAGTGATGCCTTTACGCCAAGCAAAACGTTTCACCACACAATTTCAGTTCAGCTGGCCACCAGATTCCTTAAATGAAGACCCTAAAAATGATACTGCCGTCATCACACCAGAGGGAGCATATCAATTCAGTAGAATAATGTCTGGACTGAGTTATGTATCAGACAGAGATGAAAATATTTTCGATGCAATGGAAGGTTGTTACAGACTTCCAGGACGCTGCATTGATTTATAGTGATATTAGAACTTGGTAGTCACATCAGAATGTTGTAAAAGATGTTATGAAGAATCCAAGACAGTGAATTGACCTTACAAAACAAAAATACACATCTTTGAGACCCTAGGTAGAGTACTTAGGACAAGACTTGGGAGAGAAAGGTGTTTCACACTAAACCATCCTATAGCTATAAAAACACAGAAGCAAGAACGAATTAGCATAATTTCCATGAATATGCAAGTTTCATTCAAAATTAATACTAAAACCATGCTAAGAAGATACAGCTGATGAGAAGGATGTTAGAGGAATTATAAAAGGCTCAATTTTTCAAGTTGTACACTGAGGACTTACAGTGTGTTGTAACTGCTAATGTGATCGAGATCGGTCTGGGTGCTGCTTACCAAAGACTCAGCCAAAGAAAATTCTGCCATTTCATCTAGTAAACCAAAGATGACCTGAAAAGGGGCTCTGTCATTGAATGTGAGTTATTAGCTTGCGTGTGGTCAGCAAATAAATTCAAAGGTTTCCTACAGGGCAAAGATTTATAATAAGAACAGACCATAAGCCCTTAGTGAACATACTGGAGGATCTGGTAAAGTTTCACCTAGAGTAGCCAAATTACCTTGCAAACTGCAAGAATACTAATACAAAAATTGAGCATCTCTCTGGTTGATTGAACGCACCTGCAGATTATATATCTCATGCATGTGAGAAAGAAATGGATAAGAATGGGTGACGCGTTGAGGATGATTTAACATCACTAATTACTTTAGAGGTCAGCTGATCACTCTGGCTCATGAAAGCATGACAGGAAATTTTAAAAAATGAGAATGGATTTTTGGTGGCGATCCATGGACCGAGATGTCAACATTTTTTGCTAGTACATGTATAGCTTGTAAAAAATACTGATAAAACCTTAAAGGTGCATACATGAAATAATTAGAGTTACCAGAAGGTCTACGGAAGAAGGTGAGAAATGAATTTATTGGACCCACGAATGACCTACTTTTGAACATTCTGTATACTATTGAGTTGAAGGACTATTTGAGCAAAGGGATAGAGATGAAGCTCGTTTCCCAACCTAATACCATAAAAGTATCTGGTTGTCTCTGGGGAGGGATTTTCCAGTCTGCTAGTCAGTGATTATGGGGTTCAGTTCATGTCCCAGGAATAAATACTATTTCTTGAAATTAATGATATTGAGAATATCAATAGTCCTCTCTTAATGATTCAAATCTTTTCATTGAGTCCTTGTTACTGGGGAGATATACACTCCCGCCGTGTGGTATTCGTTACATAAGCACTTAGGTCTTGTCTCTTTAATTAGAACATTCTGTGTTAGAATACAGACTAGGTCATAGGCTTGTGGAGTTCAGTGTGGCAGTTATGATTTGACCAGGATCCAGATGAGACGCTCATATAATATCTCTTGTAACCTGATATCTAAGCTGCACAAGATATAAATGGCAATAAACCTATATTGGATTTATCTTAACGTGTGAGTTGGAGTTCGTGTATCGTGGAGCTTGCTACAATTTGGTACCAGGAGTGGGGTTGAGTCATCGTACTGCAAATCAACACGGTTGATCTCTAAGGACCCCACTGGACTAATTAAACTTCAATTCACGGTACGTTTCAACATGGATATTAACTAAGCCATCGTGTTCATTTTACAACTACTGGATGAGTTAGCGCTTGGTGAAATTGTTTTATTTGACTATTCGATACTTGAATTTTATCGTGACAACCTGCAGTATGAAGTATATTCAATTGCCAAGTTGACGATCTTTATCAGGAAGCGCCGTATTGCATGATTCCGGTTTTGTTGTGGCCATCGAGTGTATTCGAGCGCATCTTGATTGGGAAAAATCGTTGACCGGCAACATTTTAAATAGCTCTTACCTTCTGGCATCGTTCGGACGCAGGAATCACAGGCGGAGCTCAAGGTTCCATGTTCTGGCGTCCTCTTCATCCCAGCGCTCTTCCTCATTCTCTTCGACTGCGGTGCATTCTGGGATAAAAACGTGCTGACGTCACGCGCACGTTGGCGGCCATCTTGGATTGGGAAACATTTCAGACAAAGCGAAACGAGAGTCATTTCCAGGCGGAAAACAGTAGAAAATACATAAACGAAATACACGGACGACTTACGCTTATCAGTGTGACGGTGATTCACACACCATTATCCAAGGATTTGTGCACTGTGAGTTTTTTAAAGAACATTGTGGGGAGGAAATAGTAACTGTGTCAACAACAATAATAATATTAAGAATTAGTTCATAATGGCATCCAGTCAGGGTGTTATCCAACCTGCGCCATTCTTACCAAAAGCAGGCAAACCTGACCTAAAATGGGTAGAATGGCTCAGAGATTTTGAAAACTACCTCACAGCCATAGATGCAGACAATTACTCGCCTAAAAGGAAGTTGGCTTTGTTGGTTAATCACCTAGGAACGGCAGGCCGTAGGGTCTTTGACAATTTACCAAGACATCCTGCTCCCTCGGCTGAAGACACAATTTGGAATGTATATGCTGAAGGGAAACTACGTATGGCTAAACAATACTCGGACACTCCGAGTGTTCTCCTAGAGCGATATAACTTCGCAATGTGCAAACAATCCAGTGAAGAGTCAGTTGAAGACTACATAGCGACTTTGCGTGTTTTAGCTGAAAAATGTGAATTTGGATCCGAAATTGACACTTATATTAGGGACCAATTTGTGTTTCATTGTTTCTCAAAGAAAGTTCAAGAACGATTACTTGCTTCACGTAACCCTAATTTGACTGAAACAATTGATATAGCGAAAAGCATAGAGAGATCAATTGTTACTTCCAAAGTGTTGTCAGGGCAGCCAAATCAGACATTAAGTACTGATTTACAAACATCGGTACGACCGGTGTGTGCTTCTAATGTGAGTTTGGTTTCTGATGAGAACATAGTGGGTGCTATCAATAATAGACAACCATATAACAGGAATAGAGGTTATAAAAACCAGGCCCCAAGGGGTCAATTGGTTTGTTTTCGATGTGGGTCAAGAACTCATATCGGGAACAACCTTAATTGCCCTGCTTTGAATAAAAGGTGCACTAAATGCCAAAAAATTGGCCATTTTCAAGGCTCTTGCAGGAGTAATGTAAACCCTAGCTTGAACAGAGTCAGAATATCTAACATTGCATTGGATGAACAAGAGGTTCAAGAGTGTATGACAGAATTTGAAAACATTGTAGTCACCATTGAGGTACCGGAATCACTTGGTAAACCTATAAAAGGACCATTAGTTGACATGAGTATAAGTGGAAAGACAATCCCAGCAATGGCTGATTCAGGAGCACCTGTCACTATTCTTGCAGATTGCACATTTTATCAGCTTTGGCCCAAGGATATGTCTCTTATTGCCCCTGACATTAATCCCAAAGCATTTGGAGAGCAAGACATAGATCTTTTGGGTTATTTTCTAGACAAACTAGAGTGCTTAGGAAGGGCTGTCAGGACAAAGATATATGTAGCCATAAAGGGAAGAAACATCATAGGTTGGAAGGATCTTGCCTTGTTAGGGATCATACTACGGCCTGGTCAAGATCCTCCAATTGTTCTCGGTGATCTCCCTTCGAGCATGGTGGCAAGTATTCAAATTGACATGAAGGTGGAAAACATCACGAAGTCCTTTCCCAATGTGTTCAGGAATACTGTAGGTGAGGTAAAAGGGTATGAACATAGCATAAAGCTAAAAAAGAACCCAGTACCAATAATACACAAAGTTAGACCAGTACCTCTTACGGTCAGGAAGGAGTTGAAGGCTTTGCTAAATAATCTAGAAGCTGAAGGAATAATATCGCCGATTGATTCATCAGAATGGATTTCTCCGGTGGTTTTGCGAAAGAAAAAGAGTGGGGATCTCAGGCTGTGTGTAGATTTAAGGTCATTAAATCAGAATATCCTTGTAGATTACCATCCACTACCCCTTATACACGAGATGCTAGCGAAGATAGGGAAATCCAAAATCTTCTCCACTATAGATTTACACTCTGCTTATCATCAGATTAAACTCACTCCAGACTGTCAAGCACTCACTGCGTTTGTAACTCCCTTTGGAGCTTACAACTACTTAAGATTGCCGTTTGGGTTGGCATCGGCGGCAAATGTTTTCCAAAAAAATGATGGATGGTCTTTTTGGGGATACACCACAAGTACAGGCATATCAGGATGATGTACTAATACACACTGAAACTGAAGAGGAACATATAGAAATTCTAAAGAAAGTTTTGTCCATTTTACAAGACAGAGGCATGACAGTTAAGGCCAATAAATGCAAATTGTTAGTTGATAATGTTGAATATTTAGGCCACAACATTTCATGTGAAGGTATAAAACCTAAATTCTGCAATGTAGAAGCAATACGCGATGCACCACCACCCACAGATAAGGATGCCTTGCGATCATTTTTAGGCTTGTGCGAATATTACGCTAGGTTTGTGCCAGGCTATGCACAATTAATTCAACCATTAAGACTCCTTTTAAAAAAAGGGATGAAATTTGAATGGAATGACATATTGCATGAAATCAAGAAAGTTAAGTTGTTAGTTATTAACGCCCCAGCTTTACACCCATTTGTTTCAGATGCAAAATCTTTCATTGCAGTGGATGCCAGCCAGAAAGGTCTTGGTGCAGTTTTTGGCCAATGGATAGATGGAAAGGAAAAAACTATTGCGTTTGCCTCTCGCACTTTGACTCCCACAGAGTGCAACTATAGCACAATTGAGCGGGAGGCACTCGCTATAGTTTGGGCGGTACAGAAATTCAAAACGTACGTTTGGGGTACTCGTTGTGAGATTTTCACAGACCATAAACCGTTAGTTTCTTTACTGAGTGGCAATGGGTTGGGGAAATCTTCAGCGAGACTAGTTAGATTATTGTCCAAATTGCAGGAATATAATCTAAATATTGTGTATATTCAAGGTGGTAAAAATACTCGGGCTGACTGTTTGTCTCGTATACCTCTGCCTGATTGTGGCGAAGGTGAGGATGACTGTCACAAGGATTGTGTAGTAGGTCTTATAGATGCTGTTGACAAGTGTAATGGGAGCATTTCTCAGGAAGAGTGGGCTGCTGCAATGGATATTGATGAAACACTCAAGAAGGTGGAGATTTTCAACAAAAGTAAATGGCCAGCTGAAAAGGGGTTGAGTAATGAGTTAAGAAGTTTTGCTCAAATCAGTGAGCAAGTTTGAGAACGGGGTTTGTGTGAGGAATGGATTGTTTGTCCCTCCTGCATCGTTAAGGAATAAGATCATAGATATTGCACACGAAGGACATTTAGGAATATCTGCAACTTGTAAAATTCTTAGGAACATATTCTGGTGGCCATCCATGGATAAACAAGTAGCGTTGTTTGTAGAGAATTGTCCTAGTTGCGTGGTATCAGACAAACACTGGAAAGTTCATGTAAAACCTTTGATCACTGTACCCTTTCCAGAGCTACCTTGGGACAAAATCGCTCTAGATTTCTCAGGTCCATTCAACATATTGCCCTCTGACAAAAAATATTGCATAGTGGCGATAGATTATCATTCTAAATGGATTTATTATTCATTTGTTGAAGCAGCCAATTCGAACAATGCTATTTTATTTCTTCAAAACATCTTTAAAGGTGAAGGTACTCCCAGTTTTGTAATTACAGACAATGGCCAACACTTTACCTCACAGCAATTTACCAATTTCCTTGAGAGTGCTGACATAAAACATTGCCGTGTAGCGCTTTATAGTCCATCATCTAATGGATTAGTTGAGAGGGCTAACAGATTTATTAAAGAAGGGGTACAGACAGCCATTGCAACAAAGGTTGAGGTAGGTGCTTTCTTACAAAAGAAAGTATGGGCTTACTTGACGACACCTCATTCTACTACTGGTGTTTCACCTTTCAAAGCACTTAGGGGAAGGGAAGCCAGATCTAAATTGGTGCCACAATGGTTTAGGAATGTGGAAGCTGGCTCTTTGTTGTTGGAGAAAAGGAACATCATGACGAATCTACAAGAGGTGAAAACTAGGGTTGAAAACAAGCAATTGGTTCAAAAAAGGAACTATGATGGCACTTCTGCTCATCATGTTCCTTTTATCAAAGTTAATGATTGGGTTATCATAAAGAAACCTTTTAAAGTGGTCAAAGGCCAATCTAAGTTTACTTTGCCAGTTAAAGTAGAGAAAGTTACCGAATCTTCTGTGTTCTTAGGTAATAAGGGGTGGTGGAACAAAAACAGTGTGGCAAAGGTTTCTGATAATCAAGTTAAGATTTTCAACAAAGTTTATTCCGATGTGTATAATGAAGAAGATGATGGGTTTAATTTTGGTCCTGATTTGAATGACAACTTTAGTCTGGATAACATTACTCCCAATCATGATTTGAATGTCAATCCTGATTTGGATGTCAGTATTGATTCTTCAGATCAAGCCACCTGTTCCATGGGCGAGGTATCTACACGTGATCATCGTGTTTGTAAGATGCCACAAAAGTTCAATGACTATGTGATGTATTAATTTTTATTATTGTTTTAGGCTTTGTTGTTTTTGTTTATGGGGGGGGGTATGTGGTATTCGTTACATAAGCACTTAGGTCTTGTCTCTTTGATTAGAACATTCTGTGTTAGAATACAGACTAGGTCATAGGCTTGTGGAGTTCAGTGTGGCAGTTATGATTTGACCAGGATCCAGATGAGACGCTCATCTAATATCTCTTGTAACCTGATATCTAAGCTGCACAAGATATAAATGGCAATAAACCTATATTGGATTTATCTTAACGTGTGAGTTGGAGTTTGTGTATCGTGGAGCTTGCTACACGCCGGTCGATGTTTCTTCAGCAGCTAGGGAACATTCCAAATATGGATCCCTGCCACTAAACGATCGATAAGGCACCAATGCTTTGCAGCACCCCCTCGCTCTCCCAGGCGAAGGGGAACAGGGCTGTCAGATGTGATTTGTCCTTGTTAGGGATTGTCAGGCTTAGGGCTTGTGTCTTCTGGAGATTCGTTTTAAAGCAGGACACTGCCCCGAACTCCCCCATGGCTCATAACAAGGAGGTAAAGAAAGGAACAGCTGAATCAGAATCAGTAGTACGTCATCAGCGTACAGTGATATTTTGTGTTACCTGTCCCCCATGCAAATCCCAGTGATGTCAGCCTGCTGCAGGGTTCACTTTGCGAATGGCTCCATGTAGAGAGCAAATAAGAAGGGCGATAGGGGGCACGCCTGTCGTGTTCCAAGAGAGACCTGAAAGTTGTTGAATGATGTGCCGTTCACCCAAACCTTCGCTTCTGGAGAGGTATAATTGCATTGTATCCATTGCCTGAATCTCTGTACCAGCCCGAATGTAGCTAGTACTGCTTGCAGGTAGGGCCAGTGTACCTTGTCAAGGGCTTTCTCTGCATCTACAAGAGTAGGGCTGGTAACTGGGAACGTTGTGGCTTGTCAAGGAGGTGACACAGGTGCCGGGTGCCATCACTACACCCCCTCTTGGGAATGAATTCAGATTGGTCTGAGTTGGCGAGACTCTGCATGTAAGGAGCTAGGCGGGCCGCCAGGATGCTAGTAGATATTTTCAAGTCAACAATTAACAAGGAAATAGGTCGGTACGACGCACAGCTCTTCGGGTCCTTCCCTGGCTTTGGCAAGACCACAATTACTGCAGTTTGCATAGAGGGGGGAAGGCCCCGAGTGGTGTTAAAACTATTGTAGAGGCGAGCGAGGAAGGGGGCAAGGATAAGTGCAAATGTTTTATAAAAGTCTGGCGTAAAACCATCTTCCCCAGGTGCCCTACCCAGGGTGAGTCTCTGGATAGCGCGGATCACTTCCTTTGAGCTTATGTCAGCATCTACTTTAGCAGCCTCAGCTGCGGGGAGTGGGGTGACCAGGGATTGTGCAGCATAGTCTGCCACTGTCGCATCATCAAGCATCTCTGCGGAAACGAGTGCCGCGTAAAAGCGTTCAAATTCCCCTGCTATCTGATCATTCGACCTCAGAACCTCCCTTCCAGACCTACCAGCTACTGTACTCTGCATTGGGTTTTGCGCGCGCAGCTTATAAGCAAATATTTTACCCGCTTTGTCTCCCCCTTCATAAAACTTTTAACTAGTACACAGGAGTGCACATTCTGCCCTGGTCATGTCCTAGGCTTTCAACTGCTTGCGCCCTACAGTGAGCTGTCGTCTTGCCTGAAGAGAGCCCGTGCGTTGGTGAACCCCCTCCAACTCCTTAACCCTGACCTCCAGTTGTACCCTCTTGCTTCTCCTGTCCCCATTAAGCTTAGCCGCAATGATGATGAATTGCCCCCTGAGTACTGCTTTTAATGTGTCCCACAGCAATACAATAGATGTGCAGCCATCATTGTTGAGATCCAGGTAGACCTGTATGAACTTCTGTATTGCTAGTACATTGGGTTTGCATGAAAGTAAACTGTGGTTCAGCCGCCACGTCTTGTTGGGGGGAGGACCTCTCTGAATTGCCACGAGATAGTGCTAGGGGAGTGATATGACAGTGCGGCCACCCCAAGTTCGCCTCAACTATGGCCCGGGTCAAGCACAGGAGGTCAGGAAAAAATCTATTCTAGCGTATGTCTGGGGCATGGCCGATTAAAAAGTGAAGTCCCTTATGTTGGGGTTTCACTGGTGCCATACATCTAACAGTCCCACAACATCCAGCCATATTCACGTGGCACCCAAGAGTGACACAGACTTCCCAGCTCTCTCAATCAACCTATCCATTTGGGGGTCTTGCACTATATTGAAGTCCCCTCCTATTATTATATCCTCGTCCGTGCACTTCAAGAATACCTCTAGTGCATTCCGAATAAACAATTCTGGAGAGTCACTGGGGGCGGATAGTGACGCACTTGTACATGTTCGATTTCCAAGTCCCATCTGTAAAGACAGCACTCTGCTTGAGATTCCAGCTTCAGTTGAGAGGATCTTCCCCTGAAAATGTGTTGCTAATGGCGGGACCGGACTGGTTATCCTAGACAACAAACTGCGACAACATAATGGAACTCTGAAGGTGCACTGAAACGTTAAGATCCGAAGCTGAACAATTGTCTTTGAGTAGGGGGACGTCCAAGATGCCTCCCAGTCTTCCTCCCCCCACACGCAAGTACTGTTTAATGGGAATGAAGCACTCTGCATTGTTGGGGTGGCGGGTAGTTGGGAATCCATCTGGCAGGGGAGTAGGGAGGGGGGAGGGTTTGTTTATTGTTTTTGGTTGTTCTTTCTACATTACACATACGAGCTCATTTACAGCCGATTGAGTTGGTCACGCGAACGCTGCTACACACACTTTGTATTCGGCTTGTTAAGACCCACCATCGTGTACTTGTCAACAAATTCCCCAAACTATGGCATCTGAGGCCTCACGATTGCAGCTAGATAACACACATACACTGGGCTCTCCCATGACCGTGATATCCTGGAACGTGAACGGACTTGGAAATGAGATAAAGAGGGGCCTAGTGCTACAGTACCTCAAGAGGCATGCCCCATCCGTCACCCTTATACAAGAAACACACCTGGCAGGCACAGCCATTAAAGCACTGGACAGATGGGGTTTTAAAATGGTAGTCCACTCCGAATTACATCCGGCTCTAGGGAGGTCGGGATCCTGATCCGCAAGAGCTGCCCACTGGTAATGACCGGGACTTGGACGGGCAATCAGCGGCGCTTTGCAGCAGCCTCCTGTCAGTGGGAGGCACGAGTCTATAACTTGGTCTCGGTATACATTCCTCCAGTGTTACACACGCTCGCATTTCCGGCCCTGGGTAGGTTCCTGCTCGATCTGCCCCCTGGGGAACTTGTTATAGGGGGCGACTTGAACACCACAATGAACGCTGAGTGGGATAGACATCTTACGAGGGGTCAGGGAGCGGATGCTTCGCCCTTGCAGGACTTCACTGACACGCTTGGTTTGGTGGATATTTGGCACACGCGGCACCCCACAGAACATCAATATACGCATCACTCAGGCACACATAACAGTCTTTCCCAGATAGACTATTTTCTCACTGCACCAACTGGTTTAGATAAGATACAGGAGATCAAACACCTCCCCAGAGGCAGCTCTGATCACTCTCCAATACTATTAACATACACATCACACCTCACGGGTCGGAGACGTATTTTCCCTATTCACCCCGGATACCTCAAAGTTCCGAACATAAAGAAAGCACTGCATAAGACCTCTGAACAATACTTTCAGGAAAACACGCACTCTGGGGCCTCTCCAATTTTTTTCTGGGAGGCTTACAAGACGGTCATGCGCGGACAAGCCATCTCCGCGATCACTGCCCACAAACGCGACATAGCACAACAGGTATTGGAGCTAGAGCAAGCGGTGGACCGCGCCGAGGGCGGCCATGCCGCGGACCCCAACGATGCCAATACCCATGCTCTTAAACTTGCTAAACAAGCTTACAGGGACCATGTATGGGAGGCGGCCAAGGCACTAATCACGAAAACACAACACACGATTTATGAGGCGGGGGATAAGGCTGGCAAATTGCTGGCATGGTTGGATAAAAAGGAAAGGGCCAGCCGCTGGGTAGCACAACTTTAGATTACTTAACAGGGAGAAAATAACGGACCCCAACGGCATCGTAATGGCATTCGCACATCATTATGAGACAGTATACACTCCCATTGCCACGACAACAGTTGAGGAGAACTTAGCATTGCTAAGAGATATACATCTTCCAAGACTGACACCGCAGGACGTACAACTACTGGAAACAGACCTCACGATAGAGGAGATCGCTGCAGCTATTAAGGGACTCCAGCCAGGGAAGGCACTGGGGCCCAATGGTGTCCCAGTGGAACTGTTCAAAAGGGAGGCGGACACGCTTGTGCCGCACCTGCTGAGAATGTATCAAGCCAGCTTGGCAGTGGAGACGCTTCCTTGGGACCAGAGCGTGGCGACCCTTATAGCGATACTCAAACCCGGCAAACCCCCTCAGGAGTGTACCTCCTACCAACCGATCTCGCTCCTTAACGCAGAAGCAAAAATACTGGCGAAGGCGCTGGCGGCCAGGCTGCACTCCCATCTCGCGGCACTCAATCCGGATTTATGCCGGGCAGAAACACGGCAATGAATCTGCGACGACTGCACGGTGTACTGGCTCGAGGGCCCTATATCCAGGAGGAGGCCGTCATCCTCTCACTGCCAGTATGGCCTTCGATCGAGTAGAATGGCCCTTTCTTTTTGCGGTGCTGCGACATTTTGGTTTTGGACCCAAATTCTGTGCCTGGATACAGCTGCTATACTCACAGCCACTGGCACAGGTAGTGATCAATGGGCGATTGTCAGAGGATTTTCCGCTGGGGCGAGGGACTAGACAGGGCTGCCCCCTCTCTCCGCTGCTGTTTGCTCTAG
Organism: Triturus cristatus; assembly: GCF_964204655.1. Lineage (NCBI taxonomy): Eukaryota > Metazoa > Chordata > Amphibia > Caudata > Salamandridae > Triturus > Triturus cristatus. Next base: position 589,305,910 of record NC_140592.1, on the reverse strand, counting down.
TCTTGGACCGCTGGCAGCGTGGATACGGAGGAACCCTGTGATACAGAGAATGAAGTGGACAGAGGGGTGGGAGGACCGTATCTTCCTGTATGCAGACGACATATTACTATACATGACGCATCCGATACGGTCCTTTAACTGCCTGCTCGATATTTGTGCGTCCTATGGTAGGGTCTCCGGCTACTCAATCAACTGGGCCAAATCAGTGCTATACGTACTTAAGGGCCCACCCCCACGCTTGCCCCGGGAGGCTGAGATACAGATAGCACAGGCCGGTTTTAGATATTTTAGCGTGCACATCACGCCCCATCATGCGCAGTTCATTGAACGAAATTTACTCCCACCTTTGAGAAGGCTGAAGAGTGATGTTAAAAGCTGGCACTCCCTCCCATTAACAGTGCTGGGGAGGGCAGCGTTGTTTAAAATGATGGCTCTCCCTCGGTTCCTATACACACTGCAGAATACACCCATGCCAGTTCCTCACTCATATTTTAAAGCCATCGAGGCGGAGGTGGGCCGCCTCCTCTGGCAAAGAAAGCCTCACAGCATAGCTATGTGTAAATTAATATGGAGCTGGTATGATGGCGGCATCGCCCTGCCTATAGTTCAATTATACTATTGGGCCTCGCAGCTCATAGTGATTAATCAATGGTTGCACACCCCACAGGACGAACCAGCTCCACGATAGACACATTCTTGGTACGAATCGAATCCTGGGCACCTTATATGATAAATCCAAGAAAACCACTCTGATCGGCCCTACGGCCCACACCGTACAGGTCTGGATCAAGGTGCAACGCACGCTAGGCTGGGAAGGTGTGATAACTCCGCATACGCCACTGTGGGACTCTCCCAGGTTTGGCAAGTTACGCATGAGCAAAGGTTTTACACGCTGGGACCTTATAGGCATATCCAGGGTTGGCGACCTGTGGAAAAAGGGCGAGGTGATTCCTTTTGCGCAACTGCAGGCAACGTATCAGATGGTAGGGAAGGAACAGTACCGATACATGCAAATAAAGCACGCCCTGACGAAAGCCATACCTCCGGGAACCGATCTACCGGAGTCCTCACCGCTAGAGGATCGTTTGTTGACAAACTCACTAACCAAAAAGGCAATCTCATTAACGTATCGTAAGTTGGTTAACAATCAGAAGGATCCCACACATACCCTTAAGGAGAGATGGCAGACGGAGGTGGGAGGGATGGCTGAACAGGAATGGCAGGAGGCGCTGGCGTCTCCACGAGAGGTGGCGACTCCCTCCAGATTAAAGCTCGTGCAACTTAAAATACTGCACAGAACATACTTCACGAGAATGACACTGCACAAAATAGGGAGGGCGGAAACACCACTTTGTCTGCGGGGTTGTGGGCTCACAGGTGCTTTCTACCACACAATATGGGACTGTCCCCTCATCACACAATATTGGAGGGTGGTTATGGCCACAATCACCCAGTATGTGGATTCGACATCTCCCCTGAACCTCGGAGATGCCTACTTAACGTGTGGGAGCCCACAGATCTCAATAATGCAGCACAGGATTGGGCAACCCTAAGATTCACACTACCCAAACGGAATATTGCACAGCATTGGGGGGCGCCAACGATCCCCTCCCACCAGCAGTGGTGTCGTGACCTCGACAGCGCCATGGTTGCGGAAAAGGCAGTTTTCATTAATCGAGGATGCCCCGAAAATGGACCCGAGTATGGGGGAACTGAAACACTTTTCTGGGAAACATATGGGTCCCTCCAGCCGACGACTCATATCCGGACCTGAGTGACTGATAAACTGAAAGTATGCTCACCTGGGGAGGTCCTTCATATGGAGCGGTGGAGTTCGGGAAGTGAATGACGGTGGGATGGGGGCGATTGTAACTATATCTATACTATATCTATACTATATCTATACTTCTTGTGTACAGCGGTATTGCTTGGTGTAACATGTCAACAAATGACAAATGACTGTAACAGTCAATGATAGTGACCTGCTCAATTCGATGTATATAATAATAACAATAAAAATGAATGTGTGTTGCTAACAGGATGGTGACTACGCCCTCTTTCCAGCCATTGAGAAGAAGTACTGGCGATCAAACCACCGAGACTGGAGGTGTTTCCAGTCAAAGCGGGTTAAATGTGTTTCTTGAAATAGGCAGATCTCGCAGCCGTATTCCCTAAAGAACGCAAGCACCACGAGGCGCTTCGCTGGGGCATTGAGCCCCCGAACATTGAGGCTAACTATTTTAACGAGTCGCATGGGGAGGATGTCAGGTCGCTACAGTAAATATGGCTAAGAGTACATATTTCACTAAAGGCGGAAACGTGACTGAGCGGAGTGGCAGCTTAATGGGGAGTGGAAGGAAGCTGTCAAATGTGAAGGGAGGTGGTTCCCTCTGGTCTGGCTAGCAGGCATGGTACCAAGATCGTGCTGCAGCTGTGTTATCAGGTGTTCGTGTCTGTGGACCCCATCGTAGGGTGTAGTGGGCTGGAAGGGATTAGTAAAGCTTCCTATACTATGCTGGGAACTTGTCCACAATAGAGGGGGCGTAAGTTGTAATCAGGAGGGTATCGTCCAAGTCGTCTTCTAAAACATGCATTAAAAACCTTCCCAATGGGTTGAGCAATGGGGAAAAGGAAAGTCCAGAAAGAAAAACATGAACAAGTAAAACTAGAATATGTAAAGAATCCCATGCGTGGGAAGAAATGTCACCACTTAAGGAGGGTCCATCTGGTTGGCGCTCAGTCATCTCTGCAGTTCAGGAACAGGAACATGGTGGAGGGTGGAGCTCCGCCAGACAAAGCTCCATTAAGGAGACCTGCCATCACGATGGGGCAAAGGCACACCGAGGCATCTCTATGTGAACATTGGGCTATGAGCCAGTAGCCTGAAAGAACTCTTCATTCTGTTGGAGCTTCGCAGGAGAGCTTCTCTTTCCCTGAGGCGCTCAGCATCCGCGGGTTTCGGTAATGGATCCTTCCCATTCAGACGGCGGCACCGTGACGTGTTCCTGTGACGTGGTGTTAGACCACCTTGATTGTTGTCAGTGTGCCCCTCTAGTACAAGGCCCAAAATTGACTGTGCTTCCTCCAACGTGCAGATTATGTTGGTTTCTTTGTTTCAAATAAAGATGTGTTGGAAGGGATGTCCCCATCTGTATCGAACTCCTTGCTCCCTCAAAAATGTTGTAGCCGGTTGTAGGGTTTTCCATCCCTGGACAGTTATGTGTAGAGGTCTTGATATATCCCAACTTGCATGCCCTTGAACAATATGACCAATCGGTCTCGAGTCGCCAACATGATCATCTCCTTCTGTGTGTATGAGTGAAGATAGGTTAAGATGTCCTGGGGTCGGCCGGGACCTGCAAGGGGCCGCTCAGCTCTGTGCGTGCAGTCCAGAAGTATGTCCTTGTACCCCAGAGCTGGGGATACATGACGGAAGAGGCGCACCACCAGGTCCTCCAGCTTCCCTGTATCTGCCTACAGAAGAACACCTTTGATGAGGATATTTGATCATCTGGATCAATTTTCCAAGTCCTCCAGACGATAGTACAGCTCCTCATTCTTTTCTCTAAGGTCCAACAGTTCCTATTCGTGATCATGAAGCTCCTCTTCGTGGCGGTCTCTGGCCTTTTCGAGGGAGTCCACTCTGTCTCCCAGCTTGGACAAGTTGGATTTAATAGTCTTAATGTTGGTAGCCACTTCTTGTCACAAGGCCGCAAGGTCTTCTCTTAGTGAGCCGAACAGCTGCTCTAGGAAGGTGTGTGTGTGACCAGCTCCTCTTGACCGGTGTCTTCTGCCCCTGGGAGCGGGGTTCCAACCTGAATCTGCGGCGGGGAATCAGAACGCATCTCACCTATTTTTGTGGGTGCTTTGTTTAAGAGGGCCTTTGTGGAGGAGTTTTACTTTGAGTGGTCCGGTGCCATCTTTTACCTAGCCAGTCGATGGGCTCAGCCGAGGCCACTGCAGGTAAGAGCGGTGGGGCCGGCTGGGGGGGATTTCGAGAGACGAACACGAGGGAAAATTAATTATTTAATTTCCCTTTGTGGTCGGCCCTCGAAATCCCCCCCCACCCCAGCCGGTCCCACCGCCCCACTGCTCTTACCTGCAGCGACCGCCGCTGGATGGACTCTACACGTGCGCAGATCGGCAACCACTGTTATCCAGTTTGCCAGCGCCCACTCAGGTAGTCTGCTTCGGGGGTCCCAGGTCGCCCAGGCCAGATACCGCACCACTGTTTCGGGCCGCAGGCATCTCCGTTCTCCAGCTCCAACTCGTCAATAGCACCCCTAGCGGGGTCCCCGACCAGCTCGCGGACCAAGACTCCAACTGGTAGGCCCTGGGTGCACTTTCTAAGCTTGGCTTGGAGGTGTCACTCCGTTGTAGCATGTAGCTGCTCCTCCGGGCCTGTAACTCCATTGTAGCATGTAGCTGCTCCTCCGGGCCTTTAACCCCACCAACCAGCAGCACCACAATCACCACTGGGGACCCGCCAAACATGCCAGCTCTCACTCCATGGACCACCGTGTGCAGCCAAATCAACGTGTGGCAGCGTTTTCAGGAACCGTCCAGCAGGGAAGCCAGCCCCAGTTCTGGTTCTGGGCTTCTGAAACTGCAGGCTAGGGGTCCACCTTTATCGGCACTGGAGCCAGTCCATCTCTCCGTCTCTTCCAGTGTCCCACTCCTCACCTCCCAACACCGGTGAGGTTGCTGCTCCTCAGGCTGCACTCCGCGTGTCTCTCAGGAGCCCTACAAGAGGGTCCCAGGGGGGCCCGCTTACAGCTGTGCAGCCTCCTTTCCGCTTGAGGCTGGAGTGGGCCATTCAAGTCGCAGGCTGTGGCGCCGCCGCATGCCGGGTGTCCGCCCGCCTCTTGGTCTTCACTATTCTTGAGGATGCGGAAAGCAACAGGCTGCCTTGGGAGGGTCCTCGGTGGCAGTATCTCCGTCAGTGTGTGCCCCTGCAGTCCTGCCTTCACCGGGGCCTGCTGAATACCGGCGGTGGGCAGCGAGGGCTGATTACCGCTGCTAATAAGCTTCATCCGGCGGCGCTCCTCAAGAGAGCTGCTAAGCCGTCTCCATCTTGGCCACACCCCAAAAGTCCTCTCTTTATCGTTCCCAGAGCAATAGGCAGATTGAAAGAGCTAATCAGCTCTTAAAAGGGACTATATGGCTTCAAAAATGTCATGCTCACTTTAAGGCAGATTTAATAACCAGGTTATGGTCTTACTGCATAACCCTACAATATATCTTGTGAAAGACCATATTTGAGTTGCTCCGGGAAATTTTAGCCATCACCAGACAGATACCTTACTGGTCATTTGTCTGGAAAAGGTGTCAACATGACACCCAGGCAAGAGGCAAAGCAAAGCTGTGTGAAACCGGTTTTGGAAAGACAACATAGAATGTGCCCGAACTATGTCAAAAATGTCATCAAGAAGCTGACTATGCATGAGAGACAGCTGGCAATGGTTAAGTGTACTGTTAAGAAACGTAGTGAGTATTGTGCGTCCTGACCAGGCTACTGACCCTGGCTGCAGGAAGGACTCATCACCGTGACCTTTTCTGCCTCCTCCCGGGCCCTCTGGGCTGCCTTGACATGGGTGGCTGCTATTGCCCCTATGTGCTGCCACGTTCCGCTGCTTAATCTGGTATATACATGCTTCTAAAGCCGCCAAAATTCACGTTCACAGCCAACCTTTTGCATGAACTCCACTGGCTGCCTATGAAAAAAGAATTAATTGAAAAAAATTATGTTACATGCACAAACTACGATCTAACACAGGTCTGCAATATCCTAGACACCTGGTATCCCCTTACAAGCTACATTGCTGCCCAGGGGTCATGCAGGTCCAACCTTTCCTCAGTTCCTAGAGTAAGATGATCATGCCAAGGTGGCCATACATTCTCCTACCAAGGGCCCAAACTATGGAACGCTATGACACAGTCACTGAGATCCTTTCAGTCCCTCTCAATTTCAGAAACAACTGAAAACCTGGTTGTTTGAGTAAATTATCCTATCACTCTGGGAGAAAGCAATATGTGAAAGCCTAGCGCCAGGAAACCCATTTCGGGTAGATGCGAACTTTACAAAACATTAATAATAATAACAATCCAAATGCAAGACCCTTGAAGCCTTTGAGAAAAGGTGTGAAATCACTGTGTGTTTGTGGCTGGCACAGAGTGGCTTACATTGTTTGTCATTCCAAGGGTCTCTGCTGTGAGCATCATCGGAAAAGGAGACCATAGGCAGGCCAAAATGCAATTTAGTAAATAGCAGCCACCGCCAGGTGAGGGTCACCAGCTAGTGAACTCTGAAACTTGAGATACAGATATTATTGCTAAGCTATGTGAAATGAAAGAGGTCTTAGGGTACACTGACGCAAAAATAGATACCATCAGCTATAGAATTGAGCACTTCCAGGAAAGTGTTAATAAGCATGATACCGGATTTACATAGGCAGAAGCAAGATTAGAGAACATCGAGGTCTCTCAGCAGCAATCTTATTCCACCTTTACTACACTTGGGCATTAACTCAAGGTTTTCAAGGCAAAAAATGAAGATTTAGAAGGATCCCGTCATAATATCAGAACTATAGGAATCTGCTAAGATCACCATTATGGAGCTTTCTGTTGAGAAGCTATTGGACTCCCGGTTTGGTTACAGTGCATTCTCTGAGGCATTTATAGTGGAGCTGGCCGATCACTCCCTGGCTTGGGCTTACAGGCCACGGCTACGGCAAAATCCCAGACCGATCATGGTGAGAATCCTGAACTATAGGGAAAGGGACCAAATCCTTCATTTAAATAGAGCCAATTCTGATCTACAATACAATGGCTTCTCTATCTCCTATCCAAATGCTACCCCTATGCTCCAGAAGGCTAATAAATCATTCTAAGAAGTTAATAACATTCTTAGAGCAATTTTCACCCAGCCGACCTAGGCTCTGGAATTTGTAGAGCTTCATCTAAAACACCACAATGAACCCAGTTCAGGCAATGGCAGACCTGCCTCAACAAGAAGTGTCCGCCTGCCTGGCATCTCTACTCTTAATGACAATGACAGTGTGTTATGTGCCTTCTACAAACAGCTGCATGTAACCTGCAAGGCAGAACTTTGTATCCTTGCAGGCTTTGACTGCGTTGGTTCAGTGGGAACAAATACTATTAAGACACTTTTTAAGAGTATCCAAAGGCCATTTATAGGTTTTTTGATACCTTCCCTTTCACCTCATACTCTCTGCTACCTGCCAATGGGCATGCATTAAAAGCCCCCACCTGCTTTACAGTGGGGCAAATGGATGTGCTGGGCTTAGGGCATGTTGTTTCCCATAGAACAGGGAAAAGCAGACAACAAATCGGATCCAGTATTCCTGAGTCTACACCATATTCCTAATTCTGTGGAAAATAGCTTGTAATTGCATATTTTGTATGGGGATACCAGCCAGAATTGGTGATGCAAGCCTGCAGTATGAATGACGCAAAATACGGGGAACTCAAAATAAGGGTCCAAGTGCCAAATAAAAATCAGTTTATATTGTGCTATATGAAATGTTACTGTTAGTGTATAAACACATACGCATGTCTCTACTGACAAGCTGGGTTCCTTTCCCACCTTGCCTCCATGATTTACATGTTATCCATCAGTGAACTCTGAGTGACTTTTATGGCCTTAAAGGAGGAAAGGAGGGGTCACACTTTGCCATGGGATTAAGTGCAGGCCTGCTTAATGTTTACATGGCTTTTGCTTATCTGTTCGAGCAGCAGGGTGGGACTGGTAGAATATTTCCTATTTGACTTATCCTGTTGAAGGTAGTGTGAAAGGGCAATTCTCCTGCCCTATGCCACAGACTGAATTGGGGTTCATGTCCTTAGTTCTGACCTGTGCCTCCAGTTGCCCTCTGTTTTTCAGTCTACCTAGGGACCCCTTATCCGGCGCTGCTCAGGGGGTGGAATTCATGTCTTAAAGTCATCTCCTTACCTCAACCCAATATCATCTTTGCTTCCTGTCATTATCGTCTTTAAAGGCATGCTATTATAAATAACAAATCAATACTTCCCATCTTTGATAAAAATAGAAAGAAATTGGTCCGGGAACTAACAAACTGGGTAAGGAGGGGGTTGGGAAAGACATGGGGGGGGCGGTGGGGGCGTGCATCATGAGGAGCTGTATCTATGACAGTCAGTCAATGGTCTGCCAGGACATATGCATTTATTGTACACAGTCTAAACACAAATAAATTGACACAGAAAATGTGATAGGAAATCTGTTTCACCTTACTCAATTTGTTACAACTCCATTTTAAGATACTTCAGGAGGTTAAAGAACCTACTACAGAGATCTATGTGTTCAGATCCTCTTTATTCGATAAACAAAAGTACAACCATAAAAGACAACATTCGTATATCTTTTAAATCAGATAGAATTAATGGGGAGTTAAAACAACAGAATGTTAGCTAACATGTCACAGTAAAGCATGTCATGTTCCAACATCATACAAACTATGATAAAAGAACATTGTAACAATCTCAATCGCACCATCCAAAATCATACCAGAGTTGTAAAACGTGCAAAAGAACAAATATAAGAAAAAGTGCTTTGTGCAGGTGTAAACACATATAAAAAAAAACTTTTTGCACGACCGAAGATGGACCCTGGCCCCATTATATAGCGCTTGCCACATCAAGTACGTAGGAAGATGTTTATTTCCCCACTAACTTTCTCAATCTGACGGTAGTAGATAGAAATTTATAAACCATTAGACACATGTTTGAAGAAGCTGTAGATACGATAAAGCTGGTCTACAGCTTCTGATGTTCAGGTGCTTCAGTAAAGGAATTAAAAACAGCTTCCAAGGAGCAGTGTATAACTTACAAAAAAAAAGAAATGTAAAAGAGATTAGGTCGTTGTTGAATTACACATGCAGAGGTCCAAAAGCGAATCATGATAAGCAGTGCTGGGATATGAAACCAGGTAGTGGGCTATGCCGAATCTAAATCTAGTTAGATAAAATCTTTATGTGTGGGAAAGGGGAAACATCAAACATGGTTTCATGTTCTTGGTGGTAACGAGAGGGAGAAATTAATTTACCCACTTCTTTCTTGACTCTTTCCCTTGCTGTTGTTGGGCATACACAGCAAAAAAAAACATGTTTTAATTACTTTTTAGGATGGTACCATTAAGAGTGTGATGTGGAAACTATCCTCGCTCCTCCTTTACATATTTTAGCCAAGTGAAGTTCTGCGCTTTATCGAGAGACTTACAATCATTAGTTAGAACCTGGTTAAGCAAGTTTTACAGTTCGACCCATATTGCTCTGTAAAGCATCAGCAGTGCTAGTTTAACATGGTCCTCTAGTGAAACAAGTCCCAGATCTGCATGATAAAGGTATATGGGGAGGCTATTTGGGACAGACACAAGTCTTCTTGGAAAATTATTTTCGGTAAACCGTAGAGCTCCAACATCACTGTCACCCCAAGCCCTTGCTCAATGTGTCACTATGGAGAGACACCATGTCGAATAGATGTAAATCATAGCACATAAGAGTTTGTTGCCCAGCTTCCTAGCTAATCTAAAAACAGCCTCCGTGGATTTTTCAAACCTTAGCTTCCTGGTCTTGGTCAAATGAGACCATGTATATTATTTATCAAAAGGAACTCAAATATGAGAAGGTGGACGCATGTGAGAGTTTCTCACCGTTGATGTACAGCACTGCATGTCTTCCCATTGACCATAACATGGGTTTTAGTAGTGTTTTGCTTTAAACCCGATCCATTAGTGAAGAGGTGGAACCTATTCAATAGTTTTGTAAACGTATTCCTGTTCTTGTGATTGGGACACAATCATCCGTGTACAAGAGAGTGGGAAGTTTCCTAGTGTCTAGCTTCGGGACATCAGCCTCTTCTGCATTGAGGTATTCCTCTAACTCATCGATAAATAGGCAGAATAAATATGGGGCCAATATGCATCCTTGCCTTACACCATGTTTCATTTCAATTAGGTGACTAAATTCTCCTTTCTTCCAATACCCCACACAGCCCATCACTCCATTATGCATACAGGCCAAAAAGTGGACCAGAGCAGAGTCAATACCCATATTCAGCATTTTGGACCACAATTTCACTCTGTCCACCTGATAAAATGAAGATGCTAAGTCCATAAAAGCAAGGGGGATAGAACCACTCTTGGCCATGGTATATTCAGAAAGGGCCAAGTGGAGATTGAGACAAAGCTCTGAGCTACCTAGTCCCTATCTGAACCCATATTTTTATATACTTATATATTTATATATGTTTACCTGTGACAAAGGAACTGACTTTGATGGAGCTAATATTAGGTTCTGTGTTACAAAGGTATACAATTGTCTTAAGATAAATCAGTTGAAGTGTAACTCAGATAAAACAGAAGTCGTTTTTTTTGGACAACCTGAAATGTATAAATGGAGCACTTGGTGGCCAAAGGACTTGTCACCCCCGCCTTCGGCTAAGGAGAAAGTAAAAAAATCTAGGTATTGTCATTGCCAATACTCTCTCCATGCGCCGACAGATCCAAACTTTAACAGGCACCTGCTTAGGCACACAATCCGCATGTTAAATAAATTCCTACCGCTGCTATCACTAGACAGCAGAAAGATTGTGGTGCAAACCTTAGTAACATTAAAACTATACTATGTCAACAGTTTGTACCTCAGATGGCCCAAATGTCTTATTCAGCACCTGCAAGAGGTGCAAAACGCGGCGGCCAGAGATATTGTGAGACCTAAACCCAGATCTAGTATGACCCCCATTCTAAGGTCCTTGCACTGGCTGCGCATGAAGAAAAGGATTGACTTCAAAGCTATGGTGATCTTTTTTAAAGCTTTTTATTGCACAGGAGCCAGCTATCTTAATAATCGCGTTAACCGCTATATTCCAACTAGATCCCGAAGATCTACAAATGCTAACCTTGCCCTCATTCTGAAAATACGCCTTGCGTGTATGGGGAGGAAGATCGTTTCGTTTCCTTGGTGCACGCATGTGGAACAGTCTCCGACAACCTCTGAGATCAAATACAGACCTGTTAACTTTCAGGAAGAATCTTAAAACCTGACTTTTTAAAAATTAGCCCTTCCTCAGCATTCCGTCACTCTTTTTCCGGTTCCTCGCGCAAGGACACTCTTGATTGAGTAGCTGTGCGCTATATTAAATGCGATCACTTCATTGTGTATTTAGGAAAAGCACCCCTTTTTATTGACCTATGCTTCCAAGTAAAATTCTACCCATAAGTTTACTTGTAGTGTCATTTAAAGAAATTTGGCAATAGCATTGAGGGTCAGATCTATAGCCTTTTTTAAAAATAGGTATTATATTTGAACCTAGCCAGGATTTTGGGGGACCCTCAATAGCCACAATCCTCAAGATATTTGTCAGCAGCGGACCCACAAATCAAGGTCATCTTAAATGAGATCGGCAGGTATACCATTAGCGCCAGGGGCCATGTTTATCTGAGAGCGATTCAGAGCACAGACCACCTCCCTGTAACTGGGAGGCTCTATCTCCATGTTGTCACTTGCCGTTATGGGAAAACCTCCTTCAGACTGACTATCCGTTCCACTGTTGCAACTGTACAGCTTCATAAAGTGCTCAACCCAATCTTGTGGAGGAATAAAAACATTTACATGTGTGTTATGGTCATCTTTAAGAAATGGGTCATTTACAATCTTCCAAAACAAATAGGAATCCTAATTTAAGCTAGCTGCACATAATTTTTCCCAAGCTTCAGCTCTGATATCTTTTTGCCTCCGACCAATGGGCCTGTTTATGCTTGTATCTGCACAATCTCTCGAAAATCTCCCGGCCACGGGTACATGTTTTAAAGCATGCATGAGTTTGCTATGTGACATTGAGCAATTTCTGTCAAATAACCTATGCAGACTAGTTTCCCCCTTCCTGCTAGGAGTGGTGAGAAAATCAGGGTTGTCTGGCAAAATTCCTCAAATGCATTTATCATGACTTTAGGATTAATCCCATCGTTTAAACAAGCTAGTACCCGACCCTGACTTATTTTTAACAGTTCATCTAAAATATGGTGAGACTTTATCATGGACCAACTATGTGAGATCCCCTTATTTGGATTATATGTGAATGGAATATTAGCGGCAACCACCTGGTGTTGATTGACCTTGCCTGTATCAATGAACAAGTTTACGGGATAGCAGTTAAGCAGTTTTGCAGAATTGCAAAATTTAGATTTTTCACAGCCTGGTGGGCAGAAAATCTGGATTTTATTAAAGACACGGAGGCTAATATTATGCAAATTCTCCTTGTGAACATTCTGTAAAACAGCATAAAGACCGTGAGCGCACAGCCATCATCCTTCTTTGTTCAAAGCTGCAAATCCAAGAGAAAGAACAGCGAATCCCAATTTTCTAAATAACGTTGAGGGAGACATTGCATTAATCCCAAACGAGAGGATTTTATTCTGAAAGAGAGAAGTAACAAGGTTAAAGTAACAATAATTTCCTTAGGGAGGGTAGACATAGAGGAGGGATAATATTAGCCTCCGTGTCTTTAATAAAATCCAGATTTTCTGCCCACCAGGCTGTGAAAAATCTAAATTTTATGGCATGACACGGAGGCCAACATTATGCAAGTTTAAAGTGAATTGAGGACACTGTCAATCACATTATTGATAGGTCTAAAATAGCATTTTTTAAACATATTTTCATTACACCAGTCAGCGGCTCTAAGGATATCTTGTAGTCCTCCACCAAGCATAAAGGCTTTGGAAGCAGACGCACCTCTAAGGGAATGTGCCCCAAAAATAGAAGTATCGACACCACGTTCACGCATCACCTTTTTCACCCATCTTGCGAGGGTGGGAGAGGAAACTGGTTTATGAGGAGATCTATAGGAGATCAAAAGTTGTGTGTTGGTTCCTCTTATGCAAAGTGTTCTTTTTTCATATTCTTTAAGACATTTAACAACACACAAACATTCATTCTCAGGGAAGAAAGGATATAAAATGGATGAAGACATAGTTTTGGTCCTTTTTCTAAGATAGAAACAAACTCCCTCGGGTTGATAAGCTCTGCTAGAGATAGCTAATGCTTTAACATCTGAACTTCTTCTAAAGGAGACCAAACAAAGTAGGACAGTAAGTTTGTAGGAAATAAGTTTGAGAGAAAGAGAAGAGTTATCTCCCCAGGAGGAAATAAGATGTAAAATATTTCTCACGTCCCATAATGCTGTGTATTTTGGAGTTGTGGGATTGAGAACCCGCATGCTTCTCATAATCTTTTTAGTTAAAAGAGATTGGCCAACAGAAACACCATCAATTAGAGAGTGGCCTGCAGCTATCGCTGACCTATAAACATTAACGGTTCTGTAACTAAGTCCAGAGGCAAATCTTTCTGATAGGAAATTAAGAACGTGAACTAAATCAGCTGAAACGGGATCGTAACGTCGTTGAAGACACCAGCGAACCCATTTGTTCCATGCCAATCGATATGCCTTCCTTGTTCCTGGAGCCCAGGATTCAGATATGAGTCTAAAAGCATCGAGCGAAAGGCCAGGGATCTCCCATTGTCACCTGAAATCTTCCATGCCGTGAGGACTAGGATTCCTTGTTCTAGGAGGGGATGAAGTTCGCCTTGAGGACCTAGGAGGAGATAACTGCAAGACGGAATTAGGATTGGGAAGTCTATGGCCATCTCCAGGATGACCGGGAACCATGCTTGAGACCTCCAAAGGGGGGTTATTACCACCATGCTCTGAAGATATCTGCGAGCATGTGAGAGAAGGCGTGGAAGCATTACAAAGGGCGGGAAGGCATATGGTTTTAAGCCCTGCCAGTTCTGGAGGAAGGCATCCACTCCTGATGCCAGAGGGTCCGGCTTCCAACTGAAGAATTCCGTCATCTGAGTATCCAACCTGTCTGCGAAGAGGTCCACCTGGAAGGGACCCCATTGTTGTTGAATGGTTAAGAATGTCCCTCTGTCCAACTTCCAGTTGCTTGGGTCCCTGAAGTTTCTCGAGAACCAGTCTGCTACGTGGTTGTTCAAACCTGGGATGTGTTCTGCCGTGACCGACAGTCCTTTCTCCAAACAATAGTCCCAGAAAACCTTCGCTATTTCGCTCAGGCCTTTCAAACGAGGTCCCCCCATCTTGTTGACATATCTTACCGCAGAGACATTGTCCATGCGAAGCATTATAGAGCATTTGATCAAATTTTTTGAAAAACTCCGAAACGCAAAGGAACCGGCTAGAAGTTCCAGGCAGTTGATATGAAGTTTCTTCTCTTTTAGTGTCCACCGCCCCCCTGTGGAAAGGTTGGCGCAAGTTGCACCCCAGCCTTCTAAACTCGCATCCGACTCTATAATCAGGTCTGGTGTGTCTCCGAAGATGGCTTTGCCATTCCACGCTTCTGCATTCCTCAACCACCAAAAAAGTCCTTTCCTCGATTCTTCGTCTAAGTAAGTCATCTGGGAGTAGGAGAGGTTCAACTTCAAGGCTTTCGCCTTCAGTCTCTGTAGGGCTCTGTAATGGAGAGGGCCCGGAAAAATAGCTTGAATGGTCGAGGAGAGGAGACCCAAAATTCTCGCTAGAAGTCTCAGAGGGACAAATTTCACAGGGAAAGGATCTTTTTGAGTTCCTTTTTGAGTTTCTTTAGTTTCTCCCTTGGTAACTTTAATTCTCCCGAAATCGTGTTTACCGTGAATCCCAAGAATTGGGTTTCTTGTAGAGGGATAGTGCATGATTTTTTCGTATTTATAATGAAGCCTAGGTGCTCCAGAAAGTGAATGGTAAGGTTCGTATGTTGATGGATTTGGGCCTTGGACTGGGCCATGATAAGGATGTCGTCCAAGTAGATTATCAGTCTTACTCCCCTTTCCCTTAGCCAGGCTACTACCGGGCGTAAGACCTTGGTGAAGCACCAAGGGGCTGATGACAGTCCGAAAGGAAGACCTGAGAATTCCCATAGTTTTTTCTCCCAGGTGAACTGGAGAAACTTTCTGTAAGGTGGCCAAATCGGAATTGTGAGGTAGGCGTCTTTAAAGTCTAGACGTGTTAGCCAATCCCCTTTCCTCAAAACATCTCTGAGAAGATGAATTCCCTCCATCTTGAAGTGGTGATAGGAAACCCAACTGTTCAGATTTTTTAAATTTATTACGGGTCTCTGGGTTTTGTCTTTCTTTTCGACCAGAAAAATATTGCTGATGAAACCTATCTCTGAGCTCTCTCTTATAGCCCCTTTGGTTAGAAGATCTTTGACTTCTTGAGACACTAGTTTTCTCTGTTCTTGTGAAAAGACTATCTCGTGCGGAATTTGGGTTTGGAAGGGGAGGTCTATGAAATCTATTTTGTAGCCTTGAACTGTTTGTAGGACCCAGGGATCTTGTGTTATTAGTGTCCATCTGCCAGAGAAAAGGGCTAGTCTCCCTCTCACTTTTACAGGGGTATCTAAAGGGCCTGTCGATGGACCTACCTGTTGAGAAAGCTCTGCTCCTTCTTTCGCCTCGAGTCTTGTTCTGAAGCGTTGTCTTTGAGGGTAGAAGGGATGGTTCCCGTAGAAAGTTGTTTGCTTTTCCTTTTCCTCGTCCCAGAAAGGGTCTTGAAGTGGATTGTCCACGGCCGGGGAATCGACCCCGCATTCTCCCGGCCCGACCAAATATTTTATCTTGGAAGACTTTTTTGATTTCACGTTGAGACTTTTGTATGGAGCTAAATGCTCCCACGTTCCTCTAAGTCGTCCCAGATGGAGGAGGAAATAGATGATTACCTCAGCTACATCAAAATGCCCTTTTTGTCGAACTCACAGAGGGAGTTTCTGATGCTGCCCATACAACAGGACGAGATCCGGGAGGCACTGGGGGGCATGCGGTCGAGCAGTGCCCCAGGCGCTGATGGGTTGACGGTGGCCTTCTACAAAGCATTTCTAGACTTGCTTCTACCGCACCTGATCACGCTTTTTGATGAGATAGGCCAGGAGGGGTGCATGCCAGACACTATGAGAGAGGCATTGCTTGTCACTGTTTTGAAACCTGGGAGGCCCCCAAACGTCTGCGGGTCCTACCGACCCCTTTCGTTGCTCAATGTGGACGCCAAGCTGTATGCTAAGGTCCTGGCCACGCGCCTAGCTCTGCTGGTGCCGGAGCTCGTGGCCCCGGAGCAAGCGGGCTTTATCCCATCGAGGAACCTCACATATAACATTCGTACGGTACTGGGAGCCATGCAACATGTGCGCCCGGATTGCAAGGCTCTAGCGCTTTTCCTGGATATGGAGAAGGCATTCGACTCGGTCGAGTGGCCATTCATGGTGCGTGTCCTCCGTAAGGTTGGGCTGGGTGAGCCCTTCATGCAGATGGTGGGAGCTCTGTACCAGCGCCCCACTGCTAGGCTACGTATCGGGGACCGAGTCACTGACGCTTTTGACATCGGCAGGGGCACTCGGCAGGGCTGCCCCCTTTCCCCGCTCCTATATGCCCTGGTGGCGGAGCCTTTAGCCTGCGCTATCCGAGAATACCATAGATATGAGGGCATCTGCTTCCCCACCTATAAGATTGGCATTTCAACATATGCTGATGACACCCTCCTGTATGTCAGGGACCCGGAGGTGAATCTTCCCTCCATTCTCAGTGAGGTGGTCAGGTTCGGGCGCTGTCTGGCCTTAAGGTTAACTGGAGTAAGTCGTTGGCGTTCCCTCTGTCGCCGGTGACGCTGCCGTTCCCCATGGAGTACCCCCTGCAGTGGACAACAGACTCGATACGGTACCTGGGGATACAGCTGCACAGAGACCCGGAGGTGCTCATTCGGGAAAACTATGGAGTGGCTTACAGCAAGTTAGTAGAGGACGTGGAGTCCTGGAATAGGCTCCCCCTGACATTGCTGGGCAGAATAGCAATCATGAAAATGGTAGCCCTGCCGAGATTCCTGTTCCTGTTCAAGAATATCCCCATTGTGCTATCCAAGGCGTTGTTCAAGCAGCTAAAACAAACGCTTATTGCCCTTGCCTGGGGTGGCAAGCAGCCTAGAGTGAGATGGGAGGTGTTGACACTACCGTACGAGCTGGGGGGACTGGGGGCGCCGGACTTGGAACGGTACTATCGAGTCGCGCAGGCGGCGCATCTACATACGTGGATTCATGCTGACCCGGGGATCCCTCACGTGATCCTTGAGAAATTGTTCGCGGACCCGCTGCCCTTGCCGGCGATTGCCTTTCAATAGGTGGATCATAGGGTGGGCAGCCTGGACTCCCTTAAGGCCACGACTCACGCTTGGCGGGAGTTGGCGACAGCCCGGGGCAGCGAGATTTTGTACTCTCCGTTGTTGCCGGTGGAGTGGGCGGTGTGGCTCCCCCCGCTGCGAGAAAAGGGTGTGATACGGGCGCTGAGCAAGTTGGGCATATCGCGGATGGAGGATCTGTTCGTTAACGGGGCGGCCAAGACGTGGGACCAGCTTGGATCGGCGCCGCCGAATCCCACGCCACTACAGCGATTTCAGTTCCACAGAGTGCGAGCTGCGCTCTCGGTCATTCTGGGGCCGGGGATGGCGGAACCCCCGGAGGTTCTGGAACTCACCTATGTAATAAAGACCGCGACGTCCGCCAAGCTGGTCACGACACTCAAACGACTGGGGGATCAGCATATACCGCACCGGTGCGGCGCGGCGAGACTTGCATGGCAAACGGACCTCAGCATGGAGATCACAGATGATATGTGGAGGTACTACTGCGCCAGCACCAAGACGGTCTCATTAAATGGCCGGCACCGATTGGTGCATTTTAAATTCTTGCAGCGCGTATATTACACTCCGCAGAGATTGCATAGGTATGGGCTGCGCCAGTCTGCGGAGTGTGAGCGCTGCCACTACCCGGAGGCAGATTTCATGCATATGGCCTGGCGCTGCCCGGGGGTCGCCAGGTTCTGGGCAGAGGTTTTCCGGGAGCTCAGTAAGATACTGGAAGTGGAGATTCCCCCTAGCCCCGCTTTGGCGTTGCTGGGGTACTCTCGACCCCTCAAGCCGGCACTGCGTCGACTAGCGGACATTACACTGTTAATAGCCAGGAGAGTGGTGGCGATTTGCTGGATGAGAGGGCCTCTGCCCACCAAAAAGCGATGGGCCAGCGACATGTTGTATTGTAGTACACAAGCAGAGATATACAGCGAATTGCTTCCGCCTAAAAGTCGCCCCAAGAATTTTTGGGGGCTGTATAGCGCGTCGTTGAAGCCAGGGGACCCTGAGGTGGACAGTCAGGGGGGGCCACAGAATGTAGTACCCAGTGGGGGCGTGATAGCGGGGGGAGATGCTGACCTCGGTCGCGAAGCCGGGGAGGGTGCGCCCGGGAGACACGTAGTTGTACAGAATGGTAGAGAGTGCTGCATGCGGTGAGTGCGGATAGCCGAGTTCCTAGATCGACTGGGTCGGGTTCCCGACTGGACTATATTAGGGGTGAACGCGCTGTCAGGATGATTGTAGACCGACTGAGGGTGGGCACTTTGTCTATGCGCGGCGGAATGGCGGGACGACAGAAGCGTGCGAGCATGTCAGAGACAAGGGGGTTCGGCAGTGCGTGTGTGGCGAGTGGGGTGGGAGGGGGGGGTTAGGGTAACGGTTGGAGCTTTCAGGGGCTACGTCAGAGATGTGGGTTGTGGTGGGCGCGTGGGTGCCTACGAATACCGCGGCCACACTAACGTAGAGCGGGGAGTCTGCCACAGATCCGGCTGTAGCCGAGACTTTGCGTGGGTGCTACTAATTTATTGACGGTGGGAACGCCGCCGGTCCTCCGGGATGTCGGCTAAACGGCTGTGTAAGTGTGACCTCTACTACCATCACGAGGACTGCCCCCCTCCCTCTGCGTTGCAATACGCCCGAAGGGCGATTGTTCTTGTATTGCTCCTTTGTGTCAATAAAGGTTTTTTTAAAAATAAAAAAATAAATAAAATGCTCCCACGTATTTCACCATATCACGTATAAAGTCCTCTCCAAAGAGGAGACCTTGAGAGCTTGGTCCTGCCTCTTGGTTTGCCAGTTCAATAAGTTTTGGGTCTATTTTGAGAAGTATACCCTTTCTTCTTTCTGTAGATATGGCGGTGTTTGCATTGCCTAGAAGGCAGATGCACCTTTGTATCCATTCGCGAAGTTCCTTTGCGTCAACAGGGATGCCACCAACATATGCATTTTCCGCCATGTCAAAGATCTTGGTTAGAGGACCAACTAGGTCCAGTAGGCGGTCTTGGCATGATCTAAGGCTTTTATCTATGCCTTTTCTTGGGTCTTTTGCGCCTTTGGCTATGAATGCGACAACTTTAGGGTCAAGTTCGGGTGTGAAGGCGATTTTTTCTGGGAGAGATGGCCGAGGACATTCGGATCTTAATCTCGACCTTACTTCCTTCGTGATCTCTCTTCTTAGCCAGAAGCTAATGTAGTCTGCCACGTGCTGTGAGGGTATCCATTCGGGAGATAGGGGGTGTTTAATTAGTAAAGGATCGAACATGAATTCTCCAAAGGGGTCAGTGATACCCATTTTCGATCCTGAGGCCTTGTTTGCCCCTTCTGTGTTGACCGTTGAACTCTTTTCTTGGACCTCAATGTCCGAATCGAAGGACGAGGAGCATGAGAGATCTATCTCCGCCTCGTATGGGTCGTCGCTGTCAACTTGTATAGGGGTTTGTAGGCCTGTTTCTTGCCCTTCTGAGATGCCCTGGGCATCGTTCTGGTCTCCGCCTTGTAAGCGAGATCGATCCATATTTAATGAGACCTTTATTCTTTTAGATTTTGGGTCTGGTTGTTGTATTCTGGATCTTTTCTTTGGGACCTTCCCTGTCCCTTCTTTGGGGTTTAGAATATGTGCCCCGCTAGTAGAAGGCCACCCCTTTGTAAGAATATCAAATTTTTTATTTATGGTCTCGTTAAAGTTTTTATTAATACGGTCGCTGAACGAGTCCATGGCCTTGTCCATGGCTTTAGAAACCATTAGGTCCAATTTGGTTTCTAGCGATGCGTCAGCGGAAGACATAATGGAGGGGTAAGAATTAACAAGACAAGCTAGTTGAAAAAATTGTCTTTCCCCCTTGTATCAGATTAATTTAATAGATATGTCTTCCTACCGTAATTCTCAGCTCTTTTTTTTTTTTATGGCGAAAAAGTAAACACTGGTAAAAATAAGGGTCTGCGCCTAAGTAGTTACTCTGGTGAAAAAATGTCAATGATAACTCTTGCTGAGGAGAAAAACGTGATGACAGTTGCACTCTATCGAGGTCAAGCGTGTGGAAGCAACTGTCGAGTGCTGCTTCTCATGAAACTATGACAACCATGCACGTTTTTTACGTGCGTGGTTGTTTCTAAGGAGCATTCCTCTAATTATTTCTTCCTCGCGATGCGTGAGTTAATGGCGGCATCGCGAGGGGGAAAGGTACTAATGACGTCGTCTACGAGCCAGGAAAAAGCACCACAATGGCACCGGGAGGAGAAGGTAAGACCGGAAAGGTCTCGCAGTGTGTGGCAGGCTTGTGAAGGGGAGAGGCGGGTGTACGCATGTAAAAGCGGGTCCGATCGAGGTGTTGCTAGGCAACGTTAGCGCTCGTGTGGGTATTTGAAACGTGCATAAAGGAAAGCGAATGAAAAAGGCTAACAATTTGAAATTCTTGCGGCAAGAAGTAAAAGGGGATCATAATAACAACAGTTATCAACCTTAGAAAGGCTTTCATTAACATAGAAAGGACACAAAGAAATGGGGAGAGACCCGGTGAAAGAGAGTAAAGGCATGATAGGGTCAATAGGACCCAGTCATGTAGAGTAAGAAAAAGGTACAAGCATTAACTACAAAATAATCGTAACATTATTTGTAAATACTATGAAAGTAAGAGCGAATTAAATGAGGTACTTATCTCTGTGAGCAGCAGCAACAAAGAACGATGATGGCTGTGTGCTCACGGTCTTTATGCTGTTTTACAGAATGTTCACAAGTTCCATGTTCTCTTCATTGTTACTGCTGAGCTGTGACAATAAAGGAGAATTTGCATAATGTTGGCCTCCGTGTCATGCCATAAAATCAATGGTCTATGGCCTAGAAGACTGGGCGAGTGTGATAAAGTCAATAAGGCTGCCTTTGCCTCTTCCTGGGAAGGAAAGAAAATCGGTTTTAATAACCCTTTTGCAAAAGTTAGTTGATATATGGGTTGAGGCAGCCTTTATAGTGGCCACATCTAGAGCTTTTCCGCCAGAGTTTGCATTGAAAGAGAGCCATCAAAGTGGACTATGTCTCTACTCCAGGTTTCCTGCAAACACAAAATATTTAAACAGATGATGATGTTGTACCAATCAGTGTTATTGACCTTATTAAGAAGACATGCCACATTCCAAAATATACATTTTAAATCGAACCATGTACCAAGATGGGCATGACTAGCCAGTCAGTCACAATCATCCATGAAGGACAGTGTGCATATCTATTAGATAAAGCCAACTCACATGGAGTATGTTGACCTCTCTAGAATGGGATGGACACCTTGGTAACTGCCACTGGTTTAATTGTGGGGCATGATCAAGAGGTGTGGGTCTATAGAAAGAAACCAAAGGGAGGGCCAAGACAGAGGTTGACGGACTGCTGGCGTCGGGGCGTCTGACTGAAGCAAGGATTCTTCATGCCACAAATAGGCTGTTAAAATGTTTAACTATGTAGTCTCCTTCAAAGGGTTTCTCATCTTTGCCTAACTAGGCAACCAGTCGTAACATGTTGATCCATCCACCAACACTAGGCCTCAGCGAAGAGTTTGAATCCAGCCAAAGTAATACTTTGTTCTTTAGTTGGTTAAAACTATCAGAAGCACCTGGCTAAAGTGGGGGTACATTGCCCAGCACAACAGCATAGGGAGTAGCATTGGGTGGTATATTGAGAATGGTAGTGTTAGTCCAGGGGGATGGATCTCACAAACACAAGGAGACGATGGATGGAGCGCCGAAACTTTTTAGACACTCACCTCCAGCCACAGATCTGGGTTGAATCCATAATCATTCTTTCCCTCACTTCCTCACCTCAGTTCAGACCCAGCTATATGCAAATCAGTCATGACCCTGTGCCTCATGGGAACAGTCCAGCCCGAACTGCCAAGCCAGGTCTTCCCTAAACCGGAAACAAGCATCCTGAAACCGGTTTCTGGGTAACACCTTGAGGTGATGACACCGACTCGGTCTTGCCGCCCGAGTCGTCTGGGGAATCCAACATGGCCGCCACCGCACCGCCAGCAGGAAGCAGCGGTGCCGGTCTAGTCGTTCCCCCCCCTCCGCGTCGGAAGCGGGAACCTGGAGGAGAGACTAAAAGTGGAGCTGGGGAAACAAGTGGCAAGCGAGTCGCGGACCGGGCAGGAGAAGAAGGAAGGAGACGAGGACGGCGGGCGCGAGTGCAGCAAGGCGGAGGAAACAACGAGGCCGATAGAAGAAGACGACCCCCAGCCGGACCAAGCAGGAGGAGAAGGAGGAGAGCTCACGAAAGAAGCCCACAGGACCGGCTCTCCTGAAAGAGACACAGAGACGGGTTCTCCATACACCACGGCCCTGGAGGGTCGTGGCACCAGGCAAGTGACGACCACACGTCCCTTCTCACTAAGAGGGTGGTGGGCAGTGGGCAGGACTACGGGCCACCCAGGGAACAACACACTGAATATCCCCTCACCTAGGCACCGCATGTATAGGGCACCGGTGGTGGAGCACTCTTCCCCCCCCACTCTTCCTCTGATAGTAGAACAGCTGATTCAAAGTGGTCTTGTTTTCTTTTCTTTTGCTGCCCCTACCCGGCCCCTTCATCTCGGAGACACCAGTCACAAAGGAAACAAAGGGGGACCCATTCTTAAGGAGAATGAACTCTGCGAAGGCCCAGACAGTTGAATACTGAAAAACAGACTGTGACTTCACCAACGTTTTCTTTTTTTTGCGTTTGTTATTTCACCTACCTGAAGATTCTGTGCTTAAACCAAAACAGAGCAATAGAAATAAAGAACGTGTTTGCATTTCACGATTCAGCGTCCCAACTTCCTCTGGGATAAAAGCGTACAGGGGGTAGGGGACGTCCGGTGGGGAGAAAGTCCGACAGTGGTGTCAGAAGTGGGATTTATAGTGGTCCTGATACAATGACTCAACCTATACCCATGGAGGCCATCATAGCCCAGTTAGCAGAGGGACAACGCCATCTGCAGCTGGTGATGGAACAACAGTCCAAACAGGCAGAAAAGGACCGGGAGGACTTCCAGGCAGCTCCTAGGGACCAGGCTACTCTCCTAACCAATAACCAGCAGGTGCAAGACACCGCCATCCTGAGACTCACGGACGCCATATCAAGCGCAAGGGTACATCCCAACGTGCCTGGGTCTGTATTACAAAAATTCCAAAGTGTGAACGATCCTGATTACTTTTTTGTTAATTTTGAACGTGTAGCCACTACTGCCTCCTGGCCTCAGGAAAGATGGGGACAATACATAGCACCCCTGCTCTCAGGAGAACTACAGGCGGCTTATCAGGCCGCCAAACCGGCAGGAACAACCAGCTACCCTGATATCAAAAAGGCGATCCTGCAGAGGCTTGGGTGCGATCAAGAGTTCTACCGGAGCCTATTCAGGAAAGAAAAATGGACTGTCGGGGACAATCCTCGGGCGTTATATTTCAGGATCCGGGATCTAGGGAACCGTTGGTTACAACCAACAGTAGCAACCCCAGAGGAGATAGCAGAAAAAATATACTTGGAACAAAATCTGGACGCTCTCCCTTATAACACCCGCGTATGGATTAAGCAACACCCTAACCTTTCTGTGACTCTGGCAGTAGATCTGGCCTGTGCCTACCATCGCTCTCCCGATTTTAAAAATCCCACACATAGACCCCCTATACCCTCCCCGAAACCACCAAGCAGAACAGGTCCATCCGCTATAGATCCCAAAACCCCTATTCCAAAAGGTCCCCTTAGACCTTTCCCAGTTACAACGCAGACACAGCGACCCCAGTGCTTCCACTGTGCCGAGTGGGGGCATATCGCTCGGCACTGTCCTACATGCACACCCGCCCCAGAACCCATGGAGGTAGGATATACCCGCGGACGAGTATTGGTCACAGGAAAAGAACCCAACCATTACCAAATGAGAATACACGTCAATGGAAAGGCTATAACTGCCTTCCTTGATACTGGCTGCCATTATACAGTGGTATCCCAGGAACTTGTTCCCGAGACACAAATAGTACCAGGGGAATTCGTACAGGTTACATGTGTCCATGGGGAGAAGAAGCTATATCCGTTAGCTGAGGTGGTGTTAGAGATTAATGGGGAACCTCAATTAAGGAAGGTAGGGGTTGTACCTGAACTACCCGAATTGACTCTCTTAGGCACTGATTTGCCTCGGTTCCATGACTATTTGCAATCACTGGGTCCCCTTGCCCCAACACTGAAGTGGTTAGAGACCGCTCCATTTTCTAACAGTGACATAGGAGCCCCTGCTGCTACAAGACGAGCACTGACACATAGCGAAAAAAGAAAGGAGAGAGCATTCTATAACCTGTCTAAACATGTCCTGTCTGTGCCTATTCTTGCTTACTCAGAGGCAACCCAAGACCCTCCTCAGAATTTCCGTTAGGCCCAGAGGGATGACTCCACTCTGCAATATGCCTGGGGGCAGGTCCAAGATGAACAACCAGAAAAGGTAGGACCCTATTTTTTTTATCAAAAAGGGCCTTCTTTATAGGGGTACGTGTGAGGATAACCAGGGAAAGGAACAATTACTAGTCCCCAAAGCATTTTGTGAGCAAGTATTATCCCTAGCGCACAGCCAGGTAGGGGGAGGCCATTACGGAAAGGAGAACACCCTCAAATATTTACTGGGAAGGTTCTACTGGCCTGGGGTGTATCAGGAAGTGGCTCGGTTCCGTGCCTCGTGTGATAGTAGAACAGCTGACTCAAAATGGTCTTGTTTTCTTTTCTTTTCTTTTGCTGCCCCTATCCGGCCCCTTCATCTCGGAGACACCAGCCATAAAGGAAACAAAGCGGGACCCATTCTTAAGGAGAATGAACTCTGCGAAGGCCCAGACAGTTGAATACTGAAAAAGAGAATGTGACTTCACCAACGTTTTCTTTTTTTTGTGTTTGTTGTTTCACCTACCTGAAGATTCTCTGCTTAAACCAAAACAGAACAATGCAAAATAAAGAACGTGTTTGCATTTCACGATTCAGCGTCCCAACCTCCTCTGGGATAAAAGGGTACAGGGGGTAGGGGACGTCCGGTGGGGAGAAAGTCCGACCCACCCCTCATCAGCCAGGCTAGCTTGAATCCAGTAGCAAAATGAGCAAGGCACCCACGTCTGGGCATACCCTACCAACTTAGGGCGAACAAAGCAAACACAAGGAGACGATAGACCGAGTGCCAAAACTTTTCAGACACACACCCACAGTCACAGATCTCAGTTGAGACCTCTTTAGCTCACTTCGCCACCTCAGTTCAGACCCAGCTATATGCAAATCAGTCTTGACCCTGTGCCTCATGGGAACAGTCCAGCCCGAATTACCAAGCCAGGTCTTCTCTGAACCGGAAACAAGCATCCTTGGACCAGTTTCGGGGTAACACCCCTCATCAGCCAGGCTAGCTTGAATCCAGTAGCAAAGTGAGCAAGGGACCCACATCTGGGCATACCCTGACAACTTAGGGAGAACAAACCAAACACAAGGAGCCGATGGACGGAGCACCGAAACTTTTCAGACACTCACCCCCAGTCACAGATCTGGGTTGAATCCATCATTCTTGAGCTCACTTTGCCACCTCAGTTCAGACCCAGCTATATGCAAATCAGTCTTGACCCTGTGCCGCATGGGAACAGTCCAGGCCGAACTGCCAAGTCAGGTCTTCCCTGAACCGGAAACAAGCATCCTGGGACCGGTTTCGGGATAACACCCCTCATCAGTCAGGCTAGTGTGAATCCAGTAGCAAAGTGAGCAAGGGGCCCTCATCTGGGCATATCCTGACAACTTCGGGCGAACAAAGCAAACACAAGGAGACGATAGACAGAGCACCGAAACTTTTCAGACACTCACCCCAGTCACAGATCTGGGTTGAATCCATTATCATTCTTGAGCTCACTTCGCCACTTCAGTTCAGACCCAGCTATATGCAATTCAGTCTTGACCCTGTGCCTCATGGGAACAGTCCAGCTCGAACTGCCAAACCAGGTCTTCCCTGAACCGGAAACAAGCATCCTGGGACCAGAAGTAGTGTTAATACAATCACCTACAGATGCGTCTTACGACAAATCAATTGGATGGACAAACCCCTCTCTGGGCAGTCTTGCCGCCACTGAGGCCAAAACAGTTAATCCCCTATTACACGTCCAACAGGGCAAACCTTCTCTTTAAGCAACATGTGTATTCAGGGTAAGATTGAATCAATGTTATCCTTAGCACTTAGTGACTTTACCTCCTTTTCAACTTGATCAGGTCTCAGGCTAACAATATTAGGGGAGAGGATAGGAGCAGAGATAGGTTGCGAAGGCTGGTTCTATTTATTAAGCTTCAGTTCAATTGCGACTAAATGCACGCAAATTGTTTCGAGTTTAGCATACAGGGTAGAAATTCAATTAACAGAGAGAATCCAGTAATATTTCCATTGTGTTATTTTCCCTAGAGAAGGAATTGTTACACCAGGGTGTTGGATTAACATTGACCCTTAGGTGCTTTGATATGATATTGGATTTTGGTCCCTTTCTCTTCCCAACGACACTAAGGGCCTTGTTCGAAACCATCAGCACAGCGGGCTCCTTCCTCATCCTTTCCCCTCCACAAACCTTATTTGATGCACCCTAGCCTCAGGCACCGAAGGTGTGGTAGACTTACAGCAGCTTAGTAATGAAGGGGCTTCAGAGGGGGGAGAAAATTAAAACTGTCCCACCCAATCACCATTTGACAAGGGCAAAATTGCTGGTCCAGACCCCAGTTCTAAGGAAACAGATGGGCCAACACCAAGGGATCCAGAAGATGGTGAGGTCAAGTAGGAGAAGGATAAGCGGTGCTCAGCCGACTCCATCTCCTTGTCAGTGGCCTCTACAGCACGTTGTAAGAAAGCATCCATAGGGGTATTCGAGGGGGGCTTTAATGTGTCGACAAGTAACATGCGTTTCTCCCTAACACAAGCTATACAGTAGAACAGATCCCACTCAAATTTGTGAGAAACGCCTTGAGATCAGATGTAAAGGCTGAGTTATGGGACTCTAGTTCAGAGTAGATCATTTACAGCTGATCAGACACTCCTCAATAGTCCAGCAGTTCAATAGTGCAACAGCTCGGCAAGAATACACTATCCCAAAAAATTCCCAGGGTCAATGAAACATAAAGACAGTGCTGGGGTGTTTTGTGGCTCAACTCGTAACAGTCACATTTACAGCAGAGTCACCATCATAGAGAGTAAAGTGAACCTCCTACCGGTAAACGGATGCAGACTGGAATGCTCCGAGCAAACTTTACACAACGGCAATGCCCGTGTGCAAAACCAAGAGAGGGGGCCAAGCCCAGCCTCCTCCAGGCTCCGATGGGCGTGACGTATGTGAAAAAAAAACAACACAGTGCCCTCGGGTCCGACGCAACAAAGTGATAGTCAAGGAGTAGGCACAACTATTCTAGTGGGGGTTTTCCTTTTAAATGTGTGGGGGAAAACGTATTTAAAAGGGAAACCCCCCACTAGAACAGTTGTTCCTACTCCTTGACTATCACTTCGTTGCCTCGGACCTGAGGGCACTGTGTGTGTCATTGAGTCTTCAATTAGGGAGTGTGCCCTCGCTGGTCCATTAAATCTCCTGAGGTCCCCCTTCTGTGTATGTATATATGTGACCTATGTGTATCCAGCAACTCTCAGTTTATAATACTGAATATATATCTAAGGTGTTTAATGCACTTAGTGGTGAACTCTATGTGCGGTCCGGGCACAAGTGTGAATCACAGAAAACTTAGGAGTAATGTATTAATGTGTCTACTT
This sequence comes from Triturus cristatus, assembly GCF_964204655.1. Taxonomy (NCBI): domain Eukaryota; kingdom Metazoa; phylum Chordata; class Amphibia; order Caudata; family Salamandridae; genus Triturus; species Triturus cristatus. The sequence continues at coordinate 589,277,945 of NC_140592.1, read as the reverse complement.
ACAGTTTTGCATGCAACCTGCAAATCACTGATTTATACTAAGTATAATAATTCAGGGGATTAAGTGGTTTTTGAAGAAATCAATGAGCAACTTGCAAGGAACAATTTATAATCGTGGCATCGTAGCTCAGGGAGCTTTACGCTACCTGCAAACAACTGCATATACATCCAAGGTAACTTAATGTTTAATAATTCTAAGGTTGTTAAAATTAGTTCTGTTGGGTGGTATTAACACATATTATTAGAGTTTGTAAGCTGGTTGCTAAATTAAGCCAGCTGAACGCTTGTTCAAGAACATGCTCTCATCTGCAGGTCACAGTTTCTAAGACACTCCATATTTCTGAAGTGGAACCTGGTGTACCATTTCCTAAATATCTGATGGAATGGTGTAACTTTGTCTCAAAGGATGATAGTGACAAAGGTTAAATATAGTGGACAGAGAAGGAACGGTGAGCTATATGATAGAAATTAAGATATGGTTGTCTCGTGGCAATTTTGGACTTTGACACAATGTTTCTTTGTTCTCCCGGTGGGTCGCTCTGCCTGGAGGAGCTGTGAAATGCCAGCTGGGCTCTCAATTTGACCTTTAAGACCTGCTGCCAGCCCAGTAACACCGTGGACAAAGAATTGTGAGTGTCTGCGAAGTTGGGTATTTGCAGCCAGGTCATGACTGAGAGGTAAAAATGAATGAATCTGCCCACTGTAGGCTACTTCACCACACATTGAATGGGTGGGTGGCACTGCATGTGCCCGTGTCGGTACTCTCCATCAGTACATATGTTGGAGGATTTACTGGAGCAAGACTCCAAAATAGCTACTGCAACCAGAATCAGGCCTAGTCTCACTCTTTTCCAGCAATGCAACCCGTCACATGCCCGTCATGTCAGAGCTGGGTACGCCATAGTGCTCATTTGGGAAATCTTAGACTCAAACCCCTTAACAATATTGGATAAGGATTTTCTCTGGGGAGAAGATGTAATATGCTGCTGTGCTATGCTGCATGTGTATTTCCCTTGACTTCCCTTACCTTGGTCTGTGTATGTTTCCCCACACGCTGTCATTAGAATATTGGGAGGCTTAATCTGAGCTATTTTGAGTATGCATTGTTCCGGCATTCCTGTGAAGAAATTAAACACATTTCTATTGAACTGATTTCAATTTGACGGAGGAATATCCTTACCAGAGCTTAAAGCAAGCCGGGTCCTGGCTGCTCCCAGACCCGGCAGTAATTACAAATAAACTTCGAAAGGGGTCTCTATCTGGCTCTATATTGGTGATCTTAACTTTATTGGCAAAAATAAAGGTCGATTTCTCAACAATGACGGGAAAAGCCCTTAAGGTATTCCATCAGTGATGTAATCTTTGTGTTTTTTATGCTCTTTTGTTACCCAAGAATATTTATTTTTTTCAAGATGTTTTCTTTCTGCAGGTTTTTTCCATGCATCATATGACTCCAGTATAGTTCATACTTTGAACTAAGTCGCCTTAAGGTGTCCGAGGCGTTCAAGTTGTGAGTGGGTGTTATGACGGCGCACGACTGACAGCTCTGAAGTTGAGGCTGAAGGCAGTGCGAATTTCTTACAGTGAGTAATAAAGGTGTGCAGCCTACATGCACATCCAAACCCTGGCCGCTCTGCACTGTGTACATAGCGCTGGCCACATGAGTGCAAATTGTAACGGCGAGAAAGTGTGAGCTATGCAGATTGGGAGAGGATGTGGTCCTTCGGCTAGACTGCCGACTTTGGTGCTGGAAACCAGGATTCGAGCCTCGGGGTCGCGTCCACATCCTGTGATTCTGGGCAAATCACTTAATCTCCCCGTGCCTGAATGTGTAATGTAAATACGGTGCTCATGTAAAGTGGCCCAATACCTTCGGGTCGAGTTCGCGCTATATAAATATGCAACAAAAACAAACAAAAAAGAAGGCAGAAATATATGGGAGGGAAAATGGCATAAGTCCAACAGTAAGAGACCGCTGAAGAAAGTGGTGCTAAGGAGAGTATAGCAGTGCCTAAAACACTCCAGAGGCCACTATCACTTCAACAGGCCTTAGTAATGTTTGACAGCCTTGATGCTATGGAGAAAGGGAAATGGTCGACATTACGTTACCATATCTAACCCTCTGACTTCGTTTATGTCTAAATAGGAGAAAGAAGAACAGGTCCCTTGGAACGGATTCCTAGTTATGCACCTTTGACCATGACCCATCAACCCCTTGACACTTAAAATACTGATCTTTACTACAACTCCTCGCCACTCTCGAATTACGGGCACAGCACATTCAGCAGGAAGGCAATCTTTCTTCACGTTCACACAGTAGATAACTCAACGGCACATGAAAGGTACTACAGAGCCAGACTATGGCCAGCCACACAGATGGGGGCACAGACCACGCATAGACATGAACACTCGAATAGAGGTCGCAACACCGCTGAGATAGACCGCAGTCAACAACACTGGAGCCATACACTGTTATGTTCATCTGTTGTGTCCCTGCGAGGACACCTTAGTGTATATTGCATTTATGTCCCCCGAGGACACCGTACTGCCCGTTCCTTCATCAGCTGTCAACGTCATCAGCTGTTCCGGTTGACAGCTGATGATCCGACGGCAGCGCGCACCTGAGCTCAGCTCCGGAGCCTGTGTTGGTGTAAAGCTCAATTAAGAACTCGTTCTTCTACATCGTGTTTGAATTCTTAACATACACAGACAGACACTAGAAACAGATCTATGGTGCAGAAACTGTGGAGATTGGCGACTATGTCTAAACAAACTTATTGAGATGCAGATCTCAAGAAGAATACACTGATCAGGCTAACAGACCTTGAATTGAGCCAAAGCTGGAACACTATTCAAGTCGTGCAGAGTGAATAACATTCTCCAGCTGAGAAAATGCAGAAAGATATTAGTGACACTTGCATAGTAATATAACGAAAGCTCACTACCTGTCTGCTACTTACAATAACAGTAGGTCAACTCAGAACATCAGCTGTCTGCCATTGGTCATTTTACGGACTACATGTTTTCGTAATTCAGTACTTCCGGGTCGCTAGGCAGCCACACTTTTGGCTTTACATATTTTAGTCCCAGTTTTGGGCGTGGTTTGTAATCGTAAAGTGTAAGAGGATTTAGGATTGGATACTGTTTTACAGAACTGGTTGTCCCTCAGCCAATCCTGCTTAGCAGCACTGATTTCTGAGTGCTCATTGGCTTTAGAGTCCGCACGTGCCTCTACAAAGTGCTAAACAGTAGCGCGCTACTAAGGGTTCTGCTGAGATGGGAACAAGCTGGACTTTTTTCGTGGATGACACCAGTAGAATCGGTTACGGTCTTGGCGATAATATTTGAGCACGGTAGTAACGATCGAGCGAAGCCAAGATAACGCCCTCCTGCCACCCGATTCTGAATCGAATGTGGGTGGAAAAGATGGTGGTAGTGGTAGGAGCTATAACTCAAAGTAGTGCCCTTTACCATAGGCGCAACTAGAGTGAAATTTCGAAGAGGGCTAATAAAAATTACGGGGGAAATGGAGTGTAATTTTTCCAGCAATTTGCAGAGTGAAGATGCAGGGGCTCTAACAGATAGATATTGGAAACAAGTGTCCTTTATTCCAATCGCCAACACTGGCTCCGCATGCGCAGAGCGCAAGGAATGTCGCTGCTCTGTAGGTCATCAGCTGTCAATCGTCAGAGCCAAGTGACAGCTGATGACGGTGGATGGCTGTACGGTGTCCTTGCAGGGACAATGTGAAGAACACAACAATACGGTGTCCTCGCAGGAACACAAGAAGAAATCGAAACACATCCCCCTCCCTTTAGAAAGGAGAGAAGCTAGAGCGAGTGTGGGCGAAAGAGATAGAGAGAGAGAGAGAGAGAGAGAGAGAAACAAGCATTGGCATAGCCAAAATGTCTCGCTTTTGGGACCTTATAAGTATTTAGTTTTGCAGCACAATGTCCTTGCTGCAACAACATCAGCTGTTGCATGGCTAAACCTTGTACCTTATAAGTGTTTAGCCATGCAGCAGTTGATGTTGTTGAACCAAGGATATTGTGCTGCATAACTAAAGACTTATAAGGTCCCAAAAACGAGACCTATTGGCTATGCCAATGCTTGTTTCCTGTCTCTTCATTGCTAGCCCGTCCCCCAACCACTCCTGTGTTAGTGCCTTGCTACGGTTTTTCGGATTGCCGATTCTGCTGTGAAACCACTCTGTTTTATCCTGACTGTGTTGATGCTGCATGAGTTGTTTCTAACCCTGAATCAACATTAATTGCTGGGGTTAAACTCAAAGGTATGGTCGGGGCTAAATGTTTCTGCGGGCCGGCTCCCAGTGATAAAAAAAAATATATTCTTTAAAAGGGAAATCATGGTGACTCATTTAAGCATTGTTACAAAAATGTGCTTAATGTTTATATTAAAAACATCTCGAACTGGTTCCTTCAGTAATTTCCTGAAGAAGCTCAATCACACAGTTATTAACATACCACTCGCGCAACACGAGCAGCACAGGACACTTCCCTCAGAATTCTATGTCAGTCCACGGAGGCTCAGATTATGCTTCCCAATCTTTACTGACAAAATACAGCAGCCAATAAAAACTTTAAACTTGCATGACCCCCGGAAGGTCAACCCCCTCCAGTGTCTGCACCAATCAATCAATCATTCATAGCATTTGTATAGCGCGCAACTCACCCGGAAGGGTCTCAAGGTGCTTGGGGGAGGGGGGCCGCTACTGCTCGAACAGCCAGGTCTTGAGTTGTCTCCTGAAGGCGAGGTGGTCCTGGGTCAGCCGAAGGTGGATGGGGAGGGAGTTCCATGTCTTGGCCGCCAGGTAGGAGAAGGATCTGCCTCCGGCGGTGGCTCTTCGGATGCGCGGTACGGCGGCGAGGGCGAGGCTAGCGGACCGTAGCTGGCGGGTGGACGTGTGGAAGGTCAGGCGGTCGTTGAGGTACTTGGGTCCCAGGTTGTGGAAAAACTTGTGTGAGTGGGTGAGGAACCCGAACGTGATCCTCTTGTTGACGGGGAGCCAGTGCAGGTTCCTCAGGTGGCCGGAGATGTGGCTGCGTCGAGGGATGTCCAGGATGAGTCGGGCGAAGGCGTTCTGGATGCGTTGTAGTCTTTTCTGTAGCTTGGCTGTGGTTCCGGCGTAGAGGGTGTTTCCGTAGTCCAGCCGGCTGGTGACGAGGGCCTGAGTGACCGTCTTCCTGGTTTCGATCGGGATCCATCGGAAGATCTTGCGGAGCATGCGGAGGGTGTGAAAGCATGAAGAGGAGACGGCGCTGACTTGTCTGGTCATCGAGAGGGAGGAGTCCAGGATGAAGCCCAGGTTGCGTGCGTGGTCTGTCGGCTTGGGGGCGGTGCCCAGGGCTGGGGGCCACCAGGAGTCGTCCCAGGCGGAGGGTGATGGTCCGAGGATGAGGACTTCCGTTTTGTCTGAGTTCAGTTTCAAGCGGCTGTTCTTCATCCACTCGGCGACGTCTTTCATCCCTTCGTGGAGGCTGGTTCTGGCGGTGTCGGGGTCTCTGGTGAGGGAGAGGATCAGCTGGGTGTCGTCGGCGTAGGAGATGATGTTGAGGTTGTGTTGGCGTGCGATGGCTGCGAGAGGTCTCATGTAGACGTTGAAGAGGGTGGGGCTGAGTGATGAACCTTGCGGGACGCCACAGATGACTTCGGTGGCCTCGGAACGAAACGGTGGGAGGCGGACTCTTTGTGTTCTTCCAGCGAGGAACGAGATGATCCACTTCAATGCCTTCTCTTGGATGCCGGTGTTGCTGAGGCGTTGGACTAGGGTGCGGTGGCAGACAGTGTCGAATGCGGCGGAGAGGCCCAGGAGGATGAGTGCCGCTGTTTCCCCGTTGTCGAGAAGGGCTCGAATGTCGTCGGTGGCTGCGATGAGGGCGGTCTCGGTGCTGTGGTTGGCTCTGAAGCCGGACTGCGAGGGGTCAAGGGATCCGTCCGTCTCGAGGAAGGCGGCAAGCTGTCTGTTGGCGATCTTCTCGATGACTTTGGCAGGAAAAGGGAGGAGCGAGATGGGGCGGAAGTTTTTGAGGTCGGTGGGGTCCGCTGTAGGTTTCTTCAGTAGGGCGCTGAGCTCGGCATGCTTCCAGCTCTCCGGAAAGGTGGCGGTGTCGAAGGAGGTGTTGATGACGTCTCGGAGTTGGGGTGCGATGGTGGAGTCGGCCTTGTTGAAGACGTGGTGGGGGCAGGGGTCAGTCGGAGATCCGGAGTGGATGGTGTTCATCGTGCGGGCTGTGTCTTCGGTGGTCACTGCGGTCCAGGTGCGGAGGGTGGCGGTGGGGTGCGTTGGTTCGATTGTTGGGTGCGAGGATGGTGCGCCGAAGCTGTTGTGGATGTCGGCAATCTTGCGGTGGAAGAACGAGGCGAGTGAGTCGCAGCAATGTTGTGACGGGGTGATGTCGTTGTTGCCGGTGCTGGTGTTGGAGAACTAGAGTTCCTTGCTGTCGTGGGCGTTGTTGTCCAGTCGATCCTTCAGTGATTTCTTCTTGGTGGTGCGGATGAGCTGGTGGTGCTTGCGGGTCGCGTGTTTGAGGGCGGTCATGTTGTCAGTGGTCCGGTCGAGGAGCCAGGCTTTCTCGAGGGTGCGGCAGGTCTTCTTGGAGTCCTTGAGTTCGTCGGTGAACCAGGGGGCCTTCTTGCTTCTGGGTCTGCTGGGAGGGTTCTTCAGTGGTGCGAGGTCGTCGGCGCAGGCGGTCAGCCACTGCGTGAAGTTGCGGGCTGCTTCGTTGGGGTCCGGTGTGCTGGCAGGTGGGTTCTGGCTGAGTGAGGTGGTGAGCTGGTCGGCGGTGATCTTGCTCCAGCTTCTGTGAGGAGCCTGTTGCGGTTGGTGGTGGGTGGTGGTTTTTCTGAAGCTGAAGTGGACGCAGCTGTGGTCGGTCCGGTGGAGTGGCTGAAGGCGATGTGCTTGCTGGATGAGAAGACGGGATCAAGCGTGTGGCCGGCGTAGTGGGTGGGGGTGTTGACCAGTTGCTTGAGTCCGAGGTTGGCGAGGTTGTCCAGCAGGGTGACGGTGTTGCGGTCCTTGTTGTTCTCCAGGTGGAAGTTGAGGTCCCCTAGGAGGATGTAGTCGGCGGAGGGGAGGGCGTGTGGGCTGATGAAGTCTGTGATGTCTTCGCTGAATTGTGTGCGTGGTCCCGGGGGTCTGTAGATGAGGGTGCCTCTGAGGGTCGTCTTAGGGTCGGTTTGAATCTGGAAGTGGAGTTGTTCGGCGGCGGTGAAGGTGTCGTCGGCGTCGGTCGTGATGCGGATGGTGTTCTTGTGGACGATGGCGATTCCTCCTCCGGTCTGGTTGACGCGGTCCCTCCTGATGATCTTGTATCCATCCGGGATGGCAATGGTGATGTCGGGGGCTGAGGAGGCGTTCATCCATGTTTCAGTGCGGAATGCGACATCTGGTGATGTTGTGTCGAGCAGGTTCCAGAGTTCGACGGCGTGTCTGTGGACGGAGCGGGTGTTGAGCAAGATGCACTTGAGGTCGCTGCTGGGGTTTGGCTTGGCGGGCGCGGTGCATGTTCGGAGGCAGGTAAACTTGCAGGTTGTGCAGGTGAAGGGTCCGTGGAAGCATTTCGGGGCGGCCCGGCAGCAGGCGGGGTTTCGGCCGGCATTGAGTGCGTTGAGGGCGGCGGTGTCGTCTTGCGTCGGTGGGGGCCAGGGGTCCTGGCGCTGGGCGCAGTCCAGGCGCTGACGGGCGCAGACGGGCTTACCTTTGGCGCGCCTTCGGCGCACAATCGGCGTGACCGCTGCGCGTCCGCGCGGTCGCCATTTATGGCGAAGTGGGAGGGAGGGAGGAGCAGCTGGGAGGCGGGGAGGGCACAGAAGGAAAAGGGGGCGTGGCCGCTAGTACGGCGGCGGGGAGCGGGGCGGGCAGGCGCAGGGGGCAGAGAGACGGGACACCAGAACAGACAATAGCACAAAATCAAAAACAGCAAATGGGAGACAATAATGATATTAACAGGGTGCAGGGAGACAAAAAAGGAAACAAAATAGGAGTCACAGTACACGCAAAGTACGGCGGGGGCGGGGCCGGCAAGGCAGGCTCAGCGAGGCTGCGGGCAGCAGCGGGGTGGGAGGAGCACACAACAGCTGGTGGCCGTGCGGGAAGCGGGGCGGGCAGGCGCAGGGGGCAGAGAGACGGGACACCAGCACAGACAATAGCACAAAATCAAAAACAGAAAATGGGAGAAAATAATGATATTAGCAGGGTGCAGGGAGACAAAAAAGGAAACAAAATAGGAGTCACAGTACACGCAAAGTACGGCGGGGGCGGGGCAGGCAAGCCAGGCTCAGCGAGGCTGCGGGCAGCAGCGGGGTGAGAGGAGCACACATCACCATCTAGTCCTTCACAAAAGTGTCTGTGTAAACGCCGTGACGTCCTCATTCTTTGCTGCTGCAGCAGCAGATAAGTGCCTTTCCTTTCATTCTCTTTCATGGGATGTATGTTGGGGGAGGTTGGCTAAACCTTATTTATTCTGTGAAGAGTGATTGTATATTAGCGCCGACTCGCTCAGGATTGTTGACGAGAGTCGGGTGTTTTCGTGGAGCGCGTTAGCGGCTATTGGGTTCCGTGGCGCGCGCGTGTTGCCGGTAGGGGGCGGTGGAGAAGGAGGAGGCAGACGCGAGACTCTCTCGCTCAGGGAGCAGTCGAGTTGGTGCCCCAAATACTGCGCGCGAACGCGAGGAACCATTTTTCTCGAATCGGGAGAGATCGGCTCTTCGCGTGTAAGCGCTGGCAGGACTGTACAAATCCCTGGCCTTATCGAACGCTTACCGGAGCAGTATCCGGAAAAAGAGCTTTGCTCTAGAGGAGTCTCCTTCCACCTATATATATATATTTCGCCTCATAAGACCCTCTTTGTGTGGCAGTACATTCGTTTTTTCTCAGAGTGTGTGACTTGTGAAAGGTCTGAGGCACCCTAGGGTTGCTCCCCCCCTTTTTTGAAAGTTCCTCCAATCCTCTCTGCTTTGTGGCAATGGCGTACTACGCCGAAGAGGAAGACCAGTGAGTTGAGGGCAACCAGTTTGAGGAGTATCAGGAGCCTGACGAAGATGTGTTGGAGGAAAATCTGGTAGAAGCTTTGGACACCCACGTCCAGGGTTCGGTAAATAAAGCCCTAATCAAGGCTTTAAAGCCTTTTACTAAAACCCTTCATAGTTATGGCAAAGGGAAGATGAAATCTTCTCATAGCAGCGCGGGGCACTCACAGTCACCGGCCCGAGTTTTAAAGCGCATGGCCAAGAATGTTATGAAGGACCATGGCTCCATGGCTAATTATACTACTGGGGAGTCTTCCCAGTCTATACCGGCTACCTCAGATTCCGAGGTTGAATCGGTGTTGCCTAAAAATAAATCAAAGAAGACTAAACATACAGCTTACAAAGCAGCCGACAGCCAGGCACCCAAAAACCTCTTATTTGCCCCTCAGAGTTTGATTCATCCTAGGTCCACCGAGTGGGTTCCTTGTCCCGAAGTGGCACATTATGAGGCTAATAATTTGCGCCAAGGTTTTGAAAAAGAAGTACGGGCCACCTTATGTTCGGAATGTCCAAGGCCTTCCTTGATAGGAAAGGTGGCGGATACGCCGGAACTAGATCCAAATATGGCGACGTTCATGAGGAAGTTTGCGAAAGACCCTAAGAAGGGCTTAGATAGGGCTTGGCGGTGGTGTCAGGACAAATTATTGGATGTCTCTGGACCCCTCACGAAGATCCTCGAGGCTGCAGTTAATGCGAAGGATCAGAACGTCCCCATGAATACATCGGATGTCATGGAATGGGCCCAAAGGGCCTTATGCTTTCTGGGAAATGCCAATGTGGCTCTCTCTACAGAGAGGCGACGATCCTTTTTAATGCGTATTGACTCCCAATTGGCGGAGATGGCCACTACAGAACCGGGTTCCCTTGCCAATGGCATGCTTTTTGGAGACAAGTTCGTTAAGGAGATGGGGAAGTATGTGGCCACTTTTTCAGCGTTGGACAAGGCCCAAGCGAACATTAAAAAAGTGTTTTACACGGGTGTTTTTGACAGGGCCGGCCGCTCACGAGGTCGAGGGTTCGGCCGAGGTTTTAGTCAGACCTCACGAGGAGCGGAGCAACGAGGCAGAGGTAATCAGAGACCACAATTCTACCCCTCCCGTAATAGGGGAGGAAGAGGCAGAGGCCAAAGAGGAGTCTATCAAGGACAACAGAACACGGCAGGAGATACCTCCTATTCAGGTACGAGTCCTAAGTCCCAAGGAGTGCGTGGTGGGTGGTTGGATAACTTTATTTTTCCACAGATGGCAGAGGCTCACAACCGACCCCTGGATTTTACAGACTGTGCAGGGTTTTTCTCCCATAGAATTTTATGCCTCTCCAGAGCAGACACATGTGGCCAGCCCTCTACATTTTTCCCTACTAGAGCAGAGTTTCATCGACATAGAGGTGGAGGCGTTGCTCCAGAAAGGGGCAATAGTGGAGTCCGTAACTCACACGCGGGGTTTTGTAAGTACCATCTTCGTGGTCCCCAAAAAGGATCAGGGATTTCGCCTGGTGCTAAATCTCAAGGAGTTCAACGCATGGGTCGTGTATCGACACTTCAAAATGGAAGGCATACACCTCCTGCGGGACATCCTCCTAGAGGGCGATTGGCTGGTTCGATTGGACCTAAAAGATGCCTATCTCGCAGTTCCTATATTCCCTCCGCACAGGCGGTTCCTTCAATTTCTTTGGCGAGATCAATGGTTCGAGTTTTCCGCCATGCCGTTCGGCCTTTCGTCCGCTCTTTGGTGTTTCACCAAGTTGATGAAACTGGTAGTACAGTGGTTAAGAGAAAGGGGAGTACGTCTGATCATTTACCTCGACGACATTTTGATCATGGCGCAGTCGAGAGACCTTCTGTTAGGCCACCTTTCATGGACGATACAACTCCTGCAGGAGTTAGGATTCATTCTGAATCTGGACAAGTCCATTCTGGTACCAGCACAGGTAATGGATTTTCTCGGTTTTCAGATCAACTCCTTTACGACGCAGTTACTTCTACCTCTCAAGAAGAGAGTAGTGATCAGGAAGGAGTTGAGGAGAGCGCTTGTCTCTCCAACAATATCATTGAGGACTTTGGCTCGATTGGTTGGACTATTGGCTTCTTCCATTCAAGCGATATTTCTGGGTCCATTACATTACAGGGCCCTACAGAGACTGAAGATATTACATCTGCGCAAGGGTCTTTCGTACGCGCAACAGATTGTACTGTCGTCAGAGGCACGTACGGAGATGACTTGGTGGTTAGAACATATGGACGCCTGGAATGGCAGGGCCATTTTCTCAACCAGTCCGGATGTGGTGATAGAGTCGGACGCCAGTCGTTGGGGCTGGGGAGCACGTTGTGGGACTCTAGAGACAGGGGGTCGATGGTCTCGGGAGGAGTTGAATCTGCATATCAATTGCTTGGAGCTTCTAGCAGGCTCATTTGCGATTCGCACGCTGGCTCGTTAGAGGGTCTCTTGCTGCATTCTTCTTCGCATGGACAATGTGTCCGCGGTCCGTTATATAAATCACCTGGGAGGCACCAGATCTCGCCTTTTGTCGGAAATAGCAAAGGACTTCTGGCGTTATTGCCTCGACCATCACATTGTGGTGACAGCGGAGTATATTCCCGGGTCGACCAATGTGGTAGCCGACTGGAATTCTCGATATTTGAGGGACGCCAGCGATTGGAGACTCCATCCCAGAATTTTCAGGGCCTAAAACCTCAAGTGGGGTCCTTGTGCGATGGACCTGTTCGCGTCCAGACTCAATCGTCAGGTTCCCCTGTTTTACAGCTGTGGCCCGGACTCTCTAGCGGTCAGCTCGGATGCCTTCCTTCAGTCATGGACGACGGGCATTCTATATGCATTTCCACCGTTTGTCATGATACCCAGAGTGCTGGCGCAGATCCGCAGACAGAGGGCGGAGGTTATTCTGATATCACCGTGCTGGAAGACACAAGCGTGGTTTCCGAGCGCACTGGAGTTGACTTGCGCGCCTCCGGTTCGAATTCAGTCATTTCCAGATATCCTCATGGACCCTCAAGGTCTTCGACATCCTTTGGTCCTACAAGACCAGTTAGTCCTCATGGCCTGGAGACTTTCAGGCATCGATGGCAAGTGCCGGGAGTTTCACAGGACACTCTCTTCTTCCTGTCCCAGGCTTGGGCACCCTCCACACACAAGCGGTACGAATCTGCTTGAAGACGATGGGTTAGTTGGTGTAATGAACGACAGAGCGATCCTATGGGATCCGACATACATATGATTGTAAATTTCGTGTCGGAGCTCGCCAGATCGGGGCTAGCGTATAGGACTGTGAACAATTTCAGGTCAGCGATTTCAGCGGGATATCCGCATGTCGGGGGCAAACCGGTGGGGGAACATCCACTGGTTTGCAAGGTGGTGCGAGGTATTCGGTTGGTGAATCCTCCCCGGCCTAAGTATACGACTCTTTGGGATGTTACTGTGGTCCTACGTTTTCTGATGAACTGGCCAAGTAATGAAGGTCTGTCAAGGAAGCAACTATCGGCGAAATTGACGATTTTGTTGTGCCTGATTTCATGCAGACGAGTGTCTGACATACGGGCCTTGGATTTGGCAGGTAGAGTATTTACTCCCTCGGGAGTTTCATTCACGATTTCAAAGCGTACAAAGACACATTCGCGTTGTATTTCTTACCCTGCTTTTCCTCACCACAGCAAATTATGTGTGGTCAAATGCTTAAAGGTTTATGAGGATTGTACTAGAGAATTTAGAAATGATGTATTGGGACAATTGTTGATTTCACTTCAGAGACCTTTTCGCCCGGTCACGTCTGCGACTCTGGCCAGGTGGGTCATTTGGTTACTGGGTTTAGCAGGTGTGGATACTTCTAAATTTGGAGCTCATTCAGTTAGAGGGGCTATGGCCTCCAAGTCATTTGGTGCCGGTTCTCGGCTGCAAGACATCATGACTGTGGCGGATTGGTCTACTGATTCTACGTTTAAGACTTTTTATCATAAACCTATTGTGGATGTGGCTTCGGTGGTGGTGGATCAACTTTAAACTAGCATAATCTGAGCCTCCGTGGACTGACATAGAATGAAAAATTGTCTAGCAATCGCGACAAAGAATTTTCAATTCTATTAAGGACACGGAGGCGAGGATTATCCCACCCAGGCTACAATGTCAGTGACTATATTATGTTGATTATTTTGCATTTTATTATCCAGACTACAGTGCAGTGACAATAATGTGTATATTATAATGCAGTATACCCACCCTAGAGCTAATCCGTAGTTACGGTATGTCCATCGGTTTGGGATGGAATTTACGGTGTTGGTTTCCATTTCAGGTGACCAGAGCAAGCAGACCTGAACCTGAGAGAGTAATATACCTGTAGTACGGAGTTCACTGGATGTTGCGGACAGCTTCAGTTGTGACAAGATTCTACGTCACGTTGTGTTTCCAGTTATGGTTGGATTGTTGAAATTGATCGCAAAGAAAGAGGACGTCACGGCATTTACACAGACACTTATGTGAAGGACTAGATGGTGATTGGTGCAGACACTGGAGGGGGTTGACCTTCCAGGGGTCATGCAAGTTTGAAGTTTTTATTGGCTGCTGTATTTTGTCAGTAAAGATTGGGAAGCATAATCCTCGCCTCCGTGTCCTTAAAAGAATTGAAAATTCTTTGTCGCGATTGCTAGACAATTTTTCACTCCTCTTTATGCAAATAATAAAGTTCCAATATGAGCTTTGCACTTAGTAAGGCTATTGTTGAAGACATGGGGCTTACACACAGTGCTTGAAATGATACTCCTCATAGAGGCAAATCTAATAATCCTCTGCACATAAATCTAGACTATCATTCATCTTTTTGGGCTGTAGGGAGATTCAGAATAGGCACAACTTCTCTAGGCCATCTGTCCGTACGCTGCCTCATATTACACATGCAGGAACATGATTTAGGAAATGTTTTTATAGAAAGCATTGGCAAAGCAATAGGTTTCGTCAATGCAAAATCTATTTGCTTGTCAATGTTTTTTTTATACTGTGCACAGCAGTTAAGCTTCTGAACAACATGTAAAAAATAAAGCAAGCATTGGCATAGCCAATAGGTCTCGCTTTTGGGACCTTATAAGTATTTAGTTATGCAGCACAATATCCTTGGTGCAACAACATCAACTGTTGCATGGCTAAAAACTCATAAGGTCCCAAAAGCGAGACCTATTGGCTAAGCCAATGCTTGTTTTACCTTTCTTAGGTTCTTTATATGTACCCAATCACCCACTTGCAGGAGAATTCCGTTTGCAACTTCCACGTTTAAAAAAAATTCATTTAGCAGTTTCATATAGCGCGAACTCGACCCAACCGCGTTGGGGCGCTTTAAATGAACACCATTTACAATACACAAGATCAGATTCATTTTTTTCGGCACAAATGTTAAGTGATTTGCCCGCAATCACAAGATGTTGAGCTAACCCGGAACCTGGTTTCCCAGTTCTTAAGTGGACAACTCTGGCCATAACACCACAACCTCTCAACTTAATAACACTAAGACACATGATACTCAGTTGTCAACAAACCATGAATAGTAATGCTGCAAATAGTTCTGCAATCACTCCTATTGTACTGCAAATTTCTTCAGGTAAACCCACAAGTTTCCGGCAAATATTTACGCACCTTCTGCTGGGATGTTTCTTTTCTGACTTTCATCGTAATAACTCTGCTGAATATTTTAGTTTCCTAGCTGTACCTCGGCGTCAAATGACAGACCCACAACAGTGCAGTTGTGTGAGTGCGGAAAGCGCGACAGTGAAAAGCTAAATAATAAAATCCTATCGGAAACACAGCCCAGTGTGCTGTCAAATGCGGGTTTTTCTAAGTGACTTAGAACCCGTTAGCAGAGAAATGACAGCCCACGCTCAGAAGAAAACACTGCTCTTTCACGCATGTTCAGATCCACACCGCAACCTTGCATTTTTAGGTCTCGCCTGACCCAGCGCATGCGCTGGTCTGGCGAGACTTATTGAGAGGGCTCCAAAAAGTGCTACCAGGCCAGCCTAGAGCTACAGTGCATGTGCGCGGGCGCGCTCAGCGCTTTACCACGATTACTTTCACTTCCGCAGCCATGTCTGAACTGGGGTGGCAAAGTGGGCTAAAGAACGGTGATGGATTAAACCCAGATCAGTTGACTGGGGGTGAGTGCTTGCAATGTTCAACACTCCGTGCATAATTTCCTTTGGTTTTGCTTTGTTCGCCATAAGTTGGCAGGGTATGCTCAGACGTGAGTCCCTTGCTCACTTTGCCACTGGATTCAAGCAAGTCTGGCTGAAGACGGCTGAAATGCCAGAAACCAGTCCTAGGAAGCTTGTTTCCGGTCCAGGGAAGACATGGCTTGGCAGTTCGGGCTGGACTGTTCCCATGAGGCACAGGGTCAGACTGATTTGCATATGGCCATGTCTGAACTGGGGTGGCAGAGTGGGCTAAAGAACGGTGATGGATTAAACCCAGATCAGTTGACTGGGGGTGATTGCTTGCAATGTTCAACACTCCGTCCATCATTTCCTTTGGGATTTCAACAAGGGCTTATGCGCACGGGAGTATTGCAAGTACCGTCATGAGTGCTCTAAGTGTGGAAAAAGACATCCCCTCGTCAACTGCTGGGGCGTTAGGCCGGCAGGCGGACAGCAGGGGCGGCAGCCGGGCGCAGGGTCATCTGGCTCCTTGCAGCAATCCCAGGGTGGAAGGGGGGTTCGGGGAGCGCAGGGTGCTGGGCCAATGGGCTCCTACGCCAATTAATTTGGCGCAGTTAGAGGAGGCATTGCAGGGATATGAGAATTTTGGGGCAAAACAGACACTTTTGGAGGGGTTTCAGTGGGGATTCCATTTGGGTTACCAGGGGCCAAGGCTCAGAATGTGGGCGGATAATTTGAAATCAGCCACGGAACATAGCACGGTTTTGCGGGAGAAATTGCTTAAAGAGGTGCGTGAAGGGAGGATGGCAGGCCCGTTTGAGGATTGGCCGGTTCACAATTTGATCATATCCTCTATTGGGGTGATGCCTATAAAGGAAGAAGGGCAGTTCCGATTGATTCAGCACTTGTCATGGCCAGAGGGGTCGTCGGTAAATGATTTTATTGACGAAGAGGCTGCATCAGTGTCATATTCTTCAGTTGACGTGGCTATGTCCCTAGTGGTGACCGCGGGCGCAACTGCATACATGGCAAAGTGTGACATCAAGTCAGCCTTTAGATTGCTGCCAGTCCATCCGGATGATTGGCCTCTGTTGGGGATCCATTTTGAGGGCAAATGGTATGTGGACAAGGCATTACCAATGGGTTGCTCAGTGTCATGTGCTTTATTTGAACTCTTCAGCACCTTCCTCCAGTGGTATTTCACACAGCGCACTGAGGAACTTCGATTTTCGATCACGATCGAATCGACCCGCCATTTTGTGGCCCACCGCCATTTTGTGTTGCCATCACTCAGGCAGCACGGCGAACAAAGTCTATTCTGTTTTTTTCTGTAGATTGGTGTCGAAATACGCCTTCGGCCTCTATTTGCAAAGCTGGTGTTAGAACTAGCCGAGTACACTAATCCCTGTCTGGCTTTTCTAATCCCCGTCTCAACTATCTGTTGGCTCACACTATTCTTTCCTGACCTTATCTTATCGACTGGCCTTCACTGTCTCCTGCTAGCATTCTCTCGTTACACAACTGTCCTCCAACACACACAAACATATCTCGCCACCTGCAAGTTAGTTATGAATCTGTTAATGAATTAGTTTGAGGGTGGGGTGACAAACATAGTTGGAGGAGAGGTCTCTTCGAGTCATCTGACACTTTTGTTTTCCAACCTTTCCCATTGGTTCCATCCTGTTTTCTAACTTTTCTTATTGGCTTTTTCTGTGTGTTTTGGGAGTGCTTTTGAACGATGTGTATGAACTCTATACAGTATAAAACCCTGTGCGCCACAGAGTGAAGTGGCAGTCTCCTGAGAACCTACTTTGTGTACTTCTAGGATAACTGTACTAGCTGCAGCTAAATAAATCTGATCTTCTAACGCCGACAGAGTGTACCGTGTCTCTGTTTAGCGAAGCAGGTGAACTCCGGAGACTTTGGGCGTACCCTGCGCCGCCAGGCCCAATAGGTTCTGGTTCTTCAACTGGTGCCCAACGTGGGGCGGCTTCAGTGGTACCGGTTCTGCTCGAAGGTCGTGAGGAACCCCGCAAGAAAATTCCGGAGGGTTCGCGAGCCACACTAAGCAACCCCTGTATGTCGAAAGTGGTCCAAAGGGCTTTTGCAGCGCGGTTACTCCTTCCTGACGGCTACTGACGACCGCTGCCCTGACTGCCGCCCTGCTTTGGCCCTTCTTTTGATGATGTATGGTAAGGCGATACAATAGACGGGCCTCTGTTGGTGGAAGAAGATGTCCTTAGTTAAGTATTTTCGTGGGTCGCGCCCACAAGTTTGGTTCTTTGATTGATTTCTTTGGGTACTTAGATTTATCTCTTGCAATAGATAAAGCCGAGGGTAAGTGCATTTGTGCTGCGTAAACTGAGTTTTACTCCCTTGAAGTTTGTGAACAGACAGGAAAAATCTCGAGATGCCTGGTCTGACTAAGTTTGGAAGAATTTGTTGTCTTGGTTGTAATAGGGATTCCCGACTTGAGGACTCTTGTCCGATTCCTTCGGTCGGAACTCCCACATATGAGCTCTATTCAAAACATGGTATCGGCCCCATTGCCTTTAACGAGACATGGACCCGATACACGAAGAAAGATGGTGTTCTCAAATGGCCAGAAAATTGTAGTTTTGATCCTGCTGTGCTAGATAATTTGGAAGCAGATTTATTCAAAAGAAAAGCCCGGCCGGCAATGTTTGACTCTTTCCGCCTTTGGCGTAAGGAAGCCAAACAGAAAGAAATTAAACAAGCAAAACGAGATAGGGAAGCACAGGGTATGACAATTATACAGGCTGCCCAACAGTTCAAAGATGATGAAATTGATAATGCGACTGAAATTTCAGAAAGACAACATCGTATGGCGATAGATAAATGCTATCCAGTGTTGCCTGTTTCTCCTTCTGATAATAAGAAAGATATAGAAGAAGATCCCCTAATGTCCCATTTATTAAGGTTTCCTCCGCCCTATGCGCAAAGTGCCAATGTACCGCAGCCGTTACAGCCTGTTCAGCCGCCAGCGGTACTTCCGCCTGTTCCGGCTCTTCTGCATTTGCCTCCTCCAGTATTACCGCCCTTGCCGGTTTTACCGTTAGTCTCAACTTCTTTACCCTCATCTCCTGATCTTAGATCTCCTTTGCCTTCTGCTCCTCCTGCAGTTATCCATTCTTCTCCTGTCAGTTCCCCTAATACTCTGTCTCCAATTCTTATGTCTAATTCTCTGTCTGTGCGTAAGCGTCTCACAGACTCTGTCACTAGCATTCTATCTCCTTTCTTTGAAGCTTTAAATGTGTCTCCGGCTTTTGTTCGAAGACAATCTCGTAGTCAGTTCCCAGATTTTGAGGAACGAGAGAAGTTAGACTCTCTTGCACGAAAAGGGATCAAGAAGGGTCCACAATACAGTGTGCCTGATATTATGCCTACCTTTTTGCAATGGAATGCGCCTACGCAAAGATATGTTTTTAATGTAATGTGCGACACTCCCATTAAAGAATGGGAAGATGTGAGTTCGAGTCCGATCCCACAAGATCTGTTTAATGTTCAGACTGATTTTGAAAAAGGACTTATTGTGGGTTCTAAGGTTGAGGAAGCTGTAAGGACGCTTATCTCTTATAGATCCTTATTGTTTTCTCAGATTTTCCTTGATTCTGATCCGTCGGTTAGACTGACGTCGAAAAATTATCCTATGAGAGAGGTTCCTCCAGTATGGAAGGAAGAGGTTCCAGCAGCAGGTGCTAATGCAACTATTCCTGCTCATTTCCAACGTATATGGGTGCATGTTCCTTGGAAGAGATCTGAAGTTTTGGCCCTTAAGCAGACTCTACCAGATCCTCGTAAGAACCCTGCAGGTTACTACAAAGAACTATTGCAGACAGTTGACGCCTGCATTATGAACCTAGCAGATATTGACATGCTAATGGGAAATGTAGTCCCACAGACAATATGGGCTAAATTCGTAGAGAGGATCATGCGCAGGAACTAGGTGCTACTTGGGATGTTATAACTAATACAGATAGAGACCAAGTGGGTGGCGCAAAGCCTGACGCTCTGATCTCGGAACTCCCTGGTAGAATCATTACGTTAATGAAAACTATGATACCTGCATTGAGAGTTAACTGGGATAAACTAGCAGCATGCAAACAAAAGAAAGATGAAAGTGTCTCTGACTTCTTTACTCGTTTCGAGGAAACATTTATCGACCACAGTGGTCAAGATATGGCTACAGAGGGTGGACAGCAATTATTCGTGGACAAATTTGTATTCAATTTTCTTCCCGAGCTGTCACACAAATTAAAAGATTCAGAAAGTTCATGGGCTGTTTCTTCTTCTGCCCAGATATTGGCTACTGCACAATATTACGAGAATAGAGATAAGGAAGAAAAAGAAAAGCAAGAGAAAAAGACGAAAGAATTAAAAACAAAGGTTCTCTTGCAACAAGCCTATCCGCCACGTTATGCTCAGCCTCAAATTCAACAGCCCCCGCAGTTTCAGAGGTTGTAACAAAAACCTGAGCCATACAATCCGCTACCTTTGTTAGGTCCTAATCAATGTGCCTATTGTAGAGAGGAAGGTCATTTTAAGAATAGTTGTCCGGTTTTATTGCAGCGCAATGGAGCGTTACCTGCTCCACGAGGTCGTGCTGGCCTCCAGTCAGCAAACAGAGGTAGAAGTCGGGGTATGTTGACTCAAGAACAGCGTGCCCTACCTTCTCCCAATTCCATGAACTACTTTGATCAGCAAAATGTGAGGTCTGCACAGTATTACAATGAAGACCATTATGTTGAAGGCGAGAATGAGGGTCTTCATGCTAACTAGGACAGCCATGGACAAAGTAAGGGAGTTGTGCCAATCCCAGTAGATCAAAATGGACCTTATGTTAACGTCACTACAATGGGTGTTTCAGAGCCATTTCTTCTGGATACTGGAGCAATGAGAAGTTCTATCATTCATTCTAAACTCCCTGGGGCACCTTTGTCTGGCTTAACAAATGTTTCCGTAGGATTTTCTGGCGCCCCTGTTCGCAATCCAGTTTCTTGCCCTTTGCCTATTTCAGTTGGTCGTTATGATTTGGAAGTTCCACTTCTGTTAACGAATGGTTGCGGTGAGAATCTGTTGGGTCTAGACCTATTGAAAAGAATGCATGCTACAATATATTGTTTTCCTTCTGGCGTTCATCTTACTTTAGGACAGAAATTGGTCTCTCCAATGTATTTGTCCAAAGATCAGTTTCCACCTGAATTACTTTCTCTTCCAACAGCACTTTGGGCCACGGGTCCGAACGATGTGGGTTGTCTTGAGATTCCACCTTATGTTGTCACTCTCAAGCCCAATGTTGAATTACCGTGCATCCCACAATATAGAATTTCTGCTGAAGGTGAGAAAGCGCTTTTGGAAATCATTCATAACTTGATTCAGAAGGGTGTGGTTGAAGAAACAAGAGGTAATACATGCAATAGTCCTATTCTTCCTGTTCTTAAACGCACTGATCCTTCTCAGCCTCCTGTGTACCGTTTCGTAATTGATCTGCGAGAAGTAAACAAAATTGTGATCCCACAATTTCCTGTTGTTCCAGATATCACTGCTTTGTTGACAATGATACCTTCCACAGCGACTTGGTTTTCTGTTATCGATCTAAAGAATGCCTTCTTCAGTATTCCCATTGCAGAAGAGAGTAGGGACATTTTTGGTTTCTCTCTTGGAGGCCGAAGCTTCCGGTTTAAGCGCGCACCCCAAGGCTATTGTGAAAGTCCCTCTATTTACAGCCAAGCTTTAAAATGTCATCTTGATACTTTTCATTTGCCGTCTGGTGCTGCTCTTATCTAATATATGGATGACTTATTAGTCGCCACTGATTCAGAAGATATCTGCAAAGATGTCACTGTTGCATTGTTACGCCACTTTGTTTAAACTGAATCACAAGGTTTCACCTTCCAAACTACAATATGTTTTTGAGAGGTTACCTATTTGGGTCATCTCCTATCAAAGGAGGGACGACGATTGACACCAGAACGAATTCAGGCGATTACGCGAATGTCTGTACCATCCACACAAAGGGAAGTACGTGCCTTTCCGGGTATTACTTCTTATTGTAGACAGTGGATCCCTAACTTCTCTCTAATTGCCAAACCTTTGTTGGCACTCACTTTAAAAGATACGCCTCAGCCCCTTCCATGGACTGATGAGTGCCAAAAGAGTTTCACTGACTTACGTACCGCTCTGGGTTCTGCTCCTGTACTAGGCACTCCAGATTACACTAAGCGTTTTACGCTCTATGTTCATGAGAGAGAAGGTTGTGCATTGTCAGTTTTAGCGCAGCAATTTGGAGACAAACAGCGGCCATGTGCCTATTTTTCGGCTACGTTAGATCCTGTAGCCAAAGCATTGCCTAGTTGTCTCAAAGCGACAGCAGCAGCAGCAATTTCTATCCGACAGTCTGCTGGAGTGGTGTTGGATAACACTCTCATTGTCATGGTGCCACATGCAGTGGATACTTTGCTAAACAGAACGAAAACACAGCATCTTACGAGTGCTCGTTTAACTGGTTACGAGCTGACACTTTTGGCTAGTCATATACACATCAAACGATGTAATACCCTGAATCCAGCTACTCTGTTGCCCCTTCCAAATGAGGAAAGTGTTGAGGATCAGCATGATTGTTTCTTCCGTACTGAGGAAGAGACAAAAGGAAGAATTGACCTGAGAGACACACCGCTAGAGAATCCGGATGGAACTCTATGGGTAGACGGTTCCTGTTTTAAAATGCCTAATGGAGATACAGTTTCAGCCTATGCTGTAACTACTTTACATACGATTGTGGAAACTGCACGTATTAGACACAATTCAGCGCAAGCAGCAGAATTGGTAGCATTAACAAGAGCTTGTGTGTTATCGAAAGGAAAAAGAGTGAACGTATACACTGACAGCCAATACGCTTTTGGTGTAGCGTTCAACTTCGGGCGTCTCTGGAAGGAAAGGGGTTTTCTTACTTCACATGGCACCAAAATACAACATGGTCACTTGCCTTACCCACCCAAATAGCGATTGTGAAATGTAGTGCACACAAAAAGATTACGGATGATGTTGGTCGGGGAAATGCGTTTGCAGACGAAATAGCAAAGAAGACAGCGAGAGATTCAACAAATCGAATGTATGTGGCAGGTCCTGCGAATTGGGTCAGAGAGGGAGGAATGTATGAGAATACAGTGGAAAGTGTAAAAGCGATTCAGAAAGAGGCTTCAGAGAGAGATAAGCAAGTGGAAAGAAAGTACGGGAATGTTAGATGAGATGGGTTGTTCGGTGGAATTATCTGAACATCAACGTTGGCTGTTACCAGATGCCTATGTTCTCCCAGTGGTTACTATGGCACATGGTCCAGCCCACTTAAGTGCAAAAGGCATTTGTAAACTTCTGGCTCCAGTGTGGCAGAATGAAAGTATCCCAAAATGTGCAGACAATGTAGTAAAGCACTGTATTGTTTGTTTAATGTACAAACCGGGAAAGGGAACCCCAACTCCAGCAGGTCACTTTGCTCCTCCGACATATCCATTTGAGGTGTTGCAAATCGATTACATTCATATGGAGCGATGCAACAACCTCATATATGTTCTGGTGGTAGTATGCGCCTTCTCAAGATGGATAGAAGCATATCCTCTAAAAGGTAACACAGCCTTATCCACAGCTAAAATTCTACTAAAAGAATTCTTCCCCAGGTTTGGTTTGCCGCGCATTGTCTGGAGTGACAATGGGAGCGAATTTGTTGGCCAAGTCATGCAGAAAGTTTGTGCAGGTCTTGGTATCAAGCAAAAGTTCCACGCGGCAAATCATCCACAGTCAGCGGGTTTAGTAGAATGTTATAACGGAACCTTGAAGTTAAAGTTAGCAAAGGTTCAAGCAAGTACAGGACTCAATTGGTCCGATGCTTTGCTGTTAGCTCTGCTATCCACCAGAACTGCAGTACACTCTCGTTTGGGACTTAGCCCATACGAAGTGGTGTTTGGCCGTCCGGCTAACGTATGGGGAATCCCTCGTCCTAAGAAATACTCAGATTTGCCATATCCAATGTTGATTGACTATCTGCATGACCATACGACTAAATTGCGTGTTCTCCATCAACAGGTTCAGAGTGCTCTGCCGGAGGCTTCCACAGACCCAGGTCACTCCATCCAACCAGGTGACTGGGTATGTGTAAAGAATTTTCAGAGGTCCAGCAATTTAGAACCCAGATGGCGGGAGCCTCGAATGGTCCTTCTCACCACGAGGACAGCAGTTAAAGTCGAAGGAAAGAAAAATTGGATTCACGGTGTACATTGTAAGAAAGTGCCTTTGCCATACGATCAATGGGTACGCAGAGGTGTTGGTGACTGTGAAAGTGAAAGAGTTCCACGATTCGTACCCTTCAGCGATGCACACCTGAGTGGGACACTGTCTGAGAAAGAGGACGACGACATTTTACAGGAAGCAATTCCATCACATCGTCGCTTGGATACGACTAAACCACGAACATTGTTCCAAGACCAGAATGTTCCGGGGAAGGAACGATATAATTTAAGACCCAGACCAAAGAACATTTAAGACTCTTCTCCCTTGTGTAGTATTCTGTCCCGGTTGCAGGGTCACGGTAGGAGTCTAAGTCACAACCTGAGCAGTGGCAATAGGCCTGCAGGATCTTCAGTATCATAGGACGGTGGGACATCGTGACTTAAGCGATTGAGGAAGATTGCCGTGAGCATCCATTAGAAAGATGGAAACTACACTAGGTAATAAAGAAAGAAAAGATGAAATGAAAAAAGAATCCTGTAAAATAATGTACAGTCGTTTCAGCATAACTTTATGTGTTATTATATCACTGTGTATTGTTTTGGCGTTTATTAGTTGGATAATTTTTGCTTTGCAGCCAAAAGATGCCTTCCCTTCTTCTACTATCTCTCCACACCTCTTTCATACTCTTCCTTCACATGAACTTGTCAGAAGAACCGAATATTATAACAATTCCTTTATCCAGCTATTAAATCAGCACCAATTAGTGGTTAATACAACTGATTGTTGGGTGTGTGGTCTTATGCCACATACCACAGAGAAAGGAATGCCATATCTAGTTCTTCCTTTTTCTTATGAGGGTTCTGCTTGGGCTTACTTCGTCATCTTCTCCAATGCTTATCAAAGCAAATTCAGACGATCTGTTAGTTCACATATGAATTATCCGGATTTTAGTCATAGTTCTTTGATTAAGGGTATGGTAGCTATGGCTAAAATCATGGAAAATAGTAAAATCTCCATTGACGAAAGAAAAGCGTACACTAATTGGAACGTCACCCAATATATGTCTAGTCTTAGTAGTAAAGTTGGAAAAGGAAAGTCCTCGCCGATTTGGACTATACCACATCAGGGTAACTTCTGCTTACAGATAAATGATCACTCTTCTGACACTACACGAAGGAATAACTGCTCCTACACGTACGTTTATTCCTCTCAGAACTCGCCTCCTCTAGTGCCGTCTCAAGGCACCTATTTCATGTGCTATAATAGAGCTTATACTCGGTTACCAACGGGTTTCTCTGGTACTTGTTATATAGCCTTTCTTCTTCCCCCTACTTACACCGCTTCTGCAAATCATCACCGAACCCGATACGGCAGAGGGATTATTGATTCAAAGGACACAGCAGGACAAGAGGGAGGAGATTTCCTTAAGGGATTTCTTCCCTTCTGGGGTCCAATGGCTAACAGCAGAAATATAAGGCAACTGGTCCGTGTCGTAGAGACTACAATAGACATCACTGTAGGAGCCTTAAGTAACATCACGGCAGAACTACAGGCGGATCGTCTTATGACATTACAAAATCGAGTTGCCTTAGACTTTGTTCTTGCCGATCGTGGTGGAGTGTGCAAATTGATCGGGTCGAGTTGTTGTATTTTCATACCTAATGACGCTCCGACAGTATACCAAGCTATCTCCAAGTTGCACATAATCTCTGAGTCTATTCATCAGGACGAAGGAGATTGGTCTTTAACGGAATGGTTTTGGGGACTACTGTCTAAATGGGGTTGGAAAGCATTTACGTTTCTTGGTATAATCTTGACCATTATTTTCTCCTGTTGCCTTTGTATGCACTGTGGTCCCGCTATTTGTGATCTTTGTGCTACTATGTGCATCCCAAAAACCAAGCCACAAGTAACAGAAAACATAAGAATGATGTTACAGCAACAGCTCGATGACCTCATGGCCATTGACGTGGACTCAGATTAACATGAGTCTATCTTGCCTGAGTTCTGGCAAGAGGAGGGTCTGAGGAACTTCGATTTTCGATCACGATCGAATCGACCCGCCATTTTGTGGCCCGCCGCCCTTTTGTGTTGCCATCACTCAGGCAGCACGGCGAACAAAGTTTAATTTGGCGCAGTTAGAGGAGGCATTGCAGGGATATGAGAATTTTGGGGCAAAACAGACACTTTTGGAGGGGTTTCAGTGGGGATTCCATTTGGGTTACCAGGGGCCAAGGCTCAGAATGTGGGCGGATAATTTGAAATCAGCCACGGAACATAGCACGGTTTTGCGGGAGAAATTGCTTAAAGAGGTGTGTGAAGGGAGGATGGCAGGCCCGTTTGAGGATTGGCCGGTTCACAATTTGATCATATCCTCTATTGGGGTGATGCCTATAAAGGAAGAAGGGCAGTTCCGATTGATTCAGCACTTGTCATGGCCAGAGGGGTCGTCGGTAAATGATTTTATTGACGAAGAGGCTGCATCAGTGTCATATTCTTCAGTTGACGTGGCTATGTCCCTAGTGGTGACCGCGGGCGCAACTGCATACATGGCAAAGTGTGACATCAAGTCAGCCTTTAGATTGCTGCCAGTCCATCCGGATGATTGGCCTCTGTTGGGGATCCATTTTGAGGGCAAATGGTATGTGGACAAGGCATTACCAATGGGTTGCTCAGTGTCATGTGCTTTATTTGAACTCTTCAGCACCTTCCTCCAGTGGTATTTCACACAGCGCACTGAGGAACTTCGATTTTCGATCACGATCGAATCGACCCGCCATTTTGTGGCCCACTGCCATTTTGTGTTGCCATCACTCAGGCAGCACGGCGAACAAAGTCTATTCTGTTTTTTTCTGTAGCCTGGTGTCGAAATACGTCTTCGGCCTCTATTTGCAAAGCTGGTGTTAGAACTAGCCGAGTACACTAATCCCTGTCTGGCTTTTCTAATCTCCGTCTCAACTATCTGTTGGCTCATACTATTCTTTCCTGACCTTATCATATCGACTGGCCTTCACTGTCTCCTGCTAGCATTCTCTCGTTACACAACTGTACTCCAACACACACAAACATATCTCGCCACCTGCAAGTTAGTTATGAATCTGTTAATGAATTAGTTTGAGGGTGGGGTGACAAACATAGTTGGAGGAGAGGTCTCTTCGAGTCATCTGACACTTTTGTTTTCCAACCTTTCCCATTGGTTCCATCCTGTTTTCTAACTTTTCTTATTGGCTTTTTCTGTGTGTTTTGGGAGTGCTTTTGAACGATGTGTACGAACTCTATACAGTATAAAACCCTGTGCGCCACAGAGTGAAGTGGCAGTCTCCTGAGAACCTACTTTGTGTACTTCTAGGATAACTGTACTAGCTGCAGCTAAATAAATCTGATCTTCTAACGCCGACAGTGTCCCGTGTCTCTGTGTAGCGAAGCAGGTGAACTCCGGAGACTTTGGGCGTACCCTGCGCCACCAGGCCCAAACGGTTCTGGTTCTTCAGCACAGGTCACACGTTGGTCACACACTATTTGGATGATTTCTTTTTTGTTGGTTCCCCAGGCTCCGCGGAGTGCCAGAGTGCTCTGGACACTTTCCATGAGCTCATGGAGAAACTAGGGGTGCCTTTGGCGCCAGAGAAAACAATGGGGCCTGCTACAGCTTTATCCTTTTTGGCCATTGAGATTGATTCTGTGGCAATGCAAGCTCAGCTGCCAGATGACAAGAAATTCAAAATGCTGGATTTGCTTGACAGAATGTTGTCAAAACAGAAGGTGACGGTGAAGGACATTCAGGTGTTACTGGGACATCTTCATTTTGCATGTAGAGTGGTCAGGGCGGGAAGGACTTTTTGCAGACGATTGTGCCGTGCATTGGCGCGACAGCATTTACCTCACCATCATGTGCGTTTGTCAGCAGGGGTCAAGGAGGATTTGCCTATGTGGTCCTTTTTCTTGCACTCTTTCAATGGAGTGCCACTGGCTAGAGAGGAAGATGTTCAGTGGGATGTCCAAATGTTTTCGGATGCGACAGGCAGTGATGGTTTTGGCATTTACTGGCAGGGAAAGTGGTGCGCAGAGAAGTGGCCGCAGGAGTGGAGGAACGGGGGGAGGAGCATCACTTTTTTGGAGCTTTTCCCGCTACTGGTGGCTTTGACTATTTGGGGCAAGGAGCTGGAGCATAAGAAGGTGCTTTTCTGTGTGGATAACATGGCAGTGGTGGAAATCGTCAACAGACAATCAGCGAGGGATGAGCAAATTTTGAAGTTATTGAAAGTGTTTGTGCTGGGCTGTCTGCAATATGACATTTCATTTAGGGCCTTGCACGGGCAAGGGGGGGACAATGATATAGCGGATGCTTTGTCTCGTTCGCAGTGGGGGAGATTCCATGGGCTGGCCAAGGAGGCGGACAGGACACCGACACCGATGCCGGAGCACCTTTGGTATGTAGGCAACGCCGGGTATTTCAATTGGTTGTAGGTTCACTGTCTGGGTCTACGCGGGCAGCTTATGCACTGGCGTGGAGGGAATTTTTGGCATCTGGAGCTTGCAGGAGGGAAGAGTCTTGGCGCCGATCCGAGGATGTGGTACAATTTATCTTAGACCTCATTGAGAAACGTTTGTCTAAGGTCATTATTGCCGGGAAATTGGCAGGCCTTTCTTTCATGGGTAAGTTTTTTTGGGGCTATTCCCCTTCTGCTGGGGAGGTGGGCAGGAGGATGCTTGAAGGGTGGGCTAGGGAGCGGGGAGGTGTTCCGTTGGCTCGTTCACCACTTTCTTGGCATAATCTAGCACGTTTGTTAGAAGTTTTACCAGCAGTTTGCAGGGATGATTTTGAGTCTTCTTTGTTTGCCACCCTTATGGCATTCATGTTTTTTTGGGCTTTTCGGGTTTCGGAGCTTTTAGGTACTAAATCGAAGAGGGGCATTTGCTGGCAAGATGTGTTTTTCTCAGACAAAGGTTTGAACATTTGGTTGGCTAGTTCAAAGACTGATCAGCGGGGCAGGGGTAAGTCTGTATGGTTAGAAGCTGAAGCTCCCAGTTCTACTTGCCCATTGCGGTTGGCAAGGCAATGGAAAACTTTGTCAGGAGGCGCCGGGGGAGATTTGGTTTTTAAACATATCAATGGCGCTCGGGTAACAGATTATCAGCTGCGTAAGGTCTTGCACAAGGGTCTGCAGAGGATTGGGTTGGACAGGGCGCTTTTTGGGACCCATTCTTTTAGGATTGGGGCAGCAACTGAAGCGTACAACAGGGGTTGGTCTAAGGGTGCAATTATGCGCTTAGGGCGCTGGTCGTCAGACTGTTTTCAAAGATATGTGAGAGTTAACGCGGGGGAGGCGCATGCGTCATCTCCTCTTTTATGAGTCTCATTTTCTTTTTCTCTTTTCAGGTTCTGTGGCTGGGCCCCATTCGAAAGAATTGACGATTTGGATTGTGGGGCATTCGTTCATTAAATGTGCACAGATTCAAGCGTGCAAAAGTTATTTCGGGAATATGTTGGGGTTTCAATGAGCATCTTTTCAGAATCATGTGGAAGGGTAAAGGGGGAATACTATGGAAGGACCTGATTCCGTGCTTGAATAATGCAATGGTGAGGGGCCAGTGCCCGGATGTTTTGTTGATACATTTGGGCGAGAATGATCTTTGTAGTGTTAAGGACGTGGTATTACTACGGGCAATGAAAAGGGATTTGGCGCTGTTGAAGGAGTGATGTCGGGATGCCATGTACTGTGGACGGAATTGGTTCCGCGGAGGCTTTGGAGAGGGGCGTTGAACCCCAGAGCTATTGACAAGGCCCGGAAGAAAGTGAATGCTGAGATTTCTAGGTTTTGTCGCAGCCTTGGTTTTGGGAGAGTGACCCATAAGGACATTTGTTTTGAGGCGGTGGAGTTTTTTCGGGATGATGGGGTGCATTTATCTAGGCTTGGGATGGATCTATATTTGTTGGAAATTTAGGGAAGTTTTGTCAAGGTGTGTGAATGTTCAAGGGCATGGCCGGGGAGTTTAAAAGTTTTTCTTTGTGGGGGGCAGAAAGTGGGGTGGGTTGTTTTTCCCCACCCGTCTCTTTCTGGGTGGCGGGGGTTATTTGGTTTTTGACAGTTTTGCCAGAGTTTGGTGGATTAATTTGTTAAGTTGGGTTATCGACAGGGAAAGGATAGGTTGGTTATTTTTAGTTTGGTTGCACAGGTTGGGTGATTGATAGCTGGCAAGGGACAGGCAGGGGAGTTTGTTTAATGAGGGGTCGGATTTAGAGGTTTATATGGGGTTATACAGTAATGTAATGTTTGGTATTGTTTTAAATGATGTAATGTACGGGAGGGGGCGGGTTCTAAGAAATTTAGGGGAGGGGGCGGGGCCGTGGGGTTAGGTATATGGTTTATTTAGTGAGGTTTAGTTTTGGAAGGCTTTTGCCAAGGTTTTAAATTTGTAATGTGCACCTGTTCCAATAAAGGCGGCCTTTTTCACACAATTTCTTGGTAAGTGGTCTGCTTCCCCCCCCCTCGCCCTCCCTCCCAAGGGGGGCTTGGGGGGGGCAGCCGACCGTAGGGTGGTCCCCCCCGGGTGTTTTGGGAGGGGATAGCGGGGGGGGGGGGGCTGGCCTTGCGCTGGCCATTTTGTGTTTGGGCTATGTTTTTGTAGCCCAAAGTATAAATATGTTGGGCTTCTGCTCCCAGCCACCATTTTAGGTTTGGTGACCTGGTGGCTGGGAGCTTAGCTGTTAGTTTTGTCCCTCCATCCCACCCCAAAAATGTTTTGTTAATTTTAATTTCCCCCCCTTTTTTGGTTATCGGCTTTTTCATTTTCGGTTTTCTTGGTGCTTTTTCCTGGGACAGGTGTGCAGGGGTTATTTTGTTATGTAATTGTCGCCTGGAGCAGGTGCTGTGCGGGGGTTATTTGGTTTTTGACAGTTTTGCCAGAGTTTGGTGGATCAATTTGTTAAGTTGGGTTATCGACAGGGAAAGGATAGGTTGGTTATTTTTATTTCGGTTGCACAGTTTGGGTGATTGATAGCTGGCAAGGGGCAGGCAGGGGAGTTTGTTTAACAAGGGGTCGGATTTAGAGGTTTATATGGGGTTATACAGTAATGTAATGTTTGGTATTGTTTTAAATGATGTAATGTACGGGAGGGGGCGGGTTCTAAGAAATTTAGGGGAGGGGGCGGGGCCGTGGGGTTAGGTATATGGTTTATTTAGTGAGGTTTAGTTTTGGAAGGCTTTTGCCAAGGTTTTAAATTTGTAATGTGCACCTGTTCCAATGAAGGCGGCCTTTTTCACACAATTTCTTGGTAAGTGCTCTGCCTCCCCCCCCCCCCCCACCCTCCCTCCTAACAGATGGCAAATGCCACGTTGCTAGACACCGGATTGTTTTTACAACTGCGGATCAAGTCCGAAGATTATCTGCCCTCGGGTCAGCATTTGCGCATCAGTCAGAACTGGCTTTATATTTGGAAGAGGCGACTGTGGCACTGTGCTGTTTACACATGTAATTGATTTTAGCCGTTTTACTGTACCCTCCGGCAGAACCCCATTAGCTCTGGTGCACTAAAAACACAGTTTGCCGACAGTTACAAAACTGTCCAGCTTGCCTCCGGTTGCAAAATTATATTTGTATATTCCGCGAGGCTTAAAAAAAACGGAAGGCAGTGAGTGCTTTGTTTGCATAAATAATGCGTTTTTACATCAGAAATCCCCCATTGCTTCAAAGCTTACGCCCATCCCTACCGTCCCCGCATGTTTAAAACATAGACTCTTATGTTTTTCAATACATTGTCATGGCATCCTGCTGAAATGTGTGTTCCCGCACCACCCCCTCCCCCACGCACGCTTTCTCGTCCTACTTCATCAAAAAGCCTTAAATGAGCAAATGTAGTGAGGAGAGTCAACTGATGGAGGCCGGAAACCCTTAATTCGCGCTGCTTTCACTTTTGCCGCACACCAAACAGAGCCTTGATGACTGCAGTGACTCGCTCAGGCTTTCGACCGGCTTCAACTTTTCAGGTACTAATGTTGCCCTTATACTTTTTCTGTGCTTTATAGTTTATTGTTTAGTGTTTTGAAAAAGCGGCATGCCTATTATGTTGCTCCCCTTTCCCCAGCCTTATGTTCCGTTGCCGTTTGTGTTTCTATACTTAATGAAGCAACGAAAAGCAACTTCAGCTGCTTCTCGAAGAGGGCACTGGCAGGCAGCAAGAGGTCAGACTTTGCCACTCTTCATGTTAAATCGCTCGTTTGTTTGGCCCGGATTCCACAAAAAAGGGTACACTGCATATATTAAGCAGATGGCAAAATGTGAAAGTTCATGAAAAGCTTTCAAAGCCACATCTCTTGGGAGTTTCAAAACATTGGCGTTGGGAGAGGAGTCCCTGTATATGCATAGGTGAAGGCACTCTGTAGAGTTTGCAGGAGTTTCCCAAAAGTATTTGAAATTTACCTCACAGTATGTATGTTATAGTAAGCCAGCTCCCTCTAAGCAGCTGCACCCTCTTGAGTAAGAGCTCAGTTTTCCACATTGCTATTTAATGTAACTAAATAATTAAATTTTTTTGAAGCCATTTTATTAATGATGATACCACTTGCTGCAAATAATCAATTGCTTTGATTAAAAATATGCGATAGCAGTTGATCATGATTAGATACACACTTCTTGTGGAAAAGTGCTTTATTTGATTCTAATAATACATTTTATAACAAAAAAAATTAAATCCAACCTTAGATTACATGAACACACTTAGTGTTATATAAAAGTGGAATATTCACTATCACATCATCCCAACTCGTGCACACACATATCCGTCTGAAGGGCAAAATGATTTTGGGAAAGGCTTGTTGGATTACTGCTGTGTGAACTCCGAAATCTAGGGCTCATTCCTTACTTCCTACTCCTTTGACTTAATGATGTTATTATCGATCTCAGTGTAATGTTGATTACTTTTGCTAATGTGAAATTTGAAATTGTAATGTTTTTTCCACTAATGTTGTGAGAAGTTGGCCTGGTATATGCTGG
The DNA here is from genome assembly GCF_964204655.1 of Triturus cristatus. Lineage (NCBI taxonomy): Eukaryota > Metazoa > Chordata > Amphibia > Caudata > Salamandridae > Triturus > Triturus cristatus. The sequence goes on along the minus strand of NC_140592.1, from coordinate 589,245,509 downwards.
TCACTAGTTAAAGTGGCCACCTTGCACCAGTACAATTCGACTCTTATGATAAATAGGTTTAAGACAACCTTTTAAAGAAAGCTATCCTAGTGGTAGCTGTGGAGAGCAGCCTTCAGGCTAAGTCTTAAGAGGAATGTAAAGCAGCTTGTTTTACCTTATAATCTCTTGCATTACTAAATGAAAGGACACCACACAGGTATATATATATATATAATATATATGTATTTATTACTAGACACACTCTACTAATCTCTTTATGAGATTAGAAGTCAGGAACATATGCATAAATCAAAGTTTCACAACAAATTAAGCACTTATATGGCTGGGGCCCTAGGGGCGTACCAGACCATATACTAAAAAAGAGACTTAGGAATATCGGCTTGCGAGAGGACAAGGCCTTCAGAAGCGCGGGGCCTCACTAATCCACCCAAGGCAGGTAAGTAAAGGACCCACGGGAGATGCATGCAGTGTGAGAACACAGCCGCGGATCCCAATAGACTTCAATGAAGCAAGACGCGGTTGGAATTTTAAAGTTTTAGGATACTTCGGGAGAGTCTACAAGCAAGTCACTTACAGGGTAAGTAGTTCTAGAGCCAACACACACAGGATCACCGTAGTGCTGGAGTTTCCTCACCCAGGGAAGCCGGGTGCATAGGTGTCTTTTGGTGTCGGGTCACAGCGTCATTTTCAATGGGAGCCAAAGAAGACTTGCTGCTTGTGAAGACAGGAGAAGTGTCCGGTGGAATCCAAGGCTGGATTCAGAAGAAAGAAGACCTGAAAGCAGAGGGGACAGTGTTCAAAGTCACTTGGCAGTGACCCGGGGCAAGGAAGCTGGATGCCCACAGTCGTCGGGTGATTTCAGATGATCACGGGTGTCTTGACTCTTCAGCCACGAGATTCAGGAGGCGTCGACGACAACCAGGAGCTGGATTCGGCGTGTCCCACAAAGTCTGCAGCTTACTGCGGTGTCGCTGACCAGATTGGAGCCAACAAGCCTTGGTAACAGCAAGTCTTGTGGAAAGTGTAAAAAGTCAGCGGTGCAGACCAGCAAGGTCTGAGGGACTCACCCAGCGAGGGTAAGTCAGGGAAGGCCTGGAGCAACCAGGGGAGCCCTTTGGTTTTGTAGAAAAGTCTTCTGGGGACCCACAAGCCAGCCGGCAAGGGATCGCAAAGACGCCTCAGGAGGATTCACTCACCAGGAGCACACGGTTACTCGGGACGAGGTAGGCCTCTGATCTTCGGAGGAAATCCTGCTGGAGGCTTGGACCACACGTGGTCCAATGCACACGTTCTTAGAACGTCGTGAAGGGATTGCACTCGAAAATAGTGCACGGTACCCAGGTATTGCTGTTCCTCGTCACTCGTAGGGTCCACTTGCCTCAGCGTCGCTGGGGACTCACGATGGCCTTGGAGAAGTCAGGAAATCCACTTCCGGGGCTGCAGGGACTTCGGACTCCGGCAGGAGCGGGAAAGTTTGCGACCGTTGATGCAAAGTTTTGGGGCCTGCCAAGCAGGGGAGTCACTCCTTGGCTCCAAGGGAGATTCTTCAGTCTTCCAGAGGTAGTGGAACGTCGAAGGTCCAGGATTCTTCTTCAGAGCGCCGTCCAGGGATATCTAGTTTGCAATGGCAAGGGTTCCCTAACTTATACTACAAGGAAGGGAGGGACTAGCTCTATGACCCCTCCTATGGTAGGGTCAGGGGAGTGGGTGGCTACACCCACTTCCCTTTGTCCAGTTTCGGGCCAGAGCAGGAGCAGGTAGCCCCTGAACCAGTTTGAGCTGGCATATGCACAGAGGAGCCTACTGCTCCCCCAGTGCAGGACTTCAAATCACTCTAGGAGTGCACCCACCCAGCCCCAATACACTAAATCCTGTCTGGAAGGTGGTAACACCTCCCTGTGACAGGATGCCTATTGTTGGGCCTCCTCCACTGCGAGTTTCGGTCAGCAGCAGGAGGGCAGCCTAGTGTCTGTGACTGGTGGAATCCGTTTTGTGATGCCAGGGCCCTTCAGGATTCTACCGTGTTTCCACAGTGGGTACATGTCTATCCCTCTAGAAGGGTGGGATCATACTCCCACACCAGTTACTGGTGTGGGGGTATGATTCCAAAGCGTCTGACACCAAACACGACATGTTTTGATGCAGCCATCTCAGAGTTAGCATTTACCGCGAGGTTATAATGCACTTAAGAGTATATCGTTTAACCGCATCCACAAACCGCCACAGAGAATGGACTCTGAGAGCTGCAGAGGGGCCCTGCTCAGGCAGAGGCACCCCCTCACATGGAAACCAAGCACCCTGCCCTCAGGATTGATAGGGCCTGCCTTAGGGATGCCTGATAGGTTTAAATGTGTGTGTATGTAGAGATATAGTGAACCTGTATCTCAGTGAGGAGTGCTAACACTACCTCACCCAGGCTGCAGTAGCAGGCCTGTGGTGTCAGATTTAGTCTGCTTCCCAGGGGTGGCATAATACATGCTTCAGCCCCTGGTAGGCCAGTGAAGTACCTATGCCCTTGGTACCTAAGGTACCATACACTAGGGGCTTATAGGCACCACAGTATCCAATCACTGGTGCATCTAATATGCACTCCAAGTTGTTTAGAGAGAACAGAGAGGCTGGGGCCCTGATTAGCAGGGTCCCAGCCAGACTATAGCCAGAAACCAGTATTAACATCAGAAAAAAGTGGAGGCAACATAAGTGCAGATCCTACTCTCCTACACCCCCCCCCCCCAAACGCAGGGACACTAAACTAACCTTGACCAGTTGAGTCTTCGTGTTCTAAGTGGAAATACCTTGAGAGTCCATCTGCATTGGCATGTTGGGTCCCAGGTCTATGTTCCACTGTATAGTCCATCCCCTGTAGGGAAATGGACCACCTTAAAAGTTTTGGGTTTTCACCTTTCATCTGGTTAAGCCATAGGAGGGGCTTGTGGTCAGTCTGAACTATGAAGTGAGTGCCAAACAAGTATGGCCTCAGCTTCTTCAGGGCCCACACCACAGCAAAAGCCTCCCTCTCTATAGCTGACCAACGTTTCTCTCTAGGGGTCAGCCTTCTGCTTATAAAAGCTACTGGCTGGTCTTGACCTTCATCATTCAGTTGAGACAGTACAGCTCCCACACCCAGCTCAGAAGCATCTGTTTGAATAATGACCTTTTTTGGTGTAGTCTGGACTCTGTAAGATGGGGGCAGTGCACATGGCCTGCTTTAGGTCTTCAAATGCCTTCTGACAGCTAGCTATCCACTGAACCTTTTTTGGCATTTTCTTTGAGGTAAGATCATTCAAGGGGGTCACTATAGATCCATATCCCTTAACAAACCTCCTATAGTACCCAGTCAGGCCTAAAAAGGCTCTCACCTGTGTCTGGGTGGTTGGAGCAACCCATTCCACGATGGTTAGGATTTTGCTTTGTAAAAGCTGAACCTGGCCTCCACCTACAAGGTGGCCCAGGTACACAACCTGACTCTGCCCTATCTGGCACTTAGTGGCCTTGATAGTGAGGCCTTCTTTTTGCAGGGCATCCAAAACATTTCTGAGGTGGACCAGGTGATCCTGCCAGGAGTAAATAAAGACAGCAATATCATCTAGATAAGCTGAGCAATAAGTTTCCATCCCTGCCAGGACTTTGTTCACCAACCTCTGAAAAGTAGCAGGTGCATTCTTCAAACCAAAGGGCATCACCACAAAGTGGTAGTGCCCAGTAGGGGTCGAAAATGCTATTTTGGCCTTGGCATCCTCAGCTAACCTGATCTGCCAGTAGCCAGCTGTTAGGTCAAATGTACTCAGATACTTAGCTGAGGCCAAAGTATCAATCAGTTCATCTGCCCTTGGAATTGGATAGGCATCAGTCCTGGTGACTGCAATGAGGCCTCTGTAGTCTACACAAAACCTCATTTCTTTCTTACCACCCTGGGTATGAGGTTTCGGTACAAGGACTACTGGGCTAGCCCAAGGGCTATCTGAAGGCTCAATCAAACCTAATTCCAACATTTTCTGGACTTCAGTCCAGATACAGTCCCTGACATGGTCAGGTTGCCTGTAGATTTTACCCATGACAGGCAGACTGTCCCCAGTGTCCACCTCATGGGTGCACCAGATAGTCTGACTAGGAGTCAGGCTAAACATATGTCTATACTGTTGCAGAACTTGTCTGCATTCAGTTTGCTGATGGTCAGCGAGGCTGCTTGCCAAAGCAACACCATCTACTGACCCATCATCAGGGTTCTGTGAGAGCAGGTCTGGGAGAGGGTCACTCTCCTCCTCCTGTTCCTCATCAGTTGCCATGAGCAAGCCCATGTCAGCCCTGTCAACATATGGTTTCAATCCGTTGACATGGAGCACCCTAAGGGGGCTCCTGGGAGTGCCAAGATTCACCAGGTAGGTGACTTCTCCCTTTTGCTCAACAATTGTATGGGGGCCACTCCATTTGTCCTGGGGGGCTGCTGGGGCCACAGGCTCCAACACCCACACTTTCTGTCCTGGCTGGTACACAGCCTTTTGGTCATGCCAAGTTTTGTGTAGTTCTTGGCTGGCCTCCAGGTTTTTAGTTGCCTTCTTCATGTATTCGGCCATCCTGGAGCAGAGACCAAGTACATAGTCCATCACATCCTGTTTGGGAGGTTTGAGCGGTAACTCCATGCCCTCCTTCACCAAACATAATGGACCTCTTACAGGATGCCCAAACAGAAGTTCAAATGGGCTGTAACCAACCCCCTTCTGTGGAACCTCTCTGCATGCAAACAGAAGGCAGGGAAGTAAAAGGTCCCATTTTCGCCCAAGCTTTTCTGGGACGCCTTTAATCATTCCCTTTAGGGTTTTGTTGAAACGTTCAACTAACCCATTGCATTGTGAGTGATAGGGAGTAGTGAATTTATAAGTTACACCACACTCCTTCCATATTGCTTTTAGATATCCTGACATGAAGTTGGTACCTCTGTCAGATATGACCTCCTTTGGGAAACCTACTCTGGAGAAAACTCCAATGAGGGCTCTTGCCACCACAGGGGCTGTGGTGATCCTTAGGGGAATTGCCGCTGGGTACCTGGTGGCATGATCCACTATCACCAGGATAAATCTGTGCCCAGATGTAGTTGGAGGGTCAAGGGGACCAACAATATCAATCCCTACCCTTTCAAAGGGTACCCCCAACACAGGTAGTGGTATCAGGGGGGCCTTTGTTGTGCCACCTGACTTGCCACTGGCTTGGCAAGTGACACAGGAGCGACAAAACTCCTTGGTGTCCTCTGACATATGTGGCCAATAAAAATGTGGAACAAGCCTATCCCAGGTCTTGTTTTGGCCCAAGTGTCCTGCTAAAGGGATGTCATGTGCTAGGGTCAAGAGGAACCCCCTAAACTTCTGAGGTACTACCAACCTCCTGGTGGCTCCAGGGGTTGGATCTCTAGCCTCAGAATATAGGAGTCCCTCATCCCAATAAACTTTATGGGACCCACTAGCACTCCCAGCAGCCTCAGCAGCAGCCTGCTGTCTGAGGGGTTCAAGAGAGAGGCAGCACTGTTGCTCCTTGCTCAGATCTTCCATAGAAGGTCCCCCTGCCCCCAAGAACTCAACCTGATCAGGTTCAACTCCCTCTGGGGCAGTTCCTTCTTCAGGATCTGCTTCTCCTCCCTCAAGAGGTGAATCTGTGATCTGAGACAGAGGGGAAGGCACTGCCTTAACCCTACTGCTCCTCTTCTTGGGTAGCACCTAGTCCATACTTTCAGGATCCAGAGCTGGTTCAGTTTGATGCATTTTGGCCTGTGACCTGGTCACATCAAATACCTCTGCAGGTATGCCCAACATCTCTGCATGAGTCCATAACTCTACTTCAGACCAGGCTGAGGTCTCTAGATCATTGCCCAATAGACATTCGACAGGGAGGTCTGCACTGACTACTACCTTCTTGAGGCCAGATACCCATCCCCAGGAGAAATTCACCACTGCCAGACTATGGTTGTTCCTGACATTGCTTGCATTGGTAACCTGGTACATTTCGCCCAGGATGATCTGTCTAGGGTCCACGAGATCCTCTGCCACCATGGTGACACTGGCACCTGTGTCCCTAAATGCCAAAGCCTGTTTGCCATTTATGACAGGCTGCTGTTTGTATTTGCCCAGATTACTGGGGCTCACTAGGAAGGACATATCAATGTCTCCATCACAAATCAGCAATGCCTGAGTGGGTACTCTGACTAGGCCAGAGTCCACTTCAGAACCCAGGGTCAACTCTACTACACCCTTATTCTGAGTACCACCTCCACCAGTTGCTGAACTAGGGGGAACAGATGCCTTAGGGGCAGGAGTGGTGGTGGTTTGGTCTTTGGACTTGTTACAGTCAGAAGTCCAGTGCCCTTTCTGTTTACAGAATTTGCACCAGGGCTTCTTTTGGCCTTTTCCCTTGTTAGACTGTGAATCCCCACCAGATGCAGATTTTTGGGGCCCTTGTGAAGACTTCTGGTCTTTTGACTGATCCCCACCTTTCTCAGAGCCTTTAGGATCTTGCTTCTTGGTGTCACCCCCTTGGTTCTGGGTTTTCTGCCTCACCCTGGTTCTGACCCATTTGTCTGCCTTCTTTCCCAATTCTTGGGGAGAGGTCAGATCAGAGTCCATCGGATACTGATGCAACAACTGCTTCTGGCAATTATTAAGGATCTGTTCTCTCATCATAAGATTATACAATCCCTTAAAATCAGAAACTCTACTACCAACCAGCCAACCCTCCAGAGCCTTGGTTGCACAATCTACAAAGCCAGTCCAGTCCTGATTCTGTGCTTTCTGGGTGTCTCTGAACTTCAACCTGTACTGCTCAGTGGTTAAGCCAAACCCATCTATCAAAGCACTCTGCAGGACTTCATAATCATCAGCATCCTCTTCTCTAACAGTGAAGAGCTTGTCTCTACCTTTATCTGAAAAGGAGTGCCACAAGATTGCTGCCCACTGCTTTTGGGGGACCTGTTGTACTCTACAGGCCCTTTCCATAGCAGTTATCCACTTGTGGATATCATCCCCACTCTGGTAGGGAGGAACAACCTTGGACAGGTTCCTCTGGTCTGGAATATATTTTCTAACTCTAGGAACACTGTTGCTGCCACCAGGGGTTTCTAAACCCTCTCTTCTAGAAGCTCAAAGGCTTCTTTATCTAATGCCAACTGCTTGGTTTAGAGGGCAAATCTTGCTTCCTCATACTGCAGCAGTTTGTACATTCTTTCAGAGGAGGTCTCTCTTCTACTAAAGTATGAGTTCCTCTGCTGGACAGATTCTCTGCCAGAGTGCTAGGAGTGGTCAGATTCCCTAGAAGGGGACCTAGGCCTCTCCTCCACTCTGTCAGTTCTCTTGGGGAGCATTCCACTGTCTTTTTCAGATGCTTGTGGATCTGGCCCTTCAACCACAGAGTCCAGGTCATCTTGATTTTCATCATCTGACCCAGAGACTGTAATTGACCCACCCCCTGATTCAGACCTATTAGCTCCTAGAGCTAATCTAAGATCATCTGCTGTCAGCAGATCTATCAGGTGTAGTGTGGAGGAACTCTGTCCTAGCTTCAGGTGCCTTGCAGCACACATGGCTTTCAAGTCAAAGAAAGTCATGTCCTTATACTGAGGCTGAGTGGACCCACTGGCTCCACCCCTTAAGGACATTCTAGTGTTGTGCAGTGTTGTACTACCTACACTAGTTTGTGGCCTACTGATCCTAGCTTGAGCTGTAGAAAGGGTGTGCTATCCCTTGACACACAGATCTAAGTTCAGTATAACTTGTTGATACTAAGCTTGACTTTATATGTACCTTGAGTACCTATGGTGGTTTACAGTTAGTAATTCAAATAGAGATTTTCTGGTAAAAAAAAATGGCAAGCTGTAATCCCACACGCTGCCCACCAATGTGAGATGTTGGCCTGGTATATGCTGGTCACTAGTTAAAGTGGCCACCTTGCACCAGTACAATTCGCCTCTTATGGTAGATAGGTTTAAGACAACCTTTTAAAGAAAGCTATCCCAGTGGTAGCTGTGGAGAGCAGCCTTCAGGCTAAGTCTTTAGAGGAATGTAAAGCAGCTTGTTTTACCTTATAATCTCTTGAATTACTAAATGAAAGGACACCAAACAGGTATATATATAAAATATATATGTATTTATTACTAGACACACTCTACTAATCTCTTTATGCGATTAGAAGTCAGGATCATATGCATAAATCAATGTTTCACAACAAATTAAGTACTTATATGGCTGGGGCCCTACAGGCGTTCAGACTATATACTAAACAAGCATTAGCATAGCCAATAGGTCTCGCCTTTGGGACCTTATAAGTGTTTAGCCATGCAACAGTTGCATAACTAAATACTTATAAGGTCCCAAAAGCGAGACCTATTGGCTATGCAAAGCAGCCACAAAAGTTAAAGTAATCGCGATCAAACATCAAAGCGGCCATGCAGCCGCGGAAGTGAAAGTAATTGCGGTAAAGCACGGAGCACGCGCCCGCGCACATGCACTCTAGCTCTAGGCTGGCCTGGTAGCACTTTTTGGAGCCCTCTCAATAAGTCTCACCAGACCAGCGCATGCGCTGGGTCAGGCGAGACCTAAAAAGAGACTTAGGAATATCGACTTGCGAGGGGACAAGGCCTAGGGCCTTTAGAAGCGCTGGGGCCTCACTAATCCACACAAGGCAGGTAAGTAAAGGAGACGCATGCAGTGTGAGAACACACCCGCGGATCCCAATAGAATTTTAAAGTTTTAGGATACTTCGGGAGAGTCTACGAGCAAGTCACTTACAGGGTAAGTAGTTCTAGAGCCAACACACACAGGAGCACCGTAGTGCTGGAGTTATCTCACCCAGGGAAGCCGGGTGCATAGGTGTCTTTTGGTGTCGGCGTCGTTTTCAATGGGAGCCAAAGAAGACTTGCTGCTTGTGAAGACAGGAGAAGTGTCCGGTGGAATTCAAGGCTGGATTCAGAAAAAAGAAGACCTGAAAGCAGAGGGGACAGTGTTCAAAGTCACTTGGCAGTGACCCGGGGCAAGGAAGCTTGATGCCCACAGTCGTCGAGTGATCACGGGTGTCCTGACTCTTCAGCAACGAGGTCCAGGAGGCGTCGACGACAACCAGGAGCTGGATTCGGCGTGTCCCACAAAGTCTGCAGCTTACTGCGGTATCGGTGACCAGATTGGAGCCAACAAGCCTTGGTAACAGCAAGTCTCGTGGAAAGTGTAAAACGTCAGCGGTGCAGACCAGCAACGTCTGAGGGACTCACCCAGTGGGGGTAAGTCAGGGAAGGCCTGGAGCAACCAGGGGAGCCCTTTGGTTTTGTAGAAAAGTCTTCTGGGGACCCACAAGCCCGCCGGCAAGGGATCGCAAAGACGCCTCAGGAGGATTCACTCACCAGGAGCCCACGGTCACTTGGGACGAGGTAGGCCTCTGATCTTCAGAGGAAATCCTGCTGGAGGCTTGGACCACACGTGGTCCAGTGCACAAGTTCTTAGAATGTCGTGAAGGGATTGCACTCGAAAATAGTGCATGGTACCCGGGTATTGCTGTTCCTCGTCACTCGTGGGGTCCACTTGCCTCAGCGTCGCTGGGGACTCACGATGGCCTTGGAGAAGTCAGGAAATCCACTTCCGGGGCTGCACGGACTTCGGACTCCGGCGGAAGCGGGAAAGTTTGCGACCGTTGATGCAAAGTTTTGGTGCCTGCCAAGCAGGGGAGTCACTCCTTGACTCCAAGGGAGATTCTTCAGTCTTCCAGAGGTAGTGGAACGTCGAAGGTCCAGGATTCTTCTTCAGAGCATCGTCCAGGGATATCTAGTTTGCAATGGCAAGGGTTCCCTAACTTATACTACAAGGAAGGGAGGGTTAGCTCTATGACCCCACTTCCCTTTGTCCAGTTTCGTGCCAGAGCAGGGGCCTGAACCGGTTTGAGCTGGCATATGCACAGAGGAGCCTACTACTCCCTCAGTGCAGGACTTCAAAGCACTCTAGGAGTGCACCCACCCAGCCCCAATACACTAAATCCTGTCTGGAAGGTGGTTACACCTCCCTGTGACAGGATGCCTATTGTTGGGCCTCCTCCACTGCGAGTTTCGGTCAGCAGCAGGAGGGCAGCCCAGTGTCTGTGACTGGTGGCATCAATTTTGTGATGCCAGGGCTCTTCAGGATTCTACTGTATTTCCACAGTGGGTACATGTCTATCCCTCTAGAAGGGTGGGATCATACTCCCACACCAGTTACTGGTGTGGGGGTATGATTCCAAAGCGTTTGACACCAAACACAACATGTTTTGATGCAGCCATCCCAGAGTTAGCATTTACCGCGAGGTTATAATGCACTTAAGAGTATATGGTTTAACCGCATCCACAAACAGCCACAGAGAATGGACTGTGAGAGCTGCAGAGGGGCCCTGCTCAGGCAGAGGCACCCCCTCACATGGAAACCAAGCACCCTGCCCTCAGGATTGATAGGGCCTGCCTTAGGGGTGACTGATAGGTTTATATGTGCGTGTAGGTAGAGATATAGTGAACCTATATCTCAGTGAGGAGTGCTAACACTCCCTCACCCAGGCTGCAGTAGCAGGCCTGTGGTGTCAGATTTAGTCTGCTTCCCAGGGGTGGCATAATACATGCTTCAGGCCCTGGTAGGCCAGTGAAGTACCTATGCCCTTGGTACCTAAGGTACCATATACTAGGGGCTCATAAGGTACCACAGTATCCAATCACTGGTGCATCTAATATGCACTCCAAGTTGTTTAGAGAGAACAGAGAGGCTGGGGTCCTGATTAGCAGGGTCCCAGCCAAACTATAGCCAGAAACCAGGGTTAACATCAGAAAAAAAGTGGGGGCAACATAAGTGCAGATCCTACTCTCCTACAAATGTACACTAATGTTGCCTGTTCGTTGTAACCAGGGCTTTCAGTGGGATGGAAAAACCGGGGGGTCTCAAAGGGGCGTGACCAATGTAATGAAGGGCGTGGCTTAAACACGTAAGCTAAAATTCTGTGCTTAGCAAAGTGTGCCGCCCGACTTGTATTTTGCTGCTTCTGTCATTGCATCCAGAAATATGATAAAAGTCACATCACACCTACATCAAGTCAGGACTATTGGCTTTGTCAATGGTTGTTAGTTGCATAAGATAAATAAGCTGCAACTATGGCGTGTATATAAATTGTAAAAGCTTCCACTTAAAGACCTGGTGACACCTGACAATGTTGCTGATCTTGTGTTTCAAAAAGAGAAGGGAAATCCAGAGAGAAAATTACTCTAAAGGATTTCCCTTCTCCTACAATGCTCACCTGGCATGACGTCATGCCGTAACTTCTCTAGTGAGAAGTGAGCAGTGTGAGCACGCGCACATTATCGAGGCCCCCTTTAAACAAGCATTGGCATTGGGACCTTATAAGTATTTAGTTATGCAGCACAATATCCTTGATGCAACAACATCAACTGTTGCATGGCTAAACACTTATAAGGTCCCAAAAGCGAGACCTATTGGCTATGCCAATGCTTGTTGTCTTTTTGGGTGAGTACAGCACCTAATCCCTTGGAACTTGCATCAGTTGTGACAAAGATGGTATCCCCACACCCGTCACACGAAGGTCACTAGCAAGTTCTATGATTTGGGGTTGATAATGGCCAAGAGAGAATTGACCATGCACTGGAAGTCCCGGGGGGGGGCCTAGCTTTTTGCGGTGGAGGGCAGCGTTAGTGAGATGGGCGGGGGCGGAGGGTACGCTCCGGGTGCAGTTGGCTTTTCGGAGAGACGATGAGAAAGCACTAGCGACGGCCAGGGCATGGGAAGCGTTGGTGGTGGAACTCCAGGGGCTGATATCTGAGGTAGGGGAAGGAGGGAGCACGTCGGATAGGCAAGAGGCGGGGGGGACTGGGGAGTGAGATGGGAATGGAGGCGGTCCCTGGACACATACAAGAGGCCTGGACTAGAGGGAAGGTCTGCTTGCTCAGGGAGGGGTTGAGCACCCGTACATAATTTACTTGGAAGGGGGGGCACATCGGGGGAGAGGTAGGAGATGGGGGCGCACTGACATGGGGGTGGGGAGGGGAGGGAACGATTTGGGGTTGGGAGGGACGGTACTTCTCTTGGACACGGGGAATCGCTGAGTAATGAACAGTACTCCTGGGGGGGGATGGGGAAGTTGGACAGAACGTTGGATTGTTGATTTGGAAAACAATAAAAATGTTTCAACAAAAAAAAAATCAGTTGTGACAAAGATCTCCAGTGACGGGTAAAAACCTTGCAAGGGTAAAGCGAAGCACATTTCATTCTTTAGTGTGCTGAAAGCTTGTTGATTCACGTCAGTCCATTCGAATTTGTTTTTTTCTTTGAGTAGTTGTCTCAGTTCGAATGTCTTGCCTGAAACGTTTTTCACGAACTTCGCATAAAACTCAACAAGTCCTAAAAAGGATCTTAACTTGTCCTTGTTGCTCGGCACAGGAGAATTTTTAATTGCATGCAGAAGTTCGCTTTTAGATCTAATCTCCTCCCCCGTAATTTCATGACCAAGATAGTTCATTGAGTTGCATGCAAATTTGCACTTTATGTGCTCGGCTGTTAATCCCTTGGCATCCAGGGTTTCTAGAACCTGATTGACTTTGGTGTCATGTTCCTCCCTGGATTACCCCATTATGAGGATGTCATCTTGGAACATAAGAATTCCAGAGACTTCATTGAAGATGTTATGCATCAGTCTATGGAACATTGCAGCCGCAGAGGCCAGCCCGGATGGCACCCTAGTAAACCTGAAACATCCAAAGGGCGTGATGAAAGTGGTTAGCCTTTTGCTGTCGCGATGCAGGGGTACCTGGTGGTAAGCTGACTTCAAGTCAATTATAGAGAACCATTTTACCCCTTTAGTAGTAGCCAACATCTTACTTATCCTTGAGTGGTCGAAACTGTTCGACAACTATGTTGTTATTGAGGTCGCGTAGATCAACACACAATCTAAGTTTGCCATTAGGTCGTTTGGCCACGACCAAGGGTGCAACCCACTCCGATGCCTCTACTTGTTCGATGATGCCGTCTTGGAGCAGCTTGTCAAGTTCAGTTTTTACTTAATCTTTAATGGAGAAGGGTAAGTGTCTTGCTTTATGTACAACTGGGATGGCAGTAGGTTTCATTTTGATTTTATGTTTGTACCCTTTTAGTGCGCCAATTTCACCACTAAAAACTCTAGGGTATTTGTACAACATGGATTTGCCATAGGCATCATTACTTTGGACTACTAAGACTGGATTTGATTTGCTGGGGTCGAGTATGATTCGCAGATTACCTTGGTCCATCTACCCAAGCACTGATGGTCCCACTTCAGAAACATATAGTTTTCCTGCCTTTGACCTCGAAAGCTAGTTTCCTGAATCCACAAACATCAATTGGTTCCCCTGTAAATGACTTAATGATGATGTCTGGTTTTTCGAGTTGTCCACCAATGCAGGGATTAAACTTCTCCTCCCACACTTTACTGTTGATGATCGTGTATGGGGAACCTGAATCAGCAACAATACTGATTTCGACCCCTCCAATGGTCATGTTGTATGCAGGTTTTTTCTTTTAATGGGTGCCGGCATCACTGACTTTATCAATTTGTTCATCTTCTATGTTCAGCACAAACATGTTGACATCGTCTTCATCCACGAGTTTAACAGAGAGGGCATATTTCTTCCGGCACGCTTTCTGAAAATGACGAATACTCCACAGTGTGAGCACTTTACTCCACCTGCGGGGAATTTCATATCATTGGCCATATGGGAGGTGTTTCCACATCTGTAGCAACGCCTCTTGTTTCCGCTCACTGGTTTGTTGTATGACGTTTTTGAACTTTTATTGCTCCAAGTTTGTTAAGAATTTCACCTTGACTCTGTAATTTTATTCACGGTGTCACCCTCCTTCTTTTCTTTGCTCTCATTTAGAACAGCTGTAACGCAACGTCCCGTGAGCTCAGCTTTTCTTGTGATGTCAATAATGTTCTGAAAGGGATATTCTCCCTTGGCCCACAAATTGTCTTGTATATTTGAGTTAGATCCCTGCATGACGATCTGGTCCCTAATGAATTCGTCGTGTAATCCACCAAAACGACAGTTGATGGCAAGGTTTTTTAGTGCTGATACGAAATCATTGATGGATTCGTCCTTGCCTTGCTTTCTGTGGAAGAATTTATACCTGTCCACGCCCACACCCACACAAACCGTAGGTTTGTAGTAGGTATTGAGGTCATCAATGGCATTCAGGAAAACGTCACCTTCATTCTCCCCTCTAGCTTTTTTGTTGATTCTATTACATACCTTAATACCGCCAGTGCAAAGACAATGCAGCAACATTTTGTAATTTTTCTCTACTTTAAAATCCTCGTCATCTTCAAAATTTAAAATGTCGTTTATAGAATATTCCCTCCATTCCTCCCACTTGAGTAAAGGTTCACCCCCTGTGGGCAAAAATGCTTGTGGAGGCGCTAAATTCCACAAATGCCCAGATGCCATGTTGTATGAGGTGAACACGCAGATTTAATCTGTGTATTGCTAAGTTTATACAATCGGTAGTGTCTGTATTTTGTTCTATTATGGGTTGTAACAGTGAGATTATGTACTTGTGCTCATCTGTGCCAGTGAGCTTTTGCCACATTGTACTGACGTTGCAGAGAAGGTGTCTCTTGAAACGAGCGTTTTAAATTATTTACAGTACCTCATTAGCTCTTTATTTTCTTTCCAAATGCTTACGGATGCTGTTGTTATGCAGGTCGATGTCAGTTACTCGTTCGGATGCTCTGGTCAAAATCTACTAGTGCGTTGAATTCCCGTTGATTTGCAAGATGGCGGCACGTATGCGTGTTTATACGTCACTGTAACAGCTGGAATGCTGACTTTGGATAATCAAAGATGGCCACCACAGCGTAAACGTCTCTGCGTCATCACCATCTGCTGCACCACGCGCTGGCTGTTATTGACGTTCACAGCAGCTGACTGTTTGTTTTGACAGTTTGGAATTCGTTGAACTGCCACCGTTTCCACGTTGGAGTTCCTCAGAACCATTGTAACTGCTGCCAACAGTAGGGTTTACTGACAGTCGTTGTACAAAAATCTACGCTGCTTTCTTTGTCGTATTCCTTAAATTACAGTACACCTTTCTCCATGTAATTTTTTTCTTCGATATTCTTCGAACTTTCGCGCACGTCACACATCTATGTTGCTCATCAAAAGTTATTGTGTTCCAATCTTTCAACTTTCGGCAAGAGTTCACACACTTGTCAATACTACTGCACAATCATGTCCACTACCACCATTTTAAGCATTATTCCTTTATGTTTCGTAATTTTGCTGATTGACCTCTTTTCCGAGTTGTGTACTTCAGCTTGAAATTGCTTCTTACAGCGTATGTAGTTGTACTCTTGCCACTTCCTATTAAGATAAATGCCGGTTCCTTGTATCAGGCTGCAACGGAGTCTCTGCGCTGATTCCAGTAGTATTTATCGGTGGGTCAGCGTGTTGGTACTCGTCGCCAATTTTGTAAGGAATATTCCGTGACACATAGATACAGGAAACAAGTGTCCTTTATTCCAATCACCAACACTGGCTCCGCTTGTGCTGTCGCTCCATCGGTCATCAGCTGTCAACTGTCAGAGCCAACTGACAGCTGATGGCGGTGGGTGGCTCTACGGTGTTCTCGCAGGGACAATGTGAAGAACACAATACAGTGTCCTCGCAAGGACACAAGAAGCTGTAGTGGTTGCCTGACTCATAAAAGACACATTAAGCACTGTGGAGTGTCTAATTTAACTTTTATTCTTCCCGAGCGCCGGGACACATCCTATCGCCGCTCTGCCTCGCGGCGATCTGGCGCGTAACCGCGCCTCTTCCCGTCATGCCCCTGGGTACGCTCGCAACACTAGAGCGCGTCGCTACATATCTCCCCCTTTAGACCCACCAACAACAGGGCCACTAGCTGGTCTAAACATTTACAGTCTTACTTGCTTTGTGTGTCAAAGTCTTCAAACCTCCTCGGCATCTTGATCACTCTGCCCAATCTAGTACAGTTCTGTTTCTGAACCTGAACCAATCTTTGGTCCCCTGTCGGGAGTTCTTCGCCTGCTTCCACTTCTCTTTGCATCTCTCTTTCCCTTGCTCTGTCACCCGAGTTCATAGGGGTACCTTGTCTGGTCGTTTCTCCTTCTCTACCTCCACCTGAGGCGCTCTGATCTTCCTTGCTTCTCATGGGAGTGGTAGGCCCTTGCTCTCTATTCTCCAGGCTCCTGTCTATCTCGGGATCACTTCCTTCCTCTGCGATCGGTAACCTTCTGTCCTCCGGATCTTCCCACTTCATGATTTTGTTGCACTTTGCCATTCTGTCTTGCGACCATATCTTCCCGTCACTCAACACGGCCGACCTGGTGTAGGGTTCTACCACCTGCAGTGGTGGACTGAATTTACTGTCTCCTTTCCTCCTCAGCGTAGCTTGTTTCACTCTTACCCACTCTCCCTTTTCTAGGGTTACCTCCTTGACGTTGCGTCGTTTGTTATAGTACTCTGTGTACAGGGCTTGCGCCTTGTCCAAGTTGCATCTTACCACCGCGGGCGACCATCTGCTTTGCACCAGGAGTTGTTTCCATGCTAAGTTGTCCTTCGTGAAAGGGTCACGCCCCCGGAGGATTTTGAAAGGACTGTACCCGGTGTTGGTCGGGCTGATGCCATATGCCCACAGCATGCGTTGGAGCTCCTTTTCCCAGTTGAGTCCTGCACTTATCGCTGCTTGCACCGACCCCATAATTACCCGGTTGAACCTCTCTGCTAGTCCATTCCCTGCCGGGTGGTAGATTGGCGTGTGTTTGACCTCTATTCCATTTCTGTTCATGAATGCGTTCCATCTCGCTGATACAAATTGTGGGCCGTTGTCGCAGGTTATCACCTTTGGGATTCCTTCCCTCAGGAATGTGGTCGTGAGGAAGGCTAACACAGCCTCGGTGACTGCCGTTTCACATACTTCCACCTCCGGCCATTTAGAGTATCTGTCCACTAATACTATGGCGTATTTGGATACCCCTTCTGCATTCAGGATGGGACCCAGTATGACCACGGATAGCATTTCCCACGGGCTAGACAAACCAGTGAACTTCCCCAGTGGCTTGCGTAATAATACTTGTGTTTTGTCTGCCCTACTGCACTGTTCGCACATTCTGACATGTCTCTCCAGTTGCCCATCCATCTCTGGCCACCAGTATGCCTGCTTCGCTCTCGCCTTGGTCTTCATGACCCCGAGATGTCCTTCATGTAGAATGGTCAGGAGATGGCTCACCAAGACTTGCGGTGGGACTACTTTATCCCCTCTCAGTAGGAACACTGGATTGTCACCGATGGATAGTTCCTCCCGGACTTCCCAGTATTTCCTCAGCTCACTGTTGAGGTGCTTCTTGTCTGGCCATCCTTGGGTTACGTAACTCTTCACTGCTCCTAAGGGCTCGTCAGCTGCGTACGCTTCTTCCCACTCTTGTGCGCTGACCGCTCCTTCATAGTCTTGGGTGATTGCCACCATGTGTTCCTCCCATTCTGAGGACTCTTGGTCTTCCGCTGGCTCCATTGCAGCTGCTCTGCTCAGAAAGTCAGCTACCTTGTTCTTGGATCCTGGGAGGTACTCCACGTCGTACACATAATCCAACAGCCTCAAGGTCACCTTCGCAATGCGGGGGGTTGCATGAGCGTGTCCGCTTGAGGTCAGGACTTTCACCAGCAGTTTGTGATCTGTGCGGAGCAGAAACTTCGAACCCCACAGAAACTGTCTGAACCGTTCCATGGCCCAGACGGTTGCCAGCATTTCTTTCTCTATCACACTGAATTTCTCCTCGTTGGCCGCTAAGGATCGGGAGGCAAAACTGACTGTGGTGACTTCTCCGTTTCGTGATCTCTGCTTTAAAACCCCCCCCAGTCCCTTGTCACTGGCGTCGGTGGTTAGTATGGATAAGGCTTCTTGGTCGAACCCCTCCAGGGGAATGGCTGTACAAATGTCGTGTTTTATCTTTCCAAATGCTTCTTGCTCCTCGTGTGTCCACTTGAAGGTGTTCTTTTCTTTCAGAAGCTGCCTCAAGTGGTGCGTTTTGGATGCGAAGTGAGGGACGAACTTACTATAGAACTCCGCCATGCCTAGGAAGGAACGAACATCTTCCTTCCTTTTGGGTGTAGGCGCTTCTTTGATGGCAGCAATGTTCGCTCGCTTTGGTTCTATTCCTCTCCCGCTGATTTCGTGGCCCAGGTATGTCACTGATCCCACTCCAAATCTACATTTTTCCCATTCGGTGGTGAGACCATTTTGTGCTAGTATCGCCAAGACTGTGTGCAGTTTCTCGTCGTGGTCTCCCTTAGAATTTCCCCATGACGAGAATGTCGTCCTGAAAGTACTGAACTCCTTCTACCTTCTGGAACAGCCGGTGCATGAGTTTTTGGAATACCGCGGCGGCTGAAGTTAGGCCGAACAGCATCCGGAGGAACTTGTAACAGCCAAAAGGCGTGATGAACGATGTCAGGTGGGTACACGTGGCATGCAGCTCAATTTGGTGGTATGCGGAGGTAAGATCTACTGTTGAGAACCACTTGACTCCTTTTGTTTTCGCCAACATCTCGTTTATTCGGGGTAGCGGAAACTTATCCACCAAGATGTTCTTGTTGAGTTCCCTCAAATCCACACAAAGGCGTACCTTCCCATTGGGTTTCTGGGCGACCACCAGTGGTGCGAGCCATTCTGCACTCACGATGGCTTCTATGACTCCGTTTCTCTCCAGTCGTAGCAATTCTTCTTGGACCGCTTCCCTGCTTCTGAAAGGGATGTTGCGAGCTTTGTGGCTTACTGGCTTTGCCCCGGCCTTGAGGCGGATCCTGTGCATGAATTTCGTCATCCGTCCTATTGTTCCCTTGAATACTTCTGGGTATTCCATCTTCCAACTGCTTTCTCCGTGCGCTTGTGCCACGTCAATCATTAACACTTGGGTGGTCCCGCCGGGGTTGAGTTGTATTCCTAAGTTTCCTTGATCCATCCATCCTAGTACGGAAGGTCCCTTCTCCGCCACGTATAGTTTCCCCTCTGCTCTACGTCCTTTGAACTCGAATCGTAGCCGTCGGTACCCCACCATGGGTATGGGTATGGGTTCTCCTGTGAACGTGACTGGGTGGATGTCTGTGGGGAGTAGCTCCTCCCCTACTCTGGGCTTGAAGTCATTTTCCCATATGGTCCGTTGAATAATGGTGTATGGGGAGCCGGAATCCGCCACCATGTCCACTTGTACGCCTCCGATCTCCATCTGTAACACTGGTTTCTTGGATCTCGTGCAGTTTACTCCCAACACCTGGTCATCGATGCACAGGACTTCATCTTCTTTGTTTCCTTCTTCCTGGGCTTCGTCCTCACCGTCCGCTTCCTGGGCGACATACTTCACCTCCGTCCTGCTGAGCTTGCGCCTGCACACTTTCTCATAGTGCCCCATTATTCCACAGTAGGAGCATTTGGCACAGAATGCTGGGCACGCTTTGTCGTTGCTCGTATGTGTTTGGCTGCCGCATCTGTAGCACGTGTGTTTGCTCTCCCCTTGTGGTCTCTGGGTTCTCGTGGCCTTTTGAGGGTATTTTCACTGGTACCTCGTGTTAGTCGGCACGTGCTGCCTAGGTGTTTCTGGTCTGCCTTTGTCTGATATCCTACAGACCGGCGTTCTGTCACTGCTCTCTCTTTTCGCAGCTTCTGCGCACCTTTTTGATAGTTCTGCCTTTTTCACCAGCGCCACTACCTCCTTCAGGGGGGCGTCGCCGTTGACCCACAACTTCTCCTGTATGGCCGTGTTGGCGGTGTGCATTATGATCTGGTCTCTGATGAGTTCATCATGAAGGGTGCCGAATCTGCATGTCACCGCCAACTTCTGTAAGGCTGATACATACTCATCGATCGACTCACCACTGCTTTGTTTCCTTTGGAAGAAGTTGCACCTGTCTATGGCCGTGCACACCACTGGGCGGTAGTGAGAGTCTAGATCTTCCAGTGCGTGTTGGAACACGTTTGCGTTGTCCGCGGGTCTGGTCGCCTTTACCAGGTTGTCGTATAACCTGATGCCCTCCGGACCTAGGTTGTGTAGCAGTATTTTCTTTCTTCTTGAACTGGAGAACTCTCCTTCGCTTTCTTCTTCTAAGGCCTCTAGGTAGTTCAAGAAATACCGCTTCCAATCTTCCCATGGCATCACCGGCTCGCCTCTCTTTGGTAGGAAGGGGACCAGGTTGGTGAGCGGCGTCGTCTGTGCGCACATTCTGCCCCTGTCACGTTGGACCGAGCTTTGTCTGTCGTCTGTCTCTGGTGGACTCCCTGGCACCTGCCTCTCGCCTGCTCTGCCGGGTTGTGTGGGTGAAAGGCTTCCTTGCCCTCCTCGCGATGACCCTGGGATCGCCAGTTCTGTTGCTCCCCCCTGGCGTTCTGGCTACTGTCCCTTGGCGTGCTCCCGGTCGCCTTGCTCTGGACTGCTGCGCCCACGCTCCCTTAGTACCGCTAGAGGCGACTCTGTGGGGCCTGGCCTTGGTTTAGTGAAAGGGTGCTCCTTCTGGGCGTTGTATTCTATCGGAGCATCCTGCCACGCTTATGGTGGTGCCTGGGAACCTTCCCCTCCTGGCCTAGGTCATCTGGTGCCTTCGTGGACTCCCACGTTGCCCTCACCTCTGTTGGGCCTCTGGCTGCACTTGCAGGCGCCCTTGTGCTCACCTGTGGGCCGAGGTTGGTGCTGGGGAACTGCACTTGACCACTTCTCTTGGTCTCCGTGCACGTGGTGGGGATGCACCGCTGCCACGCTTGGGGTGTAGTCAGGTCCAGAGTGTTTAGTGTTCTTCTTGCTCCTTTCACTTCTGTGGAGTCATCCCATCCTCGTCGCCATTTTTGTAGTGGTTGCCTGACTCATAAAAGACACATTAAGCACCGTGGAGTGTCTAATTTAACTTTTATTCTTCCCAAACGCCGGGACACATCCTATCGCCGCTCTGACTCGCGGCGATCTGGCGCGTAACCGCGCCTCTTCCCGTCATGCCCCTGGGTACGCTCGCAACACTAGAGCGCGTCGCTACAGAAGCAATCATAACATTGTCTTTTAAAGATCTGTGAAGTACTCGGGTGAGGCTGTGTGTGTGCCCCCGGGAAGCTGTCTCAGCCTGGGCTGACACACACGGGCTGACACACACGATGGGGGTGAAGCACTATGAGCCCGATGGGCGTTGCGCGCCTGCCATCTACTACCATGTTACTCCGAACTCCTTATGTAATTTACTTTGCTCTAATTTAAAGCGCTCTGACACCTTTGGTAAAGTACGAGCTTTATAAAAACAAATAACTAAAAGGCGTCAACCTGGCAGTCGCGAATAGGATTGACTTGTGCGTGAGATCGTTTGTGGTTCGGAGCGCGGTCATTCATGGCCCTGTCGAGTGCACACGTCTCGGTTAAAATAATATATATTACTAATTTCCTCTGATCCCCACAAGCTTTGCAAATTGCCATGCACATGGTTGCCGTTAAGCAAAAAAAGCTGGCAGGTGAGCAGCTCTGGGCTGGATTATGACTGAATTGATTAATGGCAGGCAGAAGTTCAAGCAAGGGCGAGGTGGGCACTAATTCCAGCACAGGAAATTGGCTCTTCTTTGAAACGTCACTTTTTAAATGTATTCCCAGCGATGCTGTAAAAATTAACTTGTTTGTTCAAGTAATAAACGCACCAGCAGCCCGAGAAAGCTCCCAACTTCAACTGCCGAGGAGGGGAGCATTTTCGTTCATACATTCCGATTCTCTATTCTAGAATGGTGACGTAAAATGAAACACATCTCTCTTTAAGAACAATAATACAAAATGAGACTATCTACTGAATGATACCCATAGGAAATAAAACAACCAATGCAAATATATTAATTTCAAGCGTGAAAATAATACAACTAAACCTACCTATTTCTGAATGGCCATTGGAAACAACACAGGATCACAAACATACCCTCACGCATAATTGCTCAACCTTGATGGTATCTTCCTTTGATGTGCACTCCTTCGCAGATCCACTCGTTCTTTCATTCAAACCTGCTTACCAGCCAAAGGTGCTTGCTGTTCTAAATCAGCATATTGTACATCACCAGAAGATTCTTTCCGTACTATGCTCGAGTTAGATGCACTCCCCACCTATCTTCCAACACAACTGTAAACCTTCCAGTTCTACTCACCCACTTTGGTCCGGACCACTTAGATCATGGTTACACGCAAACATTTTCCCGAGGGCCTCAAAGTACTATCTGTGGAATACCCTAGGGCCGCAGCAATGCGAGGGTTGGGGGTGATGAAAGGAGGGTGCAGGGGGAAGCCAAGCAGATGCATGGTGTGGACAACAAACCAAGCCTTCATGTGCCTCCTATTTGTTAATCACCACATATGATAGCCCCTTAAAATATGAGTTAAGGATGTGTGCTCTACAAAACGTTCTCTTGTATTTTATTTAATAAACTAAAATCTTGCTCAAATTATATAACAGGCTACACACAAGATGCACCTGACAAATGACTTGCCTCTTGGTTCTACTACTAATAAAGGCCTCTCTATGCAGTTTTACTATGTGATCTACTAAGGTAAAACGCTCATGCATGTTAATAAATACAACTCTCTGCAAACTTCAAACAAGTGTATCACGTTTTTACATGTTTATTGCAAGATGTACTTAAAACTAAATGTATTCCTAAATATATGTTTTCTAGAACACCTTTTCTTCTTTACATTTACTTTAGTTAATGTGTAAATAAGGTATATCCATTTGTTTCTCAGCCTTCTGAATGTATCTGCTCTGTCACGTGAGTAGCAGCCTAGTAATGCGGTTCGCCTGGGGAGAGGGGTCGCAATTAAAGGTCAGGAGGGCCGCACTTTGAGTTTCCCTGACTTAGATAAACCTTTTTTTATTCCACCCATCAATCTACACCTTAGATAACTCCAGTCGTTAAACGACCACCACTATCCTTTACCTCTTTAGATGCACGTGGTATACTTCCTTTGTTTTTCCTTCACCTTTCTTTGTAATTCAGGCTTACTGACATGGCATTCCTCACCATGGCTCAGCCATCCTGGAACATCCTTTGTACAGGGTTTGGTTCCTTTTAACAGCACAACTGGCAATACACGAGTGGTGGAATCTGGAGTGGTTCTATAATTCCATACAAGTTTTCTGATTTCTAATCTCCAATCTAAACCATTCTGCAAGGGCAATTGCACATTTTCTCCTAATACCCTATTAAACCTTTCAACTAAACTATTTTCACATGTGTGTCCAGTGGCTGTTGTTTGATGTCTTTGTTGTTCCAAATTTCTCAAACTCTTCAGACAAAAATTGGGGACCATTATCTGTGACCATCTCATCGGTATATCCCTCCCTCCTGAATACCTGTTCGCAAAATTGAATACCATTCCTGGACCTCATTCACTAGACCCACCACTGACCATTTGGAATAATAGTCCATGGGGACAGTGGCATACATCCTCCCCATACTCAACAACTCAAACGGACCACACCCATCCATTGCTACCTTTTGCCAGACTTTTTCTGTAAAGTTAATCGGTACCACCACTGGAGTTTCTTTTGCCTTATGAGACTTGTCACTACGTGCACAATTCACATATCCTCTGAGAAACCTTTTGCACATCCCAATCCAAACAAGGCCACCAAAAATCGTCATGAACATTCCTTTTCATAGCTGAAATTCCATCACGCCCCTCATGTATTTCCAATAGTTTACCACATAATTCCAATGGCACCAACAATCTGTTACCTCTTCGCAAAACACCTCTTTGATTAGACAATTCATGCCATATAGACTTATAATCACCCGTGTCCAACAAATCCCCACAAGATAATGACCAATTTTATGGCAACAACTCACTGATCTTCTGCATCACAGTATCGCTGGACAAAGTCATTATCCATTCCTCCTCTAATATGGCCTTCAACCCACCACACTCCTCAACAACAGCTACTGTCCATTCCTCTTCATGTTCATCATCCTTTACTCAAACCGGTAATCAAGAAAGACAGCATTAACATTACTAATCCCAGGTACATACTTAGAGACCAAAGAAAATTCTTGAAGCCAGTACAACACTTTTGCAGTCCATGAAGTTGTCTTGCTTGCTCCCTTGGTCGTTAATAAATCCATTCTCAACTCATATTCCACACATAGTTACAAAAATCTTGCACACCCCACCAGCATGCCAACATCTCTTTCTCTATGGTGGAATAACTTATTTCTCCATCTGTTAGAGTTGTAGAAGAAAAACCTACTACTCTTTCATACGTTTTGTTTGACTACATGACCTCCACCCAAACCATGGATGCTGGTATCCGTGGCCACAATGGCATGCTCACTTGCATCAAATGGATTGAGTTCCAAAGCGTTCAGTAAACCATCCTTGACTGTATCAAATGCTTCTTGGCACTTTTGTGTCCACTCAAACTTTCTCATGAACTATCTCTTCGGTTGGAGCTTGTCAGAACCATTGTCAACAAATTTGGCATAGTAATCTACGAGACCTAAAAAATATCTCAACTGATCCTTGTCCTTGGGACATGGTGCTTTTTCAATAGCCTGCATAAGCTTAAAGTTTAGTCTTATACCAAATCTGAAATTATTATAACCCAAATACTCCATTTCAACCAAAAATTTACATTTCCCAGTTAGCCCTGTTTCTTTCAAAATGTTAAGTACTTTCATCAACAATTATCACAACTTTCCTTGCTTGCTGCCCACACCAACACATCATCCTGTAAAAACATTATATTTTCAATCACCCAACAACTGCTGCATGGCCCTTTGAAAAACTGTAGACGCAGATGCTAATCCAAAAAACATACACAAAACGGAATGTAACCTCTGGCGTAATAAACAATGTCAAGTATTAAGAGTCAGAACACAACCATATCTGATGGTATGCACTGGATAAATCCAATGTAGATAAATGCTATCCGCCAGCATTTCATTGATATTCGGCAGTGCGTGACCACCACCCATATGTTTTTGTTAAGGTCTCTGAGATCCACACTCATCCAAATCTTACCAATAGACTTACTTGCATTTACAACAGCATTAACCCATTCAGAATCTTTTATTGCTTCAGTGATTTTGTTGTTTGTTAACCGATTTAACTCTTCTTTCCAAGTCCCCCTTAAGGCCAATAGTACACCACACACTTGGTGCAGAGTGGGAATGGCATCCTTTAAAAAATAATTTGATGCATGAATCTTTTCAGGTACCCCAAGTCACTCCCAAACAGCTTAGGAAATCAAAGTACCCATTCCTGGGCTTCCTCCGGATCCAAAATTAAAACTTGCTTGTCCACATTAGGATTAAAATCCTCAATGCCCTTTGCTCACGTTACCCCAGAAGAGTTCTCCCTTTTTAATTACATATACCCAACCACATGCAGATCTTCCATTGAAACTCAGATTTGTTTAAAAATTTCCCATAACAGGCAACTTCACCACACAGTAGCCTTCCAGTTTGTTTCAAATAGTTTCTTCACGCACAATTTACTCCACATTTCCTCATTCACCAAAGTGTACAGAGAGCAAGAATCTGCCCGCAATACAATTTCGGTTCTGCTCATCTCCACTATGCATTTTGGTGGATGATGGGGCTCAACACTAGTGTCAGTCCTAAGCTCAATTTTCTTAGATACATCACACACTACTAATATATCCACTTCATTTTCCAAATCCACTTGCTTGGGATTAATCCTGCATTCTTTTACCATATTTACTTTGCCTTTGTTGACAGTATTCACTTGCTTACATACCTTCGAAAAATGCCCAATTCTTTAGCATTTAAAACATTTAGGCTTTGACACTGGACAATTTCCAAATGTTGCAAAGTTTTTATCTCTGCTGCCTCTTGCCAGCCCCGTCTTTTAACATAGCGGTACAAAAGGGGGTGGTGATGGACGGAACATCAGAACCAATCAAACACTCACTCCCAGTCCACAGATCTGGGTTTGATCCATCACCGTTCTTTAGCCCACTGTGCCACCCCAGTTCAGACATGGCCATATGCAAATCAGTCTGACCCTGTGCCTCATGGGAACAGTCCAGCCCGAACTGCCAAGCCATGACTTCCCTGGACCGGAAACAAGCTTCCTAGGACCGGTTTCTGGCATTTCAGCCGTCTTCAGCCAGGCTTGCTTGAATCCAGTGGCAAAGTGAGCAAGGGACTCACGTCTGAGCATACCCTGCCAACTTATGGCGAACAAAGCGGTACAAAAGGGGGTGGTGATGGACGGAGCATCAGAACCAATCAAACACTCACTCCCAGTCCACAGATCTGGGTTTGATCCATCACCGTTCTTTAGCCCACTGTGCCACCCCAGTTCAGACATGGCCATATGCAAATCAGTCTGACCCTGTGCCTCATGGGAACAGTCCAACCCGAACTGCCAAGCCATGACTTCCCTGGACCGGAAACAAGCTTCCTAGGACCGGTTTCTGGCATTTCAGCCGTCTTCAGCCAGGCTTGCTTGAATCCAGTGGCAAAGTGAGCAAGGGACTCACGTCTGAGCATACCCTGCCAACTTATGGCGAACAAAGCGGTACAAAAGGGGGTGGTGATGGACGGAGCATCAGAACCAATCAAACACTCACTCCCAGTCCACAGATCTGGGTTTGATCCATCACCGTTCTTTAGCCCACTGTGCCACCCCAGTTCAGACATGGCCATATGCAAATCAGTCTGACCCTGTGCCTCATGGGAACAGTCCAGCCCGAACTGCCAAGCCATGACTTCCCTGGACCGGAAACAAGCTTCCTAGGACCGGTTTCTGGCATTTCAGCCGTCTTCAGCCAGGCTTGCTTGAATCCAGTGGCAAAGTGAGCAAGGGACTCACGTCTGAGCATACCCTGCCAACTTATGGCGAACAAAGCGGTACAAAAGGGGGTGGTGATGGACGGAGCATCAGAACCAATCAAACACTCACTCCCAGTCCACAGATCTGGGTTTGATCCATCACCGTTCTTTAGCCCACTTTGCCACCCCAGTTCAGACATGGCCATATGCAAATCAGTCTGACCCTGTGCCTCATGGGAACAGTCCAGCCCGAACTGCCAAGCCATGACTTCCCTGGACCGGAAACAAGCTTCCTAGGACCGGTATCTGGCATTTCAGCCGTCTTCAGCCAGGCTTGCTTGAATCCAGTGGCAAAGTGAGCAAGGGACTCACGTCTGAGCATACCCTGCCAACTTATGGCGAACAAAGCGGTACAAAAGGGGGTGGTGATGGACGGAGCATCAGAACCAATCAAACACTCACTCCCAGTCCACAGATCTGGGTTTGATCCATCACCGTTCTTTAGCCCACTGTGCCACCCCAGTTCAGACATGGCCATATGCAAATCAGTCTGACCCTGTGCCTCATGGGAACAGTCCAGCCCGAACTGCCAAGCCATGACTTCCCTGGACCGGAAACAAGCTTCCTAGGACCACCCCCTTTTGTACTGCTTTGTTCGCCATAAGTTGGCAGGGTATGCTCAGACGTGAGTCCCTTGCTCACTTTGCCACTGGATTCAAGCAAGCCTGGCTGAAGACGGCTGAAATGCCAGAAACCGGTCCTAGGAAGCTTGTTTCCGGTCCAGGGAAGGCATGGCTTGGCAGTTCGGGCTGGACTGTTCCCATGAGGCACAGGGTCAGACTGATTTGCATATGGCCATGTCTGAACTGGGGTGGCAGAGTGGGCTAAAGAACGGTGATGGATCAAACCCAGATCTGTTGACTGGGTGTGAGTATTTGATTGGTTCTGATGCTCCGTCCATCACCACCCCCTTTTGTACTGCTTTGTTCGCCATAAGTTGGCAGGGTATGCTCAGACGTGAGTCCCTTGCTCACTTTGCCACTGGATTCAAGCAAGCCTGGCTGAAGACGGCTGAAATGCCAGAAACCGGTCCTAGGAAGCTTGTTTCCGGTCCAGGGAAGGCATGGCTTGGCAGTTCGGGCTGGACTGTTCCCATGAGGCACAGGGTCAGACTGATTTGCATATGGCCATGTCTGAACTGGGGTGGCAGAGTGGGCTAAAGAACGGTGATGGATCAAACCCAGATCTGTTGACTGGGTGTGAGTATTTGATTGGTTCTGATGCTCCGTCCATCACCACCCCCTTTTGTACTGCTTTGTTCGCCATAAGTTGGCAGGGTATGCTCAGACGTGAGTCCCTTGCTCACTTTGCCACTGGATTCAAGCAAGCCTGGCTGAAGACGGCTGAAATGCCAGAAACCGGTCCTAGGAAGCTTGTTTCCGGTCCAGGGAAGGCATGGCTTGGCAGTTCGGGCTGGACTGTTCCCATGAGGCACAGGGTCAGACTGATTTGCATATGGCCATGTCTGAACTGGGGTGGCAGAGTGGGCTAAAGAACGGTGATGGATCAAACCCAGATCTGTTGACTGGGTGTGAGTATTTGATTGGTTCTGATGCTCCGTCCATCACCACCCCCTTTTGTACTGCCGTCTTTTAACATGGCATCTTTTTTCCCCTTGATTATTTCTGCCAACTGTAGTGTACATGCATAGATTCAAGTTTTGTTTTGTGAGAAAGATCAGCACCCACTATTTGTTTCTAGTAAGAACAGAAAAAATGAGACTGTTCATTCATAAAAAAACACTTAGGTTAAAGATTGCACAGACTTCAATCAAGTTAATGTAGGCATGATATTTCTTCATAATTCTTTATTCATGTTGTACACAATGTAGCCTACATTTTGCACAACATGTATATATTGTTTATGAATGAACAGTCTCATTTAAATCTGTTCTTCCTAGAAATAAATAGTGAGTGCTCATCTTTCTCACTAAATAGTTGGTGGAGTATTTGGGCTTGTGGTGGCTTAGGAGGCTAATCCCCCAGATCTGGGCACCGCTCTCTCAAAATAGTTCCTACATTGTGACAGGTGCGGTTATTTAAGTGTCAGCCTCTTTTTTTCAAAGGTTTTCGGCCAATCTCCCATGGCATAAGGTAGGCGGAGGTGCAATTGATTGCAGAACTACAAAATTGTAAGTAAGACTATGTACACTGCTAAATGTTGCTGAAACTGTTATTTTCACAAAGTTCTTTTGTTGTTACTTTTTTTCTACATATCAAACGTACATAACAAAAGTAGTCACCGTTGCCTAAATGGATAAAACACTAAATTAACACAATAAAAGTTGTCACCGCTGTCTCAGAATACAAGCTTCAATTGCTTCTGTACTCTTTGAATAGAAACAAGTCTTTGTTCCACCGATCACAGCTGGGGCTCAATATCTAGTAGTGTTCCTCCTTGCAAAGTATTACCAGACAACTTACCAGAATTTACACACAGCACCTTGCTTGCCGTACACTTCATGCCAGACTGATCCACAGTACTGATGGCTGTTTAACAGCAAGGTACGTGCTTGAACTCTCCCCCCGGCACCTTGAGACCCTTATGGGTGCGTAATCGCGCTTTACAAGCCTTTAATTAAAACTCGTGTAAATGTCACGTGCTGATTCATTTATGTCTGCATTCTTCTATTGCAATGTAATTGCTGCGTGTCACAGCGTCAACGAGACAGCCGAAGGCACGCCTAAGGCAAGCCCGTCTGCGCTCGTCAGCGTCTCGTCGGCGGCCGAGGCCAGTTATGTTGCTCCGCAAGTGTCTGGTGAATCATGCCACCGGTGCTTCTCGAGTGAGTCACTTAAACATTTAAGGGGAGTATGCTGTGACAATCAGACCTACCCCAACTTAAGGGGGATGCAAAACTTTATGTGCGGGGTTTGTGGGTTTCATCTATGTCTGGAACCTATCCCCGTGAATAGGTCCTTAAGGGTTCCCTCTATTGCAGCGGCGTTGATAAACGTGCGCTCCCTGAAGAAGCATCACTTGGAGGTGTTTGAGCTATTGGATGACAACTCTCTGGACCTTTTATTTATTACTGAGACGTGGTTGGACAGCTCCTCTGACCCTATAGTGACGATAGCTATTCCTGTGGGCTATAAAATTTGTAGATTAGATCGGACTATGGGGAGAGGGGGGGGGGTTGGCTGTTATTTTTAAGGAGAAGTGGGAGCTTTGTAAGGGTGAGCTCAGTAATTGGGGTGGATGTGAAGCCCTGGATTTTAGTATTTGCTTCTCAGCTCACTTTACGATGGGTGGGTCTTTGATCTACCGCCCACCAGGCGTGGCTAAATCTTTTCATCAGGCTTGTGATGAGGCTGTATCAACGCGGGCTCTTCGGTTTTCCCACTATTTGATTCTTGGAGACCTCAATATCCATTTGGATCAAAGGGATTCAAGGGACACGCTAGAGCTCCTTGATATCTGCCAAGTAGCGCAGCTCTCTCAATGGGTCTTCCAGGCGACCCACCAAGGGGGTCACACTCTCGATCCCATCTTTTTGAATTTTCCTATTAAAATTAAGGCTCCACTTCCTGTCTCGTGGTCAGATCATTATCTAATCTGCTTTTCATGGGAAGGAGCCTCTCCGAGTTTTAGACCTGTAGTTTGCCATAAACCCCCTTTTAAGAAAATTGATCCCACCACATTTGCTAGGGCATTGGAGGACAACAGGCCGTCCCTGCCGCAGGACTTGGATGGGAGCCTGGCAACCTTTTCTACCTGGTTGCAGGGCACCATGGCTGCGATCGCCACTCCTACTTCTTCTAGACGGTCTAGGGATTCTCCCTCTAAACCATGGGTACTCACAAACTTTCTCTCTGGGGCCAAATTTACAGTGTGGTTTGTGGCTGAGGGCCGCACTGGTGGGGGCGGGGTCAGTGGGGGAGGGGGCGGGGCTAGAGCCACAAAAAAACTGTGACCACGAGGTTGAACACAGGTCCCTGCAGCGGACGCCTATGTCCACTGAGCCTCCAGACCCGATATATATATATATATATATACATATACACTCTCTCTCTCTCTCTTTCCCTCCCTCTCTCTCTTTCCCTCCCTCTCTCTCCCTCTCCCTCCCTCTGTCACCCTCTCTCTCTCTCTCCCTCCCCCTCCCTTTCCCTCCCTCTGTCACCCTCTCTCTCTCTCTCCCTCCCCCTCCCTTTCCCTCCCTCTGTCACCCTCTCTCTCTCCCTTTCCCTCCCTGTCAGCCTCTCTCCCTCCCCCTCCCTTTCCCTCCCTGTCACCCTCTCTCTCTCTCCCTCCCCCTCCCTTTCCCTCCCTCTGTCACCCTCTCCCTCCCCCTCCCTTTCCCTCCCTCTGTCACCCTCTCTCTCTCTCTCCCTCCCTTTCCCTCCCCCTCCCTTTCCCTCTCTCTCTCTCCCCTCCCCCTCCCTTGCCCTCCCTCTGTCACCCTCTCTCCCCCCTCCCTTTCCCTCCCTCTGTCACCCTCTCTCCCTCCCCCTCCCTGTCACCCTCTCTCTCTCTCTCTCTCTCTCTCTCTCCCTCTCCCTCCCCCTCCCTTTCCCTCCCTCTGTCACCCTCTCTCCCTCCCCCTCCCTTTCCCTCCCTGTCACCCTCTCTCTCTCTCTCTCCCTCCCCCTCCCTTTCCCTCCCTCTGTCACCCTCTCTCCCTCTGTCTCCCTCCCTCTGTCTCCCTCCCTTTGGCTCCCTCCCTCTCCCTCCGTCTCAACCCCTTTTGGCTCCCTCCCTCTGTCTCCCTCTGTCTCCCTGTTCCTCCCTCCTTTTCCCTCCCTCCCTCTCCCTCCGTCTCCCTCCCTCTACCTCCCTCATTTTCCCTCCCTCCCTCTCCCTCTGTCTCCCTCCCTCTACCTCCCTTTGTCATCCTCTGTCATCTCACCCTGCGTGTGTGCCAACCGGCTGACGGAGCTTCCAGGGCACACCAACAGCCGCACCCGAGCACTTCACAGGTCTTTAAAAGACCATTTGCATGTCAATTGTTGTTTTTCACCTCTTCTGAGGCCCCGCAGCTCCACTCTGACTATCCCTGGAACCGCCCGGCCCCCACAGAGCAGAGACAGAGTTGCGCTGGTGCAACCGACAGTGTTTAGGAACACTCATTATTGTAATTTTTTTTTAACCACGGGTACGGGTACGATGTCTGCAAGGTCCGCGGGCCGCCAAGGGAGGCTTGCCGGGCCTCAGGCGGCCCGCGGGCCGTACTATGAGTACCCGTGCTCTAAACCTTGATTTACAGTGGAGCTGCTACATCTGAAGCAGGACTGTAAGAAATTGGTGCATTCTTGGCACCTCAGTAACTATTGTCGGACGGCCAAGGGTCGGCTCAGGCAGGGCCAGAAAATTTATTATAAGGCCATCTCCTTAGCAAAAAGGCAGTGTTTTGCCACTCGCATGGACCAGGCTCAAAATAACTCAAAAGAGATTTTTGCCATCGTTCAGAGCTTTATGTCCCCGTCAGCTCAGAGTAGCATTATGCCTGCGACAGTGGTTTGGTGCGAGACGCTATCCAAATTTTTTTGGGATAAAATTCAAAGGATACAAGATAGCTTCATATGTCCTGCTGCTCAAGAATGTTTTTCTTTATCTGATGTGTCTCGTGCTCCCTTCCCTGAGGCTATTTCTTCCAATCACTCCTTGGTTAATTTTTCCTCAGTTGATTTGTCCTGCACGTGGAGAGTTTTGAAGGGTCTGAAGTCCGGCTCTCCGGCTGACCCGTGCTCGGCAAGATTATTGGCTTCTGTGGCAGAGGTTGTGAATGCTGAAGTCAACTACATCATTAATCTGTCCTTGCATGATGCTAGGGTTCCAAGTGCTTGGAAGCAGGCTAAAATCCTCCCCCTCTTGAAGAAATCTACTCTCAATCCCTCGATTCCGGGGAATTATAGGCCCATCTCTCTCCTCCCTAGCCTTACTAAAGTTTGTGAGAAGATAGTAAACAGGCAGCTGTCAGAGTATGTGGAGAGGGCAGGCCTATTACATCCAGCTCAGTCGGGCTTCCGCCCTTCCTTTAGTACGGAAGGTGCTCTGGTGGAAGTGTCAGAAGCAATTCGGGAGTGTCTCGATGCCGGCGGGAGAGCAGCCTTAGTGCTGCTCGACCTGTCGGACGCTTTTGATACGGTCCCCCATCCCTTACTGC
Source organism: Triturus cristatus (assembly GCF_964204655.1). Lineage (NCBI taxonomy): Eukaryota > Metazoa > Chordata > Amphibia > Caudata > Salamandridae > Triturus > Triturus cristatus. The sequence goes on along the minus strand of NC_140592.1, from coordinate 589,212,503 downwards.
TGGACAGACTGGCGGAGATTGGTGTGGTTGGTTCAGCCTGGGGCTGGAGTAAGTCCTTTTTGGAGGGCCGGGTTCAGCAAGTTTGGCTACCCCCGGCGGCCTCTTCACCTCAGCGGGTTTGCACAGGGGTCCCCCAGGGTTCATCCCTTAGCCCCCTTTTGTTTAATATCTACCTTACCCCTCTCGTTATTTTGGCGGAGGGTTTGGGGGCTAAGGTGATTACCTATGCTGATGATACTCATCTACTGTTTACCTGGAATAGGAATGTGGCTACTGTGGCCCCCGTGCAATCGTGTCTTTCTTCAGTTTTCAAGTGGTTGGCGAAGGCCCAATTGAAATGCAACGAAGACAAGTCAGAGGTTCTGCTGTTTGGTGATTTTCCGACTGGGTTTAGAGACTTGATCTGGCCAGCTGTGTTTCCACCCCCATTGTCCAATAGCAAGATCGCTAAGAATCTGGGAGTTTGGTTTGATGGTAATCTTTCCTTCTCCAGTCAAGTGAAGCGACTGGCGGGCTGCTGTTTTGGGCTCCTCAGAGTCCTGAGAAGATTTTTTCCGCTTCTTCCGCAGGCTGCACGTGAATCTGTGGTGCGTGCGCTTATCCTGTCCCGTTTGGACTACGCTAATGCGCTCTATGTAGGGATTCCAGCTTACTCCCTCAATAAGCTTCAAGTGATCCAGAATGCGGCTGCCCGCCTTTTGTGGGGGATCTCGCCTAGGGAGAGTGTGCGGGGCTACCTTCATTCCCTGCACTGGCTTCCGGTTAAGGCAAGAGTGGTGTTTAAATCTCTCACCATAGCCCATCGGGCACTACATGGTCTAGGGCCGGGCTATCTGCAGAAACGATTTTCCTTTTATGTCCCGGGGAGGACTCTGCGCTCCTCATCCCTTAGACTGGCGAAGATCCCTGGTTTTCAGCGGCATCGTCTGGGGGGCACTTCCTTGGCCGTCCATGCGGCCCGTGCCTGGAATGCGCTTCTCTTGGCACTTCGCTGTGTGGAAGATATTGCTGCTTTAAAAAAATTGTTAAAAACTCATCTTTTTATTTAAAGTCAGGTTATGCTCTGTTTTCCCCTTGCTCGCGCCGGGACACTCCTTGGAGTAGCCGTGCGCGCTATAAATTTAAATAACATAACATAACATAAATTTAAATAACAAGGTTTGCGCTGTTCTGTCTTAATCGCTACTACAACAGCCAGAACAGCGGTAGGCACACCCACTCGTTATCCAGAAGAAGGTGCGCAAGCTCAATTCATCCCTTACTCCTCACCAGTTGGAGTCACCTAGGAGTACTACTGAATAATAAATGCATATGTTTAGCTTGTACTCCAAGATCATTCACATAACTGGTACGGTATCCATAAGTTAAAGTATTCACAAAAACAAGTATCTAAATTCGCAGTTTGTCCCATAAATAACATCAAACTGGGCTGGTCCCTCGTGCCAGGTAATTGTCTTCCTTGTTGCCACTGAAAAGCTGCTTGTTAAATTAATTTCCAGCAATGCTGTAAAATTAAGTTGTTTATTCAAGAAATAAAGCCACGACGAGCCCAAGCAAGATCTCAACTTCAACTGCCGTGGAGTGGAACATTTTGGTTCTTTCCTTCTGTTTCTCTATTCCACAATTATGACATGTAAAATACAACACTATATCTCTGTTAGGTAGTAATAGCCAGTTGGACATCCCATATCCCTGTGCTTCAGTGTCATTACACCTACTACACCATTGATAGGTTCGTCCCTGGGAGGGTCGCTCCGTTTTAATTGGGTTGCACAGTCTCTTTAGTGGCTGGGCAGAGGCCTTATCCTGTAGTACTAACTAGAACAGTAACAAAAATGTGCCTCACAGGTAGCACAGCCAGCCTGCACCAAAGGGGCATTGGTAAAGCCAATGGATTTCATGTGTGGATGAGACAAAGTAACAGTGTGTGTGTAGGGGAAGCACAGTGGGGAAGTTGCAATAGGGAGTTACTTTAAGTCCCATGTAACCTTCCATGAAAATCCAGGGCTTTAAGAATAGTCCTTTCCGCCAATGGCAACTTAAAAAAAAAGGCCACAGCCAGAAGCAGAAGGGGCTCCCTAAAGTTCAAACCCATATGTATTTTTGTGTCTTTGTATGTATATATGTGTTGGTAATGTGAGGTCTTTGAAAGGTGTCTGTGGGAGACGCCTAAGAAAATTAATTTCACTTGATCCCCCAACTGTATGTCCAAGGCCAGGTGGGCACAAATTGCAAGGCTCACCAGCCGTGCCTAGGGTCTGAAGATCAGCATGTCCCTGTATCCAGAGACCTCTTCCAACTCTTCCCTTGCTAAGACATTGTAGCGTGGGAGGATCTCCCTTACTTATCTGTGGGGTGTTTGTCACCATAGGATTAAACAAATTGCTCCATGATCGAGCCCTAACGCTGGGACGACCTCACCAGCATGACCTGACATAGCATGGGAGGGATTTAATTACAAGACCTGAGGCTACCATTATGCATATCACTTTTAATGCAGTCCCAAGCAGCCGCATACATCATAAAGCAAAGGTTCCATAAAAGAACGTTAACAATAAATAAAAGGCATGAGACCATAACATTCTGCCTCTTTTAAATGCGGCTCCAAGCAGATAAGTTCATTTACATTACTTCTCTAAAAACGTATTTGCAGAGTTCTCAAAAGCATCAGACTCAGGAGACCTCCTAGACCTAGATACCAATCTCTCTGGGATGTCAAATCGATTCTTGATCTTTTCTTCAACTGGCCTGAAAATACCCATCTGAATAGGAAAAACCTATCCATCAAACTTGCTACTTTACTTTGCCTAATATCCTGTCGTAGGGTTTCTGACGTTAAAGCTCTTTAAATCTCTAATAGATCCTACAACATGTTTGGAGTCAATGTTGATCTGTTTAGAAGAACAAAGACTATGTCCAATTCTATCTTTTACCCTCGTTTTGATTCTTGCAAAAAACGTTGTGTTGTTGATTGTATGAAAGCGTACGACTGTAGAATGAATTCTCTTCGCCCTTTAGGTGTGAATCAGTTACTTATTTCTTTTGTCAAACCTCACAGAGCTATCACCTCTACTTCCATTTCTAGGTGGGTTAAAATTGTTATGAAATTAGCAGGAATTGATCTAAATATGTTCAAAGCTGACTCAATCAGGGGTGCCATGACCAATAAGTCATTCTGGTCCGAAGGTAAGCTGGATGATATCCTTAAGGCTGCTGATTGGTCTAATGCTAGAACTTTTGCTCAACATTATTACAAGCCAATTGCTCATATGTCTGATTTAGTCTTACAAAGCTACCAACATGCATAATGGTAGCCTCCGGTCTTGTAATGAAATGGCGATTCTCCTATTACCATGACTAGAGAATCTGGATTTCATTAAAGACACGGAGGCTAACATTATCCCTCCCTCCACTTTTCCCATGAAATCTTAACTCTTCAGTATAAGAAATCATACCTAACTGTCAATTTTGATCTATCATACCTTAAGTTTTTGATGAATTTTATTAATGCTTGTCTCTTATCATACCTTTGTTTACTTTGTTTAATCAACTTGCTTGCTCCCCTACTTTATCTTTTCTTAAACCAGAATTACTTGTATTTCTTTCTATCTGTTTTAGATAATCTCTCCTAATTTCAGGATTCTCACTTTCGATTCTTCATCGTTCTTGGTTTCCTGCGTTGCCTGATGGTTTATCGAAGATGTTTGGAGTTTTTGAGGAACTTTATCCTGTTTTTACACCGAAGATGTTTGAAGTTTTTGAGGAACTTTATCCTGTTTTACATCTCATTTAAAAGAGGCAGAATGTTATGGTCTCATGCCTTTTATTTATTGTTAACGTTCTTTTATGGAACCTTTGCTTTATGATGTATGCAGCTGCTTGGGACTGCATTAAAAGTGATATGCATAATGGTAGCCTCCGACACGGAGGCTAACATTATGCATATCACTCACTTTTAATGAAATCCAGATTCTCTAGTCATGGTAATAGGAGAATCGCCATTCAGAATAAGCAGGCTGCCTTCTTCCACCCTTCCCGACTTGCCCAGGACTCTGGGATCTACAAATGTATCCTATCCAGATTCACTCTTTCATCTCCCATGTCATCCATTGTTGCCATCTCCACTGCCTTGTAAAAGAGCTATGGAGCAACATTGTACCTCCCCTTGTACTCCCCTCTTTGCAGCTTAAATTGCTCAGTGACAGGGAGCAATATCAACATCAAGATGTACATATTGGTACTCCGACACACATGCAAGAACACAGGTTGGGGTGACACACACACACATTTATGCACACCCACTAGTATATGTGTAAACTCTTCCTTGTACCAAATTGCTCACACACATACTCATTCACACATGCTCATACACCTGCACTTGATGATAGACATGAGGATGAGTATATTCATTCACTCTGAAACCTGTCTGCTTTGTCTCATAGAGCTGAGCATACACTGAGAATGTGAATATAAGTGTTACCTTGTGACGGAGCTTTTAGTGTGAAAGTGAACATGGGTGAGTGTGTTTATGCACCAGTTGGACTAGGTACAAATAAGTAGGACAAGTGAATTGTAATTTGTAGGAGTTTAAGTAGGAGTAACAGTGGGAGTAGGTGAACATAAATATAAATAGGAGTAAGCAAAAATAAAGAATAGGAGTAAGATTAAGTAATATGAGACTAAGGAAGAGTAGAAATAGTGTAAGTAGGACTGAGCAGGGATACGTTTAGGGAGATGGATAGGAGTAAGTAGGACAAGGTAGAAGAAAGATAAGCTGCAACTTGGAGCAAGAGTAACAGTAGGAAGGAGTAGACTGGAATGAGTAGAAGGTGACAGTAAGAGAAGACATAAGTAAGGAAATGAGTAGGAATAAGTAAGTCTGAATAAACAGAATTACATAGGAGTAAGTTGAAATAAGATCAGGACTAGCTAGATGTAAGTGTAGGAAGGCATGGGAGTAAGATTTGAAATAAGCAGGAGTAAGTGTAAACATAGATATGAGAAGCAGTAGCAAGTGTAAGTAGGAGTGGGAGTAAATAAAATAGGCACAAAAATAGAAATAAAGTTAGTCATATGTTCGACTAAGAGTAGGATTAAGTACAGGAGTAAGCAAGAGTAGGAATAGGATAAGAATAGGTAGAAGTAAAAAGGATCATTAAGAATTGGCACACGGTGGAAGGAGTAAGTAAAAGTATGTAAGAGAAAGGATTAAGACTAGGGGAAAGTAGGGTTAAGAGTTGCTGTAGGAAGTAGCATGAGTAAGTGCCCCTAAGAATAGCTGAGAATATATGCAGGAGTTAGGAATGTGAATAGGAGTAATAAGAACTAAGTAGTAGTTAGGCATAAAATAAGAGTAATTGAGTGTAGGTCTGAGTAGGTAGGAGTTAGTTGGACTAATCATGAGTAAAAAGTGTGTAGGAGTAAGTAAGTCCTCACAGGAATAAGTATATAGAAGAAAGTGGGAAAGTAGGAGTAATTAGCACTAAAAATAGAAATGAGGAAGAGCGAGAGTACATGGGGATAAGGAAGGTAGAAGTAAGTATGAAGGAGAATGGGCATAGAAGTATGCACAAGAGTATATTGTTTGAGTAAAAATAGATAGGTGGAAGGAGGATGGTTGTACGGCGATACAACGCAAGCAATTACTGCGTAAGCCTTTGCTACGCATTTTTTAGCGCGCATATTTTTTACCGCAAATATGCATTTACAACCCCTGCCAATGCCACGCATTGTTTTTAGATTTAAAAACAATGTATTTGTGGGGGGAGGCCACCTCGCAACTTACCTTAAATGCGTGGGATTGGCATGCGTTGTAAATGCACATTCGCGGTACAAATATGCATGCTAAAAAATACGTGGTAAAGGCACAACGAGGTAAAAACCTCGTTGTAAAGGCTGTTTCCCTGGAGGATTATGTAGGAGTAAGTGTAATTATGTAGGAGTAAGTGGAAGATGAATAGAGATTAGTCGGATTGAGGTAGAAGTAAGCAGGAGGATGAGTAATAGTAAGGTAAATGACAAATACAGAAGTAAAATTTAGCAAGTACAAGTTAGAGTAGGCATAAGTAAAAGTAATAGGACTTTGGGAGAATAAATGAGATTGGTAGGAAATAAGAGTATGTGGAAGCTAGAGTAGGGAGGGGAGTACTTTGGAATAAGAATAAGAACAAGTAGTAATAGAAGTAAGTTGGAAGATTACCTGGAAGAGGAAAAGAATTAAGAATAGGAGTAAGTAGCAGAGTAAGGTTGAGTAGAAGCAAGGATAAGTAGGCATAAGCAGAAGGAAGAATTGTGATAGAACTAAGTCTAGGAGTAAATGTAAGAGTGTCAATCAGTTAATCAATCGACTTTATTCAGCTAAAATAAATTAGCCATAAAAGTACAAATCTAAAACAATCGATACATAAAAACATTTAAAATACAGATTAAAAAGGTTCAAAATGCATGCACAAAAAACATGGTTAAGGTAACGTGCTGGTTTTATTACCCTAATTAAGTTAATCACAATGTGAACCTCGGTAATGGAAAATAATGAGGCCAACAGCGAAAGTTCATCAGGCCTTTTAAATATCCCTTTCCTGTAATCAACGAACATTTTATGAAGATAATCACTACATAGCCAACCTGAGAGCTCCCCAAATGCTGTAAATAAAATGTTTATAAGGTCTAATATTTGCGCTTTGTAAAATTTAGATCAAAAAGTGTTTTAAATGCGTGGTATGAAGAACGGTCATCACAGGGACACATAGGTAGGTTTTTGAACGAATAACCTTGAATGTGAAAGGTCAGGAAAAAGTGAACTAGATTGCAGTCTCGTGCAAAGAAATCTACACTGCGGGTTTGAGATAAATGATAAGTATGCCTCTGGAACAGGTCTTACAATTGCATTCCAGAGTGACTCGGCAGGCTGTCTGGTGTGTATTTCCTCCCTCACCAATTTGCATTGAAAAAGAGAAAAAAAGATGTTCACTTTAACCTTTTATTTTGTATGGAAAAATATTATGTTTCCATACAAAATACAAGGATAAAGTGAAAAAAGAAATTCTCAACCCTTTTTCAATGCAATCGCAAATAATTTTGGAATTGGAAGTCTCAAACGCATGTGCATCTCTCAGTGCCATTTTAACACATTGTGAATTTGGTTTTCACCCTCACTGGACACAAATATTGAACTTCATTTTACCCCCATCAGGGCAAATCGGGGTGAAGGAAGGTTGGTAGTGAAGTCAATACCGGAGTCACACTGCACACAGCAGTAGTGTATCCTTTTTCACTGGCTATTTTAAAAATCCAGATTTCCCTGGCAGCGCAGCAATATGCAGTGATTTACTGTACCAAAGGCAGCAGATAAATTGCATTTCCCCCAAAGGACGGCCCCAACACAGAGAAAACACTTTTGTTACAAACAACACAACTCAAATAGGACAGGACACCCAACACTGTCCACCTTAACAAACACCATGAAAACCTACAGCCAACAGAACCCTCCATGGATATTCAACAGCAGATACACAATTCTGACTTTATGCCCTCCTCAATCCAAGCTGCCACAAACTACCGCAAAGAACCACAGACTGGTTACTACTTCAGCCTCTCCGAAACATCACCCAAAGATTACATAGAACATCACACATGCAACCATTCAGTAGACACTGACACCAACTGCATGACTGCGCCATCGCAATCACGCTCCATACCGTGCGGCACAGAACAAATTAAAATATGGGCATGGATTTTGCACCGATGCACATCTGCTTCCCCTGCACTCAAAAATCCATTCCAGGTTGTAATGAGGAAAGGAATACCTCCAAAAGTGAGGCAGGGTCTATTTTTAAACATGAGTATTCTCAGCATTTTAGATCAAATGTGTTTTGCATTCTGAGAACATTTTCCTTGATTCAAATTATGTTTTTCATAATGCATTTATAAATTTGTCTTTAAGGTTTTTACTCTGCACATCTTATGTTGCATTTTCTGAAGTGTCTCTCTTCTAACGATTACATTGCGTCCATGTAGAAATGCCTTCTGATTTATATGACTCTCTGAGAATGCGAGGTCACTATATTTAGTATTTTAAATGCCCTTTTTTTGAAGCTGCGCCTTCTAAATAAATCTGTTAAACCTTTTGGCTTAGTTTCCATGGCTCACATATTTGTTTCCTTCATTTTACTGTGGGCGTTTCTGCACACCCCGCCTCAAGTTAAGGTGCCCCCTTGTCCCCTTAATTGCTCCCTCGAACATTTGGCGAAGTGGCCCCCCAGCCCCCTCTGGCCTCCAAAACACTCCCTGTAACAAAAGTCAGCGGGATGTAGGAGAAAAGGCTTCTCCTTGAGGAAATATATTTTTCCAGTGGAGAAAAAATTTAAAATATGCATTTCAGAAATTCAATAGCAATTTATTCGCCATGCATATAATTAAGCCAGCACACAAAAAACGAATTGCTACAAAAGTTCCAGGACGGTGCCTGGAGTCCTGTGGCTTTTGCAGCTTCACAGACATATTAAGACTTCCTGAAAGTCATAAATCTGTATTAATTTGGACATGGCAGAAATGCTTACCTGAGGCCTGCTACCGCACACTGACTGCACACACCACGCTGCTGCTTCAGATGATAGTGCCGGACTGCGGCCGGTGTATCGTGCATGTGTGCCTCTTAATGATAAGACAGGTCGGCGTCAAGGGCTTCAAAAAAGGTTACTCACGCAGGCTGCCGCGGCGGCTGCTGCAGCCGCACAGGATCAAATCCAGCCCAATCAGTGGCCCACACACCAGCACTGACTGAAGGCATAGTTTTATTATTGATGCTCTGCTCAGACGCTCAGCTCTTCACCGGTGGCTCGGGACACAGAGGGAGAGTGCGGAACTTGTTGGGAACAAACAGGCATACTTATTATTAATTTTTTGTCACACACTGTGCGGTCTAGACAAGGCCCTGATAAATACGTTCTGGTGCTAAGCACCGGAAACCACCAACACAAATTAAGCACTGAGCTGCATGGTCCAGAGCAAGACAGTTGGATATTACAGCTCTAATAAAATGAGCTTCAGGGTTTCTCCAGGCTGTCATCCACAGCAATCGAGTTTGCAATTTGATATCCTCAATGAATTCTAAGCCAACCTCTGCATGACATAAAGTTGTGGGTGAGGATTGGGGCAGAGCGAGAAGTCTGGTAAAACATTTTTTTTACCCTTTGTATTTGCTCAACACGTACGTGTCCCCACACTCAGCACTTTAAGTGCTGATCGAAAGGCACTTGCTCTTAAAGATGTGAGCTAACTCCTTCACTGGCTTGTGACCCCATCCTTTAGCAGAACGGAAGAAAGCCAATCGACCTCTGAAATTAGAGAGATGTAATTTTTTTGGTAAAAACTTCCAGTTACTTGCTGTATTTATCGCAATTCCCAAGTAGGTAAAAGTTTGGACTATAACCACCTCTTTTCCAGACTAAGTAAATTTCGTGATGATTTTGAGGGATTCATTTTCAGCCCCAAGTCATTCATGAAAATATAAACAGCATCAAGGAGGACCTGGAACCCGTTGGCAGTTCTAGCTAATAGTACTGCATCGTCTGCGTACAGGAATACTGGAACAGTGCAGGAGCCTATTTGGGCAGATCTTCCTCCTTTGAGCACAGAAATCTCTTGAAGCCACTGATAGATTAGAAATAAGAATGGGGCCAAAACACAACCCTTTTGTACCCCAATAGTGGAGTTTATTTCAGGAGAAAGTTCACCCTTGTTACTAAACCAAACCTTTGCTGAGGTGTGCCAATGTACCCAGCGAAGCAAATCTGTCAATGCCGTATCTATGCTCATGCCTTCCATTAGGACCCAAAGTTTAGCGCGTTGAACTGTGTCGAAGGTACAGGTAAGGTCTATAAAGGCCAGATGCAGAGATCCCTTCTTTGCCCTGACCTATTTTTGAGTAATTAGATGTAAATTGGGGCACTAATCCACAGTATCCAGCCCGGGACAGAACTCAAACTTCACATCCAACAGTGCCTTTTTCTTAAGTGCCCATTCCTCAAATGTTTAGAGTATCATTGTGGGAGCGCGGGCCGGATAAACAGACGCGGAGGCTGAATATAGTGAGCCAGTGGATAGGTTTTTATTGTTTTAGCAGGTGATGTGGCCGATAGGTCAGATATCAGGGATTCTAGCTGTGTTCTCTGGATCTCTTCTACTTCGTTCTCTTCTTCTCGATGTTTCCCTCCTCCGGTTGGTTGCTCTGGTCTGGTCGGGATGGAGTCCCCAGGGAGGCTCATGAGAGGGATAGAGACAGAAAAACACGGAAGGCCGTCAGGGAGGTTGTCCTTGTTGGACTACGCTGAGAAAGATAGATCCGACACCGCACCCGTGTATTTTAGGGGATGTTCGGTTTAGGACACTGCACCGAAGGATTCAGAGTGGGGTGAGGAATTCAAAGACCCGATCACCAATCTCCTCACAAGCCAAAAGGGGGGGGGGGGGTGTTCGTCGCTTTTAAAACAAATAGTGAGGAAGGGAAATGAGAGACGTATTTACGCTGCAGCACTGTACCACCACCACAATATACTACACCCTGTGTTCCTGTAACCACCCTCCTCCCCGTTACCCTGTCTACCACCCTCCTCCCCGTCCCGTTTTCCCCGTAGTTTAGCCACTCACCGGCCCCGCCGCAACACTTCCTGGTTGCGGCCGCTCTCCAGCCTCCTCCTGTGGGGTCCACCAGTCCTCGCACCACGATTCGTCCGGGACCTCCACGGCGTCCTCCTCTTCGGTACTCGGCAGCCTCGCGCCCACTCCTCGCTGCTCCGGCTCCTCGTTCCGCTGTTCTACGCTCTCTGCTTCGCTTCTTTCTTCTTCCCGTTCTCTCTCGACCTTCGCTGCTTCCTCCGTCTCCCGTCTCACTCCGGCACAAGTGCGCTCGTCTCCTGTGTTAGTCCTTCTTTTCTCCTGCAGGAAAGAAGGACATCCGGGTTTAATCCCTCCCCCTTCCGGGTCACTCCTGTCGGAGCCAGGACCTGCTCGAACCTGAGGGTCACGGGGCGGGGCCAGCCTCCGTAATGGTAGTGGCCGATCGTGTGAGTTCTTGAGGACGGTCTCCCCTGACTGAGTCCGCAGGTAGGAGCGGGGAAGGGGCGTCGGCATAGCAATGTCCGGGGACCTCTCACAATCATCCTACCAAGGATCTTAACAGAGTTATCTAACACTGAAATAGGGCGATAACAGCTAGGAAGGCCTTTGTCACCCTTCTTTAAGTTTGGAACAACTTCTGCTTCCTGCCAAGTTGGAACAATGGACCTGCACTAGCAGCTCTCAAGACGTTTGTGATTATAGGGGCCCAGAAGGAAGATATTCTTTAAGTAGGCCATTGGGGATTCCGTCTGGGCAGGACGCTTTACCTGAGGGTCTGCCGTTGATTACCAGGACCACATCCTTTACATCAGTAGATTAGTTTAGGCGAATGGCAGCCTCTGGGTCATAGATTATCTCATCTGTGGTCACTTTGCCCAGTTCCTGCTTACATGGGTCAGAGATCTTGATAAAGTGCTTAACCCATGCTTGTACTGGCATTACTGTGTCTACCTGTGGCCTATCGTAAATTGAGAAGAAAGGATGATTAACTACTCTTCAGAACGTGCTGCTGTCTTTCAGCTTTCCTGCATATTCAAGGTCTTCCTAGGCTTTGTTCCTAATGTCTGCCTTCTTTGCTTTAAAAACCTGTGTGGCTGAGCTTACTTTCTGCTTGTCACATGAGTACTCCCCTAAAGTTGACTTAAGACGTTGGTGAGCTAGGGAGCAGGTGTGATTGAATCCACTAGGTTTTGTTGGTCAAGGGGATTTGTGTATTGTTAACGGTGTTTGAAATGTAAGCACATAAGGAATTATATGCATGCATAACAACATGTGGGGCTTCCTCCTGTTGGGCTCTTAGGGTAAGTGCCTGCTGTTTTTTTCTCACTAAATCCCGCATAAAGTGATCCTTGTCCACCTTATCCCACTTGATTCAGATTCTTGAAAACACACTCCTTCCTTCTTGACAAGATCAATGTTGAGGTGTAGGGTATGCAGGTTATGATCACTTTTACAACTTACCAACATGTCATTCTTATTTAGAATGGGGATACGTGCTAATGAGAGTATCTTAAACTCTGTCCCACTGCAATTTCCAGCTCCCTTGAAGGATGAGGATGGATTACCCTTAGCAGGCTTGTAGTTTTGTGCAAATACCACATTTTTAAACAGTATTATCCTGTTTATTGCATCCACATATGGGTATGTCTAAAATGTGTGATATCTAAATCTGTGACATCCTGTAAACTGCAAGGGGTCGTAGCAAATGTGTGATTACTTGTACGAATATTAAAAGCCCCCACCCTAAAATCAAAATGCAACATAATACAAATATGGAAAAAACCAAATAAATTGTAATTTAAAGTAAGAATTCTAATGTCATTTAAAGGAAGAATCCAAAGGATGGTGGAACTCACTCCACCACAAAATCCTTCAACTTCACCGGTATAGAAACCAATCTCCCTGACTTAGTTATCTTCACTTCCTTGGCGTCAACACTGGAATTCTCTGTGGACACGACCTCCCTCCCCCCTCACACCCACCATGCTCATTGATGCAGCCTCACAATCAAAGGTCCCTACAGAATTAAGGTTCCCTGGAAGACCAGACAGGGTAGTGGGTAAAGACAAGACGGAAGGGAGTAGGTAAGGTTGAAGTGGAGGTACATTCTTCATCCCACAAAACCAACCCTTTGTTGTTCCAAGATAAAATTTTGTTACACTTCGAAAGTTTACTCAAGGGTCAAACTTTCCCATCATTTAATTTTGCACAACAACCATACATCCTCAAAACTTTGCATGGTGAAGAAAAGGGCTCTCACCTTCTCGCAGACGTGTTTACCTTCACACACACACACGCACACACCCAATCACCTTCCTTAAGTGAAAACTCCCTTACACAATTTTTCTTATTACAATATGCTTTATATGTCATTTGTGCCCTTTCTAACAACTTCAGGTGACCATTTACCCTGGTATTCATGGGACATCCAAACTGAATTATCTTTGGTATAATGTTCCCTTCCTCCCAGGACTTTGAAGGGCCTGTAACAGTGGGGGTAATTCTATAAGCCCAAACTAATTTGTCTAACTCTACTTTCCAATTCTTGCCTGCATTGATGGCGTTCTGGATGCTTTCCATAATTACTCTGTTGAACCTTTTTGCAGAACCATTGCAGCCCGGATGATAAATGGGGATTTTCTTCTCTTTGACTCCATTTATTGTCAAATGTTCCAAAACTTGTCAGCGGTAAATAGTGAGCCATTGTCACTCAAGAGTAACTTGGGAATACCTTCTATTAAAAATGTTATTTCGCAAAACCCACGAGAACATCCAATTCTGGCCACTCAGAGTTTGAATCAAGAAGTACCATAACACTCTTGTGAATGCCTTTGTCATCCAATATGGGCCCTAGAATGTCTAAGGAAAGGTTGCTCCAAGGCCCTGTTGACAATTCAACCATTCCTAAGGGAAAGCTAAACACATTCCGGGATTTTGTCCACCAAGGCACACTGTGTACAGTTTCTTACAAACTTTTCCATTACCAAGGTGCCCCTCACGCGTAAGATCCAAAATCTTATTACAAAGGGTCAGAGGGGGAACCACTGTACTTCCCCTCAAAATGAATTCTGAATCCGAGAGGAGGTCGCGGCCACCGGCCATGGGCGATGAAACACGTGTTGGCTAAAAAGAGGCTAAAAAAAGACTTAAACAAGGACATATGAGAAACCTAACAAATACAAAGAAAGACAAGAATTGTTGATTGTAATATATGTTGACATTAGCGTGTGCTGGGGAAGCCAAAAGTTTTCATACTGTAACTATCCCCTTTTGCAGCTTCTTTCATTCACTATTGCATTACTCTCTTGTACAGGTGACCTACTCAAGTAGTCCGCTACTTTGTTTTTCTTGCCAGGTAAATATTTGACCTTATACGCATAGTGTAACAGTCTGAGAGGCATTCTTGCTATATGCGGTGTGACTTTCTCAGCACCCTCCATGGTTAAAATCGTAATAAATGGTTTATGGTCTGTGCATATGGTGAAAATGGTACCCCATAGGCATTGTCTCAACTTCTCTGTAGCCCACACACACAATAACATTTCTCTCTCAATAACAGAGTGTTAAGCTTCAGACATAGTAAGGGAGCATGAAGCGAAGGAGACAGTACTTTTAATTCCATGCATCAATACCTGTGATAACACAGCACCTAAACCTTTATCGCTGGTATCAGTAGTCAAGACATTGTATGCTTTGTTGCAAAACCCTTGTAAGGGAACACCTGTGCAAATATTGTTCTTAATACTAACAAATTCACTATGCAAGTCCTCATCCCATATAAAAGTCTGATGATCTTTGAAAAGTTGTCTGATGCCAAACGTTTTCTCAGCAAAGTCCTTTAATCCTTTGATGTAGGAGCAGGTGCCTCTCAATGACCTCAATTATTTCTCTTTTAGGGAATATCCTTTTATCACTAACTTCATGTCCTAGATAAGACACTGAGTGTCTACGAAACCCGCACTTCTCTAATTCTGCTGTTAACCCAAAGGTTTTTAATCTCTCTAGGACCAAATTAAAATCAACGTTGTGCTCTTCCTTACTTTTGCGCATGATGAGGATATCATCTTGAAAATATGCCAAATTAGGTATCTCTTTTAACAACTAGTGCATCAACCTTTGAAAGACCGCTGCGGCAGAAGCCAGCCCAAAGGGCGTGCGGACAAATCTAAAACAACCCATAGGCGTGATGAAGGCAGTTAAGTTCCTGCTCTCTGGTTCCAACTCCGCCTGATTGTACGTGGAGGAGAAGGCCACAGTGGAAAACCACTGAATACCCCTTAGTCATGGCTAATAACTCGTTAATCTTGGGCAAGTGGAATTTGTCCACCACTATGCTTTTGTTGAGATCCCTCAAATCAACACAAAGCCTAATTTTCCTGTTGGCCTTTGTTGCTACAACTAAGGGAGCAAGCCACTCTGAGCTCTCAACGGGTGCAATAAAATGTTTATCCAGCAACTTTTCCAATTCTTCTGCAATCTTTTTTTTTACACTGAAAGGTATATACCTTGCGACTTACTGATGACACTCCTTTCCTTAGAACAACACGGTGTACATTTTTTTTTGTTTGCCAACCTTATCTGAGAACACTTCCGGGAAGGTTATTTTTGAACTCACCTACAAGTGTTTGTCAAACCTCATCAAGTAAGAGTACCTGATGAGAACAATTTGGATTTAACGCAATGTAGTGTGCCTTCTGATCAACCTAAACGATGGACCATCCTCCGCAACATACAAATTGCTCCCAGTGCACCTGCCTTTGAACTCAAAATTAAATTTAATTTTCTATACCCTGAAATAGGTATCTTCTCCCCAGTAAAAGTGACAGGATGGATATCAGACTCATTTAACTGGTCCCCAAGGACAGGCACAAACGTCTCACTCCCACACTCTTATTGACAGTGGTGTAGGGTGACCCAGAGTCAGCCACAATAGCTATGTTGACCCCACCTATCACCATGTTACACATAGGTTTGGATGTAGAATTCCCTTCCAGATTGAGAATTGAACAGTTAACACACCCTCAGACTCAAGGTTGTCCTCATCAGAATGTTCAGAGTCCAATCTACCAGAAACAAGTTTCACGCTCTGTTGCTTCCAACTCTTCCTCTTGCACACTTTAGCAAAATGGCCTACCAACCCGCAAAACAGACATTTAGACTGCAATGCAAGACATCCTTCATCCTTGGCTAGGTGATCTTTGCTATTGCACCTGCAACAACTCTAATTCTTGCCGCAACAGGATCCCTTAGCATTTCTCCTGGTTACCTTTCCTTCCTTCCCTTTACTCACTCATGCATTTGAAACGCTGCATATGGAAGCACAATCTTTTTCCTCAGACTCTGAAGTAGAGGCAGAACTAGTGGCTTGTTTTGCACATCTCTTAGACAATTCACTCTTCTTAGCTAACATAATTCCTTCAAACGATGAATCACCATTGATCCATAATCTTTATTGTACACTCGGATTATTAGTATGCATGATGATTTGGCCAGTGACTAATTCATCATGTAATGCACCAAATCTGCAAGTATTAGCTAACGTTTTGAGTGCCGGAACAGTCCTCAATAGGTTCAGCCTTGCCCTGCTTCCAATGAAAAAAATTAAATCTATTGATTGCAGCACAAACTGCACATTGATAGTAATTATCAAGATCTTCTGAAGCATTAATAAATATATTCTGTCCACTAGCAGTTCTAGTTTTCTTTTCCATTTGGTTGAAAACCCTCAATCCTCCGGGACCCAAACTGTGTAAGAGGATCTTCTGCTTCAGGAAACTCTTCTGAGCCTTCATCTTCAATAGCAGAGAGATAATTTAGAAAATACTCCTTCCACTCTGGCCACTTCATCAACGGTTCAGCCGGAGCACAAAGAAATGGAATGGGTGGTGTGAGTGAACATATTTGCGTGCACATGTTTGCTAAAGAGTCACACAGGAAGACTATCAAGGAAAAAAATAAGAATACCAGGGAAAATAAATAAAATGTAATACACAAGTACAATAACCACGAATAACTTGTGTGTGTCTTTGCACTAAAGTAACTGCAGAAATGGCACAGAGACACTAGTCACGAGTGTGTCATCGTACTTGTCACAAAATAAAGTGTGTGTATCATTGTGCTGAAAATAATCGCAGGAATTGCAAATATGGCGATACAGCAGAACAATTCCTTCAATTAGCAGTGTATACAAAAGTAACCTTATGCAACACGCATGGTGTATGTGCCACAGTGAAAGCAACAACCCCAATGTGTGGCACGAAGTGTCCTACGAAACAGAGGAGCTGCTTGGAGGTGATGGAATTGTAAGAAATAAAAACGTGGATCGTATAACAATGAATCCACATAAGGTGAACGCTAGGTGTGTATGTCACTGAAGAACAATGCGATGAATTCCCAACTGCCAACGAGCTTTGAAGAGAAAGAAAACAATCAAGGTAAACGCATGCTATGCGTATCACCAAAGACGAAAATAAGTCCACCAAGATGGCCACCAAGCAACGGCAAGCGATGACGTCAGGAGCCGCAGAGCAGGCGTTGGGAATGAGGTCAGGCAGCTTGGAGAACACGAAGGCCCGCTCTCATATCATGCATGTCACAGCGCTGACTTGAAGAAAAGCGAAGCCTTGCGCTGGAAGCACGGGGCAAGATAAATAAGCACTGGATATGCATGTGTATACAGTACTTGCACATGCCAGTCGCTTGCTGATGCTGGGAACAGATGCACCGTGCACTATGCTGTCCCCACTCCACCTACCGGAGTCCTCAAAAATTAAACAGACCACGGCACTTCCACCAGCAACTTCTCGACAGAGATAACTGCACGACCAAGCAGGCAATCGGTTATGAGCTTGCAGCTTCAACATTAATTTGCAAAAAAGCAGCCGATCCTCGTGCAGGATGGTCAGTGGGTCATGGTCCAAGTTGCCGCCAAATTGAAGTGAAGACTGGACTCCGTGGAGATTGTTAAGTAAAAGTTTTATTGGGAATGCAGGGGGAGAGCAAAGGTACAGATTCTTTCCCCCAGGACCACTCCACCAACTGTCAATCCACCGAGTTCTGTACTAGAACGCAGCTGTGTGGCATTCTATGTCACAATACATGTAACTCTAGGATACCACAGTTCCAAGAGATAGCCTACAGTGCTGCATGGGCAACGATACTGCCAGAGTTTTTAGTCAGTTGCAGGGAGACTCCCCTTGCGGGCCAGGATTATTAGAAGAAAGACTTCATGGTCAGTCCAGCTGGTCCAGCGTTGAGAGGTCCTCATATCTATATTCCCTAATAGCAGCACCTCCGTCTTCCCAGAATTAAGGTTTAAACAGTTTTCCTCCATGCAGCCTGCCACAGCGGTCATGCAGCTGAGGAAGTTGTAAGCTTCATTCTCAACCTGCGATGTTACCGACACCACAATCTGTGTGTCATCAGCGTAAGAGAGTACGGACAGGCCAGAGCTCACAATAAGCTGAACCAAAGGGGTAATGTAAACATTAAAAAGCATTGGACTGAGTGCTGATCCCTGTGGGACCCCACATGGGAGAGAGAAGGGGCTAGATTTAACCCCACTCAACTCAACCCACTGGTGCCTGTTTTCTAGAAAGGAGGTCAGCAGTGACAGTGCCATACTCCTAAAGCCCAGCGCATGCAAGCGTCTACTCAGGAGCACATGGTGGACCGTGTCAAAGGCGGCAGAGAAATCGAGTAGAATTAATGTCGCTCTGCCGCCCTTATCCACTCTCCCTCTAATTTCTTCCGATGCCGCCGCCACCAGTGCCGACTCGGTGCAATGTTGGGCTCGGAACCCATGCTGGGCAGGGTCAAACAATCGATGGGCAACCAGAAAGGACTGTAGTTCTATATTCATGGCCTTCTCCAGGACCTTCGCTGGGAACGGGAGACAGGATTTGCCACAGTGATTCTTTAGTCTAGTTTCAATTTAAGTCATGGCCAGCAGGTCTGTTTTATCAACTGTGCTGCCTTGCTTTTCCGTGAAAAATTGGAGATAGGCTTCAGGTAATTCAGTACAGGACCATAGAACCTCCTCTGTCCCTTTAAACCATAGATTGACCTTTCCTGTCCTCTTCATTGACAGGCTATTGTGGGGGGGGGAGGGCATTAGAGGCAGCTGATTTAATGTCAGTCATTGGGTCTTGTATTACACATGGGCTCACAGTGTCAGATAGATCGGAGACTGCTTGAACCGCCTTAAAGACCGAGTTGGATCTGTCAGTATGGTGTCTAACCTGGACTAAACCCGCCCTATTTCACAGTCAATAACCCCCATGACTGAAGAAAAGTAGTTCTTGATGGACTTTGCGGTGACGCCTTTCTTGCTTACGATTCTGCGGGTGGGTTACACTTTTGTTTCCCCATATTAAAACATAACATACAGGCAGTTATATATAGAGGATAGATAAAAGGGAAAAATACCACAGTAGTTATTGGAAGCCGATGGAGCCCACAAGAGTGGGGCCAGGAGATGGGGTTCAGCCCATTCTTGACCGGCTGCGGACGGGCACAAAGAGCCCAGTCTTCACTCTGGTGTGTGTTGTGTGCATCCGGTGCTGTGGGCTGTGGCAGTTCAATTTATAGGCCTATGCCCCACCTCCTGGTGTGGCGCAGCATTGTGGGCTCAGAAGTCCGCCAAGTCTAGCCTCAATATGCCCAGGGATTTGTTCATTTCAAGCACTCTGGGGCTGGAACTGCTTAGTGACTTCCGGGGATGGAGAGGAGCAAGGCTGGTCTGCAGCTGGAGCCAGTATCATGCACAGTGGGGTTTGTTGTGAGCGCTACGCCCATATATAGGTGCCTGCCACTGCCTGACTCTGTCATGGGCAGCCCTCAAGCTCTCTCGGGTTGTACCGACTCCGTCTCTCTCTTTTACTGACTAACTGCTTTTCCCGTTGCTGCAGACCTTTCCAAGGACCCAATGCACCATCTCTCACAGAGCCGCATACTGGACAGGGAAACCTGCACGTGTAAGAGAAAGAATGAGGAAAAAATATATAAAAGAATGATAAGAAGTTTGCAGATCCATTCATATACGTCTGAGAATCCAGTGCTAATAAAACTGGACATTTTATTATTTTCATGCACAAGAAAAGTAAGGACCTTGCTATAAGTACTGTGCTTCATTTGGTTAAAGATCACCTGTGTGCAGCTGAAATTGGTAGTATTTAAATGTTTTAATAGCTCTCAGAAACAGCAGAAGGGCATTACTTGGTGTTATATAAAAAGTTATTGCTGGGCCACTAGCTGAGGTACACTCTGTATAGCAAGTTACAGACATGCCGGGTCTCTGCAACGTGCCATGTGAGGAAGAACCGCCCAGTGGAAGGAGGTCTGTACTGTGTTAGGGAGCACCCAGCCAATGTGTGACTCCAGTTACCAGGCTGGATCCTCTGTGATCTTCCCCATATAGACCGGTGTTAGCTGTGTGATATCCTGCTTATCATTGGTGCCTTGATGACACACGAGACACACAGTTCCAAAGGCAATAACAGTACATGTGTCTTTGGGTGGGGACGGGTGGAGAATGGTCTCATTCCGTGTGCTTGTACAGTGGTGGTTTGTCCGGCTCAATGTTTCTTATTGTGTTTTTACAAAACCTAATAAAACTTGTTTATCAAAAAAACAGTACATGTGTATCGGCACTGTGTCTTTACTATACAGAGTTTTGAACCATGTTTGTCTTTGGGGGGATTCTTCATAGTGGAGGAAGATTGTCATCCTTTTTAAAAAGGCAAAATTAAGTACCTGTGACAGCTGGTTACATAACCCAGGAGTTGAACGGTCATTTATATGGGTCATGGCATCCATTGGCAGTGCATTTACCCAGAGAGAACAGTCATGGCCCTTTTCACTTGCTTTGGGGCAAGTAGGGCATTGGGAGACAAAGTGATGGGTGTGAAGGGAGGCGGCAGCAAGGAGGAAAGTTTACAGAGTGGACTAATTAAAAGCCTAAGTAACCTCTACATGATTGCCTACCTGTAAGTGTGATCTAAGGAAAAAGGATTAGGTAGGTGGAGAGAAGCTGGTAAGCAACAAGGAATGGGCAAGGTGGATTAAATGAAAATCAAGCTGGATAGAGGAAGGAAAGTAAAAGCAGCACACGAGAGAGTCGCACAGGTGGCAGGGGAAGAAGCACATGAGGGAAAAAGACAGAGTGTGGGGGAGAAACAGGACTGAGAGCGAGCCGCACATGCAGGAAAGAGCAACAAGGAGCGTGGGGGTATGTATTTGACTAGTGAAAAGCACATGGGGAGAGATATGAAAAACGTATACACTTACGAGTGAGTAACCAAAAGAAAAACATACTTCCCTAAATGTGAGCAGTAGAAGTATATGAGTCAGCCAATCACAAGGCTGATTAATAAAAACTATGCTCTCTGGATGGACAAACACAAGAGGAAAGCAAGCCAATGAAAAATAAGCAAGCATATACCATACTTAAAATACAATACAAACTGCAATACCCTCTGCATATGAAAATACTTAAAATATGTTTTATATATCTTTACACATAGCAATAATATTAGGTTTATGTGAATTTCGTCCCAGTTAAAATCATAAATCTTATGGAACTGCTTAAGCACCTTTTTCATTATTGGCAAAGCCTACTCATTTAAAATCGGCTTGAGGTCAACTGGCATGCCATAAAGTTGGAAATTTGCCATTTCTGCTGGGTTATCCCAATTTTTGCTGACTTCTATCTTGTTGGCTATAGAACTCTGTGCAATTTTCCCCTTCTAACCAGTGGTAAAGTACTTGTGTTCCTCCTTTCAACATGGTCGAATTAGCATACTCCTTATTGGCATCTTTTACTTTCCTATAAGTCCCTAGTGAATGATACCGGGGTGTACCCAGGGCTTGTAAGTTAAATGTCACAAGTGGACATTGTGCCATCCTCTACAGTAACAATGTAAACACGACTGCTGGCCACCAGTAACTGGGCTGTGCAGGTTTTATTAACTACAAAATATACTTGTCAAAAGAACCCCTTTTGACAGGCCTAAACCCTCCTTTTAAATATTTATGTCGCCACCGCCTAAGCAGGCCTTACTGCCCATAAGGCAGAGGGCATGGTATTTAACAGTAGGACAAGAAAATGTAATATTAAACATGTCTGCACAGTGAAAAGGCCCAAAAAGCTATTTTCACTGTAGCAGTATAGGCTGTCCACAGGACTGGGATGCAATGGTAAATACTAATACTGTATCTCAGGAATGGGGTTAGCTAGAAAAATAATTAAACTATTTTTATTAGTTGGATTTGGGGGCGTGGCCAGGCAAGATGGCTGCCTAGACGTGTTTCACCAGAGTTCCCACCAGCACACAAATAATCCTTTACGATACTCGATTGCCTCCGTTACTGTCCGCTACTTCAAGGTCACAGCGACCCCGGAGCGGCCCCCACCTGGCAGAGATGCTTGGTCACTGTTGAATACCGTCAACACAGGGACTCTGAGGAGAAGGTTGAGCCGGCGTGACCCGGAGGGCCTTCCGGCCTGCGTGGGAGACGCTCCAGGAGACAAGGCTGAGGGGGGAGCACGTAACCCCCATCGAAGAGTTGTGTCGCCCCTGATGTTCGGAGCCTCAAGGCCGATTGGCAATTCCTTGGGGCGTAGTAGCATGGCCAGAATCAGGCTTCCTCTGCTGATCGCAGAGATGGGGCCACGCATGATTCAGCTGGACCGCTGAGGGAAGGTGTGGCGGACGCCGGTCCTGCTGTGTTGTGCTTGACAGGTCTACTAATTGCTGAGCCCCGGGTGGTTTCTGGAAGCTTCCCGGACCAGGCAAAGTGAGTGCGGGCAGCTGGGACTGACCGCATGATTGCTCGGAAGGTGTATGCGGCATCAGCATGAAGATCTAGGGGAGTGAAGACACACTGCCTGGGGCCTAATAGGCAATAACCCTCAATTGTGGAGCAGAATTAACCCACGCTGCTGCCGAATAGCAGGCCCTGGGACCACATATATGGTTGGTAGGCTAAATAGGGTCACCTGAGGACGTTTTATTGGTTGGTGGCAGCATTTGCACTGGGGCCATAACCATAGAAAGCCCACATGGCCAAGGACAAACCATCAAAGCCTATCCAAACTAATAAAATTGATAGTGATGCTCATCCCCTGCCGGCGGAAGGTGTGTCCGACGGTCCTGCGCAGCCAGCAACCCCCCTCCCCCCCCGTTGGCAGGGGGTACCCACAATAGCGGAGCTCCAAGCAGAGATAAGGGGGTTCACTAGAGATCATCTTTGCAAAAATCGACATGTGGCACTTGAAGTGCGCTTGCTCCACGCAGACTTCTGCAAAATATCAGAGACGGTCTCCGAGGCAAAGGGTAATATACAGTTGCTACTAACTGAGGTGGCTACCCTGAAAAAGACAGTGTGTGAGCTACAGACTTTATCGGCCCACATGGGTGCGAAGCTTGAAGATGCAGAAGGGCGTTCTAGGAGGAACAACCTTTGCTTTATGGGATTTCCTGAGAGAGCGAAGGGGTAATCCATCAAGTTATTCCTGGAGGATTGGATCACGAACGCCCTGCGGCCAAAAAGACTTTCCAATTTTTTTTAAATTGAACGGGCCCAGAGGGCGCTGCCTCCGCCACCCAGGCCGGGCGTGCCTTCATAGCATGCTTGTTTAATTTTAGAGATAGAGACGGGATCCTGCAACATGTTCGGGTGCACGGAACCCCCCAGTTTGAAGACCAGAACATAATGGTATTCCCAGACTATTCTCATAAGGTGCAGGACCTTTGCAGAGACTTTCTGTCAATTACGAAATGGCTATGCGACAGGGATCTACGCTATAGTCTCATGTTTCCTGTGAAACACAGGGTACAACACGGGGGGAAAGTGTATTTCTTTGTCAATCCCAGCGAGGCCAATGACTGGCTAGATTCATTAGGAGAACCGCCTCGGCAAGGTCCTCAGGAATGCATTAGAGTTGAGAGTGGTGCTAAACATCGTAGACCTAGAACCCATAGGCACTTCGCTGACTCTTTGTCACGCTCTGGCGTCTGTCGTACTGGGCGAATAATAGTATGACCGTATGGAACTTTAACGGACTCGAACTTTGTACCGGACATCTGTGAATCCTTTACATCACACAGAGATGACAGAGACTACAGGAGTGGTGGCTCGGCTCTGAAGCGGGGGAGATGGTATGGGCATTGTGCATATACCTCGTATTCTCCAGTTAATTGAATATATGTGTTTTTGCAATTCTTTCCTGATATGGCATTAACATCAGTGCTGGTGTGTGCAAGTCTGAGATAAGGCTCCTGACCTACTATAGATGGGGGTATGATTGTAGTTTTACAGTTTCTTTTCACTATATGTCATGCCATTGACTGCAATGGGGTAAATGTGCTGGCGGAAGGTCACAGTGGGCCATGGTCCTATCGTGTGGGCTGAGAGCCTCGGGCCTCACCAGCCTGGTTGGATGCTAGGTCCTCTGCACTATGCGTTTTACTTGGTTGAGAGGTGGCTGCTTCTATGGGGGGGGTTTGGGGCATTGGGAACTGAGTGTTGGCCGTGTTGGGTAGGCCTATAAAAAGTTTGGACACAGCCTATGGGCTCAGGTGCTCGTTTTGAGGATTGAGGGAGTCAGTCTTTCCCCTTCACTTTAACAACACTACAATAGTCCTACCTCTATGCGCACTACTCCCTACCACGTCACACGCCCTCAGCGCTTTTTTTAACTTCCGCATTCAAACCTTTACCAGCACAACCTTTGTGTCAACGACCATACACGGACCCACACGGCGATGCTTCCCGCACTCGGTAAGTGCATTTCTAAATGTCACGGTTCGGTTACTTTCACGCTTGTTAATTACCATATCACTTCTTGTAAACTCAGGCTCGTTCGTATCGTCTATCTCGGGACAGATTTCTTTGGAACCTACCCATACTAAGCTTTCTAATCACTCCGATACGGCGCTGCACACAAGTAGCCATTTACCCACGTATAAGAGCTTGTCATTTATACTCTCACGAATTACTCACCATATCTTTACCAACTCACTGCCTGTACCATACAGCTCACCTTTTCCGCGTCACACTGCATGGGTGATTACTAGACCTCGTACATAGCATTCATTATCCTCTTTATTGTTCCTAGATTTCCCCTGATGAAGGCTAATGCCGAAATGCATTGGGAGCACATAACAAATGTTATGATTATCGCAACGTGTTTGAAATAAACGTTCACGATGAATTCAAACAACAAATAAAGTTTTTCAAAACGATGAAGATCCAAGCTTAATCCTTTCGATTAATATTTGAA
Source organism: Triturus cristatus (assembly GCF_964204655.1). NCBI lineage: Eukaryota > Metazoa > Chordata > Amphibia > Caudata > Salamandridae > Triturus > Triturus cristatus. Next base: position 589,187,602 of record NC_140592.1, on the reverse strand, counting down.
ACCCCCACGGGAGGACAGCATCTGTGCCTGGGGGACACACCCCAAGGTCTTGGGGGTGCATCTCTACGTCTACGTCACAGTGCATGATTGAGGGGGTGGGCGAGGTGAGTGTGGAGTGCGCAGTGGAAAGTTGGCACAGTGGACTGTAGTTATCTATGACTTGTGGATGGAAATTTTTTACCTGGAATGTCAAGGGACTGGATCAACCTAGCAAACGACAAAGCGTATATTCCTATCTCTGCCGATATGCGGTCTCTGTGACCTTCCTTCGGAGACCCACACATGGGGGACTTGGATCCCACACCTGTTTCCCAGGTGGCAGGGGCAACCTTTTTCCACATCCTACTCCAGTTATGCCAGGGGAACTTTGATTTAGATAGCGCCTACTGTTCCCTTTGTGGCAAAGGGGGTGAAGTTAGTTCCCAAGGGTCGCTATGTGATAGTATCTGGAGTACTGGATGCTCAAGATGTTTGCTTGATGAATGTGTATGCTCCCAATGTGGATGATTATGATTTTTTGGGGACGGTGCTGGGTGCGGCCATGGAGCATGTGGGTCCAGCAATAATTCTGGCTGGCGACCTCAACTGTGTGCTAAATGGCGAGATAGATCGTCTCCCCCCAAAGGTAGACAACAAGCCTGCAATTACAAGCACTCTTCGGGAATTGATAGGGGGACTGGGACCGCATAATGCACGTAGGGTGCGCTATCCACAGACCAGAACTTACTCATGCTATACCTGCTACTGGGACGCACAGCCGTATTGAATACTTTGGTATCAGGAGCCTTGCTACAATACGTGGAAAAAATACTTCTTATTTAGTGTGTTATTTGTTGGACCATTCACCTTTGCCAGTCACATTCCAAATGAATAAGGAGGCTCCTGGGGTGCCGTATGGAGGATGAGTGTGGATGCGTTGTTGAACCAGGTGTTTGTGGAAGTTGTGTCGGAAGTCATTGATCACTATTTTGCTGTAAACTGGGGAAGCACGACCACAAGAGCTTTGGACTGGGACACAATGAAGGTGGTGCTGCGAGGCGAATGTTTGAAGGTCTCGTATAGTGTCACACAGCTAACCAGTTCCTTGGATGGACTTGAACGGCAGCTTGGTACTCTGGAACGCGAGGTAGTTGAACGACCTCTTCGATTGTCTAAATGGAATGAGTGTAAAAAGGAGCTGCTAGACAATTGGGACAGGTTGGATACATTTGTTCGCTCCAGTTATTGAAAGCATCTCCCTGTGGAAGGGGATAAAGCAAGCAGGATGCTTGCCACGCTCATTCAAGGTGAAACTCATTGCTCGCCTATAGTGGGAATACCGGACGTGCAGTGGCGTATGGTGAATTCACAGCAGGACATCACCGAGGTGTTAGTATCGCATCTGAAGGGGGTGTATAAAACATGGCTGGATAAGGGCATTCAGGATTGGGTTAACTATTTAGCTACTATACAAGTGTCCTCTTTATCCCAAGAGGAGAGGGACAGTCTAGATGCCCAGTCACTAATGAAGAAATTATTGAGGGCTTTGTAGACAGCCAAAGCCCCAGGAGGGGATGACATACCAGCTGAATAGGGCGGAGGAATGGCTGATTGACCACTAGAGGTTTATAATGAAGCCTACAGAGGAGGGAGACTCCCTGCATCCATGGGAGAGGCGCTTATTGTTATGCTCCCCAAGCCTGACAAGGATAGTACAGTGGTGTCCTCTCCACTTCTCCCTGTGTGTTCTGTGTTCTGGGGAGACAATCGTTGGTGATGCACTCACTGACCTTAGAGGATGACCAGTTTGTGCTTGTGCTGCTGGACAACGAACAAGCATTGAGTCCCTGTTATGAGAGGCATTGGAGGGGCTTACATAAAGTGGGTGCAGCTGTTATATGGTGCACCTTGGTGAGGGTGCGGGTGGGTGGCGTGGTATCACGAGCTTCGATCTGCGCTGGGGGGACCACACAGGGGTGCCCCCTGTCGCCCTTGCTCTTTGCCTTGGCAATGGAACTCTTGGCTTGCCGATTGCGGGCTGTATTGCAGGGATGCGGGCTACAGATCAAAGAAACCACACGTGATCTCCCTATATGCTGATGATGTATTGATATTCCTGCGCAGCCCTTCACATTCGGTCCCTATAATATTTTGGCGGTTATGGCCGAGTTTGGCAAACTCACTGAGCTACACGTAAATCGTACTAAATCAAAACTGTTCCACTGTTCCAGTTGGGGATGTTGGAGGGAGGCCAGTGCAGGACTTGCCACAGCTGGACCTCCCATGGACCTCCCATGGGAGACTGAGATGGTGAGATACCTAGGGATACCGGTTACACATGGGGCTGGTGTAGGATAGTAGGATCTGCTTCACATGGGTACCCCCTCTTTTTGCTGGTGTTTCACTGTTTTTCGACCTTAGTCTGGCTGTGGCCCTGCTAATCAGGACCACAGCCTAGCTGCTTCCTCTCTACAATGGTTTCCATGTACTTTAGGTACATATCTAATTGGATTCTGGAGTGCCTTATAAGCCCCTAGTATATGGTATACTATATACCTAGGGCATAGGTACCTCAGAGGCCTACCAGGGGCTGCAGCATATATTATGCCACCCCTGGGAAGCACTCCAAAATGACACCACAGGTCTGCTACTGCAGCCTGGGTAAGGGTGTGCTTGCACCCCTTACTGTGGTATAGTCTACCTATACCACTACCTTATACAGACACATATAAACCTATAAGCCACTCCTATGGCAGGCCTTGACAATCCTGAAGGCAGAGTGCTTGGTTTTATGTGAGACGGTGCCCAAGCATGAGCTGAGCCCCTCTGCAGCTTTCGGAAATACTTCCTTATGGCTGTTCTGTGATACAGCCATACCATATACTCTTAGGTGCATTATAACCTCACGGTAATGCTAACTTTGGAATGGCTGCATCAAAACATGTCGTGTTTTGGTGTCAGACGCTTTGGAATACTACCCCCCCCCCCCCGCCAGTCCTGGTGGCGGGGGTAGCATTCCACCCATCTAGAGGGAGAGACGTGTTCACACTGGCTAAACCCGGTTAAAACTTTCCAAAGCCCTGGCATCACAAAATGGATGTCACTGCCACAGACACGGGTCTGGCCTTTCTGCTGCTGAGGGAAACTCCGGCAGGGGAGGCCTGGATAATAAGTTTCCTGTCACAGGGAGGTGTAACCACCTCCCCAGACAGGCAGATGTGTATTGGGGCAGGGTGGGTGCATTCAGAGAATGCTTTTGAGACACTGCCTGGGGCACACAAGGTGTCCCTGTGCATAGCCCAGTTCAAACCGGTTGTAGGGGCACTCAGCCCCTGCTCTGGCGCGAAACTGGACAAAGAGGAAAGGGTGTAACGACCCCCACCCCAGGTCCAGCCATAGGTGGGGCCTTAGAGTTAGTTCATCCTCTAAACTTAGTATAAGTATAGGAATCCAGTCCCTAGGACTTTAGATTACCCTGGACAAAACTCTGCAATGTACATCCTGGACCTTCAACGTTCTATCCTGACTAGAAGGCTGAAGAGATCTCCCTTGGGGTCAAGGAGTGACTCCCCTGCTTGGCAGGCACCAAAGAAGCAACTGATCGGTCTGCAATTCTGAAGCTCCCGCTGGACGCCGAAGTCTCTGTATCCCCAGAGGTGGATTTCCAGACTTCCTCGAGGCTACCCTGAGTCCACAGCAAAGCTAACGTCAGTGGCTATCGTGGGTGACGTGGAACCGTGACCCCTGGACACCATGAACTTTTCCAGCAACACTATCTTTCTGGTCCTCCTCGAAGTTGTGCTTTGTAGTAGCCCCAGCCTTGAGCACCTCCTGCACCGAAGATTGTTGGCCTCCACTCCAGGAGTGACCCGTGGGCCAGCTTCAAGTGCGACCGCTCGAGGCTCCTTCGGGATCACTAGCCCGTTGGCTAGCAGGTCCCTACGAAGGCAACTCCTTTTCTAATTAGGCGTTCCTCATTGCTCCAGACGTGCCCTGACTTACCCTTGCTGGGTGAGTCCCTCAGACCTTGCTGGTCTGCACCGCAGTCCTTTCTCTGCATTACTGTGACTTGCCGTTGCCAAGACTTGTTGGGTCCATTCTGGTAGCCGACACCGCAGCACTCGACAGACTTCGTGGACAGCTCGAATCCGGCTCGTGGACTTCGTCAACGCCTCCTGGACCTCGTGGCTGAAGAGTCAAAACACCCATCAACTCACCTGAAGCACCCGACATCTGTGGGCATTGGTCCATCCTGCCCTAGGTCACTGGCAAGTGACCCAGACTCTGTCCCCTCTGCTTTCAGATTCCTTACATCCCAGATCCAGGTGTGGATCTCTTCGGACACTTCTCCTCTTCACGACAGCAGCAGTTCTTTGCAGGCTTACATTGAAATCAACGACGCGACCCGACACCAAAAGACACCTATGAACCCCGCTTCCCTGGGTGAGGTAACTCGAGTACTCCGGTGCTCTTGTGGGTGCTAGCCCTAGAACTTCTTAAGTCCAAAAGGGTTTGGTCCTGACTCGATTAGAAGTGTCCCTAATCTTTAAAATTCCAACCGCGACATTGCCCGTAGAAGATAATAGGAACCCGCGGTTGTGTTTTCACACTGCATCCAGCTCCCGTGGGTCCCCTGTGTCACTACCTTGGGTGGTTCCTTGGGGTCCCAGCGATTCTAGAGGCAATAGGCCTAGTGTCTATTCCAGTCGTGGTTCTTATACCACTTTTTTGGTATATGGTTTGGTACGTCCCTAGGGCCCAAACGTGTATTTGTGCTTTTACTGATGCTTGATCACTTGTAACTTTAGTACTTCGAACTCCAGTCTCATAAAGAGACTAGAGGGGTGTGTGTTAACCTAAATACATATATTTTAAATATATACCTGGTGTGGTTGTCCTTTCATTTGATCATTCAAGAGATTATAGACTGGTAAAACAAGCTGCTTTACATTCCTTCAAGACTTAGCCTGAAGGCTGCTCTCCATAGCTACCACTAGGATAGCTTTCAAATAAGGTTGTCTTTAACCTATCATCAATAAGGGGTTGTTTGGACTGATACAAGGTGCCCACTAGAACTAGTGGACAGCATATATCAGGCCACCTTCTCACAGCTGGGGAATTTGAAGCAGCAAATAAAGGCAGAGTGATTGATGGTCTAAAGCCTACAGTAAAATTTTGGAATACAGTTTGTCCCTCCTTGATGGGGAAGCTAGCATTGGTAAAGATGAAATAATTTCTCGCTGCCTGTATATTTTCCAAGGGACCCTTTTCGACATCCACAGGAAGTTCTTTCTGGACTTTGACAGGTTGATAGTGGAATTACTATGGGCCAATGGTAGAAAGAGGGTTAGCTTTGCCACTCTGAAGCGTCCCTGGTGTAAGGGTGGTCTCGAGTTACCCTATTTGGAACTTAGACATAATCTAAGATTTCCCTTGTTGGATGTTTCACTAGCAACTGAGAAATATCAATGTTGTAGGTCTTTTTACGCTTAACATGAGGATAGAGGTGCAAGCACATTTTCTTGCTACACAAGGGTAAATTACCTAAGATATGATGAACACACAGCCAGCAGTGCCGTAGTAGATGTGATATTCAATAGCATTTCACATCTCCTCTTGTGAGGTAAGTTTAAAAAGAAAGTATACAAGTTAAATTGTTAAGCACTGAAGCTCTCCAGTTATCATGAAATAAATTAACACAGTGGAACTGCAAATTCAAGCATAGACTGGCAATCTTGCCAGGGTGCAAGATTTCAGACTAAGTTAAGTATCACAGGCACCCAACCCAAAGCAACCTGAATCAAGATCTGATGTAAAAGACCAGAGAGCAGTGCATAGATTAAAGGGCAAGATCTCCCTAGGCCAACTGTAGCCAATAACTGAACGCTATGGGAAGAGGTCAAAGTTAGGACTAACATATTAATCCACTGGTGACAGACGACTGGCAGTGTTCTGTCAATAAGAAAGCCTGACAATTCAACACCAGTGTTGCTAGATGATTGTAGATGGATTGCATGTAAACAAGATGGAACACAACCGCTGCAATGTATCAAAAGCAAAAAAAAAGCTTAAAATATTAAGCAGCCAACAACTTATTTTAGATGCCTCCAATGGTTGTGCATATGACAAAATTTTAGCATCTTGGACCACACTACTGTATTTTCGCTCTGCTGCAACACCATATTGAGGCGTTTGCTTATCTAGCCTGTTGTACTACACAGGCAATTAAAAAGTCTCTCACATACGATATACCTTGCCTTGTACACGTTTTCTGGTCACTTTTTCGTGTTAGTGTGCTTAAGAGTCCATTTTCAGCTGCATTTGATAAAGCACTCTGGAAAGGCGTCTTTGAAGTGAATGGACCCCATGATAGACCTCTTCAAAAGCTTACAGTGAAATTGACTCTGATGCACCTTCAAATGCCTCAAAATCAGACGTGGATACTGGCTCTGCTGCACCGATAGACACCCACGTGTTTGGTGAGGCGTCTCATTCACACATAATACTCTGGAATGATGAGACTGCAAGGAGCACAGGCGAACGACAGAAGTGAGACTGGGCTGTGAGCACAGAAAACAGATGTGGAGGACAGCTCGGGGGCTTAAAAAGGGCACACAACACTTGGGATACAGAAAGCCTGTGAATCCAGAAAAGTGAATAGCAGCTGCAGAGGCGCAGCTGACAAATTGTCATTTTGCTTATGTGAAACATTCCATCCTTTCTGTTTAATTGCGATTAAGTAGCACTGAGATGTCACACAAAAGCAAATACAGTCCTTAAGCCCATATTCTGAAACACGTTTATAAAATGATCCTGTTCCCTGCAATTTGATGGTCCTTAGTATGCCTTACGGGTTACTACTTAAGGGCGTAGGAAAAGTGATTAAACCGCTTTCTTTTTTCGACATAATCATTTTGGAAACAGTACTGAAGAGATCAGGGCAAATGTTTCAACCACCTCTTTCATCAGAACAACTATCTATGCGTCAATCTATACATAGAGTTGCCAGAGGTGGCTGAGGGACTGTCTCTGAGGCAGAGTTGGTGGGCCACTGCTCCCATCAGGTAAGGGTCCCCCTTCTAGCAAGTCACTGCCCAACCCCCACTGATAGTTATGTAGAGGCCGAAGTGCTGTATTCTTACTGCATGCCACCATATGTGTCAGAGGGACCCAACCATCATGGAAGGTGCACAGAAGTCTGCTATCTCCATCTATTCAGAGGCCTGAGACAGTCAGACCTCATGTAAGGCATCAAAGACAACAGCCAAGTCCTGATGCCCGCTGGAGGGAACACTGATCATCTAATCACAGTCACAGCCTGTGTAAACCAAAGGGCAGCTATGAAAAGGCACTACAGGCGGGTGAGAAGTAAACAGTGTCAGTCCACAAGAACGAGTACTTCTCAGCTGCCAGCTTGACCTCTGCCATGTTTGACACACCCAGCCCTCTATATTTAGCCATCATCATGTTGCAACATGGCACTTCTGAATTCACTAGAAAAACTGCCTACAGGAGCACTTCCCTTCTGTGGGGGTCTGAAGAACACCATCTGTCTGACTGCCTAGGTTTAACATACAACACTTGCAGATGCCTCAATACCAATAACAACAATTGTGTGACATGGTGCTGGCCGCGAGGTCTAAGGCGGAGTTGTGACATCTAACAGCTGCAGGAATCAGGGGCAAGCCAAAATGGAGGTATTTGGATGGATCTGTGTGAAAGCCACTGCAAATGTCCATAGCAGCCTCAGAGAAGGCTGTAGCAGCATCACTCCAACTGTATCAGTTTCAGAGAGATGAGGAGAGCTCTGTACAAATGAACCGGCTGGAGTGGCAAGAAAACCCGTGCCATCTAAGCCTGCCAGGAGAGTGTAAGATCAAGGGCTAGCTTGCAATGCTCTCACTGCTTGAAGTTTAGTACTGATGCAGATGAAGCAAGGTTTAGCCGGTGGCTAGTTCACAACTTGTCTAAACACCACCACAGTCTAGCTGCATGCGCTGATCCAGGCTGGTGGGTGGCTGGGCAACATTACATTTAACGCATGCCACATCATATGAGGCTGTAGACATAGTGATCAACAGCTGAGATCCCCTAATGTAAGTGTCGGCCAACTGAGGAAGATGAACACACCAATCACAGGGTACAAGGGTACAGATTAAGAGTATGATGTCTGGTCCATAAGGCTAAGGAGCTGGGCAAGGGCTCACTGGCACGATCCATGGACTTACATCCTGTAAGAGCTGTCAGGTGAGCTACAGGCTAACCTGCTGTACACATCGTGTGCCATGGAGTGACACAGTAATTTAACAAGAGCATGTTAACCTAACACTAATGCATGCCACTGGGAATGAGGTGGACATGCTGGTGACACAAACTTGGAATATCTAGAGTCACCAGATATACCATTTAGGACCTGGACCTTTCTGCAGGATGCCCCATATTTTTGCCTTTCTTTGCTGAACTTGTTTTTGTTGGCTTTTGGGACTCTGTACACTTTACTCCTGCTAATCAGTGGTAAAGTGCCCTCTATTGAAAACATGGTAAAATTGGTATACACCTGATTTGTAAATGTTATTTACTTATAAGTTCCAAGTAAATGGTACTACATGTGCACAGGGCCGGAAAATTAAATGCTACTAGTAGGCAGCAGCACTCATTGTACCACCCACAAGAGTAACACTGTAAAACATGTCCCAGGCCTGCCCCTGCGACCTGTTGTGCAGTGTCAAATTGCCATTTGGACCTGGTGAAATAAACTTTTTGCCAGGCCTGAATCTTACTTTTTAATACTTTTATAAGCAACCACTAAGGTAGGCCCTAAAGGCTCTTGGCCAGGGTACAGCTTATTTAAAATTAGGACATATGTACTCAAGTTTTACATATCCTGAGAGTTAAAAACTCCTAAAGTCACTTTTCACTGTTGTTAGGCCATCTCGCCCATAGACTAACACTGGATTACCTTATTACACTTAAAAGATCATTTCAATTTGGTAATAGTTAGAGAAACTCTTCCACTCATTTGAATTGCAATTTTAAATGCTCTTTAATGATAACGTTAAGTGCTATTCTGAAAATGACACTTTTAGAAAGTTAGCATTTTTCTACCTAAACCAAATGTACTTCTCTGCCGGTATCAAGGGTCACATGACTGTGAATGGCTCCCCTGTGGTGGGTTGTGCATTCCATCCAGAGATAAGGACCAAATGAGCCTAGGTATAAAGGGGATGGGTCTTCCTGACAGGATAGCAGGGGAGGAGCTGTGGACTGTTCTGACTACACAAAGGACCCTGTCTGCAGCATACACACAGGAACCTGACACCAGGCCTGCTCTTGTCTTTGTCACCCTAGACAGATTGGAGCCAAACCCAGAGGAATGGAAAGAACTGACCACAGCCAGTTTGGGAGTAAGCCACGGGACTGTCCCACTCAATAGCTGCCCCTGGATATAAATGTTGCTCTGTCAGAACCACTCATTAGCACACTCCTGGGCCTGTAGAACAGTCAGAATAAGGAGAGTTCTGCTACCTGAAGGAGGACTGGACCTGCTTGCCTTCAACTCAGGCTCAGCAGAAGTTACTCCGAGGGCCAGTTGACTGACATCCTGTTTGAGCTACAGGGTCGTAACAAGCTTCCAGAAACCTTCCTGCAACTACCCAGCACCCACAGGATCTTACTGAATCGTGCTGTTGGTCACTCCTGGAGTTAGTGCTGATCCCAGGGAAGTGTGCCTCTAGGTCCTGGACACTTGACAGACATCAGGTTGTATTCCTCCTGCCTCAAAACCACAAGTCCTGAGTTCCAAGTGAAGATCCAGATGTGTTTAGGCTCTTCGCAACTGCGAACTGACTCATCACATTACCCCATGGCCATCCATGACTCCCACCAACGTGAATCTCCAGCAGTGACCTGCTTTTCAAGTCAGCTCCGAGAACCAGCTCCAACGATGACAGTCTGTGCTGATTGTGAAAAGCACAAAATTCCCCTGGGCAGGTAAGGACATACACGCATACAATTATCTCCACTCAATCTAAAATCACCCGTCCATGTGCAATGCCATCATACTATTGGAACATATATCATTGTTTGGATCAACCTCTAAACCACTTTAGAGAACAACATAAAACCCTTCGAATTCAGATGTAGCGCTTACAAGTATGCAAATGTATTGAAACAACCAATACAGAAAAATAAAATACAATGTATCTATACAATAGAATTTGCAATCAATCCTCAAGAAAATAATTAAAAACACATTGCAATCATCAATGACATACAATTCATAATTCATAAAAATTGTGCAATTAAAAACATCAGAATCCGTTTACACAAGGAAACCCATTGGACACAGATTTATAAACTGTTGTTTAAATGGATCAAACTCTTGTATATTTGAGGGAAAGACCTGGTGGGAGTACTACTCCTATCCAAGGAATTCCTACAGGTTGGATTCTTAAAAGCAACTGGCGTCGACGCGTTCCTATGGTTATTGGACAAAGATAAAAGAAACCATCTTCTTCAGGACTCAACATATATGGGATTTACTCCTCCACCCAGTAGATCTATTTTCTACATTAATATAGGGAACAAAAGAAAAAAGAGCTATATATACATAAGATGTAATGGCTTACCAACAAAGCATAAATATTATCTTATTTCTAACCATTTGCATCATATTAATATCTCTCTGCATCTTCTTAAGTTTTTAACAGATTCACTATGGTGTATTAACTTGATTGACATCTGTTGTTGCACATTTTTCAACTAAGCATCTAAAATTGTGCCATCTAAAATTGCGCTGTGCACACCTACAATTATCTATTCGTCATTCTCAGGGTTATTAATAGTTGAACAACAAGTACTATGCGCTGCATCTAAATTCGTATTACCCAGGACCATACCTTTCCCTAGTTCCCAAGGTGGAGAAGTGATGCTCCAACCAACTTACATTCATACTCAGAAACAACCTTATTGAGATTCACTCATCTAATTCACTCACCGTATTAAAAAGATATATAACTTGGTCTGTATGGGCGAAAATATAGCCTTTATTTTGCACTCTCGATGCTATTTTCAATTCATTAAAATGTACTCATTCGATCTCTAAAAAAAACAAAATACAAAGCACCGTTCAAGGGCGTGATTTTTCCTCCATATGGCCCTAACTTGTTTTTAGTTAAACATGCACAATCTGACATATATGTTGTTACCTGTTTGTTTAGAGCAAAAATTGAATTTGGGTATTGAAGCCTCAAATCGTATTAACGCCGCATCTGTGATAATTGGTGCAGCAGAGTATCAATGCTCCAAAAATGATATATTGGAGAAATAACCAATAAAAACCTAAAGGTAAAGGTACAAAAGAGAAGGAGACGAAAATAAGTCCCAATAAATGTATACAGTATTGCCAGTGGTCAGCTTGCTAATTTGTAAGAGGGTCACGCACATGGCTTACCTCACACATAGGAGTGTTCAATACCTCCAATAGAACATTTCTCGAGTTTCAATCCCTCCAACAAATTATATCTGGTGGTTGGTAAAAAGGATATCCCCACGTGGTTCAAGAGCCTTTTTGCGTACTAGGTCCCCCTGTTGATGTTCTTCCGCCTCAATAGGTCGGAAAAAACATACCTTGCAAGGAAACCAATATGGTATTATAATTTAAAGACTCAAAACGTTTAGATGACCAAAATATATAAAAAGGACTGAATTCTCCATTTAAAACGGTGTACTATTATCTAATTTAAAGATTAACTGTCTTCCTAGTCAAACACCAACGAGCACCTTAAAAAGTTCATTTCATGCAGTTGTGCTCAATCCTCTATTATATATTTGCTTACCCTTTCTACTGACTCTGCAAATGTTTCAAAAGTCGCGTATTCACTAACATAATCTTGGAAGTGTAATTAAATACACTTCACGTATAGTGTGGTTAAGGCAGGCTCGAGTATCCGCTAACATTTATATAATACAATTGGTAAATAAAATAGAGTCCCTGCCTTCTGATATTTCCCAAGACCTCCTGATTACTCCCTCAGCAGCCCTCGGTTCTTACCTCTTGTATTTATCTGTTTGCCTTCATAGTTCTTAGTAACTCACGGGTACAACATGCTCTTATTTAAAGTCCATCTACGCAGCACATCACCGGTAGTCGGCGTTTACCCGACATGCTTCATCTACTTAGTGCACAGGTCTGGCGGCCAAAATGGGGGAATTTTTGATTCAGAAACTTGTATTCACAAATTAAAACAGCTACTCCGTGGTGCTCTGAGGAGGTAAAACGGACTTGTTTTATGAGCAGTACTGTCGCGATCACCATATCAGCGGCCATTATTAAATGTGCCGTTGAAATAGTTGTCTCCATATAATATCTATATATCCTGTTCTCCTTTCTTCTCAAACATCCCCTTTCATTAAATTAAGACAGAGAATAATATAATCTCATTTGGTTAAGTTAGGGGATAATATTACTCACGCTAACATCCTGCAACTAAAGCTAATCTGAAGATAAAGGTTATAAATATAGATACTTTATTTAAACCTCTTCTAATGACCCTATGGGTTTTCATACATATTCTGACTCATAACGTAACTACCGCTATCTGTGTTTCAGCCTCTAAACTATTTTCTCCCAATCCTCCCTGCTATTCAAGCCGTTCTTTACAGCGTCAAACTTAACCATATACCATTGATCCTGATGTTTTCTCCTATATGTACTATTGCCTCCCCTTTTAAGTTCTCTTATTTTTTCTAGCACAATCCATCTTAGATCTGCAGCCTTATGTTCCCTCTCCACCCAGTGACTCACTAAGGGTGCCTTCTCTTTTCTTGTGTTTATAGCTGATCTGTGTTCACACATGCATTGTCTGAGTTCTCTGGCAGTTTCTCCTATATATCCCATGCCACATGGGTATATGATGAGATATATAATATTTTTACTCCTACAGTTATTAAATGTAGAAATTTCATGCGTTGCCCCATTCAGAGATACTGCCTTCGTTGTTCCGCATAGCTCGCATACGCTACAGTTTCCACACCTATGGTTGCCTTTAGCTCTTTCTCTTGACAGGGTAGCTTGAGTCTCCACAGGATCCTCTCTGTACGTGAATACCAGAGAATTACGAAGATTCTTATTCTTTCTAAAGGCATACATAGGCCTAGGAAGGTTATTACTTTCCCCATCATTTAAGATCTTCCAATTACGATTAATGATGTTTTTTAATTGGTTACTGATTTGGGAGAACTGACTCACCATCACAATCTTATCCTGTGGCTTCTTTTTGTCTTTATTCTTGTTGCCGTCTAAGAGACTATCTCTGTTGTAAAACCTGGCCCTTTGAAAGAACCTATTTATTACTTTCTTAGGGTAACCTCTTTCTCTAAATTTATTTTTCAATCTATCTGACTGCTCATAGAAATCTTGTAAGGACGTGCAATTCCTACCGAGACATAGGAATTCTCCAAATTGTATGTTGTCTTTTTGGCTCTTTGGGTGATAGCTGTCATAATGAAGCACAGTGTTTCTATCTGTAGGTTTAGTAAAAAGGTCGACAGCTAGGCGTCCGTCTGTATGTTTGGTTCTAATGTCTAGAAAGTTGACACTGTACCTACTATAATGGGCCGTAAAATGAAGGTTTTTGTCTCCCAGATTTAACCATTCCAAGAATTCCTCTAACTGTTCAGTTGGGCCACGCCATATAAAAAAGATGTCATCTATAAATCTTACCTAGCTATGGATATTTTCTTAGAACGGGGAGATTTCATTAAATATATGTTTCTCCTCTAATGCTCCAACGTAAGGACAAGCCAGACTGGGGGCACAAGTGGCCCCCATGCTGGTCCCCTTGAGTTGGATGTATAGGTCATCTTGGAATAAAAAAAATGTGTTTAATAAAACCATAGATATACAATTAAGAATAAATTCCTTATTGGCGCCTATTATGTCTGCTTTGTCCAAAGTTTTCTTCACCTCTTTTATAGTATCCTTCTGAGGTATGTTCGTATATAGTGCCTCGATATCGAGGGTCACCATTTATTCTGTATTGTCATTAAATTCATGGCCTTCGATTTTATTAATCATGTCCGTTGTGTCCTTTATATATGACTTCTGTTTTTGGACAAGAGTTTTTAAAAAGACATCGGCGTATTTGCTTAATGGCTCTAAGAGGGAGTCTATGGATGCTACAATAGGCCTAAGGGGGGGTCCATTAAGTTTTTATGGACTTTGGGCAATCCATAGAAAGCAGGAATTTTAGGGTTTCTGTTATTTAAAAATTGATACTCATCTAGATTGATCCACTCCTCATTCTTAGCTTGCTCAATAAGTGCTTCAACCTCGGTTTTTAATCTCTCTAATCTTGAACGGGGGACTAACTGATAATGTTCTTTATTTGAGAGTAATTCTAGGGCTCTCCGTTCATAGTCCACGGTATCAAATGTAACTACCCCTCCACCTTTATCGGCTGGTTTTATTGTTATGCTATTATCCTGGGACAGGGATTCCATGGCTTGTTTGTGATCTTTGGGCATATTATATGTTTGATAGTGTTTTTCTTTTAAGAGATTACCTACTTCTAATTTGACTATTGCCTCAAATATTTCTACATTTTTCTCCACCATCCCCAAACTTGGAGTGAAGGTGGATTTGGGGCGTAGTCCTGAGTCAGGTGCGGGTTCTCTGCTTGGTCTATCTTCAAAGAACCGGCGTAATCTTATTTTCCTAAAAAATGCCCGTAGATCTTTCTCAATAGGAAATTTATTGACACCTGACATTGGAACAAAACTAAAACCTTTTTTAAGAACTTCTTCTTGGACTCTATTTAGTTGTCTGTTGGAGAGATTAATTATAGTTGTTTTTTTTAACACCAATAGGTCTTGTTCCTTGTTCTGAGGTACTCTTGTGGTTGTTGGCTCCTCAAATATTCTTGGGGTTGTTGGTTTCGTGTACCCTGATTTCTCATGGGTGTCCCCCTGCCTCTGTTTGAGTATCCCCTTTGGGGTCTCTGTTGTCTTGGTCCTAAAAAACTTCCCTCATATTCTTTCTCTAATCCTTTTCTAGGTCCCTCCTCGCTATTCTGAACCTCTTCATCCCCACTACTTTCTGAAGTGTCTGTGCTGACTGCCAATGCAAAGCTCCAGCTAGGACATATTCTTTTTTTTTTTTTTTTTTTTTAAACCGTTTATTACAAATCTCAAGAATATACATGTATGGGCCTACAACCTTCCGGCCGGCCGCTAGGATGACAGGAGCATATGACATACGTTCATAAAACACTTGGTGTTGCAGAGGAGCATAATCAGGAGGTATCAATGCCGTAGGCCATATCAGTCAGACCCCACAATACGGTTCCATTTTATACAAACAACAAGAAAAAACCACACCCACAAGGCAACCCGCAATCGACAGTAGCAGCACGTGCTCCCCGAATGGGGGACCCCAAGTATCCACAGGAGTCTAAAGAGGGGAAGGGGAACAGAGCAAGGACTGGGGGAACCCTGTGCCCGGGGCTGGGGGAAGGAGTCAGCTAAGGGGACGGGGCTGGTGAGGCAGCAGGCAGCAGTGGTGGCGCGCAGATACCCCCGCGATAGGCGTTCCAGGGGCCCCATACTTTCACCCATGTCCCAGGCTTACCCCTCGCCACATACACCACCTTTTCTCGAAACATGCACCAGTCCATGTGTTCTTTCCAGGCCGACACCGCCGGGGGCTTCTGGGATCCCCACAGTTGAGCAATATCACGCTTAGCTACCATATATCCCAGAGTCACCCACCACATCTGCGGAGCCGAGTAGTCAGTTGGTTCCCACACATTCAACAGGCACCTCCTCGCTTCAGGCAGCAGCGCGACACGCGTAACCACTCGCAGGACCTCGTGCACACTACGCCAAAATCGCTCCACCTTTGGACATTCCCACAAAATATGCAGAAAGGTCGCCAAAGCACCACACCCACGCTTACACAGCCCATCCTCAGCATAGCCCATACGCAGAAGCCTTGGCCCCGTCATGTAGACCCGGTGGAGTATCTTAAGCTGGACGAAGCGAAGGCGAGCCGGTATGGCCACCTCCTTCGGAGAGGCCACCGCGGAGATCCAGTCCTCGTCGTCCAACTCCAGCCCATCGGCAACCCAAGCCTCTCGGAGGCCAGTTAGCAAGCCCGAGCGGTCATTGATCAGCTTTTTGTAAATAAGCGAGATCGTGCTGTCTGGGACATGGCCATCTAGCACTCTGTCCTCCAGGGGGGAAGACTCCGGGATGGAGGCAACGTCTGGAAAGACGGAGCCCAGTGCATGACGGACCTGCAGGTACCGAAAGTATTCACTGTCCTGCAGCTGAAACTCCGTCTGCAGCATCTCGAATGTTTTAAATCCCCCCCTCGTCCAGAGATCCCCAACTTTACTGATGCCTATCATGTCCCACTTCTCGAAGCCCTTCGAGGTCCACAGGGAGCCCAACCTCTCAGGTGCGTACAGCGGTGACGCCCGGGTCAAACGGTCCTTCCACCCCATAGCTGCATTAGCCGCGTGCCATACTCGCACCATGACACGCGTAGGTCCCGTCAGGCGAGCGTCGGGCGCGCCAGAGTAGAGCGCTCGATTGTAGTCGCCACCGGGCAGTAGCATCTTGTCCATTTCAAATGCCGGGTTCAAGGCGGGCCCGTAGAGGCCATGGTTGATTGCAGCTAACTGGGAGGCCCAGTAATACCGTTTAATATCCGGGAGGGCAATCCCCCCGTCGTACCATGGGAGCGTCAACTTCGCCAGGGCAATACGCGGCCTCCCGTCCCAGAACAGGCGGCGCTGTAGACTCTCCACCTCACGGAAGTAGCGCGCCGGGACTAAGTCCATAGTGTTCTGGAGAGCGTATAGGAAGCGTGGCAACGACATCATCTTAAACAGCGCCGCCCGGCCGAGCGGCGAAAGCGGCAGGCGCCGCCAGCGCGCGACGTCCTCCTTCAAGCGCTGGAGGGGGGGAAGCAAGTTCCGCTCGTAGCGGGCTTCCGGGTCCAGAGTAATGTAGACACCCAGGTACCTAAACCCCTGAGCGGCAATCTGGATCGGACAGCCCCGCGGGAGGACGGGAGCCTCCCCGGAGAGCACATACACACATGATTTAGCCCAGTTGATGACAAGGCCTGAGTTGCGGCCAAATGAACGTAAAACATCAACCAGGACTATTAGTGATTTACGTGGGGAGGCTAGGTACAAAAGGATGTCGTCAGCGTATAGGGACACGCGGTCCTCGTACTCGGGGGTCCAACGGAGACCACGGATGGAAGGATGCCACCGCAGCCACTCCGCCAGGGGCTCCAAGGCCAGCGCAAACAGGAGCGGCGACAAGGGGCAGCCCTGCCGCGTGCCCCGGCCCAGCTCGAATGGGGCCGATACTCTTCCGTTTACCACCACCTGCGCCAATGGGCCCGAATACAACAATTTGACCCAACTGATGAAACCCGGGCCAAATCCAAACTTCGCCAGCATCGCCCAAATGTATGGCCACTCAAGCGTGTCAAACGCCATGGTGGCGTCTAAGGACGCCAGTATGGCCGGCTCCCGCACGAATGGAACACGTGCGAGCACCCCGTGCAAGCGCCGCAGATTAAGGGCCGTGTTGCGATGGGGAATAAAGCCGGACTGGTCTTGATGGACCAGATCGCCCACCACGCCGACCAGCCGATTGGCCAGCACCTTGGCAAGAATTTTGGGCTCCGCATTTAAGAGCGAGATAGGCCGATAGGATGTAACCCGGTCCCGAGGTCTCCCTTCCTTGTGGATCACCACGATTGTAGCCAGACGCTGGTCCAGCGGGAGGGAGCCCAGCGAGTGGGCCGCCAGGAACATCGCGCGAAGGTGGGGTGCCAATGCATCCGGCCGCAACTTATACAACTCGATGGGGATGCCATTCGGGCCCATGGCCTTGCCAGAGGCGACCGAGCGTATGGCGAGGGCAATTTCGTCGGAGGTGGGAGCGGCATCCAACGACACCCTGTCCTCCTCCGAAAGGGAAGGAAGCGCGATATCCCTAAGCAGGGCATGGGAATCCTCCTCCGAGCAGGGAGAAACCGGGGAGTACACTTCACGGAAATAATCCGCGAAACAGGAGACAATTTCTTCTGGCTCGGTTACACTCACACCATCCATCCTCTCAATCAGCGGGACCACACGATTCGCTCTCTCCTTTTTATCCAACCACGCGAGCAGTTTACCAGCCTTATCACCCACATCATACAGTCGCCCCTGTTGCTCCCTACTGAGGCCCCTGGCCGCCTCCGTGACGAGGGCCCTGTAGGCCGCCTGCTTAAGCTGTAGGACATGTAGCGCAGCATCTGTCACCCCACCCTCTAGATCACCCTCCAATTCGACAATTTCGGCCTCCACCCGGGTCACCTCCTCCCGCTCGCGCCTCCGGGCATGGGAAATAAGGGATAGGGCCTCCCCTCTGAGAACTGTATTGAAGGCTTCCCACAGGGAGATAGCCGAAGGGACGGACCCCACATTCTCATCAAAGTATCGCTGTAAGGATTTAATCAAGTCAGCGCGAATGATGGGGTCGCGCAGGTACCAGGCATTGATTGGAACTACCCTGCCCTCACCCCTCGGGCAGACATCAATGTGTAACAGGAGCGGGGAGTGATCTGAGATACCCCGCGCCAAATGTCGCACCTCTCCTACCCTCCCAACATAGGCCGCCGGGACAAGGACATAATCAAGCCGTGAGAGGCTACCATGGGCCCCCGAGTGGAAAGTGTACTGCAGCTGCGTGGGATGTTTTAAGCACCAGCAGTCCACCAATCCCAGTGTATCCAAGAGGCCGGACAGCCACGCCTGTGCCCGGGGGAGGTCCCTAGGGGGGTGACGATCCACAGTCCCAGAAACCACCGCATTGAAGTACCCCCCAACCACCAGAAGCCCCCCCGGAAGGCCAAGGAGGAGGCGCCCCAGGTCTGCAAAAGTGGTCGACTGTAGCCCCGGTGGGACGTATACTGATACAAAGACAACTACTTTGCCCTCCATTCTCCCCACCAAGACAGTGTAGCGTCCCCTATCATCATGGAGCACCTCATCAATTTCCAACGGGAGTGAGTTCTTCACCATGATGCCCACACCCCGTGAGCCCGACGTGAAGCCCGAGTGGGCCACTAAACGGTAGCCACGCCGATTCATGGCACAAAAAGAATTACCAATAAGGTGTGTCTCCTGCAGAAAGACTACATCGGGTGAGATTCGTTTCAAATACTACAGGACCACACCTCGTTTGATCCTATCCCCCAGTCCATTAACGTTCCAAGACAACAAAGTCAAGTCCCTACCCCCCATCACACACAAAAGCCATCATTCGTCCCCCCGAGAGCACCTTAAGACCAATACAAAAAAGGGTTTGCCTTGTGGTAAAAACGAACAACACCCCACCCCAACCCACCCACCCCAACAGAACTCCCCCCTCCCTGCACCCCTGCATGAGCCCGAACAGCCCCCCCAAAGTGCAGTGTGCCTGTCGCCCCATAGATGGTTAAACTAACTAA
This sequence comes from Triturus cristatus, assembly GCF_964204655.1. Taxonomy (NCBI): domain Eukaryota; kingdom Metazoa; phylum Chordata; class Amphibia; order Caudata; family Salamandridae; genus Triturus; species Triturus cristatus. The sequence goes on along the minus strand of NC_140592.1, from coordinate 589,168,104 downwards.
GCCCCCAGAGGAGGAGGGAGAACCCCCAAGAGACCCCACACGACCTCCACAGGAGGGGAACTTACTCGAACAGACGAACAGTCCAAAGTGACATCAATTTTGTCCAGAGCGAGGCCTAATATTAGTCCCTCAGTCCTGATCCGGCGAGCCCTCTCCCCCAACCGCTCCCCCCCCACCCCCCCGAGCCCGATCCCCAGACAAAGTATCCAGCCAGTCCCCAGCCGCTTCGGGGCGATCAAAAAAGTGCGTGCGGCCATCCACCTCCACCCGCAACTTAGCTGGGAAAAGCATTGCATACTTGAGGTTTAGGTCCCGTAGACGACGTTTGACTCCGAGAAAGCTCAGTCTCTGCTTTTGGACCGCTGGAGTGAAATCAGGATAAAAATTGATGTCCATATTATCGAGTCTGATCGGTCCCTGTAGTCTGGAGGATTGCAGAATAGCATCTCTGTCCCGAAAGTTGAAAATCCGGGCAATGAGAGGCCTCGGAGGGGCTCCGGTCTTAGGCCTTCCCCCGGGAACCCTGTGGGCCCGTTCCACCGTGAAAAATTTACTCAGCCCCCGGGGCTGGAGATGGGTGAGAATCAAGTCCTCCACGAATAGGTCCGCCGCCGCCTCCTCACGTCCCTCAGGCACCCCGATAATGCGGACATTGTTCCTCCGGGCCCGACCCTCGGAATCCTCCAAGCGGCGGTCCATCAGCGCACTCGCCTGGCCAAGCCGGCGCACCTCCTTTTGGAGGGTCGCCACATCTGTCGTGAGGCCCGATGTGGTGTGGGCCAAAGAATCGACCCGATCATTGGTCTTGGATAGATCGGCCCTCACCAAGCCAACATCCACGAGGACCGAGTCTATCTTCTGCGCCAGTGTATCAAAACGCTGGCTCACCGAGGCCTTCATCTCGGCGATAGCACCCATGACATCCCGCAGGGTCAGATCCGCGGGCAGAGCAGGAGCATCAGTCGGGCCCTCAGGGGACCTACGCGGCACCTCGGGAGATCCCTTCTGGAGGGTGTAGCGGTCCATGCTGTTAGACTGCTGGGCTGCGCCACGTCGGGTCGATTTCACCTTTGCCCGGTCACCATCTTGCTTTGTGGACATGGTTCCAATACCCCGATCGTGCCAATCACGTCGTAAAGGGCAGGCAAGCCGGTTCACGGGCTCCGGGGGGGGCCACCCCAGATCCGCGGGGTGGATCACAGCCGGCGGGCCGGCAGGGTACCCCAACGAGGCCACACCACCTCACAGTGCCCCGCGACCCAACCTCGCCAAGACAGCAAGGAGGGTGCAAAAGCGAAAGTGAAAGTGCGGGGTACGCGAGTCGCCGAGCCCTGCCCGCCGCTGTTGTTCACTTTGTCTCCGAATAGCCCCACAGATCTAATCCGGGGTCCGGCGTGGAGAAGGCCGCAAACCTCGATCGATGTTCCCGCCGGCGTCCGAGGTCCAATTTGGAAGCGGAAAACGGGTGCCACCTCAGCTCGGGCTCACCAAAACAGTCCCCTCATCTAGGACAGGATATTTTCAGGATATGTGTAGGAGGTCACGGAGGTCCTCGGGAGCCTCGCACCTACGCCGCCATCTTGGTTGCGCGCTAGGCTCCTCCCCCTAGGACATATTCTTTGTGCAAAACTGGAACCGCCTGGGATGGGCCTGACCTGCTCCTTGCACCAAGAACTGTCGACTGCCAGCACAAGGCGCCACTACAGCTCCCTGCATGGACTTGGACTCAGAGAAGGTAAAACTCTTCCCGGGGATAAACCTGGTCCCTTTAGCGGACCTGCGCCCCATCGCAGTTGGCATGAACTTGTGACTTTGACCCGGTCGTACTTGACCAGATCACCAGATAATTGGCGCTTTGTAGCGCTATTTTCACTAGAAAATGTATACATTTATAATTTGTGTACTCCTGAAAGGATTTTTGTCATTTTGGTGCCATCTTATTTACTCAAATTGATGCTATCTTTCTAAATTGTTTTGGGGGTTTTCTTGTGTTTTCACTTTATTTCTGTTTTAGTACTGCAAAAATACTTTACACATTGTCTCTAAAGTAAGCTTGACTGCTTTTGTGACAAACTTTTAGAGAGGTAAGCACAGGTTTAATTAGGGACTTTTTTGATTCACCCATACAAGGACTGTGTTTATTACTTGAATGGCACTCTCACCCTCTCAGCTAATAATCCAATTTCTTACATTCCCCATATGCTTTTGAAAGCTGTCACCCCATACCAGCTCATATTTCGGATCAACAACACAGCCTGGGTTCCAGAAAAAGGTACAACACTGCAGGTAGTAGCCAGCAGGGCCTGCCTGGTCAGTTGTGAATTCCCCATGGGAACCCTGTGCACAGCTGCAAATATTTAAGGTTTGCCTGAGTTTGACATTTCCATGTTTCCCGTCTGCTTAAGAGCAACATTTCAGTGCCTTATGTGTATTACTTTGAGCGACATACATATCTGGTAGAACAAAGCATTATGTCCATGTAATTAGATAAATGTTGGAAATTATTCCCTTATGAAAACTTAATGGTCAAGAAACTGCCTTAAAACATTCCATAAAGCGAAATGCTGCTTTCTGCTAAACCAAAGCCAAAACATCAAAACAGCAAAAGTATCAGTTACACAAGGGAAGCAGAAGCCAGACAGATACATCATGGACTTGTCACTTATCCCATACCCGCTCCGGTCTCTCTCTACCACAGAAGGAATTGAAAATGGCACCATTTAGAATGCAGTTACAAAGTCTAGGACCTGTAAACATCAATGGATTGCCATAAACAAACACTGTAATCTGGTAATTTCATCCACATTGCACGAATCAAGATTACAAACCTCAGAATGCATTGTCAAGTCAAGTCAATAAGGCTTTATTCGACAGACAATGTCTTAAAAGCATAACATTTAAAAAAAAAAAAAACATAGTACATCAATAAGGATTTAAAACATTTGCTCAAGTTTGGACAAAGATCAACCATAAGTTTTAAAATACATATTAAACATATTGATCTAGCCTTTTTGATCTAATGGACCAAGTCCATGATAAAAACTTTGAAACACCGCAAACAAACAAAGGTTGTGTATCTGACATTAAGATGCGGAGTGCCTCATTACAATGCCTAGTGCCTAACAGTCTGCAAATTGGTTTCAACCAACTTTTCCGTGGAAATGCATATGCCGGACAGGCAAACAGAATATGGGCAACAGTTTCTACTTTATTTTTACAGATAGGACAGTACGGTGTTGTTTGGAATGGGGGTTTCCAGCGGGCAGTAAATGCACACACTGGAAGAATCCCCACCCTAAATTTAAAATACAAAGCCCTATCTGCAGGCTTCCAGACAAGGTCTAGATAAGGTTCTCGAAATGCCACATCTTTTATTTTTAAAAATTCCTCCGTTAGCCTGCCAGGATTAGATTCAGAAGTAGCTCGCGATGCAACCCATCTCCAGTACAATGTTTTGAGTGTTGCCTTTGGGGGGGAGGACCTACCTAGCCAGGCTTCATTCAAGCCCAATTCGCCAAGTAGAAATTTAACATCTTTTAACCACTTTATTTTATGCCATCCTGCAAGTGACATAACCTCTATTAAACCCTTGGCATAAGAAGCAAGTTCCGGGACACGCCAAAGACGAGCCCACAGGAGCACCAGGTCTTTGATAGAGTGACAACCTAGATCAAGCAATAAGGGTACCATTGGTGTGCTCTGGGGGAGTGGCATAAGCTCCCTTAAAAATTTGTTTTCCGACTTGACCAAGTGATTGGTATTCGACAAACCCCACAGCTCGGCCCCATAAACGGCAGAGCTTACGCCCTTTGCTTTATAAATGTCGATAACAGGAGCAATTGGTCTAATTAAAGAGGAGCGCTGTTCTTTAAGGAGCGCCCCAGTAACCCTCTTATGAGATAACAACATTTTAGCAAGATGCGGGGACCACTGCATGGTGTCTGACAGACGTATACCTAGATAATCAAAAACAGTGACCCTTTCTAACGGTACGTGGTTGAGTACTGGAGGGCGTCCAAGTTTTTTTGGGGGATTCAGCACCAAAAATTTGGTCTTGTCCGTATTTATTATGAGCCCTCGCTTAGTACAAAAGGCCTGGAAATTATCCAAGAGGGTTTGGAGACCCACCGGGATCTTAGATATTAAGAGTGTATCATCAGCGAATAAGAGGGTAGGGATTCGTTTCCCCGCCAATGAGGGCGCGTCAGCTGGCATTGACAACAGATGGTCTACCACTCCATTAACATATAGTGAAAAAAGTGTGGGAGCAAGGACGCATCCCTGGCGGACCCCTCTTTCCACTGGATTTCTTGTGGTTTTTTGGCCCTCGGTACCCCACCTCTCTTGTGCAAAATTGCCAATGTGGAGTCTCACTAGGATTGATAAAATATTTGGTGGGATCCCCATATCCATCAGCACTCTCCAAAGACATTCCCGAGGTACAAGGTCAAAGGCAGTCCTTAAATCTATAAACGCAAGATAGAGGCTGCCTTTGCCTATAACAACAACTTTCCAATAAAGTAACAGCAATCTAAAGGCTTGCTCTATGGTCCCCGTTCCAGCCCGAAATCCTGCTTGGTACTCAGAGAGAATCCCATGATCTTCAACCCATTGTAGGATTCTCTCAAGAACCACTTTACCAATGACCTTCTGGGAAGAGTCCAATAAACTGATTGGACGATAATTGGAGGGGTCGTCTCTACACCCCTTTTTAAAAATAGGGACGACCTCAGCCCTTTTCCAAGACTCAGGAATAGCGGCACCATTGTCAATAGCTACAAGTAGCATATGAATGAATTTCCCCCATTTGGACGGGTCGGAACGGAACAAATCTCCAGGTATGCCATCTGGGCCTGCTGCCTTTTGGGGTACAATGCGACTGATCGCATTTTCCACTTCCTTAACAGAAAAGGAACACGATGTATTACCACCTGGGGGCATAAAAAAGCTGGGCGTATCTAGATCACCAGCAACTCCCTGGTGGGCCACATACAATTTGGAAAAGTGTTCGACCCACGACTGGGCGGTGATGTTACATGTGATAAGATTGCTATCAGGGTTGTTCTTATCTTTGATAGTCTTCCAGAAAAGACCCGGGTTCCTCCCTGCACTGGCTTCCTTTAATGATTGCCAGTACTGGTCCTCCCACTCCCTTTTAGCATTTACTATCACCAGTTTATACACTTTCCTTGCTTGTTGAATTAAGGGTTGTGACTTTGTTTTTACTGCTTTAATTAGAGCATTTTTCATTTTCCTGCATTCGGGGGTGTACCATCTTTGCTCACCCATAAGCCTCTTAATACCACTCCCAACCCCACTTCGTGTTTGAACCAAAAAACAATTTCCTATCATCTTAACGGTATTCTGGAATACAGCCATTATTCTTGAGGGATCATAACAGTCTGAACCAATCACATCCAACTCATTTTGCGACGCTACCAGAAAGGCTCCAATAGACTGGATTTTCTCTTGATCCAGAACGACTTTGCACCACTTTAGGCGCCTGCCACAATTGGATACAGTGACTTTCGTGGTGGACATTGTTTCAATTGGTAATGTTGAACCAATCCTATTCAGCCATAATTGCTTTAGGCTTAAGGAAAGAAGATTATGGTCACTGTCTACAGTTGGCAATATAGCCATATCTAGCACGTTATGCCACAATTCGAAGTCGAGGAGAATATAATCGATCCTCGACGAATGGTTCACCCTATTGTATGTATGAGCCCCGAAAGGATCTGAAGCGGTGCGGCCATTAGCTGCTCGCAACCCAAACTCCACAGTTAATCCATTCATTTGGATCGCCCTTTGGGTCCATCTTTTTATTGGATGTACTGTTAGTAATGGTATACCCCTCCTAGCATCATCCACATTAAGATCTAAAATATCCTCGGCCGCAAGGGGCTCGAACGTACAGTTAAAGTCCCCTGCGACCAAGACTTGCGTGTCAGCATAACAACTTCTAAGTACACTTTCTAGTGATGCGACTGTCGGGGAAGGGGAACCACCTTTAGTCCCCCTTGCATATATATTAAATATATCAAGGGATTTACCCCCATTGGGACCTTTAAGTGCGATCCATAATATATCTTGTGAGTTGGATTGTTTTTGTTTAATAAAGCAACCCAGTGAGATGCTCACCCAAATGAGGAGTCCACCCGAAGGGCGGCCCCTCCCAAAGGGTGAGGGTACCGCTGGTGTAAAGAAGGTGGTATAACCGACTCTATGATTTGGTTCTAAAGTCCAGGTCTCCTGGAAGATACAGTTCTGGAATGTTTCCATCAAAATATTCCATTCGGGAAGATCTAACTTCCTGGAGATACCTGCAACATTCCAGCTGGCTATCTTCAATATGGGGTCGCCCACTACTGCCTCCTGAAAGCTTTCAGGCATTACACTGGATAGATTAATTTGCGCTGCCACTGGTACTGGACCCAAGATCAATGAGGGAGGAATATTCAAAGAACATACAAGACTCTGGGCAACAGATTTGACTACTGGAATGGTACTGTTAGCAACAAAATCTGCAAGATTTTCTCTGTTGGTAATTAGCCCTGCCTCGGCATTAAATTTAATGATTGATGCCTCCAACTCAACACCCCGACAATTAGGCTCTATAGCTTGGGATACTAGACTAGAACCAACCCCCATTCTAGATATTCAAGGGGGAGGAAAAATAAACGAGCTAAGGGATGGCCAAAGAGAATATGCCTTATCGTTGTCAAAAGGCAAGGAAGGGGGAGATACATAGCCACTGGGTCAATACCCCGTATCTCTGGTGCAGCAACTCGCTACACCTCTAAGAGAGTCAGCGGGTAAATGCTCAAAATCCTCAACAAGCCTTCCTCTAGGGTTTGATCCATTGCATGGTCCTGAACGTTGGTGTGGGGGCTGGGGATAAAAATATCCCAAACCAAATGTACCAATACCAGTACCATCAACAGCATTCTGCTGGTTGCAAATTGACCTTACAACACGGGGATCCCTAAAGTTAATGAGTATGCAATCCCCTGGAATATCCTTAGCCCTTCTCCCCACCCAACCAATTCGTCTAAGGAAAAGAATTTGGCCATCCAATTGCCTTGGGAGAGGTCTATTATTATTAAGCCAGAATGTGGTTTTGTTTTTAAGTTCACTATAAGATTCCAATTTGCCCGGTGCTAGCCGTGGGACTCCAGTGAGGACAACAGCATAGGGCATACAGGCAGGGGGCAAATTAATTTGTAGGGAAGTCAAATCATCATTGTCAGCCAAAGCAGATTTATAGGATGATCTAGGTGAATTTTCCCCCTGCCTCGAGACAGGATTACAAGTATGACCACCTGTATGACTAGATGAAGGTACACTCCCACTAGTTCCCTTTTTCCCCTTATACAGTGGTTGCATAGTTGGTTTACTACCTTTATTATTTTGTGCAACCAGATCAGGAGAATTACTTCCGCCTCGGGATTCGGATACATCTTTTTGGCTTGAGGACACATAATTAGCTGATTCTGAGTTGTCCACCACAGTGGGTCGTTGCTGCTCAGCAACGTCAGCGCCATTTTTAGCGTGTAGTTTGATTAAAGATTTGACCGAGAAAAAGTTATCAAGAATGCTTTGTTCAAAATGGTCTACTCGCTCGGTCAAAACCTTAATTCTCTCAAGCACTGGCAACATAAGAGACTTCATGATTTGTTCAATATGGGCAATAGAAAGAATTTCATTAACTGGACCCAAAAGGTGCTCTGGATTGGAATTGGCATTAGGCGATGGAACAATATTAACAGTAGGCGGCATACTGCTTGCTTGGGCATTACAAAGTTTTTTAACAATAGTCTCCATTCTTTCCCAAAAGCTTACATCAGCTAACATAGGGCTTCCGTTATCAGAAATGGGAACTATATCAGTTACTTTGCTATTAACAAAATTCATTTCCTTAAACAAGTTCTGGTTGGCAGTCACTTTCTTTAATTTGTTACCACCTTTGGTCCCCTTAGCACGTTTTGGGTTTAAACATTCCCCATCAGTAAGCTGTGTCCTACGCCTAGCCTTTTGACCTCTGGTGGTCACATGTGAGCTAGCGTGACTTAAGCTGGGCCTTGAGTCAGGGACCAAAATAGGGCTTAGTGGGGTCTCTGGGCACCTAATGGCTATAGGATCAGGAACCTGTGGAAAACTGTCAGTATTAACTTCATTTTGGGAGAGATTGAGTGATACTGGTAGCCTAGAAGGTAGGGGAAGAAACTCTAGAGATGTGTTGTCCATAATAGAGATTATATCCTGGTTAATCGAACCTTGATGGGCCCCTTGGAAAGCAACATAGGATGATACTAACGGTGTATCCTGTGAGTTTAAATTAGGATCCGAAACATTTGCAAACGAGAAAGGGGGTGGAGAGCCAGGGGGGGGGGGAAAGACGGCACTTTGTGCTTTCAATGGCATTTGCTACCACCCCAATCGTCTTCTGTAGCATGCGATCTATTGCAGTTAAGCTAGGCAATTGGGGAATGGAAGCCACTTTTAGCTTTGAGGCGGGGGTACAAGGTACAAGACAATGCTTTACCATAATTACGCTATCACCCGAGCAAATGTAACAACTGGTTAAGAGCGTATTATATATACAATAATCCACCCTTAAGGCTATACTATAAAAGGAACAGTGAACAGCACAGAAGTGACACTTTCAGGGATCTGTGATGTAATTGGTACCTTAAATACTACTAACGAAGAAATAAATCGTTAGATATGATGCTATGGCTCCAACTACGTAATTACAATGTCTCAGGATCAGTAGACACAAGGTCTGTGGCCCAGCCCGGCCTCAACCGGCCACTAATGGCCACAAACGGTCCCGCCCTTGTCCCGGGCTTCTCCCGGCGCACGACCGCGTAGCGGGATTCTCCGTCAAGTTTATTCCTGCTGCTAGCGGAAGTGACGAGAAGAGGACACAGCTGAGCGGTGTTACGGGGCTGCTGGTCCTCGCAGTCCCGTCCGCGATGTCCTCCCGCAGTCTATGCACAAGGATAGGATCCCGCTTTCAGCTTCAAAGCGTCAGTTTTAAAAAGATGGTTTTTCAGCAGGATTATTACACGCACCAGGCTCCCTCTGACTTCAAACGGCACCCGCGAAGCGGGGACCGTGAGTCGCTTATGAAGGCTCAGGCGGCAACAACTGGGGGCGGGAAGAGGACACAGCTGAGCGGTGTTACGGGGCTGCTGGTCCTCGCAGTCCCGTCCGCGATGTCCTCCTGCAGTCTATGCACAAGGATAGGATCCCGCTTTCAGCTTCAAAGCGTCAGTTTTAAAAATATGGTTTTTCAGCAGGATTATTACACGCACCAGGCTCCCTCTGACTTCGAACGGCACCCCATTGTCAATATATGAATTATCAGGGCTATGGCATTCAATGTCAATAAAATAATCACTCAGTGTCAATAAAATAATCGGCAAACTTATAAAAAGCAGCCATTATCTTTACCCAAGCGGAATGAAGTGTAGAGTAGACCCTGTTAGAATTCAAATGTTTGACCTCTTGTTCTACACTACTCTTTGCCGAAACGGCTTAAACTACTAATTTACCAAATAGCAACTCAAGAAATCTTGCTCAGGCGGTTAGCTTTACAGCAATTCACATAAAGCAGACAATTATCCATTAAAAAAGAAAACATACAAGCATGAACACGATGCAAGTTATTTAACAATCCTGCTGTCTCTGAAATTAGGTTCACAACGAGGTCTGTTGTGGTGTTCTGTATTTAACTTTGGTGGGATTGTATAAGTTGCTCTGTGATGATGTAAGCATACAGAATGTGGGTTTTTGCCAGGGTGAAATGTAGATTACTGTGAGAGCGGCAGTTGAAGCTAGCTACTTGGTGGATGAGGTCTCTATAAAGGATTCTACAATAAACTGACTCTAATCACCAAACCTGAGTGAACTGTCTTGTCTCAAGGGAGGAGCATTACCACATTTTGGCGACGGGCGAAAACAAAGATTTAATTTGACTTGAAGGGATACCTCAACACCATTCACTGTGGAAATGACGACAGTTGAAACAACTGAAGTACAAGAACCTGGGTGTATTGTTACCTCTCAACTGCTGACACCCCTTTGTTGCCTCTGCTGTGAGATTCTATTGTAGCATCTGTCGAACTGTCAGCTAGACGGTGTATGCTGCTGGTAGGAATGTGAACCACTGGAAAGGTTTTCATTTTTGCAGTCCTCCCTGTGCATCTTAGCGTTGAAGAGTCTTTAGCTGTCTCCGGCAGTGGCAGTGAGAGGGGGACATTTTCAAGCCACTGGTGAGTGAAGGCAAGTTTGATTTCGCCAGGTCTCAAGTAATTTCGTATTGGGGGCTCGAGTTGCACATGTGGAGGCCCTCGCGTTGGCATTGCATGAGGTGTGTTGGTTTGCAGCGGTGCTTGCGACTAGTACTGGCAGCCTGCCTGACCTAAACTCCACGTCACAAGAGTGTCTGGCACGTTTTACGGGACGTGCGTGGTGGCCATTTTGGATCAGGCCTAACATTACTTTGAAGGCTGGCTTCATCTATTTCTTCAAGCGCTCCTCACGCCCTTTCGCTGATGCGCACAGCTGTTGTTTTTTAGGTCTCGGCTAGCGAAGGCTGTGCTTGCGCAGTCTCGCTCGCGAGAGATAATGACTTGGAGAAGAGGGGCTTGAACCCGCCCCTCTTCTCCCCTCTTCTCCATTGGCTGGCCTCTTGAATGCTGGCCAGCCATTGGAGAAGAGGTTCGTCACTCCGAACAGGCCCCGTCCTTTTCGGATTCGAGGGCGTGTTTTTTGCAACTTTTCTAATTATCTCCTCCAGCCAATGGCAAGAGGAGAGAAAAGCAAAACACGCCCCCGAATTCGAAACCGCCGCTTCCTTTCTTTGAGGCATTTCTGCTTCGCCTCGGAGAAAGGCGGAGGTGTTCAGGGCGATTTCCCTCAACGACGCACAGTCTCTTCTCTCATTAATTAAATTATACTACTGAACCCGCAGATGACGATCCGAAGAAGCGTTTAGCCTCACAATGATGTTGACAGTTTGGAAGTGCATCTGCACACTTGCCTCCCAGCACACATGCAGCCGCCTCACCTGTATGTTTGTTAGCAAAAACAGCCTATTTAGCCACCATCTAAAAGCCTCGAAGCGTCTGCCAAGATCAGAAGACCCACTTCCAACACGCAACCAAGAACAGCAATCCCATTTTTTATGACGTTTCTCCGCTGTGCCAGGAAGAAGGCTGAGCGGCAGCCTTGGTAAACAGCAGACGTGCCCTCTGACGCCATCTTTGCCTCTCCTCCCTCCCTCCCTCTGCCCCGAGGCGCTCAGAGGTCACATGTTCACACATGGTATTGCTCTCCCCTGCCAGACAGACGCAGGCTCGTCACCGGTAGCTTGCCAACACCATGGAACGCGCAAGCAGTGTGGCGTCGTAGGCGCTGGTAATCAACAACACAGACTAATACTGTGTACCGTTATGGTGGTCCATTAAGTAAATACTTAGTTTCACTAGGCCAGTGGTTTCGAAATGTTTCGTGCCGAGTCACTCTATAAATGTGTCTGGAACCGATTGGACTGATAACATTTTCCATATTGATTGTGAGAAAATTGTAACTATTGCGTGTGGAATAAAATCGATGTTAAAAAAACATGAGGGATATTCCCATCAAGAAAGGTGCAAAGATAATATTGAGGCTTCATTTTTTTTTGTTCTCCTCACAATAAATGCTGTGTTTAGTTATTATTCACAGTACACAATCTCAACATTTCTGAAGTGTTTTGGGTTTGCATTGTCCAAGAAAGAATGACAATGGAGATGCCCAAAGTCTCCCTACATTGCAGTACCATAAAACAATTAACATTTGAAACAGGAGCTGGTGTACCAAAAAATTCCAAAAACGTTTACAAAGAGTTTGTTCCTTTGTGCCAATAAACATACATGTTGCTTCATATGCTAATAAAACGCAATTGCTTTCCAGAGAAACCTACAACCTAAAGCACGATCAGTTCTCTTTTTAGGCTGAGCCTTGCACCCCCTTAAAATACCTATCCTTTCAACTAGGTTTGTCTAGATAGATTCAAGACCACCGCATGGCTTTGGAGTGGCCCCATGTGACACTAGAACAGCCTTGCCTCTGAAGTAAGAAGCCAGTTACATGCTGGGATATGTGGTTTCACTTTTGCTATAGAAGTACGGACCACTGGTCCGAACATGCCAAGTGCTGTTGGATAACAAACTGGGGCACGTTAAAGTTAGCACAAATTACATTGGCGCTTAATAGGGGCTATTCCAGTACATGAAGGCAAGTGGCCCCCAGATCGCACACCTCTTCTCGTGCTGAAGACGCGGTTTTCCTGTCCAGTGAAACAGGGTTCAGGGCCTTGCGTCCAGAGTGCTACAGAAAAACTATATAATTTCTGAAAACAAGGCATGCTGATTATTGCAATTTACTACTAACGAGCTCTCAAGTGAACATCATTTCGGAGGGTTTTTCCCTCTTTGTTTGTGCCTTTCTGTCCTCTGTCCTCTGTTCCACTCGTTTTCCCTCTGTCCTCTGCTCCTCTCGTTTTTGTGCCTTTCTGCCCTCTGCTCCTCTCGTCTTTTGTGCCCTTCTGCCCTCTGTGCCACTCGTTTTTGTGCCTTTCTGCCCTCTGTGCCACTCGTTTTCCACGTTTTTTGTGCCTTTCTGTCCTCTGTTCCACTCGTTTCCCTCGTTTTTTGTGCCTTTCTGCCCTCTGTTCCTCTCGTTTTTCTGTGCCCTTCTGCGCCACTCGTTTTTTTCCCTTTTGTGCCCCTTTTGCCCTCTGTCCCACTCGTTTCCCCGCCGCTGTGCCCCCTGTGGACCCCTTCCAACACTACATATTCACCAAAGGATTGTGTGTGTGGGGCTCGGTGTGTGTGTGGCTCTGTGTGTGTGTGTGTGTGTGTGTGTGTGTGTGTGTGTATAAATGCAATAGGTCTCGCCTTTGCGAGAGCTAAAGCTATTGGCATTGTAAATGACTATGCCATTTATTTATCTGTTTTCAAAACCAACCCATAAATAAAAGTTTGTCATTTACAATACCAATAGCTCCAACTTATGCAAAAGGCGAGACCATTGCATTGTAAATGCTTGTTTCTTTTAGTTTTAAAGTGCATCGAGTGGACACGCTGATGTGCACAGCATTCTGACTTCTTTTATTTCTTCAAGGGCTTCTCACACTCTTTCGCTGATGCGTGCAGCTGTAGTGTTCATTTTAGTTTTAAAGTGTATTAAGCGGACACGCTAATGCACACAGCATTCTTGGTGAGGATTTACCTGTCTTCGGTTTCGGCCTCTTTTCTCTTATTAATTCTCTTGACTCCTGGTGTGTGTTGCCTTATTGCGCTGATATGCACAGCTGGAAGATTTCCTACGTTTGCAGCGGTCCGGAGTGAGTGTGGGTTTCCAGTGCTGATGCAAACAGCTTTTACGAGGGAAAGACGCTCTGGGGAACTCAAATTACAAGACTTCATATAAAGCCTTCTTGGGTTAGATTCATTTTATGTAGAAACAACTTGTATATCTATCCTTGTACATTTGTGATCATAAGGTTCTCGAGTAATTTCAGTGGGATAATATTTGTGGTCCAGGATGCAGAATGTTACTGCCCCTCCATTCTTTTTGTCTTCTCTGGGCAATCCCCCTATTCCTTGGTTAAAACGGAAGAAAGATTTTGCCCACTACGATCAAGTATGTGATATTTCTCTTAGTGCTGAAAGGAAGTCTTCCTTGTTCATGCATTGTTTGGGTTCAGATGGTCAGGAGGTCTTTGAACATCTCCCTGAACTTCCAGACAATGAAGCTTCTGCTTTGAATGAATATGAGATTTGTATCAGAAAAATGGATTTGCATTATCTCCCCAATATTAGTATGGTTCTGGAACAGTATTACTTTGGGAAGAGAATGCAAAGACAGGAGGAGTCTGTGGAGCAGTATATCACTATATTACATAAGTTGGCATCCACATATAGTTTTGGAGGGTCTTTGAAGGAACGGTTGAGGGATCAGATGGTGTTGGGCTGCAATACTGACAAGGCTTAAGATAGTTTGTGGCAAAAGGACAATATTTCATTACAAGAAGTTATCACGATACTCAAAATGCATGAGCACTCAAAAGCGTGTGTGGATACTAAACGCAAAGAAAATTCTTTGGGAACAAATGAGGGGGATGTTGTTAAGGAATTGCATGACAAGTCTTCCCAGAGTAAGTCTAATAAAGCCATGATGACGAAGGCGTCCAGCTTTAAAAGCTTGCAAAGTAAATGTTTTAGATGTAGTAACTCCAGACATATGGCAAATTTTAAAGAGTGTCTGGGGTGGAAGGACACTTGTAGCATCTGTGGGAAGAAAGGTAATTTTTTCAGGTGTTGCAAATCGAGCAAAGAACAGAAGAAAGTCAGAGGGGTAGATATATATGAGCAAGTTATTGAAGAAGTTAATATTCTTCAGATCAAGGAACGTGCAAATGAAGGCCTGTTTGAAAGTGTGTTGATCAATGATGCATCTGTCAACATACTTTTTGACTCGGGGGCTAGGATCACTCTGATTCCCAAAGAGTTTTATGAGCAACATCTGTTGGGTATGGTTGTTTTGTTGAATCCCAACATTAAGCCAAAGGGTTATGGGGATGAAACCATTGATCTTTTGTGCTATTTTTGGGATACAATGGGTTTCAAGGGAAGGATTATTCCTGGGAAAATGTATGCATCTATGAAAGGAGTCTCTCTAATTAGATGGTTTCACCAACGTGATTTATTTGTGTATTTGGATCCGAATGAAAGTCCTTTGGTATTCTTGAAAGAGTTGCCTTCTGTCAGGATGGTGAGTCGGGATGTGAAGTTTGGATCAGAAAGTTTCCAGAGGTATTTGACAAGAAATTGGGCTGTCTCGGGAATTACATGTACCAGATAAAACTCAAGTCAGGGACCATTCCCAAAGTGGCAAAAGTTAGAAGTGTGCCCTTGTTAGTTAGAGAAAGAGTGAGGGCTAAGCTGGGCAAACTTTTAGCGAATGGTATTATTCAGGAGGTGGGATCCATGGAGTGGGTTTCTCCGGTTGTCATGGCTTGTAAGGCCACTGAAGAGGCTAAACTTTGCATTGGCTTGAGAGAACTCAACAAAGCGGTGATGGTTGATCACTATCCACTTCCTAACATAAGTGTCCTCATCCTACCACCAGGTCAAGATTAATTCTTTGCCCCTAGAACTCACGGCTTTCATCACTCCCTTTGGTACCTTCAAGTTCTTAAGAATACCTTTCGGACTCATCTCCACAGCCTCATTGTTTCAGATGGCAAAGGAGGGCATTCTTAGGGGAACTGAAGGCATCAAATTCTTTCAAGATGATGTTTTGATTTTTGGGGTCAATCTCAAAGAACATGATGAGAGGTTGACACCAGTGTAGTGGAAGTTGCTGGAGTCTGGACTCACTCTTAGGGCAGACAAGTGTAATTTTAATATTCAAGAAATTGTGTATTTAGGACACTTAGTATCTGTATCTGGGATTAGACTCAAGTCTACTCCACTCCGCACGGCCCCCGTGTGCCCAGATTCTGCTGCTGCTGCCTTCTTGGCCTCTCTTGCTGCCGCCTCTCCTGAAGGCCCCTACTCTCCATGCTTGCCCAGGCTTGCCCTCGCTCTCCCGCTCCGTCTTCCCGCTCTTTCCACCCCCCCTTTCGCTCCCCGCCGCTGCTCTCCTGCGGCCCCCCCCTTCTCTTGGCACCCGCTCCCCATTTGCCGCCCCGCTCCCGCCTCCCAGCTGTTCCTCCCTCCCACTTCGCCATATATGGCGGGGACCACGCGTACGCGCAGCGGCCACGCACAGCGGGCGCGCCGATTGCGCGCCGAAGGCGCAACAAAGGCAAGCCCGTCTACGCCCATCCATGCCTGGACCGCGCCCAGCGCCAGAACCCCTGGGCCCCGCCGGAGCCAGCCAACCCGACAGAGATACGACGACGCCACCCTCCACGCGCTCAACACCGGCCGACAGCCAGCCTGCTACCAAGCCAACCCGAAACGCACCCACGGAGCATTCACCTGCTACGCCTGCAACTTCCCCTGCACCCGATCCTGCACCGCACCCACCAAGCCAGGCTCCAGCAACGACCACCTCAAGTGCATCTTGCTCAACACCCGCTCCATCCACAGGCACGTCGTCGAACTCTGGAACCTTCTCGACCCAACATCACCAGACGTCGCCTTCCTCACAGAAACATGGATGAATGCCTACTCAGCTCCCGACATCGCCATAGCCATCCCGGATGGCTACAAGATCGCCCGGAAGGACCGCGTCAACCAAGCCGGAGGAGGCATCGCCATCGTCCACAGAAACACCATCCGAATCACGACCAACTCCGACGACACCCTCACAGCCGCCGAACACCTTCACTTCCAGATACACACCGACCCCAAGACCACCCTCAGAGGCACCCTCGTCTACAGACCCCCGGGACCACGCACACAATTCAGCGAAGCCATCGCAGACTTCGTCAGCCCGCACGCCCTTACCTCCTCAGACTACATCCTCCTAGGAGACCTCAACTTCCACCTGGAGAACAACAATGACAGCAACACCGCCACCCTGCTGGACAACCTCGGACTCAAGGAACTGGTGAACACCCCCACCCACATCGCCGGCCACACGCTTGACCCCATCTTCTCCTCCAGCAAGCACATCTCCTTCAGCCACTCCACCGGACTGCACTGGACAGACCACAGCTGCGTCCACTTCAACTTCAGGAGAACCACGACCCACAACCACCCTCAACAGGTTCCCCGCAGAAGCTGGAGCAAGATCACCGCCGACCAGCTCACCACCTCCCTCAGCCAGAACCCCCCCACCAACACGACAGACCCCAACGAAGCAGCCCACAACCTCACACAGTGGCTCACCAACTGTGCCGATGACCTCGCACCACTGAAGAACCCCCCCCAGCAGACACAGCAGCAAGAAAGCCTCCTGGTTCACCAACGACCTCAAAAACTCCAAGAAAACCTGCCGTACCCTCGAGAAAGCCTGGCGCCACGACCAGACTACAGAAAACATGACAGCCCTCAAGGACGCCACCCGCAAACACCACCAACTGATCCGCACCACCAAAAGGACCACATTAAAAGAACGACTGGACAACAACTCCCACAACATCAAGGAACTCTTCAGCATCGTCAAAGAGCTCTCAAGCCCCAGCGCCTGCAACAACGACATCACACCCTCACAGGACCTCTGCGACTCACTCGCCTCGTTCTTTCACCGCAAGATTGCCGACATACACAACAGTTTCGGCACACAGACCGCGCACCCTACCACCGATCCGGCGCCCCCCACCACCACCCTCCGCACCTGGACGACGGTCAGCACCGAAGATACCACCCACACGATGAACACCATCCACTCCGGCTCCCCAACCGACCCCTGCCCACACCACATCTTCAACAAAGCCGACTCCATCATTGCACCCCAACTCCGGAACATCATCAACAGCTCCTTCGCATCCGCCACCTTCCCAGAGAGCTGGAAACACGCCGAGCTCAGCGCCCTCCTGAAGAAACCCACCGCGGACCCCACGGACCTCAAGAACTTCCGCCCCATCTCGCTCCTCCCCTTTCCGGCCAAAGTCATCGAGAAGATCGTCAACAAACAACTCTCCGCCTTACTCGAGACCAACGGATCCCTCGACCCCTCGCAGTCCGGCTTCCGAGCAAACCACAGCACCGAGACCGCCCTCATCGCAGCCACCGATGACATCAGGTCTCTGCTCGACAACGGGGAAACAGCTGCCCTCATCCTCCTGGACCTCTTGGCAGCCTTCGACATCTTATGCCACCGCACCCTGATACAGCACCTCAGCAACATCGGAATCCAAGGAAAGGCCTTGCAATGGATCATCTCGTTCCTCGCCGGCAGAACCCAGAGAGTCCGCCTTCCCCCGTTCCGGTCCGTGGCCACCGAAGTCATCTGCGGCGTCCCGCAAGGATCCTCGCTCAGCCCCACCATCTTCAACGTCTACATGAGCCCCCTCGCAGCCATGGCACGCCAACACAACCTCAACATCATCTCCTACGCCGACGACACCCAGCTGATCCTCTCCCTCACCAACGACCCCGCCACAGCTAGAGCCAACCTCCAGGAAGGAATGAAAGACGTCGCGGAATGGATGAAGCTCAGCCGGCTGAAACTGAACTCAGATAAGACGGAAGTCCTCATCCTGGGAACATCCCCCTCCGCCTGGGACGACTCCTGGTGGCCCCCTGCCCTGGGCTCCGCTCCAAAGCCAACGGACCATGCTCGCAACCTGGGCTTCATCCTGGACTCCTCCCTCATGATGACCAAGCAAGTCAACGCCGTCTCGTCATCCTGCTTCAACACCCTGCGCATGCTCCGAAAGATCTTCTGGTGGATCCCCACCGACACCAGGAAGACGGTCACCCAGGCCCTCGTCACCAGCCGACTGGACTACGGAAACACCCTCTACGCTGGAACCACAGCCAAACTACAGAAAAGACTCCAGCGCATACAGAACGCCTCTGCACGTCTTATCCTGGACACCCCCGCTTCAGCCACATCTCTCCCCAGCTGAGAGACCTGCACTGGCTCCCCATCAGCAAGAGGATCACGTTCAGACTCCTCACCCACGCACACAAGGCTCTCCACAACATGGGACCCACATACCTCAACAACCGCCTCACATTCTACACACCCACCCGCCACCTCCGCTCCGCCAGCCTCGCCCTCGCCACTGTCCCGCGCATCCGCAAGACCACCGCCGGAGGAAGATCCTTCTCCTACCTGGCGGCCAAGACATGGAACTCCCTCCCCACCCACCTACGACTGACCCAGAACCATCTCTCCTTCAGGAAACAGCTCAAGACCTGGCTCTTCAAACAGTAGCGGATACCCCTTCCCCCAGCGCCTTGAGACCCTACGGGTGAGTAGCGCGCTTTACAAATTCATTGATTGATTGATTGATTGATTGATGGTTGATGCTACTTATAATCTTCTTCCTCCCAAAAACAAGGACGAGTTGGTAAGATTTCTGGGGGTGGCTGAATTCGACAATAAGTTTATTCCTACGTTTTCTGAGAAAACTGAATGTATGAGAGCGCTACTCTGGAAAGGGAGTGAATCTGTGTGGTGCCAAGCTTGTGACAATGAGTTTGGGATTATTAAGAAATATTTGAACGAAGATCCAAATGTGCGAAGCTTTGATCCTACAAAGTTCTTTTATGTAATGACTGATGCAAACTTGAAGGGCTTAGGTGCTGTTTTGTTGCAAAAAGTGGATGGAATGTAGAAAACTATCTTGTTTATCGCTAGACCATTGAGAGGAGCTGAATGCAATTATTCGGTTGTGGAGAAAGAACCTCTAGGTGTTTATTGGGCAGTGTGTAAGCTGAGGACATTTCTGTGGGGTGAGAGTTTTGAGGTGTTATCTGATCATAAGCCTTTGAGAGAAAGTTTTCACCAAGAAAGGCATTGATTTTGTATCACATTAGATAAGAAAGTGGGTGGTAGCCTTGCAGGAGTTTGAGTTTAAGGTTTCTTACTTACCTGGTTCTAAGAACGTTTTGGCTGATTGCCCTTCCAGACTGAGTGGGAATGAGACGGAGGCATCTTAGGATTTCGCCACATTTGAGGATTGTGATTATTTTGGGTCGTGAAGAAGTTGAAGAGGTGGTCAATGTCTGTGAGATCAATGAGGGTTTGATTTCAGAAAGCAAATGGAGAGAGTGTTTGGGAAATGATCAGGAATTGCAGCAGGGTATGGCGAAAGTACAAATTGGCTGGACTGAGAAGCGGAATTGTGAAGGTGATCTTAGAGGTTATTGGCAGGTCCGGGAGGACGTGGCAGTGATTGATGGTCTTCTTATGCGGGGTAGCAAGTTGGCTGCTCCTGGTAGTTTGAAAGACAAATTGGTGAGTAATGCTCATGCTAGCTGCATGGGTATTGCTAAAACCAAAGAAAGAGTCTGAGAAGCCTATTGGTGGCTCACCATGGATGTGCATATTGAGAGGGTGGTTCGTGATTGTACACAACGCATGTGTAGCGATAGGATTTTGAAGTGCAGGACCCAGCCTATGGTAATCAGAGAACAAGCTAGTGGTCCGTGGATGGACATTGCACTTGATATTTTAGGTCCAGTCAGTTTAAAGTCTCAGGACCGGTATGTGTTAGTTTGCCTTGACATGTTTTCTAGATGGCCTGAGATCAAGGTGGTCAATTTGGTCGAATCTAGGGTAGTGATTGGCTTCCTGGAGGAACTCTTTGAACGTGAGGGTTTTCCGGAGTCTTTTTTGTCAGACAATGGAGTTCAGTTTACCTCTCGGGTAATGGTGGTCTTTTTGAGGCAGAGAGGGATAAAGCATAAGAAGGTAGCATTGTATCACCCAGAGAGTAATGGCGTAGTAGAAAGATTTGTAAAAGTACTTAAAGAAACTCTGCAACAAGCCGTTGTGTCTGGAAGTGATTTGGAAGCCACCATGAGGAAAACGGTACTAGAATACAGATTTACGCCACACTCTTCTACTGGAGTAGCTCCCTTTTGGTTGTTCAAAGGCAGAGTTGCCAATACTGAAGTGACTCCATTGTGGGTCACTGCAAAAAGGACGATAGTGGATGATCGTCTGGGTGGCACAAAAGGCTGGAGAGAAAGAGAGAGGGTAAAGATGGAAAAGAGGCAGGAGAGGTATGATGAGAGAAAGACAGTGAAAAAGACCATTGTGAGTGTGGGTGATTGGGTCAGAGTCAAATCACCAAGGACAGAGTCGAGGAAGTCCAAATTCAGTCAACCAGTGAAGATTATTAAAATGTATAAGAACGCAGTTAAAACTGATGATCATAAAATATGAAATCTTAGTAGAATTGCTAATTGTCAATCTAATGGAGCTTGTGGTGCAAATATACCTGTTGTGCAAGGGGAAGGGGGTAGACTTCTTTGTGTAAGAAAAACTCCACTTCGTTTGCCAGACTGTGTCTGCTAAGATGTTTTCAGCATCTTTGTTTCTTTTTGTCTTATTTGTTTTTCAGGGTTTGGCTTTCATTTGTTTTATTGTGTTAATGAAGGGGAGGTGATGCAGTGTTCTGTATTTATCTTTGGTGGGATTGTATAAGTTGCTATGGGATGATGTAAGCATTCAGAATATGGGGGGTTGCTAGGGTGGAATGTAGATTACAGAGAGAGCGGCAATTGAAGCTAGCTGCTTGGTGGGTGAGGTCTCTATAATGGATTTTATAATAAATCTACGCTAACCACCAATCCTCAGTGACCTTTCTTGTCTCAAGGGAGGAGCATTACTACATCTGTGTAAGTACGGAAAAGTCCCTCGCATTGTGATGGACGTGCACCCCTGCCCTGAGTGTTCCAACTTTAATAAGATCTGGATCCCCAATGCTGATTTTTGCTGTCATGGGCGAACATGGATCATGTGAATTGAAGTCTTTTTGGACTCGAAGGGGCGCCCAAAGTGCTACCCTCATAGTGGTGAATGGCTACTGCTTTGGAGTTGAGAAGCACAAGCACAGTGGTGGTCGCATTCCTTGTAGTGATCATCAGAAGTGCACACGTCTGTCTTTTTACCTGTTTCACTGGTGTGAGGCCCAAAGGCTCACTTATTAAAAGCTCTACTGTTGTGTGCCTACAGAAGTGGCATGCAGTGCATGTTATTCATGTACTGGGGGTATGTGTGCCTGTGAATGGTACAGTACTGGGATTGTGCAATGTGTATATGTTCTATGCATGTGCTGGGTGTTTGTGTGTCTATGGATGGTACAATACATGAAAGATGTAGTGCTGTGCAGTGCATGTATGGTATATGTATATGCTGGGTGTATGTGTGCATGGCACAATATATGTAAGATTCTGGGTTCCATTTTGCGAGACCCAGGACTAACTAGAGGAACATGTGGAGGTAGAGGAATCTCCCCATACAGATTTGAGGATTGCTGTATTCCTTTGAAGTAGGTGAGAAATACTAGAGAAAGGGAGAGCCATGTTCTTCAGTATACTTCTAAGGGTGCACTTTAATTCAAATAGAGGTCAAAGGGACGGGGCCTTGGCACATCTCAGGAAAGAGATGAGGCACATAAGAGAATCATAAAGAGTAGGGCTGAAGCCCTGGGGTAACCTTTTGATACACGTATCACTGTGGCTGACATCCAGACATGAACCTCTAGTAACTCACTTTATCTGTGTTATGGCGCTATCAGATTTTCAGTTGCTCTTGCTGTGACAGACTGCTTTCTGGACGAAAGGCAGCGCAGAGAAGAGCACATAATCTTCATAGACTCAGACTCTAAATCACATTTGGTGCCTGGAAATGGACTAGAACAAGGAGAGCTCAAGGCCTCCAAAATGATCAACTGTCAAGGAACCAGTCAGGATGAGTGAGGACGAGAAACTCTGCAAGACTTCTACCTTTGACCAGGATTTGGGGCCAAGGCCTGCTAGTCTCCCAGCTTGGTGAGGGGACATCATCCAGTGACTCCAAAACCACCTGCCCCAGGAGCCTGGAGCACCAGCACTTGCCTGCTTGCCAAGACCAGTGTGCCCTGTAGTGAGCGAGGTCCAATGGGGAATCCTGACTATTGGATTCCTGTAGCAAAGTGTGAGGAGACAGCTGCTGAACCTATTGGATCGTTGCTGGTGTGGAGGGAAAAGTCAGCGAACCTTGTATGCCAGGGGAGGGCCACAGTGAAGTGAGCTATAATCCTTTCAGCACCAATCGGGTCGCTGCCCGTATGCAGGGAAAAGCGGCAACCCCGTATGCCAGGTGTTGCCACAGTGAAGATTGCTGCCGTACCGATCTGGTCATAACCTTTGTATGGAGTACAGTGGCGACCCCATATGCAAGGTGGAGTCACCGTGAACATTATTACTGATTAGATCGGGTTGCAGTCCATGTACCGAGGGAGGATGGTGACCCCGTATGCAAGAGGAGGCCACCGGGATAAGGCAAGAAGCGTGGTCTGGTGAAGAGGAGGCCACTTTAATAACTCAAGCGGTGCCAAGCCTTAATTGAGGACCCACATCAAACCCCACCCCAACCTGTGGGGAGAATCCCAATAAACTTAACAGCATAGGGGGGAGCATTGAGGAAACCCTCCGCTGCTGCCCCTGCAGGACTACATGTACAGAGCTCATGCACACCAAACAGCTGTTTATTATCCCTCCGTGTCTTGCACATGTGGCTGTCCTCAGCGTTCACCCATTCAGCCATATCTTTCAATCAGTCAGCAATTTTCAGTACAATCGGTGACAGCCACCCATAGCAATTCTACATTTTGCCAATACCAGCCCCAGGACAAGAAATGGCCTACTTTTTCCTAAAGGGGGTATTTCCCAACAGACAAGGACCCACTTCCCCGGGGATTGTCCACACCAAGGTCGTGCCTAATGACGTGAGAACTGTCTGCCAGTATTCAATTATGTTCACACACCCCAAATCATATGTAAGAAATCTGTTTCCCGCCCTTTGCATTGGGGGCACCTAGAAGAGCGCGCCGGGTATGTTGCATATAACCTATTGGAGGAAAGGTAAACCTGATGTATCACATTATAGTGCAGCAATTTAAACCGCAATTTGGCGGATGTGGATTTCACACCTTTATGTATTCCCTCCCATTCTTTTGTTGAAAGGGTGCCTCCACAATCTCTTGCCATTTGTGCTGTACTGAAAGTTCGAACAGAAGAGCATCCTTCCTCAGTGCTCTGTACGTATGGGAGATCAACCTCCAGCCATGGCTAACAGAGTTTACAAAGTGTGGGAGGCCTGCGAGATCTTGGGAAAGGACGGCTATATCTTGTGTGCAGTAGCGGCAATTTTGGAAAATTGAAGGAATTGTCCAGTTCCCAGTTGAACACCTCCGTGATGTCCACAAGGGTGAGTTGGGTATAATTCTTGTAGAGTGTGATGACTCTGCTCCTAGCGCTGGGAGACCTTCTGGTAGCCATGCGCTTTAGAAATGCAAATTGATTTATTCATTCATTCAGTATCACAATCGCCAGCCTGCCATTTATTTAGGGGCAAGGTTCAATAAGTTTAAAGGGGCGCAATGCCCAGATGCTCATATCTGGTGCAAAGGGAGCCCTCTACAGCACTATCTTGACCACCCGCTTGCATGCCTCACACACGTATCTGGCCAGGTAAGATTGCCGGTGCCCTCGCCCCATCATCAATAACTACCGGAAATGGAACCCCATTATAGGTGACCCTCAACAGTCTGCGTTCCCAATTCTCTTGGCTGTCCAACCAGTGGAACGCATGCTGCAATTTTGCAGCAAGAGAATAAGTTCCAAACAGGGTAACTCAAGACTGCCCTTACGCCAGGGGCACTTCAGAGTGGCCAAGCTAACTACCTTTCTTCCATTGGCCCATAGTTATTCCACTATCAACCTGCCAAGGTACAGAAAGAACTTCCTGTGGATGTTGGAAAGGGTTCCTTGGAAAATATACAGGCAGCGAAGAAGTAATATCATCTTTACCAATGCTAGCTACCCCATCAAGGAGAGACAAAGTGTATTCCAAAATTTTACTGTAGGCTTCAGACCAATCAATCACTCTGCCTATATTTGCTGCATCAAATTCCCTAGCCCTAGGTGTAACCCGTATCCCCAGGTAGCTCATTGCCCCTGTCGGCCGCCCGGCTCAGAGCAAAGCTCCTCAACACCACGCTACCCACCTGCACCCTAGCCGAAGGGGCACCATAGAACAGCTGCACCCATTTTATGCAGGCCCCTCTAATACCAACCTTGCGCAGCACCTCCCATAAAATCTCCAGTGACAGGGAATCAATGCTTGCTCTTTGTCCAACAGCGCAAGCGCAAACTGGTCACCCTCCAAGGTCGGTGAATACATCACCAGATATAGTGTTCACAGGTTACAGAGGGTGTTTCTGCGTGGGATGAACCCGCACTGATGTTCTGCAATCAATTGGGGCAGGTACTCTAACAATCTTGTGGCAAATATTTTACTGAGAATTTTCACATCCACATTAAGCATGGACAAAAGGTGGTAAGAGGACACCACTGTACTATGCCTGTCAGTCTTGGGACGCATAACTATAAGAGCCTCTCTCATGGATGCAGGGAGTATCCCCCTTCCGTAGGCTTCATTATAAACTCTAGTAGTCCATCGGCCATTCTTCCTACCTACCTTGATAAAATTCAGCTGGTAAGCCGTCCCCCCCTTGGGCTTTATCTGTCTTTAAAGCCCTCCATTTCTTCTTTAGTGATGGGGCGTCTAGACTGTCCCTCTTCTCCCAGGATAAAGATGATATTTGTATAGTAGCTAAATATTTAACCCTAACCTGAATGCCCCTATCTAGCGGTGCTTTATACATCTCATGCAGATGCAATGCAAACACCTCGGTGATGCCCCGCTGTGAATTCACCATACGCACCCCTGCACGTCCTGTATTCCCACTATAGGTGAGCAACGAATTTCGCCTGGATGAGCATGGCAAGCATCCTGCTAGCTTTGTCCCCTTCGACATGAAGACACTTTCTATAATTTGAGTGAACAAATTTATCCAACCTGTCCCAAGTGTCTAGCAGCTCCCGTTTACACTGCTTACATTCAGGCAATCAAAGGGGAATTCAACTACCTCGCATTCCAGGGTACCAAGCTGTCCTTCAAACTCATCCAAGGACCAGGTTATCTGTTTGACACCATTCGAGACCTTCATACAATCACCACGTAGCACCCCTTCAATGCTTCCCATTCCAAAGCTCTCGTGTTCGTGCGTTTTCGGCAAAATAGTGATCAATGACTTCAGACACTACTCCAGTGAACACCTGGTCTGACAAACGCATCCACACTTATCCTCTATAACGGCACCCCAGTAGCCTCCTTATTCATTCAGAAAGAGACAAATGGTCAGACAAATAATGCTCTAAATAAGAAGCATTTTCCACGCATTTCCGATAGCAAACAGTAGTCAATTCGGGCTGTGCGCCTCGGTAGCAGGTACATAGCATGAGTAGTTCTGGTCTGTGGATAGCGCACCCTCCATGCATCATGCAGTCCCAGTCCTCCCATCAATTCCCAAAGAAAGCTTGTGTTTGCAGGCTTGGTGTCTATCTTTGGGTGGAGATGATCTATATTGCCATTTAGCACAGTTGAGGTCGCCAGCCCGAATTATTGCTGGAACCACATGCTCTATGGCCGCCCCAGCACCGGCCCCAAAAATTCAGGATAATCCACATTGGGAGCACACACATTCACCAAGCAAACATCTTGAGCACCCAGTACCCCAGATACTATCACAAAGCGACCCTAAGGATCTAAATTCACCCCCTTTGCTGCAAAGGGAACAGTAGGCGTTATCCAAATCAAAGTCCCACTGGCATAACTGGAGTATGATGTGGAAAAATGTTGCCCCCGCCTCCTGTGACACAGGTGTGGGATACAAGACCCCCATGTGTAAATATCCTTAATGAAGACCACAGAGACCCCATATTGGAGGAGAAAGGAATATACCGTTTGTCGTTTTCTAGGTTGACCCAATACCCTGACATTCCAGGTCACAAATTTCGATCCAAAAGTCATAGATAACTACAGTCCACTACACCAATGTCCCATCACGAACTCCACACCCGCCTCGCACATCCCCCTCAAACATACACTGTGACCCATATTCATAGACATCTTCACAGAGCCTGACTCCCTGAATCCCCAAAACAAGCACCTCAGCTCAGAACAGCGGGCAATTCCCCCCACTAACAGGCTGTGAGTTCAAACTTTGAAGGCATAACCGAACACGGCCAACAGTCAGGTCCCACCGTCCCAACCCCCCCATAGAGGCAACCATCTCAACTAAGTAAAACGCGTAGTGCAGAGGACCTAGCATCCAACCAGGCCAGCGAGGCCTAAGGCTCTCAGCCCGCCCGATAGGACCTTGGTCCACTATGACCTCTCGCCAGTACATTTACCACATTGCCATCAATGGCATGCCATATAGTGACAAGAAACTAAAAAACTACAATCATACCCCCATCTATAGTAGGGAAGGAGCCTTGTCATAGACCAGCGCACGCCAAAACCAATGTGAATGCCATGCATATATTGGGAAAGAATTGCAACAATACATATACTCAATTAACTGGAGAATACGAGGTATATGCACAATGCCCACACCATAAACCCAGCTCCTGATCCTAGGCATCCCTCCTGTAGTCTCCTGTATCTCTGTGCAATGTAAAGGATTCACGGATGTCAGGCACACAGTTCGAGTCCATTAAAGTTCCATCCGGGCATACTATAACTCGCCCAGTACAACGGATATTAGTGCTTGGCGGAGAGTCAGAGGAGAGTTTACGGGTTCTATGTCTCCAACGTTTAGCGCCACTCTCAACTCTATTGGGTTCCTGAGGTCCTTTCCGAGGCAGTTCTCCTAGTGAATCCATCCAGTCATTAGCCTCGCTGGGAATGGTGAAGAATTACACTTTCCTCCTTGTGTTGTACTGTGAGTTTCGCAGGAAACATGAGACTGTAGCGTAGATCCCTGTCGTGTAGCCGTATCTTAATTGACAAAAAGTCTCTGCCAAGGTCATGCACCTTACAAGTATAGTCTGGGAATACCATTATGTTCTTGCCTTCAAACTGGGGGGGCTCCATGAGACCGAACATGTTGCAGGATTCTGTCTCTAAAATTATACAAGCGTACTATAAAGGTGCATGGTGGTGTGCCCAGCCTGGGCGGCAGCGCTAGCACCCTATGGGCCCATCCAATTGTGAAAAGTGTCAAAAGTATTTTTGACCGCAGGTTGTTCCTGATCCAATCCTCCAGGAATAACTCTAAGGATTTCTCCTCTGCTCTCTCAGGGAACCCACAAAGCAAAGGCTATTCCTCCTGGAACGCCCTTTTGAATCTTCAATCCTCGCTTCTATGCGGGCCGATAAAGTCTGTAGCTCAGACACAGTCTTTTTCAGGGTATCCACCACACTTTGCAGCAACTTTTCATTACCCTGTGCCTCTGAGACCCTCTCTAAAACTTTGCGGAAGTCTATGCAGAGCAAGCCCACTTCAAGTACCACCGTGTCCATTTTTGCAAGGGGGATCTCTCTTGAACCCCTTATCTCTGCTAGGATCTCTGCCATCGCGGGCACCCCTCCCCCCAGGATGGGCAGACTGCACAGTAACGCCCGTCGCACCTTTTGCCGGCAGGGGATGGGCATAATTATCAATGTTATTTGTTTGGATAGGCTTTGATGGTTTCTCCTTGGCCATGTAGGCTTCCTAAGGTTATGATCCCAGTGCAAATGCTGCCACCAACCAATAAAATCATCCTCAGGGGACCTATTTAGCCTCCCCAAGTCAGTCACTACAGAGGCTAGAGGCACAGTAAATGAGATGGCTAGAGCGCACATGCAGAAGTCTCTTTTCATGGCCCAAGAGCTTCACCACAGGGACTCTCCCAACATCAACCATACATGTGGTCCCAAGGCCTGCTATTCGGCAGCAGTGTGGGTTTATTTTGCTCCACAATTTAGGGTTATTGTCTATTAGGCCCAGGCAGCGCGTCTTCAATCCCCCAGGCCTTCATGCTGACACAGCTTACACCTCCCGAGCAACCACGCGGCCGGTCCCAGCTGCCCTCACTCAATCTTCCTCCGGATCCGGAAAGCTTCGGGAGACCACCCGGGGCTGGACAATAGTAGGCCTGTTGAGCTGAACACAGCGTGACCGGTGGCGGCCGCACTGCTTCCCTCAGTAGTCCGGCTGACTCATGCACGGCCCCCATCTCTGCGACCGGAAGAGCAAGCCAGAACCAGGCCATGCCGCTCCACCCAAAGGAGTCACCAATCCGTCTTGAAGCTGTGGCCGACAGTGGGGACACATGTAGTCTCTCCGATCATGGTTACATGCTCCCCTGTGGCCTAGTATCTCGGAGCAATGACAACGCAAGCCGGCAGGCCCTCCGGTGCACGCCAGCTCCACCTTCTCCACAGAGTATCCGCGTTGCAGGGATTCAGCAGTGACACAGCTCCGCTGAGAGGTGGGGGCCGTTGTGACTTTGAAGTAGCGGCAGCAATTGAGTATAGTAAAGAATTATTTGTGTGCCAGCTAGAGCTCCAGGGAAACATGTCTAGGCAGTCATCTTGCCTGGCCACACCCCCCAAATCCAACTAATAAAAACAGTTGGTTAATTATTTTTCTAGCTAAACCCATTCCGAAGATACAGTATTAGTATTTAACATTGCATCCCAGTCCTGTAAAGTGGAACAGCCTATTCTGCTACAGTGAAAATAGCTTTTGGGCTTTTCACTGTGCGGACATGTTTAACATTACATTTTCCTGTCCTACTAAATACCGTGCCCCCGCCTTATGGGCAGTAAGGCCTGCTTAGGGGGTGACATAAATATTTAAAAGGAGGTTTTATGCCTGTCAAAAGGGGTTATTTTGACAGGTAGATTTTACAGTTAATATGTTGCACAGCCAAGCTACTGGTGGCCTTCAGTCATGTTTACATTGTCACTGTGGAATACAGCACAATGCCTGCTGTAGTCCACTTGTGACATTTAACTTACAAGCCCTGAGTACACCTTGGTAATATATATTAGGGACTTGTATGGAGATAAAATATGTCAATAAGGAGTATGCTAATTTTACCATGTTGAAAGGAGGAGCACACATACTTTACCATTGGTTAGAAGGGGAAAATTGCACAGAGTTCAATAGCTAGCAAAATAGAAGTCAGCGAAAATTGGGATAACCCTGCAGAAACGGCACATTTTTTAAGAGTATGGCATGCCATTTCACCTCAGGCGAATTTTAAATGAGTAGGCTTTGCCAATAAAGTAAAAGGTGCTTAAGCAGTTCCATAAAATTTAGGATTTTAACTTGGACTAAATTCACATAAGCCTAATATTATTTCTATGTGTAAAAATATATTAAACTTCTTTTATGTATTTTCATATGCAGAGTGTATAGCGATTTGTATTGTATTTCAAGTATGGTATTTGCTTGATTATTTTTCAATGGCTTCCCTGAGAACATAGCTTTTTTTAAACCAAATTATGATTGGCTGACTCGTATACTTCTACTGCTCACATTTAGGGTAGTACTTTTTTCTTTTGGGTACACATTCATAAGTTTTCCAGATCTCTCCCCCATGTGCTTTTCACTAGTCAAATATCTACCCCCACGCTCCTTGTTGCTCTCTCCTGCGTGTGCGGCTAGCTCGCAATCCTCTTGCTTCTCCCCTGTGATCTTGCCTGAAGCGGACTTATTATTTTACCTGTTCTCTGTGCCGTGGTAGAACTCTATCAGCACCCAAGGACGCCCACACCAGCGTGAATCGGTGTTTCCCTGCCGCTGCCGCATCCTACATCTACGCGGCCGCTGTGTGCAGTGGGACCACAGTACCCACCAACCCTTGCGGGACAAACCCGCCGACGTCAGCAGAATCGCGCTTGAAGGCGCATAAATTAAACGGGAGCCCCGGCAGAGCGGGGGTGATCTTGCCTGAAGCGGACTTATTATTTTACCTGTTCTCCGTGCCGTGGTAGAACTCTATCAGCACCCAAGGACGCCCACACCAGCGTGAATCAGTGTTTCCCTGCCGCTGCCGCATCCTACATCTACGCGGCCGCTGTGTGCAGTGGGACCACAGTACCCACCAACCCTTGCGGGACAAACCCGCCGACGTCAGCAGAATCGCGCTTGAAGGCGCATAAATTAAACGGGAGCCCCGGCAGAGCGGGGGTGATCTTGCCTGAAGCGGACTTATTATTTTACCTGTTCTCTGTGCCGTGGTAGAACTCTATCAGCACCCAAGGACGCCCACACCAGCGTGAATCGGTGTTTCCCTGCCGCTGCCGCATCCTACATCTACGCGGCCGCTGTGTGCAGTGGGACCACAGTACCCACCAACCCTTGCGGGACAAACCCGCCGACGTCAGCAGAATCGCGCTTGAAGGCGCATAAATTAAACGGGAGCCCCGGCAGAGCGGGGGTGATCTTGCCTGAAGCGGACTTATTATTTTACCTGTTCTCTGTGCCGTGGTAGAACTCTATCAGCACCCAAGGACGCCCACACCAGCGTGAATCGGTGTTTCCCTGCCGCTGCCGCATCCTACATCTACGCGGCCGCTGTGTGCAGTGGGACCACAGTACCCACCAACCCTTGCGGGACAAACCCGCCGACGTCAGCAGAATCGCGCTTGAAGGCGCATAAATTAAACGGGAGCCCCGGCAGAGCGGGGGTGATCTTGCCTGAAGCGGACTTATTATTTTACCTGTTCTCTGTGCCGTGGTAGAACTCTATCAGCACCCAAGGACGCCCACACCAGCGTGAATCGGTGTTTCCCTGCCGCTGCCGCATCCTACATCTACGCGGCCGCTGTGTGCAGTGGGACCACAGTACCCACCAACCCTTGCGGGACAAACCCGCCGACGTCAGCAGAATCGCGCTTGAAGGCGCATAAATTAAACGGGAGCCCCCGCGACGCGGGATCGCGCGCGGGTCGGCGCCGGGCTAAGCCCGGGAAAAGGGCGGGCCGTCTGAGGCCGTCAGAGGACGGGACGGGCCACTACTCCTCTGACTGTGGTTGAGTGAGTTTTTCATTGATTACTAGCTCGCTTGGCACCATTGTTGACTGAACTATCTACAGCTGACACTAATTTGCTACGAACTACTACTATACTCTGTTACAGCTCTGCGATAGTATGCCGAAATCAAAAAAGTCAGTAAGTGCAAACACTATGGACAATTACATGGTGCAGATCGTTAGCAAAATCAATAATGACAGGAGGGTTTCACTGGGGTTAAACTGCTCTCCAACTTCTTCCTTGCCAACCCCCCTGTCAGATTCGCTGCTGGCTTCTCCTTCATTGGCTAATAGTAGCACTCCAATTGAAACAGAGGTCGTAGATAGCGATATCTTTGAGTTAAGTGGCTACCCAACTGTTAATTCACAACCTACCCCTGATGTAGACCTGCATACGGACACCTAATTAGTCGATCTTGATTCTCCCGTTCCTCCCCCTAGAACCAGGCAAATTAGAGCATGTAGGAAAATCCAGACTAGAAGCAATGGATCTCGTCCAGGGAAAAAAAAGGCAACCTCCGCACCTAAAAGTATGAGAAAAGCAGAGGCACCAGAGTCACAAGTTGCTAAAAATTCTGAGAATGAATTATCTAGGAAAATAGCAAATATGATTGACACCAAAATTGAGAGTATTATTACTCCTCTGGTAGCCAGGATTGATAAACTAACGACAGAGGTAGCCAGATTAAGTGCTTTACTAAATAGACCTGTAGAAGAAGCGACCAGAGCTGTGTCCCCGGCACCAAGTTGCCTTACCTCGATTGCACTACCTGTTAGAGGGGAGAAAAGGGCTACACAAAAAGAGATAGTGAATCCCCCACCTCTGCAATCCAGAACTGATGAGAACCCCCAGAAGGCATTTAAACCAGGTCCCTCCATTGACCGTTTTGTTCCGCGCCTAGCGAATGATCAATTCCAATGTACTGCTGAGGCCCTTCCTACCACATTGGTTCTTGCCAATGTTCCTATTTTGTCACCTGACAAAATAGAAACCACATCTTCTCTTATTAGTAAATCTTTGCATTGGTTGATAACAAATATGAGGATGTCCCCCTGGGGAGCGCGACAACTAGCCGGGGAAATTATCATGGCAAGAAGAGTCTCATGGCTAGGCCATGATCCTAAAAAGTACACTGGGGATTGTGTGGTTCTCAACTTTTCTAACCCAGCTGTTCTCCCCAATGTCCTGCACAACATATTTCCCCCTCAACAGAGACATGGTGCTATCATTCCCCTAACACTAAAATTTTTTTTATTGTGGGAGGAATTGGGAAGTTAACCGGGTGGCACTGAGGAAAAGGTGGACCCCAATGCCTAGTATAGGGGGCGGGAGTGACCCTGCCAGGATGTGGAACATCAATATAGAAAATAGGTTTGGGGTTTTGTCAGATTTGAATGATTGCGATTGACTTGATGGGAAGGTTAGACTCGAGGATAATGTATTGATATCGCACGATAGGTTATCTACTCCTATAACCTCAGCCAGCTGCCAAGACAATATTGCAATAAGCAACTTCAGTACTAACCAACCAAATGCAATGGAACTTTATAGATTAATGTCACCCAACCATCTAGAATCTGGAGATATAGCATTAAAGGCATCAATAAATGAATCATTAGGTATCCCATGCATTAATGTTGAACACGCGAATAGGATTGATGGTGAGTCCCAAAGCTCATCAACATTAAATGAGCTTTCTTGTCCTTTCGAACCTGAGTCACGTCTGTCCTTTTTATCCTGGAACCTTGCAGGAATCGGCAATAAACTACATTGTACTGAATGGCACACTTTTGTCGATCAGTTCGACATAATTTTATTTCAAGAGTCGTGGTCCATGGACCCGGTTTATTGTCTGGGTTTCCTTAATTTCTACGTACCTGCTACCAAAAAAACTAAAGGTCGTCCCTCAGGTGGCCTGATAATTTGGATCCGCCAATCCCTATGTTGCAAGATTAACCAACATAGTCTCCAATCTAAAGACATTTTGTCATTAAATGTCACTTGGCCTAACGACCAGGGTATTGTGGAAATATGGATTTTTATGGTCAGTTATGTCCCCTATCTTGGACCCCAACGGTTTCATGTATAAACCATGAGTACATGTATGTTTCCTCCAGTTCCAGTTATGAAGACGCAAACACATGTGCGTCCACCGTCAACATGTCCTCTTTCAGATCCGCCATGAATGGGCCGGATATTCTATTCCTAAGTATGAAAGGCCACCGGCTTTATATGGTTCATTTATCCCATTTTACAGTTCAGGCGAGTAGGCCCTGATTCTGCCATCAAGCCTTTTCTGCCTTCTGCCTCTGAAAGCTCCAGTCTGAGCTCGCATCTGTACCCATGAACTTTGTCCTACTCCCTGCGCGGCTAACGGTGCCTGACTCCAGCCTGTTGCCTGCCAAAAACTGTATTTCACCTTCAAGATTATCTGTTTTGCTCCGCTCCCTATCCAATACATTCCTGTCTAGTAGTTTAAGTAAACATTCTTCCAGCTACCGAGCAAAGGGCCCGGCTTCTCTGTCTTCATGCAAGTAATTCATAGCCCTATTACTATGGAAGATTTCTGCCCTCGCATCTAGTGTAGACACTTAGACGCTTGTACACGCACTAACGGTCAGTATAGTCAGTATAGAATAAGATTCTATCCTAAGAGTCCTTTCTTTTTGGATAACACAGTTCTTTAAACATAGGATATTAGATATGATTTGGGATTAGGTTGACATAACCCCAGACTTCTGTCTCCACATGTAGAGCTAAATGTCAAGTCCCCTTCACCTCCTAGTTGCACGTCAATCACACGTCATGCTGCTGCGCGCGCATCTCTGCCAAGTATTTCTGCTGACATTGCGAAATTCTTTCATGGAACCACCCATTTATGACATCATACCTGATGACGTTCTTTAGTTACGCCCAGTTACACCCACTTTAGTTACGCATGGATGTTTTATCTTAGTTATCAATTATTACGCCTCCTGCATCTGTTTCACTGTAATGCCTATTGTATAAAAATGATTACTTGTCAATAAAGTGGGGTCCTTCACTTCCTGAACCTTCGTGGTGATGGAATATGGAGTCCTCAATTCGAATTGATTTTGGAATAAAGCCCGTTCCGAACCTCTAATACCACGGATTCTGCCTCTTATTTTACTGAGCTATTATTATAGATTTTCCGCATCAAATTAAGTTCCGGTAATTAAATTATTTACCACATATATGGCGCCCGAACAGGGACACTTTCTCATCTCACGCACCGGAGGTGCGTTGCAGGCCCGGTCTCCTGTCACAGCTGGACGGACAGCAACGCGTACCCACAGGATTTCCTGTATCTCCCTCCTGCCGAGCGGGGGTAACTGAGGCTGCGATCAACACCCAGACGAGGCGGTGAGAAGTGCGAAGTATCCCGACCAGAGCCTAGCTGAGAGAGCAAGATCCGAGGTATACAGAGGCCCACCAGTTCCGAAGTTCCGAAGTTCCGAAGTATCGAGTCCAGTCCAGTCCGGTCCGAGTCCAGTTCAGTTCAGTTCCGAGGCCTTCCGTTCCGAGCTACCCGGTGAGTACCATTGTCGGGGAGGCGTTCTGACGTGCACATAGGTTGTGCCGGTCAAGACGGGTTTGGGTACACAAATCCGGTCTGCGCTGTTTCAGCAGTGCATCTGTACTGTTTAGCAGTATATCAAGTATTTGTAGTATATAATTCAGAATTACCTAGTTAGTGCCGAGTATTATGCTTAGTAACTAATTCCCTAGATGGCCATCATTGTTGTTCATTAAATGTTAAATGTTAAAAATGTTTTAAACACGTTTCTGCATATTGTGGTGTGAATGACTGTTCATTATTGTGTTTTCGTTGTATTAAACGTGTTCAAAATTAGGTATCAGATCAGTTTTCAATATGCCGCTCTTTTCGAAATTAAGGCAGATAAAAACCAGAAAAGGGGTACTCGAAGAAGCTGTTCCCATTCCCCCTAGGGACACTCCAGGGTACTTCATGTATCATAAACATGGCCTAGACGCCATATTATTTCTTGATTTATGGGTAGACTACACCAAGGAATTACCAGAAAGTCAGAGGTGGCCCGCAGCTGGGACCTGGGATGCAGATTGCATCGTGAAAGTAGAGGAAGAATTATGGAAAAAGAAAGCTAGACAATCACAGAAAGAAGCCATTGAATTATGGCGTAAAGAATCGTATAGACGTACAGAAAAAGCACGTAGACAGGAAGAGAAGAGTAAGGAGAATTTAAATAAAGTTCGAGAAAATATATTAATTGAAGAAGGTACTCGAGTAAAATCAGAACAAGTAGACAGACAACGAAATGCCCTTATGAATGGTATGTATCCTCTCCTGGCCGAAGGATTACCTAAGGCTACTCCGGAGATACCAAAAGACTTGCCACCCCCATTGTTTCCGATAAAAGTACATCCCAAAGGGCATCCCAGAACCGCAGAAGATGTTTTTCTTTCCTCTTATTTAGACGACGCAGCTCCCGAGTATGCTAATGCTGCGCCACATAGACCGCCTGCCGAGGGGGTTCAACGCCAAGACCCTCTTCCGTCTGTACCTCCGCAACAGCAAACTCCGACACAAGTTCAGGCAAGCACATCTGCTTCGACATCTGTATCCACACCTATAGTTGCTATATCACGTTCGACGAATCCTTTCACATCCAGCACCCCAGGTGGGGCTACCGGAGGTACATCAAACATTTTTTCCACGCCACCCAGAGTAAATAAACTTTCCTTTCAAGAATTAGCCCACCAACGTACGCCCAAACTAGTAACTCCCAACACGCTCAAGGAACTTCTAATAGATTGTAGATATGACCCTGTGCCCGGAAAAGGGGACGAAATGATGCTAGCATCATTACGTATCCGACGAGCTGCAATATATTTAGGGAAGCTACCAGGAATGACTACACACTTAGAAAATATATATCACTTTGTTCAGTGAGGGCGAGATTCTGAGAGTATTAACAGAGCCATGGAGTACCAAAAAGTGGAAATACAGGGGGAACTGTTACGTTTCCTCATAAATTGTGTGATCAGAAATCAAGACCAACCAGGGGTAAATCCGAAAGAAATGCAAATTCTTACCACATGGAGTCAGAATATATCAGAGGGGAGACATGATAAACGATCATGTATAGTAGCTATGTGCCGAAAGATCCGCAAAGAAATAGAACGAATACACGAAGAAAGATTAACAGTAGACGAACCTGAACAAACCGAGGAGGAGGAAGAATTAGAACTGCCCACAGGACAGTTAGAAACCATGGCCTATATAGGTAGAGGAAGATCTTGCAATAATACTAGATGCTTCACTGATCCGATACGTCCGGTACGTCCAGATAATAGCAGAAATTTCCAAACTCCTATAATAAATATAAGGTCCCCCGAACATTCGTTCCAAGCCGCTGACAACCTACTCCGAGAACGAAGGGGTTATCATATACTCGATTCTATGGACGAACAAGAATTAGCCAGGTCAGCCGTTCATTGGGTTGATAGTCCCGGAAAATATAGTGATGCTACATTAGCACACACGTTTTTGAACCTCGCCCCAGATGAACAGCGTTTAGCTGGTATCTATATGATTCAACAACTCCTTATATTATATAAAAGCCAACACTCCGACCCTGGTCCCTTACCTGATATATTGACTAAATTACTCACGAATAAATGGAGAGGTTCAGGTACTGAGCTAATTAGAGAAATACTAGAATCCAGAAAGCAGTACATTCTTTTTGTATGTCCCGAACATGTTTCACTGCCCATCAAGGAAAGAACGACGTATTATATGGATAGACAGAATCCCTTACGCGAAGTGCATCCGATAAAAGGTGATGACAATCAGTTTAAACGTGTGTTTGTATACACACCAATATCTAAAATAGAACTATTGGAAATGAAGAAGGTGGTACCCAGTCATGACAAAGACCCAGCGGGTTTCCACCGAGAAATTAAAGACATGTTACTCATGGGAGAATATACCTACCCCGACATTATGACAATATTGAAGGTATTAATGCCTGCGGGCATTTATGAAAAACTCAAGGAAAAGGACTGGGAGGTGGGAGACCAAAAGATAGATTGGACAGCATTAGAAAACGAAGAAAAAGCTCGAGGTCCAGGTGCAGGGCTTGGGGAGTAGACCAAAACACTACCAGGTTTACTAGTACAGGTACTGCCACGTTTATTAACTACGAAAAAGGAAGACTGGGGTGCAATCTCAGCCTGTAAACAAAAACCAGACGAGGACACTAGTGATTTCTATGCCCGATTCGAAAAATGTTTTGGTATAAATAGTGGAATAAAAGCAAGTAGCGAATCGTATCCGCATCTGTTTGTGACAAAGTTAGTTGAAAATTCTTTGCCCCAAGTTAAGAATAGAGTATTGAAATTCGAGAGTACCTGGCAAGGTAACACTCCGTCACAAATGTTACAAATGTTACAGTACCATCACAATAGAATTAGAGAGGAACAAGAACATGAACAAAGACGCATGAAAGACACGAAAATGAAAATGCTAGTTTCCCAGACAGTTCCAGCTGACGGTCATAAAAAGGGTATGACACAGTCCAGTGTTTCAACAGGTCCTGTAAAAGGGACATGCAACTATTGTAAACAGCCAGGCCATTATGTACACGATTGTCCAGTTTTAAAACATAATATCGCCACGGGTAATACAAAAGAAAGACCACGGCCACTTAGACAGGATCAGAACCAACAAGGAGCTCCGCAGCATGCACAGTCCATGCCAGCTCCGCAACAGTCTATGCCAGCTCCACCACCACAGCCTATTGCTGCCACACAAACAACGACACGACAGATGTACCAGACCGCACAGTATGACTATCCTGATTATCAACGATACTCATGAAACAGCCTAGAGAGGGAAGTTGGCTTACCCCTTATAGAGGTCCCTGTAGATCAAGAAGGACCTTATGTACACAGTGAACTATTAGGCCAAGATAGAAAATTTTTACTTGATACAGGGGCAAGCCGAACAACCATAAAACGTAGTGAAGTTCCAGGGGCACCCCTCTCAGGCTCACAGAATATTTCCCTTGGCTTTTCAGGAAAACCTATCGTTAACGAAGTATCACAGCCTCTTCCCCTTACGATTGGTCCTTTGACACGAACTACAGATTTATTGCTTACTAAATCATGCCCAGAAAACCTGTTAGGAATAAAAACTTTGAAAGCTCTAGGAGCTATAATATGTTGTTCTCCGGAAGGAGTAAGATTGTTTTTACGTGATTTCAAAGGGCACTATGTGTCCCGAGACATGGATCACCGACTGCAGACTTTACCCACACATTTATGGGCACAAGGCCCTACAGATGTTGGTTGCATGAACATTACACCATATCGAGTCACACTAAAGGCAGGAGTGGTACTACCACGAATGCGACAATACAAGTTACCACCAGATGCTGTAGTGGCTTTACTGCAAATCATTGACGAACTTATTACCCAAGGAGTGGTTGTGGAAACAGACTCCAATGTATGTAATTCACCGATAATTCCGATTCTTAAACGAACTGATCCAAAGGCCCCGCCAGTATATCGATTGGTTATTGATCTGCGCGAATTAAATAAATGTATTGTACCACAATACCCCGTAGTTCCAGACATTTCTTCATTACTGACAGCTATTGATTCCGAAGCAACATTCTTTACTGTAATTGATCTCAAGAATGCCTTTTTCAGCGTCCCAATAGATCCGGAAAGCCAATACTTGTTCGGATTTAGTTTAAATGGACGAAGCTTTAAATTCACACGCGCACCTCAAGGATTCACAGAAAGCCCCAGCATCTATAGCCAAGCATTGAAACGAGAACTTGACAGTATCCACATGCCAGTCAACACTGCCCTGCTTCAATATGTCGATGATCTGCTGATCACCGCTAGAAGCGAACCTGAATGTGAAAAGGCCTCACTGACGGTTTTACAATTTTTGGCCGAAAAGGGGCACAAGGTGTCCCCTTCTAAGCTGCAATTCTGTGTCCAGCGAGTTGTTTACCTTGGTCACTCGCTGTCCAAGGAGGGAAGGCAGCTTACACCAGATCGCATCCAGTTAATTGCTAACATGCCAATACCCAAGACACAAAAGGAGGTGCGGGCTTTTATAGGCCTCACTTCATATTGTAGGCAGTGGATCCCTCAGTATGCATTTCTAGCAAAACCACTCATTCAGTTGACAACACAGGAGGCAGCCACATCGACTGTCCTCCCTTGGACTCAGGAACATACACAAGCTTTTGAAAGCCTAAAGAAAGCTTTATGTCAAGCACCCGTTTTAGCAACACCATGTTACTATAAACATTTTACACTCTTTGTTACAGAACGCGAAGGTACTGCTTTGTCAGTACTCACTCAGGAACAAGCAGGATCACACAAACCGTGTACTTATTTTTCTAGTACATTAGATCCCGTAGCTCAGGCTCTGCCTGCGTGCCTGAAATCAGTGGCAGCAACAGCTTTAGCAATCAGACAAAGCGATGCCATAGTGTTAGGACACCAATTGACAGTACAAGTACCACATGCAGTAGAGGTTCTCTTGAACCGCACACAGACACAACACTTGACTATAGCACGACTCACTGGTTACAAATTAACATTGTTTCAGCCACATATAGAAATCAGACGTTGTAGTACATTGAATCCTGCCACACTGTTACCAGTAAACGGAACAGACCCACTTGCACATGATTGTATTGAAGTTATTACTATCACGACGAAACCTAGACAAGACTTGACAGACGTCCCATTGTCAGATCCAGACCTGACGTTGTATGTAGATGGGTCATGTATGAGAACAAGTACAGGAGAGTTAGTGGCCGCGTATGCAGTCACAACAGATACTGAAGTTATTGAAACAAATCGCATAAATACCTTGTCCGCTCAAGTAGCAGAGCTCGTCGCTCTGACACAAGCCTGTATTCAAGCTACGAATAAAAAAGTCAACATATATACTGATTCACGTTATGCATTCGGAGTTGTACATGACTTCGGCGTGCTGTGGCGAGAGAGAGGTTATTTAACTTCTCACGGTACCCACATTCAGCACGGACCCCTCATTCATGCCTTATTAGATGCAATACATCTACCCACTGCAATATCAATTATGAAATGTAAAGCTCATACGAAAGTTACTGATATCATTTCCCAAGGCAATGATTTAGCTGACAGAACAGCTAAACAGACTGCTCAAACCCACACATCTGACATGACAAAGACAATAGTTCCGACACCAACACATTGCATGACGGTTAAGGATCCCGCTCTTGACGTAAGTGACATACAGACACATGCTACACCAGATGAAATAAAGAAATGGACTGAATTAGGAGGGACCCAAACGGATCAAGGATGGATGACGAAGGAAAAATCTGTGTGGTTCCTTCCTGATTCAATGGTCCAAGTTATCATTAACACTGTACATAGTCCAGCGCACCTAGGAGAAAAAGCTATGCTAGACAGCATTCAACACATTTGGTTCAACAAACATTTACGAGCAGCAGCTAAACAAAAAGTCCGTACCTGTATGATCTGTTGTCAGTTTAACCCAGGTAAAAGCATTCCCGTAGAACAGGGTGGATTTCAGCCTCCTGATCACTCTTTTGAAGTCCTCCAGATGGATTATATCCAGATGGAACGATGTCGAGGATTCAAATATGTTCTCGTAGTTGTCTGTGCTCTTTCCTGTTGGACAGAGGCATACCCGGTTTCAGATTACACTGCCTCGACTACTGCCAAACAGTTGGTTCGAGAATTCTTCCCACGATACGGTTTACCACGTGTTGTCTACTCAGATAACGGCCAGCCGTTCTCCTCCGAACTAATGAAACACGTTTCACTTTTGTTAGGCTATCAGTGGAGATTTCACTGTGTCCGACACCCCGAGGCAGCAGGTCTCGTGGAACGACATAATCAAACTCTGAAAATTAGATTGTCCAAAATATGTAGAGAGAAAGGTGTCGACTGGGTAGTAGCCTTACCAGTTGCACTCTTTTACATGAGAATGGTAGCGCACTCTCGAACAGGGCTATCCCCTTATGAGGTGGTCTTTGGTAGACCACCAAATATGTGGGGGACGCCTATACCACGAAAAATAACTGATGTTGACTGTAACATGCTGACAGATTACTTGGCTTCCTTGATGTCTGCACTACAATCTTGTCGTTCACAGGTAGCTGCAGCCTTTCCCGACAACACCGAGGTGAAACCCCATGACGTAATTCCAGGGGATTTGGTGTTAGTGAGGAACTTTGACCGGAAGTCTCAGCTGGATCCTAGGTGGAGATCGCCTCAACTCGTACTGTTAACCACGAGGACAGCCGTGAAGATCGAAGGTCGAAAAGGCTGGATACATTCAAGTCATATCAAGAAATTTCATGGACTACCGTCCGATGTAAATGACACACCTTGCGTGTCTTCACCGATTGACTCAAAGCTTCCTTTGGTTGAACTGAATGACAAAGAACAATACAGACTAAAATTAAGGTCTACCAAGTCAGACAATTTGATTGTTTAAGTCCTCTCCAAGGTGAATCGGTCGAATTTGTCCCTGACATGAATCCCCTAGACCTGAATAGAGAGAGACACCGAAGGAAGCGAATGAAACAACATGCGTACTATAAATCACTGCGTAGTCATTGCACAGTGACGTTATTAATTTTGTTTTTCTTATGTCTTTTAATAATAGCTGCAAGTATATTGTTGCACATATATTATCCTATTTCTAAACATGTTTATAATGTTACTGCTGAACATTCTTTTAGTGAATTTCCTCCGCATGAGTTGTCATATAGATTTGCGCTGCGCAATAACACTTTTATTAGTATGTTACATCATTCCCATCAGGTTAGCAATGCTACAAATTGTTGGATATGTGGCCGACTCCCTCCCTATCAGAACTATAAAGGAATTCTGCCTCTCTTCCCATACCCGTTCACACACAATGGCTCCTGTGGAGCATGGTTTAGTCTAATTAATTCCCAAGATTCGAATTCCGCAGTTTATCAAGACAACTGGGTATGGGGAAACCTGAACTTAGTTTTACTCAAAGTCTGCTACCCTGACAAGAAGGGACTTCCCAAAGGAACAGGAACTGATCTAGAAAATGAAGTATATGGATTAGGTAATTTCACGCTTAATCTCATGATCCTGAACGTTGAATCTGAAGCTGCACCAATTTTGCCCGCTATGTCAGTGTTTCCAGTTAAAGGTGAATTGTGTATAAAAAAGAATGGCTCCACACACATGGGCCACAGTAAATGCACCACTGTAATAGAATTCAGTGATCAAGGCAAGTCTACATTTAGAGCTTCTCGCCATTCCTACTTCATATGTGGTCCGACTGCATATATACGTCTGCCTCTAGATTGGGATGGTACCTGCTACATTGGATTCCTTTTGCCACCTGTTTTCCTAGCTCCTCCTGATTATCATAGAAATACTCATTTAGTACACAATAGAGAACGGAGAGATCTCCCAATAGTCGATTACACTGAGACAGCATGGGAAAAATACACAGATTTCAATAAAGGTCTCTTTCCCTATATAGGTACAGTTACCAATAGTAAGCTGATACGTAGATTAACCAGAACCCTTGAAGCAGTAGTGAACGAAACTATTTCCGCCTTAGGCAATTTAACAGAAGAGCAGTCTGCTATGCGGATTGTTGTGCTTCAAAATCGTCTTGTCCTTGACGTCATCCTGGCCGATAGGGGCGGAGCTTGTAGGGTCATCGGATCAAGCTGTTGCATTTTCATACCAGAAAATTCGCCATCTGTATATAAAGCCATAACTCGCCTTCAT
Source organism: Triturus cristatus (assembly GCF_964204655.1). Taxonomy (NCBI): domain Eukaryota; kingdom Metazoa; phylum Chordata; class Amphibia; order Caudata; family Salamandridae; genus Triturus; species Triturus cristatus. The sequence goes on along the minus strand of NC_140592.1, from coordinate 589,124,720 downwards.
AAGATTGTAAGCCAGATACACCAGAATCCAGGCACCTGGACTTGGTCCGGTTGGTTTTGGAGTGTATTATCTACCTTCGGATGGAGGGTCCTATCCTTCCTAGGTATTGGCTTTCTCATACTATTCAGTTGCTGTTTATGCCTACAATGTGGACCAGCGATTTGTGGTCTGTGTGCCACCTCGTGTATCCCACATCCAAGTTTTCATTCAAGATTCCGGAAGAAGAAAGAAGAACAAATGATGCTATATGAACAGATCAACGGATTGATGAAGATTGATATCTCTTAAGGGCAAGTAGGGGACAAGGAGGGAATGTGGAAATATGGATTTTTATGGTCAGTTATGTCCCTTATCTTGGACCCCAACGGTTTCATGTATAAACCATGAGTACATGTATGTTTCCTCCAGTTCCAGTTATGAAGACGCAAACACATGTGCGTCCACCGTCAACATGTCCTCTTTCAGATCCGCCATGAATGGGCCGGATATTCTATTCCTAAGTATGAAAGGCCACCGGCTTTATATGGTTCATTTATCCCATTTTACAGTTCAGGCGAGTAGGCCCTGATTCTGCCATCAAGCCTTTTCTGCCTTCTGCCTCTGAAAGCTCCAGTCTGAGCTCGCATCTGTACCCATGAACTTTGTCCTACTCCCTGCGCGGCTAACGGTGCCTGACTCCAGCCTGTTGCCTGCCAAAAACTGTATTTCACCTTCAAGATTATCTGTTTTGCTCCGCTCCCTATCCAATACATTCCTGTCTAGTAGTTTAAGTAAACATTCTTCCAGCTACCGAGCAAAGGGCCCGGCTTCTCTGTCTTCATGCAAGTAATTCATAGCCCTATTACTATGGAAGATTTCTGCCCTCGCATCTAGTGTAGACACTTAGACGCTTGTACACGCACTAACGGTCAGTATAGTCAGTATAGAATAAGATTCTATCCTAAGAGTCCTTTCTTTTTGGATAACACAGTTCTTTAAACATAGGATATTAGATATGATTTGGGATTAGGTTGACATAACCCCAGACTTCTGTCTCCACATGTAGAGCTAAATGTCAAGTCCCCTTCACCCCCTAGTTGCACGTCAATCACACGTCATGCTGCTGCGCGCGCATCTCTGCCAAGTATTTCTGCTGACATTGCGAAATTCTTTCATGGAACCACCCATTTATGACATCATACCTGATGACGTTCTTTAGTTACGCCCAGTTACACCCACTTTAGTTACGCATGGATGTTTTATCTTAGTTATCAATTATTACGCCTCCTGCATCTGTTTCACTGTAATGCCTATTGTATAAAAATGATTACTTGTCAATAAAGTGGGGTCCTTCACTTCCTGAACCTTCGTGGTGATGGAATATGGAGTCCTCAATTCGAATTGATTTTGGAATAAAGCCCGTTCCGAACCTCTAATACCACGGATTCTGCCTCTTATTTTACTGAGCTATTATTATAGATTTTCCGCATCAAATTAAGTTCCGGTAATTAAATTATTTACCACAGTATGGTTATATCAAATATTTATGCTAGAGGGACGGTTGGTGGCACCTTATCCGATGTGACATCCGCCCTAGACCATCACCTTTCTGTATTACCATCGGAGAAGCTTGTTGTAGTGGGTGGTGATTTTAATACGACGTTTGAGCCCATTGGCCCCGAGGACCAGTTTCTTGCTGAAGAGGAGGACAGTAGGTGGGGTGTTCCCCAGCTGGATCTCCCCCCAGTCAAGAGATGGACTGCCGCGGCCATTCAACTTAAAGCACTCTGTTTAGAGAGAGGGCTCAGAGCTGCCAATGGACGCACCCGGTCAGACCGCCAGGGCGCCAGTACATTTAACAATGGCAGATCCACTAGTCGCATAGATTATTTTCTGGTGGATATAAGGATTTGGGATAGACTAAATGATATGACTATAATCGCACGAGAAGATAGTGACCATAACGCCCTGTGCTTGGAATTACAAACTCCCAATGGGCCCACAGAACCTAAAACTGATGGGGCAAAAATTAGCTTGGACGTTGTCGTATCAAACAACACGAGGCATGTCAAATGGGGTAGATTTATAGAAAAGCCTGAGAAATTAGAAGATCTCAAAAAAGTGGTAACTGATGAAGTGGCTAAATTGAACGCCCAACCGACTGGTAATAACTTTCCTTTATCTATGGATGAGGTCCATACTACCTTTTTCTTAAATCTCCAAAAGTTTTTTATAAAACCCCTTGAGGGTGAGAAATCTAATAAGGGCAAACAACCTGTGGCGGGATGGTTCAATAAATCTTGTAGAGCGGCTCGCCAGAGTTTAAGCCTGGCCCTTAGATCAAGAAACATCGAAAACGTGAGATCTGCCAGAAAGCTATATAAACACGTACAGCTAGTGGCAAAGAAGGAATGGGACGAGGATCACTGGCAGGATTTGAAATCTGCTTGTCTGGCCAAAGATTATAAGCAGTTTTGGGCAATAGTGAAGTGGGATAGAGGTGGGGTTGCGCCATCACCCCAAAATAACGTGGCAAAAAAACAGTGGGTTGACTTCTTCAAACCACAATATGCTTCAGTCTCGCGTGAAGGAGAGCACCCACTCCCTCCGGCTACTTATTTCCACACGCAGGTGTTCACGATTAAGGATGTTAACCTAGCACTAGATTGTATAACCAGGGGCCGCGCTCCCAGGATGGATGGGATACCTGCGGATGTATTTTTAACTGATAGATCATCCTGGTGTCAGTACTTTCAATGGCTAGCAAATTCTATAGCTATGGGTGCACCCGTTCCCCCCTCATGGAAAGGGGCTGAAATAATCCCAGTTTTTAAAAAAGGGGACAAATCACTACCCAGCAACTATAGACCTATCAGTCTCATTGACTCTGCCCAGAAACTGATAGGTCGATTAGTACAAAACAAACTACAAACCTGGATTGAAGAAAATAATATCTTGTCCCCATTCCAGGCGGGGTTTAGACCATGTACCAGTTCGGTTGACCAGGTATTTTATTTTTTAGCACTCTATTGGAGGAATGTGAAGCTAACTAATGGGACCCTTTATGCGGTTTTCATAGACTTAAAATCTGCATTTGATTTAGTGCCCCGCTCCAAACTTTGGAGGGTTCTCGACGAAGCAGGGATAGCACCGGAACTACTAACGCTACTCGTCCGCTTGCATGAGAACAATTATGCACGAATTAGGTGGGGAACACAGGGGGAGGTGACTGACACATTCCCTGTAGAGCGTGGTGTTCGGCAGGGATGTGTCTTGGCACCCACGCTGTTCTCCCTGTTTATAAATGGCATCGTAGAATATCTGAGCCGTTCACCCACAGACGCTCCTGTATTGGCTGGGTCTCGCGTGCCTGTTCTCATGTTCGCGGACGATACGCTGATAGTTTCACGGACACCTAATGGCCTGCAGAAGGCGCTAAACGCATTTGGTGACTTTTGTCGAGAACGTGGTCTTGAAATAAATACCTCCAAAACTAAGTTCATGTGCTTAAATCAGCGGCAAAATTTTAGAGGTGTTATTAAATTCAATGGCACCCCGCTGGAGCAAGTGGAGGCATTCACATATTTAGGGATTTCCCTCCAGAACAATATGAAATGGACAAATCATATTGATATGGCCGTCCTAAAATTTCATCAGTTAGCGGGAGCAATTGTTTCCAAATATAAATTATCCTTGACTAAACCCATTACTCCAGCCTTGGAAATTTATAACATGAAAGTTATTAATGCTGTACTATATGGATCGGAATTATGGAGCTTTGGCAACCTGAATCAACTAAGACTAGCTGAAAACAAGTTTTTACGTTGTTTAACAGGAGTTCCCCGAAGTACCCCAATGATTCCATTAGCATATGATCTTGGCAGGAAAAGAGTCGAGGATTTGGCACGATTGCGCCCACTCCTTTATTGGCGACGGATCATGGTCACACCGGAACTTGCGCATTATGCTACCGCCCTAAAAGATATCATTAGGGCTGATCATTTTCACTCCATTACATGGCTCAAAGAAATCAGAGATTTGTTAATAAAGTTAAACTTGGGGCATCTATGGAATGATTTAAATGGTTTAAATTTTCCACCTAAGTCTGCATTTAAAAAAATGTACTGGGACTTTAACATCTGCTTTTAGCTCTGGCCAGAATTCCAATCTAACAGGTCGTTATTTTGACATTAAATGTATTCCATCTTGTGAGGCATTTTGGGATTACATAGAGAGGCCCACTGATAGAAAACTGTATTTTCAGTTTAGAATTGGGTCTCTCCCTGTAAAAGCATTCACCCATAAATGGTCACCTAATCAGGATAATAAATGTCCTCACTGTCGAGATTTGATTGAGGACGCTGGCCATTTATTGTTTGTCTGTCCATTGTATGTCATTCCACGTCATAGGTGGATAAAACCAGTATGTTTAAATCTGGGAATACGCAGATATAAGGAGGCCCTAAGGATACTTGAATCTGATTGTACCCCTTGCTTGGTTATTGCTGTAGCAAAATTTTTGGGGTGGGCATGGATAATACGTTTGCGTACCCTAAAAATGTTAGAAGCTGGACAATGAGTATCTGACACTAAGGTTATTGATCTATTTTTAACATGAAGGTTTTTATTTTTTATTGGATAAATTGATGTAATTAAATTTATCGGAACTATTCGCCAGCATCATGGTTTAATGTAATTTTAAAATTTGCACATTGTATTTTAAAATAGTATTTATATTTATGGTATTGTTAGGATGATAAAATGCTTTTATGACATGCTGTCGAATAAAGCTTTGAAATTTGAATTTGCTTCTCCCCTGCACTATGTTTCTTTTCCCCTCATATGCTTCTTCCCCTGCCACCTGTGCAGCTGTGTGCTGCTTTCACTGTCCTCCCTCCATCCAGCTTTATTTTCACTTAATCCACCTCACCCATTCCCCGTTGCTTACCAGCTTCTCTCCACCTCCTTAATCCTTTTTTCTTAGTTCACACTTACAGGTAGGCAATCATGTAGAGGTTACTTAGGCTTTTAATTAGTCTCCTCTGTAAACTCTCCTCCTTGCTGTCACCTCTCTTCACACCCATCTCTTTGTCTCCCAATGCCCTGCTTGCACCCAGTCAAGTGAAAATGGGCATGACTGTACTCTCTGACTAAATGCACTGCTAATGGATGCCATAACCTTACAAATGACCGTTAGTCTCCTGGGTTATGTAACCAGCTGTCACAGGCACTTAATTGTGCCTTTTTAAAAAGGATAACAATGTTCCCCCACTCAGAAGACTCCACCTAAAGAAAAATATGGTTCAAAATTGTGTGTAGTAAAGACGAAGTGCTGATGCACATGTACTTTTATGGCCTTTGGAACTGTGTGTCTCGTGTGTCATCAGGGCACTAATGAGAAGCAGGATATCACACAGCTAAACCGGTATATAAGGGGAAAATCACAGAGGATCCAGCCTGATAACTGGAGTCACACCTTGGCTGGCTGCTCCTTAACACACTACAGACCACCTTCCACTGCTCGATTCCTCCTCACATGGCATGTTGCAGAGACCAGGAATGTCTGTAACCTGTTATACAGAGAGTGCACCTCAGCTAGTGGCACAGCAATAACTTTTTATATAACACCAAGTAATGCCCTTTTGCTGTTTCTGAGAGCCATGAAAACATGTAAATGCTACCAATTCCAGCTGCAAACAAGTGATCTTTAACCAAATGAAGTACAGTGCTTAAAGAAAGGTCCTCACTTTTCATGTGCATGAAAAGTAGAACATTTCTGGTTTTATTAGCACTAGATTCTCAGAAGTTGATTGAAAGATCTGCACTCTTCTCATCATTCTTTTGTATCTTTTTTTCTCATTCTTTCTCTTACACATGCAGGTTTCCCTGTCCAGTACACGGCTACTGTGAGAGATGGCGCGTTGGTTCCTTGGATAGGTCTGTGGCAGCCGGAAGAGCTGTGAGTCAGTAAAAGAGAGAGACGAAGCTTGCACAACCGAGAGAGCTTGAGGGCTGGCCATGCCTGAGTCAGGCAGTGGCAGGTACCTATATATGGGCGCAGCGCTCACAACAATCCCCACTGTGCATGACACCTGCTCCAGCTTCAAACCAGCCTTCTCCGAAGCCACTGGGCAGTTCCAGGCCCAGAGTGCTTGAAATTAACAGATCCCGCAGCATAATGAGGCTAGACTCGGTGGACTTCCAAGCCCACACTGCTGTGCTGCACCAGGAGGTGGGGCATGGACCCATAAATTAAACAGCCACAACCCATGGCACAGGATGCATGCAAGACACACCTGGGCGAAGACTGTGATCTTTGCGACTGTCCGCCACCGGTCAAGAATGGGCTGGGCACCATCTCCTGGCTGAACTCTTGTGGGCCCCATCAGCTGCCAAGAACTACTGAGGTATTTTTTCCTTTTATTTATCCCTTATATGTAACTGACTGTACATTGTCTGTTATAATATGGTGAAACAGAAGTGTAACCCACTCGCAGAATCGTAAGCAAGAAAGGCGTCAACACAAAGTCCATCAAAGAACTACTTTTCCTCAGTCATAGGGATTACTGACTCTGAAATAGGGCAGGTTAAAGCCAGGTCAGACACCATACTGAGAGATCCAGCTCGGTCTCTGATGCAGTTCAAGCTGCTCCCCATCTGTCTGACACTATGAGCCCATGTGTGATACAAGACCCCCCCCCCAACAGCCTGCCAATTAAGAGGACAAGAAAGAACAATCTATGGTCCAAGGAAGTTCTGCGGTCCAGTACTGATTCCCTGAAGAATATCTCCAATATTCCACACAAAAGAGAGTTAGCACAGTTGGTAAAACAGGCCTGCTGGCCATGACTGAAATTGAAACTAGACTCAAGAATCACTGGGGCAAATGCCTTAAAAAGGTGGATAAATTAATAGTTTCTGCTCCCATATGCTGAGCAAAAAAGAGGACCAGGACGAAAGACTTACCATCTTTTGGAAGGTCCTTGGAAAAAATTCCAATCTGACATTCTGTGAACAACCCAGCAAATCTCCTATATGTCCACTGCCATCAGTGAGTAGAGCCGAAAGACACATGCCTACCGAGGCGGGCCATCAAGGGGGTAATGACACAAAGAGGGGTACTGCCAGACTATAGCCCACACAGCAACCAGAGTGATGCGCCACAACCTAGCACACATCCTCAGATTCCATAAATTAGGGCATCCTCAGAAGGAAGATCATGCATACCTTAAAAACAAGTCATCCACTGGTTCAGGAAACATTCCGGTTGGACATGCAACGTGCATGCAGAAATCGTTTTTGTTGGAAAAATTGATTGGGTTGATACACGCTCAAAGGACTCTCCAGGGGACTGCGTAATTGTTCATTTAAAAAACATCCCTCCTTTATTCAAGCTATGCTGTACGGTTGCTGTCCGCTAGTCTATAAAACAGGAAACATCAAAGCCCACCCGTTAGGTTATTTCTACAGTCCAATTAGCAGAACTGGCAGGCCTCAGAGGTCCCAGAACCTTAACAACGAATCTCATTGTTCTAACTTCAAATCAGCAGGCAACCAACCAGTTACATATAGATGTGAGGACCTCTCAACGCTGTACCAGCTGAACTGACCATTAAGTCTTCCTTCTAATGATCCTGGCCCACAAGGGGAGTCTACCCTGCAACTGACTGAAAACTCTGTCAGCATCGTTGCCCATGCAGCAATGCAGGGACTGAAGGCTATCTCCTGGAACTGTGGTATCCTATGGTTTCATGTATTGTGATATAGAATGCCACACAGCTCAGTTCTAGTACAGAACTCAGGTGGATTGACGGTTGGTGGAGGGGTCCTGGGGAAGATGACCTGTACCTATGCTCTCCTGCATTCCCAATAAAATTGTTACATAACAATCACCACAGAGTTCAGTCTTGACTACAATTTGGCGACCACTTGGACCAGGACCCACTGACCATCCTGCATGAGGATCGGCTGCCTTTTGCCAATTAAAGTGGAAGCTGCAACCTCATAACCGATTGCTGCTCAATCGTGCAGTGCTCTCCGTTGAGAAGTTGCAGTGGAAGTGAAGCGCGATGGAATTGCAGTGGGCTGTTTTACTTTTGAGGACTCCGGTACAAGCAGGGGAGAAAGCATTGTGCATGGCGCATCGATTACCGGCACAAGCAAGTTGCTGGCGTGTGCAAGTACTGTATACACACGCATCTCCAGTGCGTTATTTATCTTGCCTCGTGGGGTGCGCAGTAACGTACCTGCTTCCAGTGCAACTCTTTGATTTTCTTCAAGTCAGCGCTGTGACGAGCCTGCTGTGAGTCTTTGTGTTATCCAAGCTGCCTGACTTTATTGCCGACGCCTGTTCTGCGGCTCATGACATCATCGCGTGCCCTTGGGTGGCGGCCAAGGTGGGTGACTGATTTTCGCTTTCAGTGATACGCACATCATGAGTTCACCTTGATTGTTTTCTTGTCACGAAGCTCGTCGGCTGTTGGGAATTCATCGCATTGTTTTTTGGTGACAAGCACACGTTGCCTTATGTAGATTCATTGTAATATGATCCAAGTTGTTATTTCCTCCAATTTCATCATCTCCAAGCAGCTCCACTGTCTCTTTTTTGTAGGACGCTTCGTGCCACACATTGGGGTTGTCATTTTCACAGTGACACGCACACCATGCATGTTGCATAAGGTCACTTTCGTATACATTTCTAATTGGAGGAATGGGTCCTCTGCATCTGCATATTTGACATTTCCAGTGATTATTTTCAGCATGATGACACACACACACACACACACCTTATTTTGTGATAACACAGTGACACACCCACCTGACTAGTGTCTTTTGTCATTTTTGCACTTACTTTAGCACAGTGACACACAAACGTTATTTGTGGTTATTGTACTTGTGTACTACATTTTTGTCTTACCCTGGTATTTTTCTTTTTCTTCTTTGATAGTCTTCCTGTGTGACTCTTTAGCAACCATGTGTGCGCAATCATTTTCTCTCACACTACCCTAGCCATTTCTTTCTGCCCCAGGTGAACCGTTGATGAAGAAGCCAGAGTGGAATTATTATTTTCTAGATTCTCTCTACTATTGAAGATGAAGGCTCAGAAGAGTTTCCTGCAGCGAAGAAGAAGATCCTCTTACACAGTTTGGGTCCCAAAGGATTGAGGGTATTTAACCAAATGGAAAAGAAAACTAGAACTGGTAGTGGACAGAATGTATTTATTAATGCTTTGGAAGATCTCAATAATTATCATCAACCTGCAGTTTGTGCTTCAATCGATAGATGTAATTTTTTTTTTTAAAGGAAGCAGGGCAAGGCTAAACCTATTGAGGACTGTTTCGGCACTCAAAACGTTAGGTAATACTTGTAGATTTGGTGCATTACATGATGAATTGGTCCGAGACGAGGCAAGTTAACCAGGAGGAAGACAAAGGGATTCTTTCGCGACAAGAATTAGAGTTGGTACAGGTGCGGTAGCAAAGATCACCTAGCCAAGGGTAAAGGACGTTCTGCTTTGCAGGCTAAATGTAGGAAGCAACAGAGCTTGAAACTTGTTTCTGGTAGATCAGACTCTCTCTGAACATTCTGATGAGGACAACCGTGAGTCTGAGTGTGTGTTGACTGTCCAATTATCAATCTTGAAGGGCATTCTAAATCTAAATCCATGTGTTACATGGTAATAGGTGGGATCATCATAGCTATTGTGGCTGACTCTGGGTCACCCTATACCATTGTCAATAAAGGAGTGTCGAGTGAGATGTTGCTGCCTGCACTTGGGGACCAGTTGAGTAAGTCTGATATCCATCCTGTCACTTTTAACTGGGGAGAAGATACCCATTCTGGGGTATAGAAAATTGAATTTACGGTTCAAAGGCAGGAGCACTGGGAGCAAGTTGTATGTTGTGGGGGTGGGTCCATCGGTCGGGTTGATCAAAAGGCACATGACGTGTTAAATCCTAATTGTGCTGATCAGCTGCTCTTACTTGAGGAGGTTGAACAAAAACTTGTAGGCGAGTAAAAAAAAAAACCTTTCCGGAGGTGTTCTCGGGTAAGGATGGCAAACTAAAAAACTGTTGTATACCGTATTGTTCTATGGAAAGTAGTGGTACCAGTAAGTTACAAGGTATATACCTTTCAGTGTAAAAAATATGGTTGCAGAAGAATTGGAAAAGTTGCTGAATAAAAGTTTTATTGCACCCTTTGAGAGCTCATAGTGGCTTGCTCCCTTAGTTGTAGCCACAAGGGCCAACAGGAAGATTAGGCTTTGTGTTGATTTGAGGGATATCAACAAAAGCATAGTGTTGGACGAATTCCACTTGCCCAAGATTAACGAGTTATTAGCCATGACTAACTGTATTAAGTGGTTTTCCACTGTGGGCTTGTCCTCTGCATACCAACAGGTGGAGTTGCACACAGAGAGAAGGACCTTAACTGCCTTCATCACGCTTATGGGTTGTTTTAGAATTTGTCCGCATGCCCTTTGGGCTGGCTTCCGCCGCGGTGGTCTTTCAAAGGCTGATGCACCAGTTGTTAAAAGAGATACCTGATGTGGCATATTTTCAAGATGATATCCTCATCATGGGCAGAAGTAAGGAAGAGCACGACGTTGATTTAAATTTGGTCCTAGAGAGTTAACAGCAGAATTAGAGAAGTGTAGGTTCCGTAGACGCTGATTTTCTTATCTAGGACATGAAGTCAGTGATAAAGGTATATTCCCTAAAAGAGAAATAATTGAGGCCATCAGAGAGGCACCTGCTCCCACATCAAGGGATGATGTAAGGTCATTTTTGGGCCTCGCAAGGTTCTATGCTAAGTTTGTAAAGGACTTTGTTGAAAAAACGTTTGGCATCAGACAACTTTTGAAAGCTCATCAGACTTTTGTATGGGATGAGGACTTGCAAAGGGAATTTGTTAGTATTAAGAACGATATCTGAACAGCTGTTCCCTTACACAGGTTTTACAACAAAGCATACACTGTCTTGACTACTAATAACAGAGGTAAACGTTTAGGTGCTGGGTTGTCACAGGTATCGAAGGATGGAATTGAAAGTACTGTCTCATTCGCTTCACGCTCCCTTACTATGTCTGAAGCGAAATACTCTGTTATTGAGAGAGAAATGTTAGCATATGTGGTAGAGAAGTTTAGGCAATACCTATGGGGTACCATGTTCCCTATATGTACAGACCATAAACCATTGGTTAAGGTTTTAACCACTGAGGGTGCTGAGAAAGCCATACCGCGTATAGCAAGAATGTCGCTCAGGCTGTTACACTATGCGTATAAGGTCAAATATTTACCTGGCAAGAAAAACAATGTAGCAGACTACTTGAGTAGGTCACCTGTACAAGAGAGTAATACAATAGTGAATGAAAGAAGCTGCAAATGGGATACATACAGTGTGGCTTGTGTTGTTGCTGACATCTCTGCTATTTCTGAGGAAGAATGCTCTGTGGGTATGCCAAGGACATGTGCTTGGGGAACATCAGAGGGCGTATTTTGCAAGGTTGGCCAAGTAAGTGTAGCCTGACTGAAGATTGTAGGAAATTTTGGGATCTGAGAGAAGAATTGTCAGTCTCTGATTCAGAATTCATTTTTAGGGGAAGTAGAGTGGTTACCCCTCTGGCCCTTCATAATAAGATTTTGGATCTTAGGCTTACATGTATTGTGGCACAGAATGCCACACAGCTGAGTTCTAGTACAGAACTTGGGGGTTGGGGGGAGTTGACAGTTGGTGGAGTGTTCCTGGGGAGATGATTGTATCTATGCTCTCCTCCTGCATTACCAATAAAACTGTTACTTACCAATCTCCACGGAGTTCAGTCTTCACTTCAAGTTGGCGATGAGGATGGGATGGTTACAGTGTGGCTTGTGTTGCTGCTGACAACTCTGCTATTTCTGAGGAAGAATGTCTCGGGGTAAGCCTGAGACACTTGCTTGGGGAAAATCAGAGTATGTTTTGCAAGGGTGGCTGTACAAGAGTAGCCTGACTGACGATTGTATGAAACTTTGGGATCTGAGAGAAGAATTGTCAGTCTCTGATTCAGTATTCATTTTGATGGGAAGTAGAGTGGTTCCCCCACTGGCCCTTCATGGTAAGATTTTGGATCTTACGCATAAGGGGCACTGGGGCATCATCAAACGCAAGCAAAGGGTTAAACTTTTCTATTGGTGCCCGGGAACTGATTTGGAAATGGAAAAGTTTGTAAGAAACTGTACACAGTGTGCCATGACAGACAAATCCCGAAATGTGTGTAGATCTCCCTTAGGAAAGGTTGAATTGTCATCAGGGCCTTGGAGCAACCTTTCCTTTTTTTTTTTTTTTTTTTTTTTATTATTGAGTTTTACAGATGTTCTACAAAGGAAATCCACAAAACAGTAAAGCTTCTTTGTACCTCACATGCCTTAATGGACCTTTAAAAAAAAATAATGATTCAGTATATGGCTGCTAAAGATCTCTCCAGCTAGTTACTGGAGCCCAAATGGCTCTCCCCTTATCCCTTACTGTGATGCTTTTTGATTCAAATAAACATGATTCTATATTATGAATCCCGAGCAACCGTGCCAGCCACATTTGAAATGTGGGAGGAGAAGGTTCCTTCCAGCCCGCAGATATAATGATACGAAGCACCGCTGTACAAATAAAGACCAAAGCTTCCGCATTGCTACATAATTTCATGTTCCTATCAACTCCCATTACCATCAATGTAGAAGAAATATCAATTCTGCATTTTAAGAGCCCCTCCAAAAAGACTGAGATTTCTTTCAAAATAATAAACAGTTTTTCACACTGATAAAACATGTGTATTAGATCCGCTGGGCTTTTATCACATCTAGGGCAATTATCCTTCGGCACCAGACCCCAAGCCGCCAGCTTTGCCGGCGTAAAGTATAGATTAAAAAGTGTTTTGTAATGTTGAGCCCTCAGATTAGATGATCGGAGTAATTTCTTATCTAGCATTAAAGCAAGATCTAAGTCCACATCAGGATCACCTGTTTTGACTGCTAGTGAAGACTCTACTTTCTCCAAATCATCCTGTATTCCCTCCAGCAGATGACTATATATAATTTTTATTTTACTACCCCCATTCCCTACATAGTCTATCACAGGAAGCCTTGTGGATATCAGAATTCTTGGTCTAAATGCCTTCAATGTCTTTACTACCTGTCTATACAGAAACCAGTGATTGGTAGAAATCCCAAATTTAGACTGGAATGCTCCAAAGCTTAAAAATTCCTCCCCCTCAAGAAAATCGCCTACAGATCTAATTCCATGTTCGCTCCAGAGAGGATTAATCATATTTTTTCCTAAAAAAGGAAATAGATTAGAGTTCCAGAGAAGGAGGTACGAATTATACTTGGGAATTTCCAATAGCTTTTGGACTGCTTTCCAAGTCCCCCATATCCCATTCAGTATCTTCAATCTAGGCTTCTTGTAAAATCTCCGATCAACCTCCCTCAGGAGCAGCCCTATAGCATTTTTCCCAAGAAGGAGCTCAAAAATGGAGGGGGGGCCTGCATACTTCCCTGGGTCACTACCAGGCTGGAATCACGATAGAAGAAAATTGACATATGTGCTAATAAACAAGAGAGATGGTATAACCGAAGGTTTGGGAGAGCCATACCACCCCTGTCAAACGGGAGTGACATAAGGTTCAACGATCGTCTGGTTTTCCCATATTGCCATATGAACCTGTTAAAAAGGCTTTCCATATTTTTTATAATTTTTTCCTCCAATAATAAAGGGATAGCTCGAAACAAATAAAGAATCTTAGGAAAAAAGTCATCTTAAGTACGTTTATCCTTCCGACCAGGGAAAGGTGTAAAACATCCAACCTTTTTAACTCTGCTTCCATCGCAACCATAAGAGGGCTGTAATTTTCCGTAATGATCTTATCAACATCCGAATTAACTCTGATCCCTAAATAAACTGCTGAGTCCAAATATCTGCTGTCTAACCTAATAATATTCTTAGTGCAGATGATCTGGGTCTTCTCTTCATTAAGCAAATACCCCGAGCTACTACCAAATTCCTTGGCCAGATCCACTAATGCGGGCATTGCCTGATGTGGATCACTGGTGAAGATCGCCAGATCATCTGCATAAGCTAGCAGTTTAGTTGTGTGCCCATTAAAAATAACGGGGCTAATCCTATGGCATCCCATTATTTTCAGGATCAGGGGGTCAATATATAGTGCGAACAAAATCAGGGAGCAGGGACATCCCTGCCGTGTTCCTCTTTTAATCAATATCTTCTTCGACTTCTCCCCCATTACTGACACCCTGGCCACCGGGTCTAAGTACATAGTTCGCAGAGCTTTAATGATCTTAGGGCCAAAACCCTTTACAACTAAAATATGCCATAAAAAGTTCCAGACTACGCGGTTAAAAGCTTTCTCCGCGTCGAGGAGGATCATGGCCATCTCCCTCCCCCCAGCAGAATGGGCATCAAAAAGAGCTATAGCCCGGCGAGTATGGTCCGTGGTGCCCCGTCCGGGCACGAACCCATGCTGCCAAGGGGAGACAAGGCTACCAATGACCCTCCCCAGCCTTTTAGCCCAGATTTTTGAGTATACCTTAGTGTCTGCGTTAATACGCGAAATTGGCCTATAAGATCCTGGTTTCTCCTTGGGTTTACCCTTTTTATGAAAAATGATAATGTTGGTCTCCTTCCAGGAATCTGGTATAATGCCTGAGCATAAAATGCCATTAAAAAGATCTAGCAGGATAGGAAGTAGCTCGTTTTCCAGACTTTTATATACCTCCAAAGGGATTCCGTCGGGACCCACAGCTTTCCCAGCAGCCAATTCTCGCAAGGCATCTTTAATCTCGGTAATCGTTACATCCCTTTCCAGCTCCTCTCTTAATGCTGCATCAAGTAAGGGGCCTATATTGCCACTCTCTAAATTATACACCTCTTGCTGTTGGTTCTGATGACTCTCATCATCATACAAATTTTGATAAAACTTTTCGAAGACTTTTAATATGTCCTTAATCTCCGAGTATGTTTCCCCCTCATCCTGTATACTCATGATAACATTTTTTGTTCTTTCCTGTCTGATGCGTAAAGCCAAAATCCTGCCCGCCTGTTCCCCGATCTCATACCGCTTCTCCTTTGATACCTGATACTCCCCCACCGCCTTCTGGGTGACCAGTTTTTGCAAATTAGCTTTAATAACCGCCATACTTCTAAAACTCTCCAGCCCATCCAAACTCCTCCCTATTCTTTCACTATGCACCTTCTCCGCTATTGCAAGATCCTCCATAAGCTTATCAACCGTTACCATATCCTCCTTCCTTAATCTGGCCGAACAGCTTATAGTTTCCCCCTAAAGGTTGCTTTAAAGGTTTCCCAAACCCCATTCCTAGAGGCACTATATCTATTTGCATCAAAAAACTCCCCAGTCCAGTTTTTAATATGTTCAAGAAACCTCCAATCTGATAATAATTTTCTTTCAAAAGTCCAATTAGTATATTTCTTCTCTGAGCAATGAACCCTATACGATAAAATAAGAGGATTGTGATCAGAAATTAATCTGGGAAGTTTCTTAATAGTAGCCTTAGTAATTTCAGATTGTGAGATAAAAAAGTAATCTAATCTGGAGAATTTTTGATATGGATTCGAGAAGTATGTAAACCCCGGATCCTGTGGTTCCCTTTCACCCCAGACATCTTGGAGTCCATGCGATCTTATAAGGGAGGTCAGAGCACAGTATACCCTAGGTTTCCTTCCAAGATATTTAGACATATTCTGCCAGACTGCAGATATATTTAGATCCCCACAGACTATCAGCGGAGTTGGCCACCCTGCCAACTCAGTTTCCAAATAATCAAAGATATCTGGATCATCGCAATTTGACCCATAAATAGAACAAATTGTAACACCTAAACTTAATTCTGCAATGACCCAGTGACCTAACCTGTCATTTTTAACCCTCTTCGCTCCCCCTATAGAGGTTCTGGCCAGCAATGCTACTCCCCTATTCATAGATGTCTGTGAAGAACATACAATCAGCTCATAACCTCTTATATTCAACAAATTACGTTTGGCCCAGGGAAGATGGGTCTCTTGTACGCAAATTAAATCCAGCCTATTATGTCTGATTAGGAAGTCTAACCTTTGGCGTTTCTTCCAATCATTTAGTCCCGAAACATTAATCGTACATATTTTAATACTCATACTGATATGATTTTTCTGAACAGCCCTGCCATACCAATACCCAGCAAGAAACAAAATTACCAAAGCATGCTATTAGTTTATCAGCAATAGAACACATTTCAAAACTATAAGTCCTTCTACAACATCTGATCAGCTCCTTTTTATTTTTACACCCCCAAACCCGTGCCACCCCCCATGACCCCCCCCACCCTGTTCCTCCGAACCACCCAACACCATCCCCTTCCCCCTTAAATGAGGCGCCCAGACCTAGTCTGTGCATATGATGAGAGCAGTGGTCGCGAAAAAGGAATGAAGAAATAAGAACATAGAATACCACCTAGAGATCAATGTGGATTAATCCTAAAGAATGAGAACCTAAAGCCATGCCGACAAATAACTCCCCTAACTTTCCAGAGAAACTAGAAACTCCTTCGCCTTTATCTCTGAAGCAAAATAGAAAGCTTTCCCTTCCTTAATGACTTTTAGTTGAGCAGGGTTTATCAGAAACACTTGTAGTTTCTTCTCCTGGAAGGGTTTAATAAGCTGGCGAAGTCTCCATCTCCTCTCCACCGTGGTATGGCAGAAGTCCGGACGGACAAAGAAAGATATTCCTTCAACAGTCCTCTTTGCATCAGGTCTCGCCTTCTCTGCAACTAGCTGTCTTAGTGTAAAGTTGCCAAAAAAGATCAAAATTGCCCTCGGTTTATCCCCCTCTCTCACATTTGTACGAGCTCTAAAAGGGGTACGATGAACCCTCTGAATCTCGGACTGCCAGTTCCAGGTGGAGAGCTCCGGGAATGCTTGAGTGAACAATTTAAGAATAAAGGCTTTAGTATCTGACCCTTCAGCCCCCTCCGGGACCCCTAGAACCCTTAAGTTATTCCGTCTTTGCCTATTTTCTAAATCCTCCAATTTCCATTGGATATCAGACACCTGTGAGCACTGTACGTCAACCCTGTTTACTGCCTCAGCAGCCTGACACTCTGATGACACTATCCTCTCCTCCAAATTTGATACTCTGTCACCTAATGAGGCACTAGCTTTTGAGAGCCTCCTCACAGCCCCCTGCATTTTCCTCATTGCAGCTTGCACCTTCTTACTGTCTTGTCGTGTCTCCTCTCGATGAGAAATAATTTCCTGGTGTATAGATTCCAGTAAGGCCAGCTCAGAGGGGCTCCCTTGCAATGAAATGGCAGGTGGACGAGCCCAGTTGCTTTCAAAATCAGCCTGACTTTTTGAAGTTACCTCTGATCTTACCGCAGTAGCAGGAGGCTCCTGCTCTATATCACTATCCGTGCCATGAGTACTACCTTCCGTAGAAGAGCGATGTTCGTCATCATCATCATCTGACCACTCCGAGACCGAAAAGAAGCACTCACTTGGCACTTTTTCCGACACACTCGGCTGCGAATCCCCTGAGGCAGTTCCAATAGTCCCGATAGTTACTGTGGTGGAGTTACCAATCTCACAAGAGACATCCTTCTCAAGTTGTTCCCCCCCCCTTGTCTCCTCTACTAACCTGTTGACCCGTCTTGGAACTAACTACGGTTTTACAGACATCTGATTCATCTTCAGAAAACCTCGCAGTCGGGGTAACAATTGTGCTAGCAGCCAGTACTTTCCCTCCGTCAGAGACAAGGGTGATTGAAGCCTCCTCCCTCAAATCTGAGCCTTCGCTGCAATCTTTAGTAAATAGATGTTCCTGTTCCTGTTCTCGTGCTCCTTCACCAGATTCCGAAAGGAGATTCTTTTTAGATCCTTTCTCCTTTCCAGAATTCAGAAACATGCTGGCAATAGATGGAATTGTGGTGGGGGCAGGAGCAATAGCATTCATGCGAGTCTTGCCGGCTAGCTGCTGTTTTTTATCGGTTAGGGATCGAGGCTCAGCCAATGTGTTTGCCGATGTATTTGCCTGCTCCGCCATTACACCTTCTGCTACTCCTTTCTTTTTAGGTGCCACTGCTTTAACATTACTTACTTTTGGAGGCATGGCAGCTGTATTCTGCAATCGAGCTCCTCGTCTCGTCATAACGGGAATCTGACTGCCAGCGCTTCTCTCCTGAGCACAGCCTCTTACACTGAGCTCCCACAACACCTCACGACGGTAGCTTGCACCGCTCCGCCGCCCCCGCTGACTCCGCAGCCACCACTGCCTCCGCCCACAACCACAGTCTACCGAGCCTTTCCAGTGATGAGAGACACAGTCGGCAACGGCAGCAACCAGCGCATGAAGTGTGTCGCCGCCAAATCCACAGGAACACCGAAGCCAGAGTATCATCACAGGAGACGGTACTCTTTCAAACCGCAGGTAGGAGAGCCAATTTTTTCTCCACAATGATCCCGTAGCTCCTACTTTATCCTTCTCGCGTCCTGCTGCTTGCGACCGCAGTTACACGGCCGCCATCTTGCCTCGCCCGCCTGGAGCAACCTTTCCATAGACATTCTAGGGCCCATATTGGATAACAAAGGGAACATTATCCTAAAGAGAAGTCAGTTTGGATGTCCCGGAGATACCAGAGTAAATTGTCACCTGAAGTTTTTAGAAAAGGCACAAATGACATATAAAGTATATTACAATAAGAAAAATTGTGTAAAGGAGGCTTCACTTAAGGAAGGTGATTGGGTGTGTGTGAAGGTAAACAAGTCTGCGAAAGGGTGACAGACGTTTTTCTCCACCATACAAGGTTTTGAGGATGTATGGTTGTTCTGCAAAATGAAATGACGGGAAAGTTTGGCCCTTGAGTATACTTTCGAAGTGTAACTTTATCGTGGAACAACAAAGGGTGGTTTTGTCCGAAGAGATGGTTGTGGGATGAAGAATGTACCTCCACTTCAACCTTACCTACTCTCTCCATTTCGTCTTTACCCACTGCCCTGTCTGGTCTTCCAAGGAACCTTAGTTCTGTTGGTACCTTTGATTGTGAGGCTGCATCAACCAGCATGGTGGGTGTGAGGGGGAGGGAAGTCGTGCCTACAGAGGATTCCAGTGTTCATGCCAAGGAAGAGAAGATAATTAAGTCAGGTAGATTGGTTACTATACCGTTGAAGTTGAAGGATTTTGTGGTGGAGTGAGTTCCCCCCATCCTTAGGATTCTTACTTTAAATGACATTAGAATTCTTACTATAAATTACAATTTATTTGTTTTTTTCCCCTTATTTGTATTACATTGTATTTTGTTGTGTTCTACCTTGTTCTGTTTTGTATAAAGAGGGAAGGTGTGTGGTATCCTAAGGTTACATGTATTGTGACATAGGATGCCACACAGCTGAGTTCTAGGACAGACCTCGGGAGGGTTGACAGTTGGTGGAGTGGTCTTGGGGTAGATGACTTGTACCTATGATCTCCTCCTGCATTACAAATAAAACTGTTACTTACCAATCTCCACAGAGTCTAGTCTTCACTACACGAACGTGGTGGGTCTTCAATCTAAATTGTCTAATCCAGAATGGCTACATTTAATAAACCATTATGACATTGTCTGTTGTAAAGAGACCTGGGTAAGGGAAAGTAGTCCTATTAATGGGTTTCTTTATTTTGTAGCTGAGCCGTTCCATCACCAGCAGGGAGGGTAAAGGAGGGCCTGTTGACATCTCTCAGTCAGTCTCACCAGATAGGTCGTGAAGGTTTTGTATTGCACTCCACATTACCAGATATTCCTTTTCAAACTCCAAACAACCTACGACCTTCTGTTGATACACTTTTTTCACAACATCTTTGATTCTTCAGTGACTAAGGATATCGATCTTGACGCTCATTTGGTATATATAAAATAAAAAGGCTTGATTTTTTTTAGGTGGGGAATTTAAATATTTGTAAACCTAATCCCACATTTGCTATGACCCCTGCGATTTACAGGATGTCACAGATTTAGAGATCACACAATTTTAAACAGGACAATGCTGCCTAATAATGTGGTATTTGCACAATACTACAAGCCTACTAAGGTTAATCCCTTTAAGGGAGCCTGAAATTGCAGTGGCACTGTCAGTCATAAACTTTAGTCGGTCATTACGACCATAAGAATGCAAGTGCTTACAGTATAGTTATACAACAATATATATATATAAATATAAGAGAATCATTAGATAGTTTACGTCTTTTGCCAAAGGTTTTGAGCCATCACTGTTTAAAATACTAAAAGAATTATAAAATCTATTATTATTTTTAAAACATATACCACATTACAAAAGGGATTTCTCCGAGCATCAAAATTTGATCAATTTACAAAGATAAAACATTGCATAGTTGTTACAAACTCTAGATTTGATACAATTGTGAAATACAGACTATCGCGTCTTGGACGCATACCTTCTGATGATCCACATTTTTCTAAGGAACTTTGCAACTCTACATGCTACAGAAGGACTACAATCTGATTTTAGGATGCGAAGACCTTCCCGGTGGCAACGAGTTCCCAATAATCTGAAAACAGGGGCTAGCCATTTATATCACGGAGTCTGTTCAAAGGGCAAACAAAGAAAATGTGGCCAGTCGTTTCAATCATTGTAGGACAGCCCGGGCAGTGCTGTTATAGCCAGGAGCTGCCTTAAAGCAGCTGTAAATGAGTTCACAGGAAGGAATCCAAATCTAAATTGGATATAGTGTTTCCTATCCTGCGGGATGGAAATAAGCTCCATATACTGTTCGAAAGTGCTTATAGTTTGTGTTCCATGAATTCTAGAGTGATGCGGTCCACAAGAGGTTGAGCAACAAAAGATTGTGATACCCAGCTCCAGTATTGGTTTTTAACCACTTCTTTAATTGGCAATTGGCCAACGTCTTTAGTTTGCCATGAACTTCCAAGACCTATCGCTGATAGAAGTGTCCTAACCTCACTGAACAACCCAATGTTTTTGAAGCAGTCAAGCTTGGAAACCTCATCAAGTGCTGCAGCATAATGGGAGTTTGAGACAGAGCCAAAAAAGCAGGGGGCGGAGCCTTGCTTTATCCGCAATTGAGCGTCTGCCCATATCTAGCCGTAGTGTTTGAAGTGGTGTACTCTGGGGGAGTGAACATAAAGATCTTAGGAATGTATCCTCTGTAATTAACAGGCTTTCAATGTTTTCAAACCCCAGAGTTCAGCCCCATATACAGCAGAACTCACTACCTTATGGTCATAAATCTGTAGCGGGGCAGCTATTGGCTTAGTTTTGTAAGTTCTATGCTCCTTAATCAGTGCCCCAATAGTCTGCCTCAGCTGTAGATTCCACTTTATAATATGATCTTTCAATGCCATTTTCTCAGATAGGGTTATGCCCAAATAATCAAAAGTGGCCACTCTCTCAATGGGGATTCCCCTAGCAGCATTTTACCTTTGAACGTTCTATCTGGGTTCATTCGCAGAAGTTTGGTTTTCGAGGTATTAAACTCGAGACCGCTTTGATCGCAAAAGGCCTTAAAGCGATCCAAGAGCAGTTGCAGACCACTGAGCGTTTTGTACACTATCACTGTGTTGTCCGCAAATAATAAGGTTGTTACTTTGACACCCCCCAGCACAGGGGAGTCAGCTGGTACTTCAGCTAGGTATTGGACTACACCATTGATAAATAATGAAAATAAAGTGGGGGCCAACAAACAACCCTGTCTGACCCCCCCCTGTCCACACGGATCAGTTCTGTCAACTGGCCCTGGTCTCCCCAACAGACAACTGGCGTAGTTGTCCTCATGAAGACGGACAACCAAAGCCAGGATCTCAAGGGAAAGACCGTGCTGCTGCAGGACATACCACAGCCTGCACCTAGGGATAAGATCAAAAGCTGACTTCAGATCAATAAGTGCAATGTAGAGGCTCCCCTTTTCGATACTCACGGTTTTCCAGGCCAATACACTAAAACGAAAAACCTGATTGATGGTGCTTATGCTCCTTCTGAACCCTGCCTGGAAGGGGGATAGAATATTATTCTCCTCCATCCAAGCAATGATCTTTGAAAGAAGTGCCAGAGAGAAAACTTTCTGAGTACCATCGATCAGGCTGATGGGCCTATAGTTAGTTGCTATGGAGCGATCACCCTTCTTGAAAACTGGGATCACCTCGGCACCCTTCCATGAGCGTATATGGGAGCACCTGCAGCAATACCATTGGCCAAGCTCCAAATGTATTTTGACCAATTGGCGATGTCACTTAAAAAGACATCACCTGGGATGCCATCAGGCCCCAGAGCTTTGTTCCTTCTGATAGATTTTATGCTAAGTGTGATTTCAGCTAAGGAAAACAGCCTTGAGATCTGGTGGCTGCTATGGTCAATAATAGGAGCTTCAGTAGCCAAATCTCCTGATTCAGTGTATACTGCGGTAAAATGGTCATACCGGGTGGATATAGAGATAATGTTGGAAGGTGGACTTGGTCTTGCAGGCTCCCTCCTTGCCACTAAAAGCCTAAACTGACGTGAGTCTTTCCTCATGCACGCATTACTAATTTGGAGCCATTGTTCTTCCTCCCAGGCCTTTTTCGCCTTGACTAACGCTACCTTGTAATTTCTCCTTGCCTCTCTTAGTTCTGGCAAATCATTTACTCTGATGGCAGTAGTCAGTTTATATCTTGTAATCCTGCACTCCTGGTTGAACCAGGTGGATCATGGTCTGGCTAGTTTGGACTTGCCCTGGGGCCGATAAAGCATGCTAAAATAAGACGTCAGTTGTTTAGAAAAGGCTGTATGACATTCCGTGATCCTAGGGAGCCCGTCCTGCTGCTCAAGTAAACTTCCCAACTCACCTGAGCAATCTAATAGGTTAGTCTTTATGTTTTCGAGTTTTGCTAAATCAATTGCAACTCGATCCAATTTGACTCGCCTATTGTTATTTGAGGGGCAGATCTCCCTAGTTATAAGAGTAGTACTTGGGACAGTGGGAGTTGAGGCCCATAGTGAAGACATTGTGAGTTCAAGAAGATTATGATCACTGTCAGTGGTCGTTCCAACCACCATATCCGTCACCCCAGGCCACAATTTGACATCTAGTAGAATATTATCAATGCGACTCAGACTACCTGTTCTATTGTAAGTATTCGCCCCCTTCCTGTCAGACCTGGTGCATCTGTTTGCTGCCCTAAGCCCATATTCAAGTGTTAATGCATGAAGCTGCAACGCTGTGCACGTCCATTTTGTAATAGGTGGCAAATCAAGCAAAGGAACATGCCATAGCTCATCGAGCTTATTGCTGTTGATGATATCCTCTGCCTCTAGAGGTTCATAGGAGACGTTAAAGTCACCTACTATTTTTTTTTTTTGATAATCACATTTTTATTGATTTAAACACTTACAAACAGTTCAGCATAATCACGGATAACAGATACTCATTTATCTTCAAGAGGAAAAGAGAAAAAACAAAAGAAAACCTCCCATAGCCCCAAATCGGAACCCCACAGGGAATGTAACCTCAGGAAACTGGGAGCTTCATTAGTTTCCCCCAACAGCGCCCAGCCATTTACCCCACACCCTTCGGTATTTCTTGGGGCACCCGCGCGCCGTGTTTAAAGCCTTCTCCTGTGTCGCACACCAGTCCACTCCTTTACGCCACTTTCCCAGAGCTGGTGGATCGGGACAAATCCATACTGCCGCTATATCGCGCTTGGCAACTATCATTGCTGTGTTAAAAAGAGGTCTTGTCGTTCGGGACCCGTCTAGCCCGTCTGTTATCCCCAGTAATGAATGTCGTGGATCGTGAGGCACTGTCCACCCCAAAACCTCCGTAAGTTTCCCCTCAATGGCTCTCCAGAAAGCTGCCAGCCAGGGACAGGTCCAGACCACGTGAAAATAATTGGCTGGGGCCAGGCCACACCTAGCGCAGGACGCATCAGAGCAAAGGCCCGGTCGATGAAGGCGTACCGGGATGAGGTAAGCGATGTGCAAGTAGTATATTTGGATAAGTCTAAGTTTGACGGAGGCGGTAATGGTTTTAGGCGCCATGAGCGCGTCGCGCCAATCCACCTCGTCCAGTGGCCCCACCCAGTCTACCCATTGTTCTTTCAGTCTGTCCAACGAGGTGGGAGTGTTGTTGATTAAAGTACGATATATCCGGGAGATACCCCCTTTCCCAAGTCCCCCAGCAGCGTCTGGGCCTCCGTGGGGCTGTATTCCAGGAGCCGAGTATTGTCTACGCTGAGTGTCTGAAGGGCGTGTCTTAATTGCAAATACTTATAAAACTGGGAGGGGTGCAGGGAATAACGATTGTGCATATCTTGGAAGGAAAGCATGTGGCCCCTCACCCAGACGTCCCCAAGCTGTGATATGCCTATGAGGTCCCAGGCTTTGAACCCCCGCAGACCACTCACTTCCCGTAGCCAAGCCCCTTGCCAGAGGGGGTGCATTGGGTCAATTTGCCGGTCCAGCCGGTGTGGCGCAGCGAAGCCCGCCAAGTCAGGAATACCGAACACGTCACTTCAGGCAGCTGAAGTGGGACCGGTCCCCTGTACAACATGGCCTGTACTGTAGAAAACCCCAGTTCGCACAGCTCCAGCCGGTAGGCCGGGTCGGACCATCCCCCGTTAAACCAATCGTGGACCACCAGCAAACGTGTGGCTAAAAAGTAGAGGTACAAATGCATCATGGCCATGCCCCCATCGAAGGAAGGGATCCGACATGTGGAGAGAGCCAGACACGACCTCCCAACGCCCCATAAAAATTTGGTAACGAGCTTGTCCAACTCCTTAAACCAGGGTCTGGGAAAACAGAACGGGGTGTTCTGGAGGACACAGAGGAACCTGGGGAGAACCAACATTTTAAACAAGGCCACCCAGCCCAGAGCGTTCAGGGGCAGCGTCCTCCATTTCTGGAGGTCTTCTTTAGCCTTTTTGACCAGAGGGGTTACATTGAGGGACCAGCCTAGCTCCGGGAGCGTGGTAATCCATATTCCCAGGTACTTAAAGGAGTTGTGTCGGATCGGAATATTAGACTGCCAATCATAAAAGTCCCTTGACAGGTGAAGTGGGACCAATACAGATTTCCCGGGGTTCAGCCGAAGACCCGACGCCTGCCCAAACGCTCGCAACAACTGGAGGCAATGCGGCCTGAGGAGACGGGCTCCGCCAGAAAGAGCAGGACGTCGTCCGCGTAGAGCGTGATATTGTCCATTTCGGTGCCGGGCCACTCCCATCCCCTAACACGGGTGTCCGCCCGCACCAGGACCCCCAAGGGTTCCATGACCAGGGCAAACAACAGGGGCAAAAGGGGGCAACCCTGTCACGTACCCCTCGCTATGGGAAAGGCCTCGAACAGGATGCCATTCACCAACACCCGTGCCCGCGGTTGCCCGTACAGCACTCGGACCAGTTCTCGGAACCGGGGCCCATATCCCATCTCAGCCAACACATCTTGGAGATACACCCAGTCCACTGAGTCAAAAGCTTTTTCGAAATCTATAAGGAGGAGGGCCAAATAGGGAGTAAGGAGGTGTCGGTGGGCCAAATCCAGCTGCACCCTCCGAAGGCAGTGCCTGGTCGCGCGGGCGGGCATGAAGCCACATTGGTCCGGATGTACCAGCTTCGGCAGATATGGCTTTAACTGTTGGGCCAAGATGGTGGCAAAAAGTTTGATTTCGGTATTGAGGAGGGATATGGGACGATAGTCCGCACAACGACGGGAGGGAGGCTGGGATTTCGGAAGGACCACAATTGTGGTGATGTCCGTCTCTGGCGGGAAGGAGCCCCGATCAAGGGCTTCTTGAAAAAGGCCAGCCAAGTGGGGCACCAGTGTGTCACGATAGGCCGCGTAGTATTCTTGGGGAAGACCATCTGGTCCTGGAGTCTTGCCCGGGATCGTAAGAGAAATGGCTTCTTCGATTTCTTTCTTAGAGAGGGGGCGGTCAAGATCTTCCTGGGCTGCCATCTCTAACTGGGGGAGACTGACGTGGCTCCGTCCAAGGAGATCACGGAGCGACGATTCGGTTGTTTGTGCGGCATACAACCACCGATAGTAGCTGGTGAACGTGCTTGCCATCGCTGCGGGGGCATTGAATACCAAATCCTGATCGTCGACCACTTCCGGAATTATTCGGCTCGCCCTGGGGAAGGTAGCCAGCCTGTGTAAAATCGCGCTGTTTTTGTCTCCCCAACCATAGACTTGTGCCACTGAGGACCTCCAGAGTAGCTTGGCCGCGTCCAAAGATAGTTGTCTAATCTCGGACCGGAGAAGGGCTAGTTGTCGGCTTTGGACCGTGTCGTCAAGCTGGGAAAGGGACTGCTCCAAACGAAGCGCCTGCGCCTTCTTTGTGGTGATTTCTCGGTGTTGCTCCTGCCTCTGCTTTTTAAGTTGCCCTTTCGCGAACCCCCGAATTGTTGCTTTCCCGGCCTCCCATAGGGTCCCGGGGGAGGATACGGAGCCCTCGTTGGTGAGGAAGTACTGCTCGAGCTCCTTCCCTACCGCCTTCCAAAAATCTTTATCTTGGAGGAACCATGCATTCATCCTCCACGTTTGACGGGCCGAGGGAGGGGGGGGTTCCGATACTGAGGAGTATCGGCGAGTGGTCTGAAATTCCCCTGGGTAGGATACGAGTATCTACAACTGTCAAGCAGTCAGTAGCAGGGAGAAAGATCATGTCTATGCGTGCCTGCATGTGGTGGGCTGCGGAGGTGTAAGTGAAATGGACGGCGCGCGGGTGCCACGTAAGCCACGCATCACAGAGGCCCAGGGACTCGGACCAAGACCTCAATTGTTTGGCTTGTGCAATGCGGACAGCGGAAGGAGGGCCCGATGAGACTATGGCCGGATTGGAGACCGCATTGAAATTGCCCCCCACAACCGTGACGCCCAGGGAGAGAGAGGCTAGGTGGGTGGAGGTCTGTGTCAGTGTAGATGTAAGCAACGAGGGAGGCGAGTATAGGGACATAAGGTTGAGCGGGGAGCCGGCCAGAGAGCCGCATACCATCACATATGTGCCGTGAGGGTCGTGGATCACCCGGGAGAGAACGAAGGGTAAGCTGCGTCGCATGAGGATAGCCACCCCCCAGAGAAGCCAGAGTGCCACACTCTCTCATACCCGTAACAGGCAAGAAAGGGGCTACAGTTACCCAATAGGTGTGTCTCCTGGAGGAGAAGGATATCGATGTGGAGGCGTTGTGTGTAGCGCAGGACCACGGTGCGCTTCAGCCTGTCCAGGAGACCATTCAAATTCCAGGACAGGACATGAAGGGAGGTCCCGGTCACGGTGTTGTCAATCATGGCGGATGAAGTCTGGGGCTAGGTCGCGCCATCACATGGAGCAATTTGAGCGCAAGCTGGGGCCGGTGCGTGTGCGGGTGGTCGCGCGCATTAAAAGCTAGTGCTATCTCTACAGAGAAGGCATATATCTGTCCGTGGAGGCTGAAACAGTAAGACAATTAAAAGAACAACAAAGGAAGAACCCAATCCCCAACCAACCCCCAACCCCCTCCCCCCGCCCTACACTTCAAGAACAGAAGCATCTGTCGACCCCTTAATCAACTAAACCAAACTAAAATGCTCGGATCGATAGCATGGAGGACCCCTCCAGAAGCACGGATTAATTTGAGCCTCGGCATAAAGCAATAGAAAGAGCATACAAGTCCATCAAAGTCTGATCCCCCCCCCCCACCCCCCCTCCAGATGAAGCGCCGCAGCCCGATAGCGGTCCAGCGTCCAGGCCTGAGTTCAAGGCAGCTAAAGGGTGGGGGTGCGAGAAAGGTCTGAGTCCACCGAGGCCCGCGTGGGGATGAGCCTGTTAAGTCCTCTGTGGAGCGGCGCCTGCTTCGTGGCGGAGAGCCTGATAGACTGGAGGAATCGCGGTGGTCAGGGGCCACCCCCCTGGGGGATTGGGCTGTTGAAGCGCGTAGTTGGCGACCCATATGGGACCTTGTGCGACGCCGCCTTTGGCGCCCCGGCGATCTCGGCGCCACAGGTAGCAGCCCCGTATGTTCTGAGGAGTCCTCGTGCTGAGGGCGGAGGGGATGTTCCTCCATCAGCCATGCCCACGACGCCTGGGGAGATTCGAAAAATTGTGTTTTGCCCTGAAAAATGACTCAAAGGCGTGCCGGGAATTGGAGCTGGTATTGCATGCCCAGAGTGCGCTTCTTCTTCTTAACCTCCATGTAGGAGCACCAGAGATCCTGAACTTCCCTGGTGTAGTCTGGGAATACCATAATAACATGATTTTGGAACCTGAGGGGACCTTTCGCCCTGGCCGCCCGTAAGATGGCATCACGGTCCTTGAAGTTGAGAATTTTAAGGATGATGGGGAGGGGCACCGGAAGGAGGCCTAGGCGCCAAGGACCTGTGGGCCCTTTCTACAACAAACCAAGTTGACAGAGCCTCTCCCTGCAACCAGGACCGCTTCCACCCCCTCGGGAAACCCCACCAGGCGAAGGTTGTTGCGGCGTGCGCGGTTCTCAGCATCCTCGGCACGCCTGTGGAGCTCCCCGGTACGAGCCCGAAGTTGGGCCACCTGATCCTTCAGTTGGGAGATGTCGTCCTCAGTCGTGGAGATGCGGGATTCGGCCTCTGTCAGTCGGGCGGTGGTGTTGCGAAGGTCCTGTCTGAGGAGGGACACGTCCACCTTGATTTCCCCTATCTTCCCCTCTACGGACGCCTGAGAGGGGAGCCAGCACAGAACCAACAATGCCAGTACAGAAGGTGGGGTCTATGCTGCGGCCAGTCGCTGCCCGATAAGGCAGCCGATCTCTCCCCTCCGCCGTCAGACAAGGGGGGGGGGCGCGAAGACGGCCGCCCCGGCCAGACACAGGGAGTAGCAATGGGGTGGGGGGGCACGCACCAACACCCGCGCCGCTGCCCGGACCGTCAGCCGGTCCCCCTACTCACCACACAAGTCCGCCAGCCGACTCCTCCGCCACACTGCACGGCAGACCGCCGCTCGCAAAAGGCCTCCTCAGGTGCGGCACCAGCCGAGTTCCCACCAGAGGCCCCACCAGCTGCAAGGCCGCCACTCCCCCGGGCCGTCAGACAAGGGGGGGCGAAGACGGCCACCCCAGCCAGACACAGGGAGTAGCTATGGGGTGGGGGGGCACGCACCAACACCCGCGCCGCTGCCCGGACCGGCAGCCGGTCCCCAGACTCACCACACAAGTCTGCCAGCCGACTCCTCTGCCACACTCCACAGCAGACCGCCACTCTCAAAAGGCCTCCTCAGGTGCAGCGCTGGCCGACGTGCCAGCCGAATTCCCACCAGCCGCAAGGCCACCACTCCCCCAGGCCGCAGGTCATCTAACGCCACTCCTCACAAGCACCTCAGTCATCCGCCCGCAGCACCCGCCGCCGCCTGGTTGCACAGACGGGGGGTTGCGAGGCCCTGCCCTGCCAGAACACGCAGGAGTCCGTTCACGATAACGCGGGGGGGGGCGGGGGCCCGCAACTCACGCCACCGCCACCATCGTTGCTGACAGCCGGGCCCCCGGCTCGCCTCTCACCGCCAGAAGTACTCCACACTGCCCAGAAGCCGTCCACTTTACGTCTGCCGCCCCCACACTGGCCGATGCACCGGCCGATCCCGATCGGGGTCGCGAGGCACAGCTGGAAACGTCCTGATGGGCGTGGCCCTGCCACTCAGGGCCGCCGATGCCGAGCCGCCGCCGATGCCGAGCCACCCCCACGCGGGCCACCGCCCGGCCCTCCACGGCCTCACAGCTCACACGAAGCCACGGCTCCACCTCTCAAGGCCGCGCCGCTCGCCGCGCAGGCCGCAAGCCCTAGGAGGCCACAGGCACCGTGGACCGCAACACCAGCTGAACTGCCCCTCCAGAGGGAAGCACCACTGTAAGCAGGTAGGTAGTGCAGATGCGTGCCGAGGGGTGCCGGATTCGAGGTGGATGACGGAGGGGTTCGGAGCACTCTTAGAGTGCGACCGCCATCTTGACGCCTCAAGCCACGCCTCAAAGTCACCTACTATTAGTAATGGAGCTAGAGACTTCCTCCTCTCCAGACAGTCTTCTAGCAATTGTATGGTAGGTGACCTGCAACCAGCTTTGGGCATAAACATTAAAAAGATCTAGTCCTGCACCATCCCTACCCCAGATACGAATGGCTAAAATATGTGGGCCATCGGTCTTGATCCCATATAAAATAAAATGGAGATCAATTTTGATCCAGATCAATAGCGCCCCCCCCCCCCCCCCCCCCCCAACAGGCTGGCCTCGCTTTTTATGAAGTGCTGTGCAACAAAAGGTCACATACCCAGGAATAAAGACTGGAGTACTAGACCAGGTTTCCTGCAAAATACATATATCATGTTGTTCTATGTATTGAACCCAGTGCAGTGGCACTGATTTTATGATACTCTCATTAGCTCCTGTCCCCATTCTAAATAAGTATGAGGTGTTGGTAAGTTGTAAAAGTGATCATACCCTGCATATCCTATACCTCAACATTAATCTTGTAATAAGGAAGGAGTGTCTACTCAAAGAACAAGGCTGTCTGAATCAACTGGGATAAGGTGGACAAGGATCAATTTATTGAGGATTTCATGATAAAAAAACACAGCAGGCACTTACTCTAAGAACCCAACAGGAGGAAGCCCTACATATTTTTATGCATGAATATATTCCTTATGTGCTTACATTTCAACAACTGTAACAATACACAAATCCCCTTGTCCAACAAAACATAATTGGTTCAATCGTGCCTGCTCCCTAGCTCACAAACGTCTTAAGTCAGCTTTAGGGGAGCACCCATGTGACAAGAAGAAAGTAAGCTTAACCAGACAGGTTTTGAAAGCGTCAATGGCAGCAAGGAAGGCAGAAATTTGGAACAAGGCCTGGGAGGACCTTGAATCTGCAGGAAAGCGCAGACGGCAACACGTTCTGAAGAGTAATCATCCTTTCTTCTCAATTTATGATAGGTCACAGATAGACACAGTAATGCCAGTACAAGCATGGGCTGAGCACTTTATCAAGATCTCGGACCCAAGAAACAGGATCTGGGCGAAGTGACCACAGATGAGATCATCTATGACCCAGAGTCTGCCATTAGCCCAAGCTAATCTACTGATGTAAAGGATGTGGTCCTCGTAATCAACGGCAGATCCTCAGGTAAAGCATCCGGCCCAGACGGAATCCCTAAAGGTCTACTTAAAGATTATCTTCCCTTCTGGGTCCCTATAATCACAAATGTCTTGAGAGCTGCTATTGCAGGTCCACTGTCCCAATCTAAAGAAGGATGACAAAGGCCTCCCTAGCTGATATCACACCATTTCCATGCTAGATAGCACTGTTAAGATCCTGGGTAGGGTGATACTCTCAACACTTGAGGAATAGGCACTTAATGAAAAGGCACTGCTGGATATGGAGTCTCGTGCTAGGTAGCGTGGATCAGTGCCTCAATTTACATCAAATTACTCAAAAATAGGTCAGGGCAAGGAAATGATCAATGCATCTGGCCTTTATGGACCTTACCTGTACCTTCGACACAGTTCAACGCCCTAAACTTTGGGTCATAATGGAGGGCATGAGTATAGATAAGGCACTGATAGATTTAGTCGGTTACAACTCAGCAAAGATTTGGGTTTAGTAACAAGTGTAAACTTTCTTTTGAAATAAACTCCACTATTGTAGTACGACAGGGCTGTGTTTTGACCCTATTCTTATTTCTAGTCTATCAATGGCTTCAAGAGATTTCTGTGCTCAAATGGGAAAGATCTGCCCAAAAAGGCTCCTGCACTGTCTCAGTATTCCTGTGCGCAGACAATGCAATGCTATTACCCAGAACTGCCAATGGGCTCCGGGGCCTCCTTTTTTTCCCCCTACAGTATATGTATTAATGTACCCTCTTGGCCACAATGCCGCCTGCACCCCGGATCTTCTCTACTAGCCAGTGTTGGTCCTGTAACATATATCCTGTGGAGGGTCTTTATTTGGACCAGTCTACGTCTAGCTTAAATCACAACCTCTCTGGGAGAAGCCATCGCTTCCTGCCATTCATCTTCATCCAAAAATGTCCCTCTCCCAACACCCACAGAGCTTTCCCAGGGAGTCTAAGGCATTATTGATCAGTTTTTTATAGCTTAAGGATATTGCTTTTGTTTGCATATAGCAATCTAGGAGCCTGTCTTCCAGTGGCGAGGCCTCCGGGAGGGACTCCCCCTTCGATATCTTTGTTATCAGTGCGTGTTGTACCTGTAGGTATCGAAAACGCTCTGTGTCCGCCATCTCAAATTCTTGTTGTAGGGTAGGAAATGGTATAACCTCCCCGCCCCCTTAAGTCTCCAACCCTGGAGATTCCAATTACATCCCATTTATCAAATCCTTTAGTCTTTCACAAGGTGCCCAGTTGTTCTGAATCCCACAAGGGAGTAGCCTGAGTTATTCTCTGCCGCCAACCGATACTTCTAGTGGCTGCATAACACACCTGTACTGAGTGTCTGGTGGGTCCGGTCAGATAAAATTTTGTGGGTTTGGAATAGAGTGCCATTTTATAGTACCCACCTGGCAGTAGCCATTTATCCATCCTGTAAACAGGGTCATTCCAGTGCGATACGTGCATTGGTTGATGGTAGTCAGGTGGGCCCCCCAATAGTTCAAAGGGAAAAGAGAGTACCTGCCACGAATAGATCACATTAAGGCCCTAAAAAAGGTCCAGATACTTAGAGACCACCACCAAAAGGCAAACCGAGTCAAGGTAAAGAAAACAGACAAATATGGTCTAAATAAATTAGAATATTTTTAGAAAAAAGTCTTTTTTTATTTTATTTCATCATTATTATTTACGTAGATGTAAAACTCATTTATTTGATACATATAATAGAAAATTGAACAGAATGAATCAGGAAGAATAGTGAGACAAAACATCCAAATAATGCAATTTCTATACAGGGAATTGCTAACAGTCCCAAAGGTGCTCCTTCAAACAAACAAACAAACATTCATACAATCACATATCCAACAACCACATCAGGCAACATATAACATTAATACATCTTCATAAAAACATACAGCAGATTGAAATAATTGTTTAACAGCTGAAATTTAACAGGGATGGACTTAAAACAGTCCAAGCGGCTAAAAGGCACACAAAAGCACGTTTGTAGTAGCCGGAAGTGCGGTAACAAAATGCCAACGCGCGTTTCGGTGAACAAGCCCCAACGGGGGCTGCACCTTCATCAGGGCGAAGGAGGACAAGGATGGTGGGACAGGCACACCTGTAAACAAGCAAAATGTAAACAATAGGCAAAAAGAGAGCAACTCAAAATAACATAATATCATGGCATAATTATGTGGCTGCAATTACAAAGGTAATAAAGGCTCCAATACTGCATGAGGGATGCGATTAATAAATGTGATTAGGGTCAATCAAGGATGAAACCCCAACATGCTAAGTACGATCTAAATACGATAGATAAGTTTTCATAAAAACGGTTTGCCAGTGGTAGAAGCAACGACATATAAGTTTGCAGAAATAAGATTAAAAAATTGGAATAGAGTGCAACATAGGAGACAAACATCAATTAAACGATATAGGTTTTGAAAGTGAGAATGGGTAGACAAAGTGTATAGATGACTCAGCATATATTGCATGAATGGAAATATGAGGAATGACTCTCTTAATAAACACAAAAAAGATATAAGCTCAACCAACAAAGCATAAAGGATAAATAAGATGTGGACCATGGACGGTATAATCCTAT
Organism: Triturus cristatus; assembly: GCF_964204655.1. Taxonomy (NCBI): domain Eukaryota; kingdom Metazoa; phylum Chordata; class Amphibia; order Caudata; family Salamandridae; genus Triturus; species Triturus cristatus. The sequence continues at coordinate 589,091,006 of NC_140592.1, read as the reverse complement.
ATTTCTTCATAGCGATCAGAATGACCAGTGAATATGAAACAGAAAAAACATAAATGTGCTCCGAATAGAAAGATAGCCAATACCTCATGGTAAGAAAGTATGAAAATATGTGCACCAACACCAGACCTATTACATATCTAGACGAGGATGACGACCTTATATCCCCTCAGAGCAGAGACAGAAAGGGTCGGGATAGTGGGAAAGGGGAAAGTGAGTAACATCAATACCATTTAGGGCGAGAAGGACCAGACACTGCTTAAAGGTCAAGCGTTCTCCGTATCGAGGACTAAGCCACACACGAGTGGTCAAGCGTTATAAGTAACCGCCACCGGTAGCGGTAATTTTTCAGAAAGATAGCTGCCATACTGTAGAAGCGTGTTCCTGGCAGTGAACCCACTGCCAGGAACACGCTTCTACAGTATGGCAGCTATCATCCCCGCTGCCAAAGGGACAGTATCCCATTCAGCCAGTTTCTTCGAATTCGAAGAAACTGCTCCAACATCAATGATTTTGTCGATCAAGCTAATGTACTGAAGAGTAAACTTATTCATCGAGGTTATCCACCCAAACTCATTAAGGACTCCCTCAAAAGGGCCAAATACTTCAACCGAGAGTCAATGTTCCTCCCCAAAGAAAAACCCTTGGCCGACAAACTGGTCTGTGTGACCAGACACTCCAACATCAATCATAAGTTGAGACAGACGATTAATTCGTGCTGGTTTCTCTTGAACATGGGCAATGAGGATGTCATCTTCCCCAAGCCGATTTTCGCTTTCAAAAGGAACAGGAACCTCAAGAATTATCTAGTCAAAGGGAGACTCCAGGGACCCCCCTCACTCCAACAAACAGGCATCACCAACGCCGGACCTGTTCTAGGCAACCACCGCTGTGGTAATTGTCAGGCATGTCCCAATGCTATCACAGGAGATAGCATAGACACCCCTGAACGTCAAATCAGACTATCCAACATGACTAACTGCCGTACTTCCAACATTGTATATCTGATTATGTGTCCTTGTCGGATGATCTATGTTGGAGAAACGGGACGAGAATGCAGAACAAGGATAGGGGAACATAAGTCGAACATCCGAAATGGAAAATTGTCGGCCCCCCTGGTCCAACATTGGCGGGACCTGAACCACTCTGTACAGGACCTCAAGTGGTCGATTCTAGAGAGAATTTTGACCCCTCCTGGAAAAGACCCCACCCAGATCCGTAAGAAAAGAGAGGTATTTTGGATCTACCTTCTGAATACGGTTAACAAAGGACTTAATGAGCACTGTCCCTGGGAGAATGCTATCACCTAATTCACCTGCAGTAGACCTCTTTAAATAACTCCTTCGGTCCATTTATCTGGACCCCACCTGATTTTTAAAATTATTATTATCTCCTTTCTTCGTTGTCCCCTATATTCCTACCCTAAAGGTTCTCGTTTGCATTCCTTTTGCGATTCTTCTAATATTATTTGTTTTTTCTTAGGTACTTCTTGACCGGTACAAGATGGCCGCCGTGTTCATTATCCCCATTGTCCCTCTTCTATATCTAGTGTGTTCGCCATACACCCCATCCTCAGCTTGTCATTGGCCACTAGACCGTCCATATTGACATAAAAGAAGGCGTCCCCTCTAGTGACTTTTCCTTCCCCGGAAGCCGCCGATTCTCCGTGCCTCCGTAGAGATCTGTGCTCAGAGCCCGCTTGGTCGCCTGCCAGTCGGGTCAAATTCGGTAAGTGTTCCCCTCTAGGTGGTGACCTCCTCAGCCCTATTTGCTTTCTGATAGAGACGCTAATTTCGTTTTATTTACTCCACTTTAGGTGCACCCACCCTTGTCACCTATCTATTCAAAACTCGTATCAGTTCTCTTGACCGAGGGACACCTGGTACGCCCATTCAATACCCCGTTATAGGGAAAACTTTCCCTTTTACTTTTGGACGACCTCTCTACGGGTAGGTGATATCAAACATTCCCTTCTCACCAGTCCTGCGGGTTATCAGTGCAAATATGTTCATTGAAATTCCTTCTTTAACTGTTACCCCCATAACCTTTTAGGTTCTGGATCACGTGAGGCACCCATCCGCCTGCAGATACTCGCTATCTTTCTGAAAAATTACCGCTACCGGTGGCGGTTACTTATAACGCTTGACCACTCGTGTGTGGCTTAGTCCTCGATACGGAGAACGCTTGACCTTTAAGCAGTGTCTGGTCCTTCTCGCCCTAAATGGTATTGATGTTACTCACTTTCCCCTTTCCCACTATCCCGACCCTTTCTGTCTCTGCTCTGAGGGGATATAAGGTCGTCATCCTCGTCTAGATATGTAATAGGTCTGGTGTTGGTGCACATATTTTCATACTTTCTTACCATGAGGTATTGGCTATCTTTCTATTCGGAGCACATTTATGTTTTTTCTGTTTCATATTCACTGGTCATTCTGATCGCTATGAAGAAATATAGGATTATACCGTCCATGGTCCACATCTTATTTATCCTTTATGCTTTGTTGGTTGAGCTTATATCTTTTTTGTGTTTATTAAGAGAGTCATTCCTCATATTTCCATTCATGCAATATATGCTGAGTCATCTATACACTTTGTCTACCCATTCTCACTTTCAAAACCTATATCGTTTAATTGATGTTTGTCTCCTATGTTGCACTCTATTCCAATTTTTTAATCTTATTTCTGCAAACTTATATGTCGTTGCTTCTACCACTGGCAAACCGTTTTTATGAAAACGTATCTATCGTATTTAGATCGTACTTCGCATGTTGGGGTTTCATCCTTGATTGACCCTAATCAAATTTATTAATCGCATCCCTCATGCAGTATTGGAGCCTTTATTACCTTTGTAATTGCAGCCACATAATTATGCCATGATATTATGTTATTTTGAGTTGCTCTCTTTTTGCCTATTGTTTACATTTTGCTTGTTTACAGGTGTGCCTGTCCCACCATCCTTGTCCTCCTTCGCCCTGATGAAGGTGCAGCCCCCGTTGGGGCTTGTTCACCGAAACGCGCGTTGGCATTTTGTTACCGCACTTCCGGCTACTACAAACGTGCTTTTGTGTGCCTTTTAGCCGCTTGGACTGTTTTAAGTCCATCCCTGTTAAATTTCAGCTGTTAAACAATTATTTCAATCTGCTGTATGTTTTTATGAAGATGTATTAATGTTATATGTTGCCTGATGTGGTTGTTGGATATGTGATTGTATGAATGTTTGTTTGTTTGTTTGAAGGAGCACCTTTGGGACTGTTAGCAACTCCCTGTATAGAAATTGCATTATTTGGATGTTTTGTCTCACTATTCTTCCTGATCCATTCTGTTCAATTTTCTATTATATGTATCAAATAAATGAGTTTTACATCTACGTAAATAATAATGATGAAATAAAATAAAAAAAGACTTTTTTCTAAAAATATTCTAATTTATTTAGACCTTATTTGTCTGTTTTCTTTACCTTGACTCGGTTTGCCTTTTGGTGGTGGTCTCTAAGTATCTGGACCTTTTTTAGGGCCTTAATGTGATCTATTCGTGGCAGGTACTCTCTTTTCCCTTTGAACTTTGATGATTCCCCTGGTAGTCCTGCCTGTATCAGTTTTCAGGGGTCCCCCTTCTTAGTGGGCCCCCCAATAGTATCTTTTAATGTCCGGGAGCCCTATTTTTCCATTGTACCATCCTCTCACCAATTTTGGAAGTGATATACGGGGATGCCCCTCCCAGACTAATTCTCTCTGTGCACTCTCCACCGCTTTAAAATATATCGTCGGAACCGGATTAGGGAAATTCTGCAGGGCATAGAGGAAGTGTGGTAGTGACATCATTTAAATAGGGCAGCTCTTTCCAGTAACGATAGTGGGAGAGTCTTCCAGTGTTCTACATCTCGTTTTAATCATTGCTGCGGGGGCAATAGATTACGCTCAAAGCTAGCACTGGGGTCAGTTGTTATATACATCCCCAAGTATTGATATCCTTCGTTTGCTTCCTGCGCTGGGCATTTAGGGGGCAGGGGAGGAAGCCTCCTACTTAGAACATAGATCAATGATTTACTCCAATGAATTGTATAGCCCGAGTATTTGCCTAAATTAGTAAATATATTGAGGACTCTGTGCAGCGACGCCCTGGGTGAAGCCAAATACAGTAGGATATCATCCGCATAAAGGGAGATGCAGTCTTCCTAGTTTTCTGTCCATTTCAGACCCCGGATAATGGGCTCTCTGCGGATCCAGGTCACGAGGAGCTCCAAAGTCAGCACAAAGAGTAAAGGAGACAGTGGGCATCCCTGTCCAGTCCCTCTTCCGAGGGAGAAGACGGCTGATTTTTTATTATTGACAACCATCTGTGCTTGAGGTTCCGAATATAAAAGTTTTACCCAATGAATAAAATTTGGTCTGAATCCCATCTTACCCAGAACCACAAAGAGGTATGGCCATTCTATAGTGTCAAAGGCCAAGGTGGGATCCAAGCACACAACTACCGCATCTTCTCTTATAGTTTCCTTACGTCCCAACACCCCATTGAGTCTCCTCAGCATAAGTGCTGTGTTTCTGTTAGGCATAAACTTCGACTGGTCGGAGTACACCAACTTACTAACAACCCGAACCAGTCGAGCGGCCAGTAACTTGGCCAATATTTTGGGCTCACCGTTCAATAATGAGATTGGTCTATATGAGGAACAATTATTTTTGGGCTTACCTACTTTATGTATGGTTATCAGTGTGACCACCCTCTGATCCTGAGGGAGTCTACCCAAGGCACGACTCTCCCCAAACATGCCTCTCAGATATGGAGCAATTCTGGCAGGTTTCAGCCTATACAATTCAATTGGGAGACCATTTGGACCCATTGCCTTTCCTGATTGTAGGCTTCTTATGGCTGGAGCAACCTCATTGTTTTATGTCACTGTCCAACAGCTTCATATCTTCTGTTGATAATGTTGGGAGTGTCATGTCAGAGAGCAGGGCTTTAGAGTCTTCTTCTTGGAGGGAGGTTTGGGGTTGATAAAGGATGAAGTAGTAATTGGCAAATTTGTTCGCTATCTCCTGCGGGTCAGCTAACACTTCCAATGAATCAATCCTTAGTTCAATGACCAGACGATTTGCAAGTTCTTTTTTATCCAGCCAGGCCAGTAGTTTCCCTGTTTTATCGCCAAACTCGTACAGTCTACCTGCTTTATCCCTACTGTCCCAGGTCCTCCTTGATGCTGTTTGTATTTTCATGAATAACTTGAAGCTGAAAATGAATCCCTTAAAATTATCTGTAATAAAATGTGGGCCAAAGTACTCTAAATCCCAGAAATGTACTTAGTCTGGATAAGAGGTGGTTATAGTTCAGACTTTTACCTACTTGGCAATTGCGATAAAAACAGCAAGTAACTTGAAGTTTTTACTAAAGAATTAGGTATCTCTAATTCCATAGATCGAGGGACTATCTTCTATTTTGCTAAAGGATTGGGTCACAAGCCAGTGAAGGATTTAGCTCACCTCTTTAAGAGCAAGTGCCTTTCGATCAGCACTTAAAGTGCAGAGTGTGGGGACACCTGTGAGACAAACAAATAACAAGTTCCACACTCACTCTGTTTCCTGAGTCCCCGGTGAAGAGCTGAGCGGAGCGTGGATAATAAAACCATGCCTTTAGTCAGTACCGGTGGGCCGGCCACTGATTGGGCTGGATTTGGTCCTGTGCGGCCGCAGCAGCCGTGGCGATAGCCTGCGTGAGTAACCGTTTTTGAATTCCTTTCCGTCTGCCTGTCTTATCATCAAGAGGCACACATGCACGACGCACCAGCGGCAGTCCGGCACTATCATTTGAAGCAGCAACGTGCATTCAGTGTGCAGCAGCATGCCTCTAGTAAGCATTTCTGCCATGTCCAAATGGATGCAGATTTATGACTTCCGGGAAGTCATAAAACTTCCCAGGAATGTCTGTGAAGCTGCAAGAGCCACATGACTCCAGGCACCCTCCTGGACATTTTGTAGCAATTCGTTTTTCTTTTGCTGGCTTGATTATATGCATGGTGAATACAATGCTACAGCCTTTCTGAAATGCATATTTTTTATCCACTGGAAAAATATATTTCCTCAAAGAGAAGCCCTTTCTCCTACATCCATGCTGACTTTTGGGGTGTTCCTTAACCCATAAAAACCTGGAATGGATTTTTGAGTGCTGGGTCTCCTTTTATTTTGGAATATGTTGCATACATAAATAAAGTCATTTGCCTATTAAAGCCAGATAACATGGTTAAATGGCTCTGTGAGCGGATGTGCATTGGTGCAAAATCCGTGCCCATATTTTAATTTGTTCTGTGCCACGCGGTGTGGAGCGTGATTGCGATGGCGCTGTCATGCAGTTAGTGTCCATGTTTACTGAATGGTTGCATGTGTGATGTTCTGTGTAATCTTTGTGTGATGTCTCGGAGAGCCTGAAGAAGTAACCCAGTCTGTGGTTCTTTGCGGTAGTTTGTGGCAGCTTGTATTGAGAAGGGCAAGAAGTTAGAATTGTGAATCTGCTGTTGAATTTCCATGGAGAGTTCTGTTGGCTGGAGGTCTGTGTGGTGTTTGTTGAGGTGGGCAGTGTTGGAAGTCCTGACCTATTTGAGCTGTGTTGTTTGTAACTAAAGAGTTTTTATCTGCTTTGGGGCCATCCTTTGGGGAAAATGCAATTTATCTGCTGTCTTTGGTACGATCAATCACTCCATATTGCTGTGCTGCCTGGAGTCTGGCTTTCTTTTTAAATACGCAGTGAAAAAGGAGACACTACTGCTGTGTGCAGTGACACTCCAGCATTTACTTCACTACCAATCTTCCTTCACACCGATGTGCCCTGATGGGGGTAAAATGAAGTGCAATATTTGTGTCCAATGAGGGTGAAAACCCAAGTCACGATATGTTAAAATGGCACTAAGAGATGCACATGAGTTTGAGACTTGCAATGCCAAAGTTATTTGCAATTGCATTGAAAAAGGGTCGAGAAAAAATGATTTTTACTTCATCCTTGTATTTTGTGTGGAAACGTATCATTGCTTGCAGGGTGCTCGTGTGGTGGGGTCCAGAGCACTGAAAGGTCACCGGATGGCCTTTTCCTTTGTTAAACATTCTGACAGAGAGGCAGTAGCACAGCCAGTGTGCCATGGGCCCCAGTGCAAAAAAGAAAATGAGTCGCTGGCTGCTGTCTGAATGAGAAAATACTGCAATAATCAGGCCTATGGGTCCAAGGGCCACTGCTTCTGCTGCACCTATGGAAGCTATGGTCTGGGCCCTGCAGACGCTGACTGTGGAGAGCAGCTTTCACTGTGTGAATAAACCGGTCTGTCAGGATAAGTTAAAGAAGACACAAGTCACTGCAGCAAAGTTGCAATTATCAGACTTTCTGAATGAAAATTACAGGTCTTCCTGTGTCTCTGCATTCACGGACATTTGCAAGGATTCCCTCGTTAACACTGAGGATGTGGGCTTTTTAAGTACTAGGGACCAGTCTCTTTGCTCCCTGCTGCAGTAATACATCGAGGATAGCGCAAGGAACCAGACCAGTGACACCGCAGGCGCTACACAAACCAGTGCTACTACAATGCTGCCTGCTAATAATACATTGGGCTCCTAGTTCGTTAGACTGCAAGTGCGATATGCGCTTCAAGACTGTAGTTGTGCCAGAAAGCATTACACACCATTGGCCCTGCATAGCTGAACAGCTGCATCTCCTTTCACAAATCATCCAGACACCTTCGTTTGGCCGGACTCCTATTTGCACACATCCTACGTAAAAGTTGCATCTTTGAACTTAGGACACAATTAGACTCTGCTAAAAAGTTACAACACAAAGTACCTTTGCACATACCTCAGTATTGTCCTTTCCCCAAATCGACAAACAGAGCACTGGAATATTTCATGTGTGCCTTTTAAATGCATTAGTCATTTTAGCTAATATATCCCAAAATTGTGCTTTAAATGCACTTTTGTTTTCAGAAATTGCAAAATTGTCATGGGGCGAGGTAAGCTCATATCAAAACCCTACTTGAGGAAGGCACCCTTGCTGAAATTCAGATCAGGTATTACCTCTGGCTTTCAGCAGTGCCAGTTGACAATGTGGGTTGAGCCAATACAGTAATTGGGTGGAGCTAGTAGAGGAAGTGGTTGGATCTGGGAAAAGTGGGTGTGGCCTCCGACAAAAATTTGAGCACCTGGACTTTATATTTTACAAATGAAGCTAGCATTCTCAAATTTGATCTATGCTATTTACAAAGTTTTTAATAATTATGATGATAATACTTTCTTGAATGGTTTGTAAGAGATTACCACAAATTAAATATCAGTTGTTGTTGAGTTGTTGGACAGGTGTGTGGGCCCTGGTCAAGCAGAAACCACAATTCTTGTCAAGGTGAGGCACCAGCCAATCCTAAATTAACCTGTGTTTAACTCTCTGGTAGCTTGGCACACAGCAGTCAGGCTTAACTTAGAGGCAATCTGTAAAGTATCTGTGCAACAGTTAAAACAGTAATAAAGTGAAAACACCACACAAAAAGGATCCCACACCAGGTTAGAAAAATAGAACTTTCTTTAATAAATAAAACAAGACCACAACGACAAAAATCTAGTCAGTAGAACTGGAGATATTCAATTTTAAAGGTTTTAGTTAAAATAGCAGCAAAAGCACCAACTGTGAATATATGGTCGCACCGGACCGGGACAAAGTCACAAGTTCAGGCCGACTGCGTTGGAGCATGGGCTGGCTACCAGGACCCAGTTAGGCCCACTGAACTGTTGTGAGGTTAGTAGGCCCTGTGCACAAACACTTCCATTTTACATGTTCACTTTTAAAGTTGACATCTTTTTAAACAGTTTCTTTTAACACACATTTGCTTGTGTGCCTGTATGAGATAGTGTACTCAGAAAAGGTTTGCTTACAATTTCATTTCCTCGTAGGCACATTATCATACTCTACATTCTGTCCAAGGACTGGGTACACTGCACAAATTGACCTTGTTTGTTGTTGTCTATACGGTGAAAGCTCTGGGTGGGTAGAATCAACATGACAAACGGACCAGAACTCAGGCACAGTATGAATGGATTCAGTTCTATTATATAAACTGCACAAAGCCTTTGTTTAGACAGAGGAGCAATTTGAAGAATTGTTACAGTTGCACCATGCCGGAATTCTAGTCCCGTAGAATTCCAGCACTATCCCGAGATGGACAGGGGCCTGCTCTACACCAAGACTGGCTACCACATGACCCCCATATGCAGGTAGATGGGGAGTTACACCACTCTTAGGTATCTGGCAGAGTAACAGCCACCATATGCTCTTTAGGATAGGCAGCGCTAGGTAGGAGTACAATTATGTGAATTCATATAATCAATGTAAATGCACAATGGTTGAATTGTTTTTCTTTTTCACCATTCTCGTAATGCTGGTTTCTAGGCTCTGCTTTATTCTTCTCATAATTGCAGCACACAGATTTTACACAAGAATCCAATTGCTTCAAAGAATGTGGGAAGTGCCAATTTGTGAATTCCTTGTGTCTCCCTTTGGGCATGCCCGTGTTAACAACGAAAGGGTAGATCTATTTCCATGATTTCCTTGGGATAATAAGGGTTGGCATGTTCTGAAGTTGCAAACACCATTTGATACCTTGTAAGGTTTAGAGGTTCAGATGGAGCATTATAAGCTAGTCAAGTCTGGTACGAGTGGACTCAGTCCCTCATGGTTTTGACACTCATGTTGCCCAAATGCACAGTCTAACTGAATTAGTAGGAACCGTACGACATGGCGCTCCCAACTTTCTAGGTCAGGCTCTTGTTTAATAGGTCTCCTGAGTAGTTTTCTTACGTTTGCCCAAAACCCCTAGTCATCATCATAACAGAGAAATTCATGGCGCTAAGTAAAACTCACCCGCAGCAAAATAGGGAATGCTATTTCTGCCTGTAAATTGTTCAAGCTTGAAGCTTGAACCTTTAAAAGGATCACCTCACTATAATTTAACTTCTCTGAACTTCATTAGCTAAAATGGCTAATTCATTAGCAGTGGTTAGACCACTAAACTGGAGACTTGCAGTAACACAAATACAACACGGGCTTCTTTTCCCTGGAGGAGATGTTACCGTCATGGTAGAGGCCCACAAAAAAAATTGATATTCTATTCATGGGTAAGATTATACAAGAAATGTTCATACATATACTGAAGAAGTCATACCAAACAATTTAGAGTTTATAAAAGATTTTTAAATTCCACTAACATTTCAGGAACATACAAATTGGTTCCAAGGCGCCCTACCAGATCTATCAGCAAACGTTAGATTGGGTCCCCTCAGCAATGACAGGGCAACATAGCCCAGTCTTAGCCAGCTACACACCATATCCACAAATAGCAGCAATTACAGCAGCTGAACTGCGTACACTTTACACTGGTCTAGTTAGATTATACAGACATAAGACACACTTTGTTATGCGAACAATAACAACAAACCAAGCGAGAACTGCTCAAGCTAAACAACCACATATAGCAATGCCAGTGATTAGTCTGGTAGCCATTAATTAAATGTTGGGAAAGGTTCCCACCAGATGGGAGACAATTATGTTCTGGATTGCACAAAAAACAAATCAGCTTGAAGCAGTGTTTCCCCAAAGGGGACCTCAAGATAAACATAGAATTCTCACAATGTTGCTACCCTTAGGGATGGTCCCCCGGTAGAAGTGAGTGCCACATGGGGCACAGTACTTGCTGCAATCTATACCATCACACATGGTACACCATTCATAGCTGTTTTATCTGAAGTACTCAAGCAAATTCTAAATGAATATCGGGCGGCCCTTGCCCTGGGCTTGGGGATGAAACTTATTGGCAATTATATTAAATAATATTAAAGGGAAATCAGCAGCTTTGGCAGTACGCCAACACCTTGCGCAGGTCGCTTTGGCAGTTCAAGAGCACGAACTACCTAAAATTAATGCTGAAACCTATAAATCAATTCTAGATAATTTGGGGGCCATATCAAATAAACCACAACTTGGGGGAAATTCTGAAAAGAATAACTCAAAACTGGCACCAGTCTTCTAAAAAAAAAAATGGGATAGTAAGAAAAATAAGGAAAAATTTCAAACACAGGGTGTCCTCCGAAAAGCGATACAATCTGCACAACCGTGAAAGAGTTAAACAACCTAATAGGTATCGGTATTCTGCTACACATCCTTCTAGTTCCTTTCAAGAGTCAACCGAAAAACACTTGAAGAGAGGAGGGCGATTAGAGTGCAGGGCGGAGGAGTACATGAAGCCGAAGGACGACTCACAATACTCTTCTGACATCACCATAAAAAGGGAAGGGAAACTTCCCCAACAAACGCCTCAATTTAAGAAAAAAAAGGGTGGCTAGTATCGAACTTAAATATGCCACAAATATTGAGGACTCTGCTTTTGAGCAACTCTGCTAGAAAGCGCGGCAGACATCACAACAGTTCACCAGAACCTTCAAAATTTTTTGGTGGAGAAAGCAACTAATGAGTTTGTTGAGGTTAGAGAGTTAGTTCTTCAGGCAGATTATATAATCTGCAACTCAAAATTGAGGGTGATATAACCTGTACTATTAAAGTTCTCTTTTGGGAGAGCTTAACATTAGACTATGACGTTCTCTTGGCTGAAAAATATTGGCCACCTGGGTTTGTACGAAAAGTCCCACCAGGGAAAAGCTTGATAGTACCAGCTTTCTCTGTCCTTGCTCCAGAATCAGTTTAACATGCCTATGCCAAGGAGTGATTACAAGGGCAGTTTAAAGTAAATGCATAAATCAAGAAGAAGGGGAAACGAGAGCCAAGATAAGAAACAAAGCATTATTATTATACAAATAGTTAGAACAGCACTATATTACAAATAAATTAAAGTAGCCAAAAACACACCAATTGTGTACTGACCGTGCTCAGTGCAAGTGATAAGTGCAGTGACACAAGTGATATATATACAGCGTGAAGCGGCGCAAAATGGAAACGAACAATAATCACAATCAAATAACATAAATACTCCTGACCTTTCCCCCCTTCGATATCCATACGTATCAGTGGGGTCCCCCCCCCTAGGGGAGCACATGCTGCTATTTCTGACTGTGGGTTGCCTTGTGGACTTGTTCTTTGTTGATTATTTATATGAAAATGAAGCCGTTGTGTGGGGTCCGGATGGTGTGGCTACCAACGCCTCTTCAACTACTGTGAATTTCCTTCTGCCGCAGCATGCGTTCTACTGTCTGTATTATATGCTCCTTCTGTGTGCTAGCGGCCGGCCTGGAGGTTGTAGGCCCATCTTTGTATATTTTTTGGATTCTGTAATAAACGGCTTAAAAAAAAAAAAAAACATAAATACAATAAATAATTTGTTTTGAAGTTTTAATCCTAAAGTGGCCGTAAATTACACTGGAATGTCGACGGCGTTTCGACCTTATTCAATTAAGGTCATCATCAGGACAATGGCTACAATTTTGAGAAGTGCTGAGATCATGCAGTAAGTCAGTCCACAGGAAATCACAAGGAATGCTGACAGGCGATCATTATCAATAGCCATTGCAGGCACATTAAATTGAAAATATGTTCAAAAACAGGAAGTGCCCAGGAAGGCTCTCCGTAGTGTTAACCGGTTAAGGACGCACGTCCAAGATGCAATTTGTCCGGAAAGAGTCGACTTAGCCAATTCGTAGTATACAGAAGACCGATCACGGATCGATGGACGAATACTTTTCAATTGAGCCCCAAAAGACAGTAAATTAAATGCGTGAAAGCGAACAAATCTCACAGAAGGATGAAGCAGTAACCGTAAATGGAACCGGACATCCTACGCCAGCAATTCCGGAGGATTAATCACCAGAGGCAAGCGAAGTGAATGCGCAGGTGCAGGGGCGTAGGATGTCCGGTTCCATTTATGGTTACCGCTTCATCCTTCTGTGAGATTTGGTCGCTTTCACGCATTTAATTTACTGGCTTGATTTATGCATTTACTTTAAACTGCCCTGGCAATTACTGGTTGAGACATTGTTGTTATGTTATCATAATCCACCCGGTCTCAACTGGGTGACCGGGTTTACTCCCGTTTCACGTTCTTTTTCTTTTTGATGCCAAGGAGTGGGCCCTTGCATAAGCCCTAGCATTATATTGCAATCATGTGGGCTGGGATCAAGATTCAGCTTACCATAAAATACCCATAAGGTCCAGCCCACAAGTGCAACAACAATACCCCCATATAACATGAAGCTAAATGTCCGGTTAGAGAAATTCGAACACAAAGTGAATATCAAGGCATAATTGAGCCTTGTACCTCACCAATAATCCTTTGTTTCCAGTAGCGAAACCAGATCAGTCCTACAGTTTAATCTTAGACTACTGACAATTAAATAGTCGCACTCGCACATATACAGTACAAAACGCACATAATGCAGCACTAATGAATAACATCGTGCACAAAAAATACAAAACATTTGACATTTCAAATTGCTTTTTCTGCCAAAACAAAGCACCTGAAAGAAGGTTTATAATCGTATTTACCGCGCTGGGGTCACAAAAACAATTCTGTCAACTCCCACAGGGGTATAAGGACAGCCCAGGCTTGTTTTTTGCCACCAAAACAAGCCTGTTACAAATTTTTTAACAGGAATAATTGTTCTATGTCGATGATATACACCTTACAGATGAAGACTTAGAAACACACAAGGCCAGAGTAGATAGCATTGTTGTGGGATGTGCTCAAATATTATACAAATTAAATCTCCAAAAATAGCTTCTCAAATTTCTCAGTGTCCTGTTTTTGGGATATGAGCTATCTAATGAAGATAAGAGCATTTCCTAGAGAAATGTGCACTCTGACAACCACCCAACACAATAAATAAGCTACAATCACTTTTAGGCTTTCTAAGTTTTGGTAGAACATACAAACCAGATTATGCACAACGGTTAAAACCGCTTTATGATTTAATACATCCAGGCTTCTCAAGCATGCATTGGACACCAGAACATTCACAGATCTTGTATTCAGTAGAGACTGACATGCTAGCTTCAAAACACTTATACACACGTGTCAACACTAAGAACCTGGTGATCCGCGTAATCGCAAGGACCACAGGCTACAGATATGTCACTTTCAAAGAGGTTGGCACGGTACCAATTGCATATAAATCGCATGTATATTCTAATGCAGAGATGCGTTTTGCACAAACAGAATAAATACTGACAGCGGTTACGACAGCTGTTTTGAAAGAAAGATCATTGACTCATGGAAAATGCATAATTGTTGTAACTCCAATTCCAGCCATAGAGGCTGTCACAAAGGCACGCAAAAGCCTTACTTCCTAGATAGATACAGCAACAGAAGTAGACTCTCTACAATTCAACATTACAAACGCAAACATACCTACAATATGAACATGAATACCCTCTGCCCAGGGAAATAATGCCTCCAGATCAGTACGACTTCATAATTTATTCTGCTAGCTCTGCCCAGCCTGCAGTTGGAAGAAAACACCGCTTGCACATCTGTTAAAGGGTTAAAATGAAGGATGAAGTCTCCCAACCTCTAAAAACATTCATGCAGTCACTAGGTGATTTCACTGCGCAGCTGGCTGAACTGAAAGATCTAATTCTGGCACTTGAAAATACTGATCCTGAATTCCCCACACTTATAGCGTGTGATTCGTTTTATTGTGTCCAGTCTTGCAATGAGTATTTACACTACTGGAGACAGAATGGATTCAGAGAAACTCTAAAGGGTATACTATGAGGCACAAGTTGCTTTGGGGAAAGTGGCAAATCTTAAAGCAAATTTGCCATTGGCTCATGTTGTCCACACAGTGGGCCACCAACGTGCAGGAATACACGTTGCAGGGAATTCCCTAGCTGATGAAGCTGCAAAGGCAGCATTGCGAACTGCTGTTGTAGCTGCAAAAACTCATTCCCAAACAAGGGGAGATGAACACATCATGTGGCTGTCAAAGTTTTGCACTGTGGCATCCGACTGCCAAAGTCATATACAGCAAAATACTCCTAGCTATTGAGTGCGCAAAACATTCTGTTTGCCTGTACTCCCAGAGTGGGAGATAGAGTAATTAAAAATTCAGATCGCAGAATCATGGCTGCACATGAGGCGTTAGCCTCTGCCCACGCAGGTGTGGCGACTACAGCAGCGTTACTTGTGGTGAGGTCTATATAAACACACTAAAGACTATGACCTTAAATGTGACACTTGTCAACAAATAAAAGTTTCCACCACAACACACTCACCACAGACACCCCTCTTGATTGCTCTGGCCTGTGTTTATATTGACCATTGTGAACTGTTAAATAGTAACGGCTCCTGTAAATACATGCTGTTAGCAGTGGATTAATGTTCTCCAATCCTATGGGTATGGCCACAGCGATTGGCATACGCTCGAACTGTTAAAAATGATTTGCAAGTCTTCATCGGTTCCCTATCTCCCCCAAAGAAATCTCAGATCAAGGAGTCAGCTCCTTCTCCGTCCGATGTATTCGAACAGTAAAACATGGCAGTTGGTTCTTTTCTTATCTTGCTCCCCATCACTGGAATAAGCATCCCTTTATATTAGGGCATTCACAAGTTTTCAGGCTTTAAAAGACATCTCAAGACTTGGCTGTTCTAATGAATGCTTCCAGACTTGCCTGCTACCCAAGCACCGAGATGTCTTTTTGGAGGTGAGTCGCAGTGCTATATCAAGTTTAAAAAAGATAACATATGTGGTAGTTGCATTCCATTTGGACCAGGGCCCAGTGTTTGCCTCTAGGGCGTACCATGAGAACCTTCGGCATGGCTGTGCATTAATCCTCCCCATATCATCCCGAAGGAAATTCGACAGTGGAGAGGAAAAAAACGCGACTTAACGCTGTCTTTAACAGCTAGCGTATTCGGTTCAGGTCGTAGATGGATCCACCACCTGTGTGGGGTCCAGAGAGCTCTAAACAATCTGCCTAGAAGATCCTTGGGTGGTCGGTCTCCCTATGAAATCCTGTTTGGGGTCCAGATGTGGGTTCCGGATCTTGACTATCCAAGCACAGGCTGTCTTACAGGATCTGAAAGACTTTCATGATGAGCAAAACAACAAGCTCGAGAAACGTTCCGCCACTGGAGAAGTAAGGTACAAGCAACAACTCCTGGCTGGATTCCAAAGATCAGGCATCTGATCCGAGAGAAGATTGTGGGCAAGGAGAGTTCAGCCCATCTTAGAGAGTGCTGATCCTAGCAGCTGAAGGTACCAGAACTGTACTTTTACCGCTCCTTGCTGGTTGTATAAGCAAACTATTTGTGTCCATTGACCTGATCAAACCACACCATGTGGCAATCCTACACAGTAGGCTACAAAGGCTACTGGGTAGTTACCTGCCTCATCTCACTACCATACAGGAGATACCTTTCCAAGCATCAACCAACACATAGGTTTTTGTTCCCCGGCAGGGGAGATCAGACACTGAAGTCCTGCTACTCCCAGTTACATCTAGAGACACCATACAAACAGTGTCTGCAAATTCACAGGTTTCAACGCGATGTACCAACAACAAAGGTGTTTATTATAATCCACCACTGGAGTCAACTACCAGTTCTACACCACCAAGTTAGGTCCTTTTTTTTTGCACAGACTGCCTCTGGCTATTTTGCGAACATTGATGACTTTTCCTCAGATTTGGCAGAAGCACCATTGCATGGAACTCGTGCATTATTAATTTGTCACAAAAAGACTTTTAGATTTACATTTAGATTTTCATTGCATTGCTTTTCCTTTTCATCTGGATTGGTTTTGTGACAGTATTCTTTTTGCTTTTGAACACACATTATCTCCTAGAATGCTGTGCGGTTAAACTGCTAGCTGAGGTACTGAAGCCTCATTTTTCATCACACAAAGTTCGAAGAGACCTGTCCCTTGTGAACATTTCTGCAGTTCACTTCACAGAGAGCACTGTTTGTGATAAGGTCCCATTTGATATTTTTGACCCTACAGAAAAATTAAAAATACCATATGTATTCAAAATATCACTGAATGACGTTATCCCTCCTAGCAACATCTCTTATGATTGGTATATTAACAATGTAGGATCTATGCTCTCTGAGCAAGAACATTATACTTTATTGCCCTACACCACCTTTGGGTAGCTCTAAAACCTACTCCCAGAAGTTTTCATATGTTTCTAGCAATGATCCCGTAGACCCATAGTTGTCTTATTATAAACTTCTCCCTTCAACGGCAAAGAAAAATATGCTGACCAACACTAAATTAATTTATTCGGCCCCCTTTATTTCCAAGTTTTCAGTATAAGGGTACGACTTTTGATGACATTATTAGTTTAAAATCTGTTTGGGGAACCAAAGACTGCAATTTCAAGGTAATGAGGCTTTGTTTAGAGCATGACTCATGACCAAGACAGATGATTTTCCTGAACAAAAATTCACAACAACAATCCTGCTTAGGCTTGGCTAAGATAAAGGATTTGAATAAACCAAACATTCCCACATTTGGACGCTTTGAAAATTGGCAACAATTCACAAATTATACAGTGGAAAAGATCAACAGTATGCTTAGGAATGGTACATACAATTCTTCACATTCCCGTCCAGAGGGATGGCTAGTGTACATTAGATACTAATGGATATCATGCATGTTTTTTAACAACATGGTTTTAGAATAGACAGACCAGACCCAGACACAACACTCAGGGCGGTAATAACGTATAGCATGGGAGAGTTATGCCTTCAATGGTTACGACATTCCACGTTAGACAAGGTGAAAGAACACTTGTCTTTCATTTCAGGTGACATGGATATACATGACTTTTATTAGGTCCTAGAAAGCCATGTCATAAGCGCCTTTCGGAAGCCGTATACAACGAGTTGTGAAAGTGTCACAGCAAGAAGCTGCTGAGCTAATACATGATAGTGACATAGTGAACTTGGAAAAGGATCTACCAGTAGTTGATAATGGTATGACTATCTTATCCACTAGAATCTATTCTCTGAGTAACAATGTGTTGTCTGCTATTGACATCATACAGAGTGACATGTCCCTCTTACAACATGGACAAAACCAACTTATATCAATTATGCTATTGAGCTGGATGTTACAAACTCTGTGGAGTGGTCGTGCACCCTGGTGCACTTGAATATTACTAATTTATTTCTGCCCTATAATTTGACCAGATAGCAGAAAATTATGACAAAGAAGGATGTGACATACACAATGTTAAATACAGAACGTCTAGAGAAATTACCATTCACTGTGGCAGACTCACCTTCAGCCAATTGGATAATTCGTAGTTTTATATCGCTGCCAATTTCAACATTCAACTTTTCAAGCTGTTTAAAACACTATCAGGGCGGCATATATGAAGCATTAGGGGAAAGAGTTGTACACAAGAAATGGGTCCTAATTTTTGATTACAGGTGTAGGAATGGAGACACTGACATTTTTCTTAGCGGCACAGACTGCAAGAACACTTTTGGCTATTTGGTTTAAAGGGAGGTTACACTTCAAGGAGCATGTAATGCGTCCAAGGCAAACTTATCTTGTTATCTTAATGGTCCCCACATTGCTGTAGTTTATCCGGCATTCTGACTGCTTTCTAATGGAAGCTTTTTGATGTGGAATGACTAAACCTGCTGTGGAATGAGGCCGGGAGTACCCTATGTGGTGACTGTTTTGACCTGTTGTACAAATGTGCTTTTCCACCAGCCCGTACCGTTAGAGATGTGACAGTTTGGCCCTCAATTTCTATTTTTAATGTGAACTTTGATAGTCTGAGCAGGCTGGAAGCCTTATTGTTTCAGGAGGAAGTATTTTAACATCTGCAAGAAAGACGTTTGATCTGCAATTTTACAAGGTCTTCTTCTAAAATACAATCGCTACTACGCACTAACCTCCCACAACACTTCGGAGTGCTAGTGCACCGCTTTTTTAATGCATCTAATACTGTGGGAATAGTGCACTTTTTTTCAAGCGATTGGGTCTGAGTTTGTTAGCACTTTCCCGACTGTATTCGAAGTGATTCCATCTTTCATACTCGCCTTGGTTTCCAGTGTTTTTGGAGGCATTCCTCTTGTATTAATTCTGATTGTAGGGATCCTGATTCTATTTTTTGCTGCTCCGCAATGGATTTTCAGCCACACGGACAAATGTGAATAGATCTACCACATGTGCTACTGTGTCATGAACGCATTATGCAGTATTTTGGCGCGCCTTTACTACAGGAACAAAACAACTGGTTTTTGGCCTTTCGACCTGCATGGTTACATTACGTACAGCCTGTGTTCTTCTGTTTGCTGTACACTTTTGAGAGTGCCTTGGATATGCCTTGGAATGCAATTGGTCCAGTCTATGGAGAAATGGTCCATGAAGAATCCATGTCGAAAGATGTCCTGGGCAGTTACCCCAAAATGCATATTATGAGTGTTCTTTGGATGCCTCGGCTCCTGGATTTTCGGATCCTGACTCACTGTCAGCGGTTGCACTACTGGCTGCTCTGCTGATTGATTTGAATACGACCATTTTTCTTCTTTGGAACTTGTGACTTGGCTGCCAATCGTAACATTGTTTGCTAAAGCTGGGAAAAGCATTGTTTCCAATGAACATTTAAACATTCAAGCAGTTTCAAGAACTTTTTAATTCGACAACCTCTTAATACAAAATAATTTTTTTATGCAGATATTATTTGCATATTTTTAAATAGGCTTTTAATGCACCTTTCATTATGCTTTGAAAGTAAAGTGAATTAAAATTTAGATTTTAGTATATTGTCACCTTACAGACAAGGAGTGGGTGTTGTGAGATTAGTAGGCCATGTGCAAAAACACTTCCATTTTATAAGTTTGTTGTCATTTAAAGTGGAAATCTTTATAAACGGTGACTTTTAACAAATTTGCTTGTGTGCCCGTATGAGATAGTATACTGAGAAGATGTTTGCTTACAATTACATTTCCTCGTAGGCACATTATCATACCTTAAAACATTCTGTCCATGGGTACACTGCGCAAATTGGCCTTGTCTGTTGTCGTCTGTTCGGCGACAGCTCTGGATCGGTATAATCAACAT
This sequence comes from Triturus cristatus, assembly GCF_964204655.1. Lineage (NCBI taxonomy): Eukaryota > Metazoa > Chordata > Amphibia > Caudata > Salamandridae > Triturus > Triturus cristatus. The sequence continues at coordinate 589,070,964 of NC_140592.1, read as the reverse complement.
GACACCTGGACCGAACTCAGGCACAGTACGAATGGGTTCATTTACATTATATATATCACCCAAAGCCTTTGTTTAGAGAGAGGAGCATTTTGATGGATTGTCGCAGCTGGTGCCTGAATTCTAGCCCAGCTGAATCCCATCACTATCCCGAGAGGGACAATGGCTTGGTCTATTACCGCATGGCCCATGCAAGTAGGTGAGAAGTTAGACCACTCTGAGGTATCTGGCAGAATAGTATCTAACCTATACTCTTTAGGCTAGGCAGTGCTAGGTAGGAGTACAATTATATGTATTCATATAATCATTGTAAATGCACAATGGTTGAATTGGTTATCTTTTTTTCTTCTTGTAATGCTGGTTAACATGCTCTGCTTTATTCTTATCATAATTGAAGCCCACATATTTTACACAAGAATCCAATTGCTTCAATGACTGCACGATGTGCCAATTTGGAAATTCCTTGGGTCTCCCTTTGGGCATGCCTGAGTAAACAATGAAAGGGTAGATCTGTTTCCACAATTTTCTTGGGGGAATCAGGGTTGTCATGTTCGGAGGTTGCAGACACCATCCGGTACCTTTGTAACGTTTAACGGACCAGATGGCACACTGTGAGCTAGCCAGGAACTATGTCAATATATTCGGATGGTATGAGTGGACTCAGACCCCCATAGTTTTTACACTTACGTTGCCCAAACACACACTCTTAGTAGGAACCGTAACACAGAACAGAGCACCTTAAAGCCTAGTTTGCGGAGCATTGAGAGGGTCCACATCGAAGCTGCGTCGGACAGCTGAAGCAGTGCGTCAGATCTGAGATGCGGCGAGGGAGCGCTATGAGGGCCTGAATCCTTATTGGGGATCCCATCAACAGGGCTTGCGATGCAAGGTCAAGTGTCAAGGATGTGACACGCAGTCGGGGCAATGCATTGCTTCAGAGGAGCTATGAGGCTGGGATGCAGAGTCCGGCACCATCATTAAGGTTGCTGTCGGTGAGGGTTGCGAGGATCTGCATAGACAATGCGGGTCTTTGCAATGGGTCCAATACATGCAGCAGCGGAGATGCTTCATTCTGCTGAGTCATCCTGCGCAGCAGAGGAGCTGTGTTAGTTCCATTGGGTCCACAGAGACTGGTAGAGCACCTTTAGCCCACTTCCAAGGGTCCAGAACTGGGGTGGCACCAATTGGCAGAGTAGACTCACATATGGCAGAGTCAAGGTGCAAGGTTGTGGAAGCCTGTTGTGTCTCTGAGGCTTCAATTCACGAGGCCAGCCAACTAGCCTTGAAGTTGCTCTGAGTTCAAGAGATGCAGGTCCAGTCCTTCTCACCCAGGCAAGAGGGCAGCAGTACTTTAGAGCAGCAGTCAAGCAGAACGGCAGTCCTTTCACCAGCACAGCAGTCCTTCTGGGCAGAGTATTTGCAGGTCCTGAAGTGTACCGAAGAGTTGGTGTTTGAGGTCCAGTATTTATACCCAGTTGTTCGTTTGGAGAAACCTTCTAGAGGCAGGCCTTTGAAGTGTACAGGTGCCCTGCCTGCCTGGTTCCAGACTAACTACAGGGGGTATGCAGCCCTTTGTGTGGAAGCAGGACACACCCTATTCAAGTATAAGTGGGGCTGGATCCAGCTCCTCCCTCTCATCTTGCCACTAATGGCCCACCCAGGCTCACCACAGCTCCCCATTGTGTGTTGCTGTCTAGGAGGAATACACAAAACCCCAACTCTCAACTACATCCAGTCAGATTACCCAGAGACAGGCTGCAGGTACCAAATGGCTAAGGCAGAAAAATGCCAACTTTTTAAAAGTGGTATACAAAAATAGGAGGGCCTTTTCATTGTCAGTAAGGCTAGGCCACTGTCAAAAGTAAAACATGGAAAAACACCAATATTGACATTAATTGACAATACAATTACTTTTCAATCATGGTAACGAAACGTAATTCAGGGGTTCACGTTTTATTCTATCTTTTCAATCTGTTTTTTCAAACCTTTATCAAAATACTGCTGTACATTTTTCAGCATATTATGTCATACAAATTGGAACACAACAAACAATAATGGAAACAAAAAATGAAATATTTCATTAACAGAAATTTTCACCACAAACACCTATAAATGAGTGGAAGAAAAGTGTGTCCCAGGCCATAATTTTACAAACAAGAGGAGCCAGCAATTGATCATCACATAAATCAAAAACTTCTTCAGTAAACTGTAACCAGGGGATGGAACGTCACTTATTGTTGTCAGGCCATTGTTTGTAAAATTATGGATTGGGACACAATTTTCTATCACTAATTTATAGGTGTCTGTGGTGAAAATGTCTGTTCATGAAATATTTCTTTTTTGTTTACATTACGGCTTGTTGTGTACGACATAAGCTCGCTGTTAGTCGGCACATCTTAGTTTTCCTGTTCCAATGTGTATGACATATTATGTTGAAATATTTACAATAGGTTTTTGATAAAGTTTGAAAAAATAGATTGAAAAAAATAGAATAAAACGTTATCACGTTAAATAAGCTTTGTGACCACAACTGAAAAGTAATTGTGTTGTCAATGAATGTCAGTATTGGTGTTTTTGCATGTTTTAACTTTCTAAAATTGGCATTTTCAAAATTGTAACTTCTAATACGACTTCACCATAAATTCCAAAGATACCAAACATGAACTGAGCACCTGCTCCCATTTGGAAATTTCACTTATAAAACATAATAATGTAACTCCAATTTTATCCTATGGGAGAGGAAGACCTTACAGTAGTGATAAACGAATTTAGGAGGTGTTTCCCTATCAAGACATGTATAACCTAAAAGTACATGTTCAACTTTTTAAATACACTGCACCCTGCCCTCCGGGTTGTTTAGGGCCTACTCTAGGGACGATGTATATGTATTAAGAAGGAATGTTTGGGCCGGGCAATTGGTTTATTTTGCCAGGCCTGAGACATGTTTAAAGTTCTACTTAATTGGGTGGCACAATCAGTGCTGCAGTCCCATTAGTAGCATTTAATCTACTGGCCGTAGAGAACAGGTAGTACCACTTTATCAGGGACTTATGAGTAAATTAAATATGGCATTTAGGCATAAGCGAATCATATCATGTTTTAAGGACAAGCAATTTAGCACTGGTTAGCAGTGGTAAAGTTTGCAGAGTCCTAAGGCCAGCGAAAACGCAGTCAGCAAAACAAGAGGTCTGAAGGCAAAAAGCTTGGATTAAAACCACTCCAAGGATGCCAGTACAAACACAAGTTAATGCAAAAATTGGTGCAGGATTATTAACAGACATTCTACGAGTATTGCCTATAGGAGATAAGACAAAAATTAGAGAGGGTGACTCGTGGGGTCTGCCTTGGAAGCAGGCTGGTGCCAAGAAAAGGATGATCACGCTTAACTTTTTAAAAAAATAATACCTTTTGCAGAAGCATTTTTAAACTGATAAGAATTTATGAAGAAGGGGGATCAGAACTACTGAGTAAATATATACGAGAACCAAGTTAAGATGAAATACCCAAGACAAAGGGAAAGTGCACACTTAACCATTCTGGGCAGATGAAATCCCACAGTCAAAGCAAAATCCCATCAGTTATATCCCATAGTGCGAATAGAGAACACGTTTATCCATAATAATCCAGGTTACAATTTCTTTTGTTATTTTTCACCTTTGACAAAAAGATGAAACAGTTTTTGTCCCTTTACAAACCAAACACCATGAGTACAGCTAACCGGTGTAATCGATCTTATGATTTATTTAGACACTACCTAAAATGAATATTTAAAACCATTTTGATTTTGTGTATACAGTAGTACAAGAGGGGGCACAATATAACCGATTAAGTATGCACATGGAGACCACAAGAATATTTTCACCACATTTTTTCCATGGAAAACTGAACACTTACTTATTTTTTAAAGGGTATGTGGGCTTAGGTACAACTATGGAAGCATCTTACTAAACGACTTGGAAAGGACTTATTTGTGTGTACAAAATATCGAACTGCCCAATACGTATGCGGAAAGATAGAAGATTGGGAATATGGATTGTCATCTAAAATACTTTTTGGTATACTACATTCTGGTTAAGGAGGCAAATACTGTCTAGGATTTGACGTGGAAATGGTTACACAAATTAAAGCCTTGTCCAGAGCTCCTCAGTAAAAGGAAAACAAACTCCTCAAAATTAAAACATAAAAAAAGAAAAACTGCATGATTGCAAAATACTACGTTGTGTTTGCATTTTTCATGCGCTTCTGGTCCTGGCCTTAAAGGTAATTTTTTATTTTTTATTTAAAACAACCAATACAAATACTTTATCTTATATAAATATGAAGACACTCTACCATTCAGCTTTTCTGGCAGCATTATATGCATATACACGGGATCAGACTTCCATGCCATTCAATAAATCACTTTTGACCTTGTCCTGAGAATAGTGTTGAAAGAAGTAGCAGTTAAAGAGATAATCCCTTTAACAAAAACAACATGAACCATAAAAAAACAACGGAAAAATCAAAAAAGCACAGTTGCAAACTCACATTCACGAATATTGTGTTTTCTAGGATTGATTTCCGTTACACTTTTCCACAGAAAAGTTCTAAAACAAATGACTGGGTAGAAAAAAAAAACAGGTTACACTACACAAGGCTGCTTTGATTATTTGTTAAAAACCGATTGTGAAATTATACCTTTACAGCACTGACATGGAACTGTGGTTTTATGTACAAGGAAGATATGGCGGTTAGATAACATGAGCATTAATGAATAAAAAAAAAAACGGATTACTAAAGCTTTGTGCTGCTATTAAATACAATACACAATGAATGTTCGCCAGTACACTACTGGCAAAAAGGGGAAGCTGTGGGGTCAAAGCCTTTAAAAACATCTTTCAAAGAGCCAGCATCCAGTTCACCACCCTCCTGGGCAGGGCTATTCCCAGCATATGGGCTTCCTGGCCCAGGCTTCGTGGTCTGCTTAACGGATCCATACAGTGAGGATACCGGGAGGTTATGAACTCCTGGCTGGCTGGCCTCCTGCGGCAGTGCTGCAGTTTTTGGACGGGGTCTGTTATAACTGTTGTATCGGTCCGTTGGAGGTTCGGAAGTGGGTTTGTCAGCTTCAGGGGGCTCCAGCGCTGACTTACGTGTAAAAAGTGGCTCTTTTTGTTTATTCGTACTTTTGTTATTGTCTAGCCCCTTTGATTGAGTACTTGATTCACTGGAAGACTCAGTGCTTTTGTTGTCCGCACTCTGGGCCCTTGGATCATACAAACTAATGCCACTTAACACACTGCTCTGGCTGTTTCCTTTAGTGAGTCCACCAGCGGTCAGTATCCTTGGATCATAAGGAGCAATAGTAGGTACAATGTCACTCGGCGGAACAAGTAAAAGGGCTGGCGTTGGGATAGGAGGTGGGGTGGGTTCAGCAGGCTTTACAACCCTGGGTGTTGGAATTTCAGCAGCTTTTTGTAACCTGGGATCAGTAAGTCCCTTTCGCATCCGAGGATCACTTGGTTTCTCACTCGGAGGTGGTGGTGGTGGTGTACTTGAAGCTGCATTTACAGTCTTTAATATTCTTGTCAACAATTCAAAGTCTGGGATGCTGCTGTTTGTAGCAGAAGTGTTCGATTCGGGCTGCAGCCCGCTCCGCTGTCTAGGGTCAGAAGGGCCTGTGTTAGCTGGCCGATTAAGACGGGGATCAAGGGCAGGCAAAGGTTGAAGAGCAGAAGGGATTGGGACAAATTCCTGTTTCGGAATAGGCAGTGGTATAAGATCCTCTGGATTCCAAAGAACTGTTCGGGCAAAACTGGGCTTGTTTAAGACTATGTCCTTTTTAATGTGGCTAAACTGCTGCAGTTGAGACCTGGGATCTCTTAAAACTTGGCCCGGCAGTAAGTCTAAGGGAATATTGACAGCAATGTCCCTTAATGCTCTTTCTCCTTCTTCCTCTTCAGCCCCCAAAGCAGGCTTCTGACTGGTTGTAGTAACGGACTGGGGTGTTTCCTGCTTTGATGAGGGAATGTGGCGAGCTAGTCTTGGGTCACTGGGACCGGATTCCCCCACACTGGCCACTGTAGAAGTTTCAGAATTTCGAGCAAGACGGGGATCTCTGGAGAGGCGGGGATCAGTCGGTCGACTCGCTGCTTGCTGAACTTTCTGCAGTCGAGGATCACTCGAACTCTGGCCAGATACATTGTTTGCTTCTACCAGGGAAGACTGTGTCGGAGGACGGTTTGATTGTTGTCTCAGGGTTTTTAATATTGAAGAAACGCTATTCCCGCCTTCATCTTCGTCACTTGAATACCAGTTTCCAGTGTCACCTATAGAAAAGAATGTTTAAAAGATATTGAAATTATTTAGAGAAATCAAAACCATACTCTATTTTCCCCTTCCATTGACTATTTAAAACAGTATAACCACATTTTAGTTGACATCGTTTTAACATTTTGAAAATAATCACCCTACGCTGTAATGTGATATCAAAAACACGATAAACAAGAAAACGTATGTATTCCATAGTCTATGATTTAACTTCAATTTTTACAGATAATGGGGTTGCTAACTGGTGGACTTTATAGAACAGTCTGCACATGTACATAAACATTTACCAACATTTCCAACATTATTTATTTTACAAATGGGAGTTTTTACAGACCCTTTCATGACCACTTCTGAATGATGGTTGTGCAGTATTTACATTGTTTTACGTAAGGGATGCTAGACAATAGCATGTCTGGCAGGCATGCCTCTTTTCAAGTGTGACTTGGAAGTGTCTATGAGGGAACCGAATTACAATAAACACATAGCACAACGCAAACCACTTAGAAAGTGAATGCTTTGAAATTGTTTACAAAATTTTGTGACAAAAGGACCCTTCTGTTCCAAAACTTGCACTAATCGCAGGCAAACGGTATCTAAGAAATACTGCAAAAAATAGAGAGGCAACGTCCCACAAGCAGTTTAAGGTTTCACAAATAATTCATTAAGTCCAAAGTTAAAGCTTCAGACAAATTGAGAAGATGTGATTAAAATTCAATTCTTTATTATTTTTCCAATTCTCTTCATAAAATACAGCCAAGGAGCCAACATTTTAATAGCATCTTCGCAAGACGTCTGAAGCTTCGATTCTGGAATTATGTCAAACTGATTGTGGGATGTTGCCTCTCTTTTTGTATGCACACTAACAGAGGAGCGAGAGGTGCTACCCTTCCTTTTTTCTCCCTAGAAACACATATAACTCACACCAAAGAAAAAGAAGAGGAAACTCTGAACAGCCTCATTTCAACATGAGAAGCCCACTATGGTATAAAAATTGCCCTCACACAGAAGACAGTGTCATGCTTCATCACTGGACGTGCTACAACACTCTGGCGGACTAATGGTCAGAGTGGACAAAACAAATGTTTTTTATTTTCTCAGGGCCAAAGATTTTTTTTAAATGTATGCCTCTCCATTTGTTGCAGTATTTCAAGGATTTGCGTGTTGGACAGCTGCCTCGGAGAGGTCAGCTACCTGCTAACCAAACTGAAAGGGAATTTATGGGTAGTGTGGTGAAGTATTAGCTGTCCAGTAGGTGTTCACTAAGCAGTATCTGAAGGCATTTCAGCGTTTAGTGGGCACGCCTGGTATAGAACAGAAAGAAGAAGGTATTTGGCAAAGATTAATAAATGATGCAACAAACAAAATGATTAGAAATCGTATTTAAAAAAAAACTTTAGATTGATTATTATATTTACTTTTCCTGTAAAATTAAAAGCAAATATATCAATAATGTTGCTTCCTTGATGTGTTACAGCACATTGAATCTACTGCGTGTAGACACCAAAAGTGAATCAAGCATTGGAAAAGGAAACAGGTCTGGAGTTGGCCATCAGACTTTTTGCAATTCTTCTTCTATTCTGTCATGGTTTATTGTTTGGGAAGCTGCAAGACCCTCTTTAATGCAAACAAAAACATTTTCTAAAAGCGAAAATGTTGCTTTGAGCTCCGAAAAGCCCACATTGGCATAGAACTTCCCGGCACTGGAGGGAATTACTTTGTGAGTTGTCAAAGGGCAGGCAGTCATAACTCATAGTGAAATCAGCCAATGGCTGAAGTGGGCTGACACTTTGCCCATTGATGAATGCTGGAGGGTGAAAGACCAAACCACATATTAATGGATGAAGTATGGCTGAAAACCCTTATAGGCAACTATGTTATACACATAATTTTAGTAAAATCAAAAGATCTTGGCTAACACGGACATAAAAACAGCAATCAGCCAACCTTTACCCTCATGGGAAATAAAGAAAATAAAGAGGGAGGCAAGAAAGATGAAGACAAAAAGAGGGAGGCAAGGAAAAAGAGGGAGGCAAGGAAAAAAGTAAGGAAGGAAGAAACATGAAGGCAAGAAAGAGAGAAGGAAGGCAAGAAAGAGAGAAGGAAGGAAAGTAAGAGGAAAGTAAGAGAAAAGAAGGAAAAGAAAAAAGAAACTGAGTAGGTTTAGGTCTTACCAGTAGAAGAAACAAATACTGAAACGCAATTTGTGTAACATCTACGAAATCAAGAGTCCGCTCACTAGACTTCTTTTTATAAGTTGAAATACTAAATACATTATCTCTGTCAGTTGAGCACAACTGGCCAAAGGTTAATATTTTACAATATTTAATTCAACAAGAGAAGGAATTCAATGAGAAACAAACGGGAAATATTTTTCAATCGTGTGCCCTCATCTTTCTGGTGAAGGGTATAATGGATTTGTTGATGACATCAATGCAGTCTTGGGAAAGTTCTGTCTTTAAGGTGTAAGCAGTCTGGGGAGAGTTCATATATTAAGACATGCTGGAATCTGATTAAGGACCTTGACCATATCACGCACAAATTTGTGGATGTCAGATACATTCTCTAATGTGTAGGGACTTGGGTAATCATTGTAACAAGTCATGCTGATATTCGCCGAAGCCCCAGGAATGATGAACTAGCTCAATTACGAAATACAATCTCTTTGGGTTTTGACTCTCTGGCTACTAGGACTAGCAGTGAAGACTTGCAGGGTGCTAGAGGTTTAGAAACTCACATTCAGTAGGTCAAGGTTTGTCTTTATTAAAATAATTACATTTGTGCGCTATTACTCTCAAGAGTTCAGTGGCAATATATTGTTTCACAATTAAAAATGTTTCACCTAATTTGAGGTCAACGCCTTCTTTTATTCAGTGGCAACCTACCATCAACAAGCTTTATAAGCTACGGATCAGGAGCAAACTTGCATGTTTGGATTCATCAATGTGGTTTATGTGCTCTGTCCGGTCAGAGCAGTGCAAAACGTTTCGTAAATGTATCTTTCAGTATTGCATGTATTCGGAAGGCTTGTATCAGCACAGACAATTCATGGTGGAATTCCTTGGATGAAAAGATAAGTACTAGCAGGTGCTCCAGTCAGACAGCCTGATGTTGGACAATGAATGTGAAATGATACAACCTTCGTGGCCAGCTGACAGCAGGGAGGTAAGTTGTGGGAGAGCCCACAACACTATGGTCAAAAAGACAAGAGAGGGACAGGCTGCAAGGAAATAACAGTACCGCAAGAAACCCAGTGAAGGGTAGCTCTTATGGTCCTCCTAGTTTACGGCACTTACGAGAGGGATTCTCTTGCCTAGCAAATGCGGAGTATCATTGAATCGATCTCCATGTAGGTGTAGTGCATCCTGGACCTGGTTGAGTAGAACAGGAACCAAGCCTCCAATGTTACACAGGCTGCTAATCTACCAGGCAGTAAAAACCCAAATGGTAGGGCTGAAAGCAATTGAGCCTTTTCAGTTTCTCAAATGAGCAAGACAAGCCCCCTAAACTCTGGACCATTTATTTCTATACCCTGGGGTCTAAGTAGGAGGAAGTTTTCTTACTCTTTCCTAGTGCAAATTCCAGTCTTAAAATATGGTGGCTACAGATTCCCACAGTGAATCCAACTCTCCCCTTTAGGATGGTGCACAAAGCATTCTATTCTGGCTCATATTAGTGGCAATTGGTGCCAGAGCAATCATCCACTCAAGTCTTATGCAGCTAATGTGTAGGGAACCAAACAAATTTCATAAATTAAAACTGCATATTACCAAAACCAGGTAGCTACTAAATCACATTTCCAAAATAATCCAGATATGGCAACTGTCCAAATTCCCACAGAGTCACAAAGAAGCCTGTTCCATTTTATATTCAGACATACTCACCCTAATGACCACCCACATCCAAAAACCCTAACCAGGCTCTGGGCCGAAAATCAAATATTTGAAAAGTCATGCCCGAAATACTGAAATGCTCTGTGACGCCATAGAATAGGCAGGTTGTGAGCAGTACAAACAGTAAATAACCATAATAACAATAACGTCACATTGTTATTGGTGTAAGTCAAACGTAGTGAATAAAAACAAACGTAGAAAACCCTTTTTTGGCTTTATGTCTAGCAGGTACTGTGTTTCATTAACAGTGATTTTAGTCATAAAAATGTGTGTTAAAAACATATATGGTTTTTACATTTACTTGTTTCAAATATATCTGATTTCTGTTTTTATTAAATGTTTCAATAGAATGCCACTGGATGTTTTTTTAAAAGGTGGTGGAGTAAGATGATATAAGAGTATAGTTTAAGCGCTCAAATATGAAACCGTTTTAAAAACGGGCATAAGCCTTTAAAAATTAGTTCCTTTACAAATCCCAAGAGTTGATCTGAAACTAACCTTACTTTTCCAATTCGTTCCACTCAAAGATGTGAGTTCACCTTTATACAACATAAATTAACTTGCCTTCTTCATTTTCCCGATCTTGCCTGCTGCTGTCGGCCCTCTTTGCCCCCTCTTCCACTTCCTGTTGTTTTTGCTGTATTCTCATGAAAAGTTCTCTTTGTGCGGAAGGGAGGAAGTTAGGCATGTTGGCCGCTTGCTTCTCCGATCCACTAGCCCTCGCCTCAGACAATTTATCCTCTTCAGTGTGGGAATGCTCTTGGAAACTGAGGCCTCCAGGTTTTGCTTTCATATCCCCACACTCCCCATTGCTCTCTGTTACGGAAACAGGTCAGATAAGAACTTGTGAACGCCAATTTTCAAAACAGCTGCATCTAACTAATACACTTAGGATACTATATAACTCTAGGTTACATCTGTAACTAAAACAAATCCGAGCCTCGATAGAGTATTATTAGTAAAGCATGTGTGGGGACTATTACAATTTGAATGCATTGTCAATGTTGTTTTCATACACAGGGCCACTTGCTGAAAGATTTGAGAGACTTGTTATTGTTCAGTCTTTTTCTAAATGATGGAAATTAGTGAGAGTCGTGAGGACAGTAAACAAACTTCCTCAACATCATTGCCCCTTCCAAAGCCCGAGCCCGGCCTCAGATACTAAATCATCAACCATGCCTTACCTAGAACCTGTGTTACATATTGCTAGGATGCAGGAATCATGTTTCACGCCGATCCACCCCCTTTATGCGTGTTGTCTGCTTTTTAGGTTGTAGCCTAACAGACAGCGCACATTTCTGGGTTGCTAAAGACGTCTTGTGGACATCCACAAAGCTGACCTCGAACTATATTATGTACATTGCTGACCATTGGCTTTGTGGTTTGCAACTCACATTTTCTGGCTTTCTGTTTGCTGGCTTTATTTGTTTTAGGCTGTCCAGCTCGAATTCATCCCTCTTGTTACCCAAATACTAGTTTACTGTATTCTTCCACAAACTCACTTTCTGTAAACAGGCCTTTAAATCTTGCTTTTATCTTGTCACATTTGATGTGCATTCAAAGACATGTGTCAAATGTCAAGCTGTCTTATGAGGGAGCTTGGCCTTTACTTTTCCTTTCTCAGACTTCAAAATGAGAGAATTTATGTGACAATCCTGCCTAGTACCCATGTAAGAGAAGTGGGTGTAGGATGTTTTTTTCTAGCAAACAACAACAAAAATGAACTATGCTGACGTTTCAGAATATATCATTATTAGCACAAATGAAGCACATATTTTTGCAATTCTGAAGTGTGGTGAAAACAAATATTTGAATACAATAAAAACACATTAATACACTAGGTAATGACGTTTGCACACATTATCATTTGTGTGCAGTAAAACCGTATTTCGGTGCAAATGTAATGTTCACTTCAATTGAAAATGTGTTGTCTGCAATGGCAGCGCACTACTAAACCATGCATACTCCACACTACGCCACTCCACTCTATGTCCTTCCACTCTAAGCCACGCCACTCCATTCTACCCTACGACATGCCACTCCACTCTACGCCCCTCCACTCTCTGAGGCAGCATGCCACTCGACTCCTCGCCACTCACTCCAAGACACAGCATGCCACTCCAATCTATGCCCCTCCACTCTACACCACTTATTCCACTCAAATCTACCCCACTCCACTTCGCTACAATCCACCAAATCTACTCCACTACCATCTACCGCACTCCACTTCAATATACCACAATACACTCCACTCCAATCTCCTCCACTCCATCTAACCTAATCAACCCCACTCCACTACAATCTACCCTACTCCACCCCAATCAACCACACTCCACTCCAATATACCCCACTCTGCTCCAAAGGACCCAGTCCACCCCACTCTTCTCCAATCTACCCCAATCCAATTCACTCACTCCAGTTGACCAGGCACCACTCCAATCTACCTGACTCCACTCCAATCTACCCGACTCCACTCTACACCTCTCCAATCTACCCCAGTCCAATTTACCCCACTCCATTCCAATTTACCCCATTCCACTCAAAATGCCACTGCAATCTATCCAGCTCCTCTCCACTGTATTCTACCCCACTCCACTCTACCCCACTTCGCCACAATCTACCCCACTCCAATTTACCACACTCTGTCCCACTCCACACCAATCTACCACACTTTCAATCTACCACACTCCTCAGATCTACTTCACTCTACTCCAATCTAACCCTCTCCACCCAAACCCACCCCCACAACAATCCACCCAAACCCACCCCCACAACAATCTACCCCACTCCACCCCAATCTACCCATCTCCAACCTACTCCTCCTCCCCAATCTACCCTTGCCACCCTACCCTACTCTAATCTACCCCTACCTATTCCACTACAATCTACCCCATCCTACCAAATCCAACACAATCTACCCCACCCCACTCTACTCCAATCTACCCCACTCCAATCTACCCTGCTCTAATCCACCCAATCTAGCCTACTCCACCCTAATTTACCCCACTTCACCCCACTCTACCCCACTGTCCTCGTACCCTTTCTATCTCACTCCAATCTCAACTCCATTCCAATCTACTCCACTACATTCCAATCTACCCCACTCTACTCCAATCAACCCCATCTACCCCACTCCACTCTACCTTAATCTACCACACTCTTTTCCACTCTAACCAATCTACCCCACTCCACTCTAATCTGCCACATGCCACTCATAACTAATCCACTCTACCACCATCCAGTCCAATCTACCCCACCCCAAACTACCCTATACAACAATCTAGCCCCACTCCATTCCATTCTACGTTTCTAAAATCCACCCACTCTACCCCACTCCACTCTAATCTACCTCACTCGTCCGTAATCACCCCAACTCCACTCCTATCTTCCCCAAAATATCCCAATCTACCCTACCCCAATCTACTTCACTCAATCTACCCCACTCTAATCTACCCCAATCTAACCCACACCATCCCAATGCAATCTATCCCATTACAATCTACCACGTTAATCTATCCAGCTCCCCCGCTCCAGTCTACCCCACTTCATTCGAATCCACTCTACCCCACTCCACGCCAATCTACCTCACTCCACTCTACCCCATATCTACCTCACTCCACCCCAACCCACTCCACTAACTTTTAGCTATGCTGAACAGCAGCCACAATGGTGTACAAAATGTTTAAAAACCGTGCCAAAGTCAATAGCTCCTGTATAGGCGAGACACAATGGCTTTGCCAATGCTTGTTTTTCCTGACTCTCCGTCTTAGGATGGGGAGGTGTTTTATGGCTATTTAGCTCAAAAAAACAAAATAAATGAATACAAATAAAACTTGCCTACCTATGCGGCTTCGATTTCCAATATACTTCAGACAATATTTTGGATTCGAGGGACAATTTTCAATAGCTGACTGATATGGGAATCTCTTTACTGGCGGTTTTCTTATGGTACGACCCAGTGCTTTAACAATAGTCTGGTGTCTGATGTACAAAGGGACACAGGCGACTCTTGACTTCTCATGGGGACCTAATACTTAGCACTCAGGTAAACGGGATTCAGTACAGTGTGTGACAATCAAGTCAAAACCGCTTCTCTATACCAGTCCAATGGTGGTCTCTATTATTACAGGGCTTTACCTTTCATTCATTCAGCAGGTTTTTCCTTCAGTTCACACAACTGGTATCACCTTTTGGAGGGCAAGCGGAGTCTAAAGACTTTTTAGCATTCTGTACCATCCAACTCAGCTATGATAAGGCTCTGGAAGAACCACAGATGAGTACTCCTTTCTTAGTAATATCCTAAAAAGGATTTGCACACACTCACCCTGATAAGATTTTGGCTGAGTGTTTCAAGAAGCTTGACAGATGCTTAGTAAAAACCTTTCAAGTGGAGGTCAAACTTTGTCCCATTAAGCGACCAAGAAATCATTAAAGGTGCGTCTGCGATTTGGCATGGCTGTAATAATACACTATAGGAGCCTAAATCCACTACTCACTCTCAAAAATGTGCGTCTGCGATTTGGCATGGCTGTAATAACCCATAGGAGCCTAAATCCACTACTCACTCTCAAAAAGAAATTGAAAAGATGTGTTGACGATAAGGATTTTTCTAATTAATAAAAAGCATATTCAAAAACGAGATATGTGGCTGGGGAGAAAGGGCTCACGCACTTAAGTATCAATACAGTTCCAAATGTCTTAATCAACAAATAACATCAAGTGACGGGTGCTCAAAAAGCCACTACTACTACTTCTGTGGATTAGGTCCAAATCATAAAATAAAGAACTTCAAAAAAAATCAAAGTTGAGTTCCGTTGTGTATTATCACTAACGGGCGCTTAAGGAATTAACTACCATATATTTGAGGATTTGGATAATAGACACAGCCTCATAGTGACACTGAACCATTCCTGAAGAAGGCTGCTGCCACAAAACACATGTTGGCAGAGAATTGAAAAATGCTTTGAGAGGAATAAAGGCTGTTGGTGATAATACACAATGGAACTTAATGTTGACTTGTTTTGGAGTGGTCTGTGCTCTTTATCTAATAAAAAGCTTTTATGACGACCTAGTTTAGACCCAGCTTCCTTGTTTTTTAAAAATAACGCACCCAAGAAAAGGCATTAAAACGACAGGAGAGAAAGAGAAAAAAAACGAAGCTCTCTTCATTAATTTAAGATTTTTCCTTTAAGCCAACTAGAAACTGCACTTTTTTCCTATTTTCTCTGGTACCAAAGATTTACCCTTCTGTATTTGGTGCCACCTCAGTTTCTATTCCCATTTCTAACTTTGAGAAAAAAGTAGGAGTTTAATATTTCACATCTATTTACAGTATCACCTGAAAGCTATTTCAAACGCCCCAGGGTTTCCAATCTTGAAAAGAAAAAAAAAAGAAGGTAGCATTATCAATTTGGCTAGTTTGCTAATGACACCACATTAAGTGGCATCATAAGACAAACCATCCCGCAAACATCACTAGCAGTGACATCATACGAACTGACCTATAGGAATAGATCTATGAGAGACAGTATGGATGACATCATATTACCAACAATTGTAATACCATTTAACAGAAGATAAGAACAAGTTATTTACTGCCAGTGACACTCTTTCTAACCGCAGATTCATCGCCTGAGGTATATCCCCAGGTGGCAGACTGGATCCAAAACATTTTTTCAGCAATGCTCTAGAGAGCCGATTGGTATTACTAAGTGGGTCTGTAATGACTCTGTTCTGGAAATTACAAAATTGAATTTAAGCACAACCTGTCAGTTTCCTAATCTTTTGCCTTCAAACGCAGAGCAATATGAAAAAATTGCAGGACTCCATGCCAGAACGTTACTATACTGTCCAGGAATCCACTGCACAGAATGAGGAGTAGGGAGGGTAATGAGCAATATGTGGTTAGACAGAGTATCCATAGCTGAACCTCCTAAAGATGGAGGGTCTGATCAGTATATTCAGGCCTGAAAGTCTTGCAGGACCGAGTTTTCAAAATGACCATCACGTCAAACATGGCTGACAAGGCATTATGTTTCATAAACATGTGTACTGATGCCAACGTTACAACCTGGCATAAGCCCAGAACCTACACTATCCTTGCCAGTACCACTGTAGCAGCCTTGGCTCTGAGGACTTCTGGGACAGGCGGCAAGATCTGGTTGGCCATGTCCCATAAAGCATGAGTTTACCTGCCAAGAAGGCACACCGCTTTCAAGGATTTTAATGTCAAAGTAGCTGAAGAGAACAACCTCCTTCTGAAAGCATCAGTGTGTTTTTAAATCTCTCTCCGTAAGATTAGTCAGAAAAATAATAGTAGTGACTTTACACCTGAAAGCCATGTGATACATGCATCAAGTAGAGTGCTTTGATCAAAGTCAATGGGTGCAGGCCTGTTGCTGGCAATAGTTCAAATGAACAGAAGGTCAGAGTACAGCTTGAATCTAGTAACCATAAGGGTGTCCGTTAAGAGCCGTGTTGAATAGCAATAATGGCTCAGTAGAAGTCAGACCTCATTAAAAGAACTCAGTTAATACATCTGTCTTGCTTTTTAAAAGTAGGCAACAGTAAATCAAGCATTACTGCTGCCCTTCACACAAATACTGCGAAAGAGGCACTTTTTCCATTGGTGGCCAAGGTGGCTAGTCTAGCTCAGTCTCCGGAAATGTATATGATCCACTAACATTTTGTAGATCCAGGTAGAGCCCATTATTATAGTTTTGGTAGGATTGGGGCAGCTGGTTGTTTGCCTTTTAGTGATCATCAACGTCATGGGGGACGTTTTACATACCCGGATCCACATCAGAGTTTGCGCCAAATAAGGCCTCCGACCTCTGATAGTACTGGTATTGAGACAGAGGTCAAAAATTGGAGTCTGGTTCCGCCTTTGTGATCTAATAGCTCTGGGGGCTTGGAGTGAAAGAATGATGGCTCAGGGTGTGATACTGACATCAGGATCAGGTCCTGGGCAGGCAGAGACTGCCTGTGAAACCTGCTGCAAGCAGCAGAATGGGCATGGGACTGATTGGACCCTAACAATGGCATTCTGGCAACGAAAAATGCTCTGTAGAACGTTAAATGGGGCAAGCTTTTGAAGAAACTCACAGCCAGAGCGGTATTTCCTGTAAAGCTCTAGTCGAAGCCCGACTGAGGCTCCAGTAGGGCTTTTTTTGAGGGGATGCAACTGAATACTGCCTGCTTTCCATCTTTATCTATCGCCCTTTAGTAGTCTTGGTTTCCCCTCTGATGAACTGGGGCATATTGAGGATTCTCCCTAGGCAAGAAGCAGCATAGAATCGGTGTTAGCCCCTCTTGGCTTTCACTTTTTCCACTTGTCTTCTCCTAAGGGGGTTACTGTGTTTAAAGTCATGCCGTTTTTGGAACTAGAGACTTGATTACATGCATTGGTTTTTTTTATCACTACTGGTTCGTAAATTGGGAACCCATGTGAAAATGTTTATAAGTGCTCATGTTCTGCTTCTTTTGTTTGGATAAAATAAAAAGAATTTAACCTTAATACTACGATACTGGTAATGGAAAAGGAGCAACAAGCAAAAGCAAAATATTATTCTTCCTGGATTTCCGAAAATCCTTGCACCAAGCTACGACCAGTGGCTGAAAAATGTGATGATTAGTATTTACAACTAACTACTGGCTGAGCTCTAAATAAGGTACTACCAAAATGCCTCTGACTGCAAACTACATGGAAGCTGCCCTGACCTCTAAAAATTACTGGAGCTCTTATTTTAGAACACCAAACAAAGATGCCTTGTGCTATGTATTAATAAAATTCGAACAATGAAGAGGTAATGGGATTGCACTCATAGTAAATGACGATCATTTATTGTAGCAGTTGAAGTTATTATTTTGGTGATCACAAATAATATTTACAACTTTAAAATAATTTTACCATACTTAGAAAGATTGCTTGGAATGTTCCAAGATTCTGAAGGAGATTTAAAATTCTTATATTTTTCTATTTGATATTAAAAAGAATTTAGTAGTTTTTAAATGTAAGCTTTGGAAAAGCCAAAATGTCTGGCCTTGGCAAGCTAGTGCAATGGTGATCTTTTTTTACTTTATTGTGTATTGCAAGCAGATGGCACAAAAATAGAAAACGAAAAACACATGCTGCCGCTTAAACACATGCAAAAACAACAGTTGATGGACAGAATGCAGAACAATGTCATACATTCACGCCAGTACAGAGATCTGGGCCTAAATCTATCATTTTTTTGCTCACCATGCAATTCCAGTTTGAACCCGGCCATATGCAAATCAGTCTTGACACTGTGCCTCATGGGAACAGTCCAGCCCGAACTGCCAAGCCATGTCTTCCCTGGACCGGAATCATGCATCCTAGGACCGGTTTCTGGCTATCAGCCGTCATCAGCCAGGATAGCTTGACTCCAGTGGCGTAGTGAGCACGGGTCCCACGTCTGGGAATACCCATCCCACTTAGGGCGAAAAGCGTTACAACAAACAAATGATGGACGGAATGCTGACAATGCAGACATTCTCCCCCAGTCAAGAGATCTGGGTTAAATCCATCGTTCTTTTGCCCACTACGCCACCCCAGTTTAGACATGGCCATATGCAAATCAGTCGTGACCCTGTGCCTCATGGGAACAGTCCAGCCCGAACTGCCAAGCCAGGTCCTCCCTGGACTGGAACCAAGCATCGTAGGACCGGTTTCGGGGTTTCATCTTGTGTGTTTTGCTGTTCGCCCTATGTGGGAAGGGTATGCCCAGACGTGGGATCCGTGCTCACTACGCCACTGGAGTCAAGCTATCCTGGCTGAAGAGGGGTGAAACCCCGAAACCGGTCCTAGGATGCTGGATTCCGGTTCAGGGAAGACATGGCTTGGCAGTTCGGGCTGGACTGTTCCCATGAGGCACAGGGTTAAGACTGATTTGCATATGGCCATGTCTGAACTGGGGTGGCGTGATGAGCAAAATAACGATGGATTAAACCCAGATCTGTGACTGGGGGTGAATGTTTTACCAATGTGCAACATTCCGTTCATCATCTTGTGTGTTTCGCTGTTCGCCCTATGTGGGAAAGGTATGCCCAGACGTTGGTCCCGTGCTCACTATGCCACTGGAGTCAAGCTATCCTGGCTGAAGAGGGGTGAAACCCCGAAACCAGTCCTAGGATGCTTGATTCCGGTTCAGGGAAGATATGGCTTAGCAGTTCGGGCTGGACTGTTCCCATGAGGCAGAGGGTCAAGACTGATTTGCATATGGCCATGTCTGAACTGGGGTGGCGTGGTGAGCAAAATAACGATGGATTAAACCCAGATCTGTGACTGGGGGTGAATGTTTTGCCAATGTGCAACATTCTGTTCACCATCTTGTGTGTTTTGCTGTTCACCCTATGTGGGAAGGGTATGCCAAGACGTGGGATCTGTGCTCACTACGCCACTAGAGTCAAGCTATCCTGGCTGAAGAGGGGTGAAACCCCGAAACCAGTTCTAAGATGCTTGATTCCGGTCCAGGGAAGCCATGGCTTGGCAGTTTGGGCTGGACTGTTCCCATGAGGCACAGGGTCAAGACTGATTTGCATATGGCCATGTCTGAACTGGAGTCGTGTGGTGAGCAAAATAACGATGGATTAAACACAGATTTGTGACTGGGGGTGAATGTTTTGCCAATGTGCAACATTCCGTTCATCATCTTGTGTGTTTTGCTGCTCGCCCTATGTGGGAAGGGTATGCCCAGACGTGGGTCCCGTGCTCACTACGCCACTGGAGTCAAGCTATCCTGGCTGAAGAGGGGTGAAACCCCGAAACCGGTCCTAGGATGCTTGATTCCGGTCCAGGGAAGACATGGCCTGGCAGTTTGGGCTGGACTGTTCCCATGAAGCACAGGGTCAAGACTGATTTGCATATAGCCATGTCTGAACTGGGGTGGCGTGGTGAGCAAAATAACGATGGATTAAACCCAGATCTGTGACTGGGGGTGAATGTTTTGCCAATGTACAAAATTCCGTTCATCATCTTGTGTGTTTTGCCGCTTAAACACAGCAGCAGTATGCTTGCAATAAACAAATGTAAATTGGAAAAAAAATAACCACAATTCACATTTTAATAGAACAGCACGGCGGCTTCAGAGTAGGCAGGTGTACTTAGAAGAATAGGAATATAAACCCCTTTAGCTTTAAAGCACATCACAGGAAAATATGATTCTTACTGGCACAAAGAAAAGTACAGTTGGGATTGAATTGAACACAAACACACAGTTTAAACTAACAAGAACTACCGAAAAATAAAAAAGGGCTAAAGAATGAAAATAGAATTGGCGAAGTAAAGTATTATCCTTCCTGCCCTAGCACTGAATAGCATCTTTACGAGGATGTGCACATGTGATCAGGAAAAATGCCATCTTTCGAAGTTCAAGATAGCAAACGGCGGAAAGGAAGTTACATTTCTACGTGCTGTTTGCTGTGGTGGACAGACGCAAAATGTAAATGAAAGCTGACCAGACAAATGGATGAAAAGTGCTGCCCCAAAGCCCCTGTACGTATGTATGCATTCTTGCACTTTTTATTTAGGATTTATGTTCTTTTCTGTTACATAAGTCTGGCGAGACACTTAATCTGTCTCTAGGCCATACCTGATAAATGGATTCTGATTTTTCTCTACAAACATTAAATGCCAAACTACTGACAAAAACTGTAAATATATGCACTCTAAAAATATGCAGATTTCCAACAGGACTTTAACACTTGCCATTTGTTTGTAATTTAAAGTTGAACTGATTCCAATCTAGAACAAGCATTGTCAAAAGAAATAGGTCAGGCTTGTATTTTCAATTATAACTCAGGCCTAATGCATGAAAAAGCTACAAGGTGACCTGACCTTGTACTTTGGCAGTAACCTAGCAGAAGAAGCAGAGACTCTTATCAGCTACTAGGTGGCATAATGTTGTTGGTAGGAAAGTCAAAGGGTTTTTAATAGATACAGGGAACAGCCATTATAACGCGTTTTTTACCACGCGTAGCCATTACATCGCATGCGTTACAACGCATGCGATGTTACACCGCGTGGTAAAAACCACGCATATCATTACATTGCATGTGCTTTTACAACGCATGCGATGTAATGGCGGCTATCCAAGTCGTTGTGAGGAAACTGAGGCTGTTGCCTCACAACGACGTGCACCGCCCCTCGAAGGAGGAAGCAGGAACCGGGAGCAGAGACGGCGACGCTGGAGACGAGAGAGGTAAGGGGGTTTGCGGTTGGGGTGGGGGTTACTTTTGTAGGGTTTAGGGTAGTGTAAAAGTAGTGTTGTAATGTTTGTGTTGTGTGGGTTTATTTTTTACGTTTTAGGGTGTTGTAGTGTAGTGTTTCAGGGTTTAGTGTAGTGTTGTAGTGTTTGTTTAGTGTAGTGTATTAGGGTTTAGGGAAGTGATGTAGTGTTTTAGGGTAGTGTTGTAGAGTTTATGTAGTGTAGTGGTTTAGGGTAGTGTAGTAGTGTTTGTGTAGTGTTTTAGGGTAGTGTTGTAGTGTTTGTGCAGTATTTTAGGGTAGTGTTGTAGTGTTTGTGTAGTGTAGTGTTTTAGGATTTAGGGTAGTTTTGTAGTGTTTGTGTAGTGTTTTAGGGTTTAGGGTAGTGTTTGTGTAATGTAGTGTTTTAGGGTTTAGGGTAGTGTTGTAGTGTTTGTGTAGTGTAGTGTTTTAGGGTAGTATTGTAGTGTTTGTGTATTGTAGTGTTTTAGGGTAGTGTCGGGGGGTTGTGCAGGGTAGTGTAGTGTAATTGTAGGGAGAGGGGTTGGGGGAGGGTTGTGCAGGGGTAGTGTAGCGTCACTTACCTTGAAAACTTTTACCACGAGTATAGCTTTAACACGCATGCCTTTGCGTTGTAATGGCATGCGTGGTAAAAGCATTTACGTGGTAAGTTTGCAAAGTAATGGCATTTCGCTGTCAGTGACATCGCGTAGTAATACCCGCGTTGTAATGGCACGTGTGGTATTAGTATGCGATGTAATGACATACATCCAATAGATACCATTAGAGCAACATTAAAGCAATTTATTTGTTTTATCATAAAGCGAACTAAAGTGTAAAAGCAACAAAAAGGGATTGTTTTGTGTACTATGCAAGTTTGATATAAAGAAATTAATATGACAAAAAGTGTAATGTTTTGGTGTACTTTCAGGTGAAAAATAGTCCCGTTATCCTTGTCATGGGAGCGCTTCGTACGTACTGGAATAAGCCACTAATCAATGGCATATGGTGAGAGTGTACACTTCGCACTGCTGTAGAAATGACATACAGTTACCGGTGAGGGTATACTATTGGCTCAGGACTCGGTCCAGAGAATACAAACAAATCTGCCCCTCTCCCATTTAGGTCAAAGCACTGCCTATAGTATGAGAAGCCATGAAAGGAAAATTGAATTTCACAAAGCTGTCTTTAAAGAAAAGACCTCTGTATGGTGTGACCAAATTTGAGCCTTAACATTAGAAGGTTTGAATTGAGGTGGATTAAATTGAAAACGCCCCAAGAAACTAAACGGCAGACTAAAAATAATGTTTATAGTACCTGAATTTTCAATTGCATTGGAATCTATTTCCATGCCAGGTTCTTGGTAGAATTCATTGTAGAATTCCTGTCCGGGTGGACCAGGAGGCGGCATTCCAGAGTCATCCCCATCAAAGGGCATCATAGGAGTACCAGACCCAGTCTCATGATGCAGAGAGCCAGGAGGGGTCCCAGTAGGTCCAGGGAAGCGAGGAGGCTGTGGACCAGTTGGCCTGGAAGGAGGGAGGGAAACAGACAACAAATGCATATTATTACAACTAGTGTTAAAAAAAAAACGAAAGAGGTGAACAAATTTGTGATAAAGGAGTATACCTATATGCCTCCATAATGAGGTCCTTAAGAATGTTGGAGAACAAGAAAAATCAGACTTAAGTGCAAAACATTTGAAGTCAGCAAAAATGGATCAATGTACCTGCTGAGCAGATAGAGACCAGTCCCTAGAATCCCACCATATTCTTGATGCCTTTTATCCCACCATTGTAAACTGTAATGTGATTCTACAATTGAACTTTTTCAGGGCCTAAGAAATTTGCGCTTAGGTGTAGAGGTAACTTGATGAATCGATTATGGTGTTAGCTACTATCAAGAAAATAACCTTGTCTAAATCCAATGAGGCATCATGTATTTCTTATCAACCTTGTTTTCACGGATGACTGAGTTACACACAGTATCTCAATCAGTCATACCCCCAAAGTCAAGAAACACTGAAAACCCAAAGAATAGTGTGCATCAGAAACATTTTTGAGATTTATTTTCACCTACAATTTACCCCAAAGTACTCAACCCTTCTCAGCTGAAATGAGAGTGGCGCCAATAACAGACTACCAATCTACTAAGTAAGCCATCTACTGAGGAGTTAAAAGCAACATAGTACAGCTAATGGGCACTTATCTAACCCAGTGGTTACCTGTGTCCGTGAGGCCTACTCAGACTGTCCGTGACTCTTTTACAAAATTAAATAAAATTAATATGAGTAAAGTATATACAAATAAAGAAGCAAAATTGAACATAAAAAACTTTTTTCTATATTTGAATTTGAATTAAACAAAATATTTAAATATTTGAGTGTGTGTTTGTTGTATACCTGTTTTTTATTATTGTATATTGTTTTGAGGTTCACATCATAGAAATTAGGCCAGGGGTCACCAGCTTTCAATAATAGCTAAGTGGGTATCCCCGGATTCTAGTAATGATTCAGTGGGGGTTCACAGAATTAAGGACCATTGATCTAACTCATTTACAATTGAGAGGGGCATCAGTCAGAGATGACCTCTAGCTCTTTTATTATACACATTAATAATAAAAGGCCCTCACAGTATGGATTACGAAATGTGGCTTAATATAAGGATTTCAATGGGTGGGTGGCAAAGAAGACTGCAAGTGTTTGTACGCAGATGATAAGCTACTGTTTTGCCTATACCCACGATAGACCATAGCGAGGTTAGCGACAATCTATGATATCTACAGAATAACCTCTTGTCGAATAAGAGAACCATGCTAGTGCCATTAGGGAGGATTTAGAGGCAAAACTGAGCAGCCCTCAATCTTCTAACTGATTAACCTACAAAACTGCTGTTTAAATATTTGGTGATACAAATCAAAGCTGATCCAGCATTATGCTGGGAACTCAATCTGGCCCAGTTAATAACCAGGCTGCTAAAAGAAATGAACACATGGGGCTTTCTCCCCATCTCTAGTTGGGGGTTTGGAGGAGAAGGGGGGAGAGTGTCGCTATTCTTATTCTCCCAAAATTTTTATACACAATACAAAATTACCAATTTCAAATTCCTGAGCAATTTTTTTGAAGACATGGACAATTCTGAGATTCTAAGTAAGGTGCGCTAGAGCACCCTGGATAGAATTGGATAAATGCTCAATATCCATTTGATGGCGGCCTCAGAGGTGCTGCTATGAAGCTATATTATTGTTTTCCATCTTCTGGTCATCAACAAGATGGTACGTGATGCAAGAAACGATGGAACGATACAGTAAGAACTAGAATCCGTTGAGAGGCACAGAATACTAAATTAAGTACATGGGTCTGAGATCCCAGATTCATTGCTCATGCCCTCTAAAGCGATTTTTGAGGCCTGGAAAGCCACATTGCAATAGATCGAAGGAGCAACAGACTAACCAATGAGATGTCAGTGTGGCACTTTACTCAAATATCACAGGTAACAACACTAGTGGGATTGGAGTGCTGAGACCTAATCAAAATTAGGGGACATTAGTGATACAACACACCTCAAGTTATTTGATGTTTTAGCTCACAAATTAGACTCCTCGCGAGCCAATACTTTTGATATTTACAGCAGAGGCATGCTCTAAGCAATTACAGATCAAAACTGGATGCACTTCTTGAATATAAGTCCTGGAAGCAAAGGTCACCATCGAAACCCAGGGAAGAAAACAGATTATCAAATTTACCTGGCAGTAGTGATCAATACCCTTGACTGTATGGAGAGACTCAGAGCCCAATGGGAAGCAGACATCGGACCCAGAATGGCTTGAAGCAAAAATAGTGCCCAGAGAACTAGATGCCTCTGCACACCTACGATTCATACAGTTTAAGATTTTGCACAGTTTTTATTTCACATTAACACACATTTACAAAAGAGGGAACTACTCATTGTGCCATGTCCGAGACGTAACGAAGATTCATGTAATGTTATCCACCTGGTGTAGGCCTGTACACACATTAACAAGTTCTAGGACGGTGTTCAATCGATACTTACACCGGTCCTCAAGATACCCAATAAACTCCCAGTAGAGAAAGCAATTCTCAGGATAGTGATGAGGGGGCACACGGAAGATACACACGAAGTCTGATCGGGTTGGGCTACCTACTTATAAAATGAGACACTGCCAATTATTGCCTCAGCAAAAATGTACTACCAATATCAGTATAGCAAAGGTAGAAGGACAAATGTAGATATTTAGAGAGTGAATTGCACAGAATGAGAGGTGGACCTAGGAAGCACGAAAAAAGTGAGGACCAGAGGTCAAGATAGTAAGGATTGAGCTAATAATGAGTACACTAAGTGTGTCCCTTTGGGAGCTGAAATAAAAGTCACAATCATAGGCATTCTCACTGAATTTATGAGCACTGAATACTTCAGCCTTTGCATGGGATCGCTGATTATTTTTTATTTGAAAGAAAATATATTAATTATTACTTGAACTAGCCTATCTCTCTAATAATTTATCATCAGAAAGTCTGGAAAATTCATAAGTTTGAAAAGCTATCAAAAAGACCTACGAAGAAAGGAAACACATTAATGAGGCAAGAGATTTCAGAAGGGAAAATTAAAAGTCGGGGTGAAGTTTCTGGCAATGGCATGGATGGATTTACACATGGCTGGCTCCAAAATATCAATTAATGGACTAATCATATAAACTGTGGCAGGGTCTGATTTATTTTTAGTAGTACTATCTTAAGGCTTGAATGGATGGGGCCATATACTCTGTGGATGAAAGAGAAAATTAATGATTATATCCACTTTGCAATGATTTGTTTGGCAGCAGGAAAACCTTAATGGACACTTATTTAATTTATAAAGAGCTTGTTTAACTTCCTCATTCATTTGATCAGAATATTTAAGAGCTATCTGTACATTAAACGTGTAAAAAGATTTTTCTGCTAAAGTCTGTGGATTTGAGGAAAGAGGAGAAAGATAAATTGTCAGATTATTATGAACATCTGAAATCACTTCTAAAAGGAAGAAGGGTGAGCCCTGGGCTGTCCCTTACTATTATGTAATTCTGTAAAACACGTATTAAAACAACAGACCCAAATCACACTAAACCTCTTGGGAAATGGGTATGCAATACGAAAATAACGTTTCAAGACAGAAGTTGAGGTTCTGACTTTTACACTGGTTGTGAAGAAGGTTGATCAATTAAGGAAGTACTATGCTAAGCTCCTGAGGTACCATTCTCAGTATTGGGAGGTGAGTATTGAATATTTATACCACTGAATGGTGTTAAAGGATGCCTGAAAAAACATTTTCTGTATGGTGTAGTGTTTGCTAATACACTTTAATGGAAGCGAACTGAAAGACAGACTAAACGTAATTAAGATAAAGTGGCTATGTCTTTTCCTAACAGGTCCTCAGGGTAATGTTCTTATTCAAGTACCATATATAGAACCTATTCCATTAGGTATAATGCAATTATCTTGTTAAATGACTTTTGTAGTCTATGAGGAAGATCATACAGTCTTGAAGAAGAAAGGAGGCACGCAGGAGGCAAGTTTTCACGTTCAATGAAGTAAGGTTCTGATGGTGCCTTCTGCCATATGTGCAGGAGAGAAGATCTGGCCCGCATAGATACAAGGCAAATGCCTGAAAACCAAGAATCAACATGGTTCTAGGCTCCTAGAGCTTCAGCAGTACCTTTGCTAGGCGTGGTGGCAGGAAAGACAGACTGAACAATGTCTGAAGGTGATTCCCAGATACCTTAATCCAAAGTCTCTGCTTTTTGGTTGTTGTATAGAGATTATGCTGCGAAGAAACACTACAACCAGAATATTTCCCCAAAAAATGTGTTGATAATCGGGTTATGATCTTCTGACCCTATCTGTCAAATAGTTCTGTAGTGTGGGTTAACCACGCCCTATGTACAACGCTAAGTTAGCATAACCTCGATGGCTGTTAGAAAGCCAGCTTGCTGCTTCTGCTGCTTTTGCACGCGACACTGTTGTTACATGTTATTCATTCGAGAACTGCTGACTCGACTTTGCTTCACATGAGAACCGTCTGTTGTTTAACATCTTTAACAGCGAGCAGTGACCTTGGTCTGTACACCGTGTAAGGAACGAGTCTGGGTCACTAGACGGGGCAGGTTGTTGTGTTCAGGTTGATCGTACCACTTTTTAGACATAACATACATACAGCTGCCAATACCTGAAAGACGAGCCCTTTAATATTACAGAGTAGCATGTTTTCTGTTACATTCGAAACGAAGAGCTGAAGCAGGAAGAGCCTAGCTGATTCTGTGATGTGATTCCACTAAGCTGATCTATAAGGTATGGGGTCCCCCATGCAAGCCTAAGAGACCTTCTATTAGTCTAATAATACTTTATTAGTTGCTAGAGAAAGGAGGGTGGTTGTGTTCCACAGTCATTATTATTATGATTGCTCCTTTCATTTTCTATGGTATTGTAACAATGCTGATGGTGCTGATCCTAACCATTTGTCTGCTTGTGTTAGCCAAAGTACTGCATCTTAGGACGCGAGGTTTATAAAATAAACTATTTAAACTTTTACCATGTCTTTGTTATTCTGTTGTGGACTGATATATAGCTACCAACGGGTATTTTGGGTTCCCACCACTCCTGAGAGTATCTAAGTCGCTTGTTCTGAGTTGTCTATACATTGGGACCGCCGAGCCAAATCTCGGATAACGAATGTGACACTAAGCTAGTCGGATAGGGGTTCTGAGGGGAGTTTCTGGTACACCACAATTCTCTGAGGTCCTGGTTTCCTGCGCATAGTTCTGTGCATAAGCAGAATCCCTGCAACAGTTCCTGCTTTCATATTTTCAAGTAGCTTCTTGTGTGCTGTAATTCTTAAGCTAGGAATTAATGTAACATTGCATGGACTGCCTTTGAGAAGATACTACATTGCCTGCTCTCATACTCATGGAGTTAATGAACACATCAGTGGTATAGTCCATCAAAAAAAGGACAGAGCTCACCCTTAAAATCAGGACATTATTTGGGTGCTTAGTTGACTGTCCACACTTGTAGAGTGTTAATACAGAAAAGGTTTCTCTTTCACAGACCATGCACCTTAAATTGTTAGATATCCATAGGAGTCCGCCACACTGCCACTGAAGCCTGTGTTAATACTGAGTGAACCAATAATTATTTTGTCACGGGTTCAGCCCCTCAGCATATTCTACTTTTGAAACAAGCACGGAAGAAACAGAGCACATGAGTTAGCCCTTGATTCTTTTAAGTCTGCTGTTCTCTGGCACAGTTGGCATTTCATATATTCTGGAGTGACCTTGTGTAACTGAACACCGGGCCAGTACAAATATAGGAGTTCATCATACTCTTGAGGGACGAGATTTGGCTCACTGTTCATTGAGTGGAAGGAATCTACAAAATGTAAATTATTTGACCAGTGCCTCAGCTGACTCTTAACGTGTAGCTTGTCAAAGGGTGTGTAGAAATGTATCTCTACATAGAGAGGTGTCAAAAGTGAGTGATACATCACTGCCTAACATGAAGCTGGTGAGCATCTCAGTGGAGTCCTAAACAACAGGGAGAATGATGTCTGCCCCAGCCAGATCCTTTCTAAGAATTAAATCCTTTTATGACTTTTCACTGTACAGTGAACCTAAAAGGATATAAGATGTTCTATGAGAACCAACAGGATTTGGCCCAGCTCCTACTTACTACATTTGTAAATGATATATTTTGACAAATATGACTATCTCCTATTGTGTGGCTTTCTTTAAGACAAGTGAAAAGTGCTAAGCGGTTTTTACTGAACAATTCCCTACCACTAAAGGTGCATCAATCCCCTAATGGTAACATGGTGATTGAAAAGAGTTAAAAAATTACAGTGCTGAAAAATACCTTACATCAACCAAAGTAAAAGTTCAAACGGAACACTAAGATGTCTTCAGAAGAGAAAAATTGCATTAAAACTGAATTTTCTAACTGAAAGTTTCATATGTATAGCCTTACGAAACAACCTTACTTAAGACACCTAAAAAATGATCTGCAGCGTTAAATGCCAATGTAGTGTATTGTGTGTTCCAGGATTTTGAAGCCGTCTTAATGAGGCACATTTTCTATACCTTAGTTTACTCTATTTTGTTTTTTTTCTTAATCTAGGGTTTGGGAATGTAAAGCGAACAGAAATGGGGCATTTGTTTATGTATTTCTGCCTATAAATAGCCATACCAAAAAATAAAATGAAAACCAGACAGTTCTGTTTGTTTATATGCAAACAGAAGTGTTTGTTAAAATGTGCTAAGAAAAAGCGCGCACAAGAGGAGAGAGAGAGAAAGTAGCCCACCTGGCACACTGGGAGTCAGCCACTATCCTGAAAGTCTGCATTGTGGACTCACGACCTACAGGGACTGAACTGCAGACTCCACTG
Source organism: Triturus cristatus (assembly GCF_964204655.1). Lineage (NCBI taxonomy): Eukaryota > Metazoa > Chordata > Amphibia > Caudata > Salamandridae > Triturus > Triturus cristatus. The sequence goes on along the minus strand of NC_140592.1, from coordinate 589,041,109 downwards.
CACCCTTCAGGCATTTTTTTCCTCTGCTGGCTGGTGCACGGTGAGCACTGTGTTTCCTATATGTTTTGCGGGTTTGATGCGGTTGGGCATGCTGGCTGGACACTGCAGACACTGGGTTACATTACTGGGGCCTACTTTCTTACATTGGTGCCGCAGTGCTGTAGATCAGATACTGCTGTGGCAACACTGTGGGGCACCCTGTGGAGGTGGTGGCCCATATCACTGGCAATGCCCAAATTTAAGTTATATGGTTGAATATAGCAGAGCATCCGTAGTGAGCTGGATAGTCTTGGCCTTCACTGAGGTTGGATCGCCCGACTTGTTGCAGACTGGCCCATGCCCCAGGGGGGTACTACTTGGAGTCCGGTTTGAAATGCGCTTGGTGCTGAACCCAGAGGGAGACCACTGATGTGTCTATTTGGGTGAGCACCTTATATATCAGTTGAAAAGGGCACAGGTGGTGAGCGGCATCATGGGGCATAACAATCAGAAACAGGCCATAATGGACTTTGAACAGAAAAAGCTGCCCAATGTGAACAGGTAGAGGGTGAGTCTCAAAGCGAGGAGAAGCTTCTATTTCTATTAACTTTAATGCTTTTATGCAAGCAATACAAAATGAATTGTACACAGTCCACTGCCAATTCATGCGTGTGACTCCTTTTGTGCCCCACATCTATCACTGGCACTATGTGCTCACTTTATTCAGCGAGCATGTTTTACTTTATTTAATCATAGAAATGTCCAATCATTTTCTGAAATATGGTACAGAAATCAGACCAATAACAGATGGTCACGTTGTTTTCTTTTGTGCATGTTTTGTTCTTTACTGCACCTGTTTAAAAGATACACATTTGGTATTTGACTAATATTTGAAACTATTGTAAACAAAACCTGTTTCTACACTTGTTGTTAACTAGGTTTACCCTTGTCCAAATTAGTCTGTGGGTTTCTCCTGCTGTTTTTAGATGTCACATTTTTGGGTAGGCGCTCAGGCTAAGCACAAAGGGAGAACGGGTAACTCCATCTTGGATTTTGGGAATAAGGTGCACTGTTGGATTAACTGCAGGGGGATAGCGAGGAACGGATGTAAAAGCGGGTTGGGTTGCCGTGAGAACTTGAACCCCCTTGGTTAGGGGCTTTTATTAGGTTAATGTTATTATTAAAGCACCATATATGGATGCTGTTTCATTAGGAATAATGCAATTATCTTGTTAAATGACTTTTGCGGTCTATGAGGATGATCATGCAGTCTTAAAGAAGAATGCAGGCATTCAGGAGGCAAGCTTTCATGTTCAATGAAGTACGGTTCTGGTGGTGCCTGCTGCCATCTGTGCAGGAGGGAAGATCTGGTCTGCAGAGATACAAGATAAACGTCTTAAAGACAAGGATCAGCATGGTGAAAGGTGGCATCATCCTCAGAACTCTTTCTGTACCTGCTGAGATCAGACGGAGACTGAACATGCAGTCTGTGACCTAGGAGGAGACCTGAACAACGGCACCTGACCCCCACCCACCCCCGTGCACAGGACAAAGAGGTGGACTCCCAGGGTCAGTTTGCTGACCTCCTGTGTGGCTTCTGAGGTACAAGCTGCAGGAGGTATTTTTCCTCAATTGCTCAGATGACGAGTACCAACTTGACCCCGAAGGGACCCTGCTGTTGGCCCAAGCCTCACAACCTGTGAGACTATGTGCCTCTCTTGAGATCATGGGGGCCTTAGAATTGTACTCCTGTGTTTGTATGGTAACAGAAACGTTTGCAAACATATCCTCCAGGGCTTCAGCAGGGCCCTCTAGAAAAGAATACGACCAGTAGTTCCATTATATTAGAATGGATTTCAGATTCATCCAGTTCAAAGATACCCGCACCTACTAAGTCTCAATTCTGCTTTGGGAAATTTTTCTGTGAGAAATCAGAGCTCCAGAGCACCGGTGGGCCCGACATTCTTCTGGTATCTGGTCTTCAATTCCATGGCAGCAGTTACAGTTTTAATGGTGACCTGCTGGGAAAAGATTTTTCTTCTCAATAAGTGACAAAGTTTCTTTCTGCGTTGGAACTCAGGAGAAATATCAATAATTTTCTTCAAAAAAGTGACATGGTCCCTTTCTGAAGAAGTACATAGAAACTTTTTAGACTTCTAGACTTTCACCAGGATCAATCCACTTGGGGTAAATGACTCAGGCTCCACTGCTATCATCCTGAAAGGGCATCTTGGCCCAGTCTACAGCAACCTTTGCGTTATATTGGGGGCTTTATTTGTCTTGGAGCGTTTTCAACTTAAATCTTTACAAATTCATACCTCCGGTTCCCCTGAATGGATTTTTGTTGTTTAGTTGTAATTTTGCTTTTTTTTGTTTTCCTTTCATAAATTGAAGAGGGATTCTCATTGTGTAGTGTCTTTGACTTTTTAACTGTGGAATCTATAAATCCTTTACACATTTTCTCTAAGTTAAGCCTTTCTGCTCTGTGACATAGGTACCAGAGGTTGAACTCAGGTTGAAATTACTGGCCCTTTACTTACCTTTAACTGGACCTAACAAGTCTGTGACTTTATTACTACTGGTCCACTCCCACCCACCCCACCTAATAATCCACTTTCTTACACTGCTCATTTAATCTTGTCTGGGAGATAAGCAGCCCCTCATAAGCTGGGATAGCCACAAACTACCATACAAGAGAGGGCTTTATGGTCTTGGTTTTGTAACATTATTAGTACACAGCCTAGGCCCATTCTGCATTTTACTGGTAATACACTACACCTTAGCCACCACATCTGCTGGTCGAAGATGGGCGAGTGCTAAACAGAAGATGGCAGATGGTACCTGTTCTCATATCACAGAGTCCATGTGCTGAGGTGGAGCCTGGAGCATGCTAAATATGGTGACTGGTCTGGGATTTGCTGCTCGTAGACAATCATGGTTTCATTAAATTATAAGAATAAACGGATTCACTTTAAATGTCTTCATTGCATACACTACACGCCGAGACTACTACATAAACTAGACCGCTTGATATGTCCGAATTGCAGAAGATGCCATTCCACTTATACTGACTTTATAGTTCTTACTTGCACTTGTGCAAGGGTATAGGAAGTATTGGAAGCATGTACCTGAAAGTCTTTATAAAATGTTAGACTGGGACTTTATAACGGATCCCCTGATTACAAGGGCCCAGCGCCTCTGCTGAAAGACTGTTTAAGAAACATGGCTATCTGCAATGACAGAGCAGAAACTTACATCTCACAGCAGCCGGTAAGCTCAAGTCTCAAGGATATTTGGGGCCTATTAGGAGATAATGTATCAGAATAGGAGCTTATATATCAGAGACACGTGAACCACAGTGCTCATCAGTAAGGCATACACAGCCTGAGACATGAGTAAATTAACAGCAGCACTGAATCCATAGAGGCAAATGGATTGGTACAGAGCGTAGTTTTGTGTGCAGTTCCTGGGCCACTGTGGCAAGCCTCCTACCCCTGGCAATCTTTGCTGTAGTCAATAGTATTATTTTGGGTGCTGGAAGCCATGTTACAAACGTCCATTGGTGCCTTCCTGCACTGAAATGTGCTATTAAACACAAAGTGGGAGAAGTGTCTTGTAGCTGCTGGTTGGAGTTCTAAAAACAATCAAAAAAAGAAGATCTCATTGTCTGAATATCCAGGTGAGTGACCAAAAATGAGCAGGATTAAGGGTGGAGAATCTTTTCTCACAAATACCCTGAGGGAATCAATAAATAAAGGCAATCTCTATACTAGATAGCTCTGGGGGGAAGTGGGGGGCTGCAATTCAATTCAATGGCCAATTTAGGTTCAAGTGGCAAAGTTAATAACTGTAGATAAATGTTTTATACTGTTCTTCAAGCTGCCAGTTAGGTATACAACCTCTTACAAGAGAACTGATGAATTAAGAAATAAATTGGTCAGACATGTACTCAGCTGTGAGTAAAGGAGAATGCCTCTTTCAAATAAGAAGAAGCCTGTAAAAAGCATGCTGTGGTGTTGATGTACATGTGAAACATAAAAAGATGGCAACTAGTTCCTACATCCCTTGGAGTCCTTTTCAAGTCTCTGCAGCCTTTACCTGAAAATATTTTATCTCTGGTGTTAAGACTATGAAAATTAATATTTTGTACGTTTGGGTGGAAATTAAGTTGTAGTATTCCTCAGGGACCAAGATCAGGAAGTGATCATAAGAAATAAATTAGGTCAAATTGGGCATTCCTTTACAAGGAAGTGCAAACTTGGGCTAGGTGAAGGACATACGGGTACAGTAGCGCCACAGGCATAGTTGTGGGGATCAAACACATATATTAGAGCTGCACAGTTCATCACTAAATAAAACTAAACATCCTTAGCAAACAAGAGAAATGGAAATGTGACGAGTTAGACTCAGAAGACAAAGAAAAACCATCTTGAAAATAAAACATGTTAAAAAATGCTAAGAAAGCAAACACTTGTACCAATCGTTAAGTGAGCTAAAACTAGCAAGTACTTAAACCAGTGTTTTGCGATGAGCTATATGCAAGTCCCACAAGAGATGGACGTTGAAGAATCTAGCAAGAAGTGCTGAACAGCAGCATGATGAAGATATTTTAAAAGCATGGACAAAAGCCTTGAGTGAGGAACTTGCACTTACAGTTTCCTATTGGGGACATCAACAGTAACAGTTACTTACATGGATTTCAAGTCTGATCTAACAATCAAAGGAATAAGTTACACATCCTCAATTAAAATAAAGATTGGCCAGGACACCTTCTACACTGTTTATGATTGTTAGGAACAAACTCATATTGGACCGAAGGATTGGGCAATTTAATGTTGCAGTTCCAGGTAAAAGGTTCTTTAATTGCTGAATCACTTTGTTAAGGCAAGCCAAGATTAATAGTGATATGAAGTTACCTTTTCTCTGCTCTTAAGTGGCTTATGTGGAATAAGTTAGTGTCAAATTAAACTATTAATGGCCTGTTGTTAGCGTCTTCAAATACTACCATTGCAAATGGCAATGCTTAGTACACTTTGCGTCAGTTAGCAAGGGCATCAAGAACGTAATAGCTACAGCCTAAATAACTTTATTTGAAGTGGTCATTACAAAACAGGGTGGAAACCGGTAGATATGGTTATTGACGGAGGCTTGCTAAGTAGGTTACTGTGTTGCAAATTTTTTTTAGATGAATCGTTATATATATTGTTTCTGTAGTGATAGTCGCTTAACTTCTTAAAAACTATGTACATAAAAGAAGTGAACAATGATGACACAAATCCATCAAATGCTAGCCATCATAGTTTGGTAGTAAAAATGTCTTCTAATGCCTAAGAAATGATGTATCAAAAAAGCTGTGTTACACCTCCTAGAATAGGAAGAAAACATATCAAGGACATTTCTAAGTCCAGAAATAATGGGTGGTAACCACGTTACCACTTCCAGCACCATTTGGAGGCTTACCCTAAGTGGCTATTTCTTAGCTTAGTAAAAGACAATCTTACAATCTGGTCTGCCGTTTTGAAAACTGGCCACACTTCAAAAATAGTAGAACAAGATACCAGTGGGAAAACAATATTGCTTATGTTAGCAATAGGTTCACTAGGTTCCATTTAGTTATGGTCATAAAAATGAAGTAAGCAATGTTCTGTTTGCAGTGTAATGGCCCAGGGCTAGAGAATAGTTAAAATAATTATGTGCCACAAAAAAAGACAATATAATCATATCTATTCAATTCAAGCAAGTCAGAGTTTAGCCATTATTTCACAATCAATGTTTTAGCTTTGATAACACAAGTACTCATTCTATACCTGTTAACTCCAAGTTTGTGAGCCAGCTGGGGTGTAGGTCGCACCACAATTTCAAACAGAGATGGGATTTTTCTTTGGGATAACGGATCAAGTTGGTCCAAATCATCCTCTTCTTGATCCCCCTCTTCTGGAGGGGGCGATGACCCAGAAGGAAGTGGTGGTGTAAGCTGTGGTGGCGAAGACTCCCCAGGTGTTAGTCCATCAGGTGATGTTTCACTTGGCACTGATAATTCAGGCATGGGGCTGATCTGCATAGCAGAGTCAGGTACAGAGCCCCCAAACAAAGGAGCACCAGTATTAGGGCATGCAGACATGGAACCCACAGCTATTGTCTCTCCAGGACCAGGGATTGCAGACACTGGTCGGCCATTTGGAGACGTTGGAGGTGGCGGGCCGAGTGATCCTGGTGGTGAGCCAAGTGATACCGGGGGTGGGCCTGGTGGTGAAATCTGTGGTGGTGGTCCTTGTGGCAGGGCGCATGGTGGTGTTGGCAGACATGGTGGCCCTGGCGGAGGTACAGATGGTAGGCTATGTAGTCCAGGTGGAGGGCCACAAGGAACAGGCGGTGGAGGGCCTTGGGGTGGCCCTGGTGGGTGAGATGGTGTAGGCAGTAGACCTACACCAGGAGGAGGTTTTGGTAAAGGATTAATGCCCTGTTTTTTTAATTCCTCCACATCTCGCTCATCTTCTGCACCTGCTTCAGCATCCTCAGCCAGCATCTAACGAAAAAGAAACAGAAAGGTGTCCAATCCTTTGCTCTTCATTTGACTTTAACAGAATATTGCTCTGCCGGCATAAAATAATACAGAGTTAACCAGATAAAATAAATGGACTGTATCAAACCAGACAAAACTCTAGTTGAAGATACCAAACATTTCCCTAAGAGAAATTACAATAGCCTCCAGACTAATTTTGGTACAACATAGTGATCTCTGTTCTTGGTGGACACATTTGTGTAACAAATTTTAGAGACAAATCCATTCCTATTTGACCAATCAATATGAACGTAGACATCATTTACATTCACAGTGTAAGGCAAAGGTACTTAAAAAAACATATTTAATAACCTAACAGCAAAACAAGTGTGTAATTATTATAGCTTTTCATCATACTGAAGGAATCCATCCATGCCAATGTCACACCAGTTCAAACCTTTGCAGGTATTGCCTTAAAATAACTCCCAAAACTCACTTAAACAACTTACTAGCTTCAGCAAAAGGGGACTAGTCAGTGAATTCCGATAGTTAACACGTGTTTGCTTTGGTGAAGAAACAAGGCTGAAATTGCTTAATTATTTAAAGGTTGGCTCTAAAAACATGTCAAATTGTGTAAGTGAGAAGAAAACAAAGATCATGCTTGTTCAGCTTCATTAGAAATTAGTTGCATACTGAGGCTGAGATGTATCGCTCATTTAGCGACCCCAAAAACTTGTAAAAGGTCAAAATCAAAGAAGAATCCAACTTGTAGTGAACACTAAGATTAAGCAGGCTAAAATTGTGTTGCTAAAAAAAAAAAAAAAATACAAGTAAACTAAATACTAGTTATAGATTAAACCATTCTTATTAAATGTTGGTATCATAATAAGAAACATGGTTTAGACACAGAGCATTATTTATATTTAGTTTCAAGTAATGAAGATACCAACCAAGTTGCTTAAAAATATGTAAATACTATAGTTGTATGTTAAGTAACTGGATCGCAATTTTAAAAGTAATAAAAGGAACAAAGATGGGTAAACTATGTTTGTGGAATGAGTTATTTGAGGCGCGTCATTTTGAAAATGATCTGCCTTTTTCCATGCCACTTAATACACCACACCTGAGTTTTTTTTTTTTTTTACCCAGGCGAATCAATCAATTCAAGTCTAAAGACAGGCTTGTAGTGACCAGATGGGTCTTTGGAGAATATTTTTACACGAAGAATTATTATTTCTGGGTGTATAACTACTTCTCTTGAGGGCTGTAATGTGTATGGATCAAAACTAGTGAGCTGAAGTCCAGGGCACACAAAATGTTGATGAAAGATCTAGAAAACCTAATCACACTAGGCAACAAAATGCAGAGACACCACTTAGCCAGACCAAGTTTAAACTACGTAGCAGTCGGCTGAAAATCAGTAGTCTTTACAAAAAGGCCAAATACCGCGCTGCAGTTGATATACACTTCCCTTATGGCAGTCAGGATGAGGTCCTGACCTCATATGACAGAGTTTTAGGGAATATTACCCCAGAGGTCGTAACTCACTCAATTATCCAATGATAGTCTTATCATTTAGATATTTCTTTATTGACCACTATAGAATACTGTATCTTCATGAGGAGTCAGAAGTCACTCTAGGTCCCAATCTTCAAGGTGATAATTTGAGGGTATAGTCTCTGGAGTATTACATTCTTCAGTTAAGAAATTGAGGTGTTGGGTTTAAATCGATAACCTCACATTCATTTTATAAGCCAAGACTCCGAACCCTGTGGGGTTCCCCCACTTTACTCAACAGATGAGCCATTTTGCATGTCAGCAAACTGCTCTGTGGGATGTGTTGGATTTTGTTTCCTATTACAGAATTATTACAGAGATAGTGCTCCCTTAAATAAAAAGCTTCTACTTTGGTTACTCAAATGGCAGATATTATTGATAGATACAAGGCTTAAGTTTTTGTTAGGCAAGGTTTGTCAACTTTGTGTATAGGTTCTAAGTGAATGTTCATGAGAGTAGATAATTATTAAGTAACATGTGGGCAGGAACCTTGCTCCAAGTGAGTTTGGATGGAATAGGCCCTGCATAAATTATTTTCTTAGCAGTTTCTTCTGGTTGGGTTAGGTTTGCCATCCAAGTTACGCAGAACCAAGAGTCAAGAAACAAAAAGTTAAACAGCCTCCTCATTCTCAAAGTTCTTGAAAACATTAACACAGATATGGAATTCAGAGCTTAAATTACTGCCCCAAAATTAGGCTTACCCAACCTACAGAATTAGTATTGGAACTTTCAACTAGCAGTTGTGAATGAACACCTACACAGCTCAAGTCCAGCCTTTGATACACCTAAAGAGGCATGTGATCATAACAAATGTTTTTACTTTCTGCATGGGAGCCACAGAAGGAAACTTCACTAACGCAAAGTGACAGCAATTACTGTGGAGTAAGGGAACATATAATAGAGTGGAAATATATCTTTACCAAGGAAAACCTGCTGAAATGTTTCCGTAAGTGGGACCACATAGAAATATCTAATTTAAGCAATGTCAATAAACTGAAGGTAGTCAAAATGAATAAAGCTCTAAGGAATGAATATGAACTCCAAAATCATAAACGCTAGAAAAACATTCAGCTTCGGAATGCCCTCAAGGGTTACCTAAAATATATTGATGTGATCATATGTATTCAAAGCTAAACAGATCAGGGACAAAATAAATGTTAAGCTAGGCTCAAAGTTGCATGGTGGCCTGATGGTAATCATATGAGAATCCTTCAAGACTATCTGGTTTAGGTGGTATGACGGTGAAGGTGGAGAGTTTTGATTTGCCCTATTAAAGTAATATTGAAGTCTAGTTCAGTTAAAATATTTCCAAAGGGCCTATTGTACAAGTATGTATCTGCACACGTTGAGGTACACTACAACACCAGACCAATGATGTTCAGCAAAATAATGAACCCTCCCAGCAGAATTTAGTGAGGAACTCATGACGCTCTCATATCTCACAGAAATTCATAGATGTTAGTCCAAATGAAGGGTGGGCCCTCCTGTGGGAATGGCAAGGGCCAGTGTTATGCACTTGCACCAGACTGCCTGAGGTGCGGGAGAGGACAAAGGGAATTCATAAACACATTCCATACCAACCATAAATTATGGAGAGTGAAGGTGCAGAGTAAACGCTATCAGAGGTAATAAAAAAACAAATTTGCTTTATTAAATACTAGGTGACACCCAGTGCCACAAAAGATTTTGGTTGACCAGGACTAGTGGTGTTACACCGTGACATAGTGGCAAAGGTCTCAATCCAGTACATAGGAAAGCAGTGGATAAGGAGGGGTAAATCAGTGATGTTGAAACCAATAATTACTCTTCAGCAGGAACATGTCAAACATTTCATAATGTACAGGGCCCCATGCCAAACACACTCAGTGATAAATAATGCACCAATTCTAGGGAAGCTAACCATTAACTAAACCCACATCGTAAGCTCATTACTATGGAACTGGAGACTATGGAAGGAAGATTTTTGATGTTTATTCTTTTGCCTTTAAATGACAAGTATTGTTATTCATGCATTGTACTTTTATGAAATATAATATCTCTATTTTATTCTGTTATGCTTCTGTTTACTAAATACTGTTTCATCTAAAAGCAAGCATAGAAGGATGCATCAAACCAAGAAAAAAACGAAAGCACACCTAAGGCAACCAATTATAGTGTCTCCTAAAATGCTAGAATCACATTTGCTGCACGTGAGAGGACAAACTGTGCTACATGGTTTGCAAGAAACACCACTTTTTAAAAAAAGTTGTAATTCAACACTTGTTGATGTAGTACTAATCGCCTCAGAACCATAACCTTTTAATTTCTTACCCTGTCCAGATGCTCTCTTGTTTCATCCGTGAGAGGCTCATGAGAGAACATGCAGTCATCTCCATTAATACAATTCCCTGTCGTATGGTAGACCTTGCAAGGAAAGTCACGTGAAGCACGGTGTTAAGGAAATTACAGCTCTAATTACTCAAACTGTTAAAATAACATCAAATTTAACTTTTGTTATAAGAACATTTTTACTGATTTCTAACTCAGCAAGCATTGCTCTCACCAAACCATCACATCGAATACAAAGCTTTCCTAATAGGTTCACCTTCCAATTTAGATTCCCAGGAGCCACACCTAGCGTGGATATCATAACTCTATTCAGCAAAGACTTTCCAGAGCGTAGTAGGCCCACCATTTGCTCCAGACTGTCATATATGCGTGGGTACCAACTTGCAGTATAAGAACAATTGTTACTTACCTGTAAACAGGTGGTTCTCCAGTATTGGTGTCTTTCATAGATTCACATGCTTGAATATTCCCCGTCGTCGGAGTGGGAGTCCCACGGTAAATAATATAGCAATATATACAGTCATAATATATATATATATATATATATATATATATATATATATATATATTACCTACTGGCGGTCGCCAGTAGGTAGTTATAGTTAGGACCACGTTTCCATAGGAAATCCGCAACATTCTATTTTGAATAACTTTGGCGCCAGTCGACGAATCCTCGCCTTTAAATCAATATATATATCTGAGCCAGCTTACGGTGCGCTTACGGTACGCTTACCGTACGCGTACGGTGGCGTGCGCGAGAGCGATTCTGATTGGCTCTTAGATCTAAGTAAACATTCGAATCGGCCAAAACCAGGAAGCGGCGGCCGCCATTTTCTCTCGCACTGAGAGTGATTTTTAAAATATAAAGCCCAAAAACATGTAAAGGGGCTGTTTAGACAGCTCCCACACACATAGCCATGTTGAGGGAGTCCCCAAAGATCCCCCAAGGCCAAAAACGGAATTTTCATTTTTTCGGTAATTTCGCCGATTACGCTTACCGTACGCGTACGGTAAAAAATTTAAAAAAAATAATAATTATCCACACTCTCTCCGCCCCGTGTGCAATTGGTGACCGAAGGGCACCAATAGTGCATGGCTTATTACACCTGAGATAAACTAAAATATTTTTAAAAAAAATAATACAAAAAAAAATTAGCCACACTCTCTCCACCCCGTGTGCAAATGGTGCCCGAAGGGCACCATTTGTGCATGGCTTATAAAATATACGAAAAATTAAAATATTACCTTTCAAAACGAAGTGCATCATATGTCCTCCATGTGCGCACGGTGCGCGAAGCGCATCGTGCGTACATGGCCCATCTAGCGTAACGTGGGCTATGCGCACCGCGTGCCCACCGTGCGTGCACGGCACTAACTGCGTAAAGTGGGCGCGCGGTGCGCGAAGCGCACCGTGCGCGCACGGAACAAACTGCGTTAAGTGGGCGCGCACGCCACAAATGGCGTAAAGTAACTTAGCATTTAAAAAACCGTACAAATTCACTGAAAAAACCATAGGTTTCACACACGTTAGTTAGGAATTAGCATTTAAAAAACCTTGCAAATTCACTGAAAAAACCATAGGTTTCACACATGTTATAGTTAGCGGAAATTTTACTGATAAAAAACCAATGAAATTCCCCCGTTATAGTTAGTGCAGGCAACTATAACTCACACAACCGCAATCTTCTGCTGATGACATATGTGTCTTTATGAAAAAAAAATATTTGTAATATATGTATAGCTAAAAATGTATGGAAGAAGACATGGGCAAATAAGTGTCTAAATACAGTATTAGCATCAGCAGAAGATTGCGGTCGCGTGAGTTATAGTTGCCTGCACTAACTATAACGGGGGAATTTCATTGGTTTTTTATCAGTAAAATTTCCGCTAACTATAACATGTGTGAAACCTATGGTTTTTTCAGTGAATATATATATATATATATATATATATACATATACATAAGTAATCATATAAAAACAGAGATATAAGTAAGTGATAAACATCAAGAATGTCCCTATATGAAATCTCCATAGAGATACATGGAAAGAGAAAAAAGACATTCGCAGTCTATCTCTGTCATTATGTTAGTCCAAACTACGGCCAATCAGCCGCCAGCTCCTCTCTAGAACCTTCTCCTCAGAGCTCCTCACCTCAGATTTTCGTAGCACCAAAGTGACTTTAGAGTGTATGAGGAGAAGAGAGCCTCTGAAGGGAGGAGGGAGGGTCGCATGTGAATCTATGAAAGACACCAATACTGGAGAACCACCTGTTTACAGGTAAGTAACAATTGTTCTTCTCCAGTATTGGGGTGTCTTTCATAGATTCACATGCTTGAATATAGACTAGCCAGCAGTAACAATTATCATTGTTTCCATAGTCATAACAGCACTAAAAAATTGTAATGCCAATCAATATCCTTATATATATGATATTACTGAATATCTATACAAGTGTAAATGAACCATTATTTCAACGGTACATGGAAACAATATGGAGGAGGGAAGGAAGAGGCTCACCTTATATAAAAAGATTGCGAAGCACTGCCTGCCCAACTGCAGCATCCTCCTCGTTTAAAGTTGCCAAGCAGTAATGTCTTGTAAACGTATGTCTGCTTGACCACGTAGCTGCTCTGCAGATCTGATGTAAAGGCACTCCAGCAAATAATGCAGTTGAAGAAGACATCGCTCTAGTCGAGTGAGCCCTCACTGGTGACTGCAATGGCTTGTTTGCCTTTTGATGGCAGAAGACGATGGCTGCTGAAACCCAACGTGCAATAGTTGGTTTTGTAACTGGACGTCCCTTCTGATAGCGTCCATAAGCTATGAAGAGTTGATCAGTCTTTCGTAAAGAAGCTGTTCTGCTGATGTAGAACTTTAAACATCGTTTCACATCCAGGGAATGTAATCTTTGCTCCGCAGGAGTTTGAGGATTAGCAAAGAAGGTTTTCAAAATCACTGGTTCGTTAATATGAAAGTCTGAAGGCACCTTCGGCAAGAAAATTGGATTTGTACGCAATACTACAGAATCTGGTTTGAACTGTAGGAAAGGTGGATTTATGGTAAATGCATGAATGTCACTGACGCGACGTGAAGACGTTAGTGCCAGAAGAAGAGCCACCTTCCATGTTAGATACTTCAACTCGACCTTGTGAATAGGTTCAAACGGTGGCCTCATTAGTTGTGCCAATACGATGTTTAGATGCCACAATGGAGGCGGGCGTCTAACAGGATGAAATTTGCAAAATAACCCCTTGAAGAATTGATGGATAATCCTTGAAGAACAAAGGGACGTCGAACCATCCTGACGGAAACGGGAAATTGCCGCCAGAAAAACCCTCAAGGTTGCATGAGACAATCCGGAGTTAGCTAAATGCAAGAAGAACGGTAACAATTGTTGTGGCGTGGAGTGAAACGGGTGAACCCCATTAGCTGCACACCAGTGGCAGAATCTTTTCCACTTTAATTTGTACGTTTTTACCGTAGAAGGAGCCCTCGCCTGAGCCAAGATGTCTCTACAGTCCTGTGGAATGTCTAAATGGGCAAATTCACAGTGCTCAGGTTCCAAGCTGATAAGCTCAGTGAGGAGGGATTCGGATGACAAATTTTCCCCTTGCTCATTGTAAGTAGATCTGTACGAGGATGTAGAAGGATTGGTTCGCATTGAGACAGTAGGAGTAACTCTGAGAACCATGCCTGCCGAGGCCAACGGGGGGCTATTAGAAGTAGATGGCAAGGTTGCCTCCACATCTTCCACAGGACACGAGGTATGAGTGGGATTGGAGGAAAAGCGTAGGCAAACAGATTGTACCAGTTCATCAAAAGGGCATTGCCCCGTGATCCTTGGTGGGGATGCCAGCTTGCATAATCTCGGCATTTCCGGTTCTCTGGTGTGGCAAAGAGATCCAGTTGTGGGCGACCCCACCGTTGAAATATTTTCTCCAGCGTCGGCTGATGTAACTCCCATTCGTGGGTCGATGAGGAGGACCTGCTCAGGGAATCCGCTAGAATATTGGATACCCCAGGTAGATGAACTGCTGCAATCGTGATGTGATGGTCGAGAGACCAATCCCAGATCGACTGAGCTAGTCAAGACAGTTTCGGAGATTTTGTTCCGCCCTGCTTGTTTATATAGTGCATGCAGGTTGTGTTGTCTGTCTGTATTAGGACTGATTCTCCTTGGATTAAAGGGAGAAAGGATTTGAGAGCCAGAAATATAGCCATGAGCTCCAACCTGTTGATGTGCCAGGCTTTTTGGCATATTGTCCATTTTCCCTTGATTGATAGATCCTCCAAATGAGCACCCCATCCTTCTAGAGAGGCATCTGTTGTTATTGTCATGTCTGGTACTATTGACAGAAATGTAATGCCTTCCATTAGATTTAACGGTTGTGTCCACCACTTCAGCGCCGACTTCATCCGATCTGTGACGGTTACGAGATCGTTGAAAGAACCCGTAACCTGACGTCTTTGAACATCCAGTTCTACTTGGATGGGGCGTGTCCGTAATCTGCAATGAGGGATCAATGCAATGCATGATGATGCCATTCCCAGAAATGACTTTAACAGTCTTACAGAAACGGATCTTTTTGATCTGATAAGGGTTACCAGTCGGAGAATCCTTTGAAGACGGTCTTGGGAGAGAAGTGCCCTTGCAGACACTGTCTCCAAAGTTGCTCCCAGAAAATCTTTGTAATGAGAAGGCTGTAGATGGGACTTCGTGGTATTTATGGAGAGCCCTAAGGCGCGAAACACCTCCTTGCAAAGACGTGTGTGCTGTCGAAGTTGCACTTCCGATTGTGATTTTAGGAGACAGTCGTCCAGATATGGGAAGATCTGGACACCCTGGAGACGTAGGAACGCTACCACAGGGGCTAGCACCTTTGTAAACACTCGAGGGGCCGCGCGTAGCCCGAATGGTAGTACCTTGAACTGGAAATCATTCCGACCCACTCGAAAACGAAGAAATTTCCGATGTTGTCGTAGTATGGGGATATGAAAATATGCATCTTGGAGATCGATTGTTGCCATGAAATCTCCTTGTGAGAGTAATCGCAAGATCTCTACAAGCGTTAACATGCGAAAGGATTGTTTCTTTAGAAACCTGTTGAGAGCCCTCAGATCTAGAATGGGTCTCCATTCCCCGTTCTTTTTGGTGATAAGAAAAAATCGGGAATAAAATCCTTTTCCTCTTTGAGATCTTGGTACTACCTCTATAGCTCCTTTGTTTATTAGAAGTTGAACTTGATGTAACAGTTCCTTGATATGAGTCGGTGGTGGTCCGGTAGGTGGTGTGGGTGGAGGGAATTCGATGAACTCTAAAGTGTGACCTCTTTCTACAATGTCCAAAACCCAACGGTCCCTTGTTATGGAGGACCATTGAGAAGAGTACAGAGAGATTCAACCTCCAATTTTCTGGGACTGATACAAGTCATTGTCTCTTAGGGGTGGAACCCCTATAAGAGGATTTTCCTCTGTAAGTCTTGGAAGACTGCTGTCGAGAGGTTTGCTGTTGGTTATAGGAATAACGGTTGGACCCCTGGTTATATGGTCGATACTGGTTGTTTCCTCTTCGAAAATTAGAGGAGGTGCCGCGTCCACGTGCACCCCGAAAGGGCTGTTTCCGAAATTGTAATGTGCCCAAAGAGCGAGCAGTCTCCGTATCCTTCTTTATCGATTGGAGAGCTTCATCCACATGATCTCCGAATAAAGCCTCTCCGTCATAAGCCATGTCCAATATTCTTGCCTGTACTTCCTGACGAAAGGATGTTGAGCGCAACCAACCTTGCCTGCGCAATACCGCTGCTCCAGCAAGTTGATGGAATCCCATACAGGCGATATCAACTGCACAGTCTATCATCTCTGCAGATGTACTCTCTCCCTCCTGGAGTAGCTTTAGGGCTTCACTCTTCGACGGTTCCGGCAGTTGTTCCAACTAGCGTTGATATATCCGCCCATACTTGACGGTCGTAACGGCCTAAGATGGCTAAAGCATTAGCCGCTCTCACAGTGGTGGAAGCCATTGAAGAAAATTTTCGCCCTATGGCGTCCAAACGACGTCCATCACGATCAGGTGGTGCAGTGATCGTTGACGCAGGGTTTCTAGCCCGACGTTGCGCTGCCTGTGTGACCACAGAATCTGCCTTTGCTTGACTAGTGAGACACGCTGGCGCTCCTAACGGTGACTTGTACTTTTTTTCCAATCTGGGCACCTGTGCCGGAAGGCTATTTGGGGTCTTCATAATCTTTTTGCCTTCCTCCCAAATAAATTCGATTATAGGGATTGTATGCGTTTGTTTGAAAGGTTGATTTTTGAAATCGTAAAGGAAACAATCCTCTTCCTTATGTTCCGTTGTTAATTTGAATCTTTGTGCTGCCCTATCCATTAACTGGTGAAAACTTGCAATATCAACAGGTGGTGAGTCACCAGGTATCACTGGAGAGGGAGATGGTGTTTGAGCATGATAATCATCCCACTCCGCCATACCATCATGCTCATCATCGCCACCATAATCGAGAATCTCACCATCCTCCCTGTCTTGAGGAATTTCTTCTTCTTCTTCAGTAGCATGAGAAGGTACTGTCCGAGTTGAAGAATGTCGCAGCGGTAGTGAAGGTGTTACCACAGATGGAATTGGAGCCGGCACCGGTTCTGATATAGTTGTTGGCACCACTGGAGGAGGCGGAACCACAGATTCTTGTGGTGATAAAGGAAACCGCCGATTATAATCGTCCAACATGAGTTGAAGATTTGTTATCAGGGACAGTGGTAGCGTCGCAGTTTGCCTTTCTGTAGGAATTTCTTCCTGATGAAATTGTTCCTCATCTTCACTACTATACTCTTGGCATTTTATTATTAAATCTGAGGGACTGCGTGCCGTCCCAAACGATTCAGGTAAACCTTCTTCTGAATCTTGATCTGAATCAGTGGCAAACAATGGTGAAGGAAGGTGGGAATCCTCCAACGATATAACTTCACCTGCCATATCTGGTCGAGAACTCGGTGGCAATGGTAACAAAGGAACAGCGGCAAAAGACGAAGTAGGTGCTGTAGACGTGGAAGAAATTTGATCTTTTAATGACCTCTGAGCAGAAGTCGTCCTTTTAATCTTTATTTTCACCGAAGAGACTGCAGTCGACGGGATCGCAGACATAGAAGGTACTGAGGACATCTTTGTAGACGGACTTGTCAACGGAACCATCGTCGACGGAACCATAATCGATGGAATTGGCGTCGGCGGAACCATCGTCGACGGAACCATCGTCGACGGGACCATCGTCGACGGGACCATCGCCGACGGAACTATCGTCGACGGGACCTTCGTCAACGGGACCTTCGACGACAGAGTCGCCGTCGGCAGAAACCACGACGAGGTTTTCTTCTTCGTCGACGGAACACTCGTCGACGGGTCAATCGACGAAGTAATCGTCGACGAGGACGATTTTACAACCTTCGACGACGACGATGTCAATGTCGACGAGATCTTTTCCTTCTTCGTCGACGACGATGCAATAGGTAATATAGATGATACAGTCTTTATGGTACTGATGATCATCGTCGACGACATCGACGGAACCGTCGTCGACGATTTTGATGCTGACGTCGTCGTCAGAGTCACCGTCGACGAGCAGGAAATTGCAGATTTCGTCGTCGGAAGCTTCGTCGACGATGAAGCCAGTTTTTTTTCCTGAAAACTGGGAAGTGGAAGCCTCAGCAGCCTGAGAACTATGTCTCGTGGGCGACAAAGCAGTAGTCAAAGAAGAAGAAGTGGCAGATGTTATAGTCAAAGACATTTTCTTCTTTTTCAGAAAAGTAGAAGGTAAATCTTGTATACTACTGCGCTTTGAGGCTGTGTGGGAACGGCCAGAAGTAAGGCTTTCAACTTCAGAAACCACTTCATCTTTATCTTTAAGTCTCTGGAGCCACAGCAAGAGACGGCCTTCCCTGTCTTTCAGAGTTTTTGTAGAAAAAGTTCTACAGAACTTACATTTAGCTACTTCATGGTCTGGGTAAAGACAGTAAATACACTTACTGTGTGGATCTCCTGAGAATAAACGTAGCTTTCCACAAGAAGAACAAGGTCTAAACAAAGACTTCTTACTTGAAGACATGCTGAAGAGAACAAAACTGAGCAGAGCTCAGGGAGACTCCCTTTCACACAACGTGCGGTAGAAAATCTGAGGTGAGGAGCTCTGAAGAGAAGGTTCTAGAGAGGAGCTGGCGCCTGATTGGTCGTAGTTTGGACTAACATAATGACAGAGATAGACTGCGAATGTCTTTTTTCTCTTTCCATGTATCTCTATGGAGATTTCATATAAGGACATTCTTGATGTTTATCACTTACTTATATCTCTGTTTTTATATGATTACTTATGTATAGGTATATATATATAGTATGACTGTATATATTGCTATATTATTTACCGTGGGACTCCCACTCCGACGACGGGGAATATTCAAGCATGTGAATCTTTGAAAGACACCCCAATACTGGAGAAATTGTCTTCTCCAACTCTGCGCACAAGTCCATACCCCCCCTCCAGGGTGCGGTACAGGACCTCCAGTATTTAACAAGGTCTCTTTTAGCCAACATCACCCCCACCAGTATCCTATCCCCTTGGGGTCCCCCCTTATCTTCAAGGATGCCAATTATTTCCAGTCTAGTGTTTGTCTCAATTTGTTGTCCCCCACTGCCCTAGACAGTATGGAGAGGACACCTGTTCAGTATTGCTGTATAACTGGACAGGCCCATACCACACAGTAGAAGTCTCCACTGTGCTCTGGGCAACGTAGACATGCTGGTATGGGTCCTTCCAGAGGCTATAGGGTGTGAGATATGCCTGATGTAAGTATTTAAACTGGACGTGGTGTAGTCATACTGAAATCACCACGGTGCGAGGGGCCATGCAGACATACTGCCAGTCTGTATCCTGTAATGGACTCACCTTCTCCTCCCAGCGTCCCCTCAGGACATCTAATTGGACCGGTGAGTGTGGGCCCAGGGACTTGTATAATTGTGAGATCCCTCCTTTCCAGAACGCACAAATCAGCACCTGGACCTCGAGTGGCCGGGACATACCCCCGGGGTATCCTGATATGAGGAGAAAGCGTGTCTGAGCTACAGGTAACAAAACAACTGGAATTTGTGCATATGGATTGAGTATGCAGCTCCGGGAAGGAGTGAATACGGTCCCTGGCCCACACATCTCCCAAATGCGAGATGCCAAACTGGTCCCAACCTCAGAACCCCTTCGAGATTCGCCACACGCACCCACCATCGGCCAACCCACGGGGGAGTATCCAATGTAAGCCTGCGGTCCCTGCACGTCCAGTGCAGTGCCACCTTCCAGACCATGAAGACCACCTCCGAAAAGTGTTCAGGAATTGGCACTCAATATAAAATGTGCACCATGTTCTCCAACCCAATTAGTGCACCGTTCTCCTGGTACGAAGGGTCCTCCCTTGTAATCAGAAATTTGCAGTCAGGAGCTGCACAGCCCAATAATATAAATGAATGTTCACCATAGCAAGTCCCCCCTCGTAGGTAGCCCAGACATATCTGCCAAACGCAAACAGGGTGAGGGGCTAATTAAGCCCATAAGAATTGTTTCTCAAGTGATGCCAGCGTGTTAAACTAGGTCTGCAGAATCTGAAGGGAAAACATTTTGTAACGCATGGAGAAACCGAGGGAGTGTCATCATCTTAAACAGGCCAATAGTGCCCATGAGGTTAAGGGGCAATTTTCTCCACTAAGCCATATCGTTCCAGGCCCTGAGCAGCAAGGGGCAACGATTCAGGTTGCAAGAAAGTTCCGGCTCCCATGATATATGTAAAACCAGGTACAGAATGCTAGGTTGGCGTATAGGTATCCCCCGGTGCCAGGTCTCATCCTTTTGATCCCCTCTTAGGGGCACCAGTAAAGATGTGTGTCAATTAACCCTCAGTCCGGAAGAAGAGCGAAGGTAGTTAAGATGCAAATCAACAGGGGCCCTCCTTCGGTGGGCCGCGAGAGGAACAGAAGTACAACATCTGAGTACAAAACAATCCTCCTTTGCCACCCCCTAGGTGCAGCTCCACACCTCACAGCAGACCCAGGCCCCCAAGGAACTTAAGGGCTAGCGCAAACAGGCCTGCCTTTTATCTCTCCATATGGTAAATCTAGAGGAAACAACTACATTTATGTGAACCAGGGCTTGAGGAGTTGCATACAGCACTTTGATGTAGGCCCATAACAGTGGCCCCAGCCCATTCTTGGTAAGAGTTTCCTCTGAAAACGACCAGTGTAGGGTATCACATGCCTTCTTGAAATCGATAAGCATCAGCGCTACCACCGCCACCTCCCCCCACCCTCCTCCAAGGAACAAATGCGAGCCAGGTGGACTCTCAGAATGCAATATCTTGCGCGCTGCGATGAGGGATAAAAAACACATTTGTCCGAGTGGACCAGGTAGGTCAGCACTCTTAAGAGTCTGTTAGCCAGTAGGTTAGCGTAGGTCTTGATCTCCGTGTTAATGAGTGAGATGTGGCGGTACGAGGTACACCGGTCCGGAGGGTGGCCCGTTTTAGGCAAGACCACCAGCGTAGCCAAATCAATCTCCACTGGAAAGCAGCCCATGGTGACCACCTTTATAAATATGATCTATAGTATGCCAAAGTCTCCAAATGTCAGTAAGTCCTAGCCCTACGACCGAGTCGGAGAAGCCCCTCCTCATCCTTTGCAAAGCGACGGTTAGCCCCTGCCAGTCTGTATCAGTCATAATGTCGCTGACGCCCCCTCAATGATTCTTAGCCCATGTGACAGGGCTAATATAAGCCCTCTAAGGGTCATCAGTTTGGAACAGGTCAGTGCAGGCGGAATGCACACACAGAACACATTAAATAGGGCACCCTCCAGAGACCCCTCAAGGATTACATTGCGTCCAAATTCTTCCTGTGAGACCCTAGAGACCACCATGGGCAGGGTTTTGTGCAGGAGTGGAGCTGCAAGAGTGCCCAGCATGAAACACCCGGTCGTAGCCCCTACAGACCAGGAACGAACACCTAGTGCCCCGGAGATGGGTCTTCTGAAACATCAAAATTGCTGGGGAGTGTCGGAGCACAAACTGCATCACTATCTCCCATTTAATCCGGTCTAGAAGCCTGTTGACATTCCACATCACGAGGGTGAGTGCATACATGTTAGCAGAGTTATTGGCTAATACTGGATGACAGGGCCAGGCGGCCCCACCCCCAATTAAAGGGATGCCATCACGACAGACCCCCACCTTGGGAGTCTGAACCATACGGTGCATGTACATGTAAAATGTGGACCTAGAAGTGAGAGCATACGAGCAATAAAGGGAACTAAAATAACAAAACAAAGAATCCCCATCCCCCATCTCCCCTTTCACCCTAAACTTCCTTCCCTGAAGAAGCATCTGTCACCCAACTCCCTCAATTAAAACTAGAAGAAACTTTGAGTCACTGTCAGAGGGCAGCAGTACCAGCAAGTCCGTCCCACCCCCCTCAGAGGAGCGTCATATTAATGTACAACAGGAGGATATAATGGTGCTGGCGTGCAAATGTCAAGTATAACACAGGGCTGACTGCAGCTGCATCCTGTCCTATGCCTCTGGCCCTGCCCCCCCTCCCCCGGGTCTAGTCACTTTTAGAAGTTCTCAGGAGTGTCTCATGGAGCCGGGGCCTGGGGTTCCCCCCCAATCATCCCCCCGCGGTCTCCCCCACTCCCTTTCCGATCCTGTGGAAACCTCAGTGTTCAAGGGGGCTGTGATTCCTCCATCGTGATTTATTTTGGTGCTTACCTACAGTCTGACTCCCCTGACCCCGCCTCTGAGGGATGGTCCGTTTGCCACCAGGGCAATTGGTGCTTGTTAAGTGGACGCCGCTCTGTGAGCCAGGTCCAAGCCTCCTCTGGAGTATCAAAGAAATGCATTTTCAAGTCATGCAGCACTTGCAGTTGTGCAGGATAGAGAAGCACATAGGTCCCATTGAGGCAGGACCGAATTCACCATTCCTAGAAGGCCTCTGGTGGGACCCCTTCGCTCCCTCCGGGAACCCAACAAAGCAAAGATTGTTCCTTCAGGCCCGGTTTTCAGTATCCTCTGCATGATCCTGAAGCAACTTAGTGGAGTGTGTGAGGCGGGCCACCTCCGTAGACAGCCCCTCCACTGTGCCTTCCAGCTTGGAGATCCTACCTTCGGCTTCCAGGCCCCATACAGGACCAAGCGGAGATCCTGGCGCAGCAGGGACACATCGACCTCCACCTCTCTGATCTTGATCTCCAGCGCTGCCTTAGACTCCTGAATGGCCTGCAGAACAATGGATGTGCCATCGCCATCAACTGTGCCTGACCCACGGGAGTCCCCAAGGATCAAGCCCATTGCTTCGATGTCGCCCAAGGGTCTTCGCCATGGAGCAGAGCCCAGGATTGTACACCAGGGCCACAGGGGTCCCAGCTCGCCTCGCTCCGGATTCGTTCCTCACTGGATCCCGGGAGGGGGAGCCCCCAAGCACTCACAGCTCTTCTGCTGGACACCCGGTGGGTTCTCGTGTCCTCCACAGGATACAACTGTTCTCCAACCATGCCGGGACACACCATCACAGTCTCGGGCACCTCTTTCCCCATCCGCAGCTGCATCCTGGAGGGTAAAGTGTGGCACGCCCTTCCTGACCTGAGGTCCTGAAGCAGGGCCTACCCTTCGCTGGTGCAGATCCCCTAAAGACCCATTAAAGAGGTGGGAGGGCCCCCATGGCACTCATCCCTCTCCAGAGGAGCTTCTGCTGAGCCCTCCACTCCTGGGAACCTTCCTCTCACTCACTCTGCATCACCGGAGCCTTATGGTCCAAAATCCACAGCCCTCTCAGCACACCCCAGGGCTCGCCGCATCCCGATCACTGCTGAGGTCCGGCCTAGGCTCTGCAGTTAGGATCTCCCCTCCCTTGCAAGTAAGGAGCTTCATCACTCCATGGTCACTAGCCCTCCAGTGTCGCTTGACTGCCGGCTGGGCCACCTCCGAGTCTCCTGGGAGCTCACAGGACGGCTCTCTGCTCTGTGTTCATGTACCGAGGGTTCACCAATCCCCATGACCCTACAAGGAGAGAACAGGGGTACGCCAGCATCCCAGGAAATGCTCCTCTAAATCAGGCCGGACGGGATCTCAGCCCAGCGCGTCCGCCATCTTGGTCCCAACTGCAACTTTTAAAGCCAGTGGCAAGGTTAGCTGGTGTTCAGCAGGTTGATAGTATGTTTAATGTGTGCTAGAAGCAAAAGTAAAGATCAACAAAACAAAAAACATTTTTAAAGAATTGAATGGATGAGCCCCAAACCAATGGCATGAAGATGGAAACATTCTGGTGCAGCACATGTTCCCTTCCATTAATTCTTCATTAGCCTGACACAATTCCATGCACAAAATTCATGAAAGTGGGAGTGATGGTAATCCGATGACAAGCTTTCCATATTGATGGAACAATTGAGGCCATAGGCTGTGCTCGCTGCCAGGACCCTTACTTTTCTAAGAATTGCAATCTGCTGAGCAATCAATCTAACAGGATGGAGGTGCTGCAGTAGCCCGTCTATGTTCATGCTGGTGGTGAGCCTGCATTCCAAGCTCCTACAACTGTCACTGCAATAGTGTCTGCTGCAGCAATAGTTCGGTCCATTCCAGCAGGAATATGATTGTCAAGGAGATCAGGCGTGGGCGGTTAGTTATGGCTCACCGTAGATCAAAGGCCTTCCTCTTGATGACTACAGGATCAGGAGATCCTTTGGGTTTGACGTCTTTATCCTTGCTTGCATTAAAACCTAGACCATTCCTCGCTGTCCAGACTGGTGAGGTCCAGCTGCTGTCTCCAGGAGCACTCATTGGTAGTGGGGATTGATTTACATTTACCCAAGTAAAACTGGAATATCTATAATTTTGAAACAACTGCATCTTAACTACGTGCGGGCAGATGGAAAATGAGTGGACACTTCTCAATTTCAAGCCTTCTGTTACAAAGATCCCTTTTTGTTTTTGTTACAGTCAACTCCATGTCTTATTATGCAAGTCAAAATTAATCTGTCACAAATGTTACTATTAGTCTGCACTGTAGAATCAAAGAGAGCATGCTTACCTCTTTTATATTAAAGCTGTACCTTTAAGATATATATATATATACACTAAACAAAGTTAATTGGCTCATCTGTCACACTTTTAATATGTACGCATGCCTTAAAAAAAGAAATTGCTGTTATTTAGGACTACTTAAATACATATCTGAAATATATATTAACACTGAAAAGGATATCATGCATGTAAGGGCAATTTTCAGCTCTTGCGCAATAGCCAGTGACGTAAAACTTGCAAAGGCCTCGTCGTCGTGGAACTTCAAAATCATGGCTGAAGTTGCAGTGTTCCGCCTAGTGGAAAATGGTCAGATTTAAAGGGTGAATCAGATCATCTATTTTCACACAATATTGTCCGAATAGAAAGAGACCTATTTCTTTGAAAATACACGTGAAGTAAAGAACTTGTGCTTTTTCTGATTCAGGCATCATAGAGAGAGAGCAAAACATAGACACAGAGTAACAATGAGAGTAATCTAACTGCTGTGTCTTGATAAAAAAACATGGTACAGATGATAATCAAAACAATAACGCTAAAAAAGAGGACATACAGTTAACCAAATAGTATGACTGAACAGAGTGCTGTGTTCTGAAATCCTACTGTGATGGCAAATTAAGCTTAATAATAGCAATTCGTATATAATCATAAAGGTAATGGCAACATTAATGCAGAATTATGATTTTCAGTCATAGAACGTGGAGTTACGCAATTTAATAAATTTGTATATACTTAGCATATCAATAATAAATTCACATCTGAATTTTCAGAGAAACACCCTTCAAAAACAGCCCATCTACATGATCCTGGAGTACTGATTTAAGAAAAATAAATATTTGGTATTTCTTACCCAGGTACACCTGCCCTCCAAAAAGTACTTGCAGATCACTTTTCCTTTCCTATCAGACATGTGTTTATCGTGGTCATACCGTCGATGTCTTCTTCCCTCCTAGTGGAAGGAAAATATTTTAGTTCAAGTCTGTGAAGGCAGGCAAAACATTAAGTATTATCAAAACTAAAATGGTAACTGTGTACAGAGCATGAATTACAATAATTTCTGCCAGTGTGACCATGCAAAATCCCTGCTTCTTGAGGAATCTGTTCAGGTTGCGAAGGTCTAAGATCGGACGCCATTCCCCTGATTTCTTTTTGACAAGAAAAAAGCGGGAATAGAAACCCGTCCCCTTTTGAAGTGCAGGAACCTTCTCGATTGCATTCTTGAGGAGCATCGTTAAAGGTTCTTTGAACAATAAGTGAAGACGAAGGGGAGGGGGTCCCTTGGGTGGGGTGGTGGGTGGCTTGGTGACAAACTCCAAGGTATGACCGTTGTTTACCAGGTCCAGAACCCATTGGTTCGATGTAATTTCCTGCCACTTGTCCACAAATGCCGAAATTTTCACACCCACAGGGAGGGAAAGGGGAGTGGAAGGCCCCCTGCAGAAATCACTGCTTCCTTGCGGTGTCTCGTCCTTGATTTTGCGACCTTTTTCGTCCGCCTTGACGAGAGAAACCAGACGTGTTGGATCGTCTGTACGACGACTGATAAGATTGTCTATATTGGGGCTGGTACCTAGTCTGCTGGGTTTGATACCCTCCTCTAGAAGAAAAACCACGCCCTCTTGCACCTCTGAAGGTACTGCGTTTGTACTGCAAGGAACCCAAGGATCTTGCGGTATCGGTATCAGTCTTTATTGCTTGGAGCACGTCATCTATATGTTTCCCAAACAACGATTTGCCATCATAGGCCATATCCAATATCTTTGTCTGGACTTCTGGTCTGAAAGTGGTGGCCTTAAGCCAACCCTGGCGTCTGAGTACAGCTGCACCAGCCAACTGGCGAAAATTGGTATTAACAATGTCCAATGCGCAGTCGATAGTCTCGGACGCTGCGCGCTCACCTTCCAATAAAATTTTTCAAGCGTCTTGACTCTTGTCCTCCGGAATGAGCTCAATGAGCCCAGCCATTTCTGACCACATTTGGCGATCATAACGCCCTATTATCGCTAGGGAGTTAGCCGCTCTGATGGAAGCAGCAGCCATTGTGGACATTTTTTTGTCAATTAAATCCAGACGACGCCCCTCCTTGTCCGGCAGTGTAGTAATAGGTGCTGCCGGATTTTTAGATTTTTGTTGGGCATCCTGTGAAATGACCGAATCTGGCCAAGGATGGCCAATGAGACAGGATGGACTATTGGCCGGAGCACGGTATTTCTTGTCTATCCGCGGAAGCACCGCTGGCACGGATGCAGGATTTTTCATAATTTTGACCCCTTCCTTCCAGATGTAGTCGATGATGGGGACAGATCTTGTGACTTTCCTTGATTCCTCCTTAAAATCTCAATGGTAACCGGCAAGTGAAACCTAGCCGCAGCCCGCTGCATGAGATTATGAAATCCCCCTATATCCTCTGGGGGCGAATCAGATGGTAGAGGGGTGGGTGGCGAAGGCATAGTGATAATATAGGAATCCCAAGGATCTGCTGGATCTGGTAGTTCACCCTCTTCAAATTCCTCTTCAGAGGTTGAGTCTTGACCCTGACGTGGGCCTGGTGGAGGATCTGGAAGTTGAGGCGTTGGAACAGGAGCATCAGGTAAGGGCAAAGGATCCGGAAGAGGCGCAAGTGGTGGAACCTGCGGAATGACTGGTTGTGGGGGAAAACGCTGTCTGTAATCTAAAGCATGGCTTGCAGGTCTTGAGTCAGAGTTGGAGGCAGATGGGACATCTCGCTCTGACGAGGTTGCTTATAGTAAGTCTTATGATGCGGGACGACAATGTCCTCCTGATAATAATGCTCCTGATAATTGTCCTCCTCCTCGTCATCGTTCTCCTGACATTTGATGTGTAATTCGGAGGGATGGCGAGCTATTCCAAAGGGCCCTTCGTCCTCGTCATCCTCATAGTCATCATCCTCATCCTGCACACATTTTTCCAGGAGATGTGAGGGAGTAAGCGGTGATATATCGCTATAGTCATGCCTTTGAAAAGTTTTTAGTTGAAAACTCCTGGAAGAATGGGAGTGGAATGATAGGGCGGCATTGCAAGTGTCGCAGACGGAACAGGCAAATCCCCTGGCATCGTCGTCGACGGGCTCTCAGTTGATGCCTTCGTTGTCAACAGGCTTTTTGTTATTGTCGTCAACGATGATACCGTCGACGGGGTCGTCGTCGACGGGTGACGGTATCTTCGTCGACGGGATCTTCGTCGACGGGGCCGACGTCGACAGGCTTTTTGTCGACTGGGTCGTCGTCGGCGGGCCCGACGTCGACGGCATCTTCATCGACGAGACCTTCGTCGACGGGATGCTCGTCGACGTGGTGGGCTGTAACTTCGTCGACACTTCTCTCGTCGACGATGAAGGCTTTGTCGACTTCGAGCCCGTCGACATGGATTTCGACGCTGGCTTCATCGACGAGGACTTCGCCGAAGATCCCTCGACGACGGGTTTCTTTGACAGGATAGTAATCCTCGTTGACAGAATAGGAGAGGTGATAGACATCGTCAAGGTAGTTTCCGTCAACGAAGGAGCAGAAGTGACAGAAATCGTCGACGAAGGAGGGAAAGCCAGAGATTTTGAAAGGCTTCTACTCACTGTTTGCAAAGATGGCTTTTTAGAGTCCTTGAGGTCAGGGTCCTGAGGAGAGTGCGCTGAGTCAGAGGAAATGATGGGAGTCCTCTGAGAAGAGCCAGAAGTAGAGTGGGAAGATTTATGGCGTTTTTTCCCCTCAGTGGAAGAGCTGTCATACGACCTACCTCTCTTGCTAGAAGTAGAGGCTCTGTCGTCCTCCTCAGCCGAGTAGGACTTAAGCCACAATAGCACTCTCACCTCCCTATCCCTAAGAGTCTTTGTAGGGAAGGTGCGGCAAATTTTGCAATCTTTTGCCTCATGTTTCGTGTAGAGGCAGTAGATGCAGTCTACATGTTGGTCATCAACATGGACCCTCTTCCTGGCGTAGGTTCTACAGGACTTGAACATGGCCTTCTTGTCAGACATGATGAAGAAAGTTGAAAACTGAGTGGCACTCAGGGAGACTCCCTTCCACACGACGTGCGGTGAAAATCTGAGGAGAACTGGCTCTGCTGAGAGGGTTCTAGAAGGGTGCTGATGTCTGATTGGTTGGTACCAATTCTTCGGTTCTTTTTGCATAATGAGGTAGATAGGTTGCTAAGATCCAGGCCTTAGGCCTTTTCTTTGGGCCTACTACTATATAGTAACACTTTTGGCACTACTTTTTTATTTACCGTGGGACTCCCGCCTCAGCGACGGGCAATGATTCATGCATGTGAATCTATGAAAGATACCCCAATACTGGATAAGTATGTGTAAGATCTTAAAGCTCTGCTTGGCACCCTTAACGCACCCGTGTCAACATGGTGGCTTTAATCATATTCAAATCTTTTTCAATCTGGACAGCACTTGGTGGTATGTCCAAAATTAATGTTTAAATATTCGTTCATGTCACACACTTCCTTTGTGAAAAGATTTTTTAAAAAGGTAGAGACCTGATTCATTTCCTAAATAGCGTAAGCCTAAGAACACTGCATAGGTGATTCGCGGGGGACATCTTCACAAGTCCAACACGTTGCTAACACAACTACAGCAGTACTGGACTACACATTTATGTGTGTGGAACTATTTTCTGTATAGAGAATTTTTTTAAGAATACGCAGGCCAGAAAGTGATCATTTTATGCCTCATGTTTAGGTCTCCCAAATGGTGTGTGGCAGCAGAAACGTTTAAGATGGTCACTAAACCCGACTCTAAATAGGCGAGGTGAAAATGTGCACCTTAATTAGAGTCAAACTTTGTTAACCTCATTCATTCTCCTCTCCATGAGGCAGTGACTCCCTGAAAAGGTATGCCTTACACACTGAAGAAGTTTTTACTTTCCTAATCATTTACCTAAGCATTCAATTATGATTTCTAACATTTATCTGAGAGGAAACTGGTTCTTGAGATCCCTCAAGCTAAAAAAGAGAGATCTCAACAGGTCAGTCTGGTTTTTAGTCATTACAAAGACAATCATTTTGCCAAGCTCAAAATCAAGTAACTAAGAAAAGAATAGTTACTCTGCTAACTAATTCTTTTATCGATCTCAGTTGCCGAAAATTCAGGAAATCTTCAAATCCAGGGACACTAAAAGGTTTTGGGAATGTATGAACACCTTTGACTTACCCAATAACCCTAGCCTGCAATGTGCAGTCTCTTTATCTGACTAGACTAAACACATTTCTTTTTTAAATGGGGATGGAGAAGCCATTAATTTTTAGCATCTGCGCGGAACCCTCCTTGCCAGTTCATCTGCTGGAGACTACTACATTAAGTCATTTAAGCCAGATGCTCCCCCAAGCTCAAATAGCCAGCCTGCAGCAATTTTCAAGCATGGTCTCGATTTTTGGGACCAATGTCTGACCCCACTTTTCAATTTTGGTATTTTGTATGACTCTTTCCCTTGACACTTTGATGGTTCCATTTTGCACCCCATGTATAAAAAGGAGCCACTTAATATCCCTGAAAGCTATAAATTGGTAGCTGTCAAGGTACATTATTATACTAATATTCTATTGACCCACTTTACAATATGGGCCAACAAGCGCAAATTAATGCCCAGCTATTGACAGGTCTCCGGGTCACTTCTGGCATACCATTATCTCTTTATCCTTGTTAACTAACAAACATATTCAGTAGGCTAAAGCATGTATGCTGGATTCATTGATTTCATGAAAGGTTTTGAAAACATAGCTAGAGCACTCCTCTGGTCAAAACGACACCAATGATGTGAGAAAATTTGAGTTCAAATTACTCGATGTTGCACTTTTGCATTATCCTTAACAACTGACACCAACAGAGGTCTGAAGCAGGATTGATTTTAGTTCCCCTGCTTTTTAATATCTGTATAGCAAATGTAACCAAAGTCTTGACTGACCCATGTTCTTGGCCTCCAAGACTAGGAGATACCACAAAGATTCAAACATTACAATATGCAGATGATATTATCCTTCTGGTCAAAATTAGTATAGATTTCCAACATCAGAAATACGCTTACAATTCCTACTATAAAGCATCTAGGTTAATCATGGATAAGAGCAATATTAGTCTTTAGCAAGGAAATAAAGAAAGTTGGTGGAGGTTTTTGGACAAAAAGGAAGACAAAAGTGCTGCCTTCCATGCTTGCAGTTTTCGATGTTGTTAAAGCCAAATTTTTCCCATCTCTTGCATCAAAGCTTTTCCATGGAAACTGGTTATTTGGTTAAGCAGAAACTGTGAACTTGGTTAGGCCACTGTCTCATCCCCATAAGGCACCTCTCAGACGCATATCTGTCTGGACTTTTGTTTTTTTAGACAGTCAATCATGTCTGATGCCACATTTATTTGCAACTGCCATGCAGACGGTATTACGCCAAAAGGAGCTTAATAGGGCTGATATGGAAGAAAATACAGAATAATTCAGCTGACTGCAACTCAAGTTACCATGCCCAACTGCTGCAAGCTACCATAAAAAAAACGCTTACCAAATTTTGCAATCAGACATTGACACATTTAACTTTCAAAGAAGTGCTGACTAAACAACTAAGAATTCCCTTAAAAGAAGCCGACCTGCTCGAGTTTCCTTCTCATAGACATGCAGAACTGTATAATATCCTCAATTCAGAAAATAAATTCCCTACAAACCTCCTTGAACCAACTGCGGTATCTCGTAAAGTTAATTATCGGAGGCTCAGATTGTTCTTATTGCCAGTGGCACAAAGCATTGGCTATAGGTTATACAATTATAAGCAAGAGTCTGTGGCACAAATTCTTCAATGCTGAATGGCCTTTGCCACCGAACGTAGACTGTTTCTCAAACCTTCCTTTTTGAAACTCCACACTCAAAGCTTCTTTTAGTCATTTTGGCCTGCTTTGTAGCAGTGATATGTAGCTTTTTCTTGTTTTAGATGTGCAGCTATGGTCAATAACAATCTTACAGAGCACCAAAGCTAATCATTTTGTTGATTACATCACTTTGCATATTAATAGTGTTAATAAAGAGCGGTGGACCTCGAATCTGGAGAACTGGGTTCGCGTCTCGGCAATGACGCTGAACATCTTGTGATTCTTGGCAAATCACTTAATCTCCCTATGCCTAACAATAATGAATGTGTTCTCATGTAATGCAAATGATGCTATGTAAAGCGCTCTGATACCCAATTCGGGGCAAGTTAGTGGTATATAAAACTCTGTAAAAAAGAAAATAATAAAAAATTAAGAATTTAAATGTCTGAGCCTTGGTTACTGGACTGACTGTTACTGCTGCTGCACCTAGCAAAGTGATTAGGACACTTTTTATATTTTTTATTTTAATTGTATTAGGATTTTATTCTGCTTATTGTTATTATTTTACTGTTGCCACTTTTATCAAGATGGTTCTTATTACATGTTTAATAAAGTGAACTTCCTTCCTAAGAACAAAATACCAAGTGGTGCGCCAACGGTCTTGTAGTAGTCTAACAAGAGTGCAAACATTTTCGGGATGTGTAGAAGCATCATGACGAGCAGAACTATGTCAGCTACTCAATGCACCCTGAAGTCTTAAGCACAGTTGCTTCAAAGACTGAAGCGTGTGGCAGAATGGAGGCCAATAGTGAAAAAGGGCTGTTTGGGTAGTGTTTGTTATAATTGTGCTAATCACCTTCTACTGTATCTTCGTAGGAGATGAAAAGGAAGAGGGTAACAAGATTTCTACCTTCCAACTAAGTAGTGGACTCTCGGGATCCACAAACCTGGGAGCTGAATCAACCATCCCCTTTATAAGCCATCAAAAGCGGTGGAACCAGAGAAGGCATTTCAATGGTTTAGCTATGTGAATCATTTGAAAACCTGTCTACGTCTGGTGTATTTGCATGTGTATGTCAAGAAATGCACAGCCTTGCCTTCCGCCAGGGTTTTTTGATGAAGCTTTTGGGATGAGTCCAGAACACAATACCCAAAACACATCACAGATAACTAAAAACACTGGTCTACAAAATGAACAGTAGTAAAACGGATTCCAGGTTGCTCACAGCATTGTAAGGCCACTCTAATAGCAGGAAATCGACATACTAATGTTGACAGCTTACAAATATCGGTCAATAACTACCAGATGGTCACACCCACAGGCTGAGGTGCTTATAAGATGTACACATGCACAAAAAGAAAAGGCACTCTCTGTAGTACATTGAGAGGAAAGTTGAATAAGGATAAATAAATAGGCGTGGAAAAAAAAAACTTGAGTTATCAAGTGAATAAGAACCCAAATAAAAATGCCTACGGCAGCTTAGAATAACCCCATGAAATAACGATCTGGATTTCAGAGATGTTCACAAGAAAAGGTGTTGCTGAGACAGAGCTATTTAGGATCGTGAACCTCATTATAAGAGGAGGACTATACTACAGTGAAGAATTAAAGAGCAGCTTAGGAATCCGTGATTGGACTTCTGTATAAGAACATTTTAGAAGATATTAGGTTCCACACTTTGAAATTTATAAATTGCATCAAA
This sequence comes from Triturus cristatus, assembly GCF_964204655.1. Lineage (NCBI taxonomy): Eukaryota > Metazoa > Chordata > Amphibia > Caudata > Salamandridae > Triturus > Triturus cristatus. Next base: position 589,008,124 of record NC_140592.1, on the reverse strand, counting down.
TGTGTTGTTAAAACTGATATTTCTTCAGATGAAGCACAAAAACAGGAAAATAAAAAAAGACAATAATGAGATTGAAAAGTCAGAGACAAGTAAAAGAACACTTGGGGAAAAAAACTTGAAGAAATTAAAACTTAGTGTTCTCAGTATTTCTCTAGATATGCAGAAAAGAATGAACTGAAGTGGCTGCCAGGCAGCTAAAGTTCACATGTCTGTGTCATGAAATAATATAGTAGAGCTGAACACAGTTGCTTTTTATGGTTTAAATGTTTTTATTAATATATCACCTGCAACAAATAAAAGTACATGCGTAGATGCTCATCAAGCACAGCAATAATATACCTTAACATAAATCTTATGGAAGTGCCATCCGAGCTGCATGTGGGGGAGAATCCCTCCAAAACACCCCGCCCCAACCCCCATCCCACCCCCTCCCTGTGCTCCAAGTCCCTCCACCGTCCATCCCGAGCCCTCTGCGCTCCTACCGGCCACCCTCCTCCCGATCCCCAGTGAACAGTTGCTTTTTAAAGTGAATCACTACATTAATGTTTAGACGAAAGTGTCCATGTATATTTTACATCCTTCTAGGGTAATTCCACTAGGTTGAAAAGTATAGTAAAGATGATCAATCCACAATATAGAAAAGAGGAATCCCTAGATATGCAGCTGGAAGAGTAACATAAGTATAAGAATGCAACAGGTTTCAGTCCGCAAAGAATGGCAAAAAAAAGGGAGAGGAACTGAAAATTTAGTAGAGAGTGCAATGGCATGATAGAAAGTATGTATGTTGTTTTATTAGCCACACATTCTAACAGCTAAATAGTATTTTAGGGTATTTATTATTTGGTCGTAGCAGTGGCACAAGTTAGGTAGATGATAACACTGCGAAGAAGTAAAGTGTTTTAACTATGCATTTGTTTTTTAATGTATACAGCATGCATTTGTGACCGTGTGACAAATGTGATAGCATAAAGAAGCACACACATTTCTTCAAACTTACTCCCATTTCGTCGCCATAGTAGTCCTCGTCATCATTTCCACCTTTATTCCTGCCTCTTCCTCTTCCCATTCCCTTGATCCCTCTGCTTCTAAGACCTCTGCCTCGACCGCGACTGTACCCTGTGGGAATTCAATCATTAAGATCACATTTTTTCTCTTTAAATTAAAGAAAAAGTTACTTACTTGTTTTTTTTTTATCGGACATTCACCTATTCCACTGCTCTCATGTATTTCCTCTATCAACTCAATAAAAACAGTTCTCGCAACCTCATTTGTCCCAAGCAACTACACACTGCGTAGACACTGGACTACTAAAGTTAATTTTACTATTGCAGTCTCATTCTGCCTATGAAGTACATTATCTATTTGCAACAAAACTAAATTTCTCACTGATTTCTTAACTGCCATTCTCTTCCATCGCATGCGAGTTGTCACTGAATATTGGTTAACTGCCTTCTCTGAACCCTTAGCATTGGTGCTTTTATGGAGCTTATGCAAGATCTTCTCTGTAAATACAGTAAATTCAAGATCCAAATATTCAATGGTTAGGGGCCAGATATGCGCCTTGCAAATTGCGACTCATTTGCAAGTCGCAATTTCCGAGGTGCAATTTGCTGTGTACAATAGTGTGTTTAACACTGTTTGTGATTCCCAATGGGGAATTGTGGGGCTCATTAATATTAATGAGCCTCTCGAAATTGGCGAGCCCATTGGGAATGACATGCCCTCCCAATAATGGTGGCCAGCTGGGCTCCACAGTCCACCATGTCTGGGACTGCTTTAAAATAAAGCATTTTTTTTTATGCAGCCCCTTTTCCTTAAAGGAAAATAACGTGCATTTAAAAAAAAAAAAAAAAAAAGAAACGTTTTAGTTTCATTTTTAAGGGCAGGACCACTGCCTGGCCTTAAAAAATATTTTTAGAGACAGTCACAAAGTGGACGACCCCTTCCAAAATTGCGACTGCATTACCACCCTCTTGAAGAGGGTGGTAATTTGCGAGTGTTTTGCGACTGCAATTGCGGTCACAAAACATTTGTACATTGATTTGCGGAAGCAATTAGGAAGGGTACGCCCCTTCCTAATTGCGTCTCGCAATTCCTAAATAGCGAGTCACAAATAAATTGCAACTCGCTATTTAGGAATTGTACATGGCCCTGGTCCATTTTGCATGCGCAAACGGGTCGCAAACATGTTTGCGCAAGCAATTTAGGGTCGTACATCTGGCCCTAAATGTCTAACAAACCAGTATCACTTTCCAAAGCATGCAAAGCCTATCCAAACATCAGTTCCATCTGCCCTCTCTGGATCACCACAAACTAATTTTGCTGCTATGTTTTGGACAGTTCCTTCTCCATCATCTCCAAAATCTGAGTCTCCTCCGTGATGAAACAAACTGCTTCTCAACTTCTCTTCTGCCTATTTTCTCCCTCTTTCCCCTGCTTATGTCTTCATTGCCTTCCGCACTGAAATTAGCAGTGCCAAATGTCTCTACCTACCACAAGCCCATGTTCTACATACCAAAAGCCCATCTGATCCTTTAGGCTCCTCCTTTGGCAGTCTTTGGCCCCAACCCCATCCACTGTGCACTTATCTGGACTCGCCCCCACCCCTGGATAACTGCTCAACCTCCCGGACACCCATCAAGCACAATTAGTGTGAAATACATGGTACTGGAGGGGACCTGATACTTTAGGCCCCTCTGTCATCCTCACACCTTAATTTAAGGTGGGAGGTGAGTGGAGAGGGCTAAAGTAACAGCTCCCTTCCAGCACCATGTACTTCATTAAGGAAAGCAGGGGACAGAAGAGTGCAACTTTAAAATTTAAACCTGTGCTCTCTGGTGCCAAACATGCGTCTTCCCTGCTTTGTAGTGCTGGTGTGCTGGCCCCACATATGGGCCACAGTATTTTTGTGACAGGCACGTTTAGCGTATGTTGCAAAAATGCCGCAAATTTTGCATTTTTTGGGCTGCAATTGTGTTATTTTAAGGCTGCAAAATTTGCCAAAACAAACTGCAAAATCCTGGGGGTCTCTATAAATGCTAATATATTCTATGCCATGATCTCCTTCATCCAGAAATTTCAAAATCCGTCTTGAATCTTTCTTGTTTATGTACCAAAAGCAGAACATCTTTCACTAAAATGGTTCTCTATAAGAATACACATACTGCTTCCTACATTCTTATAGCAAGAAAGGAAAAAAGATAGGGTACATGGTGCCAAGATTAGCTAACATGTACAACCTTACAGTCCAGGTACGGTAGTCAGCCAAGAACAATTGTATCACATCTTGTTCATTCTTAGTGTGCTGCAAATCCAGTGTGGGTTTTTAAATATGTCAAAAAAGAAGCTGACTTGAGTAGTATCACTTGCTATTCTCTATTAAAATTAAAATAATCATCTGATGGTCTCCAGGACACATGCCCAGTGATTTTCTAAAATCCAAAGCAACAGCTTCAAGCAGTCTCTGAAAATATTAATCTCATAAAAGCAATAAATTGCAAGCAAAGAGGACCTATTGGGACTGGTCTACAAGACTTTGCTAGCTGTCTGCTTGAAAAAGGCCTTTTATATGTTTACCAAGAACTTACACTGGGCTTACAGAATTCCCATTACTTAGCACTGATTGGCCATATTGTCACTCCCTTTTGCTTGTTGCTTATTTAATGGCTTTCCTAATCCCTCTTGTTCCATCTCATATTTGCCTCTCCCCTGGAGCATACCCTTTGGAATGACTGACTGCTGCCTGTCCACTGCTAATTTATATGTAACTATTTGTTCTTATTCTTGCTTAAACACTTCATGAGCGTACGTGTTTTCCTGCTCAATCCCTTGTGTTGTTCTCCTCCACCACGCCAAAAGTGTCCTCCACGCTCCCTGTTAAGTTTGTACTTGTGTGCTTATCCCCTGGTGTTGCTCACGTCATTCTGCTTACGTGTGCCATCGTTCCAATTGTGCATGCTTACAAAATGATGTGGCCGCTGCTGTACATCATTGCCAAAAGTCATTTGCATGGCCAATATGTCCCAAATTAGATATTTATTGGTTTTGCCACCACTGGTTTATTTTGTGGTGTTTTGGGGAAGCTCTTTGGGCTAAATCGAAAATTGTTTAAGTAGTAGTTTATGCTTTTTGATATTGATTAGCATGTGATGAAAAAATATTATAATTAAGGCTCCATGTTTTCCGTTTTTACGGATTTTTACAGATAAATACAGACAGAAAACAATGTATTTTCTGTCTGCATTTATTTTTAAAAGTGGTTAAATACAGAAAATGTTGCTTCTTTGAAGAGACTCTCCGTGCTGTCTTTCATGAGTTATAAGCCAGCAGTGAGCTGATGGACAGTATGGGAAATTAAACAACAGGATGAAATTTCTTTAAATAACGCATATGTCAACATATATTTATGGTATAATGCTTGTATTTACCAGTAGATGTATCATTATGTAATATTTGGCAGCTTAAATAGCTAAAACACAACAGACATCAAAGTAGGAGTGCACGCCTATCAGTTAAATAGATATGGAAATGTACAGTTTTACCACATCGTTTATACGCAGTACACAAAATAAATATGGATAAATACAGATAAAAGAGCCAAAAAATAAATATGGATAAATACAGACGGAAATGGCCAAAAAATAAATACCATAAAACCGGAAGCCCTAATTATAATACAACCTTGGGGGAAAGCCAAAAGAGAGGCAAATAGGTTGTATAATAAAGATCATATGTCAAACGATGATATCGTTCATTGCTTTTACTACAATCAAAGCAAATTCTAGGAAGAACCCAATGCTTGGTAACTGACAGGTTGGATAATTATACACATACTGGAACCCAAACACAACACAAATGATATTCCAGAAAAAAAAATATCTGTTGTTACATCAATTACCTCGACCTCTACCGTCCTTTGATTTTCGGTACTGGTTCAAATCCTTGGAATAATCATCGTATTCCTCATCTCCCATGGGTTCATTATCACCGTACTAAACATTACATTTAACAATGGAAGAGAGATCATTATTCAAAAACTGTTGGACAGCTCAAGATTTAAACTTCACATTCCTGCTTAACGTAACGTATTCATGCAAAAGCTGGTTGACTGACATTGACGATTACAACATAACAAGAAATCCTAATCTCACTACCTAAAACAGTTGAACAAGAAACCTGTTTTAACATAACTTTGCTGCACTGAGCTTGCATAACTTGACTTGACTGTATTTTTGCAACTGCACTTCACCAATATAAAATCAATTTAAGGGACTATCCACAATACCTATTCCATTAGAATGGACCCCATTAAAATGAAATGCTTAGGCAGGTTATTGTTTTTTTTGTTTTTTTAAATCAAAGCACATGTACGCAATTGGCTTTGTTGCAAAACTTAGGCTAGTAATTTATAAGTTATCACTTTATCCTTGAGTATTATCAAAACTTTTTGCTTGACACCATAAAAAATAATTTACAACAGAAAAGGCACTGGTGAATTGCCAAGTGGAATACATACATTAAGCTTAAAGGACTGCCCTGTCTCAGTCCATGCAGCACCTATATATAAGGAGTTGCAATTCTAGCTTAGAAACTATGTGACTGAATGTGTGCATTTGTGGTAAAGAAAGGTGGTAAAGAAATGTCCATCATATCGAAATCAATATTTTTATGCTAACCATTCTACTTTAAAAAAAATATATGTTATGTTTCACCTTGTGGTGTTCGTTCTGAGCTCTATAGCTGATGTTCCTCTCCAGCCACAACTAGTCTCAAGGTGGAGGCTGTTGGCTAGATAACTAAATGAGTTGGAGACAGCCTGCATAACAAATCGGCCACACATTTCCCTTGTCACAACTGTTTATGTTTGAATACACTATCACTATAAAAATGTATATTGATATCAGGTTCAGCATGAGTCCATGATTGCAGTGCCAGTAATTTTATATGGCGAAATGGGAAACCGGAGGCTCAGATTATGCCATATCTCACTTCGCTTTATTATTTAACAAATTTCATAGCAGACCAAAAACAACAAACTCAATAAAAAAACATCAACTCCCATGAACCATAGGGAGATCCAACATTATAGTCTTTCTACAGTGTCCATTAACTCTCATATAGTCCTTTCATTGTGTCATCTCCTTCGCTGCTTCGTTAAGTGTGATTTCCTTGTTCTTTCATACAAAACTGTGCTGTTTGTCTTTTCCGTGGAGGCGCGTGTTCAAAAGCGACCTCCAGGGAATGAGAACGAATGTTTAATTGTTTATTTGCTCTTGTTTTTAATTTCCAGATTCCTTGACCGAGGAAGCGCTTTTGCGCCCCTCACGCGGTACTCGATTGTAATTGCGATGCACTGTAGGCCCGCTAGGTGGACTGTTCCGTCGCGAAAGACGCGCTGACAGGAGCCTTGGCCACTACTGCCACCACTCACGCCCGTTTATCAGGTCTGTATTTCCCCGCATTCTTTAAATTGACGCCTGGGGCGTATTCACACGCAAACTACTGAAGGGAGGTTTTAACCTTGATTAGGCGCACAGCGAGGTAGCGGAGCCCGGTCAGGAGTTCCTGAGGGCTATTGGCTGTGCACAGGGTGGTGCAAGCCCTATTGCAGGTCTTAGGTCTGCCCTTATCACTAGCCTGGGTCTTACCCAGCGATCCTGTACTTATATTTATTTATATTAAGGGTACATACGCTTTAATTCGATCAAAGCCCTTGAGGCATATATGATTATATATATTTAGTTTGCCCTCTTACAAAGTCATGGAGGCTCAGGATTGAACCTACGAGGAGGAAGAGTCCCAATCCTATATGCAATGGGACGATGAATTTTATGATGCTGTTGACTCCTCCATTTTTAGGATGGTCCGTGAGGTCGTGGGACCCATGGAGCAGTGCCTGTCTGATAGCATTGTCCAGGAATGCGCAAAATTGGCGCAGTCCCAGGCAGCATCCCCTGTTTACCCCTCTTTTCCTCCCTGAGGGGACGAGGCCCCTCCACCCAATAAAAAACACGCAGAAGGGGTCAACAAGGATGCGTTGCACGTCTTAAGAGCGCTTTTTGGGCCCAGGGGAATCCCCCCCACCCCAACTCTTTTAGTATCTCTGGAACCCCCGGCTTCTCCCAAGCCCGATGGGGATTCCCGGCATGATTCAGAGGATGAGGCGGGTCTTTCCCGTCCCAGGCGCCCTGTGATCACCTCTCCCTCAGCTCAAGGGGAGGGTTTGGGCATGCTGGACCCGGAGGAGATTGTACATCCTTGGTCCGCTGCTTGGACTCCGGGAGACAAGGTGGCAAAGAGTTTGGTGCGGGCCCCCCCCCGCAAACCCCTTGCGATGGAGGCCCGGGGCTGCCTCAAAGCAGAGTGCCCAAGACCCACCTTGGAGAGTAAGGTCACTTTTACCCCAGAGCTAGACTCAAAGATGGCCACTTTTTGGCTAAATATATGAAAGATCCACGTAAGGGTATCGACAGATCTTGGCGTTATTGCCAAGATAAGCTTCTTGACGCCATTGGCCCTATGACTAACATCTTCGATATGGCAGAAAAAGCCAAGGTTTCCGGATCCCTATATCACCGGAGGTTCTTCCAACTGGGCCCAGCAGGCCATCATTTTCATGGCCAAGGCTAATTGTGCCCTGTCAACTGAGCGCCACCGCTCATTGTTGATCAAGCTCGACCCTAAGCTCGGAGACGCGGCTTCATCGGAGGCGGGCGCTGTGGCCCAGGGTGATCTTTTTGGGAATCCTTTTGTTAAGGAACTCAGAAAATTAGTAGCGACCTTTACTTCTCTTGATAAGGAGCAATCAAATATTAAATGGATTTCCAACCAGCTGGTTTTCCATGCAGCTGGCCGTGGATTCCAACAGAATCCTCCCAGGGGACAAGGCTCCGGGCGAGGTCAATATAATACCAGCGCCAACTACACCAACTTTCACCCAACAGGGGCCAGCGGTTCAGGGGCTGAGGAGGCTTCAAGAATAACACCGGAGGTGGAAATTCAACTGGTAAGTTTTTACCGTCTTCCCAGGTCCACATTGGGGGTCGATTGGCAGACTTTCTGGATGTATGGTGGGCTATAACCTCAGACGCCTGGGTCTTGCGAACCGTACAAGGTTTCCATATAGAGTTCTGCGATCATCCTCGGCCTATTTGCTTCTCAGCTTGCGATGCGGATCTGATCGACGAGGAAGTCTCGGCGCTTCTGGACAAAGTGGCCATTCGCCTGTCGGTTCTGCATCGCAATGGTTTTCTGAGCAACATAAGTCTTGTGGACAAGACCGACGTCGGCCGCCGTCTGGTCATCAATTTACGGCTGGGTGGTTTATCGCCACTTCAAAATGGTGGGAATCCATCTTTTCCTGGATGTCGTACTCCCATCAGACTAGATGGTGCGTTTGGATTTAAAGTACGCCTATCTAGTGGTCCCGATACACCCTCCTCATCTGCGTTTCCTGCAGTTCAGTTGGAGGGATTGGATCCACGAGTTCACCTCCCTTCCGTTCGATCTTTCCTCTGCACCATGGTGCTCCACCCGGCGGTGGAATTCCTCAGAGGGCAGGGCATTCGAATGATCGTATATTTAGACGATATTCTCCTCATGGCACAATGCCCCAGGACCCTGAACTCCCATCTTCATCAAGCGTTGAACCTTTTGCATGGATTGGGGTTTGTCATCAACGAACTGAAGTCGGTCCTCATTCCTCCTCAGAAGGTCAGTCAGAACAACTTTATTTCGCCAACACAATGTAGGCATAAAAAGTATACTACAGTTAAAAAAATAGACATTTCACAGCATTACAATAAAGTATAAAAAATATAAAAATTATTACATTAAAATCTAAATTCATAATTATTTATACAATACAATAAAATTGATTCATTATTCGGAATATAATTTTAGCAGATTGAACGTCTCTTTTTTAAAGCAGATAACAGAAAGGACATCAAAGAGAAACAGATAAAAGGGTCAGGTAATAGTTGCAGGTAATAAAGGGCTACACGACACTGTTTGAAGTTCATTTTACGCATAATGGGAATAATAAATCATTTCCTTTCATCAGAATAAAATGTACAGAAAAACAAAAAGTGTAAATCGTTCTGTACAGATCGCTGATCACAGGGACAAAATGGGAGGTCAGAGACAACATACACATTAAGGGGGGAGCCCAACATAAGTGGAATATAGTTTAATCGAAATCTATCTAGAATGTACCTGTGCTGTAAATTAGTGACGAAGGAAAGGTATATTGTATTTTTGTCCATTTGCGTTATACTCGGAGAAGCCAAGTATGTTTTTACTGTCGACAAATTGATGTTTTTAATTTCCCTTCTTATCTGCCTGCTAGGAAAAAAAAAGACGATGTAGCCCAACTGCTTTCAATGTGGTTTCAATATAAGTTAACCAAGTGACATTACCTACCCCATCTAGTTTTAAAACATCCTTTATAATCTCTCTTGTTAAGGCAAGGGTCTCCTTTCGCCATACTGAGTGCCACATGAGAATCGGGGCCACTGCAATTTTATCTGTAATATAGGGTACTCCCAATTCCATGTGGCACAATCTCTCATTCCCCAGACAGCAGCTCCATAGGTGGCAGCAGAGATGGTCTTAGTTTGACACTGTTTTTATTACATCTATAGGTTTTAAGCCAGTTTTTAAAAAAAAAATTTGGTTAATGCCCCAATATTCTTTTCCATCGGTGACCCTCTATAAGTAATCATCTTTTGCCAATTAGCTTGGGGGTCAAACATTACCCCCAAGTAGTTAAAACAGTCAACAGCTCCCAATTTTCCCCCTTCAGTAATAATTTGCGGATGACTTCGCTGCTTAGTACCTGCTACTACAATAAAAGACTTTGAATAATTAACTTTCATATCAAGGTTATTCATAAATTACATATATTCCAGGACTAGGCGACGCAATGCATTATTAGTACGAGCTAAAAGCACAGCATCGTCCGCATAGAATAGAATTGGGACCTGTGCTGAATTAATATAAGGGACATCCGGAGTGGAATCTAACAATGCAGATTCCAAACCGTTGGTATAGAGTGAAAATAAAAAAGGGACAAGAACACAGCCCTGCCTCACACCTCTTGCAATTTTAAAAGATCGAGTGCACTCACCATCCCTTCCATAGCGAACACAAGCTGAGGCACCTGAGTACAGGTCACAGATGATATTAATAATATTCAAGTTAATTCCCATAGCCTCCATAATCTGCCACAGCCTAGGCTGTGCCACACAGTCAAAGGCTGCAGACAGATCCATGAAGGCTAAATGGAGATGACCTTTTTGTGCAGCTGTGTTTTTTGCTATAATTAGACTCCGGTTCAGACACTGATCCACAGTGCCTTTCCCTTTTCTAAAACCAAACTGGCATGGGATAATGACATTTTTTTCCAAGGCCCAATCCTCTAATCTATTTAAAATCAGTCGGCCCATTAGCTTTGCAGTAGAATCTATAAGAAAGATAGGTCTGTAGTTTTTCACAACTGACCTATCCCCCCTTTTTATATATTGGGACTATTACAGTTGTCTTCCACGATGAAGGTGCAGCTGCTTGGGCAATTTTATTAAAAACATTGGTTAAAAGTGGAGCCCAAAGATCTTGGTTATCTAAGAACAAGTCAATAGGGACTCCATCCGGTCCCGGTGCCTTTGGTCGTTTACATTGTTTTAAAGCATGTTTGGTTTCCGCAAGAGTAAAGCTAGCAGCAACCTCAGCTCTTTCTAAATTTTGGGAGATAGGTTGTAAAGTTATCTTTTCTCCCGCTCCGAAAAGACCTTCAAAATGTGTTACCCAATCTTCCTGGTCAGCGTTATCATCTGTGGTCATAGCCTCCTCATCTTTTAGAAACGGAGCGTTGATCAAAGACCAAAATGCTTGCGAGCTTTTTAATATTGCAGCCTTCTGTAGATTTTCCCACCATTCTTCCTTTAAGATCTTAAGCCTGGTGGTTCTTGCTTTCTTATAAGCTTGCCGCAAGTCTTTAACTAATATTGTATTTCGGGGCTTAAACTTCAATGCTTTATGTAAACTTTTTAACGTTTTATCACAGTCAGATAGCACGGGTTAAATTATTTTTAACATCATTTAAAATTAACTCAAAATCCGAAATCATGCTGTCGTGTAAAGCTGGATCTAGACAAAGCATTATCTTTCCAAAACATTTGGACACTAAGTTGGTCAAAAATCTCCCAGTGTCTACCTTTTCCCACTTTAAAACAATCCCATTCTCTTTTGCAATTACTGGATTTATAGGAAGTTTAAAGGCACAATCAACTTTCTTTGCAGACTGCATAGAAAAGGTTATTGCAGCGTGGTCACTGAATGAGTTAAACACACTCTTAAAGTGAAAAAAAGGTCTCTCATAGGGTCAGAGACCAACACATAGTCAAGAGTTGAGGAAGAAAAATGATTTAAAAAGGTAGGTTCTAACTGATCAGTTAAATGTTAAAAAGTATTTAGTACTATTAGATTATTTATTATTAATAATCTATTTAAGCTGTTGCCATAATCCGAGTGACAAAAATGAGGGGCACTTTCCCCATGATCATCCTGTATTCCACAAGCTAACACGTTTATATTATCACATGGATGAATGTTAAAATCCCCAAGCCAGATTATATTACAGGGTTTGGTACATTTATCTTGCAAATCATTAATAGCTTTCTTACAGCGGGGCCAGCACCTCTGCTTGTTTACTTCCAAATGTATTATTATAAAAGTTAATAAGAAGCCAACAACAGTCCACGGAGTATTCAATTACAATAATAAGATAATAGGGTGACATATTAAAAAATGACTTTACTTTAAAAGGAAAAGCATTGGAAAGTAGCGTCAACAGACCATCCTTAGCCCGACCAGAAGGTGACGGTATGGCAGGAGAATAAAAGGTGCGGTACCCATTGAGGAATATTGGATCTATAGCCCAAGTCTTTTGAAGACACACTATATCGCTCAGTGTCAACAAAGACAGCCAATCGGTATTAGACCTCTTTTGGTTATAACCTGCACTATTCCAAGACATAACCGCTATAGCTCCCAAGAGATTCTCTCGGAGTTGTAGAGTATTTGACAAAGTTAAGCTATCTTGGTGACTTGCAGATGTCACACAAGCAATTATATGAGGGGGAAGTGCACAAGGGTGACAGTTTTTGTAACTCTAACACATCATCCCCACTAGGTAATATAACCTGATAATCCAGTCAGTCACAAGGACAGGCCTTCTAAAGCAGCAAATTATTCCTTAAAGGAAACGGTGAGACTATGGGGGGGGGGGAAGGTTGGTTAAATGGGAAACGGGATGGTCTCCAAGGAGCATTTGAACTAACAATAGATGACTGTGGTGTAGAATAGGGTTTATAGAAAAACCCCAAAGGTAGAGCAAAGATTTCAGAATGAAATGATGGCATATTTGGTAGAACAGATAGTAGTTCACCCACTATATGATGGTTATCAAAATTCACTATGATACAATCTCCTTTAATACTTTTGGGAGCTCTTCCCACCCAAGAAACTCTCCTGGCCATAATAACATTATGGAAGGCATTGCTATTTTCAGCTAAACACTTAGATAGCCAATGCTTAGATTTAGTTATAAGTTGCTCCGTACTTTCTATCATGTTTGGTTTCTGTTCAGGAGTATTAACCAGGACTATAACATAAGGACAGGCAGCTGGAGGGAGATCCAATCTTGACTTGGGCTTCCCACTTTCATCTTGGTGCTGGGAGGTACTAATTCCTAAACACAATGACTGTGGCCCTCCCTCCGGACAGGTTCTAAAAACTGATGGAATTATATGTGGGCGAGGAACTGTCTAACTAATACGTGTTTGTGACTCATCGTGAAGCGTTGAGCAGACAGTTTTCTGATGGTTATCTTGTACCTGTACCGGTGTTCTACCATTATTTTTATGTACATTGGCTCTCAACATTTTGGTAGAGTCATGGGCAGAGCCAGGAAGAACTACAGGAAGCCCTGTTGCTTGATGTAGGGCCTGGTATCCCACACTATCAATAATTCGATTTGTCCTATCAGGCAGGGGGATTTGCCCATTTTAGAATTAGAAGTAGGTACATTAGTTAGCAGGGTCGTGTCGGGAAGGGGGTGAGTTAAGACATGAGAGGCCTCAAGAGTAGATAGTTTTTCCTCTATTTTGGACAGTTTATACAATATAGGGTCCAATAATGTAGACAACGTAGTCTCTAATTTTTCCATTAAATCAAAGTTGCAAGAGTGATCAGTCCCCATAGCTGGTTGATTGGTAGTTTCACTTTATCTAGTAGTCCTTGACTGTGATAATGGTCTTGTGTCCAATCTCTTACACCCAATATCTTTCTCCTTACAAGCCCGCTTTAGTGTTTTTTTCCTTAAGGGGCCGCCTCCCTTTCGGTTTTTAGATTTTGTGTCCAAATAGTCATTTTCCACTTGATTGGACACTAATTGCTCCGGAGTTGTGTTATACTCCTCATCTATATCGGCAGTGGATAAAGATGGATTCACTGCTGGGGCTGTTGCAGAATTCAAATCATCTACTGCTTGGCCAGAAGTCAATCGGTCGATGGCTAGAGTCCCTCCACCCAAAGAAGAGCGTTTTTGCATAATCAGAGTATCCAGAGAAAGTCTTCTCTCAGTAAGTTCAATTTCATGGGCCAGGACAGATTCCGCCCTTGTTAAAAAAGCATCCAGGGTTCCCACATGTCCAGACCCTTGTTTTTCCTTGGGAATCTTTCTTTTACTCATTTTACCCTCAGTGATAGTTATAACCCCGTTTCAGCTTTGATATTCAGTCTGTCCCAACAATGCAGTATATAGCAAATCAGTAGATTTATGAGAACATGCGAGGCTCAACGCTTCCCTACCTTAGCCCTTAGAGTACACTGACCGTCGGTCTACAATGCCAAGCCAAGAAGGTAGGCCCAGTCTCTCCAACACTTTGGCCCAGGGGCCCAGTGGTTATTACGGGCCTCCGCCTGCAGCGGGGATGACGCGGCAATGGAGTGCCTCTGGGGGTTAAACTCCCCCTCCTCTCCGGTGGTGCAGATAATGCCGGAAAAATCCTTAGCGCGTACAGTACCTACAAGCTAAGGTTAAGGCCACCGGCTGTGCACCTCAATGAAAATGGGAAAGTCAAGCGACTGTCAGGAAAATTACTCGCAGCTCCTGTGCGTTAGGCTATCACCTGCGGCTCCCTGCCACGACAGAAGAGACACTCGCAGCTCCCGACGCGCACGGGGAATGATCTGCGACTCCCCACTTGTGGTCAAATCCAGCCGTTGGACTCCCACTGTAGTGTAGCAAGTAGCAAATGCTCGTGCTACCACACTCCTGTGTAAGCACACATGTAAGCACACATGCAATGTGGGTGAAATCCTTTCTTCACATGTTATAGAGTCAATGACAGGGCAGGGCAGAGCAATGAAATGAAAAGCGACCAACAGCCGCAGGAACGTTTTCACCAGAAAGTATCACTAGAACAAAGGTTCGCCACCGGAAGCACCTACTTGAATCACAATCTCTGGATTCAGCTCTCTTCTACTTGTGCTGCTGGGTAACATGGAGGGATGTATTACTGCTCTCACCACCCTCCTGCTCTCCCACCACTCTCCTGCTGCTCCCTGATGCTCACGGTACCTTGGGCCCCCCGCGGCTCATAGGGGCCTACCGGGGCTCACCAGGGCTTCCTGCAGCTTCCTGCAGCCTCCTGTGGCTCTTGTTGTGGCTCCGGCTCAGCTAGGTTCATGGTTCGCGGAGCTCAGCTCTTGATCCCTGCAGCTCAGCTGCCGCTCGCCAGTTACCGCTGCTCTCCCGCTCCCGTGCTCATACTAGGTCACTTGCAAGACCGGTGTCCAAATAGGGATCCTTCTTCCTAAGTCAGAGTAAAGGGCTACACCCTTTGATAACCCCTGCTCAACCCTGTGGTAACGTAGCATGAGCAGACTGGCCTATCTCAGAGGCAGTGTGTGAAGCATTTATGACCATACACAATAACTCAGTGAAGACACCACACAAGTAGCTATAGAAAAATAAGTATCTTTATATAGGCTCAATACAAGGCTCAAAAGCGATCAAGAAACCACAATGCACATAATTACAGATGCACTCCAAAGCAATAGAGGCACTCAAAAAGCACGTGGAACGAACTTAGTTCGAGGCCGGGGACCACGCGACATGGTGATGTACAATGTACCTGAGATTTAAAGGGGAACGACACGCAGCCTCACAAGGAAGCCGCGGTGATGACAGGCAGACTCGCAGCAGCCACAGCTCCCCGCTGTAGCGGTCCGCGGCGTACACTCACGATAATCCCGGGAAGGTGGCTTAAAGGCGGGCGCCCACAGGAGATAGCAAGATCCTCGAAGTGGTGACTAGTGCGGGCACTCAGCGGCACAGCTCCAGCGGCCCGCGATAGCGATGATTCTCGTAGGACGGCCAATGCGGGCACTCAGCAGCACAGCTCATCAGCTGCAGCGGTCCGCAATAGCGATGATTCTCGTAGGACGGTAAATGCGGGCACTCAGAGGCACAGTTCCTCAGCTGCAGCAGCCCGCGATAGCGATCACGATCACGATGACTTTGGTAACACAGGTAAATGCGGGCTCTCAGCGGCAACAGCTCCTCAGCTGCGGCGGCCCACAAAAGCGATCACGATGACTTTGGTAACACAGGCAAATGCGGGCTCTCAGCGGTAACAGCTCCTCAGCTGCGGTGGCCCACAATAGCGATGCAATTACTTTGAGCCCGCGTTCCCCGCAGTAGAACCAGAGGTTCTGGAATTCTCAACAGAGGCCTCACCTGCGAGTAGGATCCCTCTCAAATAGGAATTCGGACGGCTGATGGGTGAAGTCTAATGTCCCTGAGACTTCAGCAGGAGGCAAGCTCAAATCAGGCCCTTGGGTAGTTGCTTCAGCAAGAAGGATAAAAGTTTCAAAGTCCTTTCCCTCTCGTTACACGGACAGAGGTTCGTCTTGACGTCCAGAAGTAGCACACCGTGTAGGGGTTTTAGCACATATCTTTATACCCCAAAAGACTTTGTTCTCAAAAAGTCACATATCACTGAACCTAGTCAGAACCAGTTTTGTGTCGTCCTGGAGCACTTTATTTACGAGGCTACATCCTGCCTTTCAGGGAGAGGGGGTCTACCATCAGACGCAGAGTGGGAGGTGGAGCCATCATTCAACCTGCTCAGATCAAAGGGTCACCCATCCCCATACTCCAACTGCCGATCTCTCTATTTAATCCAGGTCGGTCTCAGCCAGCCCTGACCCTCCAAAACCAGACAGCAAATACACATAACAGCAGAGCACACAGGAAGGTTTAGGCAAGAAAATACCTACTTCCCAAAAGTGGTAGTTTTAAGTATAGAATATAAAAATAATCATCACTAAAAGATGCCCTTTAATATTTGGAGCTCAGGCATACTAAATTCGACTTTCCTATCATGTTCCTTGGGTCAATTAGGATTATACCAATTCATACAGTCAATTTACAATAGGGAGCATTCGCGCTGTGGCACTGAATGGCAGTGGCACAGCGCCCAGAGCATCTAACACCAGCAAACACAGAGGAGACAAAAGCGAAAAATGGAAGGGAGTCCCACATCAATGGGGCCAGGTCTAACAGTACTTCTTTTTGAAAGAGCTCTCAGCTAAGCTGGCTATGCTATTGTGTTTGATCTCCAGCAGGAGAGTTTCGAACGTCAGAGCTTTAGACGTGTCTGCAAGAGTTTTTTCCCCTGATGGGGTTGTCTTTACGGTGGGGCACCGCACCAAGTCGCTCACCCGCAATGTTACTTATCCAGCTTTTCCAGACACTTCTAAATTGTGTGTTGTGAACTGCCTTAAGGCGTATGAAGATCTGACTCAAGAGTTTCGTCCTCGGGGCGAACGCCAATTGCTTATTGCTCTAAAAAAGCCTCACAAAGCGGTCTCTTCCCCCACTATAGCCAGGTGGGTGCGTTGGGTCATGCAGGAGGCGGGCATTGAAACGAGGCAGTTTGGAGACCACTCTGCTTGGGGGGCCATGGCCTCGAAAGCTTTTTCGTTGGGGGCTCATCTAGAGGACTTGATTCAGGCAGCAGATTGGTCCTCGGACTCGACTTTCAAGGGGTTTTATTTCATACCGGTAATAGAGGTCGCTCAATTAGTGGTGAGTGAGCTTAAAAGTAGCATAATCTGAGCCTCCGGTCCTGACATAGAATAGAAATTTGCCTAGCTCCGTAACGGTAAGTTTCAATCCTATTAAGGACACGGAGGTGAGGATTATCCCGCCCGATGCACTTTTGGTGCAATCCCTCTCTGTATGGTGGTAAGTAGCTGGTTTATAAGTTTCATAAATATTCTATGGTTAAAGGCTTTCAGCTATCTTTATAGTGATCTTGTAGTTTTGCGTGCAAAATGCTAATAACCATTCAACGGGCTTGCTTCGGTGCCTTACGTTGTCTTTATTCTTCCTAGGGAACGATAGTTTGAAACAGGATCAGTGATTGTGCTCTTGGCATACTCCGCGCGAAGAAAGAGGAGGAGATGACACAATGAAAGGACTATATGAGAGTTAATGGACACTGTAGAAGGACTATAATGTTGGATCTCCCTATGGTTCATGGGAGTTGATGTTTTTTGATTGAGTTTGTTGTTTTTGGGCTGCTATGAAATTTGTTAAATAAAGCGAAGAGAGATATGCCATAATCCTCGCCTCCAAGTCATTAATAGAATTGAAACTTAACGTTACGGAACTAGGCAATTTTCTATTCCTACGAATAATTTCCAACTGAAGTTAATGTATTCCAGAGAGAAAAATATTATAGAAAGTGTACATACCGGACTTTGTCAATCTATTATAACGGCTAATGAGCTACAAAATGTCAATATTTCACATTAGCTGTGGTTATGCCTTTTAGTAACGCTGGCCTGGACAGACATTGCCTTGCAAATTCTGTGCCTCTTAAAGCCAGATATTGCTGTGACGTGACCATTCATTTGGCTTTGCTGCTCACAGGAATTATCAAGCATTAGCAAAGCCAACAGGTTTCACCTAGGCGTGATCTATTGGCTTTTTCAATGTTTTTAGACATGTTGCACAGCAGCACGGGCTGCTGTGCAACATGGCTTACAGTAAAAAAAGAAAATGTGCTATTGTGCAGCCAGCGTTTACCACATCATAGCACTTTTTTTCTTCTTTAAACCATGTTGTACAGAAGGCAAAACCTACGGGCTTTGTCAACACTTGTTTCTAAGGAGAAATATGCATTTTGACTGTCGGTCTTTACACCCATCCACAGACACAGATGAGCCAGCCTCCCACTAACTAACACATTATGAACCCTCACTGGGAAGCCAATAATACATTCTTGAGATTGTGAGAATATAAGAATAATAAAAAGTTCTCTCCTTTTATTCTCAAAAACACAGGCCTATATTCAGGAAGAAATGTCAGGCTGAAAGAGAACCTATTCGAGATAAAGAGAGAGAGATGAGCCACGGGATATGCATACTTTAACATTCTGGCTATGTCTGCTCCTTTTCATGCTAGTACATAAATGTATAAACAATGGAGACATCCTGCTAGCCAGGGGGATTCTCTGCACCCATGTGATATCTGCACTATAAGTCCTCTTTCATAGGTGCTCAAAGTACTCTACTTCCTTTGATTTCTCATTTGGAAGGATGTTACACAAAGCAGCGTGCACAGCAGTTTCACAAAGAACACATTAGAAAGCAGTGTAGAGACGGAAATTGTTTGTTAATGCCTCTTCTAATTAATGCTACTAGACTTGTATACTGTTGCCTTCAGCCCGAGAGCTTCGCTTACAATGCTCTCTGTCTCTGGACAATTCTATTCTTGTATACACAGCCTATGCATGTATATAACAGAGGCGCAAGTCTTGCCTCTAGTGAAAGGTGAACTGTACTTTTAATAACTTTACACCATACTGACCAATGTGAGTCAGACTTCAAAAGGGGGAACAAACTTCAAAAGTGTAGCTTTCACTGTGCTATATTAGGTGAAGGTTGACCAGAGGGGTCAAAAGGAGTAGGGCGTCCAAAATCCAGTGGTGGGGGGGGGGGCAGACTGCCCCGGGCGACTCAAGTTTGGGGGCGCTGGACAGCCTCCCCTTGTACCAGCCGCCGTGAGGCAGGATGCGCGCGAGAATCACCAGCCACCCTCCCTACCGCCCTTCTGTCAAGGGAATCAGCTCTTACAGTGACATTTCATGGAAATCGGCATGGGTGACTTTCTCTGTGTACAATTTAAAACAGTTGAAGGAAAATCAACCACAGTCTACAAGCAAGACAGTCTTTGTACTTTTCATTGCCTCTTCTCGGTTTAGTGCAATTACTTCCTGCCATTTTTGAGTTTTCAAAGAAAACACCTAGTAGCTGTATGCATGATCTAGTGCCATAAATGTGGGTACATTTTGGAAAGAATGTATAATTCTTAGTGAACAACTGAAAGAGGCAGCACAGTGTGTGTCGGCACAATAATGTTTTACACTTTCCAGCAATATCCACTAACACCAATGATGGTAAAAACTTTTTTTTTCTTTTTAACGTACCTAAAGGAGGGTGCTGCCAGTGGAAGACAACTGGCTGCAAACAGGAAGCTGTGCTAAATCCATGCTCCACATTGGAGACAGAACCCCCAGGAGAAAACAGGGAATGAGCAGCCGGGAGGAAGCAGGAGGTGTGACCAGTACGAATCAAGTAAACGAGAGTGGTGTGGAAGTCAACCAATGGTAAGGATTTGTAAGTAATGGGCGGGCTTCTAAGTCAGTTTCCATTATTTTTTCTAATTAAAAGATTTCGCTGAAAGCGCATATTTCAGGCAAAACCTAAAAATGAGCTACCCAATGTAGCTCTCTGCCGATAAATCGTCTATATTGGAGATGTTAAAGTCACACAAACCCAATACTAAAAACTAAATATCACACAAGGGAAATTCTTGAATTTATTATGCACATGCTAAAACATATCAGTAAGATACTGCACAGTACAGAACTTTAACACACAAACTAAATGTTCGCAGATTGTTACAAAACCTCATACCTTTGACTCTTATTATACAGATGTAGAGCATTGCAAATGATTTCACTTTCACTCCTCACTTCAGACTAAATGCGGTCCTATTACATATTCATTCTACCAGGTAATCACATGTACCCCCCATATGTATACTGTAAGTATCTTGAGCAATCCCTTACAAAGCAAAATGGAAACCACTACTAAAAAACTCTTCATTCGAAAAATCAATTGGCTAGTTCTGATTGACAATGTAAACAAGCTAGTAACTAAACACCATGATGCAACTGATGAGATCAACACTATAGAAACCCTGAAATAAAAAAATGTCTACACAAAACCAAGACAACCTAACTTTGCTGCAACTCCCTTTTCAACAAAGACTGTCATACCGAAACATTGATAGGAAGTTGCGACCTCTAAAATAAATCTCTTAGTAGCAGATCCTAGCTAAAGGCCTAAATAAAAAATTACATGGTAGCAGTCCTAAAATCGACTGCTATTTATATCCAAAAGCAGATCACCATGGCCTACATAATAACTGATGTGATACAGAATTCAGCTCTGCATAATTATATGTTGGTTGGTTTTCCAGGACTTGAATTTCCCAGGTGCAGGACTAGGGACATTCCAGTTTTTAAAATTGCTTTGGGAAAAGGGCTCCATTGCATGCCAGACCGGTTTCCTGACACTTGTGAGGCCCCTAGACAAGGCATGGGAAGGAGGCATGTAATGCTTCCCCTATCAGGAGACATCTTAACCTTTCCTCTCCCAATCTACCATCCCAACTGCTGTGCACAGGTACCCTTGCAGACATTCGCCATTTGTTGAGAGTAAGATGTAAATGCCTGTTTTAAACTCCCTTGAATCATGAATGCAAAACAGCAGAAGGGAAAACTGGTTTGGGGGAATTCCAAGAGGTTATTTCATCTGGTTTGGTAATTTGGGTCGCCAGTAATTTCTGCATTGCTTGCTTTCAGGCCCCATGTCAGGGAACCCGCCAAAACATTTGTACACCATGCAAATTACCTACAGCATCAGCTTCTAAAAATGCATTGAATTTGAGATATTCTTCACTCGCATAATTACCATTATTAGAGACTAATCACCACCAAAGAATCATCTTCAGAGATTCTTCCACAAAGCCCAAAACTCATGGGACTCCTTTACTACAATCACTTCAAAGGGTTTACATAAAATACAGAGACATCATAGACCACAAAGTACCACCAGGATGCAATTCAGGCAAAACATTCTCAATACAATACTCATCTCCTAGAACATTCATGATGCTGCTGATCAATGCTTCATTGTTGCAGGGAATGCCTGCGAATCTGCTGAAAACAGTCAGATCCCTCCAATCCTACAGAAACTCAAAATGGGTCAAACAAATAGGGCTGGTCTTCATACACCCTTGGCTGTGGTAAACAATTCAAAAATATGGCTCTTCCCAACAAAACTCCTGCATAAATGGCAACCAACTACCAGCTGACTATCAATCTGGTTAACGATAGGGTTTTAGCACAGAAACGGTAACTCTGAAAATTATTGATGGAGTCCATCACATTGTAGATGGAGAATCATTTCACTCATTTATTTTGGATGTGTAGGCTGCTTTGATCATCACAAACTGCTAGACATACTAAAACATAGAAGCAAGCCCTAAGTTGGTTTTGCACCTTCATCTCCAATTCTAATAAGATTGTCAAAACTAGTAAACACATTTCAAACACTTCTCACATGTGGAGTTTACCATATATCTATACTCTCTCCCTACTCTGTTAAACTTGTATCTAAAATCGCTAAGTAAACACCTGTTCAACTGAGGCTACAATATTCACCAACAAACAGACAATACCTAAAGAAAGCCTCAAAATATCATTGATTCATGACATTCTTTCCCTTCAAAGCCTGGCTTTCAAAAAAACGCTGCACTGGTTGTCGCACCCATTTGATGTTGAACCTACAAAAAAATGAATGCCTTCTCATCAGTCCAAAAATCAATACGCAAAATAGACGAGGCACTTGTTCAAAAATTAAAGGTAGAAAGCCCCCAACCTCCCTTCAGTGGTTATTACCGGTAGCAACATCATTAGGCACATTCACACTGATGCCCCATAAAAGCAAACTGGCTCGATCAGCAAACGTCTGCCTCAATTCAATAAAGAGAATGAAAAACTCTTCTAACTCCAAGCCAGATAAAAACAGCAGTCATCGTGCCCTGATCATCTTCAATCAGGAAAGTATATTCTGTTCATTATTCCACTCACTACTGATCCTACAAAAAATGTAGTGGTTTCCCCTAGAAGCACGGAACACATTACAAATTGGCTGACTTGCCTACAAAGCAGCTCACCGAAACAATTTACCATATTTAGCTGCCCTGCTCACAACTCATATGTCATTATGACTTACTGTTCCCCAAGTCTCCAAAACACGGGACTCTCCCCATGCAAGCAGCAGTCCTTCACTGGAAGAACAACCAATATCAGGGACTGTCTCTCACTGATCATCTATGACCACATACTGCCCGTGTATCATCCTAAAGGAGACTAAAAAATATTTTTTAAGACGCACCTAAATTAGGTCTACTTTCTGAACCTATCCTCCCACCCCAAAATGCATGTTCAGTGCACAAAGCCTCCTTAACCCAATCGCTTTTCTTGTTTCCCAATACTATTCAGATGTTTCTCCAATAGCTTTTGTATATTACTACGTACAGCGCACTAAAATGTTTTTGATGGTTGAATCTACTACTAGCAGCAGAGGCTGGGGGTCACATTACAAAAGCGACAGTACTTTGAAGCTTCCCCTTCGAGTACTAGCCCATCCTGGGGGAGGAGGTGTGACACCTCTGCCCAGTATGTGCATTGATTCTGGCCCCAGAGAGCAGGGGCTCTCCACTCAGGGTTCCAGAAACATGTCTGGTGGTGGTTGCCTACAGCCGGTCAGAGACCACACCAGAGTTGGTGGGTTTTCAGGTGGCACCTGAGGTGCTCTCTGAGTACATGGTACAATAAATCTCACACTGGCATCAGTGTGAATTTATTGAGAGGAGTAGTTTGGTACCCATGTACCCTTTATGGCTTCACTGGCACTTACAGTATTAAGGAATTGACAATAATATTGCTCATGCAGATTTGCCCTCAACTGTGTTATAGTGTGCCCTGCCTTAGGGATGTGAGGCCTGCTACATGGGGTGACTTGACTTAATACCTTAAGGCAGTGCTGGCCGGCATGGCACCCAGGAAGGGTGCCATGTCGACTTTTTCATTTTCCCCCTCACAGGGGCATGCAAGGGCAGTGGCATGGTCCCAATGATGGAGACCCAGGGGACCCTCTCCAGCTCCCTGGCCCTAGGTTCCCAGGGTACTATTTACTAGGAGCCTACATGGGGCAGAAGTACCAACGTTGGATGTGTTTTAAGAAAGAAGCACTGGCACAGGGGACCTGGCTGGCAGGAACCCTGTGCACTACAATTGAAACCACATCAAAACCAGGCAAAAAGTGGGAGCTAACCATGCAAAAAGAGACACTTTCTCACACAGCTCTATTAGGTCGCTCTATTAGGTCACTCTGTTTGGAAACGCCCATCATGTATCAACTTCTAAAAACCTTTAGTTAGACGCTTTCAGGCAAGCGTGCCCCCACCCATAACAGGATTTTCGTGTTAGTTTTGTGTCTCATCGCATACATTTCAATGCTCCTTTCCAGGCTACTTTTGTCATTTGGGTGGCCGTCAATAGTCTGTCTCCCCCCATCCCTCCATACAAATAATGTAGGTACCATTTGTGCTGAGATTGCCCCTACTTTGAGTAGGTATGTAGGGTGATCTCCTGGTGTATGTCCCCAGTCATTTACTACTACTAGGTGGGAAACCCAGTAATATTCACACATATCAGGGAGGTAGTCATCCATTTTATGGGTTACTCTGCAGTGTTTATTTATTTTATTTTTATTTTGTGTATTTTATATAGCGCGCAGCTACCCCAACGGGGTGTCCCGGAGTGAAAGCAGAGTGATAGTCCTGGGGGGTTAACAAAAGAGAAAAGTTTTTAGTGCCTTACGGAAGGGTAATTCTTCCTGGATCATCCTAATTGCGATCGGGAGTTCGTTCCAGAGAGTTGTGGCACAGACCTGGAAGGTTTTACCTCCAGAACGTGCTTTCCTGAATCTTGGTATGGAAAGCAGATGTTGGGAGTTGGAACGGAGGTTCCGAGAGTTACAGTAAGGACGGATACTAACAGAGAGGTAGGTCGATCCCTTACCCCTAGTTGCTCGATGGGCTAAGGTCATGGCTTTGAATGCAGCTCTTTGATGGATTGGTAGCCAATGTAATGCTCTGCGATGTGGCGAAATATGGGTGCGTAGGGAAACCCAGCCAAACAGCCGCATTCTGGACTGTCTGGAGCCGATGTAGGAGGCCCGCGGGCAACCCTAAATACAGGCCGTTCGCATAGTCCAGGTGAGATGTAATCAATGCCTGGACTATGGTTTTCCTGGTGTCACTAGGGAGATAGGTGATGAATTTCCTAATCATCCTGATCTTGGAAAAACAAGCGGCTGAAACGGTCTGTATTTGGTTGCTAAAAGAAAGATTTGAGTCCCACTTGACCCCTAGATTTTTTACAGAGTCCTTAGGTACAGGGGGAAGGCTAAGTTCCTGTGGCCACCAGAGAGTTGCATCAAGAGGGGTGGGTTGATGGAAAAAAAGAAGCTCCGTTTTCGCCACATTCATGCGGAGGCAGTTATGGTCCATCCATTTTTAAATGTCCCGCAGACAATCCTTCAGAGGATCAAAAGCAGTCTGCGTGGCACTCTCATAGGAGAAAAGCAGCTGAATATCATCTGCATAGGAAGTAGCTATGATGCCCGACCTAGCAATGAGTTCAGCCAGAGGAGAAAAATAGACATTGAACAATAGTGGGCTCAAAGCCGAGCCTTGAGGGACACCCCATTTCAGGGTGCGGCTAACAGAGGTAAAAGGGTGAGTATAGACTGCCTGGGTGCGATTAGACAAAAAAGAGGGCATCTAGACAGTTCCATCAGTGAGTGTTCCAGTGAGATTGCCTCAAAGTCTGAAAAGGTGGAAGAAGACTCGATGCGGTCAGGTAAAGGCGTATCACTCCCTAGATCATTATTCTTGGGGAAGGTGTCATAGATATTCGCGATCTTGTCTTCAAAGAAGTCAGAGAGGCGGGAGCAAAGGGCCTGAGAGACTGGAAGACATTGTTTAAGAGCCAAGGGATCTGTGAAAGTCTTCACTGTGTTAAAAATTTCCCTGGCCGAGCCATGCGCTCTATTAATTTTCTCCTCCAGGTAACGTTTTTTATGCTCAATTATTTTCCTACGGTATTCTTTGAGCGCCAGTTTATATTTAAGTTTTGTGTCAATAGAATAGGATGACCTCCACCGGCGCTCCAACAGCTTACAAGAAGATTTATATTTCCGAAGCTCGTCGGAGTACCATGGGGCGGAGGGAGCTGCTCGAAAGGTTTTAATCGGTCGCATAGGAGCGAGCGAGTCAATAGCAGAGGTGACCCAGCAGTTGAGGTTAGTCAGGTGTGAATCTAAATCAGGGGCGTCTTTGGGAGTGGTATTTACAAGATGTAGGGCAACACTGTCAGGGGAGATCTTACTCCAATTACGTCCTACCGCCTTAGGGGGAATTCTAGGTCTCACGTGCTGGCAAAAATGAATAGCAAAAGGGATAAAAAAGTGGTCCGACCAAATCACCGGATAGGGATCCTCAAACAGGATGTTTGAGAAATTCGAGCAAACGAGATCAAGAGTATGACCAGCTTTGTGCGTAGGTTGAGAAACCAATTGGCTTAATCCAGCATCTTTTAAAGTAGAAAGAAAGTTAAGGCAAAGCTTGTCAGAAGAGTCCTCTGCGTGTAAATTTAGGTCTCCTAGTAAGGTAAAATTGGCATAGCGTAGGCTAGCCTGAAGGACATAGTCCAAAAATGTAGCCAAGTAGGAAGCCTTAGATTTAGGAGGGCGATAGACCAGTAGCCATGTCAGTGTGGTGTGTTCAGCTAATTTAATACAGAAGGGAAGGGCTTCAATCAGTTCAATTTGTGTGTAAGGGAAGGAAGAGATCGTCCATTGGGATCTATAAATAATAGCTACCCCACCTCCCCGATTGCGACCCGCTCTATTGGCGCATAGGATATTATATTCCGGGGGAATGGCCAGGCATAAAGACGGATTAGATTCATCCTCCAGCCATGTTTCCGTAAGAAACAGTAAATCCCAGTTATTGTCCATCAGAGACTGGGCGATATCGAGAGAATGTTTAGGCAGGGAGCGACAATTAATTAGGCCAGCCTTAATAGAGAAATTGCTGGTGTCTTTAGGGGCCTGAGACGGCGGCTGATCAAAGGAGCACGGGACCAATGTGTCATTCAGCACATTGCAAGGTATGCCCAACTCTGGATATAGGGCTAAGTCCCTTTGAAGAGAAACAGTGAGAGCACAGCATTTGTGTTGTATCGAAAGAAGAGACTCCTTACTATATGTTTTGAAGCAAGATGTTGGGGTTTCCACAGAGTACCTGGCCTCGGCCGCGTCCTGATCGCAGACGGGCGCAGACGGGCGCGACTCTGGCACACGACTCTGGCACACGACTCTGGCACGACTCTGGCACGACTCTGGCACGACTCTGGCACCTATAATATCTTAGGTAGTGTGATCATCTTGATCAGTGCAGTTCTGCCCATAAACGTGAACTGCGTCACTGCAGAAGTCCTTCATACCCGTAGACCCCTTACATACAGTAAAATGTAGTCTGCTTATAATGAGATCCTTTCATCATTTCCTTACTCCCCTCGTATTTGAAAACCTGTGATGTTTGGGAACCAGGCAGGCCAAAGACTCCAACGTGAGAGCAAACAGAAAGGGAACAATGGGCATGCCTGTTGCGTCCCCCTCAATAGGTAAGTCTGCTGACATCACACCATAGACCCTGACAGATACGACTGGGCTAGTATACAACAACATTATCCCCTCCAGAAATGTGGGTCCAAACCCAGACTTCTCCAGGACTTGTACCATAACGGGCCAGTCGACCACATCAAATGCCTTTTCAGCATCTAGGGACAGCAACAAGTGCAGGGTCTTTCGGTCAAGTTCAGAATCTAGACAGTTATGGAGCCTCCGGTGGTTGAATCTTGTCAACCTCCCCAGCATAAATCCGGACTGATCCAGGTGGATCACGGGGCATATGACTACCACCAGTCTTGTAGCAAAAATTGTCACTAGAATCGTTTTTTTCAATATTTAGAAGAAAGATTGGCAAGTAGGAGCTACATTGTTGGGGTGTGTCCCTGGTGTCTGAATAACTACAATGGTAGCTCAGCGGAGGTGCAGCGGGAGGTTGCCTCCGTCCCTGGCATCCCTGGTCCAACTAAGAGTCTTAAATGAGGTGATTAGGGCACTTTAAAAAATCTTCTTTTTGGCTTACAAAATCACACTTAAACTGGTAGATCGTAGGAGTGAAATACTGGCTTAAGATTCTGCTCTAAACTAACTAAAAAAGGTGAGCACTCCTTAGGAATCACAAGCCTCATATGCATTGAATGCCTAAAAACAACAGTTCACAGGCTGTGAATACAAAATGTGTTAGTTGAGATATCCAAGAATATGTAATTTTGGAAGCATACTGCACAGTGAATGTGTTTTACATACTTATTTTCCGCCCACAAAGTTCATATTCTGAAAGCTGCAAGGAATCAGAATGCTTCTTAATTTCAGCTGTGTCATTGCTAAGAAACTCAGTCCCCCCACCGCAGAATCATTTACAAACTGCACACTACTTATGTTTCCCTCCCAAGCGTATTTGAAAAAAAGAATCTGCTTGAACACTGTATGATAAATGTCTGCCAATTTACCTTTGAAATGAAGAATGCACACATTCTTTGGGATTGCCCCTTGTTATCTTCGTATTGGTGACAAATCCTGGATGAGGTGGACAGATATTTTGACACAGAGCAGCCCAGACTCCCTGCTTACAACATCCTGGGGGTCCCCAATGCCATTACTTACCCCTTGAAGTCCCACAGGGGGAAACAGATAGCCCTGGCACTAGGGGTGGCCAAACAGTGCCTGCTAGCCTGCTGGAAAACACCCCGCATACCCACACATTTAGAATGGCTGCACCACCTCTGGCATATCTTAGGGATGGAGCGTATCTCTTTGACATTGGCAGGAAAAGGCGCCTCCTTTCCGGAACTGTGGCAGCCGTTCCGGTCCCTCCTATCCCAGGACTTCAGGGAGCTGACGTGTCCCCGATACTTACGTCTCTTACGGCTCAGTACAGAGCCGGAAGATAGGGAAACCGCATAGACACCCTGATTAGAATATTGGCCCAGAGGTGGCCCTTTACGCTCTGCTTTCAGGTCCCTTTGATCCCGAGATAGGGTCTCAATTCTTTTCTTTCTTCTTCTTTCTTTCTCTCCTCTGCCTATCTTGTTAACGGGAAAGAGGGGGGGGGGGGGGAGTGAAGGCGGGAGGGGGGTTTCTGGGGGGTTTGGGTTAAGGGTGGGGGGAGAAAATGATAGCGGCTGATGGGACTAGCAAGCATCTCTTCGACTTCCCACCCAACCGTTAGCGGTGGAAGCGAGCCAAGCTTATTCTGCCCCCGCTGAGGCCAGGGAATGTGTAATTGCTTGATGCTATACTTTCCTTTGTTGAAAACCTTAATAAAAGATTTAAACCTAAAATGAAGAATGCTTTCAACATAATTAAAAATAGCCCACCACTTTGACAGTTTAACCAAAGCCCATGACTTACTTCCATTTCTTCATCGTACATTTCGTCATCTTCCTCTGGATATTCTCCCACCATGGTACCTCGGCCTCTCCCTCTTCCTCTGAAACCCCCTCTTCCTCTCATAGGACCCCTGTTTCCGTGACCTCTGAAGCCTCTCCCTCGACTCCGTAGCCCTGTTGGAAATCAGAATTCGTGGTAGTTGAGGTTTATGCAGGCTTAAATACACTTTGGACAAAACTGTTCCTTAGTGGGAGATGGTGCACAGATTATGTTTTCTCCAACACCATGGAAACTTTCCTTTTCAGCCAGTAAGAAGCAATGAAAGGTTTTGAATAAGATAAAGATAATTATAACAGAGAACTGTTATTACAGGTAATGAGCATTTGCTTGCAAATCTAAGTGACTTCGTTGATTGGAACAAAATACAGATCTTTATATGCATTGTATTGATGAAAGCAGAAACCTTGCAAACAAAATATTAATCAATTTGGTTTGTGCCAAACTGTTTTTTTAAATGCAACCATTAAAGCTGAAATCCTAATACTGGATGGAGACCAAGCAACTGTAACTACTGACATGAATTTCAGTTAATTCTGGCTGACAAAAAATAATTCCCATAATACAGCACTATTTAAATGAGGTTTCCGCCCCTTCAGGTTCTGAAGTGAAGCAAGGATCAATTTGGTTAACACAAGATGAAATGTATGTTTGATACTTTCTAGCATTATAGGAATGGGTTTTAATTCTGGCGTCACAAAGCTAGTTGGTAAACTAGCCTTTGGAAGTTAAGGATTAAAGCAAAACTATGCCTGTATTAATGCCTGATCGTATCTGTAATTTTTTTCTTTCGCCACTCCCTTTGCTGAAGCTGAGGTCAGGAGAGATAGCTCTGGCATAATCTTCCACCTATCACGTCAGGGGTGTAGTACTGCACTGACACCAGCTACTAGAAACAAGATTTTGCTGCCAACTTTAGATGTATTTACTTTATCCAAACTACCACAGAAAATATTTTTAAATGTCCTGGAGATGTAGCATGGTTGCGAGAATCAACTCTTTCACATTTTCCCACTGTACCCAAATATAGTGCACAGAATAGTTTAGGTTTACATTATTAATCAGACAAAGAAAAACCAATTACGGTTACAGAACAACAAACAGTACCTCTTCCTCGGCTTGTGCCCTCTTTTGCCCTCCGATACTGATTAAGCTCCTTGGTGAAATCATCATAATCGTCCTTATCCATCTGATCGTCATCTTCCCCATCATAATGATCATTTTCATACTCATCATACATGTAGCTCTTGTCAATTTTGGAGTAAGCCTTCTTTGGTCCGGGCACATTGTGTGGTGGTGAATACTGTGAATGGGGCTATAAAAAAATAAAAATAATTGAGTATTGAGTAATAGTTTATAGAGCATCTGATTTACCGAAATAAGTCAAAAGGGAGGTTTGCAGTGTTGCAAGTCTTCAATCCTTCGGTTAACATGCACTAAAAGCATCAGAAGCTAAAACTAACATTTTACTGTGAATAGTCATGCCCTTTGGAAAGAGACCTCAGTTAGAAGTTAACAATTCAAAATCTGCTCCAATACAGACCTGGGTCAAAATTCTCTGGAGCACCAATTAAAATAACGTTGGGCAGCATAATGCCCGCCACCTCAGAACACTCAGTTGAGGTATTAATTATCATTACTGCAGCAAAGAAGCATTTAAAAGGACATTGAACATTGGAGAGATCATTTATTCAGTAGCTGGTTAAAGTTTAAGCACTCTATTTTGCAGATTTAAATGTACTTTTCAGCAATTCCAGCCCAAGAAAAGCAAGTCTTTAATCTCTGTTAAGGTTAATATATGTGCATTTATATTTGCAATTTGCAAACGTAGTTTGCTTCTGTCAATCATTAAAGATGTAATGAGAAACCTTGACCGGATGATAACTATGCTCATCCAAGGATTGACATTTTAATGGGTCATTTCACAAGTACATTGATCTGTATGCGAACCATTTGACTTTAAATACTGCCATTTGCGCATTGTTTCATGAAGTTATGCAGGTCTTTAATATTTTGTTTTACAACAAGTTAAGATGGACCTTTGGGATAAATTGCTTTTTAGAACTATTGGTTTAGTACTTGCAACTCAAGCTGGCAGCCTTTTTTTCTGGGCCTCAACCCTCTAATTTGAAATGAGGACACTAGATTCCCCTTTCAATAAAGTTCTGCCTTTTGTCTAAGGGATAAGGTAAAAGACGAAGAAACGTTTCAATGATCTTCTCCTTGCAGAGGACATAGCTTTGATGCACAAAATGAGCCACATTCACAGCTGATATGAGAATTGGTAAACCCATCATGAAGAATATGTTTTGTGAATTCATATATTCTATTTCGCCCACAACATTCATTGAAAGTGGTTACTGCTGTAGAACTAAGTTCTGAATGATGCTGCATGCTGGGAACTAAGCAAAATAATCTTATTGTGTGAACCAAATCGGAGCAATTACAAAGTACAAATAACTCCTGTCCTTCCTGTACAAGATGTAAAATAAGTTGATCCTGGTATCACTGCTAGTGACCCATGCAGACAACTTTCTGGTGGAGCTTCTGAACAGGGATGCAATGGTGGGCTGTAGTGAAAGGTCCAGACACACTCTGGTGTTTCTATGAAATGGAAAAGTCTTGCTAATATGGACTCAAGTATCTCGGTCAAACAAATGTATTACTTTTAAGCACACATTTAAGTGATGTCTTGTTGGACACCAAAATCCCACACAAAGGTTATGTGGGCACAGAAAGGATGCACTTCAATTATATGCTTTAATCCATGTGTTAGGCAAAAGTGAGGCCAAGCTACGTTACATCCTCACCTACAAAGCTAGAGAATGCAAAAAAGGTTTTTTGTTATGGAGTATTAAATACTACACTCAAAGATGATAGCAACACGTGTGCAACAGAGCAATAGAAAAGGCTTGATGTAAAGATAATAAGACACAAGGGACTGCCTCTTAGCCTATAATAAAGTGTTTTTTTTATTTACATTTTTTTATTAGGGTTTTGCATACAACTTTCCACATTGAGTTTCAACTGATTTTACAGACTAATTGCCTATAATAAAGTGTTTGACAAACATAGTGACAACACCCTTTCCAGATCACCCTTCATTTTCACAGATCACCTGTGACAAGGTTTGATATGGCTCAACAAGCTGCAAACACCAAAATCACACACATGGGACATCTTTCAATATGCTCACAAAGGTTGGTAGCTCTTCCATCATCCAAAAAAAAGCTATCACTCTTTCACATGCAATTTCTACAGCTAAGATTTATTTTTTGCTTCATCAAGATATTTGTAAAAAATTAGAAAAATCGTTTACATTTGCAACCAAAATGTACCCCAGTGCCACACCAGATGAACAGAACAAACCACAATTTTTCCTCCCAAATGTATGTTAAATCAATGTAACTTACCGGTGGGTAGGAAGGACTATATTCTCTGTATTTCCGGCGCACTTTCTCACTGGGACTGAAGTCTGAATCATCACTGTAATCAGAGTAGTCCTCGCTCGAAGATGCATGTCGCTAAATTGCAGAAAACAAGGTCAATCCACTAGGTAGATCACTCTTTGGCAATGACAATAGCAGTGCTGTCAATGTAATTCGATTTTTCTTTGACATTTTTTTAATGTACATCTTTGTACAGTAAATTAGGATTGAATTGACCGTGTTTGCTTTTAACAACTTTTGGTATGTCAAATAAGTTCTATTATTTAAGACTAATTTGAATTAAGAAGAACTACAAAAACCAGGACAAACTCTCAAATATTTACAGCCTCCATTCTTTTTGTTTGATTGCGTTCATAACCACTACTGCAGGCTACTCAGCCTTCTCATTGTACATAAATTATCTGTCAAAAATTCAATTTCTTATGTTTACACAGCATGTTTAACTTTTAAAGCTCATTACTTTTTGAATCGGACAAACACAATGGATGGTTACAAACTAATATTGTGGAAAAACATTATTGCCCAATTCTGCAAAATTCCCCAGAGTCATGAGGCATTACAGGTTTTGATGCACTGGCAACTAGCAGTTAAGTAATGAGGCACTTTGACAAAAATGTGTCCAAATCCACACATAGCATGACAGGTAAGAATAACATTGGTTTATCCTGTCAATCGGTGATTTAACCCCCTGGGAACATGCTTCCTTGTGCCAAATTAGTATAGATGGGTGAACCTGAATGAATATATGAATATATATATATATCTCACAACATAGGTCTTGGCCCTAGAGTATCAACTATCCTGAAACCCTGGTCTAAATTAGTGCTTTATGTCCTCTACGGACGGCGTCCTTCACTCCCCCAGGGTTGCCAGTTGACCGAGGCGGAGGAAAGCTTCAAATTTCTGGGAATCTGGATTTCCAAAGATTCATCTAAATTCTATGACCACAATCTTCGGCCGCCACTGATGCGTCTCAAATCTGATGTCCAACACTGGAAGACGCTCCCTTTGACTCTCCTGGGACGTGCGGCCTTATTTAAGTTGATGTCCCTGCCCCGACTTTTGTACGCACTACAGAACACCCCACTTCCAGTTGCTGCCTCATACTTCAAAGAACTTGAAAGTGTAGTTTGTGATCTGCTGTGGGAGGGCAAACCCCTCCGCATCGTCACTCAAACTAGGTTGGTTTGATGGGGGTATTGGACTCCCGGTCATCAAGAGGTATTATTGGGCCTCGCAACTCGCAGCCATCAACCAATGCAGATATAGACCGCAAGATGACCCGGCTTTTCGGATCGACAAGTGGCTCCTCCCGGGGGATAGTTTTGAGGGTGCGTTATATGCGTGGTCTTTGAAACCCGCCCTATCCGGCCCAACCAGGCAAGCCGTGCACGTGTGGAAAGACTCAAACAGAAGTCTGGGCTGGGAGGGCACACTCACTCAAGCCATGCCGCTTTGGCATAGTGATCAAGTAGGTCGGCTGTCTCGCTATAAGGGTTTTGATAAATGGGACCTCATTTGTATCTCCAGGATGGGGGATCTCTGGAAATCGGGCGAAGTCATACCCTTTTCCCAACTTCAGCAGGGTTACGAAATGGCCAAATCAGAATATTTCCGGTATCTACAGATTAGACACGCCCTGCTCGCTGCTCTCCCAACAGGTAGCGTCTTACCTAACTCTTCCCCCCTTGAGGACAGGATACTAGACGGCGACTTACCCGAAAAGGCTATATCACTTATCTACAAAAAGCTCATTAATGACATGACAGATCCCCTGACTCGTCTGAGAAGTAAATGGGACCACGACGTGGCCGGCCTGGATGATGAGGAATGGCGGGCTGCGGTGGCTTCTCCCCGTGAGGTTGCCATCTCCTCCCGACTCCGACTGGTGCAACTAAGATTCTCCACAGGACATACTTGTCAGGAACCTCACTGGTCCATATGGGTCATACCCAAGATGGTGGCTGTGTGCGACTGTGTGGGCAGTAGGGCACCTTCAAATCATACACTCTGGGAGTGTGCAGGGATTCAGAAATATTGGGAGGGGTTCGTGCTCATGATGGAGGAGGTATTGGGGAAACAGATACAGTGTAACATTAAACTGATATTATTGAACATATGGGATCCCTACGACCTGAACGCCAAGGAGAGAATTTGGGTTACTCTGGGGTTCATGGTGACCAAACGAAATATTGCACGACTGTGGAGGGCCCCAAGTCCGCCGAAGATTGCTGACTGGGCTAGTGATATGGACTGGAGTATGGTAACGGAGAAGCCCATTTACGAATCCAGAGGGTGTCCGAAAAAATGGTCACAAATATGGGGGACATGGAATTCTTATCGGGGGGACATCTGTGAGCCGCCAAGAACTGGGGGGGATATTGACGCTGAGAAATAGCTGTATATGACTATTGTTATCTGCCCTATGTTAATGTGTATACATCCATATAGACACATTACCTGAAAGAATGGTACTGATCACCTGCAAAGTGTTGCATTGTAACCATGTCATGCCTTTTTCATAATAAAAAGTTATTAAAAAAAACTTTCCTGAAACCCCAAGCCGGCTCAAAATGTGCCTTGACCACTAGATATATACATTCATATGGAGTGAACATGAACTAACTTTGTAAAAGTGTAAATGTATATGCTGCATCCATCAAGGTTTGCCTAGCCTACTTGAGTTAAAAAAACTTATTATAAAAACTATTCCTAATACAAAAAAGCAAACTATAAAACACTATTAAACATCCCATATCGAAAACCCTTGCACTAAAAATAACTTAGACCTGCAAATCTGATTTAGCCACATTCTAAAAATCACATTAAGAAAAAAATCCTCACAACATACAAATGCTGACAAAACTACCAAACTTATGCTGTACACTCAGTGAAAAATGGACCTCCGTAAACATAATCTCATCCTCAAAAAGGCACAATTGAATAACAAACCATAATTCTGCTTTGCCAACAATCTCCAAAGCTATTCCTAGCAGGAAGGCCTCAGGCAGCCATTATCTTCAAATAATCCAAGCTGCTTAACATCCAAAACAAACTATAATCACAGTCAAACTTACATACGAGTTCTTTCGGATCCTTCATAATGAATTGTTGCAAATAACTGCATTCAGAAGAAATGAACATCAGTAATAATATAACCAGTTACTTACATTAGGAAAAGCTCTTTCAGTTGACTACTCTAACTACAGATTTCTCACCTTTAGAATATTACCCCGGACAAGATCCACATGTTTTTCGTAGCAGTGCTGTTACACACTGCTAGGGGCACTATAGGGCTCTGCGTTGACTTCATTATGTCTTGGTAGTGACAAAGTGGAGCCACTTATAGGCGCCATCCCTGTGAACCAACATCACTTTCTTGCTTGACTCGTTCTGTGCTCTTGGACACTGAGTACACGCCAATTGTCA
Source organism: Triturus cristatus (assembly GCF_964204655.1). Lineage (NCBI taxonomy): Eukaryota > Metazoa > Chordata > Amphibia > Caudata > Salamandridae > Triturus > Triturus cristatus. The sequence goes on along the minus strand of NC_140592.1, from coordinate 588,972,392 downwards.
GTGCCAGTATGCAAATGTCTAATTTGGCTCCTTTTTAGATGTTAAAAAGAGATCACTCCACAGAACAGGGAAGTGGGATGGCAATAAGGAATCTGCAGCAAGATAGAGTATCCACCAGAAAGTGTATTACAGAAGGTAAGTAACATGTTTTTCTGATGAATACGCCTAACCACAAATTCCTCGCCATTATAAAGAAAAACACCAAAGCAATATGTCTTAATGATGAAGGGTCTGTGGAGTGGGCTCAGACCAAGAAGTTCTGCAAGAACAAAAAGGTGAAATGTCCTTTCCTCCAGATGTGACTGACAAGGCAGGAGTGCTTTGTGAATGTGTGCATTAACACACATGCCGTTACCTGACAGATATAAAGGACAGGCACTCCATGTGACAACAATGTGGTAGCAGCCTTAGTCCTGGTGGAAATGGTTTTCAGACATTCCGGAGGCTCTTGTATGGCGAATGCGCTTTAGATCCTACTGCAGAGGAATATCCACCTCAGCAAAGTCCTCTTATGTCCCGCCTTCCCCTTCTTCGCCAAAGGGAACTCTACAAAAAGCTGATTGTACACCTGACACTCCCTGTTATGATCGTTGTAAAAGCTGTAAGCTTGTTTGGGATCTAAGCAATAGTGCCTCCCCTCCTCTTAACCAGGGCTGGGGGGGGGGGGGGGGGGGGGGTCAGGGGGGATCTGGAAGAGCAACTGATTACAAAATGTGGAAAGGAGTCACAACTTTTGGCAAGAAGGCTGCACGACACCAGAGGACCAGTTTGGTACAAAGGTGGTGTAGGACGGTTGCTCGACAGGCTGAATTGTTCGCCCTGAGATAAACACTATTTAGAGTCATCTGACACAAAGAACACAGCTGTGATTCATCTCAAAGAGAGAAATCATGAGATTGTCAAGACCAAGTTAAAGGCCTACTATGGAATCACAAACGGGTTAGTAGGGAACTTATGGGTCAAACCTTTAGGAAATCACATCATGAGAGGTTATTTAAACAAGGACAGTTGATCAGGCAAACACAAAAAGGCCAAAAGGACAAACAGATAACCTTTTATAGTACCCAAAGCCAAACCTTGATGGGCCAAAGACAAAACAAACAGTAAAATATCTGAGAGTTTGAGTTGCAAAGTGTGCGTCTTGTGAACTCTAAAGCTGACCACAAATTTGCCAATGGGTCCAGTGTAGATGGACTTTATAGAAGGATGCATACCAGCAAGGATGACATCCACCATTTCAGGTGGTAGACTGAAGGCAGTCAATTTCCACTGCTTAATCTCCACCCATGGAGGTGAAGATTGTGCAGGTGCAAATCCCTGCCCTCCTGCTGCGACAGAAGATGCTCCAAATGGGGAAACCTGATGGAGGGACAGACACTCATGTCCAGAGGATCTGGGTAACACATTCTCCTTGTCTAATCTAAGCTACTAGGATGATTTAGGCCTGATTGCCCCCAATCATCCTTAGAACTGTGGGCAGGAGTGGCAAAGGCAGGAATGCGTACTGGTATCCCGTGTTCAACTCTCATTGAAATGTATCTCCTAGCTAGAGTTTTCCCAGGAACTCCAATGCATGAAAGTTTTTAAACTGTGTTCTCAACAGTGGCATAAAGATCAAGCTAGGTTTTCCTCCACTGTTGAAAGATACCCTCTGCTACACTGGGAGGCAGACGCCATTCATGATAAACCAGGTGCTGCGCTCATTTGCCAAAGCATTCAATGATCCAGCCAGGTGGTTTTTAATCTGTGAGATGCCATGAAGCTCCAGGCAACACCAGAGAAGAAGCCTCTTCACACAGGTCCCAAGTCCTCACCCCGCCTAGATTGTTGCAGTACCACATGGTGGTAGTGCGGCCCGTGAGAACCTGCACAAGCCTCCCCTTGAGGTATGGCAAGAAGTCCCATAAATTGATATAGAGCCAGGTTTTTACTGAGACCAGAGTCCTCTGATTTCCAATTCCACCAGATGACCTCCTCAACCCAGCAGTAAGGCATACGTCACCACTGCAGTTTCCTCCAAAATATGGATGGCATACAACAGGTTTCCTTGTGCTTGGCCAGCTGAGAGTTTAAATCCCACTGCATAGCCCAGATATGCCATCTTACATAGTGGACAAGCAGGATGAATAAGGCTAAAAGGCCAAGAAGCCTCAGAACTGCTTTTACCAGCTGAGTGGGTTTCAGGCTGGGGACAAAACTGAAATATCCAAACTAGCTGATCTTTGGTTACTGAATCATATGCTATCGTATGAGCAAGCAACAGAAGATCTCTGGCTCCATAAGCCACACTTTTTTCCACATTTGCAGCACTGGAAGTGTTTGAAGACCGGTTGTACCTCATTCCAGACTTGAATCCATTACATCCCAAAGGCACTATGCAGGAGATAACGGACAAGGGGGTCTGTCAGCTCTATAAAGCCCTAGTGATAAATGTACCTGACCCATATGCGACCCTGCGAGAGAGGTGCGTCCAATGGCTACAGTCAATTCTTAGATATATGTCAAGTCACCATCAAATAAGTTAAGAAGATTATTTTCATCAGTCATTTTTGTATCTTCAAGAAACACACCAAGGATCGAACAACCCTATATTTTCCTGAGTATTAGCTCAATTTGATCTACAAGGCATAATTGGAGATAGGTTTACATATGCTGGTAATCTTTTGAAATAGGCTTCCTTACACTGCATCAAACCATACGGTATTCTGAGTACAGAGAGCAGCTACATATATTGGGACATGCAAATCTTGATTTTATGCACCATTGATTGAGATTGTAATGTGCGTTTTCCCATCTTGTTAATGAATTCCCACAGTTCCAAAATGATTGTTTTTGTCACTTCCCATCTAGATGTTCATATAGGTCTCAACGACAACCTATATTTTATGATGATGATTAGACAAGTAAGTTCTGCAAATACATCATGCTTAACATCTACATAGCTCCAACTACATTTCTGTTGAATTTACCAAACCTCACGATCTTACCTTCTGTCTGATTAAGAGCTGATATACTTAACAAAGGAATTCCAGTTTTTTTTATCTAAAGTTGTAGCCCTATTGGAATATGACTATATAGTATCTTATAGTCAGCATTCAAAATAGCATAAATACACGTTAACAATTCTGGGTGGTTCACAATGCAGATTTAAGATAAACAAGTTAAAAGGGAGGGGTGCCAGCAGACATTCTTTGCTTTCCAACCTTTTTCAGCATCGTCCTGTTTTTCAACTGTTTTGGAAAGTCTAGAATTCTCTTATGTTTGCATAGATGGTGGTAACAATGGGGACTTATCTAATCACTTCTAATTTACTTCTAAGTTACATACGGTTATATTTAACCATTTTAATTTGTCAGAATAACTGTGAAAATCTGTTTTATTTGTTTAGTAAGCATATTGCCTTTGGCTGACATCCCATGTTTTGCTACTCTCCTGATAGTATTAATCCAACGGTATTTGTTATGGTTTGGTGTTTACATTCTAATCATCGATGATGTTTTCCTTACTTTCCTCTCTTAGATTATACATTCACTTCATTTTATACGGAGTATCACCAATTCTAAATGTATAAATTAATGCTCTAGGCGTAAACATTCTCTTATCTAGGGCAACATAATCAGAAATAATTTGACACCTCAATATTGTAATTTCAACATTTTTAATATCTACCAAATCCCCAGGTGTATTTCCCTACAAAGGAGTCTCTCTCTAAAACCATTCATCTTGCATGGGTTTTAGCAAGAACTATGTACTAACCTCATTCATTTGATATGTTGTTACCTTACTTAGGCAGTTCTTTAATTGTATTATGTACAAGACACTTTCATCTTAGATGCCATAACTATGATTTCTTTCAATGGGATAATTTGTACAAGCATTTTCTCCAATTGCTAATTTCAGGATGTCACAATAATTGGTAAACTGTTTGCCATTTTAGCATTATGTGCTACTAACGAATGACAGATCTAGGTCAGTACCCATAGACCCCTAGGTAAATACAAATATTGCTATTTATGCAGGTTTAGCAGGGTCGGAGAGAAAAAGCAAAGGACATTATTAATTACTTTTCACTCGTATTATTTGCCTTGTTTTCAGACCCACTGTTTCTAGGTATCAGCAGGAGAAGTTCAGGGTTAACTGAAATGTCCGATAGGTCTTTGAATTGTGTTGTTCATGTGATGAAAGCTTGCTTTTTCATGGTATCTTTATTGAACTGGTAAAAAAAAAAAAACAAGCACATATTCAAGAATTAAGCTAGACATTAATATAAAAGCATACATGTAGAGTCTATTTAATTTTATAGCCATCCCTTCTCTTCTTATAGGCCACTCTATTTTCTTTTTTGAACAGGTGTATTTACACTATATTTTCTGGTGTAATCAATCAAAAATATAAATTAACCAAATGCCACTGCAGTTACATTTCCTCATGTGACTTGATTGCATTAGAAGTAAGAATAGTGGTGCAATTATTTGATTCTGACAATGGAGACAGCAAGAGAGCTTCATAAAAGTAGTGCAGTGATGCCTGGTTATCCTTCATTAAGTCCTGCTTATCAGAGGCGCATTTTCCTATTTAGTCCCCCTCAGATCCTTCTTTTTGACTTGAATCAGTAAGAGTGTTATTACTGCCTTACATAATCTAAACCTCCATGTCACTTTCTGAAAGTGAGTGCAAATAATGTTATTAAGACAACAAGATGACTTCTTTTCATTTGTGAAGTTGATGGAGTGGCTTCCATAATCCAGGTGTGGATTAATTAAATTCAGGCTGATACAACTTATTTTTGTGAATCTGGTAGAGTGGGTTCTGTAATACAAATGGCGATTAGTTCAAATCACTCTTTTGCTAAGTGCCGACTGTGAAGATCCGGATAGCCTCTCCATGTGGAGCTAGTAATCTTCTGAGTGACACAAACAAAATGACACAGAGAGGGATCCATTCAGAAGGCAACATTGGGAAAGATCAGCAAGTGCAAGAGGCATCAGACTCCCTGTGTTAGGGGTAATCAGGCCTAAATCAGGAGCACTCCCCACCGCTCAGTGTATACGGTGACTGTGACAATAGTGACTCCATTGGGAACTATAAACTTGCAAACATTGGAAGGTGGGTTTTTTCATCGGGCAGAAATACTGAGACAGGCCGCTGATACCAAGAGTATTTGCAGACAGTGATGATTGCAATGTCAAATTGGAACTAGGAATGCTGGAACAATATGCCTGTTATACCTATTTTATGGCCAAATGATAAAACCTGTCCCCAGCCACAAAGACCCTGCTTTAGCATGGCATGCGGCTTCATCATATGTTGGATCTGGACAGCTTTCATCCCTGGGACCTGACTGGTCTTTCAATGTGGAAGATGTCTGGGAGGGGAGCCACAGAAAAACCTTCAAGTAACAGACAATATAATACTCACTATACATATCAAACGTATGGGCTGCCTACAGCTGCTTCATGCACTTAAAACCCATAAACACAATCTTAAATCAGTGGCCGGGTTCAATTCTCTGGAACCAAATATCACCATGGCACCGTTGGACAATGAAGGAATCTACGCAATCTACAAATCGCTAATCAAGCACACTCCTGACCCACTGATATTAATATGCATGAAACGGAAAAACTATTTTTTTCCTCTAGAAAAAGATCATTGGAAGGAAGACAAAATGGTCCCTTGTTCTCAAAAGGAAAACATTTTAAAAAAAATGTCAATAGACCATGCCAACTGCACAACTCAAAATGAAAACCTAACAAAACAATGCCAAAGTCACTGAAACTTACCTTGTGCTTTGACTTCCGCTTCTTCTTGGATCTTCGCTTCTCTTTTTCTCGTTCCTTTCTCCTCTTTCGCTTCAATCGCCGATGTGATTTCTCATCCTCTGAATCGCTGTTCTGTTTTTCACCCTTTTCATTTTTGTCTTTTTGACTCTTCTCCACGGCTTCAGACTCTTCCTGGGGAATCTCCTCACCTCCATCATCTTCAAGTTCACCCTCTTCTAATTCCCCATCCTCTCTAGAGGAGCAAGGCACACAAAATTAAACTTACTGCAATAGCTATTAAAAACCATTAATTGCACAGGGCGACAAAAAGCTACCACTAGTGCAGCGCTCACAACTGATGACTACAGATAAAACATGTTTATCAAATTTTACAAAGGTACCAACTCCATAATTAAGCTGTGTTCCTGGGTTGTAGGTTAGGAGGAATTACACTATAATGTAAAAACCCCGAAATATGTACCTAAAGAAGACGAGATTCGAAGAATCTGCAGTAGATTAGTCCTAAAAATATAAATTGATGCTTCTCAGTGATACTAGTGAAACTCACACACCAAGTGGCAGAGTAGACTGCACCACCGGAACTGTCCACGGTTATCTTCAAGCATTTATTCAATATGGATACTGTAAAAGTATGTGGCGCAAATTATTTCATTGTCTAATCATACAGTGAATACAAACAGGTCAAGTAGAACTAATCAACCTGGGGAGAACGAGGAATACAAAACACCTAGTAATGATGGAAATCTGGATTCCTATATGGCAAAAAAGTTATTTCTGGTGCGAGCAGCGACATTTTGGGTCAAAATTTGATCAAATAAAAATAAAAATACTACCAGGGGGTGAAGCCTGTATGTGTAAACTATTAGCTAAACATCACATCATATTACCAAGGAAATAAATAATGTTTCATAAGTTCAGAAGGAAGTATGCTTCATCTGTGCAGTCTTTTCAGGCCAATAAGCAGAACATACACTTAAGACAGTCTACTGAAATATTTGCCTGACAAAGAAATTAATATATGTTTAGTTCAATATAGAATGCTGGAAGCGGAATATACAGTGGGTATACTATTCTGTCATATTTCCTGCACGTGAAGGTGGACCTGTGTTCTTTACTTTTTCAAATTGATTCTAATGACATCGAGACACGGGTCAGTCTACAGAGGCAGAAAACTATTGACTTATTAAAGCTCTGTGAAACTCCACCGTGTCCCAAAGACACCCAGTGATCCCTGGAAAACGTAGAGCGTATAACACCAAGCATTGGCAAAGACTACAAGTCTGAATTGTAAGTGAAACTGCTTCTTCCATTAATGTTTGTGTGGTTGTTTGGATGGAGAGACCACGTCTGTAGGTGATTCTATTATTCAATGCATGGGTTGATGGCTGAACTAGTTAAGTGAATACATATGTGGATGACGGGAAAAGGCAATATGTGGGGGAAAGGGTGGGGCGACCCAGGCAGTGACTGTTTGAGTGTAGGAAAAGGGGCAACGTATTTGGTAGGAGTAGTACACGGGTGAGTGACTAGATGCATGAATGAGTGCACTGATGGATGGCTAAGTTAATGTATAAGTGAATGAAGGATGGCATTCTGTGGGGAGAAGCAGTGGGTGAAGCAGCGTGACAGAAGGAGTATATGGGATAAGGCATTCAGCGGGTGAGTGATTACATAGATGGATGCGTAAGTTCAATTAATGGATGAGTGATTGCTTGAATGGATGGTTTAATTAACGGGTGAGTGCATTAATTGATGAAGAGTTCAGGGTCATCTATGTGTGAGGCATGTCAGGTGCACAGGAAGCAATGACAGTGTGGAAGAAAGCAGTGTATGAGGTTTATGACGCACAGGCACTGAATGGATGAGTGCGCACGGTTTGAAGCGAAAGCGCAGCAGTGGATGGTTGGATGGAGAGTGAGTGTATGGTCAATGTATGGATGAGTGGGTAAATGGATGGATTGAGCAGCAAGGGAGGTGTGTGGCTCAGAAGTAGGGTAACGTGGCAGGGATTGTAATTGACAGGAAAAGAAAGGGGCAGTGTGATGGAAAGGCAGAGTTGAGAACTTAAAGCCTGATGGTCTGGTATGTCCCACGAATAAATCCCAGGTACTTTGGACTCCAGTATTGTTGGTGTGTTTACTGCCTGCTCTCTACAGAAGATCAAAGAACCAGCTTTGTCTGACAAGACAGTCTGTTGCCAGATGTGGCTTCAGAGCAGCTTGCTTTTTGCGCTGTTCGACATCAGTTGTATATCACAGCTCTGCAGCTCGAAGGCAAATACCCTGCGGCTGAAGGTCCACCATTCCTGCCCCCCCCCCTGTTCACTGCAGCTCTGAATGCAGAAAAACGCCACTGTTTCAGGGGAGCGCGTAGAGTTCTGTTTTTGCAGACAAGCTCATGGGTGTCCAACGGACTCTAGCCATATGGGGAAACCCATCTCTTGAGAACAGAGCACGAGGGAAGAGTTACATACTATGGACGCAAGCTCACCTGCCTGTTGCATTAAGCTGTGTGACAGCTGGTATGTGCAAGGATACATAGTCTCATGTGAATTGTATGAGACTACAGAGGCCATTTTTACATAGAGATGCTTTTCGTCATAGTGATTTAGAATGCATGAGGATCACGACGAGATGTACACGAGGCTTTGTTGATTATTTTGAGTTTGGCACCATGTTTTGTGTTTTATATGGGCCACAATGCAGTGTTTTTTTTGTTTTGTTTTCTTAGACAAATGTGGTGTCTTCTAACAGTTGAAGGGAACCCTGACAGAAGAAAAGGCATTAACTCTGCCAACTATACAACGGAAGGCTTTGCCCTGTCTTACTAGTTTCTATGAAAGCCTCCACCATGGCAAGGCATTCAGCTCCAGAATCCAAACACAAGCCAGGAGCAGAGCAGTGGGATGCGAAAGGGGATGTGAGGCTCCGTGTGACTGCCATGACCGCAATGACACGTGCACATAGGCCACCAAGTCTCCGAATGGGAAGACTGGTTAAAAATATAAACTAAGTAGCCCGGTTAGCAAATCCCACTGCATTGTGAGCGAACTCCTATCATCTAAGATGTCCTCTGCAACTTAAAATTCACGTGGCGATGATCTTAGATGAGAGGATGCCCCTAACAATCCAATGAGGCTCGATGAGCTGCAGTTTTAATAATCACTGCTGAACGTTTCTTTCTGTGCTAGGCTAGAACCCTGCCACCCAAGCACTCTTTGCAGTGCTTTGTCTGATCAAAAATGTGAATGACACGCAAAGAAACTGAAGCCTCTTTGTAGCTCCATGCAACACAGTCTTCTGGAGTCATCAGCTGCAGTGAAAGGGATTCCTTTGCTAATTACCCACGGAAATGTAAAAAACACACAATGCTTTGGGCTGATCCAAATCATGCAAGACACTTCCAAGCAATGACTGAAGGGGTTGATCGAAAAAAAACAATGATTAAAGGGGGAGGTTCCCACACCCCTTTCTGAGTATTTATCATGGTAAGAGGTTTTGGCTATGCCAGACCGAAAAAAAAACAACCTTTGGCAAAGCTGACAGTTATCAACTTTAAGTCCTATTGGCTTTGTCAATCGTTTTAAACAAGCCGTATAGCATAATCAATGCTGTGTAGCAATACTTAATAATAAAAAAAAAAGCCTATGCATCCGGCCATGTCATTTTGTAGGCCCACACACCAAGCATGCGCACGCCTACAAAATGGCATGAGTGTTTTTGTTGACCCACGCTGGATCAGTAAACAAAAAGAAAAATAAGCTGCACTGGTGGGGGAAAGCAACAGGAGATAGGGTGTGTCGAATCATTGAGGGATGGGGAAGCAACAGGAGGACGGGGTGTGAAGAAACACAAGGAGCAGGGGTGGAGAAAGAAACATGGAGGGCAAGGATGGCAAGTAGGAATACAGGTGGACAGGAAAGAGAGGAGGAGCAAACGGATGAGAGAAAGAGCAATAACGAGTTGAGGGTGCAAGAAGCACGCTGCGAAAAAGCAACGCCGGGGATAGGCACACAAGGCATCATGGAGGAGGACTGAGGAGAAGTACACAGGCAGCGAAAGAGCAACACAAGTGAACGTGGGGGAGAATTACACATGGGAGACAGCTGGAAAACACATGCACTCTAGTAGAGTGCATTAACAAAATAAACAAGCATTGGCATAGCCAATCGGTCTCGCCTTTGGGACCTTATAAGTGTTTAGTTATGCAGCACAATAACCTTGGTGCAACAACATCAACTGTTGCATGGCTAAACACTTATAAGGTCCCAAAGGCGAGACCTATTGGCTATCCCAATGCTTGTTCTACTAGTGCGTAATTTACTTAACATAATCAAATTGGCAAAGCTTTAGAGACAGTGCCTCATTTACGCAGCTGCTGCACAATATAGAAAAAAAATGAGCGCCTCACTAACAGACATGTTCCAGTCAGGAAGGCTTGAGAGACGAGTACCTCATTTTAATAAACATGTTCAAATCGGCGAGATTTTAGAGAAGAGTGCGGTTCTTTGTAAATATTACTGGGAACAATTAAACTGCATTTCCTGGGATGTTAACGCAACCTTCAGCAAGGCAAAAAGAGCCTTTCAAACATGCAAGCATGAAAGGGAAGGATATGCAGAGTGCCGGGCAGTTTGTTACAGTAAGGGGTCACATTGGGGGAAAGACTGTAACTACTGTGATAATACCAAGCCAAGCCACCCGTGACGCTGGGCCATGAAGAGCCGAAAAACCCCACCGCTTTATTACAAGCGTGCTGAGCTACAAATCCGAGCCGCCATGCTTTATCTTCCCAATGATCTTTACTTTTCAGTCCAGTGACTTTCCTCACCCAAAAGTGCGTGGTGCAAGCTTTCGGCCAGAGTTTCACATGAATGGAGAAGTCTTGAAGCTGCAACGAGGCAACACAACAGCGCCAACACGGTCACGTAGGGACAGCAGCAAAAATGTTAGAAACTGCTGAAATGAACAGCGCCAACACGGTCACGTAGGGACAGCAGCAAAAATGTTAGAAACTGCCGAAATGCTGACAAAAGCGCACATACACCATTGTAAGCGTAAAAGCGCTGCATTTTGCCGTTGTTGGAAAAAGAACAAGCAGGAAGTGGGATAAGGGAGGGGGTGGCAAATGGTGAGCACTTTCGCGGCCGCTTTGATGTTCTCAGTGGCCGCGCGGCTCACTGAGAACATCAAAGCGGCCGCGAAAGTGATCAGGCAGGCTGACAAATGGTGCGCGCGCCGGGCGCACATGCACTGTATTTGGAGGCCTGAAAAGCACTAGTCTGCACTTCCCAATCCCTGCTTACTACAGCTCTTGCAAGAGCAGCGCTAAAGCGCTGGCTCAGGCGAGACCTAAAAAGGGCGCAGTGACGCGACACGCGTAATTCGGCAATGCTCTAGAGGCGGTACAAGCGGTACAAGCAAAAGAAGAGGAAGGAAAGCCCATACACACGAACTAGTAAGAAGCAATAACAGTGTCAGTGAAGCAACCAACAGTAAGCAGTGGGCATGCTCCACAGTATGCGATCTATACGTCTCGCAACCGACAACGCACGCACTGTCTAGTTGGCAAGATCTAAAAAAAGAATAGAAGACTACTAGCATTAAAACCAAGACATGTGAGTTATCTCTGTTTTCAATGTGTCTCTCGGTATGCTTGCTTAGAACTATATATATGCTAGAAATTTGAGAAACATTATTACTTTTTGCTTCTACAAGGTGTTTTCCTTTGGATGTCAGAGAGGTTACATGCCCCCAAAAAAAGCTGTCTCAAGACGGCCTATGGAGACAACAATGAGTGACCTAACTTTCATCAGTTTACCTAAGGCACTCTCACCCCCTGCAGCCTGTTTCGTAACGGTATGCGAGGCTGAGGTGTCTGGGAATCATTCTTCACTCGTCTGTTGCTGGCTGCCAGCTCCCAGGGCAATGGTCAAATCAACACTGGTTAGTCCCTAGGAGAGAGCCAAACCGGTTTTTTTGTGGTGTTCATCAACGAGTCCCTCAACTATCTGAACAGTGAAAGGACATTCCTATGAGCAAATGTATCTCATCAGGTACATTTGTCTGGCTCCAATAGGCACACAGAATGGATACCCAATCGACATCTACTTCAAACCCTGGGCCCAGACATCAGTCCATGACTGCATCGCTGCTTCAAACAATGTAAGCATGAGAACAGTAAAGACAAACGCACAAAAAACTCTGATGGATTACACAATCAATACACGCAGCACGTAAGCAGCATGCGCAGCTACAAGATCAAAAATGCTTCTGTGTCCCTCCTGGTAAATCTGTGATTGATTAGCACCTATTAAGGGAGTTCCCCATTTGAAAAGGTAAAGTATTTAACTGTTACTGCTGTCATCTAAATATTGAGCATAAGTGTGAACAAAAGTCGTATTAATTTTTAATGGTACAACACTGACATGATATTAATAATTAGTCTTCTTATGGGCTAAACCTATATCCCACTTGATCAGTCATTCTTGACTCTTTCACAGTGTTAAACTTTGCCCTTTCTGCAGGGTCATCCACAGACTTGCTGTCTTCACTCCTCTATTTTTGCTAAATTCATTTTTGTAGGCCTTAGGACTTTGTGCACTTTACCACCTAACCAAAGCTAAAGTGCTTGTACTTTTTCCTTAAAACGTGGTAATATTGGCTTATACCCAATTGGCATATTAATTTTGATTGTAAGCCCCTAGTAAAGTGGCACTACCTGTGCCCCGGGCCTGTAAATTAAATGCTACTAGTTGGCCTGCAGCACTGATTGGGCCACACACTTAAGTAGCACTTTTGACATGTCTCAGGCCTGTCATTGCAGCCTGTGTGTGTGCAACTTTAAACTGCCAAGTCAACCTGGCAAAGTGAACCCTTTGCCAGGCCCAAACCTTCCTTTTTAATACATATAAGTTACCCCTAGAGTAGGCCCTGGACAGGGTGCTGTGTATTTAAAAAAGTTGGACATGTACTTTTGAGTTTTACATGCCGGGGTAATGAAAAGCCCTTGCACTCGTTTTTTACTAATGCATGGTCCACCTCTCCCGTGGGATAAAAAAAGGAATTACCTTATTACATTTTATAGGTATAATTTTCAAATGGGAACAGGTAACCCTTTTATGTTTGGTGTCTCTGAAATCGTAATTTAAAATCCTAGCTTATGATGAAGTCGGATTTTAAATTATAATTATGAAAATTACACTTATATAAAGTTTGCATTTTCTTGCCTTAGCCATTTGGATCCTGCAGCCTGTCTCCAAGTCACATGTCTGAGTGTGGGTGACAGTTGGGCTTTGTGTATTCCCCACAGACAGCCACACACAATGGGGAGCTTAGGTGTGACTGGGTGGGCGAACACTGGCAGGATGGGAGAGAGGAGCTGGACCCAGCCCCGCCTCCACTTGAATAGGCAGTGTCCTGTTTCAACACAAAGGGCTGCATATCCCTTGTAGTTAGTCTGCAGCCAGGGCCAGGAAGGCAGTAAACCTTTGCACTTCAAAGGCAAGCCCCTAGAAGCTTTTCCCCACTGCAAAGGTAAAGCTATGTATAAATAATGGACCTCAGATACCAACTCTTCAGTACACCTCTGGACTTGTGGATACTCTGACAGGAAGAAGGACTGCTGTGCTGCTGAAAGGACTGCCACTCTACTGGACTGCTGCTCTGAAGGAACTACTGCCCTCTTGCCTTGGTGAGAAGGACTGGACCTGCATGTTTTGATCTCAGAACCTAGAGTGACTTCAAGGATTAGTCAGCTGGCCTCCTAATCTGAAGCCTCAAGGACATAACAGGCTTCCAACAACCTTGCATCTGCACCTATACTCTAACATATGTGAGTCTACTCTGCCAAAAGGTGCTATCCCAGTCCTGGACTCTCGGAGTGGGTGTAAGGTGCTTTGCCAGCCCCTATGGTACCAGCGGAACTTTAGAAGCACCTCTGCTGCGAAGCACAAACCTGAGCGGAACCGACGCATCTCCCCTGCTGCATGAATTGGACCCATCGTTCCGCAGCTCACAGCACATTTGCAACCACCACTGCCCGATGCATCCGCGGTGCAACCCCTCATATGCCTGGTTGATGGCAGCCTCAACTATGAAGCCGGGCTCCACATTGCAGCTCTTCGGAACCGGTGCATCACAATGACTGTGCACCGCATCCTTGACGCCGGACTTCGCATCGCAAGCCCCGTCGACAACAACGCATCAGAAGCCACATCGACAACAATCCCCAATGACAACGCAGGCCCTTGGATCGCAGCCTCGCCACATCTCTGAACCGAAGCATCGCATCGGCTGCACAACGCTTCTTTGTCGCAGATCCTCACAACGCTCTGCAAACCAGGATTTAAGGTACTGTGTTCAGCAGGCCTAAATGGGTCCTGTAGTCGGCCCGCGCTCCATCGTGATCGGCCTGAACTTGTGATTTTGTCCCAGTTCGGGGCAACAAGATATCCACAGTTGCTGCTTTGTGCTTTTTGGGGTTATTTTCACTAAAATCTCGTAAATTGAATAGCTCTGGTTCTACTAATTGGATTTTTTATGCTTTGGTCAGGTTTTATTTACTAAAGAAACTTCTATTTTTCTAACTTGGTGTGTGATCCTTTTTGTGTGGTGTTTTCACTTTATTACGGTTTAAAGTGTTATACACATATACACTCTACACATTGCCTTCAAGTTAAGCCTGGCTGCTCTGTGCCAAGCTACCAGAGGGTTGAGCACAGGTCAATTTAGGGTTGGCTTGTGTCTTACACCGACAAGGATTGTGATTTCTGCTAAACCAGGCTCACACCCCAGTCAACCAACAACCCAATTTCTCACAGACAGCTTATTCTCTGAAAGTCAAAACATGAAAAGGAGGTACCTCGGCAATTCAATGAGCATGCTGGAGTATCTGGTTCCTGAAGTCTTAGCGTTCATTCGAGCCCACGGCATGGGCCCGTAAACATCACTTCCACTATACAAGAAATTGTGGCATGAGGAGTCTCTACATTTCAAACCATATATATGTATGACATTGTTGATAAATGGTGGTCTGTAAAGATTTAGGCCAGACCAATGTATGCCTCAATGGATGGGTGTTCCAGGAGACCTCCTCTTTTTACTAGGACTATATGTTAGCTTGGTTTCTCTCTTATCTGGTGAGACTTGTGATCAGATGTGAATCCACAATACTGGCCTTTTAAGAGAAGTGCCACATTTGTTGCTTTTGGAACGCATGCCCTCACAGCGTGAGGTATTTCTCTGAAGGACAATATAGAGAGGCTACCAGTATTCATGGTGGATCCCCACATCCAGACACCAACTCCGGTGTTTTTCATGAAGCTATGCTATTTTCCTATGATAAAACGCTGATTGTTCAGATTATCGTCACCTACTACAAAAACTGAATTTTATTCTGTTAACGTATGCTGAAAACAATATTGTACTTATTTAATTAGCCTTCATCCTAACAGGGAATTACAACATCTCACTTGGGAATGATCCTGTGTAAATGCTAACAAGCACTCAAACAACAATCGTAAACCCCCAGTGAGAAGTACTATATGAAAGAAAAGGAAAGCATGAATAAACACACCTCCTCTACCAATACAAATGTTATCTATAAAGAATCTCTTATGCTTATTAGTCCACGATGTTCTGCTCAAATGTTCTAGGATATGGACGATGCACCTAAACTGGAAAGATTGTCAAATATTCCAACAAGTAAAAATAGAATGATGCAGTGAATGATTTACTAGAACACACTGGCAATTCCTTATCACTATTTATCTTATACCTGTGTACGCAACAATGTAATTATTTAAATTCCAAAATTGCCATGTAGCAGCGTTTGGGGAACTTCATCTGACAAAAATACTGAAGAAAAGGTGTGCTAAAGTATGAACGCTTCAGAAGGCAGGTAAAAACAGAAGCAATATATAACATCTCCATAAAAACTTCTGTGAAAATAAAAATCAATCTTGATGTATACTTTCACAAATTACACCATATCTCACATTACATAAAATTGAAACCGAGTGAATCTCTCAGCAAATGCCACATCACTATGAACCACAAAAGACATCACCAGACCTTCGCCCAACCTACAACCTCCAGAAAGTATTTCCTACAACCTCAGGTTCTTTCTCTGTAGTAAACCAGTATCCTGATTTCAATGCTACCATATGCCCCGCCTGTGCCAACCTACACTACACAGTGTCAAGCCCATACCTTCCAAACTCAGATTCCTATTTTGCAGCTGTTACTGCAGATCAGTCTCCCGCACATCTGTGGAAGGAGTGAGAGGTTTGCGGCTCCTTCCGTTTTTGATGGTGGAATAATGGAAGCCTTTGAGGGAAGTGTACAGGGGTGTGTGAGGGTGGATAAGAAAAGCGGGAAACCTGACATGGTGACTTTGCATGGCGTTAGATTGCAGAGCTCTCTGGCCTACTCCACAGATTAGCAGAGGCATATTTGGGAGAGAGAGCAAGTTTTTCCTCTGAGTTTTCGGCCAGGAGGCATGGCTGACACTGAACTTCAACCGTCACAGCCCGTCAGGATGATGTGGGATTACAGTAAGAAGTGATAGTGGCATCTATAGGAAACTGGATTTTTGTTGCAGTAGTCCCCCTACATTTTGCCCGCTTTTTAGCTACGAGATGCTGATTTTCAACTCTGAAAGTGCACTAAGGCCTGCTAAGCAGACCTAAGTGCCAGTGCTCCTTTATTAAATCAAAGTAATGCTTGATTGTTTCCCAATTGGCTAAGTCCCTAATAAATGGTAACCCGTGTACCTAGGGCATGAGTAGCAAAGGAGGTCCCTAAGGGCTGCAGCATATCTTATGCCATCCTAAGGGACCCACACACAAATTGCACACAGACTGCCATTGCAGGTTGCGTGATATGGTGAAAACCATGTTTGAAAACATGACCATGCCAAAAACACTGCACTGGCTATATGTAAGTGACCCCTACAGCAGGCCTTGGACCCCTAAGGCTGGGTGCATTATAGCACATGTGAGGACATATCTGCATGAGCAGATATGCAGCTATAATGTCTAGTTCCATTGCTGAATATTATACGTGAGCAGGGAAGCCATCTTAAGCTAAGTACTGAGCACTGGTCAAAACGAGTTTCCCCAACTACTTAATAGTTTCACTGAAACCTATGGAGTTGGGTATCAAACACCCCGTATTAATAAACCCACACTGATTCCAGTGATTGATATATTATTACATGCACCCAGAGCGTAACTTAGAGGCACCCCCTGAACCTTAATAGTCCTGTAGAGTGCTGGCTGACTGGTCCTGTCCATCCTGCCACCACAGATGAGTTTCTGACCCGCTAGGAGGTGAGAGCCCCACTCTCAGAGGCCAGAAACAATGCCTGTTCTGGCAGGAGGTGTTTACACCTACTCCAGCAGGATGGCTAGTAAATTACCATGTCATGGCAGGGAGCTTCAAAGAGCCCACCGCCTTTGATATGTGAGTCTGGCTTTCCCCAGACCTGAGAGATGCCACCCCCTGTCCTGAGGCTCATTTGGCACCAGGACAGGTGGGAAATTAGCCATGCAAGGAGGCGTGCTACACCTCCAGGCTAGTCACACCCCCAGAGTGGGCTACCTGGAGTGGACACAAAAATTTGCATTTCACCTTATTGGGTGTGGTGAAATTAAGTAGGGTGATGCCCATTTCCCACAGGAAGTGGTCTTCTAGAGGGTATACTGACCCATGGGTATGTAGCCCATTGGCTACTAGTCCTCAATTCCCTTTAACACCCTTAGATTTAGAATTTGGGTGGCCCCTGACACCAAGAAATCAGATTAGACCGATCCAGAAGAAGAGGACAAATAAGAGCTATGAGTAAACAAGAACTGAAGACTGCCTGTCTGCACCAGCCTGGACAGTCGTGACCTAGTGACTCATGCTGCAGCTGAGCATTGCCAAGAATGCCGGTAGACTGCCAGCCCTTCACAAATTGCCAACAGTCTCCCTTGGAGTAGAGGAGCTACTCCCCTGAAGTCCGCATGCACCGAAGAAGCAGAGTATGATTCCCTGTGTTGTCGTTCCCAATCAGCCTGGCACAGCAGCCACCCAGGAAGAGGTACCTGTGTTACTGAAGTTCAGATCTGTTACCCCACCGAGTAAGAGGACATCAGAAGCGACCACAGCTGCACAGCACCAATACACGGGGTACCGGATCCTCTACAGCAACCAAGACCTGTTTAAGTCCAGCCAGGACTCTAACAGCACCAAGACCGAGCAGCCATTGAGGAACTTCAGCACAGCACAGACCCACTTCCAGAGTGGCACAGCTGTCCTGATTTCTGCACCCTCAACCGGCGGGACCGGAAACCGCGAGGGTTTAGACTGTACAGAGCCCAGCCGACCTATCTATTCTGCCCCCGAGCATCCCGGCCAGGGTACCAAAAACCGGCTGTGCCCCTTTGCTTCCAGGATCCCTTGCGGCCTGAGTGCCCCGTTGGGGACTCCCGGACTTGTCGCCAAATCCCTCTCTGCAGCCTGTTCTTTGGTGGCCATCCTTCTTTCCATGGCATAGCGCGCAAAGCTACCAACTCGATCAGTACCTCTGCACCTGAACACCCCAAGGCATGTAACGAGTAACTGCTCATGGTACTTTGGACAGTGGCCGCCCACGACCCTAAGTCCAGAAGGAGAACCCCAGAAACTGACCATAGCTATCTCTTTGCAACATATGCATAAATTTCCCCAATAGGAAAGCATCACTGCGTAACCACATTTACTTACCTGTAAAAATCAATATATTTATAAAAGAACTTGCTTGATAACGAAATTCTTGGTATTAAAATTTACATAAAAATATGACTTAGTTTTCTAAATTGGTCTCCGATTTATTCTTGAGTGTGTGTCTTATTTGTTGCCTCTGTGAGTACAACATATGCTTAGCACTACCTCTGATAAGCCTAAACTGCGCACCTACACCACCACAAAAGATAGCATTTTGTGGTATAATTTTTACCTCTGTAAACCAATAAGGGTAGCCTGGACTCTCTGCACAGTGTACCTTGTTTTGGCGCACAATATAGAGAGCGAGCTTCTGACAGCATCACCATAAACATAAAATACAGATTTGCAGGCAATTATTTCTTGCTATCACAAACTGGAGAAGGTGAGTGACTGGGCATGTCTGAATCAACAATCCCCTCCAATTTTGTCATGAAACCTCAATATAAGCATTTGGAAGTCTTGCAGCAGTTGAATGCCGTAGGCAAAAGCATTTCATTTGAATACATCGACATTTATTATGTGAAAGACACTTTGAAGAAATAGACAAACAAGAAATCCGTAGCAAGACCAGCTTTCTGGCATGATCTCCAGCGGATCACTAACAACCTTCACCTATTTACTGTAGGTCTTTCCAGGTCGTATTTTTAAGAATGGAGAGAAGTTGTGGACAGGTTCCTTGAAAACTGTCAACAGATTGGGAAGTGGCACGTTAAAACCAATTTCACTATCCGACTCGATAATGTAACAAAAACCACAAGCCAAATCATCCACAGAGAATTGCGAGCCGCTTTTAACCGTTGTACTGAATCAAAACACACTGGAGCAAAAAGAATAATAGAGATGCACAAGCACATCTGATCAGTGTACACTCACTGAAAACGCTTAGTAATAACCGAACTAAAGGTATTCAAATCCAGCAAGCCCGTGTTAGCAACATAATTGACGCAATTAGTTTAACACTACAGAAGTGTGAATAAACTATACTGTATGTGTATAATTGAAAATCCAAAGCACAGCAACACTGTGCCTCCAAACTTCCAATTTCATTTCTGGCAGACGCTGTGCGTTATCAGGTCTGGTGATGGAATTTACTAAAATAAATATACAATATACTTACGTATACGGGCTTTAAAGCCTGCCCTCTTCATCAATGGTTCTGTGGTTGTTTCATCGATTTTTTTTTCTGCCCACTATAGCACATAACACAAGACTATGGATAAGCCCACTTCGGCAACTGGCGAACTTCACTATGAGTGACAGCATTCTACTATTTCACGGAGAACACATCGAACACAAAGTAGTTCCCTTCCTACCAAGGACTTCTATAACAAAGTGTTTTGTGATAGGAAAAAAATATTTTCGCTTTTAGGCACAGCAGGTTCCTGAAAAATAAAGTTTTACAAAAAATATGACAAAACAAAACGGGCAATGACAAAGATAAAAGGCTGACAACCAATGTTAGACCTATTGACGTTGCCTAGGCTTTTATTTGATGTTGCTCTTCAGATGGGGTTCTGATGTTTGTAAGAGATGGGAGTTCACATTGAGTGAGCCTCCTTCCAACTAGGGTAACTACCCTGATAATTTCTAGGGAAAGACGTGACAGGCAGATGATGGCAGATGGCTGACTGTGATAACAGTCAGCTTCACTAGTCAAAACTGTCTCTGGCTTATACTAAGAAAGGCAATATTCTTGGCAGAGTGCCATGTGGATGAGCTAAAGACTCATGTTTGTGCAAAAGTGTGATAATGAGAAGGCAGGGCTGACCCAAATAAGTTCACATTCAAGAAAATAGTGCACTGTCAACTGGTTGAGATTATTTCTGGTTACAAAGAACTGCCCATGGACTGGAAGAAAGAAGTCTTCAATTAATATGGCTGATTTTCATGATTAAATTTATGGCACCATAGATTTTCTTTTTGGTGTACTTTACAGCAACATATGCTGTAATAATGCCATTTTGCTTGCCCTTATTTCATTTCAGTTTGTTAGTTTTGGAAGTCAATGTTATTAATGCAGTAGTTCCTTCTACAAGCCACATTTGTCAGAGAATGCACAATCTACCAAATGGTTTGGTCCAAGTCACCACCCACAGTCAGTACAAACACAACAGCATTGTGGTCATTTAATCTTGCAGGGCTAACACTAGCTCATATTTGACACTGACCCAATGTATAAACTACTGTAAATATGTGTTTGGCTAAAAAAATATGGTGTAACATGGGTCTAGAATATCAGCTAGACGCCCTGAAGGTAAAAACCTGGGATTAATCTCATTGGGGATTTCCTTTTTTACATGCTGGTCTCTCGTTTCTTTTGAGATTCCTTTAAACAATCTACATTTTCTATGGATATATTAAAATCTCTTAAAATCAGATAAGCAGGAGACACTGAGTTAGGGATATGGAAAGTGCCATAGACATACCAATATAATTAGGATTGTGGTGAAAGAAGTTGTACAAAATCAATAATTCTCCCTTAAGAATCAACGATTATATTAGGCTCAGGCACATACAATATTGTAAGTCTAACACAAAAGGGCAGCTGAGTACCACAGAAACTATAAAAACAAACAACGCTATGCATAGCGAATGGAAAGAAATTGCAAATCAACAGGGGGAAAGTATTAAAATCATTTTTCAAATAAATATTCCAGTATCAGAATACGGGAATGCAAGCCAAAAGAAAGGATACTTTATAAGGGTAGGACTGAGGTAAATGGGAACAGGAAAGTCATGCCATGCTCTCTGGGTTGCTAAGAAAAAAGGATTAGACAGACAATCAAATGCAAGAAGTAGGAAGGACCACGCTCCTCATCTCAAGGCTGTATGTAAGTCTCCCTCTGAAACACAAAGGTTCGCATTTAGTTTGGATCCTATTGCTAAACTTTAAAGCCAAAAATGGCCTCAAATTGAGTGGTGTTAAGGAAAGATAAGTGAAAAAGTTCAGTTCTTCACCATCAACAAATATGACCAGCTTCGAAATATTTAATAATAACTAGTCTGTTTATTGACTGCAGGTGTTGTATATCTGTGTCAGGAGAGTATGCATGTGAATGCTTGTGCCCACTATACAGTATGGGACTTCAGCTCATACAGATAAAAACTAAAAGTGCATGACACTAAATTAAGTTAAATAACCACTTTTCAAGTTTGGCATAGTGTCAACTTCAGCTGTCTCAGCAGACTTATATTTTTCAAATGGTTTAGAATATATTCGATTTTTTTTCGCTGAAAAAAACGCAGTTAAAATAGAATTCTGATTCGGACAAAAACGCCCAATATCACTACCAGTCATGATTAGCAACACACGCAATAATTGCCATACCGTAGCTGTCCACGTTATTGTTTTATTCGCTTTTTTTGTTCACGCTTGGTCTGCAATTTTTGTTTGTATTGCGGAGGGCACACGTTATGGTGTGTGCTGAGTGCATTGCTAACTATAACTGTCGGATTTCAGTGGTTTTAGGCATTTGGAACAATTTATTTGTACAGTTAAATAAAACTTTAACATACAATCATCTCATTAGTCTGCGATCGAAGCAACAATTAAAACAACAATGCCCATTATAAAAGACAGTAATACAAGAAAAAGTACAAGGTGCTAAAGCAGCATTGTTGTCAGTGACAAAAATATTATGACATTCCTTGTTAGTGCCAGGGAGAAAGTGCGGTGTGCAAAGGGTGATGAAGGAATGCCCCACAGTTACTTAAGATGTTGTCTCCGGTCATTCTGCGGAATTGCACTGTGCAGAGACAGTAAAGGTTTGTACCGCATTCCACAGAAGTTCATTTAGACTAGGATCCATGCAAGTTTGGGGAATGCTAGTGCAAGCAGCACAGATGTCCCAAGATGAAATGCCAGCTGCACAGAGATGTATCAACTTTTGGGCATTTGAGCCAGACCCACAACTCAGGTTTTAAATGTTTTGTCATGTGACTTTGATGTTTTTTATTGTGTTTTTACCATTCCCATGCATGTCTGTTGGTGGTGAACAGCAAACTTTGAAAATGGCTAATTAGCACATTGTTATTAAAATATCTTTGTATCTATGCCGTGGCAAAGTCTTTATTGTGTACATTTTTTTGTATTCTGCAAACATCTCAAATTATGTGAAAAGTGAATTTTTGTGAGGTGGTCTACATGTTTCAACCACAAGTGTCAAATTGAATGGCTTTCTTCAGGACCTGTGGCTCAGAGTGAACCCTGAGCTCACATAAACCATACACACAAGCTAAGGTGTGCATAGGGTTGGAACGGACGTGACTTACGTTTTTTTACCGTCAAGGTTTCTGTACTTTAATCACAAGTACTTCTCGTGACATAGATCCTGGAGGAAAGCAGCGCCTACTGTCACACTTGCATCAAGGTCGGCCGCCTGCGTTAGAACCTATTCGTTCCTCTCTCAGGATCTCAGCGACCACCTCACAAAAATTCACTTTTCACATAATTTGAGGAGACGTGCGTGACCAGTGT
This sequence comes from Triturus cristatus, assembly GCF_964204655.1. Taxonomy (NCBI): domain Eukaryota; kingdom Metazoa; phylum Chordata; class Amphibia; order Caudata; family Salamandridae; genus Triturus; species Triturus cristatus. Next base: position 588,949,383 of record NC_140592.1, on the reverse strand, counting down.
CTCACTCGCGTCCATTTTAATTTTATTTTTTAATCCTACCTCAGGGACCACATAATAAAGGATCAGGTATCCTGTAGGTAGTTTTAACCTTTCACTTTCACCGTACCCTCCTTTCACATAAAACAAACAAAAAAAAAACAATTAAAAAAACAGCTCTGCTGTAATCAGGCGTCAACGCACACCTAGGAGGCATTCGGCCTTCTGGGTGGGAACCCGATGATCAATCATGCAACAAACTAGGCTGGTGGGTGAGGGTTCTTCTAAAAAAACACAACGGGTTTGCCTGTTGAGGAGACAAAAATTCAATTAACCCTTGATATTGGGGTTTTCTAGAGCATAGCTCTATGCTCGTTCTCTTTGTTTATATTGATCTATGACCAGGGGAGACAAAGGAACACTCTAGCTTCCTCCTCTTTCTCTCCAATTTGTTATTTGGTCCTTGTTCATGGGCCAGGAAGCGCACACATTTCTATTCAATTAATACACACACTTGTTGACAGTTTCCATGGAAAGAGAACTTAGTGAGCAACATGCTGCAACTCGGATCCTGATTTCATAAGCGCCATTTTGACAGAGGAGATTTACACACATAATCATATATATATATATATATATATATATACACACACATACACACACACACACCAACATATACATACCTGCACACACTCCAAGACTGCCAATAAGGTTAAAAATAGTGTAGTAGCTGATAAAGTACCCATTCATGGTTGACTGTCGGCCAGGGCCGTTAATCTAAATATTTGCCCAAAACATCCCACAAAAGATAGATGAGATGGACAAGAAGAGCTGTATAGTCTCGAAGACCAAATACGACTGTCCATAGAAGTAGCGGCCCTGGCACTTTAAACATGGAAGAGGCCAATTCAAGCAATGTGAGATTACAAAAGTTGGAAATCATGATCAGGGGTCATACAACGGACCAGTGGAAAAATATTCTTGAAAAAACTGACACAGGACGATGAAGCTCAACAGGAAAAAACAGTCATTGTGGCAGTTCAAACACAATCGATCATCTCTGAAGAGGATGTGCTTCTGAGAAGGTCTTGTGTGGTAATTAATGTCCCAATCTCTATCACTTCAAATGATGCAACAGCCACCCTGGAGGCACCAAGAACTAATAAAGACTAAGTTGCGGATACAGGAAAAAGTTGATCCCCGGAGTTCAAACCCTGGTAGAAGGAAGTGTTGTGGGGGTTTTTTGCCAAACATCTGGGAAGGGAGAAATACCTCTGTGGATAAAAGTGGAAGAGTTCAACAAGATGCTGAGGCGAAAAGTAAGTTCTGATTTTTGCACCTCGCTCAACATCAAACACCTTCTGGATGTTCTGGATGAACACACTAAAAAGAAATTGAAAAGGACATAAATACTTCTACAAGTACAAGATGAGTCAACAGGGATTCAAGAAAGGATGCACTCACTGATGCACATCCACAGTGCAGGCATGGCAAAGTGCAATAATGAATAGATGCTACCTGCATGTATGTGGAAGACTGGAGCAGATACTTGTGAGTAATGACTTGTGCCCTGGAGAATCTCCTGGCTTGGTCCTAAGACTTATGAACATGGGCCACTGGGAGCTACCCTCATTCATATCTCTGCCCTCCGTCAAGGGCTAGGCATTCAACAACATTTACAACATGGCAAATTCTCAACTGCAACATGGGGATTTCAGGTTCCAAACCATCCAGATGATGGTATTATACCACGTTTTATGTAAGCATAATATATACTATGAAAGGACTCTTGCTTTATTACAAATTAAAACTATTAAACATAGTTAATGATCATGAACTATTAAACATAGTTAATGAGTTTCTTAGGGCAAATATCTATGTACCCAGTTTGACTGGCATTTGTATTCTACCTTTACATATTACAGATAAGTAGTACTTTGTGTGTCAACAGGACTTCTGGAGGGGCCTAGACATCAAAAATAGAGCCATAACTTTACTTCTCTGTTTCCGGAGTACAGGCAGTAGCATGTAATATTGATAGAGCATAGTGCAAGAACTAAATATCCTTAAATACTTCTTTGGAGGTCAGACTTGAGGTGAGGGAAGGTAAGCAGCCATTTTGATTCTAACAGTATATATAAGATGTCTTTACTGTAACCACAAGTGACATATCTATCTGATCACGTGTCTGGCTAATACAGACAGGCATGGTGTTGCATTTTACCTTCCTTCTGCTCTTTATGGCATTGAGAGTGAAACTACATCGAGGGACACCATACTGAAAAACTAAGAAGAAGTCCTTCTCTCCACAGGGCAAGTGGCCAGACGTGTTTAAATTTAAAAAATGCCGGACTGTTTCTGGAAAACTCGTGTTCAGGACACAGTCGAACAGAAATTGGTGTCAAACTGCTCCACCACTGACAATCAGATAAAAAAAACTCACTATTAAATTCCTAAACCTAATTTTGCATATGTCTCAATAGGCTTACTTGCGTTCACTCCTACCCATGGCCATTTCAGCTCCCCTTCACTGACATCCAAAGGGGTAGCGTGTGCGCCCAGTAGATCTGTGGATTACACAAGACCCTTTATACCTTCTTTAGACTTTCCTAAAACTCTCTGTGAAAAGGTATGCTTTAACAGTAACAGAGACTGGTTTAAAAGGGAGTGTTTGGAAGTACCCCAATGCACAATCAGCTCTTGAACGCTCTACCCCTTTCAAATAGGGGTGAAGGAATATGCCTACTCCAATTGACTGGGGGGATGCAGCATTTCCCATCTGTTAGTACTAAAATGGCTGGGAATTTCATGTTGATGGTAAAGGAGGGGGAGTAGGGGAATAATAAGCCTGGTATTATATATCCCTCAAAGAGAATTAATTATTTGATTACCCTATGAAGACTTGCAGGAATCTACTTGCCTTTTTTCTTCATTTCGGAGGCCCAGTTTCCATACATGCCAACCCTCCCGATTCAGGTGGGGGACTACTGATTTCAAGGCTAGTGTCCCACCTCCTGATTCGTGCATGCACAAATCTGATTCGATTGGCTTTTGCCGACAGGGATTGGTCTTCTGTGACTCGGAGTATGCAATGCCAGTAACCTGCTCCCACAGGTCAGTGGACAACATTTTCCTAACGCTCTCTCTGCATGCTATAGTGCTATCTCCGTGCTTCTGACAGGTAAGAAAACGAATGCATTTGTGCTTTTCTGATATCTGACTTTTCAACAGCACACTTGCAAGTCCCATACATGACAATAGACCTGATTAAGGCCTCTCTGTCACTAAAAGTCAAAGGAGAAATACATTCTCCCTATTATTATTTTTTCTTCTCCTGCTTTCCTCTTCTAAAATGTTAACATGTATGAGTTTCCATTCCTGGAGAGAATGATCCATGCTTTGAATGTTCCTCTGCAAATAGCCTGTGGCAAGAGCCATACAGTGTAATCTAATAACGCAGATGATGTGGGAGTGGACAGAGTGGTCTTTCCCCAAACTTGGACATTTAGGTCACACTAATGGACAAAGGAAATAAACTTGCTACCTCTACGCCCACAGGAAAGATAACATTTCCAAGAATCACTGTTAAGGTGTTGGCTGCCTAACCGGATCTAGGGAAAATATGGGTACTGCCGAGATAAGTACTGAACGGTAATGAATCACATAAGGAACTATTCTGGTGTTTTGGAAGAATGGACGATCTGGTAGCAGTGCCGAACCTTCACTGTGGTCACTTATATCTATCACAGTCAGCCAGCACAGGCAAATTGCATTTGAATGTAAATGAGTCTGCTGAAAGACTCTAAGATAATCATGATTCCTGAAAGCAGCAGATAAGACTGCCTCTTTATCTGATTGAATCTACAGGAGAAGTGAAGAAGCTGGAGGTACCACAAGAGGCACATACCTTAGGGTACCCAGACGCTGCTGAAAGATAAAACACAACACTGAGTTTGAAATCTGCTGTGCTTGCTTTGTGCTGCGGCAGTTCAGGCTGGACTGTTCCCATGAGGAACAGGGTCAAGACTGATTTACATATGGCTGAGTCCAAACTGGGGTGGCATAGTCAGCAAAAGAACAATGGACTAAAACAAGATCTGTGACTGGGGGGTGAGTGGTTGAAATGTTTCAGCACTCCGTCCATTATTCTGTTGAGTTTGCTATGTTCTCCCTAAGCGGCCAAAGATATGCCCAGAATTGGGTCCCGTGCTCACTGTTCAAGCTAGCCTGGCTGAGGAGGGGTTATACCACGAAACCGGTCCCAGGATGCTTGTTTATGGTCCAGGGAGGACCTGGCCTGGCAGTTCGGGCTGGACTGTTCCCATGAGGAACAGGGTCAAAACTGGTTTGTATATGGCTGGGTCTTAACTGGGGGGCATAGTGAGCAAAAGAACATGGATTAAACCCAGATTTGTTAGTGGTTGAAAAATTTCAGCACTCCGTCCGTCATCTTGTTGTGTTTGCTGTGCTTGCTTTGTGGTCACTTTGGCCCAGTCATAACTATTCAAGCTTATCGACCTTTATCCTGAAAGTAGGATACCAGATGTGTGCTTAGCCTTGAAACATCTACATTTGATTCAGAGATGACATGGTCACAAAAAGACTCTCCAAATGTATGATGGGAAACAACCATTATCCATGTTAAGTTGCTGTTTTTCATCTCACATAACACATTATGCTAGTGACTCCTAATCTTTTTTAGATGTGGGGGCGTGGCAGGTGTTCTCCCACTTGACTGGTTGGCTACTAAAGACTGCTTTTAAGAAGAAGGCCTATATAGAGATAAATGATCTAAAACCTAGTCAGACGATTTTGCCTTTATGTGAACCAGAAGTCCCAACTGACTATTCAATTAATTAATGACAACACTTAGATAGCGTTCTACTATACAAGCATCTATAGTCACAAAACATGTAATAGCCTGCAACAGAACGAAATAACTCAATAGGAATTTAGCAGGTAACAGATCAGAAGGTGGAGGCAAAGAATAGCTAGAAATTGATTTATGGGCTAGTAAGGTTCATTTCCTAAACGATACTAATGATGTGTCCCATTCCGTATTTGCCTCACTGAAAATCTTGTAGAGGAACTCACACTTGCGTTCGTGTTTATTTTTAGTGCTTTATTACAACATGACATCCCTCTACACGTGTGTTAGATTATGCAAAAGATAGGTAAAATCAATAGGAGGAAATCACTATATTCCCTAGTCCATAAAGTGATCATGGAAATACAGCAAATGGAGCTACAAAACATCATGAGGGTAAGAATGCTTTGCTATTTCGCCAAAATAAAAACGACAACCTTGGAGCCAGCCAGGTGCCAAGAGACAGGTTTGTTCTGTAAGTGCAGAACCTTCTGGGCATTGCGCCAGCCTCCCATTTTTAAGAAGTGCCACTTAGGAAGGCAAGCTATGAAGCCCGAGTAGACGTGTGTGGTAGTATGGATTAACTGACTTTGTTCGGTTGGGCAGATAGTATGAGCCACACATGTGTCTCCGAGAAAAACCTACAGAACTACCCTGTGGAATATTAGAAACATTTTGCGTGCAAAACGGCCGTTTGACTTGTGAGACATTACAGAGGTTTCTGTTGTCCACACTCCTTTTTAAGTAGTCCGAGATTACTGTAATCCATATTATATAGGAATATGAAATGAGACGCAACTCTAACACCCATAATATATAAAGCTACCTGGCTGAATATTTGACTGCATGCATAGCTACTCAGTTGTTTGAATAGCACTTATGTCACAAATGTTTACAACTCTATAGGGCAAAGGCAGAGTCCATTATTTTCTTCAGTAGTAAGCAGAAACCACCACTGCAGCTCACTTGTGAAACCTTAACTCGTTTTTCAGATAAAACGATGCAGCTGTAATCTACAGAACATGCAGTAAAAGTAATCATGTATTCCATATAAGATAGAAACACTATAAAAACAATGTTTTAGGCAACTAAGGCTTAAAACATTCTGCACTTCCTCTCAAGGAAACATCAGAGTAGGGCAGTAAGCGTTTTGGTAAATTTCCATTTCGATCACTATAAGCTTCCTATAGGTCAGATGTCCACAGTGCCAACTGTAACACCTGTAAAATAGCTGTATGTACAGCCCCCAGGGTTAAATGGAAATTGTGTCGCTGTTGTGTGCAGATCTCTGCAATGGCCCCAGTCAGTGGGCATAGTTTACGTTGGCCCTAGGGCCTTTATATGCTATAATCAAATCAGGCTGCTATCCACGCCAAAGCTGGATTCGCGCTTTGTCTTTCTGGAAGCAAACCTCATTGCTATGGGGTTTTCTGTGAGTGGACTTCGTTTGCATTCATCAGATATTGCACCTTTACTAAGTTCAAACTATCAAAAAGGATTTCTAGTATGTTTTCTTGAGATCATGGGAATCCTCATTGGGCTTAAATGTGACACTGTTTTGACGTAACCACCTGAAACTCCTGATCAGGGCCACTGGTATTATGCGATTGTGTGGCCACTGCGATTTTCGCATAATTACAGATTTGCCACATAATCGAAGATTTTTTTAAATATATATGTTTCTAGCTTAAACGGTTCAAAAGTTACTTAAAATGTGATGAAACATGTTGAAGTGCAGTCGAGGGCTCTTTGCTAAGCTGGACTGTACACCTTTCTGTTGTTTATTGCTATAAGTGGATAGTAAACTGGTACTAATGAGGTGAAACCAATGCCCAGAGTCTTCCAGTGTTCAAAAATTATGAAAGAAATAAGTAATACTTTTACAAAATGTGCCGTCTTATGCCGCATTATTTGCCTGGTCTTGCTGCACAAGTTGCTCAACGCTGCCGCATAATTTGGCACTTTCCTGCCGCATAATTCAAGGCGCCATGCCCATGACCCTGGAACTGGAACCATTTCTGAAATGCAAAAACCTGAAAAGGCTCATCTTATCACTAGAAAATCTGTACTTCAAGAGACTGGACTTCAGATAATGAATTCTAATCTCATCCAACAGAAACGAGATAACGGAGGTGCTAAGATAAAAAAAAAAATGCCAACCACTTACCTAAAACGCATCACTTATCTTTTAACAGCATCAAATAAGGCTCTAGATGCCCCATCAGTGGGCACCAAAAAGATAAGATATATCCTTTTCATAACCTTAAAGACTCGGAGCATAACAAAGTTTGAAGAAGGATGGGGCACTGAACTGGGTGGAGAGTACTTTCAGTCTTTACCAATGAAGGATCTTTACAGTTGAAAATAATGATAAGTGACAATTTGGGGAGGGCAAGATGAATGGAGAAAGTATGCCCAACCGTAAAGAGACACCTCCAAGCTAAAGAGAACCATAATTTGTCTTAAAACGTCACTCAGGAATATGATCAAGACGTGTCCATGCCAGACAGACTAATGATGAATATATGCTGCAGAATTATCTTTACACTGTAGCGTTATGAACATTTATCAAAAATGAGTACAGTGAATAAATAAGTGCAAATACACACTGGCTTAAAATGAGAACAATGTACCATTTTTTCTATGCTTTTCCAATTACTATTCTCCCATTTACGAGTATCTCTAAAGAGGTGAGGGGACACATCCCTTGATCCCAATAAGAACATTTTGCCAAAGACTTTCATTTTACACATGCTAATGTAGTCTTTGTGGATTATTTAAATTTATTCCAGATTACCAATGAATAGGAGACTGTTAATCATACCAAGCACAACATTAATGGCATTAGGCAGGAAATGTTTCTGATCAAAATAGATACATTGACAAATGTATGCATATCGATGATGCTTGATTGTTTACATTTACAAATTAAATAAAACAAAAACTTCCAATGTCACATAATTATGTTTCTATAAAAAAACAGAAAACTTCAAATAAAGTACAACACAGTACAAAAACTGCTTTCCAGTCTGATGTCCGAGTGAATAGTTAAGAAATATAAGTAGTGGACCACTGCATCAGTACAAATCTGGCAACAACAAAGGAGCAGCAATTGAATTTAGAATTAGAGAAAATAATGAGGGGGGACGCATTTACAAGCCTTTTCTAGTCGTGCATGATTTTCTAGGATGTCTATGTGCAGACAATAAAGATGGATCTTTAATTTGCAACTTTTCACAGTCAAAAATATCTAGGCAGTGGTAAACATTGACAGCCCTCGATAGCATTAATTTATCCATAAGGGCTGCTTGCAAGCGTTACTATTAATTAATCCCAAAGTGATTACACTTAATAAAATGACGGACTAATTAAATGATCCATTGTAATAAAGCAAACAAAAATGGACTTTCAGTCATACCTAGGAAATATGTAATTGCTTAAAGGACAAATATAAAATTATGTCATCTTGTAAAGTGTCTAGCATACGATATACAGTTGTGGGATCAACAATAACAGTGTTTTATAACGGCTGATACACAGGGATTGTTTTGATGGAAATACATGATCTGCTCTAATAAGATGTTTACCCTAGAGAACATTCTTAATATTCCTCACCCAGCTATGTGGGAGAGCAGTTTAACATTCACAGTAAGGGCTTAAATCAAGATGTTGCTTTTGGGGAAACTAAAGGGTAGTGAACTTTGGTAAAAGATGTGTAATGGAAACGGTCTGCAAGCAAGTTATAGCCTTTAATACATTCACACAAGTGTAGTAATAGTGTACATCACCTTCTGCCCCAATTACATATTCTATACACAGTGAGCATTGTTGCAGGCAATAGAGCTATATGGTGCACTGAAGTATCTTATTCTGGAAAAATGCACCAACTAATTTGATAAAAAGTTTACTAAACTGGCTTACTTCTCTCTCCTCTACTCTCCTATCCAGAAGGACAATGGGGCCAACTGCTTCACCAACTCCATTGCTTTCTTAAAACAAATGGTGCATATGTGTTTTGAAAACAACGGGGCTTTAAATTATCATAAAATCAAAAAATGTATCACGGAACACTACAAAATGGCGCATATAGGTACTTAAGGATACAACAGAATGATCTGCATCACTGGAGTGAGGTGAAGTTTAATTTTAAGCTTTAACCAACACTACTAATAAAAGTGTTGTTCTTTTAAAGGATAGGCCCAACTTTTAGTTTTATAGGACATATTTAGAAGGTATAATCAAAACAAAGTACTGTGATTTATTACACATTAAATGTATAAAGATTGTTATCAATTGACAGAGCTTAGTTAAACGAGTAGGTGATGTGGTACTCTTCTATTCATATATTAAGGCTTTCGGGGGAAAAACAAGTAAATTATCGTACAGTATGAAATATAACATAGGATTTCTGTAAATAAACTTGAAGTGAGGGTCAGATTGGCAAATGCTATTCCCTGCAGGGCAGGATTTCATTTCTGGAGGGTGTTAATTGTATATTTTCAAAGCGATCCCCACTAAAGAGGCCATGTTTCCGAAGTATATCGCACTTTAAAGTTTAGTTTAATGTCAGGTTACATTGAGGATACATGTGCATCATAGCCAGCTTTGATAATAAATGTGCCAAAGTATTTTGAGACAATACTAATTCACTTAGGTCGTAGGTTTTCAAACCATTCCTAAAACAACATTTCGATATGAATGGAGACTGTTAAAAGATTAGAGACCAAGTCTCAACTGCGAGTTGAAACTTTTCATCAAGTTTACTGTTTGGAGTTTTAGCGCTACACAGATATCCATCCAAACACATGTATTATACATGTATTGACACTAGGGATTCTCTGTTGATATTACTTTTTTTTAGTTTGTCAATAAACCTCCTCTTTTACACGTACCAACAGGATACGACTATTTAAAATATTACAAATCCCTCACGTTAGAAGGCCCCCAGACAGCTACTGGGCATGCTTATGTATGAGCATACACTGTCTTTTGGCTTATATGTTTTATTACAAGCGCTCCAGTGAAAAGGTCATATGAGGTTATATAACCTTGTATTTCCACGCTATTAAAGGTTGGACCGCGATCGTTTTAAAACGATATAAATGATGAATAACGGAAAAGTCCCCCTCTAACAAAAGCCTATAGGAAAATCTTTCGTTAAGTGTAAAAAACGATTTTACATAATGAATTACCAATTTAAAATATATACATATTTGGGGAGGGGCGAGCTGACGTGTTTTCTAAACGGACCGCCAGTTAATACTTTTCTGATAATATAATATGTACGATGTTAACAATAAAATAAAAAGGAAATGTAAATGCGTCATGGTTTACATTATAAATTAACAGGTTACGGAACAAAATAATTGAAATGAACTATGAGGATTCAATTGGTCGTTGTTGGTAAACTCGCCATTTTCCTCAGTTTTTATTAATAAATGTAGCGACCGGGACAAAACCAAGTGTTTAAACTTTCACCAATTTACGGGATTCAAAAAAATTGATTACGTGCATGCAAAATACTTCAAAGTGGTTCGCTGCTTTACAGTATACTCATACATTTTGTTTTTTTCTCGTCGAGGAAACAAAAACTATTTTCGCTCACAAAAATATTCATATTTTCCCCTTTTACAACACGAATTTCGCGTTTAAGACGCAGCGCGCCCACCTCCCGCACCCCGCCATTTTCTTTTCTTTACCTTTCGTCCGCTATTGAAAATAAATGAAAGACTTCGAAAAGGTTCCAAAGTATCGGTTACCAAAAAAATATAGCAAATCAAATGAAATAAAAAGGAAAAGAAAAGGAAGAGATAGATTTGTCACGTTACTCGACCTTTCGTCAGTGAGGAGGTTGTTGTTGTGTTCATGGTTTGATGTTGGGGAAGATGGACTGACATTCGTGCTTTCCACATCCATTTTTTCCTCACATTTAGAAATACTCTCCACAAGTGAGGGGCGAGCTGCACAAAAACACGACTTGATTATCGTATTTTTTTTAAAGGGGTTCACTGTAAAAGACGTTCTGGTTGTTGCTTTTAGATCACTTGTTTTTATGCAGAGGGTGAAACTTTAAGGCAGTCTTTGGTGTTGGGCTGGCGCACGGATTGGGCTCAATTGGGTCTATTGTGGTTAGCTTTGGGTATTTTTATCTTAAAAGAAAGGGAATATTCGGGAGAGAAGCGAGACTAACTCCGAAGTGTCCCATCCGCAGTAAATAATTCACATAAAATGGCGGCAGCGCCGAGATAGAGGGAGGTGGTCATCGCACGGTGATGTCACAAAGGGGTCATTATCGAGAGGCGGGGAGAGGAGGTGCTTTTCTGCCTCTTTCCCGGATAGGTCCGACTTGGGCCAAATACGGCTCTTGCGTGCTGTGCGTGATGACGTCCCATCGGACTTGTGCGTCGCTCTAGCTGGGAGGGGGGAAATGAGGAGGGCAGGGCTTGTGTACCTAAGAAAGCACAAAATGGCGGCTCGGCACTCAGTTACATAATGACCGTATGTTCACCTTTCCCGTGTAAGGAGTGGAAGCCCGACCCAATCCTTTCTGACAGTCGCCAATCACAAGGAAGAGTTTTTGTCACTAACTGTTTTTAACCAATCAGTGACACTGACTAATAACTTTTACAAGATGTGCTTGGTGTGTATGAACCCGCGGCACGTTTTCATTGGCTCCGGTGTGTCATACAGTTGCACTGCTACGTTTTGATTCGTTAATCCTAATTTGCACGTACAACGATATTTTCGATTGGCGGGGAATATTACTGAAATCCCCAGGACATTTGTTTCCTTGTTCCCATTGGTTGAAGATTAAAAGCATCATAGATTACTTTATTGCAATTGGACGTTTTTCTGCTAAATGTTGCAAGAAATTGATTTTCCTTGTTATCAACAAGTACTCTGTGAAATACACTTACGAATGCTGACTTTGGGCAGGTTTCAGTTGTTTTCCTCATTTCAAAGCGTAACAATTTATGTTGATTTAAAAACCGTTTTGGGGATTTGAATAAAGTTAGGTTAATCTGTTAAACGTTACTTAATTGGTCGTGTATAGGCTGTATTTAAAATACCACTGTTAACGCACCTGCAGTAGAGATCTTTGTGTGCACAGCATTTTTTGGGGAATTTTAATGGTAAAATAACTGGTGGGTAATGGAGTCCCAGGAGACTTGTGGAGCTTATTTACAAGCAAGGGCTGTAACGTTGTGCCCCTTACACACTGGTGGTACCCCCCACAGAAGATAGGAGTCGTGGTGGTGGAGTTGAGGGGTATTTATTACAAAATACAATCATCAGCAGGAGCGCCGGTACGGAGCTCCGATCCCCTTTTGAATCGGCGTGCTAGTGCCGAATCCAAGATGGCCGCCGCCGGAAGTCCGGTGACGTCGCACGTCGTGCGAGCCGCGGACTAGACCGCAACACCACATCTCCCTCCTTTATAAACACAACGTTCCATGTTCCCCTACGCACGTGCACAGTCTTACTTGTGGTCCAGGCTGAACTCTTCGAATCTTCGTGGCAGCATTATTCTCCTCCCGCAGCGTGTTCTCCTACCTCCTGTGCTCGCGGTTGGAGTGGTGCCCCCCCCCCACTCGGGGATGCTGCTCCACTCGCTTCATCGAGTTCAGGACCACCCAACTCTGTCTCTATCGCTGTCTCTTGGTCTCTAAGTCCTGGTGTCTCAACTCCCCCTCCTCTTGGACTCCAGGCCTCTTGAGGAGAGCCTCCCGCTTCTTCTTCCAGTCTTCTCCTATCTCCCTTTGTCGCCGGTGTGGACCTGGTTTTGTCCATGTTGTTCAGTTCCGTTCTGTGCTCTGTCTCCTCGGCCCTGGTACATCTTGCCATACGATCTTGGGCCCATATCTTCCCGTCGCTCAGTAAGGCCGATGTGGAGTAGGGTTCCACTACTTGGAATGGGGGCGTGAATTTGCTGTCCCCCTTTCTCCCGGGTGTTGGGAGCTTCACCCTAACCCACTCTCCTTTTTCCAGTGCGACTTCCTTGGTGTTGTGCCTTTGGTCATAGTAGTTAGTGTACACGGCTTGCGCCTTCTCCAAGTTCTTGCGCACCACCGCCGGTGACCAATGGCTCTGCACGGTGAGCCTCTTCCATGCCACGTTGTCTCGGGTGAACGGTTCTCTTCCTCTCAGTATTCGGAACGGGCTGTAGCCTGTGGAAGAGGGAGTTATCCTGTAAGCCCATAGCAAACGCTTAAGTTCCTTCTCCCAGCTTGCCCCTTGTCCGATTGCTGCTTGCACCGACCCCATTATTACTCTATTGAATCTCTCCACTGCTCCATTCCCCGCGGGGTGGTAGACGGGGGTGCGTATGACCGTTATCCCATTTCTGTCCATGAAGGCCTCCCATTTGGTCGACGTGAACTGCGGGCCGTTGTCGCTTAGGATTCCCTTGGGGATTCCTTCCCTGATAAATATGTCCGTAAGGAATCCTAAGATGGTGTCTGTCTCCGCGTTCTCATCCACATGGATTTCTGGCCACTTCGAGTACCTGTCCACGACTACGGTGAGGTACTTCTGGTTGCCACTGGCGTCCTGTATGGGGCCTAGGACGTCTATTGAGATTTCTTCCCACGGATTTTCCGGACACTCAAAACGTCCCAGTGGTGGACGCAGCATCCTTTGTGTCTTGTCTGCATTGCTGCACTGTTCGCACGCCCTGACGTGTCGTTCCACCGCGAGGTCCAATCCTGGCCACCAGTAGTCCTCCTTCACTCTGCCCTTCGTTTTCACGATTCCCAAATGCCCTTCGTGGGCCAAGGCCACCACTCTAGGTCTCAGCGCCTGCGGAGGAACTACCTTGTTGCCCCGGAACAGGAAACCTGGGTCGTCTCCCAACGACAGTTCTTCTCTGATTTCCCAGTACTGCTTGAGTTCTTCTCCGAGTAGCCTCTTCTCCGGCCACCCTTGCGTCACATACGTTTTGACGGCCTTCACCTTCTCGTCAGCCTCATACTCTTCTTCCCACTCTTGCCTGCTGATGGCTTTCTCGTGATCGCCCATGAACGCCACCGCATACTCTGCCCACTTTTCTGTGTCTTGTGTCTCTGCAGATTCCTTCGCTGCTGCCCTGCTTAGGTAGTCTGCTACTCTGTTCCTGGTGCCTGGTATGTACTCCACGTCGTACACGTAGTCGAGGAGTCGTAGCGTCATTTTTGCGATCCTCGGTGTTGCGTGCTCATGGCCGTTGGACGTGAGGACTTTTACCAGCGGTTTGTGATCTGTTCGCAACAGGAATCTTCCTCCCCACAGGAACTGTCGGAACCTCTCCACCGCCCACACCACGGCCAGCATCTCTTTTTCAATCACTCTGAATTTGCGTTCATTGTCATCCAACGTGCGGGATGCGAAGCTGATCGTGGCTGCCGCTTCTTGTGCTGACTGTTGAGTTAGTACTGCGCCTAGGCCTTGGTCGCTCGCGTCTGTGGTCAGGATCGTGGGAGCTGTTGGGTCGAATCCTTGAATGAGCACCGCACCGCATATTTCCTCTTTCATCCTCTCGAATTCCTGCTGTTGTTCTTCCTTCCATGCAAACGCCGTCTTGTCCTTCAAGATCGACCTCAGGTGGTGTGTCTTTGACGCGAAGTGGGATACGAACTTGCTGTAGAATTCAGCCATCCCTAAGAACGTCCGTACCTCCTCCTTGTTTGATGGTGTGGGTGCGTTCCTGATGGCCGCCACGTTTGACGCTTTGGGTTTTATGCCGTCCTGGCTGATTTCATGCCCCAGGTACGTGACACTCTCCATTCCGAACCTGCACTTGTCCCACTGGGCTGTGAGACCATTATGCTTGAGTACTGCCAGTACGTCCGCCAGCTTCCGGTCATGTTCTTCCCTGGAGGCTCCCATCACTAAGATGTCGTCCTGGAAGTACTGGATTCCCTCCATCTTGTTGAACAGGCGGTACATCAATTTTTGGAACACTGCTGCAGCAGAGGCCAGCCCGAACGGCATCCGTAAGAATTTGTAGCACCCAAACGGCGTTATGAACGATGTGAGATGGTTGCATGATTTGTGGAGTGCGATCTGGTGGTATGCGGACGTTAAGTCTACCGTGGAGAACCACTTGGCGCCTTTGGTCTTGGCCAGCATCTCGTTGATGCGGGGAAGAGGGAACTTGTCCACAACGATGTTTTTGTTGAGCTCCCTGAGGTCCACACACAACCTGACCTTCCCGTTCGGCTTCTGTGCCACAACTAAGGGGGCCAACCATTCCGCATTGTCGATGGCTTCAATGATCCCGTTGTCCTCCAACCTCCGCAGTTCCTCTTGTACTGCCTCTCTGGTGCGGAAGGGAATGTTCCGCACTTTGTGTGACACCGGTCGGGCTCCTTCCTTCAGGTTTATTCGGTGTGTAAATTTGGTTAACTTCCCTATATCATCTCTGAAGACTTCGGGAAACTCCTCCTTCCACTGCCTTGCTCCCACTCCAGTGTCTTCCTCCATCATGAGCACTTGAACACGACCTCCCGGGTTCAATTTTATCCCAAGCTTCCCTTGATCCCTCCATCCTAATACTGATGGCCCTTTTTCTGCCACGTATAGTTTCCCTTCGCACGTTCTACCCTTGAACTCGAAGGTTAGGGGGCAATACCCGACCATCGGTATGGGTTCCCCGGTGAATGTCACGGGATGGATGTCCGTGGGACGCAGTTGGTGTGTTGTAACCGGTTCGAAGTCCTCCTCCCATATCTTCCTTCTTATGATCGTGTAGGGGGAACCCGAGTCTGCGACCATTGTGACTCTCACTCCCCCGATGTTCATGTCGCATCTGGGTTTCTTGTCGACTGCCCCGTCAATCCCCAATATCTGATCCTCTATCATCAGGATCTCCTCTTCGTCCTCCTGGCTTTCCGCTTCTTCCTCCTTGCCCGTCTCCTGTGCCACGTACTTCACTTGCTGCCTCGGCGCTTTCCTTCGGCATACCCTTTCGTAATGGCCCATCAGGCCACAGTACGTGCATTTGGCCCGGAACGCTGGGCACCCTTTGTCGTTGGCGGCGTGTCTATTGCTGCCGCATCTGTAGCACGTGTTGGTGCTCCCCTGTCCCTGTACTTGCTGTTTCGCGCCCTTGGTCGTGGACTTCCTGTATGGTCGCGTGTTGTGTTGTTCCGCCGCCGCTTGGCCCTCGCGGTTCTTCCGTTCCTCTATCCTGCACACCGCTTGTTCCGGGAGACGGTCTTTCTTCGCCACCTCTGCACACCTCTTGGACAATTCGGCTTTCTTTACCATGGCCACCACTGTCTTGAGGGGTTCGTCGCCATTGGCCCACAGCTTGTCTTGGATGGACGTGTTCGCCGCATGCATTACTATTTGGTCCCTGATCAACTCTTCCTGGAAGGTCCCAAATTTGCATGTTAGGGCCAGCTTCTGTAACGCCGCCACATACTGGTCGATCGTTTCCCCTTTATGTTGCGCTCTGTGGTAGAAGTTGTACCTGTCGACAGCTACACACACGGTCGGGCGGTAGTGGGCATCCATATCATCGATCGCGTGCTGAAACACATCGTCGTCGTCTGTGGGCCGCACTACCTTCACCAGATCGTCGTACACTCTCTGACCTGCTGGGCCCAAATGGTGTAAGAGTATCCTCTTCCTGCGCGTGCTCGAGAACACTGCGCCGCCTTCCTCCTCTAAAGCGAACAGGTAATTCAAGAAATACCGCTTCCAGTCCTCCCACGGCATCTCCGGAATCCCCGCCTTCGTTAGGAAGGGTACTGGGTTCGGCAACCCGGTCGATGTGGCACTCATCTTACTCCCCGCCTCCGTCCGCCGCGTCCTTGGGCTCGAACTTCTCGACGCACTGGTGCCGTCGGAGCTCCCTTCGCCTGGGTCGTCGTCTTGGTCGGATTTTCCGCTTCCCGCGTGTCTTCCTGTGACCCCCGCCACGGTGCGTGGAGTTGCCTGGCCACGTGCACTCTCCCTGGCGCTGTCCCTTACCGCCGGGCTGCCGCTGTCCTGAACCAGGCTCGGTTGGGACCCTTCTGTCCTGATGAGCGCCCTCTGCCGCTCTCCGTGACACTGCCGCGCTCCTGCCGGTTTGGGGTGGTGACCGTGGGTGTAGACAGCGTGCTCACCGCGTGGCACTCACCCTGGAGGCAGCGCAGGGCCGTTTCACCTCCTCGTCGCCATTGTAACGTTGTGCCCCTTACACACTGGTGGTACCCCCCACAGAAGATAGGAGTCGTGGTGGTGGAGTTGAGGGGTATTTATTACAAAATACAATCATCAGCAGGAGCGCCGGTACGGAGCTCCGATCCCCTTTTGAATCGGCGCGCTAGTGCCGAATCCAAGATGGCCGCCGCCGGAAGTCCGGTGACGACGCACGTCGTGCGAGCCGCGGACTAGACCGCAACACCACAAGGGCCTTGCGCCACCAGTACGTCACTTTTAACTTGGCCAAAAGTAACCTACTTGAGGCGTAATAGGCTTGTAAATAAGCATCTCTCCGTTTTATCCGGGCACAGTATTGACTTGTGAAGTACATTGCTACCAAAGTTTCAGATTGCTTATGTGTGACATTTTCATAATTTTTGGGAAATTATGAGTGACATTCTACGACTATGAGTGACACTTTCTCGCGAGCAAAATCGGGCAATGAAGACGAGGGAAACATATAAGTATCAGCAATTACACCCATTTTAGCAGCGAGAGACTCTAAAATCTTAAAATTGCTGCAAGTCATAGCTGCCAAGTTTTGCAATTGCTTATGTGTAACATTTCAATGTACTTATGAGTTACATTCATCTGCTATATGTGTGACACTGGGAGTGTCACTTTCTCTCCTTTAAAACCATGGAATGAAATGCATTGAAGGAGCTAAATATCAGAAATGACAATATTTTGAAGAATGAGAAGCTCTAAAGATATCTTGAAACTAATAGAAAACTCTCGAAATGAAATCTCTGTAAAACAAATGTGGCAAAGCCTTTCATGGCAATGAAGACACATTAGAAGGAAGTTTGCAGGGGGCTGTGAGACACTTGCTTAGCCTGACAAGACATCAATAGTGGATCAGCACTATGTAGCAGGCACCAAGTAAATTTTGGAGGCCAGTGCGTCTGAAAATATACTGAGATTAGGAAAACCATGCTCTCAGTACATTTATGGCTAAAAAATGGAATGGTGGCGTAGTAGTGATGCATCGGTGAACTAGCCACAGATAATCCAACACCATATACTCACCTGGGCCCATAAACACATATACTCACACTGACTAGTTAAACTGCTGGCGGTTAATTTTTATGTTGTTTCTTATTGCAAGATTAGTTACCTGTCATACCTAACCAACCTTTCACTGATCAAAAAGTTCTTTCCTCTGATCAATGGGCCATTAGTTGAACTAGTTGATGGTGAAATTACATAAATCAATTTTCTTTGTAATGAGAATAACCACAGACTCTGGAACGTTTTTAAGGCTTTATCTAAATTAAATTCATGTTAAACAATTCAAAGTACAGTACAGTCTCCGTTACCCAAAGGAAGTAAGATTCAATTAGTCAATTATTCAAACAAAACATAATTTGCAATAGCGGTGCTAAGTAAGGAGAGGATAGAGAGAAACGTACATCTGCACTTTCATGAAATTATAGTTACCTAGGATGGTGTGAAAACCAACCCCTGGCCAAGGAGCTGGGAAAGGTCCCCCGGGCAAGATTTGGCGACACAGGCTTCAGGACAGGACTCAGGACAGGATAGATGACCTCTCTAGCACCAACGCTGGTGTCGCACCCCTCTCTGACACGATCTTCCTCCTCGAGATTCTTCCGCAATCTTCTTCTATTATAATCTAGTCTAAAGTGATGTATTGCAATATTCTTCTTCACAGCATCCCGAGCTCTGCAGCATTCAGCAAATCTCCGTCTCTGGTTCGCTCGGGCAGTATCCCGGTCTAAAGCTCTGCTCTTGCTATTAACTAATTAAAGCTACCTCAATTATACCCTTCTATGCTCATGTACCACCCATTAATGTTTCAATATCATGAAACTTCTAACTGATTGAACAGGCAAGGGGGGATGATCATCACACCATGCCTACTTTCTCAATTATTCTTTGACTTTTTTTGTGCAGAGTTTTATGTAGCGTGAACTTGACCCGAATCCAATCAGAGCGCCTTACATAGCACCAGTTACGTTACATGAGGACACACATTAATCTTTTTGTTAGGCACGGGGAGATTAAGTGATTTGCCCAGAATCACAGGATGTTCAGCGTCATTACCAAGACTCGAACCCAGTTCCCCAGATCTGAGGTCGAGCGGACTTCTTTGTTCAATGATCCCACCCCTTAATTTTTATTCATATTTCTTTATTCCCACCCGCATTCACATCTTTATCAAACACAAAGTATACACCTCATATCATTTTCTTCCTTTTCACAGGACATCATACTGGTTCCCAGGGTATGTTACTGTTCTCGTCCTTGGATGGCGTTCAAGGATTACATCGCGGCTTCTGGCTCACTTGTACTGCGCATGTGTAGAGGTCACGTGAGATATAGACTTCGGTTTCTTACAAAAGGCCCGAATACGAACTAATAAGAAAGTCAAAAAGAAGCATGTTAATTTCAAAATAAAATGATCTCACTGTATACCACCTATCTCTACTCTAATCCCATTTACTTATAAATGCTCTCCCCGCATTAGCAATTGGTAAATAGCTTGATTTAGTTTCAGCAAAGCAGATGCTTAGCATGTGAGCTTTTAAGCGGCCATTTTAGAAGCATCTGCTCAGGTGCAGAAAATTCCCTCCAAGCGACAGCTCGTCATACTGCGTGGATGCAGTTGACACATGCGCAATACAGTTTCCCGCGTTTGTAGCCATTTTAAATTTCACTCTAGTTACTTGTTAATAAAACACATAAGCAAGCTTCTTCTCTTTCTAATATTTGAAATGTAGTGCATATTAATTACACAATACACAGTTAATACGAAGTTATGAGTTATATGAGAGGATTGCTTTCAAGCAAGTCTCTTTTCTACAAGTCCTTGCTCCATCAATCCCCTCTCTGATGGCATTTTAAGCCATCACAAAATACCCATCAAACCGAGATGCCAACATTTAGCACTTCTCAATTCCCTTTTCTGTCTTTTCACTTTTACTCCCATCTTCAGCTTTCAAGTTTTTCATTCTCTTATATAATTCTCCTTTCATTTCTTCCAACTGTATCTCTTCATACTTTCTTTTCATTCCTTTTCCATTTACTTCATACCTCCTCTTTCTACAACATTTGCACCATATCATTATTATGTAGACTATCATGGTTACACCAACTAACGGAATTACTGTTTGACCTATAATGCCTTTCCCTATATTAGTAAACCATGTCCCTATTGAAGAAATACTCTTTGTTAGTCTTTCCCATACACTGTCAACCTCCAGTGGTTTCAATTCTGCTTCTAATTTTGTAATATTCTTGATATATCACCTAATTTCTGTGCTTTTATCCGGTATATACGTGCAAAAATGTTGCACTTTCAACATTTTACAGACTCTGCCCTCTCTCGCTAACAATATATCAAGCGCAAGTCGATTTTGTAAAACAATAGACCTAATTGCAACCGTTTCCATATTAATCATCAAGAAACCTCCAGCAGTATCCGTCGATAGACGTTCAACTACTGTAGACAATTGACAGATTCTAAGTGAATTTAGTATGACTCCCACTGAAGGTATTAATGCACCAAATATGTCACCTATTATCTCTGAAAAACTAGCTCTCTTTCTATGTGTTAGTTCTTTAGTGTTTTCATTGCTTCCAGTGATTCTTTTTACATGGTTGCTTTCGGAAATACTATTCCGAAGTAACAACGCCCGTACCACTGTGCAGGCAGCTTATAATAAGCATTACTTCCACACATGTAGTAAACACCAGGAAAAACTGGATCTGTTCCCCCTTTTAGTCCCCAACCTCCAAAAATTACGAAATTATGTTCACACTCACTGGAACCAATAAATAGATTTTTATAGTCTGTTTTTAATCTATAGAGGCAGGTCTTCCCTGACTTTTCAAAATCTAGGGACATCGCAGCACGTGTCTTGCCAGCTGTATAAATTCCCTCTTTTTAGCCCATGGTGGAATATGGGTTTTTGGCTCAGAAGCCCTTTTCTGGAAGTCCTGTCTCCTTTCTTCCACTAAATTTAAAAACATCTTCTCTTCTTCACGTAATAAGCATGTTAAATTATTTTTATGTGCCTTTGCTATATCTAATGTTTTCATAGTTAAAAATAACTCTCCCATAAACTGTGAATCTAAACTACTAAGTACTGGATTCATATTCTTTTGAATAGGTATTTCTGAAAATACAAGATCTAAGTTTGAATAATAATATTGAAGTCTTCCAGTTCTATAAAATAAACTTGTCAGTATACTGCATGAAATTCCATATGTTAATGGTAAATGATGGTAAGTGACCCCCCTCTGCTATTGAGGCAGGTAATTTCATACAAACATAACAATCACTAATCTCCATAGCATCTACATATTGAAACAACTTTGTGAATACATTTAATGTAGTGTCATTATCTGTCACAGTGTGATGTAAATCTAACTCATCTGATGCTTCTAATTCTACCCTATCTCCTTTTATGTTAGCCAACTTTCCATTAGTGCCTGTGTTATTTTTCTTATCTGTTATCATAAGGTAAGGAATCGCTATTGTTAAAAATAGCCAAACTATGACCACTAACAAAATACTGCATATACAAATTCTACAACACTTCTTTACGCAATTTTGTCTTGGTCTTCCAGTAACTTTATCTTCAGCCATTTTAGTCAAAGAATATTTCTCTTCTTTTATTTACTTTGCTTTCTGAATTTTTGTTTTATTTTATTTTTCAAGGAGGTCTCACTTCTCCTTCGTCAAAATGTTCTGCAACTATTTCCTCATCACTTTCTCCATTTCAATCTAGATTCTCAAGTCCTTCAAGAATCACATAGGTCCATTCGGGACCCTTGAACTTATTGTTCAAGATTCACAGTCTTTGATTTCTTCGACTAGTTTTCACAGTCAACGGTCAAGACTGACTAGTGACTTCATTTACTTGTTCAGGTTCCTCACTGATTGTTTTTAAACAATATTTTAACCTTTTGACTTCACCTGGCCAGTTATCACCTTTTCTGACCTTCTTAGCTTGCATTGCACTTTCACTTTCCTTGTCTCTTTCAAGAACTCTTTTATTTTCGTTATGTTGTGGCACAACCTGATTTTCTTCGTCTTCAGAGTCCCTCTCTGTCTGTCCTTATTCAGTTCCCT
Organism: Triturus cristatus; assembly: GCF_964204655.1. Classification (NCBI taxonomy): domain Eukaryota; kingdom Metazoa; phylum Chordata; class Amphibia; order Caudata; family Salamandridae; genus Triturus; species Triturus cristatus. Next base: position 588,927,271 of record NC_140592.1, on the reverse strand, counting down.
TTATTGCATCTTTACTAGACTGAACATGTTCTTCTTTCTCTATCTGATCCTGTTCAGGTATTATCTTGTACTGTTCTTTTTCCACATGAACTTCTTCTCCTAACTGGTCCTGTTCAGGTCTTACTGCAATTTGTTCTTCAGCAGCCTGAATGAGTTCTTCTAGGCCTTTCTGTCCCTCCTCAGGTCTGTGAATGTGTTGGTTCACCGCTGCCTGAGTATGTTCTTCTCTCCTTATCTGGTCCTGCTCAGTGTCTTCAGTAGCTCTATTCACCCTTTCCTGAGCGTGTTTTTCTACACCTATCTGGTCCTCTCTAGTTTCTTGTCTTTCTAATTTGGTTCTGCTTCTTTTCTTGATAATTACCTCAGGTATGTCAACCACTGGTATCCAGTACTTCTGACTTGTGCTAGGTTGTTCCTTGTTAGTCTTGGCATCTTTTGGCGTGTTTCCCCTGACTTTTTTGCTTTCTGACCTCCCGGTTTTGACTCTGTGTTTGCTGGCGTAACGTTTCTGCGCACTTTTCGCACTGCTGATCAGTGGTAAAGTGCAGGTGTTCCGTGTAAATTGTGCTATGGATTGGTGTTTCCATGATTGGATATTTGATTTACTTGTTAGTCCCTAGTAAAGTGCACTGAGTGTGCCAGGGCCTGTGAATCAAATGCTACTCGTGGGCCTGCAGCACTGTTTATGCCACCCACGTGAGTAGCCTTGAAAAGGTACCTCAGACCTGCCATTGCAGAGTCTGCGCGCAGTTTGTAACTGCCATGTCGACTTGGCCAGTGCACACACTGGCCAGTCTCCAATCTTCCCTTTTCTTACATATCAGGCCCCCCTAAGGTAGGCCCAAGGTACCCCTGTGGGCAGGGTGCAGTGTATGTGAAAGGTAGGACATGCCCTGGTGTGTGTGGCATGTCCTAATAGTGAATTACAGCCAATTTCGTTTTCCACTATTGCAGGGCTACCAGTTCCCCATAGGACAAAATGGGAGGTTTGTTTATAACATCTTATAAACATAACTGACTCAGGGAATTCGGTAAGAAAATCAAATTTAGTATGCCTGAACTCAGAATCTAAAGATGCATCTTTTAGTGAAGGTGATTTTTACATTCTGCGTTTGAAGATACCACTTTTAGAAAGTGGGTATTTTCTTGCTCAGTCATCCTGTGTGCCTCTGCTTGAATGTGTATTACCTGTCTGGGTTTTGGATGACAGAAGGCTGGGGGGACGGAGGGGCTCCAGATAGTCTAGGTAGGTCAGGAAAGGGCTGAATAGACCTGGGCTACGATGGGGGAAGGGGGAGACGATTTCCTTGTACCTCAAAGAACCTGGTCTGCCTCTGACAAATGCCGTCTCCACCTCCTGCCAGGAACTCACACCAGAGAAGGCCCAACTGGTTCTGGCCGGGCCCAGACACCCTCTGCCTGAAAGATCAAAGGATTTTTGGACATAAATGCTGGGTCCCAGACCCCTGAACTTTAGAACTCATCTGGATCAAGAAGATTGCCAAGAAAAAGAGCCAGAGAAGCTGCAAAAAGGAAGGACTGCTTTGCTGGGTGCTTTGCTGGGCTGACCTGCAGGGGCTGCTTCTGTCTTGGGCAGTGAATGGCCTGGACTGGACTTTCTGCAACCTAATTTGTGAGTCTCTCCAAGGGCCTGAGGTAGAGCTTGCCCCCTGTTCACGAAGTCTCAGGAACAGCAAAGACTTCAAGTTCTTCGACCCACAGCACTGGGGACTGTGTGTTTTGTGCTGCAACCCGAAGAACACCAACTCGACGTCTACAACGCCACTGCCTACTCCATGTCCTGAAGGCACGGCAGAGGGCACCGCTGCAGCACCGCACCGCAACCCTGGTCTCACCGGCGCCGCTGCTTGCACCGCGACCTGTGGGCACCGCCTCGCTTCACGCCGAAGCTTTGGCACTGCAAAGGGCACCGCCGCACCACGACCCTGGACTCACCAACGATGCCTGTTAATGCCGCCACTCAGCCGCTGCTCGCTCCGCGACCTGTGGGCACCGCACTTCACACTGCCATGCTTCACGAGGACGCCCTGGCCAGCCTGACGCCGCCCCTTCCCGCCGAAATCGACACCGCTGCTTGCACCGTGGTTCCCGCTCGTGAGTCACACGACGCACCGCCCTCATCCCGCACCGCAGCCTTGGCCTACCGACGCCGGCGCCATCGACTCCAGTTCGTCAGCCAATGACAGCGCTCCAGCAACAACGACGCTGCTTGCATCGTGACCTGCTAGCACCGTGACGAGCACCGCCTTCATCTCGCACTGCGACCCTGGTCTCACCGATGACGTCATCTGATGCCGCCACCGAGCCGCTGCTCGCACCTCAACCTGGGAGCACCGCACGCTGCAGCGCAGCACCCAACGCCTGCCAGCGCTCCTGATTCCACCAGAGAGGAGCTCGACCCGCAACACGAGTGACTTCACGGGCCTCGACGCCCAGCATTTTTAACAGGTACTGTTTTGCGGGTCTTCCTGACACCTTAGCTGGCCTGCGCCCAGCCAAAACGGTTGGATTTTGTTGTTCACAACGCCGTGGTATCCCGTACGGTGCCATCTCCACAAGGAACCCTTTTTAATCAGCGTATTTTTGGAACTGTGAGCTTTTAAGTATAGTAGTGTGGATTTTTATCGTTTTTGGTCTTGTCTTAATTATATAAAAATATTGGATATTTTTCTGAACTGGTGTGGTGTCCTTTTGTAGTGCGTACACTGTATTACTGTTGGTTACATGCAAATGCTTTACACACTGCCTCTAAGATAAGCCTGGCTGCAAGTGCCAAGCTACCAAGGGGGTGAGCAGGGGTTATTTTAGAACTGTAACTCCCTTATCCTGACTAGAGTGGTGGTTTGTGCCTGGCTTTGGCCCACACCCTAGCCTACTAAAAATCCAATTTCTAACATTCCTTTTCAGCCTCTTCAGAATCTATTACTTCAGATTCTTCGGCTGCACAACCGTCAGCGGCCTCAACTGCTTGAGTCAGGTATGGTCTCTCTTCATCAGGGGCTGGAACCCTTTTTGTGTGACTGGCATGAATCCAGTTAGGTAAACCTGCACACTTTACTGCTGTGGTAGTGACCAGTATAACCTGTTTTGGTTCATCCCACCTGTGTGTTAAACGTGACTCTCTGGTGTGATTCTTCACCACTACCCAATCTCCGGGATTCAGATCATGTGCTTGATCCGGCTGCCTGGCAACTGCGTCTTCTCCAACCTGGTGAGAGACAGAATGCACTAGGTCAGCCAATCCTTTACAATAGTCTAATACCAGATCATCAGTTATATTCAACAATTTATGTCCTGATATAAATGCTTGTCTCATTGCTCTTCCCATGAGAATTTCATGGGGACTCAGGCCTGTGTTTCTGTCAAGAATACTTCTGAGTCCCATCAGAACAAGAGGTAATGCATCTGGCCAACTCAGTGATGTGGATGCACACATTTTTGCCAGCCTTGACTTGATTGTGCCATTCATTTGTTCCACCACTCCAGAAGCCTCTGGGCGGTATGCACAGTGCAGTTTCTGTTCAATTTTGAATGCTTCACAGATTAACCAAATTATTTCATTATTAAAATGAGATCCTCTATCTGACTCCAAAGTTACTGGGAAACCAAACCGCGGAATCAGTTCTCTCAACAACAATTTTGCAACTGTTATGCTGTCATTCCTCCTAGTAGGATATGCCTCCACCCACTGTGAAAACAAACATACTATAACAAGGACGTACTTCATTCCTCTGCATGATAGCAATTGTATGAAATCTAACTGTAACCTTACAAATGGTCCTTCTGCCTTTTCAATTTATCCCCAACTGACCACTGTTTTCCTGCCTGGATTCATTTGTTGACAAGTTAAACATCGCTGGCAAAGACTTTCTGCGACTGCCCTAAATCTTGGATTGTACCAATCTTGTCTGAAAAGTCTGATCATGGCGTCCCTGCCTACATGTGCGACTCCATGGTACATTCTAGCCATTTGTGAAACCAAACAATCTGGCATGACTGGTCTGCCATCTGGATAAACCCAAGTGTCATCCTTTGTCCTCCTTTCACAACCTGATTTTATCCAACCTTCCTTTTCACTCACTTCTGCCTCATCCTGCAACTGTCTCACCTCATCCCATGTTTCTAAAGCTGAGAATAGCATAAGTTGGCAGCTGAGTCCACTTGTTTCAATTTTCTTGTTTATTGCCATGTTATTTCTAGCACAAAATTGAGCAATCTGGTCAGCGTATCGATTACCAGCTGTCAAATAGTCATTTCCTGACTGGTGTGCAGCACACTTGACCACTGCTAGTTCATTTGGCAATTGTATTGCTTCCAACAGTTCTTTCACAAATTTCCCGTTTCTTATAGGGGATCTTGAAGAAGTCATGAATCCCCCTAGCATCCAAAGCTGGCCAAAGTCGTGCACAACCCCGTAACCATATTGACCATCAGTATATAAGGTTACTCTCCAATTTTTCCCAATTTTGCATGCTTTAATTAAAGCTATCAATTTGGCTACTTGTGCAGACTTCACTCCCGGTAAACAGGATGCTTCAATGACTTTGGAAATTTTACATACAGCATAGGCTGCTCTCAATCCTCCTTCTTCAAGCCTCATGCACGAACCATCAACAAAAAGGTCAGATTCTTTTAGTGGCTCTTCTTGTATATCAGGGCGGGGCTTAGAGCACAACTCTGTCACATCTAAGCAGTCATGGTCTATTTCATCTTTAACTTCTTCACAACGTGAGTCTGGCAATAAAGTTGCTGGATTTACCATTGTGCACCTGATCACGGTCACATTTTCTGCTCCCAAAATTATTCTGTCGTACTTAGTCATACGACTAGGGGTAAGGTGCTGTGTTCGAGTTCTTGTTAAAAGGATCTCGACGGAATGTGGAACATACAGCTTTACGGGATGTCCCATCACAATTGACTCACTTTGCTCCAAACTCATATAGGTAGCAGCTACTGCTTTTAAGCAGCCAGGTAATGCTGAAGCCTCAGGATCCAAAGTAGCAGAGAAATAGGCTACTGGACGTCGGCTTAATCCATGTCTCTGGGTTAAGACTGAAAGTGCACAACCTTCCCTCTCACAGCAGAACGATGCAAATTATTTTGTATAGTCTGGCATACCCAAAGCAGGGGCCTCACACAGACAGGTTAGTAATTTTACAAATGCCTCAACACTTTCATCATCTCAAACGATTAGATCCTTCACTATTTTTCGTGTCATCTGAATTAGTGGCTTTGCTAATAAGGAAAACCCTACAATCCACTGCCTACAGTATCCGACTACTCCAAGAAACAGTCTACTCTCTCTCTGAGTTTGTGGATACTGCATCTGTTTTATTATCTTAATTCTTTCTGGGGTCACCTTCCTCACTCCCCTTTCTATTTGAAGACCCAAATATTTGACTCCAGTTTGACAAAATTGTAATTTTTCTGGGGATACTTTGTGTCCTCCCTTAGCCAAATGATTTAATAATGCAATTGAATCAGTTACACGGTCACCTGGAGATTTCAATGCTATGAGTACGTCATCGATATATTGCACCAGAACTGAATTTCTGGGCATAACCAATTTCTCAAAACAGTTTTTTAAAATTTGATTAAAAATTGAAGGACTTTCTGTATACCCTTGAGGAACTCGGTTCCATGCCAAAATAAGATCCTCAAATTTAAAAGAAAAAAGATATTGGCTGTCTGGGTGTAAAGGAATGGAGAAGAATGCTTGACATAAATCAATTACAGTGAACCATCCTGCATTCTAAGGTATCGGATACAAAATCACTGCTGGATTTGGCACTGCAGGACAACAAGGAACAACAATCTTATTAATCTTTCTTAAATCCTGCACTATCCTGTATTTTCCACTAGGCTTTTTAAGACCAATTATAGGTGAATTACAAGGGCTGCTAATTATTTCCTTTAAAATGCCTTGTTTAATCATTCGATCAATTTCAGAAGTTACTCCTGCTTTGGCTTCAGGACTCATTTTGTATTGTCGAGTGTTAGGGTAAACTACACCTTCTTTCACGGTCACTTTCACTGGGTCTACATTTGCCATTAGCCCTATATCTTTTCCAGTGAAATCCCATACTTCTGGATTCACAGTTGTTTTCAACTCTTCTGGTAAGTCATCTTTTGTCATTAATTAATAGATTTCATCTACCTCTGTGCCTTGCTTTGCAAGCACTATCTTGTAGACAATGTCCTCAAGGAGTCTGAATTGCTACACCATCCGGTGTGCAATAAATTGTGCAGTTCATTTTGCACAATAAATCTCTTCCTAGTAAGTTCACTGGACTGGAGTCGCACACCACAAATTTTGCATATCTTTAAAGTTGCCAATTCGCACCTCCATGGGCTCTGTAATTGGGGTTCTAATCTGCTAATTAGATACACCTACAACTTGGATGGCTTCTCCCGAGAGGGGTAGGTTTGGGATGTCTGCTGTTCTCACAGTAGAATGGGTAGCACTAGTGTCCAACAGAAAAGTGAAATCATGACCTTCCACCTTCCCATCAATAAATGGGCCTGACTGATCTACCAGCAAGGATGCGCCAAGTACGCATTCCTCTTCCTCCCCCCTCAGGCACCGTCATTGTTCAAACTCAGTGTTGTTGTTATTTTGCAAAAAATATTGTGAAATCACAGAATTCTTCTTACCACTTCTTCCTTGAAATCCGGCGTCCGCGCTGTACTTTGTCTTGCCCACAAAATTTGGCATAGGGGCAGGTGGCACCTGACTCTGCTGATTAACAACCTGCTGCGGTTGATTCATAAGCACCTCATTCTGCGTCTGTGGATTTAAATTTTGATTTGGGCCATTATTATTCTGAATATTCTTACACTTGTTTTTCCAATGTCCTAACTTTCCGCACCCATGACAAGGAAACATTTTCTTCGCTTCCTCTCTGCTCATTCGTCCTCTTGCTTTACCGCCACTCACAATATTATCATTCTGACCTCGTTCTTTCATTTGTCCATCAGTTTGATTGTTCAATTTAAGTTCCTGCTGTTCTGCTAATTTGACTTGTGCCCACACCATCTTCTCTTTCAATTTTTTATGCCTTGCCTCAATGTCATCTCCATAGTACTTCGCATATTTTAAAATGTCACCAATGGGCGTTCTCTGCCAACACAACATGTGCTGCTGAATCATATGACTAATCTCTGGTTTCAATCCATACAAAAATTGATACACAAAATGGCCCATGGCCTTATCTCCAATGTTTTCAAATCCACTATATTGTGTAAACACCTGCAACAATCGTTCATAAGAGGCATGAACAGATTCAGTCGGCTCTTGGGTTGTTCTATCAATTTTTACCCAATCTGTTTCTTTAAGAAGAATTTTTCCTTTTAAGAAAGTAATTACTTGGTGATATTTCTTCATCACATCATTTGAGGGTGCACCAGTCTTCGGGTCTCTTGGAAACTCATCACTAGGCCAATCAACTGTGATCTTACATTCTGTCCATAAATCAGCAGGTACCACTAGGTCAAATAGACCATCCAAATCTTTCAACAAAACCTTTGAAACCTTCACAAACCTCTCAACCTGTTTGTACCATTCAATGGTTTCTCGCTCAATTTAGGGAAGTCATTTGTATAGGACAAAATATCTTGTCGACTCCATGGAACATGTACATATTCCCCTCCGGGAACTTCTCTCATTGGGCACAATCTCTCTGCCAATAAATATTCAGATGCTGTCCGACTTGCCTGTGCTTCCTCTTTCTTCTTTGTCCACCTAGTCTTCCACCTGTCTAAGTTTCCCCACTTTTGCAAAATAATCATTAGCTCTCTAATCTGTACTTTTCTTCCAGACACATTCAAATTTTCCAGGTCTTTATCAGTAAATTCTGTTCTATATGGTTTCTGTAATACCTTTGATCTTCCTATTTCTATCCCCATTTCGGATGCAAGATCTGTCAATTTCTCATGGAATGTCTTTGCATTTCTGGTTATGCTCCAGCAAATGAACAATAACTCTTCTTCACTATAAGTATTTAATCTATCTAATCCCACATTTCCAGCTATCATCTCTTCCAATTCCACTTTTAATTTGTAAATATCTAAAATCTTTGGGGGTGAGCTTTGTTTTTCTATTCCTTGTGCCCATCTCTCCAGATCTTCTGGAGTTACCGCTGTTGCACTTCTGATTCCTGAGGATGTCACTGACCTTCCTTCTTTTGAACACCTCGGTGTAACTTTTCTCGGGGTTTCATTTACTTGTTCCCTTATTGGTAGATCCATTAATGAAATTACTGAATCGCATTCACTAGCTTGGTCATCAGTTATTACAATTTCTTTTCTAGGATTATTCAAAGGAGTTGTCATAGCTTGTGGCTTTGGACAATTTACCTTGTCTCCATATAATGGAACAACTGGACCTATAGTTAGGGGTATTGTCAATGCTTCAGGGTGTGTATTCAGTTGGGTTATTTTCTGTATTAGTTCTTCTCTGTTTTTATTTATTGCTTCTCTTTCCTTATCCTGGAGTACCCTATTAACTGTTGAATCATGTATAACCTGTGGAATCAAAGGCGTTCCCAGGACAGGGGCACTCAGAATAATTCTATTTGGTCCTTCCTGGTATGGTGGAGGGTTTTTAGTTAAAATATCCTCCATGAATTCATCTTCTGATTCACCAAAACCTGTCATTGTCAAAAGTTTTGTTTTCTCCTTACACTTGCCCCCTGTCTGTTCTTCAGCCATTAATACTGTATATAAACCTTCTGATACCATTGCTTTTCTCCATTGCTTCATCTGACCCTCATGTGATTCATGCAAATACCTGGGGAAATGACCCATGTATCTTCCACTCCTATTCTTCTCTCTCTCATAAGATTCAGTCTCCCATTCTTCTAGCGCTTCATACTGTGTCATTCTGGGTCTCGGATCTAAATCATTAATTTGCATTCTAAAATTTTGAAGAATTCTCCTATTAAACGTACCATGTTCTGGAAAAGCCAAAACACCGTCACTCTTTGTGTACTCTATCCAATTTTCCATCCATACACACGTATGATATCCTCTCTCCATCATCATAAACGAAGCAGGTGTTTTTGGCTGAGGTGTAGGAATTCCCTCTCTAGTCATTACAGGTTTGTAAATTCTTAATTTTCTTAATCAATTACATTTTTCTCTGTACACCATACATTCTATACTGTGGAAACATAAAGCAGTAATCTACAATTCCTTGAGCTTTCTATCAGGGCGACTCACACTGAATCGCAAATGAGAATCAACTATACAAAATTTTCGTCAACCAATCCTAACACGGCATCTATTCTTTCGACCAATCAAACTTGGGCTCACGCTGTTCGTCTAACCAATCCTAGCGCTGCTTTTTTGTGACGTCAGTATCACTCCTTGCTACTGACCCCTCCTTTACAAATTCGCGTCAGTCACACACCCGCTGTTTCAACCTATCCCTGTGTGGCTCTCTGTGACGTCAGTGCAACTCCGGCGACTGACCCTCCCTTCACAAGGTAACACGAAAACTTATTTTCTTACAATTTTCATTAATAACAACATAGAAACATTCGCTACTCTGTCCGTTTCACTAAAACCAAAGGATAGATTATTTCTTTTGTTGCGAGTAAAACGTTCCGCTTACTCTTCATATACTGCGAGTAAAACTTTCCGCTTACCCTTCACTCAAGCTCGGAAGAACCTGTTACTCCATCAGAGTTATCCTTACTAGGTGATATAAAACCAAAGTTTCACCTGCAAACCCCTTTGCTGTCAATCACTCTCACTTTTATACGAAAAGACCCTAAATTCGCACTGCTAGCCCTGCATAGCTTTTCAGCGCTTATTCTAACAGACGAGTAACATCATGCAGTGAGGCTTCCATTTACCACCAGCTATTCACTCTGCGACAACTCAAAACAAAATACAAACGGGTTTGTTAAAACATAAATCAATAATTCAATAATCAATACTTATCACCAATCTAGTCAATAATAACCATAGCTCTGCTACCAGGAAACTGATCCAGCGGTGAACCAGCCACAGATAATCCAACACCATATACTCACCTGGGCCCATAAACACACATACTCACACTGACTAGTTAAACCGCTGGGGGTCAATTTTTATGTTGTTTCTTATTGTAAGATTAGTTACCTGTCATACCTAACCAATCTTTCACTGATCAAAAAGTTCTTTCCTCTGGTTAATGGGCCATTAGTTGAACTAGTTGATGGTGAAATTACATAAATCAATTTTCTTTGTAATGAGAATAACCACAGACTCGGGAATGTTTTGAAGGCTTTATCTAAATTAAATTCATATGAAACAATTCAAAGTACAGTACAGTCTCCATTACCCAAAGGAAGTAAGATTCAATTAGTCAATTATTCAGACAAAACATAATTTGCAATAACGGTGCTCAGAAAGGAGAGGATAGAGAGAAAAGTACATTTGCACTTTCATGAAATTATAGTTACCTAGGATGGTGTGAAAACCAACCCCTGGCCAAGGAGCTGGGAAAGGTCCCCCGGGAACGATCAGGCAACAAAGGCTTCAGGACAGGATTTTATATTACTTCACCAATCTCCCAGTAATCCCACCCGCTCCTTTTTCAAAGACTTAGACACACTCCTCAGTTCTTTAATATGGGGTATGGGGCGGCACAGGATCGCGCTAGCAAAGCTAAAACTACCCACGACACAGGGGGGGCTCAGCGCGCCATCATTCGAAGCCTACTTCCTGGCATCGCAGCTCCAGTGGCTTTCATATTGGACGGCAGACAGATACACACTCGAAACATGTACTGCCTCAGCACAATTTTCCAAACCCTGAGCCAGAACAAGGCATCAGTAGGCAGCAACACGAGGGTCAGGGACTAGGAGAGTGTTTATACGCGTCTCCGCGCATTCATTTCAAACCTCACAGAGGCAGTCAAAATGGCTGCTGCGCATGCACGGGGCTGGCCAGCATGAAGAACAATGAAAGAGGAGCATGTGTTAGGCAGACATGCAACGTCGCTCCCAGACTCTCACTCCACAAGTGCAATCAAGCGCGGGCTGCAAGCGTCCCTCTGGGAGGATAAACGCTCCCTCAACTAGTAACTCGGCGCAGCCGTGCGGCCCCAGACTGATAAATGCGGAAGGCTTGCGCAGATAATACTATTAGCATCAATGTACAATAACCACATGAATAACAATATTAGATGAATAACACTAATAGCGTCAACGGTACACGCAAAATAGAGAGCAATTTAAAGTGCACTTAATTGGCTGCGAAGCAGCAAAGAAAGAGGATACTATGATGTGGTGGAAATGTTATATATGGCAGTGGCTCTATGGTTGGCCACATGAAAGTATAGTATCATGGGAAATGTAGTATTTTAGAAAAGTTTATTGTGATTGGCTGCTGTTAAAAAGTAGTAAAGAAAAGAGAAGCATAATCGGAGCCTCCGGTCCTGTCATAGAACTGACCTTTACGTTCACTCACACACACTCTCACACATACACACGCTCACCTGGATGCATGCAAACTGCATACATTTAAAAGCATTTTTTGATTACTCGCTCCCTCTTTCTTATGAGGGGACAAGGAGAGCGAAAAAAAGCAAAGAAAAGGCAATATAATAATTCATTTCATTTACAGTAGGATACATCAGCTTAATTTTGCATGTTATTTAATGTTCATAGCATTCAGAAAATCCAAATGAATACTCCAAAGGAAGTTAAAAAGAGGCATGAAAAACATTACACAAGAATCTTTCATTCTGTTTCCCCCTCCTTCCCCCCTCTCTCCTTCTTCCTTTTGAATATCTTGAAGACATTTGATCCCAATCTACTAGCAGTAGACCCCGAGTACTAACCAGTTCTACCTTCCCCTTCCCATATTTTCTGAAATTTAAAGGCGCCCCAATCTGCGAAGCATAGAGTTCTTCCTTTGATTTAATATGGTGCATTTTAGCTTTCCGCTGTTCATACAAGGGGGCTTCTCTCAATTTCCATTTCTGCAGGATTAATGATTTGGCCACTAAGGTCGAAATAAAGTAACATTGTTTCTAATGGATAGTTAAATTCCCTGAGTTACATATCCTAAAGAGAGCCCTCATTGGTTCTGGTGTAAACACGACTCCCAAACATTTATAAGACTGGACAAGTAAAAATGATATGTAATCAATACCCCCTGTCCACCCCCACATCTAAAGCATAATTGTGATGAGGTTGGAAAATCCTTTGAGGTTTAGCTGGTGTCTAACATAAAAGCCCTTTTGAAAAAAAAACTTCCTCTTAAAATTGAGAACCCTAATGTACTTATGGGCCCATATATTATATGTATTCCAAATAGAGAATTTTATATTGCAGCCCATAGTGGATGCAATTTTTGCTAGAGCAGCTGGGGCCACCTTGGGATACAGTTGTTCCAACAAGGTATTGTACCATTTGCCAACTCCCACTTGTCCCAAGAAATAAAAACTCATGGCTTAATGCCGAGGTTCGAGAGTCCCCTTGAGGTTTTGTGTCATCAATAAAATATTGAATTTGAGAGTATGATAAAAACAACCCCTCGGAGATTGCAGGGTTACCATCTTGAAGCTGCCTCCAAGGCCTCATGGCTCCAGCTACTAAAAACTCCTTAAGCCTACGAATCTCCGCTTTCTCCCACTTCTGAATGCACACTCTTCCTAAAGAAAGACCTAACAAATCACAGTCTTTCAATCAGATGTCCTAGTGAAAATGAGGGAAATCGTAGATTTCCTTCAGTTGATGAAATCTCCAGGCTACTACCAAAGGGAACTTATATCTTCACCGTTTTGGGAGCTTGGGAACTTAAAGGAAGGGGAAAAGGTTGATATTTGCTTCTTTCAACATAAGGTTGAGATAGAAGTTGTTTGGGGATTTTGAGAGGTTACTGTCCTCACGTACCAATCCAAAAAAATGAAGCCTGAAAATACTTCTTAAAATGTGGGGTTGCTAGGTGACTATCTTCTATTGGCTACTGAAAGGTTTCTAACTTGGTTCGAGGTTTTTTGCCTGACCATATAAAATGTTGCAGCATCTGGTCAATTTCTAAAAAGAACTTCTGTGGAACCTTTATAATATATTAGAAAAATTGAAAAGAAAAAGAGGTAACATCCTCATTTTAATTAAAGCTATTCGCCCAACGATTGTAATAGGATATAGCTGCTATTGCGACAGTAGAATCTGAGCTTTTGCCAGTATCGGTAATCGTGTGAGATAAAAATACCTAGGTATCTGATTGGACACACAACTTGCACCCGGTATTGCACTTCATTAGGTAATACAGAGACAGAGGGGTTAAATAACAAAATTTCTGATTTCGAATGGTTTAGTCTATGTAACTGCAAACACTAATTTCCTCCTCCAATCCATTGATTTCTTTGCCAGTAAGAACATCAAGGTGTTCATCATTATGATAGACGCTGAAAAAACATTTGATCTAGTTCAGTGGGAGATTCATTTTACCACCATGTTTAGATTTGGCTTTCCATTAAAATTGGTGACATGCTTAAATAATTTATACAACCAAGCACAAGCTAGGATTATGTTAAACGCACACTTGGTGGGGAAAATCATAATTAGTACGGGCACTCGTCAGGGCTGTCCGATCTCTTCGGCTCTTTTTGCGCTAGCTCTATCCCGTCATCAAGATTCGCATATTGAACCCCGGGTTCTCAATGCTCCCAAGCTTAAATTGTTTGCGGATGACTTGATCCTCTACTTGAATGCTGAGGAACACAATATCAAAAGAACTTTTTTTGATGGGTATAGAGTGCATTGAGATTAGGGCCCCAGTTGATGCCCATAAGAATGAGCTGCTTTCAAGCTGTGTTGCTAACAATGAGTTTGCTACCGCTGAGGCCAGGGTTCGCAAGGGGCAAGCCAGGGGTTGCAGCTGTGACCCCCTAAATGACGTCTATTAGATATTTGCATTTAATGTAGACAGGTAAGTTGGTTAGTGCTTTTTACCCAGGTCCGTTTGTTACTTCCAGTTCATAAATTGAAATCTTAATTTAGCATAGTGAGCTATAAACTTACATCAAAGGAGCTTCATGCAAACTACAAGTCAAATCTTTTTTTCACTTATTTTTCAAAACACAAAATATTACAATGCATCAATGTATTTTTCACAGTAAAACATGACCATACAAATCTGTATATAATCCTTTAAAGGGGGAACTACAGAAATAATAATATTCATCAGGCATGAGTCACAAAGGTAACTTACACTTGAGAGTAAGTTTGTACTTTTGTGTAAGCTTACCCATTTTCTGTATTCACATACTGCACTTTTGTTGTAACTTATTCTTTCGTAGTAACTTACACAGGACACAAGTCCCGAGTGGACCCCATTCCACCTGCCAAGATGTTGGGTCCAGTAAAATATGATGAAATTGTCTTTGGCGTCATTTTCAGACATTGGGACACATTCAGCAGTGCCTTCAAATTGTCTGCTTTATTTCAGAGCAGCAGTATGCAGGTGTAAGGGGACTATCGTATTTCCAACTTTCAGCTGGGCTCAAGACAAATGCTTTGTTTAAAGAGCAATCAGCCCTCTCTTTTTCCAAGTGGCATCCTGGCTGGGAACTGTTAGAAGCTTCACACCTAGATGCCAGAGCAATGGAGGGGAAACAAAGGACAGCTTGTTATTACTTCACAAGTACTCACAAGAAACTATGATCTGGAAGCAAGCTTTTGATTATGTTCAATCCCTGTATTAGAGATGTGCATGCACTTTAAAAATGTCAGATGTAACAGTCTGTATGAGTATTTACACAAATAACATTTTAATTACCACAACTGTTTTTATTCTGTTTTTATTGTAATTCTTTAAAGCGGTACTCATCCCAGTGTAGAGTGTCAGAGCGTTTTACATCAGTGGTTCTTAACCTTTTGACGTCTAACAGGTTAATTAATAAATGTTTTTGTAAATCGGCAAAAAATAAATTGGTAAAAAGGACACATATTGACAGTCAATCTGTTTGACTTTGACATTGTCCTAGTGTAATTTTCCGACACTGGGACACATTCAGCAGTGCCTACAAATTGTCTGCTTTAGTTCTGAGCAGCAATGTGCAGGCATAAAGGGGCTATCCTATTTCCACTTCCCGCTGAGCTAAAGATAAAAGCTTAATTTAAAGAGCCATCAGCCCTCTTTTCTTCGAGAGGCATCCTTGTTTGGAGCTGTTAGAAGCTTCACACCTAGATGCCAGAGCAATGGAGGGGAAACAAAGGACAGCCAGCTTATTACTTCACAAGTTCTTAAGAGAAACTATGATTTGGAAGCAAGCATCTGATTATGTTCAATCCCTGTATGAGATATGCATGCATTTTAAAAAATGTTAGATGTATCGGTCTGTATGAGTATTTACACAAATAACAATTTAAATACCATGTTTCTAGTTAAATCTTTTTTCAGCACTACTCATCCCTGTGTAGGGTGTCAGAGCATTTAACATCAGTGGTTCTTAAGCTTTTGACTTCTGAGGACCCCAGTAAATTACTACTGGAAGCCAGGGACCCCCAAGAAATTCGTACCATTTAAACTTCAAAACAATAATGTTACTGAGGTGGAAGGATTAGTGCTCTTCAGAGGGGATGATCATACCAGTATCTCATTTGCTCTTCTTTCCCCTGCAGACTATCTGTGAGACACTTTTAGTCGTTTTCTCCCAACATCATTCTGAAATCCTCCACTTGCATGTTTCACACCTCACCAATTTTCTTTTCTGCACCCTCTTTTCACTCTCTCCATCATATACTTCCTTGCATCTCATTCACTTCACCAACATCACCCACACACAACAGAAAACACCCATTTAACTGTAAGCACATTTAGTCTCTGTCAATATTTAAGCCGGTTTGTACTCCTTCACACACTTTCACATATAATCACAATTACAAGTGGCACATGCCACCACTGCTCTGTGCACTCTGCAGAGAGGCTAAGGATTGCATGTTCGAGTAGTCTAAAGACCTTAATGACTGATGGGCACTGTGAGAAACTTGCACTGCCTTCAACCTCAACTCCAAACCCCTCAATTATGGCCCGTTAGAAATACCCACCCACAATCTCAACTCACAGAGACACGTACCATTAAGTCATGCAATATCATGCACAACAGAAGATTAATATGCAGTATGTGAAAAACTACAGAAACATAAAATTCTGTAAAAAGCAAGTAAATTAAATAAAACTCAAGAAATTTAAACACGAGTTTTCTCACTGATATGGATTATCATTATCTCATTTTTATTAATTACTGCTCACCGTTGGCCACAGTTTCCCTAGATTTCACAAACACTTACTTTTTTGATGTCAGGATGAGGCCATGGGCCATATGTAAAACAAATAGGAATTTGTGATTTCCAAATTGCCATTTTCACAAAATCGCTATTAGGAAATCGCAATTACTAATATAAGAAAATAAAACTTCACATAGCCTTGGACCACTGCCTGCTCTTAAAAAATATTTGTTCCAACATTCACAAAGGGAAAGGGGTCCTTTTGCAAATGTTTACCACCACCCTTGAGGTGTCAGTAAAAAATGAATGTGTTGTGACCGTAATTCGGTCGCAAAACATTCACACAGAATTACCGTTGCAAAATATTCATACATAGCTCTTTAATTCGTTATTTGACAGAGACACCAAGAACACATCTCTTTTAAATACCGAATCACTAAACACAAATTGCGATTCAGTAACATGTTACCGAATCACAATTTGGGCTTTGTACATATAAAAAGCATTTTTTGTGGGGTCGAAAACGGTCTGATTCTGCTAATCTGGCCATTTGCGACCACAAAAATGTTTTTGTACATATGGCCCCAAGCCTACACAGGAGGACAGGGAGTCACTGCACTGCTATGTGGATTACAAAAGTGCCTTCTGACTTCGAACCTGAGCAGCTGGTGCTGCCATTTCTCTGGCTCAAAACACAAGGAGACTGCAGCTGCAAAGCGTGTGAGCGAAGGGAGGCCAGTCTTAGAAGAGAGAATCAGTGGTTCTCTGCTTTCCTAAAAGACCGCAGTACAACCTCCAACCAGTAGATCAGGGCCCCACAACTCGCCTCGGACCTCACTTTCAGCACAGCAAAATAAGGCCGAACATCCCGCAGTTTTCATAAAGCTGCCTGATGATGGCCTGAATTTCTTCAATCCCACCTCCCCTACACTGTCATTCACAGTCTTTGTGCGATGTGAATGTACACAGGGGCCCTATTGACGGCCAATGCCTCCGATGATTGGAGCCTAGTCTGCAGACCCCTGAGAAAGCATTGCGGAACCCCATGGGTCCATTGCCCACAGGTTTAAAACCGATGTTTTACAGAACAAGCATACATTATAGATTGACAATAAATTGATGAATTATGTAAATCAATGTACAAGATGTCTTACTTAACCCCTTCCATGCCCATGACGGAACGGTTCCGTCATGAGCATCGGTTGCGCTGTGCTCATGACGGAACCGTTCCGTCATGGCCCCGCCCGCGCTCGAACCCTTCAGCACCGCGGGGGAATTCCCGCCGCGCTGAAGGGGTTATAAAAATGAGAGTAACAAGGTCCAGGAGTTGCACATCGTACTTCGTAGCTCACTATGTTAGATTATAAGGCATGTCATTTATGAAATGCAAGTAACAAAAAGATCGCTGTATCGGTGTCGGGCGATATGTTTTGGAGGGGCAGACAGGACACACACACGCACACATAACACTCACAGCCATGCATTCACATGCGCGCACAAGCACATCCATTCACACCACTCTTTACCAAACATTCATACATACAGGCATGCACGCATCAAACATTAATTTAAAAGACACAACTCTTACCTGCAGCCAGCTCTGCCTCGAAGGTTCCAGGAGGCTCGGGATTGCTGCCTTCCCTCATTGGATGACCTAAGGTCAGCCAATGAGGGAAGGCAGCAGTCCCAACGTCATCACAGAGTGGGTTGGAGTCAGTGAGACTGCTGACCCCACCCCACTTTGTGATGAAGTGTCACTGATAGACACTCGACCCAGGGCACTTCAGTAGTTAAAACTGAAGCGCCCAGGTGCAAGGCAATGAAAAATTATCTAGCAAGCGCGACAAAGAATGTTCAATTCTATTAAGGACACGGAGGCGAGGATTATGCTTCTCTATCTTTACTGAAATCAACAGCAGCCAATAAACAAACTTTAAACTGTCATGACCCCGGAAGGTAAACCCCTTCCTGTCTGTGCACCAATCACTGTACAGTCCGCCACATAAGTACATATGACGCCGCCATAACGTCCTCTTTCTTTGCAATCATCTCCAACAGTCCAACCAAACTGGAAACTCCACTTTACGTAGATCCGTGTCACAACCGAAACTGTCGTCAAAGTTCATAGAACCACGTCCTGCAGATGCCGTAACTCCAGGAACTCAGGTTTGCTTGTTCTGGTCACCTGCAATGGAAACTGACATCGTAACTTCCATTCCAAAATAATGGAACTACCATAAACATAAAAGAAGTCCAGGACGGGTAAAATGCCTTATAAAATTATACAATATTGTCACTGACATTGTAGCCTGGGTGGGATAATCCTCGCCTCCGTGTCCTTAATAGAATTGAAAATTCTTTGTCGCGCTTGCTCAACAATTTTTCATTCTATGTCAGTCCACGGAGGCTCTGATTATGCTAGTTTAAAGTTGTTCTACCACCGCAGACGCCACATCCACAATAGGTTTATGATAAAACGTCTTAAATGTGGAATCAGCAGACCAGTCCACCACGGTCATGATATCTTGCAACCGGGACCCTGCCCCAAATGACTTGGAGGCCATAGCTCCCCTAACCGAATGAGCTCCAAAAATGGAAGTATCCACCCCCGCTAGACCCAGTAACCAAGTGACCCACCTGGCCAGGGTTGCAGAAGTGACCGGGCGAAAAGGTCTGTGAAGTGAAATTAATAATTGGCCTAACACATCAGGTCTAAATTCCCTAGTACAGTCTTCATAAACCTTTAAACATTTGACCACACATAATTTGCTGTGATGAAGAAAAGCAGGATAACAAATACAATGTGAATGCGTTTTTGTGCGCCTTGAAATCGGAAAGGAAACTCCCGAAGGAGTAAATACTCTACCTGCCAAATCCAAGGCCCGTACATCCGACACTCGTCTACATGAGATCAGACACAGCAAGAGTGTCAATTTTGCTGATAACTACTTTCTAGACAATGCTTCATTATTCGGCCAGCCTATCAAAAAACGCAATACCACAGAAACATCCCAAAGTACATTGTACCTAGGCTGAGGAGGATTCACCAAACGAATACCTCGCACCACCTTGCAAACCAGAGGATGTTCCCCCACCGGTTTGCCCTCTACGTGTGGATGTCCCGCCGAAATCGCTGATCTGAATTTATTCACCGTCCTATACGCTAACCTAGATTTGGCTAGCTCCGACAAGAAATTTACAATCATATGAATGTCGGATCCCATGGGATCACCCTGTCGTTCACCACACCAACTAACCCATCGTTTCCAAGCGGATTCATATCGCTTGTGTGTGGAGGGTGCCCAAGCTTGCAATAAGAAAAAGAGAGTGTCCTGTGAAACTCCCGGCACCTGCCAACGACGCCTGAAAGTCTCCAAGCCATGAGGGCTAACTGGTCTTGTAAGACCAACGGGTGCCGAAGCCCCTGCGGATCCGTGAGGATGTCTGGAAACGACCGAAGTCGAACCGGAGGGGCACACGCCAGTGTCAAGGCGATCGGAAACCACGCTTGTGCTTTCCAACATGGTGAAATTAGAATAACTTCCGCCTTCTGTCTGCGGACCTGTGCCAACACCCTTGGGATCATGGCAAACGGTCGAAAGGCATAACGAATGCCCGTCGTCCATGACTGAAGGAAGGCATCCGAGCCGACCGCTAACGGGTCTGGCCGCCAACTGTAGAACAGTGGAAGTTGTCTGTTGAGTCTGGACGCAAACAGGTCCAACACACAAGGACCCCATTTGAGGTCCCAAGTCCTGAAAATCCTGGGATGCAGCTTCCAATCGCTACCGTCCTGTAAGTGTCGTGAATTCCAATCCGCAATCACGTTGGATGACCCGGGAATATATTCCGCTGTCACCACTATGCGATGGTCCAGGCAATAATGCCAGAAGTCCTTGGCGATTTCCGCCAGGAGACGAGATCTGGTCCCTCCGAGGCGATTTATGTAACGAACTGCGGACACATTGTCCATGCGGAGGAGAATGCAACAAGAAACCCGCTGAGGGGCCAGAGTGCGAATCGCAAATGAGCCCGCTAGAAGCTCCAAGCAATTGATGTGCATTTTCAATTCCTCCCGGGTCCACCGACCCCCTGTTTCCAGAGACCCACAACGGGCTCCCCAGCCCCAGCGACTGGCATCCGACTCTATCACTACATCCGGACTGGATGAAAAAATTGCTCTGCCATTCCAGGCATCCATATGCTCTAACCACCAATTCATCTCCGTACGAGCCTCTGTGGAAAGAACAATCTGTTGCGCGAATGAAAGGCCCTTGCGCAGATGTAAGATTTTTAATCTCTGTAGGGCCCTGTAATGTAAGGGCACCGGAAAAATCGCCTGAATGGAGGCTGCCAGAAGGCCTACCAGGCGAGCTAGCATCCTCAATGATATTGTCGGAGAGGCAAGCGCTCTCCTCAACTCTTTCCTGATCGCCACTCTCTTCTTGAGAGGAAGTAGTAATTGTGTCGTGAGAGAATTGATTTGAAAACCCAAAAAATCCATTATTTGCGATGGGCTCAATAACGATTTCTCCAGGTTCAGCAGAAATCCTAATTCCTGCAGAAGTTGAATTGTCCATGAAACAGATCTTTCGACTGCGCCATAATCAAAATATCGTCCAGATAAATGATCAGACGCACCCCCCTTTCTCTCAACCACTGCACGACCGGTCTCATGAGTTTGGTGAAACACCAAGGGACGGATGAAAGGCCAAAGGGCATGGCGGAAAATTCGAACCATTGGTCGCGCCACAGAAACTGAAGAAAACGCCTGTGTGGTGGGAATATGGGTACCGCCAGGTAGGCGTCCTTCAGGTCCAAGCGAACTAGCCAGTCGTTTTCTAGAAGGATGTCCCGCAGAAGGTGTATGCCCTCCATTTTGAAGTGGCGATACACCACCCATGCGTTGAACTCCCTGAGATTCAACACCAAACGGAACCCCTGATCTTTCTTGGGAACCAAGAAAATCGTGTTTACAAAGCCCTGAGTGTGTGGAGCAGACCCCACGATTGCTCCCTTGTGGATCAAAGCCTCCACTTCTTTGTCGATGTAACTCTGCTCTAGTAGGGTAAAATGTAGGGGTCCGGGCACGTGAGTCTGTTTCGGAGAGGCATAGAACTCTATGCGAAAACCTTGCACTGTTTGTAAAATCCAGGGATCGGACGTGAGCTCTTGCCACCTGTGAAGGAACAATGCAATACGACCTCCCATCATACATTCCGTGGTACTTAAGATCTTTACCTGAATATGAGCCATCTCCTGCTGAATTCTGCTGCCCTCTGTAGACTCCTCTCTGGCCTCTACCTCTACCTCCTCTATTGTGGGAGGCATAGAACTGTGGCTTCTGGCCACCTCTGCCTCGTTGCTCTGCTCCTCGTGAGGTCTGATTAAAACCTCGGCCGAACCCTCGACCTCGTGAGCGGCCGGCCCTGTCAAAAACACCTGTGTGGAATACTTTTTTAATGTTCGCCTGAGCCTTATCCAAGGCCGAAAACGTGGCCACGTATTTCCCCATTTCTTTTACAAATTTGTCCCCGAACAGCATGCCGTTGGCAAGGGAACCTGGTTCCGTTGTGGCCATCTCCGCCAACTGGGAATCAATGCGCATCAAAAAGGAGCGCTTCCTCTCCGTCGAGAGAGCCACATTGGCATTGCCAAGAAAACACAAGGCCCTTTGAGCCCATTCCATAACGTCCGACGTGTCCAACGGAACATTTTGATTCTTTGCGTTGACCGCCGCGTCCAGAATTTTCGTAAGGGGCCCAGAGACATCTAATAGTTTGTCCTGACACCCCCGCCAAGCCCTATCTAAACCCTTTTTAGGGTCCTCCGCGAATTCTCTCATAAAAGTCGCCATGTTCGGGTCTAATTCTGGCGTGTCTGCCACCTTACCAGTCAAGGAGGGTCTCGGGCATTCTGATCGTAAGGTGGCTCGCACCTCCTTCTCAAATCCCTGTCGCACATTGTGAGCCACATAATGCGCCACCTCTGGACAAGGTACCCACTCAGTGGACCTAGGATGGATCAAGCTCTGGGGGTCAAACAATAGGTTCTTGGGCGCTTGACTGTCATCCGCTTTGTATGCTGTGTGCTTGGACTTTTTTGCCTTCTTTTTAGGCAGCACCGATTCAACCTCGGAGTCTGAGGTAGCCGGTGTGGACGGGAAAGACTCGTCGGTAGTATAGGTAGCCATGGAGCCATGATCCTTCATCACATTTCTGGCCATGCGCGCTAAAACTCGGGCAGATGACTGCATGCTCTCTGCGCTAGTGTGAGAAGATTTCATCTTCCTCTTACCATAACTGTGAAGGGGTTTGGTAAATGACTTCAATGCCTTAATCAAAGTTTTATTAACAGAACCCTGGACGTGGGTATCCAGGGCTTCCACCAGATTCTCCTCCAATTGTTCGTCTTCTGGCTCCTCATATTCCTCATATTGGTTGCATTCAACCCACTGATTTTCCTCTTCGGCGTAGTACGCCATTGCTTTAAGCAGAGAGGGTTGGAAGAGTGTCTCAAGGGGGGGAGCAGCCCAGGGGTGTCTCAGAACGTTTACAAAAAATGTTTTAACCCTGATAATAACAAACCCTAATGTCCTGAAACTCTACAATCAAGGTGGAAGGAGAAACCCCTTTATAAACTCCCCTAGAGGCAAGCTCTAATCCGGAAAACGCTCCGGTCAGCGTTCAAATGAGGCCAGAGATGGGTGCAGTCTTGCCGAGCGCTACACGCTAAGAGCCGCTCACTCGTAATGTGAGAGAAACGGCACTTCGTGGGCACGCGCAGCGTCTGGGGCAACGACGAGACTGCTCTCTGCGCACGAGGGTCTCGCGTCTGCCTCCTCCTACTCCACCACCCCCTATCGCTACACGCGCACCGTCGGCAAACTCTACCACACGCCGCAACTACGCGCGCACCAGCGAAGGAACGAGTCACTGAAACAATATTACGATCATTTGAACAAGTGAATTCCGAGTCATTGAAACATTAGTAAAATTACCATGAGCCAAACGCTAACTGTACCGCCCCAACAATCTCTATCACAACTATAAAAATAAATGGAAAGGCACTTATCTGCTGCTGCAGCAGCAAAGAAAGAGGACGTTATGGCGGCGTCATATGTACTTATGTGGCGGACTGTACAGTGATTGGTGCACAGACAGGAAGGGGTTTACCTTCCGGGGTCATGACAGTTTAAAGTTTGTTTATTGGCTGCTGTTGATTTCAGTAAAGATAGAGAAGCATAATCAGAGC
This sequence comes from Triturus cristatus, assembly GCF_964204655.1. NCBI lineage: Eukaryota > Metazoa > Chordata > Amphibia > Caudata > Salamandridae > Triturus > Triturus cristatus. Next base: position 588,903,767 of record NC_140592.1, on the reverse strand, counting down.
CTCCGTGGACTGACATAGAATCAGTGATGCTACCCCTCGTCACTGAGGGGAGGGCCTCAGGGACCTTTGCTGAGCTGATGACTTCACGCCCACTAGAGCTGTGACTTTCTCAGCCCAGCAAAGTTCAGCTCAGGCAGCAAGGAGCCTGCACACTTAGCGCATGTCTGGCTCCTGGCTGCCTGACCTGAAATGAACAGTGTCTGTCGGGTTGACTTTTGTTCAGTCAGACAGACACTGTTTGTGAGGGGCAAAATGTGGAGGGGCGTGGCCCGTCAGCCCCAATTAACTGGCTGCAGCTGCTCTGTATTAAAAACAGTAACTCACTTACATGGGTGTAATGTAAAGGGATGGTACTTCCCTGCAGAATGTGTCCTGGGGTCCCCTAGGTCTCCCATATCTTACAGATATTCAGTTGCCTTTAGCAGAATGGGGTGCTGTGTAGTTCCTATAAATCTATATTGGATCTGCGGGCGTGGCTTAACCAGCTGCGATGGCGGACACGTTCTGCTGAGGCTCTGTGCGAGGGCCCGAGAATCGTTGTCCATCAGCCACAGCAGGAGCCTGCAAAGGGACTAGAATGCTCCTGCCAGGTCGCTTAACACCGGAGACTCTGGCTGAAATCGGAGTGAGGCGGGAGTCAGGCTCGAACGGACACTTTCTGACAGCTACGAGGTCGGGCTCCTGATTCCAACAAACTATCAATATTTCCTTGCAAAAGCCAATATTTTCTTAAAAGTGGTAACTGAAACTGGATTTGTATGCATCTTTTTCTTATGAGTTAACTTTATCACAATTTCCTTCTCATCCTTGGACACTAGGCAGCTTACATTTATTTTGACGTGTAATGGATACCTCTTACTGTGAAATATATTGTCCATTCTGTTTGTGGGTATTCCAGTGGTACTGATTCTAGGGTTAGCTGTCCTTCAGTTGCACTGGTAAACGTGATGATGAGTTAGATATAGTTATGCCAAGATTGAGAACATGAGAGATGTTTGCTGCTAAATGTAGAGGTGACAACCTTTTGAGGGGGAAGTGTTCTATTTATAAAAATATAACTACAGAGCCCCAAATGTTTTCTTATTGTCACATTGCTGAATGCCAAAGTTGCCATTTTCTTTTTCTTCCACTACCCTACACTTACTTTGATTTGATCTTATTCTTGCAAGTTCTTCTTTCATCCACTTTTCTGCCTTCATCATTCCTTTCCCCTTTCTCATTCTTTATCCCCTTTCTATGTTCCTCTCTTGCTCTGGGTCATGATCGGCTTGAGAAAAATGTCCTAAAATGAGTGCCGGTGTCCACCACATACACATTAAATGGAGGGTATGTCTGGGTAAGCATACTTCACATAGGAGGGCAACTCACCTCTAGAGAGCGCAGGAAGTTAAAGCAATCTTATCTACACAGAAATGTGCTACACACAGACGTATTACGCTTGGTGGAGTGGGCTGGCGGCAGAGTTAGTTTGGTCAATCCGTGGGTTATGTAACTTTTATACTGATAAAAGGCAACATTGTTTTACGTGTAGTCTACAAAAGCGTAAGTTGTCTTCTACCTACATCAGAAGTGTTGGCATGCATACTTCCTGTTCTTTGGCTTCATTATCCAGTTTAGAATATCTGCAGGCATGCTGGATGGTTTCCCAATATATGGCAAGGATGGTGCACACTTCGTGTTGGATGCCTTGGCCACTGAGCTGTCTGACAAGTTTGTGAACTGTTTTCAGTCTTTACTAGGGTTTCACTCCAGTTAATGTATCTACGACATAACTTTAGATGTTACTAATTAAATTCTGCAGTTCTCATTACATACATTTTTCACACTTGTGAAAGTTTGAGGTGGCATTTTGATGATGTAAACATATGTGCATGCTACTCATGGGTGTACAGTAGTAGACATTTAACACAAACAGCTTAATGATCAGTTCACCACTCTTCAATATTTTACGTTGTATATTTAAGCCTTTTAGACATTTAAAAATCTCCCCAAAGATTTATATTTTTTTCTTTACTGATGTCGACAATTTGCTTCTTGGATGCATAAATGTTCTTCCTGTATTCTTTTATTACTTTTTAATAGGACATTGTAAAGTGTGGGGTTAAAGAAGGAGAAGTGGCACCCACAGTGCATAGACGGGCAAGTCCTGGCTTTCCAAGAACTTTAGAGCCCTAACTAACTGATGGTTGCAGAAACACCCCTTTAGCAGGCTCTTCAAACAAATACACAAGAGTAAATGTGAGTATCCATAATAAAATTCGTACTGCCCCATTAGTACAACATTATATGGCACATCATCATACAGAAAATAAAATGTCATGGAGCAGTCTGAAGCATGTTTGAACAAGGAGCCATGACACAGAGACAGCGCTCTTTAGAGCTGAAGCAAGGATGATACTTAAACTACGAACAATGAAACATGGCCTGAATTAAATATACTGGTTTAATAATACATAACTATTGAAGGATTTTTTCCTTAACCAATAAGAGTTTGGGATGAAGGTGGTGTTATCAACCACATAAGTGTACAATAGTATCTGGAAACTATGGTGATAGTATATTCCACAGCACCTATCATACAAGCTTTGAGCTAAGAAGTATGAGGATACCTCCAAACAAAGAGGCAAGAAATCATGACTGTCAGGTCTTTGTTAATATGAAGTAACCGGAGAACAAAGAAATTGCATACTTTGCACTCAAATTATTTCACAAGTTACCGTGATAATTTTATCCAAGTCATTTGAAATTGATACAAAACGACTGAATAAGCAACACACAGGTCTCACGACTATGAGGAATATGGGCTATGATGGATGAGAAATGACAGTTTTCAAATCCCCAGGTTTTTGTGAACATAAGATACCCGGAGTAAAAAGTAACCACATATATTGCAATTGAAATAGTAAATGAGAATGCCCTTATGATAATGAGAACCTGCAAGAACCAAAATACCACATCCCTAGGTAAGTAGGAAATCGGCGTATACAGCGAACACATACAGATGTAACTGTAAACCAATAAATACTGCGGAGATTGAGAATTATGTGATCTTGAAGGGAAATTACCTTATCACTTATACTGTAAAAAACACGTGATTGCATAACGACAGCCTCCAAGCAGCATACAAATGAAAATGTAACTTTGAGGGAACTAAACCTTGTGTGGTTTTCAAAGGGACAGGACTACATTTCCCATGAGTCCTAAGAAACACGTTACCGTAATAACTGCAGCCGACAGGAAGCGCACACGTTGAGCGTTTTGATGAAGATGATAGATCCCGGGAGGAACTCACTATGAACAGCACCAACGAATGTGAGAAGACCACAGTTTCCTGCATTGGTGCCACTGGGAAATAGCAGTATGACCAGTAAGATGAAACTTGCCGAATTGTGGTACTGAGAACTAAGGTTAGCTGAAGAGGCAGCAGTGAAGAACCCACATGGGAAAAAGTACAAAGATATAACACTCTGCAGTCTCACCGTTAAATCTAGGTGAATTTATTGGCATGCATCGCTCTCTGTTTTTTAGCTTCTATAAGTACCTTAAATACATACATCTTTCAGCAGGTGTGATCACAAAAATATCACTAAAAGGGTATTAGGTGAAGGGTCAAGGCTCTAACACACTGATTTTCATATTTATGTCCCCTCGCCTTACAGAATTTTAGGTACACAAAGACAAGTATTAACATACAAGACTATCACCAAAAAAGATTGCTCTAGCCCCGAATAAGAGCTTGCAAATCGCAGCCCACACAGAGATCGGAGCGCATCGGCAAGGAAATTGAGTATTTCGGTTGTATATACAGAATAGAACTCAAAAAACACTGTTGGGCCCTACAATACAGGCAAGTGCACATGCAGGGGGCATAATATAATAACAGATTGGACACTAATTGACTCCATGTAGTTTGAGATGTCGGGTTGCGTTGTTTTAAGCAATAGGTGGCCTACTGGAAAATCTTTGAACTTTTTAATGGCTCGAATCGAGTGAATTCATTTATTTATAATTTGTAATTTGCGTATCGTTGTTTAATATTGTGCACCCTTCCACAAAGTTACGTACAACTGTGGTAAAGGTGTGTATCATATTTGTGTTAGCTGATATTTGGTGAAAATGAATTGTATTGTGGAAATTAACACATAGGCCTGAAAATTTGAAAGACCAAATGAATTTCAATTAAGGGAACGAGATTAGACATGATTGCCATGCAGATGATAGTCAGTCAAATCGTTATCAGTCAAGTATGTTTGGCAGTAAGCCATAAAAGCATACAATAAATCTGCATACATATGTTACAGGTTAAATAACAACAAATTAGTCAATTACAGACAATAAAAACATAATAATTTCCTATAAATAACATTAAATACATGTAAAATTATATCAATGTAATAATTCAAACCTTTTTCTTATACCCATGGCTTTCTTTATAAAAATTTAAAGCTGCATAACAGACCTCTTTCGTGGGCAGTTTTTGCATAAACTCCAGTTCTAATCCTTATTGTATAACATTTGCCCTACGTATCACTGGTACAAGACAAACTGACCTTGGATAAGATAAAGTGCAAAACAATATAAAGTGGCAAGTGCTCTGGGACAATACATTATTGCATAGGCAAGGTTGTAAATCTTGGGACCAGTAACATTGCTCTGGAATGGCCACCTTAAAGTGAAGCATGCTCAACCTAAAATAAGTAAGAAGGAGATCACATGTCGGGTTCTGAACCCATAATAAATCGGGTTCAGTAAGACTAAAGGTTGCACCTTGTATATAAGCTTCTTTGGACTGCCCTTTTTGTGCCAGTTCCAATCTCTCAGCCATCTTAACTGTATGAAAATGTTGTTTCACTCTTGATTTTGCATCTATACCAGGTTTTTGTGGATCAGAAAACATTTCTTCTAGGTCAGGATATAAAACATCTTTTTAACATAGCCCAGCCAAAGTAAGTTTCCAACATTGTGTACATTTAGACAATCAAGGCTGCATGATCTTTCCAGGCCTGCTTCCGAATCAACCAACATTTGATCAACAGGAGAAATGATGCCACTCCAATCAAATCCTCTAGATATTAGAGGCCTAATTCTTCATGACAGATTAAATTTGCCGTACTTTTTGGCACCAGCCTGCAAGTAAAACCGTTTTCAATACGTTGTAATATCTCAGCTTAACAGAGACCCCAAACACCTGCACCATACAAAGCACTCAAAATATATTTGGATTTATACAAAGCAAGATGATACTCAGTTTAGGAAGTAGATCCTACTGAACATCACAACAAAAAGATACCAAACACCTGGGATTTTTTAAAGTGATTTTGTTACCCATATATTAGGGATTAAAAGATGTAAACAGGTTTTACTACTTGCTAATTTCTATTTTTATTATATTCAAATTTTATTGTTTTCGAACACGTGAAACAAATCAGCAGGTACACGGAAATCATTAAGTCAAATACATTCCTATAGTCAATGCATCCCACAATCACGAAACCCATAAGACATACACAGACATGGTATGGAATCATATTACTCAAAACCCTCCACATTACCCAACCACTATCCCCACACTCTCCGACACTTTTTGCCGCACCCCTTGGCCACATAAAAGGCTTTCTCCTGGATTGCGCACCAGTCCATCCCTCTACGCCACCTCCCCAGGTCAGGTGGATCAGGACTTTTCCAAGCCGCCGCTATGTCCCGCTTGGCCACAATCATAGCTGTATTAAAGAATAACGTTTCATTTCTGGACCCGTCCAGCCCGTCCTTGATCCCCAATAGTGAGTGACGTGGATCATGAGGAACTTCCCAACCCAATACCTCCGTAAGTTCCGCCTAGATAGACCCCCAGAATTACTCCAAACGGGAGCACGACCAAACCATGTGGAGGAAGTCAGCCGGGGCATGAGCACATCTCGCACATGACGCGTCCGAGCGCAAGCCCGCTCGGAAAAGGCACAGGGGCGTGAGATACGCAGCGTGCAAGGAGTAGAGCTGAATCAGCTTGAGTTTATTTACTCATTTCTTATGGCTAAACATCCAGTGGCAATATAGCATGATTCATAATGTTTGAATTAATACATGTGCAGAATATCCAGTTATAACAGTATCTTTCATAGGGAATATTGTTTGTCAAGCTCAGAATACCAAATGTAGTGTGCAAGTTCCATTTTTTTTAAAAATAATTGTCAAAGTGTGCTAAAATTGGCAGAGTATATAATAGTGGTATATTTGGTAGGTTATTACATTATATACTTTTTTTAAATTAACAGTTTTAATTTTTAGCATTTTTAAAGCAAGGCCTGAATTGTGCTTTGTTCTTGGTGCCATTTTTAATATGCCTAGCTTGTAGAACTTAGTGTCTTGTCTACTGTAGCTAGTCAGACACAACATTTCATCCACATTTGGGCTGTTAATTCCTTCAGACAGGAAAGTCAATTCACAGGCCAGCATTAATTAGTTAAATCTTGTAACACGATTAAATGAACTCATGATAGGCCTGCTAAATATATGTGTGAGGTCTTTAATCTGATATCTTTTCTTCTCATATCACTTCCTATGAAGTCATGGGTCGTGATGCCAGCTATTGCGATTACATTTTCTTTGATGCTATACGCTGTTTCACGCGCAGTGATGTCAGTTGCCGTGATGTCACTTGCATACTTTCTAACTTAGTTACTATCCACACTTTTGTTTTAGGACTTGTGCCCTGAACTTGTGCCTAGAACATACACTTTTACCGTAAGAGCAGCACTAAACATGGCCAAACTCCAGTACTGCAGCAGCCTCCCATAGAAAATAAGGGAGTTAGGACTTGAAATAAAATACCATAGGAAATAATGCTAAATTATTTAAAATAGTTTCAATATAAATATGAATTAATTCCAAAAAACAATATACAAATAGTACAAATGTAATATTTAAATATATAATTTTACCAGTTGTTGGTCATGTGCAGTGCTGGACTTACTGCAGAAGCGTAAGCTACTACAAAAGTGCAGTTTATGAATACCGAAAAGTAGTAACCTTACTCAAAAGTACTTTGTAGGAATCAGGCCCAAAATATGTAGGATGGTAAAAAATAGCTTCTTTCAATAAAATCTAGACTTCTAATCTTTAGAGCCTGCTTCGAAAAAAGAGATTACACTAAAACAGGTATCAATTGATTGCTTTTTTTGTAAAAAAAAATAAATAACATAGTTGGTCTGCATTTTCTAAAAAGGTGTTTCTTGCACAAACAACATAACTTAGGCCCCCAATAAAATTTACAGAGTACAAAATCAAGGGAACACTGTGTGCCATCACAAGGGCAAAAATAAGGATATATAGACCACTCACCTCTCTTAGGAAATGCCACCAACTGGTTGACAGTGTTTAACTAAAAACGTGTCAATAAAAATCAGTGTTCATAATTCATCTCAGTTTCTAAATAATATTGCAGGCCATTGGAAGCTAGCATCAGTGTTTGGGCAATGTTGGTAACTTTAGACAACTCCCTCTGCCCCCTAGTTTCCTTGCAATAAGGGCATGTAACGACACGGGCGTATCATAAAAATCTGTAACACTCAGCTTCACAAATGATTTTCCTATATAGCCTACCCAGGGTATGTGAACTGCATGATCTAAAGATCGACAGTTGCGGAACACAAATCTATTCAGGGTCGTTTCTGGTTTGGACCACACCGAGTGCCCTTATAGAAGCAGTTGCTATCTAACCTGGCCCTCCAGAGTACTACATGCGTAATTCTGCATTGCAAACTTAAATTAGAGCAGCTATGGGGACCCACCAATAGTCTTTAAAAAAGTCTGATATTTGGAAGGTCCCATTATCCCCCCACAAACATACATTTAGATGTATAGTCAGTGCATATCTATTTTAGGGGTTTCTGCCCTAGCTTTGTCGCAAAACTAAAAACAGTCCCCAAAGCCCTGACATATTGCTGTTTTCTAGTATCTCGTAAATGATCCCAATACCCTGCTATATACACTTGGATTCCCAGATAGGAGCATTTAGGGACTTTTCCAACTATACTACCATATACCAAATGGGGGGGGGGGGGTTTACAGCCCTAGGGCCAAAGATCATTGAAAAAGTTTTACTTGGAATTTGTTTTGATGTCGAGATGAACCATGAAAGTTGTAAAGCCATCAAACAGTTTGTGTAGGCTTTTTGCAGTCCGCAACAACAGCACAGCATCATCTTCATAAAGCAGAACCAGGATAGGATGGTCACCTAACTGACCTCTTTCTGTTGGATATCTTTCCAGATCATTGATGTATAACTTAAATAAATATGGTGTCAGGACACACCCTTGTCTAACTTTTCTGGAAATCTTAAAGGGTTTGCTGCATTACCCATTCAAGCCAAATTATACATTAGCCGAAACAGCTGTATACAACTGCCTAAAAAATAGTACTAAAGATTGGTCCACACCTAGATTTAACATAATTAACCATTGATCTGAATGGTTCACTCAGGCAGAGGCACTAGTGAGGTCCATAAAAGCTAGGTGCATCAACACTTGTTTAGCTACAGTATATTTGCCTTTTAAAAGTGGCAAATGTAAGCACTTTTCTGTGTGCCCAATCCTTTCGTAACACCATATTGGACATCTATCAGGACCAAATTCTATCTGGACCAAATTCTCGCCCATCCAGCTTTATTCTTCAGCTCAGCCTACTCTTCGATGTGTCCAGTATGTAAATGGGAGACATTTTTTAGGACAATAACATAAGGTGTCATCTCAGGAGGTAACTGCAAGGTCAAAGCTGTTCTCTTATAAGATTTATCTGCCATCTGGATTGCCATTTTTCAAACTCAGTGGCCATGGATCTAGGCCTAGGGGATTAAACTGGGGGTCCATAATATTACTTGCACCATTGGCTCTAAATTCCTTTTAATCCTTTTTATATGTATCCCGTACTGTCAAGTCAGGTTTCTCCTTGGTTATGTCGCTGGGGTTGGGACGAACCACGTGAGTAGACCATCTTAATTTGTTAACAGGGTCCATCAAGGACGATAAAGTAAAATCAAGATCCTGCAACATACTACAAACGGTATCCAGCATACTCTTAGTAACACTCTCGATCCGATGTACTCTCTGGGATGTTGGGGCCATCTGGGTAGCAGTCGGTGGGTCTAAGATAGTTATCATTTCCTCGGGTGATAGGTCAGCGGAGCTGTTTCCTTCTAAGGCGCTAGCCACTATAGTGCCTTCCATACCCTGATTAGGCTCATTATACTCATTACTAACATCCTGAATCAAATTAGCTAAGGAAGTGTGACAATTAGTATTTAGGGGGGTTAGAGCAACAATTTCAGGTCGCCCCAGTGACTTCCTACGCTCCTGGTTTATCTTATCGACCATTTTCACAAGGTAATTATCCATGGTCGATTTTGCCGACGTCGGTTTAACTTTGGACATGGACATAGATTAAACTGGTACAACCCTGTAACAGAAACTACAAATAGCGAGTACTTATCAGCCCTTGTATGTACACTGATTCCTACTATATTATCGGATTTAAACAGAATAATGGATTCTCCGACAAACTATTACCGAATGACAGATCAGAGGAGGCGGAGCCCCCACCTGCCCCCTCCTGTCCCAGACTGTCACAGACTGTCCGCCCTTTGTCCGGGCTTCGTCCGGGGCGTCCCGCGGCGCGTCCCGCGCTGCGGTACCAGTTGATATTTAAGGAATACAGGGGCCAATAGGCGGGAGGGAGTGCCGCGACTCAGGTGCAAGCAATCACGCACGGGCTCCTGGGAACTGGAGTCCGTCCAGCAGCCCCTTTCACCCTCGGCAGCGTCACAGCGGTCACAGCGGTTCCAGGCTCAGCCTTTCAGGTAAGACAGTCTCCAAAGTTCCAATACCCCCAACAGCGATGCGGGACCCGCGCCAGCGGGTTCCGCGAGCTTATTTAAATGACTGTGGGCGGGGGGGAGTGCCGCGACTCAGGTGCAAGCAATCACGCACGGGCTCCTGGGAACTGGAGTCCGTCCAGCAGCCCCTTTCACCCTCGGCAGCGTCACAGCGGTTACAGCGGTTCCAGGCTCAGCCTTTCAGGTAAGACAGTCTCCAAAGTTCCAATACCCCCAACAGCGATGCGGGACCCGCGCCAACGGGTTCCGCGAGCTTATTTAAATGACTGTGGGCAGGGGGGAGTGCCGCGACTCAGGTGCAAGCAATCACGCACGGGCTCCTGGGAACTGGAGTCCGTCCAGCAGCCCCTTTCACCCTCGGCAGCGTCACAGCGGTTCCAGGCTCAGCTTTTCAGGTAAGACAGTCTCCAAAGTTCCAATACCCCCAACAGCGATGCGGGCTGGTAGTCATTTTGTGTACTTCACACGACCAAGCACCAGAATTCAGCCTCCCGCAGTGTGGGGCACCAACACACTCTATAAAGCACCAAGCCCCTCCTCCAAGGTCACTTTAGGGGGTGAAGGGCTGGTAGTCATCTTGTGTACTTCACACATTCCAGCAGTAGAAAACACATAGCTGCAATTCATGGGTTTAGATTCTTATTGATTTTTTCTTTTTCTCAATCTTTTGTTATTATTCCAAGTTTGCAGAAAAGGATTCCTTTGGATACTAATAAAGTCTTGTTAGCACAGACCAGCCAATCACAGCATTACGTTTTAAATCCTGACATGTGTATCTCTTCCCCTTTAATGACTAAAAGTATTGACGATATGTGACAACTACATCTTATAACCCTCATTGTCTTTTGTAACATTTGCAGTACATTGAATTACACACTAATATGAATTATTGTCTGTGTGTGATGTAAAGCTCCCTACACCCAGCATTAGGTTGAGTAGCACAACAAAGAATTAAATAAAAAATAAATTAGTAAGTGCCATTTAAATAATTATTCTCGATATTACTCATACACACAGATACAACAGATGTTCTTACAGTGCATGCACATCTCTTTCATAGGGTTTTGAACAAAGCTAAAAACCTGCCTCCAAATTGAAGTTTCTCTAATGTACTCATGAAGTGATAAGCTGTGTGCCTTTGTTTCCTTCCATTGTATAGGGTTAGGCTCCAGATGGCTCCCAACCGGAATAATACCTGAATAAAAGAAGGGCAGATGGCTGAAGACCGAGCTGGAAGTAAAACTAAGAAAGTGGCCTCGCCGTTTGCAGTATTGCTGCTTCAAACAGAAAGTAGATAACGTGCAGGCGCTGCTGAATTGTGCCTCCGTATCGAAAAAATTACACCAAGACAAATTCAGCAGTGGCGGCTTCTCCGCTAAAGCGGAGGAGCGTCACCCCACTGCTCTGTGAGCAGTAGTTAAAGAAAACTAAAATGATAATAACGCTATTAACTAGCGTTATTATCATTTTAGTTTTCCTTTCCTGTTGCGGGCGGGGCAGGACTGCCAGAGCTGGGCAGGGGAGGAGTGGTTTGCCCGCTCCAAGCTGCGCAATGACGTTTGACCGGCTAAACTGTCATGCGCACTTTGTATGTTCTGCACCCAGGCTGCACAGCATGGGTGCAGAACATGCCCCAGGCTCCCATTCCCTGCCTGAGCGCCGATCCACAGAGCTCAGACCAATCACAGCGCTGCATTGCAGTGTTGTGATTGGCTAGGGAAGTCAGAAGCCTGGGTGCTTCCTGTTCCTGCTTTCAGGAGCGAGAGGCGGCAGCGAGCAGACTGAGAGCAGCAGCTGGCTGGCCTGAAGGTAAGTGTTTTTTTCATTTACAACCCTCCTCATCCCCGGCCCACCTCACCACCCCCAGTAAATAGCGGCCGCCACTGAAATTCAGCACATTTCACTAGAGCTCTATTCATCCCTGCACTGCACTGACTTGAACTAAAAAATCGGTCGTTTTTCGCATGAAGCTCACTATAGTCTGCAGTGTTGGACATACAAACATGAAAATCCTCCTTGCTTCCATCTATCCTAGAGTTTTCTATAAGAGGTGAGTGAGTCAGCAAATTAATAGTGAGAGCCTTTATGAGGCTGAACACGAGCTGATCCATCAACATATTTAGAATTTAAATCATCCAACACATGCAATAAATATTTTTTTTATTTTTGTTTTATTATCTGTAGTTTTTATCTGTCACAAACTCAGCCGGATTATGTAATTGTGTTGAGTAGCAATTATTAGAAGTGATCAGAGGAGCAACAAGGCTCAAGCATTTGGGGTGAGGGTGCTATTGTTCAGCAGTAGGGGAGAAGATACCAGAGCTGAGTCAAAATTGTTAGTGGAGGGCTCTGTTTGCTGTTCTGGTGCAAAGCATAAGGTAGGAGGTTTTCCTTCTGGTCTACATGTGGCAAATAGTTCTTTTAAAGCACACCAGGTCAGCAAAATGTCTCTCAGCTTTACAGGGTTTAATAGAATTTACAGGGGTTTGGGGAGTTCTCCACCAAGGAATGTTATCCAAATTAATTAAATATGTTCTGTTGAATACATACTGAGACCAGTGGACCTAGTACAATGCTGAATAACAAATTCTAATTTATGGAATATCGTACTTGAAATGAGCTGAGACAGTTGTAACAATCTTATAGGACTTAAGGAAAAACCTTTTAAAAGATAGCATCTTTACCCAATATGAAGTTTTGGAAAACTGGCCGCGGTCCGTGCAGGTAACAGCAGTGGGGCCGCGTTGTGCGGGGGGGATGTTGAAGGTCGATGCAGTGGGAAACTTAATTTTCCCTCTGCATCGTCCCTCGAACTCCCCCCCCCCCACCCCACGCAACCCCACCGCTGTTACCTGCGCGGACCGCGGCTGGTGGCAAGTCATTGACTGTAGGTACATTTCTTTTATTACTTCTCTTCGTATGTTGCATTTACCAACACAGAGCACTTCCATGCTATATGCAGACTAGATAAATGAACTTTATTGGATGATTACTTCAAACCATTACTAAGGTACTAAAAAAACGACAAGCTAAACATCATGTGCAGGGGAAAAGACAATAAAAAGTTTGTTAATTCACAGTTTTTAAAAAGTTAAAAAAGACTCTGGATTATAAGTACAGTGCTTATCAAATGCTGGGTTATTTACTGCTGGGGGTGGGGTGCGATAGAGTGTTGTCCGGCCTGTGGGGTGTAATGTCTGACAACTTGTCCTTTAGCAACGTGTGCACCAGCTGTATACATTTTCAGAATCTAGCCGTCTGTCACCATATCCAAGGAAAATAGAAGGTTTTGGGAATCCATGACAGATCGTATGCCTTGGTGTCAGAAGATTGGCCTCAGGAGCAAACGACAGGCTGGGCAGTAGCATAGCAGGTGAGCCAGCAATTAGTTTCTGTAGTCACACAGCCTACAGCGTACAATGTTTTCAAGCGATTTCCAGCCAGCATTCACTTCTCTTATTGGACGGGGCACCAACCATACCCATAGATCAGTCACATTTACCCAGTGCTTGTTGCAAGTGCAAATGTCTGGTCTGGGTTATGTAAGGTCTTATTAGGGAGGCATGTGTGCCCCTTTCCAGTAAGTTCTTGATATCCGTTTTTTAGGTCTCGCTGAGTCAGTGCGCATGCGCTACTCGGAGAGACTTTAGTAAAGGCTTTAAAAAATGCTACCACGGGCTATAGCTTGTAGTGCATGTGCGCGAGCGCGCACTTCAGCAGAGGCACCATATGGCGTGATTACTGCTGCGCGCTCACCACTCGCGCACATGCACTGCAAGCTGTGGCCGGCGGTAGCATTTGTAGCTTGCTAATCGCGGCACCGGTGCTTTACTTTTAACATTAAAAGTAAAGCGCGGGTGCCGCGATTATAGCAAAAGTAAAGAAATAGATGTTTGTTTCTATTTCTTTACTTTTGCTATAATCGCGGCACCCGCGCTTTACTTTTAATGTTAAAAGTAAAGCACCGGTGCTGCGATTAGAAAGAAAACAAGCATTGGCATAGTCAATAGGTCTCGTCTTTGGGACCTTATAAGTGTTTAGCCATGCAATGTAGGATGGGTTAGCCACTCCCTATTTACAACACTAAGTTAGCGTAACCGAGACAACTGTTAGAAAGCCAGCTTGCCGATTCTGCTGCTTTGCACGCGACACTGTTGTTATATGTTATTCATTTTAGAAATGCTGACTCGACTTTGCCTTAAAGGATAACAGTTTGTTGTTTAACATTCTTAACAGTGTGCTGCGACCTTCGTCTGTACATCATGTAAAGAACAAGTCTAGGACACTAGACGGTGCAGAGTGTTGTGTTCAGATTGATCGTACCACTTTTTAGACATATCATACATGCAGCTGCCAATATCTGAAGGACAAGTGCTTTTAATATTGCAGGACAGAATGTTTTAGATTCATTCGAACAGAAGAGCTGATGCATGAGAGAGCCCAGCTGATCCTGTGATGTGATTCTACTAAGCTGATCTATACGGTATGGGGTCCCCCCTGTTAGCCTAAGAGACCTTCTATTAGTATAATAAACCTATTAGTTACTAGAGAAAGGAGTGTGGCTGTTTACCACTGTCATTATTATTATGATTGCTCCTTTCATTGTGTATGGTATTGTAACAATGCTGATGGTTCTGACCTTAACCATTTGTCTGCTAGTGTTAGCCAAAGTACTGCATCTTAGGACGCGAGGTTTATAAAATATACTCTTTAAACTTTACTGTGTCTGTATTATTCTGTTGTGGACTGCTAAATAAGTACAAACAGGTATTTCGGATTCCCACCACTCCTGAGAAATATCTAAGTCACATGTTCTGGGTTGTCTATACATTGGGACCGCCTAGCTAGATCTAGGCTAACGAATGGGACACTAAGCTAGTCGGATATGGGGTTCTTGGTTCTGAGGGGAGTTTCTGGTACACCACAATTCTCTGAGGTCCTGGTTTCCTGCGCATAGTTCTGTGCATAAGCAGAATCCCTGCAACAGCAACAGTTGCAGAACTAAATACTTACAAGGTCCCAAAAGCGAGACCTATTGGCTGTGCCAATGCTTGTTGTGAGTAGCAATTCAGTTGCTTTTTGATGGCCAAGTAGGAGGTGTTTTGAGGTCAATTTTTTACCGCTAGTTGAAGCTTCTCCACCGTATATTTAGATAACTATGCCATGACTAGCTCTCTGTTACAAAAATAGTTTTTAAGTCTGGGACCTCTTCATGTAATTTGTATTCGGCGTCCATTGGAGTGAGGCCTGATGCCCACAACTGGGGGTCTTCTCTAAATAAGGATCTGGGCAGGCCGTTGGGCCCTGGAGCCTCGTCCTTCCAAATATTCTTTAGGACCTTGATTATCACTTGATCATCTGGGGTTAGATGTTCCACCTCAGTAGACAGTGTCACTTTGTCCTCGTCCATTGCCTTATGTGGGAGGGTGGTGAGGTAAGTTTTTGGCCCAGCAAATTATTGGATCGCTGCATAAAGGGGCGTAATGTGGCCCATCCATTTTTCTGCTAGTACAAAGTTGCCCCTTTTGCTCTTGCCATGTCATACAATGTTTACATAATGACAGAATTGTTGGGGTTTGTTACTTGCTAGCCCTTTTTGAGATAGCTTTCTTAATGCCCTCTCTTTACAATATATACGTTGACTGGACTTTAAGTTTATCAAGTGTGATAATTGTTTCTTTTATACTTTATTCTGAATTGTAATCGCTCTCCCATCCCATGGAATTAACCTTGCCTTTTCACTATGAATACCTCAGGACATTCAAGTTTACATAGAGAATAACTTGATGATGTAACTAAACAGTAACTTGGGACATGGAAAGGAAATGGCGTGCAATAGAAGTGCACTCCGAAAGCTGTTCAGTAGATTACTGAATAGTGGTGGCCCGTAATGTGCAGCATTATGTGCATGACTCAGAAGCTTGAATCCCAATGATTGGGGCCACCAAGAAGCATCCCAAATTAAGTGGGCTCCTCCAAAGAACAGGATCTCTGATTTGTCCGCATTCAATATCAGGCAGGGTTCCGACATCTAGGTTGCCATCTCTGAGAGACAGTTGTTCAGCTTTATCCTGGTGGACCTCATGCCTTTCTTCAAGAGCTATCATCAGTTGTGTATCGTCAGTGTAGAAGCAAATACTGAATCCCCATTTCTCACCGATTTTAGCCAGGGATGAAACATAGGCGTTAAAGAGTGTGGGGCTCAGGGATGCTCCCTGCGGGACACCATAGCGGATGGATTTTGGGTTTGAAGAAAACGCGCCCATTTGTACGGTTTGCTTTCTATTGCTCAAAAAGGAGCTGAGCCACCGAAGGGCTTTGGCATGTGTACCTTTGTCATGTAGGATTTTTAGCAGCAGTCCATGTGAGACCGTGTCGAACGCTGCCAACAGGTCCAATAGGATCAATCCCCTGATCAATTAAAGATCTTATGTTGTCAAGGAGCGAATCTAACATGACAGAATAAGAATGAAGCTTTTTTTAACTGAAATAACTAAGGTGTAGAAAGGAGGCACAAAAGTACATAAAACAGCTTTTGCAAAAGAAAAAATAACAGCGCTCAAAGCAGATCGCACATCGTGCAAAAGCACCTGTTTATAAAGAAAATAGCATTGCACACACCAGTTTTACAAATGTTCCTGCGAGCACTTCAAGCCAAATGATGATATAACACACAGTTTTTAATACACAGCATCTGACGAGAAGATAGGAGCAGAACTGCATTGAGCTTCCTGATTAAGGGGTGTAACTGGCCTTCCAAGAAATAGACTCAGACAAGACAGATAAAACAGAAAGGAAGCTTGGAAAAAAGGGCCCAGTAAGGGGAGGGGTTTCGGGGGGAGGTGGGTGGACCTGTATAGAGATTAGGCGAAGACATAATATGTAATAAGCAAGTAGTTTATTAGTCAAGCCCCAGGCACGTCCTATTGAAGTGCTGGCTAAGTGATAACTGACCAAACGGACATGGGTAACTGTCAGGAGTGGAATGTGGGGATGGGGTGACAGGAGAATACCAATGGGGAGGGATGGAATGTGATGTGTCACAATACATGAGAGAATGGTGCTGCGTGACGTAGATACAACACATCTTCCTCCTTTATAATTGAGTTACGAACAAGGAGGAGGAGATGAGGATAAACAGAACTACATATATGTTACAAAGTCATTATATTTTTTTGGTTTGACAATGGGCCTACCAAACCTGCTTGTGACAATGGGTAGGCCTTCGGAATTACTCAACAACATATTGGCAGAGGAGTCACATCCATGGTCAAACCTGAGATTTGACGCTGTGTCATTTTGAGAAGTGTTTTCATGTACATCTGCATTGCTATTATTATTTACATTTCCAGTCTCATTCAACATGGTGCCAAGTTCTATCTCACCAAAACCAAAGTCTAATCACACATCCTTATTGCTTTCACAATTTTCATTAACTCTAGTAGGATTAGTTCTGTCTGTACATTTTGCTATCTTATTCATGTGCCAGACCTTTCCGTCACTGAGTCTGACAGAATTTTGGTAGATTTCACTCATTTGTAATGCACACGAGAATTTGCATTCACCCTTCTTTGTTTTCCTTTCCAGGCATACCTTGACAAACTCTCCACATTTGTAGGGCAAACGTTTTGTACCATGTTTCCTGTCATACCATTCTTTGTAACTTTCTTGTGTTGAGGCAATTTTCTTTCTAACCGATTCAGGTGACTATTCCACTTGTCTTGAAACAGACATCCAAATTAGATCTTTGCTCATGGCTTGTCTGCCTCTCATCATGACAAAAGGAATGTTACCAGTCATAGAACTGGGAGTAAGCCTGTATTTCCATATTAATTTATGTAACTCATTCTCCCACTGCACATTGTTTTTCGTGGACAATTGTATGCAACCCTTGATCATCCTGTTAAAGCGCTCATCAAAAAGTCCATTGCCTTCAAGGTGATAAAGTGACGTGGTATTGTGCTTAATGCAGTTGCGAAGGAAGAATTTCACTGCCTTAGGACTAAGAATTGTGCCTGAACACCTAATTTCTTGGTGAGGAGCCCAGAAGTCTTGACCGGAGGTCGTGGGGACCTTAACACACATAAGCGTCTTGTTGCTGGTGAGTGGAATCACAGGTTGCAGGATCCAGCATGGCCCGCTTTGTCGATCGTGCCGTACATCTCTCGTGCAACAAGCCAAAGTCGACTGCATGCTTACTGGTTGCAGTTTGATCACAGGTGGCGGCCCTCAGAGGTGGGGGTGTAACTATAGTAGTGCATCATTCTACCTTGTGGGCTATTGCTGAACTTGCACCGGTGCGTGTGACCAGAACTGTCTGGTGCGACCAATATCAATGTGCACTGGACGTTGTGCCTCATTCCAGGGAGGTACAGAAATTGCAACTCTTCATTGTGTTTGACTGGAGTAGTCTGGTATGACCTATATCAATGTGCACCAGATATTGTGCCTCATTTCTGGGGAAGAAAAGAAATTGCAACTTTTTGTTGTGTGTGACCGGCTAGGTCTGGTGCAACTCGTATCATCGCACACCAGACATTGTGCCGGGATTGACTGGGTTCGACTCTGATCGACGTGTTACTGCCTCCTTCTTCCAAGAGGCTCCCCTGCTTAATTCTCCATTCATCGATTGTTCCCTTTTTGGCCTTCAGTGTGGTGGACAAACTGCCCTCTCCTCACCTTGCCTTTCCCGACAACAGGGTGTTGAGAGGTATTACCTGGCTTGGGCCTGGGTGGTGAGAGTGACTGACTGGGCTGGAGGAACGCTTCAGAAACTATGGGAAGCAGGTCAAGAGACTGCGTGGCACCCCTGTGCTTCGAAGATTTAGGCTGGTGCCGGAAGGCCCTTGTGGACCCCTTTGCATTGACCATCTATTGCCCTCAGCCCGTTTCTGCTCCGCATCCTGTGGGTGAATTCTCGAGTGGCTGCCAAACCCCCTTTGACAACTGCCTCCTAATTAGTCCTGCTACCTATTCCCCACCTGCTTCCCTGGGACCCTGACTAAGAATTACTTTGTCCGAGTGCGGCCTAGTGCCCTGGAGGGGGGTATCTCCAATCGGTGTGTGTAGGATAGTCAGATTAGTTGGAGGGCAGAAGAAGGCATGGGGACGCGGTGTCTGCAGTGTGTTATCAATTGACCCGCTGGGTAGCAGTGCACCGCATTAAGGTTCTGAGTGCATATGTGTGAGAGCGTGTTCTGTACAGACCTACCTGATATCCGTGGCACTGCATGTTGGTGTGGAGTAAGTGTGTGTTTGTGAGTGACTGTCTGTGGGCCGCCTGTGATTCAAGACACTGCCCGGCAGTGTTGCCTTACATATTGATTTCTTGCCAGAAGAGCATCACGTTTGACATTGGTTTTACCTGTGTGGCCTGGGACTGTGGTGCTGCTAAAAAGTGGTATAATTCTGTGTATGTGCATATTTCTGATATCGTTGTGACCCGGGGTGCACCCTCTAACTGTGTGGTATTGAATTATAAGAATTACTAGGGTGGGCCTGGGGTTGACAACATGTTGTACTGCATAAGGGTGGTGGGGGTGTAGATTAGGAACTTTCTCAAGTGTATATAGCTGATGTCATTTGAACATGGTTGGGCCTAGTACTGCTAGTAATCATTCTAAATGTTTTACTGCTAAAACTATATTGCACACAGATGATAATGTGTGCGCATTGGGGTTCAGTGAATATTAATCATCTGTGCATCACCAAGTAAAGTGTCTTGATTTATTTTGATCCTATTAAAATCTTTGCTTCCATTACACTTCAGAATTACACACAAATGTGCTAAATGTTTGCTTTCCTAACTGCGGAATGTGAACAGTTCATTTACAGATATTTATATTTTATTGTGTGTTACAAATAAATGACATCCTGCAGCCTTTCCCTTCACGCTGTCTGTACCCCAGCAAGATTGTCACATAATTCAGTTTACTTTTCTTTTGCCGACTGTAAAGTGAGCGGAGTTTGTAAACAGCAATCCCCATTTTAAAAAAGCAGCAGTTTGTCAAAAGACATAGCCTGATATTTGACCTCTGTCTTTGAAGTGCAGCAACTGTGACAAGATAGATACAAAATTTAAAGTCATCTTTATTTATATTTATTGATTGGACTTTCACGACCCAACCAAAAATCAGCTTACGACCCACCAGTGGGTCACAACCACAGTTTGGGAAACAGTGCCTTAAATAGTATGTCAGTGTCTTTCATCCATTTCCATTATAGAGCTGTAATTGCAACATATCGCAGGTGGGTGGTGTTCTGTTTGTGTGTATGAGGCCTCTAGTGGACCTCGGCAGACTCCTTACACGTATTATGTAATCTGGTGTGTTTTGAATGTAGCTTCGTACCAATAAGCCACACCCAATCCCTGCACTCCCACCTGGGAGGCAAATAACAAAATGCAAAGACTCTATCACTTTTAGAATAAGGCTTGGGGTTTATTACATAATACTCTCTAAACAAAGGCTATCTCAGATAACAAATACATAAGATTCAAATATATGTAGCAAACATAATCTAAAGGCATGAATCAATAACTGAGCAAACTATAATACTGATTAATAAACAAGCAATAACTGAGATAAGATAAGGTACACTGGACGTCCTGCAAGAGATCAGAAAGATATACATATATAGAGAGCAGAGGAGTACTCTGGATGTGCACCTCCCACACCACAAAGAAACCACCTCCAAGAATCAAAGAACCACACAACTCAATACATCACCTGGTGCATACACTGCCCACTTCTGACTGGGGGAATTACAGCCGGGGATCAGAGCTCAGCAAGCCAGGGTTCAATCCGAGATAGACACGTCTGCCCTCGCTCGGAATCCAAACTCCCCGTTTCTCAGCCTGCAACCCTCAGCTATAAACACACTAGAAGATTCGTGAAAGACCTCCTCCCACCGCCAGAGGAATTTTACCAGAACTGGCCAAGTTCCAAGCAAGCATCTCCATGGCAGTAAGGAGCTCTCAAGTCTCTTCCTCCATTCACACTTCTTCCAGCCTCTGTCTTGACGAAGCTCTCACAAGGCCTTCCACAGTACACTAAACAAAAACAATCGCTCAGGAAAACACCAAGACCTTGAATGTGAATAACCCAAACAACTTGCAAGCACAGCTGTGCACACAGCAGCAAGGCAGAGTCAGACATGAGGCCCTGTCAAAGGCAATAGTCCACACCTATAATTCTCATCCACACAACTTACAAGCACCACTGTGCACACAGAAAAGTTTGAAGCAAGGTAAAGTCAGAAGGTAGAATGACATTAGACCACGTCAAAGCCAATAGGTCAAAGTCATAATTCACCTAACCCAAATAACATTATACACTTAATCCCTCAGTATACAACATTGAGCACATGTGTGCACCACCACCCACAAGACTGCACCTCAACATCCCATACCTTCTATTCTTGGAAAGACTATTCCACTAAAAGACAGAATAAAAGCAGGCATATGCAAACCTATCCTACATTAAGGCTAAGGTAACATAACACACTTAAGTCAGTACAAAATGGTGGTGGTTGAGGGTCATCATAGGGTGTCAGCCCACAAAAATGGCTGATTCACTACACTGGTGGGTGTGGTTAATAAAGTTTGTGACACAGTGCGTTCAGTTAACGGGTGCATGCTGAAGAATAAAGATGTCCCTGATACTTCGCCGTGGTCCAGCAAACTTCTCGTGCGAGCCACGTGGGCCCCAAGAAGCTGTCTACATTGGCATATGTGGCGTCAAAGTGTAACTCCAACTTGTGTGAGGTCCTTGAAGAAGGTGAAGGCCCTACAAAGAAGCACAGTCAGCAAGCCTGCCAAAAATCTACTGGGAAGGCTGAAAGAAGAGATACTGCACCACAGCAACACGGAGCCAGCACCGATACAAAGCAGAATCACTAAAGCCAGTGACAACCAGGAACGAAGAAGCGCTAAAGGCAGCCAAAGCCAGGGGCTGGAAAGTGCTAAAGGCAAAGACGACCAGACACAGAGAAACACTAAAAGCAGAGACAACCAGTTACAGAAAGTGCAACCATGAAAAGCGGCACCTTACCTCCAATTGAAACTTGGCCAGGGGCCGGCGTGTTCAAAGTAGCCTGTGGCATCTACAACAACCCAAGCATTAGCACAAGGGTTGTGTTTACGAAGCCATTGGTCCCCGCAGAGGCAACCACAGAGGTGACTGGTGGCACTCAGCACAACTCAAAAGACCTTCAAGCTTTGAAGCTCTCTGATGGCTGTTGAAAAGAGCGCCAAATATGCTGTTGCCGTGTTCCTGAAATTACCACCTTCATTCGATACCACCAAGAAGCAGAATATTGGCGCCAATTGGACTGCCTGGATTGAAACATTCGATAACTTCATAGATGCTATAGCAGCAGATGACAAAAACATCATCAAATACTTAAAGAACCTTGCAGGTGAAAGAGCACAAGAAGTGATAAAGAAGATATCACAGGATGATAAAGTATCATACCATCAAATCAAGAAGACGTTGAAAGCCAAGTTCAATCCAAGCCAAATGTCAACTATGAAAGGTGCATTTTCAACCAAGCAAGACAGCAACATGGTGAGGGTGAGACAATGGATGAGTTTGTTGAGACTTGATACACTCATAAAGCGCTGCAAGTTCAGTGAATTTAATGATGAAGAAGCCATGCATCTTAGAGTTATCAATGGTTGCCTCTCCCATTCATTCCGATGACGCAAGCTGCGAGAAACGCTCAGTTTGGAGAAAGTGTTCATGGCTGCAAGAGTGGAAGTTCTAAGTAGAATGTGCTCTGGGAATATTATAAATAAATCTAGTTTACGCAAAATTCCTACACGGACAACACCACCACTCATAAATCCATTATTCCACATTCATTCTTGGGTAACACTGTAAATACCAAAAACGCAAGTGGTGGCACAAAGACTTACAGTTGCTGTATTAATGTACTGACTTTATTAAAATTATAAAACACAATTTAAAACATTCCATATAACCACAATTGTGGAGCATAAAAAAGGGAAGAAAAGAACACAGTTAATATTACAAACACAAAACGAGAGATGACCAAGACATTAAAATTTTTGTCATTAGGTACCACAACCACAGTCTATATCAAGATACACCCCAATAATTCCAAGTTCATCAATATTTAGGGTGCCTTGTGAGCGGTGAGTTTGTGGAAAACAGGCGTTGACGCGTTTCGAAGATATAATAATAGTAGAACCCTCTTTTTCAAGACAACAAAAATAATACTCTTGATGCATAAAGTATCTATAATTTCCTGATTCTTTATAAATAAGGTACTAATGGATCACTGCTACATGGATCCAATTGTTCGTGTCAGCAAACAGGGATTTATTTCTCCTCTTCCAAAATGCAATATCTTTTATAAAGTGAGCACTTCTTATTTATCTTCGTGCTATATTTCTTCATCTGTAGTTCTCAACAATGCTCACCATTTTTTTTTTATATCTTCCACCCAAGGTCTACTAGTATAGTTTGACCATTAGCCGGACTCCCTTCATGTATAATGGTTTGCTATTTTTTTGGGGGGAACGGGTCCTTAAATCCAGTTCAAGTATTAAATCATATAGTTCTCAAGGGTCTTTTTTATTTATGTTGACCTCGTAGAGCAGAAAGGATTCGCACACCACGGCTCCAATTCCCAGAGTTTACGAGCGTGTGGACGGCGCTCCGTTCGCTCCAAAGAGCGGAAGAACATGCTGATCGACATGCTGCTGATATGGAAGATGGAACTACCCAAAATGAATCAGCATGGAGTATGAAAAGTAAGCAGAAACACAAGGCAGAGACTCACAGAGCGATATCTCATAAGAATTTTTTACATTTTATTTCTGTTGTGGATTCTCCTTTCCACATGAAGGTAAATGTCACACCATCAGACAGATATGCAAAGGCTGCAGGAAAGAAAATAATTTTATAACAGTTTGCAAAGCAAAAGAGAAACTAAATGCGTCACGGAGAGAGGAGGAGATGGACACCAGAAAGTTCCAGAAGCACTCTAGCCACTCCCACAAGGCTAAGCAGCAACATCGACTAAGGCAAGCGGAAACAAAACAAAGTTGAAGTTCCAAGAAAATAAAACACACAATTGAAAATGCAACTGAAATGGTTTACTTTGAACGAAAAATTACATACAGAGATTGCAGTAGATGCAAGCCCTATGGGGTTGGGCATGATCCTTGCCCAACACAATGGACAGTCCGCTCTTCAGAGAGACATTGTGGCCTATGCAAGCTGGAGTATATCTCAAACGGAACATGCTTATTCTTAACCTGAGAAAGAAAGGTTAGCTGTAGTATAGGCGTGTGAACGCTTCCATCTGTTTCTGTATGGAAAGCATTTCAACCATGTCACGGATCATCAGGCATTGCTCACCATTTTTGGAAATCCGAAAGCCAAGATGCCCCCTTTCATCGAGAGGTAGAGGTTGAGTCTGCAGGCATATGATTACACTACTGTGCGCAAACCGGGGAAGGATCAAACCCCCGCAGACTACTTCTCACGAGTGCTGCTACAGCGTCATAGTACAACGTCCAAAGCGGCTGAGGCCTACATCAATGTCATAGTAAAGTCAAGTGCACCTGCAGCTCTTTCTATAGAACAGATTCTGACATCTACCAGTACTGACAAAGACATGCTTAAGCTTAAAGAAATCATTAAAAAGCAATCATGGAGGAAACATACTCGACCTCTTACAGATGATGTTGAGTACCAGAAATTCGACAATGTTTGTTAAGAACTTTGTTAAACGTGATGGTGTCATACTAAGAGGGACAAGAATAGTTATGCCTGAGGCAACAAGTTATTGAACTGGCACACAAAGGACAATGTGGCATTCTTACAACTAATGACCCCTAAGGAATCGAGTGATGTTCCCGCGCCTTGATGGACAAGTTGAAAGGCAACTGAAAGCTTGTCATCTGTGCAATTGTCTGTCTTCCATAACGACTCAGCACACACTGAACATGTCTGATCTTCCTAATCAAGCCTGCGAGAGGATTGCTGTTGACTTCTTCGGACCCCTCAGTAAAAAACATAATTTCTTGGTAGTTGTTGACGAGTACTCACATTTTTCTCTAGATGAAGACGTGTCATCAAACACACATGACATAGTTATTGAGAGGCTGGATGACATTTTCGCAGCATGGGGTATTACTTCCATTCTCAAATCTGACAACGGTCCATCCTTCAATAGCAGAGAGTTCAAAGACTTTCTTAATCATTTGAACATCAGAAAAGTACACCTCTCTGGCCATAGGCAAATGGCATTGTTGAAGGATCTTTGAGTACTTTGAAAAGGGTGGTTCAGTGTGCTTCGCTGGAAGGAGTTGACTTCATGTCAGCTTTACGCCCAGCCCTCCGTGCCTACAGTTCCACTCCTCATTCTACGACAGGAGAAAGTCCTGCCACCTAGTTGTTCGGGTGAGCTCTTGGAACAAAGATACCACATAGGACCTCCAGTCGGTCAACAGACCCTGACGAGATTCATGTTACTGACACCTCTCTCAAATGCAAAAGGAAGGCTCACAGCGAGAAGCGCTGATGCGCTAGAGTTACGATCTTCGAGAAAGGCGACCAAGTTCTTGTCAAGCAAAAGCAGGCATGCAAGACTGACGCTTCATTTGATGCTGAACCACTAAGAGATGTGGCGAGCAAAGGGAATATGATAACTATCCAACGACCGATAAAATCCACAGCCAGAGACATGTCACACTTTAAGCATTTGCCTTGATGTTCGTAGGCTCCAGACCTCATAAGTAAAGCAAGTCCACCTGATTGACAAAGTCAAGCATCTGACTCTTCTCTAGAGATGCCAGATGAAGGTGCACCGCCTCTAGCTCCTACAACTAGATCTGGAAGACTGGTGGGAGCACCCCGACAACACATCGAGGAGTTATAATGTGTATATATTTGTTTGTACTTTTTATTTACAAAGGGGCAGATGTTGTGTCCTGTGTTTGTGTGTATGAGGTCCTCGGTAGACTCCTTACAGTTATTATGTAATCTGGTGGGTGTGGCTGGGTGTGGTTAATAAAGTTTGTGACACAGTGTATTCAGTTAACGATTGCATGCGGAAGAATGAAGACGTGCAACCCAGAGCTCTGTGTGTGGTGTGGTCTGTCACATGCTCCTGGGCTGGGGTGGACACTACAGGTGGTTATTAAGAAACATTCTCACCCCAAATGGAAAGTAGAGTCCTAACCACTTGCCCATACTTCAAGAATTGTCCGTTTGTTATTGGGTAATGGACTATCAGGACAACTAACAAGTTGTAAAGGTCATTTACCGTTGAAACTCCCAGTGAGTCCCAAACCTTCAGTCAAATCACACATTGGAATATTAGGAACACATGCCAACACAGTGTGGGTCCTTCTCGGCTACCATTCCCAAAAATATATATATATATTTTTTTAAACCTTTATTACAAAGTTCAATAGATATACAAGTATGGGCCTACAACCTTAAGGCCGGCCGCTAGTAAACAGTGAGACCATAGAACACATTTATAAACACAAGCGGCAAGCAGAAGAGTCCCACAGATCAAAGATGTCACTTGCGGCTACATTGCCCAATCATCGCAATTGGCGGTTTCATTTTAAATGAAAAACGAAAAACAAACCCACAAGGCGGCAAAAGTCTAGGCAACATTATGTGCTCCCCTCGGGAGGGCCCTACCAACCTACAAGAATAGGAGGGAGGGAAGGGCAGGGGCAGAGACAAAGTGGTCACGATAACACAGAATCAAGGGAACGTACAGACTAAGGAGTCAGGGCCGCCGCCAAGTCGGGCATCAGTGGCGGGGCCAAAAATATTTAACAACTCTTATTGAATGAGGCTGTGCCCTTTGTAGTTTTTTTGATCTCAGAAGTCCAAATTCAGTATTGTATCACTGCCTTGAAGACTTCCCACATGGCATCAAGATTGAGAAAAAATGCTTCCTGATCAGAGCGGGGCGCACAATTCGCCTTCTTTTGAGGAAATCATTTACTAACCCACCTATCCTCTTTATCAGTGTAGAGTGTGGTCAATGAGAAGCATGCATGCACAGCAACCAATATGCCCACACCAGTTTTCATCTTTGTCGCAGCATAGAACTACAAAGGAAAGAAGTGGGTACTTATTTGGCATGTATCTCTCCCGAGAAGAAGCATTTCTTGCAGGGAACAAATGTCTCTCCCTAAATTCCTAAGCTCGCTGAGGGTCATTTATGGTTTTGATAGACCATTCAGCTTGTGAACATTATAGGCCGTTCTATCTCTGCTTCACCTCTCGCCCACCTTTGCCTGTGTAAACTCCTTTAGGAATACAGAACTACCCCAGTCTTTACGACTTGCACCTACATACCTCCTTCATTTACCTCACCCACCCACCTGCTATGCCAATGAAGAATCCTATACCTGACTATATTGTAACCAAATGACAGAGTCAAGGCACAGCCTCTCCATTCCCCCGTCTGTCCGCCACCAATACACATACTAGCAGTCCGTAAGAATCAGAATAGGGGCCCCATAGGTGCCTAATCATTAACTGAGTCCTTAGGTCTGCTCATCCTCCTCCATTGCCCCTCATGGCGTTTGTTATTGGTTTCTGAGCTAGGTCCAGATGATGGTTCCCCCTTTGGATTGTCTTGAATGCCCAATAATTCCTTCACCGCCATCATTGACTTAATGTGGTGTTTCTGTGTGCTTCATTCGAACATTTCTACAAACAGGGCCTCATCTGTGGGACCTAAAATGGGATCTTAAGAACTTGGTGATTTGGCGAAATTATCTTTCTTTTGGAAGTGTCAGAGCAAATAGATTTTAATTGAAAGTAATGGGAAAATAAAAATCTTCTGCTTACTGGCAGTTTTTCTGGTGGATTACTTTAACCTCTTCAGTGCCCATGACGAGCTGGACTCGTCATGGGCCGCGGTAGCACTGTGCCCATGACGAGTCCAGCTGGTCATTGACCCCGCCCGCTAATGCAACGGCCGGCACAGGGCGGGGAAAGGGGCGGGCACTGAAGGGGTTAATTTGAAGTGGTGAACACGACAGAATGTTCAGCCCTTAATTCCCATGTTTTTTTCTAGACTGCCTGTCTAGTGTGTCCTGTCGATCTCGATTCTTTCAGGTGCATCTGGCCCCAGTAATGTCGGGAATAAAAGTTGAATGAATTACTCCACATATATTCTTTCCACATGGTACCCCACATATACGAATGCTGTTGCAGGAGGAACAGTTCTTTAGGTCTTCAATCTTATTCTGAAGGATTATGTTCTGAGCCTGTATGCGGATCATTTCTTGTCACAAGAATTCCTGTTCTCCAGAATCATTGTTTATGGAGTTCCCTAGCTCCGACACCCGCTTCTACCTCCCTCCCTGAGGTCTTTATCAGCTTCCCTTAGCGGCAGGAGGTGTGTTCTTTGATGACCTGAAATAGTGACTCCATGAACTTCCTGGTGATAGAGGAAGACTCCCCTGCATGGCAGCAGCTGGCACCTCTGAACTTCTCCTCCTTGTGATGAGTCCCACTTCTGCTTCTTTTGTTGATTGCTCTTGTTGGCTGCATAGTGGGTGAACATGTCCTTCACTGTATTGTCCTTCTCTACCGTCATTAGCTGCTGCCATCCTTTGACAAAGTGGGTAGGAGCAGAGACTAGCAGGGCACAGCACCCGCACTTGCATTCGATGGTTCCTGTGTGGTATCTCATCCAGACTGTACACTTCACCAGACTAGGACCACTTTGCAACCTCTGAAGGGGCCAAAGCTATTCCGCTGTATGTGTGGCCTCATTTAGGTTGCTCTCTTACCTACACCTCCATTAAGAACTGACAACGGCTCCTGGGGTCTTCACTGCTCTTGAGGTCAGAGTGCTCTTTTGTGGCAGAAGATATGGGAAACATAAAGAGGCAATTACTGCCTTGTATTTCCGAGCCCTACTGTCAGTAAAACATGCATTAATCTGGAGATATTTTGAGTTCATTTATCGACTCAAGACACCAAAAAGAAGTCCACAGACCCTTTCTTTGCTGGTGCACTGTGGAAAACAACATCATGATACAGCCCTTGCTATTCAGTAAGGTGAGAAAATTTAGTGTGGCAATAACCACGTGAGCTACTCTGCCTTACATGGGTACTGCTGACATATTATTCTGCCATGACCAGGCGATGCTGACCCAATGCAATGAGGCCATTGAAACCAATGGCAACTTTTTCAACACTCCTTCAGGTAAAGAGGACATTTAAAGCAGTTCAGGAAGTGTGTCCTTTCCAACAGTTTGGCAAAAATGACATTCACTTAACATCTTTTTTTTTTTTTTTTTGTGAAACCGTTTATTGCACTCTCAAGTATATACAAGTATGGGCCTACAACCTTCCGGCCGGCCGCTAAAGTGACAGAAGCAAATGACATACATACAATAAGGCACCTGACTTTGCAGAGACGATAAAGAGGAGGTATCAACAACGTAGGCCACATGACTCTGAGCCCACAATACGGTTTCGTTTTATACAACACAACAACATAAAACCACACCCGCAAGGCAACCCGCGATCGAAAATGACGACACGTGCTCCTCCAGTGGGGGACCCCAACCATCCAAAGAAATCCAGAGAGGGGAAGGGAAACAGATCCGGGACTGGGAGAACAATGTGCCCGGGGCTAAGGGAAGGGGTCAACTAGGGGGATGGAGCTGGTGAAGTGGGAGGCAACGACGGCGGCTCGCAAATACCCCCGCGGTAGGCGTTCCAGGGGCCCCATATCTTCACCCATGCCCCAGGCTTACCCCGCGCCACATACACCACCTTTTCTCGGAACATGCACCAATCCATGTGTTCTTTCCAGGCTGACACCGCCGGGGGCCTCTGGGATCCCCACAGTTGAGCAATGTCACGTTTAGCTATCATATATCCCAGAGTCACCCATCGCGTCTGCGGAACCGAGTAATCGGTCGGTTCCCACACATTCAGCAAGCATCTCCTCGCTTCAGGCAACAGCGCGACATGCGTAACCGCTCGCAGGACCTCATGCACACCACGCCAGAATCGCTCCACCCTCGGACATTCCCACAGAATGTGCAAAAAAGTCGCCAAAGCACCACACCCACGCTTACACAATCCATCTTCGGCATAGCCCATACGCAGAAGCCTTGGCCCCGTCATATACACCCGGTGGAGTATCTTAAGCTGGACGAAGCGAAGGCGAGCCGGGATGGCCACCTCCTTCGGAGAGGCCACCGCGGAAATCCAGTCCTCGTCGTCCAACTCCAGCCCATCGGCAACCCAAGCCTCGCGGAGGCCAGTCAGTAAGCCCGAGCGGTCATTTATCAATTTCTTGTAAATGAGGGAGATCGTACTGTCCGGAACGTGGCCATCTAGCACTCTATCCTCCAGGGGGGAGGACTCCGGGATGGAGGCCACGTCTGGGAAGACGGAACCCAGTGCGTGACGGACCTGCAGGTAGCGAAAGTATTCACTGCCCTGCAGCTGAAACTCCGCCTGCAGCGTCTCGAATGTTTTGAATCCTCCCCTCGTCCAGAGATCTCCCACTGTACTGATGCCTATCATGTCCCACCTCTCGAAGCCCTTCGAGGTCCACAGAGAGCCCAGCCTCTCCGACGCATACAACGGTGACGCTCGGGTCAAACGGTCCTTCCATCCCATAGCTGCATTAGCCGCGTGCCATACTCGCACCATGACACGCGTGGGTCCCGTCAAGCGGGAATCGGGCACGCTAGTGTAGAGCGCTCGATTGTAGTCGCCACCGGGCAGGAGCATTTTGTCCATTTCAAATGCCGGGTTTAGGGCGGGCCCATAGAAACCGTGATTAATTGCAGCTAACTGGGAGGCCCAGTAATACCGCTTAATATCCGGGAGGGCAATCCCTCCGTCGTACCACGGGAGCGTCAATTTTGCCAGAGCTATACGCGGCCTCCCGTCCCAAAACAGACGGCGCTGCAAGCTTTCCACCTCACGGAAGTAGCGCGCCGGGACCAAGTCCATAGTGTTCTGGAGAGCGTACAGAAAGCGCGGCAATGACATCATCTTGAACAATGCCGCCCGGCCGAGCGGCGAGAGCGGCAAGCGCCGCCAGCGTGCGACGTCCTCCTTCAAGCGCTGGAGGGGGGGGAAGCAAATTTCGCTCGTAGCGGGCCACCGGGTCCAGCGTAATATAGACCCCCAGGTATCGAAATCCCTGCGAGGCAATCTGGATCGGACAACCCCGAGGGAGGACAGGAGCCTCCCCGGAAAGCACATAGACACAGGATTTGGCCCAGTTGATGACAAGGCCTGAATTACGGCCGAAGGAGCGCAAAACATCGACCAGGACAATCAGTGACTTGCGCGGGGAGGCTAAGTACAGAAGGATATCGTCAGCGTAGAGGGACACGCGGTCCTCATACTCGGGGGTCCAACGGAGACCACGGATAGAAGGGTGCCACCGCAGCCACTCCGCCAGGGGTTCCAAGGCTAGTGCAAAAAGGAGCGGCGACAGGGGACAACCCTGTCGCGTGCCCCGTCCCAGCCCGAATGGGGCCGAGACTCGACCATTCACCACCACCTGTGCCAATGGGTCCGAGTACAACAATTTGACCCAACTGATGAATCCCGGGCCAAATCCAAATTTTGCCAGCATCGCCCAGATGTAGGGCCATTCGAGCGTGTCGAACGCCATGGTGGCGTCTAAGGACGCCAAGATGGCCGGCTCCCGCACGAACGGAACACGCGCGAGCACCCCGTGCAAGCGCCGCAGATTAAGGGCCGTGTTGCGATGGGGAATAAAGCCGGACTGGTCCTGGTGGACCAAATCGCCCACCACGCCGACCAGCCGGTTGGCGAGCACCTTGGCGAGGATTTTAGGCTCCGCGTTCAAGAGCGAGATAGGCCGGTAGGATGTGACCCGGTCTCGCGGTCTCCCCTCCTTGTGGATAACCACGATGGTAGCCAGACGCTGGTCCAGCGGGAGGGAGCCCCGCGAGTGGGCCGCCAGGAACATTGCGCGGAGATGGGGTGCAAGTACATCCGGTCGCAGTTTGTACAACTCGATAGGAATACCGTTCGGGCCCATGGCCTTGCCAGAAGCGACCGAGCGGATGGCGAGGGCAATTTCGTCCGAGGTGGGGGCGGCATCCATCAACTCCCTGTCTTCCATTGAGAGGGAGGGCAGCGCGATGTCACGCAGCAGGGCATGGGAATCCTCCTCCGGGCAGGGAGAAACCGGGGAATATACCTCTCGGAAATAATCTGCGAAGCAAGAGACAATGCCTTCCGGCTCAGTAACACGTACACCATCCATTCTCTCAATCAGCGGGACCACACGACTAGCTCTCTCCTTCTTATCCAACCACGCAATCAACTTGCCAGCCTTATCACCCACATCATACAATCTCCCCTGTTGCTCTCTGCTGAGGCCCCTGGCCGCCTCCGTGACGAGGGACCTATATGCCGCCTGCTTCAGGTGTAGAACGTGCACCCACTCCCCAGATCACCCTCCAGTTCAGTAATTTCAACCTCCACTCGGGTCACCTCCTCCTGTGCGCGCCTCCGGGCATGAGAAATAAAGGAGAGGGCCTCCCCTCTAAGCACTGTCTTGAAAGCCTCCCACAGGGAGATGGCCGACGAGACAGACCCCACATTCTCCTCAAAATACCGTTGCAAGGATTTAATCAAGTCCGCACGAATAGTGGGGTCGCGCAGGTACCAGGCATTGATTGGAGCTACCCTGCCCTCCCCCCTCGGGAAGACATCAAAGTGCAACAGGAGTGGGGAATGATCTGAAATACCCCGCGCCAAATGGCGCACCTCCCCCACTCTCCCGGCATAGGCCGCAGGGACAAGGACATGATCAAGCAGCGAAAGGCTACCATGGGCCCCCGAATGGAAGGTGTATTGCAGCTGAGTGGGATGCTTTAGACGCCAACAGTCCACCAATCCCAATGTGTCCAAAAGGCCAGACAGCCACGTTTGTGCCCGGGGGAGGTCCCTAGGGGGATAACGATCCATAGTCCCAGAGGCCACCGCATTGAAGTCCCCCCCCAACCACCAGAAGCCCCCCCGGAAGGTCAAGCAGGAGGTGTCCCAGGTCCGCAAAGGTGGTGGACTGTAACCCCGGTGGGACGTACACTGAGACAAAGACGACTACTTTGCCCTCCATTCTCCCCACCAAGACAGTGTATCGTCCCCTCTCATCATGGCGCACCTCGTCTATTTCTAGCGGGAGCGAGGTCCTGACCATAATGCCCACCCCTCGTGAGCCAGATGTGAAGCCCGAGTGGGCCACCAAACGATAGCCACGCCGATTCATGGCACAAAAGGTGTTACCAATGAGGTGCGTCTCCTGCAAAAAGACCACATCAGGCGAAATCCGTTTCAGATATTGCAGGACCACACCCCGCTTAATCCTATCACCCAGTCCGTTAACGTTCCAGGACAACAAAGTCAGGTCCCTACCCCCCATCACATACAGAAGCCATCATTTGTCCCCCGGAGAGCATCTCAAAAACATCAATACAATGAAGGGTTTGCCTTGCGGTAGAAACGAACCACACCCCACCCCAACCCACCCATCCCAACAGAACTCCCCCCACCCTGCACCCCTGCATGAGCCCAAACAGCCCCCCCAAAGTGCAGTGTGCCTGTCGCCCCATAGAAAGAAAACTAACTAGTCCCCCAGAGGAGGAGGGAGATCCCCCAAGAGACCCCACACGACCTCCACAGGAGGGGAACTTACCCTAACAGTCAATGGTGACAATAACACAGTCCCGAGCGAGGCCTACCAGTAGTCCCTCAGTTCTGATCCTGCGGGCCCTCCCCACCAACCGCTCCCCCCCCACCCCCCCGGCCCCGATCTCCGGGCAAAGTGTCCAGCCAGTCCCCGGCCACTTCGGGACGATCAAAAAAGTGCGTGCGGCCATCCACCTCCACCCTCAGCTTAGCCGGAAAAAGCATCGCATATTTGAGATTCAGGTCCCGTAGGCGACGTTTGACACCGAGAAAGCTCAGTCTCTGCTTTTGGACAGCCGGAGTAAAGTCAGGATAGAAATTTATATCCATATTATCAAGTCTGACCGGCCCTTGTAGCCTGGAAGTCTGCAGGATAGCGTCCCTGTCCCGAAAATTGAAAATCCGGGCGATGATAGGCCTCGGAGGGGCTCCGGCCTTAGGCCTACTTAACATCTTTTTGACCTTATTGTTCAGGAAAGGAGCCATACTTTCTGACGTAACATCCTATACGTGGCTACTATTCCTCAATGCCCTTCATGCACCAAGTAAATAACGGTTTAGCCTAGAGTTTTAGGAATGTTCAGATAGAAACCTTTTGGGAGCAGAATTTTGCAATGATGTACCAGCTCACCATGCACACTGTGAAAAGCTTTGAGCTTCTTGAGGTAACACTGCTCGTGCTATTTCTTGATAAATTTAGACCTCTTTTTCGCTAGTGTTGTTTGAGCTCTGTTACCACAGTGGTTGAGTGGTCATGCTGGTGGGTTTGCAGAATGTCATTTGGTTTACAGGCTAGTTTGTGCCTTACAGAAAATATAATAATGTAGATAGTCTTGAGCAATTTTATTTCAAAATTGTGTGTCTAGTGGATATGCATGAATAAATCAACTGGCTTGTGGTCCTTTCTCTATTCGTAGTTTATTTGCTGATTATACTTTTGTGAACACAAACTTTCAAATCCTGCATGGTACTTTTACCTTGTGGTTTCCAAATATGGTGATGATAGCTTGATGATCAGTGACGGACGTTCATTTCTTCTAACATATGCACAGATTCAAATGTTCAAATGCCCACACCATGGCCAGGATCTCCTTTTCAGCTTGCGAGTGGGCAGATTTGGGCTCGGTCAGACTGCGGCTGGCACATGCTACGACCTTGGCAGAGGCTTTGGGATATTATTCTTGCTGCGTGACGATGGTGCACCATAAGGCTATCATCCACTACAATATCTGTGCATAAGAGCAAGTCAAAATAAGTCATGTATCTGGCACTGGCTATCCAGACTTAAATGGCCTCAAAGCTGTCTTGACTTTACCTGATCTATTCCCTCACTGGTGCCCTGAGAGGATCTTGGGCAGTAAGGTTCCATGCCTAGAAATGAGTGAAATAGTGACAGGTTTCCCTGAGCTGGCACTAAGGAGAGGGCAGCATCCATGTTGGGATGAGGTCATGTGGCACCTTTCAATAAGATTTTGCTATAGAATTTCAAAACTTCTACTTAATTGCTGAGAGATCTGCATCTGTATATGGCCAAGCAGATATTTTTTCATGTTCCTTCAGGGATGTGTCAAAGAGCAGAATACTTTCACTCTAATTCAGGCTGTTCGGAATACCCTGAATCACTATTAATATTTCCTGATGAAAAACTTCACAGTTCACAGGTATTCTGAGTCCTTTATATTGAAACAAACCCATCTAAGTTGCAAATGTGGTATTGTACTGGGACGACTCTTCCAGCTTAAGCTGATGATAACCTAAGTCTAATTTCAGAAAACAACTGAGCACCATTCAGCTGGTGTGTCATATGCTGGGTTCTTGATGATAGTGACAGATGCCTTTCATTTTGTATATCTACTCTTTAGTTTCCCCAGTCCCTGTAACATCTTTGGGAATTTTCTCATCAATTCAGCTCTTCCTGATGTCTCTACCCTGGAAATGAGGGGACAGGGCACCTGCAACAGTCCATGTTTTACTGAGGCCCGAAAACTTGGCAAACACCGAGTGCCAGCGGAGGATTTGGCAAGTCAAGATCAAAGTCATAACACCGTCCCTCATGTGAGTCTAAGGTGTAAAATTAGCCCTTGCGGGGAAGAGGTTTGGGTAAGCAATATGCGTAGATATTACCGTTGGCTGATTTGAGGGAAATGCCACTTGGAAGTTTGGTGAAATCAGCACCCATTATATAATGTACGCCACGGTGTCCACTACAGAAGGCGCTATATGCTAGGAAGATAAAAGTCCAGCACAAGTTTGTGACCTCATAATCCTGTGTTACCACCCTGTTGTGAATGGCGTATATGTTGACCTTTCTCAGAGTAGTCCAAGCAGGAGAGGGAGACATGTCACTTGTGGATTTTCCTTAAGCTGCAGCTTTATGGACATAGGATAGTGGATGCCCTAGGGCGAGGCCTGATGGGGCAACACCTCACCTCTGAAGGTTCTAACCCCCCTCTTGTGACCCACCACCAGCAACAGCAGCAGCCAACAAAAATAGACAGTTCCTTTACAGCATGGGAACAGCGATGTTCCCGTTTCACATTTCATGGTTTACTTACTCTTCTTGCATTTCCTAAGAGTATTTGCTTTTTCCAGGATGGGGTTTTTAAAAAAAGTTTTTTCATGCAGCATATTACTTATTTATAGTACGTGCTGTGAAAAGAGTCACACCTATGCAACTGTGTGAGTTCAGGTAGGGGGAGGGTCTCGATTGAGAGCTGTGGAGTTCAGGGCGAACGCGGGATACATTTCTCACAGTGCCTATCAGTGGATCATAAGGGCTTTAGAATAAATATTCTTCCAATCCTTGGCCTCTATGCAGAGAGCACAGATCTATGGTCAGTTGTGACAGTTGTATTTGTGATTATATGCGTTTTCGTAGCAGATTCGCGCCGTACAGATTTCTGAAACTCAAAGACATGCTGCATTCAAGCGGATGGATCTTTAAACCCGGACTGAGGCGTGACACAATAAATCAAATACATTTAAATAATGTGAAGCACATTTGGCTCCACAAAAATGATGGTGAGTGGTACAGTGCAAACCGTGAAGGTTTATTAAGAGATTTATAAAGTTACATACTGAAATCATTCAAATTAGTCGTAAATCAGTAATCAATACATGAATGCATTGGTCAGTATGATTCAATTCAATTCAAATTGCAAATACAAAGAAAAAGTACTTAACTTTGTTGTATAGTAAGTCAAAGAACAGCTTTCCGTGAAGGGAAATTCCCGAATTTGCCAAGCTAGAGAAGTCGGGTAAACTGAAAAGAAGTCAGACACAAGGTGTCAGCATGAGAAGTCTCTTAAGCCAAAATCAAATGAATGAAATAAAGATTCGGTCAAGCAAGCGAGAAAGGAATTTGCCTCGGAGTCCAACTCTTTCGGGCGAGATCAGGCGAAGCGTTTCTTCTAAGGAGAGTGGAAGTGGCATCTGAAATTAACTACCTCAGTAATGCATTGTTTAAATCAATTATTCTACGAGAAGATACACTCCCTACAATCCCATGAAGAGACAAAATTAGGATCAAACATGTTATGATAATAAAGGTTTCAGTTCTCGTAATGGAGTCTCGGCTGCATGAGCTTCAGTTGGATATCTGCAGCAGGATGACACAATTCAATCAGGGTGTTCCCACTCGCAGGTGTATCGTCATTATTTCACACTCCATGGAACATGCACAGATAAACATTCACATGAAGACAAAACAAGAAATACATGTTAATTAATGTTGGCTGGCACAGCTTGGCTCCTGCAACGCGAAAGAGGAAAAGTACATGGCAAGCAGAAATTCCCAACAAATTAATCGAGAGCCATTTTAAATTGAGCCCTACATTAACTATGGTCAATTTAAGGTAAATAGCACACAGAGTATATGTGTGTGTGCTGCACATTAATGTAAATAAGTGTGTGCAAAACCATTTAGAAAACAAATCATCATGCAAAAAAGAGTGAAGGAGGTACTAAGCTGTCAAAATATTGACAATGCAAAAGTAACAGAACATACAATGTGTACAATTGAGTGGGTGCATTGTATGTGTCTCAGGCATCGGTGTAGTGAAGGAGATGTAAGGAAATACGTGCATGACAGATTGAAAGAAGGGTGCTTAAGAGAAAAGATATGAGCTGTGAAATATGCAGATTGAGTGCTTCAAAAAGATAGGATGAGAAAAAGAGCTTCTTCATACGATACAAATGATTAATTCACAGTCTGCCTAAAATATTATAGTGTATATATAAGTGTTTTTTTTTTTCTTTTTCCAAACAAAGTGCCCAAAGCAACGAGAGGGCACTCGACAGTGCTCTGCCATACGGCGTCTTGATGCAGTCTGCTTCCCTGCTCCAATATTATTAATTCTGCCGACGCGTTTCAAGGCCTGAAGCCTCTTCATCCTGGGCTGCTGTGAACATCACACTGAGGCTCGCATTCTTGCAATTTCCGGCTTTATTTCTTCACATAATCGCACCCAGTGGGCGTGTGCTACATTGGTGCATGATGGGATATGAAGTTTGCCAATGCGAGCGGTCATCATTCACTTTGGTAAGTTCAATGTGTGTTCCACTTTTAAAAGCATTTTATAATCCTTTAGTAGGCATCGGAGCATTGCTGCAGACTAATTAGCATATAGAGTACTGTGCTCTCATGGTCTCGAACAGTTCGAACCAAAGCCTCTACCTGCTGGCAACAACACTTCTTTGCCAGCTGGGATGGTGCTCCTCTCCACGGCAGGGCTGCCGTGACGTAATTTTTCAAACAAAGTGCCCAAAGCAACGAGAGGGCACTCGAGATTGAAAGAAGGGTGCTTAAGAGAAAAGACATGAGCTGTGAAATATGCAGATTGAGTGCTTCAAAAAGATAGGATGAGAAAAAGAGCTTCTTCATACGATACAAATGATTAATTCACAGTCTGCCTAAAAAGTTATAGTGTATATATAAGTGTGTGTGTAGATATATAAATATATATATGCGCAGTCTTCACCATCACCTGTTGTAGGTGTGCCCCCCCCCCCCCCAAATTGTCTAAAGGTTTTTCATTCTTTTTCTACCCTAATGGAAGCATACGTGTAATTCTAGGCCTCCGTTAGTAATATATGTCTAAAGTGGGAATACAAAGGAGGGAGAAATGAAGAAAACAATCTGGAAAATGTAATGTCCCATTAACATTTGTTGGGATGGTGAGAATTTTGAGGAGAAGAAAGTAAAATGTTCTGCCTCAAAAAGTCGCCCAAATCTAAAAAGTTGCCACGTAAAGGGAATTCAATATTTTAACATCTATTTATTGCCATAATAGCAACATAAATAAGTAACGATCACAAATACAACCAGCTGAATGGAAATGCGAAATCTGGCTGGTCAATCATGGAGCAAATTGCTAGTGCATTTTGTGTGGTAGGTTAACGTTCAAGCTTTTTAATCAAGGTACAGCTGGGGCTGGGAGGGGCTGCACAAGATCTTGGAACACCAGATTATATGCCATTATTTGAGTTACTGAGGCAGGTTTGGCTTAGCAGAACATATTACTGTCCAATGAAAGGCGTAATATATATCTAGAGTCCCACCCCATATTTCCATTCACATTCAGAGGTTCACTCCTAATATGGCTGCCTCTGGACCTTTACTATTGTTATACCCATTGTATAGTCTTTTTCAAAGTCTTTCTTCCCACGTCTTATGATCATTAGTTGTAAAAATTCCGCCTTGAAACACCTCCATGTCCTTTGAATGTCCACTTTCTAGGGGGGCGGGCGCTCGCATCTGGGCCATTGCCAGATTCCAGCTCCCCACGCCCCCCCCGCCCTGAACTGCTGATTTTTGCTGTTGCCGCAAAGCGGGCCCAAAACCGCTCTGCATCCTTGAAGCCAAGGAATTCAACTCCTGGAGCACTCCTGCTAGGTCCAGCCTCTTCCTCCATGGCAAGATTTATTGTCATGCGGTGAGGTACTCTCTCCTCTCCCATCATTGCACAGCAGTGGTCTCGTGCATTCCCCCTCTTGCAACTGATCTAAATTGAAATTGGTGTTAGCATTCCCACAGGTGGCTGTTGGATGTGGGGATGTTGGGCCGGGGGAGAGGGAGCCGGGGTGAACATGTTTTTGTAGTAACTAGTGAAATCCAGACCTACACTAATGAGCCTGGCCAGTGGAGGGGTCCATGCACTTGCCCCATTAGGCAAGTCCAGCCTGAGGGAAAGACTACGATATGCCCTTAACTGCTCGCCCAATTCAGCTTACCCCTTACTCCACTCCCACCGTGACTATGGAGCAGTGAAGTGTCCCAGTAGGAAGGATGGCAGGGTGAAGCGCACTCCAACTACTGTCCCTGTAATGCGCCCTAACATAAGTGGTGTGACACGTCCTGCTTGTCTCAGACTTATCTTGTGTTCCGATCCCTGACCCTTTAGGTTTCTTCTTGCTCCCCTTTACTAAGTCAGTGACATTCGTCCACTACTGACACCAGCTTCACTTTATTAAACCACAACCCCTTCTCCATCTCCTTATAATATACAATGGAAAAGTGTTAGCATTTCTGTTCACCGCTCCATGGCCGCTGGCTTTTGGTGACCTCCGTCCCTCGCCTTCTGCCCGAGTAGAGCCTCTATGCCTCTTCCCCCAAAGCATGTCAGACAATTCATCCCCATTTTCCATTGCAATGTTCGTCTGAAGACTGCATGACCCCTTCTGATGGCCTGATGTGCCACTGCTTGTGTGCCCCAACCTTCAACCCTTTCTGCATTCCTTAATGACCATCAATAGTATGAGTCGCACCCCACCCATCTCGACCTGTCCTGCATCGGTGTGGGTGCGCTGGGGAAGGAGGGGTTCAGAGGGCTCACATTCTCCCATTCCCCCACTTCAAACCCCCAGCGATTTGAATTGTAAACTCACCCAGAGACAAGACGGGTCAGGAATGGGTCTCCTCCCCTTCCAAGGCCACTGCCCGTTGTTTATGTTAAAGGTACTGGTTCTGTTTCCTAACGTAACATTGTAGGCACAAAAGGGGCCTTGACCTA
Source organism: Triturus cristatus (assembly GCF_964204655.1). Lineage (NCBI taxonomy): Eukaryota > Metazoa > Chordata > Amphibia > Caudata > Salamandridae > Triturus > Triturus cristatus. Next base: position 588,863,154 of record NC_140592.1, on the reverse strand, counting down.
CTACGGACCGTAAGATGTGTCTGGGCTGCGAGGACAATTGTAATTTAAAAAATAACTATATACTCCCAGTCAATTAGCCACCAGCGTTATTGGAAATTAAATAATTATACCCTCAACTGACCCAACATCTAAAGAGCACCTTTCTCAGATGGACTAGTGGCCAGCACGAAAGTGCCATTTGGGCTGGAGGATAGGGTCAAATTTAACGTTGGTGGTACCCTTTGTGGGTTCCCCCCCCCCCCTCTTTTCTTTCACCCATGAATTCCTTCACTGCCACTCTCCAGCAGTGCATCTGATCTCTCCCTAGCCTACCTCGAACATACCATTTTTTTTGATCTGTGCTCTGCAAGTACACGTACTCTGCAGCAGGAGCATTAACCTTCCAGGTTACGTTATGATCAATCAAAAAATGCCAGACAATATTCCAATCTCATTACAATAGGAATCTTCATCCCCATCATAACCCTGACATTTTCTTGTTGCCGTAATTGGCTGTTTCGTGCTTCGCACTGCACAGTTCAACCACTGGATGGGAGGGAGGAATTTGGAAAGAGTGCCCAGACTCACATGGTGCGCTCATGCAGCTGTTGTAAGGTATACTGATCCAAGAATGACATCGAACATAAGCATAGTTCCTATTCAAATTGCTCTACCCTGACACTTAGCAAAGCAGACACACCAACAGACAGTGGGAGCACCCAGCCGTGCGATAGCCTTCCCCAAACTTGTCAACCTTTGTTCGAATAATATTGACAGCGAAAACGAGATCCAATATGCACCTCATCCTGGAAGCATCCCTTAGCCAAACTTAACATTTGCTCCCCCCATGCAACCACGCTAGCCAGCTTGTCTTGCAGTACACATCACAGCAATCAAGTACACCACTGATCGAGGACAAACATCCATTTTAATTGGTATTGCAAGCCAGTTACCAGCTGAGTTGTGAAGTGGGTGCTTTTAAAAGATAGTTATAAACAGAAGAAATTCAGTACTTTTTGTCTGGGTAGTACTAAAATCTATATTTTGGAAGCACTTTCTTTACCTTATAATCTTTGTGCGCATTTTGAAGCAGCCTATCTTACACTATGAATAATGCAAGTTTCAAATAATAACTAATATATTCACAGTAGTTTCTGTCACATACTGAGACCTCCTAGCACTAAACATACATAAATCACTATTCTCCACTGCACCAACCAGGATTAATTTCCCACAGATTAACTTATTCTGCATTAATTTTTTATTTAAGCTGTGTTATTTTATATGTAGTTGCCTAAAAGTGAAATATAGAAAAAAGTTACTGAATAACTTTTTTTTTTTTTGGGTCTTTACTAGGCAGTGGTTGCGCCACACCTTCGAGACATGCTGTATCTAGAATATGGGCTTGAAAAAAAACCAACCTTTTTCATTGGTGCCTATTGCGGTCCTGTAGAAATGCTAGCTTTTTTTTGGTGAATACACTTAATAGTCCCTCCTTTTGGAATTTTGTATCCTCCCATGAGGACTGCCCTTTTACATGTGTCCTTACTGTTCAGGTTATTTATACTAGGAGAGAACTATTTTTTTGTTGGACTGCCTCTTTGCTTTTGCTTGCCATTGCTTTATCTCCTGTGTCTCCCCCTCACCCCCTCCAGAACACTACTTTGTTGCTTCATTTCCCTTCATCACCCCTGCCTCCCCCTCCCACCACACTGCTCGCAGGGCCACACCACCCCTCCGAAGCCACTACTGTTATGCTCTTTTTTAAACTTTACAAACTGTTTTATTTATCTAGCGCACCTAGCCATGGGCTTCGGGAAATTAAACAATCAGCCCATTATAAAATGATGTGGAGTCTCACAGCAGACTCGGACTGGGATCCCCAGCCCACCCGTCGGCAGCTCTCACTGCTGCGCCATATCCTTTGCCTACTTGTGTTGCAGGGTGCAGGACCATATGGGCCCAAAAGATTTCCCACTGGACACCTAGTGACAGCCTGAGACGGTAAATATAGTTAACAACGCAGTCGTTACAAGGACCCCATTGTTAGTTCGCATACCGTTACAATGCAAGTCGGAACAACAACTTGCGTTGTAAGGGGCAGAAGGTGTTGGATTTAAAATCCAACACCTTCCCTACTGTCCGCACAGACTGGAGTTGGAATAGTAAATTATACTATTCCAACATCCAGCGCCCTTACAACGCAAGTCGTTGTTCCAACTTGGGTTGTAACAGTATGCGAACTAACAACGACCGCGTTGTAACGCCATGCGTTGTAAACGCACGCAAAATAAGATGGCATATTCGCCTGTGACAGCCTGTGGTACTGCACCCTCACAACACTGCTTGTTAAACATTCTTGTCTGTCCCACGTCTTCAGAACTATCAAACTTGTCCTACGAAGTATTGTCCCGTTTCGTTTACTCATTCAAAGCAGTGTGGAAGGAAAAAAAAACCACGTCAATCGGACTTTAAACACTGCTGGGGCTCCCCGGCTCGTGAATTAATGCTGATGCACAGAAGACAAGGCTCTCACACATGTGCTCATGTTGGGCCGCCAATCACCCCACAGCTGCAGCAGTCTATCCTTGCTCCATGCCTGAGCACTGCTGAGACGGCTGTCCAGTGTCTCAGGCTAAACAGACACGATCCCAGCTAACAATACCATGTCATCGGCCTGCGAGCAGCTGGCCGGCAGCCACACAACACTGATGCCGCCTGACAGCCAAGGAAACCATGCGCTGACCTTGACTTTAACCGCCAATGAGCATCACATTAGCGTGGAGGGGGCCTCTAAAATGATAATTATTTCCCTTCATCGCACCTGTGCCTCATGTCCGAGTGATGGGAGCCCAGTTCTGCTTATAACGCAGCTCTGCTGGTAAAGACGGTGACCATAAGTCTTCCTTATGCCACCCATGTCTGGCTACTTTTGAAACTACAGTGCGGAAGGCCGATGTATGCCAGGAAAGGAGCGGACGCAGTGTCCAGCATGTCCCAGACCAATTACCTTGACTACCAAGCAGTACCTCACACACCACAATGAAATAAAAATAACAAGCGAGCCCTACCTGTCCTGGTCTGTAATAGCACCAAATCCACCTAATATTATTAAAAAAAGAGACCTGCATGCCCACAATATACGCCAAATACAGTTGTCAAAGTTGCGACCTAAAAGTTCATAAGGAATAGCCTAGCGGGGAAGAAAACGAAATATATGATTCCTTATCGCTCAAAACAGATTTGTAACTTTTATCTGTAGGCCTGTGAACGGACAACAACAATCTTTTGCATGGCTTCTTGCATGGCTTAGTGGTGTGTCACAGTTATAAAGCAGATATACATTGGTTGTCGGTTTCATTACACTGGCTGCACTGTTGGTGGTTCAGTACTGCGAGGTTCCGCAACGCCCCAGTAAGTGTATGCAGGGTGTAATGCGCTAAGATGTTTTATGTTGCCCTAAGAGTTTGGCCCTTACAATGTTTTTGTGGGTCTATGAAAATAGCAAGTTCCATTTTTTGTGCTTCCTTATGTTGTTGCCGTTATTGTGAGTTTAATGTGGTGCCACTACTTATATTTCAAGTGTGTTCAGTTGCAACAAGGTTATCCAACTTTGCAAAATGTTTTTTAAAACTTAGCATGTGTATAGGTTTTTGTATCTTCAATGGCCCTTGGCTGCACTGGAAAGTTGTTTCCACTGCCTTCAGTGGCCACAACGGCCAGCATGTGGACTGCCGAAACTGGCCATCTGTCCCCTGATTCCCACACCACGGAAATATCCCATGGTCATGCTCCATCACACCGCAAACGTCCTCTGTCCGTGAAACAAAAAACGTCCTCCCTAGGGTAGTCACCACATGCCATTTCTTTCAGACAGTTTCCATTCAGGAGCTTTAAAGTGACTACCTAATGCATTCTGGGTATAGTAGTTTTGGTTTGTTTCATTAGAGGTAATTAGAGTGACAAGCAGTTTCCTGCTTGCAAGATTAAGGACAGCGAGCGTATGCATATTACTAACTGTGCTTTGTTCTCTACGTCTGTTGTCTCTGTATTGCCACTTCACCAATCCGCACCCACCTCTCGGTCTGTGACACACTCACACCAAACACACACATGCGCATATACATTCTCTTTCTTCTTTCTCACTTCTCCCTACCGCTCTCCTACCTATTGTTGTGACTTTTTATCAGTCGCGGCCCGAGCAGGTAAGCGCGGCGGGGAAAGTGACCGACGGAATAGGAAAATGAAATTAAAAAAATTAAAACACTTACCTTGCGCTCGCCAAGTGGAAGGTAAGTGGTTTTATTTATTTTCATTTCCATATTCCGTGGTTTGTCACTTCCACCGCCTCCACCCCCACCGCGCTTACCTGCACGGGCTGCCACTGCTTTTTATCTTTCAATATACCTTTAGATATAAAACAACCTCTTAAGCCACACATGTGAATAGATATGTGTCATTATGTTCTCCCCACCCGTTTCTTCAATCCTTTTCTTAATTCGCTTTGATGTATCAGTTGTCATCCCTGCCTTTACTCACACTGTAAACCAAAACACATGGGTAAGGGACATAGTCATTTACAACACCAATAGCTCTAACTCTCGCCAATGCAAGACCGATTGCAATGTAAATGCTTGTTTTTTTAACAATATCTTTGACCCCGCCCCCACACTAGCGCACCCTGCCTTCATTACACGCAGCATCACAGGGACACTACATACTTTTTTCAAGTTTTGCATAGAAAGGACCACATCAGTTAGTCGCAGACCCTTCGTATACAGACAGTAAAATATGCTGTAGCAGCTGTAGCATCTCACATACATTTATATTTAAATGTACACATCTCCGTATATGGGTCGCCGAATCAAGTTACACTATGGTGCAGTACGAGGCTGAGAGTGTTCTATTGCTATTGCTGCTGTAAGCGAAATGTCCTGGTATCGCGTGGGAGCGACAGGGGCACTGTATTTATTGTAATTGCATTTATATAGCATTTACTACCCCGGATGAGGCATTGATGCGATTTTTTGGCGAGTAGCATGCTACTCCGGAACCCATAAAGGATTAGTGGTGAATTAGTATAGTGAAATATGAAAGTAATTTGAGTGGTGGATCTGTTAGTCAGTTATTTGGATTGAGAAGGAAGCGGGAAGGATCTAGAATTTATTTTATTATTATTTTGGTTTGAGTTTATAGCCATAGGAGGGGGTTTGGGGTGAGTAAATGGGAGGTGGAGGAGAGTTAGCATACAGAAATATTAATTTGAGTGGTGGATATGTTATTGTGTTTTTGGATTGAAAAGGAATAGTGGAGGGATAGAAGAGGTAAGGGTCCAGAATATATATATATATATATATTTTGAGTTCATAGCAGTAGGCGGGGGTTTGGGATGAGTAAAAGAAGCGGAGGGGGAAGAGTCAGAGGTAAGGTTTTAGACAGGCTTGTTTGGGAGAGCTGAAAAGTAAAAGCAGAATGAGATGATGCAAGTAGGGGTAGAGGAGGGAGAGTCTATAAAGGGTTATTTGGGGGATCATAGCAGTGGTATCGAGGTTTAGGATGAATGAGAGAGTGGAGGTATAGGATGAGAAATAGGGTAGTGCATTGGAAGAGTAATAGAATGAGGTTTGAGATGAGTCAGAGAGTTGAGGTAGAGGATATATTGAGAGCGGTATAGGGTGAGAAATAGTGTAGTGCATTGGATATGCTGAATTAGAAGAAAAGTAATAAATAAGTAAAAGTAATAAATATATAGATCCAAAAGAAATAAAGATATAGATCCATAAGTACATGGAAGGTATATAGATGCATAAGGATGGTAGTATATGTAGATTAAAGATGCATTTAATAAACTCCGGCTTTTAAGAGTTGTTGTACTTTAAATTAATTTGTTTATTTTACTTTTTGGAATTCAATAGTGAAGCAATTGTAGATAGTTATAATAAAAGATTTACTTATTTATGCAGTCACTTATATACATGTTAGAAATATCGAATAATGTAACTATCAGTAATCTTTTGTACATTTGTTAAGCAGTACTGACGAATATCTAGATTTTTAAAAATATAATTATTATACACATTTATACAAAACAATACACATATATAGGCACATATCTATAGTCCAAATAAATGCTTATATACATAGGGATAATGCTGTATATTTGTTTGCGTAAGGTGGTTATGTGGGAAAGAGCCAATTCTTGAGTAGTTTTCTGAAGATTAGGTGGTTATCCGTGGCTCTTATGTTAGGGGTAAAGAGCTCCATAGTCTGGCTGCTTGAACAGAGAAGAATGTTTATTCTTGTATGTAGGGATTCTGAGGCAAGGTGCCATTCTAGAGCAGCGGTTTCTTTGTTGAATGTGTTTGGTGAATTTATTCATGATGAGGATTGGTCCTGTTCCATGTATCGCTTTGTGGGTGATACAAGCAGCTTGAACTTGGATCTTCTGGCAACCGGAAACCAATGCAGGGCGTTCAAGGCAGGAGAGATGTGGTCATGTGGCTTTATATGTAAGAGTAGTCTGGCAGCCGAATTCTGACTCCATTGTAGCCTTTTCATAGTCCTTAAAGGTCATCCGTGATGGAGGCTATTGGCGTAATTGAGTTTGGACAGAACAAGAGAGATGGTTGCCTGGACCTTGTGAGGGAATCTCGGCTGGGGGAAGATTTGCGGCATTGTTTTTATAGTAACAAAACTTGATCATGCTAGTTTGTCCACTTGGGCATTCATTGATAGCTTGGAGTCCATGGTTATTCTGAGGTTTCTTACTTCCTTCAATACTTGAGGGGTTCCCAGATCATCAGGCCAGGTGGTAAGGGGGGGTCATAATTTTTCCAATAACCAAACGTATTTCTGTTTTGGAAGCATTCAATTGGAGATGGCTCCACGTCATCAATTGATCCACAGCTCTGACACAACTGAAAATTGGCAACTTTACAATGTTTTGGGGGCATTCCAGTTGAAACAGTATTTGCGTACCATCTGCATAGTTATAGCATGTGAGGTGAAAATTGATTGATTAGTGCCAGTAAGGACTTCATGTAAATGTTGATAAGCATGGGCGAGATGATAGAGCCTCTAGGGACCCCTGCTTTTGTGAAGTACGGTTTGGATGAGAAAGGGGGTGGTATGGATGACATTAGTTCTGTTGCAAAGATAGGCTGTGATCCAGTCTAGAGCAGTCCCATTTATGCGGGCTTTGTAGAGTATTTGTATCAGAGTGTCATGGTCAACCGTGTCAAAGGCAGCTGAGAAGTCCAAGAGAAGTAGCGCAGCAACCCCGTTCCGGTCAAATGTGTTCTTCAGGTCATCTCAGATGGCAACATGGGCAGATTCTGTGGCTCTTCCTGGATGGAATCCCGTTTGAAAGTATGGCATTATCTTCAATGAATTGTGACATCTGGGTGAATGCTGCTCTTTCTATCAGTTTGCCCAGGAAAGGTCCATTTGTAATCAGTCTGTAGTTGTCAGGGTTCAGCGGGTCCAAGTTTGTTTTCTTCAGTAATGGGCGTATGTATGACTTTTTGAGTTCTTCTGGAAATATTCCAGTAGTTAAGGAATTGATGATAATTCTTCTTACTGGTTTGGCAGCAGAGATTGTTAGAAGAATTCTCCTGAAGGTTTGCGGTGGACACAGGTCAGAAGGGCTGCCAGCAGGCCTGCTTGCTTTGACCAGGTCCATAAATTATTTGTGTGAAATGTGTAGGAAGGAACGAAGAGGCTGGGTTAGAGTATTGCTGGAATGTTGTTTTGGAAAAGTGTTGGTGCTGGTGATTTGTCTGTTTTAAATAGGAGTCCAACATGTCTACTTTGGCCATGTAATGATTTGCCAGTTTAACAAATCTTGAGTAACGGGATAAGCTTCTTCTAGGCAAATTGGTTTACAAAATTCATTGAGAATTTTATAGAATTCTTTATTTGCACATTTAGCCTTTTGAATTTTGTCTGAATACTAACTTTTCTTAGCTTTTTTGATTGGTGACTTGTATAATCTATTAATTTTCTGGAGCCAAAGTTTGTCTTGATTGGTGTTTGTTTTGAACCAGGCACATTGCAGCTTTCTAATTTGTTGTTTTACCTCTTATCTCTGTATTTCTCCAAGGTACTGGTTTTCCTTTGTTCTGTTGTGTTGTTTTTAGTGATATTAGGATATCAAAAGCTTCCTGTATCCACTCATAGTTTTTTTACTTTGTGTCTAGATCTGTCCTGGATGTTAGTTGTGTTTCTAAGTGTTCCAAATTGAGCTTGTTCCACATCGATAGGTGGATGCACGCAAGGTGCTTTTAGGTGCATCGCTTTGTGTAGTTTTATGTTGGAAAGCAAGCAAATGGTTGTCTGACCATGTGACCAAAGTCATTGTTTGCAAAGTAACTAGTTCTGTATTAGAAAAAATGACATCTAGGATGAGTCCAGTGATGTGTGTGGGTTTGTGGACAATCTGATGCAGGTTCAGTGCATCTAGTGCATCTAGGCCAGCGATGATTGTTTTGGGATGAGGCATATTGGGTTTGTCAAACCAAATGTTGAGGTCACCCAGAACGTATAGGTTGGAGTGTAGTGTTATCAGGTTTGAAACTATGTCTAGAAGTGTGTCTGGGAATGTTGTATTGCTAGATAGTGGTCTGTAAAAGAGCAGGAAGTTACAGGAGGAATACAGTGTAGGGTTGCATCTGGTGAAAAGGGCCTCACAATCTTTTATGGAGATATCTTCAGCTTTAGAGATAAGTAATGTTTGTCTGAACACAACAGCTAGGCGACCTCCTCTTTTGTCTATACGATTTTGGGGATGATAGTTTGATAGCCTAAAGGAATACTTTTATACAGGACTGGAGCAATATCATCTCCCAACCATGATTCAGTTATGAATAGTAGGTCAGGTTTTGTGTCAGCGAGAAGGTCGTAGATGTGATGTTTGTTTTAGAGAGTGATCGAGCATTTATTAGTAGACAGTTTAGAGAACGTGCTTTGGTGATAGTGTGACTTTGTTATGTAGAAGTGTGAGCAGTAGTTTGTAGGCTTGCAACAGGTGTGTCCTTACTGTTGGTTTTAGCTGTATGAGGATAGCAATCATGTAGCTGTTTGGTATCGTGTTCCTCGTCCAGTAGGCTAAGAAGGCATTTTGATGGGTCTGCGTGTGTAGGTGGTGGGGACGGTGGTTGAGAGTGAGTTTGTGCGCTGTGTTGCTTTTGAAGTGTAACCTTGTACAGTAGACATGGAAAAGCAAAGTTGTGAGGTGTGGCATGTTTCTTATTTTGTTTGCGTCTGTTTAGAGTGGAAGATGTAGGAGTTAGGGGTGGTGGTGCAGCATGTGGGTCATGTAGTAAGGTTCTAAATTGTCTAATGGATGAGAGGCTGTTAAAAGGGAGTTGCTGTATATGTGTTAGGTGTGGGGGAAGAAAGAAAGCTTGGCATTGGAGTTTGTTCATTTGTGTAGTCTGAAAAGTTGGTGTTCGTTTGTAGTTTGTGATGGAAAGTATTATGAGGTGTTGCGCGTGAGAGATTTTGTTGTGCTGGTGTGCATATTAGGTTTTGTTTTTGATGAGTAGTGAGATGAGGTGCTGATGTATTTGTCAGACTCAGACTCGTTTTCACAGGGTTGGTTTGTGCTGTTTATTACGGGTCTGCCCTGCCTCGCGGTACCCCGGACTCGGTCAGCAGGCAGGAGCGGCAGCAGGCGGGAGAGACGCCTTACCTTCGCCGTGAGGGCAACGGCCAGCAAAACTACAGCCCCCAGACGCCCCAGCCGGTCGCTTGCAGTGACGCGGCCAAGCGCGCCTGGAGGCGCTTTGAAAAACACCAGCAGCCTCCCGCAGCGCGGGAACCGTTTTCGGCAGCAGGCAGGAGCGGCAGCAGGCGGGAGAGACGCCTTACCTTCGCCGTGAGGGCAACGGCCAGCAAAACTACAGCCCCCAGACGCCCCAGCCGGTCGCTTGCAGTGACGCGGCCAAGCGCGCCTGGAGGCGCTTTGAAAAACACCAGCAGCCTCCCGCAGCGCGGGAACCGTTTTCGGCAGCAGGCAGGAGCGGCAGCAGGCGGGAGAGACGCCTTACCTTCGCCGTGAGGGCAACGGCCAGCAAAACTACAGCCCCCAGACGCCCCAGCCGGTCGCTTGCAGTGACGCGGCCAAGCGCGCCTGGAGGCGCTTTGAAAAACACCAGCAGCCTCCCGCAGCGCGGGTCGTGCGCGGGCAGCGCCCGGGCCAAGGGCGGGCCCGTTTGTGCCCGTTCGAGACCGGACGAGGCTGCGATGGGACACTCCCCTGTCAACACGTAATAAGGTCAGTGCCTTTACAGACGTTCCCAAACGTGTTTGTGCAAATATATGCTTCACTGGTTCAATCGAGGCAATTAAAAAGTGTGTTGGTTACAATAGCACCGTGCATGATAATGGCAGGCACAAAATCTATCGTGGGAACGCTTGACCAATTCTTGGTGAGAGTCTCCTCGATTCTTGACAAAGAAATAGACCAAACGGAGAAAAGACTATCTTTGGGTTCTGTGATAGAAAAGCGCTCTTCCCTGGGACGCATATCCAACGTGAAATCTCCAGTCCCAGCCGTAAGATCAGGACCTGGCAAAGAGGTTACCTCGGCGTCTTGCGAGATTATCGGAAATAACGATGTTTCTGATGAAGAGCAACCGCGTTGCCAACCCCACTCAGAAGGACAAGATTTGAACTCAAGACCTAGGGAAAGCCAAGATACCAGCCACAAAAGGGCTAGTATCCCTGCTTGTGTTAAAACCCGATCTGCCAAGAACCCAAAAGATAAAATTATAATGCCATCTAATAGGGGAGCCAGCAAGACCCAGAGATCCAAAAGGAAATATGGCGATCCACCAAATGGCGGACAAAAAGCAAAGACCAGACGAACTATCCCAGATGAGAGCTATACGGAGATTCAAGCTCCCATCGAGAAATCCATCCCTGCTCCTATAGATGTTGCACCCTCTACTCGAGCCCTATCTTCACCCTCGCTGCAAGCTTTTGACTGTGATTTCTGGGGGAAATTAGAATCGATCTTCTACAATACATGTCTCCCAATATATGATAGACTAGATGCTATAGAGAATAGATTGACTTGTTTAGAGCTTTCGTATGCATCAGCATTGTCAAAGTATAAAAATGCAAGTTGCGAACCAGAGCCCACGATCGCACTTGATAAATTGTCAACCAGAAGCTCTTCTATAGTGAGTACCATCCCTAAGCCCACACCCATTCCGCCTATTTCTAACGCATTAGCACTAGATCACATATCACGAGGAGTAACAAACGATATAACCCGCAACATGACAGACGCTAGGGGGCCAATACCACAAAAAGCGCATGTAAATAAGGAAACGGAGAGGGAGCTCTCCAAAAAGGCAGTTGGAATACTCCCTAGGCTACATCTCCCCCCAGAATCCACACCCTATGTGGTGATTCTGGCAGGGGTTAAGCCCTTGAGTGCCGATAAGCGAGAAGACTATGGTGAACTAAAAAATAAGTGCATCTTCTGGCTGAACCAAAACCGTCCCTTGCCTCGGAATGTCTCAACTGAGATACTTTTTGCCAGAAGAGTAGACTGGGTAGGTCCCATGAATAAATCAATAAAGGGAGATTGTGTCGTAATAAATTTTAGAGACAAGAAAGCAGTCGAACATATTTGTAATTGGCAGAGATTTAATTTTAATTCACCTATCGTCTCATTACCCCTGCCTTTCTTTTACTACGGCCAATCACAATCTATCTTACATATGCCTGGCCTATTAGCTCCAGCCAACAAAGGTAGGACCCACTGCCATTTGAATCTACAGGAAGGGCCGGATAAGCCCTCTAGTTTAGAGGACTGTGATTGACGTCAGCCCCTGGTTAGGGAAGTACAACATAACATAGATCAAGATTTCACCACGAATGCCCATAGCTGTAAACCCATTAACTTGATTACCAATAGCAATGATTATCGTTACGGTAGCAAAATTAATTCACAGAATGCTGAACCACTATTGAACATAAACCAGCTGGGGGGAGTATATGGGAAAGCACCAGGGGGAAAAACGGGATGCCTAATACACTGCACTGATGGCCCAAGCGGTCTGCTCAACATGGGTACATGTTTGGAGGACAGCTTGGACTATCCTGAGAGAGGCGGACAAAGAACCCCACTGCAGAATATAGTATCCAACAACGGGGGAAGGAGAGAAAAGAGAACTCTGTCAATCTTGTCGTGGAACATTGCAGGTCTGAGCTCCAAAATCGAAAGCCCAGATTGGATGGCTTTCACGACGGGATATGACATCTGTCTCTTCCAAGAGACATGGGCAATGGATCCTATACACTGCAGTGGCTACCTTAATTTCTATGTACCAGCTAAAAAAAGCAAAAGAGGCCGCCCTTCTGGTGGCCTAACTATATGGGTAAAGCAGGATATGGGGATCCACATAAAAGCAGGTTCCAAGTCTAGCAACGATATAATTTCAATAAGATTGACCCTCCAGTCTGGTCACAATGTGGAACTTTTTAATGTATATGCACGTGGTCTCCCGGGGGGGAAAAAATCTCCTGTTGTACAAGATCTTGAAGATATCTTAGACCTCTTGCCATCCAGTATACTGCCTTTAATAGCAGGTGATTTTAACACTACCTTTGAACCCCTTGGCCATGACATATCTCAACTTACTGTTGAGGAAGATACTAGATGGGGAATCCCGTCCCTAGAAATTACTCCCATAAAAAAATGGACAGAGGCTGCAATCCAGCTAAAAGGTCTGTGCTTAGCAAGCCATCTGAGGGCCGCAAATGGCAGAAGTAAATCGGATACACGCGCTAAGAATACCTTTGTTAGCGGCCATAGGGAGAGCCGTATAGATTATTTTCTTATTCACGTACAGCTTTGGGCAAATCTTATTGATATGGCCGTTATTGACCGTATTGAGAGTGACCATCAACCTCTTGTGGTGCTGCTTGATCAACCTCCTAAAGGTGGACCTGCAGCACGGCAGCTGAATCCCGTGCAGAATCAATTCTTGGCCAACAATCAGCGTTATTTAAAATGGGATAGGATTATAGAAGACCCAAACTCACTGGTTGCAATAAAGGAAGAAGTAATTAATGTTTTACAATCCCTCGAAACTCTGACAGACATGTGTTCCCACCAGTCTGTCGTAGTAGCCCATAACATATTTTTTGAGGGCTTGAAGAAATACTTTATCAAACCTACTCCTAAAAGACCTCCCAAATATCACAATACCGTGGGTTGGTACAGCGCTGACTGTAAGGAAGCACGAGCAAAACTTGGTAGAGCACTTAGGGCGAAAGATGCTTCCTCAGTTAAATTGGCAAGGGTGGAATACAGGAGAACAATATATAAGGCAAAAAGAATGTGGGATAATGGCAAGTGGAAAGATCTTCTCGAAGCCTGTAGATCAAGGAATAGCAAGCAATTCTGGGACATCTATAAGTGGGATAGGGGTGGTCTCCCTGAAAAGCCCCAGAATAATGTGGATAAGAATTCCTGGACTGGTTATTTTAAACCACAGTATGCAGCTCCTATAGAAGATGCACCTAGTGGTGATACTAATTACCATGTGTACTACACAGAAGTAGTATTTCTTTTAAGTGACGTGGAACAGGCCTTAGATAAAGTTATCAAGGGTAAAGCCCCCGGGATGGATGGAATCCCTGCAGATGTGTTTCTTAGTGAAAGGTACCTATGGTGCAGATACATCCTGCACCTTGCTAATGCAATTGCTCAGGGTGCCAACATCCCCGCCTCTTGGAAGGGAGCTGAAATAGTCCCCGTTTTTAAAAAGGGGGACAAGTCTATTGCGGCTAATTATAGGCCAATTAGCCTCATCGACTCAATCCAGAAGATAGTGGCCCGCCTATTCTTAAACAAGATCCTACTATGGGTCGAAGAACAGGACATTTTAAGCCCCGCTCAGGCGGGCTTCCGCAAGCGGACAAGCACAATTGATCAAATCTTCCGCTTCGTTGTCATATATTGGAAGGTAGTGATCTTAGCTAAGGGTGCATTGTATGCTGTTTTCGTGGATCTAAAAGCAGCATTTGACCTGGTTCCACGAACCAAACTCTGGGCTGTTTTGAGGGAGATGGGTTGTGCACCTGAACTCCTTTCTGTAGTCATCCGCTTTCATGAGGACAACGTGGCACGGGTCCGTTGGGGGGAGGTGGGTGAGGTGACGGAAGACTTCCCGGTTGACAGGGGCGTGAGGCAGGGGTGCGTTTTGGCGCCTACCCTGTTCTCGCTCTTTGTCAACGGTGTGGTGGACTTTCTCTCGCGGACCCCCACCGACGCACCTGTTTTGGCCGGTTCACGAGTTCCCATCCTCATGTTTGCGGATGATACACTGATTATCTCCAAGACCCCAAGTGGCCTACAGAAGGCACTTGGACGCTTTGAAGAGTTCTGCAAACTGAGGGGTTTGTTGGTAAACACCGAAAAGACCAAATTTATGTCCTTTAATGCACATAGATCATTCAGGGGGAAAATATTCATGAACAACCTACCCCTGGAGGAGGTAACCTCCTTCACATATCTTGGTATTACACTTCAGAAGGATATGCGATGGGACTCCCAATTGGACCGAGTGATACTAACACATAAACAAAAATCAGGTGCCCTTTTGACCAGATTTAATAAATCTTACACAAAACCAATTTCCCCAGCTCTGGAAGCCTACGGTGCAATGGTGCTGAGCTCATGTTTGTATGGGTCTGAGCTTTGGGGCTTTAGTAACCTGGACAAACTGGTAGTACTTGAAAATGCATTTTTACGTAAAATCGCAAGCTTACCTGCCAGTACACCACTGCGCCCTTTATTGTTAGATCTAGGTAAAAAACCATTGGCACACGTCGTCAAGCTCCGCCCGCTGCTATATTGGCGTCGCCTTTGGTGCACAGACGAGCTTGAGCACTATCAGTGTGGCTTCATGGACATAATTAAATCTAATTCATCACATAACATTCCTTGGTTACGCAGCATAAAATCCCTTTTGTGCAGCATAGGTCTGTCTGAGCTTTGGAACGACCCCGAAAATGCTACCTTCCCTTCTAAGAGCAAACTGAAAGCTATCTACTGGGAATGGGTCTACATGATAGAAACTACACAAGGCCTCTCCTCCCATTTAACAGGTCGCTTTCTTGATTTTAAAAATAGTCCATCACTCGAAAGCTACTGGGACATAATAGAGAAGCCCCTTGACCGCAAGCTATATTTTCAGCTACGGGTGGGTGCCCTTCCAGTTGCAGAATTCACTTCAAGTTGGAAAAATACTCAAAACAAAAATAATAAATGCTACAACTGCACTGAGGAATGCGAATCTGTCGAACACTTGCTATTTTTTTGCCCAATGTACATACAACCCAGTAAAATTTGGATAAAACCTGTATGTAAATTGTTGGGCATTAGGAATTATCGGACAGCCCTTCGCATTATGAGCACTGACCCCGCCCCTCCCATCTGTATAGCAGTGGCTAAATTTCTAGGGTGGGCCTGGGGCTTACGATCTAAAGCACTGAGATATGATGGCAAATTGTAACAATCGATTGCACTAGTTCAAACTTATTGGAAACTTAACTTTCATGATGGAAACACATACAACGGTCTCACATACGTGTTATTTTAACTCTGTGAATATCTGTATACAGTTTTTAAATAGTTTTTTAGCTTATTGATGGTTGAAATATTGAATTTAATGCTTGTCTTAAATATTTTTAGGTAATTTATATGTGTGATGTTTGTCTGTGCTTTTATGACTCAACTGTCGAATAAAGCTTAATTGAATTGTATTTGTTTTAAGAGATGGATTTGTTTGTAGAGTATTGCGCGTGAGTAGAAGTTATAAGGTAAAGGGAGTGGTAATGTGTTTGTTAGTAGAGTGTATATTGTGTGTAAGAGGGGATAAAAAAGAGTTAATAGGTCTTATTGTAGAGTCATGCAAGAGGTAATATGTGTGGTGCAGTGGAGTTCAAGTGATGTACGGTTGTGTAATTGTGGTAGAAAGAAGAGGAAGGTGTTGGCCGGAGAAATGATGGAAGGCTGAGTATAGTTTTGTTGGTGACAAAACGGGGTCGATTAAGAGTAATTAGAGCAGGTAGTGCGTGTCTGGATTGGATATAGTTAAGTATGTTGTAGATTTGGGTTGTGTTAGCGATGAGTGGATTGGTTAGTGGTATTAGATAGAGTTCTGTACGGTTTGTAGATGATTGTGCAAATGTGTGGTAGCTGGGATAGAAGTGTGTATGGTTTAATTTCTGGAGTTTTGTAGTGGTGCTGAGACATTGAACTTTGTCTTGGGTTAGTTTGTAGTGAATGAGTAGAATACATGCGCTGTGAGTTTTTTAA
This sequence comes from Triturus cristatus, assembly GCF_964204655.1. Classification (NCBI taxonomy): domain Eukaryota; kingdom Metazoa; phylum Chordata; class Amphibia; order Caudata; family Salamandridae; genus Triturus; species Triturus cristatus. The sequence continues at coordinate 588,846,833 of NC_140592.1, read as the reverse complement.
TCTGGTTGCGGGTAGGGTGGGTGCTGGTGTATATGAAATTGGGCAACATTTCTGGCCCAAGTCCTGACCAGTCTCAAACATGCAACTGCCCTTTTGGCCCTCAATATCAATGCCCGGGCTGAAACGCCCTGAACCCTGGCCTTAAATAGCCTAACTGCTCAGCCCAGCTACCACTAAATTGAGAGTAAGGTATTATCTACTTTAACCTTTGCCATACCTTTGGGGACTCACTGGACTCTGTGCATACTATACCCATTTTTGGTATAGGATATGCAGAGCCAGCTTCCTACAAGTAGTAATACAAGAAATTGACCTGTGGTTTTAGTTTATATGCAAAGATACTGTACAGTATGCATATTGCCTGAAATGTTGAGTTGTCTTATTGTCATAAGAGCCAGGTTTGTGTTTGTTTGTACATGTTTATAGAGTGGGCCCTTTTCATAAAGGTAAATTTACATCTGTAGATTTACTCAGGTATAAATGTACTTTTATACCTAGGTGTCTCACTGTAGAAATGTGTAGATTTACACCTAAGTGGAGTCTTGCATGTCTCCACCCCCTGAAACCAGACAGTGGAGACATCTAAGACTGAATTTATGAGTGTAAAGTTACTACTAGCAGGGATGTGGAATTCCTATAGCCCGACGCCCGGGGCTTATTATTTGGGGTCAAGGGCAACAAGTTTTCATGTGTATTTTGTCCTTGGGACAAGTAGGCCCAACCCACGACAGCACAAACCCTTTGGCTGCCAGTTTACAGTACCACATTATGGATCAAGGAAGGGCATTGTCTGCAGTTAAGGTAATATGTGTGTCCATGTGTTAACACTGTTCAAACCTGTATTTATTGTTCAATAACGCAAAGCCTTTATTATTAGGGTGAGCACTAAAAGTAAATGTTGTAAGCTCGGCCTGCACTACTGACGGTGTTTCCAGTATAAACGTGTACACACGTTTTCAAAGTTTAGTAATATGAGGCTATGTGTAATGCTCCCAGAATGCTCTCTGATCATATGCAAATATTTGCAGAAGCTTGAAAGCAACAGTGATGATTCTTTGCTTTCAAAGTAAAATGTTCACAAAAAAATGCAAGTAGGAAAACACATTTTGCTAAACTACTGTAAGATTTTAGGTACCATATCTTTGCAGCATCCTTTAGTAACATGTTGTTGTATGCTTGTATTAACCAAAAATATTCATAATGGAAAATCAGTGTAACCAGTTATAGTATGATTGTGGGAAACAAAAATAAACAAGCATTGGCAAAGACAGTAGGTCTGAAGTTGGCGGACAGGCTTTTGGTTTTGTCAATGTGTGACTTGTTTTGGTATGGTTTTTTTATAAAACCTTATCGGTGTGGGAGCTGCAGGGCCCTCATCCTTCTAACAAGCATTGGCAAAAGCAAAAATTGGTTTTGGTCTCAAAAAGCACACATTGCACAGCAGTTCCAAGAACTGAACAAAACTACGTTGTGTGCCAATATGCTCCTTGTAAAAGAGCAGAATATTGCACTCACAGTGTAGCCAGCTGATAGACCGTGAGAAGGAGAGAGAAAGAGAGAGAGAGACAATTTTATTAAACACAATAGGTCATGGTTAACGCCAGGCTTAATTAGAGGCCCAATTATTAAAGAAAGTCTCAAAAGTGCATCCATGGTATATATCCTTGCATTAAGTGCATATATACAGTTTCCATGAATTCACAAGAATTTAGAGAAGTGGCCAAGAAATAGTACTACCAGAAAATATTTGTGAACTGCATTTGAGCCTGAGCAAATGTGCATGTGTAGTTTGCTCATGTGAAAATCTGAATGTTTCAAGTTCACTTTCCCTCAACCCAGTTTTTTCAAAACCCCGTAAGAAGTTTTACGTCTGCCACTGTCGGGAGTACATTTCCAACTTTTTTCAGTATGGGAAAATATTAGAAAGGAGTTGGTAAAAAACCTTAAAACATGCAGGTTAGTACGTTTGCACAGACTCAAAAGGGCATTCCAATCCTCGAACTATTGCTTACCACTATCTTCAGCCCCAGTATATAGACCTGCAGAAACGTAGCAACATAAGGGAATTACTAGTATTCAAACCCTACTAAGGTACGAGCCCTGGCATAATTAGAGAGGCTTTATCAGAACTCTTACATAATGAGATTGCTGCTTTAATTTGTAGCCGCATTACATGGCACAAAAGGGACAAGTGGATTTTGTTACAGGACAAATAGATTTATGAAGCAACCTGCCCCATGGACAAGTAGATATTTTATTAAATTCCACACCCCTGTACTAGTAACTTTTCTCTTGCAGGAAATCACTCCCACTGGGGAGTAGATCTCCCTGTGATAAAGTACAGGCAAATTAATAAGCTTTAATACTTAAAAAAAACTATTTTAATGAAAATGTATAATGCAAATTAAATTAACATAATTATAAATCAAGAACTAATAAAGTAAAATGTTAAAGCGCTTCAACTTATCAAATTAAATGTTCATTGAATAACTAAAATATATACATATAATGTATTAATATTTTAAACAGATGTCACTGGCATTTAAATATTTGAATAGTAACTAAGTAAAATTATGTTTTTAATGTAAAATATTTTACATTGTTATATAAAGTTCAGAAGTTCTTTGTTTAATTAAGTTATTAGGTTTAAAACTATAAAATATTTAAACTTAAATGAAGCATAACTTTCTATGAAAACGGCGAGGAGTGGAAGGCCACTGGGCAAGATACTTAAGCAGTGCTCCAAGGTAGGGACAATCACACATATAGGATGTGAAGCCGGCGCTTGTTGAACAAAGAGAAGCAAGGAAATGAGAGTGCCAATGAACTCAACCAACGGTAAACAATTGGCAGGCTCTAATCCCCTAAATATACAAAATGTCTTGCAAGAGACAGTGCGTGTGCTGTTTCAGGTGAGACTTAAGTATAAGGTGTGGGAGGGGGGAGGAGTGAGGGAGGGGGAAAACTGTCAAAGAGGAAAAGGTGCCCACCAAACTGATTGAAGAGCATAAAACAATAGACAGTGACCCCAGAAAATGTGTTGAGGAGAAACAGCTATTACAGTTATGTTATGTTATTTATTTTTGTATAGCGCACAGATGCCGCAGCGAAGTGGCGTCCTGGCGCTGAGAAGATGATACAACATAACGGCGAGGGAATACTAGTCATAGATGAGCTGAAGGACCTAAATCGTGGCAAACAGGAAGGTTTTCAAACATTTCCTGAAAGGAAAAAGGTTAGTAATGGAACGGAGCGAAAGGGGGAGGGTGTTCCAGAGTGAGGCGGCTAGCACCGAAAAAGAGCGTCCACCCATTCTAGCTCTTTTGAAGCGGGGAACAATAGCCAGATTTGATCCCGCAGAGCGAAGCGCTCTGTTCGGGAGATAAGGGGAAATGGTTTGGGCAAGAATAGGAGGAGTGGACAGCTTTAGAATTTTAAAAGTAAGGCAAAGTGCCTTAAATTTAATCCTCTGTTCCACCGGGAGCCAGTGCAAATTTTGGATGGTTTGGCGGGCAGAACAAAAACGTGGCAGGCCAACCAGCATCCTGGCCGCCGCGTTTTGGATGCGCTGAAGGCGAAGAAGCTCCGCTTTGTTAAGTCCCAGTAGAAGCGAACTAGCATAGTCCAATCTACTTAGGACCATAGCTTGAACTATGATTTGCCTGGTGGTAGGGTCGAAAAATTTAAAGATTGGTCTGAGACACTGTAGAGTGCCAAAACAGATCCCGGCCAATCTTTTAGTGTAGGGAATGTAGGACAGCTTATTGTCGAACCACACCCCAAGATTCCTGACCTCGTCAGCAGGCACCGGAGCAGGACCAAGCTCCGGGGGCCACCACTGGTTGCCCCAGAGGTCGGTGTTTTTTCCGAAGATTAAAACCTCGGTTTTTGAGGCATTCAGCTGCAACTTGTTGTCCGACATCCATCCCATAACTCCTCGTAGAGCGACCTGAAAGGCAGCGGCGTCCATTGCGGACTCACCATTAAGTGCCACCGCCAGCTGAGTGTCATCGGCGTAGGACACCATGGTGAGACCGTATCTCTGGGCTACCTCAGCCAGAGGTTGGACGTATAGATTAAACAAGGTTGGGCTGAGAGCCGACCCCTGAGGAACACCTTGCAACATAGAACGGGGGGCGGAGACAAAAGGCGGTGTGGACACCTGAAAGGATCGGTCTGTAAGAAAAGACCGAAACCAGTCGAGAGCGATCTGGCCGACCCCAGCTTCCAAACGTCGCTGGAGGAGGACGGAGTGAGAGACGGTATCAAAGGCAGCGCTGAGATCTAACAGGATCAGCGCTACCGTTTGATCTCTGTATTACAGTGCAACCTGTACCATACAGGACCTTTACCACACAGGGCTGTACCATGATGGTAATAATCTGAATCTTTACCAGGCAGTAATTTTCTTTTTTAAATAGTATACTTTTAGGTTATTTGAAAAAAAAAGTGATTTTCAAGTTTCAAGCTGGGTAGAGGAAAAAGGGAGGCGAGGGTGACTTTAGTGTTCAGTGGTGGGGTAAGGGAGGATAGGATGACTTGAGGGCTCAGAGTTGGGTACAGGAAAAGGCAAGCGAGGGTGGCTTGAGGAAGCAGAGGTGGGTAGAGGTAAAGAGAAGTGAGAGTGACCTGAGGGTCAGGGATGGGTAGAGGTCAAGGGAGGTGGCAGTGACTTGAGGGCTCGGGTAGAGCAGAATTAAAGGAAGGGTGACTTGAGGGCTCGTGGGTGGGTAGAGGTAAAGGGAGGTTCGGGTACTTGAGGGCTCATGGGAGTTAAAGGAAGGTCAGTGTGATTGGAGGGTTCAGTGGTGGGTAGAGGTAAAGGCAGGTGAGGGTGATGTGAGGTTCAGGGGGTGGGTAGGGGTAAAGGTAGGTAACGGCAGGGCTTTAAGTAGGCTCTGAGCCCCGGCAGTTTTTTTAAGGGGGCCTCGAAACAGGTCTCGATCGGGCTCTGTTTTGTACCCTGGCACAGGCGGTCTGTTTTTTCTGGACTGCGGTGACAGCAGGCACATCGATGTGGGCTGTTCACACTGCTCACTTCTCCCTAGTGGAGAAGTTACGGCATGACGTCATGCCAGGCGAGCCTTGTAGGGGAAGGGAAATCCTTTAAAGAGAGTCCTTTTCTCTTTGGATTTCCCTTCTCTTTTTGAAACTCAGGAGCAGCAACATCGTTGTGGAGTCACCAGGGCTTTAAGTGGAAGCTTTTTCAATATTATATATAAGCTATAGTTGCTGCTTATTTAGCTTATGCAACTAACAACCATTGACAAAGCAAATAGTTCTGACTTCTTGTAGGCATGATGTTACTTGTTGTACCATATATCCGGATGCGATGACAGAAGCAGCAAAATACAAGTCGGGCTGCACACTGTGCTAAGCACAGATTTTTAGCTTACGTGTTTTAAGCCACTCCTTTAATTAAATTGGCCACGTCCTTTTCAGAGACCCCCCCAGTTTTTTCGTCCCACTTAAAGCCCTGGGTAACAGTGATTTTAGGTGTTAGGAGTGGATAGAGGTAAAGGTTAAACATAAATCGTTTGGAAACAGCCCATGTTTGATGATAAGTAAAACACCCTCTACATTATAAAAGAGGTAACCAACAAATAAGTAAATGTGACACTGTGGCAACCAAAGTAAATTCAGAAAAACACATACTTTCTGGCAACAGTCATAATCAAACAGAATATGTTTACAGCCTCATTGTCATATAAAGCAACAAGGGGGTATGTTTTGAAATTGCAGGGCTAAAAAAAATTCACTGACGATGCTGCAGCTATTCCCACGTAATTAAAATGTTATCACATAATCCTTTCCCCGCTGCACCGTTTAAAAATTTCAATACAAAATAAAAATACATTCTAATTATAATGCATCAAACCTTATTAAAAGCACTGCCACACGTCTAGTCCGGCAGTGGTAGGCCCTTTGCAATCGTTAACTGGTCACCTTTCAATTGCTGTATGCTGTAGTTAAGTGTCAAAATGATAATACGTTAAACGTTAGGCTCAATATTGTTAATATTAACATTACAGTGAAGTAGTATAGGAAGAAATGTGCTGCACATTGACCCTCCATGTTACGTCACGATAAATCCAAACCGCCACCAGATAAACGTCCGATTTCACGCCAGCGGCAACACCAATCACCAATCACCAGAGTTATCCTGACATTTTTCATGTGGTCTGAAAACTGCTGTCGTCTCTCTTCCCCAATACAAACCACGGGGAGGGCGTGCATTCAGCAACTGAGGCTCCGTTACGCTCCATTGTCTCGTTGAACTGTGTGCGCCGCACAAAACTACCACTCAATGACTAAAGGGAAACATCCCGGCGTCTGTTCTGGAAACTTTGCTTTTTGTTCGGCAAGGGGCAAAGCAGTTTTCGTGTCGGCAGGTTTTCTTATCAAGCTCACACCGGGCAACAGATGTGCAGGGCAAATGTGATTTACCGACTCCCCCCACCCCCGTCGTCCAGTCCATGTTCTGCTCCCCGGGTTGGCATCCGCTAAGGGCCACCGGTCCAGCAATATCCCCCTCCCTTCGGGAAAATCCTGAACCAAGGGGCATAGCGGAACGTATTACTGTCCAATGAAAGGCGTAATATATATTCGGAGTCCCGCCCCATATTTCCATTCCCGTTCAGAGGTTTACTCCTAATATGGCCGCCTCTGTACCTTCACGATTTTTATTGACGTTGTCTAGTCTTTTTGGAAGTCTTTCTTCCCACGTTCGGTTCAGTCAGTGAGCGCGAGTCAGTTACTGGGTTTTCGAACACTGATCACCTCAAGCATTCCGGTGTTGGATTTAGTTGGTTTAGCGGGGACACAACTTTCGAAGATGGTGGAGGAAACTGTGATTAGCGAGGAGGAAGCGGCCCAGTACGATCGGCAGATCCGTCTCTGGGGACTGGAAGCGCAGAAGCGGTGAGCACCGTTGGAGGGGTGGATGGAGGAATACAAAGAAGGCTGTAACATTTTGAAGTGATGGTGTCAGTCAACGTTTGAGCACATGGCTAGCAGTGTGACAATAGGGTACTTCTTAGGGATGCTGGATTTTTGAACCTGCGGCACTTTATCTTAGGGATGAACTATAAGTGGGCGCTCTTGACAATGGGTGAGTATAGTGTGACCTGATGGTTGCATGTCACTGGGACACCACTTTTCTATTCCTGGACCGCGCTTTTACATATTCTTCTTACACGCCTAGTTGTCCAATTTCCTCATTTAAAATTAATCTAGAATACAATTACCATAATACCCTAATATGTAAAAGCAAACTCTAGGAATTGATAAATGGTGTCCTGGTGACATGGGGCTAGATGGTCACCCTACGTATGCACGGTGCGGTCGCCACTCGAAAGCTGTTGTGCTATTGAAAGAATGCATATGTAAAATCTAGGCTTTTATTTTCTCCTTTTGGCAAACTCCTCCTCCTCCTTGCATCTCAGCGCATCATTTTATGTGATATTCTGCACAGAGTAGTCCCGCTGCAGCTCTCTTGACTAATTTGAGTCCTTGTCCTTTGGCGCTGCCCAGACTTGAATTGAAGTGATGACTGAAACATTTCCTAGCTATCGTAAAGGAAAGTTTCAGTTCTATTAAGGGCACACAGAGGCGAGGATTAGGCTATACTTTCTTCACTTTAATTACATTTTGAAACTCCAGCGGCCATTTCAAGAATTTGATATTTCATAAAGACACTACATTTCCCATGCACAGTAGGGACAATCACAACAAAGTTAATCCAATCATGGCACAGTCCATCGTATTACATCCTGTGAAGCCCTTCTATCCCCCTCCTTCTTTCTGCGACAGCTGTAATCCGCTATTTTCCATATTCCTGTTGGTTAGATTCCGATCATAAAGGAAAAGGGTTATATATTACTTGGTACTGTATTGGAACCATTTGCAGCATAGACAAGTACAACTTGACAGTATAATGTCAATAGCAACACAATCAATTTGCCTTCTCTTAACAGGTCAGTTATTATTAGAATCTCTGGAATAAACATACTCTTTGTAATTGGGAGGGAAAACATTTTGCTGAAAAAATTGCCAAGGGTGGGGGGGGGCAATAATCCTTGCCTCGTGTCCTTAATAGAATTTAAACTTTCCTTTACGATAGTTAGGAAATGTTTCATTCTGTGTCAATACCCGGAGGCGAGGATTAGGCTAGTTCAAGGCTTATCCACCATCACGCTTGTTAGAGAGGGAACTGGTTTAAAATAAAAAGTCTTGAAGGTGGAGTCACTCGACCAGTCCGCTGCGTTGAGGATGTCCTCAAGGTGAGGTCCTAGACAAAAGGCCTTTGATGCCGTAGCTCCTCTTACAGAGTGTGCTCCAAATCGGGAAGTATCAATCCCTGCTTCTTGCATGGCCCATTTGACAATCGTAGGGGACGAAACCGCTTTGTGGGATTTTGTTAGGGCAATTAGTAATTAATTTCTTCTCCCCATGTGGACGAAGTTCGTCAGTCAAATCTTTGTATGCTTTAATGGTGCGAACTATACACAACTTAGGATTCTGTCACAAGGACGGCTAAGACACTACTCTAGAGTTACATTTTGTTCTTCGATAGATGTGGAAAATCACCCCTTCCGGGGTAAAGACTCTACCTGTTATATCCAGGGCCCGGACATCCGAGATGGGGCGGCAGGATAATAAACACAGTAGCATCGCTAATTTTTCTGACAGTTGTTTCCTGGATACGCATCTATTGGAAGGCCAGGACTGAAACAAGGGGAGGAATTTGGTAACGTCCCATAGAGAGGAGTACTTGGGTTCAGGAGGAACTGAGAGTCTGATACCCCTTAACAATTTCCAGACTAGCGGGTGCTTCCCTACCGGGTGACCATCCAACGGTAAATGCCCTGACAAAATCGCCTATCTGACGGTGTTAATAGACCGATACGCAAAACCTTGAGAAGCCAGGCTCGCTAGAAAATTCACAACATGGACAATGTCCGCCCCCATGGGACCAATTTGGTGTTGGAGACACCAACCCAACCATCTTGACCAGGCAGATCGATACGTTTGCTCGTATTGTCTGCCCGAGCCATAGCGAGTAAAGGGGCCTGGGACTTTCCAACGTCACCTGTAACCCTCCAGGCCATGAGGCGGAGAGACCCTGCTAGGACCAGCGGGTGAGGATTGTTCTGGGGATCCTGGAGCAGACCGGGAAACGGGTAGAGGGATTGGAAAATCCCAGGAAAGTTCCTGCATTACTGGAAACCAGGCCTGTGCTCTCCAAATCGGGGTAATCACCACTACATCCGCTTTTTGTCTGCTCACCTGTGCCGTCAGTCTGGTTAAAATGCTGAAGGGGGGAAAGGCATAGGGTTGTACCTTGCTCCAATCTTTGAGAAAGGCATCCATGGCGGTTGCATGGGGATCCGGCCTCCAACTGCAATACCTGTCGAGCTGGAAATCCAGCTGGGAGGCGAAGAGATCCATGGAAAAGGGACCCATCTGGCCTGGATCTGACTAAAGATCTGGGGATTCAATTTCCAAAGACTGGCATCTCCAATGGTGGGAGTGCCAATCAGCTACTTGGTTGGAAATCCCCAGGAGATGTTCTGCCGACAGGGATATCTGGTTAGCCAAACAATATTCCCATAAGGTTCGGGCGAGATCTGACAAGGCTTTCAACCATGTCCCTCCTAGGTGATTGACGTAGTGTACTGCTGCTACATTGTCCCTCTTGAGATGGACTGAGCATTTCACTTTCTCCTTGGTCCAACAACGGATGGCGAATGAGTCTGCCATCAGCTCTAGACAGTTGATGAACAGAGAGCGTTCGGTGAAGGACCATTTGCCGCCGGTGGAGAATTCCCCACATCTCGTGCCCCATCTGTATCCCCTGGCGTCTGACTCGATTACGAGGTCGAGTTGGGAGCCGTAGATTGCTCTGCCATTCCAGGCATCCATGTGGGATAGCCACCAGTTCATCTCCTCTTTTGCCCCAACTGACAAAGGGGTCATTTGGGAGTATGAGAGGCCTTTCCGGAGGTGTTCGATCTTCAAACATTGTAGAGTCCTGTAATGAAGAGGACCTGGAAAGATTGCCTGGATGGAGGACAAGAGGGGTCCCACTATCTGCGTCAAATGATGGCGAGAAACCTGGTATTTGGAGATGGTTCTCCTTAGCTCGTGTCGTCTTTTGGTCCATTTCTGTGAGGGTAAGCTGAGAGTGGCTTTGGTCGAATTTAACAAAAATTCCAAGAATTCCAATGACTGGTATGGAATCGGAGCTGATTCCTCTTAGTTTATTACAAATCCTAAAGATTCTAGAAGGTCTATAGCTGGCTGAAAATGCGTGGACAAGCAAAGCGGGCATTGGTCGATGAGCAGACTGTCGTAGAGGTAAATAATGAGTCTCACCCCTCGTGCCTGCAAATGTTCGATGACCGGCCTCATCAGCTTGGTGAAACACCAAGGAGCCGATGAAAGACCGAATGTGGGGAGGGCGGTGAATTTGAACACCTGTGAGCCCCACAGGAATTGCAGAAAGCGCCTGTGTGGGGAAAGATCAGTACTGATAGATAGAGGCGTCTTTGAGGTCCAGGCGGACCATCCAATCGGACACCTGGAGAAGATCCTGCAAGAGGTGGATACCCTCCATTTTGAAATGACGGTAGAGTAGCCAAGTGTTGAACTCTCTGAGGTTGATGACCAGGCGTTGCCCGTCATCCCTCTTCTCCACTAGGAAGAGATTGCTGACAAAACCACGTGGGTGAATCGGCGAGCTCACTATTGCTCCTTTCTGTAACAGACTGTCTATCTCCTAATTAACCAACGCCCTTTGCCCGGGTGGAAAGGTCAAAGGAGTGGGAGGTAGGTGTTGGAATAGAGTCCCATAAAACTCGATGTGGAAGCCCCCTACCGTCAGGATTATCCATGCATCTGAGGATAGCTTTTCCCAATTTGACTGAAAAAGGGTCAATCGTCCCCCAATTGAAATACCTGTTGGGTCTTGGACTCTCACCATGTGTGTTGTTTAAGTTGCCCCTTTGACCGCCCTTGCCCACACAGAGACGGGGATAAGATTTCGTCTGTTAAAAGTTGCCAAACTTGCCGTAATCCTCCCACTGGCCGCGTCTTGAGTTGCCACCTCTGAAGGTTGCTTGAAAAGGATGACCGGACGATTGCCCCCTACCTCGACCGGCTGTGGCAAAAACATGGGGTGTAAATATTCTTTTGATCGAGGATTGTGCTTTGTCAAGGGAATTAAATGTGTTCACCGATTTCCCTAACTCCCTGATAAACGGGTCCCCAAACACTTTTCCTTGGGCTATTGTCCCCGCCTCTGATGTGGAAAGCTCTCCCAACTTGGGATCAATCTTTATAAGTAGTAATCTACCCCTCTCTTTATTGATCGGGCAGTTCGCATTCCCCTGGTAGATGATGGCCCTCTGAGCCCAGCTGGATAGTACTTTTGGGGATATGAGGGAGCCGGAGGCTTTGGCGTCAATATCCATAATTTTTGCTAGAGGTCCTGCGATGTCCAGGAGCTTATCCTGGCACGACCGCCAGGACTTGTCGATGCCCTTTTTGGGATCGCGGACAAATGTGGCTAGGAAGGTTGTCATTTTAGGGTCTATTTCTGGTGTGGTAGCCACCTTCCCCTCCAAGGAGGACCGGGGGCATTCTCGGTTAAGAAATCCCCTCACTTCTTTATCCAGGGGCTTCCTCAAACGACTGGCCATGTAGGCCGCAACCTTGGGTGCAGGGCACCAGTCCGCTGATCTCGGGTGTAAGAGATCGTCCGAGTCCAGCAAATTCCCCTGCGAAGGTAGGTCTGATCCGACTGGGGGGCTGGGCGACGGTCGCCACAGTTTAGAACCGTCCCCATCTGACATGTTGGGAGAATCATCCCCATCCCCTTGGTCCGCCTGTAGAGGTGTGTGTGGATCTAGCCCTGAGGGGCCTGTTGTCTGGGACACCAGAATCAGCTGGGCATCTAGAAAAGCCTTCTTGAGGCACGCAAAAGCATCAAGATCGACTCCGGGATCGTCCGTGCGCTTGCGTTTCTCTAGGCTCTGGGTTGGACTGAACATTGGAGTTGCCGGTTGACCTGGAGGTAGGGGGGCCAGAGGCCCATTGGTATCTTCCTTCGTTTTGAGGGTTATTTGGCACTGCACCTGGAGTGCCAACAGTCTCTTCTCCAGGGGGCTACTACCTGAGGCACAGCCCTGAGGATGGACATGTCCATTACCTCACAGAACTGTTCGTCTATTGGGAGGTAGGTAACCTTTTTCTCCTCCATGTATTTCCCAGTTTTTTCGTAGTCCATAATGGCAATATGGGTAAGGGAGCAGACCTCCCACTGGCACTATCCGGGATATCAATGGCAAGAGTGCCAAATATAGTGTAGTGGGACCGCCACCTGATACTCTAAGGGGTTAACCAAACGCCTGGCGTGTCTCCTGGGCTATGTCAGTTTTACCCCATACGGTGTTCTCTCTTCAGGCGCTGGGTCACGTCTCACCTATTAATAGCCTCTGCGCTTGACAAGTGGTGTTTAAGACCGACTCACGTGTGCTTGGGGCTATCAATAGCACGCTCTAATGAGCGGTAATTGACAAACCTCCCCCCGTGCACCTTCACAGCAGCTGGAACACTTCACTGAAATCAGCCAGTAAAACTGATGTGTTCGGCTGCCGGGGACTTGGCGACACACTGCACGCGTATTTCCTTAGCTCGGGTCCTCTGGCGGTCGGAAGACTGCACTGCACTTCAGGCAAGCCAATAATGATGGCGTTCGCGCAGGAGCGTAAAGCTCCCGCGGCGCTGAAAGCTAACTTTGCTTAAACAGCGTTGAGAACACATAAGACAAATTACTCATCACACATGTACAGAGAATCTAACAAGTATGTGTATTGCTGCTGGAGCAGTGAAGAAATAGGGGGATAGACAGGTTTCACAGGATGTTATACGATGGACTGTGTCAGGATTGGATGGACTTTGTTTGTTTTGATTTTCCCTACTGTTCATGGGAAATATAGTTTCTTTATGAAATATCAAATTCTTTAAATGGCTGCTGGAGTTTCAAAATGTAATTAAAGTGAAGAAAGTATAGCCTAATCCTCTCCTCCAGGTCCTGACATAGAATTGAAATTCGTCACTGAAGAGAGTCACAGTTCCTAAGCTGGGAGTTAAAAGAGAGAGAAGAGACGGAGTCGTTCCTCTAGAAAGGTCGGAGGGACCTTTACTTGATGCCCTCACACACCCCAAAGGATGTCATGCTTCATCATGGGGCGGTGCGCCTCGTAGTGCCGGCGCTGTAATGCCCTACAGGTCCCCCGAAGGGTCACTTTATCGGAGATCTTTTAGGAATCTAGCCATAAGGTGTGTGCGGGTCTGAGTGCAGAGGTACGTGGAGTGTAAATGTTGAAAGGTGACTAGAGGGGAAGTGAGGTAGATACATTTAATGACAAAATCCCTCTGTCATCATTAAAAAAACAAAAGTTTATGTGCTGCTTAAGAATGATAATGGCCCTCAGTAGCCAGGCAAGTGCAAAGTCTTTTATAGACTGGAATAGGGTCGACATGTTTCGAGCTGTAGTGATCCTTCATGCTTCCTCAGACACTAGTGGAAGTGAACTAAGTGATGGGGTATTGTAGTGGTCTAGTTGAGTATCATAGTACCACTCAATGGACCTGTGTAGTGGTCCATCTATTCGCTAATGGGTGTATAATCCCATGACCCGGTGAGAGGTTGAGTAGCTCCAAGAACCTGTGCATCATGTCGTAACTATTGCGAAGGCGGATACCTCTGCCGTGACTCATAGGATTATACACCCATTAGCCAATTTAGGATCACTACATAGGTCCATTGAGTGGTACTATGATACTCAACTAGACCACTACACTACCCCATCACTTAGTTCACTTCCCCTAGGTTCTGAAGAAGCGCGAAGGATCTCCTCCTGAGACCTCACTACAGCGCAAAACATGCAACCCTATTCCCATATATAAAAGACTTTGCACTTGCCTAGCTACTGAGGGCCATTATCGCCCTCGAGTAGCACATAACCTTTTTGATTTTTGATGATAGAGGAATTTTTTCATAAAATGTATCTACCTCACGACACCTCTAGTCACCTTTTAACTTTTGCACTTCATGTACCTCTGCACTCAGACCCGCACACAGCTTACGGCCGGATTCCTAAAAGATCTCAGATAAAGTGACCCTTCTAGGGACCCGTAGGGCATTGTAGCGCTGGCACCTACGAGGAGCACCACCTCATGATGAAGCATTATATCCTTCGGGTGTGTGAGGCCATCAAGTAAAGTTCCCTCTGACCTTTCTATAGAAACCACTCCTTCTCTCTCTTCTTACTCCCATCTTAGGACCTGTGACTCTCTTCAGTGACAACTTTAGCATTCAGGAGCACGAGCCACTGGACCTATATCCAGCTCCTTGTCCCCCCTCTCCCCCCTTTCCAGTGACAATAGAATTGAAATTCCCTTGGAGAGGCTGGCAGATGTTATAGAGTTCTAAACCTTATCTTCACACTAGCTCTAACTTTGAACACAGTTAATCATAGTGCACTACTCAGATGTCTGTAGGCACTGGTAGCTGTCCAAGGATTGTGGTATAGTAGGTGTTCGTGTTTCTAAAAGAAGAACATGCTTTCCATTGTCCTTGGGTTCCTATGTGTTTCTAAAGTGACCTTTTCTTTTTGGGTGCCGCGGGGTGATTTCTATTATTATTATATTTCGTGTTTGTGGCTCCTATAGGGTGTTATTTCCTAGGTATGACAAGAAATGTCACCCACTTTGTTCTGCTTACTCTTCTGGTATATAATTTACATTCTTAGATTGAATTTAACTGTGATAAGATTAATTTTCACAAGACAGAAATTGATTGTGGTGTGAAGGAACCTGGAGTTTCAATTCTAATTTTGTATTTTGTTTTTATTTTTAAACCAAGATCAGAATGTGTGCTCTGATTTTGTGGAACAGTGCACTGGGTTACTACAGTACCCATTGTACCCACTTTTGTCGACGGGGCGCCAGGATCACTTGTCCACATTTTTGCTCTAATTTAATTTATTTGATTTGATTTAAGGCCCATTCTCTAAATGCATATCTACCTGTTGGATATGTTTGAAAACCCCAACTTGTGCAGAGTCAAGCTACATCATTGCTGAATTGTCTTGGAACATGTTCTTCCCTTCCTCGTCCTGAACTGCACTGGTTCCCCTGAGGTTGGTCAACCTGTTTCTGTTTGTAGGGCAAGTCCACAATACTTTATTTGATTAAAAATATAATCGTAAAAGATATATACATAGTAAGCTAGAAAATGTAACATATTAACATACTAAGGCAATTTTTTTAAAAAGTTTTTAAAGGTGGTGACCTAAGTCATTTCATGACACATTTAAAAAAAGAGCTCACTGTGAACCAGATATCATACCTCTTTAGTTACTGTAAAAAACACAACACTGGTCTACACTGTATTCGGGAGGGGGGGGGGGGGGGGAATTTAATAAAACATCTAGTTGTCCATGGGGCAGGTTGCTTCATAAATCTACTTGTCCTGTAACAAAATCCACTTGCCCCTTTGGTGCCATGAGTGCAGCAACATATTATGGTAGCTATCTCAATATATAAGAGCTCTGATATAGCCTCTCCGATTATACCAGGGCTCATACCATAGTAGTTTGAATACTTGCAATCCCCTTATGTTGCCACGTTTCTGCTGATCTACATACTGGGGCTGAAGGTAGTGGTAAGCAATAGTTCCAGGGTTAGAATGCCCTTTTGAGTCTGTGCACACCTTCTAACTTGCATGTTTTAAGGGTTTTCAACAACTCTTCTCCAATCTTTTCCCATACTGGGAAATGTTGGAAATTTACCCCTGACAATGGCAGTGACAGCATTCTGCTCTTTCACAAGGAGCATATCGGCACACAAAGTAGTTTTGTTCAGTGCCAGTAAATACTGTGGCAGCGTATGCTTTCTGAGACCAAAAACAATTTTTGCTTTTGCCAATGTTTGTTATAACGGTGAGGTCCCAGCAGCTCCCACACCAGTAGGTTTTACACAAACCATGCCAAAACAATTCTCACATTGACAAAACTGAAAAGCTGACCATCCATTTCAGACCCTCTGGCTTTGCCAATGCTTGTTTATCAAAATCTTATTGAAACTGGTAACACTGATTTTCCATTATGAATATTTTTGGGAAATACTAGCATGGATCAACACATGTTACTAAATGATGCTGCAAAGAAAAGGTACCTGAAATTTTACAGTAGTTCAGCAAACTGTTTTTTCCTGCTTTTTATTTTGTTTATGAACAATTTATTTTGAAACTAAATAATCATCAATCTTGCTTTCAAGTTTCTGCAAATATTTGCATCAAATCAGAGAGCATTCTGGGAGCATTATACATAGCCTCATATTGCTAAACTTTGAACACATGTACACATTTTTATACTTGAACCACCGTCAGTAGTGCGGTCAGAGCTTACAACATATACTTAGAGCGCTCACCCTAATAAAGGCTTTCAATTAATGAACCATAAATACAAGTTTGAACAGCATTAACACATGGACACAAATATTACCTTATCTGCAGACAGTGCACTTCCCTGATCCGTGATGTGGTACTGCAAATTGGCAGCCAAAGGGTTTGTGCTGCAGGGGGTTGGGCCTACTTGTCCCAAGGACAAAATACACATGAAAACTTGTTGCCCTTGACCCCAAACAATATGTCCTGGGAGTCGGGCTATAGGAATTCCACATCCCTGCAGACTGTATATGTTTGTAGGCCAGCGTAACTTGGCCTTTTTATTGTTCCCTTGACTCCCCCTGGAATATCATACCCACTATATCACATGTGTATCATGAGTTGCTGTGAGTGAAAATGTTAGCTGGCTTTTAAAGGTTATGCTGTAGGTTAAGTCCATCCACTCAGGAAAGAGTATGTGTCGCTTGTTCCACTGATCTTTTCTTTCGTGTGATGTAGGTCATAAGCATTATACAATTTTAATCTGTTATCCATTGTTGTTTTATTTGATAATATGCCACCCTTTTACTACACATCAAAGCGAATATCAGTGGCAGTGAACTAGTACCTTAATTCATGGATTTTCAGAAACATTCTGTAGATGGTTTTAGAGATTTTTGTTTCTGCTTTTCCCTTCAGATCCTTAAAACATTTACGTTTATAGAGCGAACTCAAGTATAAGATTTGACATCAATATCTTCTATCCACCCCCACCCATTATAAGTACCAATATCTCAGTTCCATTGCAAACCTTGATAGCCCTTTTGTAACAGCTGTAGAATACCCTGCAGTGGCATTGGCCATCAGCGCCCTAGTAAGGAGAGGTAAGGGTGGACTGTCCAGTTTGGTCGCCTACAGGAAGCGGAGATGGGTGAGGAGCCCCCGGGAGCGTTGTGGACAGCAAGCGCTAGTGGCTCGGAGAACCCGTACCCCCATCTTGCGGGTAGTCCTACGTTACCGGTCTAAGGTGGGGTGTTGGAAGGTGAGACCAGGACCGGGGGCCAGGTAGACTGTCTCCCATGGGGAAGCCATGAGGCCGGCAGGGTGGGGCACCCCCGGAGCCGGTGGATGAAGCGGTGGAGCAGCGGAAGCGGGATGTGATTTACCCGCCCCCGGAAGGGTTGATGCAACAACAGGTAGACCAAATCCCTTTCGAGCTATCACGAACACAAAGGAGGCGCTCCAACAGGACATTGCTCAGGTGTCGCTTGGGCTGGGACTCCTGTGGGCAGATCATGGAAAGCTGGCCAAACAAGTGAAGCAGGCCGAGGCTACCCTGGAGGTCTTAGAACCGGCTCAGAAAGTGCTGAAAAGGAGGGCCGAAGATGCCGAAGGGCGTAATAGACGGAACAACGTAAGGGTAGTGGGCCTTCCGGAAGGAGTGGAGGGAGACCGCATGATTGGCTACATGGAACAGTGGCTGCGTACCGAGGTTGCACCGGAGGGTCTGACGCCATTCTACACCCTGGAGAGGGCGCACAGGGGCCTGCCCGTCCAGTGGCACCTGGGTGACCACCCAGGCCTGTGGTGGCCCGCTTGCTCCATTATAAAGACAGGGACCTCCTGCTCCAGAAAGCACGCACCGCAGGCCCCTATAAAGTGGACAATAATAATAGGTCATTGTTCCTGGATTATACTTTTGATGTATAACGCCATCGTGCCTCATTTCTGGCGGTCAAGAAGGCCCTCCGAGACGAAGGCATTCAATACATCCCTGATGTTCCCGGCGCGCTTGCAAGTGACTCTGGATGGCAAGATATTCTTCCATAACGACTCTGATGAGGCATGGAGCTGGTTGGAAACCTACCGGGCGGGGATAGATGGAGCAGGGGGCGCTGGAGGGTAGACAACGGAGGCACCACGACCGCGCCATACAAGGCGTACCAGAAGACGGCGTCCTGGGACACAAAAGCCTTCCACGACACAGACGGAGAGAGAGAGAGGCCAGCAGCCCTGCAGGCAGTGACAGAGATCTCACAGGCGAGCGGCACAACACTGCTGGGAGTGACCGACTCGGAAAAAGGGTCGGCAGGGACGGATTCGGATGGAATGGACGCAGGGAGTGTTACTCAATCACGTCACTCCAGGGGCGGCGGACGAGATCGTTGATGCCTAAACTTATGCAGTGTCTCCAGTGACTAGTAAGGGGGGTCGATTGGTCTTAGCACTGTAGCCTTTGGATGGGGGTGATTGGGAGAGACTTGGCGGTTAGGTGGGCTTGAGCAAGAAGACATTTACGCTGTGCAGTTGGTCACCCGACTGGGGGCCCTCCCGAGGGGGGACGGGAATTCCTTTTTGATATAGTGGGGTTTGGTGTTTGGACACAGTGAGGCCGCGGACTGGATCCTCTTGGCGATAGAGCTCCCCCCTTAGTTTCATTCCCAGAGTGAATCCCTAGTAGATTCCAGGGGGACTGTTAGTGGATAGTTTGGATGGGTACTAGCTGTTTAGAGCCTGTTTTGGGGTGGGGAGGTGGGGGAAGTTTGGGGATTGTTTCTGGGTTAGTTAGAGCCACCGGTGTGTCAATGCATGAAGTGCAGTTATGGAACAGAGATAATCCGTACTATGGGGGCATCACCTGAGTTCAAATGTATTACGTGGAATGTACTGGGGATGCATATGATGTTGAGACGCCACAGGGTTCATGCTTATTTAGTGTGTAGAGGGGTACAGATAGCTTTCCTCCAAGAAACCCATATGGACCGTGTTGAAGGCCAGGCATTGCAGCGCCGGTGGAGGGGGCAGCTTTTTTTATACAACGTATTCTGCTTTTGCTAGGGGTGCACTGGTTTGGGTGAGGGCGGGAGTTCCCTTCTAACCGACTCAGCAAATCGTGGATCCTGAAGGGAGGTTTGTAGCTGTTATGGGGAGGATGGATGGGAGGGACGTGACATTGTGCAGTGTGTATGCCCCTAATGTGGAACAGATGGCTTACTTTGCTCGGTTATCGGGGAAACTGGCGTAATTCCTGACCGGTTCAGTGATCTTGGGGGGCGATTTCAACTCAGTCACAGATCTTGAGATGGATAGGTCCCATCCTCCGCTACCCCGGGCACCCATACATAAGCTTTCGAAACTCCGTAGGAACTGGCAGACCGAATGGGGACTGATAGATACATGGCGGGCACAACATATAGGGGAGCGGGACTATTCTTATTACTCTGCCCTACATGACTTGACACAGTGTTGTGTTCCCCGGACGTTCATGCGCTGGTCTGCCATAGTGAGTACCTGACAAAGACAATATCGGATCATAATCCACTACTCTTGGCGTTGGGATGGTCTCGGGGACGGCCTGCAATCCCTACCTGGTGCTTACGCCCGGAGGCTTTGGAAGACCAGGTGTTCCGCACAGAGGTTCAGGAGGGCATAGAGCATTATTTCCTCGAGAATGAGGAGACGGCTTCGGCCCTGGAGTGGGATGCCTTTAAGGTGGTGGTATGTATTGCCGGAACAGTGGGAGTGCGGAGGACGCTTTTGCAGGATATAGAGAGGGAGGAACAGCGGCTGCGTCGGGCAGAGAGGGCTCACTTTGAGGACCCGGGAGCACAGGCCGAAGTCTTAGCTGCGTGAGAGGGAGTGGCGACGCAGGTAGAGAGGTTGCGCTGCTTTGACGACAAAGAGTATTTGGTACGGGCAGGTTCCCTCCTGGCATGGTTGGCCAACCCGGCCCCGAGGGGTACGCCCATCCTGGCTTTGTCCACCCCAGCGGGTACTCCGGAATATAACCAACAAGGGATAAATGAGATGTTCTTGACATTTTAAAAAGACCTGTACGAGAATAAGTTGCGGGGAGCGTGTGATGGATTGGATGAGTTCTTAGCCGAAATAGGACTGCCGCGCCTTGAGGCCGACCAGGAAGACATGTTGGGGCAGGAGATCACAGTGGGGGAAATTCATAGTGCAATAAAACATATGGCGCGTAGGAAAACCACGGGGTCAGATGGTCTACAGATTGAATTTTACTCGACATATGTTGATATCCTGGCCCCCAAATTGTAGGCTGTTTATCGGGAAGCCTGGGATTTGGGGAGACTGCCAGATTCCACATGCCAGGCTATCATTATCCCGTTGCTGAAATCGGGTAAGGACTCGTTGTCTAGGTCAGCTTACCGCCCATTGTCAATGTTAACAACTGACTAAAAGATTTTGAGTAGGATACTTGCCACTCGGCTTCTTCCCTATATGGCGCAACTGGTCCATTCTGACCAGGTGGCCTTTATCCCAAAACGCAATACCGCGACTAATGTACGACGCCTTCTGCGGATTTTGAGTGAGGACCATAGCGAGACCCCTGCCGCGGCGGTTCTCTCAGTCGACATTGAAAAGGCGTTCAACAGCTTAGAGTGGCAGTATTTGTATTGGGTCCTACATGCGTTCGGACTTGGGGACTCCTTTGTAGAGTGGACGGCGCTCCTTTATAAGTCGGCGACGGCGCGAGTGCGGACAGGTGTGACAATCTCATTAGCCTGCCAGGTAGGGCGGGGCACACGACAGGGTTGCCCGCTCTCTCCGTTGTTATTTGCCTTGGCCATTGAGCCTCTGGCCTCCCATGCCCGGTTGGGGAGGCACTATTCTGGTTTATGCCTCCGTGGGGACATGCAGTTCATCTCCCTCTATGCGGATGATTTGTTGATCTTTCTCGCCGCCAGGATATGGATTTGGAGGGCGCATGACACTTGCTCACAGTGTTTGGGCAGTACTCGGGCTGAGGGTGAATTGAGCAAAGACTTGCTTGTTTCCGGTGGCGCCGGCTGTGTTGAACTCTTCGCAGGTGGCGGGCATCTGTTGGGAAACCCACTATTTACCTTACTTAGGCACCAACGTTTATCATACCCCCGAGGATTTGCTGGAGGGTAATGTGGGTCGGACCATACGCGGACTTGGGGGCAGTTTTGGGTTTTGGAGTATGTTACCACTATCGGTAGCGGGTCGCGTGGTTCTCCAGAAGATGGTGGCGCTCCCGCGCTAATTGTATTATTTTCAGACCTTGCCGATCTGGGTGCCGGGATCCATCTTCCGACAGCTCCGCTCTATGGCTGTAGGGTTTATCTGGGGGTCGTGCAGACAGCGGGATGCTATGGCTACTATGATGCACCCGAGAGCTGATGGGTGTATGGCAGTGCCGGACTTCGAGTGGTACTATTTAGCAGCGCAATTGCAGTGGCTCACCCAAGCTGTAGCTCGGGAGTTCCGGGGCCCAGATGGCCCCGAAGGGCAGTGGATCCAACGCTATATCTTGTCCTTTATAGTGCTTCAGGAGAAGATGCGTCTTGAACCGCTCACTGCTGAAGAGAGGACGCTGCGGTTGTGCTGGAATCTGAGCCAGCGCCGGGCTGGATTCACTCGCCCGTATGTCCCAGAGATACCGCTGGGCATGTGCACGGCCTTCCCGCACGGCGGGGATTGGACGGCACTGGCTAACTGGGGAGATTTGGGAATACAAGTGCTAGGAGACCTCTACGAACACGAAACCCTGTTGTCATTTCAGGCCCTTCAACATAAATATGATCTTCCGCGAGGGGATTATTTGCTGCATTCAGCGCTTGTTTCGGCAATACAGCGATATTGGGGGATGGTTCTGTCAGAACCGCGGACTACGAAGGTGCGCCAATATGTGGTAATGGTGGAGGGAACTGTTAAGGCCATAACGTGCATGCTGACTGAGGCTCTGGAACCGTTGCGCACTTTGCAGGGGAAGTGGGAGGTGGACCTTGGCAGGGAAATCCCTGAAAAAACATGGGCCCAGTTGGTTAGAAGAGCCTGGAAGAGGATGAGTAATGCTAGATTTCAATTGATACAATTCTATGTCCTGCATAGGGCGTTCTTGACACCAGCCAAGTTTAATCGATATTTTAATGCGGCGGCCGCTCAGTGCCCGAGATGTAGATTGGAGGGTGCCGACTTCCAGCATATGATGTGGGGATGTACGAGTTTGGGAATGTATTGGACGGAAGTGTTGGAACTGCTGTGTAGTATAACCGATTGTACGATAGAACTAGATCTGGGTACTTGTTTATTGCACTGGTTCCCACATACCGCTACATCGAAAGTAACAAGCACATTTTTAGACCTGGGCCTCGTATTAGCCAAGAGGGAAATTACAATGCATTGGAAATCAGCGAGGGGGTCGGGAGTGGGGAGATGGCGGGCGGAACTGCTCAAGTGGGCACACAGAGTGAAGGTACACTTAGATTACAACAGGCCGCACTCACTAATAATGACAAAGCGCAAGAGGCGGCAAGGGCATGGGAGGCTTTAGTTGCAACACTGCAGGCTCCAGAAACAAGTTCGGAGGAGGGATCGGACTTGGAAGACCAGAGGGACCCAACTGGCACTGTGGCACAAGGAGAATGATCCAGGGAACGGTCAGTGGGATGGATGGTGATCTCTAATGAACATGTATGTATGCCTTGTACTGCATTACTGCTGTTCAATATTGCTATTGTACTAAATTCTGATGCACCCTAATTGTTTATAGACCATGCTACGGAGGCACACCGGTGGCGGAGGGAGGGATGTGGGCGGGGTTCACAGAGAGAAGCGATTTGAGATATATTATGCTGTCAATTGCCCATTTGATATTGTTTTCCTGCTCATGACGATGGTTGTTTGAAAATCAATAAAAAATATTTTTTAATAAAATAGAAAGGAGAGGTACGTTTTGCATGTAACCGAGCGGTCTGGTGGTGGCACAACATTTATGTCCATTGCCTTTATTGAGAGATGTCTGATTTGGGTATTGCCGGAGGCAGAACACTTGGTGGATTCCTAGGTCGAAGAGCCGCACAGACATTGAGTGCAAACATAAACTCAGCTTGTCCTGGTGGCACCAAAGGTGATTGTGGGCAGCTGAGGACTGAGCTGTGAGAGCACTGTACTTCCTTGTCAGCTAGTGGGCACCTTCTCAGATGATAATAGGAGCTATCAATCCAGTTGCTAAATTTTGCTGGGGGGGAGGGGGTTGGCTGTGTTCTGCACTAAGCACCTTGTGCCCTACAGAACTAGATATTGGGAGAGAACTCTCAGTAAACAACTCGGCCTAAGAGCTGCAAGTTATGTTTTGTGCTTGTAAAAGATTGAGCTTCATCATGAGGGTAAAACAGAGGAGTAAGACATTTTTGCATTATGAAGTGTGGCACAGAAAGGAGTCCAGAAAAGGTTTAGCAAACTGGAGGTGGGGTAGGGAGTGGCAGCTGACCCTCCAGTGCTCTATAAATACCTTAAATATAGATTTGAGTTACAAAATCCCTACTGATGACTATAGTAAAGAGTGTTGCCGGGTCGTTGGAAAGTTGCACATGTATCGTTTCATCTGAGGAACGATTACTGGAGACAGCAGGGGTTAGGCGATAGTCTAGAGGCTCTCAACAGAACTTCCATTTCTTGAATGGGAATGAGGAGGAAGCCTTGATGAGGCTTAATGACAAACTAAAGCTACAGGACAACCTACGGAGAGAGTTCCATCAGCGTTGGGTGTCCTGGTTATATCCACCTCCGCAGCAATTTAGAATACATTGAGTACAACAGTGGCTGATTTGTTGCCCTTACAGACTGCGGAGACCAAAGGAGTGAAAAAAACATTTAGACTGGCTGCCAAAAGTGGGACCTAAATGAAGTATGCCTCGTACTGCTGACTTATGACTTCAGTGAAGCAGAAAGAGAAGATTCTTCGGGAGCGGGTCTGGAAAGCAGAGGTGTTGATAGGGAGCCAGCTTACCTGATTTTCACTCTGCTACATTTGTGAGGAAGAAGTTGTTGCTGGGCGTCAGGCAGGAGATGATAGCAAAGGTACCTGTAATGTCCCTGAGTACTCTGTCAGTTTGATGGTTGGACAAAGTGAGTGCTTTTAGACTGTTTTGACTCCAGACTAGGTTGGACCTGGCTTTGTGGACTTGTGGGGAAGTGTTTGGGTTGGGACATGTTTGGAATACGTTTCTGGGGAGGGTGAGCAGGGCAGAATGGGTATACTTGTTTAGTGTTGTGTATACTTTCCCTCTAATCCTTAGGACTCTGTGAAGCTACATAGTTCTTCAAGGGGATTTATTTGATGTAGAAGTGATCATTAAGTGTGGGAGACTTTTCTTCCATTTATGTGGTTTGTTACTCCGGCACAGAAGGGATGCAGTTGTTTATACTCAGTACATATAGGTAAATCACAAACTTAACATTCAGTAGTTTAAACTATTAAAAAGAATCCTTGGTCTTTCGACCTCATCCTGGAGCACTGCATTCCTTCAGCTGCATCGCCCTCAGCAAACACATGAGTCCTTCTGACACTACTTCAAGCAACCAACACAGTTTGCAAAATTTCTGTCTCAATTGTAGAATGTATATTTTCCACAGCAGGGTTTTCAGAAAATCCAGATTTTATGGCCGGCCAGCCAGCTGTGAAAGGTCTGCATTTTATGGCAAGGCATGGAGTTTAAAATTGTACAAGTTGAAACCCCCGAGTGACATACTCCACAGCACTCCCCTCCGGTTTAAAATAAAAGCACTTAAACACTGAATCTCCAGACCAATCTGTAAACCTTAAAATATCCTGCAAGCTACCACCAAAGAGATATGCCTATGAATCCAAAGCCCCAACCCCTCTTCAACCCTCATATCAAACTTAATTCAAGCTAGCCTGGCTGATGAGTGGTGTTACTCCTAAACTGGTCCCCGTCATTGCTTTTTAGGTCTCACCTGACCCAGCGCATGCGCTGGTCTGGCGAGACATTTAGTAGGTGGGTTTAGAAAGTGCTGGCGACAAGCTACAGTGCACTATGGCGTGCACGCGCACAGCTGCTCCCCGCATTCCCCCCTCCCACCTCGGCCAGCCATCTGCCTTTCCTGCGCCAGCCTTCAGCACCATACCCCTCCCGCCGGTGCTGCACGCGCATCCCTAGCGTGCGTCATCGCGATCACTTTCACAGGAATCGCGATCGCGATGAGAGATTGTCAGTGTCTTTCTCCCCGAGAAGACATTATGAAGTGTTTTCACGACTAGTTCTTCATTATCACATATAAGAGATCCTTCAAATACGTGATTTCAGGACGTGTGCTGTACAAAACATGACAATTTATTTGCCGGTTAGCTCACTAATAGTTTTATCGTCAAAGCATGAATGTTTCATACATAAAAACTATTACTTTTAAAACGCTTCTCAATGCAGTGATATAATCTGACGTATCAAGGTGCTTGTTAAAGAAATAAACTTTTTTGAATGAAGTGTTCATATTTGTTTATAGTTCGTTGCATGGTTTAGATGCTAAATACGTTCATGGCTCGGCTCGTGCATGTTTCTTAGAGCCAAGGCAGACCCTTGGCTCTGCTCTGGCTCGGCATTCTTTGTTAATTTGTTGGCTTAACCATCTCTACAATTTTTTCTATTTCTGAAATTGTAATACTTTGAATCTGCTACACTAAACGTACTTACCTATTGCTTTCTTAGCAAAATGTCATGTTTTAAAGTGTGCACTTTGATTGATACTCTTTCCCTTCGGTAAGCGTATGGCCCGTGCTTAAAATATTATTTTTCTTCACAAGTTGGTTAAAATGTGTTTTTCACTGTAAAATAACAGCTGTAATAGACTGTAATTGTCACCACTGTGGGTGCTTAGGTTCTGTGGGACAGATAGTCACGGATGGATGCTATTTCGTCCCACCCAAGTCCCTTGAGGCAGTAAAGAGAGGCATACGACGACGACTTCCACTTTGAACGTTTGGCTACATCCAACATGACCGCAAGACAGACCATATGAGCGTTCTAGTCGCTGAAGGTGCATCTCCATTCAACGTGCTCGTGTATATGGATGTTTTACCCCGTGACGTCATGTAGATACGACGTTCCGGTGAGGCTTCTGGTGTCTATTGCACGTGACGTCACACAATCCTTCCTAGTGTTTGTTATCACTATGTCGCCCGCGAAGAAGAACCGCGCAGCAGAGGCGAAGTCTCAGGTGAGGGCATATCCGGGGCAAAGAGCAAGGGTTACAGGCATAAGTAGGAGCTTTGAAAGATGTGAGGCGTGACACGACGCTTCACTGACCATTTATTTTCACAGCATCCTTTTTCACCCCCTCCTTTCTCCAAAGACCCGCTTGCTCGTTGCATTGACTTTCGATTGGCTAGTGACCAACTTTCCTAACTAGCTATGACCTGAGTCCGTGTACCAGCCCCTTATCTCCAGTAACTCTCTGTTGCATAGATCATTTTAATAAATTCGAAAATCACACTGGAAATGCTATCTTTTAAAAAAAAAAAATTAAATAACAAGCTTTAGTCCAGTACAAGGACCCAGAGAAACAGGCCAGCTCACAGGCATCCAGCAACTGACTACCAGATTGGCCAGATGTTCTTGAGCACCCACCATGTTCTTATTGGAATGTATCAAAGATACTAATACAAACACAGTACAGTGACTAATAATGCATATAGAATGATAATACCACAGTACTTCCATGGTCAGATAATAGGAGCCATAACCCTGCTGATCAGTTCTTATGCAAGTTTCAACTACAGTGAAAGAATATTTTCTTTTCTTCCTGTAATAAGTTTTACACATCTTTCTATACTTTTCTTTCATGTTTGGTCGGGTTGAGGTACTTTTTCAGGATAATGCATTTGGCACTTTTCAGAAAAGATATTTTTCTTGGGTCATAGCTTTTTTAAAATTAAGAAAGAAACAACAACAACTCTCAACTGGTATCATTCGACCAAGACAAATAATTTGCATGTAAAAAACATTACAAAGGAGATAAGGAAGACTCAAGAAGAGAATGATTTAAGAAAAATACTGTATTTGGTTAGGAAAAAATTGCCTACATAAAAACATGTATAAATTTGAAAGGTCCAAAAAATGAAGCAGTAATAGCAGCACTGTACATACAATTAATATATCATAAAGACAACCCGGACTTGTACTTGGTGCTTAAAGTGTATGTGACACGAAGACGGCGACGCAAGTGACAAGGTGAGATCAGCAAGGGACGGCGCAACGTGAAGTGAAAGTGAATAGTGGAATGATAATTACAAGGTTCTGAATTCAATTTTCGACATTACAGAATTATTTTTACATCAATTTGAGGAACCATAAAGCCATCAGTTAAGCTGAAAAGGTCGACGGCGTTTCGATCCTGATTAATTTGGGATCATCGTCAGGTCAGGGTTGAATTATTCATCACAGTGCTAAATGGATGAAGGTTCAAGGTTAAGGAACGGTGGAGAGAAAGGGTCCAGAGTAATTCTGGGACTGGGTGACAAGGGGCGGGGCGCTGGATCCAGTGGAGCAATGAAAGTCAGCAGGTCTGGGTCGGTGAGAATGAACTCGTGGCCGTAAAGGCGAAATGGCTGATCAAGTGTCAACAATTAATGAATTGGTATTCGTTTCAGATACAACGACTAGGGGCTTGAAACAGAAAGTTGTTGGTCACGAGGAATCCATGATCATGATGGACTAGAGCGGGGAGGATCCGAGGGAGGGGGAGGGGCGGCCAGGACAACCTAATGTATGCGGTGTCCGGAGGAAATTTCAGGGGATTGGGGCGGTCAGGACTGCCTAATGAATATGACGTCCGGGGGGTGTCTCAGTCACCAGGACTCCAGCAAAAGTGATTTAAAATTAAGTCATACATTGTATTGGACCACATGGCACTTTGACGTATTTTTTAATTGATGAATTCCTACGTATATAGTACTTACAAGCACCTGGCACCTTGAAGGAACCTGTATGGTTTTCTGTGGGCTATGATAAAGGCAGCTTTATTTTCAATCATGAGGAATTCTATATGTATTGGTTTTAATCGGATTGTGGAATGTTTTCACATGGCACTTTGACATATATATTTTTTTCGCTGATGAATTTCTACGCATACAATGTGTAATTTGTGACGATTTTTATAAATCAAACAGTAACATTATTTCAGTTCACAGTACCCCCCTTTACAATAGTACCCCCCCACCACCCCTAAAAAAAATTAACAACTATGCAGTCTGATGTTTTGTTCAGACTCTTTACTTTGACAATACTTACTTGGACTACATTCAGTACATTCTACCATACTAGACTTTTTTTTTTTAACTCTTTTTATTGTTTACAAGAACATAACAAGGTCACATAAGAAAATTTGTTTCACCAAGATAGCAGAGTTGCCGCAGCACCGGCGACATAAAGCAACAGTGTAGGACTAGACGTATGTACAGTAGTTCTGAAGGTAGGCTAGATTCTGTCCGTGATCTCCAGGCCGGATAGGCGGGCCTGCGGAGGCTCACATATGTCACCTCTGTAGGCGTTCCAAAGCGACCACACCTCCCCCCCACTTTCTGGGGCACCCCGTGCCGTGTATACGGTCTTCTGCTGCAACATGCACCAATCCATGTCTTTTTGCCAGTACTAGACTCATTCTTAAGACAACCTGGCTCTTCAGGCCCTGTGCTGTTCATGCTTTGAACCTCAGAATCTAGACAGAAACGTGCTGATTCTCTAAGGCAGTAATACTCAAAGTACGGCCCCCTTGGCCTTGATGTTCCCCCCCTGGTCAACAGCAGCACTGGGCTGCTGTTTACTTGAGTCTCCACTAACATTCAGAAAGGTATTAAGTAATCAGGCAAGCATTTATTTACAGGTTAACTGACATTAATGAAAGTAAGTCACAGGTGTCATTCGCCATTTAAATGTAGGAACAGCTTCATTTTGAATACATCTTGCAGCAATCGTGCACACATTGGATCAAGTCTCTTCAAAATTCAAAAAGTGTATTCTTACTACCTCAGATTATATCAGTGCATTGCCAAGTCTTTTTTAGGTCTTGCTGAGTCAGCGCGCATGCGCTGCTCGGAGAGACTTTAGTAAGGGCTTTAAAAAATGCTACCGACGTCTACAGCTTGCAGTGCTTTTGCGCGGGCGCGTGCTTCAGCAGAGGCGCCATATGGCGTGATTACTGCTGCGCGCGCACCACTCGCGCACATGCACTGCAAGCTGTGGCCGGCGGTAGCATTTTTAGCTTGCTAATCGCGGCACCGGTGCTTTACTTTTAACATTAAAAGTAAAGCGCCGGTGCCGCGATTATAGCAAAGGTAAAGAAATAGAAACAAACATCTATTTCTTTACTTTTGCTATAATCGCGGCACCGGCAAGAAAACCAGCATTGGCATAGCCAATAGGTCTCGCCTTTGGGACCTTATAAGTGTTTAGCCATGCAACAGTTGCATAACTAAATACTTATAAGGTCCCAAAAGCGAGACCTATTGTCTATGCCAATGCTTGTTTTTTTAGTTGCTGCTTTGTTTTCCCCCACCTCCTCCCTCCCGCCTCTGCTTGCTCTCTCGCACCTCCCAGTGTTTGCCCCGTCCACAGATCACCCCCTTCCCCGTCACTACTTTTCCCATTGTTGCTGCTTTTCGTTGCCCCCACCTTCTCCCGCCTGTCGTTGCTTTCTCCCTCACACCTACCGTGCTTGCCCCGTCCACAGATAACCCCCTCCCCGTCTCTTCTTTTTGCTTCATTGCACCTTTCTGTTTTCCCCACCTCCTCCCTCCCGTCTCTGCTAGCTCCCTTGCACCTCCCGATGCTTGCCCCATCCACAAATCACCCCGACCCCATACTGCTTAAAACCCCCATTGTAGTCTTTTCAGGTCTCGCTTGAGCCAGCACACATGCGCTGCTCTGCGAGGCTTTTAGTAAGGACTTTTAAACTCTAAACACATGCTCGTGCGTGTTCTTTTTTTTTTTTTATCACCCGCAATTGGCCTTTGCATGCGTCTTTCTAAGAAAGACAGCACACAATTGGTCCAAGGCTGGTGCATGTCCCTCCTTCTCAGTTCCCTGGCCTAGGGTGTTTGGGAGCGAGCAGCAGCGCCATCTGTTTCTAATTATCGTGCCCGCGTCTCGCGGTCGCCTTAATTGGAAACAGATGGTGGTCAGCGGTTAATTTGAGGCAGGCACTCGCAAGACCCCCTTGAAACGAGGAAGAGAGATTACAACACGTACACCACACTCCTTACTCACACAGTATTCAGCTCTACAGGCCTATCTCTCGCGCTGGCCTGTACCGGAAATAGAGGTATGTATTAGACGCACAGAAACACCGGCCTCAACCAGTCACTCACTGATCTCTCTCTGAGTTTCATGAATCCCTAAGACACGCATGTGCATGTCTCTTAACTTTGTGCATGTCATAAGAGGGACTTTTATCCACATTCAAGGAACCTGTAAGTATTATAAGCGTGGGCCTACAAATCCCAGCATGCAATATGCTGCAGTGAGCCATGACAAATTGAGAGGCACCCTGTTGTTTTAATATTATTCTTCAACTACAATCCACTACCACTATAGTATTAACCACGTCTGCACTTTCTGCTGCTGGGGCTGGTGTGCCTTGGCGTCCAAAAAGGTAATTTGCTTATTTTGGGTATCCGTGAGGCTGCAGACCTGACCTTCATTAAACATACTCTGAAGACAACCGTAAAGAGATTCGGGTCACCTCTTTGATAACGCCCACACTATCATTCTGCTGTAATCCCTGAATTATGTTGGTCCTTATTTTCACTGCACTTCTTCTTCTGACATTCATGCAGGCTTCTCTTTGTGTACCCTGTCGCTAGAGCATTGCAGTCTTCACCACAATCTAGCGTAAGTAGTACTGCGGGTGCAGCCAATGCTGCAGTGAATATTCGAAAGTTCTCTGCAAATAACCCTGAAGCTGTGCTGCTCGTTCCAAGCTCAGTCTAAGAATGACATCGTGCAGTGCTGTGGCGTAAAATGGTGCCCTCTCATGCAGAATGGGAAGAGGGGCCCCTGAGTCTGCCAAATGAGGGAATGGCGCCTCTCAGTAGTAGTGGGGACGGAGAGGCCTGACTGGTTCCCCCACCCCCTGCGGGACTTGTGTTACTCCCCTGTCCTCGTATTCGGTGGCCTCCTCTGCTGTGCACTGGCGCATTTCCGTCACATGAAATGATTCGGTTTACCAGATCATTGCACTTCTGCCCAAATGCTTGGCATTTCTCTTTCAGTGTTTTGTGGCATTTCCCACATTGCATGAGCGATGCAGTTGTGTTGGCCGGGTTACTGGCTGTTTGGTGTACTGGGCAGTGCTTGAAATGGAAAAATAGAAGTGCAGGTACTCTGTACCAGTCCTGCTTGTTTCTGAGAAGTGCTGGTACTCTCCAATTAAAAGTATTGCATTTTGCTTGAAGTGTCGGTTGTCTTCCTCTCAAAATAAACAAGCATTGGCTATGCCACTAGGTCTCACCTTTGGGACCTTATAAGTGTTTAGTTATCCAGCACAATATCCTTGGTGCAACAATATCAGCTGTTGCATGGCTAAACACTTATAAGGTCCCAAAGGTGAGACCTATTGGCTATGCCAATGCTTGTTTGTTTTTGTTCTACTGAGTGGTGATGTTCTGCCATTTACTGTCCTGTCATTGTATAGCTGACATACTGATTGGAGCATGTGTGCACGCCTGCTATTACTTGGCACACGTGTAGTTTCTGTTTATTGTGTGTGTGCGTTTTTTTTTTAATACCATATGTGGTCGTTCGACAATGGTGTCTATAGCTGGAAAATCAGACCTCATGTGAATCTGGCATGCCTTATCACGGGGCATGTCAGAGCTTCTAAAGTACCTGTGTCTTCTGCTGTAATTGCATAGCCACGTTTCTCCTGTGTGAAATAATTGGACTGTTCGTGTCTCATGATGCTGCTTCTCATTTCAAAGGGTGGGACTCTTTCTTTACATTTCTCCGGTTGGAGCACTTTCTTACTTTTTCCACATTCACCGGTGAAGTGTTTCAGTCTGCCAATGTTGCTTAAATTGAAATATCTTCAAAGCAGCCAGGTTGAGTCTTGATGTCATCAAGGTATGCCTGCCCCTCAATGTCCATGGCAAAAGTAGTCCTTTAAATGTGGTTGCTGATTCGATGCATTTCCTCATGTTCACTACTGTAAACCAGCCTAACATTGTGATTCTTTGTGTGTTTTTTTGTGCAATTTTATATAGTGCCAGCACCACCCAAAGGTAGTGGAGTGTTTTACATTAGCACCAGTTACTTTACACAAGGACGTATACATTTTCTTTGCCCAGAATCAAGGATGTTAAGCCGATGCTGAGGTTTCCGAGCTCTGTAGTCGGCAGCTCTGGCCCATACGCCACATCCTCTCCCTAGCCTCTGCCCCAGTTCCACATTTTGTGGTTGTGGGCAAATCACTTAATCTCCCTGTGGCTGCCCACATTTGCTGTTGGTTGCCTGTCCATCTCCCGCCTGTCGCTACTTGCCCCTGCTGAACTCCATTGCACAGATCCCCTCCTCTTCGACTCTGTTTTTTTGCATATTTTTTGTGCAATTTTAAGTAGCGCCCACACCACCTAAAGGTATTGGAGTGCTTTACATTAGCACCAGTTACTTTTTTTGGTGAAGTTTTATATAGCTCTAACCCCACCGAGGTATTGGAGTACTTTACATTAGCACCAGTTACTTTAACCAAGGGCACATTCATTTATGTAGGCACGGCGAGGTTAAGTGATATGCCCAAAATCAAGGATGTTAAGCCGACGCCGAAACTTGAACCTGGTTTACCAGCTCCATAGTCGGCAGCTCTGGCTCATTTGCCACATCCTTTCCAGAAAGGACACCATATACTCTCCCTAGCCTCAGCCTCAGTTCTACATTTTGTGATTATGGAGAAATCACTTAATCTCCCCGTTTCTTAGCAGTACAAGCATTGGCATAGTCAGTAGGTTTCGCCTGTGCCAAATCTGTTATTTTTAGGTCTCTGCTAGACAGTGCATGTGCTGTCTAAAAGAGACATGTTGTGTTCTATCTGTGGTCTTGCAGGTCACTCATCTGCTACCATTGGCAAACTTCAGCTTTGCTCTCATTTTCTTTTAAGCCATTTGTCATTGCATTCAGGCTTCATGCCCTCCTCTTGTGTTTGACCCTCCCATAGATCATGGATCAAGTACATGTCTCCTTACACTGCTCCCGATTTGCGCAGCTATTTTTCTTTATTTTCAAGCACTGTATGGGAGTATTTGTGTTTTCAGGCCATCTCCCTGGTACACATAAATACATACCAATAAAATGCATGCACATGTACATAAACAAATGCAATTCTTGAAAAGTTGTTAAAACACGAACAGCACTTGTTTATTTAGATTTTTTGCATGATCCGATGGTATTGGAGCACTCACTCCGTCCTCTGTCTTGCCATAGTGTGAACACGAGGCAATGGTATTGGAGTGCTTTAAGTGCTCATCATTTACATTCTACAATGACCCATTCATTTTTTTTCGCTGATCCTGCTTCAATTAAGGTATTCATTTTTGTACCCCTTTATTGTTGCTTCCTCCCTCCTCCCGTCGTTGCTTGCCCATCTCGCCTTCTCCTCCTGCTACCCTGCTTGACCCGTCCCCCTTCTACCTCCCTTGTCACTGCAGCTTTTTTTTTTACGATTGGATGGTATTGGAATGCTCATTCCGTCCTCTGTCTTGCCTTAGTCTCCCATGTACACATACACACGTATCACTAAAATGCATGTGCGTGTACATAAACTTTAAAAGTTGTTGAAACATGAACAGCACTTGTTTATTATTTTTGCATGATCCAATGGTATTGGGGCGCCTGTTCCGTCCTCCATATTGCCATAGTGCTAACACCAGCCAATGGTATTGGAGCGCTTTAAGTGCTCATCAGTTACATTACACAATGACGCATTCATTTTCACACATAGGGGGAAGGGGAAGTGATTTGCCCAGAATCACAAACTGTTTAGCCGACCCCGAGATTCAAACCTGGTTCCCCAGTGCCCCTGTCGGCAGCTCTGCCCATTACGCCACATCCTTGCTTCACTCCAAAGCTCCTCAACTCATCCTTGCGTACTTCAAAGCTCCTCAACTGTTTCTTACTGTAACTTCCACATTTGTTCAGCAAGACCCTGCCAACACCGAACACGCATTGGGAATGCCAATAGATCTTGGCAATGCTTGAGCTATTGGCCTTGTCAATGTGAATGACTTTTTGGCACGTTGTCTAGCAGCACATCTGCTGTTCAGCATGGCTGAGAGACATTGAAAAAGGCACTATGATGCGTCTAGCACAGGCCATGTTTTAGCGCTTTTTTGTTTTATGAGGAGCTATGACAATAAACTCAACATGGGGGATGAAAAGACTCTGCCTCAACATCCTTTGATTCTTGGCTTTTAGTGACTTTCAGCCACGCTGAACAGATATACTACTAGACAACATTGCTAAAAGACAGTCACATTGACAAGGCCAGTAACTCCGTCATTGCTGAGACCTATTGGCTTTGCCAATGTGTTAGAAATGGGGGTCTCTAGTTGGGAATGGTTTGCTCCTTTGTCCAAGTAGGGACCCTTCTTCCTAGTCAGGGTAAGGGGGAAACACTTCTAAAATCACACCTGCTCACCCCATTGGTAGCTTGGAAAGAGCAGACAGGCTTATCTCAGAGGCAGTGTGTAAAGCATTTGTGCACACATACAGTAATACAGTGTAAACCCTACAAATGGACACCACGCCAGTTTAGGAAAAAGAAGTAATCTTTATCTAAACCAAACAAGACCAAAACAACAAAAATACACAATACAGTAATCGGGCTATGGCTTTTAGAAGGTAAACACAGTTCTGTCCATAGCAAACTATAGATGCAACACTTTCTACACAAAGTACCTTGGATACCTCAAAATCATAAACAAAAACAGCCGCAGGGAAGGTGATGCGTTGGTTCCTTATGCCCAGGGAAGGCGATGCTTCGGTTTCTTACTCCAGGGGAGGTGATGCATCGGTTCCTTACTGCCCCAAAGGGGAGGTGATGCGCCGGTTCCTTTACTGAAAAGGAGGTGATGCGTCGGTTTCTTACTGTGCGAGGATGTGATGCGTCTGTTTTTTACTGCGGCCCAGCATTGATGTAGACTTGGCGCAGTGCGATGCGTGGGGATTCGGGGCTGCGTCAGTTCTCGATGCGGTGGCAGCTGCGCTGAGTTGATCTCTCCAGCAGTGGTCCCACGATTCTTCGGTTCTTGCAATCGCACAGCAGGGCCTGCGTCTGAGTCGGTGTGGTGATCTCGGACTTTGGAGATTGGTGCATGAGACTCTGCCTGCGGCGATTTCTCCAGCCGCGGGCAGGCACTGCGTGGTTTCTTCAGCAACACGATGGCGGTGTGTGGAATTCTCCCTGCACTGCGGCGATGCGTTGGAAACGGGTGCGGATGCGTCACATTTCATTAGTTGCTTCTCTTTTCCAGCCACCAATCTCCTTCATCTACTCTTAATGCAGCCCATGTCTATTCAGCTCAGCCCTGATTCATCCAGGAAAGGCAGGAGACACCTCAACCCCCCCAGTGGCTGTCTACAGTGAATGCACATCCTCAGCCCATGTCACTCCAAAGCTAGACAGTTTATCCACAAACCAGCAGAGGCACACAGGATGGCTAAGCAAGAACATACCGACTTTCTAAAAGTGGTATTTTCAAACACACAACATAACAAGCATTTACAATGCAATGGTCTCGGCATTGGTAAAGTTAGAGCTATTGGCATTGCTCATGACATTATTTTTGTTTTTGTTTTTAAAACATGTAAAGAAACGGCATTGTCATGAGCAATGCCAATAGCTCTAACTTAACCAATGCCGAGACCAAACAAAACAACTCAATAGTCCACTCGTATAGGGTCGTTTTGCCCATCCTTAATATGGCTACGCGACGCGACATGCAAAGATGCAGATGAACATGCGCGTAGAAAACTCAATGTGAACTTTGCCTGTACCTGCCCCAAAAAACGGGCACATTATAGCAAGAACGACAGCCATCTTGTAAGCCTCGTCCAGAGAGGCCGGGCAATCAAAAGCACTTTGACGAGAAACGAGTGTGAATCTGAGAGGCATGTCGCAAATAATTTTTAAACACTCCATGTCTAACTTTGATCATCCTCACGAGTGTTAATCATTTCACAATTTTTAAAGAATATAAATACAAAAAATGTTCGTTTGGCCTGGTAGAATGCCATATGTTTGGAGCACTTCCAACTTGTAATTCAAGATGCTGTAATTGATGGGAGAGTCATTAAGAAACACGTCACTATCCCAAGATGGTAGGCCCCGTTACATTGAAAGGACTGCGTGACACAAAAACTGTCCTTTTGTTTCTATGGCCATGGAAACGAGATTTATTCCTGTCAGGATTTGCTTTTAGCGTGTTAGCAGCCGTCGTCAGTTGGCTCGGTATCTCCGTCTCTTTCCACTGGTACTTCGGACGCTTCGTACTTTCGGTTGCTGAACCTCGATTGGGAAACGACTGAGTTCTCGCGAGGCAGCCAGTTCTCGCGGGAACTCGCGCACTCTCCTCAGTGTGCAACCCCGCATGTGGGCGTCGTTTGTAACCAGGAGGAATCACGGGGAGGTGTCTATGTTTTCAGAAAAGGGCCACCATCTCAGTCTGTGCTGTCTGTTTTCCGGTGCCTTAGGATCCGGTGGTGGGCGAGATCTACTTCCGGTAAGGATGGCGGAGGAAGGCAATAGGCTGCCGGGCGAGCTGGGCCTAAACAGCAAGACCGGAGACACCACGCAGGAGCCAGCGTGGGAGTACGAAGGAGATCAGGTGAGGGAGCAACGCCGGGACACCACCGCCTTTCTCCGAGGCACAGCAGAAAATGCCTCGGAGAAACGCCACGTCCTTTTCGGATTTGGGGGCGTGTTTTGCTGTTGTCTCCTCCCTGAGACTTCTCGCAAAAAACACGCCCCCCGATCCGAAAAGGACGGGGCTTCAACGGAGTGACTGGACCTCTTCTCCAGTGGCTGGCCAGCATTTAAGAGGCCAGGAGAGAAGAGGGGCGGGTGCAAGCCCCTCTTCTCAAAGTCATTAAATCTCGGAGCGAGACTGCGCAAGCGCAGCCTTCGCAGCCGAGACCTAAAAATCATCTTTACTAAAAGATGCATTTTTGTGTTCTGAGTTCAGGCATACTAAACTATAACTTTCTAACTTGTCCAAATGGAAAGTTTTACTTATAAGATGTTATAAATAAGCTCGCATTCTATCCTATGGGACAGATAGGTGAAAAATTAAATGCACTGTATTTCACTATCAGGACATATCACACACATCAATATATGTCCTACCCTTCACATACACTGCACCCAGCCCACAGGGGTACCTTGGGCCTACCTTAGGGGTGTCTTACATGTTCGAAAAGGGAAGGTTGGGGCCTGGCAAGTGGGTGCACTTGCCAGGTCAACGTGGCAGTAAAAACTGCGTGCAGACACTAGTGGCAGGTCTGAAACTTTTATAAATTTTTTTAAAGGCTGCTTGTGTTGGTGGCACAATCAGTGCTGTAGGCCCACTAGCAGCAATTGACTTACAGGCCCTGGGCGCACATAATGCATTGTACTAGGGACTTAGTAGTAAGTCAATAAGCCAATCATGGAAACACAAAGTCATATTCACAATTTACAGAGGGAGCACTTGCAGTTTGGCACTGGTCATCAGTGGCAAAGTGCCGAAAGCATCTAGGCCTACAAAAACGAAATTCAGCGCACAGTAAAAATACAGGAGGGAGAGGCAAAAAGACAAGGGAAAACCACACCAAGGATGCCAGGTGTAACACAATGCTTGTTTATTTTTTTGAGGGAGTTCTTTATTATAGCCTCCTGGATATACTGAAGGGATCCGAACTATTAAAATTAGCCAAATTCAAAAAACAAAGAAGGGATTTGTCATATGTGCTTATGACTGATAAATTCACAATGGTGGCAACATGTTTTAAAGCTTGTATTAATGCTCAAACTGGTACAGGTTAAAAAGAAAAAGACACCTATCTATATACTATATGGACCCATTCATACGTATCGTTTATACAAGAACAATGGTTTCATGACTTAGTAAGTAGAATCAAGTCCTCATTGTTTTGATGGGGGCGATACCCTCTGTAGTCACACATTCGTCAAGAGGTTGTGGCTATCTTAAATACCTATTCGTGGGCCTAATAGATATTTAACAAAGCCACATCCTCCTGACCTGCGATACTCAAAGTACGGCCCGGGGCGCATGCTGCCCTCCTGACCGTTACGTGCGCCCCCCTGATTAACAACAGCACTGGGCTGCTGTTCACTCGAATCAGTATTAACATTAAAACAAAGTTAAATTACCAGGTAAGCATTTATAGGTTAAATAAACGAAGTAACTAGGTTGTCTTGCACCTCTTAACTTTATGAACACCTTCATTTTCAAAGCCATCCTGCAGCAAAAGTGTAAAAATATGATGACTTCTTCAAAAGTTCAAAAAGTATATTTCATCACATGGAGAACCATTTCACTATAGTATATCAGTCCATTGAGGAGTATTTTTTAAGTGATAGTTTTCAAATATGAATTCAGAAACATACATTCTTCCCCCACACTGACGACAATGCCAATAGTGAACTAAGAGCTAAGTCAGTTATGTGCACTCTTAGGATGGCCTCCTATTATACATGAACAACAATATTGTTTATTAAATCAAACATAGGAGAAGGTTTTGTGCAGCACACAACCTGAAGTCTTGTATTACGAGGTCTTCTTATATGTGATAATAAAAGAAAAAGGAGGGAAAGTGAAATGAAGCAATTGCCTTGGATCACACAATTTGGTAAAGTGGGGAAGCTGGCATTAATCCCAGGTTAAAAACAGAAGTAGTATGTGGTTCCTAATGTATGGTGCAGGTAATGGTAAGAGCTCAAAGGGTAAATAGGGTGTGGATAATAAGGCGTGCAGGAGAAGTATTTCCTCCTTTCGGAAAAAGACCCTCGCACACCCAACAAGCAGGTGTTTTGCTTCATCATCGGATCTGCTCCATATCGGGTCGGCGCTGCAATACCCGATCAGGCACCCGTGATGGGGCCTTCTTGGTGGAGATCTTTATTCCCAATGCCGTTGGATGTATTGCGTGTAAGGACCCTAGTGGATATGTATATAGTGTAGGTGGTGGTGATGTGAGAATAAAACGTGGATTAGTGATCCACTCAGAACAATTTTAATGCGTTGTGGTCACTACCCTGATTAAACCAGAACAAACACACACTCTCACTCTAAGGTATGTGAGAATATGTGCTAGTGAAAATGGTCAACATGTTTCTTGCCTGTTATCTATTGATGGCAATTCCTCAGGACCAGACTGAGAACTACCTACACTTTTTGGTGGTGGTCAAGACCTCAGTGAAGTATAAAATCGACCACACGTACAGCACCCTAAAAAATGTGGTACCGGTTAATCTATACCAAGACCTGCAAATAAAAACAATATGACAATATTATAATATCATATCAAAGACTAAGCGATGTGTTGGTTGCACCATTAGACATTCATGGTGCTTTACACGCGTGCTGAACACATGTGAGCTGTGACATGCATCAACTGTGATCTGGGTCTATTAAAAACATTAAACGGGGGGTGTGGCTAAGATGGCGGCCGAGTGAGACGTGTTTCTCGGCCTATCCGGCGCCACCGATCATCGCATGTCATATCTCGCCCCCTGATGCCCATCCACTCCTGTTCTGCATCCCCCCACGTGTGGCCCACTTGCCTGCTGATCCTGGTGACCCCCATTTCGGGGGGCGGTGGTACCACCGTGTGCGGGCCTGCCCGGCCCCTCTGTGTCCCGGCGGCCCCGCTGTGGAGACGCGGTAACTGTGATGGGCGACTTGGAGGGGAGATCGGATCATCCGGGCCCCCTGGCGCTGTGTGGAAGGTAGCGACAGCGCGTGCGGGAATCGTCCCTGGTGGGGACAGGTGTACCGGCGGCGGCTTGAGGAGCGCTGGGTCTGAGCTGCGGTGGCTGCCATTTGAGGCCTAGAAGTGCTGGTGCGGCGGCTGCCGCTAT
Source organism: Triturus cristatus (assembly GCF_964204655.1). Classification (NCBI taxonomy): domain Eukaryota; kingdom Metazoa; phylum Chordata; class Amphibia; order Caudata; family Salamandridae; genus Triturus; species Triturus cristatus. Next base: position 588,806,464 of record NC_140592.1, on the reverse strand, counting down.
CATGGGCCTGCGGCTGGCGGCGATGTGACTGGCAGGCCCTGATGCCTTCTGGCTCCACTTCTTGACCCGGGGCTGCTGCGTGGTGGATTCGGTGGGGCACTCCGGTCCCGGCATTGCTGCGACCCGGCGGCCCATCGGATTCCGGCACTCGACCTGGGGATGTCGGCGGTGAGACCTAGAGTGGGACCCCCCATGACGGCTGGAGGTGACGCGTGACGCGAAGCGGTCCTGCTGCGGGGTGGAGCGCGGCTCTACTGGAGGGCCCTCCTGCTGGTTACCCGGACTCAGTTCTTCCCGGCGGGGCTTCGCGCCCTTCTTGAACATCGATTCACTACGCCCCCGGTGAGTGCTGGCCGCTAGGGGGCGCTGCTCGGTCTGCATTTCGGCAGACGGGGGGACATGTGCTGCTGGGGTGCGCGGGGGCCTGGCTGGGGTCCTGTGGCCGGCCTCTGGCAGCGGTGCTCCACGTGGCCCGTGAGCTAGTAGTGAAGTTGGCTGGCGGAGCGTGGGGGCTGCTTGCGACTTCCCTACCATTTCTTGGGGGCCGGTGACGTTGGCCCTGGACCTGACTTTCGGGCCGCAGTCCGGCGGGCAGTGCTCTCGGCTCAGTGCGCCTCAATGGGGGGCCAGTGGTGAGGTCTGCTCGGTCCGCATTTCGGCGGACGGTGGGATCAGAGAGGCTGGGGTGCGCCGGGGACCTGGCTGGGGCCCCTATGGCCGATTGCTGAGACGGTGCTCCACGTGGCTCAGGTGTTGGCGACGTCCTTGTGTGGTGGAGCGCTGAGATCGCTTGAATGTTCCCGGTCCTCATCTGAGTGACGGAGGGTCTGGTTGGGGGCACGAAGGGCCAGTGGCTTTGGCTCCTGGGCCCACTTCTCGGCCCGCAGGCCGGCGGGCGGCGCTCCTTGACCAGTGTTCTTCGGTAGAGGGCCGGTGGGGAGGCCTGCTGGGCCCGGAGGTTGGAGGCCCTCTGCTGCCGTAGCTGGTGTGCCGCGTGCTGCCTCATGGTTGGGGGGCACTGGCTGCCTGAGTGTGGTGGTGCTCTGGCCGCGCATAGGCGGTCGGCGAAGGGGCTGGTGACTCGCCGGTGTTCTGGAATCGAGCTTGGGCGGTGTTGGTGCACGGCCTGATCCTTCGGCTCCGGGGGTCGTGCTGCTTTAGTTGCTTGGTGGAGAACCCGGGTAGCCGTCATGTCCTCCACTAAAGCTCGGCGGGATAAGACCCTGAAAGACGCTCTGCAGCGGTCCGGGGGGCAGTCCTCCTCCCAGTTGGCTCCCCCCAGCAATTATCTGAGGACAGTGACCAGCCGGCTACTAAGGCATTTATGCTCGACCTCTTCTCTGCCATTAAAGAGGACATTCTGGAACTCCGGTCCCAGCTCTCTTCTGATGTTCGCGAAGTGCGGCGCGACGTGGACGCTTTCGAGGACCGCGTCGCCACTGTGGAAGAGCATGACTTGGGGCGTGAAGACGATATGCATCGGCTTCAGCAGGATGTCCTCCGTCTCAGGGAGCAAAACCTTGGCCCACGTCGAGGACCTCGAAAACCGGTCCAGACGGAATAACATCAGAATCCGTGTGGTGCCGTGGAAGGGTGAGGGGGATGTCCTCCGAGACTGTGCTTCAGCTTTTCCGGCAGATTCTCGGGGAGGAGACGGAGCGGGACATTCAGATGGACCGCGTGCACCGAGTTGGCTTGCCGAGGGGCCCGAGGGCTCCCCCTCCGGACATATTGGTTTGCGTGCATGATTTTCAGCTTAAGGTAGCGGATTCTGCACAAGGCCTGTGATATTACCCCGGTACAGTTCCGCAGTCACCAGCCGGCCCTCTTCCAGGACTTAGCTACCTCTACTCTGGTGAAACGCAGGGAGTTCAAGCCCATCACTACTCACCTGCGTGAGAATAACATTCCTTACTCGTGGGGTCATCCATTTCGTCTTATTTTTAAACACCAGGGCAAACTCCATCAGCTCCGTTCATTGACTGCAGCTTATGAGGCTCTGGGATTGGAGCGGCCCTCCTCCCCGGCAGGGTTAGCTGGCGCGCCCTCGCAGCGGCGTAGACGCTCGGATGGCTGGCAGCGTGTGGGCGCTCTCCCCGGCCCTCAGAACCCGACGAGTCCACTAGTCTTCTGGAGCAGGAGGCGGCGGTTACTTCAGTGGCGCAGGTGACGGATAGCAGCGGCGATCCACGAACCTTCTATAGCTAGCATCATGTGGACTTTTTCCTGCGGCGACGGAGGGGGGAGGTTCTTGGCGGGGGGTGCTTGTCGTCAACTGCCCTGTGGGGGTTGGATGGCTGGTGCCCTTTGTGCCGAGGTGTCGTCTTCCTGGATTCCACGTTCCCCACATCGTTTGTTCTACATGACAGACTGTTGTCCCTTTTCGGGGCCTTTGGGTTCTGTGTTTTGCAGTGTCTTCTCTGTTTGGGTTGTCTTTTGCTTATGGGGTCAGGGGTGAGGGGAGGGGGTGGGGGGCAAGGGTTGTTTTTGGGAATGTGTTTGGGCTCCGCATCAGTCCTCTTTGGGGTGGGGAGTTGTCTGTCCCCGAACTCTTGTCGATAAGTCTGCCTCCTTGCTCTGGGTTCTTGCGCTAGATATCTGTCTGCACCTCCTTTGTCTTCCATGGGTAGAAGTCTTAAAGTGGTGAGTCTGAATGTTCGGGGCTTAAATAACCCAGTTAAACGCTCAGCTATTCTATCCCTCCTGGAGGGTGCGGGGGTGATGTGTGTTTATTGCAGGAGACTCATCTACTCTCTAAAGATATTAAGCGGATGAGGGATCGGCGGTTCCCTCTGCAAGTGTGGTCTTCCGGCGCGGCTAAGATGCAGGGGGTGGCAGTTCTATTTAGTGTGCGTGCTCATTGTAAGATTCTCGCTCAGGTTGCTGAGTTGAAGGGGAGACTCCTGGCGCTTCGCTGGGGGGGACATGTGCTTCACTGTTGGTTTAATATATGCCCCGAATGAACATCAGGAGTCTTTCCTAAAGATGGCCCTTTCTGAGGTGTTGGCCTCGCCTGATTTCCTGGAATTAGTGGGGGGGGGACCTGAATGTGGTGATGGATGCGGGTCTGGATAGGTCAGGGCAGCGGTCACACCAGGCGGGGTCTCTCTCGCCGGGGGGCAAACGGTGGTTGAGTGATGGCGGTCTGCATGACGTCTGGCGCATACAGCACCTTACCGATCGTGATTATACTTTCTACTCAGCAGCGCATAAAACTTATGCCCGCCTGGATCATTTCTTTGCCTCTACCTCACTTTTGCCATGCCTGACGGATGCGGTTATCGCTCCCCGCTCGACCATGCCCTCATTTTTGCAACTCAACTCTCCTGCGGTCCGTTCCTCTTCGGCTGGATGGCGCCTGCGCGACTCTTTGCTCAGTTCTGACTCCACGGTCACTCGTATTCGCGACTCGATCATTGCCTATTTGGCGGTTAACGATCAGGGCACTACGTCTGTGGCGGCGGTTTGGGAGGCCCTCAAGCTGGTGGTCCAAGTGGAGTTCATTGCGCTGGTGACTGCGTTTGCGCGACTACGTAGGGATAAGAGTGTCCGGAGCTGGACCGTGAGGTGGGGGCCCTGGAGTCCATCCATAAGGGCACCGGAGCGCCCAGGGTGTGGAGAGACCTTGAAGCAAAGCGGCGCATGCTGAAACACCTGGATCTGGACAGGGCCGAATATGCACTGTTGCGTCTGCGGCATAAATTTTACCTTAGCGGGGATAAAGGGGGGCGTTTATTAGTTCATAGGCTCCGAGCGAGCGCGCAGCGATCCAGTCCATTCGGGACGCTCGGGCGGTGGAACAGACTACAGACACCCTTATTGTGGATTCTTCCCGACAGTTTTATCAGCGCTTATATACCAGGGAGGCGATCGGTCCAGCAGAACGAGAGGCCTACCTTGCCTGCTGCCGTATCACACCGCTGTCCGCGACCTCTGCTGATGCGTTGGAGTCTGCCATCCGTATTGAGGAAGTCATATCGGCGATAGCTCCCCTTTCACCGCTCTGTTTTTTAAAGCATTCTTTGCTGAGCTGGCTCCGCTTTTAACGCGTCTTTTTAACTCTTTTCTGGAGACGGGGGAGGTGACCCCCACTATGGTGGAAGCTGCGATTACAGTTAGCCTTAAACTTGGGAAGGATCCGAGGGACTGTGGCTCGTATAGGCCAATCTCCCTCTTAAATATTGACGCCAAATTGTTCGCGGGCATTCTGGCGGCTCGTCTCAGTTCGCTGATGGATGGCATCATAGATCCAGATCAATCAGGGTTTATTCCTACGCGTCAGGGAGGGAACAACACCAAGCGTCTTCTCCATCTTATTGACCTGGTCCAGCGGTCTCGGACCCAAGCCTGTCTCCTTTCCATTGACGCCGAGAAGGCCTTCGATCGGGTGGACTGGGATTATATGTTCAAGGTCCTGCGTGCTTTTGGCTTCAAGCAACACTTCCTTCGCTGGGTGCACTGTCTCTGTCGCCCCTAAGGCGTCGGTGAGGGTGAACGGGTGCCGGTCTTCCCTCTTTCCCATCACTAGAGGGACGAGGCATGGGTGCCCCCTGTCTCCACTGTTATTCGCGCTATACATGGAGCCTTTTGCTCAACGCATACGTTCAAATCCAGATGTCGAGGGCCTTAAGTTCGGCGCCGACATACATAAAATTAGTCTCTACGCAGACGATGTTATTCTCTCTCTTACCCATCCACGCACTTCTTTGCGGTACTTGATGTGAGAACTCCACGACTTTGGATCGGTTGCTGGATTTAAAGTCAATTTTTCAAAATCGCTGGTGCTTAACCTTTCTATCCCTGCAGAGGAAGTCGGTGATTTGCTGCGGGACTTCGCCTTCCAGTAGGTGCACTCTGATGTCTCCTATCTGGGGATTCGCTTGGCCTCGTCGGTTGTCAAAACGGCCCACCTTAATTATAACATTTTGCTGGAGCAAACCACTAAATCGCTAGCTGATTGGTCTCGCCTTGGTCTGGCCTGGTATGGGCGGCTCGCGGCGTTAAAGATGACGGTGTTGCCGAGGGTCCTTTACCTGTTTCAGATGCTCCCTGCGCAGCCGCCTCCGGGTACCATCCGCAAGTTGCAAGATCTGCTTAATAAGTTTTTATGGCACATAAGAGGCCAAGGCTCGCTTTGTCGCTCGTTACTATGCCAAAGGCTGCCGGAGGACTGGGTTTTCTGCTTTTGAGGGTGTATTATCAGGCCTCTTGCCTCCGATATATCACGGAGTGGAACCGGCCTTCCTTTAATAAACATTGGCTCTTTATGGATCAGACAGTTGCGGGTTGTAATATCTGGCATGAGCTTTGGCTTCCGTGGAAGCACAGGGCATGGGGTCTCTATTCATCCCCGGTGACTTCTCTGACGCTCAAGGTGTGGGACCAGTTTGTGAGCTCCCAGGGGTGGACTACGTTCCCCTCCCCTATGACGCCTATCGTAGACAATCCCGACTTTCCGCCGGGATGTGCGTCTCTGGTTTTTCAGTGCTGGCGTGAGAAAGGCTGTAAGAGAGTGGGTTCCCTGGTGGAGCTGGATGGAGTTACCCCTTTCGCCCAACTGCGTAAAGACTAGTTTGACCTGCCGTCCACTGATGCCTATCATTACGCACAGCTCGCACATTGGGTGACCCTCCCCCCCCTAACTTCGCATTGATGTCCCATCTCTTAACCACTTTTGAGCGTTGGTTGGTTTACAAGAAGGATGATCGGAAGCTCATTTCGGAACTGTATGCGATGATAATGGCGCGTCCTGCGCAGCAGAGGTCGAAGGCGCAGGTTCGCTGGGAGACTGAGCTGGGGCGTCTGTTAACAAGCAAGGAGTTGGAGCAAGTTTTCTACCGCGTCCACCATACGGCGTCCGACACGGCAGGGGCAGAATCTGCCTATAAGTAGGCGGCATACTGGTACTATACTCCGGTGCGCATTCAGTCTTGGGACCCAGCTAAATCCGGTCTTTGTTGGCGGGGGTGTGGGCAATCTGGCACTCTCGTCCACTTGCTGTGGCGATGCCTGAAATTGGTGCGGTATTGGGCGGCGATCTTGGACGACTTTGATGAGGTGTTTCAGATGAAGCTGCTGCGGGAACCTGTGCACACGCTGTTAGGTCTCCCTCATCCTAAGTGCTTTCCCCTGCGCACGATACAGGGGTAGGCAGCTGGCATTGCTCGCCGCGCGGCAAGTCCTGTTGGCGCAATGGGGCTCTCCGGCTGTGCTGGACCGAGGGACTGGATCCGGAGGCTCTGGCATCTGCTGGCGATGGAGCGTTTATCACTCAGAATTGATGGGAGGGCTTTGGACTATATGAAGCTTTGGGGGGGGGGCCTTTTTGTGGCTTCTGTCCAAGGAGGTGCGGGAAGTTATGTGCCCTAAATATTTGCAAATTCTTCAGCTTATCCCTCTGGAATCGGCAGGGGGCACTGGGGAGGTTTGATTCCATGTTGTTCAAGACTGTCGACTCTCAGGGCTTCGGGGTGGCGGGTAGAGGCTGATGCGGAGGGGGGGGAGGGGGTTTTTATAAAAAAAAAAATTATATATGTGCTTAGGAACTTAAGCAGATTTTGTAACCCGGTATCCCCTAATTGTGTAATCTCAATTTGTGTGCCTATTTTCACCCGGGGCCAGCCGAACATGGCGCTTGTGAGGCAGAGTTAGCGTTCTAGCCCTACGTGCATTACTTTCCGGAAGTCCCGGAAGACCCGCCCAACTTACTCGTCCAGCCGGGTATTATTACCGAAACTTCAGTGCATCCAGAGCAGCCCGGTCCGGTAGAGTAAATGGGTAGGAACACGGAAGGTTCTTCACGCCGAAACTGTAAGTACATGGGGACGCTGCTGCCCTGCGATGGCCCTTCATACATGGGATGTACTAAAGCGATCATGACAGTCACTCTCCACGGGTGATTGTAACTGGGTCTGTGGTGATCTCCACCTGGCGAGACCCTGAACTAGTAAATCGGTCACTTTACCTTTGTTTTGTGGTTCTGGCATCTACCTTTGGTTTTCAATCATGGGTGTTGGAGCAATGCTCCGTGTGTTGACATTGTGGTTTGGTACTGTACAGGTTGGGTTGTGTGGATGTGGGGCGGCCTTACTCGTTGTCTTCCGGCAGCATTCCCGATGCTGACCCCGGTTGGTGTTAGGGGTGTATCCGGTCGGCACGAGTGGCGGCTGCTCGACGCGATCAACGCTTCCACCATTTCAGTACAATGATTGGGACTCTTCCCCTTGACGCTCAGACATTACCAGGTTGAGACGCTACCGGGGCCCGTATAATGCTGTACCCTGGACACAACGCTGCTAATTGAGCACTAATTTTGGGACCTGGTGTTCCAACTTTTTCTTGCTTTTGTTCACTAGGACACTACACCTTAGTGTTTACCTCTACCGCTACACGATGCCATTAGCCCTTGACCCAACCTGGGTGAGTTCTACAGCTTTGTCACCAGCTGTGTTGTCCTTGACGTATGCTCTGCTGTTTAATCTGCTGCCTTTTAATGTTTTTAATAGACCCAGATCACAGTTGATGCATGTCACAGCTCACCTGTGTTTAGCACGCGTGTAAAGCACCATGAATGTCTAATGGTGCACCCAACACATTGCTTTGTATTTAATATGATATTATAATATTGTCATATTGTTTTTATTTGCAGGTCTTGGTATAGATCAACCGGTACCACATTTTTTAGGGTGCTGTACGTATGGTCGATTTTATACTTCACTGAGGTCTTGACCACCACCAAAAAGTGTAGGTAGTTCGAAGTCTGGTCCTGAGGAATTGCCATCAATAGATAACAGGCAAGAAACATGTTGACCATTTTCACTAGCACATATTCTCACATACCTTAGAGTGAGAGTGTGTGTTTGTTCTGGTTTAATCAGGGTAGTGACCACAACGCATTAAAATTGTTCTGAGTGGATCACTAATCCGTGTTTTATTCTCACATCCCTACACATCACCACCACCTACACTATATACATATCCACTAGGGCCCTTACATGCACTACATCCAACAGCATTGGGAATAAAGATCTTCGCCAAGAAGGCCCCATCACGGGTGCCTGATCGGGTATTGTAACGCCGACCCGATAAGGAGCAGACCCGATGATGAAGCAAGACACCTGCTTGCTGGGTGTGTGAGGGTCTTTTTCCGAAAGGAAGAAATACTTCTCCTGCGCGCCTTATTATCCAGACCCTATTTACCCTTTGAGCTCTTACCATTACCTGCACCATACATTGGGAACTGCATACTACTTCTGTTTTTACTGTCTTTTGGGCGCGTATGCTGGACCTAAATACTAAATATTTAAAAGCCCATAGTTCCCCTCCTTGGACAAGGAAGATTAATCCCAGGTTGTCTGGTTTCATATTGTGCAATCCAGCCACTTAATGTATATGCTTAGCTTCCCCATTACTCTCCTTACCACGCTCCTCCTACACCCCCCACCTGGATTCACTCTTCGGTCACATCACAGACAAAACTTTGCGGACCTTAGGAAAATGTTTGCGAGTACCCATGAACTTGACGAATGTATGACTACAGAGGATGTCTTCCTCCTCATGATCATGAGGACTTTATATCCCCTAGCAAGGGCTTTTGGATCAGTCCTAATAATGCATCAAACCATAGTGTCTCATTACACATCCCTTCTATGTTTTTTAATCTTACTCATCGTACCATTAAAAACAGAAGTGTCTTTGGGTTTGCCTTAAGATGATTTTTTAGTAAGAGCGGATTAGGCTTCCTCATCTAAATACAGTCATTTGTGATTACTTGCCTCATTGGCAGACAGTGATCCCACGTTTAACAATACTTGGAGTTAAAACTAATACATTTCATGTTGAATACATGCATCTCTTTTAAATTCTTGCTATTTTAATTCTTTACTTGCTTGTTGTAAGGGTACACAATTAACCAAATGTCTTAGATCATTCAAAAAGTTGATTGCAATTGATGGTGCAAGAAAGTGAATGTATTTGTATTTTGGAATAACACTACTGCACTAACAGTTGGTGCGTGCTTCCTAATCTCTGAAGAATGGGTATGGGAATTCAGTAAGTTCATTGCTGGGGTGTGAAATTTAATAAAATATCTACTTGTCCGTGGGGCAGGTTGCTTCATAAATCTACTTGTCCTGTAACAAAATCCACTTGTTCATTTGGTGCCATGTAGTGCGGCAACAGATTATGACCGCAATCTCATTATTGAAGAGCTCTGATATAGCCTATCTGATTATGCCAGAGCTCATACCATAGTAGTGTTTGAATACTTGCAATCCCCTTATGTTGCCACGTTTCCGCAGATCACATACTGGGGCTGAATGTAGTGGTAAGCAATAGTTCCAGGGTTAGAATGCCCTTTTGAGTCTGTGCAAACCTACTAACTTACCTGTTTGAAGGGTTTTCAACAGCTCTCCTCTAATCTTTTCCCATACTGAGAAATGTTGAAAATTCACTCCTGACAATGGCAGACGTAAACCTTCTTCTAGAGTTGGGGGTAAAAAAGTGGTTGGAGGGAAAGTGAACTTGCAAACACTCAGATTTTAGGATAAGCAAATCTGCACATGCATATTTGCTCATGCTAAAATGTAATTCACAAATATTTTCTAGGAGGACTATTTCTTGTCCTACTTCTATAAATTCTTGGGAGTTCACAAAAGCTGTATAGCTGCACTTAATTCAAGGACATATACCATGGGTGCACTTTTGAGCCTTTATTTAATAATTGGGCTCCTAATTTGGTCTGGCATTGACCCTCACCTCTTGCGTTTATTAAAATTCTGTATCAGCCGGCTGGCTTCACTGTGAGTGACCGCATTCTGCTCTTGCACAAGGAGCATATCGGCACACAAAGTAGTTTTGTTCACTGACACTAACTACTGTGGCAGTGTGTGCTTTTTGAGAACCCCCCCCCCCCAATTATTTTTGTTTTGTTATGTTAATATGACTTGTATAGCGCACTTATACCTATAGGTGTCTTGGCGCTTCGGTTCTCCATACTATGTTTCAAACCATTAATCCTAAAAAAGCCATGTCTGTAGTTGCTTTCTGAACTCAAGGAGGAAGGGAACTTCACTAAGATATAGTGGAAGGGAGTTCCATTCCTTTGTGGTATTGTAGCTAAAACTCCTCCCACCCCAGTTCATTTTTTTGATTATGACAGTAGGCATCAGATTCGTATTTGCAGATCGTAGAGGTGTATTGGGTGAATACCATCTAAAAGGGTCCCATAAAAATGTCGGAACTTCTTTGTGGAGAGCCTCATGAGCGATACAAAGCGCCTTATATTTTATCCGCTGACTGACTGGCAGCCAATGCAGGTCCTGAATCCCTGACCTAACAGACTGATGCTTGGGGATGTCCAATATGAGTCTTGCAGCGGCATTTTGCACCGTTTGCAACTTTCTGAGAAGAGTGGATTGAATATTACTATATCGGCCATAGCAATAATCAAGTTTTGCTAAGACTAGCGAGGTCACAACCGTCTTTCTAGATTTTTTAGGAATTTGTCGTCTATAATAACTCCAAGGTTTTTAGCCTTGATTACAGGTGTAGGAGGGGGGCCGAGATTGTCAGGCCACCACTCAGGGGACCAAGGTGGAAAGAGATTACCAAACATGATCACTTTCGTCTTGCTTGAATTAAATTTCAAGCAATGATTGCTCATCCAGCTACTTAGTTTAATCATACAGAAGTGAAGTTTTAAAGAATTGTTGATATCCTTATCTACTGTTGAGATTACCAACTGGGTATCGTCGGCTTAGGAGGTAGGAACCAAATTAAAACTTCTGATCAGTGGTGGCAATTCAGCCACATAAATGTTAAAAAGCGTAGGGCTCAACGAGGAGCCCTGAGGGACCCCGCACGGCACGGTAAAAGGTCCCGACTTGAATTTGCCTAGGTGGACAGTTTGGGTTCTCTCCGACAAAAAGGATGTCGATAGGGAGAGGGCTTCTCCTCCTATCCCTATTGTTTTTAATCGCTGGACCAGAAGAGCATGATCTACAGTATCAAATGCTGCGGATAGGTCCAGCCGTATAAGAACTGCTGACCCACTGCCATCTAGAGAAGATCGAATTTCTTACGTGGTTTTTATCAAAGCCGTTTCCGTACTATTATTGGTTCTAAAACCGAACTGGCTATGATCTAAAACCTGACTGTCTACGATAAAGGTAGAGAGTTCTGTATTTATATTTTTCTCAATTATCTTTGCAGGCAAAGGAAGTCTTGCGATAGGTCGATAGTTGTCAGGGTCGGTCGAATTCAAATAGATTTTTTTTAAAGAGGCAAAATACAAGCCTGTTTCCACACAGTGGTAAAAGATCCTTGGGAAATCATCTGGTTAAACAGTTTAGACAAATAAGGTCCCATGAATTGGCTAATGCTATGTAAAATTGTAGGGGGACAAGGATCTTCTGGTGATCCTGATTTGGCCATAGAAATAAGTTTAGTGGTAATTGCCAGTGACTGGATTGAAATTTCTTAAAACTTCAAAGCGGCATTAGCCACATTTAGAAACCTGGAGCCGTTTTTCGTTGTCGGCGTCCTTCGGCCAACACGCTAGAAGCTTTTATCCAGTCACTGGCAATTACCACGCCGGTACAACTGAACCCAGTTTGAATAGCACCTTGGAGCACCACACACACCCCCCCTTTTTTTGTCTTCATTTGATGATACTCTGCATTCCCGTTATCTAACGAACTTCGCTCTACCATGAGCTTTGAATGCATGCACTAGGATCAGTCTCAAACGTACCTATTGGATAAATGCGCTACCGGTTACGCCTTCTTATAATACGACACTGCCCTGAAGAAGCCCGTGTTTGGGTGAAACGCGTTGGCTGGTTATATCTTGTGAAGCACAACAAAGAATAAAGACATCTTAAATTCATTTATCTGTAATTGCTTGTTTCTACGTGTTTGTATGTACCTAAGTGTCTGTTTTCTATATGTTGCCTCTCATCCTACCAATTTAGCTCTATTATTTTTGTGATCTACAATCGGCAGATCACTTGAGGTGGCCAATATGATATACCTTTGTGACTAGTTTGGTGGTGCAGTCATTTATGTCCCGGCTGCTTCCTATCCTTTTCTTCTATATTCTTTCTTGCCTTCTGCAAGCCTGTTTGTCTAGTCTAAGGGCTTCCGAAAACCACGGAGCTGAAGGTGTTTCACTATTTTTATTGATTATCATAATAGGAGCAAGTTTCAAACAATTAGACTCTGGAGCCGTTTTTCGTTGTCGGCGTCCTTCGGCCAACACGCTAGAAGCTTTTATCCAGTCACTGGCAATTACCACGCCGGTACAACTGAACCCAGTTTGAATAGCACCTTGGAGCACCACACACACCCCCCCTTTTTTTGTCTTCATTTGATGATACTCTGCATTCCCGTTATCTAACGAACCTCAAACAATTAGACTCTAACCATGTAGTGTAGTGTATGGCTGAGGATTCTGCCTCTAGCCCCAAGTCTGGCTGGGTCTGGGCTAAATGCTCCACAAGCGACAAAGGATCAATTTTGTGCCAGGTTCTAGCAGTGGTCCTGGCGTGGGCCGTACTAGTGGGGTTGGATCGAAGGAGCTTATATCTAAAAAGAATGGCATGATGGTCAGACCAAGTTAGAGGAAGAGTGGATATGTTAGAGATGGCGGGATTGTTGGAAAAAAGACCATCTAGAGCAGGGGTACTCACAAACTTTCTCTTGGGGGCCAAATTTAGAGTGTGGTTTGTGGCTGAGGGCCGCACCTTGGGGGCGGGGTCATTGGGGAGGGGGCGGGGCTAGAGCAACAAAATAAAACTGTGACCATGAGGTGGAACACAGGTCCTGCAGCGGACGCCTTCGTCCACTGAGCCACCGGACCCGGCATACACATCTCTCTCTCTCCCTCTCTCTATCTCCCTCCCTCCCTCATCCGTCTCCCACCGTCCTCCATCTCCCACCGTCCTCCATCTCCCTCCGTCCTCCGTCTCCCTCCCTCTCTCTCCGTCTCCCTCCCTCTCTCTCCGTCTCCCTCCCTCCCTCCCTCCTCCATCTCCCTCCCCCATCTCTCTCCCTCCCTCCTCAGTCTCCCTCCCTCTCTCCTTCTATCCGTCTCTCTCCCTCTCTGTCTCCCTCCCTGTCTCCCTCCCTCTCGGTCTCCCTCCCTCTCTCCTTCTATCCGTCTCTCTCCCTCTCTGTCTCCCTCCCTCTGTCTCCCTCCCTCTGTCTCCCTCCCTCTGTCTCCCTCCCCCTCTGTCTCCCTCCCCCTCTGTCTCCCTCCCCCTCTGTCTCCCTCCCCCTCTGTCTCCCTCCCTCTCTGTCCCCCTCCCTCTCTGTCCCCCTCCCTCTCTGTCCCCCTCCCTCTCTGTCCCCCTCCCTCTCTGTCCCCCTCCCTCTCTGTCCCCCTCCCTCTCTGTCCCCCTCCCTCTCTGTCCCCCTCCCTCTCTGTCCCCTTCCCTCTCTGTCCCCCTCCCTCTCTGTCCCCCTCCCTCTCTCTCTCCCTCCCTCCTCAGTCTCCCTCCCTCTCTCCTTCTATCCGTCTCTCTCCCTCTCTGTCTCCCTCCCTGTCTCCCTCCCTCTCGGTCTCCCTCCCTCTCTCCTTCTATCCGTCTCTCTCCCTCTCTGTCTCCCTCCCTCTGTCTCCCTCCCCCTCTGTCTCCCTCCCCCTCTGTCTCCCTCCCCCTCTGTCTCCCTCCCTCTCTGTCCCCCTCCCTCTCTGTCCCCCTCCCTCTCTGTCCCCCTCCCTCTCTGTCCCCCTCCCTCTCTGTCCCCCTCCCTCTCTGTCCCCCTCCCTCTCTGTCCCCCTCCCTCTCTGTCCCCCTCCCTCTCTGTCCCCCTCCCTCTCTGTCCCCCTCCCTCTCTGTCCCCTTCCCTCTCTGTCCCCTTCCCTCTCTGTCCCCCTCCCTCTCTGTCCCCCTCCCTCTCTGTCTCCCTCCCTCTCTGTCTCCCTCCCTCTCTGTCTCCCTCCCTCTCTGTCTCCCTCCCTCTCTGTCTCCCTCCCTCTCTGTCTCCCTCCCTCTCTGTCTCCCTCCCTCTCTGTCTCCCTCCCTCTCTGTCTCCCTCCCTCTCTGTCTCCCTCCCTCTCTGTCTCCCTCCCTCTCTGTCTCCCTCCCTCTCTGTCTCCCTCCCTCTCTGTCTCCCTCCCTCTCTGTCTCCCTCCCTCCCCGTCTCCCTCCCTCTCCCTCCGTCTCCCTCCCTCTCCCTCCCTCTCCCCGTCTCCCTCCCTCTCCCCGTCCCCCTCCCTCTCCCCGTCCCTCTCCCCGTCTCCCTCCCTCTCCCCGTCCCTCTCCCTCTCAGTCTCCCTCCCTCTCAGTCTCCCTCCCTCTCAGTCTCCCTCCCTCTCAGTCTCCCTCCCTCTCAGTCTCCCTCCCTCTCAGTCTCCCTCCCTCTGTCTCCCTCCCTCTGTCTCCCTCCCTCTCAGTCTCCCTCCCTCTCAGTCTCCCTCCCTCTCAGTCTCCCTCCCTCTCAGTCTCCCTCCCTCTCAGTCTCCCTCCCTCTCAGTCTCCCTCCCTCTCAGTCTCCCTCCCTCTCAGTCTCCCTCCCTCTCAGTCTCCCTCCCTCTCTGTCTCCCTCCCTCTCTGTCTCCCTCCCTCTCTGTCTCCCTCCCTCTCTGTCTCCCTCCCTCTCTGTCTCCCTCCCTCTGTCTCCCTCCCTCTGTCTCCCTCCCTCTGTCTCCCTCCCTCTGTCTCCCTCCCTCTGTCTCCCTCCCTCTGTCTCCCTCCCTCTCTCTCCCTCCCTCTCTCTCCCTCCCTCCCTCTCTCTCCCTCCCTCTCTCTCTGTCGCCCTCCCTCTCTCTCTGTCGCCCTCCCTCTCTCTCTGTCGCCCTCCCTCTCTCTCTGTCGCCCTCCCTCTCTCTCTGTCGCCCTCCCTCTCTCTCTGTCGCCCTCCCTCTCTCTCTGTCGCCCTCCCTCTCTCTCTGTCGCCCTCCCTCTCTCTCTGTCGCCCTCCCTCTCTCTCTGTCGCCCCCCTCTCTCTCTGTCGCCCCCCCTGTCTCTGTCTGTCCCTGTCTGTCTCTCTGTCTGTCCCTGTCTGTCTCTCTGTCTGTCCCTGTCTGTCTCTCTGTCTGTCCCTGTCTGTCTCTCTGTCTGTCCCTGTCTGTCTCTCTGTCTGTCCCTGTCTGTCTCTCTGTCTGTCCCTGTCTGTCTCTCTGTCTGTCCCCGTCTGTCTCTGTCTGTCCCTGTCTGTCTCTCTGCCTGTCCCTGTCTGTCTCTCTGTCTGTCTCTCTGCCTGTCCCTGTCTGTCCCTGTCTGTCTCTCTGCCTGTCCCTGTCTGTCCCTGTCTGTCTCTCTGCCTGTCCCTGTCTGTCTCTCTGCCTGTCCCTGTCTGTCTCTCTGCCTGTCCCTGCCTGTCCCTGTCTGTCTCTCTGCCTGTCCCTGTCTGTCTCTCTGCCTGTCCCTGTCTGTCTCTCTGCCTGTCCCTGTCTGTCCCTGTCTGTCCCTGTCTGTCTCTCTGCCTGTCCCTGTCTGTCCCTGTCTGTCCCTGTCTGTCTCTCTGCCTGTCCCTGTCTGTCCCTGTCTGTCTCTGCCTATCTGTCTCTGTCTGTCCCTGTCTCTGTTAGCCTCTATCTCTATCTGTCTGTCTGTTTCTGTCTCTCCCTACTGCCCTCTGTCCCCTTACCCGACTCTCACACCCTGCTGTTCTCTTGTCATTCTTTGTCACCTCTCCCCCCCCACCCCCGCCCCCTCACCACCTTCGCTTGTGTGGCAGCTGAGGCAGCTTCCCTTCCAGGGCACACACACAGCCCCACCCGAGTACTTCAAAGGTCTTTAAGAGACCATTTGCATCATAACGAGGCTTTGTTGTATTTCACCTCTTAGCGCCCCAGCAGCTCCACTCGGACTATCGCTTGAATCCCCGGGCCCCCACAGAGCAGAGTCTGTGTTTGCTGACACTGTTAAAAAACAAAACAAAAAAAACCACTGGTACGATGTCTGCAAGGTCCGCGGGCCGCCAAGAAAGGCTTGCCGGGCCGCTGGCGGCCATCGGCCGTACTATGAGTACCCCTGATCTAGAGAACGTCCTGCTAGATGTGTAGGTTTTTGGATAAGCTGTCTAAGGCCTAGTTCAGATGTCACTTCTATGAGCTCCTTTGTGTCTTTATCTTCCAGCGCTTCCAAATGGAAGACCAGTCTCCCCGAAGCGTAAAAAAATTAAATTGGAGACTTCGACTTAGCTCTAATAGTGAATTTAAGTTAGCCTGAAAGTTCATTCTAGGACCGGGAGGGCGGTAAATCAGTAGACAGTTGATTGTGTCTTGTCCCTGTGTTGAAATTTTAAAAAGGAAAGCCTCGCAGTCAGGTGAACAGACAATTGAGCAGTGGGAGCTTAGTTCCATTCTATGTATTATAGCAAGACCACCACCTCTAGTCAATTGTCTGTTGTGTCTAAATACTTTATAGCCATGAGGGACTGCAATGTTAAAATCAGGTTCAGAGGTGGCTTTACCCCATGTTTCTGTTATGAACAGTATGTAAATTGTATTGTCAATGATAAGATCAGCGATTTCATAGCTATGTTTAATAAGTGACCTGGCATTAATAAGAGCTAGCTGTAGTTCACTAAACACTATGTTTGAAGAAGTAGCTTCATTGTGTACATTTGATGTCAAGTTTAAGGACTTTTGTATTTTTATGTTGCATCCCAGGCATTGTGAGTATTCAGATTTTATTAGATCCTCTCCTGAAAACACATTGCAAGCCTGTCGTCTAGGCGGGCATAGTGCTCTTAAGCTCTCTCCCGCGTAATGTAACCTTGGCGTATCTTCGGTACCTGGACCTGGGTTTCTGGCAATAGGCCTGGTCCAGGCGCGGGCGGGCGCAGACGGGCTTGCCTTTGGTCCTCTCAGTCCCCACATGAAGGTCTAAATGTGTCGGCACCCCCCACTTTGAGGCCAAGGGAACCCTTATGTTGAATTTTTTGAGAATACCAAAACGACTCTTGGATAAGCTAGATTGAGACAGCTTAGACATTTCTAAGTTTGATAGGCTCTCCCTGACCTCCTCACTTTGGACCTAGATATATGCTATGTATAGAGGTCGTAGAAATGTAAGAGACCCAATACTTGAGGATGGCAGTAGGACTGTTCAATTTGATCATGAATATGTTGGATGAATTCAATGTTTTACATGTTCTGTTCTCTTAACACTGTACATCGATTCAGCTGCACATTGTTTTGTTTAAAAAATTAACTACCAAGACTGCATAACTGTGTTGTCGCTGCGAAAACAAAAACAAAAGCATCAACAAGTAAAGTAACAATATTGACAAAAGCACTCCCCGTTTTTTGGTGTTTGCAAAAAGATAAATGTTGATGGGTCAAACATTTCACTAAATGGATTAAATTAAGTAAATCTACCCGCAGAAAAAAAGTTAATCTGGGGGTGTAAAGAGTTTACAGAATCTATGGTCCAAGAGGTATCTGTTTTTGCTTTGTTTAATTGATTCCAGCTTCTTGGTCCTTAACTGAATCAATCCCCTTCATGTAAATGCACCCTAATAATAAAGGCTTTCAGTTAATGAACCATGAATACAAGTTCGAACAGCATTAACATATGGACAAAAATATTACCTTAACTGCAGACGGTGTCGTTCCCTGATCCATAAAGTGGTACTGCAAACTGACAGCCAAAGGTTTTGAGCTGCAGGGGGTTGGGCCTACTTGTCCCAATGACAAAATACACATGAAAACCTGTTTCCCTTGACCCCAAACAAAATGTACTGGGCATTAGAAATTCCACATCCCTGTCACTGACAGTTGTAAATTTCAAAAACACATATTGGTTTTTCAAAGAACTTTTAATTTTGCTTTTCTCAACTGAATATGCTACTAATTTGTTTATTTTTTATTTTTCCCTAGGTTGCGTGCATCACAAGTCCTTCTAGTAGGAATGAAAGGTCTGGGAGCTGAAGTGGCCAAGAACCTTATTTTGGCTGGAGTCAAAGGCCTGACGATGTTAGATCATCAGCAGGTAGGAATGGGCTAACTTCAACACATTTTTTTTATTGTGGTTGAAAAAGGGGGATTCATTTAACGTGAAATTAATCTGGCAAAAAATTGTAGTTGATTTGTCACACAAAGCTGAATGAAAGTATCTGCATTGCCCGCAAACTGTATGATCCCCAACATAGAAATGCAAAACGTGTATTTTTCAGAAAAACAATTAGCATAGTCATCTGTGTTAACAAGTAGCAGCTTTCTCCCAAAAGTGACCAATAGTTAACACACTTTGCTTTTATGAACAAAAGATTGGAGAAACTCTAAACAAACCCCTCAGCGCACATTAATTAGGTCTCGTAGTCATGTGGAATAATAGTTTGCATATGTTACAGATGATTCTTTGCTTCTGTGTTATGTACCTTCCCTAATGTACCTATGCCAAGATTAGCTAAAGTTCTTTTGATGGCTCTTTTACTTTCAGGTTGACCTTCTGCTAGAAATTGTGCGGGCTCAAATTCAGTGTCTCACACTGCGAAGTTTCTTCTTACAGTTCATACACCCTTGAGAAAGTGACCAGGAAAGGGCCATGACCTTTTCAATGGGTACAGACAGTCAAGAAATAGATTGTACCCACCCACTTAGAAGGGCTCTGATTTCCATCCTGTGGCAGTTTGTAGTGAACCTGCATGTGTAAGATGCAGTGTTTTGTGTTTCTTGCATGCACGCTCTACAGCTCGGCATCTGGGGGTGTGAAGGGAGAGCTTATGGTCCCAAGGAAGGTAACTGCAGTATGCCACTATGTAAACCTATGGAGGCTTTCAGCTTACCCTCAAGTGGTAGGGGATGGTCCTGCAGAGAAACATGGAGCTGTGCTTTGAATTGTTTACCTATATTTTCTGGCTGGTCTCTCCAGCACATACTTGGAGAATAAGAGTACATGCTGGAAAAAGCACACCATATTTAACATTTTTTCCAGATGCTATTTATGTTTGTTTACAAATTGAGCACAACACCCCCAACAGGGGTGAATAAGGTGCACTGGCCACACACACCTTTGCTGTTAATCTTGGCCCAGGTCTCCTACTTAGTCTTGCACAAACCCATACATTTTTCTGATGGCAACTTCTTTTGTGTTTACTCTTTTTCAAAACTCCCATCTCATACCTTCTTACAACAGTCTTGAAATGTGCCTCCCTAACAACTTATTGAGCTACTTTGTTATTGTTTGCCATTGGCAAAGCTCTCATACAAACATTTCACTCCTGGTAGAGGGCCTGGTGAACTTTTAAAGCAGCTGGACTTAAACAGGTGACATACATTTCCCTGAGCTTGATTTGTCCCACGATGATGGGATCTTCTATCCACCGTTCGAAGAGAACATAGTTTGAAAACATGGGACTATATTGTGCATTTTAAAGAACAGTTTTCAAATACATTTGCTATAGAACAATCGCGTAAAATTAGTAACATAAAGAACCGTGGATTTTGTAGGCAGTTCTGAAGGGCTGGGCTACTCATGAAATGTGCCAGTACTTTCATGGTGTGTGTTGGACCTAGAGTCCTTGGGTAGCTTGGCTCAGGCCGTAAGGCTTTTATTCCAGTATGGCATATCGTGCTTGCATCACACCCAACTCACACCCTAGCGCACACCACTTAAAAATGACGCTACACCGAATATTTATTAAGTTTAGAAGAAGTCTTTATCTTCCCTTCTCAAACGTGACTAACCAGTTTCTTTTTTATCCAGCACATTTCAGGGTAAACATTTCATTGCATTTAACTTGACAGTACCATATCCTGTTTCATTACTTTAGTACAGCAGATCCTTAGACACCCTCTGAGGTTCCCATCCTGCGCCTTGACTCTGGAGTGCAAATTCAAATCCCCACAGTCAGCGCTCCATATAGCCTTTTACATATTACACAATTTCAGATAATCATGTAGTCTACACGGTGCTCTTCTGACAGATGATTTCCCTAACTGCTGTACTCTCGGAGCCTTATACGGTCATTAATAATTAGCCCATTCCATATTGGGGTACTAAGCTGGAGATCAACAATGTTGCTGGCAGTCAGTTAGTCAGCTCTAGGCAATTTACTTGTAGGTTACTATTTCACCAAGACGGTTATGTTACAGTTAAGCCGTTCATATAAACTTTTGCTGTTTCTAGATTTCACTCTACTACCTTCTGCGCTATGTTTGAACTTATTAACACATTGACTTCAGTTACACATGGGAATTCTACCAAAGTACCGGTGTTTATAACTTGAACCTGTATCTCTCCATTCGACCAGCAACTGGGTCTAACGGGTCACCATTTGACCTAAAACGTGTACTCTTCAGTACCTTCCCCCTTTTATTGTGCCCAGCTTACTGTATACACCGGGAATCCTCCTCACGTAAAGTTTGACGGTGCAAGGAGGTCCGTTCCTTCTCCTCACGAAGCGGAGCTCACTTGTTGGCCAAAAGGGAGACTTCTCTAGGGGAGGGGGTGAGTACAGCGCACACCCACCAACCACCTCCCCCAAGGGTTTCCCCACGTTGTGGTTTCCTCAGTTGGCGGGGACCTCGCTCTTCCGCCATCTCCCCCACTGCCGTTCCACTCTTTAGCGGACTCCCAGGCCAGGCGCAGGCTCAATTTCACTCCGCTTCCTCAGACCGGCGCACCCGCAGCCGTCAGTAGCAGCGCGGCTTGCGGGGGCGCGGCCTCCACCCTCGGCTGGCAACAGTGGGGCGGCGCCTCGGCGTAAAGCCTCCCCGTCACGTGACACCAGGACAGCGGCTTCAAGGCCGGTCCCGTCCCTTGCTTCCTGGATGCAGTTTTCTCTTCAGCTGACAGGCGCGACGCCGGCTCGCTGGCTCACACCGAGGAGTCCTGACACTTCCCCAGACCTCCCGGCGATCTCAGGCCACTCCCTGGTAATTTCAGGCGATCTCACAAACCCGGGGATGCGGCCGTGAGTGTTCCAAGCAGGGATCAGTGGCGGGGGGGGGGGCTGAAATTAAGCGTGCAGGGCTCAATTCAGAGCAGATGAGTAGGCCAGCCAGTCTCTGGATTATTGGGCACAAACACTTCCCCTACAGCCAGGGACGGTGGACAGACGCTAGGGCCAATTGGATTCAAAATCCCTGGCAACAACAGGGATGGGGGCGAGGTAGTCCCAGACAGCGATTCTTCCCCTGGTCCTCCTTCAGGGTTTGAGTACACGGAGGCCCCCACAGGGTGACGATAACCCCCAAAGTCATTGGCTGTGATCAGGGATAGGTCAGAAGGTTGAGGGTGGTGTCAGCTGATGAGGGAAGTCACGCAGACCCTAAGACTTGTCAATTTCCTATCTAGCGCAGCCACTTCCCCACTCAGGTGCCTTACTCCTGACTACCTCACAGCTCAACTAAGTCCTAAAATGGCCAACCCCCCCTTAACTCTATTTATAACCTGGGGCCTGACTGGCCAGAGTGGTCCAGAAGGTTCCGGAACCTCTCATGGCAGTCTATGGCCCAGGTTCTAAGGCGACAGTTGGAACCACCATTTTGTGAAACCACACTCCCCCTTCCTCCATTTCTTCAGTGAAGCACCTTGCGCCTCTCCCTCAGATAGTGAGAATGGGGCGCCCGGAGCCTTCTACACCAACACCAAAAAGAAGTTAGCGGACAGAAAAAAATGAGGGGGTAAAGGGAAAAAAATATAAAATGAGGAGGGAACAACCAGAGGGCTGACAGGTCTAACAGTGTGCCAAGGCTGAAACTCCCCATAGATGCTAGAGAGGGAGCTTGGAAGTGGTTCACCTGCAACACAATTTGGTAGAAAACAGCGGTAAAACCATTCAAAAGCCAAGAACATGAAACTGGTACTGCACCTCACTCAGAGTTTAAACAAATTTTGGCCCTGTGCACTATTTTTCACGTACCTGCCGTTTGGTACCACTGTCCAGCAGAAGTTAATTGAAACTACATAAGGAAAGGTGCACCTGGAAATTAATTGTATTGGATAGAAATCCACTAAATGTTGCAAGATATAGTTTTTATTCTTTCTTTACTTTATATCCATATTCATAATCTTGTTTGGACAACAGTCTTTCAGCCACAAAGAACATCCAGCCAACGCGTTTTGATCAAAACACCTTTTTTGAACTTCATCAGGGCTGTAAATGACAATCAAAAAACACAAATAAAGCTCTCAAAATTTACGAAGGGTCCAGTGCCAAAGTGTCCAAAGTGCCTCCAGATCAATGCGGATGATATTCATATGTTTATAACTTGCCCAAAGCTAAGTCAATTTTGGGCGGAGGTAAATAGCGGTATGGAAAGCATTTTTGGTATAACTACGCGGGTAAGCATAAATTTGGTTTACATTGGGTTGTTTCCACATTACGAGTCTATGTCAAGAGAGAAGAACAGATTATGTTTATATTTGATTTTAATAGCACAAAGAGAAAATTGTAAAAAATGGGTTAAAGACATTTCTCCAACTATCTTGGATTGGGTGATCTCTATTAAATATATAATAAAGTTGGACAGAGCTAGATTAGATAAAGGTAATAACAACAGGAAAGATTTTTGGGGACCATGCGAAGAATGGCTGGACAGCTTAGATCAATAAAATAAAAACCGCTCCTATTAGTCCAATGATTAAGCCTTACACTAACTTACTAATTCTCTCTGGTTTCTGCGAGGCGCCCCGAAAGATACAGAACCAATTTGTAGAGAAGCCTTGTGTAAAGCATATCTATCTAGATATGGAGCTCTCCAGTTGGTGCCAGTTGGAAGGTGGGCCGCAGGAGTAAATTGAACAAGCTCAAATTTATCTGATGGCGAATGAGGACAAAAAAACCAAAACACAAATAAGACTTTCAACTTATATACAGAATAAAACCTAGCATAAAGTAACTACACTGAAAATAAAATATATTGAGGCATAGGATGGGACAGAAGACATATGAACAATTCAACAGTGCTAAAAAAACAAGGCTTCATACCAAACAACAAGGATTGTTATGACAAAGACAGAAAAAACATATCACATTTATACAATCATTACCTGCCTATACATTTTCATTGACCAAAGAGACACTAATAATGCAGTATAGCCTCACACATATATAGTTGCTAACAACCATCAATGTCCGGTGTTTTGTGCCTCTAACAGGGTGTAATACTACTACAACATATTACAAAGAAATATTTTAAAGGAATATTTTAATGGACCGTACTAGGTTGATGAATCCCTAATTATCTTACAGATTAGTTTACTGGCAAATGTCTTTAGCTAACGAGTGGTCATATACTTAATCTGTGATTAGCTCCAACGGAGTATATTAGCAGGACATACCTCGTATATATTGAGTTAAAAAAACCTCTTTGCTTTTTAAAGTTGAATCCTCATATTTTTGTTCGGTAGATGTTAAGTCCTGTGGAGTTATATCCCTCTTATTCATTGATCATATTGATTCCAAGTGAGCTTTCACAATGTCATCAGTTGATGAGGTATTAAAGGTGGATACCCCCAAAGGTGATGCCTATCGAAGATTACATAAAAGCAACCTAAGTGTATGCAGAATGGCATAGAGAGGAAAGGCAATGAGCAACACATGGTATGATGTAAAAGAACAAATTGGAAAAAAAGTGGCATGGTCCTTCTATTGTGTAGAACTTACTACTACAGCCCCAAAAATTCCCCCCGCTGCGAATTTCATGGAAACGTCTAAAATTCAGATATGTGGCATCAAAGGAGATCAAGAAATGTAGTCCCCATGCTCGAGACTGATAAACATAAAATAATATAACAACAATAACAGATGTTTTACCTAATTCCCAAATTTTTTTGCTTATAGACTGATTTTGCAGCCAATTACTTATTCAAAGTTTCAAAGCACTTATCTAGTTTTCAAAATGCATTTATATATATATTTTTTTAAAACATCCTTTATTGAGTGTTTACGAAGTATGAACACATCAACTAAGGCCGTCAATAACTGTGTCACAGTGAGATCAAGCATACATGGCATCATCATAGCTGTAATGGAAAAGTGTATGTAAGACGTTAAAACGCAATAAACGGAAGCCTGAGCCCATTCCACACTAGTAAACCAAACACAGCAAGATTATAGCCTGAAAAACATTAAAGCTTCAAGGACATCAGAGGAACCCCACCCCCTTGATCAGAGGTGACCTGTCGGGAACCCGCAGAGTCTGAAATATCAGCTGTCAACTCTCCTCAAGATCATCTCCCACCTTATCAACACCCCCTACACTTTCTCAGCCGCACTACCTCTGCCACTTTCCACATCACCCACCCATCACTTGAAGCTGGTGCTCAACTGCCCCATCCAAATATTCGCCACGAGACGTTTAGCCAGAACCAGTAAATGTAAAACTTAAATGCCATTTTCTGACCTTTTGAGCTTACTAGTGTCACCTAACAGACAAACTCAAAAAGAACAGATGGTGAACGGAATGCTGAACCAATCAAACATGCACCCTGAGTCACAGATCTGGGTTAAATCATTTCTTCTTTTGCACGCCACGCCATTTGGACTCCGCCATATGCTAATCACTCTTCACCCTGTTCCCCAGTGGAACAGTCCAGCCCGAACTGCCAGGCCAGGTCCTTCCTGGACCAGAAACAAGCATCCTGGGACCAGTTTCGGATTTTCACCCCTCATCAGCCAGGCTAGCCTGAATCTGGTGGCATAGCGAGCACGGGACCCACGTCTGGGCTTACCCTTCCCATTTAGGATGACAAATGCAAAAAGAACAGATGAGGAATGCATGCTGAACCAATCAAACACAGTTCTGGGTTAGATCCATCGTTTTTTTGCACACCATGCCATTCTAGTTTACAGACAAACAGCAGGCTCCATCTGGCACAGGAGGGGCACCACCACTTGGACTCTAGCCACTACCCCTTACTCAGATCGCCTCCACAGGTGGACAGTTCTACGCCAAATGTATAAATGAGGCCACTGGATAGTGGCATCTAGGGCAGACAGTTGGCTTATCGGTATCCATTTTATGCAAGAGCACCAGTGTTATGTTTGTGCAGTGTAGGAAACGGAGATGGGTGCTTTCAAATCTGGCATTAGTTGATACGGATATCGCCAGGACAAGTTATCTCCCATTACGCATTCTCAAGGTGCACCCCCAGTTCGACCTCCCAGGCTGCACGAGCAGGAAAGAGTGTATATATCCCGGTGGCCGTCATGGCTTTTGTAGAATAGAGAAACCAAATGACAACCCTTCGCCAGACCAAACAAGTCCCGAACGATGTGCGACTCCCTCAGAGCCTCACGGTATGAGGTCCATATCCGCTTAACTATAATGGTAAGACTAGCATGTTGTAAGAACTGCCCCGCTCCCAAGCCAAAACTACTCTAGACCTCTTTGAAGTAAATACATTCCTCATTGGGGTAGATATTCCCCAGGTTCTCACACCCACCCTCACGCCAAGGGGGTCACATCAATGAAATCCACGAGCACCCGTAAGCCTGATAGGTCTCAGAATACGAATTCCCTGGCAAAGGGGGCCAGTTTCAGAACCATTTTCATGGTATGCTCCCACAAGGAGGCAGTATGCTGAAATAGCCACCCGCCCCATAAGGGAAAGTGGGAAGGTATTCCAGAAGATCTGAGGCCTTCTGTGACCATGCCAATGTTATACTGCAGGTGCTACTGTTGAATGTGTGCCACTACCAACCCAGGTAACAAAAATAATACATTTGCCACTGGTGCGGCAATTCAGGCAACGTCGCCTGAGTTAAGCACCCGCAACGGAGCACCAAAGATTTTTTATAATTGATCCGGAGACCAGATAGCTTGCCAAACGTATCCAGGTGCCCCAAAAGGAGCGGGAGTGAACATCTTGCGACTGTGAGATAAAATAGTGTCATTTCCATAAAGAAACACTAGGTGAGTAACGTTGCTCACCCTAATCCCCTAGCATTCCAGAACCTAGACAACCAATGGCGCTCTTTCATAGCGAAAAGAAGTGTTGAGCATGGGCAACCCTGATGCATTCCCCTGCCAACTATCAGAACATAAGTTACCATCCTCCACCCTAGCCGTGGGAGCTGTATTCTGTAGTTGCACCCACGCATGAACTTGAGGTTCAATTCCCAATGCCTCCAGGACTCACATGAGGTACTGCCAGTCACAGTGTCAAAGGCCTTGGCCCTCATGTATGATTTGAGTAATTACGGAGTGTAACCGAAGGGACAGGGCTTTACAAAGGATCTTCACCTCTGAATTGATCATCGTGAGTGGTCTATAAGAGAATGGATCTGAGCCATCCATGCCTGGCTTTAGCATCATAGAAATGCATCCCTCCTTCATGGACCCAGGGAGTACACCCACAACTTTAACTTCTACATAAACCTCCAACAGGTGCCAAGCAACATTGCTACCTGGCGTCTTCTCCTGGGATATTGTTGATGCGCCGCCTGAAATTCTTCAAACATGAGATCCACCTCGAGGGCTAAAATAGTGGTCTCCTCCAATCGAGGGAGCTTCAATGAGGCATGAAATGTGGATATTCAGTCTAGGTTAGGAGGAGGAGGACTGCGGTACACCTGCTCCATGTGCGCTTAGAAAATATTATCCACAATGCCCATCTGCGTATATACATCGCTGTGCTGGGGAGGATGAAGTTGGAGTATGTGAGAAAGATAAGTCTCCAGCCATAGAATCCATGCCAATCACCTCCCAGAGCTGTCACCCTCCCTGTGGAGAAGTTGGCAATAGGACCTCAGTGTCTATTTGTCCAATTTGTCTCTCTTTTCTGACCCCTAATTCCCTCCTCCTCTCCCCCAGAGCATCTGGAGGAAGTAGCTAAAATTGTGCCAGTTCGTCCTCCTTCCGAGCTAGGTTAGCCTGTAGGGTGCGCCGAACACCACAGAAGAGGCTCACACAGCGCATTTCTCAGTGGCCACAGAGTTTACGGTGGCATCATCCCGGACAACAATGCAGGCAAGACTTTGGGTCTCGAGATGACTTTCGCCTCTATACCTGGAGCGTCTAGCCGCACGCCGTGCGGGTGCAGAAGGGGTCTGCATCACCCAAGGGGTGCGCAGAAATGCTGTCTGCCATGACCAACCAGGATCACATCTCCTTGGGGCTCTAAAAGAAGGATGACATTCCTGCTGCAGTGACATGAAGCCTCGCAGTAGTAAAGGAGCATGTACTTAATGTCCACCTCTCTCAACTTCTTCTTCACCTCCAAGAAGGATTTATGCTGCTCTTGCACTTTTGTATAGTCCGGATAGATTGCAATATTTAGTTTTTCAAATTGCAGTATGGCCATTTCTCTGGCGGCTCTCAGTAGCTCGTCTCTGTCCCTATAATGTATTATTTTAGCAATGAGTGCCTGCGGAGGAGCAGGAACCAGAGCCCTATGCTCCCTTTCACTGACAAAGTGTTTGGAGAAATCTTTACGCAGCAGCGTATGTCGCACTCAGTTTTCCGGAAACCGCTCCACTGACTGGCCCTCCACCCTTTCTTGAAAACCCAGTAGGTGCACATCATTCTGGCGTGAACACTCCTCTGCGCCTTCCACAAGGTCTTCCAAGGTGTTAGAGAAGACTGGCTACAGAGAAATCTGTTGTTTTAGGAGACACACCTCAGCCTGCAGCGACATATTGGTTTCTGCATTTTACACTTTGTCCTTGACCGTGTAGAGGTCAGTGCTCAACAAGTTAACCTCAATGGAGACTCCCTCTATTTACCCTTCAAGCGCTGCCCTAGAGCCATGTATGCAACTGCATGTTTAGTTTGTGCTTGTTCTGTGCAATAACATAATACGTTGGTTATGTATTTTCCAGGCCAATGTGGGAGCTGGGCCATCATTGGGTAACTTTTCTCTTTTTATTCCCCTTATCTCTGCCTTTTCAACCCGAAAGTATGTGGCTCTTTGGGGCACCTCAACCTCGTGGAGCATGAAAACTAATTTATTTCTCTTCTAAACTACACCTCAGAATGCAACCAATACTATAGCTACAGACTTCTTTACTGTTTGTTCATTTTAGAAATGCAGCCCTGCAACTGCATGCTTACCCACTGAATTATTTAAAGTTTGAAACCACTTTTTTCATTTTCTAAGTAAAAATGAAGTCAAGAACTCTTGTGACATGCTTCAGGCTCGCGTCATTGAACAATATTATGTTTTTTCCCCACTTAGCTCTGTCTTTTCAGACCTAAAGTATGCTGATTTTTTTTTTTAGCACCTCATAGAATGTGAACATTTATTTATTTCTCCTCTTAAACTGGGCCTCCGTTTATATTTTAATCTCCTTTCCATGAAAAGTGTATTTAAGCAGCCTTTGCGTACAACAGCTTCTACAATGCCACAATACCCACATTTTTCCTCCCAGGTTGTTTTAAGATGGCCTCTGCGTACATATACTACTCCTACATGGGAATCGTCATTAACATCGCGGGCTAAGCCACACGTGCCTTTTCCCCTGCAAGCAGAACCACGCTTGCCCTGATCAAGCATATGTGTGGTTAAGGCAGTATGTGGTCTAGATGCTGGGATGAGCGGGCTCACGAAGAGGAAGGATCGGGAGAGGACGCAGTCTGATAAGTGGGGCTGGGGCCGGGTTTTGGGGGGGGGGGGTCGTTTTAAGGGCTAAGGGGTGAAGGGGGGCGCTAGGTGGCGCGCAGGCAAGATGGACGTCGGAGCGTGAAGCTCCTGCCATCGGGTGCCGGAATCCTGACAATTCTCCTGTTTGCGGTGCGGGTGGCCGCAACAGACGCTGCCGGCCGCGGGCCAGATACCTCCCGCATCTCTGGGGCAGCGATCGGAGCCGGAGACAGCCTGTGGGCCCCGGCCGAGCCGCGCTGAGACGGGAGCCGGCAGGAGGTGCGAAGAGAGGCCTCGACCTCTGCCGGCCGCGGGAGCTACCACAGCTCGCGGCTTGACACGAGGCGATCGACTGGGGAGTGTCAGGGTGCCCCCTTCCCCGATGGACACAGCATCGAGGTCTAGGGGCCTGCGGGACTGGTGGCTGGTGTCCTGACCATTGTAGCCGACACCAGTGGCACACGACAGAGGAGGCTGAGGGGAGCGACTTGCCCCCAAAACGAGACTGGTGGCGGTGTTTGGTGAGCACCTACATGAGGCTGGCGCACTGAGGAGGGACTTGCTCCCCTGAGCACCCCGTGCACACGGGGGGTGTTTCAGCTGGGGGCGATGGTGTAGAGGGCCCGGCCCTGAATGACGCTCAAGGCCCTACCGGGACTGCACAGCCATTTAGGCGCCGTTGGCGGTAAAAGAAGAGCGACCAGCTCGCTAGTGGCCCGGGCGCAGAGGGCATTGGCGGTGGAGTTGGAATAGTGACTCGCCTGACAGCTGCGGTACGCGGATGCTGTGTTGGAGGAGCGGTGCCAGGCCAGGGATACCGGTCCATGACGTGGTGACACCTGCGACCCCGGGGCCTGGCAGATACCGAGAAGTGGGTTTTGGACAGCAGGTGCCCGAGTCATTCCGGGGGGGGGGTCTTTGCCTTCCTCCCACCCTTCCCCCCCCTATTCCTGCGTCAGCAAGGAGAACGTGGTGATCTTTTCGTTGCACCTTGGCAGGGCGGACAGGGGCGACTGGTCAGCGCGCCGGGGACGGGTGTTGGCGTCGAATGCCCTCCGCACAGCAGCTGGCCATGGGCCAACTACGGAACAAGCTGCCCGTGGGTCGGTCACAGACGGAGAAGCTGGGCACCACAGCTGGGCGTCCGGACAGTGATAGGACGCCCCCGTCAACGGCGCTCGAGGTGAGAATGGACACAGTACTGGCGGTGGTGGATCGTCTGGGTACTACAATGGAGAAGACTAGGGCCTCATTGGAGTCCCTGATAGATAAAGTCACGGTGGACTTCACCCTCCTTCACGTGGACCATCGTAAATTGGCGGATTCTATCACCCAGCAACGCCAAACGCTCCAGGAGGTCCACCCCGTGGTGCGCCACCACACTGCGGCCTTGCAGGACTTGATCGACCGTGTCCATGCCTTGGAGGACCGTGCTGAGGATGCGGAAGGGCGCTCTCGGTGCAGTAATGTCCGAGTGGTGGGCCTGCCGGAAGGTGCGGAGGGGCGGAATCCGGAGCAGTTCGTTGAAGGGTGGATTCGCGACATCCTTCCCCCGGGGGTGCTTTCTCAGCAGTTCGTGGTGGAGCGCGCACGCCGGGTCCCGGCGCGGAAACCTCAGCCCGGGGCGCGCCCACGCCCCTTTCTCTTCAGACTCCTCAACTTTCGAGACTGGGATGTGGTGCTTCGTGAGACCAGGAAACTGGACGCCATCACAGTAGGCAGAGGACGGGTGATGCTCTTTCCGGATTACACTTCCACAGTCCAAAAACGGAGAAGTAACTATCTGGCGGTGAAGCACCAGTTGCGGGAACTGGGGATCCCATATTCCCTGATCTTTCCGTCACGTCTCAGAGTGATTACGAAAGACGGGACCCGGTTCTTCGATGCCCCATGCGACGTCTGTGACTGGTTGGAGGAGGCAGGACTGAACAGGGCCGGAGACCTATGGACTCGGGAGCTAACGGCCGCCAGGAGAGGAGAGGAGACCAAGACGGTGACGTCGGAAGGAGGCCCGCGGGGCAGCGGGTCCGAACCCCGCCGTGACGCCCAGCCCAGAAAGGATGCGACGAGCGACAGGAAGCCCTGGAAGCAGTGGCAACCCTGGGGTCCGCGAGCAGCCAGGGTGCAGCAGCTGGTCATGAACATAGTGAATCTGAGGCTAGCAGGTCGTCTTCCCCGTCCACCGTACTTTCAGATGATCAGGTCCTCCCGCTGGTGACACCCCAAACTGCTGACCATATTGTATGAGACCAGGGGGTTGGGGCAGTGGCAATTGCTGAAACGAGGGCCGATCTAACTGGGGCAAGATGCAGTGGAGACAGCTTGGGGGTGGTCTCTCCCTTTCCTCCTGTAAGATGTGGTGCAGTGTTGGATGTGGACATGCACAAGGCTGCTAGATCCTGCTAGGTAGATGGGGTGGGGGGGGGGGGGAGCTTCAGCCCGGGGGGGGGGTTGAATGCGGTGGGGGGTCGGCGGCGGGCGGTGTCGGGAGGAGCGGTGGGGCACTCGCACATGCTTTGCACCACTGATGATATCAGAGGCACACCCGGTGAATGTGAGAGTAGCGCAGGGAAAGTGCAGGTTGCCTCAGCTACAGTCACATAGTGCACCCGGTAGTCATTAACTGGCTTAGTTTTGCTCAATAAGCGTTTAGCTTGCAGTTTGGACGAATGCCTGTTTTGGGGTTTGCCCTGGTAGTTTCGCTGTTACTGTTCTTTATTACATGCACACAGCAGTTCGTAAGTGTTCTCTTGTTCGGGGGGGTTCTGTCACAGCACACTGACATGACACATAGAGTATATATTCGCCCCACCATCCAACCCGCCCCTGCCCCAGTGACCGCGGTGGATCTCCATCGCTCTAGATGGCTGCCACTGACGTAATCACATGGAATATACGGGGGATGCACACCCCTACACGCCGATATTCCATTTTCGCTTACTTGCAGCGGCATAAGGTGGCCATTGCCCTTCTCCAAGAGACTCACATGACACAGCCCGAGCTCGACTGGCTGCGCGCTCAGTGGACGGGTCAGTTATTTGGGACCACGTACTCTGCACATGCTCGTGGTACATTAATCTGGATGAGGGCGGGCACTCCGTTCACATGCATTGAAGTAGTGGTTGACACAGCTGGGTGGTACACTCTGGTGCGTGGGAAGCTGAACGGTCAGCATATGTTACTGGACTCGGTCTACGCCCCGAATGTCGACCAACCGTCGTTTTTGGCCCACTTGTCCGCAGTGCTGGCGCTATATGCGGGTCTTCCCTGGCTACTGGGTGGGGACTTTAATTCTGTCCTAGACACACGACTGGATAGGTCCTTTCCGCCCCTTCTCAACTCACAGGCGGTCTCTAATGCGCGGACCCTCACCGACTGGCTGTCGCGATGGGCGTTATACGATCTGTGGCGCACATTACACCCTGACTACCGCGTTTCCTCGTATTACTCAGCGGGGCATGATCTACACGTTCGTATAGACAGGGTGGTGGGCTCTCATTCTCTGACTCCTTTGATGGGCCAGGCGGAGTATCTGGGTCGGACCCATTCAGACCACAACCCTCTTAGGTTGCGTCTAGTATGGGATTTTGGGCGGCCCCCTGTCCCTACGTGGCGGCTCCAACCGGCGGCTTTGGAGGACGCCGAGTTTCACGCTTCCCTAGGCACAGTGATTGAACAATTCTTTGACCTGAACAAGGGGACGGCGAGTAATGAGCTAGTAGAATCGGATGCCCACAAATCCACTATCCGGGGACACTGTCTGGGTACGACGTCGAATATCCGACGGCGGCTCGTGCTGTCGCTTGCGGGTCTGGAGTCGCGCCTTCTCTCTTGTGAGCGTCATGGTGAGGGCGGGGGTCCTGACGCGGCACGGTTGATGCGACTTCGGGCACGCCATGCTGGGCTGCTGGAGTGCTTACACTGCCACAATTACGCTGCCCATTCAGCTCGCGTTCACGCCACGTCGGATAGGGCGGGACGATTGCTGGCCTGGCTGCTCCGGCGGGAGTCTGCTCATGCGCCGAAAGACGCACTTAGCAGGCCTGATGGGTCGCTCGTGCACACGCAGTGGGAAATACATCAGGTAATGACGGAATATTATGCAGCCCTATACCGTTCGACAGGGCGCCGGCAGGCGCAGGACCTGGATAGGTTTTTGGATGATGCCTGCCTACCCACGGTCCCTGAGGAGTATCCGGAAACGCTTGAAGGCCCCCTCACCATGGAGGAGATCGGGGATGCGGTGTCCTCTTTGGCCTCTGGGAAGGCGCCGGGGCCGGACGGGTTTCCAGCAGAATACTATAAGACTTACCGGGAGGCACTGGTGCCCAGGTTGCATGCTTTTTACATTGCGGCCCTTGAGGAGTGCACCTTGTCTGCTACTGTGCGAGAGGCCCACTTGGTGTCCCTGCTCAAACCGGGACGGGATCCCACCAGCCTGGGATATCGCCCTCTCGCTCTGCTTAACGTGGATTATAAAATTTGGGCTAAGGTGCTGGCGGAACGGCTGGCCCCAGCGGTGTCGGCACTGGTACATGGGGACCAAAATGGCTTTGTCCCCAAGCGTAGCACCTCTCTTAACTTGCGGCGGTTTTTCCGGGTGGCACATGACAGTGCGCAGCAGTGGCCTAGGGCGGGCTGCCTGGTCCTAGACCATGAGAAGGCATTTGATTGCCTGGAGTGGGGTTACTTGGTAGCGGCACTGTCGCACTTTGGGCTAGGCCTCGTGTTTCTACAAATGGCGGCCCTCTTGTACAAGGACCCCGCGGTGAGGGTGAGAACAGGGCCATATATATCTGACGCCATTCGGATATGTCGTGGCACCAGGCAGGGGTGTCCGCTCTCACCCCTCCTGTTCGCACTGGCAATAGAACCCCTTACCGCCATGCTTCGCAGGGTGCTGGCCGTTGGAATTCAGTTAGGAGACGCGACACATCCGGTACCGCTCTACGCGGGCGATCTGCTGGTCTTTGTCAGGGATTTGGCACACATCCCGGCCGACTTAGAGCGAATTCTACTTGACTTCGCCACTCTCTCGGGCCTCAGGGTGAACGCTGCTAAATCATGCCTCTACGCGTTTCAAGCCGACACCCAGGACCCGAGCTACCATCTTGGAGGCGTACAGGTTAAATGGCAGCCGGACACCTTCCGTTACCTGGGTATCCAGATATATAGACGACCGGTGGATCTGGTGGAGGGCAACCTGGGCAGGGCTGTGACAGCGGTCAGGACCCAGATGCGGTTCTGGGGCACCCTCCCCCTGGCGGTCACGGGTGCGAATTGCCCTGGTCAAAATGGTGATTCTACCCCAGCTCCTGTACTACTTCGCTAATTTGCCCACTTATATCCCGGCTTCCTTCTTCACATCCCTCACACGGTCCCTCCGGGACTTTATATGGGGTAACGCCCGTCATAGAGTCGCGTTGCCTAAGCTACATCTCCCCACTGACCAGGGAGGCCTTGCGATGCCGTGTTTTGAGCATTATTACCTGGCCGCACAGCTGCAATGGATAGCCCGGTGGTTAGCTGATAGAGGGCGGGACGATACGGCGACCACGGCGCCCCCCCTCCCTCTGGCTGGTCTCCTCAACCTGTTCCACCCGGCTGCGAAAACGGTCAGGCCTGTGCCCCTCCTTATGGTGGTGGCCTACAAGTGCTACCGTCGCGCTCTTTACCTTACGCGGGCTCGTACCCCTTACGCTCCGGCTATACCGCTTGAGGGCTCCCCCAGCGGCCTGGGTGTGCTTGGTGCCTCGGAGCTGGCGGACTGGACCGCGGCAGATATACAAACGATGGGGGACCTTTACCAAGATGGTGTTCTCCTCCCGTTCGCTTCTCTGGTGGAGGAGACGGGGCTTCCGCCTGGCCACTTCCTTCGCCACCGGTCCCTGGTGGAGACGCTCGCGAATCGATGGGGAGATCTTCGGGAGGAACCAGAGCAGCATCTCATGATACAATACCTTCATGTGATGGGGCGAGGGAGGCAGCTGGTTCGCGGCCTCCCTGCGCGCACATGCAGCGATCAGCCTGACCCCACTGCGCAGTAAGTGGGAGGCGGATCTGGCCCGACCCCTGACTGATAAAGAGTGGGGCGGAGTGTTGCAGGGCCCGACGAAGTTTCCCCGGAACATGCGCTTCCGCCAAATACACTTGTTTATTTTACATAGAGCGTACCATACGCCCGAATCCATCAACAGATATTTCCATCGTGCAGACGCGAGCTGTCCTCGTTGTGTGGAACTAGATGCCGGATTGGTTCACATGTTATGGAACTGTCCCGCGCTGTGCTCCTACTGGCAGGTGGTACACGAGACACTCTACGCATGCACAGGGCATACCATCCCGTTCGAATGGCGCACCTACCTGCTGCATCTTTTACGCAGGACTCCCTCCACGAAAACCGCCGCCCGGTTTATCGACCTGCGGATGGTGGTAGCGAAGCGACTGCTCACTAAGCGACGGAAAGCAGCTGACCCACCCCATGCACGCGCATGGCGGGGATCATTCCTAGTGTGGGCCAAGGTGGACGGCATGGCTCTTTCAAGGGAGGAAATACTGGGCCTCAGGAAGACGCCTTTAGCGCATCAGTGGGAGGCTCTATTGCAGGCCATGGTGAGACCAGACGAGGAGAGTGCAGGGGTCGGTCACTATCGCTGGATGAGCGGCCTAGAGAGGCCTGATAGTGGGCAGCCCAGGGCTGGGGTGGACAGTGTGGCAATGAGGACATAGTCACGCGGGTGGGGCGCGCAGCAAATATGACGTTGCCAACCGAGTAGTTACACAGGGGACTTCGGGATGGGGAGGATGGATCGGGGGTCTGAGTTCAGCGATGTGAAAACATGAGTCAGAGGCTGCTGGGACTGTTGTTGTTTCGTTTGGGTATCTGATGTTCTACCCCATTATGTCCTGGTTCACTAACTTTTTATGGAACGGCTTCTGGGGAAGGTAGCCGGAATACTGACAGGCTCCTATGGAAGGAAAGATTCTCGGCGGCAAGAAATTGACTGGGACTTTATGGTTCCGCACAGCCGAAACGCCTCGACTACTGCTTCGAGAGTTGGACATATGCCTGTCTTATGATAATATGTATTTCTGCTAGGGTTAATGCCGTGGACATTGCTATTGCTCAACGTTGCTCTGGCTTTAATATGTGCTGTAAACCTTGACAAATGCCAATAAACAGATTATATAATAAAAAATTTAGGGCTAAGGGTTGAAGGGTAGTTTTAGGGCTCTGGGGTTGGGAGCATCAGGGCTGTTTTAGGGCTCTGGGGGAGGAGGTTGAGGTTGTTTTTAGGGCTCAGGGTGGTCGGGGTAATTTTTTGTTTATTACAAAAAAAAGTGGATCGTAGTAGTTGGGGATTAAGATAAGGATAGACACAAACTAAATAGTATTTATGTCCTTTGTCCAGCCGAACTGGAATTTATTTGGCGATGCACAAAATCAGAAAGTAATGTCAACGGGGCACAGCCCGTGACCTTCAGTGAACAAGACAAAACAACAAATATAGGCAACAGCGAGCAAATCGGTCTGTATACTTATAATCAGTGAACAGACTTGATTATAATTTGAGTGACCATTGTACATAGCATTCACAAGCATATTCAGCACATATGATCCTATTGTGTCGACGACGTTTTGATGCCGAAAAACAAAATAAATGGCATCATCTTCAGGACAAATATATAAATCATGTTTGTCTTGGAATTATAAACAATTTGCCTTTCATGCTACATACATAAGGGAGAGAAGGGAAAAACACTGTAAATACGAGGCCAGGCATGTTAATTTAGAACTTTTTTTAACACAGGGGTGGTGCTAGGAAACCCCCTTGAGAGAGGGGTGAGGATTCAAAATCCCTTGCAATCGTGCGATTGCGCTACATACAGTTATGGGGGTAATTTTTAGAGCCGCAATGGGCCAGGATAGTTTTTAGGGCTCAGAGAAGGGGATGGGGTCGTTTTTAGGGCTAAGGTGGGGGGTCGGGTAGTTTCTAGCGCTTAGGGCGGGGGGCTGGGGAGTGATCTTTACCACATATTACTTTACCAGTCATGCCTGTACCACGATATTGCGTGGTAAAGGCATGTGTGCTAAAGAAATGCGTTGTTCAGACGCATTCGGTGTTCAGGCAGCGTTAGAGGCACGTGTGGTGTAGCCATGCGTGCCTCTGTCAGACAACCCTCCTGCCCCAGAATTTGTTTTATTTAAGGCTCTGGAGAGCAGCATGCATTATCAATGGCTGCTCCTTTGGAAGCCCTCTTTTCTAACTAAGTTGTAATGCATTTCTTCCCGCATGCACAATGCACTTTAACAATATTAACATTTAGACCTATTGAAATATTTTTAAAAAAGAGACGCTTCCAGTTCAATGCACCGTCAAGTTTCTATAATTTTTTTATTTTTATATGTGAATAACAACCTTTCACTATTTTGGATGTAAGAAGTTTTAGGCTTATATAACATCCCCTAACCAATACTCGCCCCCAAACATAGCTGCATTGTCCTTTCCTCTATTGTACCCTGTGCCTCATGTAATATGGGGAAGAGGTGACGTTACAGCCCAAGCTGCCGACTTCGGAACTGGGGAACCATGTTCAAATATCAGCGTACAATTTTGTGGTTTTATAGAAATAACTTAATTGTCCTGTGAATAAAAAAATTAAATGTGACATTGTCTAATGTAACTGGTGCACAAGTAAAGCGGTACAACATCTGTGGTTTGAGTTTGCAACTTATGCACTTTATAAAACTTTGAAAAAACATGCCTACCACCTGAGTCAAGTCTGCAGCAATTTGCACAGAGAGCTGTACGGCAGTGGAAGATGGTATGCCACACTATCAAACAAATAGCATAGCCCATACTCATCTGCACATTCTCAGATGCTGCAGTACACGGTGTGCGTTTACTATATTTCTCCTTAACTGCTTTTCCCAAAATTGTTTACCACAAATCACACTTCTTTTCAATCAAAAGTAAGCCCTCAAGGTGTGGTACAATGTTTTCAGATCAGGGTGCTCATTAGGCCTGTATTTACAATTGCACGTGACATCTTATGTCACTGTTATACACCCATCTTTAAAGTTGCTTTCTTCATCTCTACTCTTTACGAACACATTGTTGGTGTTTCTTAATTGCACTTTTTATTTTTTGCAACATTATTACTATACTTATTCCTTTCCCTTTTTTCCCTTTGTACCATTGTTCATCTTGCTCTCTATATAATATTTAGGCCTTTGCTTAAAAAAACACTTTCCATTTGCCTGTAATACAGCATTACAAGAAAACAGTAACATACCTTGGATTCAGTTGGGAAAATTATATATTTTTCATAGTTGTAGTCACACTCTTGAAAGCCCAGTCACTGTGGCGACTTCAACAACTTTAAAGCACATTATAAAATCTTTTCCCTCCAAAGGACAAGCAAGACATTATCCACTGTCAAGAAAGAATGATGGCTTTTGTGCTTTTATGTGGAAGCAATGTGCTACAATTGTCATACATATATGCCAACTACAGCTATTACTAACAGTCATTTGTTATTATTGGGACTCTTACGTCACTCACATTAAATTGTGACTTTTTTCTCACTTACATTTAACTGCTTCTTTATTTTACACAACAATATCTGTTTTGGACAAGGTTCCATTTTCTTTATTTTATATCCTTGCCATTTACACTATTGTAGGGCACACAATTCCAAAATATACTTAGACTACTTTTTTCTGCGGAATTCTTGCTTTGATTACAAATCATACAGTACTTTTGGTGTCTGTTCTTCTTGAGATCCTTGTTAACGATCCCTGGCAGTGTTTCGTTTTGATTGAATCAATTTTAACCAGTCTTTGACGCACATGACCCCGGTTTTCTTTTCCCACACATACCTGTAAATCCAGACAAAAATAAATAAATGCAACTAAAGTATATTATTTTGAATGAAATCTGCCTTGGTCGTATTGTTAAAGCAAAACTCCTCCTAGATCACATCTGTATTCTTCTTTCTCCTACTGCACCCAGTACCTCATACAATGGAGAATCGATGTGGTGCTATGACCCAAGCTTTGGAACTAGGGAGCCACCTTTTAGTCTCAGCCTAAACATACACTGATTCTGGGAAAATTAAGTAATTTTCCAATCCCTCACAGCAAACCAAAAATACATATAATGTGTGTGCAGTTGAGGTACACTACTTTAAGGCCTTTCTTTTTTTTCTTTTCTCTAAATAATATTTAGGCCCCATCTTTAAGAATAAAAATCACATCATCTTTCTCTTTAATACATTACATTAAGAACAGCAACAGATGTTTAACTTAATTTTGAGCATTTTTTTTTCTTACAGGCCGATCCTGCTGCCACAGCCTTATTGAATGTTTAAAATTACTTTGTTCATTTTCAAATGTGTTCTGTGTGACTGCATGTTTGATCTGTGCCCTTTGTACATGCTAACATGGTTTACAGTGGTTCTACGTTTTCTAGGCCGATACTGCAGTTAAGGACTATGTGTTTGTGTTTTTAGGACTCGTCTAGGCAGCGCTTGCGCTGTCTCTTTGAGACATGCGGTATTCAGGAAATGCACATTAGGCTCCGCCCATGTTCCACCTATGTACTTTATTGGCTCCTTACAGTGTCTTTTGTAAATGTTTTTTTTTCATTGGCTTATTTGTTCAGTATTCACTCACTGTTACATGTGTTGTTTCTCAGTATGTTTTATTTACAGTTTGTGAGCACTACTTTCTTAATGACTTTTTCCTAGCTGCTGTTGCAGGCAGGATACGCTCTGCGCTTTTGCAACCCATCCTGGTTTCATTTGCTTTGGTTCCTTACGCTTTATTTTGCAGCGCTTCATCACACTGCACATGCGCTTTCACTTTAAATCTGAGCCCTGACTAAACACGTGGGACCCTGTTTCTGAACGCTGTATTTGCACTCAGTGCGGCCATCGCCCTGCTTCATCACAAAGCATGGCCGCAGGGCTTTTTTTATTTACACATGGCGCCATAATTCAGCTGCACTGTAACGGCGCCGCTTTCACTTCAAAATTCAGCCCTGCCGGAACACGTGGGCCCCCTTTTGCGGATGCTTTATTTTACACACACAGCACACGCAGCATGGCCGCGCAGCTTTCTTTACTTTTGCATGGACATGATGCTTCCTCGGGAGTCATCCATCAGATCCCGGTCCCAGACAACGAGCTCTGCAGCAAATGAAACAGAGCAGTGACGACAGACTGGAGATTCAAACGATCAAAGAAGGCAGTTGAGTATGTCACATGACCGGTTCGGTTTATATTCCTCCTCCCTCCCTGGACTGTAAGCTGCCTTCCTGGAGAATTGTGTGACTTGTGGTCCACAAGCAACAACACATTTTGCAGGAGCTTTGTGTGCAGATTACAATACCGATGATGCAAAGCAGCCCGCTAGCTATAGCTTTCTGCAAGCGCAGCCACAATAAGCAAGGGTGTGGGCCAGGGCGGGCCTAAAACCATTTCTATTACAGGTTTTTATTGAACGGCTGCATATTGGATGATAGTTGTACATGGAAATCATAAATGGTATACGTCTCCACTGTGTTTCAAAAAAGGCATTGGTATCTTTTCAAGACAAAATGTTAAACTGCGGGAGGGTTCTCAGTTAAAGATGACAAGATGGCACTTAAACTGAAATTATTTTCCCCATTGATGTGCAATACTAGAATTGAAAATCAGGAAGTGCTCATCTCCCTTTTATGAGAGATAATTTCGGAAATGTTAGACTCTTCTACTTTTTTTAATACCCCTTTATAAAACCATTTGTGACAGACTCAAGTTTCCTAAAACGTTAAATTGAGTACTACAAATAAAATAGAGTGAAATGGAAGACTTTTGGAAGGATCACGATCTATCAATGAGGTAAAGGGGTAGATGGATAGTCTGTGCCAATTGCCTATCAATATTTCGCTTTCCCTATATAAAGTTTCATAGTTTATATTAAGACGCATGTTTTGCTGCCACTTTTCTGCCTGTTGGGGACCGGGGACTAGGACCCACCAGCCTCCCTAGCGGCGTGCCTGCTGCCAAAGTCAGTCTACTGCGCCAGGAGGCGCTTTAAAAACTACTGATGGCTCCCGCAGTGTGGGATGCCCGTTCTGCTGCCGCTTTTCTGCCTGTTTTGGACCGGACACAAGGACCTTGAGTCCCATCCTCCCTAGCAGCTTGCCTGCCACCAGCGTCAGTCTACCGCGCCAGGAGGTGCTTTAAAAGCCACTGAGTGCTTTAAATTCCACTATTAAATAATCCTTTTTAGACTTCTATCACTGGTTCTATTGTGTTCCAAAGATGAGAGAACCAGTACTATAGAATGGCAGAGATACCAATGATCCCATCCCCTGAACGGATTTTAAGCCCAACTTACCGAAGGGTGTTTTTTCATACAGAAAAAAGTGGCACAGAACTGTGTTGAAATTCTGAATGTCCAAAGTAGGATAACAACTCGTCTCCTGCTTCCAAGAAAGCCAAAAGAAATGTGATATAGTTATCTATTTCAATTTTCAAAAAAAATGTGAATTACATCCAGTCAACAAAAGAACCTGAATATTATCAGATCATTCAAAACTAAACGTAAACATTAATAATGTGCATAATAAATTGTTATGGACAACTGTAGGATTGTGACAGAGGCACTGGTAAATGTAAGTATGTATTTTTCTGGAGTTACGCCAGAAGAAACTGTGCAGCTATCTCTAAGAATGGTCCTAGAGACGAAAATGGTGCATTTTCAGGACAAATATTGAAAAGCAAAAAATATATTAAAGATTAAAACACGTACCCTGTGGCCTTCCCAGTGGCACAAGGTTCCAGTAGAACACAAAGAAGCCTATAATGGTTTGCCAGTCCATAAATCTATGAATGAATGTGGTTGGTCAATGGTCTTGCTCTATTCATCCTGGAATAAACTCAGAAACTAATTTGGATGTAAAAGGGTAGCAAGAACGTGCAGAAATGACTGTTTTCAGACAAGGAAACGCGTAGTATTACTAATCCGAAACTTGAAATGTAGTGAAACAGGTATATTAGGAGCAGGATGGGCAAAATAAATCGGAAAATAGTCAAACCAAAATAGTTTGAGTTCAGAGTGAAAACAAATCACCAAAATAAAAAAGCAGGTGCTGCACGAAACATTAAAAAAAAATAGTACAAAATAAACTGCAGGGGAAACGTGTTCACACTGATCGTGAGAGCATTCTGTGTAGCAGAAATAAAAAAAAAACGGCTTTGGTGTAGCTACTGAATAACGGGCACCCTATTAAAAAAAACAACAACAAAAAACGCACAGTTGGAAGCCATCGTCAGAGTAGCAGTGATAAAACACATCTTCATAAGTGATGTAATAAAAAATGT
Source organism: Triturus cristatus (assembly GCF_964204655.1). Taxonomy (NCBI): domain Eukaryota; kingdom Metazoa; phylum Chordata; class Amphibia; order Caudata; family Salamandridae; genus Triturus; species Triturus cristatus. The sequence goes on along the minus strand of NC_140592.1, from coordinate 588,764,604 downwards.
AGTATGCACTTGACTATAGAACTAGATATGGCTTGGCTAAAACATATATCACAATAATATGCTGTTATGTAACTTATTATCAGGTGCTGCAGGCAACCTAACGGGATCCAGAGCACTTTTAAATACTGATTGAACTACATATGTCATAACGGACAAAACGTGAGCGATTATGCTTTTGATCGGAGTAATGGTTCACTTAGAGAAACATACGAACTATAAGCGCAGAGGTGGGATATACATAAATAAATCAGTGGATGCGCCATGAGGGTCGACTTTAGGTGGTGAGACTGGTGCACTGTGTTTAAAAATAATTTATAGGTTTAAAAGCACATGCTGCAGAGGTCCTTGTGTGTCGGTCGGACAGTTTTCATGAAACAAACATTTCAAAATAACTCTAGTGAATAATGTTTCTGTTAAAGAGATGGCGTTTTGTCTTGTGACAATTTTGACTCATTCTGTAGTTGCGCAGAGGGGGAATGTGTGTGCTGCAAAAGAACTTGTAAAATACCGATCACAGAACTGAGTGAACTATGAGTAGTGCTATGAAAATAAAATGCACAACTTAGAGAGGCTGTGGAGAGATGAGGGGCACTGTTGGAGGGTGGCAGTGAGGGAATTCGTGGAGAAGAATGTCAGGGGGCAATACAGGCTGTTCCTATGGGCGCCACCTGCGCTAAATCCGGCCCTGGCGGCATGATATTATAATAGAAATACCTTGCATTGATCAAATACGCCACTAGGTGCACTGCACATTTAAAAACACGGCGTGACCCTGAGGCACAGCAACGTTTCACCAGTCTCGAGCAACAATAGTCCAAATACGAATCACGAGAATTTCAAGTTTTTCCCATTGAAGTTGATGCTATACAGTACGATTATGACGGAATATGAGCACATTTGTAGCTCAATCAAGAGCTATAATGTATGAACAGGATCCGTTTTAGACTGATGCCAGAACTTAACCTCGGTGTTCGGTTTTACACCGTGGGTGGCAGAAGTGCATAAAAAACAAGCGCAGTGAAAGCACGCGCGGCAATTCATTAAATAAAGAAGCATGCAAGTGAAAAAAGGTGGAAAAACAAGACTTGGGAAACATGATCCTCACTACACGCCCCCTGTAGATAAGAAATAGCTTCGCGACAGCCGCAAAGCAGACAATCCAGTCCAGATGGGCCGGACGAAAAGGAGAAAGGGCAGTGGCCAAGAAGCATAATTTTCAATGGTAAGGCATCATTTAGCATAAACGCTGATGCGACTTAATGAGCCCCCTTCTGAAATGTCCTCTCTCACTTAAGGTCTCGCCGAGTGTGCAGCGCATGTGCTGCAACGCTAGGCGAGACCTAAAAATAGGAGTCTGCTTTTTATGAAATCGATGGCAGCTCTGCCCAATTTTGTTAGGAAATTGGGAAGAAGGCCACCCGTCGAGCTGCTGCATATTTATCAGGTAAAATGTGTCAGTATGGCAAGATACGGCGCTGGGGTCTGGGGTTATCGCGATACAAAATCTACACAGCAGGTTGAGAATTGCTTTTCCGGTACATCGATTTTCTTTTAGCTTTTACTTGTCACTTTTTTATTTATACACATGCTAAGCTAATTACCTTAATTTTCCTTACACTTACCTTTGTCTTCTCAGAGGTTTTGTTTCCATTGTTTTTGGTTTTCCAGTTTAATTACACCCGCGATTTTTGTAAGGTATGATAATTAAATGGGGAATAATATGAATCCTTCTGATTACTACTTTTCTAGGGCCATTACAGTTCCTTTCCCAGTTTACCTCATTCAATACTCTTGTCTGGCTGTGCTGTAGGCATATTTGCTCCTTTAGCCCTGAAGTCCTTCTTGGATTCCATATGCAGTTTGTCTATGTCAACCTGAGATCTTGGTGGTTTCTTCGGTATTTCAGTAGTTCATCTACCAATTGATAGCTTATCTTCTATTTCCAGGATCACTGAGCTGCTTTCAGGATGTGCTTCCTGTACACCCATTTAGTTAGTGGTTTTATCATTGGGGCAATCAGGAGTATGAATACATCTGTTGGAAATACATCTATTCACTTATTAATTCCCATCCATTAAGTTATGCTATGCAATTTATATAAAGCTGCCCAAACAGGTTTTGTAATCTATTTGATGTTAGCCTCCTTGAGACTTCCTTTGTTTCTGAATCATTACATTTCGTGCCCATTTTGGATGTGGTTGGGGAAGACCCAAAGTGTAACCTAGAGACCTATGTGAAATTGAATAGTGCTATTTTTGTAAAACTTTTTCCATTGCCTTGCCCTTGAAACTCACTGGGTCGTAGAGAGCATGGTTAAAGATGTACCAGTTCAAATTAAATAAAAGGACTAACCCTGGTTTAAAAGAATTAAAATCGACATTTGAAAGGGCGATTCAGAGCCGCATTCAAACTTCTGTGTTGAAGAAAACTTGTTAAAGTAGTAGTATCTGTAGGTCATGGACTCTCCCAATAGTTGTTGACTGATGTGGTAAGTAACTGCCGGCAACTGGCCCACTCAAAACTACCACCCCATTCCTCTAGCCTCCACCCCATTCCTCTACCCTCCACCCCATTCCTCTACCCCCATTTCTGTACCCTCCACCCCATTCCTCTAACCTCTACCCCATTCCTCAACCGTCCACCCCATTCCTTTACCCTCATTCCTCTAACCCCATTCCTCTGCCCTCCACTCCCATTCCTCTACCCTCCACCTGCATTCCTCTACCCTCTAGCCCCTTTCCTACACCCCATTCCTCTAAGCCCATCACTCTACCCTCCACCGTATTCCTTTACCCCATTGCTCTACCCTCCACTGCATTCCTCTACCCCATTCCTCTACTCTCAACCGTATTCCTCTACTCCCCATTTCTCTACCCCTTTTCTTTACCCTCCACCACATTTCTCTACCCCATTTCTTTACCCTCTTTCCTCTACCCTCAATCTTCCACACTCCACCCCAATTCCTCTACCCTCTGCCCCCGTTTCCCCCTCTACCCCATTCCTCTCCCCTTTTTCGTCTACCCTCCGCCGTATTCCTCTACTCTCCGCCGCATTCCTCTACCCTCCGCCGCATTCCTCAACCCTCCGCCGCATTCCTCTACCCTCCACCCACATTCCTCTACCCTTCACCCCATTCCTCTACCCTTCACCCCATTCCTCTACCCTTCACCCCATTCCTCCACCCCCATTCCTCCACCACCTTTCCTCCACCACCTTTCCTCCACTCCATTCCTCTACCCTCCACCCCCTTTCCTCCACTCCATTCCTGCACCCCCTTTCCTCCACCCCATTCCCCTGCCCTCCACACCCATTCCCCTGCCCTCCACACCCATTCCTCTGCCCTCCACACCCATTCCTCTGCCCTCCACCCCCATTCCTGTGCCCTCCACCTCATTCCTCTGCCCTCCACCTCATTCCTCTACCCCTTTCTTCGCCTTCTTTTCTCTACCCTCCACCCTCAACCTTCCATTCCTCTACCCCTTTCCTCCACCCGGTTTCCTCCACCCCATTCATTTACCCTCTTTCCTCCACCCCATTCCTCTTCCCTCTACCCCATTTCCTCTGCCCTCTTTCCACTACCCCATTCCTCCACCCCTTCTTTTTCCCTTTAACCACGCTAATGGCCACAATTTTCCTATGCTTGTTCTAGGGTTTTCTGCAGGTCGCATGGAATAATTCGAAAATGTAAATTATGCATTTGCTAAATTCTATTTACCTAAATTTATTTACTTTTTGTAAGGTCACTAGAACGTTAGGTAATATTTTTCACTTTTGAACATCTTTGATTAGCAGTAGACAACAATGACCCAATTTAAAAAATATATACCATGGTCTACTTTTGCCTACATTTCTGTCTCTTCCACTTGATGGCACTGTAGTATTTATGATAGCTCACTAACACACTATTAAATAAGGTTTTTCATTTTTGTTCTCTGGCTTAACAGCACAGGAGAGGGGTTTTGGCTCCGCCCAGGAGTACGTTTTTACTGAGCAGAATTTGTGTGTTTCCAAAAACAAGCATTTGCAATGCTATAGGTCTTGAATTAGTAAAGTTAGAGTATTGGTGTTATAAATGAAACTGTTTTTTTCAAATTTGTTTTTTATTTGCAGTGGAGTGTTTTTTTAAAGAAAGTAAGTGCAAGGTATAAAGTATGGACGCGTATGTGTAAGCAGGAAGCGCTGAGGGAATGAAATTGTATGTAGGATAGTGACTAATTATTGGGGGAAGGGAACAACGTATGTAAGCGGGCGCCGTGCTGAAAGCTCAAGCACGGCGCCTGTGCATATTGAAGTATGTGTAGGTGGGTGTAACGGGGTTTGGGGGCTGTGACATGGGAGAGGAGGAATAAAAAGCAGGTGACCTGCTGCAACATAAAGTACAACGCTCATGTTGTTAACATGAAATTGTCTCCCAAACGTTTTTAAAGTGATTGTTTGAAAAGCAAAGTATTAGCCAGTATTCAATTGCGACATTACGATTCAAATCGGTAAATCAACGCCGTCCACAACAGCTGAACTCAAAATGCAAGATGGATTAGGATGAACCTCATTGCTTTGATCTGATCTTGCTATAACTAAAGAACACATAAACTAAGTTATCAAAAGTTACCGGCCTTGCAACTTCAGAGGGAATCTGTCCGTGCCTGTTTGGGAGGCACGTTGGCAAGGCATCTGTCAGAGTTGCTGTCTGCTGTACAGCTGCGTTACTGCCGTGCACCAAAAGGCCGCCTCATGTGAATAAATAACAAGCATTCATATGTAAATGATGTAGAATGGTATATATGTATGCTGTTGTGGAGACGGGTTCTTTGTCGAATGCTTGATAAAAGCATTCCATGTCATGTTATCGAGGAAAGTGCTTCATTTACTCCATATTCAAGTTTAGCAGCGATGGCAGTGTGTTTGATGAAATCTGTCGAGCTCACCTTTAACAATTCCGGGGGCGTTTGATGAGTGGTGTGTGTCTGTTGAGTGCAGTGACTATCTCGGTCTGGGGTTTTGTATGAAATGGTAACTAGTGTGCGTTTGGCACGTGGTAAACTTGCTGAAGGTGAGGGATGTTTAAGGGTGAGGAGTGTGGTGTGTTGCGGGAAGGGCGCGCAGTGGCTCCTTGTCCAGTAAGCATGCCACCCTTCCCCTCTAAGAAACCCTAACATATGAGTCCATCACTGAGTGAAAAGACGGACTGCCATTCAAACAGTAAACGTAATGTTAAAGTTGTTCCCTTTGCCAATGGACTTTTGGAGGGGGCTGCAAATCGCTCCCATTTTTTTGCATGATTATCGAGTTTTAAAATGTTTCCCACATTCCAGAGCATTTAATATTGATATCAGCGGTGCGCACAATTAACTTCTGATGCGTTTTCACGAGCGGATATCTATTCTTAGACAAGGATTCATTCACTCCACCGTCTACTTGTAAATCATTAAAGATTTGATTTGAGGCTGCTAAATGACAGAACAGTAAATAACATATTTCCATAATTAACAGGGATACAAATTGCTGAAGGGAGAATATATATTTTATGCATGAATGTTTGCCCTTAAGCACTGTGAGAAAAGGCTCCTGTCATTCGCTTGAACCCTTCGTGGCCGCCATTGTTGTCGATTCGGTGTGTCATGCTGCTTAAAAAAAAGTTTGAATGATGAAAAAATAGAGTTGGGCGAGCCGCGCTGCCGCCATTGTTTAAGATTAATGGTGGCGTGCCCCAGAATGTAAAAAAAAAAAAAGAATATTAAAGTATTAATTGGCGAGCTTTGCCGAAGAAAAGAAAGGCGCGGCCACCATTGTTTTTTAAAAAAAAACCTTCTTTTTATTCGAACAAGTGTCCGCATCCATATACATTGACATAGTTATCAGTTGAATTATACGTTTCTCAGCAGTTGTCACAAGCTTCAACTCATAGACATGCTACCATAGTCACGAAACCAGTCTGCACCACCTATATATTATATACCTCCCCCCGCCCCTCCCCACCTAGCTATGTTATGCCGCCCATACTCCCTATACTCTTCCCACCCCTCCCAAACTTTCTCCCATTTCTTGGGGCATCCCCTGTTCTTGTAAATCGTCTTTTCTGCGGCACAACACCAATCCATCCATATCCCTCTTCCACTGGGACACTTTCGGTGGCTGAGTTGCCCCCCACACCCCTGCAATGTTTCTCTTGGCTACCATTGCCACCACCTGTCACCAGATTTTTTTTTATACCCGAGCCAGTTTTGTTCCCCAGTGACACACAATACCTGCCACCTAGCGTCCAGAGGGACGCCTGTCCTATCACTTCCGACATAATCCTAACTATTCTCTTCCAATATTGTTGTATCATCGGGCAGTCCCATAGGATATGGAAGAATGTGACCCTCTGGGTGCACCCCCTCTGGCATTCCTCTGTGAAAATTCGCCCTAGCTTGAACATAAGTATGCTGATGTAGTAGGACCTATGTAGTATCCTCAGTTGGACCAGTCTACATCTTGCCAGGATCGCCACCCCCCTGGGACTCTGCACCGCCTTTGCCCAGTCGTCATCCTCCAACAATCTCACCTCGGATTCCCACGCCTCCCGCAACTTTATAAGTAGATCTGGTGAGTTATTAAAGATTTTCTTGTACATGTAAAACAGTGCCTTCTCCAGAATTGGGTCCAACAATAGCCTATCCTCCACTGGTCTATATTCGGCAATCTGATTCTCCCTCTTTGAGGTGCCTAACCAACGCATGCTTCGGTTGTAAATATCGGTAATGTTCTGTAGGTGCCAATTGAAATTCTATCTGTAGGTCTGTGAACGGTTTCACTGCCTGTCGCCTCCACACATCTCCTAGTCGACTAATATCTATTAATTTCCACTTCGAGAAGCCCTGCAGCTGACGCACCTCCCTAAGCATTCCGCTAGTCCACAGAGGACTCTGCTCGGTTAGCCCAACCCAGGAACCGATTAGCTTTGGCCCATAGTAACACGATCTGGGGCATGTTGCCCTGCCGTACAATGCCCACAGATAGCCATCAGATCCCATTGCCCTGTGATTCACCCTGTATGCCGGATCACTCCTATCTGTAAACGCCCAGTTTGGAGGTCTGGGACTGCTAAACCCCCCTCATACACTCCTTTCTGTAATTTGGCCAGTGCGATCCATGCACCCCTTCTGTCCCACACCAACTGTCACAGCTCACTGTCTACATCCCTGAAGAATTTGTCTGGTATCGGACAGGGAGTGTTTTGTATGACATACAGTATCCGTGGTAAAGACATAATTTTAAAGAGGACCGCTTGTCCCATCAGAGAGATCGGTAGCCTCCTCCAGTGAGCAATGTCTCGCTTCAAATGTTCCAGCTGTGGTTTTAGATTCCCTGCCAAAAACGCGGAGTCTGTCTTTTCTATCTGTATACCAAGCTATCCTTAATTTGGAGTTTAGAGTCTGTACCCAGTAGTGGAGGTGGACCATACGATAACAAATATAGGAGGTATTTATCCCAGTTGATCTGGTATCCCGAGTACCCCTCGAAAAGCTTGAGAACTGGAGTAACCGGTTAACCATAAACCGTGGTTTCGTTGTATACAAGAGAACATAGTCTGATACAAGGAGACCCTCCCCTCCCACTGGTCTCCTCCGTGTATGCCCCCCCCCCCCCCCCCGACCCACGCCACCAGTGGCTCAAGTGCTAGTGCAAATAAGATTGGGGATATAGGACACCCCTGTCTTGTACCCTTCTGTAGCGCAAAAGAGAGAGAGAAACTGAGGGCCAAAACCAAACCTCTTCAGGACTTCGGACAGATAATGCCACTCAATACTGTCGAACGCCATACGGGCATCCAACAATAATAGTGCGGCTTCCACCCCTGGGCTAGTCTTTACTAGGTGCATCACCCCATCCAGCCGGCGAAGATTGAGTCTGGTACTTCGGCAGCCATCATTGTTAAAGAAGACGAGTCTTGTGCAGCTTTACAGTGCAGTGAAACCACAGGTGGATTGCCGAAGCGTAAGAGCGTGTCCTGCCTGCAACAGCAGCTAGGAGAAAGTCATTAATAAAACAGAGCTCAAACTGTATGTGCAACATACTAAGTAGCCACACATGTAACAGGGGCAGTCCTCATCGAAGGTTACAACAGGAGAAAAGGCGGTACTAAGGAGGGACTACTAAGCCTGTTAACGAATCAAAAACCACCATTTACAAAGGACAGTAACAGGAGCCAATTGAAAAGATGGGCGGAAAGTAGGCGAAGTTTAAAGTCCATACCTGAATACAGCATGTCTCGAAGAGACCGCGCCGGCGCTGCCTAGACAAGACCTAAAAAGTGCTTGCCCGCCACACAGCTGTAATCATTGAGTTTATCCAGCTGCCTGAGCTTAAACTTTAAGTGGCACACACATGCCATTGTAATGCTGTTAAAGTGTCTTCGATAACTCAATAATTTAAGGTGTTTTTCTCTGACAGCTGCAAAAATGGGAGAAGGCAGTCCTTAAGGTACATGGATTTTTAGGTGGGGCTTGACAGTGTCTTCGCAAGCTTGCCCTATTGTCATTGCAACTTCTTGTACTTGCATAGAGCCATGGACAGCAATATGATTGTCAGGGATAAGAAATTATATTGTTTTTACGTAATTTTCATTTAAGTATTACTGTCCTCCATAACCAAATTGAAGTGTAAGTGAAATGCACCACTGTTCAGTGTCTTTGTATGAACCCACTTTTTTGATTGTTACTGTAGATAAAATTGCCCCCTTAAATTCTCCAGCACATTCTCTGATATAGTGTGGTAACATCTGTCAGTCATTTAAATTGGGTAAATCTGTTAATTTTATTTTTCTTCAGTTAACTCTGGAAGATACCCGAGCACAGTTCCTGATTCCCAAGGGACCCCTGGATCGTAACCGGGCTGAAGCCTCCCAGGAGCGTGCTCAGAATTTAAATCCCATGGTTGATGTGAAAGTGGACACTGATACTATCGAAAGCAAGGAAGAAGAATTCTTCACACAATTTGATGCTGTAAGTAACTATTAAAGCTTCACAAAAGTTGTTCATCTTGCGCATAGGAGTTTGATCAAAGTGATAGCAAATGTTCTCAGGAATCGCTGACCTTTGTCAAGCTATTATTTCCAATATTTTAAGTAACCATTGAAGCATTTTGAAGTTTGTCTCCCTGGTGTAACTATTTAACTAAAAGCTAATACGTAATATTCCTTTGTGACATCTATACTCAACTTTGTAATTTCTCTTATCCATGGTGTATGTTGTCTTGAGGTAACATAGAGGCTGGTGCTTTTACAAACCACACTAAATATGTTAATTTTAAGAAGTGATGCAAAAACCAGTCACACTTGTTCTAAGCTTTCCCCCAGGATCCAAGTGTGTACCAAGATCATAGTATGCCCTCAGTTTACATTTTTGTTTTTATTATTAGCAGGGTCACCAGAAATATGCGATTCTAAGGCAATGGTGTATTCTGTATAATTGTGAATTAGCCACATTTGCAACGTGTATCCATCATCTGCTGCATAATCTGCAGATTTAAAAAACAAAGTTGTTTCTAGCTCAACCGGATCAAGAGTTACTGAAAAGGCAGCGATGCATGTTCCCTCACAATGGAAAGCCCTTCTCCAATATTGACTGGTCACTGTTAAATTACTTATTACAGCGTTTTGGGGTTAATCTGGACCTATGATTTGTTGCCCAGACAATGGTAACATGTACAGATGACAAAATAATGAAGTTATACTGTAAACAAAATGTGCTACATTATGCCACATAATTTACTCTATCCTGATGCATAATTTGGTCCTCCCCTTCCGCAAAATTCCAGTGGCCATGATTATTAGACATTATAAGCTGCATTTGTTTGTTGTGATTGAAGCATGGCTCGATGAGGTCTTTAGAAATCCTCTAGGTTTGACCCATAGCCGTTCCATCTTGAAGGTTGATATGTCAGGAGTGTATGTTAAGGAGTTGCATTAATCCATGCTGCAAATGAGATGAGCAAACAGCAGTAGTTCACATGGAACTCAATATAAGAATATTGGATACACACAGCAAAAATTACTGTAGTCATTTTACAGTAGTATAACAAAAACGGGGTAGCTGATTTCCAGTGCAATGATGCAAATTATAAATTGCATTCTTCATCTTATGCAAACATTGAATAAAAGCAAAAAGTGTTCAAAGTTACCCCCATGTGAACAACATCCACAACCAAAAATAAAATGAAGCAAGTAGTTAGAAAATCATAGGTATGTTCTCGTTCAAACAACTGCTAGAGAGGTCCTATTAGACCAGGCACTTAGTTGACTAACCACACGTTGTTATGGCGTAACAAAAGGTTTGTTTGCCAGCAGTGTCGACAACATTTTGACCCGACAAAGGTACAAGGGTCTTATCAGGACATACAGACAGATGGCCTGGGCGACTGAACCTAAAATAGGATTTAACCGAAAGCAGTGAAAAAAATACTGCACGTGAAGAGTGAACAATCATCCGGTGAACTGAACATAATAATAATCAAGGGTGTAGTACTCTTGAGGAAAGCTGCTAGGTGGAGATATTTCTCATACTTAGGGCATGAAAATGTGTGTCCCCGTAAAATGAATTAGGCGTTTAATGGCTTTCTACTTATTTCTAGTTTTGCAAGCACGTTCATGCTTGAGACGTCTGTACTGTATTGATATCTATGAACAGACTGTCAGACAAAGCTAACTCATCGACAAAGCATCAACAATGGTGGAGTGTCTATGGCATTACCTTTGAGAAAGCTTGTCGGCTCACCATTCCCCTTGTTTACATCAGTGATGGGATGCATATCTGCTTGGCTGGACAGTTCATTTGGCCAAGAGATTGTTTAACCACCTCTATTGTCTTGCAGAGAGCGTGACCTGGAAGATACCTGGTGATCTGGTACAATTATAAATCCCAAAACATCACAGTAGTGTAAGATATATCACATATAATTCCACTCCATTGTTTTTACTAAAAGGTAGATTTCCTTGTCGCAAGCTAGGAGGATTCCAATTTTATGGCCAGAGTAAAGGGTACTAACTGCATGGTGGGGTTTCCTGAAGAAAATGAGGAGTTGATCAGTGAAGGTGGGTGTAAGGGAACTAATGCGTCTTTTGCACTCCTTAAGGCAGCTAGCGATGGGAGAGGTGTGAGTGTTTCGGGAAATAGGGGTAAAGGACTAGAGAGGAGCTGGACTTGGTCATTTGGAAGATGAAGAGGACTCCTTCAGGAGTGAAGGGGCATTGGAATACAGATAAATCCTTAACATTTAATACCTTGAAATCAGAAAGAGGAAGCCAGTTACTTTGGCAGAGAGTTGCTTCAGATACGAGTCTGAGTTGGAAGGCTAGGCTGAGATGCCATAAGAAGGAAGTTGACGTCCCATATGTAGGAATAGCTGTGGCTGGAGGGATGGCGGCAGATTTTACTCATACACCTACAAACCAGAGACTTCTTGCCCAAGGGAAGTGAGTTGATAAGAGGGCCAAAAAATGTTGATTGTCTTGTAGTAAAGGTCTTTTTTTTTTTTAAAAAAAAAGGAGGCACGGAAATTAGCCAAGACAAGTGAATGGCATGAAGTGGATCAATAGTCCCATCCAGCGATGGCCAGCATGGATCGCAGTTAGGCGGCGGGGAAGGAGGGTGGACGCAGGGGAAGCTGTTATAAAATAAAAATTAAAAACATACCTTCTCGCCGCGTCTCTCCTCTGTAGTCCTCCCCAGCTGGCCTGAACAGGAAGCACACCCAGGCTCCCAGTCAGCCAATCACAAAGCTGCCTTTGCAGTGTTTCATCGTTCAGACGCTGACTGGGAGCCTGTGCATGTTCTCCACGCAGGCTGTAATGCAGCCTGCATGGAGAACATTTGACATGCGCAAGGCTGTTTGACCGGCCCAGGAGGGCCGGCCAAGCAGTCATTGTGCACTTAAGAGGGTGCCACCACTCCTCTCCTGCCCCCTCACTCAAAGCTGCCGGAATTAGGACAAAATAAAATGATAATAATGTGAGTTATTATAATTTATTTTTTCCCTTTATTTCACTGCTAAAAGCAGTGGGGTAACGCTCCTCTGCCTTAGGGGAGGAGCTGCCACTGCTCCCATCCATGTAGATTGGGAGTCTCACCTGAAAGGTGGATCGCTGATAATATATCCCTGAGTTGGTAGGGTCTGTGGTGCACTCCAGGAGAGGAGAGAACCATGCTTTGGAGGACCAAAATAGTGTTAAAAGGACAAGTGGTGCCTGACAACAGCAAAGGTGAAGGAGAATGTGGATAATTGAGGGGTAAAAGGGGAGAAAGGCGTAACCCAGAAGTGGCTTCCAGTCTAGGAGAAAGGCATCTACTGACAAGACATCCGAATCAGGACGACAGCTCACAAACGTTTTAAGCTACTTGCTGTCAGGAGGCGAAACATTCGATCTCTAATTTGCCCTATATAGAAGAATTTTATAAGAAGATTTGAGAAACCAGCCACTAGTCGCTGAAGTTGTGAAGGTGACAGGAATTCCAGTCGGCCACAGAATGGGAGCTTTGATGGGCGTGCTCAGTGCAAAGTCCAGGCCAAATTAAAGTCTCAAACAGAGTCAACAGACTGAGGTGATAAAGATCTATACTGATTCCTTGAAAAGAGTTTAAGTTGGGATGGTAAAATAAGGACCCTATTGTGGAGAATAAATAAAGGTAGAAAGACCAGTAAGATACCTCATATCCCCTCCTATGTAAACGTCATTTGAGCCAACAAGATGGCAAATTGCATACTTGAAGCAAAGCTGCTCAACAGTGGATCAGTGTTTTTGTTCCCACACTCATTAGTAATGAATTTGCATCTGTTGGGGAGTTAGAAGTACTCTTGGCCATAAAAAGGCCCTTTTCTACACACTAACGCATAGGCTGTTATAGTTCTTTATTCCGTTTCCATTCATACACTGGTAAAACCTCTACGTTTGGGGGTACAATCAATCCAAATTGTTAAGATACTCAAGAGGGTCTGTCCTGTTGAATAAAAATAGAGCATTGACCAAGCAAAGACAACAATTCATGGTACTAATCCTGTTTTAACATTAGTTACCAAAAATATGATTTTGAGGAGTCTCTGTGTTTGGTGTTTATTTTTATTGGAACCTCTTGTGTTGTCATACACAGAATAAGCTTTAAAACTAAAAGGAAAGGCAATGGCCTCCATTAAAGGATTTAATGTTATGGGCATATCCTCCTATAGCCTCCCATTTTATTTTTGCAAAATCAACTACATTACAAGGCCGCGCTGCAATGCACCAGTTGGATTACAAACCCTGTCTTCGCAGTTACTATCACAAACAGCTACAGACCTATCAGTGTACAAAGAAGATAGTGAAGCCTATTATGTCCTTTAATTAATTCTAAAAATAGTAGGCGTGTACTTGAAAAGTTCAGTCTGTTAATACCCAACCGTTTACGTCTGGGGTGATTTTGGGAGGGCATTGTCCTATTCAATTTCCTAGTTTCAAAAGATTCAGTGCTACTGTTCTGGGCTTGGTAAGATATACGTCTGAGCCCAACGGACACTTTACAAAGCAAAAACATCCTATTACAACATGCCAGGGGAGGGTCCTATTTAGATATAGAACTGACATTTGAAAGCGAAACAATTTGCCAATGCATGAAAAACTAAAAATAATAAAATCTTACAATTAATATTGGCTGGTGTTTTCACTTAGTGGCTGTTGCTTTGTTTTGTTTCACAATCCAAAAGACCATACTTACTACAATAAATTGGATTTCTGGACTTTTAAAGTTTTTGCAAACTATTTTTTAAACAGTTGTTGGAGTATGCGGCAACGTTTTGAAAGTAGAAGCCCTATAGTTTTGACAAGGCTACTGTAGCTCAGCTGTGTATTATTCATTACTCCCAGGTGTGTCTTACCTGCTGCCCACGAGACATAATGGTGAAGATAGATCAGATTTGCCACAAACGCAACATCAAGTTCTTCGCTGGAGATGTCTTTGGCTACCATGGATTTATGTTTGCAGATCTAGGAGAACACGAGTTTGTGGAGTAAGTAGTCTTTGAAATTGTGGAACACATTGTCCAACAAAAAAAAGAGTTTTGTGTACCAAAATATAAACTTGTTGAGATGGTTGTTTTCTTTTAATGCACGCATATGCCAAAAAAATGTAAAGAAAGGGAGAAAATAAAGCATGACAGCCATACGTCTGTAGTAAAAATGTTACCATGAAAGCGAGCATTGACAAAGCCAATAGCCATTGGCTTTGGCAATGTGTTTTACTCATGTTTCATACCAGTTTGGCTGTTGTTCAGCACGGCTAAGAGTTGGTGGGGTGAGGTAAATTGGGGTACATTTAAGTGGGATAGATTGGAGGGGCATAGTGGATTGGAGTGGAGTAGTGTCTTAGACTGGGTGGGCAGAGAGTGGAGTGGCGTATTGTGGAGTGTCATAGAATGGAGTGGCATTTTGTAGAGTGGAGTGTCGTAGAATGTAGTGGTGTGGCGTACAGTGGAGTATAGCGGAGTGGTGTAGACTGGCGTAGTATGGTGTATGCATGGAATAGTAGCGCACTGCCGTCACAGACAACACATTTTCAATTGAAGTGACCATTACATTTGTACCACGCTTCAGATTTACAAAAAAATTAACTTAATTTGTACTGTCCTAATTCTGCTATATTCTGAAATATGAGCACAGTTCAATAAAACGTCAAGCCCCCTCTAAAGACAGAGCTTGACATTTGAACTCAGTCTATGACTGCACAGCTAATGTGACAAGGTAAAGTACAAGAGTTAAAGTCCTGTTAAGAGAAAATGAGCTCTCTGAAAGATACAGCAGTAAACAAGCAATGCTCCAACAGACAGATTAACTCAAGCTGGACAGCCTAAAACAAATTAAGCCAGCAAATAGAAAGCAAGCAAATGTGAGTTACAAACCACAACGATAATGGTCAGCAACGGGCAGAATGCATTACCATTTTAGTTTTCAAAATGCCACAAGACATCGTAGGCAAACCAGAACAGCTTAACTGTCTGGTAGGCTTCGACCTAAATAAATTAACCATTTTACAAAATGTTAATAGAACAATACGGGTTCTCCCTAGCAGGCTGATGTACTGTGAACAGGTATATAAACCCTTTTTTCAGTTTTAATGCATGTAACACTAAAATGTGTGTTTTCTATTTTATGTTTTTATTTATTTATTTCAACTTCATGTCAGTGGCATTATATTCTGTTCAGAATTTAACCATTGCAAGAATCTTCAGTCGGCGCGGACAGTAAATGCAGAAACATTCCGCTACTAGTAAATGAGAAGGTCGATCTATTAAAGGAACCCAAACTTATGAACTTTCCGCACCCTGAAGAAGCCCCTGGCTGAAGGGCCAATTATAAGGGGCGAAACACGTGTTGGCTGTGCCACAAACCTTTTGTTTTTACTTTGTCTTGAAAGACTCTGAAAGTTAAAGAGTCTCCTTTGCAACTAACACTGGATTCAATGCTAGGATTTCATTCCTAATAGACTATGAATATTCTCATTCGTTTTGGCACACCTCTAAGTCATCTTCACAATGGTGTTTGCGATCGTGTCAGCTTAACTGCGGAGGTATTACATCAACTGTACCCAGCAGGACAGAGTGAATAGCAAGCTTATTGTGGGCTTCACCGGGGCTAAGAAGGGCAAGGCACTGGCAAAACGCACTATTTCGTATTGAGTAATTTCTTCTATCAATATCTGTTCTACCCTGAGGGCATTCATGCTCATTCCACCAGGGCAATGGCTGTTTCCAAAAATCTTTCCAGAGGCATTCCAGTTGATGACACTTGCTGTAATTGCCTACTTTTGCTTAGCACTATTGCCTCACAGCTTGGACAGCAATGACGAGTACTTTGCCTAAGATGTGTGTTTTTGCATGATTTCTTTGGTTAACCAACAACACTCAAGCCATCTTTAAATGTATGTACTGCTTAAGGATTCATTTATTAGGTGAGGAAGATTTAGCCATCGGAAGAAAAAGTAAATTTGTTTTGGTAATTGATGGATACGTAATCTTCCTGTACAAAATTATGTATCCTTATAATAGTGCCTGGCAGTGCTGCTATGGTGCTCTGCATTATCTGAGGCTGCGTTCCTTCAGGTGTGTTAAACTACACTAGCAAGCAGGTTGTTAAGCTACTTTGCAATTGCAGAAAGACTATTTTCCTTAGCATAACATGCTAAAAGGTAATGGATCACTTTTTATAAGATCATGGCAGTACAGTCCCAGGGATTTTCAGAGCCATCGGAGACATGGTGACAATTTTTCAGGTATACAGAAATCCACGCTTTTTTTTGGTTGGATTTTTCGGACCACAGCAGGTTAATCTTTTCCCCCCTCAATACTTGTGTTTGTCTCTTAAAAACTGGAAATGTAACAAAAAAGTGTTTCTATTTACAGACAGTTTTACTTACAAGTATACTCTAGCAAATATAAAAAAGTGTCTGATTCTGATATCCTATAAACAAACAACATTCTCCTTACCCTGATCTCAACTCGATCAATGGGTTTACTCCTGTTGTTTGTATCTGATTCTGATATCCTTCATGGTTTCTTCAAAGTCAAATTTGTTTCTGTCATGCGCAAATGATCCTTAGAAGTACCTCTCATGATGGGCTACTTTTCTGTCATTTAAATTCTACGACCTCAAACACCTAAAGCAGCATTTCTGAAATGCTCAAAGGGGCTGTGATTGCTCTCTTTTTTCATTTTGTCTCTCTAACGTCAGTGCTTATCTGTAGTATTGCTTTATCATTTGTTGTATGTCAGTGTTTTTTTCTGTCTTCCCTTCTTGACTGGATATATTATTTTATTCAAAGTGAATATAGTGTTCGAGGCATATGAGCTGCAGATTGTACACTTAGCATAGATCCCCATCTGGTGTTGGGCCCGGATGTTTGCAGTTTGTTTTTGTTCTTTGGACAGTCTTTGGAAGTCACGAGTTCGGTGACTCCTCCTTCGGTCCGTACTGCGCATGGGCTTCGGCTCCATCCTCAGATTGTTTTTTTCCGCCATCGGGCTCGGATGTGATACTTCGTGCTCCGGCTTCGAACTTCTACGGTTCCAGCCTCGACGGAAAATCCTCGTTCTTCGAGTTTCTTCATCTATCTTCATCACTCGAAGCAGCACTTTTCTCCTTTCCACACATCGGCACCGGCCTTCGGACCCTCCTCGACTCCGGTCCCGGCCGATGGAAAGGACTCCGTTCAAAAAGTGCCCAAAATGTGGGTCTAAATTTCCCCACACCGACCTCCATCAGGTGTGTAACCTTTGCCTCTCCCCTGAACACGAGGCTAGAGACTGCCCCGCCTGTAAGTCTTTTCGCTCCAAAAAGACCATCCGGGATCGAAGAGCTCGACGCACCATGGCGCACTCATCGACCGCGGCTCCACCGGACATCTTCGGAGACGACACCGGAGCTTCGGGGCAACAACACACCGAGCAGGAGGAAGACGTCGTCAGTGCTTCCGAGGCCGACGACTCCGACGTGGAGGACATCACACCGGCGCAGAGGGTCGTGAGTACTCTACCCCCTCCCACCCCCGCGCCCAAAACCAAAGAGACTCAGGTTACATCACCCCACCTTCGGGCCGGTGTCGAAGCCTCACAAGTCTCACGGCAGCTCGGGCTCGAGCCAGCCGACGCCTGGTGCCGATAAACATCGTCCGGCACCGAAGAAAGTGACGCCCAGCTCGACTCCGAAGCCACCGGTGCCGAAGCCTGGACTCTCGGTGCCGACAAAACACAAACACAAATCCCTCGGCACCGACGCTCCGGCGCCGAAAAGTACTTCGACGCCGAAAAAAACGGAGGTTCCAAAAAAGCATGGCGCAGACAAACCATCAAAATCCTCGGCTCCGAAAACATCGGCGCCAGCGGACGATTCGGTGCCACTGGACCGCTTTACACCAGATCCTTTACAAAAGACCTTATTTAAGGATCCAAAGACTGGGCTATTGACTTTAGTTGTCAAGAAAAGACGTCTTGACACACCGGCTCCTCCTCCACCGCCCAAGCGGAAGGACTCTGCTACTTCTCCTCTCAGAGTGCCCTCCCCACCACCTCCCCCTCCCCCTCCGCCACCTCTTCCACCCCCTCCCCCTCCCAGGTCTCCGCCACCTTTGCCTCATCATTCCCCGACCCCAGATCCGGATTACGGGGATCCAGATTATGACCCGGCGGACGCCCCCATGGACCCCACTCCACCGGGGACCTCAGACCCATGGGAAGACTACCAAAACCCTGACATACCGGATGTGCCTCAGGACGACCTATACCCATCCAGGCCGTCTCCCCCAGAGGACTCATTAGGGTTTCACCACTTAGTGCAGAGAGCAGCACACTGCCATGGGGTGGAAATGCATAGTGAACCAGTGGAAGACGACTTCTTACTGGATACATTCGATATTCAGGACAAGTCCACAGCTATTTTGCCCATGCTTAAGGGTGTCACCAAGCATGCTGCAGAGGTGTTCAAAGACCCTGTCAGGGCCAGAGTCTTAAACCCTAGAATAGAAAAAAAGTATAAAGCGGCACCCACAGACCCTACATACATTAAGGGCCCTGCTCCCTTAGATTCCCTAGTTGTGTCCACAGCTAGAAAGCGGTCTAACTCCCAGTCCTCAGGAGAGGCCCCACCGCCAGATAAGGAATCTAAACTTCTAGACGCGTCTGGCAAACGCACCGCCTCACAAGCCGCGAACATTTGGCGCATTGCAAATTCACAAGCGCTGCTTGCGGGCTATGACAGAGCACACTACGATGAGCTTGAGGCTCTTATACAGCACCTCCCAGAAAAACACAAACGCAAAGCTCATGACCTGATACAGGAGGGTAAGCTAATTACTAACACCTCCATTAAGTGTGCCCTCGATGCAGCCGACACTGCTTCTAGAGCCATAAATACCAGTGTCCTGCTTCGTCGTCATGCCTGGCTCAGGATCTCAGGGTTCAAGCCTGAAGTCCAGGCGTCCATACTAAATCACCCCTTTGACCAACAAAATCTCTTTGGGCCAAAGGTAGACGAAGCATTAGAAAAAATGAAAAAGTACACAGACACAGCTAAGTCTATGGGGGCATTGCAATCACAAACCCCTAAACGCTCCTTTCGACGCTCATCCTTTCGTGGCACAGGCAGAGGCTACTCCACCGATAGCGCCTCTACCTCCTACAAATCCCCTCCTCAAAATACCTTTTCAAAGGGCTACCAAAGGGGTGGTTACAGAGGCAACAACAATAAGGGCAGGGGCAAAACTAACACCACCCGTTCTGCCACCCCGCCAGCACAATGACTTCCCTCCGCTCCCCCAGACCATCCCACTCCGGTCGGGGGCAGACTACAAAACTTTATCCACGCATGGGAGTCCATAACATCGGACAAATGGGTGACCCAAATTATTCGGTCAGGGTACTGTCTCGAGCTAACATCTACCCCACCCAATATCCCACCAAGGCACCGTCCAATGTCTCAAATAGAGCAGGTCCCCGTCAATCAGCAAAATCTAGGGGTCTACTCTCTGTATTTCCTAATACCGAAGAAAGACGGGACCCTGAGGCCCATTCTGGACCTCCGGCCTCTAAATGCATACATACATTCAGACCATTTCCACATGGTCACCCTACAACAAGTCCTCCCGCTCCTTTGTCAGGGAGACTTTCTTACTACCTTGGATCTGAAAGACGCATACTTTCACATTCCAATACACCCTTCTCACTGAAAGTACCTCAGGTTTGTGGTGGACGGTCAACATTACCAGTTCACAGTTCTCCCCTTCGGGGTCACCACCGCACCACGGGTGTTTACCAAATGCCTAGCAGTTGTAGCAGCACACTTCAGACGTCAACATATTCACGTCTTCCCTTACTTAGACGACTGGCTCATAAAAGCCGCGTCCTACAACCAATGTGTGCAACATACCAACAGCACCATTCAACTGCTCCACCGGCTAGGCTTCACGGTGAACTACCAAAAGTCCCACCTCCTACCATCTCACACAAAGCAATATCTCGGGGCCACTATAGACACTTCCAAAGGTATTGCCTATCCAAACTCAGCCAGAATCGCAAGCATACAAGCCTTGCGCAAAACATTCCTTCCTCAACACTCTCTTCCAGCAAGAGTGAAGCTCATAGGAATGATGGCATCTTGCATTTTCATAGTGCCCCATGCAAGACTCCACATGCGTCCACTCCAAGAGTGCCTAGCACGACAGTGGAACCAGGCCCAGGGTCAGCTGACGGATCTGGTGTTGGTGGACGGCCGCACCCATCACTCTCTGCAGTGGTGGAACACCACAAACTTTTCCAAAGGGCGGCCGTTCCTGGACCCGGTTCCTCAGGTTGTTAAATGGTAGCGGCAGTTTCAGTCTGTAACCTTTCAAGTATTGCCCGGCGGTAATCGCCTCTTATACCATTCAAAATTTAACCAACAAAGAGGCAGGCGCCGGAGACTGGAAGGCAGGAAACAAAGTTTTATTCCGTCGGAGTAGAACACATCAGATCAGACAGCAAGGTATCGTCACGAGGTGCTCTAACTGCATCTCTGAGACCTGGTCTCTTATACACACGTTTATGACTTTATTGCAGGTTTATCATACATGGCACATTCTTGAGATCGCTTTGATACATGAAAGGATATCCTCGGAACCCCCGGCTCAGGTCCGCTCCCACACATAGTTACAGTAGAAGTCCCCACCCCACCCGCGGTAGGAGATGGCTATCGCACAGCTGGACATTCCGCCAGTTCCCGAGGGTTTGTGCGACCGGTCGGGTCTCAGGGGGTGGGAGCCTTGATCAACTGTAATCCCTTTGAAGTGAGGTGTTTCCTTTACAGTAGGGGCAATAAACTGCATCCGCAGGGCTAGGTGATGGTCTGGGATCGGCCCGGACAATCGGGCGCAGAGGAAGGGGGTTATCAAAGGGATGTGTGACCATGTAAGGGATGAAGGGAGGTGTTGGTCAGGCACGGGATGTGGTTCCATGGCAGGGTCGTGCAGGAGGAGAGGGTTTATGGCCCATGCATGAGAGAGCGGGGGTGGTCAGCGCGCGGGGGGGATGTTCGCAGCGCCAGAGGGGCGCGCTGGCGGTCGGCAATGAGCGGGGAGAGAGACCAGGGTGCCTAAAATGGCTGCCGTGCGTTTTTCTGTGTGTGGCGCTGGGGAGAGACAAGATGGCGCGGATAATGTTCAGTTACGAGCTATATTTCCACAGTCTCCCTTTTAACATATCTCGCCAGCTTGTTTAGTTTGGATCTATCCCCATAATGCCACGTACCTCTACTTCGTACAGAGTTTTCATTTTTTCTGCTTCGAAGTTCAGAGTCTTAGGGCAGATGCAGTTTATGAAAAGTGAACATAAGGGTGGCAAACACTGAATCCCCAGGCAACATCCACATAGGATCACAATTGGTGTTAGGATAAACGTAAACAACCTCCACCCCCAGTTCTTTATCGAGTCCCAGAACCAATTCCCAAGCGACCACCCTTCTTGTTCCTGATGCACCTCTGAGGAAAGTCTGTGGAGGTGTTCGATCGCCTTGTAGACTGAGGGTGAGTTGTCCGGTACGTAGGTACAACAGCTGGACCCAATGATGCGGCATGCTCCTCCACGATCAGCCAGAACCACATCTAGAACGAGGCGGTTCTGAAGAGCCACCAGGCGGACGGCCTGAAGCTCGGCGGTGTTGTTGGTGAGGATGCCAGCCGTAATGTTCATTGTTGTTTCGACTGCTTGGGTTAAGTGCCGGATGGCACGGCTGTTTGCCATCGGACCCCAAAGTGGAACAAGTCCTTTTACTGCGTCCATGAACTGGGCTCCGGTGGAGTCGGCTTGCACAATGTCCTTGGCACGTTTCTGCCGGTGATGGTTTGCTGGAGCCACATATGTTGGAGGAAGGATAAAAGCGATGTAGCAGGTGCCTCCCCAGCTTTTCGGAAGCCAGGTGTAGGCCTTAGTACCACAGACGAAGTACATATTTGGGGAGGTAACAAAGGAGGGTGGGTCAACTGAGTCCAATGTTCGGGTGATGAGACAGGAACTGTGGCCCACCAGCTGCGTTCTCCGACCTTCGAGGCACACAAGACCTGTGATGTTGATGACGGATAGGGCCACTGTTAGGGTGGCGGCCGTTCGTTTCCGGAGGTAAGAGAAGGTGGGTCTGGCTGGGTTGTTGAACACCTGCATTTCGACTCGCTCTTTGGCAGGGATGTCCATATGAAAGGAAGTGTTTGATCTCAGAGGACAGAAGGGAGCAGAAGTTTTTCCAGTTCTGTTCAGCCAGAACCCATGGTAGAAGTGTGACACAGTTTTGCCGGAAGTGGCATTGTCCTTGTAGCTTTCTTGCAGGAGGATTAGCCAAGCGAGGCAAGAGCCATGGACAGAGAAGGGCGAAGGGATGAAAGGGATAGAATGTCCAGTGGCATGTGGCAGCAATCCACAGATCCAGCAGTTAGTGGCACTGGCGGCAAGATTGTGTTGGTGGAGCAACTGCACAAAAGAGTTATTCCAGAACTCCTTACGCCTTTCTCGGAGTTGGGGTGAAAGTGAGATCAGATGGTGTTCTTTCATGGTGGTAGGTTGGACAGTGGTCAACAATGTCTCATGAGCGGGTGCACACTCTTCCACGATCCAGAAGGTGATCATGAGGAGAAGGCAAAAGAGTAGGGTAATAAAAAGTGCGATAGTCTTTGAGCTGTGTATTTTGTCAGTCTTTGGGTTTTTGTAGTGGATATTCGGACGTCCGGTTGCTTCCATCATCTTCATGTCGGGCGCTTCCATCACCTTCAAGGGACTCGGTAGCGGGCAGAAACACAGACTTTGTTTAATTTCTCTTCTGGAGGCCTTTGAGGTGATTAGGCTACCGGTTCGAGATTTCAACTTAGTTAGTGGTCTGCTTAGCCGAAGTTCCCTCCTTTCGTCGCAGGTTATACCCTTCTTTGGATGGCACAGTGGGATCGGGATATTTCATTAATTCAAGTGTCTTTGTATCCGGGTAGCAGCTCAGGGATGGTCGGCCTTCGTCCAGGAGTTCTTCTTGGCCGGCGATGTTGTCGGTTGTCGTCAGGGTCGGTGATACCTTTTTGCAATGATGTGCGTGCAGCCAATTGCGTTTCCCCTCCACTCGAAGAGCTGTTCGGGTGGTGATCAGGACTTGCAGGGGGCCCGTCCACCGGGGCTCCAGACTCCTTGCACGCTGGAAATTACGTACTAGGACGAAATCTCCGGGTTGGACATCGTGCCCGGGGCCCCTGGAAGCATCGGGAATGGCTTGCAGCACCTGCTGATGGATAACAGACAACGTTTTAGTTAGGTTGTACAAATAGTCAGACATGAGGACTTCCGGGACGTCGTGAATGGATGTTGGTTTTGGTGCGGTCCAAAGGTTCATGGGCCGCCCGAAGACGACCTCGTTGGGGGTTAAGTGGTGTTTGGTGGGGGTGGAACGCATTGATAGCAATGCTAGCGGGAGAGCGTCTGGCCATTTCAGTCCTGTGGTGGCAACTATTTTGGCTATTTTGAGCTTCAGTGTGGCATTATGTCGCTCAACCAAGCCTGCAGATTGGGGATGGAAGACCGCATGGAACTTTTGTTTTACACCCAACACCTTTAAGATGAGTTGGATAACTTCGGCTACAAAGTGGGGGCCGTTGTCGCTCCATAAAATTCGACAAAGGCTGTAACGGGGGAAGAATTCTTTCAGCAATACCTTTGCGGTAGTCATAGCAGTGTTGTCGCGGGTCGGGTAAGCTTCTACCCACTTGCTGAAAGCACACATGACGACAAGTACGTACTTCAAGCTTTGGAACCTTTCTAACTGGATGTAGTCCATCTTTAGGACCTCAAAGGGATGATTAGGAACCCCAAACCCTCCCCGGGGTACAGCAGTTCCTTTACCAGGGTTGTGTTGGAGGCATACCAGGCATTGTTGGACCAGACGTTTGGCTGAGTCTGGGATCTTGTCGTTGTGCCAAACCTTGGAGATGAGTTCGATCATGGGGGCAGACCCTATGTGCGCGGGGGAGTGTGTCATGGTTAGCATGGGAATCAGGAATGAGTCAGGTAGCAACCATTTGTTCGTGTCTTTAGTTCGCCAGCAACCGTCATCGTCCTTCAATCCCACCCGTGCCCATTCAGTCAATTCGTGTGGTGAGCTGGCTAATTGGATGTCCCTAATCGTTTCCCTAGCATCCTTCCATTTCTCAGTTTGTGACCTGGTCACGTACATGCGTGTTGTTGACCTATTCTCGGCTGTGGTTCAGGCAGTGATGTCAGCCAGCGCATTTCCCTGTCCTATAATGTCCGTCACCTTTTTGTGTGCCTGGCATTTGATCACAGCTAGCCGTGTGGGGAGGAGGACTGCTTCGGTCAGAGCGGAGACTAGATCTCCATGTAGGATGGGTGTGCCGTGGGAAGTCAGGAATCCCCTCTCCTTCCATAGGAGCCCAAAGTGGTGAACCACCTCGAAGGCGTACTGGCTGTCGGTGTAAATGTTTGCGGTTGTCCCCGCTGCTAGGATGCATGCTCGTGTGAGAGCAATCAGTTCAGACGCCTGTGCGGATCGCTGTGTGATGCGGGCTGTCTCAACAACTGTTCGGGCTGTGGTGACTGCATAGGCAGCTGAGGTGGTGCCATCGGGGAGCTTGATGCATGAGCCATCTACCCACAGTTCTCCGTCAGGGTCCGGGAAGGCAGTATCTCGGAGGTCAACCCTACTCTTAGTCTGTTCGTCGGTGAGGGTCACGCAGTCATGTATAGGGGACGCATTGGGGTCAGTGTCAGGGAGAGGTAGCAGAGTAGCTGGATTCAGAGTGGTGCATCGTTTCAATGTGATGTGGGGTGCAAGCAGAGTCAGTTCATAACCAGTCAGTCGTGCGCTAGTCAGGTGTTGAGTCTTGGTCTGGTTCAGGAGGGTGTCAACTGCATGGGGTACTAACACAGTGAGGGGGTTCGAGAGCACGATCCCCTCACTTTGCCGGATAGAGACAGCAGCGGCGGCTACTGCTCGAAGGCAGGTGGGCAAAGCTCTGGCTACAGGTCAAGAGTGGCAGAGAAGTAGGCACAAGGGCGTTGTTTAGGACCTATGGACTGGGTTAGGACAGACAACGCGCATCCCTCCCTTTCGTGGGTGTAGAGGGAGAAAGGTTTAGTGTAGTCTGGGGTTCCTAGGACTGGTGCTGAACAAAGGGCATTTTGCAATTCTTTGAAGGAGGACTGGCATTCGGGTGTCCAGGGGAGGGGGAAGGGGGCGTCTTTAGCTAGCAGGGAAAGCAGAGGTTTTACAATAAGGCTGAAGTTTGGCAACCACTGTCGACAGAAGGAGGTGAGGCCGACCAGGGACAGCACTTGCTTCTGAGTTTTGGGGACAGGGGTTTCTAGGATGGTCTGAATTCGGTCAGGTGTAAGTTTCCTCCCGTCTTTGGATAGGAGGTGGCCTAGATATGTCACTTGGGGTTGGCAGAATTGTAACTTCTTCCTGGAGACCTTGTGACCGTTCTCCGCGAGGAAGTGGAGGAGGTGAATGGTGGCTGTGACTGCAAGTGGAGTGGTGTCGGCCGCCAAAAGAATGTCATCGACGTACTGTATTAACACCACTCCATCTGGTAGTTGGACTGCATCTAGTTGTCTCTTGAGGGCTTGGCTATAAATGCTGGGGCTCTCAGTGTAGCCTTGGGGTGCCCTACAGAATCTGTATGAACGGGCTTTTAAGGTGAAGCCGAACAGGTAGCGGCTGTCTGGGTGGATGGGGATGGAAAAGAATGCGTTCTTGAGATCAATAACGGTAAAGGTGGTGGCAGTGGACGGAATCAGGGTGAGGATGGTGGTGATGTCCGAGACCACGGGGTACTGAGGTATGACTACTTTGTTAACCTCTCGCAAGTCAACAATGAAGCGGTATGCTTTCTCATCTCCCTCACCTTGCTTCTTTACAATGGGTAGGATAGGGCTGTTGCAAACATTACTGACTACTTCTTCTACCACTCCTGCATCGACTAGGGACTGGATGATTTCCACCAATGCCTTCTCGCCTTCGGGCGATATCCGATACTGTGGAAGTTTTGGGAGCACCGCGTCCGGTCGGACAGTTATGGGTACGGGGTCGATCACCATGCGTCCTACGTCCGAGTCGGTTTTTGCCCACAGGTGTGAGGGTAACGTGTTGAGTAGGGACAAGTCAGCATTGGTTATGGAGAACATACGTCGTGTGAGACAAGACCTGAACAGATCCGGGTTATCGTGCAGGATGACTCGCACTCCGTCCGGGGAACATCTGATGGTAGCTCGGAAATGTTTTAGCAAATCAAGTCCCATAATAGCATCGGGGGTGTTGGAGGAGAGCAGAAAGGTCATGTCAGTGGCGTTATCTTCTAAGTCAAAGGAGATTGGTGCTGACAAGGGGTTAGTGGAGGGCGTTCCATCAAAGCCTATTGAGGTTACGTGTGAGCCAGACAAGGGTGCCCTAGGAATCAGTCGTTTAGATAACGCACTACGTGTCGCCCCAGTATCTACCAGAAATGGAGACTTTGTGCCCAAGACCTTAGCAGTGACGTAAGGACCTTGCTGGTCAACACGGAGTTCGACTGGATCCCTCCCTTGCCCCTGGCGGTCCTATGCAAAGTCATGGGTGTTTTCGTAGTCGGACTGCTGGCACTGGTTCTGTCGGGGGCGATCAAAGGTGTTTGGTCTGCCTGGCCTGTCGTTGGTGGTGTCGTTCGTGTACCCTCATCCCTGTCCTCTACTTCTGGGGTCATATGATATGTCTCTGGTGTCTTTATTTTTGTTCATTTCCAGAAGGACCGGGCACTGGGATTTCCAGTGTCCGAACCCTCTACAGAACGCACATTGGTTCCCGTCTAAGTCTCTTCGTCCAGTGTAGGGTGCAGGTGTATGGTCTCTAGGGGGTAGCTTTCTAGGGGCGGTTGGTTGGTAATTTCCTTTAGGGGGCTCCCTTCCTATGGTCACCCCTTGCAACTGTGCTATCATTACCCTCTCCTTCAGTTCCTTTTTCTTTTTCTCGGACGCCCTATCGTTCTCATTCTTTTGATGTTCGTAGTATTGGGCCATCTGGAGGATAGCAGCGGGTTTGGAGGCTGCCCAACTACTCTCGCTGGCCTGTAGCTTCTGGGAGACTTCTTGTGACAGACCCTTCACATAATTCTGGACAAAGAGGTGATGTCCGGTTGCAGTGGTCATGTCCTGGCCACTATAATCGGAAAACACTGTCTCGAATCGAGAGAAGTATTCAGACACATCCTCCTGGGGTTTCTGGCGACAAGCCGTCACTATTGACCAGTCTACCTTTCTTTCTGGGATTAGAGTCTTCAATTTCTGTACAATCTTGTCTGGGAGTTCCAATATGGCTTTTAGGGGTTTTTGTCCAGGTTCTCGCTGCTTATCTATGGTATCGAGTTGTACCCAGGTATATCCGAACGGCTCAGCATGGTCGACTTTCCGGATTTGCTTCCACACATCAGCCGGCAGACATAACCCGAAGAACAAATCGATATCCGCTAAGGTCATTATGGTTGAACCTAAGGCCGTACCTAGTTCGGTGTAGAAGGCCGTCGGGTTCTTTCTCAAGTCGGGTAGGGTTTTTCTAAAGGTCAAGATGTCTTGTCGGTCCCATGGCTGGTGAACCCAGTTATATACAACCCTTCCCTTCGCATCTTGGTGGTTGATGTCGTCGTGTGTTCCCGGACCTCGTGGGGGAACCCAGTAGGGGGCGGCTTCTTTGATGGGCATCATGGTATCAGCCTTTCCTGCCTGGGGTTCAGTCGCTATGGGGGTCTCTGCTTTGGTTGTCTGTCTGTGTTCTTTAAGATGCCGGAAGACTTCGAGTGTACGAGTGAAGAGGTTCGTCACATCGCCCTCTCCTTCCTCCCCAATGTCTACCTTCCTATACAAGGTCGCTAAGCCTTCGGGACCTCTATCTTGGTACCTATCCTCATAGGCATTCAGGGTGTGATAACAAAGTCGTACGACAAAGTGTCGTCTGCGGTTGTCGGCATACGAGTTATACATGTCTGTTACATATTCCTCACTTTCTTTTCGTTCTACTAGTGTCCTTACTACCTTATCGATTCCGGCTTGTTCATCCTTTGTTAGCCGATTCATTCTGGCGGAATCTTTCTTTCTCATCTCAGGGTCATCTAACGTTATTGCTAACGTTGTGTTCAGTACAAGAGGCTCGGCCGGCGCGGAGGCCGTGAGGACCGAGGCCCTGGTACTGCTTTCACTTGCGTTTGAGGGTTGCTGGTGCTGTACTACAGGTTGGGAGGGAGCGTATGGAGGGGGCATGTAGATGATCGGGGGACCTAATAGCAATTCGTCATTCGCTCGTTGCTTGGAAGGTAACTCAGGGTAGAGCGTAGAGGAGGTCCTAACTGGGCACTGGCCTGATGTTTCAGACTCTTGTTTTAGTTTAGCTTCCTTTCTCTCCTTTATCTCTTCCTCTAACTTTCTAGCGGCAAGGTGAGCTGCCTTTCGTAATTCCCTTTCTGCTTTTACTTCTTCCCTTTTTTTCCGTTGCGTTGCAGGGGTGTGGAATTTTCAAAATAATCTACTTGTCCATGGGACAAAATGCCACTGAGATCTACATGTCCTGTAAAATCCACTTGTCCCACCTACTCCCGTCCACACATCAAACATAAGTAGAATTCATTGCTCTTTATTTTGAGGTTGACAGGCTAAGAGGGGCCCAGTTGTAGCCCTCACTCCCTCTTCCAGCTGACAGAGCGAGGGGGTGGGGGAAGGTTCAGCACACCACTGAGTTACAGATAAGAAGGTGAGGAAAAAACAGCTTCAACCTTTTGAAATGGAAATAGAGCCATTGCGCTGCCTGTTCTCGCCTGGGTCAAGTTTCGCCTTTTCTGTTGCTGTGTGCAGATATTGTGGAAATACCCGTGGGCGGTGAGGCTTGCAGAAATGTCCCTAATGCAGACCCCCTGTGCGGTTCTCTCACCTTGGGGCACAATAAAGGAGGGAAAGAATGTCTTGCTTTTAAAGGGGTATCCATGCTCTGAGCAGATGGCCTGTGCCCACAGCCACTTGCACGGTTAGGTTGTGCGCACGCACTTAAAAAATGCAGGACATTCATTTTCTTCACCCGATGGATCAATGTGAATTTTAATATGGCCTGAATACGCTTGCATAAGACTTTGAGTGCTAATAAAAGAATGGCATTTTTTGCGTTTTTATAGAGCGCGAATTCGATCTGAAGGTATTGGAGCGCTTTACATGAGCGCCAGTTACATTTACACAAGGACTGTCACATTCATTTATTTTTCTTAAGTAGCACTATTCAATTGGCGCCACTGCACTGTAAATCAAATGTGTTATGCAGAGGGGACATTTGGTTGTAGAGTCCGAAAATGCGCCTTCTAATCCAAGCTCACGTCCCCGCTTTACCAACGTGGTATAATCTGGACAACCTCTTTACCTATTAATTATCCAGTGTCCTTTTACAGTTAAAGTTAGCATCTAAGCAATCCTGGCAGCTCAAGAAAGAAACTGCAGCGCTGCGGCAGCTTAAATGAAATGCGTACAACGGACTTAATTATACAAACTAAAATACTAGGCACCGGCCAATTGAGCATTTTCTCTCACAAATGGGAAAGATATCGCCCATTTGTGAGGGAAATTGCCCAGTATGGCAATTCTGTGTCACACATCTGGTTCTAATCAGCTCTCTGCATAGCAATGGAAACGTGCGCAGTTGGCATGACTTACAGCACGGCTACAATAGCAACGGTTGGTCACATCTGTTGGTACTTCAGGTGTGGAATTAACTGAATTCTGGGGCTCCCGGAGCTAGGGCACTGACGCCGAACAGCATGGGCAACAAAGACACTCTTTCCTGACATGTTATCAACAGCACAAAACGGGAGGGGGGGAAGGGAAGTTGAAATGTAAGGCCGAAAGTGCTGCTAACAGCTATATATTAATATTCAAAACCCTACAAACTGAGGCAGCTAGTGCTGGGAGGATTTGGTAAAAGGTCACAAGCCATAGTAAACACGCAGTGACTGGGCCCCAATAATAGGAACTCAGTGGGTTCATGGTCAAGCCAGGCTTGAAACCCGCTAATCTTTGAAGTGCAGGCGCGCAACACCCATTGGACTCACAGGGCTTCAGCCCCCCCCCCGTCGCGTGTGGCAGCCCGGGATGAGACAGCTTCCCGGGCAGTCACACAGCCGCACCCGAGCAATTCACAGGTCTTTAAAAGACGACCATTCCCATGTTAATGAGGCCTGTTGCTGTTGTTTCACCCCTTCTACGAGCCCCTGCAGCTCCATTCTGCCTATTGCTCACCCCTTCTAAGAGCCCCTGCAGCTCCACTCTGCCTATTGCTTAAAGTTTCAGCCCCCCCCCGAAATTATTTCTTAGCCCCCCCCCGAAATTTGGCTCTAGTTGCGCCTCTGTTGAAGTGCAATATCCACCAGGTGGAAGAGGGGGTTGGGGGGACAGGGGGTAGGGCTGCAGCCTCAAAGCACACAGATGGAACTTTCCTACCTGAACCGATAAGACAGGAGCAGCAGCGTGAAGAGCTGTAGGCTGGAAAGGCCGATCCGACTTCCCACCTTACCGTGGTTGATGCAAATGCCGCGTAAACCGGATCCTTTGGCGGGCTTCTCTGGAAGTGGAAACCAGTGATGTTTACAGTGGTCTCTGCTAGCGCTTCGGCCACAGCCCCTCCAAAACCCCACAGTCGGCTCTCGCTCACTCAACCCCGAAGCAATGAGGATCGGAAGCCAGTGGCAGCAGTGATCTCCGGGTGCCCATGGGACAGGAGGACTAGGTAGAGGCGGCGGCAGGGTCCTGCAACATAACGGGGGCCTCGTGTAAACAAGTGGGGGCAGAATGTCAATTTATTTGCGGATCCCCCGGTACTGCGGCACTGCTTTACTGTGCCCTCTGCTTCAGCGCCCCTACGTTTTATGCTCCGTCTCACGCTCCAATAGCAGGGATGAGAGCCCGCGCTTTCTGGAACCACAAGGTTACACACGGTCTCTCACAGCAGGCACACCGGTTCTATGGAGCGATCTGCAAGCTGAGCAAAATATAACCCTTTTGAACACTCTACAAGTGCTATGGCGGGCATTATGCTAGTGCACCTTATTTTACCTCGCGGCGGCCACAAACTCCTACTTGCAGAGACTGAGTGACGTTTCACTCCCTCAGCCAATCACTGTCTAGAGCCCAGTTATGGGCTGCCAGCCAATCAGAAGCCTCCAAAGGCTCCCGGCACGCTTCTCTGATTGTCCGTCGGACGAAATAGACATTAAATCTTCTTGCCCACCGATAAAAACAACTTGGTTCGGGCGTCGGGCGATAGGATTCCCCCACCCCTGCGTTGCTTCTTTGCGCCACATGCCGATACTGTCAAGCATAGTAGGCGTTGTTTTATTACTACGTAGAGCTATTTCTAGTGCTTCTATTTTATGATCATCGAAGGATCCCATCAGTGGCCACTGACTCTCGGGGTCCCTTTTTGTATATTTATGCCATAGCTTGCTATAAGCTATGGCGACTAGTCCATATTTAGTGAACATGTCCTTATTAGGGGTGCCTTCCAGTGGAGCCGGATGGTTCATCTCTAATAAGCGGTCCGGGCAGAACCAACTACCAATCAGTGGGGAGAAGATAGGCATGACGGGTTACAATGGGGACAAAAGTCTGCACTACCTATCTTTTCACTGCTTGCAAAGACTAGACCGAATATCTCTATTCCACGTTATTTGTAAGCAGAGAATACCTCCAAAGGACCAATATCGAACAATCAGTGTTCGGACAATCAATCAATCAATGGTGAGAAAGAGATAGGCACGACGGGTTACAACGGGGGACAAAAGTCCGCGTTACCTACCCTTCACTATCTGCAAAGACTAGACAGAATATTTCTATTCTACGTTATTTGCAAACAGAGAATATCTCAAAAAGCACTATTCGTCAAAAACAATCAATGTTCGGACAATCAATCAGTGGGGAGAATAATAGGCACGACAGATTACAAAGGGGGACAAAAGTCCGCGTTACCTACCCTTCACTATCTGCAAAGGGAGAGAGAATATCCCCGTTTGTAGACAGCGAATATCTCAAAAAGAACAATCAAATAAGCAATACTAGTATTTTCAATCAATCAATCGTTTCGCAATTTGTCGTGTTATACGACCTTACCCGGACCGCATGGACAGTTTCTCGTCTTCCGCCTCCAGCGCCCGATCGTCCTCTACTCTCCGTATTTGCCACGGCACTCCTGATGGTTCTCAGTCAGGACCGTAGATCACTCGAGAGAGGTCTGCTCGGAACCAGTGAAGTTCGGATGATCGGCTGCCAGACGAGGGTCTATCAGGCAGAAGCTCTTCCCGATCGTTGCAGTCTTTCACTTTGTCGTCAGGACCTCTCCCACTGGATCCACGTGTCGCTGTGGGCCCCACGCTTGGGACGCCAATTGTTAAATGGTAGTGGCAGTTTCAGTCGGTAACCTTTCAAGTATTGCCCGGCGGTAATCGCCTCTTATACCATTCGAAATTTAACCAACAAAGAGGCAGGCGCCGGAGACTGGAAGGCAGGAAACAAAGTTTTATTCCGTCGGAGTAGAACACATCAGATCAGACAGCAAGGTATCGTCACGAGGTGCTCTAACTGCATCTCTGAGACCTGGTCTCTTATACACACGTTTATGACTTTATTGCAGGTTTATCATACATGGCACATTCTTGAGATCGCTTTGATACATGAAAGGATATCCTCGGAACCCCCGGCTCAGGTCCGCTCCCACACATAGTTACAGTAGAAGTCCCCACCCCACCCGCGGTAGGAGATGGCTATCGCACAGCTGGACATTCCGCCAGTTCCCGGGGGTCTGTGCAACCGGTCGGGTCTCAGGGGGTGGGAGCCTTGATCAACTGTAATCCCTTTGAAGTGAGGTGTTTCCTTTACAGTAGGGGCAATAAACTGTATCCGCAGGGCTAGGTGATGGTCTGGGATCGGCCCGGACAATCGGGCGCAGAGGAAGGGGGTTATCAAAGGGATGTGTGACCATGTAAGGGATGAAGGGAGGTGTTGGTCAGGCACGGGATGTGGTTCCATGGCAGGGTCGTGCAGGAGGAGAGGGTTTATGGCCCATGCATGAGAGAGCG
This sequence comes from Triturus cristatus, assembly GCF_964204655.1. Taxonomy (NCBI): domain Eukaryota; kingdom Metazoa; phylum Chordata; class Amphibia; order Caudata; family Salamandridae; genus Triturus; species Triturus cristatus. The sequence continues at coordinate 588,731,464 of NC_140592.1, read as the reverse complement.
GGGGTGGTCAGCGCGCGGGGGGATGTTCGCAGCGCCAGAGGGGCGCGCTGGCGGTCGGCAATGAGCGGGGAGAGAGACCAGGGTGCCTAAAATGGCTGCCGTGCGTTTTTCTGTGTGTGGCGCTGGGGAGAGACAAGATGGCGCGGATAATGTTCAGTTACGAGCTATATTTCCACAAGGTGATTCTAACAGCGGACGCATCGCTCTCCGGCTGGGCAGCGCACCTCTTACACCTCACAATGCAAGGTCTATGGACGCCACAGCAAAAGTCGCTCCACATCAACCATCTGGAGCTCTTGGCGATCTTTCTAGCCCTAAAATCTTTTCAAAAACAGATTTCGGCCAAAGCAGTCCTCATTCGCACAGACAATATGACTGCAATGTATTATATCCAAAATCAGGGGGGGGGGACACTCTCCCCAGCTCTCCCGCTTAGCCCAGAGCATATGGAGATGGGCAATTCCTCAAAACATCTTTCTCCTGGCACAGCATGTTCCAGGCGTACAAAACACCATGGCAGATCTGCTCAGCAGACAAACGCAACAACTACAGGAATGGGAACTGCATCCACAGGTTCTTCGCCCATTCTTCCAAAAGTGGGGGCATCCTCAAATAGACCTCTTCGCCACCCACGAAAACAAAAAATCCCCAAGCTTCGCCGCCAGATACCCACACCCATTGTCCAAAGGCAATGCGATATGGATGAACTGGTCAGGGAAATTTGCATACGCCTTTCCACCTCTCCCGCTAATTCCATTAGTGGTAAGGAAGCTACAACAGCACTCCCTCACACTCATTCTGGTAGCTCCAACATGGGCCAGGCAGCCGTGGTACACCACACTACTACAGCTCTCAGTGGTACCACATCAAAAACTGCACCTGTCCCCATGCCTCCTAACTCAGAACCATGGAGAAATCAGGCACCCGGACCCAGCTCAGCTCAACCTTGCGATCTGGCTCCTGAAATCTTAGAATTTGGGTACCTTAACCTTCCCCCTGATTGCATGAACATTATCAAGGAAGCCAGACGTCCTACTACTCGAGCATGCTATGCCGCGAAGTGGAAGAGATTTGTGGTTTACTGCCGTAACAATGCAATCAACCCTTTAGATGCATCCATACAGCACATCATATGCTATCTGCTCCATCTTCACAGGTGTAACCTGGCATATTCTTCCATACGCCTACACCTAGCAGCGATTGCTGCTTATCTACAAAACACACAGCATTTATCACTGTTCAGAGTGCCCGCTATTAAAGCCTTTATGAAAGGTCTTAAACGAGTAATTCCTCCCAGGGCACCACCTTCCCCTGTGTGGAATCTAAATGTAGTTCTTACAAGGCTAATGGGTCCGCCCTTCGAACCAATGCATAAATGTGAGCTACAGTTCCTCACCTGGAAAACAGCTTTCCTCGTAGCTATCACTTCCCTTAGAAGGGTTGGTGAAATACAAGCGTTCACTATACAGGAACCTTTCTTACAAATACATCGCAGCAAAGTGATACTTCGTACAAATCCAAAGTTTCTGCCCAAGGTCATTTCCCCCTTCCATCTCAATCAATCGGTGGAATTACCTGTCTTTTTCTCGCAACCTCAATCTGTTGCTGAAAGGGCCCTACACACACTCGATGTTAAGAGGGCTTTACTGTACTACATACAGAGAACACAACCTTTCAGGAAAACTAAACAATTGTTTGTTTCCTTCTCTCCACCACATAAAGGCAACCCCATCTCTAAATCAGGGATAGCTAGGTGGATTGTAAAGTGCATACAAATTTGCTATCAAAAGGCAAAAAGAACATTATCTGTTCCACCTAAAGCCCACTCTACTAGAAAGTTAGGGGCTTCTATGGCTTTTCTAGGGAACATACCCTTAGATGACATCTGCAAAGCAGCCACATGGTCAACACCGCACACCTTCACAAAACATTACTGTGTAGACGTGCATTCCAAGCAGCAAGCTAGTGTGGGCCAGGCTGTACTAAAGACACTTTTTCAAACCGCTGCAACGGATTCCGGTGGTCGCCGCTAAGTTTGGGTACTGCTATATAATCTATGCTAAGTGTACAATCTGCAGCTCATATGCCTCGAACGGAATATGCTACTTACCAGTATGCATCTGTTCTTGGCATGTAGAGCTGCAGAGTTGTACACGCCCACCCGCCTCCCCGGCTACCTGTATCCGTTCCAGTCCATCTTATTTAGATACAACACACATGGGTTTCTCACTGTTATTACTACGCTCCATCATTTCCCTGTTGGCGAAAAACAATCTGAGGATGGAGCCGAAGCCCATGCGCAGTACGGACCGAAGGAGGAGTCACCGAACTCGTGACTTCCAAAGACTGTCCAAAGAACAAAAACAAACTGCAAACATCCGGGCCCAACACCAGATGGCGATCTATGCTAAGTGTACAACTCTGCAGCTCTACATGCCATGAACAGATGCATACTGGTAAGTAGCATATTCCTTAGCAATCGGCTGCATGGCACAGATAGTGACACCTTGAAAAAAGGGGGGCTTGTGCAACCATGAATGTATCCACTCAGCTTTGGTTGAATCTACATGAAATGTTTCCCCCCAAATGACATCAGTTACCTGGTGCAAAAATCTGAAAAAGTCAGCCTTAGACATTAAGCTTAACCCCTAAAGTCCGAGTCTCTTATACTCTTCCCACTAGAGTGCACAATTCTATTTTAGCACAGAGGCTCATGCATTCTATTGCGGGAAACCCACATTTCCAAAAAGGATTCAATACAAAACAGTCGTTTTCAGGAATTGTTCCTAAGATCTAGGTCTGAAACTCTTTCCCACCTGCAATCAAAACTCTACCTTCATTTGAATCGTTCCTGAAAGAACCTAATGCATTTGCATGATTATATGACGTAAGAATTATAACAAATATGGACTTGTTTAATATATATGCAAGTGCTTTATATACTTGTGTGTTTATCAATTATACTGTTTTAAATTTAGTACTGTATTTTCTTTAAATACAAATAAAGTTATTTGAATCATAAATGACTGGAAAGCATTCTGTCCCAACATTACTACCCCTTATAAATTGTGTTCTGTTCCCAGCAGAGCCCATCTAATGACCTTAGTGTATATACCTCTCCTCTCTTTCCCTCTCCTACTTCTCTGACTGTGCTCTCCGCACTCCAGAGACTCTTGTCATTCTTACTTTCAAAGACCTTAACATATTTCCTTGGATTTTTACCTCCTAAAGAGTTTTCTGACACCCATTTCAGTCTGGTTTGCACTTTATAAAGTTCCTTAATAAAATATTTTAGATCTCTGTTCTGTTTTCATATGCTACTAAAGGGGCAATTGGTTGTAGCAGGTCACCACTGCATTCTCCAAGTTCAGAATACAGAATTACTAGGCTTATTGTTTCTGCCAATGTATATTCACGGCTAACAAACTGAGGTTTCAGTGCCAGTGGTATCTGGGCAACTAGCTGTGTTCTTGGAGTAAATAAAATGGCTCCCAAGTACATCTGCATACTTTACAAATGTACGTTCCAGGTGTTCAAGGCCATCTTCGTCTTCTATTCTCTGTCCCTATTCCTTGCTACTTGCCCACCATATCTGGGAACTGGCGAGCTTGCTATTATGCTCACTGTTCTTCAACACTTATTCAAATTCTGTGATGGGCAAGAAAATGGTTTTCACCTCGGACGCTACACAGACTATTTGATAAATTCCTTTTACAAAATGTCTGTGCTCCAGAGCAGCCGGTGGATTGGAAACCAAGTTATTTGCAGGGACTTTGTCATTTTGTAGACCGGTAAAACAAACTGAAGCACTAGTTGTCACTGTCCTTGCATGCTTGGACTGTGGATATCCTTTGATTCATTTCAATTGACAGTGTTGCTTTTTCTTTGAACCTTTGTTTTTATTATTTGTTGCAACAGTTTCCTTTTTTGGGCACACCCAAAGGCAACTTTTAGCTTTCTGGTTTCTGAAGACCTATTGTGGACCATACCAAAATGTACAGTGGGCTTTGTGTCAGCCTACTGCTTACCACCGGTTTGCTTTGTCAGTCTCATTTGCCCTATTCTTATTCAGTGGTTTGGCTTACTCTTCTTGGTTGTCCCTTCCCTGGAGCATAGCTTATTTACCATTCTTTAGATTCCACTGCTCACATTCAGGGCACTATTCTTTTCTTTCTCATTATTTACAATGGAGTGAATGCAGTTTCTTGCTCTCTACCTTATTGTAACGAAGTGGAGCACTCAGGTTAAAGTTGAAATTTAAGATTTATTCCAAGTAAGAATCCCATCCAATGTAACACTGCCACCAGGATGCAGGCTCAGTTTCAACTACTTTAAAGAGCATCTTGCATCACTACATTCCGAAGCTCTTAGCAACAGAAGAAGAAGCCTAAAATACCACACATCTCCCTTCTTTACAAGTAAATGAACTATGAACAAAAGTAACGCAAAAAAACGAGATAAAAAAATGAACCAAAGCAAAACACCAGCATGACAATTACTTTACATATTCACTTAAATACGCTGGAGGAGAGGATAATCTCAAAGACTTTAGAATAACATCTGAACTTCCAGAAGAGTCACATGGATTTCCAGAGGAGTTGGTTGAGTCAGTTCCTCCACACAAAGGATGACCATGAACAAAATCATCCCTAACAGCAATCGCCCTGTTTAAATTCCAAATACGATTATCAGAGGTCATGACAGCATTATTAAAGATCTTACTTACCTGCATAGGTTTCAAAAATGCTGTAGAAGAACCTTTCTTGCAAGGGTTTTTAATTAAAACCTAATCACCCACTTTCACTACAGTCTCCTTTACACTTTTTCTTTGATCATAAAGTTCTTAACGGGCTACAATCCTCTGACTCAACCAACCTCCAATCATTCTTCTCACTGCACTCATCACGATTAGTTTGCAGATCATTGACCCCAGAGGGGGCCACCAATGTGTTAGCACGCCTACCCCTGAATAACTCAAAAGGAGTCTTCTTAGTTATAGCATGGGGAGACAACCTATAAATTTCAACCTTTTTACAGATTTCTTCACGCCAATCCCACCCTGCAGATTTTGCCATTTCAATAGTCTCTTCTTAAAACACGATTAAAGCGCTCCACCATCCCGTTAGTTTCCGGAAGATATAAAAAGCACCTCTTGTGTTGAATACTATGCCTATTCAAAAACTGTTCCATTTCTCTAGAGACTAACTGTACTCGATTGTCAGTCAAAATTATATCCGGTATCCTTTCTCTGGCTATAAGCTTCTCCAAAAACGCCTTCACATGCTTGGTCTCTACTCCCCGTGTAATGCTTATTTCTGGCCACCTGGAAAACAAATCCACTAAAACCAGAACATACAACTCCGAACCATAGGACCGAATGGGACCAACAATGTCAAGTCCGACTTCCTTCCAAGGACCATCAGGGCGTTCTCGTATAACCATGGGTAGGAGCTTAGGCTTGGCTACTCTTTCGCTCAATGCACATTGCACACAATCTCCAATATTACGTTCCACCTGTAAATCCATACCATGCCACGAGTATAATAATCTCAGCCTCTCCTTAGTTTTTGACATACCCTGATGTCCTGTGTGCGCCAACACAACAGGTTCCTCTCTAAGGGAAGTCGGAGGAATTAACCTCAAACCCCTGACAAGTACACCTCCTTGTTCAGAAAGTTGGTCCTTTACATGACAAACTTTCTCCAACTCATCCTCACCTTTAGGTTTTGTCTTCCAACCTGCCCTTACACACTCTAAAACTTTAAGCAATACATTGTCTGTACTAAGAGCGTCATGCCACCTTTCTTTGGCAATGCTACCCCCTTCAACAGAACATACCATGTCCTCATCTTGCTCATCTTCGTCACAAGAGCATTTCTCATCATCATCTACCAAGCGAGACAAAGCATCAGCAACTTTGTTTTCTACCCCGGGCAAATATCTGCTATCAAAATCATAATCTTGCAATGCCACAACCCACTTGGTGAGTCTACTTGACACAGCATCAATACCCTTCTTTTTGAGATTTCACACAATGGTTTGTGGTCTGTCCTGACTTCAAATACACAACCCCACAAAAGATTCTTACGTTTTTTTATGGACCAGTACACAGGCAGAGCTTCTCTTTCTACAACAGAGTAACGCGTTTCAGCTCCCCGCAAACTCCTTGAAAGAAACCATTATGTCATCCTGGCTCTTCTGCGGTAACACAGCACCCAGACCTTTTATGCTACCGTCTGTTATCAGGAAGGACTTCTTTTAATGGTCAAAACTACTCAATTTGGGAGCAGCATTCAATCTCTCCTTGAGAGTGCAAAACTCATCCTCACAAACCTGGTCTGTTAGAAATGGGTTTTTTGGTCGGCGAGGGCGTGTGCCAAAGTCGGGCAAAAACCACCACTCTTGTCAGGAGAAGGGAGTTACACTCCTAAAATAACCCCTGCTCATCCCCTTGGTAGCTTGGCACGAGCAGTCAGGTTTATCTTAGAGGCAGTGTGTAAAGCATTTGCACATAACCAACAGTAATAGTGTACGCACTACATAAGGACACCACACCGGTTTAGAAAAATATTCAATATTTTTATATATTTAAGACAAGACCAGAAATGGTAAAAATGCACAATACAGTACTTAAAAATCTTCGGTTACCAAATTATGCCTGAAAAATAGTTCCTTGATGTCGATAGCTCCATCCAGGGCTATCAAGGCGTTGTGAGCAAACAAATCCAAACAGTTCTGGCTGATGGCAGCTTTGCAGGCCAGCTACGGTGTTGGGAAGACCACAAACAGTACCTTTTAGAAATGCAGGGTGTCGGCAACCTCTCGTTGAGCTTCCGAAAGCACGGCGTAAAGGCGTCTGTTCCGGAGGTCGGTGCAAGAGTTGTCGGCGCCTTCGAAGTCACAAGCGTTGCAGATCAAACGCCTCTCTGATGAAGGCAGGAGCGCTGGTGTCAGCAGGTGTCGAGTGCTGTGGTGCACCGTGCGGTGCCCTAAGGTTGCGGTGCGCGAAGCGGCTCGGTGGCGGTGGCAGATGGTGTCGTCGATAAGGTTCGCTGTGCAAAGTGAATGCGGTGCTCGTCGTGGTGCTGGCAGGTCGCAGTGCAAGCAGCGTCGTCGTCGTTGCTGAAGCGCTGTAGTCGGCGGACGAACTGGAGTCGATGGTGCCAGCATCGGTTGGCCAAGGCTGCCGTATGGGATGAGGGTGGTGCGTCGTGTAACTTTACGAGCGGTGCCCTCAAACCACCGTGCAAGCAGCGGCGTAGATTTCGGTGTGGAGCGGTGGCATCGGGGATAACAAGGCGTCGTCGTGAAGCAAGGCGGTGCGGAGTGCGGTGCCCACAGGTCGCGGTGCGAGCATCGGCACGGTGGTGGCGTCAGCAGGCGTCGTCCGTGAGACCAAGGTCGCGGTGCGGCGTTGCCGCAGTGCCCTCTGCGGTGCCTTCAGGACACGGAGTCGGCAGTGGCGTCGTAGACGTCGACGGGTTGCTTTTCTTTTGTTGCAGCACAAAACGCACAGTCCCCAGTGCTGAGGTCAGAAGAGCTTGAAGTCTTTGCTGTTCCTTAGACTTCGTGGACAGGGGGCAAGCTCTACCTCAAGCCCTCGGAGAAACTCAAAAAGTAGATTGCAGAAAGTTCAGTCCAGTCCTTTCACTGCCCAAGACAGAAGCAGCCACTGTTGGTCAACGCAGCAAAGCACGCAGCAAAGTGGTAGGTCCTTCTCATAGCTTCTCTGGCTCTTCTTCTTGGCAGTCTTCTTGGTCAAAAGAGTTCTAACGTTCAGGGGTCTGGGCCCCAATATTTATATCCCAAAAATCCTTTGATCTCTTAGGCAGAGTGTCTGTGCCCAGCCGGAACCCGTTCTGCCTTCTCTGGTGTGACTTCTTGGCAGGTGGTGGAGATGGCTTTGTCAGAGGCAGGCAGACCAGGCCCTTTTGAGGTGCAAAGAAATCTCCTCCCTCTTCCCCCATCGTAGCCCAGGTCTATTCAGCCCTTTCCTGACCCACCTAGAGTATCTGGAGCCACTCCCGCTCCCCAGCCTTCTGTCATCCAAAACCCAGACAGGCAATCCACATTCCAGCAGAGGCACACGGGATGACTGAGCAAGAAAAAACCTACTTTCTAAAAATTGTATTTTCAAACACAAGAACGTAAGAATCACCTTCTCTAAAAGATGCATCTTTAGATTCTGTGTTCAGGCATTCTAAACTTTATTTTTGTACCTAGTTCCCCGGGCCAGTTATGTTTATAAGATGATATAAACAAACTTCCCATTCTGTCCTTTGGGGAACGGGTAGCCTTGCAGTAGCGAGAAACGAAATGGGCCGTAATTCGCTACCAGGACATGCCACGCACAGCAGGGCATGTCCTACCTTTCACTTACACCGCACCAGGCCCACAGGGGTACCTGGGGCCTACCTTAGGGGTGGCAGACATGTAAGAAAAGGGAAGGTGGGGGACTGGCACTTGTGGGCACTTGCCAGTTGACATGGCTGTATCAGAACCCACACGGGCTCTGCGATGGCAGCCCCGAGTTACCTTTTACGGGCCATTCATGTGGGTGGCGCAATCCAGTGCTGCAGCCCACCAACAGCTTTTGATTTACAGGCCCTGGCACACGCAGTGCACTTTACTAGGGACTGACACATAAATCAAACCGGCCAATCATGGAAACACCAATTCATAACACAGTTTACCACAGGAGCACTTGCACTTTCCCACTGATCAGCAGTGAGAAAAGTGCGCAGAAACACTAAGCCAGCACCAACGGAGTCTCAGCCGGGAGGTCAGAAAGCAAAAAACTCAGGGAAAACGCGCCAAAAGATGCCAAGTCTAACATGGTCCCATACAAATTCACACCCTTTATGCAGCAATGACCTCATGTGAACACACAGAGAAGCAAAACCCTGGATAAACTTGCTGTAGTACTCTGCCATACCCACAAAACTCATTCGCTCTTCTTTGTTAGTAGGAGAGTGTAGTCTGTCATCCAAGCATTGTTTTACAATATTGACGAGCTGTGTGCGTATCTCAGAAGTGACACGCAGGTATTTCTGGGGTTGCCAGGCAACCACAACGTTAACCTAAAATGGCCGATACGCAGAGTCACGCCGATTAATGCAGAGCGTTACCGCATCAGCGTCGAGTGGAGTAGACTGAATCAGCGCTCCAGAAGATCAAAGCAGCCAAAACTCGTGGAACGTGCAAGCGGAAAAGAACAGATTCCGGTGAGACACGCTGAACAGCTGGGGCCAGAGCGCGTGCTAGCGGCAACTTGAAAGAAAACAAACTCCGGTGAGGTGCGCTGAATAGCTGGGGTCAAAGCGCGAGCTGCACTGGTTGCTGGCAAAGAATTCCTCAATTCTTGGGCAATGTACATAAATGAACCACCAGAAGCAGGTTCAGCTTCACCAGTATGTTTCCTTAGTTCATACAGGGCACGGACAGTTCAAAGAAAGTCCACGAGCCCAGAGTGAGCAGAAAACATTCCCCTTTCTAATCCAAAATAAGTGCAGGCACCAAAATAATATATTAGTCGTTGGGCAGCAATAAAATACACACGCACTCAACAGTACCTTGAGAGAGGAGATCAATTCACCTAGAAATATGTGCTGAACGAGATGCTTGAGTTTCAAGTTGATCTTGAATTTGATATTGTTGAGATTCTTTGCTTGGAGTGTACAGCTATCCTCGGTCACCAAATGTAATGAAGTGGAGCACTCAGGTTAAAGTTGCCATTTAAGATTTATTCCAATTAAGAATCCCTTCCAATGTAACACTGACACCAGGGAGCAGGCTCAGCTTCAACTACTTTAAAGAGCATCTTGCATCACGATATTCCGAAGCTTTTAGCAACAGAAGAAGAAGCCTAGTGTAGTGAAGATCGTTATTTACATATGTACAATGCTATGTTAGCATAACCGCGTTAGATGTTAGAAAGCCATCTTGCCGCTTTTGCTGCTTTTGCACACAACACTGTAGTCACATGTTATTAAATTGAGAAATGCTTACTCGACTTTGCTTCACATGAGAACTGTCTGTTGTTAACATCTCAAACAGTGAGCAGCGACCTTGGTCTGTACACAGTGTAAAAGAAACAGTCTGGGTCGCTAGACGGTGCATGTTGCATGTTGTTGAGTTCAGGTTGATCGGCCCACTAGTTTAGCCATAACACGCACGCAGCTGCAAATACCTGAAAGTCGAGTGCTTTTAATATTGCAGTGTTACATGTTTTCATTACATTCAGAAGAAGAGCGTTCCTAGGAGCAGAGCATAGCTGATCCTGTGATGTGAACTCTCTGAGCTGATCTTTACGGTATGGGGTTCCCCATTCAAGCCTAGAGACCTTTTATTAGTCTAATAATACTATTAGTGTGTTAGAGAAAGGAAGGTGGCTTAGATCCACTGTCATTTTAGTATGATTGCTCCTTTCGTTTTCTATGGTATTGATGGTTTTGATTTTAATCGTTTGTCTGCTAATGTTAGCCAAACTGCTGCATCTTAGGACACGAGGTTTATACAATAAACTCTTTAAACTTTTACCGTGTCTCTGTTTATTCTGTTGTGGACTGGTACGAGAATAATTACGAAAAGGTATTTCTGATTCCCACCATTCCTGAGAAATATACTAAGTCGCTTGTTCTGGGTTGTCTATACATTGGGACCGCCGAGCTGAAACCTCGGATAACGAATGGGACACTGATGCTGGCCGGATAAGGGGTTCTGGGTTCTGAGGTGATTTTTTGGTACACCACAATTCACTGAGGGCCTGGGTTCCTGCGCATAAGCAGAATCCCTGCAACATGGCGCCCCTAACGTTTGGTCTATTGATTTGAGACGCCTTAGTAGTGCTTGTATTAGTCCACAAAACCCTTACTCTGGTTTCCGGATAACGGGAGTGACGGTTTAACCTACCTGTGTTTCGACTGAATAGGTTCCTTCAAGCTTGATCATTAAAAAGGTTATTTTATCTGAACCCTAGTGCTACTAATATACTGTAGATTTACTGTTTGTGTCCTAATGGCGGTCGATATTCCGGGTCATAGCCGTGCACCCCTAAAACGTCATTTGGCACAGTATGGGGGGGGGTGCCTGACAATGGTATGGCTGTGATTTTTGTGGTAAGTGCCGATGCGTTGTTTCCGTTTGAGTTGTTCTACTCTTGGGTTACTTTGCCGGTGGTGAGTGAAGACGATGATACGTTCCACACCTATACTGCCACGCAGCTAACAGCCAACTATACGCCATATAGGACTCAGGAAATTCCTATTTCTGCCTGGCAGCATAGCATTTGGTTTAATGGCGCCCTTCCCCATGCGGTTATACCGGCGAGAATGGGCCCTTTGTCGATTGCAGGGGCCACATTGCCGGTACTAGCCGGATATACGCCTCATCCCCGCTATCTACAGGTGACGGTGGCTGAGTTGCGTGTACTTCACACGGCCCTTATTACAGTACATAGGGCTTTAGTGCAGTACGTGTCGCGCAACGTGCAGGTGGGGGCACCTGCTGTTGCGGGACAACCGACGGTGGTTATTAGTCCTGTTATGGTTAATTTGGTTGTGGGCAAGCGCCCCCAGAATAGGGAGGATTTCCCTTATTGGCTTGCTGAGAAATTTGACCAATTGGAAGCGGTTTATCCGCATACGACTCCTGTGGAGAAACACAGGATCCTTACCATTACTTTGCCGAAAGACTTAGTCCCAGATATGGCCGATTGTGAGAACTGGGGTAAGGTCTTTGCAGCGACATACTCAAAGTGCTTTGGCACTCCGTCTCTGTCGGTACAGTCCTCCGTTATTAAACGTGTTAAGGAGAATCACGGTGCGGAGGCTGCCGTAGAATTGGGAATGCGGCTTGTCGGAGTGTTCGATGTGGTTGCTACCATGATACTGGGCAACCTCAAAGGAGATGCTATGCAGTTCCAAGTACTTAATAAATTAGACGCAGTGAGCGAAGACGACAAGCAGAGGGAATTTGCGAAAATTATCGCGAACGCCTATAAACAAGTTGGTCGTAGCGCTTTAGGTGTTAAACCAACTGTGAAGAATCCTGATTTAATACAGCAGACAAAGGCAAACTCGTCTGGTAAGAACGAACGCCCTAACTTTCCAAAACAAAGTTGCGGGCGAAAAAACAGGAGAAGCAGCAACAGAAACAGGGGTCTCGTCCTGCCTCTCCTGTACAGTCAGGTAGTGAACGCACTTATGATCTGCGCGATCGTGCTACTATTAAGTCACCTGATCGATTTCAGGTTTCTGAACAACGTTCTCCTAGTTCTTCACAGGAAACATCGGCTTCACAGTCCGGTGGCGGAGGAGGTGGCAAAAGTCGGGGTGCACCACAAGCATGTGAGCAATCCCGACAGACTGACGGCAAAGACCAGCAGGAGGAATCTGCACGTCAAAGACCCCCATTTCAGAAGAAGAAAGTTGCTGCGCTGACAGCGAGGTATGCCTCAGATGGTACGGACGCAGCTTCAGAACCTGACATGGGCGCTAATGCTGCTAGACAGCGCGGCGGAAGTTACTGTAGTGCGACAAGCACTGCGTCCATATCTGGTGGCGACAGCAACTGATATATTTGTGAATATTGAAACTGCTGACTCTCTGGTGTCTCCCCCTAATAGACTGTATAATATAGTCATTCAAATTGAAGGTGACATACAACGTACAATTCAAGGTTTTTTTTGGGATAATCTGACCACTACCTATGATATTCTGTTGGCGGAGGCAGATTGGCCCCCGGCTTTCGTTTTAGATGCTCCTAGAGGGGAGGAGGTAATCCTCCCGTCCTTTGCGCACACAGTGCCTAAGGTCCTAGCTAAAAAGTACGCAGAGGAATGGGCTCAGGTGCAAGCGCCTGCGTTATATCGAAATCAGGTTGGCTGGGATAAAATGTCTCCCGGCCATGAGATTCCGTTGCGGACTACGCCCCAACCTCAACCCCAATACCCCATGCGTCATGAGGCTAGACCTCACGTCGCGTCAATCCTTGAACAATTGGAATATCAAGGAGTAATCGAAACATGTGTGTCACCTATGAATAATCCCTTGTTCACTGTGACGAAGCCTGACGGGTCATACCGCCTAGTTTTGGATTACCGGCACTTAAACTCTCATTGCCGGACCTGTGCAGTACAGAACACCCATAGTTCGGCTCTCATAGATAGTCTCGTGAGAAAAAGGTTTAAAACCACACTTGACATTTCCAATGGCTTTTACAGCCATAACCTGTCCTCTCTTAGTAGTGAGTGGACGGCGTTCACCTCTGGTGGCAAACAAAAACAATTCAAAAGATAACCAATGGGCTATAAGAACAGCCCAGGAGTCTTTGCCGCTCGCGTGGTCTCCCTCTTAGAGGGTATAGACCCGGATGCGTACTCGTATGTGGATGACATTTATCTCACAGATGACGAGTTGGACCCGCATCTCCGTCGCGTTGATCGCATTATTGTTTTGTTTGCAGACTTCGGTTACAAATTCGACTTTGTGAAGTCGCACATTGCGGAATATACAGTGTTGTTCTTGGGGTACGAACTCAACAATGAAGGTCGAGGATTGGCTCCGCACTTTCTAGAGAAGTGCGCATGCCTCCGTGCTCCTACTTCACTGAAGAAATTACAATCCCTGCTGGGTTTTCTGAATTTTGGTCGAACTTACAACCCGGATTATGCCCAGCGTATCAAGCCGCTTTATGCCTTGATACAACCTACTTTTTCCAAATCTTGTTGGCTGCCAGAGCATTCAGCTATCTTGCAGTTATTGCAAGCTGATCTTCTTGCTTCTAAATACTTACTGACGCGTGATAACCACACTAACCTGGTCATAAGAATAGTGCCCAGCGCAGTTGGTTTCACATACTTAACGTTCAATGAGGGCGATACAGTCCCCCTTGCTTACAAATCTCACTTGTGCACTTCAGCTGAACTGCGTTTTTCCGCTGTCGAGAAAGTTCTGACAGCGGTGCAGATGGCGATTCTGAAAGAACGAGCGCTGTCGCAAGGAAAACGCATGTTGGTGGTAACACCCTATCCTGCCCTTGAGGCGGTGACAAAAGCGAGTGTACCGAATTCTAAAGCTTTGCATCCAAGGTGGATACAATGGGCCACTTCCTTGACCTCGCCGGACGTCACTTTTATCTTTGACGCGGCACTTCAGACTCAGGAGTTTTTGCAGTATGAATTCGTTCATCCGGCTCCTCTGTCCTTGCGCCCGCTCGAGGATTACCATTGTGTCATATACACTGACGGGTCTGCGCAACCTGCAACTGGATCAAAGCACGCCTATTCAGCGGTTTGCGCAATTGTAGTCGGTACTTTCGTAAACGGTGAATTGCAGTCTGATGTCGTGCATACGCAGTCATTGGGTGATTGTACCGCACAGTTGGCGGAGCTTCGTGCTCTGGTGCTTGCACTGGAGTTTGCTGATCCCCGAGTCACTACCCTTATAGTGAGTGAATCCTTTTATTGTGTTCAATCTTACAACGACAATCTACATTTTTGGTCTCAGAATGACTACCATGATTCCAAAGGTAGCACGATTAAGCATAAACTGCTTTGGGTTCGAGTGGCAGATCTTAAAGAACGTCTGCCTCTCGTGAATGTAATTCACACTCTTGGTCACCAGCGATTTGGTGTCCATGCTGTCGGCAACAGCCTAGCTGACGAGGCAGCAAAAACAGCAGTGGCGACATACTTAGTAGCAGCAGTTACAAGATCCAAAAGTAAGATCGATGATGACATTTTGGCAGCTATGGCTGCTACAGAGCAGGGAACGAAGCCACCAAGAGGTTTCCCTGCTCATTACTATTATCGCTTAAGTCCTGATAAAGTCCCATTAGTGAGGATTAATGACGTTGGTGACAGGTTGATTCCCAACGCGGACTGCAGACCTCCTTTGATATTAGCGGCTCACGAGGGCAATGGCGTCCGCGCATGCCGGCGTTGCAGCTACTGTATCCATGTTACAACAACCTTACTGGTGGTGCGGTTTGTATAAACAAGCCAGAGCTTATGTTCTTCTTTTTTTTTTTGAAACCGTTTATTACAAAGTTCAAAGAATATACAAAGATGGGCCTACAACCTTCAGGCCGGCCGCTAGCGAACAAGAGGAGCATAAGATACACACAGTAGAACACAGGCAGCGGCAAAGGGAAACATACAGGAGTTAGCCGCGTTGATGGCCACACCATACGGACCCCACATGACGGTTTCTTTTAAACATAAATAACAACAAACAAAATCCAACCACAAGGCAACCCACGATCGAAAACAGCAGCATGTGCTCCCCTATAAGGGGGACCCTACCAAACCATAGGAGTATCAAGGGGGGGGAGAAGGTCAGAACAGGGACTGGGTGGACTCAGTGCCCGGTACCGGAGAGCTAAACCGGCTAAGGGGATGGGGCAGGCGACGGATCGGGCAATAACGGCGGGGCGCAGATTCCACCACGGTAGGCATTCCAGGGGCCCCACACTTTCACCCATGTCCCAGGCTTACCTCTCGCTACATACACCACCTTTTCCCTAAACATGCACCAGTCCATATTTTCCTTCCAGGCCGAAACAGTCGGGGGCCTATGGGAACCCCACAGTTGAGCAATATCGCGCTTGGCCACCATATATCCCAGAGTCACCCACCACGTCTGTGGCGCCGAATAGTCGGTTGGTTCCCACACGTTCAACAGGCATCTCCTCGCTTCGGGCAGCAGCGGCACACGCGTAACCACCCGCAGGACCTCATGCACACCACGCCAGAATCGCTCCACCTCTGGGCATTCCCACAAAATATGAAGAAAGGTCCCCAAAGAACCACACCCACGCTTACACAACCCGTCCACAGCATAGCCCATACGCAATAGCCTTGGCCCCGTTATGTAGACCCTATGGAGTATCTTGAGCTGGACGAAGCGAAGGCGGGCCGGTATGGCCACCTCTTTCGGGGAGGCCACCGCAGAGACCCAGTCCTCGTCGTCCAGCTCCAATCCATCGGCAACCCAAGCCTCGCGAAGTTCAAGCAGCAATCCCACGCGGTCATTGATCAGTTTTTTATAGATTAACGAGATCGTGCTTTCCGGTACATGTCCGTCCAGCACTCTATCTTCCAGAGGGGAGTACTCCGGGATGGAGGCAACGTCCGGGAAGGCGGAGCATAGTGCATGACGGATCTGCATATACCGAAAGTACTCCCTGCCTTGCAACTGGAATTCCGTCTGCAACATCCCGAATGTTTTGAATCCCCCCCTCGTCCAGAGATCCCCCACCCTGCTAATGCCTATCATGTCCCACTTCTCGAAGCCCTTCGAGGTTCACAGGGAGCCCAACTGCTCAGATGCGTACAGTGGTGACGCCCGGGTCAAACGATCCTTCCACCCCATCGCTACATTAGCCGCGTGCCACACTCGTACCATGACACGCGTGGGGCCCGTAAGACGTGCGTCGAGCGAGCTGGAGTAGAGCGCTCGATTATAGTCACCACCCGGCAGTAGCATCTTATCCATTTCAAAGGCCGGGTTTAGGGCGGGCCCGTATAGGCCGTGATTAATCGCAGCCAGCTGGGAGGCCCAATAATTCCATTTAATATCCGGGAGGGCAATCCCCCCGTCATACCACGGGAGCGTCAGCTTCGCCAGGGCGATACGCGGTCTCCCGTCCCAGAACAGGCGGCGTTGCAAGCTCTCCACCTCGCGGAAGTAGCGCGCCGGGACGAGGTCCATTGTATTCTGCAGAGCGTACAGGAAACGCGGCAGCGACATCATCTTAAACAATGCCGCCCGGCCGAGCGGCGAGAGCGGCAAACGCCGCCAACGCGCGACATCCTCCTTCAGGCGCTGGAGGGGGGGCAGCAGGTTTCGACCATACCGGGCCTCCGCGTCTAGGGTGATGAAGATATCCAGGTACCTAAATCCCTGCGGGGCGATCTGGATAGGACAGCCCCGCGGAAGGATAGGAGCCTCCCCAGAGAGAACATACACGCACTATTTAGCCCAGTTGATGACAAGGCCGGAGTTACGACCAAATGAGTGCAATACATCAACCAGTACTATCAGTGATTTACGTGGGGAAGCCAGGTACAGGAGAATATCGTCAGCATATAGAGACACGCGGTCCTCATACTCGGGGGTCCAGCGGAGACCACGAATAGAAGGTTCCCACCGCAGCCACTCCGCCAGGGGCTCCAGGGCAAGCGCAAAAAGAAGCGGCGATAACGGGCAGCCCTGCCGCGTGCCTCTGCCCAACTCAAACGGAGCCGACACTCTACCGTTCACAACCACCTGCGCCAGTGGGCCAGAGTACAACAATTTAACCCAGCTGATAAACCCTGGGCCAAACCCAAATTTCGCGAGCGTCGCCCAAATATATGGCCATTCAAGTGTGTCAAACGCCATAGTGGCGTCCAAGGATGCCAAGATGGCCGGCTCCCGTATGAACGGGACACGTGCGAGCACCCCATGCAAACGCCGCAGGTTAAGCGCTGTGTTACGATGGGGAATAAAGCCGGACTGGTCCTGGTGGACCAAGTCACACACCACGCCGACCAGCCGATTGGCCAGAACCTTGGCGAGAATTTTGGGCTCCGCATTCAATAACGAAATGGGTCGATAGGGTGTAACCCGGTCCCGTGGCCTCCCCTCCTTGTGGATAACCACGATGGTAGCCAGACGCTGGTCTAGCGGGAGGGAACCCACCGAGTGGGCCGCAAGGAACATAGCACGGAGATGCGGCGCCAGCGTATCCGGTCGCAGCTTATACAACTCGATGGGAAGACCATTAGGACCCATGGCCTTGCCGGAAGCGACCGAGCATATGGCGAGGGCAATTTCTTCGGAGGTTGGAGCGGCGTCCAACAACACTCTGTCCTCCTCAGAAAGGGAAGGCAGCGCGATATCTCTGAGCAGGGCATGGGAATCCTCTTCAGAGCGGGAAGACACTGGGGAATATACCCCACGGAAATAGTCCGCGAAGCAGAATACAATTTCCTCCGGTTCAGTGACACACACACCATTCGGTTTCTCAATCAACGGGACAACACGACTCGCTCTCTCTTTTTTATCCAGCCACGCAATCAATTTACCAGCCTTATCACCCACATCATACAGTCTCCCCTGTTGCTCTCTACTGAGGCCCCTGGCCGCCTCCGTGACGAGGGCCTTATAGGCCGCTTGCTTGAGTTGGAGAACATGTAATTTATCCTCCGTCACCCCACGTTCTAGATCCCCCTCCAACTCGGTTATCTCAGCTTCCACACGGGTCACCTCCTCCCGCTCGCGCCTCCGGGAGTGGGAAATAAGGGACAGGGCTTCTCCTCGGAGTACTGTCTTGAACGCCTCCCACAGTGAGACCGCCGATGACACAGACCACACATTCTCGTCAAAATAGCGCTTAAGGGATTTAATCAGCTCTGCGCGAATGGTGGGGTCACGCAGGTACCAGGGATTGATCGGGGCCACTCTACCCTCTCCCCTCGGCAAAACATCAAAGTGCAACAAGAGCGGGGAGTGGTCCGAAATACCCCGTGCCATATGGCGCACTTCTCCCACCCTCCCTACATAGGCCGCTGGGACCAGGACATAATCTAGCCGTGAGAGACTACCATGGGCCCCTGAATGGAAGGTGTACTGTAGCTGCGTGGGATGTTTTAATCGCCAACAATCCACCAGCCCCAGGGTATCCAAGAGGCCAGATAACCACTCTTGGGCCCGGGGGAGATCCCTAGGGGGGTGACGATCCACAGTTCCGGAAACTACAGCATTAAAATCCCCCCCCCACCACTAGAATCCCCTCCGGAAGGCCAAGGAGGAGGTGCCCCAGGTCCGCAAAGGTGGTCGTCTGCAGCCCCGGTGGGACATATACTGACACAAAAACGACCACTCTGCCCTCCAGTCTGCCCACCAAAACCGTGTAACGTCCCCTATCGTCATGGCACACCTCATCAATCTCCAACGGGAGCGAGTTTTTAACCATAATGCCCACACCCCTTGAACCGGACGTGAAGCCCGCATGGGCCACAAGGCGGTAGCCCCGTCGATTCATAGCGCAAAAGGAGTTGCCAATGAGGTGCGTCTCCTGCAGAAAAACTATATCGGGCGAAGTTCGCTTCAAGAACTGCAGGACCACACCTCGTTTTATCCTGTCCCCCAGTCCATTAACATTCCAGGACAACAAACTCAGTCCCCGACCCCCCATCATAAACAGAAGTCATCACTCGTCCCCCAGAGAGCACTGTAGGAATAACACAAAGATACGTTTGCCTTGTGGTGTAAACGAACAACACCCCACCCCAACCCACCCATTCCAACAAAACTCCCCCCACCCTGCACCCCTGCATGAGCCCGGACAGCCCCCCCAACTTGCAGTGTGCCTGTCGCCCCTATAAAAAGAAACTAGCTAGACCCCCTAGAGGAGGAAAGAGTACCCCTTCTAGACCCCACACAACCTCCATGGGAGGGGAATGTACAAAGACAGACGCTTGATCGAAAGTAGCATCGTATTCGTCCAGAGTGAGGCCCAATATTGACCCCTCAGTCCCGATCCAGTGGGCCGCCTCCTCCCGCCGCCCCCCCCCCGCCATCTCGATCCCCAGACAGAGTGTCCAGCCAGTCCCCGGCCGCTTCGGGACGATCAAAAAAGTGCGTGCGACCATCCACCTCCACTCGCAGCTTGGCCGGGAAGAGCATGGCGTACTTTAAGTTCAGGTCCCGGAGTCGGCGTTTAACGCCGAGGAAGCTCAGTCTTTGCTTCTGGACCGCTTGGGTGAAATCAGGGTAAAAGTTCACCTCCATATTGTCCAACTTAACCGGCCCATGTAGTCTGGAAGCTTGCAGGATAGCGTCTCTGCCCCGAAAGTTAAAAATCCGGGCAATGAGAGGTCGCGGAGGGGCTCCGACCTTCGGCCTTCCCCCGGGAACCTTGTGGGCCCTCTCCACAGCGAAAAATTTACTCAGGCCCCGAGGCTGGAGATGGGTAGCGATCAGGTCCTCCACAAATAGATCCGCCGCCGCTTCCTCCCGTCCCTCGGGTACTCCGATGATTCGGATGTTATTCCTCCGGGCCCGACTCTCGGAATCCTCGAGGCGCCGATCCATAAGTGCGCTCGCCTGACTTAGCCGGCGTACCTCCAGTTGTAGTGCCGCCACCTCAGTCGTAAGGCCCGATGCGGTGTGGGCCAAAGAGTCAACTCGATCGTTGGTCTTGGAAAGATCGGCCCTCACCAGGCCAACGTCTACAAGGACCGCATCGATCTTCTGTGCCAGGGTGTCGAACCGCTGGCCCACCGAGGCCTTCATCTCGGAAATGGCGCCCATGACGTCGTGGAGAGTCCGATCCGTGGGCAAGTCCGGGGCATCAGAAGGGCCCTCAGGGGACTTGTGCGGTCCGCCGGGAGATCCTCTCTGGAGGGTATAGCGGTCCATGCTGTTGGCCGGATGGACGGTGCCACGTCGGGTCGACTTGGTCTTTGACGAATCCCCATCTTGTTTCGTGGCCATCTCCGCTGGTCCCACAATCAAACCAGCAACGCCGTAGAGGGCAGGCAATCAGGGCCACGAGCTCCGGGGGGGCCACCCCAGATCGGCGGGGTGGGCCACAGCAGGCAGGCAGGCCGGGTCCCCCAGCGAGGCCACACCAACACAAAAGGCTCCGCGATCTCACTTGCAGAAACGGCGAGAAAGCGAAAGCGAAAGTGCGGGGTACGCGACTCGCCAGGCCCGGCCCGCCGTTGTTGTTCACTTTGCCACTGGGTCACCCCCCAACGCAAATCCGGGGTTCGGCGAGAAGAAGGCCGCAAACCTCAATCGGTGCTCACTCCGGCACCCGAGGTCCAATTCGAAAACGGAAAACGGGTTCCACCTCAGCTCAGGCTCACCA
The DNA here is from genome assembly GCF_964204655.1 of Triturus cristatus. Classification (NCBI taxonomy): domain Eukaryota; kingdom Metazoa; phylum Chordata; class Amphibia; order Caudata; family Salamandridae; genus Triturus; species Triturus cristatus. The sequence goes on along the minus strand of NC_140592.1, from coordinate 588,710,602 downwards.
ACACAGTCCCCTCAATCGAGGCAGGATGAATTCAGGATAAATGTAGGAGGTTGCGGCGGTCCTCTGGAGCCTCGCACCTACGCGGCCATCTTGGTTGCGCGCTAGGCTCCTCCCCCAGAGCTTATGTTCTTAATTGTGACACTTGCCAGCAGATTAAACCTTCGACTGCGGCGCGCCCACCACAAACTCAGTTGTACATATCTAATAAACCATTGGGTTGTGTTTATTTAGATCACTGCGGTCCTTTTACCTCTGATACTGTGTACAATTACATCTTGGTTGCAGTTGATTCGTGCACACGTTTTCTGTGGGTGTGGCCACAAAGGAGTGCTGATTCTCGCACTGTCATAAAAGATTAGCGTGTCTTTGTTGGGAGCTTTGCATGCGGTACCTTTCATTCTGATCAGGGCCCGGCGTTCGCCTCTAAGGCGTACAAAGAGGCCATGAGAAATTTGGGGGTCCAAGTCAAATTTTCGTCTCCATACACGCCTGAGGGTAATAGTGTAGTGGAGCGAATGAACCATGACTTAAAGCAATCTTTGACAGCCAGAGTTTTGGGTACTGGCCGGAACTGGCTAGCCCACTTGTATGACGTGCAACGTGCACTTAATAATCTCCCTAGAAGGTCTCTGGGTGGGCGGACCCCATACATGATGCTCTTTGGTGTACAAATGTTTGTTCCAGACCTTGATGGTCTAGACATGGCGGCGTCAGCCGCACCCTTTGACGTAGATGAACACTGTGCTGTATTGTAGAATCTTCAAGAAGCCAGAAACAGTCTAGCGAAGGAACACGTACCCTCCTCATCTGATGCTGAACTTCAGATTCCGGTAGTCGGCTGGCTACCTCGAGTTGGTGATCTGGTCCGTGAGAAGGTGGAGAACAAGAAGGAGTTCGGCCCCTCTTATCGTGCATCGGTTCCAGTGCTTGGAGTACAGGGTACTAGAACAGTCATTTTACCTCCACTTCCTGGTCGAAAGGATAACCGGTACATATCGATTGACAATGTCAAACTACAGCGAGTGGCCGACTCTTCTTAGCATGACTCCGGCGGTTTCCTGCCCTTCGATGCTGAGAAATTCTGTTGTGACCCGAGCTTCCAACACAGTTCCTGATGTTGCCATCGAGATGCATGCCGTTACTGGTCCCTTGTTTCCACAAACGCCTAGTGGTGTGCTTGAGGAAGTTGAGTATGCTTATCCTGCGGATGTTACCTTGCCTGTTTTACAATCCACCACAGTTGCCCTCTCACAAGACTCTTTTGATTCTCATTCAGTGACTTCCATTGCCCCGTCCAAAGTTTCTATTTTTGTGAGTTGGTTCGAAAGACATTTTTTAATACCCCCTTGGACTTGCATTTGGCTGGTGCTCATATGTGTTTTTTTGTTTATGTCCATTGGCTTTGTGGTATTGTTTTTTCGACTTATCTATGGACACTACCTGAATGAATGGTCTACGATTCGACTAATTAATGGCCCCCCACTCCTCATCGCACATTATAAAGAGAGACCAGACTTTTGTGAACATTACTGCCTGGCCTGTACGTGATGGGATCGCTTGGGATGCCGTAAAATTTCAAATTCATGGCCCCACTGAAGTAATTAATGTGCCAAATGTATTTCGTGTTTCTATGGGTGATGTCGTTAAGCAGAACATCCACTCAGATGACTGGGATGTTCAGGCCATAGAAGCACTGTTTTCTGATTTGAAATATTACGCTGCATTTGATGCTGAGGATTTGTATTTAGATACTGCTAATTATGATGAGCAATTTTGTTATCAACATTATGGCACGCATTTCCTGCACAAAGCAAATACGTTTAAAAATGTTGTGAATCATACACAATGGGAACACTGCCCCGCCCCTAGGATGAGCAGCTCTGCCACGTTAGTGGAAAAGTTCACCTATCTTTCTGATTTTAGTGTGTCAAATCCGGCCTCCTTTTATTTTAAAGTTGCGCCTGAGTCTGCTTCTAAAGTTAGACTGACACACACCAAATTGTTGTATTCCAAGTCCTTTGTGGACGAGTTGGCAATTGGTGGGTATGATCTGTGGAAAGCTACAGTCGATCTTAAATCGGTTTGGGGCTCCAAACGCTGGCAAGTACAGGGAACCGAAGCTTTGCATCGTGCCTGTCTTATCCCGAATCACATGTTATTTTTAAATTCGTCCATTTTTCAGACAACCTGTTTTGGATTGGCTACTTCTAAAAGATTAAATTCTCCCTCCGTTCCGGGTCTGGGTGCTTATCCCAATTGGGGTAATCATACGGATCTATCACTTGCTATGTTGCAGACACAGGTTTCCAACACGTCCTTCAATATTTCTGAATTGAATCCGGAAGGGTGGTTGGTGTGGCAAACTAGTTCAGACTCCTGTCAACATCGGTTTCTGGATCTCAAGCAGGGGTATACACAGGTTCGTGTAGACCCCCGTTTTGAATCTTCTCACACTGTAACTACCTACTCAGTAGGGAAGTTATGCCAGTCTTGGCTGCAACATTCCACTTTCGCGTCTGTTAAACTTCATTTAGCACGATTAAATGACAAAATAGATTTGAATGATTTTGTTAAGGGTCCTGCTGTTGGCAGGCCCAAACGATGGGTGTATGCTGTGTATAACGAAGTTTGGAAGTTATCACAAATTGAGGCTGCATCCAGATTACGTGCTATTGATCAGGCCAATATGGAAAAGGTGTTGGCTGTAATAGATAATAGTATTAACACCCTCTCTTCTAGAATTTATACCTTAGATAATATTGTATCATCTGTGGTAGACATTGTGCAGGATGATTCGTCTGTATTGTATCATGGTCAAAATCAGTTGCGTTCTATTATGCAGTTTGTATGGACATTGCAAACTTTAAAGGCAGGGAAAGTCCCTTGGGATTACATTAATACTTCATCTTTGTTCCTTCCTTTTAATTTAACTGCAAAACAGCAATTCATGTCCATGAAAGATGCTACATATTCATTGCTACACATTGAAAAGCTGGAACCTTTGCCTTTCTCTGTAGCTGAATTGAATTCTGCTGTGTGGCTTGTACATGGGTTGATCACATTACCGTTCCTCCTGTTTAAGTTTAGTTCGTGCATGAAACATTATGCTCTAGACAGATATGAACAACTCGGTACTGCCTTCCTGCATGAAGTTTGGTCACTCCCATTCACATATAGATGTGTGAGAGACGGCAAGGAGATTTACTTGAAAGGTGAAGAGTGCACTTCCACTCCAGATCATTCTGTTGTGTGTAGGCACATTCAGTTGCATGGTGCATGTAATGTGCGCACCCCTAATTAAGCTTGCGTCCTGAAAGGGATTCCTGTGCCAGTTATAACTCCATCTTTTACGCTGCTTGCTAACGGTAGTTATTTGCAGTTAAATAATGAAGCTTGCTGTGGGATGTTAGTGGGAATTCCCTACATAGTGACAGTATCACAGCGAGTGGTTTGCTGTAATAACGTCCTTTTCCCACCCCCACATAGTCGGCTCGATGTATCCATCTGGCCTTCCATTCCAACCTTGAAAGCAGAGTTCAACAAGATGAGCAGAATAAGGGCTCTATTGTCTCAAAAAGAAGTCGCGTTGACTTCATCCCGGGAAACATTTGTCCTTCACGTAGCAAACACCCGCACTGAGGTGCAAGCGCTTTTGAATACTGATCTCCCACTTCATTTTGGGACCCTTATTCAGACTATCTTTAATGCCTCGTCAACAAGTGGCATGGCTCATTTTTTTAAACTTGTGGGCTCCTGCCTCGTGACCTCTTTTCAAACTATTTTTGGTGTGATCCCGGCCTTTTTTCATTCTATTTTTTCCAGCGTCTTCGGAGGTCTCCCTTTGCTTCTCGCCCTCATAGCTGGAATACTGGATTTGATCTGCGCCCTGCGCTATGGCTGCACGACTTGCATCACACGGCAACGTGTCCCGGTTGCTCCATCTTCGTAACCGGATGCTTGAATGCTATGGCACTTTCCCACTGGCAACTTTAAGCATAGCCTATGGGTTGTCCTTCCGGTTTCCCTACTTTACTTGTGTGCAGCCTGTCTTTCATTGCCTAGATTGTCCGTTCCAATGGGCTCTGGATTTGTGTCTGTCGAACTCACGGTCTCCTGCCCCGGATTATGATCGGCTAATGAGCCCCTTAGTGGCTCATGAGTTGGACTGTTCTGGAGTCTGGATTATGGCCTGTGGAGCAGCACATGGAGTCCTTGGGAATTGAGACATCGGAACGGCTGTGATTGACTTCTTAGCAAGAAGTTATCTTGAAGAACACACCAGTTGTCCTCGTCTGGTGCTGGAGGCTCCGGTGGTTGAGGAGCATGTATGTTCCTTCCCCGTCCTGAACTGGATGGCAGATAATTTTGCGGAACGTTCCAATGATTTCCTCTTGGAAGCTGTTGCAACTTATTGTGCCTTATTGTGCACTGATGGATATACTTTTGTACTTTCATTTCGTCCTACATCCATCAATGATGGTTTTTTTTAGCCTCTACATGGGTTTTTTTTACTCCGTTTTAACTTTTTTCTTTTTTTTTTTTTTTTCCTTTTCGAACTTTTTCACTTCCCTTATATGGACTTATGGTTCATGCCCTTGGTTCCGTTCTATCAAACTTGAACTCTGCGTTCTTGCAAGTGCGCCCCTACTGGTTAGTGGTCCGATCAAGGGGGGGTGTATTGAAGATCGTTATCTACATATGTACAATGCTAAGTTAGCATAACCGCGTTAGATGTTAGAAAGCCATCTTGCCGCTTTTGCTGCTTTTGCACACGACACTGTAGTCACATGTTATTAAATTGAGAAATGCTTACTCGACTTTGCTTCACATGAGAACTGTCTGTTGTTAACATCCCAAACAGTGAGCAGCGACCTTGGTCTGTACACAGTGTAAAAGAAACAGTCTGGGTCACTAGACGGTGCATGTTGTTGAGTTCAGATTGATCGGCCCACTAGTTTAGCCATAACACGCACGCAGCTGCAAACACCTGAAAGTCGAGTGCTTTTAATATTGCAGTGTTGCATGTTTTCATTACATTCGGAAGAAGAGCGTTCCTAGGAGCAGAGCATAGCTGATCCTGTGATGTGAACTCTCTGAGCTGATCTTTACGGTATGGGGTTCCCCATTCAAGCCTAGAGACCTTTTATTAGTCTAATAATACTATTAGTGTGTTAGATAAAGGAATGTGGCTTAGATCCACTGTCATTTTAGTATGATTGCTCCTTTCATTTTCTATGGTATTGTAACTATGCTGATGGTTTTGATTTTAATCGTTTGTCTGCTAATGTTAGCCAAACTGCTGCATCGTAGGACACGAGGCTTATAAAATAAACTCTTTAAACTTTTACCGTGTCTATGTTTATTCTGTTGTGGACTGGTACGAGAATAATTACGAAAAGTTATTTCTGATTCCCACCATTCCTGTGAAATATACTAAGTCGCTTGTTCTGGGTTGTCTATACATTGGGACCGCCGAGCTAAACCTCGGATAACAAATGGGACACTGATGCTGGCCGGATAAGGGGTTCTGGGTTCTGAGGTGAGTTTTTGGTACACCACAATTCACTGAGGGTCTGGGTTCCTGCGCATAGTTCTGCGCATAAGCAGAATCCCTGCAACACTAGAATACCACACATATGTTCTGCCCCCCCCACACAAATACTGCACAACCCAAGTGATCAGTATTGCTCTCCTCTTCCCCATCTTGTCTTTTGTTTTCCCTAATCCTCCTGTTTTATTTTTTTATTTGTAATGTTTTTCCTTACCCCTCCTATAGCTCACCTACCTCCCACTCCCTTTTGTTACCCTCACATTTCTCTCACCTAATCTTATGTCACTACTCCCATCACGTTTATTAAACTTTTTAAACATTTTTGAAAGTCTGGCAGCAGCAATTTGCTGCAATATCACCCCTTTTGAGTACGCATTTTTTGCAATTTGCTTTTTTTAAAATTTGCCTTTACAAGATTAACATTGGCTGTCTTCGAACAACAAATAGCAAAACAAAAGGGCAGTTACGTAATGCCATGTACATGTCATCGCACCTTTTTTTCTATTCTCGATGCTGAAAAGCATTAGCAAAAAGAATTGCCAATGTCAATAGGTCTGCTGAAGGTGAGAGCTATCAGTTTTGCCAGAGCTTGTTTTACAAAGGGAGGAAAATAAGGGTTTTGGGCAATTGATTTAAATAATATACGTTTATTTTTAGAAAAGAAAACATATATTGCCTTAACATGGGGAATTTTTATGCTAGTTTTATCTTAAGCTGCTAAAAGAAAAAAGTGGTCACGTATCAGTAACATGCTCATATGTTTATGGTTTAAAGACCTAATGAAGATTTCCATGACCGACATCTGCCTTTAAAGGTAACCAACTTTTTTGGGCGGGAAACATGTTTTGGTATTGTTTACAGGAGAACTAATAAACATAAGCGTTGTATCAGTTTTGGATCCCTTTTGTGGCACTGCTGGTCTCAGTCGCTGGCATGGTTTGGCATAACACTTTTACAAAATATTTCAAGACTGTGAGGGAATGTTTAAAGTGTAGCTATTTTGAGAAACCCATTCTGTCGAAAGCAAGACTGACATAAGTATCTGACCATTTAAACTAAGGACTTACTTTAACATAATGTAATCCTCCCTATCTTTTCAGGGAAAAGACTAAGGTTGCAAAAGCTAGCAAAGGAGTTGAAGATGGACCTGAAGCCAAAAAAGCAAAGCTTGATGCAAAAGAGACTACAATGGTCAAAAAGGTACACAAGCCATTTGCCTATTTACCAGGTGCTAAATAGTTGCGGATATAAATGTGTGAACCAACTTTATGATTGATCATGGTAAACTAAAACAGATGTATTGCTAGGCAATGGCCCATTTGAGAGGCCCATTTCTAAACAACAGTTTTATATGATTATTACCAGAGTTATTGTTAGCCACTAATATACATTTAACCAAATAGAACATAACAAGGTGCATTAAGCCAAATACTCTGCTTTGTTGAGACTATCCTTGGTGTTTCATCGCCATTATAGGGCTTGCTTGGTGGATAAATCTTGTTGTTGCCATAGGTGACTAAGCTGCTATTGTAAAAGCATTGTTATTTCATATCCTGGTGCTTTATTATACTAATTGAGAAAGTTATATTTCTTGTGTGTGGAATTCATATTGTCTTTTTTTAACCTTGTATATTAACTTTGAAATACCATGTTTTCTATATAACACCTGAACAAAGTTATTTATATGTGAAGACACGTTTGCTGGTCCTTTCAAATGCTTTTCTGTACCACAGAAGATTGCTCTTATGCTCACTCCACTTCCACCTCATATATATATATTTTTCTTTTTCAGGACTAGATGTAATGATCCTTAAACGCTTTCCCTGACCTATTCAGTTTTGTTCTACGTTTTCTAATGTTTTACTACATAGTCTCTTTCCAAGTTTTTGTTTCTTCTAGTAAGCAGTTATTTCAATAGTTTCTCTCAGGGGAGACTGGTCCTGGACAAAATACCTCATTGCTTTTACATGCTACCGAATGTTCAGTCACATTCATGTCTAATGATGGTTTGATAAACTTCCATTGTCTTTCAAAGCCTTCCTACCATTCATAACTGAGCTTCTTTTAGGGTGTAGTGGGCGTTGGGGCATACATTTTAGTAAGTTTGAACTCTGTGTGGTCATTAACAGAGTCATCCGTTTGATGTATTTGAGTCTCATGCAGTGAGAGGTCATCTCTTGTATTTAGGACTTTTACTGGCTCTTATAGGGACAGTGGCCAGCATATCTAAAACGTCAAAAACCATTTGGCTTTTTTCATGTACATACCCCTGCAAAATTGCGACTCAGTTTTCGGGGCACTCTGGGCCAACATGTGTCTCCACCACTTTCTCCTTCTTCTGATAGCTTGAGTTCAGTTAGGGTATAAGCAGAAAAATATTCCCTCCAGGGGAGTTTATACTGGGTTCTCCATTTCAGTGTTTTAAGCCAGAGGATGCGTATCTTACCTACCAAAGACCAAGTTCCAACAGGGACATGCACTGTAGAGGGCCAGGGGTATCTGAAAACACCAAAATGATAAGATAATACTTGACACCTTACAGCTTAAATTGATAAAACCAGGCATATAGGACAAATCGAACGGAGAAAGTGTGTAGGGAACTAAAAAGATGTATCTGAGCCTGTGTAAAAGCTAATGGCAAAACAACAGTGTTGTAAAGTAAGTACAAGCTTACAGTCGCAGCTGACAAGGAACCTGGAAGGTGAAGGTGAGGTGAAAGCACATGGGGGTCTTTTCAGCAAGGGCCCAAGTCTGTACAAGAACAGAGGCTAAGTTGGAGTTGTGCTCCAGAAATTGACAAGTGAGGCAAAGAAGTAATTTTTGGGAACAACTTGATAAGTAATCCAGGGATGAGTGTCATTATCTCTAGGGGATCTGATACAGGGAGAGGGCCAATCCACCTGGACTGACCTATGCTATTGTAATATTCCTCATTGATCCTTCCTGGGGGCAGGGGTGAAACCAGAACAGTCTTAAATTATCCACTTGGTCTCATTAGCATGTCTCGGCTGAGATGATACAGGGCTTGTGACTATGGATGCCCTTGATGAGGTGGGGAATTGGTGGTCTCAGGATCCTTGGCACTAAGAAGGCACATTTTCATACAGCAATGTGCCTCCATGAGAGGTTTATCTTCTTTGGGCACATCTTAATGGATCATAGGTGCTGTATGTTGTGGGGCCTAGCTGGGTCTTGCAGATTCAGCAGAATAGTTGTCTTCACTTCTTCATTTCTGATGCACTAGTAGGGTTAGAGCCAAGACCCTGGCAAAAGAATCTTTGTATACCTCTTCTCCTGAGGGCTGACTGTCAGCAGGAGCAGCACGTTCGAGGAAAATATAAGCTTTACAATCCTTTGAGGTTAAGAGCACCATCACCAAGCTTCCTCCTCCTTTGTAGAACATTACAGTGAAGTATATTGGCTGACTCAAGGAATGGCCTTTGGCTCTGTTCTAGAGGACTTCCATGTCAGTAACTGTGTGTCTCTATTGGCCAATCCGGAATTAGCATCCAGCCATCCAAGTGTGTTCGAAAACCGCTTAAGGACGATTTCTAAAATTCCTGGGTCCTTCTTCAACCCAGGGACTGTTGTAGGGCTTTTAGCCTATTCTATGTGCTATCCTGCAGATTGTTTTGTGCCTGTCTCTGTAGATGAGCTGTAATTGATTGCACTGGGTTCATATAGAATGCAATAGCCTGACTTCTCAGCTCATCTTAGCCCTGCTTTGGCTTCGGGAAGCTCGTCTTGTGCAGAAACAGGGCCATGATAGCTGTCTTGTGAAGAGCTTGTCCATTGATGGTACAGGTGAGGTAGTCAAATTGTGGGTACCTATGGTCTCCTTTTGAAAGGCGCCCAAATATGCAATTTTGTTAAGAGTACCCTTCAATCCCCCTTTTTAGATCCAGCCTGCGACCGTGCATATGCTCTCTCTTGTGAGACGCTGTTGTTTACAATAAAGGGCTTGGAACCCGCCCATTGCTTACCATTTGTTAGATTCAGCATCACTCTTCTTTGCTGCTTCCTAATTGGCTAGCGCCGGGCAAGCAATCACAATCACTTTCCTTCCTCTCTGTGGAGCAGGGAGCAAGCACAGATTGATTCAGCCTAATTAGTGCCCATCCGCTGCTCCCTGTGTTATACAGGTACTATTTCTTCACCCCCACCCTCCCTTCCCCTTGCCAGTGCTTTTCTGACCCGGCTCTGCTGGTTTTCGAGTTGTGAGTGGAGTAACTCGAAAGTGCTGTAAAGTGATGCGATGAGACCTGCCAGGCCTGTGATACCGAGCCAAAGATACTGAATACTGATTAGGAAGCCTGCTGCATTTCAATACCAGATTATGCTTATAAATCTACTGGTGGGTATTGTACAGTCTGCTGGCATACTCTGACGCTAGCCAGTAAACAAAAGATGGGTGTATTTTGAAGCAGATTGCAGCATGTAAGACCGCCTGGCCTCTATATATAGCGCTTTGATGCAAATTCGCTGCTCTTACTGCCTGTAACAGTACGGGTTGTCAGCTTGAGGCGGAATTCTTTACATATCTGTGTGCCCTAAATAATTGCGAGTGTGAAATGCTTAATTAGAAGGATGTAAACCAGAGATGGCCTACCAGGATTCCTATAACCTTTAGACTACTCAGGATCTCTGCAGTAAATGCATTCGTTCACTCAGCTATCATACTACCAAAAAAATATGTGATGTGTTCTTGCACAAGCCCCCCTGTCTTTATGGTAAAAATAATACAGGGCATGGTATTTATTTTTTAATCGCCATTTCAAGATGTACCTCCCATGAGTGTTGGGGAACGGGCTCATTTATTTCCCCTTCCCAGTGTCCCAAAATCTCTTTTGTGTATGCTCCAGTGTTGACTGGCAAGCAAATCACTATTCTCATTCCGCCCAGGTGAACGACTTCAGGTTTGATTTGATTTGATAGTGTCTAACACACAGCGCAAAGTAACTAATTTCTAGGTGCTATACAGAGCTAGGGGACGTACAGGCATAGGACTGGAGAGACATCAAGTGAGCTAGAAAATTCCTAAACGCCGACAGATTAGATAGCAGACAAGTGCAAAACAGAATGAGCTTTTACATCTCTGCAGTCTTCACTTATTCTCGCATTTTTCCAGAGTTTGGAATTTAGTAGGTCTCGTATGTCGCAGCTCCAATAAAGTGGCATGTGCCCCATTGAATTCTAAACGATTCGGCAGAGATTTTCCGAACAAAAGTGTGATTCAATCAATCAATCAATTAATGGCTTGTAAAGCTCAACTGCTCACCCGTAAGAGTCTCAAGGCGCTGGGGGGGAGGGATGCTGCTGGTCCATCAAAGGCACTGTGGTTCAGTCAAAGAACCAGGTCTTGAGGTCCTTCCTGAATTAAGGCAGTGACTGTGATTTCCTGTGGTGGAGAGGGAGGGTATTCGGGGTCTTTGCTGCAAGGTAGGAGAATGATGTTCCTCTGGCTGTGGTCTTGTGGATATGTGGGACAGTAGCCAGGGCCATTTGGGTGGAGCGGAGGTTTCTGTTGGATACGTGGAATGTGAGGCGGTGGTCAAGATAAGCAGGTCCTGCGTCCTGTAGGGTGATCCAAAATGTGTATTTTCCAGACCTGACTAAAGAAAATTTGGCCAACCATCTAATGGGAACATCTCTACTGATTCCACTAGTGCTGCACTCGAATGAAACCTCTTAAAAGCACTAGTCCTTTGCAACCCCTTCTTCACCCTGGCGGACTTTATTTTAATAACACTGTTTCTCTTTTGCATAGTGCTCCATATCGCTATTTTGATACTTCTACGAGCTATAAATCACTGGTGCTTCCATTACCGAGTTTAACAAGTAAGTCTTTCGGCCTCAGGGGTGTTAAAACATGAGCCTGCCTTCCAGAGTTGGAACTTGAGATTTGCTGCTCACCCCAGATTTTAATACGCATTGGCAAAGTCAATAGGTCTCGCCTTTGACAGCTATTTGTTTTGCCAATCTGACAAACAAATCTGGCAGACAGATCAAGCCATGGTTCTCCCCCATGATGAAAGAGACACTGGAGGAATGTTATTTTAGCCAAGAGGGGGAGTAATATAGAAATGAGACGGATGACCATGATTTTGGGGGAGAAGAGAACTCCCAGGTGACCCTTAGTGAACGGACCAGTATAAACAAAAGGGCCCCGGGGATGCAGGTCCCATATGACTTTTTTACATGACTCTGGAAGAGGAAAAGTTTTAGAGAAAGCAACAGTATGGCAATGACACATGGTTTCTTCAAAAGGTTTCCAGTGCTGGGCCCGCAGTATGTCTCTGGTCCTTACTATGCTCCACCTGTTGGATTCCTCAAGCTCTGGTCAAGCTCTTGCAGTGCCAAATTCTCAGCCTGTCATTGCCACACATGTTAAAACACATATTAACTATGCAGAATAAAACTCTTTACCAAAATGATTGCTCCCAGCTGGCTTTGGTCATGCTGTGTATAATGACTGAGGAGGTGGACATCTGGTAGGTAGTGGTAGCAGTTCCTGTCTCTCTTTTAAGAGGGAAATTTGCAAAAGATTCTAGGCCCCTTTATCGTCATTTGTTGTGTTGTCTCTTCCTCCACCATTATGTCTTAAAGCAGAGTGGTGTATCTTGTGGGTTGGGGATTTATTTTGGGAGTCAGAGGCTGCCTGCTGTCCACTTAAAACATTCTGGTTTCTCCTTTGGTGTGTCCGGACCCCTCTCACTGGAGTTGGTCCTGGATTCCTTCCCTCCAGTGGAGTGTCATTTGGTCATTTACCACTCACCTATTTCATGTTTAAGTAAGGCTCACCAGGAGTTTTTTTCCCCCTAAGGCCCAATAATTTTCCCCCAAAAGCCCAGCAATGTTATTATTCTTTTGGTACATCCCACAAGGCACAGCTAGATTTAGGGCTTGGCCTAATTAATTTATTACGTTTTCCTCTTTTCTTCCACCAATATCAGGTGATGCTGATTTGGGAGTATAGAAAACATCTTTACATCCTGGTCATAATACAAGAATCTTTCATAGGTTCAAGCTATTTAATTATCTTCCTTTTTTGTAAGAAGGACTTATTAGTATGTGTTCCATGGGTCATCTCATTGTCAGATGGCAAGTGCATTTATCATTCATGATAATACTCCACTTTTTTATATTTTGAGCGGTTTGTAGTTGGTTGTCTTTGCCCACTGAACCACTCTTTGGTCCTCCTGGAATTTCATAGCTGCATGTAAAGACTGGGTGAGCCCATATAATAAAATATTTCTTTTAGGGTAGTCCTTTGAGTTTTTCTAATACCTCTTGTTTAGGACGTTTCTATTGAGTTGGAAGATGTTTATCACTCCCGGGGTTTCAGTTTTTCGCCAAATTACCTTCATTTCATTAGACGTGTATAGTTGGTTATTTTTTCTTCCCAACATTTTTCGCCAACTTTTTGGGCTTGTGCTTTTTTGATTGCATGTTGTGGTCAAATGACTTGCTTCCAAGATTTAATTCCAACTTTCTCTGTTCGTTTTTTTTTGTAGCCCACGACTCCACTCTGTATGTAATTATTTCTCCTCCTTTGTCCCTGATGACACTTTCCCAATGGGTTACTGTTTTGCAGGCTTGTTGAATGGCAAAGCTCTGTATGGTAGCTTTCTTAGCTCACATGATTCTCACCTAGATGATCAATCCATGAGCAGTTATTTGTCATTTTTATACTGAGATGGGGATAAAATTTCAGTTTCCCCTTTATTTTCTTGTTGAGGTAAGTTTATCTGTTTTCTTTGTCTACATCACTGAGCATGCCTTAGTTGAAATTTTTATCAAATTTAAACATTTCTAAATAGTTTATTTCTTATTTTAATTGTCGGTCTCTAAACCTTCATTTAGTGAGTTTGTATAATTGTATTTAGATTACCCCGAACGAGATCAGATCCTGAAATTAAGCATTGCCACATTTTTAGTCATTATGTCGAAGTTTGCTGCTTGTGATAAGTTAATTAGATTTTTAACATGGAAAAAATATCCTAGAAAGAGCCAATTGCACATTTAATGATGAAACTGAGATAACAAGGAAATGTCCCCTACTAGAGGTACCCATCGACCACTAAGAAATATACTAGTGATTGTCACAATTACGTTTTCAAATAACCTTTGCCTGAAATAAGGTAGGACCTAAATTGCCAATCATCCTGCTGTTCACAATATTTAGGTGGGCAGTTACATTTATGGTTGGTTATTTCTCTCAAAAGATTTAATTTTATTTTGGAGGATGAATCCTTTTCCGGACTTACATGCTGTGCATTATTCTGCCATCTAGTGGTTGGGTCCGGATTTGTCTTTGTTTTTTTTTCTGTTTAGGGTGTCGTCGACCACCATTTGGTGCTCGGTCCATCCCTTGTGTGATGTCAGACGGCACCTGGAAGTTCCTGTGTGTGGTAGCCATCTTCAGATTCTATTTTCCGCCGTTGGGTATGAAAGCAAGTTGAGACACTCCGACGTTTTGGACAAAAACCCTGAGTAAATCATGGAATTAGAGTGAAAAGAATCATTGGTCATCGACTGAGAGGACACCGGAGAGGGAGAGAGACCTCTGGACACCTTTCCCTGTCGGGGGATCCAGACGAAGCAAAAAGGAAGATGGATTGAAAGAGGGCAAGGTAGGGGCCATGGAAAATACCCCTTTCAAATTTTGCCCAAACTGCCACCACAAGTTTGCACATTGCGATCCCCACGACATTTGTAACTTCTGCCTGCCAAGGGATCACAAGGAAAAAGAGTGAGAGGCCTGCGCAATTTTCATGTTGAAGACTCTCAAGGCACGTCGAAAGCAGAGGGAGGGCCATTACGCAACCATGCTCCAAAGCCAGAAACAACCATCACTTGAGGGGCTTGGGCCTCTCAAGCGACTGGGACGACCAGGGAGTGGCCGTTGAATCAACATACGTTGGGTTAGACTTCGAGATCCTCGAAGAGGACACTGAGAGGAGGCATACGGTGAAGAAGACGATGCAGAGAAGAGGACGGACAAGGAAAAAGACCCTCACCCGTCGGAAACCAAGGGCCCTGAAAAGAAGGCGCAAAAGGCAGCCCATACGCCGAAGAACTGCCAACCGAAGGTCAGCTGTGACCAAAAAGAAACCCACGGATCCCACCCCAGGCATACCGGCGAGGGAAGATCGACGAAAGCGATCGCTATTGAAAAACAAACGAGTGGTGCTACAGCGAGACATGTGTTTTAAATTATCACGCCCGTGTCTGGGCACGATAATTGAAAACACATGTCAGCAATGCGCGTAATAGACACCAATAGGCCATGGGCGGAGCAATGCGCCGCCTTTGGCCTGTCTTTCATAAAAAGACGCACGCAAAGGCCAATAGCGTGGGACGAAAGGAAAAGCACACGCACGAGCGTGTGCGATTCCTAGGTCCATTGCCAAACCCCCTACAAAAAGTCTCTCGCTGCGCGAGCAGTGCTACACTCAGCACCGCTAGGCCCTACCCCAAAAAAGGGGCAACCCTGACCTTCACGGCCGATGAACCAATAGACACTGCTGCAGCAAGATGGGCATCCCCACACACCTTTTTCAACATTACTGCGTGGATATAAAGATGACTAAGGAAGCTCAAGTGGGGCAAAAGGTACTTCAACACCTGTTAGCAAAGTCTTCCTCATCTTACCACAACCACCCTAAGGATGGGGAAACCGCTACATAATCGAATGCACAGCATGTGAATCCAGAAAATGATTCATGCTGCAAAGTGAAATGGTTACTTACCAGTAGGAATAGTTTTGCAGCTTGAACAGTTTTCTGGATTCACATGCGACCCACCCACCTTAGAGGAGGAATGCAAACAGGTGTGAAAAGAAGATCACTTAAATCAAAGAACTAACGTCTAAAGACAACAATATTTTAAAAATACCCTACAGAAAAAGGGGAAAAAAAGAATCCAAAGATGGCTACCATGCACAGGAGCTTCCTGGTCCCCATTTGACGTCACACAAGGGATGGACCTAGCACCAAATGGTGGACGACAAAGCCCTAAACCGGGGGGAAAAAATACCCCCAAAAAAACAAAGAACATTCCGAACCCAACCACTAGATGGCGGAATAATGCACAGCATATGAATCCAGAAAACTCTTCAAGCTGCAAAACTACTCCTACTGATAAGTAACCATTTCGTTGTGTCATAAATGTGCTTGGTGAAGTGATCTTAGATAATGATTGTGAAAAAGTGAAATAAGCTCTATTTTTTTAAATTAGTTGTCTGGTTGCCTTGTCTTGCCTTCTTTATAGTAGGTGACTCTTTGGCAAAGATCTGATTTAAAAATATGTTTTGCTACCTCTAACATTTTAGAAGAGAACCGAATGGTTGTGTCTACGCAGTTTAGAATGATGTGTCTGGGTTTCATTTGTTAAAGAAATGCATTTGTTTACATAGGAGTTTTGAACTAAATCTAGGTTCTTTATCATATTTCTGATGGATGTCGTAGCTTTATTACAAGTACACCAGGACCTAACCCAAAATAGGCACTACAGTTGTTTCCTTTCAGCTCCTTGATGCAATTTGAACATGGGAAGATGATGCTGCTAGTTCTGTGCTCCAGATGAAATATAGATATATTTTTATGGATTCAAAAACAGTAAGGTTTCATTTTCTTTATAGAAAAGTTTTCCAGAACTAGCATTGCGTTGATAATGCAGCAGTTTCTCTTCTCCTTAGCATTATTTCACTTATCTGAGTTGCTCTTTTCATGGTCTGGCTTGACAGCGCAGCTGTCGCAGGACAATTGTGAGAAGATCCACTAGGCAAGGGGGCTTTTGCCCCGCCCACACGTTGGGAGCCAGGAGTACATGTTTTGAATGGGCAGAAGTTGTTTGCTTCACAGAAAAAAGTACTTGCCCTCCACGCAACTGTGATCTTTTTTGTTTTATTTATCCAGCTGTCTGAGCTTGAACTTTCAGGGGTACACACGTAACATTGTAAATCTTTTAAAGTTGCTTAGACAACCAAATAGTTTATGGTGGGTTTTTTTTTCCTGACAGCAGCACAGATGAGAGGAAGGGAGTCATTAACCAACATGGACTTTTAGGTTTGGCTTGGCGTGCAGCTGTCACCAGACCTTTTCAACTACACCAATATTTTCTACATTTCTTTGCATGCTCACAAATAAATATTCATTCCCATGCTGTCTGCTTGTAATGATTCACATTACCATACACCATTCCTTTAAAGCCAGCCCTGCTGGCATTTCCATTGCTTGTTTCTTCTTTTTTTTTTTTTTAAATCTCTTGTATTAACGATTGAGAAACTGTTATATACATGTGCCTAAAGATTGGCATTCAGGCTGCTGTCCATTGGCTTGTTTTTCTTTATCGGTTTGGTGCATTTTTTCCGTCAACTGTTAGAGACGTGTTTGCTTTATTATGAGTAAGATTATTAAAGTAACGGATTTTTTTTTAATGTATTTACTTAAGGGTCTTTGGAAACAGTACTCCACCATTAATCAAAATGCATTTAGATCAGTTGGGATTCTGTCAATAAGTAAAGGTATCTAATGTTCGACTGGTTCCAGAAGGCGCTCTTGTATATTAGAAAAACTGGTTGCTTTTTTATAAATTACTGTAAGGTTGGGAGGAGGGAAGAATTTTAAAAGTATCTTAAATTTCCTGTTGTGGGGTTAGCCAGTACTGCACAAACGTCCTGTTAAACCATCATGAAAGCCTCTTTCGTAACCTCGGAAAAAACTGCCTTAGTTTATACAGTGTGGAAGGAAAGTCACGCAAACCGCGTGCAGGTATGTAATTAATAGGTTAAGATCCGCGTGCCTGCGGTGCAACGGTAGCCGCCGGCGTGTAAAACGACTAATACAGGTGTCTGTCAGCGGGCATGTTCGAAAGCTATCTAGACAATGCCGCTCTTTTAGCTTCTACTAAATATCGCTTAGAATGAGCAGCAGCATGAAAGTCACAAGGCCACGCCCTCATACACACACAGTTGGAATGTTTTTGCTTTGTAATTCGGATTTTCTGAATTTACAGAAGCTGCTTGGGGGCTGCCAGAAAGTCACAAGGCCACACCCTCATATACACACAGTTGGAATGTTTTTGCTTTGTTATTCGGATTTTCTGAATTTACAGAAGCTGCTTGGGGGCTACCAGATGAACGTTCGTAACGCACATTCCGGTATATACCCTTGGTATCTAGGCTGCTCGCTGTTTTTCTCTTCTACCGCATGAGGGCAGTGTTGCGTTATTCATCTAAACGTGAACGACACCATCTCGCTTTGTAAGCTTTCAATTATCGTTCATTGATAATGTTCTAATTGGATTTACTGATTATCTCCTTTTTAAGTTTCATATAACGCAAAAAGATATGTTTTTCAGAATCAGAATCAGAAACAGCTTTATTCGATTTTTAAAATACAAAACAATAAAAGCAAATATGCATCACATTTCATTCATTAAATCAAAACTTTCGAGGTTAAAAATAACAGCATATTAAAAAATGATCTAATTCATAGAGATCCTGAATCTAATAACGGTTTTTAGAAACATAGAGACCGAAAAGATAAGAAATTCATCATCTAACATTTGTAATCTGACCAGCGCCGCTCTACATTGTCTCAACCCTAGTTTTTTTAAAACTGGTCGAAGAATACTTTTTCTCGGTTCTGAATAAAATTTGCAAAAAAGGATACAATGGAGGGAAGATTGGACAGAAATCTGGTCGCAGGGACAAGGAGTAAGTTCCTTAAGCCAGCAATTCTTCTCAGGGAATGTGACCATTCTAAAAAAGATGTCAGCCCTAAAACGAGATAGCAGCATACGAGTATAGCAGCTGGGGACTAATTTCAAGTATGGTTGGATACCTGGGTTGGTAATAAGTAGCTGATTGGCCATGACAGAGCTCTTGCTTTTTTCTGACATCCAGCGTTCCTCTGAGAGGAAGTGCAGACAAATTTGCTTGAGCTTCTTTCTTGAGAAATTCGTCATACTAGCTGGAGAATTGAAGAATTCCGGATGGCCTAATTCAGTGAAGAATTTCCTTATATAATTGAACCAGGGAATTTTCAGTGCTCCATCTAGGCCTAGGCAATCCTTTATTATTTCCCTGTTCAGGACTGTCTCGGTTCCAGACCAGACTTTATGCCACAGCAAGATGGGCTCCAGTTTGATAAGATCGGCAATGTAAGGCACGCCCAACTCTTAATGACAGGCATAAGAAGAAGTTGACCCCGGCACAGCCAATAGATACCGCAGGAAAGCATTCTGGCAAATCTGGATTTGAGTACTTGAGGTGTTCACAATCCCCCAAATTCCTGCACCATATATTGCAGTTGATACGCACTTGGCTCTATAGATATCAAGCAAGACTGGTACCGGGCGACCTCCAACCTTATTTGAAAAATGTTTAACCGCCCCAATTGCTCGTGAGAATGCTAGCTTTCGGGAATCACCTGCCGCTGTCCAAGTTCCCTTATTGTCAAAGGTGATACCTAGGTACGAAAAAGTATTAACAGTCATGATTTTCGTGTTAGATAAAAATGAATTGCAGCTGAGATTATTCTTTTTTGTACAGCACATGTTAAATGTTTTGCTTATATTAATCTTTAGGCCTCTACTGCCCATGTATTCGGAAAAGCTAGTAATCGATCTCTGGAGACCGATTTGGGTCCGGGCCATGATTACAGCATCGTCTGCATATAGGAGAATGGGAATAAAGGAGTTACCAATTTTGGGATAGTCCTGCTTATCTTCCAGGAGGTGAGACGCGACCGAGTTAATATATAAGTTAAATAAAAATGGTGCTAAAATACAGCCTTGTCTCACACCCTTTTCTATGGAAAATTTGGAGGTACAGTCCCCCTTTTCCCCATAGCGTACCCTTGCGCCCGCCTCCCGATATAGTTCTCTAATGAATATAAGGAGGTTTGGGTCCACTCCCATTTCCTGCATAGTTAGCCAGAGTTTATTGTGGTTGATGCAGTCAAAGGCCGAACTTAAATCCACAAATGTAAGAAACAAGTTCTCTTTTTTTGCCTCGACGTATTTGGCTACTAGGAGTGCTAGATTCAGACCTTGCTCAATTGTGCCTAGACCTTCCCTAAAACCGTATTGAAATTGGGAGAGAGTACCTGTGTTGTTCACCCATGCTTGTAATTTATCGAGTATAACTCTCCCCGCGATCTTCATGAGTGAATCAAGTAAGGAGATCGGTCTGTAGCATTTAGGTGAACTACGATCTCCTTTCTTGAAAATGGGTACCACAATGGCTTCCTGCCAGCTCTTTGGGAAGCCCGTTTTAGTGAAACTGTTAAGAACGTTGGTTAGCAGGGGGGCCCATAACTTACTGTTAGCCTTAAAAACATCTACGGGAATGCCATCCGGACCCGGGGCCTTACCCGCTGGGCTCTTATTGATGGCTGTCATAACTTCCTCCATGGTGAAATCGATGTCTATTGGATAGGGTACTATGTCCTTATTGCCTAAATTAAAGTCCCCTTCTGTCTCGACCTGAGAGTCCTTTGTGTAAAGTTCACGGAAAAAGGACAACCAGCCTTCTTCCGAGATTGCTATTACAATAGAGTCTGTTGAATCTTTGGAGAAAAACGGAGCATTCACCGCTTTCCAAAATGCGGTGTTATTTTTGGAGATGCAAGTTTCCCGAAGAGTACTCCAGGCTTCCTGTTTAATTTGTTTTTTCCTTTTTTTTACTGCCTGTTGGTAGGCAGATCTGGCTGATCTAACTTCAGCCATTACCCTAGGCTCCCTTTTTAATTGTTCCATTAAATGAGCGTGGGTCTTGCTGCACTCTCTATCAAACCATCTCTTAATTTTGTTTGCCCCAGAATGCAGTGGTCTCGTGAGTAGCTTTTTAATTTCCTCCGAGATGCTAAGGAAAGCTTCATTGACTTTAAGAGGCTCAATGTGCTCAGTAAGACAGATATTAAATTCCTCTTCCTTGGAGCGAATTAGTTTTCCTAGGAAGGCCACTGGTTCCACTTTATCCCATTTTAGGGTATAACCGTTCTTCTTTGCAAGTTCTAATTTAAAGTCATACAGGGTCTGGGTCTTAGTAACCATGTTCTTTTTACCCAACATTGTATTAAGGGACATACTAAGCGGTAAGTGGTCGCTCATTGCTACCTCACATGTTTCAAACGCAAGAATGTAGTGAGAATAGCGTTGTGATATTAACATAAAGTCAATTATTGATTTGCAACCCCGCCCAATGAATGTGGGGTTAAAAGAGACTGGTGGGGAACATAGTTCGTTCACAAAGCCCAGGTCCAAGGAAAAAAGCATCTCATTTAGATGTTTTCCCAAAGATGTATGTGAGAAATGTGTCACAGGAACACCATCCATCTCACCCAGTCCGCATAGGTTTTGGTCACTCAATGGGCATAGAAAATAATTAAAATCGCCCATCCAGATCACACAGCTATCAATGCGTTCTTTTTCGTCTATATTTTTAAGGGTCTCAAGTAATTCTTTGTAGGTCGAGGCCCAAGCATCTTTCGGTATGTTATTATAGAAATTTATCAAGTTGATATGTTGATTGCCTCCCAGTGTTATATGCAAAATCTGGTAGAAGATGGAATTGGAGAAAAAAGAAATCTTAATTTCCTTTAGGCAGTTTGAGACATAAATACAAAGCCCTCCTTTATTTCTCCCTCTCAGCGTGTGTACAGCTGGCGTATGGTAAGTACGATAACCATTCATATGTTTTTCATAATTAAGGTGTAGAAGGCATAGGAAACATTTCGGTAGAAAACATTGAAATTGCCTCCCTACTGAAACCATCTAAAAGTAAGTTATCAAACGTAAAGAGGCCTAACTAACTCTTGGAAAGAACAAGGTTAACAAAATGGAGGGAGTAGATACTTCTTCAGTTTAACCAGCCATGCAAATACAAGAAAAATAATTGGCGAATTCTGTTGTAGTTTCCCTTTAAGTCCTGGCTAATTAGAATGGATGACATCATGGAATGTACGGAGCGGGGGACGGTTACTTTGTCCATGGAGCCAGCGAGAGATGATGTACAGCTGGTGGGTGTATTAATAAACCTACCTGAAATTACGATGTCTACGAGGTGTAATAAATTCCTTTGAAACGAAGGTATCTCTTGATGATTTTTCTATAAACAAAGACAGTCGAGTCTTTGTTTATAGTCAAAGGAGTGTTCATGTACTGGTTTTCTTATCTGTCAGTAGAACGTCAGTCTGACTGTTCAAGGTCTCATGGCGAAGATTTTGGATAGTAAAGTTGTGACTAATTCTACATTGAGCCATTTCTGTGATCTTTTCATTCTTCTCGACCTGCTGCTCAAAACAGTTATTCTGTCGCCCTCCTAATTGCAGTGATGGCAGACCAGACTCGAAGACGCTACCCAAAAAAACCCCTCCCATTGGTCCTTTGAACAGACGTTTGGAGTCCTTCATTTGTGAGAGTCCCTTTTTTTTAGGACCGTCGCATCCTGCAACTGCTTCACCAACCACGACATTGAGTCGTTTATATTTCTTGTCTATTAGGACACAGTGATTAGCTCCTCTGAGTTTACTGACTGACTGTCTTTTGGTGAAGTCCAAAAAACAGACTGGCACTCTGGTAGACCATGGACCTTGTTGCCAAATTTCAAGCTGTCATTCACTTTTATTCAGGGATGTGCCATAAAAAGAAGTAAACCGATAAAGCATTTCTAGAAACAAAACAAACCGGTACAAAGGTTAAAATACAGAGTAAAATACAATTTGAGGTAAAAATCATAAAGCACCAATGTGGCCATAATTTCTCAATCAATAGAGCTCAGTTTAATCAGGCTAAAAACAATCGGTGAATCCTGTATGTACTGGACAATATGTCGAGAAAGCAGGATGAAGTGAGTTACGGAACCCTTGCCCGTAAAAGTTGGGAGACTAGGTTCACCTTCTTTAAAAAATTCAGAACTAAAAAGACTATTGTTTCATTATACTCCGATTTAAAACATTCCTATATGAGGTGTGTACAAAGGGATTTAGGTTTTCCTCTTGGTAGTTGGTGACCCCACACCCGGTCGCCTCTCAGAGGGCAGGATGAGATATTGAAATCACCCATCCAAAAAATAGCCTCCCTATCCAGGTATCTCATGCAATAGTCTGATATAAATTGGTCCAATTCCCTCACCAGGTCGATTAGGTTATTTGCAAAGTATTTAAAGTAATAGTTGAATAATAAAATATACAAGACACCTGGGATTAGCAAGCACAAGATTTGGGCACATGAAGTAAAATATTAGCATTTCTACTTTCAGGTTACCGTTTCCTGAAGAAATAGGGACCCCCAAGACCCCTTTTGGGCTACCTGATGGGGAAGGGGAAGCAGCTAAACCAAGGAATTGAAAACCATCTATGTAGAAGTCCTCAAGAGCCCAAGTCTCTGGACAGCAAACTATATCGCACTCCTTGATCATTTCCAACCAGTCATTATTGTCCAATTTGTTCCTTAGGCCTGCAGTGTTCCATGACAAGAGACAGAAGCTGTCTAAATCAAAAATTTCATCCTAATTGGGCGATCCTGGAGTTTCTTCCTCATATAAATGAGGACTGGCATTAGACTGCGAAGGAAACAAAGACTCGTCCAGTCAGTCTACATCTGACATGCCAGTGAGGGTTGGAAAGTGATTCTCGTGGATAAAGGGCACAGCGGGATTTATGAACCAAAGGTCTGACTCGAGAAGGGCAATACAAGAGACCCAAAGACAATGCTCACATCAATCCTGAACCATTTGTGATGTGCTTCAGCCTGTGTTGTAGTTGGCTAACAAGCAAGGGTTTTTCATCTCGGCTGTAGACAGGGTATGCGCTACCTCAAAGAGACATGCTGTATTTACTTTATGGGCTTCAGCCTGCCCATAGACTTCCCATTTGCTGGCTCCATTGTCGCTCCCATTCTCCCCCCCCCCCCCCCCCCATTTGCCCATGGCATACATTTGTCATGCCTCTTCCTGTGTTTACCCTTCACCAAGAGCAGGGACCAAGTACACTATTCCTCCACTATCACCCATTTTCTGATCAATTTAGGGACTTGTAGTTTTTTCTTATCTCGTCCCGCGCCCCCTTGCCCTGTGCTTCTCCATGATCACTTCCCCTTTATTTTTCACGCACACCTGTAGCTACAGCCATCGTTGTTGACTTTCAAGCACCTTTGACAAAGGCTCTGCAGACCAACACCGATCACTGCCGCTCAAGGGAAAAGAACTGTAACACAGATTGTGTCGGGAGGCCGTCACTTGTTTTGTGAGGGTGCGCTGGTGGCCACTTTATCTGTATGCACTGCTGGGGCGTTTCTGTGGTGATCGCAGGTTGGTGCAGGAGGATGGACTTTTTGTGGTGGCTTGCAGGGACCTCTCTCTGGGAGTGGGAAGAGAGACTTTCTGCAAGCTTGTGCTGGGAGTCTCGCTGCTGCTGTCGGGGGTGGAAGGATGTAGTTGTGGTTGTCTCTGCTCTGGTGCTATGTCTGGGTGGATGAAGTGTCTCCCACTGTCCTGATGATCCTATGCAAGGATCTGAATCCCCTACATGCAGCCTTGGGGTCGAAACGTTAACGGCTTTACTTTGTTTTCCATATATTGATGACAGTGATGGATTCGCTGTATCATTTTAATATCATGGTTTTGTAAATAGGTCAGCCTTGAAAGTGGCTGGATAGACCATCTATGGTTTTGATGTATATATTGCACATTGCCCTTCCTTTCTCACCAACCTTCACTCTTGCACATTGCTGCACTTTCCCTCATTCCCCTCTGGAGCACCTCTTCACGTTATTACAAACCATTTTGCTGTTCGTGAACATGAACATTACATGTTCAACATGAATAAATGTGTTTAACGTGGATAAATGTTTGATTTTTTTTCAAAGGTGATGTTGAATCTCATGTAGTAGTCATTTTTCACTGTGACCACTCCTCTTCTGTATCGCAATTCACCCTGGTCCAGTGGATTTTATGCCCCCTTGTTTTGTAACTCTGGTGCTTTGTAGGCGTCCGTGCACTGCACTGCACTGGACTGGGCTGCCGGGGCGTGACAGAAGATGTGATGTCCAGTGCTGTGTGTGGCCAATCTGAATGCTCCGGAGAAGAGCTGCAGTCTATACTAAGACCCATGCCGATGCAACCCAGACTCGCCACGTTCCAGAGGGGCTTAGGAAGGGAACCGGCCTAATTACAGAGGACTTTCACTACGGTCGAGAAGAAGAGGGCACCAGGGTCCACCTACTTAGTGGGCTTCTCCAGGCCAAAAGAGCCCTGGACCCGCCTGCTGAGGCTTCTCTCTTTGCACAGGATGTCAACGCAACCCTTCTGATGAGACCCAAACCTGCAGTGCTTACATTAAATTCTGCTCTGCATTGTGCTGATGTTTTGTCACAACTGCTGCACAAAAATATGACCCAGTGAGAGCAAACATGCCCCGTAGCTTCTTCATTCAGCGTGCCACAGCTCCCATGAAGAAAATGTGGAAGAAATAGGTATATGCTGCTTCTGTCCCTTAAAATATACCACACACTGTAGATGTATGGTATATTTTTAACGGGGATGCAGTAAAGTCTATGAAGAAATTTATAATGAATAATCCTGAATCTACTGCTGGACGAGATCTGCTCAGTTTGCTGGCAGCAAAAAATCCAATGTGCATCTTCTATGAGTGTGCCCAGCTCTTCCTCCCACCTAGTGCGCGCTTTGCAAGGCCCAAAGTCGAGTGAGGTGTGCATGGAGTGATACAATTTAGAGACCGCGTGTGCTGGAGAATCAGCTTTTAGCAGCTGGTGCAGTGGATCCAATGTAGGTGGTTCGTCAGGGAACGTCTCGGTCACCGCCCGAATCCCACTTCGGAGACGGATATATAGAAAGGTGTCCATGGAGGTAGGTGTCTGGTCCCCAAATTGATGCGCTAATGAGCGAAATCGGCCCCTGTTATAAAGATCCCCCCAGGTCTTAACTTTTAATTTGGTCATGACATTTTTAAACAATTGTTCCTGCAGCAGGGGCATGGAAGGGTGATACGCTAGAGGGAGCAATGGGGAGTAGGCAAATGTCGTCAGGGTTTTTTGTGCAATATAACGCCAAGCTAATATGGAGCAGGATACAGGGGTGTGACACGTAACCTGTGTCACAGGTTTACTAAATAATGCCCCTTCAAGCGGGACGGGGTCTGCCAGCCAGTGTTCGACCGCAACCTGGGGCAAAAAGGGGGGGGGGGATGGATCCAGTAGTAGACGAAGTGGGCCTGCGCGCTGTGATAATATAGCTCAAAATCCAGTAAATCAATACCTCCCTGAGCAAATGGGCGGGTCAGGGTATCCCAACTCAAACGAGGGCGTTTACCTCCCCAAACCAGCCGGATGAGCTCAGTACGTAAGTGGGATTGTGTGTCTTGGAGTGAGATTATCTGGAATGGTATTTTGTGTTGTGGAGTGGTATGTAGTGGAGTTTACTTATGTGGTGTGCTGTTAAATATTGTAGCATGATGTGGAATTTTGTGGAGTTGATTGGATGTGTGTGGTTTGTTGTGTAATTGTGTTGTTGGCTTGAATTATGTTGTTTGTTGTTTAATTATGTGTTATGGAATGGAAATGTGTAGAGTTGAATTTTGTGACGTGGAAGTGTGCGCTGTATAGTGAAAATTATGTTGAGTGGTATTATGAGGCATGATGTGAAGTGTAGTTATGTGGAATGTTGCTACGTGGCATAGACTGCATTTATGTGGAGTGTATTTATGCAATATGGAGTAGAGCATATTTATGTGGAGGTTAATTATGTGGTGCTGAGTGGTATTATGTGGAGTGTAATTATGTTGTGTGATGAATTGTGTGGGGATGAATT
Source organism: Triturus cristatus (assembly GCF_964204655.1). Classification (NCBI taxonomy): domain Eukaryota; kingdom Metazoa; phylum Chordata; class Amphibia; order Caudata; family Salamandridae; genus Triturus; species Triturus cristatus. The sequence continues at coordinate 588,684,215 of NC_140592.1, read as the reverse complement.
GTGGAATTGTGTGACGTGTGGAATTATGTGGTATGGTGTGGTGTATAATTGTGCAGAGTGGAATTATGCAGCGTGTTGCATAGTTGTATTTTGTGGAGGGTAGTTATGTGTTTTGGAGTTGAGTGTAAATATGTTGCGTGAAGCATAATTATATAGGTTGAAGTGTAATTATGTGTAGTTGAATTGTGGAGTGTAAGTATGTGGTTTGAGTGGTATTAAGTTGTATGGAATGTTATGTGATGTGGAATTATGTGGTATGGAGTGAAGTGGAAATATGTGTTTTTTAATTTTTAGGATTGTAATTATGTGGTATGGAATGTTGGAGGGTTAAATTATTTATCATTGAATTGTGTGGTGTGGAATTATGAGATGTTCAAATGTGCTGTGTGTGGCAGAATTAGGTGGCATGGATTTGAACAAGCTGTGCACGCTAAGGCTTTTATGTCATGGGGTTTAAAGTTGACGATTGTCCATTTTTCTTTTTAAAAATAATATGGCTTGTTTCTTTACCTTTCAGTAAATTTCAGAACAAATTGTTAAACTAAATTGTATTGTTGCATTGTGTGCGCATGCAGGAAAGAACAAGTGTCTGGCAGACATGCAAAAAATCATCCTAGGTCTCAGTATTAACTTCCACACTTATAAGCAGTAATTCCGATCCTAGAATGAGTTACCTGTTTGCTTTACAATGACAGTTAGTAAAAACAAGCAAGTGCTTTCCCAGCATGTATAATTTGCAAAGGTTTTAAAGGGACTTGTTTTTGTACAAGGTATTGCTTTTCCCAGTTCACGGAAGGGACAAAAAACATGTCTAGATTATAGGGTTGACAGGATGGTGTGATAGCAGAATATTGATACGGGTGGATCTGGTGAGGACTGCGGACAGCAAGTGCGTGATATGCTATTTGCATAAGAAAATACTATATATTTTTTCAATTATCCTCTATTAGTTATTAGTAAGGAAGGGGGAAGAGAAGCGTTCACCGACAGCATTCCGTTAGTCTTAGGGAGACAAAGAATGCTGTGGTAGATGCCGCCCAGAAGGCATAGGTATATGACTCAGGAGCTGCCAATGAAAGGAAGTGGAAATGCGCTTTAGACGTTGCCAGTATTGATGGCTACTGTGCGGTTGCAGACGTCGCTGGGCTGACAGTGGGTGGGGAAATGCTACGTTGTCACTGTAGGTTTAATTACATGAATGGCGCATTCCCTCTGGTGTTTGTCCTTGGGGTACTTGCTGACTGGTGCTACATATGGGATAAGGTTTGCCTTTGACAGGAGGTATGGTTTAGTGGGGTACATAGTGTAAATAATGTTGGTGTGAGGAAGCAAAAATCAGCCCCTTTGTACATTTAATATTATTGTGTGCATCATGCAGAGGATGAAAAGTAGCAGGAACGGCTTTGATGCCGTAGAGGCTAGCAGGAAGAACTGTTTTGGGGTGGTCAGTTGAAGAGATTGTTGAACATGTTTTTAAACTACCACAGTGGCATTGGGGAGGGCAGCAGTTGAAAGGCTCTGTCTTTACTGGTAGGCAGTGGTTAGATGGGGAGCGGCCATCAGTCTTTCTGTCGGTGGTGGACAGGAGAGCAGTGGGTGGCTGTCACGGGTTCGCAGTGACATCCGAGGGGTGGTTTTAAAGGCAGGCAGAAAAGCATAAATGCGGACTTCGTAGGGGTAAGAGTAGAGTGTAATGGATGCATTAGTAGCAGGCATGACAGCAGTGGTGTGTGTTTGGAGGTGGTTAACTAAGCAGGCTTCGCTTTGAGGTGGGTCATCAAGTAGGAGGATGTGTTTGGTGGGCTGTCTGGATGCAGTGTTATGTAACTTTGCTGGAGGGCGCAGCAGCAGTATTTACTGATGTATGTAAATCGCCCGATGAGAGGGCGGATGTGACCAATGGAGGAACCAGAATCTTTTTTTTATGGCTGGGGTGAGCCCCTGCAGTATGGTGGCTCGCTGGCCTGAGACCTCTTGGCTGGCGCGGAGAATGGGGGGCCCCCTCCATGTACTTTGCAGGGGGGCCCCCTCAAGTTTCGTTACGCCACTGCACAAGGGATGGACCTAGCACCAAATGGTGGACGACAAAGCCCTAAACCGGGGGGGGGGGGGGAACCCCCAAAAAACAAAGAACATTCCGAACCCAACCACTAGATGGCGGAATAATGCACAGCATTTGAATCCAGAAAACTCTTCAAGCTGCAAAACTACTCCTACTGATAAGTAACCATTTTGTTGTGTAATAAATGTGCTTGGTGAAGTGATCTTAGATAATGATTGTGAAAAAGTGAAATAAGCTCTATTTTTTTTTAATTAGTGGTCTGGTTGCCTTGCCTTCTTTATAGTAGGTGACTCTTTGGCAAAGATCTGATTTAAAAATATGTGTGGCTACCTCCAACATTTTAGAAGAGAACCGAATGGTTGTGTCTACGCAGTTTAGAATGACGTGTCTGGGTTTCATTTGTTCAAGAAATGCATTTGTTTACATAGGAGTTTTGAACTAAATCTAGGTTCTTTATCATATTTCTGATGGATGTCGTAGCTTTATTACAAGTACACCAGGACCCAACCCAAAATAGGCACTACAGTTGTTTCCTTTCAGCTCCTTGATGCAATTTGAACATGGGAAGATGATGCTGCTAGTTCTGTGCTCCAGATGAAATATAGATATATTTTTATGGATTCAAAAACAGTAAGGTTTCATTTTCTTTATAGAAAAAGTTTTCCAGAACTAGCCTTGCGTTGATAATGCAGCAGTTTCTCTTCTCCTTAGCAATATTTCACTTATCTGAGTTGCTCTTTTCATGGTCTGGCTTGACAGCGCAGCTGTCGCAGGACAATTGTGAGAAGAACCACTAGGCAAGGGGGCTTTTGCCCCGCCCACACGTTGGGAGCCAGGAGTACATGTTTTGAATGGGCAGAAGTTGTTTGCTTCACAGAAAAAAGTACTTGCCCTCCACGCAGCTGTGATCATTTTTGTTTTATTTATCCAGCTGCCTGAGCTTGAACTTTCAGGGGTACACACGTAACATTGTAAAGCTTTTAAAGTTGCTTAGACAACCAAATAGTTTATGGTGTTTTTTTTCTTCCTGACAGCAGCACAGATGAGAGGAAGGGAGTCATTAACCAACATGGACTTTTAGGTTTGGCTTGGCGTGCAGCTGTCACCAGACCTTTTCAACTACACCAATATTATTCTACATTTCTTTGCATGCTCACAAATAAATATTCATTCCCATGCTGTCTGCTTGTAATGATTCCCATTCCCATACACCATTCCTTTAAAGCCAGCCCTGTTGGCATTTCCATTGCTTGTTTCTTTTTTTTTTTTATTTTAAATCTCTTGTATTAACGATTGAGAAACTGTTATATACATGTGCCTAAAGATTGGCATTCTTGCTGCTGTCAATTGTCTTGTTTCTTTTTATTGGTTTGGTGCATTTTTTCCGTCAACTGTTAGAGACATGTTTGCTTTATTATGAGTAAGATTATTAAAGTAACAGATTTTTTTTTAATGTATTTACTTAAGGGTCTTTGGAAACAGTACTCCACCATTAATCAAAATGCATTTAGATCAGTTGGGATTCTGTCATTAAGTAAAGGTATCTAATGTTCGACTGGTTCCAAAAGAAGCGCTTGTATATTAGAAAAACTGGTTGCTTTTTTGTAAATTACTGTAAGGTTGGGAGGAGGGAAGAATTTTAAAAGTATCTTGAATTTCCTGTTGTGGGGTTAGCCAGTACTGCACAAACGTGCTGTTAAACCATCATGAAAGCCTCTTTCGTAACCTCGGAAAAAACTGCCTTAGTTTATAGAGTGTGGAAGGAAAGTCACGCAAACCGCGTGCAGGTATGTAATTAATAGGTTAAGATCCGCGTGCCTGCGGTGCAACGGTAGCCGCCTGCGTGTAAAACGACTAATACAGGTGTCTGTCAGCGGGCATGTTCGAAAGCTATCTAGACAATGCCGCTCTTTTAGCTTCTACTAAAAATCGCTTAGAATGAGCAGCAGCATGAAAGTCACAAGGCCACGCCCTCATACACACACAGTTGGAATGTTTTTGCTTTGTAATTCGGATTTTCTGAATTTACAGAAGCTGCTTGGGGGCTGCCAGAAAGTCACAAGGCCACACCCTCATATACACACAGTTGAAATGTTTTTGCTTTGTTATTCGGATTTTCTGAATTTACAGAAGCTGCTTGGGGGCTACCAGATGAACGTTCGTAACGCACATTCCGATATATATTTCCCTTGGTATCTAGGCTGCACGCTGTTTTTCTCTTCTACCGCAAGAGGGCAGTGTTGCGTTATTCATCTAAACGTGAAAGACACCATCTCGCTTTGTAAGCTTTCAATTATCGTTCATTGATAATGTTCTAATTGGATTTACTGATTATCTCCTTTTTAAGTTTCATATAACTCAAAAAGATACGTTTTTCATAATTAAGGTGTAGAAGGCATAGGAAACATTTCGGTAGAAAACATTGAAATTGCCTCCCAATCTAAAACCATCTAAAAGTAAGTTATCAAACGTAAAAAGGCCTAACTAACTTTTTGAAAGAACAAGGTGTTAAGAAGATTCAGGCACGGGGTGGAGTAGAAAGTTCCTTTATTAATATTACCAACACATGCTCCGACAGGGGAGGAGCGAATGACGACTTGCTAGATCGGCGATCAGCTGTCAACTGTCAAGGAACAGTTGGACAGCTGATGACCTCACTGGTATGGTGTCCGCGCAGGGACACATGGGTGGCAAACAAGAACGGTGTCCCGAGTGGGACATAAGAGGAACGTAACACATCTTCCCCCTTTGCAATCAACGTTAAAGTCTGAAAACTATTGAAAGGTTAACAGGTCTCTGACAAGGTGAGGTTCACTCACAAACAAAGTCTTTGAGCTTAACCGGTGCTCCCAACAACCTCCCTGCACGTGTTCTGCGGATTTGTGGTGAATTCCCTTCAAGCGGTGTAGGTGGCAACTTGCGCCGGTTTTCCTTGACAGCCTGATTTTCGTTTATTCTTATTGATGGTTCCATGGTGGTTCTTGTGTTGCTTCTTCCCACAGTCTTGGGTGTTGTAGGGAACTCATAGTCACTCGTAGTCCGAAAAGTCTATGGATGTCTTGTTGTCTTTGGCAGCTGTACATTGATTATCCATGTAGATCTCTGGACCGGGATCCTTCTTGGATTCTGCTTCAGTGTTTGCAGGATACTTGTGTGCCGACAGTGCTGAGAAGTGCCACACTCTTCCGTCGCTCAAACGTGCTGAGTTACCATAAACGTTCCTTACAGTCAAAGGAGGGGTATATCTATTCTGTGTTTTTCCCACGTGACCACTCCTTCTCACCTTGACAAGATCTCCCACTTTGAGTTCAACATTTTTGCATCCGTGTTTTTTGTCATAGTAATCTTTTGTTTTGTGCTGGGCTTGCATAAGTCTCTCTCGGATTGCACTGGCTGACCACTCCACTCTTTTGGCTGCATTTATCCACCCCACATTGTCTTTTGATAGTGGAGTTCTACCGCGCATAAGTTCAAATGGGCTATGCCCCGTGGTGTCACTAGGTGTAATGCGGTAAGCCCACACAGTTTTTAACACTTCTTGTTTCCAGTCGAGATTATTGTTCGCAGCCAATTTGATAGTGCCCTTCAACGCTCTATTAAATCTTTCGACTGCACCATTGGCAGCGGGGTGATACACAGATGTGGTTTTATGTTTAATATTGTGTCTTTGTATTTAATTTTGAAAAATGTGAGACATGAATTGTGCGCCATTGTCACTAATTATTTGCTTGGGTAGACCTTCCCTTGAAAATGTCTCATCCATAAATTTCACAAGGTTGTGTGCGTCTGGCTTGCTGGTTATCTTTACTTCTGGCCATTTACTGAAGTGATCTTTAATAACTATCACATACCATTGTTCCTGCGCTTCAGTAATGGGTCCCATCACATCAATCCCTATTCTTTCCCAAGGCATGGTGGGTGAGACAATGGGTTGTAATGGTGGTCTGAATGTGACTTGTGATTTGTCTGCGTCCATGCACAATTTGCATTCTCTGATAGCTCTTTCAACGTCTCTGCTCACACCAGGCCACCAGTACATGTTTTTTACCCTGCTTTTCGTCTTAGCAATACCTAGATGCCCTTCATGGCATATTTTAAGAATATCGGTGCGTAACGACTCAGGCGGTATGAATCTTCCACTTCTGATCAAAAATCCATTCTCCAGGCACAATTCATTCTTGACTTCCCAAAAATGTTCGAGTTTTTCTGGTAGCCTATTCTTTGCTGGCCACCCCCCATTAATTTTTTCCATTACTTGAACGATGGTGTCATCTTTCTTCTGTTCAGCGAACCATTCATCTCTTCCAATCCTGCTGTCTTCATCAAAAATTTTAGCAATGCACATTTTTTCATTTTCCTCATCAGTCTGCTCCTTATTCTTCAAAGGCATTCTGCTGAGATAGTCGGCCACGACATTCTTCACCCCTGGTATGTAATGTACCTTGTACACAAAGTCAAATAAGCGTACAGACATTCTCGCCAACCTTGAGGATGCAGTGTATAATCCTTTGGTTGTCAGTACTTTGATTAGTGGTTTGTGGTCTGTGCACAGGTGGACCATCCTTCCCCAAATGTACTGCCTGAAATGCTCCAGTGCCCATACACACGCAAGTGCTTCGCGTTCAATCACGGAATACTTTTCCTCAGCTGGAGTTAGTGATCGCGAGGCGAAAGCCACTGTGTACTCAGTGCCCCTGGAGTCTTTTTGGGTTAGGACCGCGCCAATACCCTTGTTGCTGGCATCAGTTGTTAAATAGTTTTGCAAGGTTGAATCATATCCTTGCAATGGTAACGCCGTGCACATGTCGTTCTTTAGGTTTTGAAATGCAGTTTCACAGTCCTTGTTCCATTCGAATTTGTTCTTAGTTTTGAGCTGTTGTCTAAGATCATAAGTTTTCAATGCAAAATTTCTGATAAATTTGGAGTAAAACTCCACCAGTCCTAAGAACGATCTTACTTCATCCTTGTTGGATGGTACAGGGGAATCCTTAATTGCTTGTAACAATTCCATTTTTGGGCTAATACCATCACCAGTTATCTTATGGCCCAGGTAATTTACAGATTTACTTGCAAATTTGCACTTGGCATGTTCTGCGGTAAGACCTTTACTTTCCAAAATTTTGAGAACTTGCTCAACTCTTTTATCGTGTTCTTCCTTGGTCTTCCCCATAATCAGGATATCATCCTGAAATAGTAAAATACCTGTTACTCCCTTGAAGACATGGTTCATAAGTCTTTGAAACATAGCTGCCGCTGAGGCCAAGCCAAAAGGTACTCGGGTGAACCTGAAACAACCCTGTGGAGTAATGAAAGTTGTCAGTGACCTGCTGTCACGATGTAGAGGCACTTGGTGGTATGCGGACTTCAAGTCCACAGTTGAAAACCATTTTATATCCTTGGTGGCAGCTAACATTTCGTTTATTTTTGGAAGGGGTACTGTTCTACGACAATGTTCTGATTGAGGTCTCTAAGATCGACGCAGAGCCTCAATTTTCCGTTGGCTCGTTTGGCAATTACCAAAGGTGCAACCCATTCTGAGGCATCGATTCTTTCAATAATCCCTTCGTTTAGAAGTTGATTCAATTGAGATTCTACCTCCTCTCTGATGGCAAATGGGATATTTCTTGCTTTATGTATTACGGGTGTGTTAATAGGTTTGAGTTGTATTTTATGTTGATATTCCTTAAGCTCTCCTACAGTCCCACTAAATACTTTGGGGTATTTTTTGAGCAAGGAGTCTGCGTAGTTTCCGTCATCAAAAAGACTTAGAACGGGCTCCTCTCTGCTTGGATCAAGGATGATTCCCAAACTTCCCTGATCCATCCACCCCAATACAGATGGACCAACTTCAGAAACATATAATTTACTGTCTGAGTCACGACTTTTGTATTGGAAATTGAGTCTCTTGTAACCACATACCTCAATAGGCTCTCCAGTAAATGACCTTATTTTTATATCTGGTTTCTCTAGGTCATTACCCAGTTTAGGTTCAAACTTATCCTTCCATACTTGTTTGTTGACTATGGTGTACGGTGACCCAGAATCTGCCACAATGTCAATATTTATTCCTCCAATCGTCATGTGACATATTGGTTTTCTTGTTTTGGTTATCTTTTCTGTTGTGTTTATTACATTTACGTTTTCGCCCCTTTCCTCATCAATATTTAGTACGTACATGTTAACGTCATCATAGTCATCTTCATTTTCGCTTGAGTTCCCGCTGTACTCAATCATTTTAATTTTTTGCGGTTTTCTTTTGTTGCAAGCCTTTACATAATGACCCTTCACCCCACAATGCGTGCATTTAATTTCTTTGGCAGGACATTTAGGATCATTTGCCAAGTGAGAGGGACTCAAACATCGATAACAATGAATTTCGGTTCTGGTTTCATTTTTCTTGTACACTTTTCTATAGTTTTTTTGATTTACATTGGGTTTGTTATAGTTCTTTTTCTCAACCACTTTCCCCACGACATCACCTTTATTTTTCTCTTTCGTTTCCGCCAGAACTGCCTTGGCGCAGCGCCCTGTAAGTTCTGCCTTTCTGGCAATATCAATTATGTTCTGTAAAGGATACTCTCCTTTAGCCCACAGATTATCTTGTATGTTGGAATTAGATCCTTGCATTACTATCTGATCACGTATGAGTTCATCATGCAAGTCTCCAAAGCGACAATTTAATGCTAGGTTTTTCAATGCAGACACGTAGTCGTCAATAGATTCGTTGTCACCTTGTTTTCTGTGGAAATATTTGTAGCGGTCTACTCCGACGCATACTCTGGGTTTATAGTACGTATTGAGGTCGTCAATGGCATTACTGAAAACGTCACCTTCATTTTCAGCCCTAATTTTTTTGTTTATAGCATTGTACACTTTTATGCCGCCGGCCCCCAATGAATGCATGAGTAGCTTATACTTCCTTTCAGGTTTAACTTCGTCATCTTCTTCTAGTGTGGAAATGTAGTTTAAAAAATAATCTCTCCACTCTTCCCATCTGAGAACTGGCTCATCCCCTGCTCTTAAAAATGTCTCGGGAGGTGCGAGATTCCACACGTATCCAGATGCCATGACACTGAATTATGTTAAAACTAGTCAGTCAGAGTATGGCAGTAGAAGTGTAAAGCGAGTACACGTGAAGTAAACTGGTGAGTGTGATCCTTAAGGTAGGAAATGTGAAATGCGTAAATGTGATGAGAATCACAGTATCTGCCAAACGATAAAGAGCAAAAGGGATTTATATTGTACACAACATGCCAGTAGATATAGTCAATTTGGGGAATTTTAGGAAACACCTACTACTTGTGATGTTCAATTGGAATGTCCTCGTTACTCCGTGTATATCATCCTTGAACACGCGCTGCACCGGTGAAGGTTTCGTTGCTAAATTCGGCGCGCGCGTTGAAATTGACTAGTGATTCCAGGATCGTAGCGTCGTGCGTCGTAGGCAGGACGATCGTCAACAAGGAACACTAGACAGCGTAGTGCAGGAAAGAGGGTTTTCCAATATGGCGGCACGTATCACGTGAGAGCGTGATGACGTATGTAGCAGCTGAGATGGAAGTCTGTTGACGAATGACAGTTGACGGATGACAGTTGCAGCGGTTGAGTGAAACGTTGGATGCAGTCAATGAAACGAAGGTTCTCCTCACAATCACTCAGCAACTTCACGATTAGTAGATCAGACAGTTATAAAATTGCCAAAATATTTTCTTAAAGTGAAGGCGTCACATTGGCAAATATTCACCTCAGAGAAAGCTGAACGTTCCTTGTAGTTTTTTTTCTCTCTTCTAAACACGACCAAGATATGAAAAAAGTTTGTAGAGATGAAAAGTTTCTCAATCACCCTATGTACTGGGTGAAATCCTGTCGAAATTTAATTTGTTTTAAATTAGAATGTTCGATCCATGAAACTGCAAGCCTCTAGTCAGGAAAGTTTTTTTTTTCTTTCTTTTTCTTTATCCGACAAACGTGGGTTCCGTGTTGGTCCTCGTCGCCAAGTTGTTAAGAAGATTCAGGCACGGGGTGGAGTAGAAAGTTCCTTTATTAATATTACCAACACATGCTTCGACAGGGGAGGAGCGAATGACGACTTGCTAGATCGGCGATCAGCTGTCAACTGTCAAGGAACAGTTGGACAGCTGATGACCTCACTGGTATGGTGTCCGCGCAGGGACACATGGGTGGCAAACAAGAACGGTGTCCCGAGTGGGACATAAGAGGAACGTAACACAAGGTTAACAAAATGGAGGGAGTAGATACTTCTTCAGTTTAACCAAACATGCAAATACAAGAAAAATAATCGGCGAATTCTGTTGTAGTTTCCCTTTAAGTTCTGGCTAATTAGAATGGATGACGTCATGGAATGTACGGAGCGGGGGGACGGTTAGTTTGTCCATGGAGCCAGCGAGAGATGATGTACAGCTGGTGGGTGTATTAATAAACCTACTTGAAATTACGATGTCTACGAGTTGTAATAAATTCCTTTGAAACGAAAGGTGTATCTCTTGATGATTTTCCAAGGAATTGAAAACCATCTATGTAGAAGTCCTCAAGAGCCCAAGTCTCTGGACAGCAAACTATATCGCACTCCTTGATCATTTCCAACCAGTCATTATTGTCCAATTTGTTCCTTAGGCCTGCAGTGTTCCATGACAAGAGACAGAAGCTGTCTAAATCAAAAATTTCATCCTAATTGGGCGATCCTGGAGTTTCTTCCTCATATAAATGTGGACTGGCATTAGACTGCGAAGGAAACAAAGACTCGTCCAGTCAGTCTACATCTGACATGCCAGTGAGGGTTGGAAAGTGATTCTCGTGGATAAAGGGCACAGCGGGATTTATGAACCAAAGGTCTGACTCTAGAAGGGCAATACAAGAGACCCAAAGACAATGCTCACATCAATCCTGAACCATTTGTGATGTGCTTCAGCCTGTGTTGTAGTTGGCTAACAAGCAAGGGTTTTTCATCTCGGCTGTAGACAGGGTATGCGCTACCTCAAAGAGACATGCTGTATTTACTTTATGGGCTTCAGCCTGCCCATAGACTTCCCATTTGCTGGCTCCATTGTCGCTCCCATTCTCCCCCCCCCCCCCCCCCCCCCATTTGCCCATGGCATACATTTGTCATGCCTCTTCCTGTGTTTACCCTTCACCAAGAGCAGGGACCAAGTACACTATTCCTCCACTGTCACCCATTTTCTGATCAATTTAGGGACTTGTAGTTTTTTCTTATCTCGTCCCGCGCCCCCTTGCCCTGTGCTTCTCCATGATCACTTCCCCTTTATTTTTCACGCACACCTGTAGCTACAGCCATCGTTGTTGACTTTCAAGCACCTTTGACAAAGGCTCTGCAGACCAACACCGATCACTGCCGCTCAAGGGAAAAGAACTGTAACACAGATTGTGTCGGGAGGCCGTCACTTGTTTTGTGAGGGTGCGCTGGTGGCCACTTTATCTGTATGCACTGCTGGGGCGTTTCTGTGGTGATCGCAGGTTGGTGCAGGAGGCTGGACTTTTTGTGGTGGCTTGCAGGGACCTCTCTCTGGGAGTGGGAAGAGAGACTTTCTGCAAGCTTGTGCTGGGAGTCTCGCTGCTGCTGTCGGGGGTGGAAGGATGTAGTTGTGGTTGTCTCTGCTCTGGTGCTATGTCTGGGTGGATGAAGTGTCTCCCACTGTCCTGATGATCCTATGCAAGGATCTGAATCCCCTACATGCAGCCTTGGGGTCGAAACGTTAACGGCTTTACTTTGTTTTCCATATATTGATGACCGTGATGGATTCGCTGTATCATTTTAATATCATGGTTTTGTAAATAGGTCAGCCTTGAAAGTGGCTGGATAGACCATCTATGGTTTTAATGTATATATTGCACATTGCCCTTCCTTTCTCACCAACCTTCACTCTTGCACATTGTTGCACTTTCCCTCCTTCCCCTCTGGAGCACCTCTTCACGTTATTACAAACCATTTTGCTGTTCGTGAACATGAACATTACATGTTCAACATGAATAAATGTGTTTAACGTGGATAAATGTTTGATTTTTTTCAAAGGTGATGTTGAATCTCATGTAGTAGTCATTTTTCACTGTGACCACTCCTCTTCTGTATCGCAATTCACCCTGGTCCAGTGGATTTTATGCCCCCTTGTTTTGTAACTCTGGTGCTTTGTAGGCGTCCGTGCACTGGACTGGGCTGCCGGGGCGTGACAGAAGATGTGATGTCCAGTGCTGTGTGTGGCCAATCTGAATGCTCCGGAGAAGAGCTGCAGTCTATACTAAGACCCATGCTGATGCAACCCAGACTCGCCACGTTCCAGAGGGGCTTAGGAAGGGAACCGGCCTAATTACAGAGGACATTCACTACGGTCGAGAAGAAGAGGGCACCAGGGTCGACCTACTTAGTGGGCTTCTCCAGGCCAAAAGAGCCCTGGACCCGCCTGCTGAGGCTTCTCTCTTTGCACAGGATGTCAACGCAACCCTTCTGATGAGACCCAAACCTGCAGTGCTTAGCATTAAATTCTGCTCTGCATTGTGCTGATGTTTTGTCACAACTGCTGCACAAAAATATGACCCAGCGAGAGCAAACATGCCCCGTAGCTTCTTCATTCAGCGTGCCACAGCTCCCATGAAGAAAATGTGGAAGAAATAGGTATATGCTGCTTCTGTCCCTTAAAATATACCACACACTGTAGATGTATGGTAGGCGAATGTGCCCTTTAAAGATATAATTGATTTTGCAAGTGAGCCTGTTCTACACATGTTTCTTCCGTTTCGTCTTCTCTCCCCCCAGATGTATTTCAGCCTTTGGGTCTGTTGATAACTTTCACCCAGGGCAATCGGGCGTAGTCCCTGAAGGGCTGGTATGACAGGCCAGTGTTTGGACCGTTTTTTTGGTCTGCTGGATGGGTTTTTACTGTTGATTTTCCCTGCTTGGAGGCAGTATTCTCAAGTCTGTGCCTGCAAGGTCTCCCACACCTCGCAGACTACTTATACAATGTATCTTTTACAAGTACAAAACTGCATCAATTTACAAACATGGGCCACTTTTCTAACTGTCCAATAAATTGAAATCACTAATGGGGCCACCTTTATTATGGTGCCGGGGCCTAATTTCTGCCCAAATCCAACACTGCTTTCACAATTTTGAACAGATTCATAACCAACTTTTGCTCTTCTTCCCAGCAATGATTTTGAACTGCCCTAACTGCCCAGAAGAGACTGGGGTACCAAAAGCTGTCAAACAGGCCTCCAATAGAGACCTCAGATATTTAAGCAAAACATACATACACACAAAGCAAAATGTTCTTGGAGAAACCTCAGCCCTTGCTTTTCTCTCCTTCCAATAATGCTGCTGTCTGAGTAATAAATGACACAGTGGGCAGCGGAGGTGGTAGTGGGCACTAGAGCGGCATTGATGCCTGTTGCTGAAATTGGCAGCCTTTCGCCACTGCATCAGCTTAAGGCTGTTGCATCATCCCGTGGTGGCGACTGATTTATTTTAAATAGAAAGTGAGGCTGAGAGTGAGACTGTTTACTGGTACAGTTTCTAATGTGGGCATGTGCAGAAATTGTCACAGAAGGAAGTGATCTACAAGCCTTTGATTTTAATTTGCATTCAGACTCTTGCTTTTTCACGCATTAATCAAAAATTTAAAAAGTGGGTATCTTTAAGTTGCCGGAGTGTTTCACTCATTTATTAGAATTGATGTATTTCAAGGTGCTCTCTGATGTGATGATAAAGGAAAATTAGGCGCATTCAAATTCGGATTACTCAAATGGGGAAGCTGAGATGGAAGTCAAGTTTCATTATTTTATGGTATGCAGTTGAGCCACTAAAAAGGGTATTCCTTTCACTCATTTTAAGGTGGGAGTGCTTTAAAGATTGCTCTAAGTAAAGTCCGTCTGCTCCGTGCCATAGTGAAAGGATGTTACTTTTCTGGTAGGTCCAACTCCTTTATTAGGTTGCAAAGCCTACCAGACAGCACAGCTATCTGGTTTGCTAAAGACATCTTGGGGTCATTCAGAAAATTGACCTAGGAATGCATTCCGCCTGTTGCTTACCGTTGGCTTTGTGGTTTGTAACTCACATTATGTGATAGTCATCTACCCACAGATTTCTTCTCTTGGAAATATTCCCAGGCGCCAGAGTGGATCAGAAAATTTTACAGAAGTACCTCTGCACATCGGTAGAAGGCTTCAAGCGACTCCGTAGAGACTTCACCATCCAGATAGTACGTCAACAGAGTCCATAGAAGCCCTCCCCTGACGTGCCAACATCACTTTTTTCATTTCTGTGCTTACAATGCGGATCAGAACCGCGGTTCCTCAGGCCGTTTTTAAACCTACCACAACTGTTTCGTTGAATGGAACAGTGTGCCTTTAAACAGCTTTTTATATCCTTGGGGTTCAAGCCTTGTGGGTTCCGTGGACGACCAATGTCTGCCACGGACCGTCACTCTGTTTGTATGTGGTGCCTAGGGGAGGATAGTGACTCTGAAGAGTGCGTCCCCTGTCGTCCGCTTCGACCGATGGCGCTGAGGGAACGTCGAACCAATCTCCTAGCGGCGCGGATGTCGCAGTTTTTCAAGACTTCCCGTCAACCTTGGTCCCCTTTGTGCACCACGGACCGGCCGTGGATCTGATCTAGGAGCTATTCCTGTGGGTGTCCTTCTCCATCGACTTCCCAAGTTAAGTCTCAACGCAGGTGATTGAAGTCGCTGCGCTGCAAGACCTCGCCACATAAAGCCTGTTCCCGATCTTCGGTTGAAGAGTTAGAACATGAGTCTACCCCATGCCTTTCAACCTGCCCTGGAGATGGGGCGACTCTGACCTTGATGTGAGGTTATTACAATTCTCTTAATAGTATCTTTAGGTCTTCACCTTCCCCTCAAGCGCCCTTTGGCCCCAAGGAGGTACACAAAGCCATGACTGTGTCCACGCCGGTGTGTTCACCCTTGGCTTCACTTCGACCTTCGGATTTCAAATCCGTTTCGACTCCGGTGCACAACTCTAAGGGATTACCACCTTTGGTACTGGTTTCTGGTCTACTGTCTCCGATGACAGCATTGTCTGCGCCGCTGGACTCTCCACCACTTCCCCTCTCTGACGTCGAGACGCTGCATCTTCGGCATTGGATGTGGTGCCGGTTGCGGGCTGGTGGAGCTGCCCGTCTTAGACTCTCTTCCATGGCTCTCTGTAGCCCTCCCTCCTGTTTTTATTTCTGAGGAACACGTTTATGGAGGTGATACGAGAGGGTTTGGAGTTTCATCATTCCATCTCCGACATGGTTCAACCTCCTATGGAGTCTAGGTAGTTGATTGAGTAGGGTGAAGCTAGTGGCTTGGAGTCTTCGCCAGCCTCGGTCCTCTTGTCCCCTCCTGGATTGGCTACGAAGGCGAGCTCCTTTCTGGCCGATATGCTCAGAAGAGTTTCTGTCTTTTTGGATGTGACACTAACACCTGTGGAATTGACAACAGATTCCTTACTTGGCGACCTACATCTGAAAGAAACACGTTAGTTAGATTCCTCACCTTAGAATATCCCCAGGCGTCAGACTGGATCCGGAAGATTTTTCGTCAGCAATACCCCTTGCGCGTCGCTAGGCGTCGTCTGCGGCTCCGCGTCCGTCGTCGGCGTCGTGCGCCGGGATGACGTCGTCGGAGTACTTAGACGCCGCCCTCGCGCGCTGACGTCAGTTCTTCTTTTTTCCGCGCCAGTAAGCGCAGATCCGGGAGAGCTACCCCTTTTAGTCTTTTTTGACTAAATCTTTTTTGATCATTTTTGATCCTTGTCTGTCGACATCTGGTGCCGGTAGGATGCCTGGGTTCAAGGCTTGCGAGGATTGTCATCGACTGATGTCGGTGACCGATCACCACCGCCGGTGCCTCTACTGCTTAGGCCCCGACCACGACGCGGAGTCGTGCAACGACTGTCAGGCCCTGACTTCGAAGGCTAGGCGGGAGCGGTCCCGCAAGCTTCTCGAGCTTCGCCACTCGGCTCCGCGTCGTGTGCGATCCCGGTCCAGGAGGAGGTCCAAGGATCGCTCGCGGAGCCCTAGCCGACGCCACCATCGATCGTCGGGCTCCAAGTCGTCGGGTAAGTCCAAACACTCTAAGAAGTCCAAGCGGCGACATCGCTCTTCGGACTCCCCTCGCCGGTCGCGCGACTCGGCCGAGGGTCCAAGTGGTTCCACCCCCGCGGCTCCGGCGGAGCCGCAGGTGCCGCGTCCGCCCCCATACCTTCCGGTCCCTGGGGCTGACGCGGCGCCGGCGGAGATCAGTGCCTTCCTCTCGGCCATGAGGAGCCTGGCTCCGCCGTCGACGCCCGCTGGCGCGCCTTCGGGCCCCGCGGACTCGACTGGGCGACCTCGCGTGCCGGCGGCTCCGGCCCCGGTGCCGTCGACGACTCCGGTCTCGACGCCGCAGGTCCCCACGGGGCCCTTGCCTGGGCCCCAGTCGACGCCGGTTGACCTAGTCACTCCTCCACCGGCGCCGACGCCTGAACCACCGACGCCGTCACCGGCGCCGCCGACGCCGACGCCTGTGACGCCGACACCCCAGTTTAGCCCTCATCCGGACCCGACGCCGGCACGGCGTCCGCCGACGCCGCATCCGACGCCGCTTGAGTCCCACCATCTCTACAGTCCGGTTCCGATCATTCCTCCTGTTTATCAGGAATCGGAAGAAGGGGGCGACTGGGAGGGGTTCGAGGACCCTCTGGCTGTTCAGTCACAGCTTTCTCAGGACTGGGCAGATGAACTGGGGGAGGCCAGTGGGCTGGACACCTCGCCAGACACTGGATTCACTTCTCCTCCGACCGTGGCTTCGGAGGAGGGTGCAGCATTTTCTGTGGTGCCGCGCAAGGCGGCTGAGGCCCTTGGGCTCGAGTTGCCTGCCGTGGCTGTGAGGACCAACATCCTCACTGAGGTGCTTCAAACCTCAGCAAGCTCCACTGAGCCTCTGCTGCCGTTCAACGAGGCCCTCACTGACGTTCTGCAGGGCACCTGGTCCAAGCCCTCCACAGTTCCTCCTGTGGATAGGAACGTTGCCAGGCGCCACCGCCCTGCTCCGGGCGACCCCAGTTTCCTGTCCCAACACCCCACCCCCGAGAGTCTGGTTATCCAGGCCTCTACTTCCCAATCCTCCTTCCCGACCGCTCCGCCGGACCGGGATTCCAAGAGACTCGAGCAGTTTGGCAAGAAACTGTTCTCGTCCCTTAGTTTGGGCCTGCGGTCCCTAAATACCGCCTGTCTCTTGGACCGTTATTCCCATTCCCTGTGGGATACGGTGGAGGACGTGCTGCCCCTGTGTCCGGAGGAGGTCCGGACGCGTCTTACCCAGGCTTTGGCCGATGGGAGGGATGCAGCACGGCACGCCATAAGATGTGGGCTTGACACCACGGACTCGCTAGGTCGGGCGATTTCCACCACGGTGGCGCTCCGCCGCCACGCCTGGATGCGGTCCACGTCATTTTCAGGGGATGTCCAGAACACCCTCATGGACATGCCCTTTGATGGCACTCGCCTGTTTGGTGAGAAGGCGGACAGTGCGCTGAACTGCTTTAAGGACTCCCGGGCTACGGCCAAGTCCTTGGGCCTCTCGGCTCCGCGGGCGCACACCTCCGCTTCTCGCCCCTTTCGTGGCCAAGGAAGGGGCGCCTCCTCACGTCCGCAAAGCCACCAGCCGCAGAACCAACCTGCGCGCGGTCGCGGACGTGGCTTCCGCCGTGGCGGAAATGGAGGCCGACGTGGTCAGCCCACTTCCACCCCGGCAGCATCCGCCTCAAAGCCCTCCTAGTCCGAGCTTTCAGGCCCATACCACGCCAGTGGGCGGCAGAGTTCGCCATCACCTGCTCCACTGGCGGTCCAAAACATCGGACAGGTGGGTGCTGCAGATCGTCCGAAGGGGCTACTCCCTCCCCTTCGAGACGACCCCTCCAGCCATGCCACCGCAGCACCACCGTATCTCGGGGGATCATTTGGATCTTCTCCGCGAGGAAGTTTCGGCTCTCTTGGCCAAGGGGGCCGTCGAGCGCGTTCCGAGTCCAGAAGTAGGTCGTGGTTGTTATTCCCACTACTTTCTGGTTCCCAAGAAGGGCAAGGGGGGCCTGCGCCCTATCTTGGACCTCCGGAACGTCAATGCCTTCCTCCGAAAGGAAAGGTTCAAGATGCTAACGTTGGCTCAGGTTTTAGCTGCCCTAGACCCTGGAGACTGGATGGTAGCGTTGGACTTGCAGGACGCATATTTCCATATCCCCGTCCTGCCGGCCCACCGGCGTTACCTGCGGTTCACGGTGGGCCAAGAGCACTTTCAGTTTACCGTGCTCCCCTTCGGCCTCACCAGTGCCCCTCGGGTGTTCACGAAAGTGATGGCGGTGGTCGCAGCTCATCTGCGCAGATCAGGGGTTCCAGTCTTCCCCTATCTCGACGACTGGTTGTTGAAGGCGGGCTCGCCCCGGGCAGTCGTCTCCCACCTCCAGACTACGGCGGATCTCCTGCATTTGCTGGGGTTTTCCATCAACGTGCCGAAGTCACACTTGAGTCCCTCTCAGAAGCTCCTCTTCATCGGAGCGGTTCTCGATTCGGCGCAGTTCCGGGTCCATCCACCGGAACAGCGGGTCCGGGATATACAGGCCCTGATTCCCATCTTTCGGCCTCTATCCCGGGTTTCGGTCAGGCTAGTGTTGCGGCTTCTGGGGCTGATGGCTTCCTGCATCCTACTAGTGCATCACGCCAGGCGGCGCATGCGGGCTCTGCAGTGGGACCTGAAGTTTCAGTGGGCCCAGCATCACGGCAACCTGTCCGACCATGTCTTGATCTCGGAGGGCACTGCACAGCAGTTGCAGTGGTGGCTCACGGACCGCGAGTGGGTCAAGGGCAAGAGCCTCTCCCTTCCCCAACCAGAGCATGTCGTAGTGACGGATGCGTTCCTCCTGGGATGGGGTGGCCATATGGGAGAGGCGGAGATCAGAGGCCTCTGGTCTCCGGCGGAGTCTCGTCTCCACATCAACCTGTTGGAGTTGAGAGCGATCCGGCTTGCACTGAAAGCCTTCCTTCCCTCTGTCAGGGGAAGTGTCGTGCAGGTGTTCACGGACAACACCACCGCCATGTGGTACTGCAACAAACAGGGCGGGGTGGGGTCGTGGACCCTTTGTCAGGAGGCTCTGCGCCTCTGGACATGGCTGGAACACCAGGGCGTCACCCTGGTGGTTCAACATCTGGCGGGCTCTCTGAACGCCAGAGCAGACGAACTCAGCCGCCGGTGCATGATGGATCACGAATGGCGTCTGAACTCCGAAGTGGCGCAAGGCCTCTTTCAGCAGTGGGGAGAGCCTTGGTTAGATCTATTCGCCACCGAAGAGAACGCGCAATGTCAGCAGTTCTGCGCGTTGGAATTTCCAAGGCGGCACTCGCTCGGCGACGCTTTTCGTCACGAGTGGAGTTGCGGTCTGTTGTACGCCTTTCCGCCTATACCACTTCTGCCCAGAGTGCTGAAGAAGATCAGGCGCGACCGGGCCCAAGTCATCTTGGTGGCTCCGGATTGGGCACGAAGATACTGGTATCCCGAGCTACTCAGTCTGTTGACCGATCCCCCGATACGTCTGCCCCTTCGGGAGGATCTTCTGTCGCAGCAGCAGGGGACGGTCCTCCACCCGAACCTGTCCAGCCTCCACCTCCATGCGTGGAGATTGAGCGGCGGCAGTTGATGCCATTTGACTTGCCTCCTGAAGTCTGTGATATCATTCTGGCAGCCAGGCGTCCCTCCACAAAGTCGGTATACGCCTGCCGGTGGAACAAATTTGTGGCATGGTGCACAGCAAAGGCTGTGGATCCCCTTTCCGCCCCTCTTTCTGAGGTTCTCCTCTTCCTTCTTTCTCTGGCCCGGCAGGGCTCTGCCCTGGGCACTCTGAAAGGTTATCTTGCTGCCATCTCCGCCTTCTTGCGGCTTCCTGATCAGCCTTCTCTTTTCAAGTCCCCTGTGGTCACACGCTTTTTCAAAGGCATTACACACACGTTCCCTCCTGTCCCCTTTGTAATGCCTCAGTGGGACTTGAACCTGGTATTGACATTCCTGATGTGCGCTCCCTTCGAGCCTCTTCACAATTGCCCTATTCGTCTTCTAACTCTAAAGACTGCTTTTCTGGTAGCCATCACCTCGGCTAGACGGGTGAGTGAGCTCCAGGCTTTATCTTCAAAGCCTCCTTTTCT
The DNA here is from genome assembly GCF_964204655.1 of Triturus cristatus. Classification (NCBI taxonomy): domain Eukaryota; kingdom Metazoa; phylum Chordata; class Amphibia; order Caudata; family Salamandridae; genus Triturus; species Triturus cristatus. The sequence continues at coordinate 588,663,951 of NC_140592.1, read as the reverse complement.
GTCTGTTCATCCGGACAAGGTTGTCCTTCGGCCTCGTCCCTCCTTTCTTCCTAAAGTGGTGACTCCATTTCACCTTGGGCAGTCTGTCACCTTGCCCACCTTCTTTCCGCCTCCGCATCCTTCCAAAGAGGAAGAGAGGCTCCACCATCTGGACCCAAAACGTGCGCTCTCCTTTTATCTGGACCGCACAAAACAGTTCCGGGTGGACGACCAGCTTTTTGTTGGGTACGTGGGCGCTAAGAAGGGGAAAGCTGTGCACAAAAGAACCATCTCTCGGTGGGTCGTTTTGTGTATAAAAATCTGCTATTCCTTGGCTAAAAAGGACCCTCCTGTTGGGCTGCGCGCCCATTCTACTCGGGCCACGGCGGCTACTACTGCCTTGGGACGGGGAGTCCCTTTGCAGGACATCTGTCAGGCGGCGACGTGGGCTTCGCTACACACGTTTGCCAGGCATTATTGCCTTGACAGCCAAGTCCGGAGGGATGGCTTCTTTGGCCGTTCTGTCCTCCAGGACTTTCTGGTGTGATCTTGGTTCGCAGACCCACCACCGGGGATGGTATTGCTTGGGTATCTATTCTAAGGTGAAGAATCTAACTAACGTGTTTCTTTCAGATGAACAAGTTACTTACCTTCGGTAACGATGTATCTGTAAGAAACATTAGTTAGTTAGATTCCTCACCGACCCTCCCATCCTCCCCGTTCTGCGAACTGACATCTAGGGTTAAGGTTATCCTTTTCAGGCCCCTAGATTTTATTTTTGGCACCAGTGTCGGTCTTTGCATGGCTCTGCGTTCCTGGCGCGGAAGGCTATGTACAAGAACTGACGTCAGCGCGCGAGGGCGGCGTCTAAGTACTCCGACGTCATCCCGGCGCACGACGCCGACGACGGACGCGGAGCCGCAGACGACGCCTAGCGACGCGCAAGGGGTATTGCTGACGAAAAATCTTCCGGATCCAGTCTGACGCCTGGGGATATTCTAAGGTGAGGAATCTAACTAACTAATGTTTCTTACAGATACATCGTTACCGAAGGTAAGTAACTTGTTCATCAAGGCCAATCAGGGATGTAGCGGGTGCTTCCTTATAGTGAGGCTCTTTTTGATATTCTATTGGGGGCTTGGGCTATACCCGAAACAGGGAACCCTGTGGATTGCTCTATTTCTCACAGACACCTTCCAGCCCCTGGCTATCCAACATGTCTCCTCAGACATCCAACTCATCAGTTTTGTGGTTCAGGTTGCTTTGACTGCCCAAAATGTTGATTCTTTCCCTGCTGCCCCTCCAGAAAGAGAGGCCAGAAGACTAGACACTCGTAGCAGGCATATTTTCTCCTCCACGAGTTCTGCACTGTGATCTCTCAATACTTCTTGTTTTCTCTGACTCTTCTCTCATACATTGTGGGACTCATTGGAGGACATGCTGCCCTCGCTTCCGGAAGGGACCCAGAATTATCTTATTTTGTTAGTACGGGATGGGTAACAAGCGGCTAAACCAATCATTCGCTGTGGTATGGATACCACTGATTCTTTAGGTTAAGCTCTGGCCTCTTCAGTGGCTCTACATCGGCGTCCCTGGTTGCTCACCTCTGTGTTTTCGGAGGCTGGTCAAGCCACCTTGATATGCGTTTTGATGGCGTCTGTCTATTTGGCACACATGTAGACTGCTTTGCGGCAATTTCGAGAGTTGGGGTGGAGCAGATGCTTAACTCTGCTTTCCTAGTTCTCTTGTAATGGGTTTCTTCTGGCAACGTTTCCTTTTTTCATTCACGTATGAGCTGTTCACAGGGCGGAGCCCATTGGCTTTTCTTTTCATACCGCCCCTTTCCAGGATGGCACCTGGTGAGGTTTTCCTGCCTGCTGCAGGTATTTTCTTCTGCTAATACTGTTGGTGACAGGTTACGTTTCCAGTTATCTGAGACCTGTTATTTTGTGGCCTTGTTTGCGCTTGTTCTTGCAGGCTTCTTTCTCAAGCTAATTTTCTCTACCCAAATATTTATTCTATGGAGGGTATTTTGCTTGCGTTGTGCATTTTGGGATTTACTTCTGGTGCTTATTATTCCTTATAGGAACTTCAGTATATCTGTCTCTGATCACGAAGTGCTTGTGAGTTCTGCAGTGCACTAGGGATATTTCTTATATCCATTGGGCATTTCTTCTCTTTAATGGTATCCCTCTTTCCATATAGGGGATAACGGAATGAGTGGCGGGATACTTTGCCAGGGTAGATTTTTAGCTCTGGCATAGGACCTTTATTAGTGCATCAGCACTTCTTGCTGTTTTACTTTTGCTGTGCATTGGCAAAATGGTTTCCTGCCATCGAACTTTCAAGTTCCTTGTTCAGCTGTAACTTTGTGGTGCATTGGGTATCAAAGGCCCCTCTAATACATTAGTTCATAGCCCGCCATTGCCCCAAGGTTACTTTGGTCCTGTGCCATCGGCTTGCTGCCTTTTTTTCTGCTTCATCCCTGGTGATGATGTTGTTACTTGTTACATTCTGGAATGCCTTGTACCCTTTTTACCTACGGGTGTTATTTACTTACCAATTCAGATCACAGCCACAGCATTTACTTATCACGCTGGTTGTTTTTCTGATTTCACCATTTCACCCCTTTTATCGGTGTTGTGGCTAAGTTTCTTATTCAGTTTTACTTCTGGAACATGTGTCCCTTAGACATTATAGATACATCTCTTTGAGGATTGGTTTACAAGGAGGCTGGGATCTCCCTTATCATCCTTTTTCTGAAAGTTCTTTTTCCTCCTCATAGGAGGTGATAAGGATTCTGTCCCTCAAAAATCCATTATACCACTTCCGGCTTGTGTGGCGAACTTCTTCTGTTTGAAGGGTTGTTTCTCTTTTTCTCCCTCTCTTCCTTTAAGAGATATTTGTCTTTTCCTCTTTTTTAGTGATGGTATTTTAAAGGTTTTGCTTTGTATGTATTTAATCTCCTGTTGAGATATTTCTTATTGGCCTCGATCCTTCTGGTTCTTGTGTGCACTGCCATCCAATAATTTTGGGTTTTTCCCACTTCTTGGGACTTGATAACTTCATGGATAGGTACTCCATCTTTAATCAGAAGCTTCAGTCAGGTCTTGCTGCCTAATTTCTCTGTCTATTGGATGGAAATTGGTGGTTTGACTAGGCCTTCAGTGTGTTGACCTTAATTTTGGCTATATGTTTTGATGTACCCCAGTCGTGGTCCTAATTCCCTTCATAGTGGAGTTTTTTCACCTGCTGTTTTTTTTTTTGATTTTCTGTTAACCACCTGATGGTAGTCTCTTCAGTCAGAAGCGTGGGTGCATGGGCTGTTGCTATTATTTCTCTGGGGTGAGTGGTGCTCTCCACTCCCTCTCTCCTCTTATACGTTGATAGGTTGCTGGTTTTCCAGCTTGCCGCCAATATCTGTATGTCTGTCATTTTCATTCTGTTTCTGTCGCAACTTTGGTCTATCACCGATGTATGTTTGTATTTATGTCTTATTGTTGATTGGTATCTCTATTTTATGGGTGTTCGTCGTTCCTACACTGATCAGTCTCCCTGCTTGTCAAGGGTGTGCTCTGAGATTCCCTTTTCTCTTTGTTTCACAGGGTAGGGTTACCTCACAGACTAGTTTCCACATCAGGGGAGCCGGAGCTCTAATTCACTTGTATGGGCTGTTGTCCTTGGTCCTTTAGACTTGTCCAGTCATGGGTTGATTACTTTCAGCAGGGCTACATAGTATAATTGTTTCTACGAAGTGTTTTCTCCAACAGTTTCTTATCCCTCTGCTGTGGGTAATGTTGTCCACATGTTGCAGACTTCAGCCTCCTGCTGGCTTCCTCTAATGGAGCATCTTCTTTGCTTCACCTATAATTCTTAAGACAGCCTGGTAACTTTACCTCATTGTGGACTGGCTAGTCCTAGTCCGGGATCTTTCATCATTTCTTTTCGCAGACCGTCCTCCAGGCATGTTGTTGCTTGGGTATCTAATTCTAAGATAAGGAATCTGCGGCTAGATCTCTCTATCAGATGAATAAGTTACTTAACTTCAGTAACACCATATCTGCTAGAGACAGGAACTAGCCGCAGCTCCTTACTGACCCACCCATCCTCCCTGCTCTGCGAACTGCTGGTCCTGTTACCTACAAGATCCCTTTCTGGCATTCTGATGCCTTTCTTTAGGATTTTGTAATTGTGTGAGGCAAAGTTGTCTTTTTTTTGCCACACTGTTTTCATAGTCTGTTTCTAAAAGTAGTTCTGCGTTGTTGGAGCGAAAAATAGTCACAGAAGAAACTGGCACCGGCATGTCAGGAGAGGGCTTATATGGACTCTGTTGAAGTCGCATCCGAACGACGACGTCGCTACAAAGTTGTTTGATGCCCTCTACCGATGCGCAGAGGTTCTGCTGTAAAAGTTTCCAGATCCAGTCTGGCACCTGGGGATAATTCTAATATAAGGAATCTGCTGCTAAATTCTGTCTCTACCAGATAGGGTCTTACTGAAGGTAAGTAACTTATTCTTCAGGCTTTCTATTTGATAGCTTTATTTGCTTTAGGCTGTCCAACTCTAGTTCGTCCCTCACGTCTCCCAAACCGTGTTCACTGTATTCTTCCACAAACTCACTTTTTGTAAACAGGACTTTAAATCTTTTTCTTATCTTGTCACATTTGCTGTGCACTCAGAGGCAAATGTCAGGCTGTGCCTTACAGGGAGCTTGGTGTTTATTTTCTTTCTCTGACTTCAGAGAGAAAGGATTTATGTGACAATCATGCTGGCTACTAAGGGGTCTGCTTGAGGAAGGATCTACTAAAGTAAAAAAAAAAAGAAAACTGCGCCAGCAAGGAATTCCAGTAAAACTGGACAAGATGAATAAATGAATAAGGTAGTTTTATAAAGCGCTGTGATGATTTGCCCCGATGGAAGGTCCGCCACCCCTTTCTATACTTGTATGAAGCAGTGATGCCTTACTTGTTTTAAGGGATTCTTTTATTTGCATATTCAGCTCTCCTGACATATAAGTAAAGCGATTCCAAAACAAAGCGTTCCTCTTCTTCTTCAGGCCGGTCGCCTCTGGGACGGTTGGGGTTCTTCCTCGACTACACCGTGGTCCCGGGGCTGTCTTGTCTGGACTGTAGTACCTCGAGAGCAAATGGCAGGGGCAAAGGAAAACAAAAGAAAGAAAAAGAGCCTTTAGGCAACTGTCCTGTTGCAAATAAAGGGTTATGTGCACCACCACCAGCGTCCCTACTTGTGTAGTGCCTGAGTGAGGGGAATTTAAGGTGCTGAGCTTTGTGTGTCCCTTAGCCCTGCCGACCAGCCCCTAAACGAAAACGGATGCGTAGCCGCCACTTGCCTGTATCCACGACCCTCCGGGCCGTTGTGTGGTGAGAACCCGCCTCTTTGTCCTTTCTGGGAGAGCCGCTCTCGCTCGCAGTAATTGGGAAGTTCTCTCCTGTGCTCTTGGGTCGGTCCGCCTCGCTGTCTTCTTCCGTGGCGTCCTTTTGTGTGTCTTCGCCTCCAGAAACCGCGTCGTTCTTCTCCTGGCCTCGCTCTGTCCCCGTAGTCAACATCCGATCGAGATCTCCTGTCTCCTCGCTCTCCGTGTTTTGTCCTGTCTCAGGGGTCGTGCTTCCGGCGCTCCGAGCCGATGAGACTAGACTGCTGCTTCCTGTTGGCGGTGTTTTGGTGGCCATGTTGGAATTCTCAGAGTTCCCTCCTCCATAAAGGGACGGGAGCTCGGTGTGCTAATCGCAAGCACGCATAACCCAAGGGTGTCTTAGCACTATGCAGATCTGGACTGAGAGAAGGTACCAAAGGTTTAAAGAGAGCTCGAACCTGGGCAATCGAGGTGCTTAGGTGGAAACAGCCACGTCTTAAGCTGCTTTCTAAATAGCTGCAGTGCTGGCTGTGAGCGGAGAGCCAGAGGAAGGGAGTTCCATAGCTTCCCCCCCTGATATGCTAGCGATCTGCCTCCCCACTTTATTCTGTTGATTCTTGGAAACCTTGACCATGAAGGCAGAACTGGATCTAAGGCTTCTGCTTGGCCGGTACCATAAGCACCGTTCTTGAAAGTAAGACAGGCCTGTCTTGTGAAGAGCCTTGTGCATAAGGCACAATGCCTTAAAGGAGATCCTCTTCTCTTCCGGCAACCAGTGCAATCCATGTGAGACGCCGGTTTATACTTAAGAATTTTCAAAAGTGTGCGGGCTGCGGTGTTCTGAAGAGACTGCAGTTTTTTTTACCAGATATTTGGAGGTGCCGAGATAAAGTGTGTTACAATAATCCATTTTGGAAATGATAGGGGCCATCAACGCAATCTTCTGTAAGTCAAATGGAATATATAGGAGAACTTTTTGGAGAACACGTAGCATAAAGAACCCCCAGAAGTAATTGCATTGATTTGAGCGGAGAAGCACAATTTAGTGTCGAAAATTACTCCTAAGTTTCCTGCCTTCTCCACGGGGTTCGGAAGGTTGCCCAGTTCTGCCGGTCACCAGGACGCATTCCAATGGAGGTCTCTTTCCCAAAGAGTAATGCCTCCGTTTTATCTGAGTTTTACTTAAGGTAGGTATACTGCATCCAACCTGCCACTGCCGTCATACATCTACAAAAGTTATCTGAATCTTTTTCAACCTGAGATGTGATGGATACCGCATGAGTATCATCCGCATAGGACAATGCAGTCAGACCAAAGCTGTGGATGAGCTGCACCAAGGGGGTAACATACACATTAAAAAGAGTGGGACTAAGTGCCGAGCCCTGTGGCACGCCACAGGGGAGCAAGAAATGATGAGACTTTGCGTCTCCTAAGTCCACCCACTGTGTCCCGTTGGTCAGAAAGGACCTCAGCAATGTTAGTGCAGTGCCCCTGAAGCTCAAGGCACACAGACGCTTAATAAGTAGCGCATGGTGGACCGTATCAAAGGTGGCGGAGAGGTCCAGTAGGATTAGTGCTGCTCTGCCGCCTTTGTCCACCCTAATTCTTACTTCCTCCGTTGCTGCTACGAGAGCTGACTCAGTACAATGGCCTGCTCTTAAGCCATATTGGGCAGAGTCAAGCAGCTGATTTGGACACTGACGGTCAATTTTGTGGAATTTATAGCCTTTTTAAATATTCTTCAACTCCACATAATTACACTCTACTCAATACCACACAATCCACTCTGTGCCACATAGCAACAATCCACATACATATTTTCCACATAAATACACTCCACACCATGCAACATAATTTAACTCAACGCCACACAGTTCCACGCCACACAATGCATCTCTATACATTTCCACTCCACACCTTATAATTCCACAACAATCCCCATCCTTCCACTCCACAACACAATTCCACTATACACCACATACGTCCAATCTACACACACATTTCCACAAAATTCAACACCACAACACACCATTCCATTCCACTACATGCAATTCCACAACACACAAAACCCCTCCACATAATTACACTCCTTAATGCATACTGCTCCACATAATTCCAGTACACTCAACACCACATATTTACCACCCCCATATTTTCACTGCACATCATGCCACATAATTCCACTACACACAATTCCACAACAAACAGTTCCAATCCAACCTACATAATTCCACTCCACACCATATACATCCGCTCCACTCCATAACACATGGCTAAAAGACATTGTCCTTGACAACGCCATTAGCTCTCTGATTGCTGAGACCTATTGGATTTGCCAATGCTTGTTAAAGTTTATCACAATGCAGTCACCCTTGGAATTCTTGGGAGAATAACCTAGCCTCCCCACCCTCCTGACCATAGTGATTTCATCTGCAAGGTTAGTTGGCCTTCCAGAGTTTTCTTACACCAATGAACAGCCTTATTTTTTAACATTTACCAGTCCTCATACTCTCCCTCCGTGTCAGGGGGGCGCACCTTCAAATATAATAACGTACAGCGTGCAGTCAGGTGGAAGTTGAAAAATATTCTGATGCTCCCTGCGAAGGGCCATATTGCGTCTTAGATTTGATCTGCCCCGAGAACCAGCCCCTATTTCAGGGTTGGGAGTATGTAGCTGCAACAGAGCGGTGTGGGGATTGATCTGGGCTGATTTATGGGTGGCGGATTTGGTGTCCCTAAAAGAAACTGCCCGCTTTGTGTGAGTTTAAACCAATCTGGGGTGCGGGCTGAGGCTGGGATATAACTTGAGAAGCATTTCGCTGACTTCGCTGATGATCAGTGAGCACTTACATTTAGTCCCCCAAAGACTTAATCTGAGAAAGACATCCTGTCCGAAGTCTGTCAAAAAAGTCGCTGGGTTATCAAAAAAAGGGTTTATAAACCTCTTGTAGCATAGCCTTGATATCTGGTCTTGGAATCACGTCATTTTTAAAGGGGAGGGGGGGGGGAGTGCTTCGTGCGGGGCTTCTTCGAACCTATAGGATTTTTATGTTTTGTCGTTGCGCCTTTTTCTTTTTGCTGTTAATGGCTTAATAGCCTGAGGCGGAAAATTATTTATACTAGTGATGTAGGAGTTTATATGAGAATCCTGAATAAAACAGGGATTTGGGACTACCGTCTGTGGTCGAAGGGACAGTAGCTGCCTGTGTGGTGTCAGCAGACCCCGGGGAGTTGTTGGTTTCGAGTAAATCTTGAACTACATCTACGCGGCTTTCCACAATCTCCAATTCTGTTGAAATGGCACCCATAGCAGAAGTAAGATAAGAAATGATTGGACCAGTTTTACCAGCCCCTTCTGTTGGCCAGCGAGGTTCCTCTTTCCTATTCTGAGCTATAAGGTAGCGCTTAATAGAAATAAAAGGCCTACCTTAACCTAAGGCTGACCTTTCAGCAAGGTGCAGGAAATCGGGGGCCAAGAGAGTGGGCCCAGCCCAGCCTTGTCTGGCCACAGACTGGCCCGGCCTTTGCCTGGGCATACGTCTGCACGTGTCCCGCGCTGCAGGGCGCCTCCAGTGTGATTGTAGCGCTCCTGTGCTCTACTTACCTCTTGTGACAGCCGGTAAAGCTGGGGGATGAAGTCCCACTCCAGCAAGTACGGCAAGTTTTAATGCGGCGGTGAGCGGGCAGGAAAACAGGCTTGCAAAGATCCCATGCTGCCGAATCCCTCCAGCGTAGTTATAACGCTCCTGCACTCCACTTGCCCCTCATGACAGCCTGGAATGCTGGGGGATGAAGTCCCACCCCAGCAAGTACAAATAGTTCTAATGTGGCGGTGAGCTGGCTGGAAAACAGGCTTGCGAGGCTCCCATGCTGCGGAACCCCTCCAGCTTAGTTAAAATGCTCCTGCACTCCACTTGCCCCTCATGACAGCCAGGATAGCTGAGGGATGAAGTCCCACCCCAACGAGTACAAATAATTCTAATGTGGAGGTGAGCTGGCTGAAAAACAGGCTTGTGATGCAAGCAGTCACATCTAGGTTAGAGGAATGTGGTGTTAGACAAACTCCTAGAGTTTGCAACACATATCGTTACCAGGAAAGGGGGGCCCTACGTCATGCTATGTCTCTTTACTGCCAGTTCAGAATGCAGAATCTTCTTGCTCGGGAATCTAGTCACAGGAAGCTGTCCGTGTGGGTGAACTCGATGTATTTACTATGCAATATCCTGTGTGCAGATTATCCCCCAACTTGAACAAGTACTATCTTTCGAACTGGTTTAATCTTTCACATTTTAATACAGCTGTCTACCCTTCCTCCTGAGTTTGGCTCCCAGGATGTTTATGAAGGTTCTCTTACTAGGCATAGTTCATCTTTGTGTTCCCATATTTAGGCTGGTCAAGCCTCCGTCTCTTACTTCATATCTGGAGCACCTTCATCGGACTTACAACACTCAGATCTAGGGCTTCTCATTAACTAGAAGATGAATCATTATCTTTAGTTTGATCCCATAGAACTTGTTTCATAAAAATGATTTGTTTTTTTTGCTAGCGCTTCATGCTAAACAAATGCTGTTTCTTTTTTTTTATAAGCACATTTTTATTCCTTTATAGAAAGCAAAATTAAGGATGACATACAACAGTCTGATCAACTTGGCATCAATAAAACCTATCACGGAAACATTGACAATCAATTGCAAGACCCTCCCCGACCCCCCCGCCCCAGTCCCCCATACTCTTCCCCCCCCCTAAAACAGGCCCCCCAAGCCATTTCCCCCATACTCTGCGGAATTTTTTGGGGCAACCCCGAGCAGCTTACAACGTCCGCTCCTGAGCGGCACACCAGTCCACCCCTCTTCTCCAAGTAGCACCTCTGGGAGGTTCGATTTGTTTCCATGCAGCCGCGATATCTCTTTTAGCCACCACCAGAGCAGTAGTTAGAAAATACTTTTCGTTACGGGACCTGTTATCCCCAACAAAGCCATTCTAGGGTCATGGGGAACCTCCTATCCCAGGACCTCAGTTAATTCGGTTTCAATCTCGGCCCAATATCTCCCCAGGTGTGAACAAGACCATACCATATGGAAGAAGTCCGCCGGATCTACCCCACATCGAGCGCATGAAGCGTCCTGACGGAGGCCCGCACGATATAGGCGGTCCGGGGTCAGGTATGCGGCATGGAGGTAGTAAAGGTGGATGAGCTGCAGTCTAGCCGATGTGGTAAGCGTTCTGGGTGCCATAAGGGCGTCCCTCCAGTCAATTTCATCCAGAGGACCCACCCAGGCCTCCCACCGCTGCCTCAATCCGTTCCAATCCACCGGGGTATTGTTGATCAGGGACTTGTAAATACGGGATTTTCCCCCCCTTCCAAGACATCCCAGCATCACCTGAGCCTCAGGCGGACTATGAGCGGGTAGTCGGGACTCGAGAGGGACATGGGACTGGACCGCATGGCGCAGCTGGAGGTACCTATAGAATTGCGAAGGCTGTAAAGAGAACCGGGCCTGAAGCTCCTGGAAGGAACACATGTGGCTCCCCTGCCAGATATCACCTAAGCAGGAGATCCCCAGAAGATCCCACGCCCGAAATCCCTCAAGCCCCGCCACCTCCCACAACCGAGTCCCGTGCCACAGTGGTGTGACCAAGGTCACCGTTCCCGACTAACGGGTATGCCGCAAGGCGGCGCGCCACGCCAGAAAAGGGGCCCTCATAACATCCGGAAGCGACCGGGAGACAGTCGCCCCATAGAGCATATTCTGAATAGATGAGAATCCGGTGAGTTGCACCTCAAGTCTATAGGCCGGATCCTCCCAACCGCCCGAGAACCAGTCATGAACTACCAACAGCTGAGTGGCCAAATAGTACAAGTAAAGATTAGTCATGCTCAGGCCTCCGTCATAGGAAGGTACCCGACATCGGTCCAAGGCCAGACAGGGTCTGCCGCCACCCCAAAGAAATTTAGTCGCCATCTTATCCAGGTCCCGGAACCACGGGCGAGGGAAGGAGCACGGAGTGTTTTGTAGCATGTATAGGAACTTGGGAAGGATCATCATCTTATACAGAGCGATCCTCCCCAATGGGTTCAACGGGAGCGACAGCCACCTACTCATTTCTGATCTGGTCTTATTGACCACAGGGGCAACATTGAGAGGCCAGCCGAGCTCCGGTAGAAGGGTGACCCAGATCCCCAGATATTTAAAGGAGAGCCTCTGGAGGGTAATATCAGACTGCCAGTCGAAGCACTCCCTCGACGGGTGCAGCGGGACCAGTACGGATTTCTTAGGGTTCAGATGAAGACCCGACGCTTGACCAAACTGGCAAAGAATCCAGCGGACCCGAGACCGCCGGATCAGAGAGATAGAGAAGGACGTCGTCCGCGTACAAAGCAATTTTGTCAGGGGCCATACCCGGCCAGTCCCATCCACGGAGAGTGGGGTCAGACCGGATCAGCACAGCCAGGGGCTCCATTGCTAGGGTGAAAAGGAGGGGCGAGAGCGGGCAGCCCTGTTGCGTCCCCCGTCCTATGAGAAACGGATGGGATAGAGCCCCATTGACCAACACACGGGCTCGCGGGCTCGAGTACAGGACACAGACCATGGCGCGAAACCGGGGGCCGAAGCCCATACGTTCCAAGGTATCTCCCAGGTAGTCCCACCCCACCGAGTCAAAGGCCTTCTCGAAGTCAACCAGCAGAAGGGCCAGATAGGGAGAAAGGCGCTCCCGGTGTGCCAGGGCGAGATGCAAGCGCCGCAGGCAGTGTCTGGTCCCCCGGTTTGGCATAAATCCACATTGGTCCGGGTGGACCAATGTGGCAAGGAGCGGGCGCAACCGCTGCGCCAGGACAGTGGCATATATCTTAAGCTCTGTATTAATGAGGGATATCGGCCGGTAATTCGAGCAGGACTGTGATGGGGGTTCTGTCTTGGGAAGGACAACTATAGTGGCTGTGTCTGTTTCCTGCGGGAACGAGCCCCTCTCCACTACTTCTGCAAATAGGTCCCGGAGCCTCGGGGCCAGGGTCTCACGGTAATGAGCATAGTATTCCTGTGGAAAACCATCTGGTCCCGGGGTCTTCCCGGACGCCAGGCGGCTAATCGCCACTTCAATTTCTTGCAGCGTGATGGGCAAGTCAAGGGTCTTAGACGCCTCCTGTCCCAACCGCCCGAGAACTGCCCCGCTCGCCCCTAGCAGTTCCGCAAGGGAGATCCCCGATATCCGAGCCCGGTATAGTTGGGAGTAGTAGTCAGCAAAGGTCTGGGCCATTGCCACCGAGACTGTATGGGTCTCGCCTGCGGAGTCTTTGATGGCAGGAATGATCCTGCCTACCCGGGGGTAAGTAGCCAGCCGGTGGAGGAGTGTACCATTTTTGTCTCCCCATCCGTAAAGCCGGGCTACCGAGGAGCGCCAAAGAGTCTTCGCCGCCTCCAGAGAGTGCAGGCGTATCTCCTCCCGCAGAAAGGCCAGTCGGCGTGCCCGCGCGGCATCTTTCAACGCCCCCTGGTTCCGCTCCAGCTCCAAGGCCTGTGCTTCGCAAGCCGCGAGTTGTTGAATTTGTCTACGTTGCTGCTGTTGCACATGCCCTTTAGCAGCCCCCCTAACAGTCGCCTTGCCGGCCTCCCAAAGGATGGCTGCGGAGGAAACGGAGCCCGCATTGTGAAAGTAGTAATTAGTTATCTCACCTCCCACCACGTTACGAAAAGCTTTGTCTTGAAGGAACCAAGCATTGAGACGCCATATCGGGCGGGCAGAGAAGGGAGGCAGGCCAAGAGCCAGGAGCACTGGCGAGTGGTCCGACAGACCCCTCGGAAGAATGCGAGCATCTTGCACCCCCGCGCATTCGGTTGACGGGACGAAAATGAGATCGATCTGGGCGTGAGAGTGGTGTGCCGCCGAAGTGTGGGTGTATTGGCGTGCCTGTGGGTGCCAAACCCGCCAGACATCACACAGGCCCTGAGATTCGGCCCAATTCGACAGCTGCCTTGCGCAAGCGGCTCTGGCAAGGGAGATCGGACCTGTCGAGTCCAGATGGGGCGTGTAGACAGCATTAAAGTCTCCTCCTAAAACGAGCGAGCCCGCCGGAAGCGTCGGGAGGAGCCCCGCGGTGCAGGAAAGGGCGAGCCGGTAGAAGGGACGGTGCCGCATAGAGGGACAACAAGGTGAGGGGTCGCCCCTCAAGAGTACCACAAACCGCAACAGCCATCCCCTGTGGGTCTAGATGGACCTGAGCCAATACGAAGGGAAAGGACCGCCGAAGTAAGATAGCCACCCCCCCGGGATCCCCTCGCAAAGCCTGAGTGCCACACCCTATCGTAGCCGTAACGGGCGAGAAAGGGACATTTATTACCAAGAAGATGGGTCTCCTGAAGGAGGAGCACATCGATCTCCGCGCGTTGTGCATATTTAAGGACTGCCATGCGTTTAAAACGATCTAGAAGACCGTTTACATTCCAGGACAATATGCGCATGGCGGCCTTAGGAACGGGTGTGTCAGCCATGGTCATAGACATAAGAAGGGGTCGAGGGAGGCGCGGCAGCGCGAGCTCCCAGATGGGAGGGACAACGGGAAATCGGACTGGAGAGCGGGTCAAAGGTCACATGCTGCCGTGGAACAACAACAGGAGGGAGTTTACCCCCCACAGACAGAACCCTCCCCAGGAGGAAAAAACAACCCCAACCCCCCACCCTACACTTCGAAAACAGAAGCATCTGTCGCCCTAACGAAACGGAACAACAACCAAGCTAACACGCTCGGGCTTGAGCACCAGTGGACCCCCTAATTTAGCAGAACAAGCCTGATTCACCTGCCCTGGCTGAGAGCAACGAGCACAACGGAGCACTCCAGCCCAGTTCCGAGCGCCTCCAGCTTGGTGAGCAGATCCCAATCCCACCTCCTGACAAAAACACGGACAACAAAAGGAAGTCAGATGGTAGGGCTGCGGGAAAGGTCTGAGGTGTCCATTTGCACGGCAGACCGGGCCGCGGAACCCACCCACCCGGCAGTCGCGGGACTGGCGGGCGCAGCAGAGGAGACAGAAGAGGCCCCAGACCCCCGGCGAGGCCGCCCCATGGAGCGCGTGATGACCACCTCTCCTTCTGTGCGCTCCCGGGGCAGCGTGCCGCGCCGTCGACGGGCTCTTGACGACCAGGGCATCGACCGCCCCCCCCCCCCCCACCCCCCTCCCTACCCCCCCCCCCCCCCCCCCCCCCCGCCCACCCACAGGTGATCCTTGTCCAGAGCGGTGATGGGGACGTTCCTCCGCTAACCAGGACCAGGCCGCTCGCGGTGTATCAAAGAATATTGTCTTATGTTGGAAGATGACTCAAAGGCGGGCCGGGAACTGAAGCTGGTATTGGAGGCCCAGGGATCGCATCTTCTGTTTCACCTCAGTATAGGATCGTCGCAGTTCTTGGACCTCTCGGGTGTAGTCAGGGAAAATCATGATGTTGTGAGTTTGATACTTGAGGGTTTCTGCGCGCCGGGCCTCGCGCAGAATTGCATCTCTGTCCCGGAAATTAAGGATCTTTAGAATAAAGGGCCGACGGGGCGCTCCCGCTGGCCTAGGGGCCAAGGAGCGATGGGCCCTCTCCACCACGAATGAGGCAGACAGGCTGTCCGCCGGCATCCAGGATTTAAACCAGCGCTCCATAAAGTCATCTGCGCGGCCCGACTCTGCCCCCTCCGGGAATCCCACCAGGCGGAGGTTACTGCGCCGGGCGCGGTTTTCTGCATCTTAGACCCGGCGGTGCAATTCCTTAGAGTGGGTGGTCAGTTCTCGTACTTGGTCCTGCAGCTGGCGGATATCATCCTCAGCGGTTGAGATTCTCGATTCGGCTTCCGAGATGCGGGTGGTAGCGTTACGCAAATCTTGCCGGAGAAGGGCGACTTCCACCTTCACCTCTCCCACCATACCTTCCAGGTAGGCGCAGGACGAATTTATGGCTTGCAGGATGGCAGTAAGGTCCGTGGCGGGAGCCGGCTCGCCGGTGGGGCCCGCTTCCCTCTCGGAGGTCATAAATTGGTCCATCCTGGTTTGGGTGGCCGTCTGTTTGGCTGCCTTGTCTTTACCCATGGCGGTGGCACCCCGGACACTGAGACGGCCGAGGCTAGACGCTGGGCGATGTAGGCACCTCCAGTGCTGCCACGAGGATCAAGGAGGCGAAAGGCAGGAGGAAGGAGGCGCTGTCAGGGCAGCCCGCGTAGTTAGAAGGCCAGGCACCACAAGAGTCGCAGATCATTCCCCAGCGAGCCGCCCACCATGGCAGACGATTCTCTCCTGGAGTCCTTCACCAAACCAGCGCCCGCCACTATCCACGGCCGGGGCGAGGCTGCGCAACCCAAGTCAATGCCCTGGGCCCGAACACCCTCCAACGACTATTCAACAGGCGATAAGCCTCCAAGGCACAGGCGGATGCGCTCACTCACGCTGGTGATCCCTCTCAGCGAGCCCTCCACCACCACGGGCGATGTCCAGCTCTAAATGGGTTTCAATACAGTTCGGGCCTCTTCCCCCGGGGGTCCCGGCCACCTCGCCCCCAACAGAGCCAACCTCGGAGCAACGAGAGGAGGGGGAGGGGGTAGGGGGGGAAAAGGCACACACCTCTTGACCGCTGATCCGCGGCCCGAATCTGGAAGGTGACTTCGTGCCGTAGACTGGTGCCCGAGCCAGCGCTGCAGGCGGGAGGAGGAAGGGAGGGGAGCCGGCCCCCGGCCGCCGACAGCCGGCCCGATGGGGGGGGTGTGCGTCTCCACCACTCCCGGCCCCCACAGCAGCTCCAACAAATCCGTCGATGTCTCCCCTGCCGCCGCAGTCACCACCTGATCCGCTGCGCAATTCTGCCTCCAGGGGCCAGCTCCACGCCTCCAGAGCTCGTACAGGTGGACACCGGGCAGGAGCCTTGCCTTCTCTCCCTCGGTGGGGCCCACAACGGCCGCGGGCCGCTCCTCCTCCACCGCCGGCAAAACTCAGGCCTACACCCCTCGTGGGCGCCGCGGGCTCGATTGGAAGGCTGCCCGCGCCGCAGTACCAGGACCGCTGCCTTCCCCCGCCGGTCCGCTGCCGAAGCGCCAGGACAAGCCCCGCAGGGACAGAGGCACCTCAAACCTGAGCCAGGGACAGCGAGACAGCTCCGCACTCTGATGGGCACGGAGGGAACCGGCCAGGGCAGCCCAGGGCGGAGCGGGAAGGATTCGTGGGGTCCGGCGCCTGGAGCCTCCCCGCAAGGCGGCCATGCTGGTCCAGCGCCACCTAGCGCTCCCACAAATGCTGTTTCTTAGTCCTACCGCTGTCAGGCGTCACTGTTACCCAATTTAATTGGTCCCATTTCAACCACCATGGAAGGTTGTGGCCACCTTGACTCATGACATGCAGATCACTATATACTTCAGCTGCAAATGTTCAACTCGCTGATCTATCTCTGTCTAAAGGAGCCGTGATAGACTTATTACTCCTCCACTTCCTTCAGCCTCCCGTGCGGAGTGCCACAGTGCTCCTCACTTAGCCCTACTCTTTTCAATCTGTACATCTCCTACCTGGTAATACTGATTAGATCTTTTGGTTTTGAGGTGTTGTCCTATGTGGACAACACCCAAATCATTGTGTCCATCACGGTTGATGTCCTTGCTGTGGCAGCTAGGTTTAAGGAATGTATGACTAGAATTTGAAGCTGGATGAGAGAACTTCCTCAAACTTAATAAAAAAAAAATAGAGGTTCTGGTGTTTAGAACACAGCAGTCCATTTGGTCAGCAACCTGGAGGTCTGATTCTTGCGGCCTCCTTCTTATCCCCTGTGGGTTCATCGAAGAACATTAGGGTGTTTTGTGACAACATTCTGTCATTTGATAAGCAAGTCACACGACCAGTACTTGTTTCCGTATCCTCAGAACTCTGAAGAAAATCTTTTCATTCATTCCTCTAGAGTTACGCAAAACAATGGTTATGGCATTGGTGTTTTCCTGCCTAGATTACAGTAATGCACTCTATTTGAACATCGGTCGGGCATCCCTCAGTAAACTTTAGGTGACCCAGAATGCAGCGGCTCATCTTATCCTGGACATTCGAAAACATCCATCAATTTCCAGGGCTCACGTATTCAACACTGGTTATCGATTAGGAAGCGATTTGTGTTCAAAGTCCTGTGTATGTCTCCTAAGGTACTACACAACACTGGTCCGTGGATTTTTAGATCTACTGTTCAATGGCATGTGCCTAGAAGGCTGCTACACTCTTCGTTTAGGAGACAGGCGGTGGTTCGTAAAATCCGCAATGCCAGGTGGGGTTAAACTTTGGAACACCTTACCCACCCATTTCTCAGGTATGGATCATTTCCTCTTCTTTTATAAGCATCTCATAACATGGCCTTTCTCTTCCTAGACCTTAGTATCTTTTCCTCTCTTGCCTATTTCCTGTAATGCTTTGATGTTTCCTGGCTGACACCTTCGGGTATAGTTTGCACTATTGAAATGTATTTTCATTTCAAAGAGGATAATCTCCATAAGCTGAGCAGCAGAACATTTACCAGAGATTCTGTATCTTTGACTTGGTGTTCTGAGATTGTTGGGACTGATGGCTTCGTGCATCCATGTTGGCACTCTTATATGAGTTTTAAAGCACCATCTGATTCTGAACTGGACCACTCCCTGAGTAAAGTTATGATTAAAAAGTTTTAAACCTAACATGTGACGAAATCTGTCTCACTAACTACCGAAACACTGTTGTTAAGCAACACCAAAAGTCGTAATAAAATATTTTCCGACTTAATCCGCTTACTTTTATAATTCATCATGAGTCAAAACCATGGCTGTCTGGAGTGGAACCACCCTCTCCTTTCCCCATAAATGCCAATCCTTTCTCCATTTTTAGGTCTAGCTTGGGCAGTGCTTGCGCTGCTGCGAGTCATGCTGTATTGGAGTATGGCTTTTATGGCCCACTTTCTGCCCATATTTGTTATTGGCGTGTCATTGTCCTTTGTAAACGCTGGTTTCTGAGTTATTAGGCTTGTCGTTTTTAGGCTTGTCGTTATTAGGTTTGTTAGTCCCTCCTTGATACCGCCTTGTCTGCATTTGTAACCTCCTATGGCGACTGGCCCTTTTACTTCTGTTGCGTCACGGTATGTCTTATTTAGTCTGTAAGCACTGTTTTCTTTAATGAGTTTCTTCTACTGCAGGCATGATGTGCTTTCCTCTCCATGCACGCTTTCTTTTTCAAGCAGCCTCGGACAAAGGCTGCCGCTTCTGAAATCGGTCTCGCATTTACAAGAGTTTGAGCTATTGCCATTGTAAATAACAATAGTTTAAACTCTCGTAAACGCGAGACCTATCGCGTTGCAAATACTTTTTTTATCACGTTATGTGCGATGCCTGGTGGTTCATTCTTTTGTAACACTTTGTTTTGCGTGGTATGAGATAAGAGCCAAACGTGTATTATGCTATGCACTAGTCGTTTTCCAATGTTTAGGTCTTGCCTACGCCGCACGCATGCGCTGCGTAGGCAAAAGACCTTTAGTAATCGCTTCGGCTTTTTAGCCGAAAACGTGCACACGTTCCATTGCCTTCAATGGCAACGCGTGCACGTGTGGCGATTGCCTTGCGGGAGCGAGCTTGACACCATATGTTTATAATTAACTTACAAACACATGGTGCCCCTGGCTCGCTCCTGCAAGGGAAACGCTTTGTGTGCTGTCACACTCCCCCCCCACCCCTCCCACATTTAGCGTGAGGCGTGCACGCTTGTTTTTATTTGTTATTCACTAATTTCTTGGGATTAGAGGCAGTGGGAAGGTCTACCGGTTTTGGTCACAGTGAACCATTTCAACATCTCATTAACTCTGGGTCCGAACAACACAGACACCAATCTTTGGGCACTTGGAGCACATTCTCTTATCTCCGGACAAACCAACCCCCATTAGGAGCATTCCCTGCTTTCCCAGCCCCAGCGGCGCCCCTCCCCGCAAACCGAGATAAAGTCCTCCTTCTAAGTCTTGCAGGGCCCAGGACGTGACTGAGGAAAAAGCTTGCGAATACTGGATTTCTAAGCATTTTTTACACGCAAAATATATTTGTAAGGTATTCATTTTTTATGCTTTTTTTGTTCCAAACATATGGCTATCTGTGCCAGCAATCACACCGGAAGATAATTGGCACTGGCATGGCGTGCCGTTCCTCATGTTCGAGGTAATTGCAGGAGGGGTGAAGGGGCCATGCTCCGCTCTCATATACAGCTTAGCTGCCTTCTGAGGGGTGTCCGCAGCCCTTCGAATGATGCCTGTTTTCTGCATCACGTTTATCATGTTGTCTGAATTGGAAAGTTAGAGAGTGTCCCTAATAGAAGCAGCCTTTAGTGAAGTGGAAGGGCCTCCTCATTAAAAGTATTGTATTTTACGCTATTTACTTGCATTTTGCATAGCACTTTTAGGTCTGACAAGGCACTGACTCAAGTGCACTTCTCACGAGTAGTAGCAGTCCTGTTACTGTCCTACCTTGGTAATTACGGAAATGCAGAAGTTCCTGTAGTTTCAAGAAGTATTACTTGCTGCCCTGCACAGAAGTGCCGGTTCTGCCACCTTAGGAGAAATCTAGTCTATAAGTGGTATGTTTTACCCATCACCTGTCTTGCAGGATAGTGTGAGCCTAGACCCTAACCCTGAAGTGATCAGCGTGGCCGAGAACCAGCGCCCTTCCTTCCCTTAGGAGCACGGCGAGTATAGGTAGCAACAGCACGCACTCCATGCCTCTCCTCCAGCTCGCTTGACCGTTCTTCCACAGGAACAGTGAGGAGCCGGAGGTGTTAGACGAGCATCTCACCAGGACGCTTTCGGGCTGCTAAGAGGTAGGAGATAGTAGTGGCAGCGCATAAACGAGAGAGCAGGAGTACTTGCCAGCTCTGACACCTCGTATAATTTGAGAGCCTGACACATTTGCATCTGCAGCCATCCAAAATGCTGATTTTGTTCCTTGTATGCCCACAAATGCTTCCCTTTTAAAATTATTTTCCTTCTCATCTATAAAACACCATGTGGAGCCTCAGAAACGCAACTACTGCCTGTTAATACTGCGCAGGAAAGAGAAGTTCCTTCTCCTACCATCAGAAAGGTGGGTGGGCAAGCATTGTTTACCACCAAGTGCTTTTGTGGGTGGTGAATAAGGCAATGTTTCATTTTCGAAAGTAGAGGCGGTTGTCTGTCCCTGGCCAAGGCATCTTCCTCCTCCGTGCACAGAAGGAGATAAATGCCCTTTTAAGCGTCGGCTGTCTCCGCCTCCTCCCACGCCTCCTGCGTGAGGAATTCTTCATAGTTCTGTAATCTGCTACCAGTCAGCTGTTACTTGTCGGCGTGTACAGACATGCAGAAAATGCACTGCAGAGCGGCGTTATTACATCTCCTCCCACTAAAGACCAAGGGATAAAGGGTCGGACTGTCAAAGATCAACTCTAGATTAAGAAGTACCTCTTTTATCTCTTGAGTATGGCCTTTCTCTGGACAGAGGTGCAACTTCAATAAGTGAAAAACAAAAGATCCTATTTTTCTAATAAGGAAATATCTGTTTCCTCATTGCCATGGCATCCTCTAGGCACTTGCAAACTGTTCTTGCACTTCAGTGTTGATGCAACATTGGTTACTCCATCTGCACCTGGCTGTCCAGGACAGCACCCCCCGTGTTTCCGGTCTGATAGAATGTTAAGGGAGTAGACCTACATCAGGGCTGATGGCACAGCAAGCGGGGGCTCCTACATCAGGGCTGGTGGCACAGCAAGGGGGGGCTCCTACATCAGGACTGATGGCACAGCAAAGGGGGGCTCCTACATCAGGACTGATGGCACAGCAAAGGGGGGCTCCTACATTCAGGGCTGATGGCACAGCAAGGGGGGGCTCCTACATTCAGGGCTGATGGCACAGCAAGGGGGGGCTCCTACATTCAGGGCTGATGGCACAGCAAGGGGGGGGGGCTCCTACATTCAGGGCTGATGGCACAGCAAGGGGGGGGGGGCTCCTACATTCAGGGCTGATGGCACAGCAAGGGGGGGGGCTCCTACATTCAGGGCTGATGGCACAGCAAGGGGGGCTCCTACATTCAAGGCTGATGGAACAGCAAGGGGGTAGCACCTGCATTTTAAGTATTGATGAAGAACAGCTGACAGCTCCTGCATATTAAAATCCCAAACCAGGACAGTAGATGGCTTTCAGTAGTGACAGCACACACATAGGGACAGTACCCTCATTTTAGCATTGATGCCCGATCAAAGGACCACGCTTGTATTTAATTCTGCAATTAAGGGAAGTATACATGGTCCCAGGACTGGTCACACAAAGTTGTAGTGCTAGCATTCCAGTATAAATGACACATGAAATGACAGCCCCTACCTTTAGTACTGAGTGCATGGGGATTGTAGATGAACTTTACAGTTGATAACATGCCAGTATCGTCCCTAAGTATATTCCATCACTAAAGACTCATTAAGTACTGACCTTGCTTTATAGTGCTGAAGAATTAATTAACTTCAGTATTTATGGTATCCCCATTTCACTTTTAATGCAGTCATATAATTTGTGCCTCCGCTACTATGATTTCTCTGTAATGTTTCAGACACTCCCCACACACCTTCCTCTCTTGCTCAAAATCAGAAGTGGACCACTGCTGTGGTTTGTGCTTTACAATGACCCCTGATCGCTAGGCTTGTCCTTTTGCTTATCTGTACGTTACCACTGCGTAGTTCCTATGAGCATACTTGTGTGTAATTCCATCGATCAGTTCTGGCTTAACTTCAGATTGCATTCTGGGACTTGCAGTTCACATTTTAGGCATGCGACTCCTGGCCTGAAAGAGCTGATGGTTAAAATATCAGGACAGGCTGCCACATAATTCCACACCACACAATTTAACGCCACACACTCCACAACTAACTAATCCAATCCAACCCACATAATTCAACTACACACCACATACATAAACTCCATGACACTTAAGTAAAAGACATTTCCATTGACAATGCCAACTGCTCTAAAACAAACAAATGCAAGACCGATTGCATTTCCAATGCTTGTTTTTTTATTTATGCTGATGCAGCAGTGACATTTAGCATTGATGAAGAAAACTTTCATACCTCAATAAATAATGAATTAAAAAGGTGCGCATTGTAGAAAAACGAGGGTCGACAATCATTGAAGTTTTAAACAGGGAACAATCAATCTCCTTCCTGATGATTTTGGGAAAGAGCATTACCACATAATATAACAAGCATTGGCAGAGCCAATAGATCTCGCTTTTGGGACCTTCTAAGTATTTAGTTATGCAGCACAATATCCTTGGTGCAACAACATCAACTGTTGCATGGCTAAATGGCTAAAAACATATAAGGTCCGAAAGGCGAGACCTATTGACTATGCCAATGCTTGTTTTCAATATGTGCTGTACATGACGGAGCTGTAACGTTCGTTTTCATGTGCTGCATACGATGTAACTTTTGTGCAATACATTTGTATTTGATGCTGAAAAATAACCAACCCAGTGCTTGAACTATTCCGAATAAACACCATTGTGAAAACTAGTCTTTCGGAAGTGAGATGTGTGTCTGGGGCTCGTTCAGCGAGTGGAGTTCGACAATTGACAAATACGCATATGCTTGATCGGATGTTCCATCATATTTACCCGTAATTATGCAGTGATCAACCCTAGACGTTCCAGGCGTGTGACACAACCCATAAAAAGTATCTCTTCTGAAGACAGCTGTGATACTTTTCACCGAAATGAACATAATTTGCCAACTTTGTCTTCAGATGGAGTTCTTTATCCACAAAGTGTCTACTTTGCAATCCAGCGAGACATTGAAAGCCGTGTATTGACTTGGAATTCGTATTTATTGTTTTGCAATAAAGCCAGATTTACTGTCCCTGTATGCTTCATTTTATGCGATCTGAAACATTGCATTCCTGCATCCGCTAAGCTCTTCGTAGTGTTCCACACAGAAGCCAATTCCCCGTTAGTTTAGGCATGCGGGTACCTGAAGATTCCTGTGGGATGAGATGTCATCGTGTTCATTTCTCGGTGGAAGTTTATAATAATAGTTTTGTGCCGCATTTCCTAAATCATAGAAACGCATGGAAGTGCAAAGCTTTACATTTCCTTTCTCAAAAAAACAAAAATACCAGCTTTCTTTTTTTTTGTTGATAAACACATTTTTATTTTGGCAAATAAACATACGGAATTACATGGACAACCGTCCAAGCGAACTGGCATCAGAAAATATCGTCTACGATCATTGACATTCAACAACAAGACCTCCCACCCCTTACCCGACAACCTCACTCCCTCCACCCGCATTGACACCCCTAAATTATACCCCCTAGCCACTTCCCCCATACTCTGCGAAACTTCTGAGGACAGCCCCGCGCTGAATACATCATGCGCTCCTGCGTTGCACACCAATCCACCCCCCTCCTCCACGTAGCACATTTGGGTGGGTCAGACCGCTTCCAAGCGGCCGCAATATCCCGTTTTGCTACCACCAGAGCTGTAGCTAAAAATAATTTCTCATGACGGGAACCGTCCAGACCGTCCGTTATCCCCAACAGGGCCATTCTGGGATCATGGGGAACCTCCCACCCCAGCGTCTCGGTTAGCTCAGTCTCAATCTCACCCCAGTAGGTTCCCAGCCGCGGGCATGTCCACACCATGTGGAAAAAATCCGCCGGGTCTGCCCCACAACGTGCACAGGAGGCATCCGGAGGAAGACCCGCACGGTGGAGGCGTTCCGGGGTCAGATAGGCGGTATGTAAAAAATAAAGCTGGATGAGCCGCAACCTGGCCGAGGAGGTGATCGTCCTAGGCGCCATAAGGGCCTCCCTCCAATCGGCTTCATCAAGTGGTCCAACCCAGGCCTCCCAGCGCAACTTCACATCCTCCCATTCCATAGGGGTGTTTTTGACCAGGGTCCGGTAGATACGGGAGATACCCCCCCTGCCCAGAAACCCCATCATCACCTGCGCCTCTGGTGGGCTATGATCAGGGAGCCGCGAATCAAGAGGGACGTGAGACCGAAGCGCGTGGCGCAGCTGGAGATACTTGTAAAACTGTGAGGGGCGCAGCGAGAAGCGAGCCTGAAGCTCCCGGAAGGAGCACATGTGACTCCCTCGCCACAGATCGCCTAGACAGGAGATCCCAAGGAGATCCCATGCCCGAAATCCTTCCAAGCCCGTGACCTCCCGCAGCCAAGTGCCATGCCAGAGTGGTGTAACGCGGGTCAGTGTCCCCGACCACCGGGTATGTCGTAGAGCGGCGCGCCAAGCCAAGAAGGGGGCCCGTACAACGTCCGGAAGCGACCGAGGAAGCGTCGCCCCGTAGAGCATGTTTTGAATAGAGGGGAACCCCAGTAGCTGCACCTCCAGCCTGTAGGCCGGATCGTCCCACCCGCCCGAGAACCAGTCATGGACCACAAGGAGCCGAGTTGCAAGGTAGTATAAATAAAGGTTGGTCATGCTCATACCCCCATCGTACGATGGAATCCGGCACCGGCCCAGGGCCAGGCGGGCCCTGCCGCCACCCCATAAGAAACTTGGTCGCCATACTATCCAAGTCCCGGAACCACGGGCGGGAGAAAGAGCAGGGCGTGTTTTGCAGCATGTACAGGAGTTTGGGAAGGATCATCATCTTATAGAGGGCAATCCTCCCCAGGGGGTTCAGTGGGAGCGATTGCCATCGCGCCAAATCCGATCTGGCTTTAACCACGGGAGCTACGTTAAGGGCCCAGCAGAGCTCCGGTAAAAGGGTGACCCAGATTCCCAGATACTTAAAGGAAAGCCTCCGGAGGGGAATATCGGACTGCCAGTCGACGCAATCTCTAGCCGGGTGCAGCGGAACCAAGACCGATTTCCTGGGGTTGAGGCGAAGACCCGATGCCCGACCAAACCGGTGGAGAATCTCCCGCACAATAGGACCAGAGGTAGCCGGGTCTGAAAGGTAAAGGAGGACATCGCCCGCATACAGAGCTATTTTATCGGGGACCATGCCCGGCCAAGCCCACCCGCGGAGAGCAGGGTCCGAGCGGGTCAAAACCGCCAGAGGCTCCATTGCCAAGGCAAAGAGGAGGGGCGAGAGTGGGCAGCCCTGACGCGTCCCCCTCCCGATAGGAAACGGGCGAGACAGAGCCCCATTCACCAACACCCTAGCCCGCGGAGCCGCGTATAAGATCCGAACCATGGCGCGGAATTGAGGCCCGAACTCCATCCTCTCCAATACCTCATCGAGGTAGACCCACCCCACCGAATCAAAGGCTTTTTCGAAGTCGACCAACAACAAAGCCAGATAGGGAGAGAGGCGTGCTCGGTGAGCCATGGCGAGATGCAGGCGCCGCAGGCAGTGCCGCGTTCCTCGGTTCGGCATGAACCCACACTGGTCCGGATGGACCAGGGAGTGGAGGCATGGACGCAGCCGCTGTGCCAGGATGGTGGCGTAAATTTTTATCTCAGTATTAATAAGAGATATCGGTCGGTAGTCCGAGCAGGACTGCGACGGAGGCTGCGTCTTAGGGAGAACGACTATCGTAGCCGTGTCAGTCTCCGGTGGGAATGAGCCCTTCTCTATCACCTCTGCATAGAGGTCCAAGAGCTGCGGAGCGAGAGTTCCACGGTAGTGGGCATAGTATTCCTGTGGGAAGCCGTCCGGGCCCGGGGTTTTCCCGGGGGCCAGATGGCTGATGGCGTCATCAATTTCTTGTAAAGTAACGGGCGAGTCAAGGGACTCCCTAGCCTCCCGCCCCAAGCACTGCAGCTCCGCCCCACCCGCTCCCAACAACTCCGCAAGGGAGGTCCCGTGTGCCCGAGCGCGGTACAACGTGGTATAATAGTCAGCAAAGGATTGAGCCACCACCACAGAGGCCGTGTGAGTATCACCGGTAGGGCCCACAATAGCGGGGATAATCCTGCTCGACCGGGGATACATGGCCAGCCGGTGGAGAAGGGCACCGTTCTTGTCCCCCCAACCGTACACCCGCGCCACCGAGGAGCGCCATAAAGTTTTCGCCGCCTCCATAGAATGCAGGCGAATTTCATCCCGTAGAAAGGCCAAGCGTCGCGCCCGCCCGGCGTCCCTCAAAATTTCTGGGTCGCGCTCAAGCTCCAGGGCCTGCGCTTCACATTCAGTAAGCCGCTGGAGCCGCGTCCGGCGCTGCTGCTGTACAAGACCCTTGGCCGCACCCCTGATAGTCGCCTTCCCAGCCTCCCAGAGGACAGCCGCGGAAGAGACCGATCCCGCATTGTGGTGGTAGTAATTCGAGATCTCAGTACCCACCAACTTCCGGAAGTCCTTATCCTGAAGGAACCAAGCGTTCAGGCGCCACACAGGGCGGGCGGAGAAGGGAGGCGGACCAAGGGCCAGAAGCAGCGGAGAGTGGTCTGAGAGACCCCTAGGAAGAATGCGGGCATCCTGTACCCCCACGCATTCGGTGGAGGGGACGAAGATTAAATCAATCCGGGCGTGCGAATGATGCGCCGCCGACGTGTGGGTGTATTGGCGGGCCCGCGGGTGCCAGACCCTCCAGACATCACAGAGGCCCTGGGCCTCAGCCCAGCCCGATAACAACTTCGAGCGGGCAGCCCTGGCAGTGGAGACCGGACCCGTCGCGTCCATACTGGGTGTATATACCGCATTGAAATCCCCCCCCAAGACAAGCGCACCCGCCGGGAGTGTTGGAAGTAAGTTTGCAGTGTATGAGAGGATGGGCTGCAACTGGGACGGCGCTGCGTACACGGAGACAAGGGTCAGGGGACGCCCCTCAAGAGCACCAGAAACCGCAACCGCCGTACCCTGGGAGTCAAAGTGCACCTGAGCAAGAACGAAGGGAAAAGTCCGCCGAAGCAGGATAGCCACACCCCGGGAACCCCTAACAAAGCCCGAATGCCACACCCTATCGTACCCATAACGAGCAAGAAAGAGACAATTGTTGCCCAGAAGATGGGTCTCCTGCAGGAGAAGGACATCAATCCCCAGACGCTGCGCGTATTTAAGGACTACCATGCGCTTGAAGCGATCCAGAAGACCGTTAACATTCCATGACAGAATACGCTTGGCGGCCCTAGGAATGTCAGTGTCAGCCATCACCCCCTGCCGGAGCATCTATGGGACGAAGTAGGGGGGTGTCCCCGGAGCGCGATCCCAGCAGCGAGACCATGGGGGACGCAGGCGCAGGGGCTCCCCCAGGGGAGAGATCCCGGGCATGCAGGCCAGTGGGAAGGTCCAGAACACAATGATGCCATAGAACAAGAACCCTGAGGAGGATCGCTCTAACCAACAGAATCCTCCCTAGAAGGAAAAAACAACAACCCCAAAACCACCCCAACCCCCCACCCCCCACCCTATACTTCGAGAACAGAAGCATCTGTCGCCCTAACTGTGAGGAACAATGACCAAGCTAAAACGCTCGGGCTTGAGCACCTAGTGGACCCCCAATCAAGCGGATAATGACCAAATCCCCCGCCCTGGCCGAGAGCTATCTCTGAAATGGAGCACGGAAGTCCAAATACTAACAGGGGCAGCCCGGCCGACCATCCCCAGTCCCCCGGTAATCAAGCAGGCCACCTGCATAAAGGGGAAGTTAAATAAGTGGACTGCGGGAGAGGTCCGAAATGTCTAGTTGTGGAGCGGGCGGGACCGCAGAGCTCGACCGCCCCGGGGACCCAACCAGGCAGTCAGCGGCATCGGGGCCGGCAGGGGCGACAGAAGAGGCAGAGGAAGCTCCAGAGGCCCGACGCGGCCGTCCCATGGAGCGTGTAACCACCACCTCCCCTTCGGTGCGTCCCCGGGGCATGGTGCGTCTCCTACGGCGGGTCCTGGACGACCTGGGCGTAGTCGGTCCCCTGCGACTCCGTGCCGGAGAGCCCTGCCCAGGACGATGGAGCGGGTGCTCTTCCGTCAACCAAGTCCAAGCGGCCCGAGGCGTCTCAAAGAAGATGGCTTTGCTTTGAAAGATGACCCGGAGGCGGGCCGGGAACTGCAGCTGGTACTGAAGGCCCAGGGACCGCATCTTCTGTTTCACCTCCGTGTACGATCGCCGCTGCTCCTGAACCTCCCGAGTGTAGTCCGGGAAGATCATGATCTTGTGATTCTGGTACTTGAGGGATTCGGCCCGCCTGGCCTCACGAAGAATGGCGTCCCTGTCTCTGAAGTTAAGGATTTTAAGAATGAAGGGGCGGGGGGGTGCCCCCGGAGGCCTCGGGGCCAAGGAGCGGTGGGCCCTTTCAACCACAAACCAGTTCGATAGGCTGTCCGCAGGCATCCAGGATCGGAACCAGCGCTCCAAGAAGTCATCAGCCCGGCCCGACTCGGCCCCCTCCGGAAACACCACCAATCCGAGGTTACTGCGGCGCGCCCGATTTTCCGCATCCTCAGCCCGGCGGTGCAGCTCCTTAGAGTGGGTGGTGAGCTCCCGTACTTGATCTTGCAGCTGCCGGATATCGTCCTCCGCTGTCGAGATTCTCGATTCGGCCTCGGAAATGCGGGCAGTGGCATTGCGCAAGTCCTGTCGGAGAAGGGCAACATCCACCTTAACCTCGCCTACCATGCCCTCCAAGGAGGAACGGGATGCGTTAATGGCCTGCAAGATGGCCGCCAAATCCGTAGCCGGTGCCAGAGTCGCCTCCCCGGTCGGACCAGCTCCCCTTTCGGAGGTCGTAAATTGATCGATTTTGGTTTGGGTGGCCGCAGGCGCCGGTCTGGAGGCCCTGTCCTTGCCCATACTTGCCACACTGCAGTCTGACGGGGACAGCCGCACCCGCCCGTGGGCCCCGCAAAGGATCCCGATGAGCCCAGGAGGACCGGGGAACCGGGCAGCGGGAGGAGGAACGTGCAATCGGGGCCTCCACTCACCCGGGCCGCCGGCAGACACAAGCCCCGCAAATCGCCTCCCGGGGCGCTGCCTGATATGACAGCCGAGCCCTCCCCAGGATCCGCCGCCGTGCCACAACCCGTCAAGGTCCAGGGTGGTGCGCCGCCACCTCTCTCCGTCCGCAGCCGATGCCGTCGCCGTCTGTGGGGCCCCGTGCCCCTTCGCTCCTCACTGGTGTGTAACCGCTGCAGGGCGACCCCCCCGGGGGCGCAGACGGAAGGGGGAGAGAAGAGGGAGCCAGGCCTCCTGACCGCCGGTCGCGGCCCGATGTTTGGGGACAGCCTCGGCCCCACAGCGCCACTTCGCGGGTCAAGACGGGCGCCCTCTGCGAGCCTGCAGCAGCCGTGGGGGGGGGGGGGAGGAAGCAGCCGAGAGATCGCCGCCCCCCCCCCCCCCCCCAGAAAGGAACCACCACCGGATCCCAGGCACCACCTCTATGGCTCCGCTGGTCGCCTCCACGTCGTCGCACTCACCAGCCTCCGCCTGGCGTCGAGCTGTCCCTCGGAAGCTGCTCACCCCCCCCCCCAGCAAGCAGGGCCGCTGATTGTAGGTGGATATCGAGGGGGGGGGGGGGGGATGGACCGCAGTCAAGCCGCACCCTCTGTGTCACTGGAGACCCGGGGCCCAGAAACCTCATGTGCGCCGCGGGCTCCCGTAGCTATCACTGCCGGGCTCCGCTCCAGGCGCTCCGTGTCCGCGCCCCGGGCCCGCTTCAAACACGGCTGGCGGCGCCCGGGGAGGACCGGAGCTCTTCAAAATTCACCCCCTGGACGCGGGACTGTTCCGAGTCCTAATGCGCCCGTCAGCTCCCGGCCAGGGCAGCTAGGGGCGGCGGGTGCAGGAGAAGACGGGGTCGGGCGCCCGGAGCCGCTCCGCTAGGCGGCCATGTCGGTCCGGCACCCCCTGGTGGATCAATACCAGCTTTCTTAAGCAGTCCCTCAACTGCTGATCCTGAAAACTAGGTGACACTGTATGTTGTAATATCCGAGTAGTCATGTTAGCTGTACAGCTGCCTGTTACAAGACACTATATATAGTCTAGAACCGTGCCAGGCAGCACAAGCTCATGCTTGCGTGTTAATGCTATTCTGTCATATTTGAAAGCATCTTGTTTGTGTGGCCTATGTTTTGGGGTGCATACGGGAAATGCCGCTTGTGCTACATCCTATGTTTTGGTAGGTTAGGATGCAAATAAACCCAAATGCAAGTGGGATGTGGGTACAGCAAGGTTTCTGCAGCGATGAACATACCGTTCACAGATGGCAGTATTGAACACCTGTTATGATATTGGTGTAGCTGGCGTTGGGTATTTTTGGCATTTATAACGTAATACTCCATGGCATGCTTTTAGAGGTAATGGGTGAAGAGGGCCTGTCTCTTGTGGTGAAGTATGGCACAGCATACTGCTTACAATGAAGGTGTGAAAGCTTGCTGTCTCTTGCGAAAGAATGTCAAGCCACACTGGTTGTGGGTTGAGTGCACAGCACCGATCTGATGGTGTAAAATAGGCAGATCACCCTGGTAGTGAGTACACAGTGTTGTAATGTTTGTTCAACACAGAGTTTATGCATAGGGTACCCTGGCCTTTGTCATAGGCGGGAATGGGACTGTATCATTTTAGGGCGAACCTGGACAGCGCATTCGCTGCTCTGCAAGGCATACTGTATTTAGGTAGGGACTTGAAGCTCCACCCACTCTCAGCCCATAATTTTCATTGGCTTGTGTCATTGTCCACTGTAAACTGGCTGTTTATTGGTCAATAGGCTTAGTAGTCCCGCCTTAGGGAGCAGAGCCCTCTCGTGATAGGCTTTGAGAGTAGTCTCATTTTGTAACCTCCCATGGCAACATCCCCTGTTACGTGTGTTATTACTTGGTAGGCTTTAAATACAGCCTCCAAGCACTATTTTCTCAAATAGCTTTGTCCTGATGCTCTTTCCTAACGCTTTTAAAAAAAATGTATAGCACGGGCGCCGAACGCATTTTCAATGCAAGAGGTCTTGCATTTGCGAGATTTTAAGCTATTGGCATTGTAACTGACAATGCCTTTTATCTACCTGTTTTAAAAGCAACACATAAGTAAAAGGCATTGTCATTTACAATGCCAATAGCTCAAACTCTGCAAAAATGCGAGACCTATTGCATTGCAAATGCTTGTTGTGATCAGCTCACCTTTCTGCTAAGGCTTAGAATTACGTTTTTTTACTAGCACTTCTCTCCTCTTTGCTATTATCCCAAGAAGATATCTTGATACCATGTTAGCGCATTACGCATTTAATGTTACATTATTAATAAAGACAGGCTTTGTGATAATTTTGCAGTAAAAAGTAGGGGTGTGTGTGTGTGTGTACACGTGTGTACACGCAGGTTATATTGAAAGCTGTGATTCATCTCCACTGCGTCCCATTTAACTTGTCTTCAAAGCTTTAGCCACTCTTTGTAGAAGAATGTATGTGTTATCTTACATCCATATTTGTGGAATCATCACACAATCTCGTGTTCCAATAGCTAGTTGCCCAGCTTAAAAAAATATAAAATTGCTGCTAAGGTATAGCCATTTTGTCAAGGACTGTGCTTTGTCACTTCTCATTATTGGCTAAGAAGTTGATTTATTCTATAAAATGGACTCCACCAAGCTAGCCTCGAGGGCGCTATACTGCATCAGTAAACATGCACTGCAAATATAAAATATTCTATGCCAATAGGTGGTAGACACGGCGACTTTGGTTTTGGACACCTTAGAAGATAAGCGGAGTGACCCAGAAATCATCATGCGCGTTCTGTGTCTAAGGCGCATAATGGCTCGGAGACTGAGAGGCCCAGCAATGGATGGTCTCTTGGGTCAGAGATCTCCGACATCGGAGCCAGCTGATGCTCTGCCGAAGGAAACCCTGCGTTTCCCACATCTGTAAAAGTAGGCAAGGGAGCCGCAAGTCTGGGTTAAGAAGCATCCACATTGTGCCTCAAACCCCGCATCAGCCATACACGACCATAGTGTCCGCTAGCCGATGTATAGAATGCTGGATGGCCAAGGTTCTCAGACCTGAAGTCCCTGGAGTCTTGTGGGTTCAGGTTGGTGACAGAGGTTATAGTTCCAAAGTGTGTTGTTTGTTTATTTATTTAATTTATTTGTAGGGTTTTTCTGTAGCACCAACCGGTATTAATGCACCTAACTACGAATTCCATTGGGCAACCCCAGGCACAGCATTTTCACCCGTGGGGCAGTCCCTAGAATTCTGTTTTTCTGATTGATCTTTAATAACCTGCTTTAGGCGGATGGATTCCATATGCTGTTAAAGTGCTCAGCTAACCTTTAACTAACCTGTGACGGACACCGTTTTTGTATACGTGGCATGGAAGAAACCAGTTCAGGTGACGTGAACCGTTCCTGCGATTTTATGTATGTTTATGTTTATTTTAGTGATCTACAAATATATCTTGCTTTGTAATTAATTGCAAATAAATAAGAATGGAATTCTTTTTATTAAGAATTTGGAATTATTGCTTACTCAATGGCACAAACGTCCTACTGGCCTTCATGGCCTGGTCCAAGCGTCTGATCATTTAAATATTAAATAATAATAATCGTAGTAGTAATCATAATAATAGCAATAGTGATCTGTTACTTGGAGCCAGCTCTAGTACTGTTCCGGAAAGCCCTGAAAACTCCGCTGTTTGCACTGATTGAAGTAATCGCAGAATTGTGTGCTACCTCTTGGAATATTGATTAGTACTAAGATGCTTCTGGATGATGGAGGCGCTATAAATACTATCAAATAAATAAATACAGGGCTGGTGTCTGGCTTTCTGTTTCTCGCGTCAGTCCAGACGGTGATGGATGTGTCTGAGACTTCAGCCAGTTCATTGACTCATCCTGTTGTAATAAATGGATTCTGGTAAAAAATAAATTTAAAAAAAGCATGTAATTAATGGGTCTGGCTGAGGGGTGAACTGTCACTGCTAGAAGGGCCTTTGGTCGTGTGTTCATTTCTCCTACCATGAGTAAATGGCATCCAGTAAGTGTCCCTGGGTTGGCTTTCTTTATTGTTGTTTTTTTTGTTTTAACCTTTTATTAACCAAAGTAAAGGGAAGAGCAATTATGGGTCGAGAGATTAGATTCCTTCAGGCACTTTCAGCTCTTGTGCAGACAAGTTGTAACAGGCCTGGGTTAGGACCCCTCTTGTGGAGATAGATGGTGTGCGGTATTTATTAATAGGAAAAGAAAGGAGTTATTGTGTTTCATCTGCCCCCTTCCTTGCAGCAGGGCCAGGTAGTTCATTAATGCTCTCCTGTCTGACAACCGTCATGAGCTTTTTGTTAGCAGAGATAATATTGTGGAGCTGCTGTGTTCTGGAAGCATGGTGACTGCCTCCTCTTCTCTCCCACCATGAACCAGCATTGGCAAAGCCGACAGGTCTGGGCGGTTTATGGTGAATTCACCGAATGACAGCACTGCAGGCAAATAAGCAGGACGCACTGCATGCATAAAGTGTGACACGGGCTTTGCAAGCAGACACACTACAAGACACAGTCTTCTCAGACTACATGTATATCCATAACCATACAGTATGGGCATTAACAGAGACAACACACATATAGACGTGCGCACAACTGGAATATGGTACTGAAAATGGCCTCCCGTGCTGGGCCCCATGAAACAGATGTCATTTAATATTATAATTTATAGGATGTTGATGCAGCCTTCTACTTTAGGGCTGCATGCGAAACAAAACATCATAATGATTACTGTTGTATGTTATGATGGATGAAATTCGAGTTTCATAAGG
Organism: Triturus cristatus; assembly: GCF_964204655.1. Lineage (NCBI taxonomy): Eukaryota > Metazoa > Chordata > Amphibia > Caudata > Salamandridae > Triturus > Triturus cristatus. The sequence goes on along the minus strand of NC_140592.1, from coordinate 588,629,951 downwards.
ACTTAAATTTTTTCTGACTGGCTAAATGTACCTACTATGCATATTATTTTTTTAAATTAAAATCCGCTTGCGTACTTAAAGCACTCCTATTAGGGATCCCTTTTTTTTTTAGCTTGTAGGTATTTTTAGGTCGGGTCTAGCCTGCGCATGTGCTGTCTCGTCGAGACATGCTGGATTCAATCTGTGGGTGAGGGCGCAAAAGAAACTTCATTGATGGACGGAATGTAGAACAAATCAAAACATGCACCCCAGTCAAGAGATTTGGGTTAAATCTATCATTCGTTTGCTCACCATGCCACCTCACTTTAGACCTGGCCATATGCAAATCAGTCTTGACCTTGTGCCTCATGGGAACAGTCCAGCCTGAACTGCCAAGCCAGGTCATCCCTGGACCGGAAACAAGCATTCTACGAGTGGTTTCAGGGTTTCACCCCTCATCAGCCAGGATAGCTTGAATCCATTGGCACAGTGAGCGCAGGACCCACGTCTGGGTATACCCGGCGCACTTAGGGTGAGGACGCAAAAGAAACACAATTGATGGACGGAATGTAGAACAAATCAAAATTCAGTCTGTGGGCTTACAGCTATTGGTGGGCTCCATTTTCACTCTATTTTTTCTTATTATTTGTTTAGGGCAGGCATTTGCCTTGCCTCTTTTAGTGTTTATCCCTCTACAAGAGCAGGGACTAAGTACAATTTACACTTCTCTTGTTACCATTATAGCACGTGTTTGTCGAACTACATTTTTTTGGGGTTGTAAAGTCCTCATCCTCGGCTCCCCCCCTCGGCCTGGGACAACTCCTGGTGGCTACCGCTCTGGGAACAGCTCCAACACCCACCGACCATGCACCGCAACCTAGGTTTCATCCTCGACTCTACTATCTCCATGATAAAGCAGGTCAACGCCGTCTCGTCCTCCTGCTTCAACACCCTCCGCATGCTCCGCAAGATATACAGGTGGATCCCCACCGAAACAAGAACGACGATCACCTAGGCCCTCGTCAGCAGCAGGCTGAACTACGCAAACGTCCTCTACGCAGGAGCCTCGGCCAAGCTCCTGAAACGACTTCAAAGCATTCAGAACGCCTCTGCACGCCTGATCTCGACATCCCTCGCTGCAGCCACATCACACCCTCAGACCGGCACTGGCTCCCCGTCAACAAGAGGATCACCCTCAAACTCCTCACCCACGCACACAAAAAGCACTCCACAACACCGTACCAGCAAACCTCAACGGACGACTCAGCTTCCACACCCCCAACCGCCAGCTCCACTCCACCGACCTCACCCTCGCCACAGTCCCCCGTATCCGAAGAGCGACTTCCGGCGGCAGATCGTTCTCCCACCTCGCCATCAAGACCTGGAACACCCTCCCCATCCTTCTACGGCAGACCCAGGACCTGCTAACCTTCAGAAGACTCCTCAAGACCTGGCTATTCGAGCAGTAGAAGCATCCCCCCCAATACTCCCCCCCAATACTCCCCCCCCCCCCCCCCCCCTTCCCCAGTGCCTTGAGACCCTCATGGGTAAGTAGTGCTCTTTACAAATATTCTGATTGATTGATTGAAAGGAATTAATAGGATCGTTGTTTTATTTTGAGGTTGCATTATTTTTTTTTTGAGGTCACATGAGAGCCTTTTAGAAATGTATTTTTGAGCCAATCGATCTCCATTTGTTAATGATCATCATGTATTTAAATTGGTATTTTTTGTAGGCATGGGGAGAACTGGCGCTGAGACTCCAACCCAGTTCCAGAGTCGGAAGCTCTAAATGTTATGTCACATCCTGTCTCCACATATTGCTGGGCATAGGCGTCAGTGTGTTTGGCTGAGAGTGGCCGAATTTCGTAATTTATTTTTTTTATCGCTTGTTTTTTCAATACTGTTATGTTTCATTTTGTGGTGTGCCTGCACGAACTGCTGCAGTAGGTACTTTCTATTTCAGTGCAACTGTAGGCAAATGCTCGTACAGTAGAACTCTCGGTACCACCTAAATAAACATATGGCTCCCACGCTGAACTCTGAATTTGGATAATCTTTTTTCAGCCCCTTCTTCTAAAGGTAAAATCAGTTTTCTTTGGTGCTCACAGCTCTCTGGGGGAACTTCTTAAGATGGCGAGCCTGCGTGCATCATAGCAGGAGGCTTGTGCGAGTCGTTTAATTTTTTTATTCTTTTATGTGCATGCTATTTTAGCTTTTGGACTACACTTGGAGCTTTAATAGTTGGGAAAGAGTAGACGCCTTCCGTGCGGTTCAAATCAGTTTTTTATGACTTGTGTGCTGAATACCCCAGCTACCTACTCATGACTGGCCCAAAGTCACCCCCTCGACATGGGGACCTGGAAGCCATGTGTTATTGTGTGTGCAGAATGAAACATTTCTTAGCTATCGTAACGGAAAGTTTCAATTCTATTAAAAACTAAGAGGCGAGGATTATACCTTCTTTCTTCACTTTATTTAGATAGAAGCTCACTTCAAATATAAACAAAACTACGTTTCCCATGGCCACTTGGGAAAAATGTAGTTTAGAAAAAACATAGTAACATCCAATCAGGACAGTCCAACAGTGTCCAATCAGGAGGCCCATAGCCTCAACATAGTCCTTTCTCACTGGCACTTCGCCCTCTTTCGTCGCACAAAGTCAGCCGTTAGATCACCCTCATGCATCCTGTTTATTTGTGTCAGAACCTACAAAGACAGAGAACATTTTTACCATCTGAGCACAAACCACAAAAACCTGCGAACCAGGAGCAGTGAAAGTAGTTAATGTGCAATAGAAAAAACATGTCCAATCAAACACTTTATAGGCAAGCAAGATTACTTACTCAAAAACAGGGAGAGATGTACTTCTCTGGAATTCTAGGGTGGGATAATCCTCGCCTCCGAGTCCTTAATTGAATTGAAACTTTCCGTTATAATATCGGGGACATTTTTCAATCTATGTCAGGACTTGAGGCGAGGATTATGCTTGTTCAAAGCTTGGTCACTACGAGGTGAGCCATGTCCAGCACATGCTTGAAATAAAACCTTTTAAAGGTGGAATCCGAAGTCCAATCTGCCGCGTTGAGGATTTTCTCCAAACGGGCACCCAAGCCAAATGCTTTAGAGGCCATTGCCCCCGTGCCGGATGGCTCCAAAGTCTTGAAAATTAATCCCTGCTTCCTGCATCACCCATCTGACCCATCTAGTAATGGCAGGTGACGAGACCGCCTTAAAAGGCTTACGTAGTGCAATGAGTAGCTGACGTTCCCCTGGGGGACGAAACTCCTCAATTATTTCCTCATATGCCTTGAGGCATCCGACAACACAGTTTTGGGGAGTGTTGAAATTCCGGGTAGGAAATGACCCTAGTGTGACACTTTGTTCTTCTGTGAAGAGTGAACGTCACTCCATTAGGAGTAAACATCCTACTTGTGATGTCTAAAGCTCTGACATTGGAGACACGCCGGCAGGAGATTGGGCAAAGGAGCATAGCCAGCTTAGCCAGCAACTCTTTCCTAGAGAGAGAAAGGTTCGGCTGCCAGGAAAGAAACAAGTTAAGCACCTGGTTGACCTCCCAAAGGGTGGAGTAGCGAGGCTCTGGAGGTAAAGAGAGCCTAATACCATGTAGCAATCTGCAAACCAGCGGGTATTCACCCACAGTTGTGTCATTAATCAGTATATGCCCGGAAGAGATGGCTGACCGAAAGGTGTTTTTTGACCTGTAGGCCATACCACTGGAAGCTAGCTGTGCCAGGAAATTCAAGACATGCACAATATCTGCGACCAGGGGATCAAGACCCCGCCGCATACACCAACGGGACAATCTGCCCAAGCGGATCTGTATCTCTTGACAGTGCTGTCTGCCCAAGCCTTGGACATGAAGGTTTAAGCCTCCTGCGAAAAGCCTGGGACCTCCCATTGTCCTGTGAAATCTGCCACGCCATGAGCCACAACGAGTTTGCTTGCACCAGAGGATGCAGAGCTTTGTCGGGACTCAAGATGAGAGTCGGAAACTGGGGGAGTAGAATTGGAGAATCCCAGGAAAGTTCCAGAAGAACTGGAAAACAAACTTGTGACCTCCAAAAGGGGGTGATCATGACCAAATCCGCCCGCTGCCGGCGGACCTGAGCTGTTGTTCTCGTGATCAATGAGAAGGGTGGAAAAGCATATCCCTTCTCTAAGCTCCAGTCCTGGAGGAAGGCATCCGCTGCCACTGCCAGAGGGTCCAGCCTCCAGCCGAAGAAGCAGGGAAGTTGATGGTCCAGCCTTGAGGCAAACAAGTCCACCGAGAAGGGATCCCAGCGGTTGTTCAACACTGCAGAGATTTTTGGGTCGAGCTTCCACAGACTGGAATCCCTGAAGTTGCGGGACTGAAAGTCCGCCTCCAGGTACTGACAGAAACTCGCGGCGTGGTCCGAAAGTGCTCTGGACCTAGTGCCCCCCAAGTGATTTATATAGCGGACCGCCAAAATGATGTCCATCTTCAGAAGGATGCATGAATGAACAGAGTCTCTCGTCCAGCAACGGACAGCGAAAGAGCTGGCCAGAAGTTCCAAACAATTGATATGCAACTTCTGTTCTTCTGGAGACCACAATCCTCCTGTAGAGAGGTCGCTGCGTCTGGTCCCACAGCCTGACGTGCTGGTGTCCGACTCTATGACCAGATCCGATGCCGATCCGGAAATTGAGCAGCCATTCCAGTCCTCCATGTGGTCTAACCACCACTGGATCCCCTTTTGAGCTTCGCTGGACAGAAAAACATTGTGTGAGTAGGGATACACCTTGCAAAGGTGATATGGCTTCAGGTGCTGTAAAGGCCGATAGTGTAGCGGTCCCGGGAAGATGACCTGAATCGATGCAGATAGAAGACCCACCACCCGAGCCAGCTGGCGGAGAGACACTTGCTGCCTGGTGAGGGTGCGTCTTAGCTCGTGCCGGATTTTCGCCACTTTCCTGGAAGGGAGACTTAGGGTGGAGGAAGTGGAGTCTATTACGAACCCCAAAAAGGTTACTGACTGAGAGCTTTTAAAATGACTTTGTCTTGCTGACTACAAAGCCTAAGCTCTGAAGAAGATTCACCGCCGTTTGGAGGTGGGGCGACAGTTGGAGTGGACAAGAACCAATTAGGAGCAGGTTGTCCAGATACACAATCATCTGTATGCCTCGAGCCATTAGGAACTCCACCACCGGCTTCAGGATCTTGGTGAAGCACCAAGGAGCCGAGGAGAGGCCGAATGGAAGGGCTGTAAACTCGTAAATCTGGTGTTGCCAGATGAACTGGAGAATACGCCGGTGAGGCGGAAATATCGGTATAACCAGATAGGCGTCCTTGAGGTCTCGACGCACCATCCAATCCAGGGGTCGTAAGACATCCCTGAGGAGGTGAATACCTTCCTTTTTGAAGTGGCAGTAAACCAGCCACTCGTTGAACTCGCTTAGGTTTATCACTGGTCTACGGTCCCTGTTGGTCTTGTCAACCAAAAATAAATTGCTGATGAACCCCCCCCTGGGGTGTGGTGAGGAAAGGGAGATGGGGCCCTTGTTGAGGAGGGTTGAGACTTCCTCAACGTGGCTTCTTGGCGTGAAAACTGAATGTGACCGTGACTGGTCTGCTGGGAGGGATCCCCAAGATACTCTATGTGGAAACCCTGCACAGTCTGAAGTACCCACGCATTTTGCGTGATGGAAATCCAAGCCTGGAAAAAATTTGCCAGCCGCCTCCCTATTTTTAGTTGGGAAGAAGGGAGAACACTCACCGGGATTTGAGGAGGATGCTGCTCCTCCGAAACCTCTGTTCTTACCACGACGTCCTCTCCTGGGGTAGAAATTCCCGAATCGGGATTGATCCTAATACTGGCCTTGTCTAGAGCCATGCCCCCTTTGAGGGTTCTGGTGTGACTGGCGGCCGGTTGAGCGGCCCCTACCTCAACTGGCCCATGAAAAACACAAGGGAACACTCTTTTAATAGTTGTTTGGGCCTTGTCAAGGGACGTAAAAGTATTGACAAATTTGCCTAACTCTTTTACGAAAGGCTCTCCAAAGAGACCCTCCTGTGCGATGGCGCCAGCTTCTGAATCCGCCAGATCCCCCAATTTGGGGTCCACTTTAATGAGGAGGGAGTGGCGGCGCTCAGTGGGCAGGGTGCAGTTAGCATTGCCCAAAAAAATTATGTCTCTCTGGACCCACCCCGACATGGTGTCCGGAGAAATTATAGAGCCTGACTCTTTGGCCTCCTCTGCCATATCTAGAATTTTTGTTATGGGGCCCAAGGCATCCAGGAGCTTGTCCTGGCATGCCCGCCATTACCTATTGATTTCCTTCTTGGGGTCTCTGATGAACTTCTGCAAGAAGGTGGCCATGCGAGGGTCAATCTCCGGGGTAAGTGCCACCTTCCCCTCAAGGGACGGACGGGGGCACTCCGCCCGGAGGCAATTACAGGCCACTTTATCCAGCGGCCTGCGAATACGGCACACCACATAACTGGCGACCTTGTCAGACGTGGACCATTTGGAGGGGCATGGATGTATAATGTCATCAGGATCAAGCATGTCCGATGAGTTCTGGGTGGTCTGGGAAGTCCGAGATGGAAGCCATGGCCTGGTAGGCCCAGGCTCATCATCTGCTTTCCCTGCAGCATTTAGATCAGGGTTGGGTTCAACTTGCAGGGGGTTAGGGGTATCCCCTGCAGGCAGGACAGGTTGGCTGTCTATGAAAGCCTGTTTAAGCCTGTCAAAGGCATCTAAATCCACCTTCGAGTCGCGGGACCATTTGGGTGAAGGGGGAGCTGGTTCCCTTGCTGTGGTCCCTCCGGGACCGAAAGGAGGGAAATAGGCGTGATGAGTTGGGGGTTTAGCCTCTCAAAAGCCTGGGCAATTTGGCAAGAGAGCCCCTCCTCTAACGGAGTCATGGCCTCCTCCACTGCACGATAAATTGAGGTGTCCACCGCCTCATAAAAATCATCACCCAAGGGAGGTCCGCAAGAGGGTCCTCCATATCTTTGTAGTCCATGTTGCACACAGGCGTATTACAAGGTCAGAGACCAGTCAGGGGTGTCTGGGTGTCAGTACACCAGGCCTCAGGACAGCCTTTATATTCACCAGGGCTGGGTGTCAACCTGCTCTTCAGTGCGAGCACCTTGCAAATATTTGGGGATTTCTAACCCCGGGACACACACTGGTGCAAAATCGGTTTAAGGTCGGGTTTATCCCTGTCACTAGGGAGCCGGCCTGGGAAGTGTCCCTTCGGGCCTCTGGGACCTCAACAATACAGACCCAATTAAGGGCGTCAGAAGACCTGTACAGACTCTGCTGCCAAGCTCTTTTTTAACCGGGCAGCAGAGCGTTAATGCATGAAATCGATCGGCTGCTAGGAGAGCGGCACAATCGTAATACAGACCCAGCAGGGTGTTCGCCTTCAGACACGCCGCTCGGGGGAAGTGTGGGCGCGGACTGGAATTTCCCAGAGAGACACTCTGAGGAATTCAAATCCGCGCGCTGCGATCCCGCGCTGCCTCCCACGCCCTGTAGCGGTTGGAGGCCGGCTCCGCGAGCAGCACCAGCCGCGTAGGAGCGAGAACGTTCCCACGGCTGCGATCGCAAATCGCTATGAATAAAGCAGCATTAAGGCCATTAAAACATGGAAAAACATATAGATAAAGCGCATCGCGAAACAGCGCCTGCTTAGGGAAAATAACACAGCAAAAAATGCACACCAAAGCTTTTCAAATGTAATCACAAAGCACAATACAGTTGGAAAAGCACCAAACAGTAAAAGTAAACTGAAGACTACTTATATCGGCTGCGTAGCAGCGAAGAAAGAGGCCGAATGGCCAGTGAGAGAGGACTATGTTGAGGCTTTGGGCCTCCTGATTGGACACTGTTGGACTGTCCTGATTGGATGTTACTATGTTTTTTCTAAACTACATTTTTCCCAAGTGTTCATGGGAAACGTAGTTTGTTTATCTTTTAAGTGAAATGCTATCTAAATGTTATGTTATGTTAATAGTATTTATAACGCGCACAGCTGCCCCAGCTAAGGGGCGTCCTGGCGCGTGACAAGATATAACACAACAGACACTAACACAAAAGAACGGAGACAGAGCGAACAATTAAAACAAAAAAGTTTTTAATGATTTCCGAAACAACAGAAGATCATCAATTGGGCGGAGCTCAAACGGAAGCGAGTTCCAAAGCGCTGCAGCTTTTATCCGGAAAGAGCGCCCACCAACTCGGCTAAGCTTGAACCTCGGGACTACTGCAAGCGCTTGACCCGAAGATCTTAACGAGCGGGACGGTACATAACCGGACAAGAGATTCGAAAGGATCTGGGGAGCAGATCCTTTCAAAATTTTAAAAGCCAGACATAAAACTTTAAAATGAATTCTCGACTTAATCGGCAGCCAATGTAATGCTCGAAGAGTACTTGAAACCGAGCATGACCTAGGCAAGCCGACAATGGCTCTTGCAGCGGCATTTTGAACGCGTTGAAGGCGAACAATTTCTGCCTGATTACTCCCTATCAGAAGCGAGCTGGCATAGTCCAGGCGAGATAAAACTGTTGCCTGGACCACCATCTGCCTGGTAGGGGGGTCAAAAAACTTAAGGACCGGTCTTAAGCCCCGAAGGACTCCAAAACAGCATGCTGCGGTTTTCTTGGTGTGCCCAACAAAACTGAGAGTAGAGTCCAACCACACTCCCAGGTTTCTCAACTCCATGACCGGAGTTGGAGCCACACCAAGTTCCGGCGGCCACCATCTGTCCCCCCAGAGATCCCTTCCCTTCCCGACGATCATAACCTCGGTCTTCTTAGCGTTAAGCTGGAGGCAGTTGGCAGTCATCCAGCTAGCCACCTCCCTCAGCCCATTCTGGAACTTGGGGGCGTCCACATCGGCATCCCCACTGATAGTAACCGCCAGCTGAGTGTCGTCAGCATATGAGACCATATACATGCCCCATTGTTTGACGACATCAGCCAGCGGTCTAACGTAGAGATTGAATAAGGTGGGACTCAGCGAGGATCCCTGCGGCACCCCCAGGTCCAGAGGATGGAATTTGGACCGATATGGAGGTGTAGCAACGCAAAAAGACCGATCGTCGAGAAAGGAACGGAACCACTGTAGGGCCGACCCCATAACGCCAATCTCCTCCAAACGGTGCAGAAGGATATGGTGCAAGACAGTATCAAAGGCGGCGCTCAGATCTAACAATACTAGCGCCGCCGTCTGTCCCAGATCCAGCACCGAGCGCAGATGTTCAACCATGGCGAGAAGGGCAGTCTCCGTGCTATGCCCCGCCCGGAACCCATTCTGGGTGTCATCCAGAATGTTAGCTCGGGTGAGATGGTCGGTGAGAGCCTGATTGACATGAGCTTCCATCAGCTTGGCTGCCCAATGGAGCAAAGAGATGGGCTGGTAGTTTTCCGGTCTTAAAGCGTCCAAACTTGGCTTCTTCAGAATAGGAGAAACCACTGCACGCTTCCATTTGACTGGGACCGTGCCCGTAGCCAGCGAGATGTTAATCAGGGAGCAAACTGTAGGGCGTCCCACAAAAGACTGGTTCCTAAACAGAGCAGGACAAACCGGATCCAAAGGTGAGCCAGATTTAACCTTCTGGGCCAGTATGTCAAAAGCCTCAGGTAGAAGCTGCGGAAGAGAATCCAGCATAGGAAAGGCAGGGACAACCACCAAAGCCTTCGGGGAGGGTCCCGTACCAGGAAAAGCACGATAGATGCCCTGCACTTTCTCCAAAAAGAAAGATGCTAAGGCTTCACAGTGCGAGGTAGAGGCCATAACTGGAGAGGTAATGCGCTTAGACAGCAGATCCTTGAGAGCTTTGAAAATAGTTTTAGATGGATTTGGGCTGCTACGGAATTCCAGAGAGTAGAACGTCGCACGAGCTCTACATATGGCACGATGATGGGTCTTAATTGAGGCCAGATACAACGCTTTCTTAGCCATGTCATAAGATCTCCGCCATTCTCTCTCGGCACGCCTACAGTTCCCTTTCAGTGCACGTAGTGCACTGTCATACCAGGGGTTAGACTTTCTGGGACTAATTTTACTAGTCAAAATGGGAATCAAGGAGTCAAGCGCCCTGGTATTCCAATTACAGAACTGGTCATAGCCCGATTCAACATCATCCAAGTGTTCAAGCGGATTAGTAGTCAGAGCAAGATGAAAATCCTCTAACCTAAGCTTACTCCAGTGTCTTCGAGGGATTAATCGGGCTGAGGGAATTGGAATAATTCCAGGTGACAGAACCCGAATATCCACTAGAAAATGGTCCGTCCATCCAAGGGGTGAAGCGGAAAGAATTGAAGCTTCCGTTAAATTTGTAAAAAAAGGGTCCAATATATGCCCTCCTATATGGGTGGGTTGAGAGACTTTTTGGAACAACTGAAGGGCCTCAAGATCCGCAAGAAAGTTACATACAGCCGGGGCACTCTGATTATCAAAATGGAGATTCAAATCTCCCAATATAGAAAAGTTGGCACAACCAATTGCCAGAGTGCTGACAGCGTCAGGGAAAGCCTCTCTAAATGCAACATCATTGCCTGGGGGGCGATAGACCACCATCCCGAGATCGAATACTGGGGGCTAATCCCGATCTTGAAAGAGGCGCTCTCACACCCAGCAATATGTAGGACATTCCAAATGCAGGAGAGATTGGATTTCACCGCAAGTGCAATACCCCCCCCCCTCTAGTGGGGCGATTAAGGGTAAAAATGGAATATTCCGGGGGAAAGGCAAGATTAATAATAGCTGCATCATCCTCCTGCAGCCAAGTTTCAGTGATGGCGAGAATATCCGGGGTCTCATCATGCATGAGGTCCAGGATATCTTGATGGTGTAGTACCAATGACCTAACATTCAGGCTAAATATCCGCAGGGCGTTCGTCAAACTCGAACTCGGAGAAGTAACAGCAGCAGGCTTCTGGCGGATAGGAGCGGGAGGGGCCAAAGCCCAACCTTTACAAGCACAGCAATAAGGGCCACTTAAAGGGTGGATATTTACCTGATTACATTTAGTGGTGGTCAATCCAATGGACCGTAACGTCTCATTAGAATACGTAATCATCTTTCCACCCTAGCTAAAAATACAGGCACACCCACCTGCCGCGTCCCGCACGTCCCTAGCGCGGACGGGCGCAGACAGGCAGGACTCAGGCACGACTCCGGCTAAGTGACGGCGTCCCGCTGCGCGGGAGAAAACTGCTTTAAGTAGGCGTCCCGCGAGGCTAACCGAGCGCAGTAGCGCTCAAAATGGCGCCCGCCAGAAAATACACTGCCCAAACCAAAATGGCGTCCACCCCGGGGAATCCCCGTGACCCGGACCCACCAAAACGGCGGTGATATGAACAGTTTTACGTTCGGTAAGGGGGGGGGGAAGTTACCAACCTGATCCCAGCCTAAACACAGTTAAAATCAGGGGGAATAAATGAAGCACCAAATCAAATACAAAACAGGAATAGTTAAAGTCAGTCGCTAGCAGCAGCGCAAGCGTAGTTCAGCTGTGAAGAATACCTTGTGAAGAAAGAGGCATAATCCTCGCCTCCAGTCCTGACATAGAATTATAAACTTACTTAACTGCTTGCGTGTGAACACTGTAGTACGTACGTTCCTGTCACTTGTGCGTGTGTGCGCCAGCAGCATCGCTAGCATAGCCTTCGCTTCCTCCATGCAGGGTGGGGACTGTCATCACAAAATAATTGTTGCTTGCACTCAAGATAAAAGGGTACTTACTTTTCTTTGTCGAGTTCCTGGTAATGGCTGGTACTACGGGAAAGGCCTGCAGCGCATGTCACCTTTTGTGATGCCCTGAAGTTGTCTTATCTACAAGACAAGGTACCCACCCATCTGGGGATAAGGGAGCTGTGCATCAACATTTTAGGCATGTAATTTGTGCAATAAACGTCATATAAAATGTTGTTTAAGATTCTTCAAAAATCAAAAAGTGTATTTCTTTAACATGCATAAGCGTTTCACTCTAGTACACTAGTGTGTGTCACTGTATTGATTGCATTTATTGGAAGTGAAAATTTGAAGGTGAACTTAGAAACATTCATCGCCCTCCTCATTCTCCGTTCAGGTGACTATGCTAAATACCGTATATGTAGCCTAGGTGGTTGTTATAGTTGGAACAACATCAAAGTCTATTAAAGCAAATACAAAATAGGTTTTTATATAGCACACATCTTGTGCTGATGTATTTCGAGATATTCTCTTATGAGATTCTATGGGAATAGGAAGCACAGTGAAATATGGTATTTGCCTATTTTATAAAATAATGTTTGCATTTTTAAATAGTGCAAATTCTACTCGAAGGTTTTGGAGCTCTTTACATGAGCACCAGTTACATTACACAAGGTCATCTTATTTTTTTTTTAAACACAGGGAGATTAAGGGCCATATGTAGGTAGAACCGAATTTGCGATTCTCAAATTGCTTTTTTGGCGAATCGCAATTTCAGAATCGCAAATTCCGATGTAGGTATTTTTTCGCAATTAATTAGCGATTACCAAAAAATCGCAGAATTAAATTAAGATTACCCAAATAGCGATTCCTTAATTGCGAAATCGCAAATAAGGAATCGCAAATCCGGGAATCTGCAATTCAGGTGCAGAATGATGACATCACACCCAGGAAGTGTGACTGCCCATGCTGCACCTGATTGCCAGCAGCTGTGATTGAGCCAGTAGCTGTGTGAGAGCCTGTGTGGAGAGGAGAACAGTTTTGCTCAGCTTTTGGAAACAAGCCAAATGGAGTCCCAGGGGCCTGAGAAGCAGCATGATGAACCACCAAGGAAGAGGAAACATAAATTTAGTGACAGGGAGCTGGAGGTCCTCACACAGGAGGTTGTCACCAGCCATGATCTCCTTTTTGGGAAAAGTTCCCTACGAGTTCCAGAGGCCAGAAAGCGCAAGATATGGAGTGACATCCAAGAGAGAGTCAATGCCATTGGTGTCACACACCGCAGTGTCGGACCTACAAAAAGGTGGTATGACATGCGGCAGAGGTCAAAGGAGAGGGTGGCCACAAGACTTGCAGAGGCCAAAAAAAACGGTGGGGGGCCTTCCACTGCAACAGAACCGACGCCCCTGGAGGAGCTGGTGGAGGGCACACTGCAGCCTGAGAGTGTGAGTGGAGTGGCTGACCTGGACAGCTCCGAACACACAGACACCAGACAAGGTAAGATGCATGCCAAAACCCCCTGATACATCCCCAACCCACCCACAACCCCCAAAACGCAACCTGACTGCAACTCCAGTACATGTCAAACAGCACAGCCAGAAATGCATTATGGGAGACGTAGTCACATGCACTGATAACTGTGCCAGTGAGACACAGCCAGGTGGAATAGGGAGGACTCCATCATGCAGATAGTGAAAAAGACAGATAGTACCCATGTGAATTTATTGTGTAAAACTAATGCATTACAAATGCCAGACAGGACACAGAACTAATGTGTGCTATTCAATCCACAGCACCACCACCAACACAGGATAGTGAGGCTGAATGCGAGGCAACAGCTGAGATGGAGGACGAGGCAGGCCAGGAGGAGCAGGGCGAAGCCAGAACTGCAGACACAGCACCATGCAGGCGCCGCAATATTGTAACACCACTACCACTGTTGGAGGCACAGGCACCAGACACAGCAGAGGAGCAACAGCCAGTGCACAGGCAGCGTGCAGGACAGCACCAAACACAGTCCCCTGAACACTCCAGAGTAGGGAGAGGGATGAGACGCAGGGCACGGCCGTCCACCAGCACTGCTACTGGTGAAGAGGACACGGTGTTCTTGGGCCTCGAGGGCAGCATGCTCAAGCAACAGCGCCTTCAAGTAAAGGGGATACGGTCAATCCAACGGCAACTGGCTGCACATAACCACAACATGACCGAGTTGCGCGCAGGTGTAATGGCCATTACTGGTGCATTGGAGGGACTGTGCAGGGAGATTGCGAGGGACAGGGCAACCCGGCGCCGGGAGAGACATCGCCTACACACACGGCTGGACCTATACACCAGGGCAGTGAACCGCCAGTCAACCGCCACATCCCTGCTGGCCAGAAGATGTGTCAGCATGCAGCGCGAGATGGGCCACTGCTGCCAGGACGTTGGCAGTGTCCTGGTGCAGGTTACACATGCGGTGGACCAGATGCGCGCAACTGCCACAGGTGGCATAGGCATACTTAGTGCCATGGACACTGAAGCAGGAGCAGCATCACTCCCCCAATTCCACAGGACAGACGCCGGAGTGCACGCCAGGGCAGAGTGGATGATGACTCCAGGGAGGGCACTGCGCAGACACAGCGAGGCTCAACAGGCCGTGCACGTAGGTGGTGAAGGCACACAAGGGACTAATGGCCATGTGTGACGCAACACAGTCCATAATGACTCAGTGGCTGATGGTAGTTATTGCACTGTAACACAAACATGTGCATGCAGGGACTATAAAGTCACAATGTAAGATACCTTCATTCCTGAAGATAAGGAAATAAACATCTCTGTAAGAAACCAATCAGTGGCATCGTGTCCTCATTACTCACTTAGAAGTAGTTTTGTGTGATCTCATCTCGTCTCATGCGTCCGGCAGCCGCACCAGCACCACCTGCCGGACTGCGATGTGGTGCTGGTCCATCCTCATCTGATGATTCAGAGTCTGTCAGGTCCACTGGGGTTCCTTTTTTGGTAGGGATGTTGTGTAGCATTGCACAGGCAACCACAATTTTGCAACATGTCTCAGGGCTGTACTGTAGCGCTCCTCCACTCTTATGGAGGCATCGAAAACGGCTCTTTAGGGTTCCAAAGGTCCTCTCAATGGCACAGCGTGTGGCTCTGTATGCGCTGTTGTAGCGCTTCTCACCTGCAGTTGCTGGATTCAGCTACGGTGTGAGGATGTAGTCTCGTACAGCATACGCACTGTCACCTGCGGGGCATAAGCAGATTCATGTTCAATACTGTCCTGCCACTGCATCACTCTACTGCCGCTGTGTGTGTTTGGCATGCATTTACCTAGCAGGTAGCCCTCTCCAAAATCACCATTTGTGAGTCTTCGATGTAATGCACAGTGGCGAAACATAAATGAGTTGTGTGTGCTTCCAGTGTATTTGGCCACAATATCAGTGATTATATGTTGGGCATTGCACACTACCTGGACGTTCAGGGAATGATATGACTTTCTGTTGCGAAATACATACTCATTCTGTGATGGGGGTGAGATTGCGACATGGGTCCCATCTACGCAGCCAATGACATGGCGGAATTGGGCAATTTGGTAGAATTCCTGCTTGGTCTGATCTAGTGCCTGTGGTGTGCTTGGAAATTGTATGTGGTTATGCAGCCTCTGTACCATTGCATCCAGGAAAGCGTGGAGGAAGCGCGACGGTGCACTTTGCGAGACACCTCCTGCTGTGGCAATGACCCCCTGAAAACTCCCTGATGCCAGGAGGTGCAGTGAGCACAGCACCTGAACATGGGTGGGAATGGAGTGTGCCCTGCGTGTGGGGTTTTGAAGTATGGGTGTCAGCTCCTCTATTAAATCCAGGATGCTGTCTGGGTGCAGCCTGTAGTTCACATGGATCTCCTCATCGGTCAGTTGGAAGAGGGTGATGCGTGCTCTGTAGATCCTTTCCTGGCGTCTCCTTCTCTGCGTGGCATCCCTGATTCGCAGCCTCCTGGCTATCTCGTACAGGCCAGCCATGGTGGGAAGTCCCTGTGGCATTGTGGGCCTGTTTAAATAGGTTGCACTTGGTTACCACCTGCTCAGAGTTGGTGGTAATTGAGAAGTGCTAAACTGCGATTATTGAAGAATCGCTATTTGCGATTTTTTTGAAAATCTGAATTTGCGAATTCGCAAATTGCGAGGTCGGTAATAGCGAATTCCGCTAATACTGGGACGCAGACTGCGATTATGCTAAAATATTCGCAGAATCTGCTTTACGCAAAATTGCTAATCGCTAAATTAGCGAATCGCTATTTTATGCAGCGGACACCTTTCCTACATAGGTACTGTCAGTTTTGCGATTGCAAACACACAGATTCTTGCGATTCGCAGTGTTTGCGATCGCAAAAGTGTTTCCTACATATGGCCCTAAGTGATTTGCCGAGAATCATAGGATGTTGAGCTGGTGGCTAGACTCGAGCCCGGTTCTCACTATTTGATCATGCAGTGAAGCTTGGCTTGATCCTAGGTTTCATGTGTTCACATTGTGCATTAGATGGGTGGGTATATCTCTTTCTCCTGTTTTACATCAATGTTTAATGCTTGGTCTTTGATTATTTGAGGAGCTGCATCACTACACTGTGTTGAATAAATAGTCATTACACGTTAAATCAAATTAAAAGAGGAAAACGCTCTAGAAAAAATTATGTAGTTCTGTTAAGGTAAGGCAGGGTACTCTTTTTAGGTCTCTCCTACGTTGTCTGTTGCAAGACATTTTGATACCTTACAGTGAGCTTAAAGCCCTGTTACTCTCATTTGTTTGTTTCTTATTTGATTGCTTGTGTGGGCTTTACTTGTCTGCAGTGAGTTTGTCCTTCACCTGGAGCATGGAGGCATTACTGTGTCCTGACACAGTTGTTTTTTGTTTTTTGGTGCTGCATTTTCATTTTTAGTTAGGCACTTTACGAGAGTGTAAGTTTTTTCCAGTGTTTCTGTCATGCGCTTCTCTGCCCGGCTCTGTGTTGCTCTGTCACGCAGTGTGCTTCTGCGCTACGGTCTCTGTGGTACTGTGTCTCACTGTGTGCTTCTCTGCCCCTCCTGTGTTGTTTACGTCCCCGTGAGGTGCTCGTTACTACAAAATAATGTGGCCGTCCGCATAAAAAAAATTAAAAACTTCTTTAGCCATGCTGCACAGTATCATGGGTGCTGTGCAACATGACTAAAGCCCATTGACAAAGTCAAGAGGTCCTTACGGCGTGACATGTTGGCTTTGCAACTGCTTGTTTTCTGCTGAAGATGGCCAAAGAATGTAAAACTTGTTCTGCTCTACGAATAGAGGATATGAGTTAGTGGTAGATAGTATCATAATGAACTGCAGCAGTGTAATGTTCTTTCTTGCTCTGCTGTCAAATAACTGTTCTCATTTCTAGTAGACAAGCGATTCAGTGAGAAAACTACAAAAACCTCTGCAGAAAAGCTGCAGCATTTTCGTTGTCAGACCTCATTGCAGTGTTTCAAAGATTGACTAACATTTTCGCTACAAAATGAGAAGGCGCTCTAGTCGCAACTAAGAACATTTTAATCTGCTGGTTTTGAATGGACGCACTCTAACTCGGATGTGCTTGACAAGAATGTGTGAGAAAAAATACCAGCTTAATACTTGAGTGGTGGATAGAATTCAAAGGAAAGTATTTTTCAGATTGTTCTATATTGTCTTTTTTCCTCAATTTGGTTGGAAGTAAGGGTAATTCCTTGTTTTGATCCAAAGAAACAAAATGTTTTCCCCCTGTCCTGAGAAATGGAGAGATGAAGCAACAAATTAAAATGTGGTTAACGCAATTACAGTAAAATATTATAGGATTAAACATTGTTGTCTTTTAGAACAAGCCCATCTGCACTTAAAAATAATCCAGAGCAATTTTTACCCTTCCTACCATGAAGTGAGAAAATGAACTGAAAAGGAAACTTTCATGTTGCCTTGGAATGATGGCTTTCAACTTTAAGAAGCACATTTTTACATGTACCAAATGCTGTTAAAAAGAGCATTCTGTCCTCTGTTCCAGAGATAGCTGACGACGTATACGGACTCCTGTTCCCAGGTCCGTGTAATAGGAAATGCATGTGGCGCGAGTCCCATTGTCACTGCTTCTCTGCTTAAATATAACAATACTATGGTAAATTTTTGTGTTAGAACAAAATAGCCATACCATGGTTCGGCTCCATAAGATGAGGTGGAAAGATGTCTTGTTGGTCTTTATCAAAGGTTCCTGGCAAATAGACGAATAAAAAACTTTTATGGCAAGAAACACAAAGCATTCTATAAAGAAGATTGACTTAAGTTGAAGGAGTTGGTGGGGGGTTTGAATAACATCTATGGAGTATCATACATGCTGCTGTTCATAATTGAGCGAGTATGGTAGTGTCTGTTCACCCACTGTCACTTTTAAGTGGGATGTGAGGTTCTCAGTGCCCCTTCTGGGATTCTTTTCATAGAGAAGAACATGGCCGTTGCTTGTTTTTTTCCTAGTCGTTGTAGATTAACTGTGTACTACACGTTTTGCGATGCTTCCAATGCTTTTAGTTAATGTTGACTCTGGGCAATTTGCTTGTCTTTCTTCAGGCGGTAACTTTCTGCCAGTTAAAAGAAGCTCTCGAGGTTGACTGGAGCAGTGACAAGGCGAAAGCGTCTCTGAAGAGAACTCCTGCCGACTACTTCCTGCTTCAAGGTAAAAACAATCCTGTCAGCACTGCACAGAGTCCATTTTCAGTAAAATCAGGTGTTGTGGTTGAAGTCTTCTGTGGGCCACTAACTGAAACCCTGACTTCCAGCAATAGTGACGTGGATTCAGATCTGTAGACGGCTGAAGAAACATTACCGCCGCAAAAGCAATTAAGTAAACTGGTGCCAAACCTCGTACTCTGTCATTCTTTGTACTGCGATTATCCTAACTCTCCATGCACCTGGACCTCTCATTGTGAAAGGGATGGTTGTCCTCAGATATATTTGTATATAGTCTATAGTCTCAGAGGTGTCACGTTATTAAAAGGGTCTCTGACCTCAAGGAGACAGTGGACTTCATGATATTGCTCCTAGAGACTCATGGGTTGTTATGTGGCACATGAACAGAGGTCCGGGCCTCCCTTCACACTGGCATGGCATGTGTATGCTTTGTGAAAAGGTGAACGATGCACGTGCATGCCTCACTCATGCGTTGTTGTAACAGGAGCTCAGAGTGACTGCAGCACCCATCGATACAGCCTCCCATGTTATTTTAATTTGCAGGCTGCACCACATTGGGGTCAACAGCAAAGCTCTCCAAAGGTTCGTTGATGTCTTGAAATATCTCTCACAAACCATCTCTCTGAAGCCCTATAAATCACATACCATGCCAGTTGGAAAAGAGGTACTGCAGGGGTCCATACTAAGCTCCACATTATTTAACATGTATAAATTGCCCCTCTGGTACAAATCGTTACGGCATGTGGTTTTGAGACAATATCTTATGCCAATGATATCCAGTTGGTCATCTCCTTTTGTCCCAATTTGGAAGGTGTGAAAGTCCGCTTCTCTGAATAACTTCCTGGATGTCCAATAATTGCATGCAATTAAATGGAGAAAAGACCAAAATACTTCTATTCGGGAAAGCCCAACATCTGTGGAAGTCGGATTGGTGGCCATCCGAACTGGGACTTGTACTGTCCCCAAACCAAGTAGTTAAAAACCTCGAAGTCCCGAAGACCCAGCCACCTTCTTCCTCTTGTGCGGACTACCGTCCGATCTCTTTAATCAACACTGAAATGAAGATTTTTGCCACTGCCTTAGCCCAACGTCGCCATCCCCTTTTGCACAAACGGGTCCACCCGAACCAATGTGGCTTCATGCCGGCACTCGGCACTGCATACGGCGCCTCCATCTCGCCCTGGCTCACCGCCACAGCCTAACACCCTACCTGGCACTGCTACTTCTAGATTTTGAGAAGGCCTTTGATACGGTTGACTGGAAATACCTGGAGTACGTCCTTGCGACAATGGGATTCGGTCCCCATTTCCGACGCCTCATCCATGTCCTATATTCCAACCCCAAAGCCAGGGTCCTTACCAACAATACCTTCTCAGAGGCATTTCAAATCCGGAGAGGCACGTGTCAGGGGTGCCCCCTCTCACCCCTTTTATTTGTGCTGGCGATGGAACCTCTGGCCTGCCTCATACGTAATTACTCCCAAATCCAGGGCTGGTCCTGGGACCCCCACCAAGTGGACAAAATCGGCCTATTCGCAGACGATGTCCTGCTTTTCTTGGCTGACCCGGAATGCTCCGGTCCCCGCTGCCTGGAGGTGCTCTGGGTCTTCGAGAATGTCTCAGGCTTGCGACTCAACCCGGCTAAGTCCACTCTGATCCCCCTCCATCTTTCAAGGGCTTGCTTTGATTGGCAGTTTAATATCCCTATCAGGAGACAATCGTTAAAAGACCTTGGGATCTGGGTGACTCTGCTCCCGGAGCTGGAATGGGTGCTCAATATTACCCCCCTGGTCACGAAAGCCAAAAATGACCTTAAGCGTTGGCAAACCCTGCCACTTAACCCCCTTGGAAGAGGGGCACTTCTTAAAATGATGATCCTCCCCCGCTTCCTATACATCATTCAGAATACCACCTTTCATTTCCCGGGTAGTTGGTTCCCAGACTTTGATGGGGTGATTACAAGGTTTCTGTGGGGGGGTGGGAGGCCGCGTATTGTCCTAGCCCGCTGCCGGATCCCGCCCTTAGACGGAGGCAAGGGTATGAGGAATCTCCACCTCTACTACTTGGCTACCAGACTCCTCGTCATCCATGATTGGTTCACTGGGAGGTGGTGTGACCTGGCCTAGCGGACTGAACTTAGAACCATGGACTTCCCGCAAATCCAAGCCTACTTATACGGGACTCCCATACCACAGGCGATCCCACCAATCACCAGAGCTGTCCTAGTGGCCTGGCGCTCTGCTTTGTGATACACACACTGGGACAAGTGACTCACTCAACATACACCTCTATGGCATGGTACGTGGCTGCGAGAGGCATCGACCCTTTCAGGCTTTCGGCAGTGGGATCACACCGGGATCTCGTTCCTTGGGGATGTCTGGGTGGGGGATCACGTCAGGGCCTTTCCCGATCTACAGCAGCGCCATTCCCTTCACCCAATTTTATAAGTATTTACAACTCTGATGCGCCCTCACCGTACATATCCCACCAGGTACGTCGCTGCTCGAGTTTAGCCCATTGGAAGCTCAGGTTATGATGGGAAGAGGAGGGGTGTCATGGATATACCGCTCCCTAGTGAACAATGGCCCCACTACCCTAGACTCGCTGCGGACCCGCTGGGAGGGATGGTTGGGCCCCCTAGAAGTAGCAGACTGGCGTGACGACCCTATGGCTCCTAAAACCCTTACAACCTCTTCTAAACTCCGTCTTATTCAACTTTACTATCTTCACATGGTCTACCTCACTCCTGTGCGCCTACATAAGGCGGGATTGCGACCCTCCCGGGACTGCACATGATGTGGCCACGCTCCGGCCGAGTTTTTACCACATGGTCTGGTTGTGTCCGGGCCTTACCCCTTTCTAGTCGGGAGTGGAATCTGAGCTTATGCAGACGCTGGGTTGGCAGGTTCCCCACGATCCCCTGCACCTTCTCCTGGGGGTGTTTGATGGATTGGACGGCTCTAGGGCCGACAAACACTTTCTGGGCAGGACGGTTGTGGTTGTCAAGCGAGATATTGCGGCTCAAGCCGAACCCCCTACCCTGCGAAAGTGGCGCCGAGGGGTGGACTGGTGCGCAGCCCAGGAGGAACCTCTCTTTGAGGCCCAGGGATGTCCTGGGAAGTTCCACAAGATATGAGGCTAGTAGCTTAACTTAATGTTTTACATTTTTTGCTCTGAGTTTCTCATGCACCAATGTATTGCCTTTCAGCCGGGGTGGCTTACTTGAATACTCCTATCATGGCTTTGGCTTTTACTGTCTGTTGAAGATGGAATTTGATTTACCATGCAAACGGTGTGCTGTTCTTTTGTTTGTTTGTTTTTCAAATGCTAATAAACTTGATTATTAAAAAAAAAAGAACTGTAAGTCAAGCTGGACACTTCTCTAACAATGAAAGAACATGTCTCAACCTTACGTGGAACCTGTTTTGCTACAATGCGACTATTGCATTGTATCCCCTTCACCACTAGGAAAACCCTATTTCAAGCCTTAATCACTAGTCATCTCGACTATAGAAATGCCCTACTTG
Source organism: Triturus cristatus (assembly GCF_964204655.1). Classification (NCBI taxonomy): domain Eukaryota; kingdom Metazoa; phylum Chordata; class Amphibia; order Caudata; family Salamandridae; genus Triturus; species Triturus cristatus. The sequence continues at coordinate 588,608,045 of NC_140592.1, read as the reverse complement.
TTGGTGCCAATGAGACCTTACCGTTTAAACTGCAGGTGGTGCAGAATACTGCAGCCAGACTGGTGTGCAATCTTCTGTCTGGTTTTCCCTCTGCTCCAATGCTATACACTCTACATTGGCTACCTATTTGGAAAAGGCTCATCTTTAAGATGTGCTGTCCTACTCATAAATCCTTGAGTGGCACTGCCCCAACCTACCTTCAAAATAGACTCGGATACTATCTCCCAACCAGATTGCTGAGATCCACCAACAAAGCCCTGCTTCAATTCCACGGATCCGTACCTCTAGATTTAGTGGAAGGTCTTAATCCTACCTGGCCCCCTTTTGCTGGATTAAAATTCTCCTACCAATTCGTTTGTGTACAGAGCTAGGAACGTTTTTTAAAAATGTCCTAAAAACGTGGCTGTTTAAGTTAGCCTTCGTTAGCCTTTTACTTCAGTTGAAGCGCTGAGATATTCCTCCGGGAATGATTCATTGCGCCATACTAAGTTAAGATAACATAACATGGGCAGTTGGATTCTATATCAGCAACTGGCCTTGGTGTCTGCCACTAGAATCATTAGACAGACAGGTCGAGAGTCAGTCCTTACTTATAGGAAGATAGAAGTATATCTGCACAACACCAGCTGAACTGTGCTTTTGTCATTGTGCTTCATTTAGAAAACCAAACATTTCTGTGAGACGTGAACACCTCTGATGGGTATGCTGAGAAGTTGTGAGACACTCTAGGATTGAAAGTCTGACTGAAAGGTCCTGGGGTGCACCCTCTTCTGAAACGTTGTGGAAGGTTTAACATCACTGAATTCACTGCCATTGATTCGAGAACTTCCTCATGTGCAAGAGAAAGTACTGCTTTGTCGAGCAGATACTGCTTTTGATACATTTTGTTTGTAATGACATGTCCACCACTTTTCCCCATTCACCTCTTGCCCAACAAAATAGAAGTCCATAGAAAAGTTTATACTCTGTTGAGACCAAACTATATTCTCTCGAGATTAAAGTGCTGCATCTACAAGTCTGATTTGCGCTGTATTGTATTTAGAAACTGCAAAACACAAATTGATTGGATTCTAAATACGAAGTTTTGCCAATGTGAATATTGACAAGATGTTTGTCCAAGTCACAGTGCAGCATCCATTGCTATCTCAGTCCAAATAAATGCTCTTTCATGCTCAGATATTTACTGGCACCAGTGGTGACTGCAGAGAAAACCAAAGAATAGTGCCCAACTCGCCCACTATTTAAAATATAGTCAATTACATGTAGACCTTTACTAAGATTAAAGGTGACCCTCAGTGCAGAAGATGTCTCAGCAATGGACATACCTTCTCACTGAACGGTCTTGATGTGGTCGCTGCTGTGGATGAAAGTCTAGGCCCCTCACACGATGGGAGGGGACAGTTGTAGTGGCATTAGAGAGCACAATAGAGTTTTCATTGAGAATTCTTTAAGTGTAGTCAATGGTGTGGATGAAAGGCGGAGCACATCACCGGATTGGATGGGATAGTGGTCGTACACCGTGTGGTGGCATCGTAGAGCATGATACAGAGTTGTCATTGAGGATCTTGCTTTGAAGCCCGGGCAGGGAGTAAAAGTGGAGCTAATCAATTACTGGGCAGTTGTATACCCAGGTGCTGGTGTCTGAGACTCCAGAGGAGGCTACTGTCTGTGGGGGCAGCTGGGAGGGAGACAGAGCTGTTGTCTGTTGGACCATATACAGCTCAGGTACTACTTAGGCGAAGCTTTTTTTAATTCATTTTTTTAATTCATTTTTTTAGAGATGTATACAGACAGATGCATACATGCTCACCAATAGAAAATGCAAAGGATGGGCATGTACGTGGAAATGTATCCACATCTACTCACAAAAGCAAAAACCGAAACTACATAGAAGGCATTTTAATAAGTATGTATTATTTCCCAGTTTCAATGTTTTGCAGCTTTGTCAGTGTGCGAAGGGTCAAACTTGCGCTAGCATCCTTTGTGTGGGAGCTGACTTTCATCTGACTGGATCCGAGATCAAAACCAGCTTGGAGGGGCTGTTAGGGAAGGCAGGGCAGTAAGATTAGCTAGCGAAACTAGATGAGGGCAAAGTCAACAAGGGAGGAGCAATGGGGAGCAGAGGGACACAGAAGCAACGGAGGAGATTTGGGGGGGGTGGTAAAAAAAAAAAAAAGAAAATACCAGCCTGCCTGTGATGGATGGAGAAGCAGCAGATGAACTGGGGGGTGGTGGAAGTTACACAGATATAACGAGGAGATTGGAGGCGGGAGGGTGAGCAGCACACGGGAGGAACATAGAGAAAACACGTGCAATCTCATGGGTTGTTTAACCAAAAAGAAAATGGTACTTCCCTAGAAAGTGAGCAGTGGAATGATGCAAGTCAACCAACCAAAAAGACGGTAATAAGACTATACTCTAGGGGAGGGACAAACACAAGAAGAGGAAGGCAAGCCATTGAATAAGAAGCAAGTGGATGAGAGCGACATTAAAGCCAAACAATGGTAAGTACTGGGTCGTCTGTAAGCCCACTGTAAGTTCACAAAAGGCTTTTCAAAACCACTTGCGCTGTCAGGTAGGCTCAACCTAATAACAAGGACATTAGCTGGTGCACTTTTGCATTAGTCAGAGAAATTCTTTGGCCATACAAGCTCTTCATAAATTAGTTTATGTACAACTTATATCTGTGAGTGCTGTTGTGATTGATTAATTTGAGCTAGCATTCCTTGTATCTAAAAAAAGATGCACTGCCATTGTCAAAGCGAATAGCTGTGGCTAACCATTTTGGAAGTTCTCTTTTTATTCTTCCAAGATGGCTGCTATGTTGTGTGACATATGTGACACAATATGACGAGTTGCAAAGCAGCAGCCATCTCAGAAGTGTATTTTTGTACTTCCATTATGGCACCATGATGTGTTATGCAACATGATGTGACTCAATGTGGCAGTCATCCTGGAAGTGTATATGTTATACTTCCAAGTTGACCACCATATTGCATGATGCAATAAGGTATGAAACAACGACAGTCATGTTGGAAGTTCAAAAACAGGCATTGGAAATGCATTAGGTCTCACATCTGTTGGAGTTATTGGCATTATAAATGCCAGTATATTTTACCTAGCCATGTTGCAGGGTGAAGTACCAAAAGTGGTCCCTTAGGGCCGCTTTTGGCCACATATGTTACTGCACCCTGAAACACGGCTAGTCAAAGAATATGGCATAGTGGTGAAAGCTGCCGACTGGTGAGCTGGGTATACCGGTTTGAGTCTGCTGTTAGGCTCAACATCTGTGATATGGGCTGATTGTTTAATTTGCCCATGGATAAGTGCATTATATAAATTAAAGTGTATGCAAAGTAACAAAAAGCCAAACAGTAGTGGCCTTCGGAGGGTGGTGAGTGCCTGCCAGGGAGAATTAGGGATATGAAGAAACCGAAGCAGTCTTGTGGGAGAAGTGAGGAGGAGGCACAGGGAGATAAAGGGATAGCAAGAAAATGATGCGACAGACGTTTTACTGCACGAGTAAACAAAACAGTTAAGTAGCAAAGATGTAGGCCAACTAAAAAAAATAGTTCTCTCGGAGTATAAATAACCTGAACAGTAAGAACACATGTTAAAGGGGCAGTCCTCATGGAAGGCTACAACATTCTAAGAGGAGGGACTACTTAGTGTATTCACCAATGAAAAGCCAACAGTTCTTAAGGACAGCAAAAGGAACCAATGAAAAACATGGGCGTTTTTTTCAAGCCAGACAGCGCACGGTCTGCCTAGGTGTGACCTAATAACTACCCAAAATGGTTAATTGTGTTCTGTTCTTTCAAGTTGACTGTAATGTTGTGTTTATATGGAAAGTAACGGTGATCTTGGAATTGTAGAAAATAGACTACCACTTATGGTCAGCTTCCTTTATTGGTTTTGCCTGTGCTGTCTCGATTAAATAACCAATGGCAACGCCTATAGCAACAAACAGCAAGCATTGGTAAAGCAAGGCAGATTGACTTTGCCAGTGATTGTATATTTTTATTTGGAGTAGGTGCAACAAGCAGACATTCATCAGCATAGCATGGGTTACATCCCAGACTGCGCTACACAATTTATTTCCTTCAGGTAGTTAGATGCAACAACCTCAATGCATAGGTAGTGAATTGTGAACGTAACAGTGTGATGAATTTTGCTCAGTTTGATTTGAATTCTTAACTGGTTTAATGCTGCTGTCATCTTAAAAAAAAAAACAAATAGCAGAAGTTTTTGGGTGGCTATTTTTTCTCCCCTCTGGGACTTTGTGGTTGCTGGGGGCCTTGTGGTTGCTGTGGGTGAGCTTGTGTTTGCTAGTCGAGTCTTCGAGTTTAAGGAAGGTTTTAAACAAACTTACTGTGCTAACATTCTTGAGTCATGCCCCCTCTATAGCTAGCCCTCTGATGTATTTTTGTTTTTTTTGCTTGATGCAAGTACTTGTGCATGTTTAACAATGCTTCTCTCTGAAGATAAGCTTATGCTCATTTCAGTCCCCTGTGGTCTTTGCTGATGTTGCAAAACAGTCCTGAGGTGGGGGAGTGCTTCCCAGATCCATGCCTTGTGTGCCAAATCAGCCTTGCCAGCAGATGTTCTAACAGTTCTGCCCTAACTGCTGTGTTCCTGGCAATATGTATGGCCTTCTTAATATCTTCCTGGATTATCTGTAATTAGAGTCAAAGGTATGACCTGGGCAATGTTTAATTTTTTTGGTTGTCTTTCAGTGAAGGATATGTCTAGCTCTTAGTTGTGTAAATTTGCAGTGCTATGCGTTGGGTGGTTCTACCCTTAGAGAGGTCTTCTAGAGGAGCTGTATTGACTAGAAAGAGATGGTAATGTCAAAGAAACAATGGGAAAAATATTGAAGCTGAATGTATAATTCTATTTCCATGTCAGTTTGTACTCTATGTGCCATGTATTCGTTTGTCATTGATATTTGTTGAAGAAAAAGATCCATATAAGATTGTGTAAATAATTTGAATCTGTAGATCTCGACCTTCATATTATTCTACCCATGTTTTACTCTTAAAATTGTTGATGTATATTCTGGGTTTGCCAATTCGACCATGATTACTGCAAATGCAAAATGGGGCACACCCCGCTCCTGTAAGCTGTTGCAAAGGCAAGAGAACAAAACTTGTAAAGGAAGGTTAAACACTCTGTAAATAGAAGCTTAAATGCAGTGACATATCCTCTAATTGTACTTTAAATCAGACTACACATAGCACAATATGTTAGATTTGTGTGCCTAGACAAGAACCCCCAATATGTGTGCATTAAAGCTGACAACTGAAGACTCAAAAGAGAGGATTTTACACTACTAAAGGGTATGCATAGCTGAGGTGGCAGTTATTCCAAAGAGTGTGCGCCCAATCATGTACTGTTTGGCATACTGTTGAACGTGTGACGTGTCAAAAAACATTTTAGAAATTTAAGCATGCCACATGCACGCAGCAATACTCCACAATTCATGTTGAATAAAGCCATCATCCGCGAACCACATGAGTTTCTTGTTGAGACTCTTGGTCCCTTGCTAAGGGTGTTTTCAGTTGTTCTTCTTGACAGGTTAACTATTGGTTGGCAAACGTTAAAAAGTCTCCCACTCTTATGGGAAGGGTTATAGACAAATCTTAGCAAAAAAAAAAATTTTTTTTGCATTTTGATACAACTCAGAATAGCAAATGTGTTCATGTCACACGCTGTCAGTTGGTTCTATAAACCTAGGGCCGGACTCGGCACAGGAAATAGGCCGGTGCACCAAAACAAAAGTGCCCCGCCCTCCCATTAGTGAATCAGATAGCTAAAAATGATGCCTACATCTGCAAGCCGGGACAGTTTTGAACATGTAAAGACACGGTGTATAGCTGTTTTGCAAGGTATAGGAGACTGCATGTGTTTGTGCTTGCTGCAGGCAATGTTGGAGGTGATATCATGGAAATCAGTTGTAAAAACCTGCCCACCAGGCCATACAACAGGCCCACCAACAGCCAGGAAAATGGCCCATAGATAGACGGACAGTACAGCCCTTCGGGCACGGTCAAATTGCCTTATTAATCAGTCCTCTCTGTGTAATCTCTTGCCCAATTTAGTACTAAGCAGTAGGTAGGAATAGCATTGGCCAAGCCAGCCGCTTGGGTTTAATGTGCTTACACAACCATGTTCAAGTGTGCATTTGGAAATGCTTGTATTTGCATATGCTAGGAGATTATAGCTAAAATGTGTTGGCACTACCAATGCTTGTTCATTTACCTTCAACCTGTCTGCTGTGAGCATGGCCTCGCCCACCGAGTGAACACTGACATATGTAGCACTTTGGCCAGTTCTGTCTTTAGCCAACAGATCTTCACATTCTGAGTTGCAGTTTTGATTTCAAGATTGCTACTAAAACCTAGGACTTCCTAGGGAGTCACATATATTGTGTGTATGGTATATTACAACTTCTAGATCTCCCAGTCTACGCCATGCATTAGCTGTGACAGTCTAATCTATTAATACACAACTACCAGCACAGAAGCTATTTCTCTGTAGTGTGCCTGGTGCTACACAAAAGCACAATAAATAAAAGGACTTTATACTTGTAGGCAATTTTAATGGCTGTAGGCAACCCCTCTATTCTGATACCCTAGAAGAAAGAGATGGTTTGAGACTGCTCCTGAAACCAGAGCACAGCACAAAGACAGTCTTCTGCTTTGAGACAAGGAGGTAGCTGGAGACCGATCCTAATGCACAAGCTCAGGAGATAGTTTAGAGATGCATTCTATAGAGATTGTACCTTACCAAAGAGGAATGAGAGAGACAACTCTTAATGTCCAACCAAACCATTACTAGGCACTAGAGGCTAATTCTGGAATGCAGGTGGCAAGCATTGAAAACACAAAGACATTGCCTTACAGCAAGGGAGGATACGTAAGATGGGAGTGAGGGAGCTTTCGAGCATACAGGCAAGTAAAATGCTTCTGAAGGAAGTTACTTACCAGTAATCCTCGGTCTCGTCTAGGGAAATCCTCATCAGTCTTTAGCACTGAATTATCCTGCCCACGTGCGGATCCTGGGGAGTTTTACAAAACTTTATATAGAAAATGGATATATGTACATATGTGCAAGAATTTTCAGTAGAGAAGTGTGCTTAAATGGAGCAACCTGTCTTTGCAGCGTCTTTAACATATAAAAGCATCACATTTCATTAATTTTTTATTTTACAAAAAGCATCCAGTTAAAGCAAATTGTCTCTAAAGTAGTAAGAATTGATTAAAACTCTTTCACAAACCTTTGTTTAAATGGAAAAGAAATTAAATGAAGAGCAATGTTGGCAAGTAAATATGAAAGCAATATACATGAAAGTGAAAGCGGGCACTGTGCCTTGAAGGGCCTCACTCTTCCTTTTGTGTCTAATCATGCCCCTCATGACACAGGTTAATTCATTTGCACAGAACTAAGAGGATCCTGAGTGAAAAAATTGAGAGAAAAAAGTGCTATACTCTTTCTTGTCCGAAGAGGTAGGAGTGTTATTTAATGACTTTGATGATGATTCCTGTGGAGGAGAACTAAGATTACAGGTAAGTAACCTTTTCTTCTCTTCCTGGAGATCCTTGTCTACAGTCGTAAGCACGGAGCCATATCGTATTGAGTACATGGTCCTCCCACAGGTGATACACTGTATACAGTGATACAACTGTATAATTGATTGTTGGAGAATCGTCCCTCGTGTATGCATTGGTCAAGCAGCAACATCGGGAGAGCCACGCAGATTCTGTAATAATTTTTCTTATGATGTTACCTCCAGAGATTATAATAAATTTGGAAAAATCTTTTTAGCAGTTTCTTTGCTTATCTCCTTTTTTATCGTTTGCTTAGTTAACCCGAGTTCAGCTGTCAAAAAGTTGTGGATAGCAGGCTTTGAGGCAAGAACAATCACTTCCTCAAAGTATGCTCGATAAGTCTGCATCCTGGTCTTCCTTGTTCCACCCCCTCCATGGCTTTCTTTGCTACAGCTGTGTTTTGTAATTAGCTGGCCTACTATTTTGAACTAGCTACTGCACTCTGTGCCACAGCACTCTTCGCCTCTCTGCTCTTCTTTGCACCACTCCATGGCACTACACTCACCACTGCACTCTGACAATCTACTCTGCACCACTCAATTCTTCTGCTGTCTACATCACTGCACTCTACTCTAGACCACCACACTCTACGCCACTTTTCTCTGCACCACTCCACGCCACTGCACTTTATGCCAGCCACTGCGCTTTGTCACTGCATCACTCTACTCCAATTAACTTTTTGCCACCCCACTCTAATCTACGCCACTCTACTCTGCACCACTGAACTCTACGCCACTCTACTCTGTACCTCTGAACCCTACACAAATTGCTCTTCTCTGCACCACTCTATGCCACTACACTCTATGCCACTACACTCTACCACAGCACTCTACGACACTCTACTCTCCACCACTTTACTCTGTGCTACTGCTCTTTACTCTAGGCCACTGCACTCAACGCCAGGCCACTTCACTTTGCGCCACTCTACTCTACACAACTGCACGCCACTGCAATCAACTCTGCTTTACGCCATTCTACGCCACTACACTTTACACCACACGACTCCGCTCTACCTCACACCACTCTACTCAATGCCGTCCCACTCTAATCAGTGCCACATCACTCTTTGCCACTCTGCGCCAGTGCACTCTACGCCACTCTGCTGTTCTCTGCACCACTGTACGTCACTTCAGTCTACTTTACTCTACACCACTGCACTCTACTCCAGGCCACTGCACTTTACTTTACGCCACTCAACTCTACGCCACTCAACTCTACGCCACTCAACTCTACGCCACTGCACTCTGCCGCTGTGTTTTTTGTTGACCGCCCACAAGAAAGCTCTGCATAAGCTCCAGATGGTCCAAAACGCAGTGGCTAGATTGCTCTTTTGAATACCAAAACATCAGTCAGTCTCCCAATTTCTCCCTTTACTCCACTGGCTCCTGGTGAGAAAGCGGGTAATGTTTAAATCTCTGTGCATAGCTTTTAAGGCCCTTCATCTTGACGGCCCAGAATCCATCAGACAGCTCTTTCAATGGTACATCCCACCCAGGACTTTAAGATCTTCTTCTTAGGCCAATTTGGTCATACCTAAAACCGAGAGAGCCACCTGGGGAGGTAAGAGCTTTGCAGTGGCCACCGCCAAACTTTGGAACTCGATGCCTCTCAAACTGAGATCCATAAACAATCTGCTTACCTTTCGTAAGGCTCTTAAAACATGGATGTTTAATAATTAGTACAACATTCATATATTTTTTTCGTTACGGTCTGCACTTGATGTCTGGTTAAACTCACTTCTCCTTTCACCTACTGAAAGGCTCAACGCCTAGACACACTTGGATAGTAGTGCCTTTTAAAAAATCCCAATTTAAAAAAAAATCCCAATTTCACTGCACTCTGCCACTCTACTCTCCACCACTGCACTCTATTTCACTCTATTCTACACCACTCTGCTATTGCACTCTATTCTGCACCACTCTGCTCTACTCCACTGAAATCTACGCCACTCTATTCTGCACCAGTGCACTCTAATCCGCTCTATACCACTCTACTCTGCATCACTGTATTCTATGCCAATCTATTGTACACCACTACACTCTACACTACTGCACTCTAAGCCACTCTACTCTTCTTTTCACCACTCCGGTCTGCACAACTCTACTCTGCCACTACACTCTACGCCACTCTACCCTGCACTACTCAACTGCACTCTACCTCAGTACACTATACTCCCCTCTACTCTAGACTACTCTATGCCATAGCACTCTACACCACTGCACTCTACTCTTTATCACTCTATTATATGCCACTCCATTCCAGTCCACTATGCACCACCCCACTCTACCCCACTCTGCTCGGCTCTATGCTATTCATCTCTAAGGCTGTCCACTCCACTCTAAGCAACTCCACCCCACTCTAAGCCTAGGCCGCTGTACTGTACGCCACTCCACTCTGTGTCACTCCATTCCACCCTAGCCTACCCTACTGTATGCCACTCTATTGCACTCCACTCTATGCCATGCCACTCCACGCTGCTGTAGAATGTGGCTAAAAGACATTGGCACGCTACGCCACTGCGCAGTATGCCACTGCTCTCTATGCCTTTGTATTCTAATTTTACCCACTCTGCTCTGTGCCACTGTGCTCTTTACCACTCTACGCCACTGCACTTGATGCCAGTCCACTCTATGCCACTTCACTCTACGCCTCTCTAAGCCACTCCACACTGTGCCACACTACACCACTGTACCCCACTCCACACAATTCCACTCTACGCAATGCCACTCTATGCTACTTTACTCCACGTCACTCCATACTATGCCATGCCACTCTACTCAACTCTACCAATGCACTGAACACCACTGCATTGTGCACCTCTAAAGTCTATGCCACTCTACTCTGTGCTACTCTACTCCCCCCCCACTATGCTGCATCCCTCCATGCAACTTTACTCTAGACCATTCAAATATATTCTATGCCAGTCCACTCTACGCCACTCCACTCCTCTCCACTCTATGCCACTCTTCGCCAGTTCACTTTACTCCACACCACTCTGCGTCATGCTACTCCACTCCAAACTGCTGTACAACATGGCTTAAAAACTTTGGCAAAGCTAATAGCTCTTGCGTAGGTGAAACCTATTGGCTTTGCCACTGCTTGTTTTTTCTTCACACTGTACTAACCATATGTCATTGAGTACATGGTCCTCCCCCAAGTAATACAATTGCATCATTAGTTGTTAGAAAACCTTCCCTCTTGTATATATTGATCTGGCAGCCACATTGGAGAGCCACGCAGATTCTGTATTTATTATTCTTATAATGTTACCTCCAGAGTTGATGAAGAATTTGGAAACCACTTTTTATCAGTTTCTTTACTTAGCTGCTGTTTTTTAATCGTTTGCTGAGTTGGCCTGACCTCAACGGTCCCAAAGTTGTCCCCAATCACGTCCCGCTGGATACAATTTTTTAACTGTGAATTTGATTGTTGGTTAGCCACTAGGTGGCAGAAGAGTTTCACAACTTGGCAATGGACAGAAATCGCCTTCAAGGGCGATAGAAGAAGCTCCGAGTTTCTCCAGACAGCAGGTTTCAGAGATCCCCTTTCGGGTTCAACTTATATCATAATGTTTTGCTGTCTTGTTACTGCGCGTTAGTCCTCCGTTCGAATAGGGAGAATCCGAATACCGTTAAAGTGCTGCGGTCGTAGCGCTGTGAAATTCCTTCAGTGCTGTATCCCTGGTATGGAAAACTGCATATATACAAGTCATTATGACTTCTTCTGGAGGATTGGTGAGCCTCACGCTCTTTCTTCAAAATATCCATATTTTAATTTCCTTAAAGTCGAGTTCGTCATTTAATAAGTCCCTGCTTATTTATAAGGTTTTAGTACAAAGCCAACCCAGCAAATATATTTTTTGCTTTCAACCAAGATTACGTGTTCCACGGCCAAGGAGAAGCTTGTTTAACCTGAGTTCCACGACCCTGAAGTTTTATCTGAGAGGAATAATTAAACATTTCAGCAATCTGACCATCTTTGCACAAGTTATTTATGATGGCCTCATCCTACTCAACAACTGTTGGCAGCTTCTGTTGCCAGGTGGATAGCCTTGTGCACAGGGCACAAGTCCTAAAAAAAGAAGTGGGGGGACTAACCTAGTTAGGCAGTATGCAAGTGACATCATGGCACGCGACATCATGGTGCGCAACATCACGGCGCATGACATCGCACATGCCATCACACATATTGACATCATAGAAAGTGGCATTGTTAGACCTGTCAGCCCTAGGGTGGTCTACCCGTTTTAATTTTTTTTGCCCTTGTTGCCTCATTTTTTTCCGCCATCTTTTTGTTGGCCCTAGGTCTCTGGGCGCCTTGCCACTGCGGAACAGTGCTGAGGTGCAGGTGCTCTCTCCTAACAACATGGCTGCCACAGGCCCCTGCTACTGCGGAGTGGCCATTGCATACGGCCCCTGCTACTGCGGAGTGGCCATTGCATACACACACTAGTGGTTAGGAGCAGGCTGGGACATTCTGATACAGTATCTTTTTCCACCCCACCTTTTTGTCCCATAGACTATTATGTGGAAGCTCCTGGAACCTTCCAGGCCTGGGAGGGATTATGCTTTGCCGCCTTTGCAGGAGGGTCACCTGACCTGGGGGTATAAGAGGAAAGGAGGGAAACCTGAGTAGTCAGTTGGGGCACCACTGGACCTGGGGGAACCTCTGCCGGAGCGTAAGCGGTTGGGCCTAGGGGAGAAACTTACACTACTGGGACTGACTGAGTCTAGGCCCTGCTGTACCCAAGTTAGATGAGGGACTCTGCCTGCCTGCTGATCTTGCCTGGTGAGGGGGCAACCCAGGGGACCATCTCCAGTATGCTGCAGGGACCCACCCTGCCTCTGATGTCTGCCAACTCAACCCCCCTACTCCCCCTCAAAAGCCTGCCAGGGGGACCTGCCATCTTCTCCCCCTCCAAGATAAGTGCTGCCCTGAAACTTGGACTGGCGTTGTGCGCCCTGCAGGACCAACAGGTATAGCGCTGTGTCCATCTAGCGCTGTGCAGCCAGGACTGTGCCCTTAAGAAAGAAGTTGCCTGCTGTTACGCGCTGAGTCACCCCACAGCACTCTCTCCCTGCTCCACGACTGAATTGCGGCTGTGCCTCCCCCCTGCCTGCATGTGGTGCCTGGTGAAGGTGGTGCCTTTCAAGCAATATGCCTTTTTAAGTGCTAGGCCCTTTAAGCACTATGCCCTGGTGAACGCTGTACCTCCCGAGCGCTGCCCCGTCAAAGCGCTGTACCTGCCGGGTGCTGGCCTTCAAGGCGCTGTGCCCCTGGAGTGCTGTGGACCCCCAGCCACCGCCCTGTGCCCCGGCCCCGGCTCCGCGTTGAAGTGCTGTGGCCGCTGTCACCGACGCGGCCCGGGAGTTGCCGGCCCGCGATTTCCTGTGGCGCCATCACCGCTGCGGCCCCCGAAGCCTGGAGAGGGCGGCGGCGGCATTGAAGAAGCTTGCAGTAGGCCCGGGAGAAGCTAGCGCGTCATCCGACAGGCCCCGCCAGGGCCGGGCCCCCATTGGGCGAGACTGCCGCACCCAGCAGCGAGCCACGTAGAAATAGGCCGCTGCGGGTGCGGCCTGGGAGATCTGTGTACGGGGCCCCTCCCCGGACGAAGGAGGCGTCGCGAGGAGGAGACCAGCACCGGAGCCCCCGACCTTGCTCCAGCCAGTGGGAAAGTCGCGGGGAGCCCGCCTTGCCAACGCGGACTCCCCCCTTGCCTGGAGGCCCCCACGAGAAGGTAACCCCCCCCCCCGGAGGAGGGCGGAGCGACAGCGGGAGTCGCGGGGGCTGGTCCGAAGCTCCCACGTCTCAAGTGGCAGCCCTGCGCCCGCCCCTCCCCTCCGGGCACTGCCCTGGGCCCGTCAGGCCCCTTTGAACTCCCCAGGTTGAGACGGGAAGCCCGGGGCCGGAAGTCCCCAAAACAGGGGAATTCACTGCGAGACTGAACCTGATAGTCTAGCGGTAGGAGGGACACGATTGTCACCGTGAAATGCACTGTTTGCCTCCCAAGAGGGATTTACTGGTTGTATAGAAATGCACTGTTTGCCGCATAAGAGTGATTTAACCGTTGTATCGAAATGCACTGTTTGCCTTACAGGAATGGGTTCACTGTGGTATTGAAATGCACTACTTTATTCCCAAGAATGAATTAATGGTTGCCCTGCTATTCACTGATTTACATAACTGAATGAAATGGTTTTTGCTCTATGATTATTGGATGTAGTTACCCCGATGAATTTACTGCTGCCTTGCTAAGTACCCGCATTATTCCTGAAATGAGTTGATTCACCCCGATTGGAAATAGATAAGGAATCTTGTTTTTACCAAACAACTTGGTGTGGTGTCCTTCATTGTGTGCGCGGCAGTGAGACCCGGTGGGTGAGTGTTGCACAACCGCTTTACACATTGCCTTCGGATGCCTTCCTACCTCGCGCCAAGCTACCAAGCCGGAATTGGTGACCCCAGTTCTAACAGGCATGACAAGAAGTGACGTCATATCTAAAGCCCTCACATACATGTTTAGCAGGTCAATCATGTGTACGTTTGAGCGCATTGCGAGGATAATAGCACAGTGAGCTATGGAAGATGATATGTGACTTTTACACCTTGCAGTCCCCCAGTTTTATGTAACACATCCTGTACATTCATTTACAAACATATATCATTTATTATACATGTAATATGCATGTGTTGATATAAAGTGCTCTGACACCCTGCATTGGGATGAGTAGGGCTGTACAAGAAAAAATAGTGGTACTTAAATTATTTCAACGCCCCCTCGGGGGTAGTAAGTGCTATACAAAGTACATTTATTTTGTGTGAATACTGGGAAAGACCAATGCATCTGACATTCTTACAGTGCATGCATAGCTCCTAAACAGGGACTGAACAAAGTAAAAAAACTGCCACTCTTAAGTATGTGTGAAGTGCTAACAATGTGTGAGCCTTTGTTTCCCCTCCGCTTCGTTTGCATTTAGGTGTGAGGCTTCTGACTGCTGCCAGCCAGGAGACTCGAACAAAAGGGGACCTGATGACCCCTCAAATTCGGCCTTTGTTATGGCCCCAGCAGGAGTCTGAAATAAAAAGCCCATCTCATCCCTGCCTGCACGTTGTTGCTTGTTGAAGATGGAATGCAGACAACGTGTAGGCGCTGCTGAAAGTGTCCCGGTGTTTGGAAATTACACCGTGACGAGTTCAGCACATTTTTCAGTGGGGCTCAAATTCTTGGCAGGGTGGACGACGTACACCCTGTGAAAATAGCGGGTGGATGCCGTCCACCTGCGTGTACCCCCAACTTGTGCCCTGCTTGTGCATATGTAAGGCCTTTGGCACGAAGGGTTAATCCTCCTCTGAGACGTCATGGCCATTTGGTGACGTAAGTAGATTTGCAGCGCACGTGTCCATTGTGCAGATTTGACAGCAGGTGTTTGGCTTCCTTCCCCTCTTGTGGTGATCAACATCTCCTGGGTGTATGTTTCGGTGAAGGTGCTGCTCTGTCCAGAAACGTCTCCCCATCCTCTTTGCCTGCAGCCTGGTTTAGCATGTGCTATCTCCCAGCATTGTTGGGGCTGTGGAATGAGCTTCCTAGAGAGTTAGGCAGTAAGGAAAGCCAGAGCGATAAATTACCTTCATGATGATTCCAGTACACTTGAGTCTTGCTCGCTGTTTTTTTTGTAAAAACATAATCCCACCATGCTCTTCTTACTTTTTAGTATGTGGCACGCTGCAACTTTACATGGCAGATAACATACCTGGGAACTAAATTGGGTACAGGCCTGCCAACTTTGAACACCGATTTCACTGTGCAAAAAAAATATGAGACATTGAAGGAGGGGTAGGGTAGGCCTGTGAAAATGGTTGGGGCTTTCACCTCGTCACTCTTTGAGCAGTTGTGGTGTGGTGTTGGACAGGCAGCAAAAGACACAGAAATGATGGACGGAATGCGTAACAAATCAAACATTCACCCTCCAGGCAAGCGATTTGGGTTAAATCCATTGTTCTTTTGCTCACCTTGCCCACCCAGTTCAGACTCCGACATATGCAAATCAGTCTTGACTCTGCTCCTCATAGGAACAGTCCAGCAGGAACTTCCAAGCCAGGTCTTCCCTGGACCAGAAACAAGCATCCTGGGACCTGATTCATAGTTAGGCGGGGCCGGCATCGGACACGCCGCATGTATGGCGGTCCTGCCGGCCCCCGATGACCACACAGGGGCGGGACTGTCGCACGCATGGGTGACGCGACAGGCGCGTCCCGCCAATCGTTGGTTTCGACGTTGTTGGGGGCGTGACCCGGAAGTGATTGTAATCACTTCCGGGGCACGCATCGCAGCAAGGCTAGGCCGGTTAGAACCGGCCTGGCGCGAATGGAATTTTTGAAGAAAAGGCTGGGGAGCGGCGGAGTCTACCTCTTTGCTCGCCGCTCCCACAGCCTGCCGCCCCTTAAGGACAACAGCCTCGCTAGGAGGCTGTATTTTTATTTCCCCACCCACCGTCCCCTAAAAGCAGGTTTTACAGGGTGTATTGTGAAGAAGTTAATTTTCAGGTTCACATGGTCACGTTTATCAGATGTGTGACGATTTTCTTTCCCATTCTTTTAGGAGATGGTTTTCTTGAACAGGTCATGTTTATTGTTTTATTGTACTTCCTTCAAGTTAACATGATAATGTCTATTCATATGTGTGACAGTTTCTTTCCCATTATTATGGGAGATTGTTTTTCTTGAATAAATCGTTTGTCGTATTTTAGTGCTATTCCTTGGTCAGGCGGTAAGGTCATGATTGGTGAGCAGTAAATTTAAGGTCCTTAGAGGGAGGCGCCATTCTTGAATGGCGTCGCCCAAGGGGGAGAGACAAGTGGTCTCTCATAGAACTCCAGGGGCAGTTACAGCCGGTTGGCTGGATGGGTGCAGGGGAGGGGGAGTCACGCTTTCCAGTAGGATGCTTGGCCACCCTGCACGTGCACAAGGGCGCAAGTAAATGGCGCATAACTGCAAGGGCCCCTTATGGAGAGAATTTACAGGACGTACGGGGGTGACCTGGGGGGGGGGATGTACCCTCACGGGAAATGGGCCCTCTGCGCATGCGCACTCCGGTTGGAGGGCGGGCATAAGGGCGTACGGGGGCGACCTGGGGGGGGAAGTACCCTCACGGTAAACGGGCCCCCTGCGCATGCGCACTCCGTTGGAGTGCGGGCATAATTTGATAAGGATCTGGCTCCAGTTAATGACCTTGCCGTAGGCTCAAAATAGGGATACGCAGAAAAATGAAAGGTTATTGTTATGATTGTTTATGTAATGTTTAGATTCGGATAGGAATATCTTTGTATTAGAGATATGTTAAGGTTAGGAAAATTACACCTGTATCTATCCAAGTAATCAATGTAATGGTTTTCTGCGTTTTGGTTAAATATTATAATTAAAATTGTTGATTTAAATTTATGTTAATAAATACGGCCGGGGGTTTACGACTCCCTAATTCAAAAATGAAATCCCTTGTGCTAGGCGTGTTACTGTCTTAGTATTGATAAGGGAGGAGGGGGTCTCGGCTGTACCTGACCATAGTGTCTCACCCCTCATCAGCCAGGCTAGCTTGAATCCAGTGGCATAGGGAGCACAGGACCAGAGTCTGGGCATACCCAGCCTACTTAGGGCGAGAAAGCAAAAGACACACAAATGATGGACGGAATCCTGAATAAATCATGCATTCACCCCCAGTCAAGAGATCTGGGTTAAATCCATCATTCTTTTGCTCACCATGCCACCCCAGTTCCGACACAGCTATATGCATATCAGTCTTGCCCCTACTCCTCATGGGAACAGTCCAGCAGGAACTGCCAAGCCAGGTCCACCCTCTACCAGATACAAGCATCCTGAGACCGGTTTCAGTGATATCACCCCTCATCAGCCAGGCTAGCTTGAATCTAGTGGCATAACGAGCACGGGGCCCAAGTCTGGCCATTCCCATCGCACTTAATGCGAGAAAGTAAAAGGAACAAATGATGGAAGAATGCAGAACAAATCAAGGCAGCGCCATGGCGAGGGTTGGGGCATAATGCCTCAGCAGCCTCACCTGTCTCCCTCTCTGAAGCCCTCTCCCGTATCCTGGGGAGGTTTCTAACCTATTACTGTACTTCAGTGGTGCCAAACCTCCACATACAAACTGGAAACACCCTCTTTTAAGGAGTTTCCAACTCACTTTATGGTCCCCATGTGACAGCAGCTCTTCACGGGTGGACCGTGTGAAGAGTGCAAATATAATTTTACGCACAATGTCACTTAGTCAGTGGGCAGATCTCTGGGTAGATTGGTGAGATAATGGTAATAGATGGTGCTTGTGCACTGGGCAGGAGTGCTTGTTCTGGAAGCTCTGCCGAAAATAAAAAAGCTATAACAAAGGGGATGGTGGACGGAGCGTTTGAGCACATCAAACACTCACCCCCCAGTCAACTGATCTGGGTTTAATCCATCATCATTCTTTAGCTCACTCTACCACCCCAGTTCAGACATGGCCATATGCAAATCAGTCTGACCCTGTGCCTCATAGGAACAGGCCAGCCCGAACTGCCAAGCCATGTCTTCCTTAGACTGGAAACAAGCATCCTGGGACCGGTTTCGGGTTCATAACCCTCATCAGC
The DNA here is from genome assembly GCF_964204655.1 of Triturus cristatus. Lineage (NCBI taxonomy): Eukaryota > Metazoa > Chordata > Amphibia > Caudata > Salamandridae > Triturus > Triturus cristatus. Next base: position 588,589,801 of record NC_140592.1, on the reverse strand, counting down.
CAGGCTATCTTGAATCCAGTGGCAAAGTGAGCAAGGGACCCACGTCTGGGCATACCCCGCCAACTTAGGGCGAACAAAGCGATACCAAAGGGGATGGTGGACATAGCATTTGAGCAAATCAAACACTCACCCCCAGTCAACTGATCTGGGTTTAATCGATCATCATTCTTTAGCTCACTCCACCACCCCAGTTCAGACATGGCCGTATGCAAATCAGTTTGACCCTGTGCCTCGTGGGAACAGTCCAGCCCGAACTGCCAAGCCATGTCTTCCCTGGATCGGAAACCAGCATCCTGGGACCGGTTTCGGGTTCATAACCCTCCTCAGCCAGGCTATCTTGAATCCAGTGAGCAAGGGACCAACTTCTGGGCATACCCTGCCAACTTAGCGCGAACAAAGCGATACAAAAGGGGATGGTTTAAGCAAATCAAACACTCACCCCCAGTCAACTGATCTGGGTTTAATCCATCATCATTCTTTAGCTTACTCCACCACCCCAGTTCAGACATGGCCATATGCAAATCAGTCTGACCCTGTGCCTCATGGGAACAGTCCAGCCCGAACTGCCAAGCCATGTCTTCCCTTGACCGGAAACAAGCATCCTGGGACCGGTTTCGGGTTCATAACCCTCATCAGCCAGGCTATCTTGAATCCAGTGGCAAAGTGAGCAAAAAAGGCACATGCTTATCAGAGAAGCTTTTTCCAATCTTGTCTGTAATGCAGGTGCTTCTCATCCAGATTGGTAGGGGAAGGGTCGGGGCAACAAGACGTAGTACTGGAATCGCCTTTCAAACAATTATTCCCGAGTCCCTTATTTTCATTGCACTTAAAAACAAATTGATCTTTGGATTCAATATTTCGGGTGTGTCTGTTATGTCCTCCCACTGTACCCACACTGTCAATAAAATATAGTAATTCTTCTCAGCTTATATAGAGCGCATAAGTCTAGAGAATTATTCAAGTGTTTGTTACGCTGCGCATTTATTCGGGTCACTGCAGCTAATTACAAGATAGCGGGGAAACCATAAAATAATAAGTCCAAACTGAGGTAGTCCATGAGGGAGTGTTACATGCCACCAGGATTTAAATCTGAACAGGCGTGTTGTGAATTACATGGCGTAGAGCACATAGGGATTACGACTTGCTAAGGATGGTGTGTGGGATATGGTAGTCCTGAAACAATATGCAGGGCCGGGCGTGTACTTGTCTTGGTAGAAAAGGTTGCTTTTTAGAAGTGGTTTAAAGGTGAAGGACCTGAGCACCGCAGAGGTAGATGGCCAAGTAAATGGAAGGCGCAGATGAGGAAACTGTCTTTATACCTTAGTGTTAGTGCATTGCTCATTCAAAAATCCTGTGCTGGCTTTTCTTTTTCTGGATCTGATTTTCATCTTTATCTATTTTTTCATTCTGTTATATTATTGACCAAATTCATCATGCTCATATAAACTGGTCTTTGTCGAGTGCTCAAATACTTGTCTGTTGACATGCACTTAATAACACCTTTGACTAAATAAAATAAATAAATTAGTTACACTTATAGCTAAAAATTGTAGTTGTTGTACTTACTCCTCTTACATTAATTGGTGTAAATATGTACCATTGTAGACGGGTTACAGTGAGTTATGTATTTTCTTTTAACCATTGAGTGTTTTTGAGTAATATAAAATTGGCGACTGCGAAGCTAGAGTTGTCTATGGCTTCTCTCAAAACCCAGAGTTAAAAAGATTCCAGTTATTTATTCACTGTTACCTATCTATAGTTTTATGTCATGTATAGCCCCGCCCTTGAACTGCCTCCATCCACCTGATTCCATCGGTTGCGCAAGGAGTGAGGACTCTTTGGGGAGCCTTACAAAACATGGCCTCAGATGCCCCAGCTCCTGTCCTGCTAGAAACCTGTGGTTCTCATATCCACCCCTCCTGCCCTTTGGCCTTCCCTCCGGTCATTCACCCAAAATAAACAAGCATTTGCAATGCAATAGGTCTCGCATTACTAAAAGTTTAAGCTATTGGCGTTGCATTATTATTTGCAACAGCAATAGCTCAAACTTTCAGTAAAGGGTCTTTGACAGGTATGAAGTGAAACTCAAGTGAGCACACTGCTCTGGAACTGCAGTGCTCTCTGTTCCTGTGAATGAAACAAAGTCAAGGAAAAGGGCATACAATAAGTATCCATGTGTTCAAGTTTAAACATGGGCTGAGTGACCCTGGGTGATAAATGGAGACTGCAGCCATTACCATTAGAAACAAATGTTTAAAAGATACGTTTAACAAACATACAACCCATTCCTTGTGTTATGTACACGGCGCCTAAAAACCTGAGCGTATTAGGCGATCTATAAATGTAGGTATTATTAGCATTAGTAGTAATAAGGCTAACCCTACATTACCCACGAGCATCAAAAAGAGGTTAAATAAATTTCGGATGAACTGAGAAGAAAAAATTTGATAAATGATCTAAATTGTGATTCTCTATTCCATTTCATTTATCAGCACATCTAAAATTCTTCGTCTCCTGGTTTACATTTATTTAACTAGTTCCATCAATGTTACAACTTCATAGTGAACATCTATATTCCAATCATACCTCCTACTATTTGTGGTCTCGGCTACTGCCGAGACCACAAATAGTAGGAGGTATGATTACATGAGAACTAATCAAAGACTTTATACTTAAACGTTTCTGAGAAACAAAAAAGATGTATTTCTGCCTCGAAAGCATTTGAACTATGAGAAATTTTCAGAATTGGCCGCTGGTCTCCATTGGGAAGTTATTACTGTGAAAATATTTCCCACAGTTAGCCCCAGAATTAAAATATTTGGACAGCTGTCCAATGGACAAGTTAAGCTAATTTCTGTGGTGTTCAAGCATGTATTGAGGAAAGTATAGACTTTGCAGTTGACATTTTAGATACTCTGATTAATCAAAACTATTGAAACATCAAGAAATTCATGGCATTTCAACCATTAAACTGGTAAAGAAACTTTGGATGGTTTAACTAAGTATCACACGATATATGTCACTAGCACAAAGGACTGTTGTAACTTTTAATGAAATGCTTTCATCACAACGGGATTTATTTGAAAATCTACAATTTCTCCCGGATGCCGACTTCTAATGAGCAAGCGGATTGCGAACTTCTGATGTCTTCTAAGGTGCACAACTCCATGTGTGGACAGCTCCATGTATGGACAACTCCTTGGGTGTACAGCCAATGACCTATCAGAAGGTCAGGATGCACTACATGACTTGGAATGAGCCAGATATCCGCACCACTGAACCAACATTCAAAATTTACATGGACTAATCAATGATCGGAACACAGCACAGATTAGTGACACTGACATGAAGGAGACACATACTATTTCCTGCTGTTTTCAAGTGAACCTATAAGATCATTTATTGTGCTGAGTGCCTGCTACCTGTCACAAGCCCACAGAATTAAACAATGTTTACAGACTTAGAGACCTACTGTTCCAATTGTGTAAACCATTATGGAAAGATGGTGCAATTACTTACAGCATTTCACAGAAGCTTGATGCATGAGTCTGAAGTAGAACTGGGGATCTTTGTACCTGCAATGTGTTAGAAGGACAAACACAAACGGCCCTTACTAGCCAAATTGAAAAACCCCAAGTGTGTGGAAAAAGTAGATTGTATTTACAGTTATAGAATGACTCGGCACGGCTGCCATTTTAGTAGGAGTTTGAAGTGCTGTCTCACTGTTCACCATAAGTTGAAGGAATGTGTGCAGTTCTGTTTAGCTGCTAAAGGGTTGGCCTTGTGAATTAATGCGTTTGCTAAACCAAATGCTAATCTAGGGTAATGCAATTCAGCAATCTTCCTGCAGGAAGACAGAGGTGAGGAAGCGAACGCACTTGTCGAAAAGTGATATGGCTGACAACTCGGATCAGTGCGCATTTCCCAGTAATGCCACCTTGTTTTCACAGGTCCCAGGAGTGTTGAGAACGGCACTTCGGGATGCATAGTAGAGATGTTTTCCCAAATTCATTTCCTGTGTTGCTAACCCAGTGCCTGTGAAAGGGATTTCCGAAGGCAGCCCCCGCCCCCTCTCTTTCGTCACACTCGCAACTCTCTGAAATGGTCCGGGCGACAGGCGAGAGAGCCTGCAATGTTACCACTTACATAGCCGCATGCGGACGCTTTGTAGGTCATGTTTCATAAACCCGTGTGCTGGCATGATTTTAAAATGTGACATTTGTTGGATAACCTCACTTGTTCTAAAAAAAGATCAGCTCAAATACGATGCAGTCGTCCGAGGAATTTACTAATGCTGTAACAAGCACAGCATAAGCAGATCTGAGCAGAGCACGCCTAAAGTTTCCGTTTTATGTTTCATCAGAAATATTATTGAGAAAGTATTGCGCATTAAGGCTGCCGGAGAGTGATCAAATTGCTTTCAAAAACAGGATTTTCATAGAGTATTTGGATACGTTGTGTTAAAAAGGTAGGGTGTCTCGGTGAGCTGGACGTTCGTTGCTGGCAGATGCATTGTGCTGGAGTTCAAATCCTGAAGTCCTGGTGAGGGATCTTCAGTATAATTGAGCACTACTGTACGTTGGTTTAGTTGTGTACTAGAAACTCCTGTTCATTGCCATATCGGAAGCGTCAGAGGTTTGATGTGAAGTGCTAAATAAAAGCAAGTGGGGAGAGCAAGAAATGGAGCTGGGTGGAAGGAAAATAACAAAAGCATTAACATACACGCGGCCGTGAAAGTGATCGCGATTACGATCGCGTGCTACGGAGGAAAGACACATGGCGCTGCGCTCGTGCACGTTCACGTGCACTGAAGCTTTAGGCCACGGCAGCACTTTGAAAAGCCTGTATACAAAATGTCTCGGCCAGATCAGCGCAAGCGCTGGATCAGGCGAGACCTAAAAAACGAGGAATACATCGCATTCTGCCACACGCGTCAACCACTCTTAACGTTATCTTCCCATCCCCCTTTCAAATGAGCAGACATACTGCGCGTGCGCCAAATTGACAGACTCTCTACGAGTCCTGTCACTTCACCCTTGATCTCTCTGGTTTCACAACACTGGAAACAGCTTTTGTTTTTCACTGTTGTGACACAGCAGCAGCGAACAACCACATTCATAATTTAGTATTCATGATGCTGGCTCTCACAGAGAATTATACATAACAAGTATTTTATATGTACTTAATTACCTTAAATTTAATACTTTTTCATGTAGTTATTTTATTATAGTGTATTGTAATAATTGTTTTTCTATTTTTGTAATCCATTTTTTCCAGACTGCCAAGTGTGAGTTATTTTACCGTGGGTTTTTACACACTGGGTTTGCTGTATTTTATGTTTTCTTATGAATCTATCAAAAATATTTCTAGTTTAAGTAGAGACCTATATAAACCTTGAGCCAGATGACATGGGAACATGATGACTCTATATTACATGCAACACACCGGTTTCTTTCACTTTTTGTAATTACCTTTCCAACATTCCACAGGGGCAAATAAGTAGGTATAGCATCCTTTCATTAGTTATTGTTGCATGGTAATTTACTACGTGGAATTGAGATATCAGAGTTGAAAGAATTAAACATTTTGAAGTTATTGGTATCGTATTAATCTATCCAGCACCATTTGCACTTGGTTTATACGCCCCAAAAAGGAAGTTTAATGCATCTGCTACTGTCTGTCATTCTCTGCCTCCTCCTTTGCTTCGAATAGGGTTAAATATGACCCAGTCCGAAACACCACACACAAACATAAACTTTAATTCTGGATTCTGCACATGGTCAGCTTGATGTAATGAAATTCTGTCCCTGTGGATGACCTGCGTGGGTTTTTCACACCTTCTTTGTCCCGTTCAGTTTGTGCTGGTTCGAATAGGTTGTCAGTCTGGTCTGTGCATTGTTCTTTTAAGCCTTCTCGTAAAAGTAAGCAGTTGTTAGTTTGGTTCTTAACCTTCAGTGATATAACATGTTGTCCTTATGTTGGTCGTCGCTTGTTTGCACTTGGGAGCTTCATTCCCCTTGGGTTTTCCATTTTTGTTGTTGAAAATTTTGATTCTCTGTATACAATGATGTTATAGATGGCTCTGGTATTTGGGATCCACAAGCCCAATATACAATGTAGGTCGTGTACAGCATTTCTGATAGCGGCTTCTAGCCGCAGATTTCTCATCTTTTGAATATTCCCTAGGCATTGAACTGGACCCAGAAACTTTTCAGTAGTATCTCTGCTTGCTGGTAAGTGGCACTGTGCAGCTCGGTTCTGATTCCATTCCACTCCGGAAATTAGGTTTATAGCCTAAATAGGGGCCACTCCTACGCTCTGACTCCAGTTCCTTTCTTTCCGCACCACCAGATGGAGATCCGGAGCTCTCTCTCATCTCTGACGCACTTTCCTCAATATTTTTTCTAAATTTCCGCAGTGTGTAACAGAGGTGTCCCCAGAAATTGTAAAAACACGAGAGCGACCCCTCTACCCCAAGATTCAGGGTACTGTAATCAGTTTAAAAATATAACTACTCTTGGGAACTAGTTCCCCAAGAGTAGTTATATTTTTAAACTATGTCCCCAGATATGACAGATTTTAAGCCCTGTAGTGACTGTCTCAAACAAAAGTTCATAACAAGTTCCCATCAGGTGTGTCTGGGTGTGAGTCATGACTCAAACGCCTGCATTGACTGTGGGTTTATGAACTTGAAGGCCATCTTGGACAGTGAGGTGAAACTGTACACCGGACGAATAAAATCCGTGATGAGACCGGTCCAAGTCAAAGGTTGGGTCCATGTCCCATTCTTGCTCACGGACTCCCCAAAGCTGCTGTAGAGGCCGGTCTTCATCGCAATCTAAATTGTCTGATAAGTCCAAAAGTATTCACAAGAAATTGAAGCAGAATTCAGCCCCCTCTTGCCACTCGCATTCGCCTCTACAAGCGATAGGGAGTCGCCATGGCTCGATTTCTCAGTCGATTTCCCTCTACTGGTACCAGCACAACACAAGTTTCAGAGGCCATCTGCCACTCAACAAGAGATTGAAGAGCTCAATATAGCTATGCTTCAGCTCTTTGAACCCTTGCTGACTCTCTCTGGCATGCTGTCGGGCCCCAAGTAGCTCTGTGACCTTTCATATTGAGTACTACCCGCAGGTTCTGCATTGGCGCCAGTGAGACCCTCCGAGTCAGTCATGATGCCTGTTCCATTTCCCGCCTCTGGTGCCTCCGCCCACGCATGTCACTTGGTCTTTGACCCCAGTACGGAATCCATCATCAAGGATGAAGAGATACCTATAGTACGGTCTGACTGCGAGTCAGCGCTGGTCCAACCTCGTCCGAAGCCGCGTCCGACGACACGAGTTGAGGCATCCCTTCCTCCACTTGATCTACGCCTATACAAGGAAGTCAACACACTCTAGATTCACTTTTCAGTACAGACTCGACAATGATTGATTTGGATGCTGAGTTTGCTCAGCCCTAGAAAGATGACAGCTGTGATGATGACTTGCAGAAGGCTTATTGGCTCAATATGTCCCTCGCAATGGGCCTTCTCTTACCCCCTTGTCCAGCTACCTGTGGATCCACTTCCTACCCTATAGTAATGCGTAGGGCAGCCAAAGTCCTTGACCACCAACTCCCCACATTTGAGGAAAAGACAAATGTATTGACAAAGTCCTCCAGCTTGAGCAGCTCTTCTCTGTGCCAATTCTACCATTTAATGAGGCACCAACTGACACCTAATTAGGGACCTGGGCCACACTTTGCTCTGGCCCTCCAGTTAAGAGGCAATAGCGAGATGCCATCAGCCTACGCCGGGTGACACTGGACTCTTTTCTGAAAAAGACTTTTAGCTGCAGATTCCTCACCTTTTGAATATTCCTTAGGTGTAAATCTCAGCACCCCTCCCCTGAAAGCTGCGTTGCTTCAGTGTTGAATTGATCTAACCCCAACACTTTTCAGACTACCCCTCCGGTAGGGAGTCCAAACGGGTGGAGAAGTTAGCCTGGCTCTCCTTTCAGTTATTGCCACATGTCTTCTGGGATGCTACTCCCATGCCCTTTGGGACTCAGTGGCTCAAGTTCATCCTGATGTCATGAAGATCTTCACCCTGTCCTTGCCCAGTCCATCTAAGACGGTCGTGATGTGGAATAATTTGTTGTGGCTTGGACACCACCGATTCCATCAGGCGGGCCATTGGCACCAGTGTCGCCATTTTCCGAATTGCGTTGCTGCGATCAAACAGGTTCTCCGGCAATGTTCTGTTCTCTCTTATGGAAATGCCCTTCAACAGGATTTGCCTATTTGAGGACATGGCTGATTCTGCGTTAAAGCGAATTATAGAGAGCAGAGCTACTGCATGCTCTCTGGGCTTATCTGCTCCAGCTCGCCTTCCACATGAACCTTACTGCTCTTTTCAGTGATTTGGTCAAGCCGTCCCGTACCACCCAGCAGCTTTGCAATTGAGGCCATGCTGCCCACCGTAAATGTGGGCAAGGTCAATAGGCCAATCAGCCCACTGCTCCCCCTGCAGCCAAACCTGATAAACCCCCTTTAACATGCCCCTAGGGGAGCTCAGCCACCTGGCGAGAGGCAGGACCCAATGATTCTTCCCTGGGTGGCAAGCTATAACATCAGAGAGGTGGGTCCTGCACCTCATTTGCAGGGGACGCGCCTTATTCTTCCTCTTCTCTGCTTCACCTACCACCGTCTCCCCAGCAACTGACATAGTGCCATCTCTCCATTCTGTGGCAGAAAGTACAAGCCCATTTGGCCAAAGGGGCTGTCGATAAGGTGCCAGTCCAGAAATAGGAAGTGGTTGTTATTCCCACCACTTTCTGGTGCCCAAGAAGGACAGGGGCCTTTAACCTGTTCTAGACCTGCGCCCTATCAGTGCCTTCCTCCAGAGCCAAAAATTCAAGATGCTCACCCTGGTCCAGGTCTTGTCTGCCCTTGACCCTGGAGACTGGATGAAGGCGCTAGACCTGCAGGATGCCTGTTGCCATATACCTATCCGCTATTGGCGTTACCTGCAGTTCATGGTGTGGTAGGAGCATTTTCATTTCCCTGTGCTCCCCTTTGGTCTCACTAGTGCCCCTCGAATGTTCACAAAAGTGATGGGGCTGGTGGCTGCACACCTTCGGAGGTCAGGGATCCCAGTAACCCCTACATTGATGACCCGCTGTTGAAGGCAGGCTTCCTGCAGGCAGTCATCAACCACCTCCAGACTGCAGCGAACCTCCTGCCATCTTTGGGGTTCACTTTCAACATGCCGAAGTCACACCTGACTCCTTTTCAGACACTCCCCTTTATCGGGGGCATTCTGCACACATTTCGGTTCCATGCCTTCACCCCGGAAAGAGAGTTTAGGACATTTAGTCTATGATCCCAGTCTTTTAGCTTCAGACCTGGATTTCAGTGAGGTCCACTCTGAGGCTTCTGGGACTGATGGCCTCTTGCACCCTGCTGGTCGAACATGCCAGGTGACATATGGTGGCTTTGCAATGGCATCTGAAGTCTCATTGGTCCCAACATCAATTGGATCTCTCTGACCATGATCAGATTTCAGAGGAGACTGCAAAACATCTGCATCGGTGGTTACTGGTCTGCAGCAGACCCTTCTCCCATGACTACTCGGAGCTTGGCTACCCAGAGCTGACAGAGGTGACCAATGCATCTTTTCCACTTCTGTGCAAGGGTAGCCACCGGAGAGAGTTGAAGACCAGAGGCCTCTTGGCTTTAGCGACGTCCTGGATTCATACTAACCTTCTGGAGCTGAGGGCCATCTGCTTGGTGTTGAAAGGCATCCATCCATCAAAGGGAGGCTGGTACAGGTGCTCACGTATAACTCCTCGGCCATGTGGTGTCATGGACCCAGTGCCAGGAGATTTTGTGCCTCTGGAAATGGCTGCACAGAGCAAGAGATCTTTGTGGTGGTAAACCACCTGGCAGGCTTTTGAAGTGCCAGAGTGGACAGACTCAGCTGTTGACACCTAGACGAACACAAGTGGTAATTGTATCTGCCGGTGACGCAAAGTCTCTTCTATGAATGGTGAGAACTTTGGCTGGATCTCCCTGCCACAGCAAAGAACGTGCAATGTCAGCACATTTGGAGTTTCTGAGGCCTCTCTAGCAAGGAGACGCCTCAGAAAGACACCGCCTTTAGTAGAAATCGGGACTTCTGTATGGCTTTCCACCAATACCACTCCTGCTCCGAGTTCTCAAGAAGATCAGGACTGACCCTGCCCAAGCCTACCTAGTGGCTCTGGATTGGGCACAGAGAGTATGGTATCCAGAACTCCAGGGCTTGAGCATCTGTTACCCGATCATGCTGCCCCTCCGGTAGGATTTGCTGTCACAGCAGGAGTCCGCATTATGCAGCTGTGCCTTCACAATCTCAACCTTCCTGGCGACAGCTGAACTCCTTCGACCTTCCTCAAGAGGTGGTTGATGTCATTGGCAGCCAACAATCCCTCGACAAAACTGTATATGCCTGTCATTGGGACACATTTGTGATGTGGTGAGGCACTCGTTAGCTAGACCCCCCCCCCCCAACCCACTTCCAGGCAAAGTTATCTGACGTTTCGATTTTTGTTTTGGCCCTCACCTGGGAAGGCCTTGCTTTGGGAATTGTTCAAGAGTTTCTTTCAGCTCTTTCAACTTTTCTGCAGTTGACAGATCAGGCTTTGTTTAAGTGTCCAGTGGGTATGTGTTTTGTAAAGAGGTTGTAATATCTGTTCACCCCCTTTGTCATACCACAATGGGACTTTAATTTTGTTCTTCCATTCCTGATGTATACTCCTCCTTCGAGCAGATTCACAGCTGCCTCTTGTGGATTCTCACCCATCAATACAGTGTTCTTTGTCACCATTACATCGGTGCAGGATGAGTGAGCTACAGGCTCTGTGTCAACCGCCCTTCACCACCTTCTTTCCAGACAAAGTGGTTTTGCGGATTTGAACATCCATCTTACCAAAACTTTGAAACCGTTCCACATCAGTTAGACAATCACCTTGCCGTCGTTCTGTGCTCTTCCTTATCCCTCTGAAGAGGAGGAGGGACTCCATTGCTTGAACTGCAAATTACTTAGATCGTACCCAGGGACACCGTGTGGATGATAAGCTCATTGTAGGATTTACTGGAGCGAAAAAAGCAAAGGCCATGCAGAAGAGAATCACCTCCCACTGGATCATGCTCTGCATTAAGATCTGCTACACACTGGCCAAAAAACAGCCCTGAGAAGGCTAGCATGCTCATTCTACCAGGGCCAAAGCTGCTACCACTGTGTTAGCACAGACAGTCCCTGTCCTGGACGTTTGCCAGGTGACTATGAAGACATCCCTCCATACGTTCACAAAGCACTATTGTCTGAAGAGTCTGGTTCTCCGAGAAGGGCATCTTGCCTGCTCGGTCCTGTGGGACTTTCTGGTTTGAGTTCATCCACAGACCCACCTCCAAATGGATACTGCTTTGGTATCTATTAAAAAGCTGATGTATCTGTGGTGGGAAGTCTGTGTCAGAAAAATAAGTTCCTTACCTTCAATTAGGCTTTTTCTGGTAGAGACTACATAGCGCAAATTTCTCACTGACCCTCCTATCCTCTCCGTTCTGTGGTTGGGCTCTATCCATAAATAAGGTGCAAAGTCTAAAAATCTGCAAAAACCAAAGGAAATGATGGACGGAGTGTTGAACATTGCAAGCACTCACCCCCAGTCAACTGATCTGGGTTTAATCCATCACCGTTCTTTAGCCCACTCTGCCACCCCAGTTCAGACATGGCCATATGCAAATCAGTCTGACCCTGTGCCTCATGGGAACAGTCCAGCCCGAACTGCCAAGCCATGTCTTCCCTGGACCGTAAACAAGCTTCCTAGGACCGGTTTCTGGCATTTCAGCCGTCTTCAGCCAGGCTTGCTTGAATCCAGTGGCAAAGTGAGCAAGGGACTCACGTCTGAGCATACCCTGCCAACTTATAAGTCTAAGAATCTGAACATTGGTCACACCAATTATTTGCTCTTGGGGCTTTGTCTGGGGACACTGACAGTCTCAAAAGCAACTGACGTCAGCTAAATAGACTCTGCATGTCATTTCCGGAGTGGAATGGCGTCAGTTCAGAGCCGCATGGCACCATTTTCCAGCACGCAGAGATACTGCTGAAAGGTTTCCTGATCTAGTCTGGCACCTGGGGTTATTCAAAAAGTTAGGAATCTGTGGCTAGATAGTCTCTACCAGAAAGAGTGTTACTGAATGCAAGTAATTTGTTCTTTAAAAGTCTTTTCTCTGTGGAAACCCAGTATAAGGAGTGCAGGGCGGATGCTGTGGCCAGGCCTTGCTTGAGGTGCTACGGAGGTTGGCCAAGAGGTTCTACTAAATTAGTTTGCCATGCCCAAGCTGTACAGTGCTGTTTTAGCCTACCCCTCTCTGTTCTGTAGGCAAAGGAATCTACACTCAGTTAGAAAAGAGAGAGTCATAGAAGCAGGATGAAGTTACTTTTTTGGTTATTCAATAACATTCTTAATATTATTTTGCATTTTCTTCGTCCTTGAGCCAGCCACTCTGCCATTACCCAAATTTAGTGCTCATGAATTCCTTTTTAGTTCCAGCCTACCAGACAGCACAGGCTGTCCGATTACACAGATTCCATTGTGGGCTTACCCAAAATTTACAGGGACATACAACCCACCCATTGCTTGCCATTGATTGGCTTTGTCATTCTCATTTGCTTGCTTCTTATTGAATGTTTTTCTATGTTCGAGATTGTCCATCTTGCGTTTGTCCCTTCCCTGAAACCTCTTTATCATCTCCCTACCTGGTTGGCTTCTATCCTTCCACTATTCGCTTTTAGGGAACTTTTTTCTTTTTGGTTTGGTACTACATGAGAGTGCTTTTTTCCCCAGCTCTCTCCTCTCCCCTGAGTTGGCACCCCAAACGCCCCGGCCCTCTGTGTTTCTTTTGTGTATTTCTCCCTCCAACCCCTCTATCTTCATGTTCTCCAGCCCTTGTGTGCCTTACCCCCACGTTGCTGTCACTTTTTGGAACTTCTCGCTTTCTGGTGTACGTTAGTCCCCTCACCTCTCAACCTCTGGGTTTCACCTTACCTCATGCAATGATTTTCTCTCCTTGCCCCCAACCTCTCCCGCATTTGCTCTTGTTACCCCAGACGCTGAGCTTCACTCCCCCTTTCACCACTTCATACCCATTCCACTTCTGTACTTTCCATTCAGCTGTTCCCTGGTGTCTATTTTTTTTAGTCCTCCTTGTGTTTGTCTTTGGAGAGTTACAATAATTAAAAGCCAATAGTACCTTTTCTTTGCTCAAATTAGAATCATATTTTCCTGTGATGTTCATTAAAACAAAACAAGTTTCTATGCTTGTTTTAAGTACACTTGCCTAGTAGGAAACACCCATCTTGTTCTCTTAAAATCTAATGGATTGGTGAATTTTGTTCTTCGATTTGACATTTTTTTTGCAAGAATACGAGCATTTTTTGTGTGACTTCTCTCGTTATTTTTGTAGCAGCGTTGAAAGTACATGGTTGCAAGATTGTTACTGCTTTTCAGAGAAGTGTATTGAAACCATTTATGCTCCTATGTTTAGCTTCTTTTCGTTTCTATCTTAAGCGTCTCCTCCAGCCAGGCGCAAGAACTGCATATTTGATTAAAAGCTTTAGGGCGAGGAGATATTGGCACCGAACACATCTCTGTTTTCGATGTTAAAATCATTTGTTCCATGGAAAGATTGTTTCTTTCTCATTTATGGACAGCCTTAGAGGGGGGAAAGGCTTGTAACTTCTCTGTTCTTCATAGGACACTTTTAGAGTAAAATCATAGTGGCGTCTACAGTCCTGGAAGGGAAACTCTTTTGAATATACTGAGCGTGAGTAGGCGGTGGTTTCAGTGGCCAAAGATTGTTTGCATCGATAACATCTACCCCCTACTTACTGACTTCAGAAAAAAATCCCTGCAAAACAACTCACGATAGGGGACTGTTGTGGCATCAGAAACACACACACTAGATGACGTGTGGAAAAATGTAAGTGTTTAGGATCAGTTTGTTTTGTGGTCATTTGCTTAGGTCTAACACTATTGTGTGGGTGGGTAGTTACTTATTTTAGTTGTGTATCTGACCTATTCGAAAGCTGAAAACTGCGAATCCCACCACAAAACATATCTGATCCGCGTTTGAGGAAGTGGTCAAACATTTTGCTGCGTTGCCAGTGTTTAACATGAGTACTGGAACTATTCTTGGAGAGGGGGGTGAGGGGGGGGGGGGGGCTGTTATCAATGTTACATCACTGAAATATAGGGTTTGAAAAAATTCAAACTTCCCGCAAAGAACAAGTGTAGCAAATGTATTCAGCAGGAGAGTGGTGAGGGTGTAGTATGTAGCGGGTGGTGCTTTTTAGAAACCCTATTGCAAATATATTACTAAGGCACAGTTTGGTGGTGCAGTATCATTTACAGACAACCCGTTTTCCTTTGAAATGGGCACTACATTTTCTCAGACATACAGATTTACTGATTAAAAGCGCACAAACGATAATCTGAGAAAATCGTGTTTCAGGAAATAAGTATGTCTTGATTTGTTTTGATCCTATTATCTTTGTTTGCATTACGCTTTAGAATTGCAAAGAAAAATGTTGCTTTCCGAACTGCTGATATCTTTTGAAACATTTATAGAGTTTGTTTACGGGTATTTAAATTGTAGTATGTGTGATAAAAAAGTAATATTTTACAGCCTTTCCTTTCTCACTCCCTGCACCCTTGTAAGATTGCCACATAGTTAACTTTGCGAAATCATTTAACTTTGCAGTCAGAAAAAGTAAACAGACAACAATCTCCATGTTAAAACAATACACAGCCCTTTGCCAGAAGGTATTGCCTGGCACTTGACCTCTGTCTTTGAAGCACTGTAAATGTTATCAGATAAAAACAAAATATTACATGTTTATTGCTCATTCACTTTCTGAACTTTGGTGTGGTTATTTTGGGGGTGCAGCAGCACCCCCAGTACTCCTACTGCCAGTGTCCGCAATGTTTATCATGTAAGTTCTTGACTAATGGTTTCACACACCTTTCCTATAAAAATTAATGGTACTGCACTATATGGTTCCTCAGTCTTTGTCAGTCATGCTTTTTTTTTCATTCACACATCCTAAGAAAAGCAGCATTGAGAAGTCCCTTTTCCATTTCAATACCAGAGTAGCATAGCGTAGTGGAGCAAGTCTCTGTTGTTACATGAGCCTTATGAGAGATATTCAGGCCTTCTACTAGTTACTTGACTCTGCCACTGAATTATGCTGAGAAATTGAAGCCTTCTCCAGCATTGCTGCACTCCAGTACAGAGCTGCATGTGAACTTGGATTTCCAACGCCAAAATATTTCCTGCAACCACCAATAAATTATCTTGTGTTCTACCAAAAATGTGTTGTACAGTGCATTAGTAATGTCTCACCTGCATTTAATACATAAGCAGCAGCGAGTCCCTTCGGAAACTGAGCGAAGTATGGATTCTTTGGCTGTTATGCAGATTTATTGTGAAGTTTCTTTAATTTTGAACTGGGGCTGTTGGGGATTTTTCCAAGGCTTATTGAGCCAGTATTGCTTATCCCAACTGAAAAAGCCCTGGTGGATCTGGAGTCTCCTCAAATCATCAATTCTAGAGAACAATCTGTTTAAACCGCACTTTAGCAAGCACCAAAGCACTTGTGGTCTCACCAAGCACAGAATCAACCTACCAGACTGTAAACAGATGAACCCTTCTGTGTTCTTCCTCGAATTAATCAAAAAAGTGAGTTGAGATATCAATTAAACGTCTTTCTCACTGCTTGGGCCTTCGTGCAGTGTCTTCTAAAGTGGCTACAAAGGACATCCTTGTGTGTGTTGTCATGTTTGAACATGGCCTTCAGGTTTGGAAGCAGACTTATTCCGAGTCGATCATGGCCAGAGTCCGTGACAATAAGTACAGAATTTCAAATGATGAGTTGATCATTTTGGCAAGAAATAACAAGCATGTTTGTTGAGGCCATGATTCCAGCAACCTGTAGCAGAGGAGCATCGCCTCACTGCTTTCAAGCAGTGCGAGAAGAGGAAATATAAAATGATAATAACTTTCAGTTATTATCATTATATGTTTGTGCTGCCTTTGCAGGCGGGTGGGCGGGGCTGCTCTGCTCTCGGAGAAGGGCAGGGAAGGAGTGGTTTGCTCACTCCTAAGTGCGCAATGACTGTTTGCTCGGCTCTTTCGGGCTGCCCAAACCAGTCCTGCGCACTTTCACCGTTCTCCTTGCAGGCTGCATTCCAGCCTGCGTGGAGAAAATGCCCAGGCCCCCATTCCCTGGATGAGCGTCAAACCAGGACGTTCAAAACCAATCACAGCGCTGGGGCCTGGCTGTGCTTCCTATTTCTAAAGGAGAGAATAGGGCAGAGACGCGGGACCTGGCGGGAAGGTAAGTTGATGTTATTTTTTTGCGCATCCTCGAGTGATTCCTCCTCTCCGCCCCACCACCCGCAAGCCATGCCGGCTGCCACTGCCAGCAACAGGAGCTCAGCATCTCACGCAAATGGCACAACCTCTGAAGCATGTACTTAACCGCCTGTGAATTTCTCAAGTTACTGCTCAGAGGCGAACTGAACATTGTGTGGGTGCTGTACAACAACCAAAAATATTTTGTCTTGTTGGAACATGAACGTTCTCCTAGAAGCTTCAAATACTCGTACTCCTCATTAATAAATTGCTACTTAACCCTTGGTATTAGCCCACCGATTCTGAGGACATTCGAGTTGCCCTCAAATTTCTGTTGATTCTGAAAGGTAAGTGCACACCTTTCCCTGTACCACCTCACCCTTCCAGGGTTGGGTCTGGGTGGCACAAATGAGCTCTTCACCAATTGCCGTTGGCTAAAGGTGGATACATTGGTGGATACACAGCTGAATCCCATTTTCATGCTTCAGCAATCTGTTTCAGCCTACCTAGTGCAAGGTGAGACTTTTTTTGGGAGGTTCAGTAGTTACTGAGCTGTATCCTGATTAGGTGCAGTAGTTTACCAAGGGGGTTTCGGCCCACCAGTGCTAGTGCACTGCAGTCCGAAAACCAAGTTACTCTCTTTGGTGTAGCAAAGTTGATCAATCAAAGCTTACGCCAAAAGTTGATGGAGATTATACCTTTTATAGATCGCACAACACATTAAATGGTTGGTGATCTTATGTTGTCATGGAGTTTTCATTGTTACGGTTGTGTGCTGGATTCCACCCTCTGTATTCTGCACTGGTTTGTACATCATTTTAATGCTCTGAAGAATCAATATACTGGCCATTCCTACTTGACACTGTTGTACAGTGCAGTTCTCCATTTTGTGATCTCCTCCATGTATTTTCATCCACCACATCTTTGAAGTAGCACAATAAATTTAATGTCCAGCCAATGCTACCACCGTACAAAAGAATAGTATATTCATTAACTTTTAAGTAACAGGCATTGGCAAAGCCAGCAGAAATCTGGAGTAGATCTAATGACTTTATCAGTGCTTTTTTTCTCGGATGGCTGAATTACATGTGCTCTCGTGATGGGTATTTGGGAAAGGGTTTTCATTTAAGAAACACTTTTCCAAGTTGGCTGCTGTGTAGAAGAGCGAGGAAGAGAAAAAAAAACCCTCATGCAATGCAATGCCCAGACGTCCGCATTGGAAGGATTTAGCTTGTCCAATCAAAATAGGATGAGAGGGGGCAAATAAAAGAAAAAGTGAAGCAAGCCACTGAATTATGTGTAAGTGATGGACACAAACCCCAAACGTATATTGTATACAGTAGGTTTGATTGCCAACAGGCAACTGAAGCTGTCTGAGATCTAAAAGGGGCAGTCACTAAGTGGCATACAAGACAACTGAATACAGTAGCACCCTCTGTGTTAGAGGTACATCTGTCAAACAGATTTCTAGATCTGACTTAACAGCTGCTAGGTTTTAAGTAGCACTCAATCCTACGGCCATGGTGGATCGAGAGGAGTGGGTGGGTTTGGGTGTTCTATGATGTCTTTGAGACTCGTTGTCTACTACAGTGTTTCCTTCCAGGCAACAGAGCACATTGCATCAGCATTGTATATTTGCCCCTCATGTCACTTGCTCTGAATACACATTTGACAAATCACATGCTCCTGAGCTTCCACTTACAGCAGACCAAAAGGTCTGGTTACCCAACAACCTACACCACTCAATTAAAGAGAAGTGCCCACCATAGTAAACAATGGTTTCAGGGTGCCCATTTAAACGGGGCCTCTGAGTGTCAGATAGTCTGTGTCCAGTTGGGACACAGTTGGAATAAAGCCAGATTATGGTCAGAGCTGATGTGTAAGTCTTTACTAGCACTTTGATGCCGGGAGATGTTTATGGAGCAGTGCCTACTGCTTAGAGGAGCATAATCTCAAAGCAGATAAATTATGTTATATATTTATGCAGGCCTTCTTCCAGACTTGGGGCACTCTGAGCCCAAGAGCTTGAGCAGTCCAGTCCCAACTGTTATCTGTGACTTTATTGTTAGGGTTCACCCACATTTGAAGTACAATATCTCTGCAACCGTACAAGCTAGAGTAGGGATAGATTACACTCCCAATCATTGTGATGAAGAGATAATAATAACTTTGTGAACTGTATGTTCTTCTGGGGCTGAAATGGGGAAAATACGTGTACGCTGAGGCTACCTAACAAGCCTGGGGCAGGGCTGGCTGTCCTCGGCTGTGGGCAGCAATGCTTCTGTTAAGTCACTGGACCCACACGATGATCTTGAGTCGCTTCTGTTAGTCTGGCAAATCTGAGTACCAAATTCTGCAGCTCTTAGATGACTGTCTGTTTACGCTTCTTTCATTCAAATTCTTGATGTAGGTTCTGTCATTGGCAGTTGTCTGCTGCAACACGTGTGTAAGGGATTAGTTTGAGGCCCAGCTGAATGGATAATTACTGATTCAAGGGGGTAAGGAATATTTTCCCGATTTTGGGAACAGCGAGGAAGTTTCAGCCAGTCAAATTGTGTTTTATTTAAAATTTGAATTATTCCTCCAGTCATAAGTACATGCTCTTTAGCCTTCGTCCTAGCTTTTCTGGCTTTTCCAGACAGGCAGTGTCAGATCAGCCAAGTTAGACCTGGTTAGGGTGATTTATTAATTTGAGCCCCAATTGTTACATTGCAGAGAATGGCCTCTAGGTGACACCCGGGAACACAGGAAAAGGGGCTGAGAGAATTTGTCTGAGGGGCCTGCGTTCCAGGGATCAGTATGCTTCAACAGGGCAATATGGGTGTTGCATAGGGTAGGACATATTTCCAAGGCAGTTGCACCTTCTCAAGGTTTGCATTAACAACTTTTTCTTTTTTTTGCTGTTTTTTTTGGTTACAAATTTCAAATCTGATCTGCAGAAGGTTATCTAGCTTTACTTCTTGATACCCTGCTGTTTGAGCATACTTTGTGTCAGATTTTAACCTCTTAGTATTCACCAAATTCAGGCAGCCAGGCTAGCCTTAAATATGGCTCTGTTATGGACACTTGTCCTTCTCGGGGGTTATTGGCCCTATGGGGAATCCAGTATTTTATGATATTCTGACCCAGTCTCCTTTGAAGAGAGTCTGGCAGCCCTTGCGCATGCTAAAATTGTAAGACTGATGAAAATGCAGAATTTGGATTGGTCTGTTCCCTCACACTATCGTCCCATTTCTTAATCCTCCAAAGTCGTGGAGCACCATATTGCTACGTAGCTCTGTATTCATCTACAACCCGTGGTTGTCTGGATGGAAATCCATTGGGTGTTTGGTTGTTGCTCTTTTGGGTGATCTTTCTCGCGCCTCTTATGTCGATGTCCGTGCTCTTGTCCAGTTGGAGCTTTCAGCTTAATATAACTCGTCACCCATATATACTTCAAATAATTAACTTTGCTATCCACCATATCTGAGGTAAAAGTTATGCTGTTATACTATATGTATTGATGATGCGCCTTATGCCATTGGGATGGCTTTGTAATGCCGTTTTGGGTTGCTACCTTCACACCCTGGTTTCCAGGATTCCATCACAGACCAAAATCTGATTTAAGTATTCTGGTAAGCAGCAGGCAGTGTGTAGCTATCCGATGATTTGCTGTTTATATCTGAAAGACACACGTTAGTTAGATTCCTTTCCTTAGAATATCCCCAGGCGTCAGGCTGGATCCGGAAAGATTTTTCGTCTGCAATACCCTTGCGCGTTGCTAGGCGTCGTCTGCGGCTCCGCGTCCGTCGACGGCGTCGTGATCGCCGGGATGACGTCGTCGGAGTTCTTAGACGCCGCCCTCACACGCTGACGTCAGTTCTTCTTTTTTCCGCGCCAGTAAGCGCAGATCCGGAAAGAGCATACCCTTTAGTCACTTTTGACTAAACTTTTTGGACTTTTTTGGTTCTTCTTTCGAGTCGACCTAGATTCCTGGTGCCGGTAGGGATGCCCGGTTTCAAGCCGTGCGACACCTGTAACTGACTGACTGATGTCGGTTACGGAGCATCACCGTCGGTGTCTCTACTGCCTTGGGGCCGACCATGATGCCGAGTCCTGCCCTGACTACCGGACCTTGACCACGAAGGCTAGGCGGGAGCGGTCCCGCAAGCTCCTCGAGATCCGGTAGTCGGCTCTGCGCCGCTCGAGGTCCCGGTCGAGGAGGAGGTCAAGGGACCGGTCGCGGAGCCATCAACGCTTGTCGGGTTCGAAGTCCTCGCATTCAGGTAAGTCGAGGCACAGTAAGAAGAAGTCGAAGAGGTGACATCACTCTTCTGACTCCCCTCGCCGGTCGCGCGACTCGGCTGAGGGTTCGGGTGGCACCACCCACGCGGCTCCATCGGAGCCGTAGGAGTCGCATCCGGCCCCATACCCTCCGGTCCCTGGGCGAGATTCGGGACTTCCTCGTGGCCATGAGTAGTCTCGCTCCGGTGTCGAGGCCTTCCGGCGCGCCTTCGGGCCCTGCAGGTCCGACTGGGAGGCCTAGCGAGCCGGCGGCTCCGGCGCCGTCGTCGACTTCGGTCCCAACGCCGCAGGCCCCCGTGGGATCCAGGCCTGGATCCCGGTCGACGCCGGTTGACCTTACAACCCCTTCGCCGGTGCTGACCCCTATGGGGCCGCCCCCGGCGCAGTTTTCAGACGACGTTGTCTCCAGTTTTAGTCCGGGTCCGGTGTCGAAGCGGCGCTGCCCGGCGCCCTCTTCGGCGCCGATAGATGAGCAATTCATCTACCGCCCGGCTCCGTCCTTTCAACCTGTCTACCAGGAATCGGATGACGGGGACAACTGGGAGGGGTCTGAGGACCCTCTGGCACAGCAGTGCCCGTTTCATCAGGACTGGGCAGAAGAGCTAGGGGATGCCAGTGGTCTCGACACCTCCCCTGACACTGGCTTCATCTCTCCTCCCTCCGTGGCTACGGAGGAGGGTGCGAGACCTATTCTGTGGTGCTGTGCAGGGCTGCCGAAGCCCTTCATCTGGAGCTCCCTGCAGCGGCCGTGAGGACTAACCTCCTCACTGAAGTGCTTCAACTGTCAGTAAGCTCTTCAGAGCCTCTGCTGCAGTTCAATGAAGCACTGACTGACGTTCTGATGGGCACCTGGTCCAAGCCCTCCACAGTCACTCCTGTGGACCGGAACGTGGCCCGGCGCCACTGCCCTGCACCGGGCGACCCAAGCTTTCTGTCGGTGCACCCCACCCCTAAGAGCCTGGTTATCCAGGCCTCTACGTCCCAGACCGCCTTCCCGTCCGCTCCTCCGGATCGGGAATCCAAAAGGTTAGAACAGTTTGGGAAGAAGCTTTTCCTCCCTCAGTTTGAGGTTGCGGTCCATTAATACCGTGTGCCTTTTGGACCGTTACATCCACTCCTTGTGGGATACAGTGGCGGACGTGCTGCCCCAGTGTCCGGAGGAAGCCCGGACACGGCTCGCCCAGACTCTTGCTGAGGGGCGGGATGCAGCACAGTACTCGATTCGATGTGGGCTTGACACCACGGACTCGCTAGGTAGGGCGATTGCGACAACGGTGGCGATTCGTCGCCACGCCTGGCTGAGATCCACGAATTTCTCCGGGGATGTCCAGAGCACCCTCATGGAGATGCCCTTCGATGGCCGTCGCCTTTTAGGCGACAAAGCGGATAGTGCGCTGGAGCGGTTTAAGGACCTCTGGGCTACGGCCAAGTCCTTGGGCCTCTCGGCCCGTGCCCGCAAACTTCCACTTTTTGCCCCTTTCGTGGCCAAGGAAGGGGCGCCCCCGCACATCCGTCTAGCCACAGGCCGCAGAACCAGCCTCAACGCGGTCGAGGACGTGGATTCCGCCGAGGCGGAGCAGGGGGACAGACAGCCGGTCAGCCCACATCTGCCCCCGCAGCATCTGCCTCAAAGCCTTCCTAGTCCGACCTTTCAGGCCCATTCCACGGCAGTGGGAGGCAGAGTTCGCCATCACCTGCTCCACTGGCGTACCATCACGTCGGACAGGTGGGTGCTGCAAATCGTCCGAAGGGGCTACTCCCTCCCCTTCGAGGTGACCCCTCCAGCCATGCCACCGCAGTGCCACCGAATTTCGGGGGATCACTTGCAACTTCTGCAGGAGGAGGTTACGGCCCTCTTGGCCAAGGGGGCCATCGAGCGCATTCCTGGCCCAGACGTAGGTCGGGGTTGTTACTCCCACTACTTTCTGGTTCCCAAGAAGGGCAAAGGGGGCCTACGCCCTATCTTGGACCTCAGGAGCGTCAACACCTTCCTCTGGAAGGAGAAGTTCAAGATGCTCACCTTCGCTCAGGGTCTGGCTGCCCTGGAGACTGGGTGGTAGCGTTGGACTTGCAGGACGCTTATTTCCACATCCCCGTCCTGCCGGCCCACCGGCGTTAGCTGCAGTTCACGGTAGGCCACGAGCACTTTCAGTTTACCGTGCTCCCCTTCAGCCTCACCAGTGCCCCTTGGGTGTTCACGAAAGTGATGGCGGTGATCGCAGCTCTTCTGCGCAGATTGGGGATTCCAGTCTTCCCCTATCTCGATGACTGGTTGTTGAAGGCTGGCTTGCCCCAGGCAGTCGTCTCCCACCTCCAGACTACAGCCGACCTCCTGCATTTGCTGGGGTTCTCCATCAACGTGCCGAAGACACATCTGAGTCCCTCCCAGAAGCTTTTTTTTCATCGGAGCGGTTCTGGACTCAACGCTGTTTCGGGTCTATCCTCCAGAACAGCGGGTTCGGGATATTCAGGCTCTGATTCCGATCTTTCAGCCTTTATCCCGAGTTTCGGTCAGGTTGGTGCTGTGGTTGCTGGGTCTAATGGCCTCCTGCATCCTGCTGGTACATCACGCCAGGTGGTGGATGCGGGCTCTGCAGTGGGACCTGAAGTTCCAGTGGGCTCAACATCGGGGCAACCTGTCTGACCACGTCCTGATCTCGGAGGGCACTGCAAGACAGTTGCAGTGGTGGCTCACGGACCGCAATTGGTTGAGTGGCAGATCCCTCTCCCTACCCCAACCGGAGCATGTGGTGGTGGCGAATGCGTCCCTCCTGGGATGGGGGGGCCATATGGGAGAGGCGGAGATCAGAGGCCTCTGGTCTCCGGCGGAGTCCTGGTTCCATATCAACATATTGGAGCTGCGGGCGATCCGGCTTGCACTGAAGGCATTCCTTCCCTCTCTTCGGGGAAGTGTAGTGCAGGTGTTCATGAACAATACCACCGCCATGTGGTATTGCAACAAACAGGGCGGGGTGGGGTCATGGACTCTTTGTCAGGAGGCTCTGCGCCTCTGGACATGGCTGAAACATCAGGGCATCACCCTGGTGGTTCAACACCTGGCGGGCTCTCTGAACGCCAGGGCGGACGAACTCAGCCACCGGTGCATGATGGATCACGAATGGCGTCTGAACTCGGACGTGGCACAAGGTCTCTTTCGGCAGTGGGGAGAGCCTTGATTAGATCTATTCGCCACGAACAGAACGCGCAATGTCATCATCTTTCTGCGCGTTGGAATTTCCAAGGCGGCACTCGCTCTGAGACGCCTTTCGTCGCGAGTGGAGTTGCGGTCTGTTGTACGCCTTTCCGCCTATACCACTTCTGCCCAGAGTGCTGAAGAAGATCAGGCGCGACCGGGCCCAAGTCATCCTTGTGGCTCCGGATTGGGCACGAAGGTACTGGTATCTCGAGCTACTCAGTCTGTCCATCGATCCCCCGATTCGACTGCCTCTTCAGAAGGACCTTCTGTCGCAGCAAGAGGGGACGGTCCTCCACCGAACATGTCCAGCCTCCCCCTCCATGCGTGGAGATTGAGCGGCAACAGTTGATGCCATTTGACTTGCCTCCTGAAGTCTGTGATGTCATTCTGGCAGCCAGGCGTCCCTCCACTAAAACGGTATACGCCTGCAGGTGGAACAAATTTGTGGCATGGTGCACGGCAAGGGCTGTGGATCTCCTTTCTGCTCCTCTCTCTGAAGTTCTCCTCTTTCTTCTTTCCCTGGCCCAGCAGGGCCCTGCTCTGGGCACCCTCAATGGATATCTTTCAGCTGTTTCTGCCTTCTTACGGCTTCCTGATCAGCCTTCTCTTTTCAAGTCCCCTGTTGTTGCTAGAATCTTTAAGGGCATTACTCACATGTTTCCTCCTGTCCCTTTTGTAGTGCCTCACTGCGACTTGAATCTGGTGTTGACCTATCTGATGTGCGCTCCTTTTGAGCCACTTCATAGTTGTCCTCTTCGTCTTCTGACTCTTAAGACTGCTTTCCTGGTTGCCATCACCTCTGCCAGAAGAGTGAGTGAGCTCCAGGCTCTTTCTTCTAAACCTCCTTTCCTCTCTGTCCATCCGGACAAGGTTGTTCTACGGACTCGTCCTTCCTTTCTCCCTAAGGTGGTTACTGCCTTTCACATCGGCCAGTCTGTTACATTGCCCACCTTCTTTCCGCCTCCGCATCCCTCGAAAGAGGAAGAGAGGCTCCACCGTCTGGACCCAGAACGTGCGCTCTCCTTCTATCTGCATCGCACCAAACAGTTCCGGGTGGACGACCAACTCTTCGTTGGCTACGTGGGCGCTAAGAAGGGGCGGGGGGTACACAAGCGAACCATCTCTCTGTGGGACTTTTTGTGCATTGAGACCTGTTATTCCTTGGCTAAAAAGGAGCCTCCTGTGGGGCTGAGGGACCATTCCACTCGGGCCTCAGCGGCTACTACTGCCCTGGGACGGGGAGTCCCTCTGCAGGACATTTGTCAGGCAGCAGCGTGGGCCTCGCTGCACACGTTTGCTAAGCATTACTGCCTGGACATCCAAGTCCAGAGAGACGGCTTCTTTGGCCGTTCTGTTCTCCAGGACTTCCTGGTGTGATCTTGGTTCACAGACCCACCACCGGGGTTGGTATTGCTGGGATATCTATTCTAAGGTAAGGAATCTAACTAACGTGTTTCTTGCAGATGAACAAGTTACTTACCTTCGGTAATGATATATCTGTAAAAAACATTAGTGTCGTTAGATTCCTTACCGCCCCACCCATCCTCTCGTTCTGCGAACTGATATCTAGGGTTAAGGTCATCCCTTTCAGGGCCCTACATTCATGGCACCAGTGTCGGTTTCTTGCATGGCTCTGCATTCCTAGCGCGGAAGGCTATGTACAAGAACTGACGTCAGCGCGCGAGGGCGGCGTCAAGTACTCCGACGTCCAAGTACTCCGACGTCATCCCGGCGATCACGACGACGGACGCGAAGCCGCAGACGACGCCTAGCGACGCGCAAGGGTATTGCTGACGAAAAATCTTTCTGGATCCCGCCTGACGCCTGGGGATATTCTAAGATAAGGAATCTAACTAACTAATGTTTCTTACAGATATATCGTTACCGAAGGTAAGTAACTTGTTCATTTAGAAGAATTATTTGTTTGTTGGGCTTGTCAAGATAGTTTGCCAGAATTCTTTTTTGTTTTCATTTTCTGCTTGTCCATTGGGTAACTGAAAACAATGCTGGAAGAGCTATATACTAGCTTTCAGGGCTTCTCTGTAGTGGGTTTTATGATTTATATTTAGATGTGTACTGTTATCTAGTGGTGAGTATTGATGGTGTGTTTGAAAGCAGTTGGTGCACGTTGATAGGCATCTAAGTGGAATATCTATGCAGTGTTAGATCAAATTATATATAAAATAAAAAAATAACTAACCATACCCAAACACGATGTCCTCCAGTCCTGACCTCTTCTTTGGAACTGGAACCGGAAGTAGCAAATTCCTTGGCCAATCCTAGGGCTGCTCTCACCAGCATGAGAGCAGCCCCAGGATTGATGGGAGCTGCCTTGCTCAGCGCTCCACAGCGCTTTGGAGGCTTTAGCTTGCTGTAACCCAGTTGTCTTAAGACAGCTGGCTAGAGCTGTTTAAAGTGCGCATGTTTGGCTGACCGTCGCAAGACTGCTGGACGAAAAAACATGCTCACTTTAAACAGTGCTTTGCCAGCCCATCCTCCTCCCTGCTGAGTGACATGCTGCTGTCACTCAGCAGCGGCCCGCCCCTGTCCTGATGCTCAGTTCAGGACCAGACATGAAAAATAAAAAGGTAAAAAGTTACCATTTTATTTTTTATCTGGGGGGGCGGGGTTTAAGTGGGGCAACCCTCCTCCGCTCCAACGGAGGAGCCGCCCCTGGTCAGAGTTCTGTCCAATTTATTCTTTAGAACATAGATAAAGTCAGTGCAGGATCCACATAGCCTGTGCTTCCTGAGCGTCGCCTAGCGTTGCAGGCTATGTTATTTTATCGGTACTTGAAAGGCGCCATTAACCATTGACATGGGTCTGATACACGTTCTTAATCTGGACAGCACTCCTGGTATGATTGGTCGGCTGGTGTTTAAACATGAATAAAGAGGGAGAGTAAGAGAGAAAGGAAGATAAACAGTGAAAGAATTGTAATGTGTGTGTATGTATACAGGAGGGGGTTTGTGCATGCGGTGACAAAAAAATTGGCATTTTCGGGGATTACAATGAAGTGTCTGTTTGAGGGACATGAGACCCAGAAGGATCCCAGAGCAGTGAAGGGCTCACACCCCTCACCTCCCATCCCCAAAGCCTCCAGGAAATGTCGGCTCTTAGATCGCAGGCAGCTGCCTCTGTCTGAGCAGAAATGTACCTGTAGGCTTACAACCGGAAGAGGGAGGTAGTTTGAGCGAACAGAAACACTCCGTTTTGTTTTCCTAGGCGCTCTGTCTTCTCAGAGTCTATCAAACAGCTGCAGACATGGTGCATCATTAAAAAAGCTTCTAAACAGTGCATTCCAATATTTTTGGGAAACCGGCTAGTAGTGAAAAAAGTCTTACAGCCGTACATATTTTTCATCAAATGTCCAATTATGGGTGCTCAAGTGATATATAACACAGCGAAAAGATGCAGACGGTAAAACTGTGTAAATATTTTAATGCAAAAAGAGACATTGGATTCTGAAATAATATTTTTGAAAGAATTGATTCATCTTTGTTAATCACAAACCCTTTGTTGTTGGCATCAATGGCTAAATATCTTGCTGCCCCTTAGTGTTGATGTTTCAACCATTATCAAAGTTTGTGGTGTGGGGTCAGGTCATGAGGTGATTTGAGCCCAAGCACCTCTGCGCTGATGCCATAAGAGATAGTACATCTGTATGTAGAAACAAAGTGTGCTAGCCAGTGACTCTAGGCCTGTGAATGCTTCACTTTGACTCAACAGGAACAAGGCCTGTGAACACCAGGCTAAAGAAAGGCCTCTGTCACCGTCGGTGTCTGCCTAGCATCCTTTTGCCCACGGCTTGCTGCAGGTGTACTAGGGCTGCTGTTTATTATATTGGCTTCTCAGATGCATCATGTTCGACGAGGAGTGCACCTCAGGATGCTGAAGGCCCGGCCAAGCACTACTCATACATTAATCAGTTATGTGCCAGGCAGGGCTTTAAGTAGGCCGGGTCCTGCCGGTGCTCAGTAGCGCCATTTTAAAAAAAGCCGGCACTGAGACAGGGCCTTTTCGGGCCCTCAATTTTTGCCCTCACTCTCTCCTGGCCGATAAGGGCGTGGCTGCAACGCTTGGGATGACCTGCCTGTTCCATTCTCTCATTTCAGGATCTTAAACTGCCATGGGAGGGTGACTGATCGGATGCTGCGCGAGGCAGTGATTCTACGAGTGTGGAAGGATTAGGAGCTCTGACGTTTCCCGTTTGTCTGCAGGATTTCCACATCTGAGACTTACTGGGAAAAGTGGCTGAATGAGATGGTGAGTGCAGTGCAGCACGATGCAGTGGTGTGTGACCTGTCTGCGTCAGAGGTGGGAAACGGGGTACAGACAGGCCCGGCTCCAGGAATTTTTATTTGGGTGGGCCAAGGGTGCATTCGGGTGGGCCACTGCGGCAGTCGTATTATTATGTATAATAAGGGGGCACCCAATAATCCAACCGCATCTGGGTAACGTACTAGAAACAAAAAAACAGGATGATGCGAAGGAATAGATCAAAAAATCATTTTCAAAATATGAAGGACACCATAAATTATTCCTTCACCACAAAATTATTTATATGCAGAAATCAATCATCTATCTATCTTATCATTGTTTGGACACAGTAATGTTTGGAAAAACTTTTTTATCAATATACCGAAAACAATTTCACACATTCATTTTACATATAATTGAATGAACATCCGTCCATTATTCAAAACAAAAGAGAAGAAAAAATACAGACATATACAAATATGGACTAAACGTCCATTCCTTATGTCCCTACACAATGGATGTTATCTCTGTTATCATGAGCATTCCATTATTTCAAAGTCGCCCCATTAGATAGTACTGCGGGGGTGAAAATGATTACACCCCTGACACAATTTATGAGTACTATGTATCTCTCGAATGAACCACTGGTTTAAATTTGTCCGGGGCTCTTGATGTTCAACAAAAGTCGACGCGTTTCAGCCCAACTTGCTTGGGGGCCTCATCAGGACTAGGGATTATAAGGAAATAACTCCTGGAACAACATCAATTATGCCGCAGTCACATCAGAATCAATCCAACGCAGTCGAACATGGAAAGTAGCCGATAATAAAGCGAGAAATCTATTGGGTAACAGTGTATCGGGTCAAGTAAATGCGCGCTGGACCACTGACTCCTGTCGCTGTACACTCGTCCGCTATTTGTTTACGGATCTTGTAAACCGAGCAATCTCCTCGAGGATACTCCGACTCTCCTAACGGTTCCAAACAGGAATCTGCGGCAGTCGTAGCCAGCATAACTCGCAGTGGGCGGGAGTGGTGGGTTGGGCGGGGTTGCCCAGGCGGGGAGGGTTTAATTTATTAATATTTATTTTTTTAAAACAGGAACAGTAATCCGGCAGCCAGGCTCCCTCCACTAAGCCAATCACAACGCTGCAAGCAGCGCTGTGATTGGTCAGGACGCCGCACAGTCAGAGGCTTATGTGGCCAGACAGTCTTTGTGCACTCAGGATTGGGCACACCACTCCTCAACTGCCCTGCTCGCGTGTACAAATGCTATTGTGCAAGATGGTATTAGGGAGAGGTGTTCAAAGGGCGTCCCTTCCTAATATCGAGCAGCATTTGTATGTATCATTGTTTTGCGACCGCAATTGCAGTCACAAAACACTAGCCACTCAGGAAGAGAAAGGGGTCGCCAGGGGACCCCTTTCCCTTTTTAAATGGATGCGAAAATATTTTTAGGGATTGTCGTTACTTATTAAAATGTATATCTCCCAAACAAACTCTTTATAGCAACATTAGAATAATGAAAGACTGGGACAATTCTAACTAGTAACAAACTCCTTTTCTCCATCACTGAAGAAAGAAGAAAATATCCACGCAGCATGCATCGGTTACCCGGTGACAAAGAAAGGATTTATCCCCTTCGCCATGCCCCTATTCTACCTGCACGAGTGGGCGGGGACACAGCTCACCCCTCTAAAAGGAGATGTGTGATTGGGGGGGGCCTGTGTGAAAGAGCCCAGACCCAATCACGCAACTCCTAGAAAAATAACGTTCAGAGGAACTTTTTAATTTTTATAGTGCCCATTTTCTGTTGGCCTTCTTGAGGTTGCTGCGAGGCCAATGTTCATGTTTGGGTGGGCCAGGCTCATGTTTGGGTGGGCCTGGCCCACCCTCTAGAACCGGGCCTGGGTACAGACCCTGCCCTTTTCATATCGGATTTGAGGATCTTGGGCTGTTAGGAGTGACTGAGTGAGACAGGTAGAGTGGTGTGCTGCGGTGTAGTGTACTTTTCTGAGAGGAAAGAGGCGGACCCGTATTTAATTAAAATAAGATAAATGTATTTTATTCTTTTGTCGGATTCAGGATACTTGAATGATCCTGTTTTGCTTACGAATTTCCTTGTTTCTAAACGCCAGTGCGAACTCTGACTCTGCCCACTGCAGCTTTTTAAAACCATACTGTTTTTCGCTGTCCTCTAACTTTTTGAATTGATCGCTTGCCACCTTTGAGACGTCTTGTCAGATGGGGTTGCAGAGGTAGCTGAACGGTGCCAGTCTGCCCAGTCGCTAGCGCGCAGCCTGCATGCCCTGTAAGCAGGCACATGGCCCAGATAAACATTACAAGCAGCTGTTTATAGCCTTTTTTTGCTTTCATTCGAGTCTACCAAAGCGGGAAACTACTTCCATAAATTAATGAAGGTACGCGGTAGTCTCTCCTGGGCCACTACCCACTAATTTTGTTTTTTTATATTTGAAACACGAAAAGCGTGTTTTCTGGATTAAAATAAACCCAGCAAAGCATATCCTCGGCAGTCTGTTCGCCAGTCACTTTGGCATGTGACCAATGGAAGTCGTGTAGGAGTAGTGAAGAATGACTCGCTTGAACATCTAGAACCCGGAGTACCCAGAATCCTCTCTGTTTCCTCAAGCTCCTCCGCCCTGAGGGGCAGCCAAGTGAGACGACCTAGAGTCGAAGAGAACGCTTGCCAAAGGAGACCAGCCGCTTAATGCCGTTTGCGCGCGGCTGAAGCGTGACCCACAAAGTGAGGGCATGTCGACTTTTTAGCAGAGTGCGGATCTCGTTAGGGGTTGGGCTCCTTATTCTTGTGCTGTACAATGATTTCATTGTTCCAAGGGCATAGAGGTCGCGGATGTATTACTTCGTTAAGTAGCACAATGCTTTTCTTTTTTTTTTTTAATTGAAAAGTCAATTTTTTCTCAGCTGTTGAATGCATTTACCGCATTCTCCGGCTGAGGATTTGTGTAAGATGCTCCCTCTCTGCTGTTTTTAGAAAACTAGTAGCTCTCTGCGAATAACTGAAGCACAAGAAATGCTAATGTTGTAAATCAGTTGCTTTAAAAGCCCTTTCGATAGCAAGGGTGCCATTTTTTTATTGCCACTGTATAAGAAATGATAAGCTAGGGTTGTTTGCAAATTCATTTTACCCAGTTTGGTTTTCTTGATGCATTTATTGCGTTATGATTTCTTAGCAGGTTGGTCATCTTTTGATGCTTCTACGGGGGATAGCCTAATTTCTAGCAGTTTTCTGTCTTTGAAGGCATTAGATAAGATTGGTTATTTGCATAACTAATCTGCAGCGGTTTACTTTTTAAGGAAACGTTTTTCTTCCCCCCCATCCCCCAGCAGACACTTGTCATGGACATTTTGATAGAGTCCAGTCTTAGCACACGTTCCAAATGTAAGTAGACTTCCGGGGGGGGGGGGGGAGGAGGTTGCAGAAGTATCGGGGACCTATATTCTACTTTCAAGTAAATCTTCAAGACCAGTCAATAGAGTTTATCTGGAACTGGGATACATCAAATTCACCAAGGTCCCCAGAGCATTCTTCATTAAGTATGGGCACATTGTACACCCCTGTGTACCTATCTCCACTGGCCTACCTTACTGTTTAATGATAGCGTGTTTTGGTTGGAGAGAGGGTAAAGTGTAAGACGCTGACTCTTAAGCAACACTGCAAGTCTCCGTGGAGGCAGACTCATTTTGATTACTTTCTGCTGTACAACGTAAAGTTTAGCAACTGTGCTGTAACTAATTTTTTTTAACTCTCCACTTCTGAATTTGACAATAAGTGGTTGCAGTCCCTTTATAGTTGTCATTTTAACTGATCTGTCTTGTCCCTTATTGCCTGCAGTCACGGTGAGTACCTTTATTGCCTTGTTCTTTTATCATGATGTCTGTGATGGGAGCGATTGGGGACGTGCTGTGAGATGCTTCTTCTCACATAGCTCTTGACTTGCCAAAGTTATGATGTGTGCTTTAGTTTGACACTGACAGCTTGAGGACAAAACCTATGGCTCGTCTTTTGCAAATGGTAAGCGGAGGTTTATCAATTAACTTAAGTTTAAATTGACATACTTATTTTAAACAGGATGCATTCCAGAGCTGGGTAGAATCTGCAAAGAAGAGGGGAGGTTAGAGCTTCTGTTGAAACAACCACATTTTAAAGTTTTCTCCTAAAAGCATGTGATTGTTCATTTCTCTCATTCTGAGAGGCCTAGAATTACCATTGTGGGATAAGATAAGATTCTGCCTCCTATTCTTTGGTACCTAAAGAAGACGTTGCTTGGTGAGACCAAGATTTCTTGCCATGGTGTAACTCAATAGTTTTGTTTGCTAGGTAACATGGTGTAGCCAGGTATAAGGATTTGTGGGTTACACACATGGCTTCAACCAGAAATCTTTTACTCACTGGAAGCCAGTGCACGGAGTATAGGTGATATTTAATGGATACTCTATTTGGAATGTCAAGATCAAGTCTGGATGCAGCATTCTGTATAACTTAAAGTCACTTAGTAATGTTTTTTGGGGTGCCTAGATACAGTGAGTTTCCATAGTCTATGCTCGAAACTATCAGAGCCTGGTAAGGTACAGGAATAAGAGGTAGGATTTTACTCAGTGCTTTGAGAGTGACAAATCAAGTACAGCAATACTGTTAATTTGTTTATTAAAGGGTAGCTGAGTATCGATGATGACTCCACGATTTTGGGCTTGAGTGAGGGTGTTACAATTTACCTAGCCAGAATTCTGGAAACAATGACCAGAATAATTGCCAAAAACTAAAATCTCACCTTTGTCACCTTTCAATTGGAGGCAGTCTGCATGTACTCCTCTATTGTGTCACGATATTCATGTAAACAGCAAAGTTGGTTCGAGTGTCATCAAGATTTTTGGAGATGGATACAATTATTTGTGTATTGGCTCTAATGCAAGATGAAAGACAAAGGTTTTTATCATTGGAGGCAATGTTGCCCTATAGATATTGAATAATGTGGGGCTCAGAGTAACCATGAGGCACTCCACATTTGAAGGCGAGGTTGTCGACATGAATAGGGCAATGACAACAGATTGTAATCTGTTTGAAAGAAATGATTGAAGCCAACAAAGGGCATTTTTGCTAATTCTAAGTGTAGAAAGGTGGGTAATCAGTAACAGATGGGATCTGGTATTCAAGGCTTCCTAGAGGTCTAAGAGGACCAGGCCAGCAAGCCTCCCTTATCCAGAATCATCATACTTCATCTGAAGTGGCCAATAGAGCTCTCTGTCCTATGTCCTGGTCTGAAGCCAGACTGACTTTGGTCATGAGCCTCTATGTTGATGTAAAGTTATTTATTAATCAATTTTTCAATGTGTCTGCAAATGGGAGATTGGTCTGTAATTTGCTATAATTGAAGGATCAGTGTTACTTTTTCCCAAAAATGGCTGATATTAGGACACTCTCCTGATTTCAGAGAGAGGTTTATGCAGTTGGGTGATAATCCGATTTGCAGAGTCTTCTGCCAACCTTTGGATTTCCGTTGGAGCAGGATGAAAAGGTGATCCTGATTTGATGGATGATAGGAACTTCTGTATGCCAGATTGTATAAGATGGATGAACTCCCTCAAAATGGCACAAGAAGGAGTATGGAATTCGTTATTTCCCTAGGAATCTAGATGAATATATTATTGGGGTTAAAATTAGAGTATATTTTTCGACTTTTACTTTGACAAAGTATAAAAACCAGGCAATTGCGTAATTTTTCAATTATGTTATTTTACAGCTACATGACTGGGTTATTATGGGTTCTTATGATCTTCAATGGCTCTCTCGAAGGATTTTTGGTTAAAGTAATGGCTAAGGCATATGGCTTACTTTGTCCATCTTTATATTCCGTGTATATCTGGCTCTCTCATGCTGTTGTATGTTTCCTTTGGGTTTGTACGTATTTTCTCCAGAATCTTTCTAGAGTTTTAACGCTTTCCTCTCGTTCCTGAGTGCTTCATTAAACCACGGTGCAAGCATGGCATTACAATTACGTTTGATTCTTTAAATGTATTTGTGCTATGTGTATTGGTGCGATAAATGGACGCCTAATTCGTCACACAGTGGCCTATCTAGAGTTCTGTTCTTCATTATCTTTGAGCCGCTTGGTCCTAGTTGACCAAGTGTTAAACTGAGCCAGCAGACACTTTATGTTCTCAAATACTTCTAAATACCTGGATGTAGTCATGGTTACTCCCGGTGATGGAACCATTTCTGACTAAGCATCTGACCTGTATCTGGCATCAAGTCTCTTTATGGTGTTGTCCACTTTCCTAATACTGCCCTAAAGGTATACACAGTTTGTTTACATGAGTACATTCCCTATTATACAGGCGCTAAAGTGTTGAGGGTTACTGAACTCTCATTATTGGAGTTGCCTTCTCCTCACTTGCGTGGTCTTGGGCTTGAGCCGTCTAATCATGGCATATTGAGGGCTGACCCTTATTTCTGCCTGCCTGTTATAAATGGATGTAAGGCTTATTCTTCAGTGTTGTTCTTGCTTGTTGCCTTTCTTCCTGTTGGTTGAGCCTGCTCCTCTCTATTGAGCCTTTGTTCATATAGCTGGATTAATTTACCTTAGTTGGAGAAGTAGTCCCGCAGGAGTCTGTCAAGATAGCAGTTTGTGTTTTTTAGGTTTTCTAGATGGCCTCTGAGAAGGATGCCAGGGCTTAGTAGAATCAGATTGATTACAATAGTTTTGCTTTTACAAAGATCTCTTCCCTCCTGTTGATTCTGCGAAACAGCAAAGGAACATGTATTTGGGTCTCAGCACTGGCTGCTCCTGACAGGAACAGTTTTCTCTTTGACATAACTCTCATTCTAATGAGTTTCCCTTTATTTTCTTTGACATCTACAAGGTAACTCACTATCTTGAATCTAGCTATCCTAGCTTTTTCCTACACAAGGTTTATCTGCCTGTCATGCTAGCTGAACTAAATAAATTGTGTGACATATGAACATCTACATATGAAAGATTCAGTCTTCAGCATATTGGTCCAAAAAACAAATGACAGCAAAACTGTTTATTGTAGTGGTTTCAGTATTAAACTTTGAATCTGTATAATTTTCCACTTTTTTAGAAAATGATGCCAATACCTGAACTTGTGGCACAGGAAAATATACTACTGCTGTTACCCGATGCATAGGCATTCCAGTGAACTAATAGATTGGTGATCCAAATTAGTACTATGTCCTCTTGTTCCTCCTTCTCCTTTCCGGCAGCTTGGGAAATGACTGGACCCGCTGACATGACTAGAAACTGATTTTCTAAAAATAACTGTCTCTTTAAATGTTTTAGAGAGCTTTTTGCTTGAGCATCCATTTATGTACCCGATACATCCTACTAGTGTTGTGTCTCCAAACATTAACTGGCGAGGCACAGGGACCAGCATTTCCACTGCCACCCATTTAAGGTTGTGTTTTTTTGTCAACCTTTGCTATCAACTGAGACCAAGTCTTATTCATAACACTTGTCACTCAAGCCACATGTGTTTAAGTAATAAAAAAGGTTGTGTCCCACTACTGCCAATCGCAGGACCTCAAAGATTGCAACAATATATACGAAAGAAACAAATACATTTTTGCATGCCTACATTGAAGTTGATTTCGCAGTACGAGTGGTTTTGATTCAGATACTTTATCTCCAAGAAGAAATTGTAGGTCGGCATCCGGGCAGGTCAAAATTGTGATGACCTGGACCTGTTTTTATTTTTGAAGTTCTTCCACTTAGAGAATCCAGCACTGATTTTGGAGGCGAATGAGGTGGAGATTGGATGAGCTCAGTGGCCATTCTCCCTAATGTTAACCTTCTGCTGCTCCCCCGTTCTAGATGACCTAGTTGGGAGGTGAGCACAAGTCTTCTACCCTTCCCCTATAGCTGAGCTTGAGAGCTTAGTTCCTGGGTAACTTGAGACCTACTTCCTGGGTACCAAGCGTGTGCCAGTTTGTATGTGCTTGAAAAGTACCAGCGTGTTTGGAGCTAGAAAAGAGTCCCCTAATGGGGACTGCTACATCATGTTTTGCTCCTAAGATTTGAAGATTGTTTTGAAACTACTGAAGCTCCGTAAAGGATGATCATATTTTTTTTAATTTCCCACAGGGTTATTGATGCATTGTCATGTGGTTAATGTGGCTCCTCCAAAAAAACACATTTATTTTTTTCCCCTTGGTAACGAGGCCGCAAACTAGAACAAGCATTGGCATAGCCAATAGGTCTCGCCTTTGGGACATTGTAAGTGTTTAGCATTGCAACATTTGATGTTGCACCAAGGATATTGTGCTGCATAATTAAATACTTATATGGTCCCAAAGGCGAGACCTATTGGCTATGCCAATGCTTGTTATTTTGGGCAGTCATGGGTTAAATAACCCAGTGGGTGAGAGGGCAGTGATAGCCTTTCAAATGCAAGTGGGATCATCTCACAGCTAATGAACTAACTTTAACAGCCCCTAGAACACCTGTAAAATATATTATTTACCATAAGAATACAAGCAACAGAAACTAGATGTCTTGAGACAAATCAAATGTGCAGGTACCCCACTTCCTGAGCCCATTCTCAGTCAAGAGGTTTATGCTATTTATGTGAAGAGTCTGCAACACCACGTTGAGGAGGCCTGCTTTGAACGGGCGAGCACATGCTGTAGATGCTTTCCCATGAGCGCCACCAGTGCACTGCTCTATGATTGGTAGCTCGCATGCTCACTTAGTGGCACTCCCCAGCAACTCCCTGCCAAGTTGAAGCGTGGCAAGAAAACCAGTGACAACATCCCTACAAAAATCACTGACTTCTTACAAATTCTGGGAGCTGAAGAGTTCATAGTACATGCATGGTTTGTCTGCCCTACCTGCTAAGAAAAGCTTGGCCAAAACACAGGACAGCTTGTGATGGGTTACAAATGTAGAACCCTGTGACATCAGACCTGCGTGTGGTGTAGCAAGGCTGCCAAGCCCCCTGATGCAAGTAAGGGAAATGGTCTCCTTGACCGTACTTTAGGCTGTAAAATACAACACTAGTAAAGATCCATTGGTCCTCTCAGACATCTGGGCTTCAGTGCCGTTGGACCTGCTGCACTATTGTTATCTATGTCCCTGAAACCTCCATCACTGCCATTGCATTACTAAGAGGGAAACCTGTTTAGCAGTCTGTGACCTTGAAATGAGCAGGTGCTGCTGTACAAAAAATGTTTCCCATTTAAGAGCAGAGCAGACTGTGGTTCTCTGATCCTGTGCCTGCTTCCAACTCACACCCCTCCAACTCTCTCCCTCGCCCCTCGCTTTGGCCGCTGACATGATTCACAAACGGGAAGGTTTGCCAAAGAGACAGCTTTTCCTTTGAAAATCAGTAACCACCATATGTTGAGAAGTGGTAATTGATCAATGGTTTGCATCCTCAAATGCGATCATAAACCATTAATACATTTGTTTCCGGTTCTGAAATAGGAGTGACTCCGCTCTGAAGCCCTCTCCTATTTATGATTCAGAAAGAATTTATAAAGCCCTTTTACGAGCCAGAAAAACTTATCCGACTTGAAAAAGAGATTAAGTACATTGTAAAAAGCCATTTTGCTGTGGCAAACCCTGTGATGTGCCCTATCAGGTGTGTGTCTTCAAAAGGGCTTTGTACGTGGGCCCATAGTGTGCATATCGGTTCTAGGCTCTTGCAAGATATCGCAAGGACATCCTCTCTGGTGTTTATCAATGCGTTTTCTGCTCTGCAGTAATTTTTCAAATGAGTCCTGTAATAATTAATTACAATGCCCCTCCCCTCCCCCAGTAGAAAGCATCTAAAGCAATGTTAGGCAAGTGGACTATATTTCTGAACACAGATCTTGACTCAATATAACGGTGAAAAATAAAAATAAAGCAGGCACAGTGGAAAAAATAAACTCGGTTTTTCCAACCTCGCTTCCCGGGATGGCCTTGGCATGTTCTCTCCTTTCCTCCCACTTTCATTAATCTGGAGATGCCTGAGGCTAAACTGTGCTCTTGTTTTTTGAAGGACATTTTCCATTTTCCTTATCTTCCCACTGGATGTAAATGCTTGGGCTGTGCTTTCTGCAAACGTGCAAGTGGAACTAGCTTACCAATGCGGATCAATCTCCTGGGAAATAGCTGCCACCTCTGAACTGGTAAATTGCTTGCTAGTGGATCTCAGCACACTGCTGATTTACAGCCCCTGATCTGAGAGTGCTTGCCATAACTCTCTTAACTGCGTATCCCAAAATGTTCTTCACAGCACCTATTAGTATTACCTGCATTCGCTTCACTCACAAATGCGCAGGCAGTGTTCATAAAAAGGAAACCCTGAGAGCGGATTCATCATCTAAAATGAAACATTCTGAAGTAATAATAAAACAAGTGGGGCAGCGCGGCAACCGTGAACGCGCTAGTTGGTAATAGATGAGCACTGCAAACAATTTAAGGAATGCAGCGGGGCCGCTGCTCGCTCCCGAGAAGGCTAGGCTAGGGCACAGAGAAGGCAGGACATTCACCTGCCTTGGACCAATTGCATGCTGTCTTTCTTAGAAAGACGCATGCAAAGGCCAATTGCGGGTGCTAAAAAAAAAAAGCACACACACGAGCGTGTGTTTAGCGTGGAAAAGCCATTACTAAAAGCCTCGCAGGGCAGCGCATGCGCGCTGGCTCAAGCGAGACCTAAAAATGAATGTTTACGCCTTAATGAGTTCCCACCACTCAATGAAAATAGAACCTTTGTCTAGCCTTTCTCTTGCATACAATTCTTTTAGTATTATGGAGGAATCCTGGAATCTTTACTGTAGTGTAAACTAACATGAATGTCAACATTGTAGTTCAGCTAGCTTTACCCTCTTTGTGGAATATTTTTCATCGTTAAAATATAATTGAATCTGTGTCATTTTGAGCTAGTTTTGCTGTTAATTGATAAGCAAGCAGTATTCTTGCTACATTTCCCTACCTAAAAAATGTGTGTTTCAGTAACGTCATCTGATTATAGATTGCAAAGTAGATGGTTCTAAAATCCTACACTTTACATTGTATATGTATTTTTCTCAGTTATTATACTCCAGGGCTGGGCTATTCCTCGATACAGTCCTCCATTAGTTCTCCCCTTCCTCTTCTAATAGCTAGAGACCAGGAGACGACCTATTATTACGTCTTTTGCCATAATAACCTCCACGTGTGGTTCAATACAAATAATTGTCCTGTTAATTAACAGATATTTGCTTTCACTAAGAAGTCATTTATCAGATATACCTCACTCTTTAGGTGCCAACTACCTGATATGAGAGTGAACTGAATATTGGTTTTGTTCCACATTAACTTTTTACTCATTTTTGAGCCATAGGCTGGCATATTATATAAATGGCATTAATGATCACACCCCTGACTTATCCAAAAGAAGGATAAAGAAATATGATCATATCACCAGCCAGTAGTAGTTCTGATTGGGCAAACTTTGCTACCCTTCATATGAA
The DNA here is from genome assembly GCF_964204655.1 of Triturus cristatus. Lineage (NCBI taxonomy): Eukaryota > Metazoa > Chordata > Amphibia > Caudata > Salamandridae > Triturus > Triturus cristatus. The sequence continues at coordinate 588,550,119 of NC_140592.1, read as the reverse complement.
ATAAATCACAACACTCTGTGAACTGTATTTGAAAGTGGGGGGGGGAGCAAAGGGAAGCATTTGTTAATTACTCCCCCCCCCCCCCCCCCCCCCAAACCATCACATGGTCTCTTTTCTGGTATGCTCAGTTAGAATCTGCTTTCGAAGGAGAACTTGTATGCTGCAGCCTGCCATTGAGCAGTTTTGTTGCTACCTAAAGTAAAGAGCTACAGGGGATTTCACTTTCTTTTTAAGCAGCACTGATCCTTTTTTATTGAGTTTAAAAAAAAATGCAGACTAACATCCACTATGCAGTTATGCATAATATGCATACAATTTCGGAGGATTTAAAAACCTACCATAAAGTCTGCCATGATTAACCATAGCAGGGAAAATCGGCTAGATCATAGAATGTTGGCCCCAGATCTCTATAGGAAAAACATTTCAAGGTTAACGCAATTGAAATGTTATTTGGAAAATGAACTAATTGTCAGACTATTTAATATGTTTACTCTTGTACACCCTTAAGGTTTCCACATAGAACCACGTCCTTGTGATCCTTTGCTGAAGAGTGGAAGAAGATTTAGCTTTAACCCTTTCACTGCTGTGGAGTTTACACTCCATTGTTCCTGAGCTCTTTTAAAACATCGGCAACGGTTGTTCAAGAATATATACCTCTTTCGTCTCTGTACACTCATACAAACTGCTTATTTGGCACATTTAGTGCAAAGTATCGGTGCAAACCCTGCATCACCATCTCATTGCAGCCTGTGGATATAATGAGAAAAATCTTGATGTTGTATTGCGTTTCTCAAATAGGCAAACATAAAGGAACTGTTGCCCCTAAATGTCTGACGATCTGTGATGCCTTGTGTGTCAATTTTCAAACTTAATGTAGTTTGCAAAATCAGTTATGTAGTAGCGCAGATCTTGAGCTTTTGGCGGGTTCACTGTATACGGTGTACATTAATTTGATAAGACTTCAAGCTCAGGGCTATATGGAAGGTATAAAATCGATATATTCTGTCATTCTAAGCGATCACAGGATTCCATTGGTGCAAGCCAGACCTCTTTTCTCCTTGCTGGGTGGCCTGCAGAACACTCTTAGCATCATATTTTGCAGATTGTTAGCCCTTTCCTCCAAAGAAATGGTAATTCCCTTTAGTCTCCCTCAGAAAGGAATATATCCATGCCAAGGCTTGACACCCAGCTTTGTTCCTCTGGGTCTCTTGAGTATGGTGCATGTGGGAAGCTGGCTCTATATGGGATATACCAATAATTGGTTATATCATGTCAAGAGTTTAGAGATTCCCCCAAAAGCGTACAGGGCTCAACGTAAACCCAAAGTGCTCTATTTGTGGTAGTGTGGTTGAGCAGCCTTAGAACTAACACAGAGGAGTGTAAGACATGTGTTATACATTCAGTGATTAATAAATGAGACACAACTCAAAAAGGAAATTCACACCAATTTTAGAAATAGAAGCTTCGCTCAATTTATTTTAAGAACAAAATGTACGTTCAAAGGAAGTACGTTTTCACAAGAAATACTTTTCACTTTCAAAAGCAGGCACAGTACAATTTTTCAGTTCACCAATTTTAACCTATTGGAGGAAACAAGAATGCGGTTTTGCAGGTAAGTATACAACTTACAGTATTGACTTTCAGGATAAAGAATAAGCACCAAGCAAGGTTCAGGTAAGTAGAAACTCTGCACCTCCAACGGCACAGGTGCAGCTGGGTGCAGGGTTCAGATTCGGAATCTGGCGCCAATGTTATCCAATGAAGAAACTGGGTAAAAGAAGAAATGCTGCTTACAGGTAAGTAATATCAATCAATCAGGGTTTTATAAAGCGCGCTACTCACCCGTGAGGGTCTCAAGGCGCTGGGGAGGGAGGGGTGTGCCACCCCGGTTCAGTTGAAGAGCCAGGTCTTGAGTTTCTTCCTGAAGATGTGCAGGGTAGGTATCGTCTGATGTTGGCGGGGAGCTCGTTCCAGGCCTTGTCTGCAATGTAGGAGGAGGCTCTTCTGCCTGCTGTTTCTGCCGATGCGTGGGGTTTCTACCAGGGCGAGGTCGGCAGAGCGGAGGTTCCTTTTGGGTACGTGGAAGCAGACTCGTTGAGGTATTTGGGTCCGATGTTGTGGAGGGATTTGTAGACGTGGGTGAGTAATTTGAAGGTTATTCTCTTCACGACGGGGAGCCAATGGAGGTCTCGTAGATGTTGGGTCATGTGTTTGTGCCGTGGGGTTCCGAGGACAAGTCTGGCTGCAGTGTTCTGGATGGTTTGGAGCTTGTGTAGGAGAGTTCTGTTGATTCTGGCATAGAGGGTGTTGCAGTAGTCCAGTGTGCTTGTTATGAGAGCGTGGGTGACGGTGTTTCTGCATTCGAGGGGGGGGGGATCCATTTGAAAGTCTTGTGGAGGATGCGGAGGCAGTTGAAGCTGGTAAAGGCAACGGAGTTGATCTGGTGGGTCATGGTAAGGGAGGAGTCAAGGATGATGCCAAGATTCCGTGCGTGGTCTGAAGGGGTGAGTGGGCTCCCGAGGGCGGAGGGCCACCAGGTGTTGTCCCAAGTGGTGGCAGAGGGTCCGAGGACCTCTGTGGTTTAGTGACCCAGTCCTTGGGGGTGTTAAGGTAAGCACGGGAGCACAATGCAGGATCAAACTTACACCCTCCGTGGTACAGAGGCTGCCGGTTGCAGGGTGCCAACACAGTGCTGGGTGCGCATTGAAAATCAATGGGGGGACCGGTTTTGGAAAAAGACTGCTGGCCCTGGCCAGGATGCTGAACGAAGAAAGCCCACAACTACCCTGGTCAGTATTGATGCCTGGGGATGTAAGGACACAGTCGGTCGAGATCCCACAAGGCCCAGGGGCTTTGGGTGCAGGGGTGTCCTTAGACGTCGGGAATGGCTTACTGGAACAAGTCACAGTTAAGGGGGGTTGTCGTACAGAGACAAGCGTCAACGTGGAGTCCGGCAGGGGTCAATGCACTATTGACTCCTGCTTAGAATTGTTGGGGAACCTTTGCCTGACCAGTGGGCCGCTTGGACTCGGTCCGTGGTCGTTCCGGTGCAGAGGTGGGTCCGTGGTGGTTTTGCGGTTCCTCAGGGCAGAAGTATTGTTATTTAAAGTTGGTTTCTTCTGGACAGGTCCGGTGTCCACGGGAGTCCTGGATCTTTATTGTAGACAGGCAGTCCTCCAAGGGTTTTGGAGGTCGCTGGGCCTGCAGGACGAGTCGTCTTTGGTTGCAAGGGCGAAAGGCAGCAGACAGGCCAGCTTGCTGTTGTGGCTCTTCGGTGTCTGGGCTTTGTAGGTCGTCAAGAATCTGACTTCAGGGTCTGGGGTGGCCACCTAAATACTAGATTTAGTAGTGTTACTGGGGAGTGACAGGCAGGGACCAATGGGTTCCTTACCTGGGGTGTTTACACCCTCTATTATGCCACCCTCCTGTGAGAGGGCGGCATAGGTCTAGCCCTGATTGTGCAAGTCCCACCATGCATCACTTAGTTGGCGACAGAGGGGGCACACCTATTCTCTATTAGTTTTCCCATCGGTTCTCCTGCCAAAAGTGGGGGTTTGAACTGGGGGCTGCCATCTGCTGATAGCAGCGGAGGCTAGGGGTTGCACTACAAAGGCAACAAGGCCTTTAAAGTTTTCCTCTCGTGTACTGTGCCTGCCTGGGGGAGAAGGTGTGACACCCTTGCCCAGGATGTGCTTTGTTTCAGGCCTCAGATAGCAATGGCTCTCGACCCAGGGGTCCAGAAACATGTTTGGTGTTGGCTGGCTGCCTAAAGCCAGTCAGAGACCACACCAGAGTTGGTAGGTTTTCAGGGGGAACCTCTGAGGTGCCCTCTGTGTACATCAGTGTGGGTTTATTAATAGGTGTTGTTTGGTACCAACCACTCCTGGGTTCAGTGAAGCCATCATGGTGCTGGGGAACTCAAGTTGTCGAGTTTACAGCCCATATACTCGCTGTGGCCTCCCTGGCACTTACAATATTAAGAATAAACTTAAATAATGTAGGGCCATATCTGCTTATGCAGATATTGCCACACCTGAGATATGGTGCACCCTGCCTTAGGACTTGTTAGGCCTGCTAGAAGGTTGACTTACCCATTGCTTATGTAGTGTTGCTGGACATGGCACTCAAGCAGTGTGCCATGTCAACCTGGTATTTTTTTCTCTGCACCAAGGCATGCCAACTGTAGTGGCAGTTTGCATGGCTTTGGTGAGGGGTCCCTAGGGGACCTTCTTCAGTCCTAGTGCCCTAGGTACCAGGGGTACACTTTAGTAGGGACAAGTTCACTTTCCCTCCAACCAATTTTTCCCCATCCCTGGAAATAGTTTTACTTCTGCTGTTGTCCGAGTAAATTTCCAACCATTCTCGGTATGGGAAAAGATTAGAGAAAAGCTGGTGAGAACCTCTAAAACATGTAGATTAGTAGGTTTTCACAGAATCGAATGGGCATTCAAACCCTGGAACTATTGCTTACTGCTACCCCCAGCACGAATATGTAGATCTGCATAAAGGTGGCAAAATAAGGGAATTGTTAGTATTCAACCCTACTGTGGTATGAGCGCAGAGGGGCTACTATCAGAGCTTTTATATAATGTGATTGCTGCCGCACTACGTGGCACCAAAGGGACCAGTGGATTTCTTTTACCGGACAAGTATATTTATGAAGCTTCATGTCCCATTTATTTTCATAAATTCCACACCCCTCCTCTTCAGTACCCTCCTGGTCCTGAGAAGAATTTGAAGGACTGCCCTGCTGTCTGACAAACCTGAAGGAAGACTGGATATGCCTGCCTTGAGCCCAGGACCCCAGAAGTGACTCCAAAGGCCAGTGTGCTGACCCTCACCCTGTTTGAACTACAGGGACACAGCAAGCTCCCAGAGGTCTAGTCCAGCTGACCAGTACGGGACCTGACCTATTACCCTCTGCTGGCCTCTGTGTGAGTGAGTCCTTACCCTTATGTACTGTCCCCATGGTCCTAGACCCTTGAACTTGGTCACAATGTACTCCTTCCTGATTATCGGTAAGCTTTACTGGACTTGACACCGAGCATAGACGCTGAGAACCTTTATTGACAGCTTAATTGGATTTGATGCCAGGCAGCACCCGATCTATGACTTCTGTGGGCTCGATGCCGAGCAGCACCTTAGTAAGTCAACAACCTGTGTTAACACGTTTACTGGGTCCAATGCCGAGCACCCTCCAATTGAGGGAGACTTCTCACACCAACTCCTTGTCATAGTCAAGCCCTTCATCGGGTCCAGCTTGCCCGGCCATAAACTGGTTGATGACAACTCATTCTTCAGAAAAAAAATTAAGTCAGAAGGTAAACTTTCCATTGGGCGAGCCTGATACCAAAATGGCAGTCTGTCATCGCAGTCTGCCTTAACTGTTGAATGTGACCTGGTCTAACGCAACTAGATAACCCCGGTTGCCACTTTGTGCTTTTTTGCACTATTTGTAATTCAAACTTTAAAAATGTACATCTGTGGTTCTCTTTATTGGATTTTTCTTGTTTTCATGTCCTTTTATTCATTAAAATATTCTTTATTTTTCTATATTGGTTTAGAAGTTGTGTTGTGATATTACTGTTTGAGTACTGCATAAATACTTTACACATCACCTCTAGGCTAAGCCTTACTGATCTGTGCAAAGTTACCAGAGGGTTGAGCACATATATATTTAGTAACTATAGTAGGTCACTCCGACAAGAATTGTGATTATTAATTGAGGTGGATTTTCACCCCCCTCAACTAATACACCAAGTTCTTACAGAAAGCATACCCAACTAAATGTTTTACTTCTACACAACCTAAGATTTCTATTGCTGGGTGCCCAACCACTCTCACCCTAATTGGCTGATCGCAAGATTGCCCTAAACGCAACAGCTGTCAGATTTTTAGCATTTGTATTCCCAAAACATGGTAATTCCTTCCAGTCTCCTTCACTCAGGAACATATCCCTGTCATTGTTTGACCCCCAATTTTGTTCTTCTGAAATTACTGTGCGTTGGGGTTTTAGAAATGTATGGGCCTTTTTTTTAAATTGGTTTAGGGTGACCATCACCCATAGACTAGGTATATTGCATTTAGAAAATTTGGGAAGGATCTGCAAGGGAAATCTTGGTTAGAGTGCCTGTTGCTCGTAGGTTTTATGGAAACATACTAAACCATGTTTTTTTTAATCTTCACAACCTAAGTTGTTTTTGCTTGGTGCTGGGCCTTCCTTGCCCTGAGCAGAGAGATCACACCGGACCTGACGTTTGTCACTTTTTTCCCAAACGTTGGTACTTCCCTAATCTCCCTCATGCTGGATTATACCCATACCAAGACTTGATCCCAAACTAGTACCAGCCATGGATGAGTTTCCTATGGGTTCAGGGTACCCACACGCAATGTGAGTGCAGGCACTTTGGAAAATTGGAACACAGCTGCAAGAAAAATGCTGGTTTGGAGTTGCTGTCTTTTGGTTTCAATTATCCCCACTTGACTTAATGGCAAAGTATTGCAACCATTTAAATTGATTAGCTACACACATCATAAGGCTTCTTTCGCTGGGTGCCAGACTGCTTTCACCCTGATTGTCTAGCTGGGATACCACAATGAGCCAAACATTTCCGATTTTCTCCATTTTTTACCCAAAACATGATAGTTTCCTTTAGTCTTTCTCATACAAGAATATATGCCTCCCAAAGCTTGACCCAGATCTAGGTTTCCCTAGATCTTCTGGGTGGGGTTATTAGACATGATTCCTGAGAGACTGCCAGTGAAGTCTTCTTTAGGGTGACCAGACCCTGTACAAAGTGAGATTTTATTTTCACACTTAGTTATATTATAGAGTCTGTTACATCTTTCCTTATCGACCCTCCTATGCTTGCATTGATTTTGTCATCTTAAACTTGCTCTTCCAACTGTTGAACTTTGTATGCTTTAACCTTACTCTTCTTCTGTTACCAAATTCCAAATTGGTGGCAGGTGTGTCTTTCTACAAAGGGCTAAAACCTTTACAAGAGACAGTCCATTTTCTTGTAGTAAATGTCCTGAGATAGCAGGGACTGGTTTGTAAAGAGACCCCTTACTGGGTAATTAGAGGGACCCTGCAACACAAGAAGCATCTAACTGCTCTGCTGCTACCAGATATCACTGGACATCGAAGAGTGTAATGCAGCAACTGTAATGCAGCCTCCAGTTGGGCTTCAATCGGCAAGCTCTTCCCCAGGCCTAACCGACCCTGTTTGACCTCAGCCTGGCCCTCAGCTGGGGCTAGGCCGCACCACAACATCTTTGCTAGAGGCCCTGTTGATAGTGCCTAGCACTGTATCAGTCTTTGCTCCAGAGGTGGTGGTTCCGGACTCTGCTCCAATTTTGTTTTCAGATCCAGAACCATCGTTGGCCAGATCTCTACCTGTTTCTTGCTACCAAATTATTAAAGCTTAGTCTTTAGTTTGGGTAGGTTCCCATACTGGTATCAGCACCAGTACTATTGGAGTTTGGAAGCCATTTTAATTCTGCCTCTGATGTGGTTCAGGGCCCCTATCCGGTTTCCCGCAATTAATATAAAGATGAGTCTGCAGATAATTTACCACCCACTTGTTACACTGATGCTGGCCTATACCTTGGCCTCCAGAATGCTAGTTTTCTGGATGCTTCACCTGACATGGAGCTGGATTCACCCTTTGGTCCTCTTACTGAAAAATGTGTGTCCTTTGCCGTGATTGTTCACAGGGCTACGGAGGTTTCATATTTACAGTTGTTCACGGTGGAGACCAAGGCAAACGTACTGACAAAAATCTTGCAACCTGTGCCATAATGACAATGCCATTACTACCATTTAATGAGTCTCTTCCTGTGGCTGTCAAGGCTGCCTGGTCTAACTGTGTTCAACGCCACACGTGAGCGCCGGATTTCTCAGTGACAAATAAATGAGACAATCCTTTATGACTCAACATCCAACTCTGGGTAGCCTGTCATTCAGGCTCCGGTGAGCAAAATGAACCCTAATGCCTTCCTTGCTACTACCCTGGATAGGGAATTGTATGGGATTTTTTATTTCCTGCCAATTTGGCCCTGCTTTTATTGAATGCTGTATGTCTTAGCCCATTAATACACACACACACTTTGGAACGTGGTAAGTGAGATCACAGCTGTTCTTTGTGAGGACTTTTGAGCTTCATTCACTGAAACGTTACATGACTGTCGGGATGTGCTGCCAAATCACTTCCTTAGGTCCAGGTTGAAAGCCGTGGATTCTCTTGGTCAGTATTGTTGTTGTCAGACCACAAGCATGGATGTGGGATACCGGCTTCTCCTGATAAGGTCAAGCATAATTTATGGATATGCCCTTTGACAGATTCAGGCTGTTGGTAGCAAAGGTGGATTCGGAGATGGAGCACTTTAAGGCTAGCCAGGTACCGCCCCCTCTTAGGGACTACTTCTACCCCACTCCCCAGTTCAACCAACAGCACCAGAATTTCTGAGGATACTCACGGGGACTTGCCTACCAGCCTTTGCTTCTTGTTCAGCCATTTCGTGGCTTCAGAGGTAGTGTTGATGGCAGAGGCCATGGCCTTCAGCAGATCCAGCAGTTATCTTCTTCCTTCTCCTGAGGCAGTGGCCTTCAAGCCTCTTTGGTTCCCCCTTTAAGAGTCATTTTGGACTGGTAGAGGGCAGAATCTGATTTTGCTTACCTGGCTGGTGTGCACTTACTTCAGACCAGTGGGTCAGAATTGATCAGTTTAGTTATATCATTTTGGTCTTTTCCATTACGCCTCAGGGTCCATCTGTTTGTAGCCAGACATTAGCAGAAATCCAGACACTTCTTGCCGAGGTAGCAACCTAATTGGTGCATGAGACATGCCATTTCTGGTGGTACTTAGTTCCTAAGAAGGATTGTGGTTTGATACGGATATTGGGTCTTAGGCTTCTGAACATGTCCTCAGGAAGGATATATTCAAAATGCTGATGTTTGCTTGGGGTTCAGCGTCCTTGTATTCTAGAGACTGGGTGGTGTCCTTGGACTTCTAGGACCCCTACTTTAATGTGCCGGTCCTGCAGTACAAATGTGTTTCCTCTGGCTCGTTGTAAAGTCACAGTACTTCAGTTAATTATTGCACCTGTTCAATCAATTTATCTTTATTCGGTTTTCATATGATGATAGAAAAATCCATAAAAGCACAATTTACAACAATAATTAAAAACAATTTTTCTATCTTATTATACAATAAATTTAAAAATTCATTCCAGTTAATAATTTCATACCATCATTATTAAGCACTGTTAACAAGCAGGGAGTTTTTTTTAAAGAAAACTAATATATAATTTTAAAAAGGGAATAAAAAACTTATCAATGCAGAATTCATAGTAAGACATTCTTCAGAGATACTTTCTATGCCTAATACTAGTTTTCAAGAATTGTGCTATATTTCTCGTAAAACATTCTGCTTCTAAAAGTTGCAGTTCGAGATAGGCTGGGCGACATTGTCTCATGCCCCAAATTTTTAAAATAGGTTTGATCCATTTTGTCTTTGTTCTTTATAGAATTTACAGAACAGGACCACGTGCATCAACGTTTGGGGCGAGACCTCGTCACAGGGGCAATTTGATAGATTTTTGGCCCAATCATTCATTTTAGGGAAGCTGACCAAGCGATGGAATACATCTAGCCTAAAGCGTGTTAGCACAAATCTATCGTGCCCACTTAAAATAAACGTTAGATAAGGTTGGATGCCAAGGCTAGATTGCATCATTAAGTTATTTTGTACTGTTCGCTTGTTTGCCTCTGCGGCAAATCTAAGCTCCACCATGTGGCTCATACATTGTTTTTTAAATATTTTCCTGGGGATTAGAGCTAACAATGTGGGATTTTTATAATAATTTAATAAACCCAAATCAACCAGGAATTTTTTTACATACTTGAGCCACCCAATCTTTAGAACATTCTCAATGCCTAGACTATCATTCAAAACCTCCTGGTTAAATGCTGTTTTTGGGGACGACCTGATGTGATGCCATAATAAGGCCGGTTGGACTTTTATTATGTCTGTGATGTAGGGAATTCACAATTCTTTGTGGCACAGAAATGTTGAGGTGCCTTGTGGGACTGGCAATAAATATCTTAAAAAGGCATTCTCAACTTTCTAAAGTTCATTCACATCACCATATCCCCAGACTCCTGCCCCATAAGTTGCTGTGCTGACACATTTAGCTTGATATATTTGGAGCATCTCCGTTGGAGGCCTCTTGCCCAACCTCTGCGAGAAGTTCACCAGAGCCATTGTCCTCATAAAAAGTAACTTCCTGGCTTTTATTGCTTGACGCCATGAACCCTTATTATCGATTAGGATTCCTAGATAAGGGTATGTTTTAGTAGGCTCCACCTTTGTATTTTCTATATAGATATCCTTCTGTTTGCTTCCACCTGTCCCACAACTCATTAAAGTTTTGTTGATATTTATTTTTAGATCTAAATTTGCCATATATTTGTAATGGGTATTAAGGGCGCGTTGTATCCCTCTCGATGTTCGAGCCATAATTACGGCATCGTGCTCACAGAGTAGGGCAGGTATTAGGCGTTTCTGTAACAGTGGTGAGTCCCGGCACCCTTCCAACTTGGCTTGCTCCAGGCTGTTTGTATAGAGTGTAAAAAGAGAGGGTGCCAGGACACAGCCCTGCCTGACCCCCCTCTTCACTTAAAACGACCCTGTACACTCCCCATTAATACCAAACCGCACCCTAGCAGTCGTGTTTCCATAAAGTTCTCTTAAGAAGTTAATTATGGGGATATCCGCACCCATTACTTCCAGAGTTCTCCATAATTTAACATGGCTTACACAGTTGAACACGGCTGTTAGATCAACGAAGGCCATATACGATTTTCCCCCTTTCGCATTTACGTATTTTCCCATAAGAAGGGTCAAATTAAGGCCTTGCTCTATAGTACCCAATCCTTCCCTGAATCCGAATTGGAGGTCCGATAATACATTATTGTCCTCTGCCCACTGTTGGAGACGGGTGAGGACTATGCGACCTGCCACTTTACCCAATGAATCTAACAATGAGATGGGGCAATAACAGACTGGGTTCTGTCGGTCTCCCTTCTTAAATATCGGAACCAAAATAGATTCCGCCCATGATTCGTTAAGTCCAGCTGTACAGGAAGCTTCTAACACCCTCGTTAATATTGGAGTCCATACCTCCATGTTGTGCTTGAATTTTTAAATTTAATGTATAATAAGATAGATTTTTTTTTTAAATTATTGTAAATTATGCTTTTATGGTTTTTTTCTATCTTCATGTGAAAACCGAAAAAGATAAATTGATTGATTGATTGCACCTGTTCTTCAAACTTACTTTTCCCAAGTGTTGAGGAAAATGATGTTGTTGGTTGTGGCTCATCTTCCCAATTCACGGATGCATGTTTTCCCATATCTTGACAACTGCGTGCTGAAGGCAAGCTTGCCCCCCTTGTTCTATGTTGGACCACTTGGAATCAATGGCTGTCCATCCTAGGGTTTTCCATCAATAAGCTGAAATCCCATCTTCGGAATATGTAGAGGATTTGCTTTGTAGTGGCTCTGAAGGCTTTTCCGTCCCTGAAATTAGTCTGGGATATTTAGGCTATAATTCTGATGTTCCAGACATGTGCCTTTGTTCCGGCCTGGATAGTTCTAAGGCTCCTTGGTCTCCTGGCCTCTTGCATATTGTTGGTGCCTCCTGCCTGTTGGTACATGGGACTTTGCTGTGGAACCTTTGTCTTAAATGAGCCCAACACTGGGGCTGTCTCTCGGACAACATTCACATTTCGAAAGAGTCCGCCTAAGACCTTCAGCTGTGGATGGCAGATGTCAGCCTGACTGGGGGCAGGTCATTTTGCCTTCCCCATCCAGAATTCAATCTAGTGACAGAACAGTGTCTCTCGGCTGGAGAGGACACTTGGGCAAGGTGGAGATCATAGGCTTCTGTTCTCTGGTGGATTAGGTTTAGCATATCAACCTCCTGAAGCTGCATGCCATCTGTCTGACCCTCAAGTCCTTTATGCCTTCCATCAGGGGCAAGTAGGTTCAGGTCCTCACAAACAATACGACCGCCATGTGGCACTGCTGCAGGCAGGGTAGAGTGCATTGTCACATCTTTTGTCTAGAAGCTCTGAGGCTGTGGTGGTGGCTGAGCCCACACGGGATCCCAGCTAACAGTGAGTTACGTGGCGGGTTTCGTAAACAACATTACCTATGAACTCTGCAGATGCCATCTTGCCAACCATGAGATCGATCTGATCTTAGAAGTGGCTCAGGGCATCTTAGTACAGTGGGATGTGCCACCTGTACATCAGTTTGCTACTGATAAAAAAACACTTAATGTCCAGCATTTTGGGATCTGGAGTTCCATACTTGAGGCACTCTTACACAGGTGTTCTGCCTTCGATAGACTCTTGTCTTGTTTATGCATTCACTCCCATGCCCTTGATCCCATGAGTTCTGAAGGTTAGGAAGGACTGGGTAAAGCTCATTTTGTTAACCCCAGATTGGGCTTGAAGACACTGGTATGCTAGGTTGCTGAATCTTAGCACCTACCATCCATCTCAGCTGCCTCTGCGGGAAGGCCTGCTCTCCCAAAAGGAAGACAGACTTCTGCACCTGAACCTCCACAGTCCTATCCTCCATGCATTGAGATTGAGTGGGACCTACTGAGTGGTTTTGACCTTCTGCCTGTAAATTGGGCTGCTTGCCATTTGTCCACCGCTTCCATCTACTCTGAACACTGGCTTAGGTTTGTGACTTGGTGTGAAAACAGATGGGTCAGTCCTCTTCAAGCCAAGCTCTCTAATGTTCTTTTGTTTGTTTTGTCTGACTCGGCAAACCTGTGTTGTGGGTACAATTAAAGGTTACATAAAGGCCCCTCGATAAACCTTCTTTTGGCTGATGAGACCTTTTACTCAAGTCACCCATTGTGATTTGTTTAATTAGAAGGGCTTTCATATATGTTTCCCTATATAACTTTTAGTATACCTCTATGGGCCCTATGGTCCATACCTTTTAGGTGTGCATGTCGTTTGAACATGTGCACAGTTGCACATTGAAGCTTTTGGCCCTCAAGGCCTTTTTTCCTGATTACAATAAATTCTGCATGCACATCAGTGAATTGCAGTCTGTATCTATTCAGCCACTGTATGCTACTTTTTTCCCTAGCGCATTACTGCTTTGTACTGGGACATTCTTTCACCCAAAGTAGCATCACATTTCCAGGTGGGGCAGCCCTTCTCTCCACCACATTCCTCTGAGGAGGAGGCGATGCCTCACCAATTGGATCATAGGCGGCCCTTTAATTTATTCATTCACATGACTAAGGAGCACCAGATAGACGCTCACCTCTTTGTTGGGTTTGCCAGTGCAAAGAAAGGAAAGGCTGTCTAGAAATGGACTTTATTGAGGAGGGTTTTCCATTTGTATCAAGCTGTGCTATGCTCTTTTATTTTTTTTGCAGTTTTATATAGCGCAAACTTGACCCGAATCCAATCAGGTATCCGAGCGCTTTACATAGCACCAGTTACATTACATGAGGACACACATTCATTTTTTGTTAGGCACTGCTCTGGCCCAAAAGGATCCTCCTAGGGGTTTTCAAACTTTTTCCACCAAGGTGAAGTATGCAACTATGGCCCTGGCTGGAGGTGTTCTGGTTTTGGACATTTGCGAAGCTGCTATATAGAAATCGGTCCATACCTTTACCAGACACTACTGTATCAACTCTTGGGTCTAAATGGACAGCCTTTTGCCTGCTTGGTCCTGCAGTACTTCTTCTCAATGTATAGGCCACTCTTCAGACCTATAACCTTTGGGATGGTACTGATTTGGTATAAATGTGAAGCGTGAAGAATCTGCATTTAGGAGTGTCCATCAGAAGAACAAGTTATTTGCACTCAGCAATGCTCTTTCTGATGGATACTCTAACCACAGATTCCTCACCACCTCCCTCATCTGTGGAGTGGACTTCTGGCAGTGGAGGTTCCAAGGTAGAGAAACACCTAATTCGTCAGCTGCTCCGCGTCTGATGGTGTGGAAATAACATATCAATAAACTGACATCAGCATGCATGGGTGGCACCTCTATGGGGCTCTCTGTCCTCACTTCTGGAGGTGGGTGGACCAGGCACCAAATCCAATGTTGCTGTCTACGGACACATACCACATCCAGTCTGCAGCCTTGGAGGAATCGAGAGGAAAGAAATCTTCTTTTAGACAATATCTACGAGAAAGTGTTTCTGCAGGTGAATCATTTTTTCCTTGATGTCATCGAGGCTTGTAGATTCGTAGTTTTTTCCCCCAGTACGTAACCTACCTATCCTGCCCTACTTACATATTTAAGTTGAAATACAGTCGATGTGATAGGGTTGTAGCTAAAACCTTTTCTGGTGCCATTATTCCAGACTGTGCGTGCCTTATTCGATGCGGAGACGATTAGTGTTCATTTGCTTTAAACCATCCATCCTAATCTATAGACACGAAAACTAATTTGCTACGACACACTGCAACTTTAGGGCGATGGCTCCACTGTATTTTTTTGTCGAGCTGTTTTCAGTCGCTAGCCCATAAAAGAAAGTTCTGCCTCTTTAAGAGCCCGGCGAGCTCTTTGTTATGGTAACACGGCAAAGCAGAGATCTTACTGGTTTGTAGAATGATTCTGTTCACGCCAGACTTCATTGTGGAACCGCTTTGCCTCACTCCCGCGCGCTGTCTGTAGCTGCTAACGGCAGATTCCTCTCCACTTGGAGATTGCAATGAAAATATCAGCCAATCCCGGGCCGTGCTGCCACAGAGCATCAACCTCTTACTTCAGCAGCTGGGTCGGTTAGGGACTTCGCTCAAGGACACCAGATTTATTTATTTTGAAAGTGTTGTTTCTAGGTCTCGTGCCAGTAAGGAGTATCTGCGTTACTGATGTATTTCGGTACCTGTTTTATTATTTAGTCGAAGTTCCCAACTGTTTGTCCTGTTGCGAAATTACCAAACTGCCCCTCTCCAAAGAAACTCGGGAGCAAATAGGAACACGCTCCCCTCAAGCCCTGACGTTTTTCATTCCAGCCGCATTGAATTCAGGGCAGCAATGAAACCACTGTACCACAGCCTTTTTTGAGTTTTATGCGGACGGCGCAGTTTTTGTAATTTCAGGCTAAAAATAGCGAATCTCGAAGGAAAGTGCGGCAAGTTTTTCACGTTGGGAGAAACACGCATGCTCCCTTTTAGATGTGCTTGATGTTCAAGGTGGTTACTATGATGTCTGTTTATTCTGCCTTCGGCACAAGCGGTGTAAATGGAATTATTTATATGGCATTAAAATTGAAGACGTGGCATAGTTACTGATTGAAGACCTGGGTTACTCTCCTGGCTCTGGAACTCGACAGAAATATCTAAATTCTGAGGAAATCATGCCCTGCGCGCCAAAAGTCTACCTATATACACCTGAACCAAAAACGCAGCTTTGTGAAATCCACATAATGGATTTGCCCGAATTCCTTTTTGGAATGTGAAATATGAATGGATGAATTTCTAGAGCATTTTATGAAAAACATCTGTTTTATTCGGCACCTGCTATTTTGTGAACATGTTTAAACGGGTCTTTGCTCAACTTTTCTTGCACCCTCCGCCTTACTTAAGAGCACTGGCTTTTGAAAATCATTGATATCCCTTAGCATAATTCATTATGGACCCCTCCATAAGAAGACAAAGAGAAGAGGGAATAATTTGACTGTTGGTTGCAATAAGGGCACAAACACGAAAGATGTGAGCCTCATTTCCATTTTGATGGAAGAGGAAGTGGTAGACCACCAATGTGATTGATTAGGCAGTCTTTTAAGTGCACTCTATAAGCCATTAACAGAAAGACTGGATCGCATGGAGTTCTCACGCTACAGGTTGGATGCCTCAATGAAACAGGATTCCACTTACTTAACATTACCAGCACCTGCGTAGCCAGTGTCAGTTAAAGAGATGGGCACTTGTGGCCATTGAAAATCTGTTGCAGGTCAACCCTTCCTGCTTGCACCACTAAGCTTTGCAACTAAGCCCACCCCTTTGCAAACAAACCTGCATAAAGTACCCACAATAAACCTCCCCCCGACGAATGCTCCTATGTGCTTTCCCTAGCCAACATTCTGCCATTAAAAGAGGGAGTAATAGAAACCCACATGAAACTCCCGAATGAGGTTGCACATTGGCTCAGTAACTAATGGGACTATAGCCCCGTACTATCAAATCAAATTATCTTTGTGAGAGAGCATCGTGGATCAGGCCAGCTAATAAATCTGTTGATGGAGATATCATTGTTACTAACTTTTTTTTTTTTTTTAAATCTGTTTTTATTAGTTTAAACAAGAACATTCTTTGGCATTTGACATGACAGGCAAGCAGATATTCATAGGCATGTGCAGGGGATCACCCCGTATCGGGGTCAATAACTACATTCCTGATATGCATTCAAGTCAAATTGTGATCGCTGCCCACTTCGGAGCCATCATTGTTACTAACTTTAATAGTGCCAATAGCATGAGCTGCTTGCTGTCACGAGCATGCAACCTATATTGCACAGCTACCAATATCCTGGTACTTCCCCTGGGCTACTACTACAAACCCATGCTTTTACAACCCAAAAAGTCTTCGAACGCTAGGTTCCCAAAAATTAGATTAGTAGAATGTGGTCATCTTTTATTGAAAGTTATGATATAGTATTGTTACAAGAGACCTGGATAACGTCTGTCATCATGCAAAATGGCTATTATTGTGCTATTCCTGCACAGCCATCAAGTTTGGGGTGAACTAAAGGGGGACTTTTAATGTGGGTGAAACTTTTCTCTGAACTGCGAGACTGTTTCTCGGTCTGTAGACAGCCGCGTAATTGAGGCCGTGATTCTCAAAAGCAAAAATGATTTAAAACTCTACTTGATCTATTTTTATAATGATGAATTTTCTAATTCAAGGATTGCTAGCTATAATTACCAATTTGAAGTTGTAGATTCTGTAAAGTAGCATCTAAGGGGTGTGGGGGGTTGTGTGTAAATATAATTTTATGCGGGATTTCAATGCAGTAATGAATGTTTGCACTTATCCCCAGGATACCATAACCAACATCTTTTTAAAGAATAATC
The DNA here is from genome assembly GCF_964204655.1 of Triturus cristatus. Classification (NCBI taxonomy): domain Eukaryota; kingdom Metazoa; phylum Chordata; class Amphibia; order Caudata; family Salamandridae; genus Triturus; species Triturus cristatus. The sequence continues at coordinate 588,532,989 of NC_140592.1, read as the reverse complement.
TATTGTGCTCAAGTCACAGAGGAATTAAGTTGGATACCTGGTTTTAGAAGAAGACCTGATATGCTTACACAACCTACAGTCCAATGAAATCTCTGGTGTGCCCACTTATTTTGGTCATGGATGTTTCTCTAGATTTTAGACTATATTTCTATTTCCAGATCCATAAGTACTTCTGTAACAAAACCGTGAAACTATAAATCGGGGTATTGGAGACCACAATACTTTTACATTGTGCCTTGATCTCCCTATTGTACACTTTGCACCTGTTCCTGGCCCCAACATTTGCCTGCTCCTCAAAGACAATAACCTATGCTTGGCATTGAAATTACCAAAGCCGGCACTTCTTTTGGAAAGGTTAAGTAAGGTAAATTATTGGTCCTTTATCATTTGTCCTATAAGTGAGGGAAGCAGTGGTGCAAAAATAGTCTTTTATTGAAGTTTACAGGAAGTCTAGGGAATTGCTTATGAATCCTGTTTACAGTTTTGATCCCCAGTATCCAAAATTGTTTGACTCCGCCTATTCTTTAGCAATTTGTCACTTGAGATTCTTTGGGTAATAAACCGGGAAGCATTCAGCACATTAGGAGATGTAGGAAACACTACAAACATACCCTATTGAAATGAAAGAAGGAAATGAGAAAAAGGAACCTCAAGCTTATGATGGAAGGTATGAGGAAGAAAGCTCACAGATCATTTTGGCTCACGATCAGTCACTTAAGAAATGGCAGTAATAAAAGCACGCCACTTTGTTCTCCTATAACAACTGGTTATTGGGTTAAGCATTTATCTGGTGTATATCGATTTAGCAGCAGTGAGCCTACTTCTGTATCTCCGGAGGCTGATGGGGAATTAGGAGGTAGTCTGGAGATTGAACTAGATGAAGTGGTGGCTTCCCTTACGCAGTGCGCCCCTAATAAAGCCCTTGAACCAGATGGGGCACTAAATGATTTATTAAAGTTCAGCATGGGCATTTGGGCGCCGTTATTAACTAATATTTTTAACCAATTGAATTGTGCACCCCTCCTAGCATCACAGTCTTCCTCCACAATTCTACCAATTTTTAAGACTGGAGATCGATCTGACCCCAGATGCTACCAACCAATTTCCTTTATGAATTCTACTGCCAAAGTGCTGGGGAGAGTGGCCATTAATCAGATAATTCTTCTGCCAAAGTGCTTTAGAGTGTGGTCTCTGATCAGAATAGAGATTGAGCCAACTAATAGAATGTACTAAGCTTTTGCCAGTATGGGTTCAGGGAGTGCCTTGGTACATTGGAGCAGTGTCTGAACCTTTGAATTGATTATTGGTAAATATGTTGTGGCTAAACACTGCCCACTGTACCTGGCGTTTATGATCTGTCTAGTGCCTTTGACTGTTAATAGATGCAAGCTATGGTTGATACTTACTGTGGAAGGTATGGAGCAAGTCCTGGGTCACTTTCTTGCTACCTTTCACCAAAGTCTAACTGCAAGGGTCAGATTTGGAGATGGCGGGGAATGTACAGAGCTGTTTAAATTGGATAGAGGATTAATCTAGTATGTTTTTTAGCCCCAATTCTATTTATCCTCTACATTAATGATTTGTGCCAGAATTTGACTTCCTGTGGACAAGACGCACAGCAGATTGGCAATCTACAGGTGCCTGTATTGTCATAAGCCAATGATGCAGTATTGGTGACCCACGCGCCAAAGAGTTTGTAGCATTTACTCCAAGATTTCTCAATATTTAATGAAGGACCTAGATATGGATAAAACTATGCAAAATCTTACGTTATGGTTTGTGGCTTAAAGAAGTATAGAGTAAGCCCCATATATGCCAAATCTAATATGTTATCCATGGTGGGAGGTTTTCCATATTTTGGAGTTAGAATCGAGTCATCTGGCTCTCCATTATGTCCACTAGGCAGATGAAATTCAGCCATCAATTGGTGCGCATTTCAGTTTGATCCCTATGAAAGCTGGTAAACTGGTGGCTGCTTTTTAAATACCTATAAAACACAATGCGTTCCAGTACTTACATTTGAACAGTTCTTTGGGGTTATACTAATGAGAATAGTGTCCAGATTTAAGAAAAACGCTTCTGCAGGAGACCTCTGTCACAACCCCCAAGCTTCCCCCACTTTGTCTGCCATGAGGAACTGGGCCTTACCTATATCGAAGATCTCATTAAGATTACACCACTATTACTTTGGCTATCGTTATGGATTAATCCCCAAGCCTTGTTTAATCAACAGGTGACTAGAGTTTGCCTTAGCTATGATCGAAGGTTGAGCATACCATGACTATCCTATGTCAAAAAGTAATTCTGTCAATTGGGCAAGCCTGATCTTTTTACCGACTTTGATCGAAGGTCTGATAAATCTTGGCTCAAGCACACGTTTATGAATTCAAGACGTCGCCAAAGAGACTTCAGGGAAGTCTCTTAGATTACCAACAAACAATGCCTTCTTTTCGGACTACTTTAGGCACAGAACCGTATTTATTGCATTCCCCAAGCCAGTGGCAGAGTTCTTTATTGTTGAGATTCAGAACAGGATCTATCTGTACTTAGCTGTATTTCCCCGTGGGCCGTTTTGGGAGTGATAGCCGCCCAGTTTGCCCTTGTGATCAAGTATCACAGTAAATTCTAATATCTTTAATTTTTTTTGCAAATTTTATGAAAAATACAATAAGTTATTTTTACTGCCAATTGTAACATTGCACAAGGTTATGATGACCAGTGCTTATTTTCCTGCAGACTCTTAAGGATCATAAAACATGTTTTGCTGTTTCAAGCTTTTTAAAAAGTACTGTACGTTGTCATAAATGTATGCACTTTTAACCATTTGTATATCTGTATGTTTCTCTTTTATTTGCAGTAATTTAATTTGTATTTTTATGATTAATTCTCTTAATGGAATAAAGCTTCTTGAATGGAATTGACTGGAGTTCTGCTGCAAAATGATAAACCAATCGTTTTGTCTTTTGCTCCAGTATTCTGTTACAGATGCCACTGCACGCTATGGGCTATGTCGTTTGCACATGTTTGGCCACTATATGTCCTCTATTCTCCTCCTGGACCATGTTCAACATAATTATACATTAATGCTTGTTTGCCAAGAAGTAGCCAAGCAGAAAGAGTGGTAATATCCAGGACCTTATTGACAACACTGCCAGGACCATGAACACAGATCATTCCATGGGCAGAAAGTCATAGCTGAAGGTTTTGGACATTAGGCCCTGTCTGGAATAGTGCTTCATCAAAGCCTAGTCAGGGTGGTTGGTGTTGTCTGGTCTAGTTCTAGGGTCCAAAGCTTGTGGCTGTCAAGTGGTCCTCCATGACCAGTTCCACATGTGCTCCTTGCAGCTCATTCTGGTAAAGTATTGAAACTAGTTACTGGACTGTCATGCCAAGCCTATGCCACTCCACCAATCCATGGAGATGGTGAGGTTGTGATTCCATTCCTTATGGTAGGTGGCTCCTACTTCATCTGCATCTTGCAGTCACACCTGGCTCTTTAGATGCGACTGATTGCTCTTCAAGGACCTCTGTCCACCAGTCCCTTGTTACTGGTTTCCCCAGAAATGTATTGGATCTAGAAGAATATTTCTTGGCCTTGAAAGCATTCCTACCTGTCTGTTAATCAAATTCATAGTGGTGATAGTACAGACAAATAACACTATGGCCATATCCTCTGTCTGAAAAGGAATCAATTAACTCCGTACAGCTCTGCAACTGGCAGTCCTGCTGTGAAAAAAAAAACATTGCTCAGGCATGCTCCTGCCTTTCTGTCACACCAAGAAGATTGGTATCCAATGAATGGAAGGCTTAAGCCTGAAACGTCGGAAGGAAGATGGCGGACGCCGTTCCGCCGCTGAAGGGCGCATCCTAGGACTCCCTCCCGTACCTTCGGCTAATGGCTACGGATTTTCCCCCATCTGACGAGTGAAGCAGCAGGAAACATTCGCGATACGGAAAGGCAGAGCTGAGAGGATACCGAGGCTGTAATCATTGCTCCCGATGTGCCGCCAGACACAAGCCAGTACTACAGTTTTTGGCGTTCGCAGTGCGAGGTGGCGTCCTGGCTGCGGATATACAAAGACTCAACCAGGAAAAGCACGGAGTGCGCCCCTCCACCTTGGGATGGCCCCCCCTCGGAACACTCGGCGATTCCGGGTCGGACATGGGGTGGAATCAGAACCCCCACATGATGCCGCCACGGATGTTAACGAGGAGGAAGAGTTAATGGCGGTAAGCGGTGATGCACAACGTAGCCCTATACGGGTACTTAGACAAGACAGGGGGGGTCATGGCGGCACCTCCGCATGCTTTTCTTCGAGCATTAGTACCACCAGTAATCTCGGCAAACCCATCATGAATTTTTTTAAATCTGGGCAAGCTTCAGTTTTACTCCAAGCTGTCGGCTTAGAGGCTTCCACTCCGGGTTTTCCAATAGCCGGGACTCTAAATGCTGCTATTGAATGTGGGATGGCTAATGATAAGGGCGAATCTTGTACTGCTCACTATCCGGAAAGCACTGATAATGGTTATACTGCTGTGTGTCCACCACTTGGGAATGCTGACGATGTTGACAATGTTGGCTTATCCTCACCTCGTGACTTTAACTTGGATTCTGCTGATATCGAGCAATCAGAACCACAAGGTGCGGCTGGGGGAGCGAAAAGCCCAGTCCCAACCTCAATGGGGCCGTCAATGGGGGTGTCAAAAACACACAAGATTAAAGGTGCTAAAGCTCATGGTGTTGGTGGCAGGGGCGGAAAGGGTCGTGGTCAGGGGAAAGTACAAGCAGCTGGTGTTGCTAACGGGGGCAAAGGCTTCAGAAAATCGTCTGTTAATACCCCGAACAAGGATCTCGGAATAAGCCCATTACGTAAATGGGTTTCTACAAAAGGTGAGGTGAAATCCTTGGTTGCTAGACTATCCAACATTGGCTTACCTGCTGGGCAGGGCATTCTACCAATAGGATCGACAACACGACCTAAGCAAATTAGATCAGACCCTGCTACTCCGGACACCTCTGTAGTGTTATCTCCCCTGATGGGCGACAGCCAACCTAGTGATGGTGATGGTGATGGTTTAACATCTTCTACATATCTCGTTGATCTGGATAGCGAAGGGACTTCTGCTACTCCTACTATTAAACTCCCTGGTGGACCGACTTCGGCCCTTTCCATGGATAAAATACTACAAAAAGAAGATCAGTCGAATGGAGCAGTAGTACTGCAACCTTCATCAGCCACTCGGGACCAGTCACTCGTGTGCCCGGCGGTGGCCTCAGAGCCAATTGAAGTTTTGGAACATATGACAGCTTCGCAACCGGAACCTACTCTTTCTACTGTACTTTTAGTGCTGGCTTCACAACATGAGGAGACACAGCGCTATTTTCAACAGGCTAGAACGGACAGACAGGAGATTAAACATGCCTTGGAAGAAGTTGCCACAAAAGTCTCAAACCTTGGTATTGAAGTTACAGATCTTCAACAACGGGTTGCTGAAGTGGAAGAGGTTAATGCGGCTACATGTGCCTCAATCAAGGCCCAAGAGCAGCTGATGTCGACTATGCAATCTAAAGTCGAGGATTTAGAGAATCGGCAAAGACGTCAGAATTTGAGGGTCTTTGGGGTGCCTGAAGGGAGAGAGGGTACTGATGTTCGGGTATTCATTGTCAACCTCTTTTCTAAGGTATTTACTGACCTTGCTGATTGGGACATGGACTCACAAGTTCAAAGAGCTCACCGCCTTCCCCTCTCAGTCAATACCTCTCGACCCTCAAAATTTCCTCGACCGATTTTGGTGTATGTAGGGAATTTCTTATTGAGGCAAGCTATTTTTTTTAAGGCCCGACCAACAACTCCAATACAATATGAATCTATGTCGATTTTTGTCCGCTCTGACCTATGTAAACAAACTATGGACAGAAGGTGGCAGTTAAGGCAGCTTATGGATCCATTTAAGTCTGTTGGCGCATCAGTATTTTTACAGGATCCTGCCCGTCTTAAGGTGAACAAAGACGGACGCTCGCACATCTTTTTTAATGAGCAGGAGGCTAAAATAAATTTACTAAAGTGGCAACAACTTCCGAAGAAATAAACTGTAATGGCCTGTCTACACCCTCGGTCTTTTTTTTTACTTCCTGGATCTAGCTACTTGCGAACTATGATTATGTGGTACTTTTTGGTGGGTTTTTTTTTTAACTTACTTCTATTTCTGTGTATAAATGCCATAGGGTAGTCGGAGGTGGGGGGGGTCTTCGGGGGTGCACTTCGGTGTAGTGCTGTCTTGTTGACAGCAGGGAAGGGGGTGATTCCGTTCCGTAGGTACAGGGGTGTGACGGGGTGGTCACATGTCTACTTGTGTGGGGAATTGATTGATTTAATTTGTTTGACTGCACTGGTTAAGGTGGGAACTATCGGAGTGGGTAGGGTAGGGGTGGGGGGTGGGATGGGTGGGTGGGGGTTAAAAAAAATGAAAATAGCCAAAGGAGTGTTAAAAGCTTACATAGAAACCCTTTTGCAGGACAAGATAGGGGCTTGGAGGGACTGTGGTTAATACTAATAATTGGAAGATCATGTCTAAAATCCGTATAATTTGTTGGAATGTAGCTGGTTTGAATTCCCTCGCTAAGCGTCGATTAGTTTCGGAGGAACTAAAAACATATAAACCACAGATCATCGGTCTTACAGAGACTCATTTGGCTTTTAAGGACCGCAATTTTTTCAAGCAAATGGGATTTGAGTTGATAATTTGTACGTCCCAGACTGTTTCAATCCGTGGTGTTGCTCTCCTACAAGCTCGAAATACTAAATTTACACCACTACGCTTACTTGGCGATAGCAAGGGGCGTTGGGTTATTGCTCAATTATTGGTTTATAATCATAAAATTACAATCTGTGTGGTTTATGGCCCGAACAATGATTGTCCAGTGGACATTTCTTTTTTAAATTCAGAGTTGTTGGGTTGGGATGGTGAACTTATACTCATGGGAGACTTTAACTGCGTTTTAGACCAGAAGCTAGACTCTTCAAATACCACAGGTCGGTTGAGAATGGTATCTACTAGGGCGGCTATTAAAGATCTGATGCGTATACACCAGTTGGTCGATTTATGGCGGGAGGCCTACCCATTAGTTAATGGTTTTACATATTTTTCGCAACCGCATCGTCAATATTCGAGGATAGATATGGTGTTTGTCAAACAAACCCGCTTAGCAGATTCTAATATTGAGATCTGCCAAAAAATCACATCGGATCATAATCCTTTATTATTTTCAATACTTTTAGGATCAACAACACAGCGTACGGTGAGGGGTTTCACATTTCCTAAGAGCCTGCTTAAAAATGACAATTATATCCAGTTCATGCAAGGACAATTAGTGGATTTTTTAGATTTTAACATCCACACTGCTGCATGGTCTATAGTCTGGGATAGCCTTAAGGCATATATTAGGGGCATTACCCAACAGTATTTATTTCGTCAAAACCAGATTAGATTACGGCTTTCAATGGCTGGGCGTAGGGCATGTTTGGAACTTGAACAGAACCATATTCAAGATATATTGAATAAAGACCCTCGAGAAGCTGATACCTATAAGCAACTCATAATAGCGAGAGCAAAGATCACTCGTGATTTAAAGGAGAAATCTGCTAGTCAGTACCACAAATTCAGACTGCGTCAGTATGAATATGAAGAAAGGATTGGACGGGTACTCGCCTATCAGTTGGCGGATTCCAGGGCTCATACTCAAATCAAGAGCATCACTGGGGGGGATGGCCTGATGTATCACCAACCTGTAGAGATTTTGGAGCAATTTAGGCAATTCTATGCAGACCTTTATAGAGATGATACGACTTGTGATCTACAAGTGTTGGCAGCTTACCTACAGGAGAGTGGTCTGAATGCATTAAATTCTCTTACTACATTATCAATGGATAGGGACGTGGATGGATTTGAAATCTCGGAAGCAATTGAGGCTTTACCCCCAGGAAAAGCTGTTGGGGCGATGCTATACCTCTGGAGTTCTATAGAACTTTTTTAGGAACTTTGGGTCCGATCTTTATGAAGGTCGCAAACGACATACTAAATGGTAGAGACGCCCCCTCATCTTGGAAACAGACTAATCTAATTGTGTTTCTCAAAAAAGGGAAACCCCCAGCCGAGAGAGGCTCTTATCACCCAATTTCACTTATCAACCATGACGCTAAAACTTTTTCCAAAATGTTGTCCTCTCGACTTGCCCCATCCATACAGCTAATCGTGTCGGATCAACAGCACGGCTTTGTTCCCGGGCGGGATACTACAATGCATATCAACACTGCTATAGCAGTGTTTGATGCTGCCCAATGTTTGGGTGGTAAAGTAGCAATGATAATGTTGGATGCCGAGAAGGCTTTCGACCGAGTTTCCTGGAGAGCACTTTGGACTATAATGTTGGAAGTGGGAATCAGTCGTAAGTTTGTCTTGGCTATCCAGAAAATCTACGCAAACTCACAGGCTGTTATTAGGGTTAATGGACTGACATCGGATTTATTTTCTATCCAGAGGGGCACCCGGCAGGGGTGTCCCCTCTCACCTTTGCTTTTCGCAATATACATTGAACCTTTTATTCGTCATTTGCTACGGAATCAGTACATTAGCCCGGTTACTTACAATCAAATATCCATTAAAGTAACCGCTTATGCGGACGACATAGCTGTCTTCACAACAGAACCGGTTCAAGCGATGAGGGAGATTTGTTTTGGAAGCACAGCGATTTGGATCAATCTCAGGGTACAAACTTAATACAAATAAAACCCAAACTATAACCAATATTGAACATACCCCACATACACCCATGCTGGGTGTTACTCAGAAAGAGCTACATATTTAGGTGTCAGTCTTAATAGTCATACGGAAGAAATAGTAAAACTCAATTATGAACCATTAATCAAGAAAGTCGCCACGGATCTACGCAAGTGGCATCAACTTCCCTTAACTATTTGGGGGCGCTGCAACATTATTAAGATGAATGTCCTTCCAAAGTTCCTGTACCTCTTTAGGAGTATTCCCCTGTGGGTTCCATTTGCACTTTTTAAAAAACTGGATGGCATCATAGGTAGTTTCATTTGGGGGTATAAAAGGGCCAGACGGGCTATCAAATTTCTCAAGTTACCATAAGAAAATTATACTTTTGGGCTGCTTATGCTACGCGCTTACAGAGCCTGATGGAAGGTTTTGGAATGTCTCAAATGTGGCTTGCATATCAACTAGTATGTGGGCTGGAGTATAAATTTGTACTCTCTAGGATGTTCGACCCGAATTACTTTAAACGTGTTTGTTTTAAGATATTGAGACACGCTATGTGGATATGGCGTGACATTGTAAAGTCGTATAATATCCCTGATCTACATGCAAATATCTATCTAAGGGGAAACCCTCGCTTAGGGGTTTTATTTGGGGACTCTGCTTGGAAGATTTGGTATCACTGCGGTGTACTTCAGTTAGGGCAGATGTATGATCAGGACGGATTTAGATCATTTTCCTCTCTTAGAGATGAATTTGGGATTCCAAACCATTCTTTCTTTAAATTTTTGCAAATTAGAGATTTTTTTATCAACGGGGAAGGTCTATCGGCTGTTAATGTGCTGGGGGAATCTGCAAGGGCAATTTTACAACTTAAGGGCAGGGGCTTCATAGGGAAAATTTATAAATATTTACTTATAGGTGTAGCCGACGATGCTGTTCAGGCTGTAGGAAAACTAAACCGGTATTTTGGTATTAGCATTACTAAGGTAGATTTGCATAGGTCATTATTAACTATTAATACTTCTGTTACCTCTATTAACTTAAAACTCCAGCAGCATCGTATGCTATTTCTTTTGTACTACACACCTGAAATTATTTCTAAATGGGTAGTGTCTAATGCTACATCTAAAACCCACTGCCCTAAATGTTCACTGTTTGCTGCGGATATTAGGCATATGTTTATCACGTGCCCAGCACTTCCTACTTTTTGGTCACTGATTGCAAAGGAATTATGTAACATGTCGGGTCGCAACATTACTATCTCTGAGAAAGAGATTCTCTTGGGGGTAATGGAGGACTCAGGCTCTATGTCAACTGCTTTATTTTCCATTATTATGGCTTGTTGTCGGTTATGCATAGCTAGGGTTTGGATTGAGTCAAAACCTCCAACGCTCGCAGAGTTTTGGCTGCTATTAAGAGGGGTATATGAGATGGAGGTTGCTTTAGCCAAGGCCAGGGGCCTTTCCTCCCAAAATAGAATAGAACGTATGTGGCTCTGTTTACAATGGGATTAAGTGTTAAAGAACGTAAATGGCTCTTTTTTTCTTTTTTTCGTTTTTGTTTTGTTGTATTCATCCTGCCCCGATGTCATGTTATGCTATGTTTTGTAACCTTTTTCATCCTTCCTCTTTTGGCTAAATAAAAAAAAATAAAAAAAAAAAAGAGAGAAAAGGAAAAAAAAAAAGAATGGAAGGCTTAAGCAGACTTCTCCACTCCACTGAGAAGTGAGAGATTTACCAAGAGGTTCTCCATCCAATATCGGAGTACTGAGAATGTCCAGCCATTGACTCCTTTGCCATGTATCAAATCATCAAGTGTAAATAGTTTGCTGCCTGAATGGGTGAGGTCTGGCTCCTTTGTCACAGTCTGATGTTGGAGTGATGAGGAACATTCCGCTTTATCTTTCCTCTATCTCTTCTGAAACTGAAGGAGTCAGACAGCTACATGTGCTGAGTCTCGTTCATGGTTAGTCTATATCATCAGGTGAAGCATATATGCTTTTCCCCAGAAGAGAGATGATCTATCTTTTGAAGGAGCAATGTAATCAGGACCCCACTCTACTCTCACTTAACAAAAATACTTGGTTCCTGAAGAATTAACCTATATCCAACTTGTCTTCTTTTTTGAGAGTCTGGGATCCTTGATTGTTGCTAGGAAGTCTTCCTCCAGAGCTCAGTACTAGAGTAACTGTCACCATCTATCTTAAACTATGTCTCTGCCCTGTCAAAGAATATCACCCTATTTGCTGTTTGTTTGAAATGTACTTCTTCAACGAGCAGCTAAATGAGCCGTGCTGGTTGATGGCTTCAAGACCAGCTTAAGGCCACTGGGCTTACTTAAACAGAGAGTTCTTCTCCATTACTATTAATAATCTGATAATATCTGATGAGATTAACCGGATCCTGTGGATCAAGTGCCTCACGGTCTCCGCAATCTTAACCTGGTTCTTACCAGACTGATGTTCAAACACTTTGAACCTTTAACCTTTTTTGATATGAAGCTCCTTTCTTAGAATATGTCCTTTCAGGTGGTCATAAGTTGTACCAGGCTTATAAACGAGCATCAGGCTCTTTGTCCTTCTGAATCATTCAATGCTCAGTTGAGGCAAAGTTGTTCTAAAGCCACATGAATCTTTTGTTCCCAAGGTATTGATGGAGTTTAACTTGAAATAGGAGCTCTTTCTCCCCACTGTGTTTCATACACGCTACTGTCTCTGCTGATCAGACACTGCTCAGCCTAGATATCATCCACCTTTTGCTTTATTTGGATAAAACTCTTCTCTGCTTTCTACAGGACCAACTCTTGGTGACTTTTGGTTCATTGATGCTAGCCAAGCTGCAGTTAAGGCCACCATTGTCAGATGGATCTATATAGCTGCATTTCCCTGTGCTTAACTTGGCATGGGGAAGATCCTTTATTCAATGGCCAGCCCTCTTACACACAGCTAAGGCATTCTCCCCTGTGGCCATGTATCTGTCCGCGAAATAAACAAGACTGCAATGTTGGCTATCACACGCTTCTGCTGGCACTCTTCTCTAAAGTCTCTCTTGAATAGTGAGACATTTTTGGTCAGTTTGTTTTCTTGTAGAACAAAATCTTTTTTGGCCAAGAACTTCTTATAAAGTGGTTTGTCTACCCTGTCCTGTGAGGTGAAATCCTCCTGGTCTGTTGTCAGTGCTCTAGATCCAGCCAAGCGGTTGAGATCTGGAATGGGACAGCACATGTGAGCTGGATAAAGTTACCTTCATGATGAATATCAATCCTAGCAATGGCTTGCTTACATTATGAACACCCTCCTGCTCACCCTTCCGCTATGGCCCAATAAACTGTATTGAATTGGCTATTTTAAAGGAACGTAACTGGTTGGGCTGCGCCTTCTCAGAGGAAGCGGGTGTGTCCACTTTTGATATTGGTGCTCGAATGAAAAGCAATAGAAGAAATTTCATGTTGCACCACTAGGCTCAGGATGCACATTAGAAATAAAGAGGTCACAATAAATGCAACTTTAAAATCTGTGAACTCCTGTTTATAAAATGAATGTTCAATTCAACTGTATTTTAAATCTATTATATATTTTCATTGTGATACTTTTATTGATATTATTATATCTGAATAAAGAGAATTGATTGATTGATTGAGAATGTTCAATTCTTTCCTTAGTTCTCATGAAATTCCGCACTGATAAAGGAAGAGATCCATGTCCTGATAATTATGGAGAGGATTCTGAGTTGCTGCTTCAGATTCGAAATGATGTGATGGATGCTCTTGGTGTCAGTCCAGATCTTATCCCAGAGGACTTCGCTGGGTAGGTGCTTTGTAAACTATTGTCATTCTGTTACTTAACTTCTACAGTGTATCTTTTGTAGATACAGTAGAATACAACATTCATATGTAAATAAAAAAAGCATTTATATGAAAAGAAAGTTGTGCTGCTACTCCAGTATTCATTTGACCCCAGTATTTGCTGTTGGGGATCTCAGTGACTTCTGTGAATCAGTGCCTCTTGAAAAAGAGTCCGTTTATCTTTGCAGAAAGTGATGTATAGTTAAAAAGAGAATTCCATGAATAGCAGAACTTCTTCTCTGTAAACTTCCTGCGTCCCTTATGATTTTAATATATTGGCATACTGCAAAAATATATATATATTTTTATTGGTTACCATGATTGGCTATGCTGCTGGTGTTTGGCACCACACCCTCTCTGCTCTCCTTACAGCCTATTTTCATCTGTCTTCATAAGACACTTTGAAATCTTAGCCCACTATATTTGATGCTGACACCACAATTGAATTCCTTGCCTATGTTGATAAGAACCGATTCTATGCCATCTGGTCTTATTCAGTTAGTTCACATACCATTACGTTGAATACTTTACTTTGGATGGCATTTAGTTTGGACAAATTGACAAGTTGACTTTGTTCATATTACTTTGGTTAGTCTATTTTTACACGCACACCCCCCTAAATAACATGCTAACCATATAAACAGCTGCGGCGAATGGTCGTTTCTGCAGGGTCATCCCCAAACTTCTTGCTTAGTTCGTTTTTGGTGGCTTTAGGACTCTGGGCACTTTACCTCTGCTAACCAGTGCTAACGTGCATGTACTCTCTACTTGAAATACGTTAACATTGCTTATCCACAATTGGCATATTTAATTTACCTCTGAGTCCCTAGTAAAGTCCCCCTCATGTGCTCAGGGCTTGTAAATTAAATGCTACTAGTGGGCCAGCAGCACTGATTGTGCCACCACCTTAAGGAGCACTTCAAACAGGGCTTCAGAGCCTGTGTGCCCAATTTAAACTGCCATTTCGACCTGGCAAGTTAACCTTTTTACCAGGCCCAAACCTTCCTTTTTATTACGTGTAAGTCACCCTTAAAGTAAGCCCTGGGCAGCCCCAAGGCAGGGTGCAGTGTATTTAAGAAGTAGGACATGTACTTTTAAGTTTCACGTGTCCTGGTAGTGAAATACTTTAAAATTTGTTTTTGACTACTGCATATATTGCAATTTATTCCTTTTTTTGTTTGTTTGTTTTATTGACATTTTCTCATTTAAATACATACGATGTTTAATCCAGGTTTTTAAGGTGAACAATGAATACATGTGCATTATCCCTTAAGGGCATTAGATATAGTGTGCCGAGTCCATAATTTCAATATTTAATCCATAATTTCAATATTTAAAGCCATTTTACTCAGTCCAGTCACATGGTAATTGACACATAAGCAGGCATTCTCATCAGGCCCAGCAACCCTAGTGAACCAGGTATCGCTTGTCAGCCCTCTTCAACAATCTCATGATTGCCTCCAACCATTCTAAGGTGGAAAGACAGTTCAAGCTACGAAGTGACATTCCCTTGTTCACCCACGCCGTGAACTCCATGTTTCAAGGGGCATCCGCCAAACCAATGGGGGGTAGGGGGGTGATCTCTGGCGAATTAAGGGAATTTTCCTTCAGGTACACTTGCAGAGGGTCCCATATATCACGTGGGGGTGAAGAGGGGAGTAATAACTCTTCCTAAGTAGTTAGCTGATCTCTACAATGAATGATATCTCCCAACCATTCCTTAAACTTAGGGGCCTAATCTCTCTCCCACCTACATATCACTCGACGCTTTGCCAGGTGCAGTACTAGCGAAACAAATCTCCTAAAGGGAGCCTCAACAGCCTCAGTGTACCCCAGCAGTGCCATAATGGGGGTAAGTATCAGGTGATGGCCCAGCATTCTTGTCATAGCTTCTGAAATTTCTTCCCAGAAACTGTTAATCCCTGCACATTCCCATGCCAGGTGAAGGAAATCAGCCCCCGGCATCTTACATCTGTCACATCTATCATCCGCACGAAAGTGATATTTAAGTAGCCTGGCTGGGGTGTAGTATGAATGGTGCAGGAATTTAGGGTGTATAATACGTAGGCAACTGCTAGCCGTGATCTATCCTGTCTGCTGACAGTAGTGCAGCCATTGTTTATCAGTAAGAGGTGTTCCCAGCTCTGTGTTTCAGCCAAGGGGATATTAAGGAATAAATTAAGGAATCTGGTAAGAATAATCATCTTCATTAGGGAAATGCGGCCCGCCAGCAAGAGGGGCATAGAGATACATCCTTCTATGGATTCCATAACGGCGGCCAGTGCAGGGCCATAGTTGGCACGCAATTATGCATTCATCTCTCTGATGATAACCACACCCAGGTATTTCAAATCCGACTCACACCACTCCAGTGGGTAATCCAGCTTGTAGTTCCAGGCCTTAAGAGTGAGGGGGAAGATTTGGGATTTCTTCTAATTGATATGAATATCCAATTGCCCTCCAAAGCAGATAAATTCATGCAGAATGGGATTAAGACTGGTCTGAGTCCTCGGACATAAAGTATGATGTCATCTGCATATATTGACACCAGCAGGTGTCTGGTAGGGTAGTGAAGAGCATACTCCTGATGATGCTAAGTTTGGCTGTGAGTGGTTCCACTTTCAACGCAAATAGGAGAGGTGACAAAGGGCAGCCCTGCCTAGTTCCACTGGAGATAGAAAAGTACAGAGAGCATCTGCCATTTATATGTGCCCTTGCTACCGGCTGACAGTAGAGAAGAGCTATCCAAGGGACAAATGGGGAGGTGAAGCACATACGCCTCAACACCCCAAAAAGATAATCCCACTCTAGGGAGGTGAATGCTTTGGTGGCGTCTAAAAGTATCTATCTATCTTGGGTGTTAGAGCGCGACTACTCACCCATAAGGGTCTCGAGGCACTGTGGGGAGGGGAGGAGCAGCTCCAGGCCCTCGAGGAGGGGGTCTAATTATCATAGAGCCACGTCTTGAGGTTTCTCGTGAAGATGTGGAGTGATGTTGTCACTCCCCATCTTCACTCACCCATCTCATCCAATTCCAGGTCTGTGTCCTGCAAAAGTGACAAGAGGGTGCGCAAATTGTGTGAGGCGGCATGCCCCGGGACAAAGCTGGATTGGCTGGGTCGGATTAAGAAATCCATCAGCCAGCTTAAACGATTTGCCAGGACCTTTGCAAGTATTTTAACATCACAATTAATGAGTGACAGAGGGCGATAGGATTCGCAGTCTTCCGCCAGCCTCCCAGGTTTAAGAATGGATATGATCATTGCCTCTCACATTGAGGCTGGGAGGACACCCATATCTTTGGTCTCCATAAATACGGCCTTAAGGATAGGAACCTTGGGGCCAATGACGCTTTTATGAGAATCAACCGGGAGTACACCAGGCCTAGGGACACGTCCGGACCTCTGCTTCATTACAGCTGCTCGGATTTTATCCTCTTCTATATCGGCGGAGAGGAACCCTCTCTGTGCATCGCTGAGCCAGCCCAACTCCACCCTATCTAGGTAGGCCTCCAGACCCAGCTGGTGAGTTTTGCGTGAGATGTAGAGAGTAGTAAAAAAAAGAAGAGAACGTAGCGACAGCCTTCCCCACATGAGGCAGTAATGGCCCTGTGGGTCTTGGAGGGAGCCCACCGGGACGTAGGTTGTGCTTTTCTTAATAATAATGGCCGTGCCTCTGGTGTAAGGGGAGTAAGGCTTAAAGTTCCTGTATGCCGCCCACAGCAGCAAATTGAGTATGCGTTGCGGGGCCCATATGTGTATCTTGTAGCATAGCAATATGAATGTTGTGTCGATGTAGATAGGTCTTGATATGTCTGCGTTTACGTGGATCCCCAATCCCCTTTCGTTCCATGTCAGGAGGTTGTAACTAGGTCAACCAGGATTATTGCTAAAAGTTTCAGTTAGGGCGACTGAGTAATATACGAGGTAAGTGGGTGTGGATTAGGCAATATAACTCCAGCACAACATATCGCACAAATGCAGACATGTGGTTATCAGTAAAATGCTCAAATAAAACAGTGAGAACAATTTTGAGCCCCTCCCCCCTCCCACACGGTCGGCCCAAACACGCCAGAGAAATTCGCCCCCCACCCCCCCAAAACAAAGAATGTCTTGTTTAGCAAACATTGTTACCTGCTTTGTATCACATCAGTAGTATGAGTACATAAAGAGTCCTATTGTAGAAGAGGAAGAGAAGAAATACAGGGAGGAAAAAGAGAGGTAGAGAATCAGCAGTGAGAAAGGGTTATGTAGAAGAGAAGGGGTGAGCAGATTTATAGACAGTGAATCACAAGAATAAAAAATAAGAAATAGGACAGTGTAGATCGTCTGTAAGAGGGGTATCCTTTTGGGGTGTCGCCAGTGAGCTCAGCAGTCCATCCTCGAATGAACGAGGGAGTCCAGGGCGAAGGTCTAGTGCCTCCAGTTGGCCACGGTTCACAGAGGTATAGAGTTGTATGGCTGCGACAACTGCATAGCATCCGTTCCACCATGCAACAGAAGAATAGAATCGGAAGTTAAGAATATGTAGAACACCAGATGTTTGTCATTTAGAACATATTATATACCAGTAGCATTCTTTGGGTGGCGTTGTGGCATGTCGGAGAAGCCCTATACGAGTTGGATTGCCCCATCTCAACCTGGCTCAGACAGCGGTGAAGAAGCCCTGGATCTCGGTGAGCCCCTACTGGCTGAGGGGGAACTATGGGCATTATGTTTCAAGAAATCACCAACATGTGGATTAGTTAACCCCTTCGACGCTTGTGACGGAACGGTTCCGTCATGCACGTCGGTTGGGCTGTGCTTATGACGGAACCGTTCCGTCATGGCCCCGCCCGCGCTCAGAACCTTCAGCACCGCGCGGGAATCCGCGCAGCGCTGAAGGGGTTAAAGAATGCTGTTGACCCTGAAAGGTGAAATGCAGGCGCACTGGGTATAACCGCGTATGGAATATTGGCCTGCTGTAGCTTGGGTTTTACTTAGAGAAATGTTTTGCCCACACTGCCATTGTAGTGTCTGGATGCATGGCGATTGCATTGCCTTCAAATGTGAGTGATCGTTGTTCTTTGGCCATTCGTAGAGCGGTCTTGCTGTCTCGATAATTTAATAGTGCCACTATAATGGACCACGGCATGGCGCCAAGGGGAGACCGGGCCGCTAATAACTGGTGTGCCCTCTCTACCACCAGTTGGTTAGAGAAGGATGAGGCGCAAATAGTGTTGTAAGCATTTGTTCCACATATTCTTCCATCCTCCCAATAGTAGCGTATTCGGGCACACCTAGGATGTGTTTGTTATTCTTACTCAACCGTGCTTCTAAGTCCTCATTCTGGCAGATATGACCATTATTATACTTTCCTTGTAGAGTAGCAGCTCACCTCTGTGTGAGAATGTGTCCTCCAACTCAAAGATACTTTGCTCTGTCTCTCCAATATGGCTGTCATGCTTTTCCAACTTCTGAGTGATGAAGTGCCTGCAAGAGCACGTCGAATCCATTTTGGTTTTCATGAAGATGAGATTATTTTGCATCGCGAGTAGTAGAGATTTCAGATCATACGCATTAGCTTGTGGGTCCTGCTGCAATTCCTCCGACATGGTATGTTCAGTGTTACTATTCTGAGCTCGGTGGATTTGCGAGCTTCAAAAGTTAGTTTTGTTTGTTTACCCTCGGTTCTGCCTATATTGAGAAAGCATCTCCACTGCCACAGCGATGTAGGACACTTAGGAGCAGTACAAAGGAGAAATTCACTTGCTGTGGTTCTCTCAGCTGGTATGATGGCGGAATGTCAGAAGCAGTCCCCAGATCCCACCTCCCCTCCCCAAGCATACCGGGAGGGGCATGTGCAGACCGGGGACACCTTCTGGGCCTAAGTAGGCAGCACGATCACCCGGTCCCTCCTAGAAGGGTTATCCACTTTGCAGACTTTGAGAAGGCAGGTATGCACCTCACTTGCAGCAGGCCCCTCCGCAGGCAGCCAGTAATGTAGGGATCCCCTGGGGGGAGGGAGGGGGCCTAATCCTCTCTGCGGATCACGGTGGCAGTAGGGCCACCCTGCAGGCTCCACCAGCTGCGAATCAGTTTCTCCCACAACCCGCACCACACCTGGGAGCAGCCGCATATGGGCCCAACCCCACGCCGGCTGTGTCTCCGTCCTACAGGCCTCAGCAGCATCTACACTCTCACAGGGGCCTGCAGTGCAGGATTTCTCTGCCAGGTAGGCACCGGCAGGGGTGATTAACAGGAAACCCCACCCATCCCACACATAGTCCGCAGGAGCCTGCTCACCGTAGGGAGGTGTACAGCCGCGCCACTCGTCATGCAATGCAGTCTTCACTCCGCAGGCCAAATGGTTTGTCGTGAGTCAGGAGGTCCCACACCGCACGACCGCCACCCCAACCAGGGAATTAATGCAGTTTGTCTGGGCCCAAAATGTGAATGCACCCCTTATAGGTCCGTGCCTTGCAGGTCACAGCGTTTGATGGCCACATGGGGCAGGATAATGTCGGATACTGAGCCTGGACTTATGGAGCCTCACGATAGTACAGCCCTCTTGCTAGCTGGCTCGCTAGCGCCCCCCTATATTGCAATCTTTTCTTTAAAACTTCTGAAGTTGTGTAGTCTTTTTGTGGTGTTTTCACTGTGTTACTGTAATGAAAGTGTTGCACAAATACTTTACATATTGTCTCTTAAGTTAAGCCTGACTGCTCTGTGTCTGGCTACCAGAGGGTTTAGGTTGTGTATCGTATCTTGCTTACCCTGACTAAGATTGTGGTCCCTTCTTGAACAGGGTGCAAACCTCTGCCAACTAGAGACCCAATTTCTAACAACTGCTCATATCTGAACCCTAAAAATCCAGCGCATTCTGTTACAATAAGAACGTCATCAGCGTACACTGCAGTTTCGAAAGATCTACCATTAATGTTTGTAGCTATGGAGTTCTTGTGATCATTGAGTGATACTGCATGTGGTTTGATGGCTAGGAAGAAAAGGGATGGGGACAAGGGGCAGCCCTGCCTTGTTTGAGAGGGAAAGAGTCAGACAGAACTTCATTAGACCTAATTTTGGCACGGATTTGACTACAAGGCCATAACCATTTTTAGGAATGGGTCAAATAAGTTAAAGCAGGACATTGTGGACTTCAGGAAGGGCAAAGCAACCTTGTTGAATGTGTTTTTCAGCATTGAGTGCTATAGCAGCAACTGGAGTATTTTGGGATTTTGGATTTGGAAACCTGTGGTACGTGTTATAAAAGCTTAATGTTATCGTTGAAGAGTCTACCTTTTTTTTGTTTCAATCTGTTTTTATTTAGTTTGTTATGGTTATGGTTTACACATGAACAGGGTTTACAGGCATGGTATGCGGTATAGTAGTTAATTCTCAATAGACATAACACAATATCAGGATTACGATGTTACGATTACAAGCCAGATAGCATCATTGCTGTTCATACAAATGGATGTCACTGGGTTACACATTGCAAATGGCGTACCTTAGGGTCAACGTACATTTTGGAGTCTGAGTATGTATGCCATATTACAGTGGTGTTCCTCTATTCCATCCCTTAGCCTTGAAATCAGGGAGGCGGGTGTAAATACAACAGGGGCAACTAAAGAACAACAAGCATTGGCAAAACCAATAGGTCTCGCTTTTGGAACCCTTATGTGTTTAGCCAGAGCTGTTGGGTTGGCTAATGAGTTTTAGCGCTGTTCTAGAGTAGTGTGGTGTGTGCCGCACATTGCAAATTTATAAGGAAAAAAAGGTTATAAGCATTTCTGTTACCCTCTCTATAATTAAGATGAGATGATGTCTGTTAACCTTATTATTAAAAAAAAAAAAAAATTCATATAAACAAATGTTTAGTGTTTTTTTGAGGAATATTAGCAACTTTTTCCTGCCTGTTCTATCGGTTGTTATACGTTTTTGTTGTTGTTTTGGATGGGGGAGGAAATAAACAGAAGGGTAGATGTTGGGAAATAGTATGTGAATTATAATTTGAGTAACAGACGTATATTAGGGGAGAATTAACAGATGTCAGATTTTGAGGGCACTATGGAGCTATAGCAAGAGGCAGCAGTTACTTGTGCTACGAGGCTATAACAGTCCCAGAAGTGCGTTATGCAAACACTGCAGGGCAAAGAAGGAAGGAGAGAACGCTAAGATCAGGGCTTTAGGTGGGCCGGGTCTCACCGGTGCTGAGCACCGGCAGTTTTTTAAAGGAGGCCTCGAAACGGGTCTCAATCGGGCTCTGTTTTGTGCCCTGGCACAAGCGGTCTGTTTTTTCCGGTGTGCCTTGACAGCAGGCACATCGATGGTGCGCATGCTCACACTGCTCACTTCTCACTAATGGAGTAGTTACGGCATGACGTCATGCCAGGGGAGCGTTGTAGGGGAAGGGAAATCCTTTAAAGAGTAATTTTCTCTCTGGATTTCCCATCTCTTTTTGAAACTCGGGAGCAGCAACATTGTCGTGGTGTCACCAGGGCTTTAAGTGGAAGCTTTTTTAATATTATATACTAGTCATAGTTGCTGCTTAATTAGCTTATGCAACTAACAACCATTGACTAAGCCAATAGCCCTGACTTGTTGTAGGTATGATGTTCCTTGTTGTATCATATATCTGGATGCAATGACAGAAACCGCAAAATACAAGTAGGGCGGCACACTATGCTAAGCACCGATTTTTAGCTTATGTGTTTTTAAGCCACGCCCTTAATGTCATTTGCCACGCTGCTTTGAAACCCGAAACCCCCTCCCCCCGTTTTTTCACCCCACTTAAAGCCCTGGCTAAGATTAATAAGAACAGAGGATGAAAAAAGAAAAAGCTGACGAGTCAGTAATGGCAGGAAAACGGAAAGGAGATTAAAAGAGTTCAAGTGGAAGAATAAATAAATAAGAAAGGTGGGCAGAAGAGAAGAGAAAGGCGGAAATAAAAAGTTTAAGATGAAAGGAAACAGTGAATACAGGCCAAAGGGAACACAGAGAAACAGAACGGAAAAAATGCAAGGAGAAGACTAAGAAGGTAGGATCAGCGAGCACCATGTGGGTGAAGGGGTACTTCTCCTGGTAAGTATCAAGGGTGTAATCTGCTGGTCACTGGTTCCCACTCTTGCACACAGATGCAGATGGTCAGTATAGTGACATGTGCAGCCTGATGGTCATTGGTTCTAAACTCAGCCACACAACTAGGTGGGTAAGTGCACCTACTGCAGAAATCTTGTGACTCCTGCAGGACACAGATTAAAATACCATAAAGCTCAGTGTGTTAATGCAGCGGACGTTAGTGTTGAACATACTGGTCACCACTTCCATTGATTGTGAGACAGCTAGCTCACAGCATTATACTAGCTATGAAAGCGAATCCGATGCGCTCCACTGCTTGGAAACTTCTACACCCTGTCCATCCTACCTACTGTACTTTTCCTTAAATCTGGCACTGCTTGACTCTGGTGATACAGAGTCGGGGCGCTTAGAAGCAGGCTGCATCAGATGAGAAGCGCCATTTACAAGCACTGAATGGGCACAGATTCTTTATTGCCCCATATCCCTTACAAGGTGACATTGGAGGCTGTCCAAGGACAGAAAAGGCATGGTGTTACAATCACTCGTCACGCACTGCAAGCCTATGGTTGAATCTGCAGATACACCTAGTGAGAAGCCACAACAGAAGGTGATAGCAATTAAAATTTCTCCTGCATTGCCCTGATTGCAGGAGGCTTGAGTCTACGTTTCAATCAGCATTATGGCTGAAGTGGCGAAGAAAGAAGGAAAGATGTGAGAATGGGGAAGAGAAAGGAAAGAAGAAAGACATAGCAAAACAGGAAGGGGTTATTATATATGTCACGGGCTGGCTTCAGACAAAAGCAAATGCAGCTAGCTGTGGTAATCCATCGTATTGTGTACATGACGGATGGCTCTCGGCAGTCTAAAGCACCAAAGATGCTGCTTCCCCGCTGCTCTTTATCAACACAGCAGAAGTCTCAGATGTAGCGGAACAAAAAGAAAACTAATGACGTTGAGCGAGAGAGGGGACTCGTGGAGAAGCCGTTATGGCACTCCTTGTCATATTTTTGACCCTCTGTGCAATGGCGTGTTAAAAAGCACGCGGCCTGCAAATAAAAATAATTGCCCCGACTCCGAAAGCACACACCTAACTTTTCTCCAAAACTGAAACTAAATTGCAGTAATCTTACTGGCGATTCTATCGAACATCCGGGGGTCTGAAAACCGCAGTGAGCTTGGTGCAGTGCAAATTTAAAGCGGCCCCACCCCCCAAATAACTGCACATTGTTGAAAGTATCTGCCTTGGGGGAAAGGGTTAACAGACTTGCACATGCTGCCGAAGTAAACGGAGGCTGGCATAGTGTGGGTGCTGGCGGTAGGGGGTATCCGCAGTGCGAGGGCTTGGCGTCTGCTTTCTGCAGTGTACTGAGAAACCCACGGCTGATCTTGTGCGCGGTGGGTGAGGGAGGGCTCCTAACGTGAGGTGGGTGGGGGAAAGCCAAAATCATAAAGAGGCAGCGACAGAAGAGAAATTTAAGGTGGATGTGATATAAATGCCATCCAAAACATGAAGCACAGCATCCGTGAAGCAGGCGATGTGCGCGCACCATGACGAGAGAGGAAAGCCAGATGGCTCCTCTGCTCGTGCCTGTGCGCGTATCCGCACACTCTATGCCAGACAAAAAGCTGGGGTCTGCTTTTTAAAGCCCACTCACTAAATGTCTCGCCAGAGCAGTGCATGCACTGGCTCAGGCTAGACCTAAAAACTGTGATTGGTTTAGTAATGTACCGAAGCATTTCTTGGTCACCTCTTGTAATTGTTTTAGGTATCTTGTCACACATGTCTTAGATATTAACTTGTATTTATGGAACAGTGTAAGGGGGCAAGCAGTCTTATATGTTATCCACTATCTTAAGGTAACCTCATAACAGCGGATGGCCTCATCTTATGGTGTCTCTGCCTGAATTATAGGGTGCCTAGTAGTTTAGCCCTCCATGATGCTGCAATGTATGTTTTATAACTCCTTGAGTACAGCATCCCAGCTTGGGGCTAATGGGTCTTTGTGGATACTCATGGTGTCTTCATGACGCTGGGCTTTCTACTTTTGCCCATGTCATCATGGATATTGTCAATGCAAGCACGTGTGGTGGGTCTGGGGCTTTCCATCTCCGGGTGATTAGTCTTTTTGGCACTGCCAGGCCCAGATCGATGAACTGTGAAGTTATGTTGTGTATTGGGCATCTTTGGTACAGGTATAGTATGTATATTGACCGTTCAAATGGGAGGGAGCCATCTGTGCACCGATGGAGGTTATCTTCTGCCTCTATCCAATATCTGTGTAGGTTGGGGCACTCCCATAGCATATGTAGAAGATCGGCATCTCCATGGGAGCAGCAGGGACATGCATCATCTGTGTGATTGTAGTATCGATTAACTTTAGCAGGCGTGAGGTATGCCCTTTGTGTAATATAGTATTGTATTTGGCGTAGACGTACGTTTCTGGGTATACACACCAGGCTTTCAAGTACGGAAGCCCATTCAGCATCTGTAAATGGTCGTTTCAAGTCTTCCTCTTAGTGATGTCGGAGGGGTAGCAACATGATTGCTGTGTGTTGTCTGAGCGTTGCTGCAAACCATCGGATGAGGTGTCCACCGTTTCCCACTATGTGTAGATACTGCACAGTGAGGTGTATTTGAGGGTCTGTAATGAAGTCTCCCCATTTGGAAGCTAGTACCCCCTAGTAGTGAATGGTGTAGTAAGAATTTACCTGGGTGTAATCCACCTTCTTTCACTAAGGTATTGTAAAGGATGAGGGTCCTCTCCCGATCCCCGTGTCATGCCAGCTCTGTAGCTTAGTGGCGTTGGTTATCAATTGTCCTCTGGGCGTTCCCTCCAACGATATAGCAGGCTCATATGGTATGACATGTCTAGTAATATAGAGGCTTCTGCTGTAACATCTGTGGGCTACCTTAACAGGCAGCGATTTAGGGGGGTTTGTCTTCGTGCAGGGGTGGTACAGCCCAACCAAGTCAAGGGGCAAGGCAGAAAGTCGGCCGCTGTGTCACAGAGATGGCGACCTGCCAACCACCTCGCCACCCATTGCAGTTGAGCCGCCAAGTCGTATTGTTCTAGATTTGGAGCTGCAAGGCCTTGATTCATGGGCAAGTAAAGTTTCCTTATCGCTACCCGATGCCGGGAGCTGCCCCAGATTAAATCTCGCACTAGTTTCTCTATGGGGAAAAAAGGAGGAGGGGGGATATATAGTGGGAGATTTACGAAATAATAGAGGAGCATCACAATTTTGGTTAGGGCCTTTCGACCCGTTACTGATCGTGGTAGTGTACCCCAGAACGTCAGTTGTGAACGAATAGCAGTTAGCTCTCTACCCAGATTACCCTCTAAAAGATCCAGAGGTTGCCTATATATTCTGACTGAGAAACAGTGTTATAATTTATGAATAACTGACTTTGTAGTAAGAAATACAGTAGGAGCATTATAAAAAAAGTAAAAATACTTTACAACGTCCCTGTATTAGAAGAAGTGTCCATCTTTGTAGATAATACGAAATCTAACAGGGCATGAAAAAGAGAAGGGAATGTTCATGCTACGCAGTTTGGGCCTAAGGGGGAGGAATCCTTTTCTCGTTTGGTCTGTGGTATTGAGTTAATATTGCCAGTTGGTAATCAGGTGGCCTTCCCAAGTAATGCATTTGTTTTTGCATATGAACTCCAGAATTAGTTCCATGTGCCAAAATCTGATGGGTTTGCAGATTATTGGTCTTGGCTGCCCAATTGAAACAGCATGGTTGTTCTGTTGTGTTGGGATGCGGTCAAAGGAGATGTAAGTATTGAGAGGGATATAGTCTTCCAGAAAGGTAATGCATGAGCCATGTTGTCTTTCACAATTTTCAGGAAAACCAAAGAGTCGTATGTTACTCATCCTATTTCTATCTTCCAATTCAGCGATGGAACGTTGCATTGACTTTGAGATTTTGTGGAGGGAGCTGAGGTTTTATTTTACAGAGAGATTTATCTTCAAGACCGCTAATTCGTTGTTCAGCTACAGACAATTTGTCAGTTATTTGTTTGATGTCAAATCTCATACCTACATACTGTTGCATGATATCCATGCTGATATTTGTGGTTTGGGCTAGTTTTAAGACATAAAGCTTTTTAAGAATGGAGTCCATTGTGGTTTTAAGCTCAGCCTTGCTGTTGATGGGTGAATCCACAGTTAGGAGTTCCGACTATGTCCTTTTTGTTGCAGATTATGTGTCTTTTTCAGCCATCCTGACGTCTTTGTCTTTCTCGTCGTCGACTACTGAGGTTAGAATGAGGTTGGAATGGGGATGTGATTTGATTGAAGCTGAAACTGCTAGAAGTCTGTTTTCTGCACAGGTAGATGAGGCCGAACTGCTAGGTATCTTTCTCAGCCCGGATGGATGAGGCCAAACCTACAGTACAGATTTAGTACAGGTTTAGAAGGTCACCAAAGATTTTAGCGTATCATGTATACCCACCAGAGATGATTGGCTTGTATCCTTTTTGCCATTATATCTTGGTCCCTTGTAGTTTTGATTAACTAGTGTATTCAACTTGATTACCTTGCACACTTCTGGTCGAGCCCACCAAACCCAAATAGTAAGCTATATGGACACAATGGTTCACAGGCTGTGTAAAATCCAGCGCAGATGCCGTGGTCAGGTGGTCAGGTGGCCTGTGTCAAGTGTATCAAAGCTGGCTGGGTTGTCTGTATCTTTGTGGCAAGTGCCAGAATGGTGTTTTTATAGTAGCTTGTGGGATACCAATACCTTTATGGTCCTTTTATAGCCTCTTTATGTTGGACCTGGCATCTTAGCCTTGTTTTTCCCCCTGTCATTTTTTGATCCTGACCTCCTGTGTTTTTTGGTTGTGTGCTGCATTTAAATCTTGTTGGTTTTAGAACTATGGGCACTTTACCACTGCCGATCAGTGCGAAAGGGCAAGTGTTCCCTGTGTAAATTGTGATTATGATTGTTA
Organism: Triturus cristatus; assembly: GCF_964204655.1. NCBI lineage: Eukaryota > Metazoa > Chordata > Amphibia > Caudata > Salamandridae > Triturus > Triturus cristatus. The sequence goes on along the minus strand of NC_140592.1, from coordinate 588,506,346 downwards.
TCCATGATTAGCATATTTGATTTACTGGTAAGTCCCTAGTAAAGTGCACTGTGTGTGCCCGGGACTTTAAAGGCTACTAGTGGACCTGCAGCACTGATTGTGCCACCCTCCTGAATAGTCCTTTAACAATGTCTCGGACCTGCCACTACAGTGTCTGTGTGTGCAATTTTGAACTGCCTTGTCAACCTGGCCCATTTGCCCGGCCCAAACCTTTCCTTTTATTACATGTAAGACACCCCCTAACGTAGGTCATGGTAGCCCCATGGGCAGGGTGCAATGTATTTAAAAGGTAGGACATGTGCTGGTGTGTTTTACATGTCCCGATAGTGAAATACTACTAATTCGTTTTTTTTCTCTATTGCAAGAATTTTCTCTCCCGTAGGTTATCGTTGGAGCTGCCTTATAACCTCTTGCAAGTGTAACTTTCAGTTGGGAAAATATAAAGATGTGGAGTTTAGGGACCCTAAACTTAAAATGTAAAGATATATCTTTTAGTGAAGTTGTTTTTTAATTGTGTGTTTAAAAAATGCTACTTTTAGAAAAATAGAAATTTTCTTGCTTTACTATTCTGTGCCCCTGCCTGCCTGTGTTACCCACATCTGGTTTAGACTTACAGTTGGGCTGTTTGTGCATTCACTCTAGACAGTCACATGAAGCGAGTTGAGGTGTGCCCTGTACATCCTATCTGAAAGAAACACGTTAGATTCCTCACCTTAGAATATCCCCAGGCATCAGGCTGGATCCGGAAAGATTTTTTCGTCAGCAATACCCTTGCGCGTCGCTAGGCGTCGTCTGCGGCTCCGCATCCGTGTTCGGCATCGTGATCGCTGGGATGACGTCGTCTGAGTACTTAGACGCCGCCCTCGCACGCAGACGTCAGTTCTTCTTTTTTCCGTGCCAGTATGCGCCGATCCTGGAAGAGCATACCCTTTTAGTCACTTTTTGACTAAACTTTTTGAACTCTTTTGGTTCCCATTTCCAGTTGACCTAGACTCTGGTGCCGGTAGGGATGCCTGGATTCAAACCATGTGACGCCTGTCACCGCCTGATGTGTGTCACGGATCACCACCGCCGGTGTCTCTACTGCCTTGGGGCCGACCATGATGCCGAGTTGTGCCTCGACTGCCGGGCCTTGACCTCGAAGGCTAGGCTGCTTGAGATCCGGCAGTCGGCTCCGCGCTGCTCAAGGTCCCGGTCGAGGAGGAGGTCGAGGGACCGGTCGCGGAGCCACAGCCATCACTGTTCGTCGGGGTCAAAGTCCTCGCATAACGGTAAGTCGAGGCGCAGCAAGAAGTCGAAGAGGCGCATCGCTCTTCTGACTCCCCTCGCCGGTTGCGCAACTCGGCTGAGGGTTCGGGTGGCACCACCCATGCGGCCCCATCGGAGCCGCAGGAGTCACGTCCGACCCCATACCCTCCGTTCCCTGGGTCTGACGCGACTCCGGCGGAGATCAGTGACTTCCTCGTGGCCAAGAGGAGTCTGACTCCGCCGTCAAAGCCTGCCGGCGCTCCTTCGGACCCGCAGGCTCGACTGGGAGGCCTAGCGAGCTGGCGGCTTTGGCGCCGTCGTCGACTTCGGTCCAAACGCCGCAGGCCCCGTGGGATCCAGGCCTGGATCCCGGTCTACCCCGGTCGACCTTACGACCCCTCCGCCGGCATCGACCCCTTCGGTGCCGCCTCTGGTGCCGTCTTCGGAGGATGTCGTTCCCAGGTTTAGTCCCGGTCCGGGCCCGGCGTCGGAGCGGCACCGCCCGGCTCCGATGGATGACAGGTTCATCTTCCGCCCGGCTCCGACCATTCCACCTGTCTACCAGGAGTTGGATGACGGGGATGACTGGGAGGGGTCTGAGGACCCTCTGGCACAACAGCGCAAGTTATCTCAGGACTGGGCAGAAGAGCTGAGGGATGCCAGTGGTCTTGACACCTCCCCTGACACTGGCTTCATCTTTCCTCCCGCCGTGGCTACGGAGGAGGGTGCTACCTATTCTGTGGTGCTGCGCAGGGCTGCTGAAGCTCTCCGGCTGGAGCTCCCTGCAGTGGCCGTGAGGACTAATCTCCTCACTGAAGTGCTTCAACAGCCAGTAAGCTCATCGGAGCCTCTGCTGCAATTCAATGAAGCACTGACGGACGTTCTGATGGGCACCTGGTCCAAGCCCTCCACAGTCCCTCCTGTGGACCGGAACGTGGCCCGGCGCCACCGGCCCCAGGCGACCCCAGCTTTCTGTCTGTGCACCCCACGCCCGAGAGCCTGGTTATCCAGGCCTCTACCTCCCAGACCGCCTTCCCGTCTGCTCCCCCGGATCGGGAATCCAAAAGGTTGGAACAGTTTGGGAAGAAACTGTTCTCCTCCCTTAGTTTGGGGTTTCGGTCTATCAACACCGCGTGCCTTTTGGACCGTTACACCCACTCCTTGTGGGATACGGTGGCGGACGTGCTGCCCCAGTGTCCGGAGGAGTCCCAGACACGGCTCGCCAAGGCTCTTGCCAAGGGGCGGGATGTGGCACGGTATTAGATACGATGTGGGCTGGACACAACTGACTTGCTGGGCAGGGCAATCGCGACCACGGTGGCGATTCGTCGCCACGCCTGGCTGAGATCCACGAATTTCTCCGGGGATGTCCAGAGCACCCTCATGGACATGCCCTTCGATGGCCGTTGCCTTTTTGGCGACAAAGCGGATAGTGTGCTGGAGCGCTTTAAGGACTCCAGGGCTACGGCCAAGTCCTTGGGCCTCTCGGCCCGCGCCTGCAAACTTCCGCTTTTCGCCCCTTTCGTGGCCAAGGAAGGGGCGCCCCCTCACGTCCGTCTAGCCACAGGCCGCAGAACCAGCCTCAACGCGGATGTAGCTTCCGCCGAGGCGGAGCAGGGGGACAGAGAGCCGGTCTGGCCACATCTGCCCCAGCAGCATCCGCCTCAAAGCCCTCCTAGTCCGAGCTTTCAGGCCCATTCCATGCCAGTGGGAGGCAGAGTTCGCCATCACCTGCCCCACTGGCGTACCATCACATCGGACAGGTGGGTGCTGCAAATCGTCTGAAGGGGCTACTCCCTCCCCTTCAAGGCGACCCCTCCAACCATGCCACCGCAGTTCCACCGCATGTCGGGGGATCATTTGCAACTATTGCAGGAGTAAGTTACGGCTCTCTTGGCCAAGGGGGCCATCAAGCGCGTTCCTGGCCCAGAAGTAGGTCGGGGTTGTTATTCCCACTACTTTCTGGTTCCCAAGAAGGGCAAAGGGGGCCTACGCCCTATCTTGGACCTCAGGAGCGTCAACGCCTTCCTCCGGAAGGAGAAGTTCAAAATGCTCACCTTAGCTCAGGTTCTGGCTGCCCTAGACCCTGGAGACTGGATGGTAGCGTGGGACTTGCAAGACGCTTATTTCCACATCCCCATCCTGCCGGCCCACTGGCGTTACCTGCGGTTCACGGTCATCTCCCACCTCCAGACTACGGCCGACCTCCTGCATTTGCTGGGGTTTTCCATCAATGTGCCGAAGTCGCATCTGAGTCCCTCCCAGAAGCTCCTTTTCATCTGAGCGGTTCTGGACTCGGCGCAGTTCCGGGTCTATCCTCCGGAACAGCGGGTTCGGGATATTCAGGCTCTGATTCCGATCTTTCGGCCTTTATCCCGGGTTTCGGTCAGGTTGGTGCTGCGGCTCCTGGGTCTGATGGCCTCCTGCATCCTGCTGGTACATCACGCCAGGTGGCGGATGCGGGCTCTGCAGTGGGATCTGAAGTTTCAGTGGGCCCAGCATCGTGGCAACCTGTCCGACCACGTCCTGATCTCGGAGGCACTGCAAGACAGTTGCAGTGGTGGCTCACGGACTGCGATTGGGTCAGTGGCAGAACCCTCTCCCTACCACAACCGGAGCACGTAGTGGTGACGGATGCGTCCCTCCTGGGATGGGGGGGGGCCACATGGGAGACGCGAAGATCAGAAGCCTCTGGTCTCCGGCGGAGTCCCGGCTCCATATCAACCTATTGGAGCTGTGGGCGATCCGACTTGCACTGAAGGCATTCCTTCCCTCTGTTCGGGGGAGTGTAGTGCAGGTGTTCACGGACCACACCACCGCCATGTGGTATTGCAACAAACAGGGCGGGGTGGGGTCGTGGACCCTTTGTCGGAAGGCTCTGCACCTCTGGACATGGCTGGAACATCAGGGCATCACCGTGGTGGTTCAACACCTGGCGGGCTCTCTGAACGCCAGAGCGGACGAACTCAGCTGCCGGTGCATGATGGATCACGAATGGTGTCTGAACTTGGACGTGGCGCAAGGACGCTTTCGGCAGTGGGGAGAGCCTTGGTTAGATCTATTTGCCACCGAAAAGAACGCGCAATGTCATCAGTTCTGCGCGTTGGAATTTACAAGGCGGCACTCGCTCGGATACGCTTTTTCGTCGCGAGTGGAGTTGCGGTCTGTTGTATGCCTTTCCGCCTATACCACTTCTGCCCAGAGTGCTGAAGAAGATCAGGCGCGACCGGGCCGAAGCCATGCTTGTGGCTCCGGATTGGGCACGACGATACTGGTATCCCGAGCTACCCAGTCTATCGATCGATCCCCCGATTCGACTGCCTCTTCAGGAGGACCTTCTGTCGCAGCAGCAGGGGACGGTCCTCCACCTGAACCTGTCCAGCCTCCACCTCCATGCGTGGAGATTGAGCGGCGACAGTTGATGCCATTTGACTTGCCTCCTGAAGTCTGTAATGTCATTCTGGCAGCCAGGCGTCCCTCCACAAAATCGGTATACGCCTGCAGGTGAAACAAATTTGTGGCATAGTGCACAGCAAAGGCTGTGGATCCCCTTTCCGCGATTCTCCTCTTTCTTCTTTCCCTGGCCCAGCAGGGCTCTGCTCTGGGCACCCTCAAGGGATACCTTTCGGCTATTTTTGCTTTCTTACGGCTTCCTGATCAGCCTTCTCTTTTAAATACCCTGTTGTTTCTCGATTCTTTAAGGGCATTACTCACATGTTTCCTCCTGTCCCTTTCGTAATGCCTCAGTGGGATTTGAACCTAGTGTTGACCTATCTGATGTGCGCTCCCTTTGAGCCACTTCATAATTGTCCCCTTCGTCTTCTGACTCTTAAGACTGCTTTCCTGGTTGCCATCACCTCTGCTAGAAGGGTGAGTGAGCTCCTGGCTTTATCTTCTAAGCTTCCTTTCCTTTCTGTCCATCCGGACAAGGTTGTTCTCAGGACTCGTCCTTTCTCCCTAAGGTGGTAACTGCTGTTACATTGCCCACCTTCTTTCCGCCTCCGCATCCCTCGAAAGAGGAAGAGAGGCTCCACCGTCTGGACCCAAAACGGGTGCTGTCCTTCTATCTGGACCGCACAAAACAGTTTTGCAGCGTGAATCTTTCTGGATTCACTATGCTGTGCATTATTCCGCGGTCTGGTGGTTGGTTCCGGAATCGTAGTCTTTCTTCCTTTTTTTTTTTTTTGTAGCCCAGGTGGGCGTTGTCGTCCCACCATTTGGTGTACCTCTCGTGACGTAGGCACGCTTCCTGCGGAAGCTCCCACCTTGGAGCGCCATCTTCAGATTCTTTTTTCCGCCGTTGGGTCTGGATCGTCACTGTGAAGCTCCAGAGTTTTTTGGGAAGAAAAGAAGAAAAAGCACGAGTTTCTTCGAGATGAAGTTGAGGAAGACTACAGAGAACAAGATCGACAAGCCGGGACGACGAAGAAGGAGTAGAACCTCGAGATCTTCGACGTCCAATGGAGAATGCGCACTCAGGGACACTGAGCGCAGGAATGGACAAGACATCCTTTAAATTCTGCCGTTACTGCCACCATAAATACGCGCAGAAGGACCAACACCCGGTCTGCAATCTTTGCCTGCCAGTCGACCACGAGAGCAAAGACTGCAACGCCTGTTCCGTCTTCACACCGAAGACACTCCGGGTTAGAGAGTGACAGAGGAGAGCCAATTACAACATGCAGGGCAAGGGACAGGCCCCGTCGCTGTACAAACTGGGCCTCTCCACCGACTAGGAAGACAACGTCGCCGAGGGACCAGATGACTTCACGGTCGCAGAGACCGATAAGAGAACGTCTGATAAGGTAGGAGAGACGTCGAACACTAAACCCGCGACAGGGCCCCGAAAGAGTCAGACTCTCAAAAATCAGAGTCGAAGTCCTCGAAAGGAGCACCGGCGCTGAAAATTTCGACGACCGCAGCTGCACCCAAGGACGAACGGCCCGGCGGATCCTTCGAAAAGGACTCCCAGGTGGCGAAGACCGGCGAAAAGCCAAGGTCGTCGAAGCAAGGCCAAGAACTGGGGCGCTTGGCTTCGAAAGAGAAGGTCGCGTCGACGCCGGCTCCAGCAAAAAGACCCGCGCTCAACGCCGAACAGGCCACAGAGTTGGAAAGAAAGAAGAGGAGGCTCGAGGCAGAAATGGAGAGCATCCTACAAAGAAAGAAGGAGTTTGACGACAAAATGAAAAGATACACGATTCCAACAAAACCACAGTCTGGCATCGTAGACGTCGAGTAACAGGAGGAGTTTGACGCCGAAGAACCGCCGATAACTCCCGGAGATGAAGAAGAGGACCTATACTATGAGGGAGAAGTAGATGATGACCAACAAACAAACTACGGCTCGGCGCCGTCGACGACACGGGACCTGGAGTGGCAGGACCTCGCCGCCGAAAACCCGGAAGAGCCTGTGGAGACTTACCCTTCGAGGCCTTCGCCGCCTGATGACATTGGGGCCTACAATATGGTCATCAAAAGTGCAGCAGCAGCTTTTGGGGTCAAGCTGGAGGAAGAAAAGCCTAAAGCAGACTGTTTACTGGAAACGCTGCTCACCATTCAAACAAGGAGCCAGTTCCTCCCCATGCTACAAAGTGTCATGGACCAGGGGAAGGAGGCGTTCGGGGACCCAGCAGCATGCAGGTCCATCACACCTAGGACGGAGAAGAAGTATAAGCACTCCTCCCAGGACCCTTCCTACATCAAGGGATCCGTCACAGCGAACTCCATCATTGTGTCTACTGGCAGGAAAAGGGCTAATGTCCTGGCAACCTCTTGCCCACCACCAGACAGGGAAAGCAGGAGGATGGACCTGACAGGAGGAAGATTGAAAGAAACGTGGCAATGCACTGGCGCATGGCGAACTCCAATCCCATACTAAACAGACACCAATACCAACATTGGGACGAAATGGGGCAGCTAATCAAGCACCTCCCCGAACAATTCCAGCAAAGAGCCTCGCACCTGGTGGAGGAAGGGAAGAATATTGCGAATTCTTGCCTTAAAACGGCCTTAGATGGAGCTGAAACATCAGGCAGGTTGATGGCAATAGGGATAACGGAAAGAAGGCAGGCCTGGCTCAGGAACTCAGGCTTCAAGCCAGAAGTCCAGAACAACATCCTGAACACCCCCTTCAATGGGGATACGCTGTTCGGAGCCCCTGTGGATGAAAAATTAACCCAACTCAAGAAAGATAACGAAACAGCAAGGTCCATGGGGGCCCTGCAATTCAGAGGGATGAGAAGAGCTACTCCGACACAGAGACCATAAGGAAGGGGCGGAAACCAGCCGGGAACGTCACACCAGACATTCCAGCAGGGCCACCAGGGTGACAACCACGGCCAGCAGGGGCAGCAGAAACTTGGCAGTACCAGCCTCGGGGCCAGTCCTTTCGCAGTAGGGGGAACGGACGAGGGCAAAGACGAAGAGGGGGAGAACAACCCGCCTCAAAGTGACTCTGCCCGGCGAAGCGTGCTCACCCACAAGATCCCTCCGAGGGTAGAGCACAAAAAATTCAACAAGAGATTACCCAGACCAAACGCCAACGAACATGCAACACCAGTAGGCGGCAGGCTGAGACGTTTTTTCCAGGAGTGGAAAAAGATAACAACAGACAAATGGATACTCAACATCATACAGTTTGGATACTGCATAGAGTTGGAAAGAAAACCACCAAACAGAAAACCAAAGAGAAGGGAACACTCGGGGCAGGAGCTAGTGCAACTCCGAGAGGAAGCACAAGAACTACTCCAAAAGGAGGCCATAGAACCAGTACCATTCAAAGAAAGGAACAAGGGAGTGTACTCAAACTACTTCCTGGTTCCAAAGGTGGACGAAACATTAAGACCCATCCTGGATCTACGGTTTTAAACAAGTACTTAAGGACACAAAAATTCAAAATGACGTCCCTACAAGAGGTACTCCCTCAGATGAGAGACGGAGACTTCATGTCCACGTGGACCTCAAAGATGCCTACCTGCACATCCCAATGAACAGGCAGCACAAACATCTGTTAAGATTTTCCATCAACAAAGAACACTACCAGTTCACAACCATGGCATTTGGACTAAAGTCCGCACCAAGGGTTTTCACAAAGTGCCTTGCGGCAGTGGCGGCGTACCTGCGGAGGGAAGGGATTCATGTATACCCTTATCTCGACGACTGGCTAATAAAAGCAAGTTCACACGAAACATGCGAGGAAATCGCACAGCAGGTCACAAGGACGCTATCAAAGCTGGGATTCTCCATACACTGGGGGAAATCCTCAATGGAACCGGAACAGGTGAAGAACTTCCTGGGGGCACATATTAACACCATACAGAGAACGGTGATCCCCAGCGACAAGAGAACACTGGCCCTGCTGAGGGAGACGCGCCTCTACCAGAAGGGGCGAGCTCAGACAGTGAGGACAGCAAGCAAGATCATGGGGGTTATGGCGTCATGCATTCACCTAGTCCCCAATGTACGCCTACACATGAGACCATTCCAGGAATGGCTGCTACAGCAATGGTCACAAGCAACCGGAAATTGGGAGGATTTAGTGGTTGTAACGCACGCAGTGCAAGAAGAGATAGCGTGGTGGAACAAGGAGAACATAACAATAGGGAAGCCCTTGACACCACCACGCCCAACGGTGACCATCACCACAGACGCATCCCAGATAGGATGGGGAGCACATATGAACAAGCTCAGAGTGAGTGGTCTGTGGACTCCAGCAGATGCGGTCAGACACCTCAACTACCTGGAATTGAAGACCGTATTCCTAGCCCTGAAGGCCTTCCAAAAAAAACTGTACAACCAGAAGGTGTTGATACAAACAGACAACATAACAACGATGTTCTACATCAACAAGCAGGGAGGAACCTAATCATTCCCTCTATCCAACCTGGCACAGGAGATTTGGAGATGGGCCATCCCACTCAAACTAGACCTGCTGGCCATACACCTACCAGGGAAGGACAATGTGGAAGCAGACTGGCTCAGCAGGCAGACTTCAGCATCCCACTCGTCGGAGCTCAATGGACAGGAAACGCAAAGGCTATTCAGAAGGTGGGGTACACAGACGATAGACCTGTTTGCAACACACCTGAATGCAAAATGCCAAAACTTCGCATCCAGGCAACCAGAGAAACAATCCCAGGGGAACGCCCTATGGATAAGCTGGTCAAAAACATTTGCCTACGCTTTTCCCCCAATACCACTGATACCCAGGGTACTCAACAAGTGCAGGACCAGCAACATGACACTGATCCTAGTAGCACCACAGTGGGCGAGACAGACCTGGTACTCACAAATAATGGAAATGGCACAGGGGCCACCCCACAAGTTCACCAAAAGGAAAGACTTACTCACCATGCAAACGGTGAAGTTCTACACCCAGAGCCAGAGAGCCTCAGCCTAGCGGCATGGCTCCTGAAGACATAGAGCTCGCACACCTTAAGCTACCACAAAGCACCATGCGAGTGCTCCGGGTGGCAAGGAGATCAACGACACGAAAATGCCATGGGGAACAATGGAAGAGGTTCACACAATGGTGCAGCAAAAAGAAACTGCAGTACAAGTTGACAAAGGAATCAACGGTGCTGAGATACCTCACACAACTACTAAAGGCTAAACTATGTTCATCCTCGCTAAGGGTACACCTAGCAGCGATTGTAGCTTACACACGTGGTGAGACGGGGGAAAGTTTCTTTACATCACGAGTAGTGAAGAGATTCCTGGAAGGGGCGAAAAGAATAGCGCAACCAAAGAGGATGCCGCCGCCGGCATGGAACCTCAACATAGTCCTGACGGAACTTATGAAGGCACCTTTGAGCCCATCCACAAGGCCTCACTACAAATGCTGACAATGAAGACAGCCTTTCTGGTGGCAATAACCTCGCTGTGCAGAGTAAGCGAGCTGCAAGCACTAACACTGCAAGAACCTTGCATCCAAATACACAAGGACAGGGTCGTAATGAGAACGTTCCCACACTTCATGCCGAAGGTGGTGCCGGCATTCCATATGAACAAGACAATACAAATACCGAGCTTCTTTCAGAACCCAGCCACAAGCGCAGAAAGGGCACTTCACACTCTAGACGCAAGAAGGGCGGTGATGCACTACATCGAGAGAACCAAGGAGCACAGGAAAACGAAGCAGTTTTTTGTGTCCTTCGCAACCAGATTCCTGGACCAGTAACAAAAAGCACCATCGCTCGATGGATCGCCCTGACGATACAATTCTGCCACAAACGGGCAGGGCAAGAATTATCGGAAGGGGCACGAGCCCACTCCACAAGGAAGAAAGGAGCAACAATTGCTTTTCTGGCTAACACACCCATTTAAGACATATGCCTGGCGGAAACATGGGCTTCAGTGCACACGTTCACTAGGCACTACTGCGTGGATATACAAATGAACAAGGAAGCACAAGTAGGACAGAAGGTGCTTCAACATATATTCAACGACCAACGCTCATCTTCCACCCAGCCGCCACAAAGATGACAAACCGCAAAAAAGTCTATGCACAGCATAGTGAATACAGAAAGATTCACGCTGCAAAACGAATAGTTTCTTACCTGTCGGTGTAGTTTTGCAGCTTGAAGATCTTTCTGGATTCACTAGCGAACCCACCCACCTCCGCCAGAAAGATGAGGCTGGAGAAGAAGGTGGAAAGACAGAATAGAGAACAAGCAGAGACTTAAGAGAAGTGTGTAAAAGGATATAATTGAGGAGAAAATAATAAAATTGCCTAGGATTCACAAACAGAACACAAAAAAAAAATCCGAAGATGGCGCCCCAAGATGGGAGCTTCCGCAGCAAGCGTGGCGACGTCACGAGAGGTACACCAAATGGTGGGACGTCGACGCCCACCTGGGCTACAAAAAAAAGGAAGAAAGACTACGATTCCGGACCCAACCACCAGACCGCGGAATAATGCACAGCATAGTGAATCCAGAAAGATCTTCAAGCTGCAAAACTACACCGACAGGTAAAACTATTCGTTCCGGGTGGACGACCAATTCTTTGTTGGCTACGTGGGCGCTAAGAAGGGGCGGGCGGTGCACAAGCGAACCATCTCTCGGTGGGTCGTTTTGTGCATTAATGCCTGTTATTCCTTAGCTAAGAAGGAACCTCCTGTGGGGCTGAGGGCCCATTCCACTCGGGCCACAGCGGCGACTACTGCCCTGGGACGGGGAGTCCCTTTGCAGGACCTTTGTCAGGCAGCAACGTGGGCCTCGCTGCACACGTTTGCCAAACAGTATTGCCTAGACAGCCAAGTCCGGAGAGACGGCTTCTTTGGCCGTTCCGTTCTCCAGGACTTCCTGGTGTGATCTTGGTTCGCAGACCCACCACCGGGGTTGGTATTGCTGGGGTATCTATTCTAAGGTGAGGAATCTAACTAACGTGGTTCTTTCAGATGAACAAGTTACTTACCTTCGGTAACGATATATCTGTAAGAAACATTAGTTAGTTAGATTCCTCACCGCCCCACCCATCCTCCCTGTTCTGCGAACCGATATCTAGGGTTAAGGTCATCCCTTTCAGGGCCCTAGATTCTTGGCACCAGTGTCGGTCTCTTGCATAGCTCTGCCTTCCTGGCGCGGAAAAGCTATGTACAAGAACTGACGTCAGCGCGCGAGGGCGGCGTCTAAGTACTCCGTTATCCCGGCGATCACGTCGACGGACACGGAGCCGCAGACGATGCGCAAGGGTATTGCTGATGAAAAAATCTTTCCGGATCCAGCCTGACGCGCGGGGATATTCTAAGGTGAGGAATCTAACTAACTAATGTTTCTTACAGAAATATCGTTACAGAAGGTAAGTAACTTGTTCGATGGGCCATCACCAGGCTGATGGGTCTTCCTGAGGTTGGATGATGCGAAGAGTTGTCACCGACACCTGAATAGGGCTGTGCCTGTCCTCACACAAAGCTGTCTGCACCACCTGTATTGTGACTGGAGCAAAGTCAGTTAGAGGCAGGGTCTTGGCCACTACAAAGTCTTTCCTTTGAAGTTTGCCCACTTCAAAGGCAGAAGCAGATATAAGTACTGGAGCTATGACGCAATAACTTCAGAACACTTTTCGACTAAGAGGACATTATGCCAAGAAGAAGAGCTGGAGAATCTGTCTGGAGGGACTGCCACTTTGCTCCATGTGCTGCTTACTATTTCTGTCTTGGGCAGTGAAAGGGCTGGACACTGCTTTCTGTATCCTGCTTGCCAAGGTTTTCCTAAGGCTTGGGAGTGCTTGCCTCCTGTTAAGAAGTCTCGGGACCATCAAAGACTTCACCTGCAGCCCCTGAACTCCTCTGCTGGGAGTTCTGATCTGCCAAGTGGTGCCATTTTCAGTTCTGGGCCCTTGAAGGTGGCTTTGCTGCAAAGAAAAGAAGATAATCCACGCATCGCACTTAATCGCCTTTTTTTCCTGACGCAGCACCGCCTTGCGGCTGAAAAACCGACGCATCGCCTCAGCGCGGCCGAAGGATCAACACAGCGCCTGCTGTGCGGCTGAAAGATCACCGCAGCCCAAGTCCTGAGCACTGAGTCTCCAACGTCTGAGGCACCTGCTCTGACTCCGATGTAGGCGTTGTTGTGCAGCTGCAGATATTGTTGCATCACCTGCCACGCAGCTGGAAAATCAACGCAGCCCTTGTTTCACTGCTGCCACATCGACCTAGCTGGTTTGGATTTTCGACGCATTGCACCTGTTCATCAAGTTCTTCATCGACGCTTCCCGGCAGTAAGAAACCTAGGCCGTATGTCCGAAGTTCGACGCATTACCTCCGCTGATGGCCAGGGTTTGATGCATCACCTTGCATCACCTCTTCTGCACCCCAGCAAGGAATCGACGCATCACCTCCTCTGGCAGTAAGGAATCAACACATCACCTCCCCTGTGCGTAAGGAATCAACGCTTCGCTTTCCGGCACCGCATCTCCCCAGCACCTGCTTTTGTCTTTGATTTTGATGCATCCCAGATGCTTTGCTATAAAAGTGACAGATCCATAGTTTCCTATGGACTGAACTGTTTTGAATCTTTTGAAAGTGATAACTTTGCTTGTGTATGTTGGATTTTTGTCATTTTGGTCTTGTTTTATTCAGATAATGATAGGTTATATTTATAAACTGGTGTGGTGTTTTCACTGTGTTACTGTGTGTTTTGTTCAAATGCTTTACACATTGCCTCTGAGATAAGCCTGACTGCTCGTGCCAAGCTATCAAGGGGGTTAGCAGGGGTTATCTTAGCTGTCGTTCAGCTGGATGATGCCAGGTAGTTATTGATTCACTGTAGTTATGGTGAACGCTGCGATGCGGCAGTTGAGGTCGCCATATTAAGGGCTGCCGGGCACTCGTTTTCAAATATGGTGCTCGATCTTGTGGTGGCGTCAGAGACAGTTTTGGGTCAGTGCCTCCATCTTCACATGTTCCGCTGACCTGGCCTGGTATTTTGAAGTGCGGATGGAAAAATTAGCTCACTGTTAGGGGTGAAATGCGGCGTCAGGGAGACAGAGTTCCGGGTCAAACTGCCATATTCCTCCGCATCAGCTGGGAAACATGATAATGGAAGAACAGAGGTGAGACACAAACTGCAACAGTCAAAATGTGGTATATAGATTGACATGCCTGTGTAATTTGAAATAGCTAGGCATGGCAACCCGAAAAGTGAGACCCAAAGTTTTTGAGCTTTAATGAAGCGTCAGATCTGCCGAGATTCCAGCCAAATTAATCAACCAGTGTGCAGAAAGGCATCACACTACCATCAGTTTACATTGGACAGCGACAGAGACATTGAATCTTGGAAGTGATGAACAAAACATGAAACAGAAGCTTCTATATGAAGGATAGATTTTCAAATTACGTACAGACAAAATTTATGTAAATGATGAGATCGAGTTCAGCGCTCTACTTTAGCACAGGGAGATGGATCACATGCCAATGTAAATACAACTGGAGAAGGCCTGATCAAAGAATTGTTCAAGTTTGAAGTTCTCGTGGTTTAAGTAAATACATTTATTAGCGTACTGCTTCACTACTCATGATGGAATGTGTGCCCTTCTTATACATGCCTAATGTGGATAATTATACATTCTTCAGCTGCCACATATTCAAATTGGCAGGTGCTTTACAGCACGTTTCCAACTTGTGTATAAATTGTAAAGGAATCTATAGTCATTAACACCAGAGCCGCTGTAGGTCGGTGTATTATAATAGGACAGAAACAACAAAGGTTTGACTGGTTCCATTTTGAATGGCAGTGTGAGTGACTGGAGAAAAATAACAATGAAACCAATGAAAAATTACATCGCCAGCGCACCTTTTCACATGTGAGCTTGCTGCGTTTTCATAGCCGGTGGTTTGGATAATGGTTAATATGGGTAGAATCACAAGGAACATTAATTCCTACATTCAAAAGCTATATGCCCGGTCAGGTTAAACAAGTTTTTACTTGCTGGACTTTCAAGGTGAATACTGTCTTTTGTTTGGGTTTTACATGATATCATCCTACGGGTATGGTGAAACCTGTAGCTCCCTGACATACATGGCAATGAAATTATTACCAATAATTGACACCACACACACAGTGGACAGTAAGAGGCTCCCAGGAGTTAATGTCCCTCTCGTCCTGAAGAATGTCCCGAGACCCTGGGACTATTGCATTTAGTGTAGAAACATGTTGACCATTAAATTGTTGATGATGTGTTTTTTGGTTTAAACAGATACCCCTTCCTATGTTGATTTTTAACCCTCTATAAGTGAGGTAAAGACTAATAAAGTAAATCCTTCTCCAACTTATTACAATTGTATTTTTTATATTCTCCCTTTGGTATCATAGTCTCACAGTCTCTTTCAATAAGAGCTTTGGATGAGACTGCCTGCAACAATCTTGGTTGCAGACGAGGAGCATCCCTAGTGGTGATGTATTAAGTGGATGAATGATCTGCTATTTTCAAAACAGTCAGATTGTGCGTTCCAGTATGAAGCCCTTGCAGCACTGGTCAAAGTCATAAAATACACAACAGTCACACAGTCTTTGTCATGTTTTATATATATAAATGTGCCCCAAATATAATATTTAGATTAATCAAATTATATTTCATCGTTTTTTTTTAGCTACTGCTTCTCTGAAATGGCTCCGGTATGTGCAGTTGTTGGAGGTGTCCTAAGTCAGGAAGTTGTGAAGGTAGTTTTATTGTGCTTTTTTAAATGGTTTCCTTCGTTGTTTTAAAAAGATTGATGAACAACACCCAAAGAAAGATGATTGTTGTAAACCAGGTCCTTTCTGAGATGAACGCTGAATGTATTTTGCCATGTAAATCACACTTAATTTCCTAGCATGTGATGTTCACTAGCCACATTCTTGGAGAGCAAGCCGCACCAATAGGCAAGGAAAAAATAGTAAAGGCATGAGTGGTAAAGGCATATGCACCTAGTCCTCAAGACATACTACTCCATGGTTTGACATAAAGTAATACTTTACCGCACTAACAAGATGAGAACCATGTTCTACATTTAGAAGCATGTGGAACACAGCCCCCCTCCTTTCAACATTGGTTCAAAAGATTTGACATTGAGAAATACGCCCCAGAGTGCGTCTTCTGGCAGAACACCTCCTGGTGTAGACATGATTTTGCGGACCTCTTAACTCATCCACATATCCACCAGTGGGAACTCCATCAAGTTTCTGCAGTTACTTTCACCATTATGGGACCCACCCATTGACCTTTACTCCCCCAGAAAATGCAAAAGCTTTGTCTCCAGGTACCCACAGTCCATGGGAAATACACTTGATGAATTGGTCAGGGATATTTACTTACATTTTTCACCTCGTTCACTCATTCCATACGTGTTGGAAAGATGAGGCAGGCCCCCACGACTCTCATTCATGCCAACTTTGGTCAGACAACCATGGTACTTAATGCTCCTAGATGTGTCCATCAGCCCACATTGGACACTCATAATCTTTCTGGACCTCCTCACTCAGCAACAGGGCCAAATCAGGCACCCAGACCCCATGCAGCTGAACTTTGCTGTATGGCACCAATGGTCTTAGAATTTGGATATTTACAGCTCCCACTCGAGTGTATTACCATCGTACATGAGGTACATAGGCCTGCTACTTGGGCTTGTGGTTTTTTTTTTTTGCCAAGTGGAAAAAACGAATCTATTTCTGCGTGCCTAAGCAATTAGAACCTCTTAAGGATTCCGTTCAGGTCATTGTTTTGTACTTGTTTACCTTCACAAAGCTTGTCTAGCAAATGCATCTATATCCCTTAATTTTTCTGGTATAGCGTCATACATGAAAAACAGGAAAGGCTCATTTCGTTTACGCATTCCTGTAATAAAGGCATTCATGGAGGACATCACCTGCACCTGCCTGGAACATTAATGTGGTTCTCACACGCCTAACTGGCTCCCTTTTGAACCACTGCACTCATATCCTTTGCTGTTCCTTTTATGAAAAGTGGATCATGTAGTTATACTTAGGACAAATCCCAAGTTCTTACCTAAGGCAGTATCACCGTTTCCCATTAATAAGTCAATTTAGCTTCTGTTTTCTTTCCTCAGCCTGGTATGATAATGGAAAGGGCATTAGACACCTTTTTATGTAAAATTGGTGATCATGTACTATAAAGATAGGACCAGAGCTTTTCGAAAGACCATCAACTTTTTGTGGTCTTTGCTAAACCTTATTAAAGCCAATGTAATGCATGGTGGATTGTTAAATGCATCCAAACTTGTTATACAAAGCTTAATGTGTGCTCCCTATACCACTTACAGCATACTGTATATGTTAAAAGTGAGCCAGCGTGTCTTTCTTGGGTAAAATTTGTGTTTAGTAGATTTTTGTTAAGCTGCTACCTGGTCGAGGATTACTGCGTGGACGTAGTAGCGCCTCAACCAGCTATGGTTGGCCAGGATATTAAACACTTTGTTTCAAATCCCTATATCATCTACCAGTTAGTCTCTGCTAGAAGGATAATGCTTTACAATCGATGCGAAGCATGTCTATCCACAGCCATACATGCTGCAAACGGAAAATGTTAGTTACCCTGGAGGTATCGGTTCATAGCATGTAGCAACTTAGATTCTCATGCACCCACCCTTTTCCCTGAACATGAGCAGCGATAGCTCATGTTTTTGTACACTAAATATTTATTATCAACTACAATGCACAGAGCACATTCCTACTATTCTCTACACTCCCCTTTTGATTTGATGAGTTTTATATAGCGCTGGCTAGACCCGAAGGAATCAGAGGGCTTTACATGAGGTTCCACAATGTTACAAAATTACATCAGTTACAGGTTACATCAGTTGCAAGAAAAACATTTAAAGATCACCAAGAGTACTACTGAATTGCGTCCGAGTTGGGAGAGCCCCACTTATTCGTACGGTGCTCCTGCTCTTCAATGGCGGATGGTGAGTGAAGTGGTAGCGCGCCCCGTCTGTCCAGCGTGGACGGAGCACTCACTTTTCCTCACCGGTGGCCGTTCACTTTCGGTGCCCCGTCCGTCTTGCTTTTAGTCACCGCAATGAGTGGCCCTCAGTTGGAAATGTGGACCAAGGTTTAGGGGAATTGTTTGCTGGGTGATACGGAGGTTGGCAGCCTCAAGGTACAGTTCCTTCGGCCCCGGGCAAGACCTCACTGCTCACCAGGCGCCATCTTAGCGTCTTCATAGGTGGGGACATCACGGCTCATATCTCCGCGATGCTAGATTGGAGAAGAGCGATAAAGATCTTCTCTTCCAGGGGATCCTCATCAATAGTCATAAGCACTGAATATTCCCGCCCATGTGCGGGGACCCCGGAAATAATAAAATTATATATGTAAAAAACATACATATATACAGCTCTGTATATGTATAAACATATATCATTTTTTCCAAGCAAATGCAGCTCCCATAAAAGGCTAGGCAATGTAAAAATATATACATCCAATAACACACATATATCTATATATATGTATAAAGGTATAACAATACACCCAAATCTCTTTTTTTTTTTTTTTTTTTTTTAATGAGGTAAACACTCATGAGAAAGCAAAAAATAAAGAGAACAAACTGTGGAAAAACACAGATGTATAACACATTGCCAGCCTGCAGGCTGCATTGCAATACAATACCATAGAGACTAAAAAGCCCTGTACAGGTAAAAACTGGCACCGTGCCTTTAAGGCAGCCCTGACTTCCATATCCCATCATGCCTCAGGGGTGACAGTTAGGTCAGTTGTTCTTTCCGGCTCCTTCAGTCAGGACCCTGGAATTCAGCTCTCTTCTTTTTTGACTCTTTAGTCAAAAATTATAACAACTTTAAGATTTTTTTTGGACTTCTTCTTACAATTTCTGTGAGGAAGTCAGTATCCTGTGTTTTTCTGACTGATTTTTCAACCATTTTTGTCAGAAAAATGCCTTCTTTATTTGTTCCATGCCCATCTTGTGGAAAAAAGAAGGCTGCGTCAGACACACATGAGGTGTGTATCATCTGTCTGCCGGACTCTCACTCTCCAGCAACATGTCGTCATTGTGAAGACCTTTCCAAAAGGACTTTAAAGGAGAGGGAGAGGATTAGGCTGTATGGCCTAGCAGAACGGTCGACGTCGAAGCAGTTGGTCCCTGTTTGCTCTCCATCGACGTCGGGCTCGGCGTCGAAGACTCCAGCGGCGGGATCGTCGCTGAGAGGTGAGGAGTCAAGGGGAAGTCATGCTGCAAAGAGAAAATCGACGTCGACTTTATATTCAGCGTCGAAGAGGATGCGTTCGACGTCGACGGCGTCTAAAAGCTCGGCGTCGAGGACTCGGCGCCATAGTTCAACGTCGAAGAAGCATCTGTCGACGTCGAGAGAAGATCGATCGACGTCTGCACAGAGATATCGTTCGTCGTCGAAAGAAAGATCGACGTCGAGGTCGGCGAGACATCATTCGACGTCGCGAGAAGAACGTAGACGATCTCCACAGTCGACGTCGAGACCAAGATCGCCGTCAAGATCAAGATCGCCGTCGAGGAAACATCGTTCGACGGCGAGGAGGCTTTCGACGTCGTCGGAGCTTTCGACGTCGAGACAGAAGTCTCCGTCAGGAGTGACGTCGAGGCAGACGCCTCCGTCAGGGCCGACGTCGAGGCAGGAGCCTCCGTCGGAGTCGACGTCGAGGCAGGAGCCTCCGTCGGAGTCGACGTCGAGGCAGAGGCCTCCGTCGGAGTCGACGTCGAGGCAGAGGCCTCCGTCGGAGTCGACGTTGAGGCAGGTGCCTCCGTCCTCACAGGTCTCCAAAGCTTTGGTGAGGTACATGAAGCCTCCGTCGAAGGTAATCTCGACGTCGAGACAGGAAGCTCGGAGCCTCGAAGATTCGAGTCAAAGATCTCCGGTGATAGGCTTATCACCGTCGAGGCAGCCCTCTGTTGAGGGTACGCAGGAGGTTTCACATATTCGCCTCACAATTCGACCAGTCTCAAGGCGAAAATCTCCTCATAGACTGATATATACAGCTCCGGAGTCACCGCGTATCATTTCTATCTCGCCTTCAGGATCAGAGGGCTCAGGTTCAAGGTCAGCATCACCAGAGCTTGTACATCAATCTCCAGTTCCTGCAAGAGAAAGTTCGCAGGAGGAGGACAATGCTGTGCCTCAAAGTCCCGTAAGGGAGATGCCTCAGGACCCTGCTATGACAGACACAATAAAGGCATCGCTAACAAGAATAAGGGGCGTGGTATTCCCAGCGACACCGATCAGACCAAGATCTCGAGAAAGAGAATCCCGAAGTCACTCTCGAGCACCAAGAAGGCGATCCAGGTCTGCCTCCCTCAGAAGAGAGTCGACCAGATCAGAGAGAAGGCGCCGTAGGACCCCTTCTACCTCCCCTTCTTCCAGATCATCCAAAAGGGATTATTCACCGACACTCTCGGAGACGCCACCCTCTCGGGTATCTCCGGTAGATGACATTTCTACATTTCAAGAAGTGTTGTGTAGAGGAGCTACAAAATTAAGTATCCCTATGCCGGTTCAGGAGACCACCACATCCATAATTTTTGAAACTCTTCATGAGCGCACAGTGACACGCCCGTTGTTGCCATTAGTCCCCGGTTTGCTACAACCGGTAATGGATATCTTTCTCACGCCAGCAACCACCAAAACGGCGCCGGCGAGAATTCTAAAAAAGTACCGTCCAGCTCCGGAGGATCCGCTATTCCTTAAAACAGATCCTCCACCGGACTCTGTCATCACCGCCGCTGCCAGAAAGACGCATGCAGTAGCTGGCTCTTCAACGGTGCCACCAGATAAGGACAGTAAAACGCAAGACTCCTGGGGGAGGAAAGTTTGCGGCTCAGCATCCTCAAGCTTGAAGGTGGCAAGTGCCTCGGCTCTTCTGGGGCGCTATGATAGGTCACTATGGGACTCTCTTCAGAGGTTCGTTGAAAAAGTTCCATCAGAGGACAGACGGGACTTTGAAGAGATTTTGCATGAGGGGAGTCTAGTCTCTAACCAGATCATAAGTGCAGCGGCGGATGGGGCAACACTGGCAGCGCATGAATATGCACATGGAGTCACAGCCAGAAGATCATCCTGGCTTAGATTGACGGCCCTGAAACCGGAAGCGCAGGCAAGAATTTTAAATCTGCCTTTCTCCGGTAGTTCTCTTTTTGGGTCCCATGCAGACGAGGAAATGGCCCGAATGAAAGCAGAGCTGGAGACCATGAAAGCAGTCGGGCTTGAAAAGAGGAAAGAGTTTCGACGCCGCAAGGGAAATGACAGGCGCAATTACCAACAGAGGGTTCAAACCCCTCATTGGCAAAAGAACCAGGACCAGCAAGGTCAAAAGAAACAGCAATACCAGTCCCGCAAGCCATCCAGGGGACGAGGTAACAACAGGCAGTCTAATGCTGGAAACAAAGCACCGGGGAAGCAATGAGAAACCGCTTCCTCCGATGCTGTCCACCGCTCCGGTGGGAGGAAGTGTTGCGCATCATCTTCCAGAGTGGCAGACAATCACAAAGGACAAGTGGGTACTCAATATACTGCGTCATGGGTACTCGCTTCGTTTCAAAAGTCACCCCCCATCGATTCCTCCTGTCAAGTCATCCCAGCATCTAAAGCAGCTCAGAGAGGAGGTAGCGACGCTACTACTCAAATCTGCAATAGAGAAAGTGCCCATAAACCAGAGAGGAAAGGGAGTTTACTCCAGATATTTTCTCATCCAAAAGAGGAGTGTGAAGGCGGAGTTCAGACCCATTTTAGACCTACGGATACTGAACAAGCACATAAGAAAGGAAAAATTTCGCATGCTGGCGCTCCACCAAATATATCCTCTTCTCCGGATGGGCGATTGGATGTGTTCACTGGACCTTCAGGATGCATATTTCCATATTCCCATCCTAAGGAATCATCGAAAATTTCTCAGGTTTGTGGTAGGCAACGCTCACTATCAGTTCAAAGTCCTCCCATTTGGCCTGAAGTCAGCTCCTCGAGTATTCACAAAATGCGTGGCAGTAGTAGCGGCTGCTCTGAGGCGCGCAGGAGTCTTCGTCTATCCCTACCTAGACGACTGGCTAATAAAGGGCTCATCGCCACAGAATGTGCGGACACAGCTGTCGCTATGCCTGAACTTATGTCGCAGGTTGGGTCTCAGAGTGAATGTCAAAAAGTCCAATTTTTCACCAACGCAGAGAATACACTACCTGGGTGCAACTATAGACTCCGTAGTAGGAAAAGTGTTTCCTTCGGAGGAAAGACAGTCATCCATTATGCTAAAAGGCAGACAGATTATGACCAGCAATCTGTCGTCGGCAAGGCAAATCTCATCTCTGCTAGGGGCCATGGCATCCTGCATCTTCCTAGTGCCCAATGCCAGGCTAAGGATGCGTCCTCTCCAGCAAGATCTCGAGGACAAATGGGATCAAAGGAACTCTCTGTGGGAAGAAAAGGTTTGCCTCTCCTCTGCAGCCAAACAGTCAATCAAGTGGTGGCTGAAGCCAAGGAATCTGCAAGTGGGGATTCTTTTCCATCAAGAGCCCCCAACTCAGACCTTAATCACCGACGCATCCCTTCAGGGATGGGGTGCGCATTTTGGGACTCTGCAAACTCAAGGACGGTGGTCCAGCAGCGAACAGTTGTACCACATCAACATGCTGGAGCTCAGGGCGGTCCACCTAGCCCTCAAAGCGTTCCTACCTGCGATAACGACGAGTACCATTCTAGTACAGACGGACAATACCACCACAATGTACTACCTGAACAAGCAGGGGGGTACTCGATCCAGAACGCTCTCGCTGGAAGCTCAGTCCCTGTGGCACTGGATCCTAGCAAGGAACATCTCATTGAAAGCGGTGCACCTACCAGGAGAACTCAACGTGCAAGCAGACTTGCTCAGTCGGCATTTTCAAGAGCCAGAGGACTGGGTAATCAACGACGAAGTGTTAGAAGACATCTTCGGGGAATGGGGGCGCCCGCAAGTGGACCTCTTCGCGGACGAGCAAAACACAAAATGCCGAGGCTTCGCCTCAAGATACCATCGACCAGGATCCCTAGGGAATGCCCTTTTGATCAATTGGTCAATGACATTTGTGTACGCTTTTCCGCCTCTCCCACTAATTCCCAAGGTGGTGACCAAGCTACAGAATTCATCTGCCAAGATGATACTCATAGCACCGGACTGGCCGAGGCAGTGGTGGTACACGGATCTCCTACACATGTCGATCCGCCCCCACAAGCGGCTGCCGTGCAGGCCGGACTTGTTATCCAAGATGCAGGGGAAGATTTACCATCCCAGCCTTCCCTCGCTGAGCTTAACAGCATGGCTCCTGAAGTCCTCCAGTATGGCCATCTGAACCTCCCTCAAGAGTGTATGTCCATACTGAAGGAAGCCAGGAGGCCTTCGACAAGACACTCCTACTTCTGTAAGTGGAAAAGATTTTATATATGGTGTGCTCAGCATCATTATGATCCCACTAAATGCCAGGAGGATGTAATTTTGCCCTATCTTCTACATTTAGCAAGGGCAGGGTTGAAATTTTCTTCCATAAAGGTTCACCTAGCAGCCATAACAGCATACAGGCGTTCGCCTTCACAGCAGTCATTTTTTAAAGTGCAGGTAGTGAAGGATTTCTTGCAAGGACTCAAGAAAGTCTATCCCCCTGTTAGACCTCCCTCTCCTTCCTGGGAGCTAAACTTGGTTCTGTCGAAGCTCATGGGTTCACCTTTTGAGCCTATTCATAAGGCTACCCTACAGCACCTCACATGGAAGACAGCATTTTTAATAGCCATCACTTCAGCACGGAGGGTCAGTGAGATACAGGCCCTCTGTTCTAAAGAACCCTACACTGTTTTTCATCTAAATAGGGTGGTGATGAGAACTCACCCTTCGTTCCTACCCAAGGTGGTATCGGAGTTTCATGTAAACCAAGCCATCTCCTTACCAACCTTTTTTCCCAACCCCTCCTCTCCGGCAGAGAGGGCGTTGCATTCTCTGGATGTCAGAAGGGTCCTAAAATTCTACCTAGATAGGACTAAGAATATCAGGAAATCTGACCAATTGTTTGTGAACTATGGGATTGTCCGTATGGGCTTTGCTGCATCCAAACGTTCCATTGCTAGGTGGATTGTTTCTAGTATTACTTTGGCCTACCAACTGGCTCAGAAACCATTGGGGGCGCGCCCTAAAGCGCATTCGACAAGAGGAAAAGCGGCTACCGCGGCTTTTCTCAATAATGTCCCACTCTCCGAGATCTGCAAGGCAGCCACTTGGAGATCTGTCCACACTTTTACCAGGCATTATTGTCTGGATTCGGACACCAGGGCAGACACTCAAGTAGGACAAGCCTCCTTGAGGAATCTGTTCCAAACATAATCATTTTCATGATTCTTTTTCTCCATGGGTGATACAACCTTAGTTTCATTTGCCTGCTGGTGGAAGGGGAGCTTGCTACTCTATTCAGTGCTTATGACTATTGATGAGGATCCCCTGGAAGAGAAGGGTAAGTTACTTACCTGTAATTCTAGTTCTCTTCCAGGGGTATCCTCATCAAAGTCATAAGCAACCCACCCACCTCCCCAGGCAAATGAGAAGAGGTGTATTATTCATTATGGAAAAGGTATATCTTTGTGTTTAGGACTACGGTCCCGCAAAGAACAACTGACCTAACTGTCACCCCTGAGGCATGATGGGATATGGAAGTCAGGGCTGCCTTAAAGGCACGGTGCCAGTTTTTACCTGTACAGGGCTTTTTAGTCTCTATGGTATTGTATTGCAATGCAGCCTGCAGGCTGGCAATGTGTTATACATCTGTGTTTTTCCACAGTTTGTTCTCTTTATTTTTTGCTTTCTCATGAGTGTTTACCTCATTAAAAAAAAAAAAAAAAAAAAAGAGATTTGGGTGTATTGTTATACCTTTATACATATATATAGATATATGTGTGTTATTGGATGTATATATTTTTACATTGCCTAGCCTTTTATGGGAGCTGCATTTGCTTGGAAAAAATGATATATGTTTATACATATACAGAGCTGTATATATGTATGTTTTTTACATATATAATTTTATTATTTCCGGGGTCCCCGCACATGGGCGGGAATATTCAGTGCTTATGACTTTGATGAGGATACCCCTGGAAGAGAACTAGAATTACAGGTAAGTAACTTACCCTTCTTGGTGATCTGCCAGCATTCCAGCTGCAAAATCGTTGCTCTGGGTGTGAAAACAGTGCGGCAGGATGCCGCTCGGTAAGCTGAAAGGAAGGTTCAACACGGAGCATCAGCTCCGAGCTGCCATGATGGGCTGGCTCCTCCCCTTGACCCCTTTCACCTGTAACCGGCTGAGCGAAAAACAATTTAAGGGTGGAGTCAGTGCCTATGCGCATTGTAAGAGTAAGGAAAGAATCATACAGCATCCTGGTACTCAAAGCTTCTTCGAAGAAAAACAATTTCTAATATTTGAGGCAACACTAAATAGCAGGACTATGCAAGGCATATGAATCTTACACCACTACACAATATGAGCATATGTTTTCAGGGTAAGTTAAAGTTTCTGTTCTGATGGAGGTAGAAACTTCAATGTTGAACAGTTCAGTGACATCTTCAGAAGTCTGTGACAGGCTAGCGTCTACTGTGTTTTTCTATAGAAAACTACGGTCTCTGCTGAATACCTCTAAAAGCAGATTCCTCACATCTATAAATTCCCAAGCGCAAGACTAGATCCGGAATATTTTTCAGCCTACCGTCTGTTTGCAAGTAGGTTGTGTCATGCTGCTCTGCAAAAAGGCTGCTCTGCTCTAGGACTGACCTTTGACCCATGTGTAAGTTCCCACCAAGCTCTGTGACATCAGTTTTTTTTTCTTCACTACTGGATTTGGAGCTAGCTCCTAACTTTTTATTGTCACTTCATGAGGTTTTTTTTCACCACATAAGGTCTCTCCAGTGTGGAAGGGAATGCTCCCCCTACTAAAACGACAGGTTTTAAGCCAAGCAGGGACTCTCGCAAACCAATTTCTGTGACAGATCCCCATGAGGAGTGTCTCTGGTGTTTAGGTTCAGGCCTCAACTGTAAGTCGTGCGAGCAGTGTACCCTGATGTACCCGAGGGCAAATCACGAGAGTGAAGTCAAGCAGTACGCCACCGAACACCACAGTAAATTGCACAGGAACCCAATATTTAGGCCGGTCCCATGACAGTTCGTCATCTCAGTCCAAGTCTTAAAGTAAGTCCAGGTCCAAACTGGAGCATGAGAAGTCCCAGCCTCACCACTCTTTTTCTGAGAACTTGCTAGGACGTCAAAGTGCCCCTCGATCTTTCTCCCAGTCCCCACCGAGTAGTCCATTATACAACTGATCCAAAAGCACCCCAAATTTCGAGGGCCATCAGCAGCCCCAACAGATTGTGTTTTTTAAAGAGGACATGCCTTGAATTTTTGGCACCCTAGTGGCTCACTCGAGCACTCTTTTGGACCCCATGAATCCACAGAGTCCCTATTTGGGTTATTGAAGGTAGGTCGGTCCTCTGCATCATCAGTGTCTCTTGAACCTGCTTCGAGTTCATCCCCGACTCTAGAGCCAACTTCGCTCCCAGCACTTCAATCTATGCAAATTCCTGCCACGTCAAAGCCGGCCCCAACCCCGCAGACGCCGAAGGAGGACACTGATCACTTTGTCCTGCCTGAGTCTGAACCTAATCTGCTCTATCTCCGTCGAAGTCACATCCCAGCACAATTCTGACTCATCCTGGTCCCATTACATTCTGACTTTCATAAGATAGTACCTTTGAAGAGGAGCTCCCCTCCTGTGCACCAACAATTTTTCGTATCGGATTCTGGCCAGAGTCAACCACCTTTTCATGATGTTGGGGATGAATTTCCCCTACAACAGGACAATTTTTATTTGGCTCTAGAAGAGGCCAGTTGATTAGGCACTTCCCTGACCCAGAACAGGAGATTCCCCATAGCCCATTCCTGGACTAGTCAGCCTCATTCGCTATAGGAATTAGTCAGGCAGGTTTGGACTTGCAGTTTGCTTCTGCTGCGGTGAAAATTGACATCCTCACTGAGGTTTTGCATTCGGATTTACTTCATCAGAACCTTTGCATCCATTCAACGACCCCCTCATGGATGCTTAAATTAAACCATGCTCTTGCCCATTTGTGAACAGACTGGTGGCACAACACCACATACCAGCCCTGGGGGGACTCTGCCTTCCTGACACAGCACCCTACTCCTGAGAGCTTGGTAGTTCAGGCATCTAGTAAAAGCATTAATGCCATTTTCCCCCTTAGGGCACTCCAGACAGAGTTGAAAAAAATTGAGACACTTGGAAAGGGGATGTTTTCATTTGCCAGCTCTCCATTAGGTAAGTCAACACCAGATGTTTGCTTGGTAGGCACTCTCATGCATTATTGGACATGGTCACAAGGATCTTACCATCAGTTCCATAGATATTCCATGCCAACTTGGCACAGACTATTGAAGATAGCAAGGACGCGGCCAGCATGCTGTGGGACCATGCATGGATGAGATCCATGGCTTTTCGAGTGACATCCAAGAAACTCTCATGTGGATATGCCTTTTGACGGGTCTTGCCTTTTTGTCGAGAAGGCCGACTCCACCCTTGAGCACTTTAAGAAAGTCAAGCCACTGCACTCTCCTTCGGCCTCTCCACGCCCAGAAGACAGTATCCCCTACAGTTTTGCCACTTTCAATGCATCGCTAGGGTTTCTCTTGCAGACAGCGTCAAGACCCACCATACCAAGGTCGGATTGCTCATGCAAACAGAAAGCTTTGAATGTCTGCAGCTTACAGGTCGCCTCTGGAGTCTCCTGCTTGAAATTATCTTAATGTAGGAATTAACAAGACGTATGTTTGTATAAGATTGTAAATCACAAAAAAATGTGTTAAAAAAAGAAAGACTCACCATACCAACAACAGGCCCCCTATCCCAACAACAGGCCACAGTCCTGTCTGGGTAGGGGTTCCGGCAGACAGTGTCCAGATCTGCAGGGACACCACACCTCCCAGTCTCCAGCTCCTCTGCCTTGGAGCCGTTTTAGTTTGCCCATAGGTGCACACGGCCATCATGTGGGAAGCAGTAATTTCCCCAACCAGTGCAAGCCATAATGACAGGTGGATCCTGCAGGTAGTCCAACGAGGCTACGCCCTGCCAATCCTTTACATCCCACCACTTCTTCTGTTTGTATCAGAGGAGTTTTCAGAGGAGCAATTGTCTATTTTGCTGCAAGACGTTAAAGCTCATTTGGAAAAAGCAGCTTTTGAGAGTCCCAGCTTAGGAGATCGGAACTAGATGTTACTCCCATTATTTCTTTGTGTCAAAAAAAGGGCAGACGTCTTTATCATTTTTAGATCTCCGACCTCTCAGTTCCTTTTTGTAGAAGGACAATTTAAAGATGCTCATACTAACCTAGGTTCTAACTGCCCTGATTCCAAGAGACTGGATGGTAGCGTTGGACACGCACTATGCCTATTTCCATGTGCCTGTCCTGTAGAACATAGGTGCTACCTGCGGTTCAAGGTGGTCCATGAGCATTTTCAGTTTACTGTGCTTCCTTTCGACCTCACCAGTGCCCTTTGGGTTTTCACGAAAATGAGTGTGGTTGTCGCTGCATACCTTTGAAGGTTGGGGGTGTAACAATATTTCCCTACCACTACAATTGGCTGTGAAAGGCAGGCTCACCACAGTGAGTCGTGGACCACTGCCAGACGATGGTAAACCTCCTTACATTGTTGTGGTCATAATCAATGTGCCAAAGTCACACCTGACTCCTTCGCAGAGGCTTCTGTGAATTGTCGGCCTCCTCCGAATCAAGGAGTCCAGCACATTTGGGCTGTGATACTGTGTTTCTGCCTCGCTCATGTGTCTTGGTGAGGGTGGCTTTGAGGCTTCTCGGCCTTTTGGCCTCCTGCATGTCGACCATGCCAATTGGCACATGCGGGCTCTACAGTTGGATCTGAAGTCTGTGAGCCTAGCACCAAGAGAACCTGTGATTGCTGTTCAAACGCAATTGGATCAGCAGCAGATATCTCTCCTTATCTCTTCCAGATCTGATGGTGGGTTTGTGGAAATTTAGCGTGCAAACTGAACATTATCTGCGCCATCTTGCCTCTCCCCAGCGCCACGCACAACGAATGCACGGCCGCCATTTTAGGCACCCCGCTCTCTCCCCGCTCACTCTCGACCGCCAGCGTTTTCCCTTGGCGCTGCAAGCATCCCCCGCGCGCCGGCCACCCCCGCTCTCTCATACAGGCCATAAACCCTCTCCTTCTGCGCGACCCTGCTACGGAACCACTTCCAACCGACAACCCATACATGGTCATGCCTCTCCTTTGATAACCCCCTTCCTCTGCGCCCCATTGTCTGAACTGGTCCCAGGCCATCACCTAGCCCTGCGGATGCAGTTTACTGCCCCTACTGTAAGGGAAACACCCCACATCAAAGGGATTACAGTAGATCAAAGCCCCTACCCCCTGAGACCCGGCCAGTTGCACACACCCCCGGGAATTAGCGGAATTCCCTGCTGCGCGATAGCCATCTCCCACTGCGGGTAGGGTGGGAACTTCTACTGTATCTATGTGTGGGATCGGATCTGAGCCGGGGCTTCAGGGGATGTTCTTTCAGGCATCAAGGGAATCTCAAGAATGTACTATATGTAATAAAGCAATAAACCAGTGTATAAGAGACCAGGTCTCAGAGATGCAGTTAGAGCACCTCGTGACGATACCTTGCTGTCTGATCTGATGTGTTCTGCTCCGACGGAATAAAACTTTGTTTCCTGCCTTCCAGTCTCCGGCGCCTGCCTCTTTTATTGGTAAATCATCGAGTGGTATGAGAGGCGATTACCGCCGGGCAAATCCTTGAAAGATTATCGACTGAAACTGCCGCTACCATTTAACAATTGGCGTCCCAAACGTGGGGCCCATCAGCGACACGTGGATCCAGTGGGAGAGGTCCCGACGACAGAGTGAACGACTGCAACGATCGGGAGAGCTCCTGCCCAATAGACCCTCGTCTGGCAGCCGATCATCCGAACTTCACTGGTTCCGAGCAGACCTCTCTCGAGTGATCTACGGTCCTGACTGGGAACCATCAGGAGTGCCGCGGCAAATACGGAGAATAGAGGACGATCGGGCGCTGGAGGCGGAAGACGAGAAACTGTCCATGCGGTCCGGGTAAGGTCGTGAAATACGACAAAAGTGCGAAATAATTGATTGATTGTTTGAATACTAGTATTGCTCATTGATTGTTCTTTTTGAGATATTCGCTGTCTACAAACGGGGAGGAGTAGGAATACTCTCTCTCTCTCCCTTTGCAGATAGTGAAGGGTAGGTAACGCAGACTTTTGTCCCCGTTGAAACCCGTCGTGCCTATCTTTATCTCCCCATTGATTGATTGTCCGAACATTGATTGTTTTGAAGAATAGTGCTTTTGAGATATTCTCTGTTTGCAAATAACGTAGAATAGGAATATTCTGTCTAGTCTTTGCAAATAGTGAAGGGTAGGTAACGCAGACTTTTGTCCCCGTTGAAACCCGTCGTGCCTATCTTTATCTCCCCATTGATTGATTGATTGATTGTCCGAACACTAGTTGTTCGATATTGGTTCTTTGGAGGTATTCTCTGCTTACAAATAACGAAGAATAGAGATATTCTGTCTAGTCTTTGCAAGCAGTGAAAAGATAGGTAGTGCTGACTTTTGTCCCCGTTGAAACCCGTCATGCCTATCTTCTCCCCACTGATTGGTAGTTGGTTCTGCCCGGACCGCTTATTAGAGGTGAACCATCCGGCTCCACTGGAAGGCACCCCTAATAAGGACATGTTCACTAAATATGGACTAGTCGCCGTAGCTTATAGCAAGCTGTGGCATAAATATACCAAGAAGGACCCCGAAAGTCAGTGGCCACTGATGGGATCCTTCGACGACCATAAGATAGAAGCACTAGAAATAGCTCTGCGTAGCAATAAGACGACGCCTACTATGCTTGACAGTATCGGCATGTGGCGCAAAGAAGCAACGCAACGGAAAAAGAGGGAAGAAGTAAAAGCAGAAAAGGAATTACGAAAGGCAGCTCACCTTGCCGCTAAAAAGTTAGAAGAAGACATAAAAGAGAGAAGGGAAACTAAACTAAGACAGGAGCCCGAAACCTCAGGCCAGTACGCTGTTAGGACCCCTTCTCTGCTCTACCCTGTATTGTCCTCCAAGCAGCAAACGAATGACGAATTACTGTTAGGTCCCCCGACCATTTACATGCCCCCTCCGTATGCACCCTCCCAATCGGTAGTGCAACACCCACAACCCCCGAACACGAACGAAAGCAGTACAGGGGCCTCGGCCCTCACGGCCTCCGCGCCGGCTGAGCCTCTTGTACTGAACCTAACGTCGACTACAACGCTAGACGACCATGAGATAGGAAAGAAAGAGTCCACCAGAATGAATCGGTTAACTAAAGATGAACGAGCAGGAATTGACAAGATAGTAGGGACGCTGGTGGAGCGAAAAGAAAGTGAGGAGTATATAACGGACGTGTATAAATCGTATGCCGACAGCCGCAGACGACACTTCGTCGTACGGCTCTGTTATCGCACCCTGAATACATATGAGAATAGGTACCACGATAAAGGTCCCGAAGGCCTAGCGGCCCTATATAGGAAGGTAGACATTGGGGAAGAAAGAGAGGGCGATGTAACGAACCTCTTCACTCGTACACTCGAGGTCTACCGACACCTTAAAGAACATGGACAGACAACCACAACGGAAACCCCCATGGCAACTAAGCCCCAGGGAGGAAGGGCCGATGCCATGATGCCCATTAAAGAAGCTGCCCCCTACTGGGTCCCCCCACGGGGTCAGGGAACACACGACGACATCAACCACCAAGATGCGAAGGGAAGGGTTGTATATAACTGGGTCTACCAGCCGTGGGACCGGCAAGATATTTTGACCTTTAGAAAGACCCTACCCGACTTGAGAAAGAACCCGACTGCCTTCTACACTGAATTAGGCACAGCCTTAGGCTCAACGATAATGACGTTAGCAGATATCGACTTGTTCTTTGGGCTATGTTTGCCGGCTGATGTGTGGAAACAAATCCGGAAAGTTGACCACGCTGAGCCGTTCGGATATACCTGGGTACAACTCGATACCATAGATAAACAGCGAGAGCCAGGACAGAAACCCCCGAAAGCCATCTTAGAGCTCCCAGACAAGATTGTACAAAAACTGAAGACTCTAATCCCAGAAAGAAAGGTAGACTGGTCGATAGTGACAGCTTGCCGCCAGAAACCCCAGGAAGATGTGTCTGAATACTTCTCCCGATTCGAGACTGTGTTTTCCGATTACAGTGGCCAAGACATGACCACCGCAACCGGACACCACCTCTTTGTCCAGAATTATGTAAAGGGTCTGTCGCCAGAAGTTTCCCAGAAGTTACAGACCAGCGAGAGTAGTTGGGCAGCCTCCAAACCCGCAGCAATTCTCCAGATGGCCCAATACTACGAAAACCAGAAGAACGAGAACGATAGGGCGTCAGAGAAGAAGAAAAAGGAATTAAAGGAGAGGGTGATGATAGCACAGTTGCAGGGGGTGACCATAGGAAGGGAACCCCCAAAAGAGAATTACCAACCAACCGCCCCTAGAAAGCTACCCCCTAGAGACCATACACCTACGCCCTACAACGGACGGAGAGACTTAGATGGGAACCAATGTGCGTTCTGTAGAGGGTTCGGACACTGGAAATCCCAGTGCCCGGTCCTTCTGGAAATGAATAAAAATAGGAACCCCAGAGACACAGCATATGACCACAGAAATAGAGGACGGGAACGAGGGCACACGAACGACGCCATCAACGACAGGCCAGGCAGATCAAACACCTTTGATCGCCCCCGACAAAACCAGTGTCAGCAGTCCGACTATGAAAGCACTCATGACTTCGCATAGGACCGCCAGGGGCAAGGGAGGGATCCAGTCGAACTCCGTGTTGACCAGCAAGGTCCTTACGTCACCGCTAAGGTCTTGGGCACAAAATCTCCATTCCTGGTAGATACTGGGGCGACACGTAGTGCGTTATCTAAACGACTGATTCCTAGGGCACCCTTGTCTGGCTCACACGTAACCTCAATAGGCTTTGACGGAACGCCCTCCACTAACCCCTTATCAGCACCAATCCCCTTTGATTTAGAAGATAACACCACTGACACGACCTTTCTGCTCTCCTCCAACACCCCCGATGCTATTATGGGACTTGATTTGCTAAAACATTTTCGAGCCACTATCAGATGCTCCCCAGACGGAGTTCGAGTCATCCTACACGATAACCCAGATCTGTCCAGACCCTGTCACACTCGGCGTATGCTCTCTATAACCGATGCCGATATATCCCTACTCGACACATTACCTTCACATCTATGGGCTAAAACCGACTCAGATGTAGGGCGCATGGTGATCGACCCGGTACACATAACCGTCCGACCGGACGCAGTGCTCCCAAAGCTTCCTCAGTATCGGATATCCCCCGAAGGCGAGAAGGCATTGGTGGAAATCATAGAGTCCCTGGTCGAGGCAGGAGTGGTAGAAGAAGTAGCGAGTAATGTTTGCAACAGCCCTATCCTACCCATTGTAAAGAAGCAAGGCGAGGGGGATGAGAAAGCCTACCGTTTCATTGTTGACTTGCGAGAGGTTAACAAAGTAGTCATACCCCAGTACCCCGTAGTCTCAGACATCACCACCATCCTCACCCTGATTCCATCCACCGCCACCATCTTTACTGTTATTGACCTCAAGAACGCATTCTTTTCCATCCCCATCCACCCAGACAGCCGCTACCTGTTCGGCTTCACTTTAAAAGCCCGTTCGTACAGATTCTGTAGGGCACCCCAAGGTTACACTGAGAGTCCCAGTATTTACAGCCAGGCCCTCAAGAGGCAACTAGATGCAGTCCAACTACCCGATGGAGTGGCGTTGATGACATTCTTTTGGCGGCCGACACCACTCCACTTGCCGTCACAGCCACCATTCACCTCCTCCGCTTCCTTGCGGAGAACGGTCACAAGGTCTCCAGAAAGAAATTGCAATTCTGCCAGCCCCAAGTAACGTATCTAGGCCACCTACTATCCAAAGACGGGAGGAAACTTACCCCTGACCGAATTCAAACCATCCTAGAAACCCTTGTTCCCAAAACTCAGAAGCAAGTGCGGTCCCTAGTGGGCCTCACCTCCTTCTGTCGTCAGTGGTTGCCAAATTTCAGTCTTATCGTAAAACCTCTGCTTTCCCTGCTGGCTAAAGATACCCCCTTCCCCCTCCCCTGGACACCCGAATGCCAATCCTCCTTCAAAGAATTACGGGATGCCCTCTGCTCAGCCCCAGTCCTAGGAACCCCAAACTACACTAAACCTTTCTCCCTCTACACCCACGAAAGGGAGGGATGCGCATTGTCTGTCCTAACCCAGTCCATAGGCCCTAAACAACGCCCTTGTGCCTACTTCTCTGCCACTCTCGACCCCGTAGCCAGAGCCTTGCCCGCCTGCCTTCGAGCAGTAGCCGCCGCTGCTGTCTCTATCCGACAAAGTGAGGGGATCGTGCTCTCGAACCCCCTCACTGTATTGGTGCCCCATGCTGTTGATACCCTCCTGAACCAAACCAAAACTCAACACCTGACTAGCGCACGACTGACTGGGTACGAACTGACTCTGCTTGCACCCCACATCACATTGAAACGATGCACCACTCTGAATCCAGCCACTCTACTACCTCTCCCTGACACTGACCCCAATGCGTCCCCTATACATGACTGCGTGACCCTCACCGACGAACAGACCAAGAGTAGGGTTGACCTCCGGGATACTGCCTTCCCGAACCCTGACGGAGAACTGTGGGTGGATGGCTCATGCATCAAGCTCCCTGATGGCACCACCTCAGCTGCCTATGCAGTCACCACAGCTCGAACAGTTGTTGAGACGGCCCGCATCACACAGCGATCCGCACAGGCGGCTGAACTAATTGCCCTCACACGAGCCTGCATCCTGGCAGCAGGGACAACCGCAAACATTTACACAGACAGTCAGTATGCCTTTGGGGTAGTTCACCACTTCGGGCTCTTATGGAAAGAGAGGGGATTCTTGACTTCTCATGGCACACCCATCCTGCATGGAGACCTAGTCTCTGCCCTGACCGAAGCAGTCCTCCTCCCCACACGGTTAGCTGTGATCAAATGCCAGGCACACAAGAAGGTGACAGACATTATAGGTCAGGGAAATGCACTAGCTGACATTACTGCCCGAACCACAGCCGAGAATAGGTCCACGACCCGTATGTACGTGACCAGGTCACAAACTGAGAAATGGAAGGATGCTAGGGAAACGATTAGGGATATCCAACTAGCCAGCACACCACACGAATTAACTGAATGGGCCCGGGTAGGATTGAAGGACGATGACGGTTGTTGGCGAACTAAAGACTCGAACAAATGGCTGCTACCCGACTCATACTTGATCCCCATGCTGACCATGGCACACTCCCCCGCACACATAGGGTCTGCCCCCATGATCGAACTCATCTCCAAAGTCTGGCACAACGACAGAATACCGGACTCAGCCAAACGTCTGGTCCAACAATGCCTAGTATGCCTCCAACACAACCCTGGGAAAGGAACTGCTGTACCCCGGGGAGGGTTTGGGGTCCCCAATCACCCCTTTGAAGTCCTACAAATGGACTACGTCCAGCTAGAAAGGTGCCAAGGTTTAAAGTATGTGCTTGTCGTTGTATGTGCCTTCAGCAAGTGGGTGGAAGCCTACCCGACCCATGATAACACCGCTATGACTACCGCAAAAGTACTACTGAAGGAATTCTTCCCCCGATACGGCCTTTGTCGAATTTTGTGGAGCGACAATGGCCCCCACTTCGTAGCCGAAGTTATCCAACTCATCTTAAAAGGGTTGGGTGTAAAACAGAAGTTCCATGCGGTCTTCCATCCCCAATCTGCAGGCCTGGTTGAGCGACACAATGCCACATTGAAGCTTAAGATAGCAAAAATAGTCGCCACCACAGGACTAAGATGGCCAGACGCTCTCCCACTAGCATTGCTATCAATGCGTTCCACCCCCACCAAACACCACTTAACCCCCTACGAGGTCGTCTTTGGGCGGCCCATGAACCTTTGGACTGCACCAAAACCATCATCCATCCACGACGTCCCGGACGTCCTCATGTCTGACTATTTGTATAACCTAACTAAGACATTGTCTGTTATCCACCAGCAGGTGCTGCACGCCATTCCCGATGTTTCCAGGGGCCCGGGACACGACATCCAACCCGGTGACTTCGTCTTAGTGCGTAACTTCCAGCGCACCAAGAGTCTGGAGCCCCGGTGGACGGGCCCCCTGCAAGTCCTGATCACCACCCGAACAGCTCTTCGAGTGGAGGGGAAACGCAATTGGCTGCATGCACACCACTGCAAGAAGGTATCACCGACCCTGACAACCACGGACAACATCACCACCCAAGAGGAACTACTGGACAAAGACCGACCATCCCTGAACCGCGGCCCGGATACAGAGACACTTGAGTTGATTGAATATCCCGATCCCACTGTGCCATCCAAAGAAGGGTATAACTTGCAACGAAAGGAGAGAACTTCGGCTAAGCAGACCACAGGCTAAGTGGAAATCTCAGAACGGTAGCCTAGTCACCTAAAAGGCCACCAGGAGAGAAACTAAAACAAAGTCTGTGGTTCTGCCCGCTACCGAGTCTCTTGAAGGTGATGGAAGCGCCCGACATGAAGATGATGGAAGCAACCGGACGTCCGAAGATCCACTACAGAAACCCAAAGACTGACCGAATGCACAGCTTAAAGACTATTGCACTTTTCATTACCCTTCTCTTTTGCCTTCTCCTCATGGTCACCTTCTGGATCATGGAGGAGAGCACACCCGCTCATAAGACATTACTGACCACCGTTCAACCTACCACCACGAAAGAACATCATCTGATCTCGCTTTCACCCCAACTCCGAGAAAGGCGTAAGGAGTTCTGGAATAACTCTTTTGTGCAGTTGCTCCACCAACACAATCTTGCTACCAACGCCACTAATTGCTGGATCTGTGGACTGCTACCACACGCCACTGGACACTCTATCCCTTTCATCCCTTCACCTTTTTCTGTCCATGGTTCCTGCCTCGCCTGGCTAATCCTCCTGCAAGAAAGCTACAAGGACAATGCCACTTCCGGCAGAACCATGTCACACTTTTACCATGGGTTCTGGCTGAACAAAACTGGAAGAACTTCTGCCCTCTTCTGCCCTCTGAGATCGAACACTTCCTTTCACATGGACATCCCTGCCAAAGAACGAGTTGAAATGCAAGTGTTCAACAATCCAGCCAGACCCACCTTCTCTTACCTCCGGAAACGGACGGCCGCCACCCTAACAGTGGCCCTGTCCGTCATCAACATCACTGGGTCTGTATGCCTCGAAGGCCTGGGGGCACAGCTGGTGGGCCACAGCTCCTGCCTCATCACCCGAACATTGGACTCAGTTGACCCACCCTCCTTTGTTGCCTCCCCGAATATGTACTTCGTCTGTGGTACTAAGGCCTACACCTGGCTTCCGAAAGGTTGGGGAGGCACCTGCTACATCGCCTTTGTCCTTCCTCCGACGTATGTGGCTCCAGCAAACCATCACCGACAGAAACGGGCCAAAGACATTGTGCAGGCCGACTCCACCGGAGCACAGTTCATGGACGCAGTCAAAGGCCTTGTTCCACTCTGGGGTCCGATGGCAAACAGCCGTGCCATCCGCCACTTAACCCAGGCAGTCGAAACGGCAATGAACATTACAGCTGGCGCCCTCGCCAACAACACCGCTGAGCTTCAGGCCGTCCGCCTGGTGGCTCTCCAGAACCGCCTTGTTCTAGACGTGGTTCTGGCAGATCGTGGAGGAGCATGCCGCATCATTGGGTCCAGCTGTTGTACCTACGTACCGGATAACTCACCCTCAGTCTACAAAGCAATTGAACATCTCCACAGACTGTCCGCAGAGGTTCATCAAGAACAAGAAGAATGGTCACTGGGGAGTTGGTTTTGGGACACTATTAAAGGTTGGGGATGGAGACTGTTTTCATTTATCCTGATACCGATTGTGTTACTATGTGGATGTTGCTTGGGGATTCAGTGTCTGCCACCTTTATGTTCGCTTTTTATGAACTGCATCTGCCCTAAGACTTTGGACTTTGAAACTGAGCGGATGAAAGCTCTGAACGAGGTGGAGGTACGGGGTATTATGGGGATAGATCCAAACTAGGCAAGCTGGCGAGACATGTTAAAAGGGAGGACTGTGGAAATTTAGCGTGCAAACTGAACATTATCTGCGCCATCTTGCCTCTCCCCAGCGCCACGCACAACGAATGCACGGCCGCCATTTTAGGCACCCCGCTCTCTCCCCGCTCACTCTCGACCGCCAGCGTTTTCCCTTGGCGCTGCAAGCATCCCCCGCGCGCCGGCCACCCCCGCTCTCTCATACAGGCCATAAACCCTCTCCTTCTGCGCGACCCTGCTACGGAACCACTTCCAACCGACAACCCATACATGGTCATGCCTCTCCTTTGATAACCCCCTTCCTCTGCGCCCCATTGTCTGAACTGGTCCCAGGCCATCACCTAGCCCTGCGGATGCAGTTTACTGCCCCTACTGTAAGGGAAACACCCCACATCAAAGGGATTACAGTAGATCAAAGCCCCTACCCCCTGAGACCCGGCCAGTTGCACACACCCCCGGGAATTAGCGGAATTCCCTGCTGCGCGATAGCCATCTCCCACTGCGGGTAGGGTGGGAACTTCTACTGTATCTATGTGTGGGATCGGATCTGAGCCGGGGCTTCAGGGGATGTTCTTTCAGGCATCAAGGGAATCTCAAGAATGTACTATATGTAATAAAGCAATAAACCAGTGTATAAGAGACCAGGTCTCAGAGATGCAGTTAGAGCACCTCGTGACGATACCTTGCTGTCTGATCTGATGTGTTCTGCTCCGACGGAATAAAACTTTGTTTCCTGCCTTCCAGTCTCCGGCGCCTGCCTCTTTTATTGGTAAATCATCGAGTGGTATGAGAGGCGATTACCGCCGGGCAAATCCTTGAAAGATTATCGACTGAAACTGCCGCTACCATTTAACAGGTTGGGGAGGACATCTTGAGATCAGAAGACTCTGGTCTTCGGCAGAGACACCTTTTCACATCGCCGTGTTGAAATTGGGGCTATTCGCTTTGCGTTGAAAGCCTTCCTGGCATCCATCAAGGTGATGTTGGTTTAGGTCCTCGTGGACACCACCACCGCCCCATGGTGTGTGGCAACAAACTGCAGGGTGTGGTGCTCGTCCCTGTGCCAGGAGGCTTTTCACTTCTGTAACTGACTAAATTGTCAGGGAATTTCCCTATTTGTGCACTCCAGGGCAGATGCCTAGCAGATTACAAATGGCATTTACTCCCAGAAGTGGCTCACGGCGTCTTCCAACAATGGCCAGAACCCTGGTTTCATCATCTCACCACTGCCTCGAATATGCAAAGTCAGCACGTTTATGCACTGGCATTTCCCAGTACACTATTATTCAAGACGTATTCTGCTTAGAGTAGAACACGAGGCTCCTGTATACTTTCTTGCCACTGCCTATCTTGCCCTGAGTTCTGAAGAAGATCTGGAACGACCAGGTCCAAGTCGTCCTAGTAACTCCAGATTGGACCAAGAGAGTGTAGTACCTGGAACGTCTGGGCATGAACATCTGTCCTTTGATCAGGTTACTGCTTGAGAGGTTATTCTGTCATAGCTCCAGGGCAGGGACTTGCCCCTGACCCTGCACAATATATACCTACATGCATGGAGGGCGAGTGGTGCCAGTTGACTACATTTGATTGAAGCACTGGATGTCATCTTTGCGGGCAGGCGTTCTTCTGTAAAGTCTGTCTACGCTTGTGCTTGGACACATTTGTGGCATGGTATGGCACCTGCGATAGGGACCCATTGCAGGCCAAGCTATTGGATGTCTTTTTGTTTTGTCTTTGGGCCAATAAGGACTTGCAGTGACCAAGGTTAAATGTTAGCCCTTTTGGCCTTTTCGCACTTACTGGACCAACCATCCTTGTTCGAATCACTTGTTGTGATGTGATTTCTTAAAGGTGTAATCCATAGGTTTCCTCCCAAACAACTTGTGATGCCATAGTGGGAACTCAATTTGGTCCTTAGGTTTTTATGTGCACCCCTTTGCAACCATTGCATCAGCTGTGCTCTACGTCGCCTGACCCTGAAGACGATCTTTCTCATTATGATAACTTCTGCTCGTCTGGAAAGAAACTGATGTCGGCGTGCTTGGGAGGTGCTACATGCAGGCCCAAAACACACTTAAATAGCAAAGCAGGTAAGAATCTGAGCCGCACAATGCCACCTACTCACATACAGAGGCTACGCTGAAAAGTCTTCCGGCTGCAACCTAGCTCCTGGGGATATTCTAAACATGAGGGATCTGCTGTTAGATAGGGTATCGATCAGAAATCGTGTTACCGAAGGTAAGTAACTTCATTATAATTAAAAGCAAATCACATTGAGGCAACTAACTGTAGAAATGTGCTGAATTGTTAAAATACCTTGAAACCCTGCTATAAATGCAGAGGAAAAGAATAGGTGTCAGTCAGGTCAAAAGTGCACTCGCAATGTTCCGCATACACTGTAGCTGTACGTATACCCGTAGCTTTCATTAATGTGCAGGCAGGGTTTTTACTGGCAGATTGCCTCACAGACTTAAGTTCTTTTTTCCCAATAGTGCTGACTGGACTTCTGAAGCCTTCAGGGGTTTTTCCAGCCCTCTTTTTCTCTGATTTTTCCCTCACAAATGTATTTTTTCAACTTTACTGAATGTCTTACAAAGACTTGAACAGTTTCCAAATGTTTTAACACCTTCAGGAAATATGGCTTCAAAATGCCTTTACTTCTTGTGAAGTGCCCCTCCTGTGGGGAATTTAAGGCTGTTTCTGACCCGCATGACCTGTGTGTGGTCTGTTTACCTGCCTCTCACTTGGTCAAGGACGGTCTCTTCTGCCAAAAAATGACAACAGGGCTCTTAAGTACAGATAAGTCATTTGCCTGATAGAAAAATTAGAAGACCTCTAGCCAGAGATTTATACTTGAAATTGACAGCCCAAGATCTCCTTGTAGGTAGAGTGTGCCAGATTACGTTCAAGGGGGCACAGGACAGACTGTCTAAATGGCCCCGACCATGAAGTCTGAGGTAATTTGCCACTGGTGTGATGAGGTCCTTCCACTCTGATGTACACCATTTCCCTCCCTTAATTCTCAAGGTCGCAAGTGCATGTAGTTAATGGCTTCTCAGGGAGTTAATTGGGGGGGGGGGGCAGCAAAGATTCTGAACTTTGTTGTCAACCAACTGATCCAGTAAATCATGGTCCAGCCAAGTGCTTGTGTTCTTAGAAAAGAAAGTACTTTTAATACCACAGCTGTGTGAAAACTGGCCCATCGAACAGTGCTTAAATGGAAATGCTGCACCCACCCTGATGCCCTCTTCTCTGCTTTATGGTGCTGCCCCAGTGCCCTGTCCCCTTATAGGGTGGTCCTCTCCTGTAAGTCGAGTTTGCCTTAATTAGATACATGTGCATGTATCACTAAGTGGTTTACCTATGGCAACTGGGGGATCAGTTTGTATAATTATTTACCCCAAAGGGGTCTTACTGATCTGTATACAACCTTATTGGTGTTTGGCTTTTTTCAGTTTTGCAGTGTTTTAGCCTTTGAAGGTTGTGTCTTGCTGTTACCTGCTTGACGCAGGGCTTAGCTTGGCGGGCGTTGGTTTGTGTGCACATTAGTACACTGTGGTCAGCATTTTCCGTTTTGTCTCTTTTTCCCCAGTGGTGGTCCCGCTTCTCACTCACTCTCATACCACTTCATATGTCTGCTTGGCGGGCGGAACTGGCGAGGGCTGGCCTTCTTGCTGGGCGTCCTTGTCAGGTGTCATGTTCTGCCTCCAGGCCTCTTCAGTTGCAACTGGTCCCTTGTGGTTTCACCCTGTGCTGTTAGTGACCGCGCCAGTCCTCTCTCTGTAGAACTACTCGTTAGTCTGGGGTTTTGCAATTGTCCTTTTTCATGCAGTTCACCATAAGAGCAACGCTCTGGTAGACCAGACGACCTCTCACAGCTTACACCGAACCCAGGGACACGCCCACTGGATGGTGGCTTCTTCAGGGCTTCCCACACACATGGGGCACAGCTGGGTCCCTCCGCCTCAGCAGCATCTCCTCTTACAGGACTGGGCACTCTCCTTCCCTTTCTCAGCAGGCAAGCCAATAAACACTAGGCAATACCACAGCTTCTCTGGCAAAGTGCAGATTAATTGTGGAAACTCTGCACTAAGCTGTTATCTGCCTCCTTGAAGTAGCATTCAGGCCAGCCCAAACAATAGGTCCTGCCTAGTATCTTCAGACTCACCCACTCTCCCCCGCTGTCTGACAAATGGCAGTGCTCAAGAAAATCTAAATGGCATTCCTATGGTAAAAGGTCCTTGGAATTTCTAAGAGCAGTCTTGTCCCATCCTCCCTCACTTCAGTGTCAGGGACTCCATCCTCTGGCTTCAGGAAAGCAAACAGTACACTTCCTCTGTCTGGGGAAGGCAGTGTGTGTCGTCCTTCTTGCACCACGCTAGACCAGAGGAAACCCAGAATGGATCCCACTGGTCCCAGTAAACATATACATATTGTACATAGTCTCACGGTCTTGTATATGCCACACTGTATACACTCACACTCAATGATTTTGAGTCATCAAATTGCCAGGGGTAGCAGAAATAACATCCCTCATTCTTTGACCTTAATAGCATCACAGGAAGTGACATCCTATGACCTTTCACCCTGACACTTACCAGGAAGTGATGTCACATTATCTGAACCTTGACATCACAATAATTGACATTGTTCAACTTCTGTAAG
This sequence comes from Triturus cristatus, assembly GCF_964204655.1. Classification (NCBI taxonomy): domain Eukaryota; kingdom Metazoa; phylum Chordata; class Amphibia; order Caudata; family Salamandridae; genus Triturus; species Triturus cristatus. Next base: position 588,463,661 of record NC_140592.1, on the reverse strand, counting down.
AACTGCATGATTAATATAACCCAACAAGGACAAATGTTTATGTTCGGTTCCACCTATATTAGGGTGCTGAAATGATGTGCCAGGGGAAAATTACTAATTTCTATTTGCCACTACTCAGAACAGTACTGGGAACCTAAATTATTTATACCACAAACAGCCATGATTTAATTTAAATGTTCCCCTTGTTTAAACCGCAATGAGTAATGTCGTGATAAACCATAGGGGGAAGGGGAATAAGATTTGAAAGAACAATACAACTTTCGTCCACTTGTATAACTTTATATTGACCACATATTGAAATATGATCTATAGTATTGGCTGAAATTATTCCTTATTTTGAATGCGCTATTATTAAGTATAGTTGCAAGTCACTATCACGAGTACGAAGCACAGAGGTGAAGTTTTATTCAAAAACATCAATATTTAATGTATTCACAGAATCAATCAATCAATCCATTTGTAAATCGCGCTACTCACCCATGAGGGTCTCAAGGCGCGGGGGGGGAGGGGCTGCTGCTACTGCTCGAAAAGCCAGGTCTTGAGTAGCCTCCTGAAAGTTAGTAGGTCTTCGGTCTGCCGTAGGAGGATGGGGAGGGTGTTCCAGGTCTTGGCGGCGAGGTGGGAGATCGATCTGCCGCTGGTGGTCGCTCTTCGGTTGCGGGGGACGGTGGCGAGTGCGAGGTCGGTGGAGCGGAGCTGGCGGTTCGGGCTGTAGAAGGTGAGTCGTTTGTTGAGGTATGCTGGTCCAGTGTTGTGAAGTGCCTAGTGTGTGTGGGTGAGGAGCTTGAAGGTGATCCTCTTGTTGACGAGAAGCCAGTGCAGGTCTCTCAGGTGGGGTGTGTTCTGGCTGTGGCGAGGGATGTCGAGGATCAGGCGTGCAGAGGCATTCTGTATGCGTTGCAGTCGTTTGGCCGGGGCTCCCGCGTAGAGGGCGTTTCTGTAGTCCAGTCTGCTGCTGACGAGGGCCTGGGTGTAATGAAATAATTCAATAATTAGTTGAAACGTGTTTGGTTTCTAGTTTGGGTTTTTATTGAAACTGAAAGAGTGCGAGTAATTTACACTTCTGCTGGATCTGGTGGCTTAGTGGACTAATGTGTCCACTGTAGATGCCTGTGTTTAACCTCATGGTTCAAATCCTGGCGGGTCCACTCAGCCTTTTATCCTATTGAGGTAGATAAAATCAGTACCATTGGATTGGGTAACAATAAACATCTATTATTCAATGTCAATGTCAATGTCAAACGTTTTTATAGAGCGCACAAATCGCCAAAAGGTCTCAAGGCGCTCATTCAGCATAGAGATACTCTTCTGGGTGAACGTGCGCTTTACAAATACATGTGTACGCTTCTGAATTGGAAGTTGCAGAAAGTATACAGTGCTCATCAAGACACTGTTTATCTTCTGTTTTTGCATTCGGCGTCTGGTGATCTTTAAAAGTGGTGGGGCCTAATACTAGCCCTGAATAGCAGGGTGTGCATCTGACCTCTTCGAAGAAGGGATAGGGAGGGGTGAGTGTTTATGGGACATTTCTCCTACCTGAACGTATAGAAACAGATGGGTTAGAGAAGTACATTTAAAGCACAATTTTCACATAGGTTTGACTTAAAAAGCCATAAAGTACACTCATTGAATATTCAAATCCTTTCATGGTATGCCAAGCAAATGAAACGTGATGCTCCCAGGAGTTAACTCCATTTTTTCAGAACTTGAGTGTGTTATGAAAATTGAGGGTGGTATGAACTACCTGGCTCTTAATGTGTCGGAGGAGATTTAGGAAGAAATTGTGGAAAGTCAGGCTGTTAATGTATGCAAGGGTGTGGTGGGGTGGCAGTGGTTAAGGAGAACGTGTAGTGGTCATGGAGGTGAGGCTATGGTGAGCTAGTGACAATGTCCCTAACCCTGTTAGGGCCAGGAGGGGTAAAAGCCTCAATGGATAAGGCCACCCCAAAGATCAACTTCCATTTCTTAGGGATAAGGATGTGTGCGCGGGCGAACTCAAGACTAGGAGACTTGGCGAGAAGCTTCCTGTGGAGGAGTCGATGTAGATCTTCTTTCTGTCTAAAACAAGCTGGATCTACCCCTCAGTGGTGTATGATCTCTGCGTCGATGGTTCTGTCGGTGCCGGTCTCAAGGCCTATCTAGGCTTTGCTTTCAAGGGGGGTCATTTGCTCTAAATCCAAGTGCTCAGTGCCAAGGGAGCATTGGTGGGTGGCGTCGCTCGTACCCTTAATTGGAGTCTAATTCAGCATTTAAGAAGGCTATCGTGGTCAAGCAGTGACCGGTGGTGGAGCCAGACCTGAAGAGTTGGTGCCTTTGGTCGCGGGCGCTTTGGAGGTTGAGATGGCTATTGCATCTAAGGCGGGCCTTGGGCCCTAGGTGTCGACCTGCTATTTGGTCTGGAGTGCTGCTAGGACAAGTACTTGATCTCTTCTTGCTTGACATTGGAGACTTCAGAGGACACGGCACCATCTCTGGTCTCTTGCCTTCTTGGGTGGCTGGATGGCCAGACGGGCCTTCATCCTTTTGGGCATTGAACAGATCTTCTGGCCGAAGATGTAAGAGTTTGAGTGGAGGTTCAGTGTTGTAATATGCTCAGCAATTATTTATTTGGTACCCGAGGGTTTTCTTACAGTGGAAAACCCAGCAGGCCTTGCAGAAGGCATCTTCGTGTTTCCGTGACAGGCACAGTTTACACATGCTGTGTTCGTCTTATTAGGGGTTCTTGGCATTGCACCTTTGAGCAGAATTGAAAAGGTTCCATAACAACGCCTTGCATACATTTTCTGGAATACGACAAAGCCAACGCTTGTTTATGGTGGGCGCATCCGGTCATGATGCGTCCAGAAGTCTGATGTGGTGCTTCCAAAGGAAATCGACTGTCGATAAAGAGTCGTCCAACTGTGTGAAGGGTAGGCAGACTGTTCTAGAAGTTGCTGAGTTCGAAGAATCAAAGGCTGGTCCAGACGAATCTGGCGAAGAATTGGTCGGTCCGGAGATGGCACTCAAGAATCCAGACTGATGCCAGAAGAAAGCAATCTTGAGTTGGAGACTTTGCCTTGGTGCATTACGGACTAAAGGAAGAGTCACAACTGAAGAAAAACAAGTTGCAAACTTCCGGGCACAACACTAGATGGAAGGAGTATGCACAGCATGATAATCTACAGCACAACACCCTAGGAACAGGAACATTTTCCTTATTGGCCTTTACACATTCAGTAAATTTCATCCCTCTTTTTTGTTACCTTGTTTAATTTTACAGAGTGTGTTAAAAAATTCTGATTATTAACGCACTATTGCCTTAATTAAGCAAGGGGATTTTGCAAAATACGTGTTGTCGTGGGTATAAGCATGGATGTTAACCACATCTTAATATAAATATGTATACCATACTCAATTTTGAACCAAGAAAAGTATCAAATTAAATGAGACCATGCAGGAGAACTGATATTAGGGAGACTTGAAATTGTTTGTGTAATATGTCAAAACTGATTTTTGATCATTTTTTGTGTTGGTTGTTGCGACGTAAACAGGCACACTTTTAATTGTGATGGTAAATGATGCATGTGAAAAATAAGATACCATTGTTCGGGAATATGGAACACTTGCAACATAACTAAATTGATAAAGCTCAAGTCAAATATAATGCTAATCTGTTTGCTTTTCATGGTTTCTGAACAAATTGAGAAAACAATATTCAGATATTTTTATTTGAAGGTATGATGTGGTGTAGTTACGACTGAAATATTTTGCTTTTTCTTCCAGGCTTTATCACAGAGAGACCCGCCCCACAACAATTTCTTCTTCTTCGATGGATTACAAGGCAGCGGAATTGTCGATTGCTTGGGTGCCAAATAGAAGATTGATGTTGCCATAATTCGAAAACACATTTGGGGTGAAAACGGACCCAAAAATGTTTTAATCCCAATATTCTCACTCAGAGGGCAGTGGTTGCTGTGTCACCTGCAACAGAATTCCATAAAACACTGGGGCACCCACACATAACCCCTTAGATTCTTCACCAACGAGGAAATGGGAGCATTGCTTTATTTTGAAAGCTCATTCATTCACCATCAGCCTAATCACTGACAAGTGATGATTAATAATTGAGCTGTCATCTTGTGTACGGCCAGAATTGACACTGTTCTTGCTTACGGCTTGGTCACCAACACGTCTTTCCTTATCTTTAGGTTAAAATCTGTGCAGACCTCTAATTTGACTAAAGTCTGAAACATTTGATGTTTTTCACTGAATTATTGGATAATTGGAGTGTCTGACGAGATCCCTTTTTGCTGGGATCCAGTGGATAGTAGAACTACAATTTTTCTGCCCTTCTTCTAAATCTTTGTCAAGGATTAAGTTGGCACGCAAGACAAACTGTTTCCACACCTATAGTCAGTTGGCACATTTCATTCCTTGCCTTGAGCCTTCTTCTATTGTCTTGTTGCAGCTACACTGTTTTTCTGCCTAATTGACTGTCTGTATCATCTTTTGGGTATTCTATAGTTCATTTTAGCCACTTCTCACTGTCGCTATGTGGATGTTTACCTTGGGAATTCCTTAATTGATTAGGCATAAAAACAGGTCAATTAGTAGTTTTGTTTCTTTTTGCCTATGTTTGCTGCGTGAACTGGGTGGTGTTCTTTTTTTCTGCATTCCTTTGGCAAGTGCCACCACACCTTTTTATGTAAGGAGTATTTTTATAGTAAATCAGGCTGGTCAATTTTGCTCTTTGCTTGGTCTGCAAACTAGTAAATTGTACTTTTAAAGACCAAATGGCATTCGATACCTGAAACAAGTTAATTTCACACCAAGCCACCAGATCAAATGGAGTTTGTCCTAGGTCGTCTTAGTCTAACTCTACTGTTATGGTGAGTGCCTCATTTACACTTTGCAGAATCTCTTGAATAGGACCATACAAGGAAAGATTGTTTAAGGCATAGTAATTTTCTTGTCATTAAAACCCATTTTCGGTTGTGAGCCTTAATTAAATTCCCCTCTCGGCCAAAGTAGTGCCTGACATGCTTTAATATTTATGTTCAGTCCTTGTGAAATACCTTTATGCTTCATCATTTAATATTCCATTCTAACTTATAAACTAATATGTCGACATATTAATCAATGAAATGCTTCTTGCACTAAAGTAATCTACCTTTTCTGCAGAGAACATGAAAATCCAAGCATTTTTTTATTCGAAACTCAAAGGTGAATTTCTCTTTCGTGATCTAGCTTTATAATCTACGTTTGCGTAAAGCTTTTTTTTTTTTTTTTTAAACAAAAAAATCACAATCTGTATTGCTTTTTACAGCTGCATTTACTACAATTTAAGAAAATTAATTATCTATTTGAAAGTCCATTGTGAAGATCTTCTAGTAGAAACCATATCGCCCTTTGTAGGTGCAGTAATGCGATGTAAATCCTGAAAATACTTTTGTGCCCTCTTGTTAGTTTTCTGACATCCTTATACTTTACCTAGTTGCCTGCAAACGATCATGCTATTCATGGGAGCAGTTTCGCTTTAGCTTGTCGCCCAAGGCAGACTGCAAGAATAATAGGAACCTTTTCCTCTAAAGAAAAAAAATGTGTTTCGACCCACAAACTTGTACAAAGCCACAGTGATGTTAGTGAGATAAAACTGTCATTATATTTCATTTGTCAGTCTGATAATGAAGCCTATCTTTGCTTCTAGCCAGGTTATGAAAAATGGCTGTTACATGAAATTGAAGCATTCTGTTGCATACTTTTGTGAGATTAACTAAATGTGATCTTGATTTTGATAAGAATGTTTATGGGCGACGAAATGCAGTTAGCTGTACCAAGCATTATTTTCTCTTCACGGCCAGTCTGTGCCATTAATTAGTTGTAGTGGAAGGTGGTACCGTGTGAATGGCTATGGCAGAAATGTACGTCCTCGTAGGTTATGACTTAAGGTTTTGGTTGTTAATTACTTAGAATACAGTTTATGTAATGTTTTATCTGTTAGTTAAAACAGTTGTATTGTGTGAGTTTTGACATGCATTCTAAAGGTGTTTTTTCTAAAAATAAATGATAAAGTTCTTGTTCTGAGACATTTTCTTTGAGAACAAACTCATCAGTTCTAGCCTGAGCATCAGATAGGCCATTGTAAAACATTACATGCAGTTTTCCATTACACAACCTTATTTAATATTTACGAATAATCAAAATTGTGCAGTAGTTTTCACAGCAATGATGCTTTTTTGAAGGCAACTTGTTCATCTGTCTGCCTATCTTATCTATCTATCTATCTATCTATCTATCTATCTATCTATCTATCTATCTATCTATCTATCTATCTATCTATCTATCTATCTATCTATCTATCTAAGCATTTATTGTATTCACTCACTCCAGACTGATAGCACACACTCAGAGACTGAATCCAAACAAATTACCCAAGTATAAAAAAAGGTATACTTGTGTTTTAATTTTAGAATCAAGCATGACTTGGCACAGTTAAGTAAAATGTACTCTCAAATGCAAGACTTTACAAGGAAATGCAGCTGTGGGTGAATTTGCAATCGTTACAGGTTTGTATTGGCTTTCAAAACTGTTTAAATTATACAATAACTATTTTTGGAATACTTTTAGATTACTTTTGAATTGCATCGACTACTCGGGGTGGTATGTCTAGACACCACACCGGGGGTCTCACATTACAAGGTAGGTTACACTTTTTTAAGGTTTCCAGTGTAGTTACTTTTTCTTTTGTACAAAGTTCAGCTCAACAGAGAACATTTTCAGGAACAAAACATCACAACATTGGTTCCAATGGGGAAAGATTGTTAGCGGTTTCTCAGGTAAGTAAACAAATTACGAGTGGGAGTTTTGAGGGTTAGGACCAAGGTTCCCTAAGATCTAGGTAAGCACTCAAATTGCACCACCAGCGCCACTGGGGCGGCAGGTGCAGAGTGCAGGGGCCCAACGTTACCCTGTGGGGCTAAGGGGGCCTTCGGTCAGGGTCTGCTTACGAACAGGGTGATTGTGCAAAGTTTGTGGGGTTAAGGTCAGCACTGCAGGGGCCTACAATCAGCACAGGAGCTGCACCACCAATGGCACAGGGGCGGCTGGGTGCAGTGTGCGAAGAAGAAGACTGGGACCCTGTGGATTCCAATGGAGACCTCTGGTTCGACAAATGTTAAAGGCTGCAGACTCGGGTACGAAGATTTCCTGAAGGCGACCACCGGCAGGAGAGGTAGGTTGGGTTCTTGGGGGTGCCTGGACACCGCCAGTTAGGCCACGCATGTGTGTGGGGCGTTGGGTGCAGGGGTGTCATTTGGCATTGGGCGTTCTTACCAGCTCCAGTCGTGGTCAGGGGTAACCTTCAGGTTGAGGCTGCATGCTTCGTCCTGAAACTTGAGAGATGTTGGGGATCACCATATCCCAGGTCTGGATTGCTGGGGAGGCCTCCTTGTGGTGTTGGGCCACTCAAACTCCGGCCATGGGTGTCTGGTGCAGAGTGGTGCAAAACCGTGTAGCCATCTGGGTTCTGGTCTTAAGAGTCTTTGTTGAGCAAATCTGGTGCTCACGGGAGACAGTCTGTAAGGTGAGTGCAGGGCAGATCCTCCAGGCTCTGTGGGATTGATGGACACATCGGTTTCTTTGCTGTAAGCAGGTCGGAGTTGGGACAGCCCAGGTGGGCTTGAGCCAAGCAGTAGGTGTCCTCTTCTTCCTAGGTCAGCATGGCTCTTTGGTCCTTTTTCTTTCTTCCTCAAGTCTGAGGAGGCAAGGTTCAGGGTTGCCCTCAAATGCGAAGCTTAGGGGCGTTATAGGGGTGTGCAGACCGGGATCAATGGGTCCCTTCCTTGGGGTGAGTACAACCCCTATTATGCCACCCTCCAGTGGGAGGGGGGGCATGAGCCTCTTCCTGATTGGGTTGAGTCCTCTCATCTCCAAGATGGAAGGGACTGAGTTGTGTGCTTCACCTTGCCTCACCCACCTGAGGGCTGGGGTTGGCAAAAGTGGGCACACCTCTCCTCCTAGCTCAGTTTTCCCGCCAATTCTCCCACCCAAAGTGGGGGTCAGAACCGGTGGCAGCAGGCCTTTGAAGCTTTCCTTTTCATTTACCCAACCCATCCTAGGGAAGGAGGCATGAAATCTCTGACCAGGATGGGCTTTGTTTCTGGACCTAGAGAGTGTATGCCCTCTACCTAGGGGTCCAGAAGCCTGTCTGGTGGTGGCAAATGGTGGGCAGCCATTCAGGAACCACACCATGGCTGGTCGCTTTTCAGGGGGCATCTCTAAAATGCCCTCTGTGTGAATTTTACATTAAATCCACACTGTCATCAGTGTGGGTTTAATGTGCTGAGAAGTTTGCTACCAAATATCCCAGGTTTTAGTAAAGCCATTATGGAGCTGTGGAGTTCGTAATGACCAACTCCCAGACCATATACTCTTTATAGCTGTACTACACTTAGTGTCTAAGAATGGACTTAGACACTGTGGGGGTACAGGGCTCATATTACTGTACCCTCACCTGGGGCTAGTAAACCCTGCCAGATGGGTGACTTTCCTAGGCCCCAGGCAGTAGGTTGCAGGCATGGCACACAGGGAGGTGTTCCATGTCGACTCTTAACTTTTCTCTGCACCAAAACACACAGACTGCAATGGTAGTGTGTGCGTGTTATGGTAAAGGGCCTCTAAGGGTGGCACAATAGGTGCTGAAACCCTTAGAGGCCTTCCCTGGTCACAGTGCCCTTGGTACCCATGGTACCTTTTACAAAGCTTTTGGAAAGAGCACATGCCCTGGGAGCCTGATTGGCAGGGACCCAGGGCACACCAAGTCAAAAGTGCATCGTGTCAGGCAAATTGTGGGGGGTAACTATGCAAAAAGGGGACCTTTCCTACACAACTCCTCCCCCCCCCCCCCCCCAAAAGAAAGAGGACGATGCTAACCTTGACCCTAGAGAGTCTTCATTGTCTAAGTGGAAACATCTGGAAAAGCCATCTGCATTGATATGGGCAGTTCCAGGTCGATGTTCCACTGTGAAATCCATTCCCTGTAGGGAGATGAACAAGGAGCACTCCAAACGTTTTGGATTTTCCCCTTTCATCTGCATTAGCCATCAGAGAGGTCTGTGGTCAGTTTGAACGAGAAAGTGAGTACCAAACAGGTATGGTCTCTGCTTGTTCAGGGACCAAACCACAGCAAAGGCCTCCCTCTCAATGGCACTCCAACGCTACTCCCTGGGGAGTACCCTCCTGCTTATGAAAGCAACAGGTTGGTCTTGTCCCTCATCATTGGTCTGGGATAGGACCGCTCTAACCCTTGCTCAGAGGCATCAGTCTGCACAATGAACTGCTTGGAGTTTTCTGGAGCCTTGAGAATAGGTGCTGAGCACATTGTCTCATTTAGGGTGTCAAAAGCCTTTTGGCAGCCAACTATCCATTTACTTTCTTGGGCATTTTGGTGGAGGTGAGTTCTATGAGAGAGTCACAATGGAACCATACCGCTTCGTAATTCTCCTATAGTACCCAGTCAAGCCAAGGAATGCCCTGACTTGGGTCTGGGTGGTTAGAGCTTCCCAATCTAGAATTGTCTGAATTTTGGGTTGTAGTGGTTGGACTTGACGTCCACCTACGAGGTGGCCCAAGTACACAATAGTTCCATGCTCTATTGTGCATTTGGCTGACTTGATAGTTAGGCCTGTAGCTTGCAGGGCCTTTACAACCTTCCCCATGTGGACCAGGTGATCTGCCAGGAAGAGCTAAACACAGCAATACCATCTAGATAAGCTGCACTAAATCCTTCCAAACTAGTAAGGACCTGATTCATCAACCATTGGAAGGTGGCAGGGTCATTCTTTAGATCAAAGGGCATCACAATGAACTGGGAGTGCCCATCAGATGTGGCGAATGCTTTCTTTTCTTCTGCTGCAGGGGCCATGCCAATCTGCCAGTACCCTGCAGTTAAATCAAAGGTGCTCGAGTATTTGGCAGCCCCTAACTTATCTATCAGTTCATCGGCTCTGGAGAGGGGGTGTGCATCTGTCTTGGTGACAGCATTTAGGCCCCTGAGGTCCACACAAAACCTCATCTCTCTCTTTCCACCCTGTGGATGCGTTTGGGGGGTAGGACCACTGGGCTGGCTCAGGGACTCTCAGAAGGCTCTATTACCCACAACTACAGCATTTTGCTAACCTCACCTTTGATGCTTTCCTTAACTTGATCAGACTGGTGTTAGATTTTGGTTTTGGCTGGCAAGCTGTGTCCAGTGTCCACATCATGGGAACACCAGGGAGTCTGACCAGGGGTTAAGGAAAGAGCTGTGCATACTGCTGCAGAACCTGTCTGCAATCGGCCTGTTGTTGGACAGAGAGGGTTTCTGAATAGACAACTCCATCTACTGACCCATCTTGGCTGTAAGAGAGGAGGTCAGGGGGAGGTTCACTCTCCTGAAACTCATCATTAACCATCAGCATGATCACATCAGCCCCGTCACAATTGAGTTTGTGGTGGTTCACTTGTATCACCCTTTTGGGGGACCTGCTAGTGCCCAGGTCTACCAAGTAGATGACCTCACTCTTCTTTTCTAGGATACGGTAAGAGCCACTCCATTTGCCTTGGAGACCCCTTGGTACCAATGGCTCCAAAACCTACACCTGTTGCCCTAGTTGAAATTTTACCAGTGCAGCTTTCTGGTCATACCAGAGCTCCTTGCTGGCCTCAAGATTCTGTGATGCGTTCTGCATATACTCAGCCATCCTGGAACAAAGGCCTAGTATATAGTCCACCACATCCTGTTTTGGTACATGATGGGGTTCCTTCCCTCACAAGTAAGAGTGGTCACCTTACATGGTGGCCAAACAGAAGTTCAAAGGGTGAAAACCCTACTCCTTTCTGAGGCACCTCTCTGTAGGCGAAAAGCAGGCAGGGCAACTGAACATTCCATCTCCTTTCAAGCTTTTCAGGGAGTCCCATTATCATGCCTTTAGTGTCTTTTTTGAATCTTACAAGACCATTGGTTTGTGGGTGGTAAGGTGTTGTGAACTTGTAGATCACTCGACACTCATCCCACAACTGTTTTTTTTACGTATGCAGACATGAAGTTGGAACCTCTGTCTGACACTCTCTCCTTAGGGAACCCTACCCTGGTGAAGACACCAATGAGGGTCTTGGCTACCTTAGGGGCTGTAGTAGTCCTAAGGAAAATGGCTTCACGATACCTAGTAGCATGAACCACTACTACTACTATGAACTTGTTTCCTGAGGCTGTGGGAGGTTCAGGTGGACCCACTATATCCACTCCTACCCTCTCAAAAGCTACCCCAACCACTGGTAGTGGAATTAAGAAGGCCTTTGGGTGTCCTCCTGTCTTGTCACTGGCTTGACCGGTAACTCAGGATCTTACAAACTCATTCACCTTTTGGGACATCTGGGGCCAATGAAAGTGGGTGACAAATCTTTCCCAAGTTTTGGTCTGGCCCAGGTGTCAAGCCAGGGGGATGTTATGGGCTAGAGTGAGTAGAAGCTCCCTATACAACCGAGGCACTACCACTCTCCTAGTGGCACCAGGTTTCAGGTCTCTGGCCTCAGTGTACAGGAGTCCTTCCTCCCAGTAGAACTTGTAGGACCACTGACATCTCCCTGCTCCTGTGCAGCAGCTTGCTGCCTCTGCCTTCCAGAGAGGAGCAGACCTGCTGCCCAAGGCACAGCTTTTACCTAGAGGCCCCCCTGGGCCCAAGAGCTCCACCTCGTAATGTCCAAGCTCCATTGGCTCAGTTCCCACTGGGGCTGACAAGTCCTCTCCCTGGGTAGAGGGGTCCTGATTTTTTTGCTGTGTGGAAACTGTGTCACCAGTCTTCCTACCTTTCCTCTTGGACGTTGAGCCTTCATTTCAGGCTCTAACTCAACTATTTCACCCTGTGCTAGGAACTTTGCTCTTGTTTTCACACACATACTATCTCAGAGATTTGCAGCATGGCTGCATGTGTCTTTCGTTCTACCTCAGCCCATGCTAAGGTTTCCAGATCATTTCCAAGCAGACCAGTGGCTGTGAGTTTTAAAGACCACTACCTGTTTCAGTCCAGCAACCCCCCTGCCTCCCCCAATCCAATGTCACTATAGCCATGGCATGTTAAGTAGTGACACTGTCAGCATTGGTAACTGGATAAGTTTTTCCAGTTCGGTATTGCTCTTGGGAAACCTGTGTTACTTTCACCAAAGGGCCACCTCTATCCTCCTGGGCAGGTAAAGCTTTAGATTAGGGGTCAGACAGCCAAAGTGGCTAACACTCCCTCCGATTCAGAGACTAAAACAGCCTCAATGCGAGCCCTGATTTGCTGTGAGCACACTTTTGATCCCTTCTGGAAATAAGCACACAGTAGAAACTGGAGGAGGGCTAGGGGTATTCTTGTTGGGACAGGCAGGATCTCCAGTTTGGTGTCCCCTCGTGTTACAGTGGAAACACCAGGCCTTTGCAGGATCAACAATTTTCCCCTTGTGCCCACCAGTGGCTGGGAAGAGTTCTTGGGCCCACCCCCCTGGACAGGATTTTGGGGGCCTTTAGAAGACTTTCAGTTTTTGTCTTTGGGTTTCTCACCCTCTTCCCTCTGGGGAAGCTTTGTAACCCCCTTTCTTTTGGTCACCCCCAGTGATTGTCTTGGTTACCCTTGTCTTGACCCAGTGGTCCACCTTCTTTCCCAATTCTTGGGGAGATATTGGACCTAAGTCTACCAGATACTGATGCAACTTTGCATTGTTGTAGTTCCTTCATAAACAAATTATAAAGTCCCTCATAATTCTGCACTTTACTTCCAGTCACCTAGTGTCTTTACTAAGTAGTCTGCAATCTCCACCCAGGACTGACTGGGATTTCTGAGTGCCCCTCATTTTAATTCTGTAACTAGTACAAAAAACACAATATCCTGCAGCCTTTTTTAGGGCTAGGCAAGGAAAGAGGACAACAACTATGATCAATGTGAATTCTGTGGCGGTTCTACATAAAATAGGACATAGCCCGGTCCACAGTATATCCAACTCAGTGCTGACAGGTGACCAATTGGCGGTATTATTCAAGGTCATTTCCTTTGTCCCATCCAAGCCAAAATATAGAAGATGAAAATAGAAGCCATTGAATTCATTAATAAAATTAGGTTTCAATTGTATGTACAAGAGAAGGAGCTCCACATGCAGGAACTGAAAGTGCACTTTTGTACCACCGAATTCTGAAATGCCAGAACACGTTTCCACTTTTGAAAATTGCTTTATTAGCCATTAACCAAATGCTGAAGAGATTAAAGTATTACAAACCAAATCTCTCAACACATCTCTCAACAAGCCGTTTTGGAACTAAAAGACAACAGAGTTGTTTTTTTTAAAAACCTATTTTTATTGATTTTATAATACAGGACAACGCACAAAAACTAAGTATCAGTGTCAATAGTAACTGTATATTACAAAATGACAATAATGAAAAGCCAAGCAGCACGTCTACATAAAATAAGTCTGTATAGCTACACAGGAGTCAGCGATAGGCAAAGAACCAGTCCGTACAGAACTTTGGCAACCTAGGATATTCACAAAGTACATAATTCCAGCATATAATATAGGTAACAATCGTAGCATAAGCAAGGGTGAGCTGTACATTGTCTCAACAAACCTAGTCTATATTACACAAAAAATATTAAGATAACCAACTCCCCCCACCTCCCCGGTCCTCTGTTTCGGAAATACGTAATAATATCCTAGACTCCTATCGGACTATCCCTTGTACGCATCAAACGTATGATCAATAATAGTGCACAAAGACATTTGAGGGCAACCCTGGCGAATACGCAAAGGAATGTCGCGTACCCGTGCACCATAACCATAAAGCTGAAAGTGGTCACAAAAGTGCAGACGGCTCTTTCAGGGAAGTACAGGATGAATGGGGTGGGTCGCAGCTGTTGGTGACGCGGGGGGGTGTAATGAATCTATAGCTCTAAAAACTTCCAGTATTTGATTCCATTCTAATGAAATAGGAGTCTTACGCAAGCCCCGAATTTCCTCCTGTCGGAGTATAGTACTGTCAGCTATTCCCCATAGTATAAAAGACAACAAAGAGTTAATCATAAAACTTGCCAATAAAGGGTGAGCCATGGTGATTATGAATAAACGTAAATGCGGCAAGTCTCTGACCCAAACCACTAAACAAAGCACTAAAATTGTCCTAGAATACAAATATTGGAAGAGATCTCGTATCAATCGGAGCACAGACACGCTGAGGTCTGGATAGGCAAAAACTGGAACCTTTAATCTAAATACTCCAAGTTGTTTTCTTGAAACCATACCTAAAACTCCTATATTCAGCATACATGTCACTTCATAAATCACATTGAAGGGATGCCATTTAGCAAGTAGACACAAATTCTGTTCACACTGAACGTGATATCCTTGAACACAAATATTCCCCAGGAAGAAGCTTTGGACGTCATCAAACTTTACCTCGATAAGAGAAGGACCTCACCAGATACTGACTGAATTCATCTCAACCCTGGCAAAGATCACATTGATGAAGAATTTCTTCTTATTCAACGGAAATTTTACCTTTAAACCAAAGGAGCTGCAATGAGTTATTCCTACCCTCCAGTAATTGGCAAGCCTGTATGTGGCAGAATAGGAAGAATGTCACATTTACCACAAGAACCCATTCACAGAGGTAACCATGTGGTGCCAGTATATTGAAATCATCTAATGCATGTGGACTGGGAACCTCAATGAACTCCTACAATTCCCACAGTGGTTGAACGATAGGTCACCAGACATCAAGTTCAATATGACCAATGACAATACCAAGATAGATTTTCTGGATTTCACAATAATCCTAGAAGATAGACCTCTAGCAACAACACTATACCAAAGTCAACTAACTAGAAAAGTATTCTCCTATACAACAGCTTTCAACCAAAATGTCTAAGGAATAATTTACCTTACAGACAGTGCTTGAGGAGTCTCAAAATTGTACAGGTAAAGATTTGGGATGTTTGCAAGAGAAATTACGAGATCAAGGGTACCCAAAAAAGCTAGTAAAACATGCTTCCAAAAGAGCTTGGCAAGCCCGAAAAGACTCTGTACTAGAGTGAAAGCTGAAAGAATAATAAAGAGCTATGGTATGTGTCACATTTAGTCCCTCAATTAATTAACCCTGGTCGTAGTACTACGCTACACTTGCGTAGTTTGCGCTTCTACGCGCTACGCGAATTGCATGTAGCACAGTGCAAAAACGTGTAGCGTAGCGGGCATTTTTTGCTTGCTCGCGGTCCTCAACGTCACGTTGGCGACCGCGAGCGAGCAAAATGACATCCCGGCGAGACTTTTTCCTTGTTCGCGATCAGCAACATCAGGTTGCCGATTCCAAGCGTGGAAAATAAACCTCCCGGCGAGATTCTCAACACAGGGAGGTCAGGTTTCTCATTGCAAGTGGTCGCGTATGCTCGTGACCGCTCGCGATGAGAAACTACCAGTCCGTGTCGAGAAACCTGCCGCTCGAGTACAAATCTACTCGAGCGGCAGAAGATGACCGCTTGCACTGTGCAAGATGCTGTTTGCAATGATTGCACAGTGTGGACAAGCATCCGGCACTGTGCAATCAGTGCGAACAGCATTTTCCCTAACGCACTACGCAGTTCGTGTAGTTTGAAGTGCACGTAGCCTAGCGCCACTACGCAAACTATGCCCAGGGTTACAATTAATAAATTCAAGAAAATGATCAATCAGAACCGACATATTCTTTCAACAATTAAAATTCCAATTAGCAAACCCATCTTTGCTCTGAAAAACAGGATGAACATCTGAGACCATTTAGTGCAAGCATTCCCTGAACCCAAATTGTACACATAATGCACTATTCAGTATCTGTGGTAATGGAACCGGTCCAAGGACACCACAGATTTAAAGAATGCTTAATCTGTCTGCAGACTATAGAAGACCTAGTGCTCCGAAATAGAGACAAGAAGACCTGTCAACGAGCCATTTTCTAACTGCAAAACAAAAGTGGTATATATGGAATACTCTGCCCCTCCAACGAGTTATAGATAGGAGACTAACCAAGAAGTCAGAGGTTAGATTTAGAATTATTTGTACAATTATTAAAAATCGTTACAAACAAAAAAACACCCCTAAAACCCTAATAAAAGTGCACACACTTTAGAACTTAACAATATCCCATCATCATTCTCAATTGCCATTGAGGTCGACGTAATAAATAGAAATTTGTCAATTTTTCATGACCTGCCTCATATATAATATGGGTAGTAAATACAATATTTTGTTTATTTAAGGTTCCTTTTAGTTCCCATGTGGAACCATTGGACATGTGAAATCATTGAAATGGTAATACTCGTAACTTCTGTCTCAGGGATAATGCGATTTGCACATAATGGATTGTATCATGATATATGTACAATTTATATCACTTCTGTATTATACATGTATTTTAAATGTTTTTTCAGCCCTGACGAAGTTCTTTGTAAAAGAACGAAACGCGTTGGCTGCTTAAGAATTATGAAACTGTAAAGAAGAATAAAGAGGAAGCTTTGGAAATACACACATCACTGGATGGACATTTTGTTTTGGACTTATAGAGTGGTGCGATTTGCAGTGGGTTGAATAATAAATAGAAAGGCTGATAAATCATAACATTGTCCATCGACATATGGGATCAGAAAATGGCATGACTGATCAAGTTAGGTATACCTAAAAAGCGTTACCGCAGTGCGGCCACAGAGTTAACATTTAGTTGAGGGGTCGGTAGTTAGTTCTAAAACTATTTTAACTGCGCTAAAAGTTTTCCGCTAAACAATCATAAAATTACAACTTCAGGATATGCATTGAGTAAAAAGGGCCAAAGTGAATACTGTAGCTGAGTAAAACGTACGTTAAAACTTTACAAAGGATAAGTACTAAAAGTAATGCATCAATAAAGGTGTAAACATATGAGCCATATAAGTTGTACGAGTGAGCCCCCTGTTGAAAGTAAGTAGCTTAACTAACTGCAACCAGTGCAGAAGGGAGAGCAACTACAGACGCAAGGAGTTAGTGTTCTACTTGAAGTAAAGATTTAAAGTGCTTCTAAAGTGCAAAACATACAAGCCATGTGAGATAATCGAGTAAGGTCCCCATTGGATGGAAGGTGGCTAGCTAACTGAACTAGTGCAGGGAGTCATGCAACTATGAGGGCAGCTGGCTAATACGCTTAACATATATGCATGTTAAGTGTATTAGCCAGCTGCCCTCCAAGTGCTACTGAAGGTGTGGGTTAAAGTGCTTCGGGCTGCTTTATGAAGTGCTATAGGTGCACACCAATTGCCCTCTTCCTGGTTGAAGGAAATGCCAGGCAGCTGGCTTTGTGGGAGGGCTGGAATCCCCTTACCTTCTTACCCATGGGTCGCTGGGGGACTGATTTGTACAGTGTATATGAAAAGAATATAGTGCTTCAGGATAATATGTGATGCTCTATAAATCCCTTACAGTGCCCTCTTACTAATTACATTAAATGCCGGGCAAGTGAGTAGGTAAAAGGAGCTGAAGGCCCCTCTCATGCTTTCCCATGAATCACCTGGGACCAAAACTGCACTGGGAATTGTGGGTGGGGGGCTGAGGAACCCATAGCCTCTGGGGCTGCCTGGAAAATTGAGAAAGCGACTAAGAAATTTCAGAAAGTGAGCTGACAACTGGGTAGATATATTCAACGACTGCAGGATGGGACGTAACCAATATTTCCTGTGCGGTAATAGCATTTTACAAATGTTGATTATAAGAATAAGAGACTCAACTCCCATGGCACATAGCGTGTGTCCTTTTTGCTCCCCCTTCTGCCATACCAATAGGCCTTTAGGGCAATCAACCCAACCCTCAGTCTCATCAGCAGTTCAGGCCCTTGGTGAGGGGCTGGGACAGATAGATTGGAAGAACCCCATGGTCCTAAAGGTTGACGTCTCGGCTACCATGGAATTTCTCCTTCAGAGGCTTCTTGTCAGTCTGCCGAGATAATCTGTGCTTGTTTTAATAGCAATCTCGAAGTCTGCTTCAGAGAGAGATTGGTGTCCATATATCGTGTGCTTCCAAGGCATTCAGAGCGCTATTCAATTGTTAATGCAGGCCACAAAAGATGTTTTAGAGTACAGTCTTGAGCCCTTATCAGTTTTAAGCAATAGGACCAACATTTTGCATTCAAATCCAGATGTTGTTGTGTCAAGTTAAATTGTAATCGAACTTGGGCTTGAGTTGTGCAGTCAGGTAATGAAAATATATTTCTATAGCAGCTGATTTGTGCTGTGTCCAGCCAATTTGCCATTCTGGCTGTGAAAGCCAACGCATTGTAGGCTATAGAGGACATTAGCTCGCTGGTTGCCATCTTTAAGAATGCTGTTAGGGTAGGGCACAGCAGAGACTTGTGCAGTTTACAGATGGCCCAGGTCATGGAGTTGGCCGAAGCTTGCTGGGCATGAACTTGTGTGAATCGGCATTGTTCATGCAGCCATACCCCCTAGATAATTATAGGATGTCACTTTCACCATAGGACTCTCTAATAAAACCCACTTTTTATTAATTTGCGACTGATGATTATGACCTTTGTCTTGGTCATGTTCTTCAATAAATTGTTTTGCTTGCATTGGTTAGCCAAGTTGTCAAGTAATCTCTCTACGCCGAATCACATCTAGGCAATTAACACACTGTCATCAGCATATTGTAGCACTTGAATTTTATGGCTGACTATCTTGAGTGGAACGTTCTTGCTTCCTCCAGATGCTCTTTAAGGTCAACTAGGTACAAATTACATAATAAAGGGGCAAGTATACATCCTTGTTTTAACCCTTTATTGGTCTGAATTTGGCGGATGTAGCTAAACTAGAGTTATTTTTACCCATGTGTCCGTGTGTAAAGCTATTTCAATTTGAAATGTTAAAATGCTTGCACAGAATTTGCCCTCAACGTCTAGAAGGATGATTAGCCAAAAGTTCTTGGGAGTTGAGAAGTCCCCTTTTTATGGATGAGACTAGCAGGGACACCCCACCAGCTATCAGGAATTTACCTGCCTAAGATGTAAGAGTGGAATAATGGGGTCAAATCATTTCCCCACTCATTGGGAGCCAAATTGAATACTGAGGCCGGCAGGCTATGGGGCACCATTGGAGCGCGTAAGGGTAAGCGCCTTCTCCACGTATTTCCTAATAACTTCAATGTTAAAACCCTTTTCATCAGGGCAAGGAAAGGCTGTCAGAAAGCTAATGAGGGTGAGCTCAAGATATAATTCTTTTCATGTATTCTTCCCAGCAGGCTAGAATGATGTTGGCCTTCGCTGAATGAGATTTAGCTGCTTTCATACCATTGATTAAAGACCAACACTTCCTTGAGTCATTTGATTTTATTATTTTATGGAGCTGTACACATTTGATTTAATCTTCTTTCTTTTTATTGACCTGTTCCAATCTCCTTTAGGCTGTTCTTAAAGTTTAGTAAGATTTTTGATGAGCATATTGCCTCCTTCGCTCGACCGTTGAACTCTGAGAGCTTTTTCAGTTTTGTCTTCAGACGACTTATTTCCTCTTTAGGTGGGCCATGCAGATAAATGCTTTGACGGGGTTTGATGCTACCTCAGCTGCCTCTTGGAGATGAATAAATAGGGCGGCTTCTTAAATTCCCTGTAGCTTTGCTAGCAAATTCTTCTATAAACTGCTCAATATGGGAAATCAGCCTGTCTTGATCTTCCATGAGCCATCGCTTTATGGGTTCTAGATTCCCTTGGCCATCAATGGGGTGCTGCTGAGGGCGATGAGCGCCCGGGGTATCCAGTTCACATTTCAGCATGGCATGATCGCTGACCAGAGATGGAGAGACCTTGAATATATTTATTTAAATGGAAGTGTGCTATTGATATCCATATGTAGTAAGGGGCGACCACCCTTTTAGGTGAGATGTGTGTGTAAGCCACAAGGGAGGCTGTCTTAAATCTGCTATTCAATAAGTGCACCCACATATCATTCAGTTCAAAGCTCACTTATTGACGTGCTTGTCCGGTCTTTGGAAGTGCATATGAGGTGGAGGGATATTCCAGTTTTGATTGTCATAATCCCGCCAGATAGTGCCGGATCAAATATCTATTAAATTGGCATTGCAATCACCTTTAATTAGCCATATAGCCTTTGAATGGTTCATGCTTTGGCTCTCCCGGTGTGCAAGGCAAGTGAACTAGTGTCTCAGATATTTCAGCTTTAGGAGGGTGCAGATAAAGGCTACTGACGCCCAAAGATAGTGTTCTATCGTTGTTAGATTAGTTTAGCAAATTTAATGTCCCGGGCATGTGGGCCCTGATTGTCAATTCGCCCATGGTCACAGTGGGATAGCTGGCACTAACTGGAAACGTGATCCTTCGTTTGTGTTTTTTTTCATGACTCCGACCCCTTTCCAAGGACTCCTGCTTAATGTGTAGGGGTCTCATGCATGAACATTTAAGGGTATTTCTTTTCAGTTGGCCTTATTATTTGTTTGTCCCCATGCTATAATTGTGTCTGGTGTTCTTCTAGCACTTGCATTGTTTTTGAACAGGTGAAGGTAATTTCTGATCGCTCATTAGCTTTGCCTGCTGCCGGAGGAATGAATGCAACGGATTTGATGTCCTTGGAGCTGAAGACTTCTAGGCCAGCGTTGAGCAAAGTCTGATGACATTCCCTCTGTTCAACAAGTCCCATTTAGCACAGGAAACATAATCTGGATATAGTGTGATCTTGTTGATGGTCTTGGTGGTATGGTGGCATTTACTAGTGTGCTTCCGGCAGGTTGTGTTATCTGGGATCATTCTTTCTCTGGTGATAACGTCTGAATCCTATGGCTTTCAATTTTGTTGTTGGCTCTGTCTCTGGCCCTTGCCCACTACCACTATTTATACTTGGATAGACTTAGGCGACTCTACTCAGTTTACTACTGGGAGTGCTTCGGAAAATACAGTTTGAGTTTCAGCTGCCTGATTACTGATGAGGGGGCTGGCAATAGATTCTGGTGTCGGCTGGATGATGGGGCCCACCCAGGTTTAGGAAGAGCGTGCTGTCATTTCCTGCCATGTCTGATGAGCCTCCAGGGAAACCTCCAATGTCATGGGCAGGATCCTACTTAAGGTTACTGTTCCCTATTGTCTTCCTCTGCAGTGGTTGGTCTATTTCCTTGGCCACCGGGCTGTGCAAAGGCTTGTGATTGAGCAAATACTTACCTTTTGCCGGTTTGAGGGTAGCCATTTTCCCTTATTTGGAATTAGCTTAAGTCGCTTTTTTTTTCTTTGACAGATATGGTTCCTGGTCAGCTGGTAGCTAATTTTTTTGAGGAGAGGATTCACTCCTAGGGCCGACAACATCTGTTCTCAGTCGCCTAGGTACAATTGATCCAGCTTTTATCTGCATGGGTTAAGCACTCTGTAGTGTTCAAAATGCTAGAATTCCCTCACCGGTCAATCTACTTGCATATCTGATGGCGCAATGGCTGCTTGTAGCTCAAGGAGGGCCTGTCTCTGTTTTGGTAGGCACTATCTTGGCTATTGCCCCAGACTGCCCTTGCCGATTCATCTTTCAGATCATAGTTAGCAAGATATTGGGTAAGATTGCCCATTTCTCGAAGTCAAGGATTAAGTAATACAAACCTGCATCCGATGCGAAGTCATCACAGGACCTATGGTAAAACACTTCATTGATCATTCACACAATGAGAAGGAAATCAAATGGTTAGTGCTGGAAGTAATACGATCAGACTGAAGAGGCCTTGATCGATATTTATTGAAGAAAGAAGCCTTTTTGATTTTGACACCATCAATAATGGACTGAATGAACTGTCCGTAATCCAAAATATATGAGCTATTGATCACTAATGGATTATGATGTGTCTCAATCCCCTCCCCGAACTGAAGTCTCCTATTCCTCCTTTGCGCAATACAAGGCAGATCCTTACCCATACATTTGCATTACCGTTGCCTAAAGAATGGAACCCATGACACGGGCTCCAGCTTCATCGCTTCTGGTCCCAGGTATTGTTAAGTATCATCCAAACATGTCTCATTTTATTAATTATCAGTACTCACTTCTGTTAAATTAGTCCCTCACTCATCCTCCTCTATGCCCCCTTACAGAACATACATTTTGTCTCCTGGTCTCAATACAGCATGTTAGTTGTGACTGATACCCATTCATACTAGATTGAATGACACTTGCATCAGTTTTCAACACCCAAAAACTCCAGTGTATAAGAAAACACAGAACACAACATGATTTTCACCTAAGGCAGCCACACCAGGATTAGGAACTACATTTAGCCATGAGACTCCATATTAGCGCATCACTTGGGATACAAATTATGGAGACCAACACCCTTGAAACGAGGCTAACTGCACAGTGCAGAACAGAAGCAAGCTCTCCTGACGAATCACATGGACAAAGGGCCTCATTGACAACAAAATGATGCAGCACGGCGCCGCAAGCCATTTTGCTGCGCCGTGCTGCGTCATTTCAAAAGCACAGGGATGCATCATATTTACAACAATATGACGCATCCCTGTGCTTTCCCCTGTTCTGGCACACAATTGGCTGCCAAGCGCCAATTCAGGGACCCATGCACCATGGTGCAAGGGTGCCTGTGTTGCGGAGATGATTGTTTTTGTGCAGGAAGGGTCACTGATGGTGCTTTCTTCTTTCTATGTGTGCTGCAGAAAAAACAAGGAGAAATAAAAGTATTTCTCCACGTTGCATTTCTCCCTTGGGCCGTGTAGGATTCTGACACATTTCCAGGTTTACAAAATCTGTGAATACGGCAGAATCCATGGGCGTTGCGCTCACCCATTGCATTCCCCTTTCATGCAAAGTGATGTGTGTAAAGAGGTCATATTTACAAGGCCATGAAAAACCACGCAGTGTGGCTCTGCTTGACCTTGTAAATATGGGCCAGCAAACTGCGCCGCTGATGCGTCCAAAAAGTGATGCACCAGTGGCGCAAGGGGCTTGTAAATAAGCCCCACAGTTGTCTGGTACTGGTGACCAAGAAGCATCACCAACATACTATGATTGACTGCAGCGATAATCTAAAAGAGGAGCACATGCAAGGACTCGGGCCCCCAGCACAGTACTGGCTTCTCAAGATGTATGGCATGTTACTTCATGTAAAAATCACTTACTCTTCTCGCTTAATCAACGTCTCCATTCCAGCCGGAGACATTTTGACCCTAAACTAGGTACCTGCTCTACCCAAACTTTGTGTCTATATTGATCAGGTACTTTCACAGTAGGGGTTTCACGTTCATTTTGGCTATAATGATGACTAGACCATATACTTCAAGCAGCCTACTTGTATATCAGTCCCTCTTCATAAACATTATTCAAGACCCTTAAGGTATGTGCTTCACATACCGGGTGACCACAATGTTATCAATTTGACCATTAAAACACTGATGCAATGTTCAACTCCTTGACATTTCAGTATTTTTTCCCCATCACAGGTTCATTAGGCGCGTGGCTGTGGCAAAGTATGTCTGTTTTTCTTACTAGAAAAAAGCCCCACTACTAACTCATCTCCCCTCTCCTTCAGATCCATGATACCAAGTCCCTGTCCTGAGGGGACCCTGTAATTGAAAAGGGTGTAAATGCATCGACATTCCACCTCAAGGAAAAGACACCCAAAAGATTTAAAGTGACTGATGGGGGCGGCTGTCTAGCCCAATTAAAACCATGGAGATACACCATAGGAATTAATGTGGTCCATAGTCTTGGAACACTGCATTCATATGGGTATTTAAAGACTTTCCCATGAAGACTACTATACTGTATCCCTACATGTGCCTTTCTTAAACATTAGACCGGTGTTCTATACATTCTCAAAAATGTTGGCTATGTTCCATCTATAAAAATTGACACAAATGAAAATGAAGACAAGAGTTTTCTTTTAAATCCTTTGCAATTGTAATTCACTTTTAATCGCTCGTGAAGGATCTGGACATTTTGTTCTCTTGTTTGTATTTAGAGCATATTCGTTCGTACAGTGATTTAAGACTTTTTTTATGTGTCCCTTTAGCTGAAAAAAATGTAAATTCATGTATAACTGCGGAAATTATATTGTGATTTTTGTTTACGAGATACAGCAGATCGGTTTGTGTTGTTTGAGGACTATTGCTTTTCAAGTGCAGCAAAAGACGCATTTTTGATACCTATTGAGATATATTGAATACTTCACACTGTTTAAGCAAATCTCCCACATTTACAATATCAGAACAATTTGGCCAAGGCTTGCTACCTACTCACCATATCCCGAACCAGACCACCTTAATGTAACAGAAACTAGAGATATGCTCAATGAGATTATAAGCATATATGGATAGTTGAGACAATATATATTGTAAGATCGAGGTGCTAAAACAGGAGTGGCTCCTCATACCCATAAAAAGGTGTAAAATACAGCTATTAATCTTCAAACAATAAATGCTATAATGGAGCGTTGCCTGACCACACTGAATAAATGACCATCTTTGTTAGCATTGAAAAACTCAATTGGAAGCAATATTTCCTCATTCTGCTCCACTGGATAAACATCGAATATTGAATAGGTGTTTACCGATGGATATGATACTGAATTTACAAGAGTGTGAATCATGGAAAAGTGTATTTGCTACCCTATACTTGACTGCACATGGCATGACTTCATTTGTGGTAATGCCACAAATACTGCAGCAGCTACAGAAAGAACACTGTTCTTCACCTGCAGTGGGTTTAGGAATAAAAGGTATTGGTAAAATAGACTATTATCAAATGGGCTACGAATACAAAGTCTGTATTTTAAACTGCTATGGGGGGGGGGGGCGGGAGGCTTTAAAGATGTAAGAGCCTTTTTAGGTCACTGGGAATTGGGCCTGGGTCCACACAGGACCTGAGTGCAGGGCTTGACCAAAGGTGTATTGCTGAAAACCTTGTACAGTGTGGTTTTCTCCATTCTAAGGAGGACAGACCTGACCAGCCCCTGCTTTACATGGCTAAAGGTGGTGTCTCGTGGGGGTTACATCCACATGAAGGCTGGATACGAGGTCTGCCCAAATGACCGGATGTGTGGTATTCTTCTGCTGCAAACCACTGAAAACCAGACACAGTGCGGAATATGCACACAATGGCTGAGCACAGTGCTTAGCCAAAAATGAGGTGATCTGTAGGAGCAATAAATAGCAGCACGTAACACGGCATCAATAAATAACACGCAAATAAACAACAGCACCCTTGCATGCACCGGAGGTTCCCACAGTCCACCACTAACCATAGATTCCAAATTTCCCCATGGCAGTTATGAGCAGTTCTTCCAGGCAGTTTTAAGCTTTGCGTTCTGGTACTTGGAGTTTCAGTGTTGTTAAGGGTAGACTGACTTTGCTGAGCCAAAAGCATAAAACTGAAAAACGTCTGCTGATGCATACATGTACGTTTCCCTCCGTATTTAAGGGTTACTTCATTTTTATTTATTTGTGAGCCAATCATTGAGATACAGCACCCACCGTTTTAAACCCATGTCATTTTAAAAGGTCAGTGCTTCTAGGCGCAGTCACTGATATTTCAGAATTATTTTACTGTAGTTAAGTGCAGATACCTTTCTTGTTTTGCGTTAAGTGAACTCTTTTTTCAAGATTTCCGTCTTGACACAAACACGTCCATCTTCAGCTTTAATGTATTCTAGCGCCTATATTTTATTTATTGCATCGCGCAGGCTTTTAAACAACCTACTTTCGACTGTGGCATTTCGTGATCATGCAACTTAAGTGTGGGTCAAGACATAAAGTTGTGAAACAATTACCTGAACAAACATTAAGGCTTTGATGGTGAGGAGTCATGTAGCGCTTTTATATTTGTACATTTTATAGATTGAGTCTCTAGCCAATCACTGAGGAGCTTTGAACAAAGATAAAACACAAATGTAAATTTAAAACATTTGTGTCCATTCCTTAGGCTTACCAGATGGTGCGTTGGGAAGGAATGGAGACGGGGCTCCCCTTTCAAATTCAAAGAGGGTCTCGTTGGGAAAGGACTGCGGATTACCTGTTCTTCTTGAGCAATGCAGATTTGAGAGATGGGAAGTGTGAAGGGCGGGGTTGCGGTCTCTACTGCTCAGGTAAAGGCCTTTCTAGGCAGGGCCTTTCCTTTTGTGTGTCTGATTACTGCACCTGGAAGGCTGAATGACAGCCAGATGCAGGATCTTGCACTTCATTGTGCCTCTGCTGTGGGTGCTTCAGACTGGAATTAGCCCAGTGCTACATGCCCTGTGAAGCATTCGTTTTGCACAAATTCACCGAAATAGACTGTTATCCTTCATTCTGCCCTGATCACTAGATGTCTTAAGCACAAGATTAGTACAAGGTTCCCATTCCTGTTTGGTGGTCTCCTTCCATCGGTTTTATGTGAAATGTAAATCCTATTTAATTAACTGTATTTACCTGGTGGCTGATGGTGGTGTGTATTCACTGGG
Organism: Triturus cristatus; assembly: GCF_964204655.1. NCBI lineage: Eukaryota > Metazoa > Chordata > Amphibia > Caudata > Salamandridae > Triturus > Triturus cristatus. The sequence continues at coordinate 588,437,201 of NC_140592.1, read as the reverse complement.
GTTCTCGTACGATACAGCAGTATTGTAACACATGCAAATAATGTTATTTCCTGTACAGTTTTTGCATGCTATCTCAGAAAGTCTCCACAAAATTCCTAAAAACCTAGCATGAAAAATCAACATTGACTTAAAAGCTAAGATTTTTGAATTTCTTTTGGCCTTCAAATGATCCTCTCCTTCCTTTCCATCCTCTGCAGGCCACCTCTCTCTGAGCACAGCCTACTCTAAGCCACATGCATGATGGCCGTAATCCCTATTAAATGGCCCACACCTTATTTCAAAGATCACAACCTCCCCTTTAAAAGTCATACCCCTGCACCCTAACAATACCAAATCTCCTGTAGCTCGTCTATTAATACCGCCAACCAATACATGAAATTCCCATACCACCCTCCCACTAGAGATCACACCTAATTCCTACTAATGTAATCTACCACATGGTAACAGGAATATAAACATGGAATGGTTCCTGTAGAGCACAAGACTAATCCCAATAATCAACAATAACTGTAAAAACAGCCACTCCGGGGCCTGGAGCAGAGTGCTGCCCAGTGTAAAGCACAACAATGCCTCATCAGGGATAGTACGTGATATATAATGCAATCACAATACAATATATAACCCACACTAAAACTAAAATCATAACAATCCGCTTTTAGACAGTCTGTTGTAGTTCATACAGACTGCCTAATAGTTCCCTTTACTGCTTGACTCTCTTGCACTCGCACAAGACAAAACTGCTAAGGGTCATATATATATCACCCAGTACTGTACTAATCCACAACAATAAACCACCCATTACCATCTGAACAGGTGTGGAATAAATCATGAGATCTGCCAATACCGCTGGCCAACGGAGGATTTTAATTTAATTTAATCCACCATTGCAGGTCTCGACTCTCTACGTACTACGGTCCCTTCTTGGCATCTCACAATGACAGTCAGATTTGGGATGATATTAACAAAGTCCATCCCTGCAGATCCCACTACTTCCCTCCCAACCTATGAATGCTCAGGACCATAAACAATCTCAGAATAGACATCCCAGTGCAGTTAAGTGGACTGTGAACATAAGAAATACCAAAGGGCAACAGCAGAGCTGCTCAAAGCTGCAAGCTTAGAAAAAAACATAAACTGCGTGCCGATCTCCCACACTTCGTTATCCATCTCAGTGCTAAACAATGCATCCCATAACACGATAACCGCAACTTGGTGGTCCTCACAGAGAACATGGAAACACTTCCCGCATAATATCAAAACAAAGCCAACCTCCTTCCAACGACACATCCTACACAGTGTAGCATGTTACCCATGTAGGCATGCGTTTCAGCATCCCACATAGGACTAGTAAGCATTATATATATGTTGCAATACAATACAATACAATTGTGGATCTGTAGTGATGTTAAGATAATATGTGATGTTACCAGTGATTTTATCAATTATAGCATCTGACATCATGTGTGAGGTCTTATACAGTGCATTGGGGGTGAAATACCGTTACCATATAAAACAGATTTCACAGTTTTTGACTGAAAATTCAGTCCGTAACTTTACTTTCTCAATGTGTTTTTTTAGGAGATTTCGGAGTTTTATCCGGCATATAATAATGTTTAATGGTCAAAAGAATCCCTAACTTACTGTAACGGTGTTTTTCATCTATGTTTTTTCATGATACACTACATCTAATCCTCATATTTCTACATTCCACTGTGCCCAGCCCTCTGTGCAGTGAAGGTGGCTGAAAGCCAGGCCTGGTCTCAATTTGCCTGGTCCCTTTGGAGGATTCGCTGCATCACCTTGCCAGCGACCAGGCCGTACACTCGCCCACTGTTTGGACAATCACTGCTGTGCATGGCCTTTGTCCACATGCTGTGCCGGTTTACTCAGGGTCTCTGGCCAAACCCGCCTCACAACTCACCTGGTGTCCAAATCCCCTTTGTGCAAGTCATTTGGCATGGGCTGGCTACAATGGCATGCCCTATTCCATCCTGTCATGCAGCTTGGCCTTCAGTGGTGCAACTTGAGTATTGCTGTGCGTCAATGCTTTGCCCCTACCTCCTGTGCAACCAACCTTTGCTTAACATGCATTTAAGCCAAAATCTTGTATCTCAATTTTCATGCAGATCCGTCAAAAGGCACCAAAGTTATTAGCAAATCAAAGGTGTTTTTTCCTCTATGCTTTTTGTTTTCCTGCCTCTGTCAGATATGCATGAAATGTGAGATCCCTGCTATAGGTTTAACTTGCTAACTGCCTTCAAGATTTCATGCAGATTCATGAAATGGTGTCCAAGTAATCAAATCAAAAATGCCTTTTCTCTGGAAAATACAACTTAACCTCAATATTTCATATTTAAAATGGAGGCCTGACTGCACATACAGTCCTCATAATTGGGATGCCTGACCTTGCTAGTTCAACATGTCAAAAGTCATTTTTTCTCTCACCACAAATGGTGTCTAACCTGCCTCAAAAATCTACCATTTCTCTCTCACTGTACTCCAACAATTCTCTTCATGCCTCTGGTGGCATTCTATCGCTTATATAATCTTCATGATAGTGATGTCTAATTTGCGGGGTGATGGACGGTGCTGACCTCCAAAACTATGAGCTAATGTGTCCCGAGAGATTAGATTCGAAATTTCATTCCAAAAGTGCAATACAGAAATAGGAAAAATGCAAATGCTGTGGTAATCTCATTGAATCAGTCAAAAGACACAGAGCCTGATTCACAAAATTAAACTTACACTTTTGTGTAAATTTACGTTTGTTTTGGTATTCACAAACAGGGAGTTAACCCCTTCGCCCCGGCAGGAATTGTGCCGCGGCGCTGGGGGGGGGGGGTTTGGGGGCAGCGCGGTGGCGCTGTGCCCGTGACGGAACCACTCCGTCACGAGCCACGGTTGAGCTGTGCTCATGACGGAGTGGTTCCGTCACGTCTCCGCCCACTGCGCTAATCGCCCGCACAGGCGGGGAATTAGCGCCGCGTGGGCTGAGCGGCTGCCAACGGCCACAGCATGACGGAACCACTCCGTCATGAGCACAGCGCAACCGTGGCTCATGACGGAGTGGTTCCGTCATGAGCGGGGAAGGGGTTAATAGAAAGTTTACGAGTGCGGTGACTTCGCACTGGCGGCGTAGAAGATAAAATATGCCCATCTTTTATGTGCGGAGCTCTCCACCCCGACTGCAGGGCGTGCACTTGTTAACTTACAATTAATTCCCTGTTTGCAAATACCAGGACAAAAGTAAACTTACACAAAAGTGTAAGTTTAACTTCCTGGATCAGGCCCACGGAAATCAATTTGCATGAAGACTCTCAGTAACATAAATAAATGCAAACGATCAAGTTCAGGAAAAACTAAGTCTAAATGTGCAGCAAATCAATAGAAAATTGGGTAGCATCCCTAAAGTCTCAAGAAAGAGTCATGGCTCACCCCCAACTTCAGGGGTCTTTTCTAATTAGTTTCACCTTAGTAAACTATGGAAACTGCACAGTCAGTTTGGTGTGAGCAGAAGTATAATAATTTCAACAAATCATACTGCAATATTCAAATCTAAAACATTACATAACCCTACTGTCTTTGCACTATCCAACTAAAATATTGATTTACCCCTTTTCACCTAATTTCATCTGGAAGTGTCAAAACAAACTAGTTATCTAAACAACAGAAAACAATTGTGAATGAATGCCATTCATTAAAGCAGCAGGAAATGCTGTGGAAAGTAGCAGAAGGCTTCCTCTAGCGAGTTATTCAAGAACAATATAGCATACAAGATAAACAGTGCACGTCTTGCTGCGTATGGTGTCAAACAAGAAACATAAATATACAATGAACATCATGATACAGCAGCCTTTTCTAAAAGGTGGAGTTCAGTCCTAACTGAGGACTAGATTGACCTAAGACAAAAGACCACACTAAAATACATCATATGAATGCACATATATTTTTCAAATGTAGAATAACTTTCACATCTGCTCATTTGCCAACAAATACTTTTGACTCTGCCTAATTTGCGAATTCAGGATGGCATTTAATAGTTTAGGGGAGCTTTTCACCAAACAAACACACTTCTCTAAAATTTAGAAGTTGATTAACATATTTCATGAGTTTTAGACTTGCCAATTCAAAAGTTAAGTTATCTATCAAATTTAATCTTTAAACGTCCACCCCACTATACCTTTTTGTAACCATGTATCTAAAAAATGCCTGAATGGTTTACACCAACCACAAATAGGCCTTATTATGAGTAAAGTTCTAACTTCATGCTGCATTTTTTTTTTTTTTTTTTTTTTTTGAAACCGTTTATTACATGTTAAAAAAGGTTACAGGTATGGGCCTACAACCATCCGGCCGGCCGCTAGAGTGGCAGAAGCATATGACATACCTACAGTAAGAGTCTCTTGGCGGTGCAGATCGGTAAATCAGGAGATATCAATAGCGCAGGCCACATAACTCCAAGCCCACAATACGGTTTCCTTTTTTTCAAAACAGAACAACACAAAAAACCACACCCGCAAGGCAACCCGCAATCCAAAGTGACGGCACGTGCTCCTTAAGTGGGGGATCCCAACCAGCAGCCAAACTCTGAAGAGGGGAATGGGAATAGATCAGGGACAGGGGAACCACATGCCCGCGGCTGGGGGAGGGGGTCGGCTAGGGGGACGGAGCTGGTGAGGCGGCCGGTAGCAGTGGCGGCTCACAAATACCCCCGCGATAGGCGTTCCAGGGGCCCCAGATTTTCACCCACGCCCCAGGCTTACCCCTCGCCACATACACTACCTTTTCACGAAACATACACCAATCCATATGTTCTTTCCAGGCCAACACCGCCGGGGGCCTCTGGGATCCCCACAATTGAGCAATGTCACGCTTAGCTATCATGTATCCCAGAGTCACCCACCGCGTCTGCGGGACCGAATAGTCATTTGGTTCCCACACATTCAGCAAGCATCTCCTCGCTTCAGGCAACAGCGCAACACGCGTCACCACACGCAGGACCTCATGCACACCACGCCAGAATCGCTCCACCTTTGGGCACTCCCACAGAATATGCATGAAAGTTGCCAAAGCACCACAGCCACGCTTACACAATCCGTCACCAGCAAAGCCCATACGTAGAAGCCTTGGCCTCGTCACGTAAACCCGGTGGAGGATCTTAAGCTGGACGAAGCGAAGGCGAGCCGGGATGGCCACCTCCTTCGGAGAGGCCACCGCGGAGATCCAGTCCTCGTCGTCCAGTTCCAACCCGTCGGCAACCCAGGCCTCGCGGAGACTAGTCAGCAGGCACGATCTGTCGTTGATCAGCTTTTTATATATAAGGGAGATCGTGCTGTCTGGGACATGGCCATCCAGCACTCGGTCCTCCAGGGGGGAAGACTCCGGAATGGACGCGACATCCGGGAAGACGGAGCCCAGCGCATGGCGGACTTGTAAGTACCGAAAGTACTCACTGCCTTGCAGCTGAAACTCCGTCTGCAGCGTCTCAAAAGTTTTGAATCCCCCCCTCGTCCAGAGATCTCCCACTGTGCTGATTCCGATCGTGTCCCACTTCTCGAAGCCCTTCGATGTCCACAGGGAGCCCAACCTCTCAGACGCATATAGCGGTGTCGCCCGGGTCAAACGGTCCTTCCACCCCATCGCTGCATTAGCCGCGTGCCAGACACGCACCATGACACGCGTCGGTCCCGTCAGACGGGAGTCGGGCGCGCCAGAGTAGAGCGCTCGATTGTAGTCGCCACCGGGCAAGAGCATCTTGTCCATTTCAAATGCCGGGTTCAGGGCGGGCCCGTAAAGGCCATGATTAATTGCAGCTAGCTGGGAGGCCCAGTAATACCGTTTAATGTCCGGGAGGGCAACCCCCCCATCGTACCACGGGAGCGTCAATTTAGCCAGAGCAATACGCGGCCTCCCGTCCCAGAACAGGCGCCGCTGCAGGCTCTCCACCTCACGGAAGTAGCGCGCCGGAACCAAGTCCATAGTATTCTGAAGCGCATACAGAAAGCGCGGCAAGGACCATCTTAAACAAGGCCGCTCGGCCAAGCGGCGAAAGCGGAAGACGCCACCAGCGCGCAACGTCCTCCCGCAAGCGCTGGAGGGGGGGCAGCAAGTTCCGCTCGTAGCGGACCTCCGGGTCTAGAGTAATATATATACCCAGGTACCGGAACCCCTGGGAGGCAATCTGGATCGGGCAGTCCCGTGGTAGGGCCGGAGCCTCCCCGGAGAGCACATACACGCAGGATTTCGCCCAGTTGATGACAAGGCCTGAGTTACGACCGAAGGAGCGCAAAACATCAACCAGGACAATCAGCGAGTTGCGCGGGGAGGCGAGATACAAAAGGATATCATCGGCGTAGAGGGACACGCGGTCCTCATGCTCGGGGGTCCAGCGGAGACCACGGATGGAGGGGTGCCACCGCAGCCACTCCGCCAAGGGCTCCAAGGCCAATGCAAACAGGAGCGGTGACAAGGGGCAACCCTGACGCGTGCCCCGCCCCAGCGCGAAGGGGGCCGAGACTCGCCCATTCACCACCACCTGCGCCAATGGGCCCGAATACAACAATTTGATCCAGCTAATGAATCCCGGTCCAAATCCAAATTTCGCCAGCATCGCCCAGATGTATGGCCATTCAAGCGTGTCAAACGCCATGGTGGCGTCTAAGGACGCCAAGATGGCCGGCTCCCGCACAAACGGGACACGCGCGAGCACCCCATGCAAGCGTCGCAGATTAAGAGCCGTGTTGCGATGGGGTATAAAGCCAGATTGGTCTTGGTGGACCAAATCGCCCACCACGCCAACCAGCCGGTTGGCCAGTACTTTGGCGAGGATTTTGGGCTCCGCGTTCAAGAGCGAGATAGGCCTATAGGATGTAACCCGCTCACGGGGTCTCCCCTCCTTGTGGATCACCACGATTGTGGCCAGACGCTGGTCCGGCGGGAGGGAACCCTGCGAGCGGGCCGCCAGGAACATGGCGCGCAGGTGGGGCGCCAGTACATCCGGTCGTAGCTTGTAGAGCTCGATGGGGATACCATTGGGGCCCATGGCCTTGCCGGATGCGACCGAGCGAATAGCCAGGGCAATTTCGTCCGAGGTGGGAGGAGCGTCCAGCAAATCCCTGTCCTCCACCGTAAGGGAGGGCAGCGCGATGTCCCGAAGCAGGGCATGGGAATCTTCCTCTGAGCAGGGAGAAACCGGGGAGTACACCTCGCGGAAGTAATCCGCGAAGCAGGAGACAATGGCTTCCGGCTCGGTGACAGGCACACCATCCATCCCCTCAATCAAAGGAACCACACGACTCGCTCTCTCCCTCTTGTCCAACCACGCAATCAATTTACCAGCCTTATCACCCACATCATACAGTCGCCCCTGTTGCTCTCTACTGAGGCCCCTGGCCGCCTCCGTGACGAGGGCCCTATAGGCCGCCTGCTTGAGGTGCAGAACATGCAACTTGGCGTCGGTTACCCCGCTCCCCAGGTCACCCTCTAGTTCCGCAATTTCGGCCTCCACCCGGGTTACCTCCTCCCGCTCGCGCCTCCGGGCCTGGGAGATAAAGGAGAGGGCCTCCCCTCTGAGAACTACCTTAAAAGCCTCCCACAGGGAGATGGCCGAAGGGACAGACCCCACATTCTCATCAAAGTATCGCTGTAAGGATTTGATCAAGTCGGCACGAATAGTGGGGTCACGCAAGTACCAAGCATTGATTGGAGCCACCCTGCCCCCCCCCCTAGGGAAGACATCGAAATGTAACAGTACTGGGGAGTGATCTGAAATGCCCCGCGCCAGATGGCACACCTCTCCCACCCTCCCAGCATAGGCCGCCGGGACAAGGATGTAATCAAGCCGCGAGAGGCTACCATGGGCACCCGAGTGTAAGGTGTATTGCCGCTGCGCGGGATGTTTTAGTCGCCAGCAATCCACCAGGCCCAGAGTATCTAAAAGGCCGGACAGCCAGGCCTGTGCCCGGGGGAGGTCCCTAGGGGGATGGCGATCCAGAGACCCAGAAACTACCGCATTAAAGTCCCCCCCAACCACCAGCAGGCCACCCGGGAGGTCCAGGAGGAGGCGCCCCAAATCCGCAAATGTAGTAGATTGTAACCCAGGCGGGACGTACACTGATATAAAAACAAACACTCTACCCTCCATTCTACCCACCAGAACAGCGTAGCGTCCCCTCTCATCATGGCGCACCTCATCAATCTCCAACGGGAGCGAGTTCTTAATCATGATACCCACCCCCCGCGAGCCCGAGGTGAAGCCCGAGTGGGCCACCAAACGATAGCCTCGCCGATTCATAGCATGAAAGGAGTTACCTATAAGGTGTGTCTCCTGCAGGAAGATAACATCTGGTGAGATACGTTTCAGGTACTGCAGGACCACACCACGCTTAATCCTGTCCCCCAGGCCGTTAACATTCCATGACAACACAGTCAAATCCCTACCCCCCATCATACGTAGAAGCAATCAGTCGTCCCCCACAGAGCATCTCGAGAGCAACAATACAGTAAAGGGCTTGCCTTGCGGTGCAAACAAACGACACCCCCCCCCCCACCCCCCCATCCCAACAGAACTCCCCCCTCCCTGCACCCCTGCATGAGCCCAGACAGCCCCCCCAAAGTGCAGTGTGCCTGTCGCCCCATAGATGAAAAACTAACTAGTCCCCCAGAGGAGGAGGGAAGCCCCCAACAGACCCCACACGACCTCCATCGGAGGGGAACATAAACGATCAGTAAATGGTAAAGGAATGTTGTCCAGAGCAAGGCCTATTCTTCACCCCTCAGTTCTGATCCGGCGGGCCCTCCCCGCCAACCGCACCCCCCCCACCCCCTCGGCCCCGATCTCCAGGCAGAGTGTCCAACCAGTCCCCAGCCGCCTCGGGTCGGTCAAAAAAGTGCGTGCGCCCATCCACCTCCACCCTTAGCTTAGCTGGAAAAAGCATTGAGTACTTAAGGTTCAGGTCCCGTAGGCGACGTTTAACTCCGAGAAAACTCAATCTCAGTTTTTGGACCGCCGGAGTAAAGTCTGGGTAGAAATGCACATCCATGTTATCAAGCTTGACCGGTCCCTGTTGCCTGGAGGTCTGCAGGATAGCGTCTCTGTCCCGAAAATTAAAAATCCGGGCAATGAGAGGCCGCGGCGGGGCACCGGCCTTAGGTCTGCCCCCAGGGACCCGGTGAGCACGTTCCACCGCAAAAAGCTTACTCAGCCCCCGGGGCTGAAGATGGGTAAGGATCAATTCTTCCACAAAAAGATCTGCTGCCTCCGCCTCTCGTCCCTCCGGCACTCCCACAATGCGAACGTTATTCCTCCGGGCCCGACCCTCGGAATCCTCCAGTCGCCGGTCCATCAGGGCGTTCACCTGGCCAAGCCGGCGCACCTCCTTTTGGAGGGCCACCACGTCCGTCGTGAGGCTCGTTGTGGTTCATGCTGCATTTGATGTCGCCGCCTGCTGGACCTGTTGCTGTGAGAGCGAAGCTGTGCCCTGGGATCGGCATGCACTGCTGGGGAGACTACAGCTCCCATCAACCCCCTACCTGATTCACGCGCTCAAAAGTGCGACGCTGACCTGCAGCGATTTTAGCCACCTGCTGGACCTGCTAATGTGAGGGTGAAGCTGTACCCTGGGATCGCCACACACCGCTGGGGAGACTACTGCTCCCATCAGCCCCCTGCCTGATTCAAGCACTCAAAAGCGCGACACTGACCTGCAGTGTGGAACGCATGTGTGGGTGCACCCGGGTGAAGCCTGGGCCAAGGGCGGGCCCATTAACACCCATCGGGCCTGGACGAGGCTGTGCTGGGGCCCTACCTGCTAACGTCTTGATCTTCATAGAAGGTAAACCATAGATTACTATGGGGGAAAAAGAAAGCGCAACTAGCAGATCATGACAGGGTAAATATCTTGACTAGAGATTCCTTTCTTGCTAAAGCTGCGAATGCAATTACAAAAGAAATTGCCTTCACAGAAAGGAGACTTTCATTAGGTGGGGGTGGAAATGGAATATCTATGAATACTAGTGATCTAAATATGTCTCAACTTGCAGTTCCTGTGGAGTGCCCTGTCGACCTATCAGTACTACCCCAGGCCTTAAATGGTACTATAGTAACTTTCCCCAAGTAGCTCCCAGGAAAAAGGAAAAGAGGTGGGTCTAAAGAATATCAGCCCCCTAAAGCAAAAATCTCCAGAAAAACACCAATAACTTGCTACTCTGTTAAGCAAAAACAAATGCTGGCCCCCGCTATAGCCAATTTAGACGTTTTCTATAATACGCGGAATCACCTTTTCCAACCCATATTGACACGCTTGGAAAATATCGAGCGTCAAATGCAGGAATTATCTAGCAAAGGAGGTCAAGCTCATTCATCTGGGATTAATATGATAGTACCTGATCAAGTTGATAATACAGACAATCACAAAAATATGCAGGAGGAAAATCAACTGCTAATAAAAATGTATGGATACAGGACATGGCCACTAGACACTCTGTGAAGACATCAACCGATGGGAGTACAGGGTTAGTTCCACCTGGTATTTCAGACATAAGTTCCACGTTTAACCAAGGATTACCTAGAGAAGAAGGGTATAAACTAATTCAATTGGGAGTAACCCTGAGTATTTCCATCATCCAGCAATCAGGAGTGCATTACCCTTAGGCAGAAAATAAACCTAAAACACTAAGCTTACCACCAGCTGCTTGCTCTTTTGTCATGATAATGGTGAACATACCTGTTTTAAGACCATCACAGAAAGAGTCTACAATACAGTTTATGGACAAAGCGCGTCACTGGATAACTAAATTTGCAAAAGTTGCGCCCTACATCCAAAGTCATCTGATTATGACTATATGAATTCTCTGAGTTGGCTCAAGCCCGAAAAATATTGATGGGGACTGCATAGTACTTAATTTTGACAATGCTCAGCTTGTGGGGGATTTACTGGTAGAGCTCCCAGTAGCTCCCTCAATAGGATCACAGATCTTCGTCATATCTTTTTTTAAATTTATTTTTTTATAAACCACAGTATGACGAAAGACTCAGTATCAATGCCTCCTAAGATTAATAATTGGCCTGCCTCAAGAAGAACCTTTGGCTTACAAATGAGTAATAGATTTCCCCCTTAGAGAACCTGTCCACGATCAAGGAATCACTGGGTTAACTGCTGAGTTAATGTCAGAGATAAAAGGGTCTAGGCCTTCTAATCCTGATCTAGGAAAAATAAATAGTGCTACAGAAGTGAAAATGGGAGAAGAGACAACAGTCTGCAGGCTAATGTCATGGAACATTGCAGGGTATAATAAGAAAGATAATAGTGAATGGATAAAAGAATTGACACAATTTTATATTATCTGTATTCAGGTAACGTGGGGGGTGAGACCTATATATCTAAATGGCTATTGCTCATACCAAACCCCGGCAGTCCCTTCGAGAATAGGAAGTGCAAAGGGAGGTTTACTGACATTAATAGCCAACACAGTCTTCTTTAAAATCCTAACATTTTGGAATGATTCTCCCTATTTTCACATTTTGTTATGTAATGGGCAAACAAGCGGAGACATAATGATAATTAATTAATTATTATAACAACAGCTTTAAAAATCCATCTTCAGTAACCGAAGAACTTAGGAGGGCAATTCATGACTTTTTGCATCACCACCCTAAACCTCTTAAAATGATATGGGTTGGTGATTTCAACATTAAAGGTTGTCTGACTTCTGATTACCCACTCTCTGGAGTAATTTACTATAAAGGAGACCCTATCACTCATTATTGCCATATTAATTATGGTAATGTGTTGAATAGGCTTTTGATGATTTGGAATTTAGAAATAAGAAATAGGATACATTTACAGACTGGATTGATGGATTGTACTTTTCAAACTGCAGCCCGAGGCGCAACAATTGACTACATAATTACTTCGGCTGATTTGTTAGATAACGTAAAAAATATACAGATTAAGCTGATGGGCTTTAGTGATCATGTCCCGCTCCTTTGTAACTTACATTGGAAAATTATAAGAAAGGTGGCAGAGAAGATAGCCCCAAAATCAATCTTAGCAAGGAACAATGGCTACATCCTTCAATGGGAAAAAGTAGAACATGAAAAGCTACTCACTACGATACTTTCCATGAATAATAAGTATTTTCTAACGTGCTTGGATGAGATGGCTAATCCTAAACAGGTGATGGGGGCTCTGGGGAAATCCTACTAGGAATCAGGCAGCAAATAACCCATCCACCTTCTTCAAAAAAAACGTCCACCAATCCATTGGTTTGATAAAAACTGCTCTCTGGCACTGGCGAATCTCCATAAAGCGGTGAAGAAGAGCCCCAGAGATAATGCTCTCATTCGGAATCAACGTCTAAGCTATTAAAAAGCAAGCGATATTATAAAGAAACAACTCAGAAAGGAAGCATGGTCTAATTTGAAAAACACGTCAGCAAGAAATAATAGCAAAGAATTCTGGAAGGTGGTTAACGTCCCATTTCTTGCAGAAGTAGGAGAGCCTTCACTAGATGTACACATTGAGGAAGATACTTGGGTTTCTCATTATCAGAAGATATTTCAACATAAGAATAGTACCTCTTTTGTTATAGCTTGGATTCCTCCAGAAGACTGTCCAAATCTTTCTTCCGAATTGGAGGAAATAGAGCTTGCCCTCTCACAAACATCTTCTTTGAAAGCTGCTGGCCCAGATGGGGTTCCTGCTAATATTTTTCTTTTAAACAAATTAATGTGGGCTCCACTGCTGATGAACGTTTTTAACACAATAGCTGAAACCGGTCCATTGCCCTCCAGGAAACAATCTTTAATTATTCCTTTTTTTAAGAAGGGGGATGGCCATAATCAAAAAAAAATAGAGACCAGTTTCCCTAATTTACTGTACAGCCAAATCAATGGGTCTGCGACTGTTAAATAGACTGGAAGAGTGTGTAATGGAAAAGAAGTCCCGTACTATGGTTCAATATGGCTTTAAAAAGGGAAAGGGCACAATAGACCAATGATTGAATTTAACACTGCTGGAGGCAAAATATTTGACAGCAAAGAAGGGCCAATTATTTTTTGGCCTTAATGTATTTGTCTGCAGCTTTTGAATGTGTGGCACACAGTAAACTGTGGTCCATTATGGAAGATATGGGAGTGGAGCCCGCAATAATCATATTCATCTGACAACTGTATACGGGAGCAACATCTACTGTCCGATATGGGAAACAGGGTGAATGTTCAAAGCCTTTTAACATAGAAAAGGGTGTAAGACATGGATGTGTCCGCCCCCCCTTTTTAATTTGCTCTTTATACCAACAAGCTAAGTGAGATTCTGATGGAAACAGGTATGGATACCCCTACCGTTGAATCTCTTAAGCTCCCTGATGACTCAGTTTTACTAGTGAGAACACCAATAGCTTTGCAGACTCTCATAGATAAGTATACCTCATTTATCGTGGAATTAGACGTATATGTAAATGAAGCAAAAACTTTTGTAATAGTTGTTTGTGATAATTCAAAGAAGAGGGTGAAATTCTCAATAGGGAAAAAAAGAATAGAATGTGAGAAGAACTATATGTACCTAGACCTAGGAGTTCTCTTCGATTCTAGATTAAACTGGAAGGACATGATAGCAAATAGAACAAACCTTATGGGAAAAAGCATAGCTGCTATATTTAGTTTTTCAGAAAAGTTAGGCTCTAAATCAGTCCAAGAAATGGTAAAAATCTATCCATTTGCTAAATCCACATCTATTGCAACCTATGGGGCAGCAATCTGGGGTATGGAGGATCCGTACTGCAACGCATAGAGATGGTTTTTGCAGCTTATACCTATATACCTCAGGTTTCTGAAATAACAGAGACATAGAAGTTGGTCCTCTGTTGTTAAGTTTACATTTAGACTTACATTGTAAATGCTCTTTCTACTGCAGTGAATCATTCATAAATTTGAATGTATCAAACTGTATTTTATTAGCATTTCTATAGCACCTTCTATCCCAGATGAGAGACACGTTTGGATTTTTAGCATGTGGAATACCTACAACATTAATAAGCAGCTGTCATGCAGATTGTCATTAGGTTTGTCATAAAAAGGTCTCATAAACTGTACTGCAATATGTCCTGAAGAGGTAATGCAAACTGTCCTGCAGATGGTCATTGAGGTGATTGTGCGTGCCCAGCGAGCCCTCATGGAACACATATGTAAGGAAGCTACACAAGTGTACCTGTGTTCTCTGGCAGGAGTGATACCAACGGAATCCTAAAATGTAGTCAACACAGGAATGTAAGGACCCACTCCATGACTTGTGAGCTAAGCTATTAGGAGAGACAGTGAGTCAACCCAGGAGTGAGAGAGGCCTTGGCAGATATGTGAATCCATCAGCAATCAATGTATGAGTTAACGCAGGAGCAGCATCATTGGTGGCACTGCTAAGCAATCCAGGTGTCTTTTAAGGAGTCAACCAAGGAGTGACAGAGGAGCACACCATTGATGACACTGTTAAACCACCAAGGTGTATGGAGGTCCAAGCCCTGGCACTATGGTTACGCTCTGAGGGAAAATTATTTAGATGATAGGGAGGGGTGGAGTGCCTCGAAACACAATCTGTCATGGTGTAGTCTTTAAGAAGTATATTCAGAGGTTGTACAAGCTAAGAAATCAGAAATAGTAGATTCCTCCAAGATAAAGTGGGTGTGAAATTAAACCTGGATAGTACAGTATGTAGATGTGGGTGGCGTTAAGTAACTGGAGGGAATCAGATAATTTACAATTTTTAGACAAAGGGGGGGGGATACGTGGTGAATTGAGGGAAAACACAATTAGGCAACTAATCTGACCCTAGCTCTAGACCATGGGTGCTCGCAAACATTTTCCCTGGGGCCTAAATGTTTGCTCTGTGATGTGAGCAAGGGCAGCATTGATGCCTGCAGGGTGGTGGTCAGGGGTTTGAGGGGGGGAGGTTTGGCAGTAAGGTGAGTTGTAGGGGAAGCGAAGCATAGAAATCTAGTGGCTGAATTGCACAAAATGAAGTTAGAAATCCTGGGATTAATCCAGACTTTCCCACTCAACCAAATTGTGTGATCCTAGGCAATCATTTTATTTCACTTTCCCTCTTTTTTTCTTCATTATCACATATGAGAGGAACTCACAATACATGAATTCAGGATGTGCACTTTACAAAACTTTCTCCTGTGTTTGATTTGAAAAACGATACTGTTGTTCATGCATAATAGGAACCCAGGCGACCCAAACAGCGCACCCAACAACTGACTTGTGTCTTAGTTCACTATTGATATTGTTTTTTTGTTTTTTTTGTGAAACCGTTTATTACAAAATTAAACAAATATACAAAGATGGGCCTACAACCTTCAGGCCGGCCGCTAGCAAGCAAGAGGAGCATGTGATACAAACAATAGCGCGCATGCCGCGGCAAAGGGAAATGCACAGGAGTTAGAAGCAGTGGTAGCCCCACCATCCGGGCCCACATAACGGTTTCATTTTAATATAAATAACAACAGAAAAACAAATCCACAAGGCAACCCACAATCAGAAGAACAGCAGCATGTGCTCCCCTAACGGGGGGACCCTACCAATCCATAGGAGTATCAAGGGGGGAAAAAAGGTCAAGACTGGGATTAGGTGGACTCAGTGCCCGGAACCGGGGAGATAAACTGGCTAAGGGGACGGGGCCGGTGACGGATCGGGCAATAACGGCGGGGTACAGATTCCCCCGCGGTAGGCGTTCCAGGGGCCCCATACGTTCACCCATGTCCCAGGCTTACCTCTCGCAACATACACCACCTTTTCCCGAAACATGCACCAATCCATGTTATCCTTCCATGCCGAGACAGTCGGCGACCTCTGGGAACCCCACAGTTGAGCAATGTCGCGTTTGGCCACCATATATCCCAGAGTCGCCCACCACGTTTGCGGCACCGAGTAGTCGGTTGGCTCCCACACATTCAACAGGCATCTCCTCGCTTCGGGCAGCAGCGACACACGCGTAACCACCCGCAGGACCTCATGCACACCACGCCAGAATCGCTCCACCTCCGGGCATTCCCACAAAATATGGAGAAAGGTCCCCAAAGAACCACACCCACGCTTACACAACCCGTCCACAGCATAGCCCATACGCAGTAGCCTTGGCCCCGTAACATAGACCCTATGGAGTATCTTGAGCTGGACGAAGCGAAGGCGGGTCGGTATGGCCACCTCTTTCGGGGAGGCCACCGCCGATACCCAGTCCTCGTCATCCAGCTCCAATCCATCGGCCACCCATGCCTCACGAAGGTTAGTCAGCAGTCCCGAGCGGTCATTGATACGTTTTTTATAGATTAATGAAATCGTGCTGTCCGGTACATGTCCATCTAGCACTCTATCCTCCAGAGGGGAATACTCCGGGATGGAAGCAACGTCCGGGAATACGGAGCATAGCGCATGACGGATCTGCATATACCGAAAGTACTCCCTGTCCTGCAACTGGAATTCTGTCTGTAGCATCCCGAACGTTTTGAATCCCCCCCTCGTCCAGAGATCACCCACCCTGCTGATGCCTATCATGTCCCACTTTTCAAAGCCCTTCGAGGTCCACAGGGAGCCCAACTGCTCAGATGCGTATAGTGGCGACGCCCGGGTCAAACGATCTTTCCACCCCATCGCCACGTTAGCCGCGTGCCACACTCGTACCATGACACGCGTGGGGCCCGTCAGACGTGCGTCAAGCGAGCTGGAATAAAGCGCTCGGTTATAATCACTACCCGGCAGTAACATCTTATCCATTTCAAAGGCCGGGTTTAGAGCGGGCCCGTACAGGCCGTGATTAATCGCAGCCAGCTGGGAGGCCCAATAATACCGTTTAATATCCGGGAGGGCGATCCCCCCGTCATACCACGGGAGCGTCCGCTTCGCCAGGGCGATACGCGGTCTACCTTCCCAGAACAGTCGGCGCTGCAAACTCTCCACCTCACGAAAGTAGCGCGCCGGGATGACGTCCATCGTGTTCTGCAGAGCGTATAGGAAACGCGGCAGCGACATCATCTTAAACAATGCCGCCCGGCCGAGCGGCGAGAGCGGCAAGCGCCTCCAACGCGCAACATCCTCCTTCAGGCGCTGGAGGGGGGGAAGCAAGTTCTGACTATATCGGGCCTCCGCGTCCAGGGTAATGAAGACACCCAGGTACCGAAATCCCCGCGGGGCGATCTGGATAGGACAGCCCCGCGGAAGGATAGGATCCTCCCCAGAGAGAACATAGACGCACGATTTAGCCCAGTTGATGACAAGGCCGGAGTTAAGACCAAATGAATGCAATACATCAACCAGTACTATCAGTGATTTACGTGGGGAAGCCAGGTACAGGAGAATATCGTCAGCGTATAGAGATACGCGGTCCTCATACTCGGGGGTCCAGCGGAGACCACGAATAGAAGGCTCCCACCGCAGCCACTCCGCCAGGGGTTCCAAGGCGAGCGCGAAAAGGAGCGGCGATAACGGGCAGCCCTGCCGCGTGCCCCTGCCCAGCTCGAACGGAGCCGACACTCTACCGTTCACCACCACCTGCGCCAGCGGGCCAGAGTATAGCAATTGTACCCAACTAATGAATCCTGGGCCAAACCCAAACTTTGCGAGCGTCGCCCAAATATAAGGCCATTCAAGCGTGTCAAACGCCATAGTGGCGTCCAAGGACGCCAAAATGGCCGGCTCTCGTATGAACGGGACACGTGCAAGCACCCCATGCAAACGCCGCAGGTTAAGCGCTGTATTGCGATGAGGGATAAAGCCGGACTGATCCTGGTGAATCAAGTCACACACTACGCCGACCAGCCGATTGGCCAACACCTTGGCGAGGATTTTGGGCTCCGCATTCAATAGCGAAATAGGCCGATAGGATGTGACCCGGTCCCGTGGCCTCCCCTCCTTATGGATAACCACGATAGTAGCTAGACGCTGGTCTAGCGGGAGGGAACCCGCCGAGTGGGCCGCGAGGAACATAGCACGGAGATGCGGCGCCAGCGTATCCGGTCGCAGTTTATACAACTCGATGGGAAGACCATTAGGACCCATGGCCTTGCCGGAAGCGACCAAACGTATGGCGAGGGCAATTTCTTCGGAGGTTGGAGCGGCGTCCAACGACACTCTGTCCTCCTCCGAAAGGGAAGGCAGCGCGATATCCCTGAGCAGGGCATGGGAATCCTCTTCAGAGCGGGAGGACACCGGGGAATACACCCCACGGAAATAGTCTGCAAAGCAGGAGACAATATCTTCTGGTTCAGTGACACACACACCATTCTGTTTCTCAATCGACGGGACAACTCGACTCGCTCTCTCCTTTTTGTCCAGCCACGCAATCAATTTACCAGCCTTATCACCCACATCATACAGTCTCCCCTGTTGCTCTCTACTGAGGCCCCTGGCCGCCTCCGTGACGAGGGCCTTATAGGCCGCTTGCTTGAGTCGGAGAACATGTAATTTGTCATCCGATCACCCTCCAACTCGGTTATCTCAGCTTCAACACGGGTCACCTCCTCCCGCTCGCGCCTCCGGGAATGGGAAATAAGGGACAAGGCCTCTCCCCTGAGTACCGTCTTGAACGCCTCCCACAATGAGATCGCCGATGACACCGACCCCACATTCTCGTCAAAGTAGCGCTTAAGGGATTTAACCAGCTCTGCGCGAATGGTGGGGTCACGCAGGTACCAGGGATTAATCGGGACCACCCTACCCTCTCCCCTCGGAAGAATATCAAAGTACAACAAGAGCGGGGAGTGGTCCGAAATACCCCGTGCCAAATGGCGCACCTCCCCTATCCTCCCAACGTGCGCCGCCGGAACCAGGACATAATCTAGCCGTGAGAGACTACCATGAGCCCCTGAATGGAAGGTGTACTGTAGCTGCGTGAGATGCTTCAAACGCCAACAATCCACCAGCCCCAAGGTATCCAAGAGGCCCGACAACCACGCCTGGGCACGGGGGAGATCCCTAGGGGGGTGACGATCCACAGTTCCGGAAACCACAGCATTAAAATCCCCCCCCACCACTAGAATCCCCTCCGGAAGGCCAAGGAGGAGGCGCCCCAGATCCGCAAAGGTGGTCGTCTGCAGCCCCGGCGGGACATAAACAGACACGAAAACGACCACTCTGCCCTCCATTCTACCCACCAAAACCGTGTAACGTCCCCTGTCGTCATGGTGCACCTCATCAATCTCCAACGGGAGCGAGTTCTTAACCATAATGCCCACACCCCTTGAACCAGACGTGAAGCCCGAATGGGCCACAAGGCGGTAGCCCCGTCGATTCATGGCACAAAAGGAATTGCCAATGAGGTGTGTCTCCTGCAGAAAAACTATATCGGGCGAAATTCGCTTCAAGAACTGCAGGACCACACCTCGTTTTATCCTGTTCCCCAATCCATTAACATTCCAGGACAACAGACTCAGTCCCCTACCCCCCATCATAAACAGAAGCCATCACTCGTCCCCCAGAGAGCACTTTAGACATAACACAACGATGCTTTTGCCTTGTGGTAGAAACGAACAACACCCCACCCCAACCCACCCACCCCAACAAAACTCCCCCCTCCCTGCACCCCTGCATGAGCCCAGACAGCCCCCCCAACTTGCAGTGTGCCTGTCGCCCCTATAATAAGAAAACTAGCTAGACCCCCTAGAGGAGGAAAGAGTACCCCTTCTAGACCCCACACAACCTCCAAGGGAGGGGAAAGAACAAAGACAGAAGCTTGGTCGAAAGTGGCATCATAATCGTCCAGAGTGAGGCCCAATATCAACCCCTCAGTCACGATCCAGTGGGCCGTCTCCTCCCGCCGCCCCCCCCCCCACCATCTCGAGCACTACCCCCAGACAGAGTGTCCAGCCAGTCCCCGGCCGCTTCGGGACGATCAAAAAAGTGCGTGCGACCATCTACAGCTTGGCCGGGAAGAGCATGGCGTATTTTAAGTTCATGTCCCGGAGCCGGCGCTTAACACCCAGGAAACTCAGTCTCTGTTTCTGGACCGCTTGAGTGAAATCGGGATAAAAGTTCACCTCCATATTTTCCAGCTTAATCGGCCCTTGCAGTCTGGAGGCTTGCAAGATCGCGTCCCTGTCCCGAAAGTTAAAAATCCGGGCAATGAGAGGCCGCGGAGGGGCTCCGACCTTCGGCCTTCCCCCGGGAACTCTGTGGGCCCTCTCCACGGCAAAGAATTTACTCAGTCCCCGAGGCTGGAGATGGGTAGCGATCAGGTCCTCCACAAAAAGATCCGCCGCCGCTTCCTCCCGTCCCTCGGGTACTCCGATGATGCGGATGTTATTCCTCCGGGCCCGACTCTCGGAATCCTCCAGGCGCCGATCCATAAGCGCACTCGCCTGACGAAATCGGTGCACCTCCGTTTGGAGGGCCGCCACCTCAGTCGTGAGGCCCGATGCGGTTCGGGCCAAAGAATCAACCCGGTCGTTGGTCTTGGAGAGGTCAGCCCTCACCAGGCCGACATCCACGAGGACCGCGTCGATCTTATGCGCCAAGGTGTCGAACCGCTGGCCCACCGAGGCCTTCATCTCAGCAATGGCGCCCATGACGTCTTGCAGAGTCAGATCTGTGGGCAAATCCGGGGCATCAGGGGGGCCCTCAGAGGACTTGTGCGGTCCGCCGGGAGATCCCTTCTGGAGGGTATAGCGGTCAATGATGTTGGCCTGATGTACGGCGCCACGCCGGGTCGACTTGGTCTTCGACCGATCTCCGTCTTGTTTCGTGGCCATCGCCACGGGTCACACACCCGCACCAGCTACGCCGTAGAGGGCAGGCAATCAAGGCCACGAGCTCCGGGGGGGCCACCCCAGGTCGGCGGGTGGGTCACAGCCGGCAGGCAGGCAGGGTCCCCCGGCGAGGCCACACCAACACAAAGAGCTCCGCGATCTCACTTGCAGAGACGGCAAGGGGGTGCGAAAGTGAAAGCGAAAGTGTGGGGTACGCGATTCGCCAGGCCCGTCCCGCCGTTGTTGTTCACTTTGCCACTGGATCACCCCCCAGCGCAAATCCGGGGTCCGGCGAGAAGTAGGCCGCAAACTTCAATCGGTGCCCACTCCGGTACCCGAGGTCCGATTCGAGAACGGAAAACGGGTACCACCTCAACTCAGGCTCACCGACACAGTCCCCTCAACCGAGGCAGGATGAAGACAGGATAAATGTAGGAGGTTGCGGAGGTCCTCGGGAGCCTCGCACCTATGCGGCCATCTTGGTTGCGCGCTAGGCTCCTCCTCCACTATTGATATTGTTGTTAAGGTGGGGGGAAGAATGAATGTTTCTAAATTTATGATTGAAAACTATCACTTTAAAAAATAAATCTTCTCAATGGACTGATATAATCTGATGTACTAAGGTGAAGTGGTTAAGCGTGTTAATGAAATACACTTTTTGAATTTTGAAGAGACTTTATCATTTACACTTTTGCTGCAAGATGTCTCTAAAAAGGAAAGTATTTCTAAAGTTAAGAGTTGCAGGACACCCTAGGTATTTTCTTTAACTTAAATAAATAGGAAAGCATTTATTTTATAAGGTAGTTGAAAATCTTTTTTTTAAAAGCGTTGAGTCGAGTAAATAGCAGCCGAGTGCTGCTGTTGGGAGTGGGACTTATGTAAAGTGCAGTAGGGCCGCATGCGGCCCACAGGCCGTACTTTGAGTATCACTGCTAGACCCTTTCCATTCCTTAACAGACAAAAAGGAATGTGCCATTAACGTCTACCCTCTTTTACTGGATGCCCTGGAAGGAGAGGTGGAATACAAGTGGGCAAGGGAGCAACTCAAGAGTGTGCCGACCAACATAAGGGGCAGAGACCAGAGCCCGGGAGAAGGAGTGGGGAAAGAGTCTGGTAATATGTTGAGGCCAAGAGCTAATCTAATGATCTAATTGGACACTGACTGGGAAAGGTAATTCAGGTAACAACATGGAAACACAGTAACATTAAACAGAAAAAAGTACTTTGCATTCAGGGCTAAAAAACGGAGGCAATTGCGTCCTCACATGCGTAATCAAAACATTACAATTCTGAAATGTCGTTCAACCCCAGCTTTGGGGTGGAGCATAGGTGGAACAGATCATGTCTCAGCCAATGGTGTGTCTCCTTTCCTTTCTGAAACTCAAGATGGTGAGCTGCAGCGTGGGAGAGATAGCAGAGCATGAGGGAAGGAGCAGGGAGAGAGCCTGATATTGCTTGGAGGCCTTGGACTAATGTAATTGGCCACTGCATTTTCTGCCCCCTCTTGGCCTGGGATCAGGGGTCAAAAAGATGAATGGTCAGCCAGTGATGCCTGGCTGGTAATTCTCTGTAAGAAATGTTTTAGCACTGTTGTACCGAAAATTAAAATGCTCATGTAACATAGAACATTGTGCAGTCTGTCCACCTCATTCTGTTACCAAAGCTTCGCCCAAAGAGGTGAAAATGCTTAGAGCTACACTCCCTTCACAGGCTCAGAGTAGAGATTTAATACTGTGTCAGTGGATATGACATAGTCTGCATCAGTAGTGGTCCTTGCATCTTTTTTGGTCTCGCCTTTGCAGCACATGCGCTGCTTGCGCTGTCTCAGCGAGACTTAAAGTAATCTGTATATTGGCTTCAACTCCGTGTAATTTCTCCTGCCCCTCGCGATTGGTTTAAATCTGGCATTGCTGTTGTTTTCTTGATTTGTGTTGGCTGTTGGCCTTATGGTAACTTCCGTGTAGTCCCGAGGCAAGGGCGCCTAACTACAGTTTCGCTCCGCTCGCACTTAATTGCGTGCAGTGTGCCATCTGGTTGGGGGCGTGGCCCCCTCCTCTCCCTCGTTCCGTGCAGCCGCTTGTTATATTTGGCCTCAAAATGGAGGCTTCTCTTGCGACCAGCAGGGATCTTTATCTGTATGCAGCAGAGTGGTTTTGTCTGCCTGCTCAGATGTTTTCCCCAGAGCCGGCAAGCCGTGCCTCAGCCCAATCCGTCTTGCGCCTCCAGGCTAAGCCCCAGCAGGTAGGCCAGACACCGCGCGGTACCGGCAACCACAACCTGGCACCCTCCTGCGGTCCCTTTCGCAGCGTCAGCACAGCTCACCATCTAAGGCTCCCGATCGTCGATCTCCGACGGCGACACGGCACCTCAGCTACAGTTCATGGGCTGCAGAGTTGCGGCTCACCCCTCCCCTGTCTCGACAACCCCATGGGCTGCGCGGGATCATAGACCTGTCTGTGCTCAGTCGCACACACCTCGCGTCCGCAGTCTGTGCACGCCCTCAAGCAGTGTTTCAGGACAGTATTATGCAGCGGTGTCCCTTCTGCGCTCTCATCGCATATTTCAGGGTCTGTGGTCCCCCTTGTAAAGCGGTAGTGAACTACACGACCTCGGAGCAAAACAATAAAGGTGTGGTTATGTATTTTGTTGTTTTATACTGTGATTCACCTTTGTCGGTCTCGCAGTGTATAATCTATGGAAAGAGCTCATTATTGCTGCTGGTATGCACATACCACCAGTGCGTCACTCTGCTTTGCGAGGGGTGGGGGAAACAACAGAGGTGGCAAGGCACCTACATTTAACCTGTTGGCACATTAACACTCATCTGTTTTTATGGGAGTCCTAAGTAGAACGTATTCTGTAGTAACATTGATGCAGATGAACAGCAGTGTAGGGCTAAAGTTAACCTAATACAGGCACACCTGAGTCATTAATTGTACTGATATGAGCAGTACAATAAACATTTGCAATATTTTCCCCCTATTTAGTAGAAAAGGCGGGGGGATGCTCGCAAACGTTTAGTATTCAATCATTCACAGACGTGTCGCAATCAAGACTGATTTGCATATGGCTGGGTCCAAACTGGAATGGCACAGTGAGCAAAAAAACGATGGATTTAGGCCCAGAACTCTGTACTTGGGTGAATGTATGACATTGTTTTGCATTCTGTCCATCAAATGTTCTTTTTGCATTTGTCCCCCGAGTGGGACAGGAATGCCCAGACGTAGGTCACGTGCTCTCCATGCCACTGGAGTCAAGCTATCCTGGCTGATGAGGGCTGAAAGCCCGAAACCGGTCCTAGGATGCTTGGTTCTAGTCCAGGGAGGACCTGGCCTGGCAGTTTGGGCTGGACTGTTCCCATTGGCCGCAGGGTCAAGACTGATTTGTATATGGCTGGGTCCTAACTGGAATGGCATGGTGAGCAAAAAAATAATGGATTTAGGCCCAGATCTCTGTACTGGGGTGAATGCATGACATTGGTCTGCATTCTGTCCATCAATTGTTCTTTTTGCATTTGTCATCCCGAGTATGCCCAGACATGGGTTCCGTGCTCTCCATGACACTGGAGTCAAGCTATCCTGGCTGATGAGGGCTCAAAGTCTGAAATCGGTCCTAGGATGCTTGGTTCCAGTCCAGGGAGTATCTGGCCTGGCAGTTCGGGCTGGACTGTCCTCATTGGGCGCAGGGTCAAGACTGATTTGCATATGGCTGTGTCCAACTGGAATGGCATGGTGAGCAAAAAAAATATGGATTTAGGCCCAGATCTCTGTACTGGGGTGAATGTATGACATTTTTCTGCATTCTGTCCATCAATTGTTCTTTTTGCATTTGTCACCCCGAGTGGGACGGGTATGCCCAGATGTGGGCCCCGTGCTCTCCCTGCCTCTAGAGTCAAGCTATCCTGACTGATGAAGGCTGAAAGCCCGAAACCAGTCCTAGGATGCTTGGTTCTAGTCCAGGGAGGACCTGGCCTGGCAGTTCGGGCTGGACTGTTCCCATTAGGCGCAGGGTCAAGACTGATTTGCATATGGCTGGGTCCAAACTGGAATGGCACAGTGAGCAAAAAAACGATGGATTTAGGCCCAGAGCTCTGTACTGGGGTGAATGTATGACATTGTTCTGCATTCTGTCCATCAATTGTTCTTTTTGCATTTGTCACCCCGAGTGGGACGGGTATGCCCAGACGTGAGTCCCATGCTCTCCATGCCACTGGAGTCAAGCTATCCTGACTTATGAGGGTTGAAAGCCCGAAACCGGTCCTAGGATGCTTGGTTCCAGTCCAGGGAGGACCAGGCTTGGCAGTTCGGGCTGGACTGTTCCATTGAGTGCAGGGTCAAGACTGATTTGTATATGGCTGGGTCCAAACTGGAATGGCATGGTGAGCAAAAAAACAATGGATTTAGGCCCAGATCTCTGTACTGCGGTGAATGTATGACATTGTTCTGCATTCTGTCCATCAATTGTTCTTTTTGCATTTGCCATGAAAAGGGTGGCAGAGAGGCAACTTAGGGGGCCCCTAACAGGGCCCCTGCTGCTTCTGGGCCTGTGGGTGCATGCACCCCCCTGGATTTGCACCCCAAGTTCCTGCATGGTGTGGGATGTGGAACATGCAGTTGGCGTCCAACGGCAGCGGTCCGCATGTTAGGCTCTTCTATGAGCCTAACAGACAGCTGCAGTCATATCGGCATTGCACCGACCGACCAGAACATATTTAAACTCCTAATCTGGGGGGCAGGCACACCATGGCTTTGGCGGTCCTACAGCGAACGACATGTTGGCGCCGCCGCTGTAAGACCGTTAACGTTGTAATAAGGCCCTAAGTCTTTGTCCATCTCATGATTTCAAATTAAACCATTCTTGGAATACAAGTTTAATTATTAATATCTAAAGCATGCATGTCTGCTAGCCCCCTTAAAGACACCAGATATAGTAAAGTCGTCACCTTTAAATTTAACTGCAAAAGCAAATTCACATCCAACATGAAACCAAATCAAGTCATAGGTGGTCTTTTTAACCTTATACCCTTCATTAATCTGCAAACAGCAGAGTTTTTCCATTAGACTTTCCAGCAACCAAATTGATAACCTGAAGCCACTGCCAATCTATAGAAATTAAAAGTCCTATAACATAATCCTTTGGAATACATATACAATACAAACTGTGCAAACCCTATCACAGATGCTTCCAAGAGAACCAAATTCCTTTGCACACACCAACTACGCAAATTCTTCCATGCAGTCCAGTATCTTTTTCCTAATACCCCATATGCCCATAATCGATTGATCAATATTCTAGCCTGCAAAATTCCAGAGAACTGTTTGGACTCCCTAATATCTTCCAAAGAGAACGTTCAAAACCCTTAACAGAACTAAAGGATTATCCATCTCGCCCACATTTATAATAAGATCTGAAGAAGCAGGCCCCAAAATTGGTTCCTTAACTGCTAACGCCAACAGACCTGGACGCCTTGGTTGACCTACCCAAAACAAAGGCACCGAACTCTAATCACATACCTCCATTCTGACCTTCCTCAATACCCTCTGAATCATGGAAAATTGTGGGAAACCACAATCCTTCACTAATCTCTAATCCTGCAGAAAAGCATCCACTACCTCTGCTTTTAGATCTGGTCTCCAACTGTAGAAACGATGTATCTGCGTTGTCAAACATAAAACAAAAAGATTCTCTTCCAATGGACCCCACGCTTGAATTCTCCTGAATACTACAACATTCAATCTCCAATGGCTGTAATCCCTGAACATGTTTGAATTCTGATCAGCTGCCAAATTCTCTTGACCTGGTAAATTGATCCATAATCAGTTGATATAACATACAGCAAAACTCTGGAGAGCAGATAGGATTGCTTCCAACTCCAAACAATTTGTGGTTTAAACTCACCTCCTTTGTCCAGTTTCCTCCGGTTTGGAAACTGTCCAGTTTCACATCCCAGCACCCCTGGCCTGCATCTCATTTCACTACATGCCCAGGGCACTCTCCAAAAATTGCTCAACCACTCCAAGCCTCTGAGTTGTTTAACCACCAAACCAACTCCTTTCATGCTTCCAAGTCAGACTCACCAAACCTCCATACTAAATCGAGATGATCTCTTTTTAGTCTCTAAAAAAAAACAATAAAGCATCAGGCCTGGGAACACAGCTTATGTTAAAGACTACAGAGGACCCAGAGTCAAAAAGAGCACTCTTAAAGTAAACTGACCTTTTGTTCAACAAACAATTTATTTCAGCCTTTATCTTTCTTATCTTCTTTGGAAGACTCAAAATCCCCTTTAAGGCATCCACTTGAAAACTCAAAATCTCTAAAGATCTGCTCTCAAACAATAACAATTTCTCTTGATTTATCAAGAAGCATAACTTTCCAACAAATCCAGGGTCATTTTCATATTCATCTTCAACTCATCCGGATCCTGAGACCTACCCCCAAAATTGTCTAAAAACATTATCCTTTGAACACCTCTATCTCTCATCCATGCTGACACTGGCCTCAAAACTTTGGTAAAGCACCATGGAGCTGATGCTAGGCCAAAGATCAGGCAAAGGAATTGGTACAAAAGCTTCCTCATCTGACTTGAACAAATCATTTATTTATTTCTGTCATATCTATTGTAAAATAACGATATTCCGAATCCAGTTTCACAAGCCAGTTTCCTCTTTGTAGAATATCTATCAAAAACGGATACCCTCTAATAAATGGGTTGGCACAATAGAATCACTCGTGCCACACCACTCTGGGAACCCGAATTCTTGGGGCGCCTTAGCACCTCCCCAGGGTTTGACAAATGGGACTTAATCGGCATCTCGACTGTTGGGGACTTGTAGGGCTCTGGGAGACTTGCCACATTTGCAGACCTCCAGAAGAAGTATTTGCTTGCTCAATGCAGTGCTCCCAAAGGGTGACCCACTTCCTGATGCTTCTTCTCTGGAGGATAGGCTTCTTTTAGATCCCATGAACAAAAACGTACAAAAAACTGATTAGTAACCGCCCGGACCCTCTGGGGCGTCAACGACAACATTGGGAGGTGGACCTGGGTGTTCTTGAGGAGGATGGTTGGAGTGATTCATTGGCCTCCCCTAGAGAGGTGGCCATCCCCATGAGATTGCGACTGGTCCAGCTGAAGATCCTCCATCGAGCATATTTAGATGCAGGCGTCCTAGTTAAAATGGGCAGACGGACAGACCCCCTTTGTCTCCGACTTTGTCGCCAAGAAGGGACCTTTTTTTCACATCATATGGGACTGCCCATTGGCTAGAGTATACTGGGACATCATCACCAAACAAATAGGAAGGGCTGGGAGTAAGACACTGACGCCTGTTCCGAAACACTGCTTACTTAATGTATGGGACGCCACTGACCTCACATAGACTGAGACATCATGGGCCTCGGTGGGTTGGGCCATCGCGAAACGCAATATCGCACAGAAATGGGGGGCGGGGGTGATGCCCACTATTCGTGAATGGGCTGCCAACATGGACAGGGCCATGAGAGCCGAAAAAGATGTCTTTAAACACAGGGGATACCCGAGGAAGTGGGACCGCAAATGGGGTGGGTGGAACAAGTGTCTCCAACAGTTGAACTACGACGTGATTAATTGAGATGTGCTTACAGTAGGGCCGCCTCCGAGCGGGGGATCGTGATGTAATTGCTGTAATTACTATTGTGGTCACTAATGTAGTACTGTTAAATTAATGACGATCGGGTACATATTCATCTCATGCATGCCATATTGCCAATGCATTGCTATGCTGTTTATGTGTTCATCAATAAAAAAGTTTATAAAAAAAAAAAAACGGATACCCTCCATCTTGAAGTATTGACAATGTACAAACTTGTTTAAATTTCTCAAATTTATTACAGGACCCTTAGTCCTATGTTTCGCCCAGAAAACGAAAACGTACAAAATGTCTTACTTCATCCTAACCCACTGGTTCACTTCCAAATCCACCACATTCATCTATTCCGCTAAAAACATTATTACATAGGAGGCCACATGTACGATCGCTACATTTAGCGAGTTCCTAATTGTGACTTTTTGTGACTTGCAATTAGGAAGTCGGAAAATGCGATGTTCAACAGTGTGTTTGACACTGATGGCGATTCTCAATGGGTCGCAAATGGACCTGCCTCATCAATATTCATGAGGCAGGTCGCAATTTGCGACCCATTGGGACTGGGCAGAATCACAGAAATGGTGTCCTGCTGGGATCAGCAGACCACCATGTCTGTGATTGCTCTTTCAATGAGAAGTTTTGTTTTCATTTTTTGAGAGTAGGCAATGGTTTGT
The DNA here is from genome assembly GCF_964204655.1 of Triturus cristatus. NCBI lineage: Eukaryota > Metazoa > Chordata > Amphibia > Caudata > Salamandridae > Triturus > Triturus cristatus. The sequence continues at coordinate 588,408,172 of NC_140592.1, read as the reverse complement.
TGGACCACTGCCTGCTTTTAAAAATGTTTCTGCCCACATTCACAAAGGGGAAGGGGTCCCTTGCGGACCCCTTCTCAATTGCGAATGGGTTACCACCAACTTGAAGTTGGTGGTAAACTACGAATGTTTTCCAATCGCATTCCGGTCAGAAAACACTCGCTATTAGGAAGGGACTCCTTTAACACTCCCCTCCCTAATACCGATTCGCAAACCCTATTTTGCGATTCGGTAATAGGTTACTGACTCACAAAATAGGGTTGGTACATGTCAAAAGGCTATTTAGCAGTCACAAACAGGCCAATTCTCCGTTTGCGACTGCTAAAACCTTTTGTACATGTGGCCCAAGGTTCTTTTTACTGCCAAGGAAATGCTACAAATTGAATAGCATATCCTCCCACAGTCCGTAACACCCAAGGATTGCTTGTAATCAATTTTCAACTGTTGAGATGGGAAAGTCCCTTGCATGGTGATGGACATACACCAATGCACGGATTGCCCCAACTGTAATGATAACTGGATCTATGATGCTGATTTTTCTTGTCATGGGCGAACACAGATAATGTGTGTACGCCAAGACATAGGCCTGTCTCACCGACTGTGGTCTTTTTAGACCCAAAGCGCTACCCACATAGTGGAAAAAGGCTACTGCCTTTGCCAGGAGGTAAGCATCATGAATTTGGTGGTGGTAACATACTGTGTAGTGAATAGTAGATGGGAACAGGACCTTTTTACCTGTGTCATTGGAGTGAAGCCTACAGGCTCACTCAGTTAAATTTCTGCTGCTCTGTACTTCACTCACCCTTGCATCAGTTTGGTGTACAGAGTTGCGCTGCACATGTGTTTTAATATATGTGCTGCTTGTATGTGTGCCTGTGATGGGTGCAATACTGGGATGGTGCAGTGCTCTGCAGTGTGTGTGTGTTATATGTATGTGCTGGGTGTATCTGTGCCTGTGAGTGGTACAATACATGAAAGATGTAGTGCTTTGCTCTGTGTGTATATTGCATACATGTGATTGGTGTATGTATTCTTGTGAAGGGTATAATACATGGAAGATTCTGCATTCCATTTTGGAAGACCCCGTGCTAACTGAAGAAACATGAGGAGGTAGAGGAGTTACCCTCAGGTGGAATTATAGATTGCTGCATTCATGTGCATTGAGTCAGACACATTGGAGGAGGGAACGCCAGGCTCTTCAGTACACTTCAAAGGGTGCTCTTTGATTCAGAAAAAGGTCACTAGGGAGGAGCCTTCGCATATCTCAGGAAGGACATGAGACTCAAAAGAGAATCATAAAGAGTAGGACTGAGGCCCTTAGGTAATCTTTTGATACACATATCATTGTGGCTGACCTTCATATGTGAACGTGCAGTCTCTCCGCTGGCTGGTGATGTGGGGCTATCAGATTTGGAGTTGCTCCTTCTGTGACAAACTGCTTTCTGGAGGAAGGGCAGGGCAGAGGAGGAGGTGCTTCAAAACGAAGACGACCCCCAACTAAACGACAAAGATTCAGACTGTAGATGATATTTGGTGTCTTGAAATGGACAATAAGAAGGGGAGCTCAAGTCCCCCAAAATTGTCAACTGTCAAGCAGACAGTCGGCTGTGTGAGGAAGAGTAGCTCTGCAAGACTTCTGCCTGTAACCAGGACTGGGGGCCAAGGCCTGCCAGTATTTTAGCCGAGTGAGGGAACATCACCCAAGGACTTCAAGAGCACCTGCCCCTGGTGCCTGAAGCACCTATGCCTGCCTGCTTGCCAAGACCAGTGTGGCCTGTGAGGTAGAGGAGAGCGCTGGAGGGAGTGAAGCTCAGTAGGGGATCCTGCCATTTGGATCCCTATAGCGGGGTGTGAGGAGTCGACTGTTGCACCGATTGGGTCATTTTCCATGTTGATGGAAAAGGCATCACCACAGTATGATGGAGGAGGGCCGCCATGAAGTGAGCCATGACTGTTGCTGCACCAATCAGGCCATCGCCCGTGTGCAGGTTAAGGTGGCTACCCCATATGCCAGTTGGGTCTGCTTTGAAGAGTACTGCTGTGACGATCGATCTGTTCACCGTGTACGGAGCTAAGACGACAACTCCATATTTCAGGTGAGGCCTCTGTGTAGATAGCTGCCCTGTTGATCGGGCCATTGCTTGTGTGTGGAATTAAGTTGGCAGTTGGGGCCACTGTGAAGATTGCTGATTTGCTGATCGGGCCATAGCCCATGTACAGAGTGGAGTCGGTGACCCCGTATGCCAAATAGGGCCAAGTCTGCTCTTGAACAGGTGCAAGGGACCGAACCGACAACTCGCCCTAGCAGTTATTAATTTTATTTTTTAAATATGCGCTCAAAATTACACAACCAATGACTTGATTAAACTGTAAAAATTACCAAACTAGTAGATACAGAAAAAAGATATTTTATCAAAACACCTCATAAAAAAAAACATGGAAAAATCTAAATGCGTTTCAAAAACTTTCTCAACATAGAACTGGGAACACCTTTCTAAATTAATAAACTTCCATCCCACCGTTCTAAAAATGTGAACTGAAATGTGTACACATTCAAACAAGCATCTTAACACTTCCATTCTTACACCAGATAAACCTCCGCTCTTACATCTGATTCTATTTAAAGCATACTTATCTCTCCAGGAGCAGCAAAATAAAGAGGAAGGACTACTTGGGATGAGTGTTTATATGTTGTGGTTAGATTCTATTTTTGAATTATTGAAATATGTTTACTCTGAGCTTTTAAAGTCTGCTGACTGGAGTGGTAATAAAGAGACATTATGCATAATGGTAGCCTCCGGTCTTGTCATAAAGACAGGGAGCACAGTCTAGATGCACTAAAGCGTTTATGCAGTCTACCCTCTGGGGTACAGGCAGTAAAAAGGCCTGGGGGTGTGTGACGCGAGTCTCCTCCACATGGAAATATCCTGGGTCGGTCAAAATGAGTAGCAGGTTGTCATATGGATTCTGAGTCAGAGGCTTTCGACCCTGCACCACCTAATAAAGCAAAAAACAGACCCGGAGCATCCATAAATGTAATTATTATTATGGCAGACTCCCATTGGATAAGGTGTTCATAGGTAATCGTATGTTTCATAATTTGGTTTCATTAATTCATTAATTCATCATCTGAGGATAGAGGTTAGTAGCGACGGTGTGTGAAATTTCCATAATGTGCTTTTGAATTATTACAGCAAATTACATGTAACAACATGAATATCAAAACTGGCATGGGGCACTATATTTTAGGGCAAAATGCATCTGTGCGTCCATTTTGTGTGCAAGGATGCGTTTCACGCCAAAAACACACCTCAGGCCAAAACCGCAAGTGCAGCAATTGGCAGCTGCTTGCCTTCTGTTTTTTGCAGTGTTTATGTGCTTTTAAGTTACATTTTTGGCTGCGACCGGCACATAGTTACGTACAGCGGCGTAATAACATAATATTGAGATTTTTGTGTAAAATGTGCAATGCTGAATTACGCGATATTACGCCCGTGTAATGGAAATTTCCCTCGGGCTCAGTAAATAGCCACTAGTTCAAAAACATGGGATGGTGCTTGTTTGTTAAAAAGTACGCAGCATTCATCAGATTTTATCAACTAAACTAAACAGAATCTGCAGCTCCCAGCACCAAGTACAGACTTTGAATTGGTCCCAGAGTAATTTACTAATTTTATTTAAGCACAAGATACATGTCCAACCACATTTTGCTCCCTCCTCCCAAGCTTTCTGTTCTGTCAGCATTCTTAACAGTGTATTGTGAGAAGACGCTTTCATCTTTCTGTCCAGGAGGCTTCAGGGTGATGGCACGCTTGAACTGCTGACAGAGGGCACACATCACACAGGAACTTTTAATCTGAATTTAATTAAAGCAGTTGGACACAGACAGTTTTCTTTGGCTAAACGTATGCTGGTACCTTTTATTATTTTTACTTACTGACTAGTGTCTTAAAGAGAAATGGCTGGGTAGAAACATCTCCTTGTTTTAGAACTTAAGCAACTATTAAATTAAAGGGATTTAAATGAAAATTTAAGTGGAAAATATTGTAATTATGAAATATAGCGCCAGAGATAATAAAATAATGTAAGCAAAGAGAACCAGATGTTCTGGTCCAGGAAGCAATCTGATTTAATTTATTGGTGGGTGCCTGTAATTAACTGCCCGATGTCAATTTCGGTCAATATACAGGCTAACGCTGAATATGCCTTCTTCCTCAGCTTGCAAGCAGGTTTTGGATTTAAACGTTTCAACCAGGCTTTGTCGCATTTTTGATCACTCAAGGAAAATAAGCAATATTTGTCGTTGGCTTCCACACACCTGATCTTTGCAACCGGTATGTTTCTGTGACTAACCCTGTGCATTGTGGTCAGACTGTAAAGAGTACAAAACTCAGTAGCCAATTTTTGAAATTCAGATATTTCCTTATTTGCTAGTTGTTCCTTTGGCCCTCGATTTTCCAACCATGAATGATTCCAGATACTGGACGTATTCTCCTATGAAGTGCCTAGTTTTACTTCTCTTTTGTGATTGACAGACAGATCTAGAGTACTCCAGACAAATTACGATGCTCATTAGCCTTAGCACTGCGATTGTTCTTGGAATAGAAAATTGGAGTTGGAGGGTTCGGGTTAGGCCAAATGCACGGTTTCCATAAGAAGCTATCCGTTACCTTACACCTTTCGCAAAAATTGCGTTGTATTGACCTTTTTCCTAAACGCAGCACCACTAATGCCAATTTGGATAGTGTTTGGGTTAAAGTCCTTCATGAAGAGTTAGCTTTGACAACCTACTTCTGTTTTATAGATTTTGCCCAATTAGTGACCTCATATCCACGAAGATCATTCACATGCCTTTTTTGTGTTACCTGTTGTCTGCTGGTACAACTCATGTGCAACTTAAACCATAGCAGATGGTGTCTGCATTTCCCTCACCAGGCAGTGGTGAGAGCCGCTTTTGGTGACAGCTCTAACAAATGGTAGGGAGCGCTGAAACTTTTTAGACACTCAGCCCTAGTCACAGATCTGGGTTGAATCCATCATCATTTTTTAGCTCAGTTCGCCACCCCAGTTCAGACCCAGCCATATGCAAATCAGTCTTGACCCTGCTCCTCATGGGAACAGTCCAGCCCGACCTGCCAAGCCAGGTCTACCCTGGACCGGAAACAAGCATCCTGGGACCGGTTTTGGTGTAAAACTCCTCATCAGCCAGGCTAGCTTGAATCCAGTGGCAAAGTGAGCAAGGGACCCATGGCTGGGCATACCCTGCCAACTTAGGGTGAACAAGGCAAACAGAAGGAGATGATGTTCACGGTGCTGAAACTGTTCAGACAGTCACCCCCAGTCACAGATTTGGGTTGAATCCATCATCGTTCTTTAGCTCACTTCACCCCCCCAATACAGACACAGCCATAAGCAAATCAGTTTTGACCCTGTCCCTCAAGGGAACAATCCAGCCCAAACTGCCAAGCCAGGTCTACTGGAAACAAGCATCCTGGGACCGGTTTTTGGGTAACACCCCTCATCAGCCAGGCTAGCTTAAATCCAGTGGCAAAGTAAGCAAGGAACCCATGTCTGAGCATACCCTGCCAACTTGGGAAGAACAAAGCAAACACAAGGAGATGATGGACAGAGGCTATGAAACACCTTGTGTTTGCTTTAGTGGTAACTCTGGCAGTTGATTCGCAGGGCACATGGGCGTAAGCATTTTTACCTGGATCCTGTGGATGAGAAATCTGCAGTCCTGCGTAACTGGGAGCACTGCCCAGCCAGCATACCACGTGACTCTTAAATTTGCTATGCTTGCAAGCGGTGTAATGTACTATTTGGATGGTGTCCTGTGCAAGGAAGCATTGTATGTCAGGCGTGCTTTGGTTATCTCCAGATTTGAATGTTGCAATTCAATGTATTGAGGCCCTCCTGCTGGGACTGTGGCTAAACTCCAAAGGTTGCAAAACTAAGCACTTAGTCTTGCTTTCAGCCAGAAGTATACCAATGACATCACTCCTTCACTGGGGTCTCAGTGCTGGCTTCCCATCTTACAAAGGGTCGAGTTTAAGACCCTATGCCTTGTGCATACTGATCTCCATGTCAAAGCTCCTTAGTAGTTGTTTGCTGTTGCCATACCGACCATACAGGTCGTACAGATGTTTTTTTTTTGTTTTTTTTTATTTTTATTTTTTTTTTTTTTAAAAGTTTATTGAAACAATAAATCAGTTACAAGCATGGGCCTACAACCACCAGGGCCGGCCGCTAGAATCAGAAGGGATCGCACATTAGTCCAGGCAGTAGGCGGCCCCTGGGGCCCAGCCCCATAAATGGCTCAGGATAGCTCGAGAAAGGCAGGAGACATACATTTAACATAAATAACAACAAAAAACAAAAGGCGAGGCATACGGGCAGAAAACGTGGGTCAGGCTACATCCGGGGGACTTTACTCCAAGACTTCAATTAGCTATCAACAGGAGGGAGTACTGAAAGATCGGGGGGGGTAACGGGAAAGGAACATCTATATTCGATTATCACAATCAGTTGCGAGGAACCATCAAGGGTCAGGGGGACAAAGCAATATCGGTGTCCACTAGGGGGGGCGTACAGATACCCCCACGATACACGTTCCATTGCCCCCAAATTCTACCCCATGCCCCGGGTTTACCGCGGGCCACATATACAGTCTTCTCCCTGAACATACACCAGTCCATGTTTTCCTTCCATACTGACACGGTGGGTGGCCGCTGGGAGCCCCAAAGCTGCGCTATATCCCTTTTGGCAATCATGTAGCCCAGGGCCGCCCACCGAGTCTGCGCCGCGTTATAATCATTGGGCTCCCACACATTCAAGACACAGCGACGCACCTCCGGCAGCAGCGCCACCCCGGTGACCTGTCCCATGACCCCATGAACCCGACGCCAGTATTCCGCCACCTCCCGGCACTCCCAAAGGATATGGAGGAAGGTGGCACTGAGCCCACACCCCCGCTTGCAGAGCCCATCTTCCGAGAATCCCATCGAGACCAGACGGGGGCCCGTCACATACACCCGGTGGAGAATCTTTAACTGGACCAGGCGGAGACGGGCTGGAATGGCAACTTCCTTGGGGGACGATAGTGCGGACTGCCAGTCCTCGTCGTCTAATTCCACCCCGTCCCCCGTCTCCCGAAGGCGCACCAATAGGTCAGCCCGATTATTAATGAGTTTTTTATAGATTAAGGAGATAGTACTGTCGGGAACATGACCATCAAGTATGCGGTCCTCGAGGGGCGAAGAGGCCGGGATCTTGGTCCCCTCCCCAAAGACAGAGAGCAGGGCATGCCGAACCTGGGCGTATCGGAAGAACTCCTTTTCCGTGAGTTCGTATTCGCTCTGGAGCGCCGCGAAGGTCTTAACCGCGCCCTTCATCCATAAGTCTCCCACTCTACTGATGCCAATCGTGTCCCAACGGTCAAACCCCTTCGTTGTCCAGAGGCTTCCCAGTCGGTCGGAGGCAAATAAAGGAGTAGCGCATGTCAGTCGCTCACTCCAGCCCATGGCTACGTTGGCCGCCTTCCAAATCCGTACCGCGATCTTAGTAGGGCCCGTCAGGGTCCGTCCAGCCGAGCGGGAGTAGAGCGCCCTGTTATAGTTACCGCCGGGAAGCAGGAATTTATCCATCTCATACGCCGGGTTCAAGCCAGGCGCATACGTGGCGTGGTTAATGGCTGATAGCTGTGCGGCCCAGTAATACCTGCGAATGTCAGGAAGCGCGATGCCCCCGTCGTACCAGGGGAGAGTGAGTTTGGCCAGGGCGATACGCGCCCGTCCGTCCCACACCAATCTCCTCTGCAGGCTCTCTACTTCCCGAAAGTAGGCCACGGGAATGATGTCGAAGGAGTTCTGAAGTGCATAGAGGAACCTGGGAAGGGACATCATTTTAAACAATGCGGCCCGACCCAGTGGGGACAGGGGCAGCCTACACCACCGAGCCGTGTCTTCCCTCAAACGTCGAAGTGGAAGCAGGAGATTGTGCTCATAGCGAGCTACCGGGTCCAACGAGATGTGTATCCCCAGGTATTTAAAGCCGGACAGAGATATTTGGATCGGAAGCCGAGGCGGCAGGAGAGGGGGGCCACCGGAGATAGGATAGACACAGGATTTAGACCAGTTAATCGTGAGACCCGAATTTCTCCCGTAGGAAGTCAGAACATCGAAGAGAACGTTAAGCGACTGCCGCGGCGAGGTAAGATACAGGAGGATATCGTCAGCATATAACGAGACCCGATCCTCAAAGCCCGGGGCCCACCGGATCCCCCTGATCGAGGGCTCCCAGCGGAGCCAAGCGGCGAGTGGCTCCAGGGCGAGAGCAAAGAGCAGAGGGGACAACGGGCACCCCTGCCTCGTACCCCGACCAAGAGCGAAGGGCCGAGAGACCCGCCCATTAACCACCACCTGGGCCATGGGTCCCGTGTAGAGAAGCTTCACCCAGCCAAGAAATCCCTCCCCAAAGCCGAATTTGGTCAAAACAGCCCAGAGGAATGGCCACTCGATGGTGTCAAAGGCCATCGTGGCATCTAAAGAAACCAGCATGGCCGGTTCGGAGAGGTACTCTGCCCTGGCGAGGGCGCCATGGAGACGCCGCAAGTTGAGGGCGGTATTGCGATGTGGGATGAAGCCGCATTGATCAGGATGAATCAGATCGCAGATGACGCTCAACAAGCGATTGGCAAGGACTTTAGCCAGGATTTTAGGCTCTGCATTTAGCAGTGAGATAGGCCTGTAAGAGGCACAGCGGTCCCGTGGCTTACCGTCCTTGGGGATCACGACTATCGTGGCCAGTCGCTGGTCGACCGGAAGGGAACCGGCCTCGAGGGACTCCTGAAACATACGACGGAGGAAGGGCGCTAGTTTATCCGGGCGCAACTTATATAATTCGATAGGTAGACCGTTGGGACCCATGGCCTTGCCCGAGCGAAGGGACCGAATCGCAGTCGCGATTTCATCTACCGACAAGGGAGCGTCCAGCTGCTCACGGTCCTCGGCAGAAAGGCCAGGCAAAGCAATGTCCCTAAGGAGAAGGCGAGAATCTTCCTCATCCCTATCAGTCACCGGGGAGTACACAGTCCGGAGGTGGTCGGCAAAACATTCCACAATCTCACCAGGCTCAGTCACACACACTCCATCCGAGACACGCAACTCCGGGACCACACGATTCACTCTCTCCTTCTTATCCAGCCACGCAATCAGCTTTCCCGCCTTGTCCCCGGCATCATACAACCGACCCTGTTGCTCCCTATACATAGTTTTGGCCGCGTCAGTGACAAGAGATCTGTATTCAAACTGTTTCAGGTTAAGGGCATGGAGCCCGTCCGGAGTGACACCCGCCTCCAAGGCCGACTCCAGCCCCGAGATGTCAGTCTCCAGCTTCACCACCGCCTCACTCCTGAGCTTCTTAGCCACCACTATCTGGGAGAGGGCGTGTCCGCGGATTACGGTTTTAAAGGCTTCCCACAGGGACATTGCAGACAACACAGACCCCTCGTTTTCAAGAAAGTATTGGTCCATAGCCTTAACCAGACTCTCGCGGGTAGTAGGGTCTCGCAGGTACCACGGGTTAATGGGAGCTATCCGCCCTGCGGACCGCGACTCGGTGTCAAAGAGAAGCCACAGCGGGGAATGATCGGAGATACCCCTAGCCAGGTGCCTGACCTCTCGAATTCGACCCGTCTGCGCCGCGGGCATAAGGAAATAGTCTAACCTAGAAAGACTCCCATGTGCCCCAGAGTGAAAGGTGTACTGACATTGGGTCGGATGCATTAATCGCCAACTATCCACCAGGCCGAAGGTCTCCAACAGGCCACCTAGCCAAGCCTGGGCAGCGGGGAGGGCCCTGGGTGGGTGACGATCCAGGTCACCCGAGACCACCGAATTAAAATCCCCGCCCATAAGCAAAAGGCCATCCGGAAGTTCAAGCAGCATTCGACCCAAGTCCGCGAAGGTGGAGTTCTGGAGGCCCGGTGGGACGTAAATTGAGACCAGGGCAAGGGGATGCCCCTCCCACCTCCCAGTCAGACAAACATAACGCCCTCTGTCATCTGAGACCACCCTCGTGATCTCCAACGGAAGTGAGGATCGCAGGAGAATGCCCACCCCCCTGGAGCCAGTTGTGTAACCAGAGTGAGCCACGAGGCGGTATCCCCCCCTGTTCATTGCATGGCAGACATTACCAACCAAATGCGTCTCTTGGAGAAACACCACATCAGGAGTCAGACGACGCAAATACTGCAGAACTACACCCCGTTTGATACGGTCCCCCAACCCATTGACGTTCCATGACATCAGCTTCAACCCGTCCCCCCCCATCCCCTCCAATAGATCAGAGGTCCCCCCGCAAGTAGCACAAGTCCAAAAAGTGGAAGAAAATCAATACCTCGCCCTGCAAACAAAAACCACACTACAAAACAACCCCTCCTTCCCCCCCACCCCCCCCAATACCCAACTCCCCCCACCCTGCACCCCTGCGGGCCAAAAAACCCCCCCAAATTGCAGTGTGCCTGTCGCCCAACTAACCCCAGTCTACAAAAAGACCCCGGAGGAGGAAAGGGACCCGTCCCCGCCCGCCCCCCATACAGGTACTAGCAAAACACACTGGACCAAAGAAGTACAACCCAGCTGAGCAGTGCAAATTGGCAAAATCAAGGACCAAAAGTCACTCCAAAGGGGACCCGTCACCGTTGGCACCCGCAGAGGGCCCGGGGCGGCTACCTCTGTCCGGCAGCGAGTCCAACCAGTCACTCACGGCCACAGGAGAGTCAAAGAAGGCAGTCCGATCCTCATGTTCCACTCGGAGTTTGGCAGGGTAGAGCATAGAGTACTTTAGGCCCAGCTCACGAAGACGACGTTTCACCCCCTGGAATCCCATCCGCTGCTTCTGGACAAGTTGAGTAAAGTCCGGATAAAAGTTAATGGATGAGTTCTCATGTCGAACCGGGCCGTGGACCCGCGAGGCCTGCAGAATCGCATCCCGGTCTCTGTAGTAAAACAGTTTGGCCACGATAGGCCTCGGGGGGGCCCCCGGCCGTGGCCGCCCGCCCGGAACTCGATGAGCCCGTTCAACGGCAAAAAATTTACTCAAGCCCGCAGGGGTCAGCTGTTGGAGGATGAGTTCCTCGACCAGGAGGTCAACCGGGCGGTCGTCGGAGGACTCCGGTACGCCGATGACACGGATGTTGTTGCGTCGGGCCCGTCCCTCGAAGTCCTCCAGCCGCCGGGCCATCTGCTCATTGACCACCTTGATGTCGCCAAGCGCGGCCTGCAGGTCCGACACATCCGCGCCCAGGGTGGAGGTCCGCGCATCGAGAGTTTGAACCCTCTCGTTTGTTTTGGAGAGGTCCGCCCGTATTAAGGTGACATCAATCGCCACCGTATCGATCTTGCGGGCCAGGGCCTCGTATTGCGTGGCGATGGTCTCCCTGATGCCATCAATGGCGCCCATGATGTCCTGTAAGGAAAGTTCCGAAGAGACGGATGTGCCACCACCGGCGACGTCTGAGGGGGGACCGGCCGTTCCAGGAGAGCCTCTGCCCTGAGTGTAGCGGTCCATGTTGTTGGTCTGGACCGATCCTCCACGGAGGGAGGATTTAGTCTTACGCCCCTCAGGGCCCCCCTTGCCCCCCATGCGGCCACGGACTCCGAGGGGGACCGCCGATCAAAAGTAGTTGGGGTACCGGCCCTGGAAACCAGCGCCTCACCCGAGGCCACAATATGGCGGTGCGGGGGGACCCAAGGCGAGAGGCACTCTAGTGGCAGGTGGAGACAAAGCCTTGTGCAGAGCTTAGGGAAACACCCCGCCACCTCAATCGCTTCACCGGCCAGCCCCCTGAGGTCTGAAAGTGAAACCGAAAGTGGCCAAGCGGCCCCTGGCACCGCGCCACAGCCGTTGTTGTTCAACTGCGACACGGCCCCACGGCTCACCTTCGCCCCGGGCACCTCCGACGGGTGGGTCCCAAAAGTTCAAACAACGATATTTCAGGATTCCCGGGTCCGATTAAATTCCTGAAAAGAGATACGTGCTCAGCCGGTCGTCATCTCCCAGATTCCATAAACCAAATCAGGATATTGTCAGGATAAATTCCGAGGAGCAGCGAGGGTCCGGGGAGCCCTGTGCTCACGCGACCATCTTGGATGCGCGCTAGGCTCCTCCCCTCGGAGTCCCGTACAGATGTTTTGATGGTAGATTATTTCATACTGGATGCTCTTCCCTCTCGAACTTGCTTCCAACTCCCCTTTACACTGAAGACAATTTACGAAAATTAGGGAAATTCCTGAAGACTTATCTCTTCAGACTTTTAGTCTGCACCCCAGTTGACGGCATCTGTTCCAGATACCTCTTGCATCCGCTGTACAGTCACTTCGATATCAAATAATTTTCCTTTACTCCTGTCGTGTAACCACTCTTTTGAAGGGTCTTTGAAGCATTATCAGGGTTGTACTAGTACTATAGGAAAACATTCTATGTATTATAAAATAAAGATGGCGGGTCCCACACCAGGATTTAAACAATTCTGAGATCTGTCCAAAATTATATAGAAACCAATTTCTGAAAAACCAAATAATCGAAAACGTATTTAATGGAAAAACAAATTGATAAAAATACAATTTGGCAAACTATAATAGAAGCATATAAGAGCATTTTAAAAGATTACAATCAATTGACTAAAAAAATACTTTTTCTAAAAGAGAACATGTAGTTAGGGAGCAGATTACCAATATTGGGAAATATGAAGAAGGCATAGGTATAATCAGGCAGGGTAGAGAAACCGTAAGGGGCGATTCAGGAAACAGAATGGCCCATCCCACTAATACATTGGAAAAAGGAGTATGGGGCCGATGGTATAACCACATTTTCAAAATAGGTGAAGGACATTGGTTGGGCGCTTCACCTGCCCCAAAAATGGGGGTGAAGTAATGTGGAGGAGGAACATAGAGGTAGAGCACATGTAGACCAAAAGAAGAAAATAGTGGAAAGGGGGTAGGAAGGTTTAGGAGTGACAAACGGAACAGCAATTTAAAAAAAGTGAAAGCACCCTGGGATAGGCCCTGAAAACACAAGGAGCTGAACGGTAATAATCATTTTAATCTATATTGAATTAATAAACAACTGTTGTTGTGCTCATCTCTAAATTAGACAGACAGCGCCAATGAGTGGCAGGCTGACATAAGTGCCAGTGTTGACCATTAAGTGCCAGTGCTGAGCACTAGAAACTACCTGCTCAAATTAAGTACTGTAGTGTAGACCATTTCGTTATTTGAGCCCAGGTACCTCAAGGACTTACCGCCTGATCTGAGGTAAACAGAGTAACAGAAGTTAGAACAAAGGAGACTGCTGGAACTGTGTTTGTAGGTAAATATCGCTCACAACAAATTTTTTATAACAATGACTTTTACCCTGCATGCCATTACGCCGCATAGTGCATCTACCCAGCATACCATTACTCCGCATTTTTTTACAACACGCATGCATTTACCATGCATGCCTTTACAACGCAATTTGTTGTAAAGGTATGTATAGTAAATGCACATGCCTTGTAAAAAAAGAAATTGGGCGATCCACGTCGTTGTGAGGAAACAAAGGCTCTTCTGTTTCCTCAAAACAACGTGCACGAGGACGTGACGCAGGAACCAGGAGGAGAGAGGAACCATGAGGAGAGAGAGGTAAGGGGGATTGGGCCTGGGGTGGGGGTACATTTTTTAATGTTTAGGGTAGTGTTTGTGTAGTGTAGGGTAGTGTGTGTAGTGTAGGGTAGTGTTTTAGGCTTTAGGGTAGTGTTGTGGTGTTTGTGTAGGGTAGTGTTTTAGGGTTTAGGGTAGTGTCGGGGGGTCGTGCAGGGTTGTGTTTGAGTGTAGGGACTGGACTGGGGGTCAGGGGGCGTCGTACTGGGGGTAGTATTTTTGGGTTTAGGTAGTGTTGTGGTGTTTGTGTAGTGTAGGTTGGTGTTTTAGGGTTTAGGGTAGTGCTGGGGGGTCGTTCAGGGTGGTGTTTGAATGTAGGGACCGCACTGGGGGTTAGGGGAGGGTCGTGCTGGGGGTAGTGTTTTAGGGTTTAAGGTAGTGTTGTGGTGTGTGTGTGTAGTGCAGAGTAGTGGTTTAGGGTAGTGTCGGGGGGTCATGCTGGGTAGTGTAAATGTAGGGAGAGGACTGGGTGTCGGGGGAGGGTCGTGCAGGGATACTACATTAGGGTGTACGGTAGGGCAGGGTACTTTCACTTACCTTTAAAACTTTTACTATGATTATACCTTTACCATGCATGCCTTTGCGTTGTAATGGCATGCGTGATAAAGGTATAGTCGTGGCAAAAGTTTGCGTTGTCATAACTTGCGCACTCATTGAATTTGCGTTGTAAAAACTTTATGGTGATGGTATGCGAAGTGTTTGTTAGCGGGGTAACATCATATATTTTTGTTTGAAGAATCTATATTTAAAACAGGAGGTGTCAGTGCCATAAAACACTTTGGGGCATATTTATCAAAGGGGTGTGCCACTATTGCGCCACGCAATGGGGTGCAAAAGCGACCCAACACTCAAGTTTGATTTATCAAGCCATGCAAGGGCACCTTGCATGGCCCTGAGTGGATGGATTAATCCAGAGTAACGCAAGGCAGTGCAAATCGCCAGATGTTGCCATTAGTGATAGACCTGGGAATGCATCAAAAGTCATAGCCTCCCCAGGTGAGGTGCAACGGGGAGAGATATCTTTATTTCTCCTTGTTACTTCCTCTTTCTATGTGTGCTGCAGAGAATGCAGCACACATAGAAAGAGGAAAATGCCTCACAGGAGTGTTTTTGTATAGGAAGGTGTCCCTTCCTGCACAAAAACAATCCTGCCAACAACGCAAACACCCTTTCACCCTTGTGCAAGGGTGCCTGCATTGGTGCAAGTCGGAACAGTGTGCACTAGCACTGGGATATGACAGGAATGCACAGTCTATTGTTAAATACAGGACATTCTTGCCCTTTCCCTTTCATGCAGCGCAGCAAAGTGACTTGCTGCACTGCGCTGCGTGATAATTTGATAAGTACGTCCCCTAGTGCATAAGGCTCTCTGCTTTAAAAAGGGCACGCTGTTTTGCAAACAGCAAATGAGGTTTTTGCTTTGCCACTGAGACATTTTTGGCTAACTGCCTTCATGATTGCCAACTTTTGGATTTGGCTCAGTTTACATGACGTTGCACTTGATGCAACAGGAAGACGGTTTCCAGCACTGGCGTAGCTAGGGCGGGGCGGTGGGGGCGGTCCGCCCCAGGTGGCACAATTTTGGAGGCGGCCGCGCGGCACTGGTGGCCCGTTGCGGCTGCGGCGGCCTTTATAATTTATTTGGGGACACTGTGTCCCCAAATAAATTATGAAGGCCGCCGCGGCCGCAATGGGCCACCAGTGCCGCGCGCGCGACCCAGCTTGAAAGTGCGCGCTGCGCGCACTCAGCACTGACCTACTGTTTATTAAACTGCTAGTGCGCCAGCGGCACTGGCAGTCACAGTGCTTCCAAAATTGCGGCCACGACGTCCCGCGTTTCTATTTGCTCAACTCTAGACCTTTAGTCCTTACTATTGGTCCCTCCTAGCCTCCAGGGCCATCAATCAATCTTGTAGCGCGCGAGCGCTACCAATGACGGCCCTGGCGACATTAAAAAATGATATAGTTTGGCCAGCCCTGCCCTCGCCAGGAGAACGACGTAGAAGTGACGCACTATGCACTCTCGCGCTCATTCTGGCCTGGGGCAGTCAGTGTCAGTGCTGATCTCTGGGTAATTTGCTGGCTCTGGAGACTGGTCTGGCTGCTGAAGTTCGACCAACCCCACACCCCCTCTGCCTGCCATAGAGACCCTGGAGCGAGTCACGAGTGAGGTAAGAGAAGAGTTTTGGGAATATTTAGTGAGTGGCAGAGTGGCAGCATAGCTGCCAACAGGGCTTTAAGTGGGATGAAAAAACTGGGGGGTCTCTCAAAAGGGGGGTGGCCGATTTAATTAAGGGCGTGACTTTAAAACACTTACCCTAAAAATCTGTGTTTAGCATAGTGTGCCGCCTGACTTGTATTTTGCTGTTTCCGTCATTGCATCCAGCTATGTGATACAACAAGTAACATCCTACCAACAACCAGGCCCGGATATAGAGGGTGGGCCAGGCACACCCAAGGATTGCCCTGGCCCACCCTAGGTCATTGTGAACTGGAAAATTTGCGTTTTTCATGATCATTCTAATGTCTCACAGTGGCTTGAAGCCCGATTGTGCCCTGCTGCTCTCTTTTTGAAATACAAGAGCAGCAACATTGTGGTATTGTCACCAGGGCTTTAAGTGGAAGCTTTTTCAATATTATATGTAACAAGCCATAGTTATAGCTTATTTATCTTATGCAACTAATAACCATTGACAAAGCCTATACTCCTGACTTGTTGTAGGCTAGAATAGTAGCATAGAAGGTTAATGTGCCTGCAAAGCACATCATGTAATATGCAGATTACAGATTTTTTTAATGTAGCTAGTTAAGGTTACTGCTTTGAACACAGATCCTTTTGTTACTTGCAGTTCATAAATAGTAAGCCTTTTAATATAGCACAGTGAGCTATTTAGGATATGTGACTGCTACAACTTTTAACCCTCACTGACTCATGCAACACATCTTGTACACTGATTTACACGCTTGCATGATTTATTTTCAATCTGTATGTTATGTAAATCGCTCTGACACTGCATTGGTATGTGTAGCGTTATAAAAGAAAGTAAAATAGTGCTTTTTAAATTGTGTGTAAATACTGGGACCGACCAACACATCTGAGATACTTACAGTTCATGCTCTTACATAAAGGGGCCTAACAAAGTCAAAAGCATGCCTCTCTTAAGTGCCTGTGAAGAGATAACCAGCTGTGTGCTTTTGTTGCCCTCCGTTGTATTTACATTTAAGTGTGAAGTTCCAGGCCACTCAATCAAAAGGAGGCCTAATGGCCCCTTAACTTGCCCTTTAGCTTTGGTCCAGCTGGAGATAAATATGAAGAAAAAAAAAAACTCGATGCCTGCCCGTTGCTGCTGGGAATGAAAAGCAGTCAATGTGCAGGTGCTGCTGAACGTGTCTAGGAATCTGAAAATGATACCTGGACAAGTTTAGCATATTTCTGTGGGGCCGGGTGGACGGTGTTCACCCTGTGAAAATAATGGGTGGACGCTGTGCACCCCGGAATTGTGCCCTGGTTGGTGTCTTTCAGTGGCTGCATGGTTGTTTCAGTCCGAGTCCTGGCGATTCACAAATAGAAACTTACCTAGACTTTTACTGGCACATCTACTAATGTAACAGACAGGCTAAAACCCTGAGTAGGAACCGAATGGCTATCTATCCATCATCCTGAGCAGTAGTTAATGCAAAATTAATTCACACAACCTTTTGGACTTTGGAGTGTAATTTTATCCAAGGCGAGGGGTTAGCCGACTGGTGGCTCCGACAATTTCTTTTGGTCATAGAAGTCAAGGTGTATGAAAGAATGACAAGCTGGGACGTGTGCAAGCCTTGGCGTTCCGTACTTGACACATTATTATCATTTTACTGTTCTTGTAGACTTTTAGCACTGTTGGTTACCATGAAAGTAATGTGAAAACAAAATCGCAGAAAAATGTAATGTTTCTTGTTTCTTCTGAATATTCAAGCAGTGCCGCAGCGCCGGAGCAGTTTGTCCCGGGCCTTGGATAGAGTTGAACATGCTCCCATGGCCCCTACAGCTGTGTTTAAGGATTGTGATGATAATGTGTCGCCCCTCCCTGTTTTTTAGCTTTGGACCCCCGTGCAGGCTGTGCACCATGTGTGTTCTGAGGCTGCTATGAAGGAGAGATGCACTATTACAAGCTGGTTTTGGGTCCCAGGAGCACACGTCTTTTAATTTCCAGGGAGTTGGTTGCTGCTGCTTAGAAGTAATGACAGGGCGCGACCCCTGGTTGTTGCCTTTGGGCCACCAGAGTGGGCTTTGTATCTGGTCTGTGTTGGCAAGGTGGAGCTGACTGACCCCTTTGTGCTGAGTTTAGTTCTAAGGGCACACAGTGAGTCATTCCCTGTGAATAATTAATTTGCTGTTTTTGAAAGATAAAGAATCACAGGCTTCGACACTGTTACGTTGGTTTTGGGTCCCCAGAGCACATAACGTTTGTGCAGGTCCCCACTGCTTAAATGGGGGACCATGATGTATGGTCATTTAATGTCAGCTGTAGATGATGGATCCCTGAACAGTGTCATGTATGTGCACGTTTGCATTGTGCTGAGGGGATTACCAGGTAATTGTTCACGCAGCTCTCTGATGGATGGCGCATGCGATTTTTGTGAGTCCCCAGATTGATCATGCAGTCTGTGTGTTCTCTTTTGTACTGCCAGTCACCGGTCTATTCAACTGTGAAGCCTTGGACCGCGTCATGTATGTGCATGTAACTTGCATGATCGAGGTAACTATTAGCTGCGATACTACGTGTCTCTCGGACCTCTTTCAAGTGCTCGTCGTCCTTTTTCCCCAGCACCCCCCCCTCTCCAGGGGCGGCAATCTGAGGGATAGCCCTGGGCGCCACAAGCTCTAGCTACGCCACTGGTTTCCAGAAGTGCAAATTAGAAACTATTTCAGTTATTAATCTTTGAGAGTAAACATGCAAAGGCAACTGCTGCATATACACATTTTGGTATAAAACAGAAGATTTTACCCTGAAGATTCAGTGCGTGAAGACACCCACATTTACATGTCTCTAAAAGTAATTTTAACAATTTGGTGGTTCTGCCTCTGGTAAATTGAGTGGGTGAAGTATTTTTATCCACAGCAAGTAACAAAAACACTTCATATGCAAATTTGTTTCAAGAAGGATGCCACATTTTTGTGTTTCAGTTGATGCTAAATTCCAGTTGCCTGGGATATGCCTTTTTTTTCTGTTGTTTACTATTAAGAGCTGTCAAGCACTCTCCTCTTATCTTATACCTTCCAGCATTCATTTACTGTTTCCTGCTCTGCCCCATCCCTCTTCCCAGGTAATTTTACCAAGACCCTCGTGAGAGAGGAGAGCTTGCGCATGCCGTATCTTTTGTCATATTTTCGAACAGTCTGCACTGTTCCCTATTCACTAGCGCGCAACTGTGTTTTTAGTAAACTTTCAAGTTTGTATTTGCTGTTTGTTCATAGTGCTATTTTTCAATTTCTCTTTCAGAATTCAGCTAAGGCCTGGTTCGATAAGATAAGAAAACTCAAGGCGACAGTGTCATCCTTGGTTAAAAATCCTTTAGTGATGTCTTATATCTAATGTAAAAGCCTGTATCCGCAATAATTTCAGGTAGTCCGTGTCTCTCACAAGCAGTGACAACATAGGATTTTTAATCTGTCACTGGCAAGCACCATCTTCAAACATCATCTCTTCATACTATTGGGAGGGGTAGATCATATTTTCGGTGACAGCAGGGCAGGAGAACTCCCTGACGATGCTTAAGAGTTCCCAAGTGTGGTTGGCGCTCGCCTCAATGCGGTTGGTGAGGGCGTGTTCTTGGTCTCCCTGAGGTGATGGTGGTGGTAAATGTGATGGCGGATCTGAAGGTGCTGAGGTTGGGGTGGTTCTAGCTGGAGTACGAGCATCTCTCTAATGCGCGAACCAGCTGGCGTGCTTGGCGGGTTTGCTGCTGGTGTTGGCGGCAGTGGAGATCCAACTGGAGAAGCTCTGCACATTGCGTTCGAGGATGTCAGAGGGGTAGGGCCTGGTTTCTTTGAGGGCAGAGATCCAGAGGGGTTCAGTGACTCTGCTCCAGTTCTGTCTGGGTTGGTGCGAGGTGGGGTTGAGGTTCCGGCAAGCTGGCAGGGAGAAATGGATGATGCTGTGGTTTGTCCAGCTCAGCTCAGTTGCATGGGAGAACTTGACTCTGTCACTGGTGGAGAAGATAGAGTGCAGTGTGTGACCAGCGCTGTGCGGAGGGGTGGTGACCCGCTGTGAGAGGCCAAATTTGCTTATGTTCTCCAGGAGGGTGGGAGACTTGGCGTTGTTGGGGTCTTTGAGGCGGAAGTTCAGGTTTCCCAGGAAGATGTAGTGATGGGAGTCGATTTCTTGAGGGGCGATAAAGTAAGGGATGGAGTTGCAGAAGCTTAGACAAGGGCCGGGAGATCTGTGGGCTAGGGTTCCTCTGAAGGTTGTTTTACCTTCTAATCTGATCTGAATGTTGCGGTGTTCCATGATCAACGTAGTGTCTTCGTCTGAAGTGGAGCATTGGAGGGTGTCCTTGTGGATGATAGTGATGCCTCTGCCGTGTATGCTGGGTCGTCATGGTGGAGCCTCTTGTAGTCGGGAGGCATTGCGGTGGCGATGTCGGGCGACGATGAGGGGGTGAGCCAGGTTTCTGTCATGAACATCACGTCAGGGTGGTTATGGTGTCCAAGATTTCCGTGTCGTGCTTGCAGAGGGAGCGGATGTTAAGCAGGGTGCAGTGGAGCAGTGATACCTGGTGGGGTGTCAGCTGGGTTGGGGTTGTGACGGTCTTCATGTTGCAAGTGAAGCGGCAGTGGTGGCAGGTGAAGGGCGGTTCAGTGGAATGTGGCAAGGCGATGCCACAGCTGATGTTCAGGTTCGTGGAGACTAGGGCTCCGAGCTTGCTGGAGGTGTACTGGTGGTGGGCAGTTGGACTAGGGTTTCCTGGCGCGGTGCAGGTGCGGACAGTGCAGCTGGTCTTAACTTTGGTGCAACCACGCTGTGGCCTCCATTAAGTAGGTCCTGGGACTGAGAGGGGCGCTAGGAGGCAGCAGTGGAAACGTCAGGAAAAAATGAGGTGCTAAAGAACAGCAAGAAAGAACAAAAGCCCAATGGCAGAAAAGGGAGTGCCCAATCTGCTGTGGAGGGCAGGAGAGGTCGCCAAAAAAAGAGTCCAAGTTACAGGGTGCAGTACCAGAGCAGGAACCAGTGCTAGACACAGAGCACAATTATGATGGCATAGAGCGGGAGGGGGAGGAGGGAAACCGGGAAGGAAGGCGGAAGGGCTCAGGCGGCAGGAGGCGACAGGGAGAGCTGGTGCAGGACCTGCTCAATGGGACTGCGCTGCGTCCTCACTTAAGTAGATCCTGGGGGTGGAAGGGGCGCTGGGAGGCAGGAGGTTGTGGTGAAAACGGCAGAAATAATGATGTGCGGCACGGAGGGGGCTAAAGAAAAACAAAAGACCAACAACAGAAAAGCGAATGCCCAAACTGCTCCTAAACGCAGGAGAGGTCACCAAAAACAGAGTCCAAGGTATAGGGTGCAAGTCGTAGCTGAAATTCTATTCCCACAGGAATATTTCACTGTGAACGTTGTAAAAAGCATTGAATAACGTCAGAGCGTAGAAATGTACAGGACAAACAATTCAACATTTTATTTGCAAAGAACGATCTATTGTATTAAATCAGGGGAAAGGTCAGCATTAGAAAAACATTTATGAAGGCCTTTAATCTAGCATTTGCACGTTTAAATGAAATAAGCTGTGCCTTTACTTCAAACATAATGAAATTAAACCAATTCACATTGAAGAATATATACATTTCACACAATATTATTACATAAAAATAACTAACAATACAGATACCATACTACCACAATTTTTTTTCGATATTCACATAAATGGATGTTTTTACATTTTTACTCTACTAAAATCGTTTCTCATATTTTATAAGCTACATAGTCTCTAGTATCAATTTGCAAAATCTCTAGCCTGTACTTCATTGCTACACATTTTTGCACTGACAGTCCTAACTGATGCAACTTCATTGCTACACATTTTTGCACTGACAGTCCAAACTGATGCATTCTCAGCATAAAGCATCAAAATCACTAGCCCACTTCACATAGCATCAAAATTGTCATTAAGGTACGCCTATGAGCAACATATGCATTTCCAATGTATTATGTCAACTTGTTTATGTGTATTAATGTTACTTTATGAATGTGTTTTCTTCATCTCATGGTTTAAAACACGTTTTTACGGTGCCTCTTACTACACTTGTCTCTGTCTCATGTGTCACTATGTCTATCGTGTGCAAAGTGTACTTTCAGTCTTTCATGTTTTCGGTGTATAGATGTATCATGTGTTTATGAGTTTTAAAATCCTTCTGGTTGACCATGAAACACTAACATTAACAAACGTTTACCATATAAGATCACAACATATATACCACTCTGATAGCCCACTCATTCTTCCACAGAGCGTGCTACCCATCCGAAAATGGGCTTCCATGCCCCACAGCGAGGTATGATGGGTCTATATATCTATACAACACATGGAGCAATTTTGGCATCCTGAAGCATTTCTCTATGAATTAAATCAGTCAAAGGCGCCCATTAGAATCCGCCTCACCTTGTAGCGCATAGTAGAAATCAATACATGCCCTTATTGCTGCACTATTTACTGTTAGCACAGAGGCCACTCCTCGCAGTAGGAGCCCAGCTGCACGCTGAGCAGAGGTTACAGTGTTCTCCCAGTCCACCCAATCCACTGGGCGCCTCGTGGCACTTCGATGGCCTCTGTTGCTAAGCAGCGGCTGACTTCCTGGGTTCCCGAGGACAGGTGGAATGCCCGCGAGGCAGTGACACACATTGTTGTGACTAAAATTATCATTGAAACATAATAGTCACGAAAAATGGAAAATACATGGGGAAGGGACTTCCTGGTACAAACAGCTTACCCAGGGAAGCATTTAAGGTGATGAGGTTAACCAGGGAAAGGTTGTGGCTGCCTTCAACGTTCCATTATACTCTCCATTTCGGCAGCCTGTCGTCTTCTTGTTACGCAGTTTCTCTTCTATATCAACCTTCAGGAAACGTGATGTAGGAACTTGCTTCTTTCTGGGTGCTCAAGGGGGCACCCGGAGTCTTCTTTAATCAATTTTCCTAGGCAGTTCTTATTTGTACAAAGTTTTTCTTATGAGCCACTGCTGGGGTGGCCGATAGCCAGAGGGTTACTGAATACCAAGATTGCCTCCGCTTTGATTCCACCTCATGTCCCTTTTTCACACACCATACACTTCCTATCTTTTTATCTGTCTGTTGCAGGTTCTATTCAAAACCCTCCTTTCTCCCGTTTTCACTGTTCTCTTATCTTTATTTTCCTACTTATATCTCTCCCTTTTCTCTCTTTTCTTCTAGGTCGACATTTGATGACGAAAACCAACCAAATAAATCTCAGTCTCCAAAAATGTGTGCGGTGCCCACCACCTGCAACTACTGGCTATAGTAAAGCAGGGCTCCTGCCAGCCACCACTCTTATCTATTTAGCTTTTGCTGTGGTTGGCAAGCACCCTGAGCTGTGTAGAAATAAAAAGGATTTGGTAGTCTGTGCACAGTCCCTGCCAGAATAGCCTGAAAAAAAGCAACACCCCTAGTTTAAATCACATCCTGTAAAGCGCCAAGCATGCGAGCAGACCGACCCTCTCTAGCAGTGTTCATGAGATCTTACCCCAAGAAAAATTTGAAGAACAAAAGAAGAAAATTATGCAATGTAAAACGACATTATCAAGTTGACTAAAAAAAGCCATAGGTTTTCCCAAAAGTCCCAAAGGGGCACAGATGAAATACTGATGTATCTTTAGGAGGGGTGGAAATTAGGGAGGACAAACTCCCCGTTAGTTGTGCAGTGAGGATCATTAATTGGCAGTCAATTTACAGGTTTGAAATCAAATTTAGATAGACCACTCTAAAGACCATGCTATAGAAATACAGTATATGGTATTGGAAGTAGTGTATATCATCTTTCTACAATTGTACCATTCACTCAGGGGAATAACTCCCATGGTGCAGCAGGTGCAGTGGCACCAGGGCCTAGAGGCCTCAGAGGTTCATTGAACCCTGAGTATTGGTTTATTTTACTACCCACAACAGCAGTCAGTGGCCATTTTCTTTACTTCCTGTAGGGCCTATGGCATTCTTGCTATGCTATTGCACTCACCTCCTTTCATTTTCGCATCCTGTCTTTTCAAATAGATTCTCAGTCATCTGTTGTAACTGAGAATCTACTTAAAGCGGGCAAGGTGGGAGAATGAAATTACACAGATCTCACACTCTCGGTCAGTAGACAGCAGTGCTTCCTTCAGATATCACAGACCAGATTGGAGCTCCTTTTGGTTAAAGGTCCTTTCAAGTTCAAAGAGTAGACATATGTATTGTTACGTCAATTGTACGCATTATTCCTATATAACATGAAATACCTTTATATGAATCATGAAATAACATCCAGAGCACTGAGTGCCCTCGGGCACAGAGAGGAAAGTATCCGAAACTCTGTATGAATTTGTTATGAACCAGCAGTTTAATTATATTATTGAAATGAAATATTTTTGTCCCCAAAACCTAGCTTAATACTTCCCAATAAACACACATTTTGCTCACAATCACATGCTCTTCGTTTTGGTTAAATGAACTCAGTTCCCCCAAGATAAAAGCTTGCATGACTTTCAGAATAACATTTCCTAACCCAAATGATAGTTTTTCATTATTATTAAATCCATGGCTGCGGTCCCCAAATAAAACCTTATAATTTCCATCAAGTCCTCATCTGTACTGCTGGCCACCATGGAAAGAACCTGCCTAACATGCCAGATGATAATAATCATATGCATTGAAAGCTAATTTTCTCTTAGTGGCAGACAACAAATATCAGAGATCCCCAGTCTATGCCAGCATGCCAATGGGAAGCCAAGGGTGAAGACCATGTGTCTAAAATGGCCACCACTATGCCGGCGATAGCCATGCTAATGGCAATGATACTTTCAATATGAGAAGGATTGCCATCTTTTTTCCATTCCCACCAAAAAATCTAGGATACCTACAGTTTGTCAATACGGTGTTGGACTTCACCCTCTTTGCAGGGTCACCCCTAAACATTTTGCCTGTTCTCTGGAACAATTTTTGTTAGCTTTTAGAACTCTGTGCACTTTACCACTGCTAACCAGTGCTAAACTGCATGTGCTCTCTGATTTAATTATGGTAAAATGAGCTTACATCCAATAGGCACATTTAATTTACTTATAGGTCCGTATAAAATGTATCCAGGGCCTGTAAATTAAATGCTAATAGTGGGCCTTGAGCACTGATTGTGCCACCTACTGAAGAATCCTCTCAAACATGTCCCAGGACTGCCATTGTAGCCTGTGTGTGCTGTTTTAAACTGCCATTTCGACCTGGCAAAATAAGCCTTTTGCCAGCCCTAAACCTCCTTTTTTAATACAAATAGATCACACCAAGGATAGGACCTAAACAACCTATATGGCAGGGTACGGTGTATTTAAAAAGTTGGGCATGTACTTTTAAGTTTTACATGTCCTGGTAGTGAAAAACTCCTGAATTTGTTTTTCACTACTGTGAGACCTATCTCTCTCATATAACATTGAGTTACCTTATTACCTTTAATAATGTTAAAGAATTTGCTATGGTAAAGAATTTATAGAGCGCATGACTTCTCCAGCAATGGGGCGTCCCAGCGCTGGTTCCAGATCGCATAGCAAAAGGAGAGACGGGGCTAAAGAATTAGGCTAGAAATAGCCAAGTCTTCACTGCCTTTCTAAACTCCCAGTGGTTCTGGATGCTTCTGATGGTTCCCAGAAGAGCATTCCTGAGGGCCGATGCCATAGCTCGGAATGAGCGTCGTCCCAAACGTGCTCTCCTGACTAGAGGAACAAAAGCCCGGTGTTGATCTGTGGAGTGCATCACGTGGCGAGGGACGTAAGAGAGTAATAAATTGGAAAGAATAGGGGCGCTTGGTAAGTAAGGATTCTGTATGCAATCCACAGTGTCTTAAAGTGGATTCTTTTCTCCACAATAGCCATTGCATTTTCTGAAAACAATTAGAGACTGAGAAGTGGTATATTTTGATTGGGATTATGTAGGAATGTCATGTCTGGTGTCTGGGGAATTGTAATTTAAACCCTCTTGAATGGTAAAGTTAGATTTTAAGTCACAATCCTTAAAATGCCACTTTCTGAAAGTTTTTCTGGGTCACATGACTAGTTATAGTTGGCAGTTGACCTTTGTGTATTCATCCCAGACAATATTACAATAGAGAGTTTGGGTGTTGGTTAGATGGCCCATCTCTGGCAGGATGAGGAGTCGTCGTCACCTATCACACTTGCACTTCAAAGGTGCGGGTTCAGCTCACACACAAAGGACTTCAAACTAGCCTGTTGTGCCCCCTGACAGACTGGGACCCGGGCAGAAAATTCCAGACACCTCTATAGAGGGAAACTTCAGCAGCTTCTCCCACTTCAAAGTAGGCACCAGGTGTATGTGTGTGTTATATATATATATATATATATATATATATATATATATCTATATCCATATCCATATAACCTACTGGCGGTCGCCAGTAGGTAGTTATAGTTAGGACCTATTATCCATAGGAAATCCGCAACATTCTATTTGGAATAACTTTGGCGCCGGTTGACGAATCTTCGTGAAATTTTCAAAACTCGTGGCCCGCTCCGGTCCGCTCCTATCCTGAAAGTCTTGGGGTAATTTGTCAAGCGGGGGCCGAGAAAAAAGGGGGGTCCCAAAACGTGTTTTCCCCATGCAATTTTCCATAGCATTTTTTAGTCGCAGCTACAGCCCGAACTGCTGAACGGAATTACACCAAATTTGGCAGAAAGGTAGACCTTGGTTCAGAGTCGTGCCTTTTGCTTAAATGGTGTAAATCCATTCAGTAGTTCCTGAGAAAATCAAAATCAAAATCACATATATATCTGGGCGGAGCCTAACCACACATCTCATCGTGAGATCTGATTGGCTGTCAGCACTTCATCCAAGAAGTGTTGGCAGCCATCTTGGGACCAATATACATGATAACACCTCATTAAAAAGCATTGCAGTTAATTGAAGGTTTTAAGACTTTAGTTACATTATAAATCATTTGTTGATGGTACCATACTCATTTTAGGAAGTGTAGTGTGTTCTAAGGTGATTTTACCATGTGACAAAGCCTTCTGCTGTGATATCATGAATCATGTTTGAGAGAAAACAATTTTCTCATGCTTTTCCCACAGAGGTTTGGAAGGTGATCTATAAGCTAAACTGAGAGCATATTTTCTGTAAATTCACATTATCTTTCTCAGTCATGTGAGAATGAAGTCTGACATTCTCAGTAAAACATGTACATCCAACAAGGGCAGAGACTGTCAGTTGATTCCTTTGTGTTCTACTGCAGCTTCCCAGAGTGTTCCAAAGAACAACTAGAGCGCTAACAGTCCTACTTATGACAAACGTATTGCACACCTGAAGCCATCTTGATTGGAATAAAGTGGTAACACTTAAAACATTTAATTTGCAAAGGAACAAAATGAGGGGGTTCATTTTGCCATAGAAAGTATGATTAGTGCTGCAGAAAGAAAAATTAGGGCACATTTTACTTCTCAAATCCTCTTCTAGTTCATTAAAAAATTCTGACATGCAGACTGAAACATGCACTTTGAAGACGAGCAGCAGACTTCCCTGGTGAGCAGTAGCTTTACTTATGTCAAACAAAAAGATCCCTTTGGACTCCTTGTAAAGCATACAGCAAACCAACTCACATTCAATCATAAGACTTTTGCGAGCATCAAATAGAAAACGAGAGTATAATATAAAAATATATCCTGTATTTTTTATTTTATATTTTTAAACAAATATCATAAAATGTGTTAAAAACAAAACCGATATCTCATAAATAAAAAGATTGTTAAAAACATGTCATTCATTTAGCAATGGGAGAACCTTATAATCTTCGAAAAGCCAGCAAGCAACAACTTGTTATATATCAGAGGCACTCCAAATACATGAAATTAAGTACTAATGTTTCCAATTGGATGTACAGTAAACATTTTATTTCTTCTACTTACGCCAGATATTGTTTTGGGTGCCTTCTTGAACCAGAAACTGCTCTATTGCAGCCAGATGTTGTTTGAGTCCTTTCTAAAAAAATATAAAGAAGTGACGCGTTTCGGTGGTATCGTGTAGCTCACCACCTTCTTCAGGCTAACAAACACTTTTAACAAATCTCCCAAGTCATTTATCTGACTATCCGGGTTAGCAGTCACCAGGTTCCCAGCACAATGGTAGCTTGGTTCGAGCGGTCGGGGGTCAGGCACCGTGTTAAGCGTACGTCACACCCTCACAATAACCATGCGTTCATCCGTTCCAAAAACGACACTACACCGTAAAAATTATGAAAGAAAGTAGTTTGTCTTTATCTTATTTTCTCTTAGTTGCAGGGTTCATAAAATAAATACAGTACCATAAGACTTTTCCTGAAAATAGCAGGTCAAATAAATACCACCACAGTGGGGTTTCAATAAATAGGATCAGGTCATAAATAAGCAAGGAATAAATAGGGGTGCAATAAATACAGAGGGCAAATAAATACTGTCAGACAATAAATACAATGCAGGGATAAATACAGTCAGACAATAAATAAAACGCCTTCAATAAATAATATAAGCAATCAATAACAATTGCAAATCAGATCACATTTATGAGGTAGTTTGGTTTTACTATGCCCAAGTACAGCTTGTGGTCACTGGGGTGGCCTGGGGATGTCCCACCTAGAGTGGTCAAGGCCGGGGCCTAAGCTGAGGTAGAATGAGGGTAACCTAAGGTTCTGGCTCTCCCAACTACACAGTCCCTCACACAGGTCCCTGCACCAGTCTCAGTTCACCCCCTAGCACTCCCAGGCTGGTCCTAACACCCCTCTAGCCCCTAGAATGGTCTTTTAGGGCTCCACAGGGCCTCAGATGCCCTTTCTACCACTTACTGTCCCTTCTGCGAATATCGGCTCCGCTGGCGCCGAGTTGACGCCGTGAGACGGTTCCGGTTCGATGTCGCGTCGATCTGTTCCACTTGACGCCGTGTCGATGCCGTCTGGCGGTTCCGGTTCGATGTCGCTGGGCGGCCTCGGTTCGATGTCGCGTCGATCTGCTTTACCTAACGCTGGGTCGGTGCCGTGAGGCGGCTCCGGATCGATGTCGCTGGGCGGCCTTGGCTCGATGTCGTGTTCCGGCGTCACAGGGTCACGGTCTCCCCGCTTCCGGGTGTCTCCGGAGTGTGACCTCCACTCCCGACCTCCGTCGGCTCCACCTCGGGTTCCGGCGACTCCGGAGTGCGATCTCCACTGCCGACCTCCTGCGCGCTTCACCTCGACCTCAGGCGACTCCGGAGTGCGACCTCCACTCCCGACCTCCTGCGCGCTTCACCTTGGTTTCCGGCGACTCCGGAGGGCGGACTTCACACCCCCGTCGACGCCTCACCTCGACCTCAGGTGACTTCCTACTCGACCTCCGGTGACTCTCCACGACCTCCGTCGGCGCCCTCTCTCGACCTCTGCAGGCTCCGGGTACGACGTCTGCTTTCTGTCAGCGCCGCTTCTCCACCTCGGGCTCCAGGTCTCCAGGCTTCTCGACGTCAGGACTCCAGGAGGACACCGCTAAACAGGTCAGGAGCTTGCTGGTCTTCTTCTTTAAGGCCTCTTCACAATATTTAGGTCCTTAAGATGGTTTTTCTGGTCTTGGTCCCACACAGGGCTCTAGGCTGGGCTTGGTCAGTAGGGACTAGCATCAAGGGTGGGTTTCTGGACCCCACTCCAAGCACTGGTTTCCACCCCTGCTGCCTTACTCCTTCCTCCTTCTGAATCTCTGTCCTCTCTCCTCTCCAGTCAGGTGCCAACTGCCACCCTGAGATGGCCTCCCAACATTCTAAACTGCCTCCCTCTGTCCCAGGGTTCTAGAATGTTGCGGAAGGTTCTAGAAATCTCTAGTGTGTTCTGGTGATGTCACAGGTGACAATGGGTGGCCACCATTTTGTGTCTCAGGCCCTCAGACAGAAGTTCCAGGGGTAGGGAAAATGGCTCCCTGACCCTGCATCAACACTAAAAAGTCTGGTGGTTCCCAAAAAGGAAAAATTACAACAGGGTTTGAGGCAGAAGTGGGACAAAATAAATAATGATGAGGAGGGACCACCCAAAGGGCTGACAGGTCTAACACGCGTCCCCCCCAGCTGAAAGTGGGGAGAGCTACCCAACCCCTTGGGAGTTCTCATCACTAAGGCGGAAATACCTTGAGAGACCGTCTGCATTGGCGTGGTCCACTCCAGGCCGATGTTCCACCTGAAAGTCCATTCCCTGTAGGGAGATAGACCACCTTAGCAACTTGGGATTCTCCCCCTTCATCTGCATCAGCCACGAAGGGGTCTGTGGTCGGTCTGAACTAGGAAGTGCGAGCCAAACAGGTATGGCCGCAACTTCTTCAGAGCCCATACCACTGCAAAGGCTTCACGCTCTATTGCACTCCACTTCTGTTCCCTGGGAAGTAGTCTCCGGGATAGGAAGACCACGGGTTGATCCAGACCCTCTTCATTGAGCTGCGATAACACTGCCCCAATGCCATGTTCCGATGCATCCGTCTGGACAATGAACTCCTTGGAAAAATCTGGGGCCCTTAAGACTGGGGCCTCGCACATGGCTTGCTTCAGTTTCACAAAGGCCTGCTGGCAAGCCTCCGTCCAGACTAACCGTCGAGGTTGTTTCTTGGATGTAAGCTCCGTGAGGGGGGCCACAATGGTCCCATACCCCTTCACGAAGCGGCGGTAATATCCTGTGAGGCCCAGAAAAGCTCGGACCTCAGTCTGAGTCTTGGGGGGTTCCCAGGCCATGATAGCCTCGATTTTCGCCTGGAGGGGCTGCACCGCTCCCCTACCCACCAAGTGTCCAAGGTACACTACCGACCCCTGCCCGATCTGGCATTTACTGGCCTTGATCGTTAACCCAGCTTGCTTCAGGGCCTGGAGAACAGTTTGCAGGTGACGCAAGTGATCCTCCCAGCTGTTACTGAAGACGGCAATGTCGTCCAGATAAGCAGCAGAGAAACTCTCCATTCCGGTGAGGATCTGGTTCACCAGACGCTGAAACGTGGCAGGTGCGTTCTTGAGCCCAAAGGGCATCACGCAGAACTGGTAGTGGCCCTTGGGCGTGGAGAAGGCTGACCTTTCCTTAGCTCCATCAGTCAGAGAGATCTGCCAGTACCCAGAAGTAAGGTCAAAGGTACTCAGATATTGGGCAGCTCCCAGCCGGTCAATCAGTTCATCCGCCCTCGGGATCGGATGAGCATCAGTCTTGGTTACTGAGTTCAGTCCCCGGTAGTCCACACAGAACCTCAGTTCCGGTTGGGCACCCGGTGGTGCAGCTTTTGGTACTAGTACCACCGGACTGGACCAGGGGCTGCTGGAAGGTTCAATCACTCCTAGCTCCAGCATCTTAGTGACTTCACTGTGAATGCTGGCCTTCACCTTGTCTGTCATCCGGTAGATCTTTGACTTCACAAGTGGGCTGTCTCCTGTGTCCACATCATGGACGCACAGGTGAGTCCTACCCGGAACAAGGGAGAACAACGAAGAGTACTGCCCCAGGACCTGGCGGCAGTCCTCCTGCTGTTCAGGAGTTAGAGATGGGGAGAGAATCACTCCCTCCACCGACCCATCCTTTTCTTGAGACGCAAATAAGTCGGGGAGAGGCTCGCTTTCCACGTCCTCTGCTCCGTCAGTCACCATTAACAATATGACTTCGGGCCTCTCGTGGTGGGGTTTGAGGCGGTTGGCGTGCAGCACCCGTAGGGGCTGACGATGGGTCTTCAGGTCCACCAAGTAGGTAGCCTTACCCTTCTTCTCCAACACCTCAAAGGGTCCTGACCAGCGATCCTGGAGGGCGCTAAGCTCTCCTGGTTCGATCACCCACACCTTCTGGCCAGGCTCCAACTCCACCGGGTGAGCATTGTGGTCATACCACGCCTTCATCACTGCTTGGCTGGCTTCCAAGTTGTCAGAAGCTTGCTTCCACAACTTAGCCATTTGGCTCCGGAAGGCCAGCATGTAGCTCACCTCGTCCTGGGGAAGCTTTCTGGGAGTTCTTTCCCATCCGTCTCTCACCAGGCTAAGAGGTCCACGCACAGGGTGCCCATACAAGGGGCTGAAGCCCACTCCCTTCTGTGGCACTTCCCTGTAGGAGAACAATAGACAGGGTAGGAGGACGTCCCATTTCCTCCGCAGGCTTTCAGGCAGACTTCTGATCATGCCTTTCAAGGTCTTATTGAACCTCTCTACCAGACCATTGGTCTGGGGGTGGTAAGGAGTGGTGAACCGGTAGGTCACTCCACACTCCTTCCACATGGCCCGCATGTATGCTGACATGAAGTTGGTCCCCCTGTCGGACACAACTTCTTTGGGAAAACCCACTCGGGTAAATATTCCCATCAGGGCCCTAGCCACAACAGGTGCAGTAATGGTCCTCAGAGGTATGGCCTCTGGGTACCGCGTGGCATGATCCACCAGAACCAGGATAAACCTGTGACCAGCTGTAGTAGGCGGATCTAATGGACCCACAATGTCGATGCCCATCCTTTCAAAGGGGGTGCTAACGACAGGAAGTGGTTCCAGGGGAGCTTTCAGCTTCACCCCTGTTTTCCCACTGGCTTGACAAGACACACACGTCCGGCAATAGGTGTCGGACGACACTTTCATTTGAGGCCAATAAAAGTGTGGGACAAGCCGGGCAAAGGTCTTGTCTTGCCCCAGGTGTCCTGCCAAGGGGATTTCATGAGCCAATTCCAGAAGGAAGGCTCGGTAACGTTGAGGGACAACCAAGGCCCGTGACGAACCGTGCATGGGTGCCTTGGGTTCACTGTAAAGGAGGCCATCCTCCCAGTAAATGTTATAGTTCCCCTCAACGTTCCCTGCTGCCTGGGCTTCGGCCTGTCGCCTCAGTCCCTCAAGGGTAGGACACTCCTTCTGGCCCTTGCAGAATTCCTCCCTGGTCGGCCCTCCCTCCACGTGCCACTCGGCCGGGATGGGTAGGTTCTCCAGTTTGGTAACATCCCCCTCCGCGGACTCCTGGTCCACCACCTCCGGTGGCCTATCCGTCACACGGGGCGCGGATGCCGAGGCAGGCTCCTCCTGTCCTCGGTTCTTCCCTTGATTGGCAGCCGGCGGTGCCTTTGTTCCAGGCTCCCGCCTAAACGAACTCCCTCTCCGGGTAGTCGCAGACCTTGTGCTGACACAGGCCCAGTCAGGTGTACCCAGCATCTCAGCATGAGTCCGGTATTCCACCTCCTTCCAAGCATTATGCTCCACGTCATTCCCCAGCAGACAATCGACTGGCACGGCAGGGCTTACGGCAACTCGAAGTGAACCTGCAACCCCTTCCCATTTAAATGGAACTTCGGCCACTGGATAGTGACCCATTCTGCCGTCAGCCATCGCGGCAGGGTGGAGTACATGGGGAATCACCTGCTCTGGAGACACCAGTTGGCTACGTACCATAGTCACACTGGCTCCTGTGTCTCTCAGAGCCTCTCCTCTTTGGCCATTGATGGTGACCCATTGCCCATACTTTGTGGTATTTGCAGGCACCTGGATCTTAGGAACCATCTCCCGTTCTCCCAGGGACACTAAAGTGACACCCGCCCACTCCCTTCCTTTATCTAAGGGCATCTCCTCCCCGAGCACTACACTAGCTACTCCGGGGGCCTTTCCTCCGATGGGAGGGGGTGGTCTTTTCGGGCACTTCACATCTCCCTTATAGTGTCCGACACCTCCGCACTCGAAGCAATGGATAACCCTTGGCTGCTGACTCTGGCCAGGATTAGGGTTTCTGGGTGGGTTAGCCCTAGGGGTGAATCCTGTTCCCTTCCCTTGGGAACTATTTTGGGGGCCTTTAGAGAACTCAGTTTTCTTTTCCCCTCCCTCTTTCTTCTGGGGGGCGCCCTGTCCGGTCTTTTGAGAGTCCCCTCCAGTCCCCCTTGTGGACACCCGGGTACTAGCCCAAATGTCCGCCTCCTCAGCAAGCTTCCGGGGATTGGTCAGCTTGCTATCCACCAGGTGTTGACGCAGTTCAGGGAAACATTTTTCGAGCAGGTGTTCCTTCAACATCAAATCAAACAACCCCTCGTAGTCCCTCACCTCGCTGCCTTGTATCCAACCCTCTAATGCCTTCTTTGCATAGTCCAGGAAATCCACCCAATTCTGTGTGCCCAGTTTGTGGCTACCCCGGAACTTCTGTCTGTACTTCTCGGGTGTTAGTCCAAACTTCCTCACGAGCGCCACTTTCATGGTGGGGTAGTGGGTCTGCTCATCCTGCTCCAGGGCCAATAATGTATCCCTACCAGCTGGAGGCATGTATCTATACAATCCCCCTCCCCAATATTTCTCTGGAACCCCATGGATTCTTAAAGAGACCTCATAGGCTGCTAGCCACCTGGCGATATCATCACCCGCACTATAGCTAGCTACTATGTCTTTCGGCAAATAGGGTTTGGATTCCCTGGTGATTTCACTTTCTTTGCTGCCACCACTAGGAACAGTGTGTGCCCCGACCCGTAGGATCTGGAGATCTATCTCCCTGAGCCTCAACTCGTGAGCCATCCTCTGTTCCTCCTTTTCTTTCTCCAGCTTCGCCAAATCCCATGTGAGCTGTCTTTTCTCCCTCCGGTCAGTGAATTCTGCTTCTAATAAGCCGTTGCTAGAGACACTGCTGCCCTTCCTTGAAAGTGTTCTGGGCCCCGCTACTAGGTTCCCCACCTCAGGTTGGTACAAACCAGCCTCCCCGCTGTCAGGCTCTCCATCCCTGTCCTCCTTCTCAACCTTACTTTCGCGTCGTGCCTCCCCCCAAGCCCTTAAGCTGGTCTGGAGCTCACCCTTCTTTGCACCTTGGGGACAAAACACCCCCTCCCGCTCACAAAACTCCCTGAGTTGGGCCACAGTGTAAGTTTCCACATCCTCCAACACAAACTCCATTTTGCCCACTCAGGATAGAAGACAGTTGCTTACAGAAGCTATGCAGGGGGGTACCTTTTGTAATACCTCCTCCCACCACCAGAAGTAAATTTGGAAAAAACAAAACTCAAAATTAGGAAGTCCGCTTGGAGAAAACTCCCGGTGTAGGCCTATGGACTACCCACAGTAATTGTCGAGTGGACGCAAGCACAGCTCAATCCCACCACTGAACACCAATTTTATGTTGGAAACCGGGCAACCGGGTTAGCAGTCACCAGGTTCCCAGCACAATGGTAGCTTGGCTCGAGCGGTCGGGGGTCAGGCACCGTGTTAAGCGTACGTCACACCCCCACAATAACCATGCGTTCATCCGTTCCAAAAACGACACTACACCGTAAAAATTATGAAAGAAAGTAGTTTGTCTTTATCTTATTTTCTCTTAGTTGCAGGGTTCATAAAATAAATACAGTACCATAAGACTTTTCCTGAAAATAGCAGGTCAAATAAATAATACCACAGTGGGGTTTCAATAAATAGGATCAGGTCATAAATAAGCAAGGAATAAATAGGGGTGCAATAAATACAGAGGGCAAATAAATACTGTCAGACAATAAATACAATGCAGGGATAAATACAGTCAGACAATAAATAAAACGCCTTCAATAAATAATATAAGCAATCAATAACAATTGCAAATCAGATCACATTTATGAGGTAGTTTGGTTTTACTATGCCCAAGTACAGCTTGTGGTCACTGGGGTGGCCTGGGGATGTCCCACCTAGAGTGGTCAAGGCTGGGGCCTAAGCTGAGGTAGAATGAGGGTAACCTAAGGTTCTGGCTCTCCCAACTACACAGTCCCTCACACAGGTCCCTGCACCAGTCTCAGTTCACCCCCTAGCACTTCCAGGCTGGTCCTAACACCCCTCTAGCCCCTAGAATGGTCTTTTAGTGCGACCTCCACTCCCGACCTCCGTCGGCTCCACCTCGGGTTCCGGCGACTCCGGAGTGCGATCTCCACTGCCGACCTCCTGCGCGCTTCACCTCGACCTCAGGCGACTCCGGAGTGCGACCTCCACTCCCGACCTCCTGCGCGCTTCACCTTGGTTTCCGGCGATTCCGGAGGGCGGACTTCACTCCCCCGTCGACGCCTCACCTCGACCTTAGGTGACTTCCTACTCGACCTCCGGTGACTCTCCACGACCTCCGTCGGCGCCCTCTCTCGACCTCTGCCGGCTCCAGGTACGACGTCTGCTTTCTGTCAGCGCCGCTTCTCCACCTCGGGCTCCAGGTCTCCAGGCTTCTCGACGTCAGGACTCCAGGAGGACACCGCTAAATAGGTCAGGAGCTTGCTGGTCTTCTTCTTTAAGGCCTCTTCACAATATTTAGGTCCTTAAGATGGTTTTTCTGGTCTTGGTCCCACACAGGGCTCTAGGCTGGGCTTGGTCAGTAGGGACTAGCATCAAGGGTGGGTTTCTGGACCCCACTCCAAGCACTGGTTTCCACCCCTGCTGCCTTACTCCTTCCTCCTTCTGAATCTCTGTCCTCTCTCCTCTCCAGTCAGGTGCCAACTGCCACCCTGAGATGGCCTCCCAACATTCTAAACTGCCTCCCTCTGTCCCAGGGTTCTAGAATGTTGCGGAAGGTTCTAGAAATCTCTAGTGTGTTCTGGTGATGTCCCAAATGGCCCACATTTTGTGTCTCAGGCCCTCAGACAGAAGTTCCAGGGGTAGGGAAAATGGCTCCCTGACCCTGCATCAACACTAAAAAGTCTGGTGGTTCCCAAAAAGGAAAAATTACAACAGGGTTTGAGGCAGAAGTGGGACAAAATAAATAATGATGAGGAGGGACCACCCAAAGGGCTGACAGGTCTAACATCTCTCCTTTCACAATATAAATTTCCTTCACGTATAGAACCTCACTAATATTGCTCAATATGGGGGCACACAATCTCCTCCCTTGGCAGA
The DNA here is from genome assembly GCF_964204655.1 of Triturus cristatus. Classification (NCBI taxonomy): domain Eukaryota; kingdom Metazoa; phylum Chordata; class Amphibia; order Caudata; family Salamandridae; genus Triturus; species Triturus cristatus. The sequence goes on along the minus strand of NC_140592.1, from coordinate 588,371,454 downwards.
ATCTTTAGTGGTATCAATTAGTGCTTGGACCAGCAGAAGGAAAGTAACAACCACGGACCACAGCCTCCTTAGTTAAGCTGTTTCCCGTGTCCAAACTTCATAACAAATAAATCTCCCAAGATGGCCACCAGAGACAAAAGAGCCCAAATGCAGCACAAATCACCCAGATGTAGTCCACATGTAGCCCAATGACAGAAGTGTGCAAAACACTTTTTATTTTTTGTGTTTTTGCAGTTTTATATTGTGCAGACTTGTCAGGTATTGGAGTGCTTTACATGAGCATTGGTTACATCACACAAGAACAAATTCATTTTGGTTAGACATGGGGAGATTAAGTGATTTGACCAGAATCACAGAATGTCGAGCTGAAGCAGAAACTCCAGTTGCAAAGTCTGCAGCTCTGGAAGTAACACCACATCCTCTCCCCTAAGTGCAACATTTAATCAAGTGGTCAACTGGATAAAAAAACCATAAAGATAACAAATAATTTAAAAGTGCTTTGTCGCTATTTGAAACCTCAGAAAATATGTCCTCATTTAAGTTTTTTAGAGCACTAACCATAATTGTGATGCAAATAAGACCCTCTCATATATGTATTTTCTAAAGGAAATGCTCTAGGTATTACAGTTTTGATTACATCAAGATGACGTCAGGCGTTCCACACTTTTGTGATAAATATAGAATGTTAGCAATCTAGTTGTTCATTAGGATACTGTTGAGAGGCAGAGGCTAGGGGCACGGACTCTGAAAATTGAAGGCAGTTAGGAGGGTGCAGAGGCAACAATTTGACCACACTGGGCAGGCAGTGGCAGCATAACAGACTATGGAGGCAGTGGAAAGGGGGGCAGGGGCAACAAACGAACAATACAGGACTGGCAAGAGAGGCTGTGGCAATATAATAGACCATTGTGGGCAGAAGGAAGAGGCAGTGGTAGTACAACCATACATGCCAACAGACCAGATTCGGCCAGGAAACGTCCAATGTTTTTAAGCTCAAATGGGCTTTATTTGATCTGTCTCCTGTCTACAATCTCCTCTTTTTCAATGTAACTCAAAGGGGAAAATCAATACCCCAGTTTTTTTACAAAATCTCCCTCTTACCAAGTTCAAAATGTTCGCAAGTATGGTACATTGGATCATGGAAGGCAGGAGGGATTGGGGTAGGGACATGGACTCAGATAACAGAGGACAGGAGGGCCATGGAGAGGTGCACCAAACTGACCCTACAGAGCAGGCATCAGGGTTTGCAGCAGCACAATACACCTCAAAGGGCATGCGGGACGGGAGTGCAGCACAGCAATCCATAGAAGGCAATAGGGAGGGGACAGGACCATGCACATGGACAACAGAGAACTGAGGAGAAAGAGGCAATGGTAGCCAGCTGACCATAATGTACAGACAGGAGAGAAAGCTGCAGCATAACAGACCATAAAGGGCAGGAGGGACGGATCAGGGGCATTACAATGGAACAGACAAGCCAGGAGGGAGGGAATAGGGGTCTGCACATGGAAACAGAGGGCTGGGGGCAAGGGGGCAGGGCAGGAGCAGCAAGATGACCACGGAGGTCAGGCAGGATGGGCGCTAGAAGCAAGACACACCATGGAGAGTAATAGTGAGACTATGATGGCATACACACAGACCATGGAGGGAAGGTGGGAGGGGGTCAGGGGCAGCTAGCTGACCACACAGGGAAGGTGGGCGGGGCCGTGGCAGCACAGAAGACCATGCATGGCAAGCGGGAGGGTTAGTGGCAGCACAATGGCTATGATGGGCAAGAAGGAGGGTGTAGGGGCATGCACAAAGGACCATGGAGGATAGAAGGGAGGTTCAGGACCTGGGCACAGACAAGAGAATTCAGGGAAAGGGGCCTCACAACAGACCACACGGGGCAGGCAGGAGGAGCAGTTGCAGCACAACAGATCAGGGAGAGCAGAAGGGTGTGACAGTAAAATGGACCATGGAGTACAGGAGGAAGGGGATAGGGGCATGGCATGTGGACAGGCAGGGTGGAGGTGGCAGGGACGAGTTACAGTCATCTGACAAGGCTAGGCAGGTGGGAGGGGAGTGGCAGCTCAACAGAACACTCAGAGTAGATAGGAGTGGCAGGTCCATGGAACATGGTGGGCAAAAGGATGGAGCAGGGGCATGCACAAAGACATTGGAGGGCAGGGGGAAGGAGAATAGGGGCAGCAAGCTAAGCACAGAGGCTAAGCAGGAGGTCAATGATGGCACATAGAATTGGGCAATGGAGGGCAGGAGGAGTGGACTGGTACATCATGTTAAATGGAGGGCAGTGGCAGCACATCAGACCATGCATGGCAGGAGGGAGGAGGCTAGTCCATGGATTCAGACAACAGAGGATAGGGAGGAGGTGGATGGGGCAGCAAGCTAACTGTTCAGAGAAGGTGGGTATCAGGAACTTTATTGTTTTTAAAATGCGTGTCTGTACGAACTACTTAAAATATGAACATGTATGCAGCACAATCTCACTTTTTTTCAGGGAGAAGAGGACGTTTGTGACTGTGACTCCGGGCTCACTTGGCAGAAACACCCCCTGACCCTGTACCCCCATCGCAAAATGTAATGCCCGGGAAAAGGTTAGGTGAACGCAGTGTTATATAGAACTTAGTCCTGAGAGCACGATTGAAAATGAAAACTAGACATAGTGTATGGTATAAACTATGCACCAAAAAGTGTGATATAAGATGAACCGGGGCGTGAATTATGATATGCAATACATTGTGCGCAATGAGAGATTCATTGGAGAGCGCGAGATAGCACAGGCACTAGCGCGTGCTATGCAATATGCGCCTTGGAGTGTAATATGCACAGGGCAGAGTTGTGTAACCTAACTAGTCTCTAAAGTTGCAATATAAAATATGTGCTGGGGAGTGTAACATTGCATATGCACTGTGACAAAGATATGGATCCCAGATTGTAATATGTATGCCATAGCGCTGTGCGTTATAACATAGGCATCGAAGAAGGCACGTTAGATGGGGCAATATAACCTGTACGAAGGCAAGTGTGGCATGACATATTCACGGGTTGGTGTTACAGTGCACATGGGCTAGAGAGTGTCATAGCATACGCACTAGCTGGTGGAATACAACACAGAGGTGTGTGGCACTCGGCGGGCACTGGTGAGTGTAACACAGCATTGGGCTCAGCCAGGAGCACGCTGTGACTCTCAAGTGAGGTTTGTCTCCTTTCCAGAGAGTAAAATAAAAAGTATTATACATCCGGCGGTGGATGTGTGTTTTATTAACCGCGAGGGGGGTTTTCTTGCATAGTTTTGGTCAAATTTTTGTCGAATCCCCTTTGAATGGCTTAGTGTGCATGTCTGTTAAATGTGCCCGTCAATAGCTACCCATGTTTGTATAAATAAAAGACAAGGGTGTCTACTTGGAGAGTACCCACCGGCGGGGGAGCCGGGATTAGGCACGATAGGGCGTCAGACACGTCAGAGCTTCACTAGCGGTGTAAATACATTCCATGTGGATTCATTGTATGCATAGTCGCCTTTTAATGAATATCACGCAAATCGTCATGGTGATAGGTATGTATGGTTTGTCCAGCATGTCCTAGGTGTTTCTATAAATATATATTTTTTTTAAATAATAAAAAACAAAGGCCGGCCTGTGGATGGGGTCCCCTGGGCCATAAGTGGCCTGAGGAGGGGGGCAACGCAGCCCCCCTCCTAAAGATCTGAAAAAACCCAAAAGGCCATGCCCCGGGGGTTGGGGTCCCCAAAACCGATCAAGGCCTTGGGAGGGGGGGCCATGTGGCCCCCTTACAATTTTTCTTTTCTTAAAAAATAATTAGGGGGCAGGCCCAGGGGGATGGGGTCCCCAGGGCCAATAAATTAGAAAAAGGAAGGGGGGCCACACAACCCCCTTCTTAAAATAAATAAATAAATAAAAGACCGGCATCGTGCCGGAGCCACGCCCCCTCCTTGCAGGACTCTGCAAACGCACCCCCTGGCGAGTTGTAAGTTGGGGAATTAATTCCCCTTCAATACTGAGGGTCCCTGAGGGCCATCTAGCCCAACAGGTATCTCCAGTATGCGCCAGGGAGCTGCATTGCAGACCGGTGTTCTGAGGCCACGCCCCTTTTTACACCTCTCTGCAACGAGCTCTGTGGCGCTTACTGGAGGTACCTAGTGGGCTATTTTGACCCTAGAGACCCTTAGGATTCAAGGGGACTTAATCTCTCAACTTAGAACGGCCAAAGGGTGCATTTACACAGTGGTGAAGGGAGGGGACGGGGCCTGAGGTGACGTGTGCAAACACGCCCTGTGGCGCATTTTAAGTTGGGGAAATAATTCCCTTTCAATCCTGAGGGACCCTGGGGGCCAACTAGACCACAAGATGCTTCCAGTAAGCGCCACTGCGCTGCGTTGCAGAGAGGTGGTGCAGGCCGTGCCCCTTTTTACACCTCTCTGCAGTGCCGCTTACTGGACGTACCTAGTGGGCTACTTTGCCCCTGGGGACCCTCCGGATTCAAGGGGACTTAATCTTCCAACTTAAAACGGCCACAGGGCGTGTTTACACAGTGGGGAAGGGAGGGGACGGGGCCTGAGTTAACGTGTGCAAACACGCCCTGTGGCGCGTTTTAAGTTGGGGAAATAATTCACCTTCAATCCTGAGGGACCCTGGGGGCCAACTAGCCCACTAGGTGCTTCCAGTAAGCGCCACTGCGCTGCATTGCAGAGAGGTGGTCTAGGCCGTACCCCTTTTTACATCTCTCTGCAACACAGCTCTGTGGCGCTTACTGGAGGTACCTAGTGGGCTAGTTGGACCCTAGGGACACTCAGGATTCAAGGGGACTTAATCTCCCAACTTAAAATGGCCACAGGGCATGTTTACACAGTGGGGAAGGGAGGAGACGGGGCCTGAGGTGATGTGTGGAAACACGCCCTGTGGCGCGTTTTAAGAGGTAGTTTAAATCCCCCTGCCTTATTATATACTAGGGGCTTACAGAGGAGGTCATGCTAATCACAGGGGGACCCCACTGCATAGTGTTCCCTAGTGTATGTAGGTGTTTTCACTGTATTCTAAGTGTCTTTTAACATAGCACTGGCTCTAGGACTGGTTAGTCAGACTAAGTTACCACCAGTATCCGTCTGAAAAAGTTGAGGGTGCAGGATGATTTTGCCACAAGGCTTCTTTCTGCTCTTCTGTTTGTTCTTTCTGCACCTTATTCTTCTTCCTGCACTTTTCTTCGTCTTTGAGGACTTCTGTTGCTTCTTTCTGCATTTCTTTTTTTCTTTCTGTGCGTTTTTTCTTCTTTCTTCACATGTCCTATCTCTGTAGGCATAGTTAGAAATTAGAATTTAAAAAAACCTTTGAAATTCACTGAAAAAACCATAGGTTTTAGGCACGTTATAGTTAGGAATTAGCATTTAAAAAAAACATAGAAATTCACTGAAAAAACCATAGGTTTCAGGGGCGTTATAGTTAGCTGGACTTTTCATTCGTACAAAATCATTGAAATTCCCCCGTTATAGTTAGTTCAGCTAACTATAACTCGCGCGCTCGCAATGCACTGCTGATGAAGTCGCATATTACATCATTCATGACATGGTCAGTGACATCACTCATGACATCTCAAATGACATCACTGATGACATCATCCTTGTGATAGTGGCAGACCTCCTCTCACCCTAATATAACCTTTGATACACACATTCAAAAATAGAAACTAAAATTTTCAAAACAATGGACATACCAATACCAGTTACAACAACCTATTCAGTAATTCTAAGATTCACATACACATCCACTCATTCACCAACAGTCCTATACAGTCACTCATACATGTACTCACTCATCATATGTACTCATATACCTCTACATCCTGTTACACAACGCCACTCATCCATAGAGTTACTCACACGCATAGTCACTCATGCTAATAAAGAATAAAACATCCATTTACTTGCATATACAGTTATACACACACCACCACACTTACTTCTACTGAAACTTACACATACTTAGTCTTTTAAGTTGAGGAATTAATTCAATCTTGAGGGGTCCCTGGGGGCCAACTAGCCCATCAGGTACCTCCAGTATGCGCCAAGAGGCTGTGTTGCAGACAGGTGTTCAGAGGCCACGCCCCTATTTACACCTCTCTGCAACACAGCTCTGTTGCGCTTACTTAAGGTACCTGGTGGACTAGTTGGCCCCCAGGGACCCCCAGTATTCAAGGGGATTTTGTTCCCCCTCTGCAAACGCGCCAGGGGGCGCGTTTGCAGAGTGGTGCAATGAGGGGGCGTGGCCTCCGTCCGTGATCCCGTTTTTGTTGTTGTTTTTTTTTAAGAAGGCTGTGTTGCCCCCATTCTTTTTCTAATTTTTTGGCCCTGGGGACCCCATCCCCCAGGGCCTGCCCCAAATTTTTCTTCCAAAAATGTAAAAATCGGGAAGGGGGCCGCGTGGCCCCTTTCCCGAGGCCATAATCTGCCCCGAGGACCCCATCCCCCGGGGCATGGGCCTTTTTTATTTTATTTTTATTTGGAGGGGGGCTGCCTTGCCCCCCTCCTGTGGCCACTTATGGCCCCGGGGACCCCATCCCCCAGGGCTGACCCACTCCGTTGGGGACCGTGGGGGGGTCACCAATCCCCCCACGGTCCCAGCTGGCTCCCCGCATCATTCGGGAGCCGGCATTGCTATTCCACATGGGGAGCAGCTAACATGCTGCTCCCCATGTGGAAAAGCAATCTGCTTTGCTATTTGGAAGAGAGAGCACTTCTCCTGCTCTTTCTTGCAAATAGCCAAGCAGTTTGCAATGACAGGGTGGGAGCCGCGAGGCTCCCGCCCTGTCATTGCAAACAGCAGTGTCCCAGGGGTGGGAACCCCGGGACACTGCAGGAGCCGGCCCTGGGGGGTGGCGATCCCCAAGGCCATCAAGGGCTCCCGGAGGGGGACCGCGTGTCCCCCCTCCCATCATTTGAAAAGCCCCAGGGGGTGGTGGTCTCCAGGGGTCCATAACGGACCCTCAAATTAAAAATGTAGTGCCTCGGGGAGGTGGCGGTCCCCGGGGTGTGTGGTGGGGGCTCAAGCCCCCCCACACAAGTATTTTTTATTTAAAAAAAGGCCTGGGGGGTGGCGGTCCCCGGGGCTGGGGGGCCCCTCTGGTCCCCCCACTTAAACTATGTTTTTGCCCCCGGGATTTGGCCCCCCCCCCGGGGGCTAATAAGTAATATAGCGCGTTTTTTTTTGATCGGCAAGATCCACGCACCCTGCGCGCATTTTGCCGATTTAAAAAAAAAAAAACCCATTCACTTGATGATGTCATCAGTGATGTCATTTGAGATGTCATCAGTGATGTCACTGAACATGTCATGAATGATGTAATATGTGACATCATCAGCAGTGGATTGCAGGTGTGCGAGATGTAGTTAGTACAACTAACTATATCGGAGGAATTTCAATGGTTTTGTTTGAGTGAAATGTCCAGCTAACTATAACACCCCTAAAACTTATTGTTTTTCCAGTGAATTTCTAAGGTGTTTTAAATGCTAATTCCTAACTATATCAGGCGTGAAACCTATGTCTTCTTCAGTGAATTTCAAAGGTTTTTTAAATGTTAATTCCTAATTATATCAGGCCTGAAACCTATGTTTTTTACAGTGAATTTCAAAGGTTTTGTAAACGACAATTTTTAATGTATTAATTGTTATACTGATTTTTTTGATACAGATTTACTACATATTTTAAACTATTTATTTTAAGATATTTGTTTTTTTAATTACATTATAATTACATTATACATTACAAGACAAAATATACTTTCTCAGAATGAATTACTTTAGTTTAAATACTTTGCAAATAGGCAATAGACTTTTAAGTACAGTAGTTACAGTTGTTGCAATGGGCAACACAATTTCAAACACAATGCAACATTGATTTCAATGTGAATTTCTAGTCAAATGCAATTAGTTACTTTATGGATTACTTTTCTAACCACAGGACTGGATCCTAGATTCAGTCTTTGGGCATCTCATGTAAACAGTTGAGTAAAAGCGTTTTGGTTACAGTAGTGATTTTTAAGGAATATTATTGTATTTTAAAAGTTGACACTTAAAAATGTTTTCACATAGAATCACCAATGTTATCCTATGGCAGAAAATTCACTTAGCAGGTAAGTAGTGTTATCGTTACTTTTTCTTTCTCAGTGGTGGATCCTGGATCCAGCACTGGTGAATCTCCTGTAAACAGTTGAAAGAATGTGTTTAAGTCATACAGACGATTTTTTAGGAATATTTTTTGTTTGTGAAAGTAGACACTTAGAAACTTTTCTGCTGAAAACCACACAATGGATTCATATGGAAGGAAATACATGTTACTGGTAAGTACGCTTAGAATTACTTTTCAGGGTCAGTGCTGGGCTAAAAGATGCAGCACTGGGTTCTCTCCTGATAACAGGTGAGTAAATCGGAATTCGTAGTTAGGCTGATTTTAGAGGAATATTTATACAATGGTGAAGGAAGGGGCGGGGCCTGAGGTGACGAGTGCAAACACGCCCTGTGGCGTGTTTTAAGTTGGTGAATTAATTCCTCTTCAATCCTGCGGTCCCCTGGGGGCCAACTAGCCCACCAGGTACCTCCAGTATGCCCCAGGGAGCTGCGTTGCAGAGAGGTGTTCAGAGGCCACGCCCCTTTTTACAACACTCTGCAATGCAGCTCCGTGGCGCTTCCCGGAGGTACCTGGTGTGCTAGTTGGCCCCTAGGGGGGGGACCTCTGGATTGAAGAGGAATTAATTTCCCAACTTAAAACGCGCCACAGGGCATGTTTGCACACACATCACCTCAGGCCCCGCCCCCTACCTTCACCACTGTGCAAACGCGCCCCGTGGCGTGTTTTAAGTTGGGGAATTAAGTCCCCTTGAATCCTGAGGTCCCCTGGAGGCCAACTAGCCCAGAGGTGTAAAAAGGGGCGTGGCTTCATTACACCTCTCTGCAATGCTGCCCCCGGCGCATACTGGAGGTTCCTGGTGGGCTAGTTGGCCCCCAGGAACCCCCAGTATTCAAGGGGAATTAGTTCCCCCTATGAAAACGCGCCAGGGGGCGCGTTTGCAGAGTGGTGCAAGGAGGGTGCGTGGCCTCCGGCCCAATCCCGTCTTTTAAAAAAAAAAATGTTTTAGAAGGGGGCCTGTGTAGCATCCCTTCTATTTCTAATTTATTTGCCCTGGGGACCCCATCCCACCAGGGCCTGCCCCCAATTTTTTTTTTTTTTTTTAAATCGGGACGGGGGCCGCGTGGCCCTCCTCCCGAGGCCATAATTTGCCCCGGGGACCCATCCCCTGGGCACGGCCCTTTTTTTAACAATTTTTATTTTGGAGGGGGCTGCCTTACCCCCTCCTGTGGCCACTTATGGCCCCGGGGACCCCATCCCCCGGGGCTGTTTTATTTTTTGTGCCTTTCTTTTTATTTTTTAGGAGGAGGGCCACGTGGCCCCCCTCCCAGGCTACTACTAGCTTCGGGGACCCCATCCCTGGGGCTGTCCCTCTTCATTTGGGGCGGTGGGGGGTCCCCAATCCCCACACGGTCCCGCGTCCTGCGGGAGCCGGCATTGCTTTTCCACATGGGGAGCATCTAACATGCTGCTCCCCATGTGGAAAAGCAATCTGCTTTGCTTCATTGAAGCGAGAGCAGGTTTCCCTGCTCTCGCTTCATTGAAGCAAAGCAGTTTGCAATGAAAGGGCGGGAGACTCGCGGCTCCAGCCCTGCCATTGCAAACTACAGTGCCCCGGGGGTGGGCACCGCAGGACATTGCAGGAGCTGGCCCTGGGGGGTGGTGGTCCCCAGGGCCTATACAAGGCTCCAGGAGGGGGGCTGTGCGGTCCCCCTCCCACATTTTGAAGTTGCCCGGGGGTGGCGGTCCCTGGGGCTGGGGGTCCTGAGAGCCCCCCCACACCAAATGTTTTCAGGCCCCAGGGGGTGGCGGTTCCCGGGCTGGGGGGGCTTGAGAGCCCCCCACCCATTTTAAAGAAGCCCCAGGGGTGGTGGTCCCCGGGGATGCGGGGGGGCCCTGAGCCCCCGCCTATATTATGTCAGTGCCCCGGGGGGTGGTGGTCACCTGGGCAATGTGGGGGCAATTGGGACCCCCCACACTAATTTTTCATTTTGCCCCCGGGATTTGGCCCCCCGGGGGCAAATTAGCATATTTAGCACGGCAGCTCGCGCTGAATTTTTTTTCTATCGGCAGGATGCACGCATCCAGCGCGCATCCTCCCGTTTAAAAAAAAAAATTGTTTTTGGCCTTGGGGGTCTTTGTGGGACCACCTGGGCAGGCCTAGGGGGTCAGGGTGTTTCTACCCTGCCCCCTTTTCGCGTTTTGCGACTTTTTGGGGGAGTTTCTTGTGCCTCGGTTCTACCGAGGCACAAGATGGCTGCCAACACTTCCTGATTCAGAGTGTTGGCAGCCAATTAAAATACAGCTCGTGATCGGGAGGGTGCGCGGATCATCCGAGGCCATAGATATATATGTACTTTTAACAGTAATTTTCTCAGGAACTACTGAATGGATTTACACCATTTAAGCAAAAGGCACGAGTCTGAACTGAGGACTATCTCTTTGCCAAATTTGGTGTAATTCCGTTCAGCAGTTCGGGCTGTAGCTGCGGCTAAAGGTCCTATTTGAAAATGCATGGGGAAAATGCGCTTTGGTACCCCCCTTTTTTCTCGGCCCCCGCTTCACGAATCACCGTGAAACTTTCAGGATAGGAGCGGACCGGAGCTAGCCAAAAGTATATTTATATATATATTATCTACTGGCGGTCGCCAGTAGATAGTTATAGTTAGGACCGTGTTTCCATAGGAAATCTCAAAATTCTATTTTGAATAACTTTGACGCCGGTTGACAAATCCTCGCGAAATTTTCAAAACTAATGGGGCGCTCCTCTCAGCTCCTACCCTGAAAGGCTCAGGGGGATTCGTCAAGCGGGGGCCGAGAAAAAACGGGGGGCCCAAAATGTGTTTTCCCCATGCATTTTCCCATAGGACCTTTAGTCGAAGGTACAGCCCGAAACGGCTGAACAGAATTACTTGAAAGTTGGCAAAGAGGTAGTCCTCAGGTCAGGGATGTGCCTTTTGCATATATGGTGTCAATCTGTACAGTAGTTCCTGAGAAAATTGCAATTAAAAGCACATACATATCTATAGCCGCGCACCGTACGCACACCGTACGCGCACGGTGCGCGCACCATAACTTGCGCGAGCGTAATTCGGATTGGTGGATTCATGACAGTCAACATTCGAATCGGTCAAAATCAGGAAGTATCGGCCGCCATTTTGTGTGTTGTGTGTGTGACAGGGAAAAAGAAAGGTGGAGAACGTGAAAAGGGGGCAGGGTAGAGAGTTCCTGACCCCCTAGCCTTTGTCAGGGGGTCCCTGAAGGACCCCGAAGGGTGAAAAAAACATTTTTTTTTTCAAAAAATCGCGGGGTGCGCGCACGGTGCCCGCACGCACCCCTAGCCGTAATTTTGAGTTTTAAAGGCAGAAGAGAGTTAAAAACACAAGTGGAGAACGTTAAAAGGGGGCAGGGTAGAGAGTTCCTGACCCCCTAGGCCTTCTCAGGGGGACCATGAAAGACCCCTTAGGTCTCAAAAAAAAAGAAACATTTAAAAAAATATCATGCGGCGCGTGTACGGTGGCAAAAAACCCATTAAAAAAATAGATTAAAAAATCAAGTTTAAGTGTTTAGATGTTGGTTGGCTCTAAAAAGAGCCGTTGTGTTAATTGAGTGTTTTTTTGTACCTACAAGTAAGTACCGATGCAGAGTCTAAAGTCAAGAGGAAGACTCTGTTGCCTTCATCTGTGAAATGAACACCGTCTCCTCTATAAATGCCTTGCATGTTGTAACGCAAGTTGTTGTGGTGTATAGAACCCATACCATAGTCTCTGAGGAAAGCAGAAACAGACTTATTGACGTGCTTTCTTGCTTTGTCAATCTGTGGACAATATTGGTTGGACCAGTTCCACTTTTGCCAAAGGTAGTTTGTGGAAAAAGTGACATAAATTGCACAAAGGTGTCCTTAACAAGCATTTCCAGACCTACCCCAGTTAAAGTGCCTAGGTCATTTCCACCACAGTGCACAATTATAAGGTCAGGCTGTGGAAGATGTAGAAAGGATTTCACCAAAGGCATTCATTGGTGCCACTTTAACCCTCTCTGACCAATCCATTTAATGTCTACATTTGGCAAAGCAAGGTCTTTGAAAATACCTCTTTTTTCTGTATACTTTTCCCTCCTGAAGACATAGCTATGACCTACAATCCACACTGTGAACATCTTTCAAGGAGATCTGGATGCACTCAGAAGGTGTCTTTCAGTAGAATGGCAATATGAAAAGAAAGATAGTTGTAAAATGGAGGCTTACAAACTTTTTTTTAATAGTTAGCCATCCAATCAGCTGCTGGCATATACACTACAAAGCCAGATGCAAAGCGCAACGCGCAGCGGACGCGCTTAGACTCAGTAAGGTGAGCTGAGTATTTGTAACAGTACGTTAGGAGCGCCTGGTAAAGGGTTCCTGCCTTTTGTTGTAGCTTGAAACTGTTAAGAGCGCCTGGAAAAGGGCTCATTAATCACGCTTTATTTTGCAAATTGAATCATTGTACTTTGTACTTTGTGACGTTTTAACCCACCACCCTTTTACAACCTTTTAAATATATTTTGCGCCGCGCACTCACCCATTCAGGAGCACATAATCCCCGTTCCACCACCGATTATTCGGATTGAGTGGAGGGATCACGTGCAACAGGAAGGGCCCGGCACTTCCGGTTAGCCATCCAATCAGCTGCTGGCATATACACTACAAAGCCAGATGCAAAGCGCAACGCGCAGCGGACGCGCGCAGCGGGCGCGCCGCCGGCGCGCCGAAGGCGCGCCAAAGGCAAGCCCGTCTGCGCCCGTCCGCGCCTGGACCGCGCCTAGCGCCCCCCCCCCTGATCCTCTCAGGCCAGCCCAGCCACCCGCTTCGCTAATATATACCAGAAAACAGTTGCTAAACATCAAGATTATATCCAAGAACTCACAAAGGTGTCCCTGTAACACTTACATACCCCCTGAAGTACTAATGCCATGCAACAACTGCACACGTAACTCTTGCTTACCACTATCTATGTCCATGGATTCATCGACCAACCCTACTAAAAACCATAGGGTCACAGCGGCGCTCATCAATGTCCGCTCCTTACCTAAGCACAAATACGAAATTCTTGCTTTTCTCGAGAACCACAAATTGGATCTTTTATTTCTAACCGAGACCTGGGCCGATCCATCATCAGGGCCTGACTTTGCTACCGTAACCCCTAACGACTTTTCAGTTAAAAGACTGGACAGAGTCAATAAAAGAGGCGGAGGTATAGCCCTGATACATCGTGATATTTATAATATCAAAATAGATCCTATACTCATCAATGGCTGCGAAGCTTTTTCTTTTGCCATATCACTTACCAAAGCATACACATTCAAAGGTATATTATTATACCGCCCTCCCGGCTCTCGATCAGATTTCCTCTCATCTATAGCGGCCCTAATAGAGCCCTCTGCAGGAGAAGCTGATTTCACTATCTTAGGTGATTTCAATTTTCACCTTGAATCTAATAATGATGAAAATACATCTGCCTTACTTTCAGATCTCAATTCTATTGAACTCTCTCAGTTAATAAACAAACCGACTCATACTGCCGGTCACACTCTTGATGGACTGTTTACCAACAATAAATATATCTCTCTAGGAAACATCCTCCCCTTAACATGGTCTGACCACTTTGCAATTCTTTTTAATATTAACACCGTACATAGACCACCCAATCAGACCTCCACTTTCTCGAAGGTTAACTTTAAAGCATGGAACAGCATCTCCCCAGATAATATCAAATCGCATCTGAAAGATACACATCAAGACCTCCCTGAAAATCCTGAGCACGCAGCAATGCTATACACACAATGGCTTCGCTCAGCCGTTGAGACGCTTGTCCCTACAAAAAACACCTCCAAAAATCGTAAAACTCCCTCTGCTCCCTGGTTTTCAGAGAATTTAAGGTTGGTTAGGCAGAAATGTCGAAACCTGGAACGCCACTGGCGCAGAAATTATGATAGCGCAGCTAAAATTCAGTATAAGGAAGCACTTTCCAATTACAAAAAATTATTAATAACAGAAAAAAGTAAATTTTATACTGATCAAATTGAAGCATCTCAAGACTCCACGAAGCAACTGTATAAAGTTGTTACCAAATTATCAGGATTAAACACACCCCCGTCAGTAACACCTACCCAAATTCTCTGTGACAATCTTGCCAGTTTTTTTCAGAATAAGGTAATGGACATTTACTCCAGTTTCTCTGCACAAACCACTATGTCTATTATGGACCTCTCCCCATACAATAGTCCAGCATCCCAAAACAAGAATCAGGTTCCTCCTCCCTCCTTTTCAGAATTTAAAAAAATCACAAACGAACACATAACTGACCTCATTCTTAAATCCAAATCTGGATCTCCCAATGATCCTTGCCCACCCATTATAATAAAAACCATTGCAGAAACCATAGCCCCAGAACTAACAAAAATTTGTAACTCTATGTTTGAAACTGGAATATTCCCCTCCATCTGGAAAGAAACAATAATCAGACCTCTTTTAAAAAAAACCAACCTTGACCCCTCCGACTGTTGTAACTACAGACCCATAGCAGGTCTCCCTCTTCCAGCTAAAATCATAGAAAAGGTGATGAACACTCAGCTGGCCGAATACATCGAAAACAACAACTGTCTAGATGAAACCCAATTTGGATTCAGGAAAGGGCATGGAACGGAGACAGCGCTTATTAAAACAGCTGATGAAATACGTACAACTATGGATAAGGGTGGAGCTGCAATTCTGGTGCTGTTGGATCTCTCAGCTGCATTTGATACGGTGGATCATTCAACCCTCATTAACCGTATATCAGCCATAGGAATTAAAGATAAAGCCAAGGCCTTATTAGCCTCCTTTCTAGACAATCGCTCACAACAAGTTAAATTGGGAAGCTTCCTCTCACCTCCCTTTTCCCAACCATGTGGTGTCCCGCAGGGCTCATCATTGAGCCCTACGCTGTTTAATCTTTATGTTGCTGACCTTGCTAAAATCATAAAATCGCACGATCTGCGACTCTCATCATATGCTGATGACACCCAAATTGTCATTGAAATATACGAAAATGGAAACATCACTGCAGACAATTTTAAAAAAGGAATGTCCACCATTTGCACCTGGATGTCAAAAAATTGTCTAAAACTAAACTCTGACAAAACAGAGGTGATGATTTTTGGAAAACCTCTCCCCAGCTGGTCATCCTCCTGGTGGCCTGAGGAATTAGGCTCCCCCCCGGTTCCGGTCACCAGAGTAAAAAACCTTGGAGTTTTATTTGACGACAGACTAACATTCATGCCACACGCTAATTATATCACCTCATCCTCATTCTACACCATCAGAATGATAAAGAAGCTTCTACCCTATCTTCCTCCTAGCGCAGGAAAAACTCTTATCAGTACCCTTGTCATGTCTAGAATAGACTATTGTAATGGACTATTTATAAACGCACAAGAAAAAGTCCAAAAAAAGTTACAAATGGTACAGAATGCCGCGGCTAGGATTCTCTCGGGCACTCCTAAATTTAAACCAATTTCAGGAGTCATTCGACAGCTTCATTGGCTGCCTATCAAAAGCAGATCCAAATTTAAGGCATTATGTATAGCCTATAAGTCAATCCACGGCTCAGGACCTGAATTCCTTAGGAGAAGCTTTTGCCAGTACAGACCTATCAGGAATCTACGCTCTAGCTCTAATCAGCTGCTTACGGTCCCTAGAACCAAGAAAGCCACCTGGGGCGATAAGAGATTCATCGTGGCAACAACCAAACTCTGGAATGAACTTCCGCTACATATTAAGAGTGCCTTCACTCTTTTATCTTTTCGGAAGTACATAAAAACATGGTTATTCAAATAATTTTCTTCGTCTCACCTGTCTGACTGTTTCTAATCTGTCCAATAGCGCCGAGACACCTCCGGGTAGTTGTGCGCTTAATAAATCGCCTAAATAAATAAATAAATAAATAAAAAGAGCTCATTGGCTGTTTCAGATCATTCTACACTAAAATCTAGGCTGTAAGTTTAAATTTTTATAAGCATGTTTTGTATTGGTTCAGAAAAATGTGTACCCACAGAACATTACTTTAGATTTGCTGTTAGGTTTGAAAAGTTAAGCACTCTTGCTCTTTGGATTAGAAACATTGTGTGCTGAACTTCTGACCTCTCTGCTCACACCAGTGTTCCATGACCTGTTGCTATGGTAGGAGGCAGAAGTCATGTTGGGGGTAGGGATCATTTGGAAAGGGTTGAAATTTGCAACCAATAGAAATGTGTTTTTCCATTTGAAAAAATGTGGGAAGCACTGTGATTTGAAGTTAACATGTATATGTGTGAAAAAAGAGAGGGAAACCTTGCCATTTACTGGTTCTGCTGAGAGGTGTACAGTTCAGAGATTCTGGCTCTAATAATCTGCTGTGTGAGTGCCACATTTCGTTCTCAACTAACTACTTTTAAAGGTGAGTTATGAATTTGAGAGGGGATGTATGTGGTGCATTTTGATAAAAAAAATGTAAATGAGATTCTTGTTTTAAAGTTGTGATTTACATATTATGTTTTGGAAGATATTTAACTGCCTTGAACTTGTCAGATATTATGCAGTATATCTTCACCATAAGTAAAGGTGTACTGGTATCACCCAGGAATATTGTTTTCTGCCTAGAATCACACCATGAGTCTGTGTGCACATAGGAATTTGTTGTCAGAGATTTAATTTGTGGTGGTCTAGTTCTGTAAGACTTGCATTCGTAGGAAAGGGGCAGCTTGTTTTCTTGAACTGTGATGGTTTGCACTGTGTGGTATTTCAGATAGCAGTGTGTAACGCTAACACATTCAATGTCACCAAGGCTCATTTCCTTTGCTCTAGTCTAATCACTCACCCAGGTTCCACATGCTCATGCTCTCAAGTAGCTGTTAGGACATGTGCTCCTTTCTGCCTCTCTAAACTATAAGGAAAATGTGTCAGGCTCTTACAGTAATTATCACTTGCAAAACCACAGCGGTAAATGTGCTTTTAAATTGCCAATGAAAAATCGTTTTAAGCCTAGAATCACACCATGAGTCTGTGTGCACACAGGAATTTGTTGTCAGAGATTTAATTTGTGTTGCTCTTGTTCTGTAAGACTTGCACTTGCAGGAAAGGGGCAGCTTGTTTTCTTGAACTGTGATGGTTTGCATTCAGCAGAAATCACTATCTCACAAATGAGAGGCAAATGCTAACACATTTGAAAACAACAGGGTAGATTTTCCTTCCACACCTGCCATGGGTGAGGTAGGTCCTATATGTTCAAAACTGCAATTAACCCTTACCCCACATGTACTCTTACATACATCTCTGCAGTCTTCATGCAGTTCTGTAAGCGTCCATGCTGATCTCTTGCACCTGACAATACACAGTCTCCAGAAACATACTTTTAGCACACAGGCAGTAGCTTCTCCTGCACTCCCATGCTAAATATTCAGCACTGTGTGGTATTTCAGATAGTAGTGTGTAATGCTAACACATTCAATGTCACCAAGGCTCATTTCCTTTGCTCTAGTCTAATCACTCACCCAGGTTCCACATGCTCATGCTCTCAAGTAGCTGTAAGGACATGTGCTCTTTTCTGCCTCTCTAAACTATAAGGAAAATGTGTCAGGCTCTTACAGTAATTATCACTTGCACAACCACAGCGGTAAATGTGCTTTGAAATTACCAAAGAAAAATCGTTTTCTGCCTAGAATCACACCATGAGTCTGTGTGCACACAGGAATTTGTTGTCAGAGATTTAATTCGTGTTGGCCTGGTTCTGTAAGACTTGCATTCGTAGGAAAGGGGCAGCTTGTTTTCTTGAACTGTGATGGTTTGCATTCAGCAGAAATCCCTATCTCACAAATGAGAGGCAAATGCTAACACATTTGAAAACAACAGGGTAGATTTTCCTTCCACTCCTGCCATGGGTGAGGTAGATCCTACATGTTCAAAACTGCAATTAACCCTTACCCCACATGTACTCTTACATACATCTGTGCAGTCTTCAAGTAGTTCTGCAAGCGTCCATGCAGATCTCTCTTGCACCTGACAGTACACAGTCTACAGAAGCACACTCTTAGCACACAGGCAGTTGCTTCTCCTGCAGTCCCATGCTAAGTATTCAGCACTGTGTGGTATTTCAGATAGTAATGTATAGCGCTACTGCTGGAGCAGAGTTTTCAGTTTGAAAATTCAGTGGCTTTTGAAGCTCTGGCATGTCTATTCGTTGTACTAATTTATTAATAATTAATAATTAATTATTTGTCTTGTGCAAGTGCGTTTATATTAATCAATCCGTTTGTCCTAACAAGAGAGAGTTACACGTGGGGGCGCATAAATGTGCTGTTTAAAAATAACGTGCGTGTTTTCATGTTTAAACGTTGCTATGTGCTGTTTATTTTTGAGCACAAAATGCTTTCCGAATTAATGCTTTTCTATGTTGCAAGTGCTAGATAGATGCATACACATAAGGGTATTAGTGGGGTTAACACTGTTTAATCACTATGCTGTGGTAACGTTGTTTTTGTTTCTTTTAATTAAGATGGTCTATTGAGGCCTATGATGGCCTAGAAAAGATGGCCGATTTGTAAGCCTGGCTGTGATTTATAATATGAAAACTGTGACGAGGGAGACCCCTGCTGGAAATGGTCCTGAAGCTAACTGACCATGGTCCTTGCTTGCTTGTTTGAAAACTTTCCATGAGGACAGCAGCAGTTTTGGGAGATCTCCAAGTGAAATGAAAATGTCCTTGGCAGCCTTGGGAAACAAAGGAGCCTTAGAGAAAGACTCTGAACTGTGGCTCGATTGCCGAGGAGAAGTAGAACTAATAAGATACATGTTTTATTTCTTGGTTCCTGTTCCGTAGTCTTTATTATGTGAACTTTTCCTGAGCGGAGATTTTCAAATGTAGCGATGTTGCATCCTTTCCTTCTCGCTCTGCTCAGCAGGTCCGGCGGACATTACAGTTTTTTCTATGTTTCCAATGTATCTTTCCATTGTTTTAGAAACTATAAGAAATGTTAGCCTAGAGAGGGTGTTTGCCACTTGCCATTTTGCCTTTGCCGCGTACCGAATCTGCGTTGCTGAGGATTGATGCTGAAGGGACTTTGTCTTGAGAGACATTTACCGAGAGACTTGTCCTGACCCGTTCTGACATTTAGCTAGAATAGGTAATTATGAGAAAATGATTTACTCTGATTGATTTCCTTTGACTAATTTTAGATAAAGCAATATAATTTTAAACATGGTGTTGGATATTCTTTCTTGTCAATTATTGGGTTTACATTTTAATTATTGCTGTATATGTTGTATAGATTATGTTTAAGGACAGTCACAAAAACCAGGTCTTATCGACCTCGATATAGATGCAGGGTGATTAGGAGTTTTTTTTTCCACAGGTCTATTGCTGGTAGAGTATTTGAGCGTATGTTAGTGTAGTGAAATGGGCCCTAGCGTATGATGTATGCATGTGCGTGTAACTGTGAGATTACTCTATCCGTGGTAGTGGAATATTATACACACCCTGATCTCTATCAATTTCCTGGTAGCAGAGTTGGATGGTTTTTGATGATTGTCTTGATCTGATAAGATTGCTTGTACATTAGTTTATTGATTATTGATTATTGGTTCATGTTGGTATATGTACTAATACTATATGTTGGAGTCGTAATGTTGAGTTATATGTAGTGCTTCTGGAACTTGGAAGCTGGTAGCAGTTCCGTAGTAGGGCAGAGGGAAGTATATGCTGCTCTCGGGAAAAACGGGATTGTTGGTCCTGTATGTATGCAGGAAAATTCACATTGTCTGGGTTCGGAATCAGTGACATCGTCGTATGTTACTATTAGATATTTCTGGTATATAAGGAGTGTGTATGATAGTGAAGGTTATCTGTGAAATTCTGGTCTTAAGTCCCAGGGATCCGTAAGGATTTCCGTTAAAGCTTATCGCGGGAGGAGTAATAGGTATTCTCTGAGCTTGTTTGAAGAACTGGGCAAAGAAAGCTTGCTTAGTTGATGTATGTTATAATTCTGTAGTGGAGCAGATTGTCTGTTCTCGGGAAGCAGGATTCTGTGCGTATGTACTATATTTCCTTGTATGAATGTGCGTGAATGTTTGTACATTTAGTTGATTGTAAGACTCTTTAGACAAGTCCTAGAGGAAACAGTTAATGAATGTATGTTAGTAGGGCAGAGTAGAGGAAGTGCTACTGTGTCAATGAAAGGTCTCTTATGAAATAGACTCTCTTTTACTATTCTGTGGTTAGCGAAGCGGACAATGGAGATGTTTTTTATGTTGTAACTAATAGATTTTGTAGAAATTTTGACACGAAGTCTACTGAAAAGATTTTGTAAAGGAGGGGTAGACGAGTGACAGAAGACAGGAGACAAGCGACTGCAGCGACTGTTGACGTCAGAAAGACCGCGCTCTGATTGGATGGTAGATCAGAATAGTGCTCGCGCTAGGATTGGTGCGTTAGTGTGAGCCGCGCAAGGATTGGAAGGGCTATTTAGTGACGTAGACGTTCCAGGATTGGTGCGTTAGTGTGAATCGCGCTGCTATTGGTTGAAAATTTGTATTGTATATTTATAATACGGAAAGAGTAGAGAGTTTTTTTTTGGTAAACGCTAAAATGTATTACCAAGAAGAGAAAAAGAAGAAAACATTTTTTGGTAAAATTAAAAAGTGGTTTAGCAAAGATAAAGATGTTAAAACAAGAGAGGGCGAGTTGTTACCTCCACCGAAAACACCTGCATCCTTCATGGCTGCAAGACATGGGTTTCATACCTGTATATGGTTGGAGAATTGGGTTAGGTATACTAAAGAAGATGGTGTTCTAGCATTTCCAGAACATGGTTCATTTAATCTAGCCGTGTTGAGAAATTTACGGGAAAAGATGCTATGTCTAGACCCGAAACCGAGACCTACACAGTTCGAGGCTTTAGTGGAATGGGAAGAGGAAGTACATGAGAGAGAAAAACAGAGATCTGGAGGGTACTATAGGTACATGTTTGGGAGGAGACATGATCGTGAGACTCATCATGATCGAATGAAAAGGTGGCGAGATGTTAGTATGTCAGAGGGATTATATCCGATGAGAACAGTTGAAGGAGGAGCAGAAAGGGTTCCTGAGTCAGAAATGAGAAAATATGGAGTTAATGAGTATGAGGATGAGGTCTTGAATGACATGATTTACAAGAGACCACCTCCATATAGACCAGAACCGGATAAAAGTACACCAGTTGTTTCTGCGATAAGAGATACAGTGTGTGTTAGTGAGACGGAAAATGAGACACCTGAGGTAAGAAGTGATCATTACCTTGATGAGAATGCCAGACAATTAGCCAGAACTACAACAGAGTTGACAGAGAAAATTAGGGAGTTAACGAAGAATCTAGAAGCTGTTACGGTGCCTGTAACAATAGGTCCGGTTATGCCTGTGTTTGATAAACAGAGGACAGGTGAGAATGGACTGGTGATTCCATATGTTGGGAATAATCTGACAAATTCAGTTGGTCCTTCAGGAGATTCAGGCAAAAAAGCAGAAAGAAGTGACCTGAGACAATCAAGACATGACACATGTAGTGAAATATTGGATGCTAGTGAAGCTAGTTGTTCAGGGATGCCAATTTTAGAACCGCAAAAGAGAGTGGTTCCAGTGAGAAAAACTGCTGAAATAACAGTGGAAGATTTGAATGATTGGATGAAGGTTCTACAGAAAAAGGATAAAGATTCACAAGTAATTGATGTAGCTAGGTTACGTGTAGAACTAGAAGAGCTTGTTACAGGAACAGTTCCAACAGAGATTCTGAAGAGTCATCATGATGGTGAACTAATGTTCATGTGCAAAAATATTACCTGGAGAGCAAGAAATACACATGACAGGCTAAGAGCAATAGCAAATGAACAGGGAGTTGAGATTGATAAAGTGAAAGCTTTACAAAGAACTTACAGGATGGATTTTACAGAGAAGGATATTGAGAATTTGAATGCTACTGGTAGAACAGGACAGATTAAGGAAATGGTAGCATTATTGCGAAGATGGGGTGATGTAGAAAAGTGGAAGGATAGGTGGTACAAGAAAAGAGATGAGGCGGAAGATAGAACAACTTATTCAGCATTTCCAGTGAGAGAAAAGGAGAAAACAGTGGATAATTATCCTATGAGAGAAATACCTGGAGGAGGATATGTACATGTTCCATGGACCAGACAGGATATTTTATCATTCACGAATGATTTCCCTCGATTGAGAGAAAAGCCCGTCGAGTGGTATAGGCAGGTAGATAGGTTTGTGAAATTGTCAAAAGTGCTGTGGGTTGACCTGAATAGTCTGTTTGATATAATTGTTCCAGCAGACTTGTGGACTGAGTGTAAAATAGTTGTGAGTTGGCCTACTGAGGAATATCCAAGAGACCCAAGAACAGGGGCACCAGATCCAGAGGTAATGAGAAAGTATGATCAGGTGATGGTATACCTGAAGAGTAAAGTTCCTGCAAAAGAGACAGATTGGGTAAAGATAGATCGAACACAACAGGAAGCGAAAGAATCAGTTCATGCTTTTTACGAGAGGCTGATACTGGCATTTAAACAATTCAGTGGAGATGAACACCTGGGTGACAAAGATTTGAGTCATTTTGTATACAGATTTGTATATGGCCTTAGACCTGAAATTGGTGAGAGAATTCGTGAGCACACAGTGGATTGGCAGAGTAAGAAAGTAGATGAGATCCTGAGGCATGCAAAATACTTTAGTGATGAAATTGAAGCAAAACAAAGAAAGCTGAAAGAGAAAGCAATGTGGGCACAAGTGAAAGTTGCGGAGAGACAGGAAGCACAGTTAGTGGAACAGGCGAATAATCCAGGAAACAATGCAGGGAATAGACCTAGATATGCAGGGAAAGGAAAGGGAAGTCTTGAGGAAGCGAAAAAAAAGTTTCCTTGTCACAACTGTGGCCAATTGGGGCATTGGAGATCGGAGTGTCCTAATCCACCATTAGTAAGTAATGAAAATAAACCCTTAAATCAACAGGTGCAGAACGAAGGAAATAATCAACAGCAGCAACAACAGAAAGTTGTGAGACAGCAGAGTCAAGAGCCAAAACCGCCCTTGCCGCAGAATAGAGGGTTACAAAGGTATAATCAGGATTCAGGATTCTACAATGATGAGCAGGTAAACAAACCAAGACGTTCTAACAAAGTACAACAGTACTTGTTAAAGAGTGAAGGGAGTGAATCTGAGGGTGATTATTGACGGTGCCGAAGAGAGGAAGAAGAGTGCATACTTGGTGCAACTCTGGAAATAGACCAGGCAGGACCATTTGTGGATGGGAAAACAAATAAGGAGAGTGTTACTTTTTTGGTAGACACAGGTGCGACAAGATCAACTGTCAGGTCAACAGATGTTAGAAATCTTCCTCTCTCGGATGAAGCAATCCAAGTAGTTGGTGTAGCCAATACGCAAATCAGAACACGTCTTACTGAACCTGTAAGAGTACAGATAGGGAAATTTTCAGACATGCACAGATTCATTGTCTGTGACACGAGTCCAGTGAACCTATTGGGTAGGGACTTGTTATGCAAAATGAACTGCACAATTTTTTGTACACCGGATGGGATAGCCTTTGAGACACCAGATGAAGATGTTTTGTACCGAGTGACTCTAGAGAATAGAGAAAGTGAGTTAATTGGTGCATTTGCTGTGTTTAATCCGGAGGATTTGCCTCGAGAGCTGAGAGACACAGTGAAAAGGAAAGTTTGGGATTTTACTGGAGAGGATGTGGGATTGATGAATAATGTAGATCCAGTGAAAATTGCAGTAAAAGAGGGAATTACATATCCTAACATTCCTCAGTACAAAATGACACCAGAAATAATTGAAGGGATAACTCCTATAATTGAGAAAATGATTCAGCAAGGAGTCCTGAGAGAACTACTGAGTAGTCCGTGTAATTCACCGATAATGGGACTAAAAAAGCCCAATGGGAAATTTAGGATTGTACAGGATTTGAGAAAAGTTAATCAAATTGTGGTGGCATGTTGTCCTATTGTGCCAAATCCATCAGTGATCCTGTATCAAATTCCACATGAAGCTGAGTGGTATACAGTGATTGATTTGTGTCATGCGTTCTTTTCAATTCCATTGCATCATGATAGCCAGCTGATTTTTGCATTTAGGTTTGGCCAGCGTATCTTAGCATGGTGTCGTATCCCACAGGGGTAAACGGAGAGTCCTTCGATATTCAATCAGTTATTGAAGAAATCGTTGGAAAGTTTGATCATGCCCGAGAATTCAGTGCTAGTGCAGTATATTGATGACCTACTGGTGGCATCAAAGACACATGAAGCTTGTGAAGTAGATACCATAGCTTTACTGAATCATCTGGCAGATGGAGGGTTAAAGGTATCTCCAGCCAAATTACAATTTTGCAAGAAAGAGGTGCATTATCTTGGACACAATATTGAAAAGGGTCTGAGAAAAGTGACTGATGACAGGATCAGAATAATCAGAGAAATGAAAGCTCCAAAAACCCAGAGAGAGGTGAGAATGTTCCTGGGTATGGTGGGTTATTGTTGTCAGTGGATAATTTATTTTTCCTTGATAGCAAAGCCACTGATTAAACTGACAAAAAGTGAGATGACAGATCCATTGGATCTAGATGCAGAACAAATGGCAACATTTGAAGAGCTCAAGAGTAAAATGTGTGAGGCTCCAGCTTTGGGTATGCCTGACTACGAAAAGGAATTTGAGCTGTACTGCAGTGAAAGAAATGGATGTGCACTTTCAGTGTTAATTCAGAAGCATGGATTACTGAGAAGGCCTATTGCGTACTTCTCATCGACACTTGACCCTGTAGCTGTGGGTTTACCAGGTTGTCTGAAATCTGTGGCAGCAACATGCAGAAGCCTGGAACAGAGTGAGGGAATCATAATGGGATATCCTGTAAGGGTATTCGTACCTCACAATGTGGCAATTCTTTTGACAAGAAGCAGAACTCAGTACATGTCACATAGTCGGTTGACTAAATATGAAAAAGTGATTCTGGGAGCATCAAATGTGACTCTCGAGAGATGTGTAAATGTGAATCCAGCGACACTTTTGCCAGATATTGAAAATGTGGGTGTAAAGATGGAAGATGATCATGATTGTTTGGATGTGCTTGAGTACTGTACAAAACCGAGACCAGACATAAGGGATCTACCCTTGAATGAGAGTGATCATGTGTTGTTTGTGGATGGATCATGCCTGAGAAATGATAATGGTGTGCTATGCGCAGCATATGCGGTATGCAAAGTTTCAGAGGTCATGGCAGCATCACCATTGAAAGGAGTGAAATCTGCTGAATTGGTGGCATTGACAAAAGCTTGCGAAATTGGGAAAGATTTGAGGACAACTGTAATGACTGATAGTCAGTATGGATTTGGAGTGGTGCATGATTTTGGCCAGCTTTGGCTACAAATAGGTTTCTTGACATCGGGTGGAACTCCGATAAAGAATGCTGAAATGATTGGTAAATTGCTTGAGGCGATACAGCTGCCTAAGGAGTTAGCAGTTGTAAAATGTGCTGCCCATGGACAAGGGGAGGATTTTATAACGGTCGGAAACCGTTATGCCAACGATGTTGCGCAATACTGTGCCAAAACAAATCAGTCCATCAATAGGGACAGAGAGGGGGAAATGTCTTTACTCTCTGTGATGTTTACTAATGTCTTAGAAACCTGGGATGAAGTGAAACAGTTGCAAGATGAGGCAGGAGAGGAAGAGAAAAAAGATTGGATTAAGGCAGGATGTGCTCCAAGAGAAACAGACCATGTTTGGGTCTACAGAGATGGCAGACCAGTAATGCCCAACTCCATCTTGTCGTCAATGGCAAGGATGTATCATGGCCAGGGACATTTGGGGAGGGATGCGATGGTTAGGTCGTTCAAGCAGACCTGGTACAATGCAAAGTTCAGGACAATTGCAGAAAGCATCTGTCAAAGGTGTTTAGTTTGTCAGCAATTTAACACTGGAAAAAAGACAGTGGTGAGTCTGGGAACAATAGGCAGAGAAGGAGGTCCTTTTACAAGAATGCAGATTGATTTCATTGAAATGCCCCAAGTAAACAGACCGAGGTATGTTTTAGTGGTAGTCTGTTTGTTTTCAAGGTGGGTGGAAGCTTACCCGACTAGAAGAAATGATGGATTAACAGTGGCAAAGTTACTGTTAAGGGAGTTGATTCCTAGGTACGGGTTTCCAGTAACAGTTGAGTCTGATAGAGGTAGACACTTTCAAAATGAGCTTATGGGTTTGATTTGTGAAGCATTGAAAATACAGCAGAAGCTACATTGTGCATACCGACCAGAGGCTTCTGGTGTGGTTGAGCAGATTAATGGCACAATCAAGAATAGGATTGGAAAAATGTGCTTAGCCACTGGTATGAAATGGCCAGACGTTTTACCTCTAGTTCTGATGACTATGAGATCTACTCCAGATAGAACTACTGGTTTGAGTCCGCACGAAATAATCATGGGACGTGCAATTCGCCATGCATTCGTGCCTGTCAATAAGTTGGTGACAATAACTGATGACATGATTTTGGATTACTGTAAAGGCCTGGCTGACGCAGTTCATTCTGTGTTTCACCAGGTTGGAGAAGAAGCTACCACACTTGAGAAGAAGCAAGCCCATGATCTGAGTCCAGGAGACTGGGTGAGGATAAAAGTTCACAGAAGAAGAAATTGCTTGATTCCAAGGTGGGGAAGGCCGAGACAAGTTATTCTGACTACGACGACTGCAGTAAAGTGTGCTGGAGTGAGACACTGGGTACATGCAAGTCATACTCTGAGAGTTCCAAACCCAAAAGAAGGGACTGGTAAAGAGTATTTTAAAGAGTCAGATTCCAGTGATGATGAAGATACAGAATCAGTGGGGAAAGAAGTAGGAAAAGCTTCGAATGAACCACTGCGAGTATCAGAGAAGAGATCAGATTCTGTAAGAGAGCCTGAAGTTTCAAACAGCAGTGAAGGAAAAAGAAAAGAAAAGAGAAATCACACAGACTACTCCTGAATCAGAAGAGGAGGAGATTGAAGAACCACTTGAGATTATACTTGAAGAAGTAGGGTCAGAAGAAAATAGAGAGGGACAGATTGCGGAAGACCCCCAAGGAGGTGTAGGGAACATTCTTGATGAGCCAGGTGAAGGGACAAGTAGACAGCAAGAAGATTGCGTGTCGGAGACCCGAGGAGGGACAGAAGTAGGGAAATCTCAAACAGTGGTGAAAAAATCTGTGGAAAAGAAGAAAGCTGCTGGAAAACGGAAACAAGAGGCACTTGAAACAGATGATGAGAATGAACAAACAGAGGGTCGAGTTCTGAGAAAGAGAACTTGGATTGGAGAAAGAAGTAATAAAGAAATAAAGCCGAAAAAGGTGTTAAGATGAGATCGTTGGCCTAACAACAGAGTTAAGAGGCTGAGATACCGAATAATAAGAGCAAGTACATCGAAAGCTGAACAAGTGAATGAAGTTTCGAGTCAAAGTTCAAAAGCTGAAGGAGAAGAATCAAAGGAGTCAAAAGAACCAGTAGAAATAAAAAGAGTAAGAAGACCCAACCAAAAGTACAGATCACCGGAATGGTCTTATGTGGCACTGTCTGAAGGAGGAAAAGAAGAAACAGTGACTCGAGATAATCCGGAAGAGATCTTGAGAGAAGTGGTTGAGGAAGATACTGGTGAAATTCTGAAAGTACTCTTGACTGACATTGGAGAAGAGTCGAGTACTGAGGATTTTGATGTCGGAGATCTAATACAATTTGATGTTGAAGAAATTGAAGTGAAGAATGATAAGTATCCAAACTGAATAAAGGAAGGATTCACTTGGATTAAGTGAACGAAAAGATCATTTGGAAAAACTGAAAGCTGAAGAATTTGCTGAAGAATTGAAGAAGTTCCAACAGTAGTGGAGTAGTAGAGGCTAAACTAAAGTAGTAAAATGGCTAACATAGAGGATAATAGAAATAGATGTGCCTTCTTTAAAAGGTGGTGTAGAATGTGCTGTTGCTGTATTGGATTATTAATGCTTCTATGGGGTGTTTTAGTTTTATTAGTTACTTTTAAAGTAGAGTTTGAGATGCATACAGAGAATGTGACAAATGTAGAGAAGAATTCGCAAAAAGTAGTTCCAATTAGAATTAGTAATACTTACATACACAAAGATAGATCAATTAATAACTTTTCTAGTAATGTTTTTTCAAAATTGTTATATGAATATGTGAAAACAATGGAAGTAAGGGATTGCTACGTCTGTATGCAATTACCTGCATCCGTTTCAGAGGGTGTTACTTATCATCATTTACCAGCTACATATGGTATTTCCTGTAGTATTTTAAGTAGTGTTTTTTATTTGTTAGGGAAAGTAGATTATAAGATGTCTAACAGAGATAGTATTTTTGGACATTTGCCAATGAACAAAGAGCTGAATCCAGCTAAAGAAGCTAACACTTTTGGTGAGATTTTTATTGAAGAAAAAGGATTAACATTAGATTACATTTTTAAGAATAATTTAACTTGCAGTTTGAAAGGAGAGGAGAAAGCTTTCCTGGATATGGTAGAAGAAAGGAGATTGAACATGCAGGAAAAAGCAGGAAAATATAAAGTGAGTGAGACAATTTGGGACATTGAGATGGGAAAAGAGTTGAAGAATGGGGCTAGTCCAACTTTAGCTTTAGATGCACCACAGAAGGGTAAACTTTGTATTACAAGAAGGAAATCCCAATATGATACATATTTTGTTGGGACTAGTGAGTGCCATGATACATACTTCATTGCAACAGGTTGGGGTTTCAGAGGTGGAGAAGATACAATTTTTCCAGGAGTATATTATGTTTGTGGGAATAAGGCTTATTACAAGTTGCCTGACCATTGGTATGGCACGTGTTATGTGGGCCTGGTTTTTCCAAAGATTTTTCATATAGATAAAATAACAGATGTAGAACATATTAATTTACTAATGCGTTTTAAGAGAGAAACTTGGTCTGAAATAGTGGGTGACATTTTTGGGGTTTTGATTCCAGCAGTGGGAATTTCTTTGAATGCTTATGGAATTCGGAAACTGTCCACAGTGGTTGATCGCTTATCGACAAATACCGCTGGAGGGTTTCTTTTGGTGAATACGGAATTAAGTGCCGTACGTGCCATGTCTATGCAAAATCGACTTGCCCTTGATATTCTATTGGCCAAGGAGGGTGGAGTCTGTGGAATGCTGAAAGTTCAACATTGTTGCACTTACATTCCAGACGAAAGCAAAGACCTGAAGGTCTATATCAAAAATATTACTGATTTGCATGAAGAATTAGTACCACTTGAAGCTGAGAATTTATGGACTAAAATAGCTAATAAAATGATAGCTGTTAAGGATTTTATTGCAAAAATAGGTAGTACTATTATAGGTAGAATATTGTTTCCTTTAACTTGTATAATTGTTGCTTTATTGATAATAAGATTGGTGTGTGTGTGTTGTAAAAATAGGGGAGGGAGGAAGAAATTGAATAAAGAAAAGAAAAACAAGAGGTTGAAAAGAGAACCACAAGAAATTGAATTAGAAGAATTGAGGGAGAGTGTTTACTTAGAGACAAAAAGGGATGATGAAAGAGTGACTGGTGTGTAATGTTGTGTAAGGGGGAAAAGACATTTCCGATTTCTCCTAAAATGGGACTAAATTTTCACTAATTTTTTTTTTGGGTTTATTTGGTGATAAAATCACCAAAGGGGGGATTGCTGGAGCAGAGTTTTCAGTTTGAAAATTCAGTGGCTTTTGAAGCTCTGGCATGTCTATTCGTTGTACTAATTTATTAATAATTAATAATTAATTATTTGTCTTGTGCAAGTGCGTTTATATTAATCAATCCGTTTGTCCTAACAAGAGAGAGTTACACGTGGGGGCGCATAAATGTGCTGTTTAAAAATAACGTGCGTGTTTTCATGTTTAAACGTTGCTATGTGCTGTTTATTTTTGAGCACAAAATGCTTTCCGAATTAATGCTTTTCTATGTTGCAAGTGCTAGATAGATGCATACACATAAGGGTATTAGTGGGGTTAACACTGTTTAATCACTATGCTGTGGTAACGTTGTTTTTGTTTCTTTTAATTAAGATGGTCTATTGAGGCCTATGATGGCCTAGAAAAGATGGCCAATTTGTAAGCCTGGCTGTGATTTATAATATGAAAACTGTGACGAGGGAGACCCCTGCTGGAAATGGTCCTGAAGCTAACTGACCATGGTCCTTGCTTGCTTGTTTGAAAACTTTCCATGAGGACAGCAGCAGTTTTGGGAGATCTCCAAGTGAAATGAAAATGTCCTTGGCAGCCTTGGGAAACAAAGGAGCCTTAGAGAAAGACTCTGAACTGTGGCTCGATTGCCGAGGAGAAGTAGAACTAATAAGATACATGTTTTATTTCTTGGTTCCTGTTCCGTAGTCTTTATTATGTGAACTTTTCCTGAGCGGAGATTTTCAAATGTAGCGATGTTACATCCTTTCCTTCTCGCTCTGCTCAGCAGGTCCGGCGGACATTACAGTTTTTTCTATGTTTCCAATGTATCTTTCCATTGTTTTAGAAACTATAAGAAATGTTAGCCTAGAGAGGGTGTTTGCCACTTGCCATTTTGCCTTTGCCGCGTACCGAATCTGCGTTGCTGAGGATTGATGCTGAAGGGACTTCGTCTTGAGAGATATTTACCGAGAGACTTGTCCTGACCCGTTCTGACATTTAGCTAGAATAGGTAATTATGAGAAAATGATTTACTCTGATTGATTTCCTTTGACTAATTTTAGATAAAGCAATATAATTTTAAACATGGTGTTGGATATTCTTTCTTGTCAATTATTGGGTTTACATTTTAATTATTGCTGTATATGTTGTATAGATTATGTTTAAGGACAGTCACAAAAACCAGGTCTTATCGACCTCGATATAGATGCAGGGTGATTAGGAGTTTTTTTTTCCACAGGTCTATTGCTGGTAGAGTATTTGAGCGTATGTTAGTGTAGTGAAATGGGCCCTAGCGTATGATGTATGCATGTGCGTGTAACTGTGAGATTACTCTATCCGTGGTAGTGGAAGATTATACACACCCTGATCTCTATCACTACCACATTCAACATCACCAAGGCTCATTTCCTTTGCTCTAGTCTAATCACTCACCCAAGTTCGACATGCTCATGCTCTCAAGTAGCTATTAGGACATGTGCTCTTTTCTGCCTCTCTAAACTATAAGGAAAATGTGTCAGGCTCTTACAGTAATTATCACTTGCAAAGCCACAGCGGTAAATGTGCTTTGAAATTGCCAATGAAAAATCGTTTTCTGCCTAGAATCACACCATGAGTCTGTGTGCACACAGGAATTTGTTGTCAGAGATTTAATTCGTTTTGGCCTGGTTCTGTAAGACTTGCATTCGCAGGAAAGGGGCAGCTTGTTTTCTTGAACTGTGATGGCTAGCATTCAGCACAAATCAATATCTCACAAATGAGAGGCAACTGCTAACACATTTGAAAACAACAGGGTAGATTTTCCTTCTACTCCTGCCATGGTTGAGGTAGATCCTACGTGTTCAAAAATCCAATTAACCCTTACCCCACATGTACTCTTACATACAACTCTGCAGTCTTCATGCAGTTGTGCAAGCGTCCATGCAGATCTCTCTTGCACCTGACAATACACAGTCTCCAGAAGCATGCTCTTAGCACACAGGCAGTTGCTTCTCCTGCACTCCCATGCTATGTATTCAGCACTGTGTGGTATTTCAGATAGTAGTGTGTAACGCTACGACATTCAACATCACCAAGGCTTATTTCTTTTGCTCTAGTCTAATCACTCACTCAGGTTCCACATGCTCATGCTCTCAAGTAGCTGTTAGGACATGTGCTCTTTTCTGCCTCTCTAAACTATAAGGAAAATGTGTTAGGCTGTTACAGTAATTATCACTTGCTCAACCACAGTATTAAATGTGCTTTGAAATTGCCAATCAAATATTGGTTTCTGCCTAGAATCACACCATGAGTCTGTGTGCACAAAGGAATTGTTGTCAGAGATTTAATTTGTGTTGCTTTTATTGTGTAAGACTTGCAGTCGTAGGAAAGGGATAGCTGATATGGTATGTTTTGAAAAGCTCATAAAAAATATAGTAATATATATAAATTACATAAAGGTATTTTTTTTTTTAGTTTCTTTCAGGTATTGCTGAACAAGACTGAAATAAATTAAAGATGCCTATAAAATCAAGAAAGAGAAAAGGACAGCAACAACATCTATATTTGAAGACAACTGGACAAAAAAAATAAGTTGAAGAACCTCATGTTGGAAAAAAGAAAAGCCTTCTGGTAAGCAGACTAACGATTTTTTTAAAAATATCTTCATGCAAAGAAAAAATGTAACAAATATATCCACTGGAAATAGTGTTTCAAGTAGAAAACAACCAGACAATCGTCAGAATATACTAAATGCTAATGTACAAACAGAAGTAAGAAAGAATGACTTAAAAAGAAAAATAGATTTTAAAAACATTCGTAGAAAAATGATTGAGGGAAGAGTGATGTTCAATTTGCTAAAGGATGTGAAAAAATATAGGAAGAAAGCCAAATTTTATAAGAAAAAGAAACATATTGAAACAATTGTTGCCAAGGCTTTGGAGTTAAAAATGAAACTATTCATTTTCTTTTGAACAGGATCCGTACATTAGATAAATTAGTGAATGTAATGAAGTCAAAAAGAAAAAGAAAAAGAAAAAGAGAAGTGAAAAAAAAACTTTGTAAAGTGTTCTTAGGAGAATGGAAGCATAGTTCAAGTACTGAACCATTTTTTAATGAAGAGAGTTATCTTCAAAGTAATAGTTTTCTGCATGCAGTTGACACCAGTGGTCGAGCATATGAAGTTAAGGATGGTTGTGTAATGGAAAAGGAGAAAATGGTTCCAAGAAATGGGGAAGAAGTGTTAGCTGATGAGGTTATGGGGAGACGTCCTAAAGCCCCAGTGTACACTTGGAATTGTAGTAGTATTTGTACTGTACGGCAGGAATCTATTGATACATTTTGTGACTTTCTAAGAGAATATAGTAAAAAAAAAGTGTTAAACAGAAGATTAAGGTGCTTCAAAGACTAGATCCATGCAGAGTGAGAGAGAATACTGGTTTGCAAGGACATCCTTTGGCTTGTCTTTCTAGGAAAGTTTGTCAAAGTGTTTTTCACCATTTTAGGATGCTGGCAGTTCATCATACTGAAATGAGAAAGTTTGTGAGAAGATTGTATTTTGCTAAAAGTCCAGCACTAAAGTTACATGAGTTGAATAGTACTCTGTTCCGTGGATCTGTAACAGATGTGAAGAAGGTTTGTGAGGATATTAAGTTTTGTTACTTTGGTCCAGAGCAAGAAAGTGCAGGAAATGACACAGTTATTGAAGAAAATGTGGAAGAGAATGTAGAACCCACTGTTAGCAAAACATTTGAAGATCAAATGACAAAATGTATTATCATCTCTAATGAAAGACCAAATATTACTTGTATTTGTTGCCGGAGAAGCCATTACAAAAATCAAACAAGGAAGGTTGATCTCTATAAAAAAAGTGAAAAAGAAAATAATTCTAAGCGGAAGGATTTTGCTACATATTTATTTCTGGAAAATTGTTTTGATTTAGGTGAAGATCAGCGTATTTGTAAATACTGTTATAACAAGTTAGAAGAAAATAAAATGCCTGCTAGAGCTGTACATAATTATTTAGAATTGGTTGATATTCCTGCAGAACTTTGTGATTTAAATACGTATGAGTCTATACTCATTCAATGTGTGCATCCGTTTCAGACTATAGTTCGTATGGAGCCCAAAATAGGCAAATTACATCCTACAGATTTACAAAGAGGTTTAAAAGGAAGAGTTGTCTATTTGCCATTAGATTTGAAAAAAAATATTGAAATAATTGATGCAGATAGTTTGGAAACTGAACCATTAGTTATTCTGGTTAATGGTGTACCTACAAAGAATAAGAAAATTTGGCAGGAGCTGGTGGATGTACGAAAAGTACAAAGAGCAAATTTATATTTGAAAAGAAATAATAAATGGTATGAATCAATTTATATGGATGAAGATGAAGAAGATTTACTAGCAGACACAGGAATACCAACTGGGCAAATTGCAAAAGTGGATAAGTCAAAAGAAGAAGAAATTTATGAACATTTCAGCATACATCCTCTTCATTCTAAAGAAGTTATGGGAAACACTATTGATCACTTTCAGATGAACAAAGCAAAAGGAACTCCCGTGAGTGTATGGGAGGAGAGCTTGGAAGCTCGTTGTTTTCCTCAGCTGTTTCCTACAGGAAAAGATGGACGATATGATGAACGTCCAGTACAGATTCCTGCTTCTGAGTATCGGACTACAAGATTATATGCAGAAGATCCAAGATTTCGTCAAAGTGTTCCTTATTTGTTCCATCTTTTATTTGAAAGTGACTTATCAGCACTATCTTATGCAGTAAATCACATTTTGAAAACTGGAGTACATCTACATAATGTGTCTGCAAAGGATTTTCTGAACAAAGTGCAACAGCGAGATGATCATTTGGAATCTCAATTGATTAATCTAATGGCTTGTCAGTGTGGGACTAATGAATATTGGTACCGACGCCATGGAGAATTGAAATGTATGTTACGGAATTTTAGAATTCCTACATGGTTCCTTACCCTAAGCTGTGCAGAGTACACTTGGGATGATTTACTGGATTTTCTTAGAGAGGCAAATTCAAATATTGAAAACATCTAATACAAGACAGCAGGAGAATTGTGCTCATTGGATCCGGTTAATGTTTGCAGATATTTCAATCATAGATTTGAGGCTATGATGTCCTTCATCTGCAATAAAAAAATCCACCTCTTGGAGAAGTTGTGGATTTCTTTTGGAGAAAAGAGTACCAAGCAAGAGGTGCTCCTTATATTCATATGCTGTTGTGGATCAAGGATGCCCCAAAATTTGGAACAGATTCTGATGATGCAGTTTTATCTTTCATTGAAGGATATGCAACATGTGCTATACCTAAAAGCACAGAAGAAAAAAACTTAAAAGAGCAAGTTTTACGTTTCCAAAGTCATCGGTGTGGAAAATACTGTCGAAGAAAGTACAAGAGTAAAGATAAATTCTACACAAAATGTCGATTTGGATTTCCACGGCCTGTTCTTCCAAAAGGAAGAGTAAACAGTTTTATGTCAGCTGGGCGACATACTATTACAAGAAAATCGCCTAAGAATACCTACAACCTAAGAAGAAAAGAAGAGTCAACATATATAAATGACTACAACCCAGTCATTTTATCCATGTGGAATGCTAACATGGATATACAGTATGTAGCTGACAATTCTATTGCTGTTGCTTGGTATGTCACATCTTACATCACTAAATCTGAGAAAACGGAATTGAAAGAAATGTGGGAAGAGATTTCTCACGAGAAGACTGTCAGTAAAAAGCTATACAGTTTCAGTTTAAAGATGTTATCGCATCGAGAAATTGGATCCTACGAATGCTCAGATAGGTTATCATCTGCAAGTCTGTACTCCAAATCCAGAAGAATAATTTGGGTAAGTTTAGGCCTTGCAGGAATGAGAAATCGGGTACTGAAATCTATTCGAGAAATTGAATATTTAGCAGAGTACGAACCTGAAAGTACAGACATTTTAAGAACAAACATGTTGGACACATATTACCCAAAGAGAAGTCATCATCTTGAGAACATGTGTCTCTATGAAGTGCTGCAGAACTACATTTATAAACGGAATGCCACAGAAGACATCAACAATGGAAAATATAAAGTCATTGGTGAGGAAGGATGTTTGGTAAAACAAACAAAAGGAAGTTTGATTAATCACAGAAAGCTGAGTTGCGACACTACTGACAAGAAGGAATTTTACCACTTAGCACTTTTACAGTTGTTTAAACCATGGCGCTCAGAGGATGAATTACTTGGACATTTTCAAAGCTATGAAGATTCCTTTAATGCATGCAAAGATACCATCGAATGCAGTACTTTCACAACTTATGTACAAATATTAACCCCTTCAGTGCCCCGCCCTTTCCCCCTCCTGTGCCGGGCCTTTCATTAGCGGGCGGGGTCCATGACGAGATAGTCTTGTCATGGGCACAGCGCAACCGTGCTCCATGACGAGACTATCTCGTCATGGGCATAGAAGAGGTTAAATGAAGAAATTGAACAAGAAGCAACAATTGCAGCTGAAGTAGCTAGAGACAGTTCTCAAGACAGTCAAAGCTCTGGGACGCTCAGTCAAGATCCCCTAGGACAACCAATCGTAGAAAATGAAGCTGCAATAGCCATGACTGAAGTGGAAACAGCTATGAATGAAGCTCAGGAAGATTTAATAAACTTACCAAGTTTGGAACAGCAACTGAATGATGAACAACAACAAATTTATGAGGAAGTCACAAAACAAATTGATCATGGATTACTACATGGAAATAAAGAGTGCTCATGCACATCATTTGAACCAATCAGAATGTATGTGAGTGGACAAGCTGGAACTGGAAAAAGTTTCTTGATTAAAGTAATTAGAAGCTACCTACAGAAAAAAACTGATTCAACTTTGTCTTGTGTTGTTACTGCTCCAACTGGGTTAGCAGCATATAACATAAAAGGAATTACCCTCCATCGTTTGCTAATGTTACCAGTAGAGCATGAGAACAAAATACAATACCACAAGCTAACAGGAGAAGCATGTTTTGAAGTTGCAAGAGTATTGAAAAAAATGAAAGTTCTCATTATTGATGAGGTAAGCATGGTATCAAACTTAATGCTTGCCTCTGTGCATTTAAGAATGCAGCAAATTCTAAAGACAAACTATGACGTGCTATTTGGAGGAAAACATGTTATAGTTTTTAGGGATCTACTGCAGCCCACTCCAGTTAAAGGACAACCAGTATTTCAAACTCTTACACATGAAGACACGAAAAAGTCGTTAGGAAGTATAGGTAATGTGAATATTTGGACATACTTTGAGTATAAAGAACTCATTACCAATATGCCGCAAGCAAATGATGATGATTATGCAAGTATTCTCAAAGATATCAGAATTGGACTACTCACAGAACATGGCAGAAAAGCTTTACAGAGTCGATTGCTATGTAATTTGTTCGCAACAGAAAAAATTGTTCCAGAGAAAATATACAAGAAAATTGCTGGAAAAAATACTGTAATCTGCTTAATGCCAACACTACATGAATGCTCTATATATATAATTTTGAAATTGGAAAATGAAGAGATTGTCAAACTGGAAGCTGTGGATAAAATACAACATGAAGGAATAACTGTTCTATTGACAAGCAAATTGACGACTAAATTGGATTCTCTAGAGAAAAACATATCGAAAACAGCTGGTTTAGAAAAAAATCTTTATGTATGTATGAACTGTCGAGTAATTCTAAGACGTAATTTGGATGTAGAAAAAGGTTTAGTGAATGGAGCTATGGGTAAAGTTGTGGGTTTTGTTAATTACCAGAAAAAAGATGGAATTGAATTTTTAAAAATAAAATTTGATCAGATTGAAGAGGTTAAAGACATTTGTCGTTGTTCAGTTCGTTTCTTGCTTGTGAAAGACTTAAATGTACGTAGGAAGCAGTTTCCATTTTCTCTAGCATATGCTGTAACTATTCACAAATCTCAAGGATTAACTGTAGATAGTGCTTTTGTAAACATTGGATCTACTGTGTTGAAAGAAGGTATGGCATATGTCGCTTTGTCACGCGTGAAAAAAATATCTGGTTTATTCATGATAGACTTTGATGAGTCAAAAGTTAGTGCTGATGCAAACTGTGTAAAGGAATATAATAGATTAAGAAGAAGCTATGCTCCTCATTTAGGTCAGTATCCTGTGTTTGAAAAACGTGTTGTTTGTCGGAAAAGGAGAATTGAGAATATCTGTAATGAGGATGTACAGAAGGGAAAACAAAAGGAGAGTGATGTGATTCCAAGCAAAAAGAAAAAGGACAATGTTGAAGAGGTTGTTGGTTGTCATTTTAAAAATTGCTCTGGTGTCAACTGCTACGCTAATGTAGTGCTGAATGTTGTATTTTATCTTGAAAGTTTGCAAGAGCAGATAATACAAAATCATGAAAAAAGATTCTGTTCTCTGCTGAGTTTTCTTTTTGAGAAGCCGAGTATTGATAAAACTAAAATAGAAAGTGCTTCTGATGTTAGAAATCTTTTAGATGTATGTTCAGGATGTACACAGTTTACTCAAAATGTCCAGCAAGATGCACAGGAATTCTTAATGTATATGCTTATGGTACTGGAAGATGAAGGGGTAGAAATAGAAAATATGTTTGGTCTCTCTTATAAATGGGAACATAGTTGTGCAAACTGTTTGAACACATGCAGCTCTAATGTTGATTCTGAAAGGTTCATATATTTAACATTACCAGAGAGTAAATCAGTGACTTTTAGTAAATTAGTTAAAGATGCAAATCACAACATGGAATGTTCTCAATGTAAATCAGACATGTTATCAACGTTATGTTTAACCCCTTCGCTGCGGCGGAAATTCCGCCGCAGCGCTGGGGGGTGCGGGGGGGGGGCAGCGCGGTGCTCATGACGGAGCCACTCCGTCATGAGCCACGGTTGGGCTGTGCTCATGATGGAGTGGTTCCGTCATGACTCCGCCCACGGCGCTAATCGCCCGCACAGGCGGGGAATTAGCGCCGCGTGGGCTGCGCGGCCGCCAACGGCCGCAGCATGACTGAACCACTCCGTCATGAGCACACGGCAACCGTGGCTCATGACGGCGTGGTTCCGTCATGAGCACGGAAAGAGTTAAATAAATATAGACAGTATGTAATTTTAATGATGCAACGTTGTAGAGCTGAGGGAACAAAATTGGACACTTTAATAAAGAAGTTTACAGGACATCAATTATCAATATCTGGAAAAACTTTTGTTGCAGTTGCAATAATTTTCCATGATGGACCTTCTATAACTTCTGGTCATTACACAGTTTATCTAAAATGTGAAAAAGGCTGGACACTGTGTAATGATTCTCAATTGATTTTCAAGCAACGTTTGCCTGCAGAATTACCAAATTCCTACTTAATTTTTCTAAAACCAAAATTTTAGATACAAATTGCAGCATCTGAACAAACAATTATTTCGATTTTATTGGATTACCATTGGTTATTTCACCAAAAAAGAATTTTAAAATTACCATTTGGCCTCATGGAAAGGTAAAAATTTCTATTGTGGACTTCCTTGACAGATATTATTTTGGTGTATGTGCATAAGCAACAAGATTTACAGACGTTATTTATTGCAAATAGTTATTGTTCTTAGAAGATATTTTTAATATATATGTTACATTTCTATCAAGGTATGTTTTACTGAGAAGAGATTCAGGGCTTTTTTTAAACAATCTTTCATATTGTTAATTTTTTTGCCCGCTGTTAAGTGATGAATGCAATTGATTTCACAATTTGCAGTGAAATTCAATATATTCTGAAAACAGCAAAAAAGGGCAAAAAATTACTTTGTTAAATATGAAAATATGTGTACTGTATTCTAAAATGTATCGTTAAATATTTATACCTTTTTTCTTTTTTTTCAGATCGAGAAAGAAAATTTAGGAAATGTAATCCTTTTTTCTAGCAATTAAAAAAAACATTTATTTATAATTAAGTTATTTTGTTGATCAGGTAAGTTTGAAATATCTGTATTTCTCACCCCTTCACTTTCATGCTCCCTTTTCTTCACTTCTCCTCACTCTGCTTTTCTCATTTCCCTTCTCTCTGTCTTCTTCCTTTACTGCTCTTTCGTAACTCCCTCACTCCTTCTCTACTACTCCCTTAGGTTTACTGCCTCCATCACTACTTTTTCAACCATGTATCTCTCCCTGTCTCCATGTGTCTCAGTCATTATAACTGCCTTACTCCTTCTCAGTTCCTTGCTCTCTGTCTCTGTTTCTGTCTCTCTCCCTTTGTCTGTATTACCCTTAATTTCCATTACATCTCTGGGGCAGATTAACAAGGCCTCTGCGCCACCACTACGTCACTTTTCATAATGTACTGATGGCGCATGGAGCTCCTTCATATTTACAAGGAGAGGAAAAGCCACCCTGCGTGACTTTTCCTCTCCACATAAATACAGCCACTTCACACGCAGCACTGTGTGTTGAAGGGGCGTTCCATGGGTGTTGTTTTGGGTGTTCCCACGCAACATACAAAGAACTAGACACATCTCCAGGTTTACGAGAAATCGTAACTCTGGAGATGCGTGTGAATGCTAAGCCACCCTAGAGGTGGTGTTGTGAGGCACAACGAGGAGAAATGTTTTTATTTCTCCACGTTTTTTCCTCTTTTAGTGCGTCCTCCATTCTACAGCACGCATTGAAAGAGGAAAAAGCCTCTTGTGATTGTTTTTGTGCAGGAAGGTGTCCCTTCCTGCACAAGAACAATCTCCCCACCACGCAGGCATCCTTGTACCATGGTGCAAGGGAGCCTGCGGTGGCGCATGGCTGCAGTTTGTAGGCTTGCGCAGGGGAAGCATAGAGATGCGACAAAAAAATCGTATAAAAAATAGAATTAAAAAAAAGTTTAAGTGTTTGGGTGTTGGTTGGCTCTAAAAAGAGCCATTGTGTTAATTGAGTGTTTTTTGGTACCTATAAGTAAGTATCGATCCAGTGTCTAAAGATCAAGAGGAAGACTCTGTTCCCTTCATCTGTGAAATGTACTCTTGCTCTTTGGATTAGAAACATTATGTACTGAACTTCTGACGTCTCTGCACACACAACTGCTACATGATCTAATGCTATGCTAGCAGGCAGAAGTCATGTTGGGGGTAGAAATCATTTAGAAAGGGTTAAAATATGCAAAAAAAAAGAAATGTGTGTTTCCATTTAAAAAAAAGGTGGAGAACGTGAAAAGGGGGCAGGGTACAGAGTTCCTGACCCCCTACCTTTTGACAGGAGGTCCCTGAACGACCATGAAGGGTGAATAAAACATTTTATTTTATTAAAAAACACAAGGGGTGCGCGTACTGTGCGCGCACCGTGCGCGCACGGCGGGGAATTTTTTTTTTTTTTAAAATGATTAAAAAAAATAAATAAATTTTTTAGATGTTAGGTGGCTCTAAAAGAGCCGTTGTGTTAATAGAGGGACAGAGGAAGGAAAGAATGGCAAAAATTATAGGGTGCCGCACGTGTGCTGCTGTAACTTGATATCTATTAGGGGAATGCTGGTCTCCCCCAAAGCAAGAAGAGCATTACACGTATTGCACCGTATCTGCACCCTCTCAAACAGAGGGTGAATGTCCAGAGGAGCAGAAGAAGGTGAAGCTGCCACCGCAGAGGAAGTGCTCGGCTGAGCTGCCGATGATGTACTCGGCTGAGCTGCTGCGGATGTGCTCGGCTGAGCTGCAGGAGGGTTTTCTCTAGCAGCTTGAGCATAAGCCACAGGATGTACATCCCTAACGTGCCTGATCATAGTGAAGATACTAAAAGAGTACTTCTTATTAGGATCTCCTCTTGATAAGACACGTCTACAAAGAGTGCAGGTGACTTTGGGAGCATTCACTTTCTTCTGCCCCTGTGGAAATGTAAAATATTGCCAGATAAAAGAATCTTTCTGTTTCCTCTGTCTCTGTCTCACAAGAGTCTCCTGCTCACTCCCAGAAGATGACTGCTGCTCTGCCATTGTATCACAAAAACAGTTCAGCTCCTTCTCCCAGGGAATCAGAAGAAATAATGAGGGGAGTGGGTGTGGTGTTGGAAATTTCTGGAACTGAAACTACTTTAAACCAATGAAAAGTGTTTTTACTTGATCACATGACTTACCGTGCGCGCACCGTACGCTTACGGTGCACACACGGTACAAGCACGCGCGTATGTAAGACGCGCACATGCGCGTACGGAGCACACGCGTATGAGGCACGCGCCCATGAGCATTCAGGGCACGTGCGCATGCGCGTACAGAGCACGCGCGTACGACGCACGCGCACATGCGCATTCGGAGCACGCGCACATGCGCGTACGGAGCACCCTCGTACAGAGGATGCGCGCATGCGCAGAATGAACACGCGTGCATGCGCGTACAGAGCACGCGCGTACGCATCGCGGACGAAGTATGCATGCGTACGTAAATCATGTACGCATACGCACACGGAGCACGTACGCATGCAAACCACGTGCGCGCACCGTACACATACCGTGCGCGCACCGTAAGCGTACGGTGCGCGCACAGTCAAAAACCCTTAAAAAAAAAGAAACCATGTTTAGAGGTTTGTAGAAGATATTAACTATGCTGTTCAACTATATCTAAAAAAATTTTGAAAAAGGTGAGCCATTCCATATTGCAGGATACAGTAAATCTATAATTATATACATAGGTAGCATATTGTTAAAAAAAAAATAATATAATAATACATTCATAAATTAGCATTTAAAAAACCTTTGAAATTCACAACAAAAAACATAGGTTTCACACACGTTATAGTTAGGAATTAGCATTTAAAAAACCTTGCAAATTCACTGAAAAAACCATAGGTTTCACACACGTTATAGTTAGGAATTAGCATTTAAAAAACCTTGCCAATTCACTGAAAAAACCATAGGTTTCACACACGTTATAGTTAGCTGGACATTTCACTCGTACAAAACCAATGAAATTCCCCCGTTATAGTTAGTTCAGCTAACTATAACTCGCGCGCCCGCAATCCACTGCTGATGACGTCACATATTACATCACTCATGACATGGTCAGTGACATAACTCATGACATCACTGATGACAGCTCAAATGACATCACTGATGACATCACTGATGACGTCATCCATGTGATAAATTGCCACATCTTCTCACACCCTAACATAACCTTTCATACACCGACTCAAAATTTCAGAGTTCTATTCTCAAAACCATACATACTCCAATACCAATAACTACATACTCACTTATTAACTGTTAGGTCTACATACAACTCCACTCATTCACCTGTACAGTCACTCATACTTACAGTCACTCCATACAAGACTATCATATGCATTTATACACCTATATAGACACTCACACTCCGCCAATCATCCATTGAGGTACTGACACACCTAGTCAAGCATGCAAGTAATTAAACACAGTCCAATTTACTCACCTATACAGTTAAACACACTCAAGTTCACTTACTCATAAAAATAGTACCACATTCTTACGCTCCTATACAATCATTGATACAAGCACACACGCATCCATACAGCCACTCTCACAATCACACACTCTCACATATACCCACTTACATACTCTTACACACATATATACTGCCTTTCACATATGTAGTTAGTCACACATGTACCACTGAGATATACATTCAATCCCTAACACACCCATACATACACTCATCAAACCATACAGTCCATCACAGATGCACTCTTAAAACCATGCACCCATAGAATCACCCACTCACACATCTATGCACAGAGTAACACACACCCTACCCACACAAACACTCAGGCACCCATACAGATACTCAGACAACCAATCAATAACCCATATAGACACTCATATAGCTATTCACAAAAACAT
Source organism: Triturus cristatus (assembly GCF_964204655.1). NCBI lineage: Eukaryota > Metazoa > Chordata > Amphibia > Caudata > Salamandridae > Triturus > Triturus cristatus. Next base: position 588,327,737 of record NC_140592.1, on the reverse strand, counting down.
GCAGCCACTTATACACCTAAACACAGACACATACAGACATTTACACAGTTTAGTCATAGTCTGCAGTAAGATACATTTAATGACTCACTTATAGAGTCAGTTATGCACCACAGAAAATCATCTATTTACACACTTGTACACCCACTCATTCTTCAACAGGCCTTTCCCTATATATATTAAACATATTAAAACTGTTCAGAAACACATACTCAATGGATGATGTCATCAGTGATGTCATCAGTGATGTAATTTGAGATGTCATCAGTGATGTCATGAGTGATGTCACTGACCATGTCATGAGTGATGTAATATGTGACGTCATCAGCAGTGGATTGCGGGCGCGCGAGTTATAGTTAGCTGAACTAACTATAACGGGGGAATTTCATTGGTTTTGTACAAGTGAAATGTCCAGCTAACTATAACGTGTGTGAAACCTATGGTTTTTTCAGTGAATTTGCAAAGTTTTTTAAATGCTAATTTGAGTAGCCTCCTTCTGAACCCAGTCCCAGTACAGCTTCTTAATGACTAGCTTGGGAGGCGGTGTTTGGCTCTTCCATGAGTCACTCAAGCCCAATTGAACAACCAACTGCCTCAAATTACTCAGCCATTTGATCTTATTACCAGTGTTAAGCAGAATAAGTTCATCTAAAACAGCTGCGTAATTTTTAAGCTCCTCGGTCCTTCTCAGACGAACCCAAAAAAGTAATGGGCGGAGGCGCACTAAGTCTTTGAGGGGACGCCTACCCAAGTCAAGGCGTAATGAAATTAACGGAGTGAAAGCAGGTAGAGCTACCAAGTCTCTCAGAAACTTATTTTCTGAAGTAATTAGCTCCGATATGTTCTCGAACCCCCATAATTCGGAACCATATAGGGCGGATGGTAATACTTGGCCCTCGTAGATTGCGAGAGTTGGTGCCACAGGTTTACTCAATGACTCCCGCTGTTCTCTCAAGACCGTCCCTGAGACTCTTTTAAAATTTAGTGACATTTTGGCCAGATGGTGACTCCAGCTCATCCGGCTATTTACCCTGACACCCAAATAATCAAAGGAATCTACCATCTCCAATAACTCGCCATTAAGCGAGAGATTATTCCTGAATCTCTTCGAGGGTGAAAGGGCCATAAGCTTTGTTTTAGAGGTGTTGATGGTAAGACCTCTGTCACTACAAAACACGCTAAAACGGCGCAAGAGCTTTTGGAGGCCTGTTGGGGATTTAGAGATCAGAATGGTATCATCCGCAAAGAGTAGGGTGGGGGTTTTTTTCCCTGCCAGGGAGGGCGCGTCTGCCGGTTCCTCTCTCAGATGGTCCACCACACCGTTCACAAAGAGAGAGAACTGGGTTGGTGCCATAACACATCCCTGGCGAACTCCCCACCTCACGGGCACCCTCTCAGTCAGTTGTCCCTGGGTGCCCCATCTGATCCTGGCGTAATTCCCCTCGTGAAGTCTCATGATAAAATCCAAGAGTGATCCTGGGAAGCCCATCTTCTCTAAAATATCCCAGAGCCTTGCACGAGGGACCAAGTCGAACGCCATCCTGAGATCTATGAAGGCCAGGTAGAGACTACCATTATTGATGGTCACGGACTTCCAATAGATCGCAAAGAAACGGAAGACCTGGTCCATCGTGCCCACCTTTTGACGAAAGCCGGCTTGGAAATGAGAAAGAACGTGCTCCTCTTCCATCCAGGCACCCACCCGCTGGATAATGACCCTGCCAACCACTTTCTGGATCACGTCAATCAGACTGATCGGTCTGTAATTGGCAGGGTCATCTCTGGCACCCTTTTTGTACACGGTTATCACCTCTGCTCCCTTCCACGAATCGGGCACTGGGTGTCCCTTGGAAATCAGGTTCATTAATAGGGCAATAAGTTTGGCCCAGGCTGCGGGTTCTTCCAGGAGGAGATCTCCCGGGATTCCACCGGGGCCAGCAGCCTTCTTCGGGGTCAGATGTTGAATAGCCGATACTACCTCAGAAGCCAAAAATGGCTCTTCAAGCAACAGTAAGGGAGGGACCCTACTGACTGAGTTGGGAAGAGAAGGGCACATCGCCTCCCGTCCGCCATACAGAGCAGAAAAATGCGAATACTATTGTTGACTGGTTATATGATTAACTAATGGTGGCTTGGTGCGCTGCCTGGCCTTATTAATCAGATCCCAAAAAAGCGATGCGTTCTTCCTAATAGATGCACATTTAAGGTCCTGCCAGTGTTGTTCCTCCCACTCTTTTTTAGCCCGCACCAATTCCTTCGCGTACTCCTTCCTGGCTACTCTGACTAGAAACTGGTTCTTTCTGCGTAAGGCAACGGATAACTCCTTCCTTTTTGCCTTGCGTTGGGCAGAGTACCATGGATTACTGGTTTTGGGCGGTTTATTATTCAATCTGCCACTTTTACCCTGCTTAGAAAGTATTTACCAACTTCCTCAATAGCATTCCTTTAAACCAGGGCAAAAAGGGGCTCCTGGGCACTACCTGTTCCCGAATCAAGTCCCGCCAACTCTACAGTCAGCTCTTCTATATGCGCCCTAATCCTCTCCAGGTTGTCAGCCTGTAAGTGGACCTTGTCCCATTTCAACCTACGGTTACCATTATAAGGAATCACCTCATTAGTTAGCCTCAAGGGGGCACTCTTCAAATCTCCTTTTAGATTACCCCACCTTAGCTTCATACATAGGGGGTTATGATCACTATCCTGCGAAGGGACCACCTCCATATCTATTAGATCACGCCACAAAGTGACATCCAATAAAATGTAATCAATTCTGGACGGGCCACTAAGCCTATTAAAAGTCATTGCTCCGTCCCGGTCAGAAGGTGACCTACCATTTAGGGCTCTTAGGTTATATTCCACAGTGAGGGCATTAATCTGTATTGCCTTAGATGACCATTTTTTAATTGGGGCTAGTGACAAAGAAGGAATAGACCAGCTGGAGTCCTCATCCTCTGTACCCAAGGGATCATCCCCACTAAGGGGTTCAAATGTACAATTAAAATCCCCACCCACAAGGATTTTGGAGGTTGGGGGGCAGTTGGCCAGTGCCTGTTCTAAAGTCGTAAAAGTACATGGGCTTTTGTCTCCCGGGGTCCCTCTAGAGTAGATATTAAATAAATCAATCCTGCTGCCCTTCTTTTGGCCTGCAAATGAAAGGTGTTGAATGTCCCTACTTACTAATTCATGGGTAGAGACATCCCAATTCAATTCGATTTTTACCCATACGTGTAAACCACCTGCAGGTCTACCCTTCCCACAACTGTAAGCAGGCAACCAAAAGGTTGCATAGCCAGATTTGTGGACTGGGAGCAGGCTCCACGTTTCTTGGAACATACATACATCAAACTTTTCAATAAAGTTGTTCCATTCTGGAAGAGCCATCTTTTTTTGCAACACGGCCACATTCCAAGACATCAAGTGAAGAACCTCCTTACCTCTAATAGACTTCACAGGGATAACCCCCTTGTTACCACCCGACACACTTGGGGTAGAGTCGGTGTTAACTTCAAGTCGGTCTAATGAGTTTAAAGGTTGACAACTAACACAACTACACCCCAAGGACAATGAGTGAATGGTAGTGGGGGTCTTACTAATAACAAGACTATTCGGAGCAGATGGAACCCCGTTCCCAATATCGGAACCGATGGCCTCTCCAAGAGCCTCAAGATCACTACCCACTTGACTAGCCGCTCCTAAACTACCCCGTGTACCCAACATGGACTGTGAACTTCAATCGCAATCATCCATATCGGTAAACACATCGAACCTGTTCCCTGTCTCTAAGGGGGTAAGAGATCTCATGTGGTCCATTCTCCGGTAGGTGTTTCTATTAAATCTAGGGGGAACAATGTTCCACCCTTGGGGGTCAAATAAAGAATGCCTAGTAGTGGGTACTGTAGGTATCTTTGTATAAGATGAAACCTGTTCGCTAGTGTAGGTTGGAGGGAACACCAGGGATCTAGGATAAAAGTATGTCAAGGCACGGGGGCTAATGCGGTTGTTACCATTTCCCGAGGGCCAGTTCAGAATATAATCAACTGTACCTGGATCTCTAAAATTAATCACGACTATGTCACCCTCGATATCTTTGCATCTGCCTCCAAGCCAGGAGAGTCGCCTAACGTGCAGTATCTCGCCGTTGATGTTCTTATTGATCGGTCTATGTATACTTAACCAGTGCATAATTTTGTTTTTCAACTGGGTAAATCCTTCCCTCTTGTTATCTGCCAGTATGGGGACCCCTGTCAGAACAACCACCAAGGGCACAGCTTCCGGGGGTAGTTCTACCTGAGGCCCATGGTTCACTAGAACCCTATTGTAACTGGTATTACCCCCCTCTTCCCGCATATTCCCTGTGGGTGCCATTGGATTCCCCCCCAAATGATCACTGACCGGTATAGCAACCGGTTTTATTACATTCATAGGAGGCACTAGCCTATGTTGATTAAGTACTAACTGATTAGTTGGCTGTGATGTGGCTTTGCTGGATTGGGGATATCCTTGGGTGTATTGATGGTAGGTAGTATAGCAAGGGAGGAACGAGGGGCAGCCATATACGCCTGGGCCTCGACCGAGTTAACCTTACAGCTTAATACGGATTCGATGTTCGTCAGCCTTTGCTCCACCCTCTTCAAGCTCTCAATAATAGGCGAAATGAGGGATCTGATCAAGTCACCCAAATTGACTAATGAAGCAGTGGAGGGTACTACCAACTGCGACGGTTCAACAGAGATAGAGGGAGCCTCAGAACTGTTCACTGCTTTTACCAGGCCTACGGAAGGGGAAGAGGAAACCAATTTAGGCAGAGCTCCTAATGTAACCACTAACCCCGATTCAAGTCTATCGGTAGACTTTGTGTGCTTCCCAAAATCAGAGTGGCTAGTCTTGGGTTTAACCCTGCTCACCCCCTCCTTACGTCTTATTTTACTTGGTGGTGGGCCATGAACCTTACCTATTTCAGATTTCTTTGACTTCTTCCTAGTCGTTTTACCACGGCTAGGGAACTGTGGTTTAGGGTCAACAGATGTACTACTAGAACTATGGGGAGGGGTATCGCTAATATCCTGAATAATAGGGGCACAGATTGTGGAGGAACAGTCACGCGGCAAGAGTGGGACGCTCTCCTGAAAAAAAGGATCCTCATTACCACTATAACTACCTCCATCACAGAGAAGGGCCTGGGGAGTAGAATCTTTAGGAGCCCTGAATTTTAGATTTTCAACAGAGTGCCAACGCTCTGTTCTACGCTCGGCCAATAGAGTTTCCCTCTCGTCAGCCGACTGGACCCGCTTAAAATAATTATCCAAGGAGCCGTTTAACAAACCCCCCGGTTTTACCACACTGACTTTGTCAGGGCTCTGGGCCATGACAGCACTGATATCCTCAAGAATAGGAGAAGTCAGGGTGGTAAGACAGATTAGTAACCAGGCCCAGCCCGGCCTCGCTCGGCCTCTGAGGGCCTAAGAGGGCCCGCCCTTTGCCCGGGCTTCACCCCGGACTGCGCCCCGCTCGGGTCCCGCTGACGCGTGAATGGCCTTACAAATATATAAGTCAGGGGGAGGGAACGGGAAGAGGCACCAGCTGCAGGCAATGTTGGAAGAAGCGCAAGGCCCGCTGGTCCTCGCAGTCCCGCGAGCAAAGTAGAGAGTACAAATAGACACTCGTCCCTCTGGTTCCCTCCGGCAAGCTCCTCCGAGGTGATCACAGTGTAACAGGCAAAGTCTGCAAATGTCCAGCCTCCGAGCGGCTCCCGCGAAGCGGGGGCCGCGAGGCGTTAAGTACCGTGGGAGGGAGGGAGTGGGAAGAGGCACCAGCTGAAGGCAATGTTGGAAGAAGCACAAGGCCCGCTGGTCCTCCAATCTCTTTTCATGCTGTGTGTTACAAATAACACCTCAAGGGGGTCTCTGTTTTTATTATATATATATATATATTACCTACTGGCGGTCACCAGTAGGTAGTTATAGATAGGACCTATTATCCATAGGAAATCCGCATCATTCTATTTGGAATAACTTTGGCACCGGCTAACGAATCTTCGCGAAATTTTCAAAACTGGTGGGGCGCTCTGGTCCGCTCCTACCCTGAAAGTCTCGGGGTGATTCGTCAAGTGGGGGCCGAGAAAAAAGGGGGGTCCCAAAACACATTTTCCCCATGCAATTTAAATAGGAACCGTTAATCGCAGCTGCAGCCCGAACTGCTGAACAGAATTACACGAAATTTGGCAAAGAGGTAGCCCTTGGTTCACACTTGTGCCTATTGGTTAAATGGTGTAAATCTGTTCAGTAGTTGCTGAGAAAATCAAAAGTAAAATCATAGATATATCTATGGCCTCGGAGGATCCGTGCACCCTATGCGCACCCAGCGCGCACCCTCCCGATCACGAGCTGCATGCTAATTGGCTCTCAACTGACTGTAAACACTCCAAACCAGGAAGTGTTGGCAGCCATTTTGTGCCTCGGTAGAAGCGAGGCTTAAGAAATCAGTGGATGAAGTGTGCAAAACGTATAAAGGGGGCATGGAAGAAATACCCTGACCCTCTAGATCTGCTTAGGGGGTCCCACAAGGACCCCCAGGGCCCCATTTTTCTTGTGAAAAAAAGGCAAAATGCGCGCTGGGTGCGCGGATCCTGCCGTACAAAAAAAACCAAAGCGCGGGCTCCCGCACCTTTTTAATAATTAGCCCCCGGGGGGGGCAAATCCAGGGGGCAAAAACCATGAAATTTGATGGGGGGCCCAGAGGGGCCCCCCAGCCCGGGGACCGCCACCCCCAGGGCTACAAAATAAATGGGTGGGGGGCTCAAAGGCCCCCCCCAAGCCCCGTGGTCCACCACCCCCGGGGCTTTTTATATTGTGGGAGGGGGCCACGTGGCCCCCCTCCTGGAGCAGTCGATGGCCCTGGGGACCGCCACCCCCCAGGGCCGGCTCCTGCAGTGTCTTGGGGTGCCCATCCCTGGGACACTGCTGTGTGCTATGGCAGGGCGTGAGCCGAGGCTCCCGCCCTGTCATAGCAAACTTGGTTTGGATTTTGAAAGAGAAAGCAGGAAACCTGCTCTCTCTTTCAAAATGCAAACCATATTGCTTTTTCACACGGGGAGCTGCATGTTAGCAGCTCCCTGTGTGAAAAAGCAATGCCGGCTCCCGAAGGATGGGGGAGCCGGCTGGGACCATAGGGGCATTGGAGTTCCCCCCACAGTCTCCAACGTTGTATATAGGTCCGGGGGATGGGGTCCCCGGGGACAACAGAAATAGGTGCTATTTGGGTTTTTTTACGGGCAAATTAGGAGTCGCGCACCCAGCGCGGCGCTCAGCGCGGCTCCCTGGTGTGCACGCGTTGGGTGCACGACTCCTCCCGCATTGGGTGGGCGATTCCTAACGTGTCAGGTGCGCGACTCCAAGCAAAAAAAAGTTATATTTTTCAGATAAACATCAAGCTTATGTGTTTAGATCATGAGTGGCTCTAAAAAGAGCCGTTGAGTTTATTGAGAGATTTTGGTACCTACAAGTAAGTACCTATACAGAGTCTAAACTTGTTGAGGAAGACTCTGTTACCCTCATCAGTAAAATGTACACCATCTCTCCTATAGATGCCTTGCATATTAAAACGCAGATTGTTGTTGTAAATGGACCCCATCCTATAATCTCTGAGATAAGCAGAAACAGCTTTATTGACATGTTTCCTAGCTTTCTCAATCTGTGGACAAAAATGATTGGACCAGTTCCATTTCTGTCTTTGGCATATGTTAGAATACACAAAGCAGTTTGGGGGAAAAGTGACATTAATTAAGGTGTCCTTCATAAGCATTTCCAGACCTACCCCAGTCAAAGTGCCTAGGTCATTTCCACCACAGTGCACAATTATGAGGTCAGTGTGTTGGAGATGCAAAAAGGATTTAAACAATGGCATCAATTGGTGCCACTTTAATCCTCTCTGACCAATATATTTAATGTCAACATTTGGCAAAGCTAGGTCTTTGTCAATACCTGTGTTTTCTGCATACCTTTGGCTCCAGACAATATAGCTGTGTCCTACAATCCACACTCTAAGCATCTTGGAAGGAGGTGTGGATGCACTCTGAAGGTGTCTGTGTGTGAAATGGCAGTTTGAAAAGTAATATTTTTCTAAAATGGTGGATTAGATGCAGTTATGAAAAAAGAAAAGAAATGATTGGCTGTTTGAGAACATTCTAGACTGAAATGTAGGGTGCATGTTTGTATTTGTTAAAAGCATGTTTCTTATTGGTTAACAAAAACTATTTGAAAGAAACATTGCATAGGATAAGCTGATATTTTGAAAAGTCAAGCACACTTGCTGTTTGGAGTAGCAACATTGTGTGCTGAACTTGTGACCTTTGTGCTCACTTGACTGTTCCATGAACTGTTACCGTGGTAACAGGCAGTAAGCAGGTTGGGGGTAGGGTTCAAACTTATGTCAATTGGAAAGGGTTGAAATGTGTAACCAATAGAAATGTGTGTTAGCTTTTGAAATAATGTGGGAAGCAATGTGATTATATATTTACATGTATATGTGTACAGAATGAGAGGGAAAGATTGCCATTTTTTGGTTTTGCTAAGAGCATTGCAGTACAGAAATTCCGTATGAGTGAGTGGTGTGAGACTGACATACTTCTTAATCTACAAATCAATTTGAAAGGTGAGTTAATAATATGTGAGGGGTTGTATGTTGTGCCTTTCTTTTTAATAAGAGTAATGTGTTTCTCCTGCTAAAATTCCAGGGAGTAGTTTTGCTTGTGTAGTATCACATTGTGAGTCTTTGTGCATTTGGGAACCATGTCTTTGCGAAAACATAACTGCTTAAAAACAAATCGGTTCTCAAGCTTTAGTAGTATTAGAAGCTGGTCATTTCTTATGCATTTGCAGAATGAGTGAGGTATTCACACTAGAGTGCAGTAGTGAAATATGTAGAATGTGTGCAGTTACCTTACCCCTTCCACTCTAGTGAGTTTCTCCTGCTAAAGTCTAGGGAATAGTGTTGCTTGCTTAGAATCACACTGTGATTTTCTGTGCACTTCTGCAACCTTTGTGACAGAAGCATGTGGTTACCTCATGTCTTTGCTAAGACATAACTGCTGTAAAACCTATCCTGTTGTCAACTTTCAGTACTATTAGAACCCAGTCATTGCTTATGCATTCACAGAATGAGTCAGGCATTCACACTGGAGTGCAGTAGTGAAATATGTAGAATGTATGCAGTCATCTTACTCCTTCCAGTCTACTGAGTTTCTCTTGCTAAAGTACAGGGAATAGTTTTGCTTGTCTAGAATCACACTGTAAGTCTCTGTGCACTTGTGCAAGAATTCTAACAGAGCTATGTGGTTACTTCATCTGTTTCCTGACACATAACTGTTTAAACACCTACTCCCCTTGCACTCTTCCAGTAACCCATTCAGCACCATGAACTAATGCATTCACTGCACCAAAACCCAACCACTTATAAATTCACCCAGGCACTCTGTTTGCAGTACTCTAATCATTCAGTCAGGACACTAGTACTCATGCACTGACCCAGTCCTTAGCACATGAACTGCTTCAAACCCCTATCCACTATGCATGCAGACCTCTAACCACCTACAAACTTGTCTTTCACACCTTCACTTCCCTAGTCAGTATCCATACACTCCAGCAAACACCCTGTCACTCCCCTTGCACTCCTCCAGTGACCCATTCAGCACCATGTACTAATCCATTCACTGCGCCAAAACTCAACAACTTATAAATTCACCCAGGCACTCTCCTTGCAGTACTCTAATCATTCAGTCAGTACCCAAGTACTCAAGCACTGAGCCAGACCTTAGCACATGGACTGCTTCAAACCTCTATGCACTATGCATGGAGTCCTCTAACCACCTACACACTTGTCTTTTACACCTTTAATTCCCCAGTCAGTATCTATACACTCCAGCAAACACCCTGTCACTCTCCTTGCACTCCTCCAGTGACCCATTCAGCACCATGTACTGATCCATTCACTGCGCCAAAACCCAACAACTTATAAATTCACCCAGGCACTCTCCTTGCTGTACTCTAATCATTCAGTCAGTACTCAAGTACTCATGTACTGAGCCAGGCCTTAGCACATAGATTGCTACAAATCGCTATCCACTATACATGCAGATGTCGAACCACCTACACACTTGTTTTACACACCTTCAGTTCACAGTCAGTATCCATACACTTCCAGCAAACACCCTGTCACTCCTCTTGCACTCTTCTAGTGACTCATTCAGCAACATGTACTAATCCATTCACTGCGCCAAAACCCAACCACTTATAAATTCACCCAGGAATTCTCCTTGCTGTACTCTAATCATTCAGTCAGGACCTAAGTACTCATGCAGTGAGCCAGGCCTTAGCACATGGACTGCTTCAAACACCTATCCACTATGCATGCAGATGTTGAACCACCTACGCACTTGTCTTTCACACCTTCAATTCCCAGTCAGTATCCATACACTTTCTGCAAACACCCTGTCACTCCTCTTGCACTCTTCTAGTGACCCATTCAGCACCATGTACTAATCCATTCACAGCGCCTAAACCCAACCACTTATAAATTCACCCAGGCACTCTCCTTGAGGTACTATAATCATTCAGTCAGTATTCAAGTACTCATGCACTGAGCCAGGCCTTAGCACATGGACTGCTTCAAACGCCTATCCACTATGCATGCATTCCTCTAACCACCTACACACGCCTCTTTCACACCTTCAATTCCCCAATCAGTACCCATATATTTCCAGGAAACACCCTCTCACTCCTCTTGCACTCTTCTACTGACCCATTCAGCACCATGTACTAATCCATTCACTGCGCCAAAACCCAACCACTTATAAATTCACCCAGGTACTCTCCTTGCAGTACTCTAATCTTTCAGTCAGTACCCAAGTACTCATGCACTGAGCCAGGCCTTAGTACATGGACTGTTACAAACCCCTATCCACTATGTATGCAGATGTCGAACCACCTACACACTTGTATTTCACACCTTCAATTCCCCAGTCAGTATTCATACACTTGCAGCGAACACCCTATCACTCACCTTGCACTCCTCCAGTGACCTATTCAGAACCATGAACTAACCCTTTCACTGTGCCAAAACCGAACCAGTTTTAAATTCACACAGGCACTCTCTTTGCAGTACTCTAATCATTCAGTCAGTACCCAAGTACTCATGCAGTGAGCCAGGCCTTAGCACATGGACTGCTTCAAATGCCTATTTACTATGCATGTAGTCCTGTAGTAACCACCTACACACTTGTCTTTCACACCTTCAATTCCCCAGTCAGTATCCATACACTTCCAGGAAACACCCTGTCACTCCTCTTGCACTCCTCTAGTGACCCATTCAGCACCATGTACTAATCCATTCACTGACCAAAAACCCAAACACTTATAAATTCACCAAGGCACTCTCCTTGCAGTGTTCTAATCATTCAATCAGTACCCAAGCACTCATGCAGTGAGGCAGGCCTTAGCCCATGGACTGCTTCAAATGCCTATTTACTATACATGCAGTCCTGTAACCACCTACACACTTGTCTTTCACACCTTCAATTCCCCAGTCAGTATCCATACACTTCCAGCAAACACCCTGTCACTCCCCTTGCACTCCTCTAGTGACCCATTCAGCACCATATACTAATACATTCACTGCGGCAAAACCCAACCACTTATACATTCACTCAGACATTCTCCTTGCAGGACTGTAATCATTCAGTCATTGCCTAAGTACTCATATAATGTCCCAGGACTTAACATAAACACTGGTACAAACCTTTGTCCATTACACATGCAGACCTGTAATCACCTATACAGTTATGTATACACCTTGAATTACAATTTCAATTAGTGATGAGAAAAGAAAGTGGTTAAATGGTTTTTATATTGAATGTGTTTGTATAATAATTGAAAAGTGTAATTTATAAATGTATTAAAATACATTTATTTATGTTTATTTTTTACAGATATTGTTTATCATCATTACAATAAAGTTATCATGCCTGAAAAATCAAGAAAGAGAAAAGAACAGTTAAAGGACACTTATGCGAAGAAAATTCAAGAACAAGTATTGGATGACCAACATCATATGGCTAAAAAGAAAAAGTCTTCCGGTAAGACAACAAAAACATTCATTAAAAAACTTACAACGCCTAAAAGCAGTGTGTGGAATCTGCAAACTACTGAGAATGGTTCAACCACAAAAAAGAGTACGAATTACAGGAAAGGTAAAAAAGAAAATTTAAATTCAAAAGATTTGATATATGGTAAAAGAAGGCTAAATCAGTATAAAGAAATCCGTTTAAAAAAATGTTTAATATAGTTGTTTTTAACTTGTTTAAAGATGTGAAAAAATATAGAAAATGAGCTCTGTTTTATAAAAAGAAGAAGCATATTGAATCCATTGTTCAAAAGGCTTTTGAACTAAAAAGGAAAATATTTATTTTAGTTTTAAACAGAATTCGATCATTGGATAAACCAATCCATTTAATGAAGGCCAAAAGCAAGAGGAAAAGAGTAATTAACAGAACTAATTTTTGTGATGTTTTTTGGGGTGAATGGAAACACAGTTCAAGTTCAGAGCCTTTCTTTAATGAAGAGAGTTATTTACAGAGCAATCATTTATTGCATGCAGTTGATACCACTGGTCGAGCTTATGAGTTTAGAAATGGTTGTGCAATTGAGAAAAAGAAGATGGTTCCCAGAAATGTAGAAGAAGTGTTAGCTGATGAAGTTCTAGGGAGATATCCTAAAGCCCCAGTGTTCACTTGGGATTGCAGTAGTATTTGCAGTGTATGACAAGAATCTATTGATATTTTCTGCAATTTCTTATGAGAATATAGTTAAAAAAAAGTGTTAAACAAAAGATTAAGATGTTGCAAGGACTAGACCCTTGTAGAGTGAGAAAAATTACTGGTTTGCAAGGTCATTCTCTGGCTTGTCGTTCTAGGAAAGTATGTCAAAGTGTTTTTCACCATTTCAGGATGTTAGCAGTACATCATTCTCAGATGCGGAAGTTAGTCAGAAGATTGTATTATGCAAAAAGTCCAGCACTAATGTTAAATGAGTTGAACATTGCTCTTTTGCGTGGATCAGTATCAGATGTGAAGAAGGTTTGTGATGAAATTGAGTTTTGTTACTTTGGACCTCAACAAGAGAGTGCAGAAACTGACACATTAATTAAAGAAAATGTTGAAGAGAATGTGCAACATACTACTACCAAAAATCTTTAAGAACAAATTACGAAGTTTAAGGTGATATCGGGTGAAAGGCCAAATTATTCTTGTATTTGTTGTCGGCGAACTCACTATAAAAATCAGGCGAAGACTGTTGATCTATATTTAAAAAGTGAAACAGAAAATAATGATAAGTGGAAGGAATTTGCAACTTATTTGTTGGTAGAGAATTGTTTTGATTTGGGTTCTGATCAGCGTATTTGTAAATATTGTTATAATAAATTGGATGAGAATGAAATGCCTGCTAGAGCTGTGCATAATAATCTAGAGTTGGTAACTATTCCTCCAGAACTATTAGATTTAAATACTTATGAGTCTATTCTCATTCAATGTGTGCACCCATTTCAGGCTATTGTTTGCATGGAGCCTAAAACAGGTAAATTGCCTCCTTCAGATTTACAGAGAGGATTACAAGGAAGAGTTGTATATTTACCTCTAGATTTAAAGAAAAATATTGAAACAACTGGTGTAGAGAATGTAGAAAATGAACCACTGGTTATTCTAGTTAATGGTGTTCCTACTAAGAGCAAGAAAATCTGGCAAGAGTTAGTGGATGTTAGGAAAGTGCAAAAGGCAACATTGTATCTGATTAAAAACAATGAGTACTATGAAAATGTGTATATGGAAGAAGAAGAAATACTTTTAGGAGATGATACTGAAACGTCAGCTGGTCAAATTGAAAAAGTAGACATGTCCAGAAGTGAAGAAATCTATGAACATTACAGTGTACATCCACTTCATTCCAAAGAAGTGATGGGGAATACTATTGAGTTATTCCAAATGAAAAAAGCAAAGGGAACCCCCATGAGTGTATGGGAAAAAAGCTTAGAAGCTCGTTGTTTTCCACAGTTGTTCCCAACAGGAAAAGGTGGACGAAAAGATGAACGACCTGTGCAGATTCCTGCATCTGAATATCGCACAACAAGATTGTATGCAGAAGATCCAAGATTTTGACAATGTATCTCATATATATTTCATCTTTTGTTTGAGAGTGACTTGTCTGGACATTCATATGCAGTGAATCACATGTTGAAAACAGGAGTACATTTTCAAAATGTTTCTGCGAAGGAATTTATTGATAAAGTACATCAAAGAGATGATCATTTAAAATCTCAGCTGATTAATCTGATGGCATGTCAGTGTGGCACTAATGAGTATTGGTACCGTTGTCATGGAGAACTTAAATGTATGCTAAGGAACTTAGGAACTCCTATGTGGTTCCTTACCCTAAGCTGTGCTGAATACGCTTGGGATGATTTATAAAAAATATTGAATTCAAGACACCTGGAGAATTGTGCTCTTTGGATCCTGTTAATGTATGCAGGCATTTCAATCATAGATTTGAAGCTATGATGTCTTTTATCTGTCATAAAAAGAATCCTCCTCTTGGAGAAGTTGTGGATTTCTTTTGGAGAAAGGAGTATCAAGCTTGAGGTCCTCCTCACATACATATGCTCATATGGATCAAAGATACCCCCAAATTTGGGATTGATTTTGATGATACTGTTTTGTCGTTCATTGAAAAATATGCCACATGTGCCATACCCAAAAGCACAGAAGAAAACAATTTAAGACAACAAGTCTTACGATTCCAAAGCCATCGATGTGGAAAATACTGTCGATGAAAGTACAAGTCTAAGGAAAAGTTTTATACCAAATGTCATTTTGGATTTCCACGTCCTGTAATATCAAAAGGAAGAGTAAACAGTTTTATGTCAGCAGTGTGACATACTATCACTAGAAAGTCTCCCAAAAATTCCTACAATTTGAGAATATGTGAAGAATCAAAATACATAAACGATTGCAATCCGGTTATTCTCTCTATGTGGAATGCTAACATGGATATTCAGTATGTAGCATATAATTCCATTGTTATCGCTCAGTATGTAACATCCTACATTACAAAATCAGAAAAGACGGAATTAAAAGAAATGTGGGAAGAGATTTCTCACGAGAAGAGTCGAAGTAAGAAATTATACAGTTTCAGTTTGAAGATTTTATCCCATCGAGAGATTGGAGGGTATGAATGCTCAGATCGGTTATCATCTGCAAGTTTTTACTCCAAATCTAGAAGAATCATTTGGGTGAGTCTAGGTCTTGCTGCAACACGAAATTGAGTTCTTAAATCTGTACAAGAAATTGAATATTTAGCATTAAATGAAACAGAAAGTACAGATATTCTGAAAACAAATATGTTGGACACATATTATCCAAATAGAAGTCATCATCTTGAGAACATATGTCTCTAAGAAGTGCTGCAAAACTACACTTTTAAACAGACTACTACAGAAAACATCAATGATGGAAAATATGCAGTGATTGGTTCCGAAGGATGTTTGGTGAAACAAAGGAAAGGAAATTTAATTAATCACAGGAAACTGAGTTGCGACACTCCTGATAAAAGGGAATTTTACTATTTAGCACTTTTGCAACTGTTCAAACCGTGGCGTTCAGAATTGGAATTACTTGGAGATTTACACAGCTATGAAGATGTCTTCAATGTTTGTAAAGATACCATAGAATGTTCTGTTTTTGCAAATTATGTGAAAATGTTGAACGATGAAATTGATCAAGAAGCTACTATTGCAGCTGAGATTGCTAGGGACAGTTCTCAAGACAGTCAAAGCTCTGCTCCACTGAGTCAAGATCCACTAGGACAACCAATTGTTGAAAATGAAGCAGCAATCGCCATGAATGAGGTGGAAACAGCATTGCATCAAGTTCAAGAAGATATTATGGACTTAGCCAACTTGGAAGAACAACTAAATGTTGAACAGAATGAAATATATCAACAAGTGAGACAACAGATTGACCATGGATTTCTTCATGAAAAGAAAGAATGCACATGCACCTCATTTCAACCTATACGAATGTATGTGAGTGGACAAGCTGGAACAGGAAAAAGTTTCTTAATTAAAGTAATCACCAGTTATCTACAGAAAACAACGGACTCACATTTGTCTTGTGTTGTATCTGCTCCAACTGGATTGGCAGCACACAACATTAAAGGAATTATATTGCATCTTTTACTCATGCTACCTGTGGAGCATGAAAACAAATTGGAATATCACAAGCTATCTGGAGGAGCTTGTTTAGAGTTTCAAGAGTACTAAAGAAAATGAAACTTCTGAATATTGATGAGGTAAGCATGGTCTCAAACTTAATGCTTGCTTTTGTACATTTAAGAATGCAGCAAATTCTTAAAACAAACTATGATGTGTTATTTGGAGGAAAACATGTCATAGTTTTTGGAGATCTACTGCAACTTACTCCCGTAAAAGTACAACCAGTATTTAAAACACTTGCACATGAAGACACTAAAAAGTCCTTGGGAAGTGTTGGAAATGTTAACATGTGGTCTTATTTTGAGTACAAATCATAATAATGTTGAGATTGCAAACAAAAAGAAAAAGGATACTGTAGAAGAGATTGTTGGTTATCAGTTTGAAAATACTTCTGGTATCAACTGCTATGCAAATGTAGTGGTCAATGTTGTTTTTTTTCTTGAAAGATTGCAAGAGAAAATTGAGGTGAATCTGGAAAAAAGATTTTGTTCCTTGTTGCATTCTGTTTATGAAAAACTGAGAACAGATAAAACTAAAATGCAAAGCGTTTCTGATATTCGTAATCTTTTGGATATATTTTCTGGTTCTACACAATTTACGCAGAATATCCAACAAGATGCTCAGGAATTTCTAATGTATATGCTTACCGTATTGGAAAATGAAGGCATAGAAATTGGAAATGTTTTTGGCCTTCTTTATAAATGGGAACATCAATGTGAAAATTGTATGTTCACATGTAGCACTGACATAGACACTGAAAGATTTATACATTTGACATTACCAGACTATAAATCAGTGTCTTTCAATAAACTAGTTAAAGCAGCAAATCAGAACATGGACTGTAGCCAATGCAACTCAGAAATGTTATCAACATTATCTATACAAAGATATGGACAATATATAATTTTAATGATGCAAGGTTGTACAGCTGATGGAAGAAAATTGGAAACTTTAATAAAACATTTTGTAGCAAGTCAACTATCAATTTCAGGAAGAACTTTTGTGTCAGTAGCAATAATTTTCCATGATGGTCCTTCTACAACATCTGGACATTACACTGCATATTTAAAATGAGATAATGGATGGACATATTGTAATGATGCTCAATTGGATTTTAAACAACGCTTGCCTCGCAAATTACCAAATTCCTACCTAGGGGCCGATTCCAACACCCGGTCGGACAGCTGTCCGTAGCCTTACCGTGCAACCGACACGTACCCGGTCCCGGTCTGTCCTGTAGAGTAAGTACGATGCGCATAACTGCCAAAAACCCGACCGACACGTAGGCTGTGATTAAAGCTCCATTCTCTGTCCGGGCCGTAACTCCTAACGCTGAACCGAGTCGCCCGGAAGCAGTATCCATAGCAGTTTCCGGCATGACAAGTACGATGCATACTTCCTACGCCCCGGACGGGTCACCACGTACGGGATGTCACAGCATCCGGAAAACAAGCATATCAGCTACGATTTTTGCCACAACTCAATACACGGCTACGAGACGGACCAGCTTGCAGCGGGTACGACACGAACACATCATGAATCCCATCGCGCAGGTCATACAAGTACTCTACATCTATGACCGGCTCAGAAACTGATGCCGACGGCGCAGGCGGTAAGTCAGACACCTACCACATAAACAAATGACACATACCCGCAAAATGGCACACACACACAAGGGATCCACATCCTGGCCACTAACAACAGCCCACCATAGGGGTTGCATGACCAGCACCACTAACACCCCCACCCATAGGGCTTATGTTGCCCATCACTACTGCCACCCCCACCCATAGGGGACCTGTTGCCCATCACCCCTGCCACCCCCACCCGTAGGGCTTATGTTGCCCATCACTACTGCCACCCCCAGCCATATGGCTCATGTTGCCCATCACTACTGTCACCCCCAGCCATAGGGCTTATGTTGCCCATCACCCCTGCCACCCACACCCATAGGAGACCTGATGCCCATCACTACTGCCAGCCCCACCCATAGGGGACTTGTTGCCCATCACTACTGCCACCCCCACCCATAGTGACTATGTTTCCCATCACCCCTGCCACCCCTGCCACCCCCAGCCATAGGGCTTATGTTGCCCATCACTATTGCCACCCCCAGCCATAGGATGGGTGATGCGCAACACATCTAGCATACTCCAACATCAGGTATGTCAGCAGAATACATCCCCCTAACATCATGACAACAGTGTGTAGTCTGTGACAAATGCCCACAACAGTGATTATGACTTCGAACATACAATGTAACTAACAGCACGTGTGACCAACACATGAGTGTGACATACACAAGGCAAGCATCACCATAGCACTGTGGCAATGTAAAAAGAACACCCCCTCACTGTGTAGAACAGAAGTTAAGTGTGGGCGTCCAAAATGCAGCAGATGTTGAGCATTGTGGTGATGGGGACTAAACCCCCCCTCATCACAGTGATCAAAAGGTAAGTGTCATCATGGTCAAAGCTGCAAATAACAATCAGCATGTATGATCCTTGATCCCAGCACATTAAACACTTTTGGGGCAAACTAGTGGTTGTGTCCCATTCCCACAGAGATGTGGTGAGGCTAACAGTGCTGTGAAAACATAACACACTCTAGGCCATGTGCAGACAAGCACCACACATGGGGGCTGACAATGCATACAGTGTACAATGGCACAATAGCAGAAGTGACCATCACCAAGCATGCACACATCACGAAAATAGACACACTAATCAAAACAACATGTGTAGGCTGTAGGTGTCAGCTCACACACACACATTCTATGCCAGCAATGGCACCTAATAACCCGGATGAATGTGCACAATGATGTGATATGACTCACAGGGACAGCAGGCAAAATCACAGAAACACCATCCAGACAAAGGCCCACAACAGCCATACCAATGCACTGGTGCAGATGCACAAACACAAACAGGCAACCTCACACTGCACATCTGACACAGCATGTGTGTGTGTGTCACAGTATCCCCAGGCAACTACACAACACATGAGGGGGGCTGAACCACAGTGACACAGATGTGAACACAGTGCCACACAAAAGTAAACCATCATTGGGACACCCTCAGTGGGCAATCAGGCATTGGGAGATGAAAGGGAGCACAACAGACACATGTGACACAAGCTGGAATGAACACAAACTTACACAGCAAGTGACTGACACACAGCACCACTACCCCCAGGGACCAGACATTGGGGTGACACAAGCTTGCATGACACCTCCACTGTGATGACAAAGGCAGATGTCATACAAACTGGGAAACCCAGACATGTGTCCTGTGCCACAAACGTACATCACACATACACAAACACAAATCACTCAGCATGGCCCCTCATCCATGGACAAACGGGAGCTAGGGGACCATCCATGCAAACATTTACATCAGTCCACCCTCAACACCACACACCCTGAACTGCAACAATGTGTATCTGTGAATCCCACATGGACAGGTGACATTGCACATGCACCCATGACAAACACAGGAATGTTGGGAGGAACTAAGGTGCACAGACACATCACACAAGGACCGTTCACAACCCTGGGGAATGACCATGAGCTCAAAGCTCACGTAACCTTCAGAATCCATGCCACAGTCCCAGGACAATGCAGAAGCCAAGGAGAACCACAAGGCACACATGCTGACACCTGCCAGCATCACAGCCATGAATCCGACAAGTGGGAGCAGTCACACACACATACAAATGTCTCAATCACTGAAAGGTACCACCTAGGGACAACTACATGATTTAGCAAATAAACAGGTGCCTTGAGGAACCCTAACTGTGTCCTATCTGTGTCTGACAACATCATCACCACTCAGAACTGACAAATCCCAATGATGATACACCAATTAACAGTAGTGTGTCATGCACCCACACATCTGGCAGCCCATTGGAAAAGTAGTGGGATGAACCCAGTACCACTCAGCAAGCATCAACAACAGGAGCATATCAAGGGAACACTGTCTGTGTATGAACAGGGATGTGGACACACACACATGCTCATACAACACACACCATGGGCCCAGGCCATGTCACTGGAAAACACACTTACTTGAGGGGACCCAACTTCTGTGGAAGCCCAGCTGTGCCAAACATATTCCCTGCATGTCTCACACATGTCTGCAGAACACTTGGTCAGTCAGTCATCAGTTACCACACAATGAAGGCTCTGATCACAACAGCCTGGGTACGTGAGTCTCCCCTAAGTCATCTGCACATTACCCAAAACATATGTCTAGCAAGTTGCACAGAGGACCCAGTTGCTCCCATACCAATGATGCCCACACCTGTAGGTCCTGTCTTGAGGAGCACAGAGTCTGTTGAAGTGACAAATTGGACAATGGGAAGCACATCATATGTGCAGGGGTGCAAGCCACAGATGTGACCATGCAAATGAAATGTTCACAGAGATGTCCACAAATAGTTGATCCTGACACACCCAGGTAGCTGCAAAGGATGGCATGGATACCCACCAGAATAGGATACATATCTCATGGACCACAGGGAGTACCTCACAGCAACACATCAGTTTTCAACATTGGAAACCAAGCATCACAGGTGCAAGGGCATGTTAAACATCATCAACATAATGTACAGCTAAATAAAGTTCACATGGATAAAGAAAACAGCTTTATTCAGCATATTAAAAGTTAAACATCTGTTCAAACAAAAGGCCAATGGCCAGTCCATGTCCAAATGCCAAGGAGTGAAGTTGAGTGACAACTGTCACACCTTGCTTGCCTGCACTGCTAAGGACTGGGGTCATCCCCTCGGAGGTGCATACATGGGGGCAGGCCAGGCTCCGCAGGGACAGGATCAGGGCGCAGCAGAAGGAGGCAGTCAAGTGGTGGTGGATGCAGGCGAGACACTTGCAACTGCAGTGGAGCTGACTGAAGTGGGGCACAAGTCAGATGGGGTGGGTGCCGGCACAACTCCAGTGGGCAGGTCAGATGGAGTAGATTGGGTCACCACTGCAGTGCCCAAGGCAGACGGGGTGGTCGTGGACTCCAAACCAGTGCCTACATCCATGGGAGCGGAATGGGGGGCAGGTGAGGTCAGCAGGGAAGGGGGGGGACACAGTCCCCACATCAGTGGCACTAACCGTCTGACCACGAGTGCAGGAGCAAGTGCCAGGGGGGGAGGGCCTTAGCATTTTAGGGATGGTGTATCTGTGGGTGGGGGAACCCGGGGCAGGGAGTGGCTGGGGAACCTCTAGAGTGGTGGCCTGGGGGATGGAGGACGGAGACTTTGCCTTGGAGCTGCGTGGTGGCAGGGTGGTCTTGCTTGTCTTGCGCTGGGGGGACTTGCGGGTGGGGGTCTCTGTCTGACTGCGCCTGGGGGAGGGTGTCCGGGTGTGAGGGGCACTCCCCTCTGTGTGTGGGGACTTCCTCTTCCCCTTGTAATCAGGATCTGCTGGGTCAGTGGGGAAGAGGCCAAGGTCACAGAGGAAGAGCTTCTGGGGAGATGGGGTGGCAGGTGATGCAAGGGAAGGGGGCTGGGAGGGAGAGGTCTCGGAGGACTGCGGAGTGGTTGTGGATGACTGTGTGTGTGTCTGCAAACCAGCCCCTGTGAGTGTGTCATCAGTCCCCTGCGCTTGCTTGTGTGCACGTCTAGACCTTGGTTTGGGTGTTTCTGTGCTTGGGACAGGTAGGCTGCTAGGAATCGTGGGTGGTGCAGGGGTAGGAGGGGTGCGGGACTGTTGGTGGAGGGACACTGCTGCCGTCAGGGAGGAGGCCACGGACTGATTGGTCCTCTGTAGGGCAGACATGCCCAAGGAAATGCCCTCCATGAATGACACCAGTTGTGTCAATAGACCGGTGTGTGCATGGAGGACCTTTAGCATTGACGCCTGCCCTACATGGATCTGTGGAAGTAAGTCCACAGACTCCTCACTCAGGGCAGCAGGGGACACAGGGGCAGGGGGTGCGGTGCCGGGCACGAAGGAGACATGCTCACGAACACGGGAGCCCACAGTGACCTCTGGGATGGGAGCTGATGGGAGGGTGGTGGTGGCGGTGGCGGGGACAGCCTCACTAGCTGGGGTTTGGTGGCTGCTGACACCCGCCTCCACAAGGGAGTCATCCTCAGAGCTGCTGTGGCCCTCAGCTGGGGGGGATGGTGCTGACGACTCCTCTGTGTGGCTCCACTCGCCATCCGTGCCACTGGGTCCACCCAACTCCTCTCCTTCTGTCCCTGTAAGGCTCGGTGGCTCCTCCTGGTCCGTGGAGCTGTCCCCTCCTGTGGCCGTGGATGTATCTGGATAGGAATAGGAAGTAAGAGAACAACATCAGTCACCTGCACCGACTGCACACACCACAGTGAGTACATCACATCACAGGGCAAGCCCTGGCATCAACAGCTGAACACAGCTCAAAGTGCCAACACTGTTTTGGATAAGACAATTGTTATTCTCAACCTCAACCATGGCACACATATCCCTCCTTGACTTTCACACATATGTCTGTTGCATGTTGGATGCTAACACCCCAATGTGCCAACATGCACCACCCACACATTAGTTGTACATGCAAGTGAACATGTAGGAGTATGTCACTATACACACAGCACATCTCTTGCTACTGAATCAGTACAGGTGTCCGGTTGAAGGGATGGGCAGAGACTCATTTCACATGCTTGTGATGCATGCCAGCAACACACACTATGATGTTCTCATGTCCTGATGGGCAATGCCACAATGGTGTGCATGCTGCACACTTGAACACAATACAGGATCACTCATAGCAAGTTAAATGCCATGGCACTGGGATGCCCTGAAAGTCAGTCAACACTGTCTCCTGTCACAGGGGCAGGGCATCCAGACAATAACAATATGCACTGACTCACAATCCTAGCTCAGAGGTAAAGCTAACTCTGCAGATGACCGGCAAACTTGCCCATCCCATGCAAACAACATGTCCAGGAGCCTGAAGACCCCACATCATGTAAATCAGACATCTGAGTCTCTGCAAACACAAATCTCTGTACAGTAACACGTCACAGTCTGCCATGCATGTAACCTAGCTGCCTGAAGGACACAGTTGCATACACCATTGTGCGCTGTCAGATGATCACACACCTATATGTCATACAGGTCTTGTCTCTCACAGTCACATCTAAGATGTCATGCTGACCCTCTGAATCATGGACACCCCAGTTGTACATAACAACAAGCCACACCCTAATGACACAGAGGCAGACACCTGAGGGCACATGTCACTAAGCACAACCTGCAGTTTCATACACAGGAGTGGGATTACAGAGTGTTTCTAAATGCCCTTGAGGAGGCATGACTGGTAAGGTCTACGTGAAACAGTGTTTGGCCCTGGACAGTAGTCAAGTGGCTTAGCAAATGTGACATACTCGATATACATGCTCCTGAAGCCCAAAAATTGGAGTCCCCTGCTGCATGGGTTTGTTTGGAATGCCCCAGCCACATGTTGCGAGTCAGACCAGCAATTGGAACACATCTCAAGGGCACACACATATCACATGTCAGATCTCAGGCATTGTGTAAAAAATTGACCCACCCATGTAACACACAACAGAGTCACGGGAACAGATGCTGACCGGTAGCGGAAGCATAGCTGATTGCAGGGACACAGTGCCCTAGTGACACAAGCAACAGACTGTAGGGGCCACACCTGTGGAACAGACGAGGAGGGTGCATCACACAATTGAGGGACATGAGTATTGGACTACAAGATCTACGTAATGTGGAAGTGTGACCAGGCTAAAAGACTGCTATTAGCATGTCAGACATAGTACACAGATTGGGCATGGACTTAACCCCTGCCTGCTGCTGTCTGGCCTTCAGCTGCCTATCCAGGTCCGGGAAGACCACCGCCAGTATCCGGAGCATGTGGGGAGTCAGGGTCCGGTGTCCGCTCCTCCTGCGTGGAGGTGACAGCTTCAGCTGGACTATAGCTATCCTCCGGGTCCAGCCCCGAAGGTCCTGCCACCTCTTCTGGCAGTTGCGGATCCGGCGCTTGTGGACCCCCACCGAACGAACAGCCCGGGCGATGGTCAGCCAGATCTCCTGCTTCTGGTGGGCATCAACCTGTGAGGATGACAAAGTTAAAAGTACATTAACACACATGCCCCAGATTTGCGAGCACACATTTGGATATGCATGTCATCATCACAAAGGGAAATGAATTACACAGGTAGTGCAATCATGGGGAAGGACAAATCACCTCCATGTCTGACATGTTAACAATGCCTGGATAGTTTAAGCTTGCACTAATAATCATTTAGGGGATGAAAGTAGTCAGTGAGAATGCTTGCCACTGGTGTACACACTGCTAGTCCTGCTAGTCTCACAACATGCATAATTAGGAAGGCAGTGGACTGCACACTCACCTGCTCCCCTGGTTTCCCATAGAGCTTGCTGTACTGTGGAAGGAGCCCATCCAGCAGGGTCTGGTTCTCCTCCCCAGAGAAGGCTGGGGCCCTCTCCAGAGTATGTGCCATAGCAGGAGCCAGAGGATGCAGAGACAGCAGCAGTGGTAGCAGGGATGTGGTCCAGTGGCATGTAGTGCAGGCAAGTACGCTCCCTGGGGGCCAGCAAGCCTTATATCTGTGCTGCAGAGGCAGACTCTGTGCCATGTGTCCCAAGTGATGGGTCCAACACGGTTGCATTCTATGAATCTGGCCAATCCATTTAAATGTACGACTCGTACACGCCTTCCGCATCGTTCAAATCTTCAACTTCATGGAACACTTGAAATTGCAACATTGTTGTAGGCATCCAACTGAATTTCCAGTGCACAACTCATACAAGTTTTGAATCCGCATCCATCTCCATGACAGTCCGGAGCCAATGGGTGCGCCCGGCTCGTTCAACTGACTGTACAACGCGTATTTTGAATACACACATGCACCCGTCTCCATACGATTCAATGACAAAGTGTACGCACGGCTCGGACATGACCCGTGCAATGCGTACGCATTGTCACCCGCGTCGGACCTCATTGCATTCAATGACAAAGCGTATGCACGGCTCGGTCATGACCCGTGCAATGCGTACGCATTGTCACCCGCATTGGACCTCATTGTAGTCAATGACAAAGCGTACGCACGGCTCGGTCAAAACCCGTGCAATGCGTACGCATTGTCACCCGCGTCGGACCTCATTGAATTCAATGACAAAGCGTACGCACGGATCGGTCATGACCCGTGCAATGCGTACACATTGTCACCCGTGTCAGACCTCATTGCATTCAATGACAAAGCGTACGCATGGCTCGGTCATGACCCGTGCAATGCGTACGCATTGTCACCCGCGTCGGACCTCATTGGTGTGACTATTATACGGATGCAACACACATTTACTGGCCAGGGACACCTGTGCACACCTACCACACTACAGCATTGGCCACACAGTGTCCCATGGCATGTAAGGCTGCATTCCCTGGGTGTTTGGGGGGGCCACATCTGTTTTTTTGGCTGGCACTTTGTGCAGCCACTCCCAGGCTGTGCACATGTACATGGGGGCAGAATCCTTTGTGTGTTGTGCACATTACCACTGTGATGTTCAATTGTACAGTAATGGGCATGAGTCACGGACACAGTGTCAGGTTGGATATGTTAAGGACATGTCACATACACCCTTGGGGTGATGGCATGTACGTCACAGTGAGACCTGTAGCCACAATACTGATGTGCACCCTCTGTCTGTGTGCATGTTGTGTCTCAGATGTGTCTGATCAAATGTGCCCAATGGGGGACAGTCTCCACATCCATGTGGTATATGCATCACCCTTGATGGGGTGTGTGTCTAAGAGACTGACATTTAGGGCGGGCCTGTGGGACTTACACCTGCCTTGTGATGTGTACGTGATACGCCATGTCCATTGCTGTGTCGATGTGGCACTACAGAGACCCTGTGTTTCTGCATGGCAAAGATCTGTGATGCCTGGGAGACATGAGGCCTCACTTGTCACTGTGGTGTGTGTTTGGAACAATGCAGCAGCACATAGGTTGGGTGACACAGCCAGATGATTGGACATTGCACTACATGGGACTCATGTGGACATGTGGAATTGAGATGTGAGGTGGTGGTCATGTAGGTGACATATGTGTCCATGCCCAACAGCACACACCTCAGTACATTGTGTAATGTCATGATCTAGCATGTGATATTGATTGTGGTCATGGCCACATGGGTGGATGAACTGACAATCTTCCTTTGTGCATCTCTGTACTACAGGGCACCAGCTGTCCATCGGCCGTTCCCAGACCTTGCAACCATGCAGGAACGCGACTGCATCAGACGGTACCGCTTTACCAGGCCACTGATTGCGGAGTTGGCGGAGCATTTGGCGCCACATCTGCTACCTGGCCGGACATACCCTACAGCACTGACCCCAGAGGTGAAGGTGATGGCAGCCCTGCACTTGTTTGCTACTGGTACCTTCCAGTACACTGTGGCTACTGCTGGTGGGATGTCGCAAACAATGTTTAGTCGGGTGCTACGCGATGTCTTGGAGGGGATGTTGCATTTCCTAGACCTGTATATCAAGTTACCGAGCCCAGCTGAACTCCCTGAAATAAAGGATGCCTTTCATACACTGGGGAGGATGCCGAACGTCATCGGATCTATTGATGGGACACATGTTGCCCTGATACCACCACAGGCACATGAGCAGTCATACCGTAACAGGAAGCACTACCATTCGATCAATGCTCTGGTGGTCTGTCTTGCTGACATGTCGATCACACATGTGTGTGAACGGTTCCCTGGTTCTGCGCACGATGCCTACATTATGAGGAGTAGTCGCATTGCAACGCTGATGTCACAGATGCCAGCTCAGCATGCCTGGCTTGTCTGTGTGTACTGACTGTTTCTCATTGTGTGTTTGTCAATGTTGTATTCCGCACTCCTACAAAACTCAGCTACTTGTTCATCTTTGTGTGTGTAGGTGACTCCGGATACCCCAACATGCCGTGGTTGCTGACACCCCTCAGGAACCCTATGACACCAGCTGAGCTACACTACAATGAGGCACATGGTCGGAGCAGGAGGGTGATTGAGCGGACATTCGGCCTCCTGAAAAGCCACTTTCGCTGCCTGGACAAGACCGGAGGGGCCCTCCCATATGAGCCTGCAAAGGTGTTCAAAATAATCCTTGTCTGCTACATGCTACACAAAATGGCAGTGCGGAAGGAGGTGCCTCTCATTCAGGATGACAATAACCAACCTCCGGCACCTGTGGAGGATCCCGGCCTAGGCCAAGATGCCAGTGATGATGCGGATGAGGGTGACGTCCGCTCACAGCTCATCAACAACTTCTTCACCTGAATGTGAGTTTCCAGGGTTGTTATGTGAATGTATGGAGGTAGCCCGGAATGTGTTGTGCCAGCTCTGTTGCTGTCTGAGTGAGTCTGTGTGCCACTTGACTGGATGTGTGCTGTGATATGTCCATTCAGGTGGTGTGTACTCCACAATAGGTTAGTACTGCTAACTAGTGTTTGTGTAGGTGTCTTGCAACATGTTTTATGCATGTGTATTGCATTTCTCTCCTGTTCTTCTGTGCTTTTGACTGTGTCTTGTGTATGTCCTTCCCAGGGTACTTTGCCTGTTGTTTGATCAACACTGACCCCCAACACACAGAAGCCAACACCAGTGTGGAAGTTGACAATTTCCATCAACTGATGTACCACACATCCATGGACTTCCATTCTCCAACACATTGAGAGCGTGTGTCCACTGTTACGTAGAATTACCGTGCAACTATTGTGGAATAAACATATTGCTGATGTGTAATGAACCTGTGCTACGCTTTCTCATGTGCGTTGTCTGTCTTCCCACATCTGAGTGACATCTGCTTACCTCACCTGTGGACTTGTTACCACTGACTGGGGTTGGTGTTGTGTCTGTGCATGCTAATGCGTTTCAGGTCAACATCATTGTGTGTGATGAGTAACATGGCCATGGTGAGTATGTTTTGTGTTGCCATAGTGGTGTGTCTCCCTCACATGTGTCACATCACCATGACTCACCTTACGTTGGTCACATTGTTGCAGTATTTGGCATGCACTATGTTGTGTAGCATTTCGACATCTCCCTAAACATGACAAGTTGGAATCACAACAGAAGCAAGTATGGTGTACTGGTGAGTTTATTTACAAATGTGTGAGGAAAGTGCACAGGATGGTGGGTGCTGTACATTGGTTTGGGAATCCAAAGTTCACATTGGAGTTGGAAGTGCTGGTAGATGAAATGTCCAGAGTAAAGTCCACAGTCATCTGCTACATTGTCCCAACATGAACCCTCCATGTCATGTGGGCGAGTTGTGTGCGATTGGACAAGGTGAACGGGTTGCGCACAAAGGACATTGTCCAGAATAGGTTTAGAGGCCCTGGGGGATGTGCTGGGTCATCTGTCTCTCACATGTCCTTTTTCGGATGACCCCTCTTCTTCCGGGGGGGATCCTCATGTACAGGCCTCTGCGGTGCAGCGGACTCTCCGCCAGAGTCCTCCTCCCTCCCTGTGGTGCTGGCAGATGGTGTTGCGACGGATGTTGTGACCACACAGGGGGGTGTGGACAGGTTGGTGTTGATCTGGCGGAGGCATTGGAGTATGTCACGATGCACCGCAGTAATGTCATCCCACTTGGCCTCCATGGGGGCATGGTGGGTGACCTGCTCGTGTTGCATGACCTTGAGGATCCCCACTACCTGGCCAAATCCTCTGGTGCTATCCTGGTACACATCTAAGATGCGTGCCAGGTGGGGGTCATCATGCAGTCCAGACCCCTCTGCAAGGCGCGCCCTGTGACTCCCACCCCTCCCAGCACCCCTCTCCACACGGGCAGGACCAGCAGCGGAACACACAGGTGACACTGAGACCCCTTGGGTGGTGTTGCTGGTGGTGTTTGCAGTAGCTTCCGGGGGGTCCTGTGTCCCTGTGCTGTGGGTGTTGATTGGCCTTGGTCTGTCCGTGTTGGCGGGGGTGCCCTGTCGGTGTCCAGATGCTGGAGGCCTGGGTACAGGGGGTGCAGATCTTGATGCTGCTGGTGCTGCATGATGGCTCACACCGGAGGGGCCAGGTTGGTCGTCGTCATCTGAAGAGGACAGAGAGAGAGTCAGACCAGAGAGCTCAGTGTCCGCCAGAGTCTTGGACTGGGTATCCTCATCATTTGGTGCTGGGTGCCCAGCACCACTTGTGTTTGGAAGAGACACACAATGTGAGTTATGTTTCTGCATGCATCGATGGTTCACAAACATGAAATTTTCTACTTTTCGAACAGATGCATGCCTGTACACTGCTTTTTCCCTGCTTGTCACGGACAGAGTTTGATATTGTTGTTGGCCATTTCCCAGCATGGCCTTGTGCTCCCCAGGACAGAGCCCAGTGTCAGACATCTTGTCAGTCCCTTCCCACTCCCTGTGAGGCGAGTATGGTTCAGTTTGATCTTGCTGGGCCATGTGGGTGGGTGTAGATTGTCTGTGACTGCGACTCCCATCATACTCTTGGCTACACCCCCTTCCCAGCATGCCCATTCTTCCTCCCTCTTGACTCTGCTTCCCTGTGAGGGGGTGTGACAGCAATGGCAAGATGGCTGACTGTGTAGTCCTGGTGTTTGTTATTGGCCATTTCCCAGCATGGCCTTGTGCTCCCCACGACAGAGCCCAGTGTCAGACATCTTGTCAGTCCCTTCCCACTCCCTGTGAGGCGAGTATGGTTCAGTTTGAGCTTGCTGGGCCATGTGGGTGGGTGTAGATTGTCTGTGACTGCGAATCCCATCATACTCTTGGCTACACCCCCTTCCCAGCATGCCCATACTTCCTCCCTCTTGACTCTGCTTCCCTGTGAGGGGATGTGACAGCACTGGCAAGATGGCTGACTGTGAAATCCTGGTGTTTGTTTGGCTACAAGTCCAAAGTGAGCCCCTGTGCTTCACACAGCAGCACCCAGTACGGGGTATCTTTTGCTAATATTTCAATGAGGTGTGTGTCAATGCATTGTACCCGGTGAGTTGTGTGGAGTTTGTGTTGGGGGGGTCTCCACATGCTGGTAAGTATGGTCAGGGCTGTCATTCCACCTTCCCATCTTGAAACGTGCTTCCATTGTAGGGCGTGCAAGTTGTCTTTCAGGATGTCAGTCATTGGTGTCCTGCTTCTGAGTTGCACACAACCCTAGCAGGGCCTTGTGCTCCCCACAGCAGGACCCAGTGTCAGCCATCTTATCAATCATTTTCCGCTCCCTGTGATGTGGGCATGTTTCAGAGAGGTCTTGATGGGCCAATCAGGAGGGGGAGCATTATCTGTGACTACAGGCCCTATCATGCTTTTGGATATACTCACTTCACCTGCATCCCCACTATTCCTTCCTGACAGTCAGGTGCACTGTGAGGTGGTGTGTTTGTGGTGGCAAACTGTCTGGCAGGGTCTATTTGGCTTTGTGCCACTGGCTTGCTTTATTTGTTTGTAGGTTGGTGCATGTCATTACACAGTTCACAATCACTATGAGATGGCAGGTATTGTGTTTGTCTGACTGGCATACACATCGTGGTATGATTATCTATTGGTTAGTGTAGCTTTGCTTGCGGTGCATGGTTTCACTGTCCCCTTGCCACACAATCTTGGGTATGTTGTTTGTGTACTCACCAGGCTCTGGGATGTCTGTTAGGCCATGGACCCTCTCTGGTGGTAGGATGTCCTGCACCTTCTCCTCCCTGGTCCTGAAGTAGACTGGTTTGGCAGGAGGGCCACCGCCGGTGCAATGACTCAGGGCGTGATCTTTTTCGATGAGTTTCTTGACCCTCCTGCGCACGTCAGACCACCTGTTCTGGATATTGTCCTTTGTGCGCCTTGCTGGTGCTTGAGCGTGAAGAACCAGAACCTTTCGGGTCCGGCGGCGCAGGGTACGCCTTAATCTCCTGGGTTCTCCTGCTTCAGCTAACAGAGACACGGGGACACTCCGTCGGCGTAAAAGATCAGATTTTATTAGCTGCAGCTAGTACAGTTATCCTTGAAGTACACATGGCATGTTCTCAGGAGACTGCCACTTCACTCCGTGGCGCACAATCTTATATAGATCATATGGGAAATATACATTAACCAAGAACACACCTAAAACATATTGAAAGAACCAATAAGAAAGGTTGAAAAACAGAACAGAACCAATAGGAAAGGTTTGAAAACCAAGTATCGGGTAACTCGAAGAGCCTCTCCTCCAACTGTGTTTGTCACCCCTCCCCAAGAACTAATTCATTAACAGGTTTGTGGTCGACTCGCAGGTGACGAGATATGTTTGTGTGTTTTGGAGGACAGTTGTGAAACGAGAGAATACTAGCAGAGCACAGCGAAGGCCAGACGATAAGATAAAGTTGGAAGAGAATAGTGTGATCCAACAGATAGTTGAGACAAGGATTAGAAAAACCAGACGGGGATTAGTGTACTCGGCCAGTGCTAACATCAGCTTTGTAAATAGAGGCAGAAGGCTTATTTCGACACGAAGCTGCAGGAAAAAACTGAAAAGACTATGTTCGCCGTGCTGCCTGAGTGAGGGCAACACAAAATGGCGGCGGAGCACAAAATGGCGGGTCGATTCGATCACGATCGAAAATCGAATTTCCTCAGACCCTCCTTTTGCCAGAACTCAGGCAAGATACATAGACTCACATTAATCTGAGTCAATGTCGATGGCCATGAGGTCATCGAGCTGTTGCTGTAACATCATTCTAATATTCTCTGTTACTTGTGGTTTGGGTTTAGGGATGCACATAGTAGCACACAGGTCGCAAACGGCGGGACCACAGGGCATACAAAGGCAACAAGAGAAAATGATGGTCAAAACTACTCCAAGGAATGTCAATACCTTCCAACCCCATTTGGACAGTAGTCCCCAAAACCACTCCAATAATGACAAATCTCCTTCATCCTGATGAATTGACTCAGAGATTATATGTAACTTAGAGATAGCTTGGTATACTGTCGGAGCGTCATCAGGTATGAAAAAATACAGCAACTTGACCCGATCAATTTGTACGCTCCACCACGATCCGCAAGAACAAAGTCTAAGGCAACTCGGTTTTGTAACGTCATAAGACGATCTGCCTGTAGTTCTGCCGTGATATTACTTAAGGCTCCTACAGTGATGTCTATAGTGGTTTCTACGACACGAACCAGTTGCCTTACATTTCTGCTGTTGGTCATCGGACCCCAAAAAGGAAGAATTCCTTTGAGGAAATCTCCTCCCTTTTGTCCTGCTGTGTCTTTAGGGTCAATAATCCCTCTGCCATATCTGTTTCGATGATGATTTGCAGAAGCGGTGTATGTAGGGGGAAGAAGGAAAGCTATATAACAGGTACCAGAAAAACCAGTTGGCAACCACGTGTGAGCCCTATCGTGGCAGATAAAATACGTGCCTTGGGAGGGTACTAGAGGAGGCGAGTTTTGAGAGGAGTAGACGTATGTGTGGGAACAGTTGTCTCTTTGTACGGTGTCAGTAGACGGACCATTAATTTGCAGACAGAAATTTCTCTGGTGAGGAATAGTCCAAATCGGTGGAGATTTTCCTTGTTTAACCATATCACTAAGGCTAGTGACATAATGGGTGACGTTCCAATTGGTGTACGCTTTTCTTTCGTCAACGGAAATCTTACTATTTTCCATGATTTTAGCCATAGCTACCATTCCCTTTATCAGTGAACTATGACTGAAATCCGGACCACCAATATATGAACTAACTGATCGTCTGAATTTGCTTTGACAGGCATTGGAGAAGATAACAAAATAAGCCCAAGCAGAACCCTCATAAGAAAACGGAAGAACTAAATACGGCATTCCTTTTTCTGTGGTATGTGGCATAAGTCCACACACCCAACAGTCAGTTGTATTGATCACTAATTGGTGTTGATGTAATAACTGGATAAATGAATTGTTGTAATACTCGGTTCTTCTAATGAGTTCATGTTGAGGAAGGGTATGAAATAGATGTGGAGAGACAGTAGAAGAAGACAAAGAGGTAGAAGGAGAGACAACTTTTTGCTGCAGAGTGTAAATAATCCAATTTATACACGCCAAAAGAATACACAATAATATAATGATACACAAGGTTATACTAAAACGATTGTACATTAATCTACAGAATTCTTTCTCCATTTTATCCTTTCTCTCTCTTTCCCCTAATGTAGTTTCCATCTCTCTAATGGATGCTCACGGCAATCTTCCTCAATCGCTTAATTATGATTATCTGCCGTCCTATGACACTGCAAGTCCTGCAGGCCTATTGCCACTACTCAGGTCACAACTAAGACTCCTACCGTGACCCTGCAACTGGGATAGAATACTACATAGGAGAGAGAAAATCTTAAGTGTTTTTCAGTCTGGGTCTTAGGTTATAGTGTTCTTTGTCAGGTACAGTTTGGTCTCGGAACAATGTTCTCGGATTTGTCGTATTCAAGCGACGATGTGGTGTTATTGCTTCCTGAAGAATATCGTCGTTCTCTTTCTCAGACAATGTTCCATTCAGGCGTGCATTACTGAAAGGTACAAATCGTGGAACCTTCTCGCTCTCAGAGTCACTAATGCCCTTACGCATCCATTGATCAAAGGGTAGGGGCAAAGGCACTTTCTTACAATGCACGCCGTGAATCCAGTTTTTCTTTCCTTCGACCTTTACTGCTGTTCTCGTCGTAAGGAGAACCAACCGAGGCTCCCTCCACCTGGCCTCCAAATTTTTCGTCCTTTGGAAGTTTTTTATGCAGACCCAGTCTCATGGTCGGATGGAATTACCTGGGTCTGTGGAGGCCTCCGGCAAAGCACTCTGAACCTGTTGATGGAGAACACGCAATTTAGTTGTAAGTTCATGCAAGTAATCAATCAACATTGGATATGGCAAGTCTGAGTATTTCTTAGGGCGAGGGACTCCCCATATATTAGCTGGGTGTCCAAACACCACTTTGTAAGGGCTAAGTCCCAAACGAGAGTGTACAGCAGTTCTGGTGGATAGAAGAGCCAATGGAAAAGCATCGGGCCAATTAAGTCCTGTACTAGCCTGCACTTTCGCTAGTTTTAGTTTTAAGGTTCCATTGTAGCATTCCACTAAACCCGCTGACTGTGGATGGTTTGCTGCATGAAACTTTTGCTTGATACCAAGACCCGCACAAACTTTTTGCATGACTTGGCCCACAAATCCGCTCCCATTGTCACTCCAGACAATGCGCGGCAAACCAAACCTAGGGAAAAATTCTTTTAGTAGAACTTTGGCTGTGGATAAGGCTGTATTGTCTTTTAGAGGGTATGCTTCTATCCACCTAGAGAAGGCGCATACTACCACCAGAACATATTTGAGGTTATTGCATCGCTCCATATGAATGTAATCGATCTGCAACACCTCAAATGGATAGGTCGGAGGAGCAAAGTGACCCGCTGGAGTTGGGGTTCCCTTTCCTGGATTGTACATCAAACAAACAATACAATGTTTCACTACATTGTCTGCACACTTTGGGATTCCTTCATTTTGCCACACTGGAGCCAGAAGCTTGCATATACCTTTCGCACTTAAGTGGGCTGGACCATGCGCCATAGTAACTACTGGGAGTACATAGGCATCTGGTAACAGCCAACGTTGGTGCTCAGATAATTCCACCCAACATCCCATCTCATCTAACATTCCTGTACTTTCTTTCCACTTACTCAATTCTTTCTCTGTAGCCTCTTCCTGAATCGACCTTACACTTTCTACTGTATCCTCATACATTCCTCTCTCTCTAACCCAGTTCGCAGGACCCGCAACATACATTCGACTTGTAGCATCTCTCGCTGTCTTTTTCTCTACTTCATCTGCAAATGCATTTCCTCGACCAACATCATCTGTAATCTTCTTGTGTGCACTACACTTCACAATTGCTATTTGAGCAGGTAAAGAAAGTGACTCAAGAAGATCAGTCACCAGCTGACCATGTTGTATTTTAGTGCCATGTGAAGTAAGAAATCCCCTCTCTTTCCAAAGACGCCGAAAATTGAACCCCACACCAAAAGCATACTGACTGTCAGTATACACATTCACTCTTTTTCCTTTTGACAACACACATGCTCTTGTTAAAGCTATCAATTCTGCTGCTTGAGCTGAATTGTGTCTGATACAGGCTGTTTCCACAACTGTATGTAAAGTAGTAACAGCATAGGCTGAAACTGTATCTCCATTAGGAAGCTTAAAGCAAGAACCATCCACCCATAGAATTCCATCCGGATTTTCTAGCGGCGTATCTTTCAAGTCAATTCTTCCTTTTGTCTCTTCCTCAGTACGGAGGAAACAATCATGTTGTTTTCCATCGTTTTTATCTACTGAAAGAGGCAACAAAGTAGCTGGATTTAAAGTGTTACATCGTTTGATGTGCACATGACCAGCCAAAAGTGTCAACTCATATCCAGACAAACGAGCACTCGTAAGATGCTGTGTTTTTGTTCGATTTAGTAAGGTATCCACTGCATACGGCACCATAACAATAAGTGTGTTGTCTAACACTACTCCAGCAGACTGTCGAATAGAAATTGCTGCTGCTGCTGTCGCTTTAAGGCAACTAGGTAATGCTTTAGCTACCGGATCTAACGTAGCTGAAAAATATGCACATGGTCGCTGTTTGTCTCCAAAACGCTGCGTTAAAACTGACAACGCACAACCTTCTTTTTCATGAACATATAGCGTGAATGGCTTACTGTAATCGGGAGAACCCAATACAGGAGCAGAACATAGCGCAGCTTGCAGGTCAGTGAAACTCTTCTGACATTTGTCAGTCCATGGAAGGGGCTGAGGTGTATCTTTCAAAGTAAGTGCCAACAGAGGTTTGGCCAACAGAGAGAAGTTAGGGATCCACTGTCTACAATAGGAAGTAATACCCAGGAAGGCACGGACCTCCCTTTGTGTGGATGGCACAGACATTTGCGCAATCGCCTGAATTCGTTCTGGGGTTAATCGTCGTCCCTCCTTTGATAGGAGATGACGCAAGTAGGTAACCTCTCGACGAACATATTGTAGTTTGGAAGGTGAAACCTTATGATTCAGATTAAACAAATGGCGTAACAATGCAACAGTCACGTTTTTGCAAATATCTTCTGAATCAGCAGCGATTAACAAGTCGTCCGTGTACTGGATAAGAACAGCACCAGACGGCAAATGAAAAGTATCAATATTACATTTTAAAGCTTGGCTGTAAATAGAGGGACTTTCACAATAGCCCTGAGGTGCGCGCTTGAACCGGAAGCTTCGGCCTCCAAGAGAGAAGCCAAAAATATCACTACTTTCTTCAGCAATGGGAATGCTAAAGAAGGCATTCTTTAGATCGATAACAGAAAACCAAGTTGCTGTGGAAGGTATCATTGTCAACAAAGCAGTGATATCTGGGACAACAGGAAAATGTGGTACAACAATTTTGTTTACCTCCCGAAGATCAATTACGAAACAATATACAGGAGGCTGAGAAGGATCAGTGCGTTTAAGAACAGGAAGAATAGGACTATTGCATATGTTTCCTCTCGTTTCTTCAACCACACCCTTCTGGATCAAATCATGAATGATTTTCAAAAGCGCTTTTTCACCTTCAGTGGAAATTCTATACTGTGGAATTCGAGGCAATTCAACATTAGGCTTGAGAGTTACAACATAAGGTGGAATCTCAAGACAGCCCACATTGTTCGGACCCGTGGCCCAAAGCGTTGCCGGAAGAGAAAGCAATTCAGGTGGAAACTGATCTTTGGACAAATACATTGGAGAGATTAATTTCTGATCTAAAGTAAGATGTACACCAGAAGGAGAACAATATATCGTAGCATACATTCTTTTCAATAAGTCCAAACCCAACAGATTCTCACCGCAACCATTCGTCAAAAGAAGCTGAGCTTCCAAATCATAAGGGCCAATTGAAATGGGCAAAGGGCAAGAAACCGGATTACGAACAGGGGCGCCAGAAAATCCTACAGATACATTTGTTAAGCCAGACAAAGGTGCCCCAGGGAGTTTTGAATGAATGATAGAACTTCTCATCGCACCAGTATCTAAAAGAAATGGCTCTGAAACACCCATTGTAGTGACTTTAACATAAGGTCCATTCTGATCTACTGGAATCGACACAACTCCCTTACTTTGTCCATGGCTGTCCTAGTTGGCATGAAGACTTTCATTCCCGTCTTCAATGTAATAATCCTCATTCTAATATTGT
This sequence comes from Triturus cristatus, assembly GCF_964204655.1. Taxonomy (NCBI): domain Eukaryota; kingdom Metazoa; phylum Chordata; class Amphibia; order Caudata; family Salamandridae; genus Triturus; species Triturus cristatus. The sequence goes on along the minus strand of NC_140592.1, from coordinate 588,290,244 downwards.
GTAGACCGAGCGTTTTGCTGATCAAAGTAATTCACGGAATTAGAAGGAGGAAGGGAACGCTGTTCTTGGGTCAACATACCTCGACCTCTACCTCTGGAGGCCAGCACGACCTCGTGAAGCAGATGGTGTCCCATTTCGCCGCAATAAAACCGGACAACTATTCTTGAAGTGACCTTCCTCTCTACAATAGGCACATTGATTAGGTCCTAACAAAGGTCGCGAAATATATGGCTCAGGCTTTTGGTACACCCTCTGAAACTGCGGAGACTGTTGAAACTGAGGCTGAGCATGACGAGGTGGATAAGCCTGTTGCAAGAGAACCTTAGTTTTTAATTCTTTAATCTTTTTATCTAGCTTATCTCTTTCTTCTTTATCTCTATTTTCATAATATTGAGCAGTAGCCAATATCTGGGCTGAAGAAGAAACAGCCCATGAACTTTCGGAGTCTTTCAATTTATGCGACAGCTCGGGAAGCAAATTAAATACGAACTTATCCACAAATAACGGCTGTCCACCTTCCGTAGTCATGTCCTGACCACTGTGATCAATGAATGTCTCCTCGAAACGAGTAAAGAAATCGGAGACACTCTCATCTTTCTTCTGTTTACACGCGGCTAGTTTATCCCAGTTAACTCTCAAGGCAGGCATCATCGTTTTCATTAATGGAATAATCCTACCAGGGAGTTCTGAAATCAAAGCATCAGGCTTCGCACCACCCACTTGGTTTCTATCTGTGGCAATGATAGCATCCCAGTCTCCACCTAATTCTTGGGCATGATTTTCTTTACGAATCCTAGCCCATAGTGCCTGTGGAACTACATTCCCCATCAACATGTCAATATCTGCTAAATTCATGATGCAGGCTTCAACAGTTTGTGACAATTCTTTATAATAACCTGCAGGGTTCTTACGAGGATCCGGTAGAGACTGTTTAAGGGCTAAAACTTCAGATCTTTTCCAGGGGACATGTACCCATATTCGCTGGAAGTGAGCAGGAATAAGTGGAACGTTACCTGCTGCTGCAACCTCTTCTCTACCGGAGGAACCTCTCTCATTGGATAATTTTTCAGTGTCAACCTAAATGAAGGATCGGAATCTAGAAAAGTCTGTGAGGAAAATAAGGTTCTAAAGGAAACAAGTGTCTTTACAGCGTCCTCAACCTTAGAACCCACAATGAGGCATTTATCAAAATTGGCCTGAGTGTCTAACAGACCCTGAGGAACCAAACCCCAGTCCATATCCTCCCATTCTTTAATAAGAGTATCGCACATAGCATTGAAAACATATCTCTGCGTAGGCGCATTCCATTGTGAGAAGGTAGGCATAATATCAGGTACACTATACCGAGTACCCTTTTCAATCCATTTACGAGCAAGAGAGTCCAACATTTCTCGTTCTTCGGAATCTGGGAACTGACTACGAGAATGTCTTCGAGAAAATGCCGGAGACACATTTAATGCCTCAAAGAAAGGTGATAAAAGACCAGAGACCGTTTCTGTAAGTCGTTTACGCATAGATGGAGAATTGGACATAAGAATAGGGGACAAAGTATTAGGTGAACTAACGGAAAAGGAATCGGTAATTACCGGAGGAGCAGAAGACAAAGAAGACGAAGGCAAAGGAGTCGAAGGCAAAGCCGGCAGAGGCGGCAATACTTGAGGGGGCAAATGTGGAAGAGCCCGAGCAGGCGGAGGCAGAACTGGCGGCTGAACAGGCTGTAACAACGGGGGTGCATTAGCACCTTGTGCATAGGGCGGAGGCAATCTCAATAGGTGAGACATCAAGGAATCCTCTTCTAAATCCTTTCTTTTATCAGAGGGGGAAGTTGGCAACATCGGATAGCATTTATCTATTGTCATACGATGCTGTCTCTCTGGAATTTCCATCGCATTATCGACTTCATCATCTTTAAACTGCTGAGCAGCCTGTATAATGGTCATACCCTGTGCTGTCTTATCTCGTTTTTCTTGCTTAATTTTCTTCTGTTTGGCTTCCTTACGCCAAAGGCGGAAAGAGTCAAACATTGCCGGCCGGGCTTTTCTTTTGAATAAAACTGCTTCCAAATTATCTAGTATGTCAGGCTCAAAACTACCATTTTCTGGCCATTTTAAAACACCATCATTCTTCGTGTATCGGATCCATACCTCGTTAAAGGCAATGGGGCCAACACCATGTTTAGAATAGAGCTCATAAGTGGGAGTTCCAACCGAAGGAATCGGACAAGAGTCCTCAAGCCGGGAATCCCTCTTACAACCAAAGCAACACATTTTTCCAAACTTAGTCAGACCAGGCATCTCGTGATTTCACCGGACAGTTCACAAACATCAAGGGGGCAAACTAAGTTTACGCAGCACAAATGCACTTACCCCTCGGCTTTGGCTATTGCAATAGTCAAATCTAAGAACCAGAGGAACTAAGGAACCAAGAAACAAAGGACCAAAATTGTGGGCGCGACCCACCAAATACTTAACTAAGGATGTCTTCTTACGCCAACAGAGGCCCCGTCTATCGTCTCGCCTTACCATACATCATCGAAAGAGGGCCAAGGCAGGGCGGCAGTCAGGGCAGCAGTCATCAGTAGCCGTCAGGAAAGAGTAACCGCGCTGCAAAGGACCTTCGGACCACTTTCGACATACAGGGGTCACTTAACGTGGCACGCGATTCCTCCAGAATTTTCTTGCGGGGTTCCTCACGACCTTCAGGCAGAACCACTACCTCTGAAGCCGCCCCTTGTTGGGTGCCAGTTGAAGAACCAGAACCTGTCGGGTCCGGCGGCGCACGGTACGCCTTAATCTCCTGGGTTCTCCTGCTTCAGCTAACAGAGACACGGGGACACGCCGTCGGCGTAAAAGATCAGATTTTATTAGATGCAGCCAGTACAGTTATCCTAGAAGTACACATGGTATGTTCTCAGGAGACTGCCACTTCACTCCGTGGCGCACAATCTTATATAGATCATATGGGAAATATACATTAACCAAGAACACACCTAAAACATATAGAAAGAACCAATAAGAAAGGTTGAAAAACAGAACAGAACCAATAGGAAAGGTTTGAAAACAAAGTATTGGGTAACTCGAAGAACCTCTCCTCCAACTGTGTTTGTCACCCCTCCCCAAGAACTAATTCATTAACAGGTTTGTGGTCGACTCGCAGGTGACGAGATATGTTTGTGTGTTTTGGAGGACAGTTGTGAAACGAGAGAATACTAGCAGAGGACAGCGAAGGCCAGACGATAAGATAAAGTTAGAAGAGAATAGTGTGAACCAACAGATAGTTGAGACAGGGATTAGAAAAACCAGACGGGGATTAGTGTACTCGGCCAGTGCTAACATCAGCTTTGTAAGTAGAGGCAGAAGGCTTATTTCGACACGAAGCTACAGGAAAAAACAGAAAAGACTATGTTCGCCGTGCTACCTGAGTGAGGGCAACACAAAATGGCGGCAGAGCACAAAATGGCAGGTCGATTCGATCACGATCGAAAATCGAATTTCCTCAAGCGTTCACCTTGTCCACAATCCTCGCCCACACTTGGTTTTCTGTGAGATGGGGGTCCTTTGGACCAATGTTCCAAACAAATGTGGCTCCACCCTGATGATCTCGTCTACCAGCACTTCTAAATCACTATCTGTGAACTTTGGATTCTTCTTTGGGGGCATGGTGATGGGTGGTGGTGGTAAGGGATGTGTGTGTGAGGGTGCAAGTGAGGGTGGTTTGGTGTTGGTTTTGCTGTGTGTATGTGTGTGTGCTTTTCTATGAGGTGCTGATGGTGTGTGAGTTGTGTGATGGGTGAGTTGTGAGTGTGTCTGTGGTTGCTGTGTACTGGTGTTTGCTGCTGGCTGTGTCTCCTGTTTGCAAGGGATGATGGTAGTGATTGTAGTCCTTTATATAGTTGGAGTTGTGGGTGTGTCTTTGTCCCATGTTCTTTTCTTTGGTATTTATTGGCCTTGTCATTGCTTGTTTGGTCCTTTTTTTGTCTTTTTTCCTTTGGGTTATGTAGGCATGAAGGAGACGTTCATGTGACGGAAACGGACGCTGCTGTTGTCTCGTGCGGGCTTCTCCGCCTCGTTCACGCTGCCTATCTTCTGTGTTTGGTATGTGCCGGGTTGTCTGTGCGTGTCGGTTGTGCGGCTTGGTCTCCGTGCGAGTTGGTCTGGTTTTACACGCTTTGCATCGTACTGCGCGAATCGTACATCGCAGGTACGGGTCGGTCGGGTTCATTCCGGGTTCGTGTCGGTCGGTGAAAATCGCGTCGGTTTTCCGGCCAGATCACTATTTTCCCTACGGCTCGGTCGTACGGCTTGTATTCCGTACGTGTCGGTTGTAATTCACTCGCGTTGCATCGTACTGCACGGGTCGTACGGCGCTGGTCCGTGTCGGTCGATATTCGGCCCGGGTCCGTGTCGGCTGGTTCGTTTTGCAGCCGGAATCGGAATGGGCCCCCTAATATTTTTAAAGCCAAAGTTTTAGGAACATTATTCAGTGTATTAGGAATATGTTAAAATGTCTTAATATGATTACTATTGGACAATTTCAGTTTAAAGGATTTCAGCAATACCATTTGGCCCTGAGGAAAGGTATACATTTGAAATATGGACTTTTTGTTGCACATTCTCACAGCATATATTCTTTTAAACCTCATTTACAGTGTACAGAAATTATAAAACAAATTCTTTATTGAATCATTATTTGAGTACTTTCAGATTCAAGTAAAAAAATTCGCTTAGAAGGAACCATTTTAAATATATGTGTGATTTGAATGAAATGGTTTGTTATTCACGATGTATGAGTAATAGTTTATCGTATTATTTGATTTCCTTCATATTCAAGTAAGACATTTCTCTTAGAAGAAAGCATTTTACATATGGGTGATTTATATTATATGGTTTGTTATTGAGGATGTAGTTTTTCTGGAATATTCAAAAAAGTTGGATATATGATAAATATGTTAGATAGAGGTTTTTTTTTTTTAAACTATCTAATTGATTGGGGTTTTTTTGCCCACTGTTATGTGATGAGTACGATTGAAATCACTGTTTGTAGTGAAATTCAATTTATTCTGAGAACAGCAAAAAAGGCAAAGAAAATAATTTAACAAAATGTTAAAATTATGTTGTGTTGTAAAAAATATATTATTAAATATTAAAACTGTATTTTTTCTTTTCTTTCACAGATACTAATTCTAACATTTGAAATTTTCTGAAATTTAAATGATAAAAAAAAATGAAAAAAATGTGTTGCATTTTTTTTCCAATTAATGCGAAGGTAAGTTTAACTAAGTATTAATATGCACAATGGGCTGTGTTTCCACACTGGTGAAGAAAGGGGAGATGGATGGAGTAGATATGGAAAGATGCTCAGTGTACGTTTTAAGTTACAGGATAAAGTTAACATCAATACAATGGTGCCGATCACGATCCGGTAAAAAATTCCCCCGTGCGACTCGTATCGGGTCTTTTTACCGTACGAATCGTACAAATGCCGTACGAACTGGCAATCACGATTCGCATGGTAAAAAGTCCATACGACCCGCACCGGGAATCATTCCCCACACGTCCTCGGGTCGGAAAATGTGTCCGACACGTCCTCGGACGATTTACCTTACAAACGTAAAAATCCAAGTCCGACCGAGGAATCACGATCCATCCCGTGCGTCCGAGCCTACAACCGTATGGAAAAAACACCGTCCGCACCGAACACCAATAGCAACCATGGAGACATGTGCCCGCATACGCGCCCAACACTCCCCCCAGCCCCCGTACGTCCGACACGTACCCCCCGTATATGTATACCCCCACCCGTCTAGGTACACCCCAGTACGTTCCAGTCGAACCCCCACCCCAGTACGTGTCGTACCACCGTCAATGTAAACCCCCCCACCCCTGTACGTGTCGTACCACCGTCAATGTACACCCCCCCACCCCTGTACGTGTCGTACCACCGTCTATGTACACCCCAGTACGTTCCAGTCGCACCCCCACCCCAGTACGTGTCGTACCACCGTCAATGTACACCCCCCCACCCCTGTACGTGTCGTACCACCGTCAATGTACACCCCCCCACCCCTGTACGTGTCGTACCACCGTCTATGTACACCCCAGTACGTTCCAGTCGTACCCCCACCCCAGTACGTGTCGTACCACCGTGAACCTACACCCCAGTACGTTCGAGCCCCACCCCCACCCCAGTACGTGTCATACCCCCGTGTACCTACACCCCAGTACGTGTCGTACCGACGTCAATGTACACCCCCCCACCCCTGTACGTGTCGTACCACCGTCCATGTACACCCCAGTACGTTCCAGTCGTACCCCCACCCAGTACGTGTCGTACCACCATCAATGTACACCCCCCCACCCCTGTACGTGTCGTACCACCGTCAATGTACACCCCCCCACCCCTGTACGTGTCGTACCACCGTCAATGTACACCCCCCACCCCTGTACGTGTCGTACCACCGTCTATGTACACCCCCCCACCCCTGTACGTGTCGTACCACCGTCAATGTACACCCCCCCACCCCTGTACGTGTCGTACCACCGTCTATGTACACCCCAGTACGTTCCAGTCGTACCCCCACCCCTGTACGTGTCGTACCACCGTCTATGTACACCCCCCCACCCCTGTACGTGTCGTACCACCGTCCATGTACACCCCAGTACGTTCCAGTCGTACCCCCACCCCAGTACGTGTCGTACCACCGTCAATGTACACCCCCCCACCCCTGTACGTGTCGTACCACCGTCAATGTACACCCCCCCACCCCTGTACGTGTCGTACCACCGTCAATGTACACCCCCCCACCCCTGTACGTGTCGTACCACCGTCTATGTACACCCCAGTACGTTCCAGTCGTACCCCCACCCCAGTACGTGTCGTACCACCGTCAATGTACACCCCCCCACCCCTGTACGTGTCGTACCACCGTCAATGTACACCCCCCCACCCCTGTACGTGTCGTACCACCGTCCATGTACACCCCCCCACCCCTGTACGTGTCGTACCACCGTCCATGTACACCCCAGTACGTTCCAGTCGTACCCCCACCCCAGTACGTGTCGTACCACCGTCAATGTACACCCCCCCACCCCTGTACGTGTCGTACCACCGTCAATGTACACCCCCCCACCCCTGTACGTGTCGTACCACCGTCAATGTACACCCCCCCACCCCTGTACGTGTCGTACCACCGTCAATGTACACCCCCCCACCCCTGTACGTGTCGTACCACCGTCAATGTACACCCCCCACCCCTGTACGTGTCGTACCACCGTCTATGTACACCCCCCCACCCCTGTACGTGTCGTACCACCGTCTATGTACACCCCAGTACGTTCCAGTCGTACCCCAACCCCAGTACGTTCCTGGCGCACCCCCAACACAACCTCCTAAGTACGGAGCGCACCCCATGCCCCAACATCACAACCGCATGTACGAGTCGTACAAAGCCACACACAAGGACCAAATCGTACAACCAAATGGCCCATGTACACACCGTACACACGCTCAAAACGCACGTACACAACAAGGACAAAACAAAACAACTCAACAATACACCATTCGAAAGGCACACAGCCACTAAACATGGCCAACAACCACTAAAATAACACAATCACTGACCTGCAACTGTCAAAAACAAACAGAGGCCCAATACACCACCACTCCTTATAACACACCCACCCAAAATTCAAACACTGCCACACCCACCCATGGACCAATAAAAAGGGCCCACACACACAAACCATGAGCCTTTGCAACAGACCCACTGCTGCCAGACACCACAGAACCAGACTACAAGCGACACCACATCTTACACTTGCACACCTTCACACGACCACCCTCACAAACACCCTCTCATCACATTCACACACACACACAACCATCCACACCCCCCCCCAACATCCACACACCCCCCACACCCACACCATCCCCACCCACACCCCTCACCATGCCCACTACCAAGAATCCAAAGTTCAGTCACCGAGAGTTGGAGGTCCTTGTTGATCAAATCCTCAGAGTCGAGCCACAGATCTTTGGAACATTGGTCAGAAGCACCAGCCAGGCAGCCAAAACAGCCATGTGGCAGACCATCGTCGATGCTGTGAATGCTGTTGCGGACACCAGGAGGACCAAGCAGGATTGCCAGAACAGGTGGTACAATCTGCGGAGGAGGGTCAGAGCCAAGAGACAGGAGGAACACGACCAGGCCAACGCCACCGGAGGAGGGCCCTCCCACAGAGCCGTACAGTACCATCCCTGGGAGGAGAGGGTGATGGCCATACTGCCGGTGGAGGCAGTTGAAGGAGTAGAAGGACTCCGAGACCCGGGTGAGTACACAAACAACGCACCTCACATGGGGGGAACTGCAACCACAACCAAAATTAATAACAGGCACGCAAACACCACAAGCCATCGCATTACTCAACCACACTCCATGAGCAGGCACATGCCACTGCTGCCACCATGCCCCATGCACCCAGCTGGACAATGTCAAGTCACAGGCCACAGAAGACAACAACACATGACACGGTAACCCGGATGGCGGGAGTGTGGGCACCAAGAATCACATAGTGCGACTCCAAAGCAGACAACAATGCCCTCTGCCCATATGGCCTAGGTCACAGCCAGACAAACACTGTGTCCCAACACAGGAATGACTTGCCAGCAAATGGCGGATGCCTTGCATCAACACATGGGGGTGAAGGCACTGTTTTGCACATGCCAGCAGCTAATGAACAGCCAACAGTGTGAAAGAGTGGCAGCACACACCACCACAGCAGCAGCGCACAGACACACAGCAGACAAAATGGGTGCCTGGAGATCAGAAACAAACTCACATCAACAGGCCAAGGGCCACTCAAAGATCTGCTAACAGTGTGTGCCCAGGAAGCTGGGCCAAGGTGACAGAGGGTGACACACGGAGGGAGGGAGAGGGGGACACAGAGGGAGGGAGAGGGGGACTGAGAGGGAGGGAGACACAGGAAGATGGACAGAGGGAGGAGGCTGACACACAGAGGGAGGGAGAGGGGGACAGAGAGGGAGGGAGAGGGGGACAGAGAGGGAGGGGGACACAGGAAGATGGACAGAGGGAGGAGGCTGACACACAGAGGGAGGGAGAGGGGGACAGAGAGGGAGGGAGAGGGGGACACAGAGGGAGGGAGAGGGGGACACAGAGGGAGGGAGAGGGGGACTGAGAGGGAGGGAGACACAGGAAGATGGACAGAGGGAGGAGGCTGACACACAGAGGGAGGGAGAGGGGGACAGAGAGGGAGGGAGAGGGGGACAGAGAGGGAGGGGGACACAGGAAGATGGACAGAGGGAGGAGGCTGACACACAGAGGGAGGGAGAGGGGGACACAGAGGGAGGGAGACACAGGAAGATGGACAGAGGGAGGAGGCTGACACACAGAGGGAGGGAGAGGGGGACACAGAGGGAGGGAGAGGGGGACACAGAGGGAGGGAGAGGGGGACACAGAGGGAGGGAGAGGGGGACAGAGAGGGAGGGAGAGGGGGACAGAGAGGGAGGGAGAGGGGGACACAGAGGGAGGGAGAGGGGGACACAGAGGGAGGGAGAGGGGGACTGAGAGGGAGGGAGACACAGGAAGATGGACAGAGGGAGGAGGCTGACACACAGAGGGAGGGAGAGGGGGACAGAGAGGGAGGGAGAGGGGGACAGAGAGGGAGGGGGACACAGGAAGATGGACAGAGGGAGGAGGCTGACACACAGAGGGAGGGAGAGGGGGACACAGAGGGAGGGAGACACAGGAAGATGGACAGAGGGAGGAGGCTGACACACAGAGGGAGGGAGAGGGGGACACAGAGGGAGGGAGAGGGGGACACAGAGGGAGGGAGAGGGGGACAGAGAGGGAGGGAGAGGGGGACAGAGAAGGAGGGAGACACAGGGAGAGCAAATCAGTCCTTTGGTGTGTGGGAATGTCTGCTCGTCAGCAGGTGGACTGCGTGCATGTAGACAAGGGTGCCCAGTGCCAGAACCCCCCCTCTTCATCATGGCAAAACGCAGGGCCATGTTACAACCTGTACACGAGCACAAGGACAGCCACCTGCATCATATGAGTGTGTGGATCCACTCCATGTGCACATGTACAGTGCTACAAGGAAGGCGCAAACGCATAGCTCGGCACACATGCACACTCCACTGCTGACTGCAGTCACACTTGACGCAGCAAGTAAGACTGTGCCACACATAGTTAAAGGGGCCAAATTGGTGCCCAAGGGACACACACATGCACAAGTGCACTGTGAGTGGAATGCAAGACAGATCCTAATTCCAAGAGGAAATGTGCCAACTTTGTAACGGATGCAACATGGATGTTGCATGGATCAAAAGTAACATTGTCTCTCTCACACACAGGTCAACGTCGTGCTGCACCCCCCAACACTGGGGGGGAACACTCACAGGACCCGGATCTGCAGGAGACCGATCCCACCGGCAGCGACCACTCTCACCACTCTGCGGACGACCCCGACCGACCTGGCCCCTCTGGTGTCCAACCACCTGCAGCACCTGCGTCAGGTACAACCGTGCCAACCACCACCCCCACTCCTGCCACATCCCAGGAGACACCCAGGATCCCTGCCCCAACACCACAATGCAGCCAGGCTCGCCAGGAGGGACACGGTGTCCCGGGCACCCAGGAGGAGGCAGGCGACAACGCCAATGCCACCCCTCAGGGGTCCCGGAGACCCCATGTGCCCACAAGTGCAGGCCAGACGCAAGTGGGCAGGGGTGGTGGGAGTGGAGAGCGGCGGAGGCGCGAGCCTGACCAGTTGGCTGGGGATCCGGTATTTTCCCATGTCCGTAACATCCTGGACTCATACCGGCAGGACACCACGGGCATGGCCCAGGTTGTGTCCGTCCTCGAGGGGATCAAGGTCCAGCAGGCCCAGCAACATGCGGAGCTAATAGCCTGTCTACAGCTACACCAACGGAGGATGGAGGACAGACAGGCTGAGCAAGTGACGGCGTCCCAGGGGATTCACGCTGAACTCCGTCGGATGGCCGACACCATGGCCGACCCTCCCTGTGCCAGAAGGCGGAGAACATCACCACCCACAGGGAGGGATCATGAGGAGGAGGAGGAAACATCCGACGGAGCATCCCAGACGTCGTCACGGCCTGCTGCTGAGGTTCCCCGCAGGAAGCCGGGTCGTCCACGGAAAGGACCGTGAGGGTGGCTGCCACATCACCATCTCCCAGGACACCTGGCCTGGCACCTGGCCCACTGGAGCAACAGCATCACAGCATCAAGAGACATTCTCTGCCACATGGCCCTGCTGGTCACTGGCTGACCAATGTTGACAAAGACTGTGGCATGGACTCTGAGGATTTCCAATGGCAAGGACACCAACTCCCCTACTGAACTTTGGATTCCCTAATCCCGGAAAGGCCCTCACTTGGCCCCCCCCCCAATAATAAATCACACTATTAAGAGTAGATGCCTGCTGGTAGCATTATTACCTAACATGTGTCTTGTACAGTCTAAACATGCCTGAGTCATCTGTTCACTTCAACCATCCACACCCTGGGGCCTGAGTCTGGCACAGGACACATGGGTCACAGTTTTCTAGGCAAGACAGACATGGAGCACCATACACACCCGTGATGGTCAGAACCAGCTGAGGGGGTGGCCGAACAACCGTGCTGACAGACACATTGAGTACAGCAACAGTCATGCGCAGAGGTCAGGGATCCTGGCCCGTGTCCTGGGGGGCACCCAGGTACGTGTAGACAGGTGGCAGAACCATGTCCTGCAAGCTTGAGTCCGGTGGATGCAGAGAATGGGGTCATGGACAACGTTGGATGCATGGGGATGGCACATGTCACAATACCCACACAGTCATGGACATCATGCCCATTACACAGTCTCAGCACACACACACAGCTTGCATCTTGCCACTCGACACATTGACACATAGCCACAATCAGGGAATACCATGCCAGACATGCAGGATGCACCGTGCCAACACACCAGCATTGACTGAGAAGAGGCACCTTGGAGGCATAGGGACACCTTTAATAGTCATGTGTTTGGGATTGCAGAGGCAACTTGAAGTACACATGAACACATCATGTGGAGTAACATGTGGCTCCAACACTGGCACCCCCCTTCTGCAGCACAAATGCGTGATAGCCATGGAACTGGCACACAAGTGTCGGATAATAGCTAAATACCCACAGCTGCTCACGGAGAGCCTGCCATACACCATACATCCGCTGATGTGGAAGTCCCACGCCATGTCAAGACAATGTTAACCGTATGTGTCCGAGGGCAGTGTCACACACATTGATGCCTTCATCACAATCCACCATCCCATCACTGATGACTGACAACCAGGCAGGCCATCTATTCAGGTGTACCCAGCTGCATGTCGTGTCCCATGGGGATGCCACATGTCTGCAGAGGACCCAAACCCCGACCGGGGCAGTGTGCACACATCGTGAACAACTGCCACACCCAATACACCCCAGATGCATCCCTTACCCCATGGAGACTTCCAAACGTGTCCGTGCCTGTAACGCTGAGTCAGCCCACGATGCCATGTCCATGAGGAATAGCAGTGCCACAACAATGCAACCAGCAAACGGCATGCGCAGGTACCTGGGGAAGAGAGACACACAAGAAGTCAGCCACAAGAAGCACAGCCACTTGCATGTGCATGTACTCGACACATGTATGTATGACAACATGCTAGGTCACAATTATGTCTGGGGAAATACTACCATCACTGCCACCATCACTCCAGTGACACACCCACACACACCTCTGACCCACGTGCCATACATGCAGGTGGAGACACACATCACAACGCATGCCACACGGGGACCAATGCGTGCACACTCAGACCCTGGTACTCACCACTAAGCAAAGAAGTCGCGTATGAGCCGAGTCCGGATGTCCTCTTGCGGCTCCACATCCTCCACATCACTAGCCCCATTGCCAAGCCCTTCGTCCTCCACGGGTGGATGGTCCTCGTCATCTTGATCCAGGATGAGGGGCACAGCTCTTTCAACTGCCATGTTGTGCAGCATGCAGCAGACCATGAAGATCTTGCAGACCTTCGCCGGGGCATATGGGAGTGCGCCGCCGGTCTTGTGGAGGCACCGGAATCGGCTCTTCAGCATGCCAAACGTCCTCTCTATCACTCGCCTTGTCCGGCCATGGGCGGTGTTGTAGCGGAGCAGGGCCGGCGTGATGGGGTTGCGGAGAGGTGTCAGCAGCCAAGGCATGTTGGGATAGCCAGCGTCCCCTAAATGGAAAGCACATGGATATCGTTAGAACAGGCGAAGCGGTAGTGCTGCTCGGCCAAACAGAATACAGGACAGACAGACTGTACCCACCAACAACACATGCACGTTCGTTGCGCAGCTGCATCATCATATCAGGCATCCCGCTACGCCTCATGATGTAGGCATCGTGTGCTGATCCTGGAAAACGAGCACAGACATGTGAAATCACCATGTTGGACAGACACACCACAAGGGCATTGATGGAGTGGTAGTGCTTCCGATTGCGGTACGCCACCTCCCGTGCGTGTGGTGGTACCAAACCTACATGTGTCCCATCTATGGACCCAATGACATGGGGCATCCCTCCCAGGGCATAGAAACCACGTTTGACCTCAGTCATCTGTTCAGGGGTTGGGAACTTGATGAAGTCATCCAGGTGAATCAACATGGCCTCCAAGAAATCATGCAGCACACCGCTGAACATGCTCTGGGACATGCCACCAACATGAGCTATGGTATATTGGAAGGTACCCGTGGCAAGGAAATGTAGGGCAGCCATTACCTTCAGCTGGGGTGTCAGTGCCGTAGGATACCTGTGCTGCGGTTGCAGGTGTGGTGCCAGTCTCGCCGTCAGCTCCAGAATCAACGGTTGGGTGAAGCGGTAGAGCCGGATCCTGTCATTCTCCTGCATGGTGGCCAAGTCTGGAATTCTTCGGGCAACAGGAGGCGCTCTGCAGTAATTTGGAAGTGACAAGGAAGAGTGAGTGCACTACGAGAACAACTCATGTCTACTGAGCACATGTAAATCTGCCAATACACACATGCCACATAGGGAGTCAGGCATGTGCTACATGCCCAGGACACGTATGGATGCAAGGTGACACTCCTTCCAAGACCCAGCTACACACGGTGATTGAGAACCTCCCCATGCCACGCCATGGGAATAGCTGTGTCCCAGTGCAAGTGAACAGCCCGACGCAAGACAGAAGTGACATACACCCACACATCAGCAGAAGTAGGATGCCGATTGTAGAGACTGGTAGCGGAACACCGGAGCCACAGGTCACATGACATTACACTAGGCCTGCCCACACACCTTGCCATGAAGGTGCACATGTCATGACTCACCACACATTCCTTGTGAGGATGCTGACATGGCCTTGTCACGCTACTCCGTGTCCCATGCATACATGTGCACCTCACATCAGATACCACATGTGGCATGGTGTGCGGAACAGTGTGCAATGACAATCTACACACAGACACATGTTGGTTGCTGCAACGGCTGCAGCTTTTGAGGGTGCTACAACATCAACCTGATGTAAATCCCGGACACATAAATGACATAGTCACATTGTGCACTGTGGGTAGTGACAAGTCAGGTGTCATGACCCCTGTACCGGGCATCATGGGACACTTCCGTGTGTTGGTGTCCGTGCCATGCCAGTGACGCTCACCCCAAGTGCGCAGTACGACATGCACACATGTCAAAGGAGTCAAGGGCATGCCTGGCACACATTGCACCCTCACACAGTACACCTGTACACATCTCATCATACATCTGGTGCCTCCTCCACTCAGGAGGCATGTTCCACATCACAGCCTGTCACACCTGTGCCCCACACATGTAGTAATGCACAGACGATGCCTTGATGTCCATTCCTGGACAAGTATGTCCATCCATGGACAAGTATGTCCGCCCTATTCCTACCTGTGTGTCGACTATCACCACAGTGATGTGTACAAACCGGCGTACTGCTGCTAAGAGGGCCTGTGTATGTTCCCCAATCACTGTGGGAGTGCTGCCGTATGTGTACCCATCGTGATGGCGAGCGTACAGGCATTTGTACGGTCCGTACCACAACGAGTACGCATACGCGTGCAGACCCATAGTGATAGTGAGCGTACATGCGAGTGTACGGCCCTCTCACTATGGGTCTGCACGCGTATGCGTACACGTAGTGGTACGGACCGTACAAATGCCTGTACGCTCACTATCACTATGGTTCTGCACGCGTATGCGTACACGTAGTGGTACGGACCGTACACTCGCATCTACGCTCACTATCACTATGGTTCTGCACGCGTATGCGTACACGTAGTGGTACGGACCGTACACTCGCATGTACGCTCACTATCACTACGGGTACACAGACCCATAGTGATAGTGAGCGTACAGGCATTTGTACGGTCCGTACCACAACGAGTACGCATACGCGTGCAGACCCATAGTGATAGTGAGCGTACATGCGAGTGTACGGCCCTCTCACTATGGGTCTGCACGCGTATGCGTACACGTAGTGGTACGGACCGTACAAATGCCTGTACGCTCACTATCACTATGGTTCTGCACGCCTATGCGTACACGTAGTGGTACGGACCGTACACTCGCATCTACGCTCACTATCACTATGGTTCTGCACGCGTATGCGTACACGTAGTGGTACGGACCGTACACTCGCATGTACGCTCACTATCACTACGGGTACACAGACCCATAGTGATAGTGAGCGTACAGGCATTTGTACGGTCCGTACCACAACGAGTACGCATACGCGTGCAGAACCATAGTGATAGTGAGCGTACAGGCATTTGTACGGTCCGTACCACAACGAGTACGCATACGCGTGCAGACCCATAGTGATAGTGAGCGTACATGCGAGTGTACGGCCCTCTCACTATGGGTCTGCACGCGTATGCGTACACGTAGTGGTACGGACCGTACAAATGCCTGTACGCTCACTATCACTATGGTTCTGCACGCGTATGCGTACACGTAGTGGTACGGACCGTACACTCGCATCTACGCTCACTATCACTATGGTTCTGCACGCGTATGCGTACACGTAGTGGTACGGACCGTACACTCGCATCTACGCTCACTATCACTATGGTTCTGCACGCGTATGCGTACACGTAGTGGTACGGACCGTACACTCGCATGTACGCTCACTATCACTACGGGTACACAGACCCATAGTGATAGTGAGCGTACAGGCATTTGTACGGTCCGTACCACAACGAGTACGCATACGCGTGCAGACCCATAGTGATAGTGAGCGTACATGCGAGTGTACGGCCCTCTCACTATGGGTCTGCACGCGTATGCGTACACGTAGTGGTACGGACCGTACAAATGCCTGTACGCTCACTATCACTATGGTTCTGCACGCGTATGCGTACACGTAGTGGTACGGACCGTACACTCGCATCTACGCTCACTATCACTATGGTTCTGCACGCGTATGCGTACACGTAGTGGTACGGACCGTACACTCGCATCTACGCTCACTATCACTATGGTTCTGCACGCGTATGCGTACACGTAGTGGTACGGACCGTACACTCGCATGTACGCTCACTATCACTACGGGTACACAGACCCATAGTGATAGTGAGCGTACAGGCATTTGTACGGTCCGTACCACAACGAGTACGCATACGCGTGCAGAACCATAGTGATTTTGAACGTAGGCATGCATGTACGGGCCGTTGCCATGCATTTGGGGTGCCCTAGGGCCCGGAAACGCACCGTACCTGTGTGTGATTCTCCTAATTACATAGGGGACAAGTATTAAGGCCTACATGCATGCTGGTTGTCATGGCGACCAGGTTCAAATTTCGATTTTGTTCTGGAAGGTGCACAGCAGAAGTCAGTTGGAATTCTTCTACTTTGTTGCAATGTGTTTGTGGGGCTGACATCATGCAGGAGAATGAAACCGATAGAGAACCCACAGACTGCTAGGTTTGAAGGGATTGGTGGAAACATAGGATGCAAATGTGAGTGACCAATCACTCTGTACTCCTGTGCATGAGACTGGGCAGAAGGCCACATATAAGGCAGCCAGGTCCCATGAGGGATTACTTGCCTGCACATCTTTGCATTTGTCGACCAAGCTGCTGCTACTGATTCCCTGGAACCATGTCAAGGGCTGTGGAGAGGACACAGCCATTCACCCTGGAGGAGAACATGGCTCTGCTGGATGTGATCCTCCCACAGTACCCCATGCTGTATGGGCGACCAGGGTATCAGGTGAGTGCATAGGCCACTGCCACAGACTGTCCCTATGTTGTGACTGTGTCTTCAAGCATTGTGACCCGGTGTGACACACATGCCATGTACTGTCGGGGGGGTACCAGGGGGGGGGTGCCTGATGTCTCCCAGCAGTGCCCTGAGACAGGAGGGGTGTGTGCAGAGTCCTCCCAGCAGTGCCCTGAGACAGGAGGTGTGTGTGCAGAGTCCTCCCAGCAGTGCCCTGAGACAGGAGGTGTGGGTGTGATGCACAGTGTGAGCCTTGATCATTGATTGTGACATTGCCATCATTCCACCTGAGTACCCACTATGGCACGTACTGCCTTTTCCCTCACCAGAGGATGATGTCCCTATGACAGAGGTGCAATGCGTTGGCTGCATTACATGCCATGTAGTAACCAGCTATTATGTTCACATATGTCTCTCTGTGACATGTGGCTGGTGTATTGATGTGGTGTCACTTGTACTTCCTCACAGGTAGGCGCCTCTGCCAAGGAGCAGATCTGGCTGACCGCCGTCAGTGCCGTGAGGCGTGTGGATGGTCGGAGGCGGAGCCTGTCCCAGGTGAGGAAACGCTGGCAGGATATCCGGTGCTGGACGCGGAGGATTGCACGGCTCCTGCTGGGGGACTCACCTGAGAGCCACAAGAACCGCGGCCGCCGCCGTCTGACCCACCTCCACAGGCGTGTGCTGCCGGTGGTCTTTCCAGACCTGGAGAGGCGCTTACAGGCGATGCAGCAGGCGGAAGGGGGTAGGTACATGTGCGTTTGTTGTGTGTCACCGGCATTTGTAAGGGCACAGTGGCATTAATTCACTGGCAGGGTTTAAAGGTGCTGTGCCCATCCAGTTTGCCCAAGTGTAGCGCAGCGCCCCTGCCACCCTTCCCCTCCTTGCAATGTGTTCCCTGGTCTGTGTGTAGTCACTCCTTCACAAGGTAATGTAGGCTGGCGCTTTGTCCACGAGAACAATGACTGTAGCATCATGGGTGGTGGTGGTGGGTAACAGGTTGTGGGACCTTGCCTGTGAACTGTCAAGTTCACTGCATGTGGGTTCCATGTCAGTTGGCACTGATGCTGGCTCCAGACATGGGAGTTGGTCTCTCATGTGTCATGCCTTACAGCGCGCATGTCCTATGTAGTGGCCTGTGACATGATGTGCATGAGTGTGCGCTACGCATAGTGCAGGGATGGTGACGTGTGTAGCAGTCATTCCCATTCAGTAGCATGTAGTTGCGTGCCCAATACTGTCCCCTGGGGCACCTTATCCTCAGTGTTGTTTGTGTCATCATCAACGTGGACACTCTCACTGTCTACAGCGTAGGTTGTGCTCTGTGCCATTGTCCCCTGTCACCATGTATATAGACGTGCTATTATGTACAGGTGTCCACTGTGCAGCCTGACCTGATTGTCCCTCTTCATACTCACAGTTGCCAGTGCCTGTGTGTCTTGTTATACTCATCTGAGGATGGGCACTGGTACCTCATTATTTGTACAGGCGCACCTTTGCTGTTTTGCGTCCAATCTTGCCTTTTGCCTGCCACTGTGTTTATCACCCAGACTATGAGATGTTGGTGCCACCTGGGTCTCAGCAATTAGCATCGTGTGGGGGTTGCTTGGGGCGGGCAATGCCTATGTGTCAAATCCTGATTCCTAATTGCTGGGTCTGGACAGTGTGTGATGTTACTGGACACACACGCAAGGTGCAGTGACCGAGTTATGTTGGGCATGTTTGCAGCATTACCTATGCAGCATGTGTCTCAAGTTCATGGATATTGTCCCTGGTCATAGGTATTTTCACAAACGCTGTGTGGTGCAGAGGCAGTGCAGGATTGTCCCCAGGGCCTGGGTGCTATGTCAGACTCCGTTTCCTGTCATCAGCTATTGTCTCATGCTCTCCATGGTATTTCAGTGGCATGGTGGCTCAACCAACTGTGTTTCATGCCCTACATCGGTACCTTGTTTTGCAGATGTTAGGGATCTGCCTCTTCAGGCTATGCAATGTTGACTATGTAGATTGGACTCATGTGACAGATGTGTACAGGTGTCTGATTAATTTCTGTCTCTCCACCCTGCCCACAGCATCGCCGGGGGACACAGAGGGAGACATGGACACGGACCAGGCGGAGGGACCGAGCACCAGTGGCAGCCGTGACATCGGGGCTGGCACATCGAGTGGGACAGAGGCGGAGGATAGTGTGGCCGAGGACCTGTCGACTGGCACATCAGACTACGAAGCTGACAGGTCCGAGGAGGATGTCTCAGGGTTGGCGGAGGCTGCACCAGCAGCTGACAGTGGAACAACACCTGCCACCGCCCCCTCAGTTCCCACCAACCGCCTCCCACTTGCTCGTGTCCCTTCCCAGCGTGCCCGGTCACCGCATGTCTCCTTCCTGCCAGGCACCGCACCCCCTGCCCCTGTCTCCACTGCTGCCGCCAATGCTGAGTCTATGGACATCCAGCGGCAAATGCAGGTTGGTCAGGCTGCGATCCTGAATGTCCTCCATTCCCACGGGAAAACCCTCACCAACATCGAGGCATTCTTGGAGGGCATTCATTCTTTGCAGGCTGACCAACGCAACTTGCTGAGGTCCCTAGACTCCACACTGACTGCAGCAGTGGGTCTCCTGCAGCGCGACCTCCCCCCACCTACCCCTGCCCCATCCACACTTCCCACTTCCATGCCTGTCCCACGTACACCCAGACGTCGGCATGCACCCACCACAACAGACACAGGCACCACACCAGCAGGGAAGGTCCACCGCACTCCTCCTGACACGCACACACAGGGTGAGATAGGCACACCCACTGGGTCGGGGGGCAAACGTGTGACACGCAGCCAGAGTGGGAGTCCGCATTCCACACAATCCACTCCCTCCAAATCCCCTCCCCTCAGCTCTCCTGGCCACATCTCCCCCAAGGACTCCTTCATGGCCGCTCTGTCCCTGAGCCCCACAGTTACGCCACCACGCAAGCGGTCAAGGAAGTCCTCGGTCAGGGTGGTTGAGTCTCCCCCCCTGTCTCCACCCTCCCCCGGTGGCGCTGCAACCCATCCCTCTGAACCCCCCCCCCTCCTTGGGGCCTGAGGTCACTTTGGGTGCAGGGGACTCCCTGGAGGACCTTGCTAAGGTGTGTAGTGCCATCCTGGCCTCCGCCTTTGGCCATGACACACCCCCTGTGGTTGAGTCCTCCATCCCTGCACCCACAACGCCGCCCCTTTGCCCTGATGTCCCTGCGGTGCCTGTTGCTTCCCCCCCCCCTGATGCCCTCACCAGTATGGAAGACGATGGCATTTGACTGTGCAGGCAAGGTAGGGGACACACATCCCACTGTGTCCCCCATGCAGCTGGGAATAATTGACTGCCCTATGGCCTTTGTTGACTTTGAACTGCCGTTGATCCACGGACATTGTGCTCATGCTGATTAAAGCTTATTTTTTTTTTCATTATCACACTCCTGCTATGGTGGTATTGGTGTTGGTGGGGCTGCTACATTGTTTTGGGTGGTGTTTAAGGCTTTGGGTGTGTGGGATTTGTAGTAGTGTTCTGCTCTTTGGGGCCACCCTAGGATCTGTGTGCCATCACAAGGTGTTGGCTAACTTCCTTAGGTCATGTCAGCAGTTACTGCATGGTTCAATTGTCCCAGGGTGTATTCCTTACTCTGTGTACCCAGTTTCTTCCCTGCAGGGTGTTCCCAATGTTTAGCGCAGAGCTGTGTGTACATGAGCTGTGTGTGTGACGGAGCCCTTCTACTTTGGCCATGCATGCATGGCCATGTCTCCACCTGCAACAATCGTGGCATCCTTGGTGATCACTGTACTTGTGTGTGGAGTCAGTTGACATGAGTTCATGGGGACATGTTCCCTTGTAGGCAGTATGGATGTGGGTAATTGTGGCATCACACACATGTGTTACACCCCTCCTGGGTGTGGACACTGCTGGGAGGACTCTGCACCCACCCCTCCTGGGTCTGGACACTGCTGGGAGGACTCTGCACACACCCCTCCTGGGTCTGGACACTGCTGGGAGGACTCTGCACACACCCCTCCTGTCTCTGGGCACTGCTGGGAGGACTCACCACCCACCCCTCCTGGGTCTGGACACTGCTGGGAGGACTCTGCACCCACCCCTCCTGTCTCTGGGCACTGCTGGGAGGACTCACCACCCACCCCTCCTGTCTCAGGGCACTGCTGGGAGGTCTCTGCACCCACCCCTCCTGGGTCTGGACACTGCTGGGAGGACTCTGCACACACCCCTCCTGTCTCTGGGCACTGCTGGGAGGACTCTGCACCCACCCCTCCTGGGTCTGGACACTGCTGGGAGGACTCTGCACCCACCCCTCCTGTGTCAGGGCACTGCTGGGAGGACTCCACACCCACCCCTCCTGTCTTAGGGCACTGCTGGGAGGTCTCTGCACCCACCCCTCCTGTCTCAGGGCACTGCTGGGAGGACTCCACACCCACCCCTCCTGTGTCTGGGCACTGCTGGGAGGACTCTGCACACACCCCTCCTGTCTCTGGGCACTGCTGGGAGTGATGGGCACCCACCCCTCCTGTCTCAGGGCACTGCTGGGAGGACTCTGCACCCACCCCTCCTGTGTCAGGGCACTGCTGGGAGGACTCTGCACACACCCCTCCTGTCTCTGGGCACTGCTGGGAGTGATGGGCACCCACCCCTCCTGTCTCAGGGCACTGCTGGGAGGACTCCACACCCACCACTCCTGTCTCAGGGCACTGCTGGGTGGACTCTGCACACACACCTCCGATTACTGGATATGTGCGCTTGGCACATACACGGTGGGGTTACGCACACTGCATTAGAGGTGAGGGTACGTGTCTACTGACACTGGTGTGGTGGGGGTACGCTCCGTACGTCCGCGGGTGTGGGTACGGGTCGTACTTACACTGTTGGGCAGGGGGGTACGCTCCTTGCATTCGTGGGTGGGGGTTCGAGTCGTACTTACACTGTTGGCATGGGGGGTACGCTCCATGCATACGCGGGTGGGGGTACGGGTCGTACTTACACTGTTGGGCAGGGGGGTACGCTCCTTGCATTCGCGGGTGGGGGTACGGGTCGTACTTACACTGTTGGGCTGGGGGTACGCTCCGTACGTCCGCGGGTGGGGGTACGGGTCGTACTTACACTGTTGGGCTGGGGGTACGCTCCGTGCGTCCGCGGGTGGGGGTACGGGTCGTACTTACACTGTTGGGCTGGGGGTACGCTCCGTACGTCCGCGGGTGGGGGTACGGGTCGTACTTACACTGTTGGGCTGGGGGTACGCTCCGTACGTCCGCGGGTGGGGGTACGGGTCGTACTTACACTGTTGGGCTGGGGGTACGCTCCGTACGTCCGCGGGTGGGGGTACGGGTCGTACTTACACTGTTGGGCTGGGGGTACGCTCCGTACGTCCGCGGGTGTGGGTACGGGTCGTACTTACACTGTTGGGCAGGGGGGTACGCTCCTTGCATTCGTGGGTGGGGGTTCGAGTCGTACTTACACTGTTGGCATGGGGGGTACGCTCCATGCATACGCGGGTGGGGGTACGGGTCGTACTTACACTGTTGGGCAGGGGGGTACGCTCCTTGCATTCGCGGGTGGGGGTACGGGTCGTACTTACACTGTTGGGCTGGGGGTACGCTCCGTACGTCCGCGGGTGGGGGTACGGGTCATACTTACACTGTTGGGCTTGGGGTACGCTCCGTGCGTCCGCGGGTGGGGGTACGGGTCGTACTTACACTGTTGGGCAGGGGGGTACGCTCCGTACGTCCGCGGGTGGGGGTACGGGTCGTACTTACACTGTTGGGCTGGGGGTACGCTCCGTACGTCCGCGGGTGGGGGTACGGGTCGTACTTACACTGTTGGGCTGGGGGTACGCTCCGTACGTCCGCGGGTGGGGGTACGGGTCGAACTTACACTGTTGGGCTGGGGGTACGCTCCGTACGTCCGCGGGTGTGGGTACGGGTCGTACTTACACTGTTGGGCAGGGGGGTACGCTCCTTGCATTCGTGGGTGGGGGTTCGAGTCGTACTTACACTGTTGGCATGGGGGGTACGCTCCATGCATACGCGGGTGGGGGTACGGGTCGTACTTACACTGTTGGGCAGGGGGGTACGCTCCTTGCATTCGCGGGTGGGGGTACGGGTCGTACTTACACTGTTGGGCTGGGGGTACGCTCCGTACGTCCGCGGGTGTGGGTACGGGTCGTACTTGCACTGTTGGGCAGGGGGGTACGCTCCTTGCATTCGTGGGTGGGGGTTCGAGTCGTACTTACACTGTTGGCATGGGGGGTACGCTCCATGCATACGCGGGTGGGGGTACGGGTCGTACTTACACTGTTGGGCAGGGGGGTACGCTCCTTGCATTCGCGGGTGGGGGTACGGGTCGTACTTACACTGTTGGGCTGGGGGTACGCTCCGTACGTCCGCGGGTGGGGGTACGGGTCGTACTTGCACTGTTGGGCTGGGGGGTACGCTCCTTGCATACGGGGTGGGGGTAGGGTCCGTACATATCCGTCCCCACGCTATGTGATGTTTGTGCGGCCCGTACCCAGGCCTTTGCCACGTGGGTGCGATCCGTCCCGCCATTGTTGGGGTGACGTGTGTGGGCGTGGTCCGACTCGTACCCACGCTCTTCAGGCGTGGGTACGGGACGTACCTGTCTGGTTGTGTTGCCGGTTCGCGTGGTGACGGACTTCCGTTGTGGCGGTCGCTGGATTATCAGGACACGCCCCCACCCCCTCGTGGTGACCAGGGCATGGGAGTCAGGTATGTCCAGGCCATGTGTAGTGTGTCACTCATGTGGTTGTTTTGTGGCCTGCCCTGGTCGTGCCACCCCCACCCCACCCCACTTTCCCCCCTCCCTTAGTTATTCTGACCTTCTGCGGCGTCTGCGTCGTAACCTGTAGAGGAGGTGTACTGCTATGAGGGCAGGGATGACTCGTAGGTTCGGGTCCATGTCTGTCCGTCGCGTACTGGTACTCCTTGCTCGCGTCGTCCTGTCGCGTACGGGTCCTCCTTGATCGCGTCGTCCTGTCGCGTACGGGTCCTCCTTGGTGGCGTCGTCCTGTGTGTCCGTCACGTACTGGTCCTCCTTGTTCGCGTCGCCGTCTGTCCGTCGCGTACTGGTGGTCCTTGTTCGCGTCGTCCTGATTTCCCGGCAGTTTTTGGCTGCCGCAAAATATTCACCGTGCGGGGTGACGTCGGTGCGAATCGTGATTCCTGGGTCGTGAATGGCTGGCTGCGTGCGTCCCGACGTCAGGTCGGCGCTTTCCCGGATCGCATTGGTAGGTGTTTTTTGTTCGGTCGGTCTTTTTTACGATTCGTACGGTAATGGTGTACCCGTGCGAATCGTAATTCCATGTTTGTATATTTTGACGACCGGGTACGCGTCGGACGGAGAATATGCTCCGTCCGACGGTTCGTACCCGGTTTTTGCCGGATCGTGATCGGCACCTAAGTGTCCCTGTGTCCAAGTAACCCACCAGATATATGCAGAAAGTGTCAAAGACTTGCATTGGAGAGAGGTATATGGGACATGGTTTGCCAAAACGTAAGTACTTATACATTTATCTTGTTCTCTGTTTGCAGTACTGAAATGACTCTACTTATTACTCATGTAGTTAAGGATTGGCCTAGCCATTAACCGTAGTACAAGAAAATGTATTTATATACTTTGCAAAAAGATCTGCAAAAAGCATTGAAGTATAAATACAGTCTTCAAAACAGCAAGTTTATATCTATGTAGGTTTGGAATCTACGTGTCATAGGATATCATGTGACCTGAAAAAAAAAGATTTGACTGGTTCATAATATTTCCCATTCTACCTATTGAAAGACTGCAATCTTTTCAATCATTCTTCTTTGAGCATCTTTGGAGACAATAATCTGTGCTTAGCTCCTATCATTCTCGTGCAATTTTTAAAACAATGTACTACCAAAATGTTGTTATTGTAATAGTCTGCCAATCCCTAAGCACTTATAGGGCAATTTTAGAAGCATCCTGTTCCAAAAATATGTCACTTTTTGTAACATACTTATAGCGCAAGACACTCTTTCATATTTACAAAAAGAGGAAAAGGGACTCTGTGTACCTTTTCTTCTCCATATAAATACAACTTCATCATACACACCACTTTGGGGCCGATTCCGATCCGGGTCGGAAAGCACTCTGACCG
Source organism: Triturus cristatus (assembly GCF_964204655.1). Taxonomy (NCBI): domain Eukaryota; kingdom Metazoa; phylum Chordata; class Amphibia; order Caudata; family Salamandridae; genus Triturus; species Triturus cristatus. The sequence goes on along the minus strand of NC_140592.1, from coordinate 588,264,795 downwards.
AGCCGGATCCGGAGTGTTTTCCGACCGAGCCGGAGGCCTGCAGTCCGACCCAGCGAGTATGATGCGGCCGTATGCTGCATGACTCGGTTCGGTCGGACTCCCATAGAAGTCAATGGGAGCAGGTCGTACGACGCGTACATGGGCTCCCATTGACTGAATGGGTACGTCGTGGACAAGTGCGCCCCCTACAGTGGGTACGCATCGGTGCCATCCGCACTGTACATGCCTGTGTTGGGGAGACCCATAGGTCTCCCCCTGTGTCCAAGTCGTAGGGCTGCGGGTGCAGGGGGTCCGACGCCAACCCGCAAAGTCAACCACCCGGATGTTTTGCAAGCCAGACACTCCGGCTCGCACAGGCTGTCCGACACGTGCATCGTACTGAATCGGTTGTAAATCGCATCCATTGCACGCCACGGTTAGATTCCGACCGAGACATACGGAGCAGTTCGGACCCGGAAACGACTCTGTCGGTGAATTTCACGTAGCTCGCATCGTACTTGCTCACTCGTACAGCTGTATGAGTCGGCTGGAAAACGTAGTGTTTCCAGCCGATCGCGTTCGGTGCCCTTCCAACCCGGATCGGAATCAGCCCCTTAGTGTTGAAAGGGTGTTCTATAGGTGTTGCTGTGCGTGATTGCACAGAACATTCATAGAACAAGACACATCTCCAGATTTATCAGAAATAATAAATCTGGACATGTGTGTGAATGGTGCACCATCCTCCAATTGGTGTAGCAAGGCACAACAAGGAGATTTGTTTTAATTTCTCCTCATTTTTTCTCTTTCAATATATGCTACAATGCTCAGCATACATTGAAGGAGAAAAATGCCTTTACTGATTGTTTTTGTACTGGAAGATGTGTCTTCCTGCACAAAAACAAACTCCACACGACACAGATATCCTTGCACCATGGTGCAAGGGTGCCTGTGTCACCACATGGCTGCTGTTTAAGCAGCAGTGCAGAGGGAAGCATAGACTTGCAACATATTTATGTACATATGTTGCATCCCTGTGCTTCTGAAGTACCACAGCACACTGCAGCTAAAGAACTTACTGTGTGATGCTGCAGCACTTCCTCATAGTTCCGCACTTATACATTCACATACACTACTAATGCATTCTTTCAGTCAAATATGCACTACACATACATTCATCTCAACTTTCACACACTATCATTCAAATATAGCTTTTTTTAAACCAGAGAAGTCAGTTCTGACAAGAACTTTGTTTTCCTGATTTTTTGTTTTATATATATATATATATATATATATTTTCTGATTTTTTGTTTGATTTTTGGGGGTTTTCTTCAAAAAGGAAAAAAACAGAACTGGAGGAACAAAACAATGAACTTCAGGGGGAAAAAAACCTCTAACACCGATGATTCTCTTGCAACCGGCAAATTAAATCAATGGACTGCTCTGCATAGCACAGTAATTCGCTGCACTTCAAACAAAGCACTTTTAGGGTTGCAAATTGAGGACGTATGTCCAGATGTTCTTTAGAGGCAGTCGTCCTGGAAGTACTTGGTGCTGCAGGTGGTGGAAGAACTCGCATTCTTCGACACTCCTCACGTGCCAGGTTAACAGGATGCACAGTCTTCAGATGTTTCATCATGCTGGCTGTACTACATGAGTACTTCTTTGTGGGATCACCGCGTGACAGCACTCTTTGACAGATTTTACATGTCACTTTGGTGGCATTGGTCTTATTTTGTCCCTCTTGGAACGAAAAAAAAAATCCACATAACAGAAGTATACCTTTCAGGGCGTGGTGGTTCAACCAAACATTTATCATCTGATGAATGCTGAGATTGAGGTGATGACTGCTGTCCTGAAGCCACTGTTTCTGTCAAAAAATCAGTACTAAGTGTCCACTTAGCCAAAAAAAGGTTCTTTAAAGAACAGAGATGCTCCTCCAAAGAAGGTCTAAGAAGAATGATTGAAATGGGTGGGGTCTTTCAATAGTTAGAATAGGAAGTCTAATGAACCAATCAAATCTCTTTTTCTCAGGTCACATGGGATCCGCGCACCCTGCGCATAGGCAGCACGCACCCAGCACGACTTCGCGAAATTGCATTAAAAAGAAATATAGGTTTATTAAAAGTAAAAATACATTATTTTTATGAGTAGCTCAGATTATGTCTTGCCTTAATATTTATATTAAATACATATATATATCTTTTTTGACATAAAAACATTTTGCGGGACTCGCGCACCCACCGCGCCAAATACGTATATGACGTCACGCAGAAGCACGCGAGCGTCGCGTAACGTTCAACGTATGCGTCGTGTATGCGCTTGAAGTCGCGTACGGGTTGCATAGCAATCGCGCAGGAAAATACGTATCCATCGCACACCCTACGCAGATCCTGAACAACAGTCATAAATTGGCGGCTAGGTTCTGCGCATTGTTCGAGAACAGTACGCATTGGGTGCGCGACTTCCCCCAAAAAATTGAAAAATAAAAATTAAAAAATATTAACAACATATTTAAAAAAATATAAAATACAAAAATAAAAAATAGTTAAAATATTTTTTAAATATTTTTTTACAATTTTACATTAAAAACGTAATCTAATTTATAAAAAAATGTAAAAAAAGGAAGTTTAACAAATGAAGAAAAACAGTATAAAAAATGTAAATAAAAAATGTAAATAAAACAATTAACCTATCAAATTCAGTAAAAAACCATAGGTTAGAGATATGTTATAGTTAGAAATTAGCATCTAATAAACCTTTGAAATTCACTGAAAAAACCATAGGTTTCAGGGGCGTTTTAGTTAGAAACTAGCATTTAAAAAAACCTGAGAAATTTACTGAAAAAAACATAGGTTTCAGGTATGTTATAGTTAGGAATTAGCATTTAAAAAACCTTAGAAATTCACAGAAAAAACCATAGGTTTCAGGGGTGTTATAGTTAGCTGGACATTTCACTCGTACAAAACCATAGAAATTCCTCCGTTATAGTTAGTTCTACTAACTATAACTCGCGCGCCCGCAATCCACTGCTGATGATGTCACATATTACATCATTCATGACATGGTCAGTTGCAAGCTCAGTTTTTTTAAACTGGCTTTTTCTTATATATTAGTCCAAGTAGGGTGGCCAAATGGGGCACTGGCATTGGTACAACTTGCCCGCGATGTGCTGAGTATAGCGCTGATTCTATACACATGTTTGCTACATGTTCAAAATTGGCCCCATTACTCGAAAGGGTACAATCATTTATTAGTAGAGTGCTTCTTCAAGATATACAACTGCTGCCTGTCACTGTAATGCTAGGAGTAAATAATACGCTTAATATAAAATCCGGGGGTGGGGGGCTTGGCCGGGCAAGATGGCCGACCGGACCTAATCCGTCTCGGCTCCCGGATCGCGCGCCGCCTGGCAGGGATTTTCGGCGGCTGCGGCGACTTCCCTATGCTCCGTAGACGGCGATGAGCGTGTGACGCTCTGGAGCAGCGGCGGAGGGCCTCGGCGGGTGCTGAACATCGCGGGGTCGGCCCCGTTCTCCTCCATCATCTGTTCGCGAGGTGCGCACCGGATCAACATGGCGGCGCCCTCGTAATGTCGACGGTGGCCTGTACGGCTGGGCGGCGGCTGTGTGGACCCCTGGAGAATACCGGACTGTGAAGCAAGTGGGGGATGGTCTGGGGGCCCCAGAGGTACTACCGGCACTTGGTGGCAACGGCCGGCTGCTGTCTTCGCCGGGATGCCTGACTCCAAGATGGCGGCACCGCATTCGTTCATGGCGCTCTTCTGCCCGCCTGCCCTGCGGCCTGGACTCGAATGTCGGCGCTTCATGAGAGGGCTCCTTTAGACCTCACCCGCGGAGTCACTGTCCGGCTGGACGTTGGGTGGCCCTTCGGGGAGCAGCTTGTTGGGCCGGGGCCTATCTTCCGCCGAGACTCGCCCTCGCGGCTGCTCCACGTTGCGCGTCCCGCCAGCGCTTCAGACCTGTGAACCTCGCCGGAGGTGACCCAGCTTTCACCGCCCCGCATCTTTCTGCCTCCACTGCGGTGGTCCATTGCGGGGGCAATGCACCTGGACTGACCAAGGGGCTTTGTGACACCCAGGAGCCTTACGATTCCTCCTGCTGCCGGGGTCGTGGGTGTCTCCCCGGGAGGCTTCTGGCTGCGCACCTGGGAGGTGAGGTGCGGCGTTGAGTGGCACGGGGTTCACTCATAGCTCCGGTGCCTACCATCATTCCACAGACCGACGTGGGTGCGCTTTACGCTGCTTCCATCAGCGCACCTCGCACGGGTTTGCCTTATGCCGCCTGAGGAGTCCACAGCCAAGACTTCAAACAAGGTCTCCGATTTCTTTTCGACTGCAGGCAAGCTTGCTTCACTGCGAGGGGACGCAGGGCCCGCTGAGATGGCACTCACGAAAGCTGATCTGCTAACCATGTTTAAGGACTTCCAATCTGAATTACGCAAAGACATTGGGCATGATATCAGAACTTCCATTGACCAGCTGCGAGCAGACCTGACCAAGAGGCTGACCTCCCTCCAGCGGGATGTGGACTCAGTTGGCACCCGAGTCCTGGACCTCGAAGCCCACCACCAAGAGCAGGAGCAGCTCTCTAACGGTCTGCGGGACGATGTCAACTTCCTTAAGGAACAACTCCATCAATCGCAGCTCCGGGCAGAGGACCTCGAGAACAGGGCTCGGAGGGAGAACATACGCATCCGAGACCTGGAGGAGGGCGCGGAGGGTCCAAATCTGGAGGCCTTTGTGGTGGGTCTCTTCTCTGAGATTGTGTCTCCACAGATTCTCAAAATAAAATTGGACAGAGTGCATCGAGTGGGGCCCCCGCAACAGGGAGAGAAGAAGCGGCCTCGGGACGTCCTGGCCAAATTCCACTCTTACAAGATCAAGGAGGCTGTCCTCCAGGCTGCCAGAACCAGGGAGTCCATCACCTTCCAGGATCGCACCTGCTCCATCTACCAGGATGTCGCACCAGCGACTTTGGCCCGGCGACAATTGCTCAGGCCGGTTACTACTAAATTGCGGGACGACAAGAGCAGATACAGATGGACATATCCATTTGGGCTCAGCTTTGAATTTCGGAATAAACAACACCACATCACCAACCTCCAGGATGGCTTGGACTTGCTGGGCATTCCATCTGGCGGGGATGCTGACGTCCAGGGCGCAGTTGGCGGTCCCTCCCGAGGGGCCTCTTCTTCCTCTGCCTGGTCCCGCAGGGGGCGGCGCTGATCGCCTGCTGGAGGTTACCGGGGCTAAACAACTTGCCTCCGGATCCGCTTGTGGTTTTGGCGGGTGCCCCTGGGAGCTCCTGTTGCTTCACGATGGGGGCCGGCTCCTGCCGGGGGAGTTCTGTGCCCTGCTGTGACCGCTTCCTCTGGAACTGAGGATTCCCCTGGCAGAGGAGGTGGGGCCATAGACGCTGAAGACTTCATAAGTAAGACTGCTGATGTTTCCTTTTGATACTAGCGCAGTGGTCCCAGCGCTGCTGGTTGTATCCTTGCCGGCTTTTGGATGTGTTTTTCGTGCCACATTATGGTTGCTCGTTCTGTTTCCCAATGTAGTTACCTTCTTTGTGCGAGTGTCTAGGTTTGGCACACTGGTAAGTCTGGCCCTCTCTATTTTAGGGGCCTTCTTGAGAGCCGCATACATTGGCCTTTGGTTAACTGCCCTGCCGAGGCGGGCGTGGCCGGGTCCTCGGACCTGTTACCCCCTGTGGTCTCTGAGGGGCCGTATTGGCTCCACGGCGAGACCACCACTTACGTGCGAATGGTTATTATGTTTTTCTTTGTTTATTCTTTCCTAGGGGGGTTGGGGGGGGGTGGTGTGGCGGCTCTTTCGTATGGCTTGGGGGGAATCTTCCCGTGCACGGGAGGGCATGGCTCATGGACTCTGGCCTTCGGCCGCTTCCGGGGGGCAGCTTGGGGACGGCGGCATGTCAGGTATTGGCGGGCTGGGATGGGATGTAGTTTTCCTCATGTAAAATGATGCCGATATCCATAGGTACTTGGAATGTTAGGGGTCTCAACTCTCCCCAAAAGCGTCACAAAGTATGGAAATATATTATTAATCACCACCTTGACATTGTAGCTCTGCAGGAGACGCATTTAGTCAGGTCCGAGGATTCACGTCTCAGACACAAACTCTTTCCCATGATTTACAAGTCCTCAGCCCTCACGAAACATCGAGGGGTGGCCATTATGTTTCGCTCTTCCACGCACTTTCAACCATCTGGTGTTCAGACCGACAGGGAGGGGCGTTGGGTGATGGTTAAAGGCCGCCTGCGAGGAAAAGTCTGTACTTTTGCGGCATTGTACGCCCCCAACACTGGTCAGACGGGTTTCTTAAACGCATTCCTGGGGAAATTGACTGATTTTGCAGAGGGTCCCCTAGTAATTCTGGGCGATTTCAATCTGATCTGGCAAAAAGAACTGGACAGTTCCTCTGCTCAACGGGCAGGCTTGGGTTCCTTTTCGGGGGAGACACAGCAACGCATGCATGATCTGGGCCTCCTTGATACTTGGCACGCTCTTTTTCCACATTCGCGAGATTATACGTTTTATTCACATGTCCACCATACATACTCCCGGTTGGACTATATTTTCGCGAGCCAGTCGCTGCAAGGTGCCTTACAGGATGCCAAGATCTTCCCCCTCCCTGAATCAGATCATAGGCTGTTCTCTGTTTGTCTTAATTGGCGGGGGACGGCCTCGATCACTCCCAGATGGTATTTTCCTCCGTCACTTTCTCGGGATAAGGACTCCTGTTCCAAAATCCGCACCGCCATTACAGAATTCTTTAACACTAATAGGCCGGAAGATACCTCGGAGTTTGTCACCTGGGATGCATTGAAGGCGGTTATCCGAGGGGAGTGTATAGCACTCAACGCGGCACTGAATAAGCAACGTGCACGTGAGAGAGAACTTGGAGTCTGAATTGTCAGCCCTTGAGCGTACTCACAAGACCAATCCCACACGGCAAACACTCCGCGGCCTCACGGCCCTCCGGGGTAAACTCAAGGCTATTTACAATAACAGGGCGGAATTCACGCTCCTTAAGCTACGACATTTATCGTACACCCAGGGCAATAAAGTTGGGAAACATCTTGCCAGACAACTGAAAGGCAAACGAGAGAAGGAATACATAGGTGGCATTTTGAACCCCTCGGGGGCTATTACCCATAAGGACGGGGACAAGGCGGAGCTCTTTGGGTCTTTCTATGGGAATCCATACTCTGGGGATTCCTTGGACTTGGGTGCCCAACACGACAACCTCAAGTCACTGTCTCTGCCCCAGGTGTCGGCTTCTTGGAATGAATTACTCACCGCTCCTATCACATTAGAGGATGTTACTGGGGCTATTCGCAACCTGAAATCTCACAAAGCTCCGGGGCCGGACGGCTATACGGCTCTTTTTTACAAGACCTTTGCCCCTGATGTCGCTCCTTACCTTGTCCGCCTTTTCAATAAAATTGGCGGAAGATGGTTCCACCTCTGACTCCATGTCAGATGCAGTGATCTCTGTGATTCCCAAACCAGGGAAGGACGCCCAGCTTTGTGCTTCCTATCGGCCGATTGCCGTACTAAATCTTGATGCTAAATTAAACTCCTCGATCATTGCCAAACGCCTCAATGACCTCATGCCCATCCTCATCCACCCTGATCAGTCGGGTTTTATCAAAGGGCGTCAGACGCACGACAATACCCGCAGAATTATGCACTTGATTGAAAAGGCAACAAAGCGTCAGATTCCTGCGGTCCTGGTGGGCCTAGACGCTGAGAAGGCCTTCGACCGGGTGGACTGGGGGTTCCTATTTTGCACGCTTGGGGCATTCGGTTTTGCGCCTAAATTCCTTAACATGGTGAGAGCTAACTATCGTCTCCCCCGCTCTAGAGTTGTGATTAATGGGGTACATTCCTCCACCTTTTACCACTCGAGAGGTACACGCCTGGGCTGTCCCCTTTCCCGCCTCCTTTTTGCACTTAGTATTGAACCCTTGGCTCTTGCGATCAGAAACAACCCTTTCATTCAAGGAATTCCATTTACGGGAGAATCCCATTAAATTTCGCTGTTCGCAGACGATGTTCTCTTCTTCCTATCGGAGCCGGAGACATCCTTGCCTCCCTTTCAGGGGGAACTGGAGCGTTTTGAACTAGTATCAGGGTTTAAAACGAATTTAGGCAAATCTTATATACTTAATCTCACCCTCTCACCTACTGAGGTTCTCCGACTTCAATCGCTTACCCCGCTCTCATGGGCCGCCTCCTCCATTCAATACCTGGGGATTCACCTGACGCCGAGACTTGGGGGACTCTTTGCCGCTAACTTCCCTCCCATTCTCACACGTATTCAATCGGAACTCACGAAATGGAAGCCTCTATTCCTGTCTTGGTTGGGCCGCGTCCATGCGATCAAGATGACTCTCCTTCCAAAACTTCTTTACCTTTGTCAGGCCTTACCTATCGAATTGGAGCCCGGTTTTTTGCGCAAAGTAAAGTCCATGATCCTGCGCTTTATCTGGCAGGGAGGTCGAGCACGTTTCTCTTACACGCTGCTTCGTCGCTCCCGCTCTGCTGGCGGAGTGGGCCTACCGGACATTCTCCTTTACTACAAAGCAGCACAGCTGAGAGTCCTCACTGAATGGTCTCAACGGGACTCCGAGAAACACTGGCTCCATATGGACCGCAGTGTGACGGGGCGAACCATTTGGGACCTGGTGTGGCGCGCGCGACAGGACAGACCCCGAAACACATACATTAGCACCCCTACACGCACCACGCTCAAAACATGGGATTCGGTCTCGGGCGACGACAGGTGGACCACGTTCCCATCCCCATTTACTCCACTCCATTTTAATCCGGCATTCACTCCTGCCCAACACGAGGGACCTTTTGATGCTTGGAGACAGGGTGGCTGCCTGGCCCTAGCGCACTTGTTCCACAACTTTGACCCACTCACTTTTGATCAGTGCAAACGAGATTATCACTTAGAGAACACGGAGCGATATCACTATACGCAATTGATGCATTGGGCTCTCTCTCCTCAGGTGCGGGATGCGGCCACATGGCCCCTCACGCAATTTGAGGCCTATCTTACTAAGACTACTAGTATGAAAGGAGTGATCTCATTCATATATAGTTTCCTACTCAAAACAGCTTCATCCCCACGCCCCAGGTATATGTCTATGTGGGAAGACATGATTCACCGCTCTATCTCTGACGAGGAGTGGCTGCACCTCTGGTCGGACATTGCACGCTTCAATCATTCTACGGAACTCAGGGAGGCCCATTTGAAGACCATGATGGACTGGTATCTGCATCCAGCCAAACTCAGGCAGATTTTTCCCACTACCTCGGATAGGTGTTGGAGAGGGTGTGGTTTACTTGGGGACTTCCGGCATATTTGGCGGGACTGCCCGACTATCCGGCCCTTCTGGGAAGAAATCCTGGCGCATATAAAAGACATGCTGGGTTACCCCATTCCCACCACGATGGCCGGCGTGCTTCTGGGGCTGCGCGACGCCTCCCTGGTACATCAGACACGGGCAGACAAAAAGATCATGTGGCTTTGTATTGGGGCGGCTAAAGTCACCCTTGCGGCTGCTTGGAAGCGGAGGGAGGCACCTGCTGTGTCACTCTGGCACTCTCGCCTCTGGCGCCTGCTTAGCTTGGAGTGGATGGCCGATATTTTCAGGGATGACTATAAGAACTTTGAATTTAAATGGGGACCCCTTGTTTCCTTCCTTTCCAGAGGCCTCCCGGCTGCTGTATGCCCCTCTTCCATTAGAAGCCTCCACCTCTTTCAATTTTAATCAGAGTCATGCATCACACAACATCTCAAATCTTTGTGCTTTGCCGCCACCACGGGTAGGGTTGGGGGGGGGTGTTGGTTTTTTTTGTGGACTCTTGTTCTGTGATTGTCCCACGATGGGATGATTTTGTATTTGCTTTTCCCTTTTCCTTCTGTTCTCTTTCTCCCTTCTGTTCTTTATTTCATGTTTAGCATTCCATTGATGCACCTTGGGAGGTCCCCTTCACAGGAGGAAGTCAAACTTTCTATAGACTTGCCTGTTTACTTTGTTCCTCTGCAAAGACTTTCTTGTACAGCTCCATTAAGTTTAGAAACTGTGTTCTCCAGTTGGCTTATCGACCGAGTATAGGAGTTGATTTTGTGCCGTTTTAGGCCAATTGTGTATTCGTTATGGTCATGCTGAGGTTTTTCTGATCCCCTGCGTGGGATCCTGTGGTGGTGCCTTCCCAGATTGTAAGCTGTAAGCATTTAATAAATATATCTTTGAAAAAAAATAATCCGGGGGTGCCTTTCTGTTTCTGGCTATGACTATTCTCCGAATTTGTATTGCCTCTTACTGGAAAGACCCGAACCCTCCCTCCTTCGCTCAATGGCAGGCTAGACTGCTGTCCACTCACAATCTTGAGACAGCTATATACGCTAAACAAGGCAGGGTCAGGAAAAAAAGAGGTTTGGAGATTTGGGCACCCCTAACTAACTGGCTTAGCATGTTGAATATATAGGAGGCGTAGCTATGTTGGGGTATCTGGATTTGAGTTTTTTTTTTCTGTGTTGTATTGATACTCTTTATATATTTATCTGTTTCTTGTCAATCTTTGGTTAAATTGATTTGATTTCACTACTTGCAAACAAATATTGTCATTGTTTTCAGACTTGGGGTGGGGGGCTCCTTTTGGTCTGGTAACAAAGTTTTATTTTGTATCGACACTTTTTGTTTAAAAAAAAAAAAATGAAAAAAAAAAAAAGAATTCATGACATGGTCAGTGACATCACTGATGACATCACTGATGACATCTCAAATGACATCACTGATGACACCATCCACGTGACAATCAGATAAACCTCATCATACACTAATATACCCTTTCATCACTCACTGTAAAATACAGAGTACAATATTTGAATCCATTTACACACCAGTACAAGTTTCTAAAAACCCACTCAGTGATTCCTAGATCTGCACACACATCTAATCACTTACCTATAGATTCAGTCGTACATGCTGTGAATGATCAATAGAACACTATCAAAAATACTTATACACCTATATTGACATTACACACCACCACACAAACTATTTACTTATGCAGTCATCCTACTCACTTATGCAAACAATGGATCATACTTACATTTACTCAGCTACACACTTATACAAACACGACTTCATTTAGTAACTCATACTTAGTGTGTTATAAAATCACTATTACAAGTATACAGTTATCCATACAGTCACTCATACAATCACTGAGTCTTATGTATACTTAATTATATACAGCAACTGTCACATACACTGTTTTTTATTTTTGTAGTTTGTTGGACATGTACCATTGAGAAATATATTTGCTCATCACCACACCCATAAAGATATTCACTCACCCAAACAACTGTTATAACATGTAGTCATTAACCTCATATACCTACTGAATCAAATATTCACACATCTTTGGGCAGTCACACCCCCCCACCGAATCACACACACATTCACTCTACAGATATTCACACAGTTTAGTCACTATCCAATATATTTAGTGAGACACTATAAATAAATCAAGTAAACAGTCAATCACACTGCTACTAAATCCTCCATCAAGATATTTATATTTATATATCCACTCATTCTTCAATGCAGATTGCTATATATATAATACATATTTAAATAACGAACCAAACCACATTCACTGGATGATGTCATCAGTGATGTCATCAGTGAAGTCACTGACCATGTCATGAATGATGTAATATGTGACATCATCAGCAGTGGATTGCGGGCGCGCGAGTTATAGTTAGTAGAACTAACTATAACGGAGGAATTTCTATGGTTTTGTACGAGTGAAATGTCCAGCTAACTATAACACCCCTGAAACCTATGTTTTTTTTGGTGAATTTTAAAGGTTTTTTACATGCTAATTCCTAACTATAACATACCTGAAACCTATGGTTTTTTCAGTGAATAAATATATGTGTATATATTATCTACTGGCGGTCGCCAGTAGATAGTTATAGTTAGGACCGTGTTTCCATAGGAAATCCGCAACATTCTATTTGGAATAACTTTGGCGCCGGTTGACGAATCCTCGCGAAATTTTCAAAATAGGTGGGGCGCTGTACTGCTCGATTTTCCCGGCCTTTCTTGTGTTAAAGAGGGACCAATATGACTTCAGTCTCTTTCCATTCAAGTTTAAGGGTTAGAGTAGTGTATAGAGCCTATTTACTAGGCACTTCGACATGATCCTGTGTTCTTCCCCATAGATCAGGGCTTGCACACATAGCCTAGGGGATAGATTCGTTAGTATTAGGGGTAACCTGTCCTGTAGTGAGGGTATTTCATGGAGCCGTGCTGAATTCAGGCCTGGTAGGCCTCAATCAGGAGGGACTCCATCTTTCTTTCTGCTCCGGCAGCTTGGGATGCTTCTAGGTCAAACGTAATGTTTTAGTTATGAGGTGTTATTCGCTTGGAGAGAACCGGTTCAGGCCGGCCCTTATCGAAGGATTGTATTTTTCTTCATGCCGAAGACACTACATCAGGCCGGCCGGCTGGGAACGTGTCCTTGGCACGGGGAGGTACAAGAATTTGGTGGGCGGCAGGTTACGGGCTGGAATTTTCCATGAGGAAATGCACATCTATATTAGTAAAAGTTTGAGGCAGATACTGGCACTTGCTTTTAGTCCATAGGCGGCACCTGGCCGTTAGCAGTAAAGCTACTACGTATTCCAGGGAAGACAGATGACAAACTTGAAGGTGGAGAAAAACCGAGAAATAGATATTCCAAAGAGAAGAGAGTAGCCGATGAGGAAGAGGTCCCAGTGACTCGGAGAGGGAGACGGGAGTAAACCCGTGATTGTGTGACTTCCAGGCGAAGCCGAGGCGCAGACGAGAAGGGAACCTAGATGACCATTGAGTGCAGGCTACATACGACCAAGGTGATGTCAACCCCTTACTATTAGAGTATACAACTTAATCTTTCACTTTTCTTTGCAGGTTATGTGATATGTATTATGTTCCGTGAGTGTGCATGTAATAACTAAATAAAGTATTCAGTTTGTAGTAAAGCAATATGTGCTACGTGTTCTTGTGTAAGAGGGTAACCTATTCTTCTAGTCAGCTGTGACCTGACATGAACAGATGTTAATCCTGATCAGGTAGGTGGTAACTGAATAAGGGAGAAAGGAGCCCCTCGAACTGGGGAACAAGTTGTGCTCAACTAGCTGTCTTTGTGTGATCTGATATATAGTAACACTGATTCCCTTGTTGTATGTCGTGGTAATTATAGGATGAACTCGTGCTAAGGCTGCCGTCTGGGCAGGAAGTCCTGGGTCCGTTTGGGACCGCGAGGCTGTGGCTGCCGTCTGGGCAGGAAGTCCTGGGTCCGTTTGGGACCGCGAGGCTGGGGCTGCCGTCTGGGCAGGAAGTCCTGGGTCCGTTTGGGACCGCGAGGCTGTGGCTGCCGTCTGGGCAGGAAGTCCTGGGTCCGTTTGGGACCGCGAGGCTGTGGCTGCCGTCTGGGCAGGAAGTCCTGGGTCCGTTTGGGACCGCGAGGCTGTGACTGCCGTCTGGGCAGGAAGTCCTGGGTCCGTTTGGGACCGCGAGGCTGTGGCTGCCGTCTGGGCAGGAAGTCCTGGGTCCGTTTGGGACCGCGAGGCTGTGACTTGTAGGTCTTGGTATATATAGTAGGAATTCCCTGTCCTTAGGTGGTACATATATGTGGTTATTCAGGTGTAAATAGGCCCTAGGGAGGGGGTAACGTTCTGGTTTGGGTTAGAGAGGCTCTGTTGAGCGGGTTCTATCTGATCGGAAAACCCAAGCAGAACATTTGGCGTCACGAACCGTTTACGAAACCTGTGTGCGTTGTGTTGTACTGTGTTTGCTTTCGGCGCGTGCGTGGTTTTGTTTGCATTTTATTTTTGTATAATTGTGTGTGTAGTTTTTTTCTCTTTCTTTCTTCTTCTTTTCTTCTTTTTCCTTTTTCACGATGTTTTCTAGAAGGTCTAAATCTACTTTTAAGTTGCCCGTTGATATTCCCGGATGGGATTCAACGCCTTATGAAGCCTTGGCCCGTGAGTGGGCTGATTCTACTGGTTTGAGTGAGAATTGGAATTCTTCTTTGGAGCTGGCAGAGCCGGCTAATGTGATTGCTTGTTTGCAGAAGGCACCCGTATCGAAGGGTGAGGAGATTCCCATTTTGGGGCGCAGAGGTTGGATTCTTTTGTCTGCATACAGGATTCTGCATGAGAGATTGTTGAAGTTACAGATATCTCTTAAAGATGTGGAAGCGCACTTTGTTGAGATTCAGAATTCTCATACTTTGTTGCGGTGTCAAAATAAGTTGCTTGCTGATAAACTTGAGACTTACCAAACTATTGCCGAACGGGCGGCTGTGCGAATTGCTCGTTATAAATACAAGAACAGGCGCGGTCGGGTTTCGACGCGAAAGGTGCGTCTGGTCGTGGCGACAGCCGGGCTGGATTGGAATCCTGATGAATGGGATGGTAATATCTGGAACTCGACTGATTCTTGTTCCTCGGGTGAGGAGTCTGCCAAGCGCGAGTCTTCTCGCTCCCGCCATGATTGTAGGTCTGCTTCTCGCACCTTTGATGGTGCACCCCGTGATTACGCTCGTTCTTCGAGTGGGATCAATGCCTCTTACACTGATTGTCCCTCTACGAGTACTGATCGGGCTCCTTGTGATGCTCGTCCCGCGGTTTCTGCGCATCCAGTTTTCCGTCGGAAGTTGCAGCCGTCTCCCAATGCTCCGCAGGGTATTTCTTTGGACTGTTTAAAAGACTTTACTCAGCAGGAAATTAGTGATATTTTGCAGCGATTTCGGCAGCGAGCTGGTGAGTCCTTGCTCACATGGATGGTGCGCCTTTATGAACTGGGCGCTGCTGGTATTATGTTGGATACTGGCGATTGTTTAAAGTTCTGTTCCTTGAGTTTGGATTCTACTGTGCAGGATCATTTTCGTAACTATAATGGTGGTGGTCAGATTTCTTTACTCCAATTGGCGACTGAGGGTTGTAATCAAAAATATCCTACTGAATCTGACTGGCCTGTGAATGACAAGCCGTGGTATACTTTGCGTGATGCTGCTCAACGTCTCAAAGAGGAGGTGATGAAAACGGCAATTTTTCTGGGTACTGCTGACAGATTGCTTGATGGTTTGTTGACATCTTCTGTGCGGAACCGTATCATTCGATCTTCCCCTGTTGCCTATAAGCAGGTCATGATGACTTTATTGATTAATCAGACTGGTAACGTGTTATCTACGGTTTTGGAATCGGTGCGCCAACTCGGTGAGTTGGGTGAGTGGTTTAAACCTGAACGTCAGTCCCGGCCTGACACTCGTACTCCTGGTGAAAATAAATTTACTAGACGTGATATTTTTTCTGGTCTTCTGGCTGATGGTGTGCGGAGGGAGGACATTGATGGTGAGACTACCGCTCGTTTGTGGGAGTTGTTTCGCAAACGTGGCTTGGATCGAAAGGAGGGTGCCCGGCGTGTTCGGACCACTGAGTGTGATCGTGGTGGTTCTGACGGTAGCGGTGATGATGACCGCCGTGGGCGCTCTGTTCGTCGTGATGATCGACGTTCTGTACGTGATGTGTCCCCCCGTCGAGAGAGAGACAGGGAGAGAGAGGGGGAAAGAGAAAGGGGGAGAACTGACTATGTTTACAGCAGACGTAGAGATGATAGGGATCAATCCCCTGAGTTGAGGATGAGAGAGGATCGTCACAGTTTGGTCGATCGTAACCCGCAGTACAATGCAGAAGATACGAATCCGTTCCGTACTGGGAATGGATATGAACAGGAGGTACCGATACCTAAGAAGCGTGAGAGTCTTTATCCTGATTTATCCTGGTATACAGAATGCAGTAAGAATGATTAGGAAATAGGTCAAGCTCCGGTACACAGATGGGCTCACAGAGATAATAGACCCTATGTAGATATTGACATTTATTGGAGACATCGTAATATCCAAAGGGCCCGAGCATTGGTAGATACAGGAGCGGAGGCCACTCTTATTCATGGAAAATCGAAGAAGTTTACAGGTCAGCCTTTTACTATTACCGGATTAGGTGGAAAAGAAACCCCTGCAGTTCAAACTTTGCTTGAAATGAGAATAGGTAGAATTCCTAGAAAAGAGTATTCTGTACTAGTAGTGCCACTTCTAGAATTCATAATTGGGATTGATATTTTGAGAGGAATGACTTTGCATCTAGATGACGGATGTTACCAATTTGGAACAACGCATTATATATCGTCCAGACCTATACGGGTTGGTCGTTTAAGAATGCCCCCCATACAAGTTCCCCATGCGACAAAAGTGGTTTGTCAGAAGCAGTATCGTATTCCAGGTGGTCATGAGGAGATTAGTACCACTATTCAGGAGTTGGTGGATGCAGGAGTCATAACCCCAGTTACTTCTGCTTGGAATAATCCTGTTTGGCCGGTGCGTAAGAGTGATAACTCTTGGCGCATGACCGTTGATTATCGAGAATTGAACAGACACACACCCTCTTTGACTGTTGCAGTACCGGATGTTATTACACTAATTGAGAGAATCCAAAAGCATCCAGGTACATGGTATGCGTCCATTGATATTGCTAATGCTTTCTTTTCAATTCCGATTGCCCCAGAGTGTCAGGAACAATTCAGTTTTACGTGGAACGGGCGTCAGATGACGTTTAGAAGTCTTCCCCAGGGCTATGTGCATAGTCCTATGATATGTCACCGGCTGGTGGCAGAGCATTTGGCTGAGGTACCGGTTCATCCCCAAATTCAGATATGTCATTATATTGATGATGTTTTGATCCAAGGCGAAACACAAGAGGAAGTTCAGACCCAATTAGACAGAGTCATTGAGTGCCTGCGTGGGAAAGGTTGGGAAATCAACCCAGATAAATTGCAAGGTCCGTCCCAGGCTGTAAAATTTTTGGGTATTAATTGGCATGAAGGGCACCGTGAAGTGATCCCTCAGGTTAAACAGAAGATTCTTGATTTTGCAGTTCCTAGAAATAGGAAAGAAGCCCAGAGCTTCATTGGTCTGTTTGGCTTTTGGCGCCAGCATATTCCTCATTTGAGTCAAATATTGGCCCCCTTGTACCGGGTCACGCGTAAAAAGAATGCATTTGAATGGGATAAACCACAGCAAGATGCGTTTAGTCTGGCAAAAGAGGCAATTCAACATGCTCTGGATTTATGGCCTGTACGTGATGGTGACGTGGATTTGAATGTGTCTGTACAGGGCCTTTATGCAAATTGGAGTTTGTGGCAGAAACAAGGCAGGAGTAAAGTACCGTTAGGTTTTTGGACCAAAAAGTTACCTGATGCTGGTGAGCGTTACACACCCTTTGAGAAACAGTTACTTGCTTGTTATTGGGCTCTGGTGGATACCGAGCAATTGACTTTGGAACATGATATAGTTCTGCGTCCGGAAATTCCTATCATGCAGTGGGTTCTGAGTTCGCCGAAAACTCACCGAATTGGACACGCTCAAGAGGCGAGTGTGATTAAATGGAAATGGTACATACAAGACAGGGCACGTGTGGGCCCGAAAGGAGTTGCTTCTTTACATGAGCAGGTGGCGCGAGCGCCGTCGACTGAGACTGAGAGTGAATGTTCCGTACCTTTAGCACAGGAGTCTCCTGTCAAGTGGGGTAAGCCTTTTGATGATTTGTCCGCAGCGGAAAGAAACCATGTTTGGTTCACTGATGGTTCAGCGAGGTTTATAGGGATGACACGGCACTGGAAGGCGGTGTCCTATAATCCGATTACACAGAAATTGTTGAGCACAACTGGTGAGGGTAAAAGCAGCCAATTTGCCGAGCTTTACGCTGTTTACCAAGTTTTGAAACAAGAGTTACCTGGTACATGTCATATTTTCACCGATTCTTGGTCTACTGCCAATGGACTGGCTGTTTGGTTGCCAACTTGGCATTCCCATAATTGGAAGTTACACTCCAAAGAATTATGGGGAAAAGAGTTATGGCAAGAGATTTGGGAGATGCTCCCACAGAGTACTGTTACAATCTTCCATGTGGATGCTCACACCCCGATAGATTCTCTTGACAAATTTTTTCATAACATTGCAGATGAGAAGTCTAAAATTGCTGAGGCAGTGGTGGACAGGCAAGATTCTGATATTGCGGGATTGGCAAAATGGGCACACCAGAAGGCAGGACATTTCGGAGAGAAGGCCACTAGCAGGTGGGCTGCTGATCGAGGAATTTATATTCCCCTAGATCTAATTAAAAATGTTATTTTACACTGCCCCGTTTGTCAGCATATCAGACAGCGTAAGGTGCCCCAAATTGTTAAAGGTCATTTACATCGCGGGAAACTGCCCGCTCAAATTTGGCAGATTGATTACATTGGTCCACTTCCCATGAGTAGGAATTGTCAATATGTTTGCACTATTGTTGATACATACAGAGGCCTGCTGGTAGCCCTTCCCTGTAAGCAAGCTACCCAATTGAATACCATTAAAACATTAGAATTGACTATGATGTACTATGGTGTGCCATTCCAAATTCAATCTGATAATGCGTCCCATTTTCGTGGAAGATTGGTACAGGAATTCTGTGCGGAAAATAATATTCAATGGATATTCCATATACCCTACTACCCACAGGCCTCGGGCCTGGTGGAGAGATTGAATGGCCTGCTAAAGGACCAGCTGCGTAAGTTAACAGATGACAAGTATAAAAATTGGCGAGACTTTTTGCCCCAAGCACTATTGATTTTGAATAATCGTCCTTTTTTAAATGCTGAATCTCCACTTATGCGTTTGTTTCCCCCGAATGTTGAGGCTATGCCTAATGAAATCAGAGAAACTGTGATGTATTGGGAAATTACTCCCGGAGCTTTGGCTCCATGTAGAGCGACCCCAGGGTCGGCAGGTTTAGACTTGCATGCTATGGATGACATTGTTATAAAAAGTAGAGATCGAGTCATCATAGAGACAGGTGTTGGTGTTCAGATACCACCTGGAAATTTCGGATTGATCGCCCCTAGATCGGGGCTGGCTGTAAAAGGCATTCAGGTGCTTGGAGGAATTATCGACAGTGATTATCAGGGAGAGATTAAGGTGCTCCTGCTGAATAGCAGTGAGGTTGACTTACTGATACATCGCACTGACCGAGTGGCTCAATTACTCATAATGCCTGTTTTCAGTGGTGTATTAATGAAAGGCACTGCTCCAACGTTGCTAACTGTACGTGGCCAGAAAGGTTTTGGCTCCACAGATAATCCTGGGGCCAGAGTTTGGGTGCAGTCGCCTAAGAATCCCCCTGAACAAGCAGAGGTCATTGCCACCGGTCAGGACAATACCATTTTGGTTATGAGACCAGGGAAAGATAGCTGGGAAGCGGTCCCGGCTGATAAATGTTATTTACGAGAATGATTAATGCCTGTATTTGGTTCTCTTTCAGATCATTCTTTGGATTGTTGCTGCAGGATGTGTCGGAGCCGGACTGTTTTAGGACTGGTACGACGAGAAAGGAGGGATCCTATCAACCCGGGATGAACTGGGAACCCGAGTGTTGCGTTCCTTCGCTGCATGGGATTCATCATCGAACTTTTGGACCGCACTAGCTAAGAGGGTGACTGATGCCCCTCACTTCTGTTTGACACCGATGAGATCTGTACATGACATTCTGGCGACCTGTCTGGTTGCTGTCCCCGCCTCATTGGAAACTTTAATTCATATTTTTAATGTCTCGAAGGCCCGTCCCAATATTCTCCTGGGTGATTTTGCTACCCATGTATATTGCCCCCTATGTATTGAATTGCCGAACGAGCAAACCCCCATCCAGTCCCAAATACTTACTTATAATATCACACAAGGTGATTTGTGCTTCTTTCTTACGTGTAATCCTAGTGCGATCTCTGAATGTCTGCGCCTAAAACTAAAAGACGCCACTTCGTTTACAGCTCACGAACGGACTTTGTGCTTTCAAAGGACACCGACCACATGTGTTTCAGTTCAGAACAATATGACTTGTAATAGTTTGGTAGTTACCCCCAGTCACTATCGCACGATGTTACTACCTGCCGGATGGCTTTTCTCATGTGGTAATACTTCCTGGCCATTTGTCCCTGCAAACATTTCCGGAGGCCCTTGTGCCATTACGAGACTCAGTTTGTTGATGTTCGCATCACATCCGAATGCCAACTCTCGTGTGCTTCGAGATACTGTAATGTTACAGGAGGATTGTGACCCATCTTTGCATTTATATTCCAAGTCTGAATACCTTAGCTTAGCTGTTTCAATTATTGGTGTTCCTGCTTTGGCGGTTTATAATGCCAAATCTATTGGGAAAATGGCCTGCTGGATGGTGAAATCTATTAATCATACTTCTACAATTTTGTCTGACATGCTATTAGACGCCCAGGGTGAACGTAGGGCCATTTTGCAAAATAGAGCAGCCATTGATTATCTTTTGCTTAAACATGGACATGATTGCTCGGACTTCGAAGGTCTCTGTTGTTTTAACTTGTCTGACCATACACAATCCATTCGTGCTCACATCGACAAGTTGCGTGACTTAACAGAAGAAGTTAGAAAACACATTGACCAGGGCTGGTTTGACTGGCTCTTTAATTGGTTACCTGATATACACATGCTACGCCAAACATTAGGTGGTATTTTGATTGCTGTTGCTGTTTTGATTTCTATCTGTTGCTTTATTCAGTGTATTCCTTCATTACTTCAATTCTGCACACTTGGTACTAGACATAGATCAGTTAGCTTTGTTTCATATTATTCTTCCACAGATGTTAGCTCCATTTAATGAATGTATAATAGACTGAAGTCAAGGGTGAAATGTACTGCTCGATTTTCCCGGCCTTTCTTGTGTTAAAGAGGGACCAATATGACTTCAGTCTCTTTCCATTCAAGTTTAAGGGTTAGAGTAGTGTATAGAGCCTATTTACTAGGCACTTCGACATGATCCTGTGTTCTTCCCCATAGATCAGGGCTTGCACACATAGCCTAGGGGATAGATTCGTTAGTATTAGGGGTAACCTGTCCTGTAGTGAGGGTATTTCATGGAGCCGTGCTGAATTCAGGCCTGGTAGGCCTCAATCAGGAGGGACTCCATCTTTCTTTCTGCTCCGGCAGCTTGGGATGCTTCTAGGTCAAACGTAATGTTTTAGTTATGAGGTGTTATTCGCTTGGAGAGAACCGGTTCAGGCCGGCCCTTATCGAAGGATTGTATTTTTCTTCATGCCGAAGACACTACATCAGGCCGGCCGGCTGGGAACGTGTCCTTGGCACGGGGAGGTACAAGAATTTGGTGGGCGGCAGGTTACGGGCTGGAATTTTCCATGAGGAAATGCACATCTATATTAGTAAAAGTTTGAGGCAGATACTGGCACTTGCTTTTAGTCCATAGGCGGCACCTGGCCGTTAGCAGTAAAGCTACTACGTATTCCAGGGAAGACAGATGACAAACTTGAAGGTGGAGAAAAACCGAGAAATAGATATTCCAAAGAGAAGAGAGTAGCCGATGAGGAAGAGGTCCCAGTGACTCGGAGAGGGAGACGGGAGTAAACCCGTGATTGTGTGACTTCCAGGCGAAGCCGAGGCGCAGACGAGAAGGGAACCTAGATGACCATTGAGTGCAGGCTACATACGACCAAGGTGATGTCAACCCCTTACTATTAGAGTATACAACTTAATCTTTCACTTTTCTTTGCAGGTTATGTGATATGTATTATGTTCCGTGAGTGTGCATGTAATAACTAAATAAAGTATTCAGTTTGTAGTAAAGCAATATGTGCTACGTGTTCTTGTGTAAGAGGGTAACCTATTCTTCTAGTCAGCTGTGACCTGACATGAACAGATGTTAATCCTGATCAGGTAGGTGGTAACTGAATAAGGGAGAAAGGAGCCCCTCGAACTGGGGAACAAGTTGTGCTCAACTAGCTGTCTTTGTGTGATCTGATATATAGTAACACTGATTCCCTTGTTGTATGTCGTGGTAATTATAGGATGAACTCGTGCTAAGGCTGCCGTCTGGGCAGGAAGTCCTGGGTCCGTTTGGGACCGCGAGGCTGTGGCTGCCGTCTGGGCAGGAAGTCCTGGGTCCGTTTGGGACCGCGAGGCTGTGGCTGCCGTCTGGGCAGGAAGTCCTGGGTCCGTTTGGGACCGCGAGGCTGTGGCTGCCATCTGGGCAGGAAGTCCTGGGTCCGTTTGGGACCGCGAGGCTGTGGCTGCCGTCTGGGCAGGAAGTCCTGGGTCCGTTTGGGACCGCGAGGCTGTGACTGCCGTCTGGGCAGGAAGTCCTGGGTCCGTTTGGGACCGCGAGGCTGTGGCTGCCGTCTGGGCAGGAAGTCCTGGGTCCGTTTGGGACCGCGAGGCTGTGACTTGTAGGTCTCGGTATATATAGTAGGAATTCCGTGTCCTTAGGTGGTACATATATGTGGTTATTCAGGTGTAAATAGGCCCTAGGGAGGGGGTAACGTTCTGGTTTGGGTTAGAGAGGCTCTGTTGAGCGGGTTCTATCTGATCGGAAAACCCAAGCAGAACAGGCGCTCCGCTCCTACCCTGAAAGTCTAGGGGAGAATCATCAAGCGGGGGCTGAGAAAAAAGGGGGGTCCCAAAACGCGTTTCCCCCATGCAATTTTCCATAGGGGCCTTTAGTCCAAGGTACAGCCCGAACGGCTGAACAGAATTACTTGAAATTTGGCAGAGAGGTAGTCCTCAGGTCAGGGATGTGCCTTTTGCAGGTCTGGTGTCAATCTGTTCAGTAGTTCCTGAGAAAATCAAAAGTAAAATCATATATAGATATGTGGGCGGAGCCTAACCACACATCTCATCCTGAGATCTGATTGGCTGTCAGCACATCATCCAAGAAGTGTTGGCAGTCATCTTGGGACCAATATACATGATAGCACCTCATTAAAAAGCATTGCAGTTAATAGAAGGTTTTAAGACTTTAGTTACATTATAAATCATTTGTTGATGGGACCATACTCATTGTAGGAATTGTGGTATGTTCTAAGGTGATTTCATCATGTGAAAAAGCCTTCTGCTGGGATATCATGATTGAGAGAAAAATATTTTCTCATGCTTTTCCCACAGAGGTTTGGAAGGTGATCTATAAGCTAAACTGAGAGCTTATTTTCTGTAAATTCACATTATCTTTCTCAGTCATGTGAGAATGAAGTCTGACATTCTCAGTAAAACATGTACATCCAACAAGGGCAGAGACTGTCAGTTGATTCCTTTGTGTTCTACTGCAGCTTCCCAGAGTGTTCCAAAGAACAACTAGAGCGCTAAAAGCCCTACTTATGATAAATGTATGGCACACCTGAAGCCATCTTGCTTGGATTAAAGTGGTAACTCTTAAAACATTTAAATTAAAAAGGAACAAAATGAGGGGGTTCATTTTTCCATACAAAGTATGATTAGTGCTGCAGAAAGAAAAATTAGGGCACATTTTGAGTGACTTCTCAAATCCTCTTCTATTTCATTAAACAATTCTGACATGCAGACTGAAACATGCACTTTCAATACCAGCAGCAGTTTTCCCTGGTGAGCAGTAGCTTTACTACAGTGATCTAATGAGCAAAAAGAGTGCTAACATTCTGAATTTATGGCAAATGTGTGACACATCTGAATGCCTTTGGAATCAAAGTAAAACACTGAAAGTATTTCCTACTGAGGAGACTGCAGTAAATGAGGAAATTAGGAAACTTCATAACAAATAAGTCTGCCAAGATGACCACCAGAGACAAAAGAGCCCAAATGTAGCCCAAATACCACCCAGATGTAGCCCAAGTATAGCCCAATGACAGAATGTCCCAGAGTGTTCTTAAAAACAACTAGAGCGCTTACTGTCTTAATTATGACAAAAGTACGGCACACCTGAAGCCATCTTGATTGGAATAAACTGGTAACACTTAAAACATTTAATTTAAAAAGGAACACAATGAGGGGGTTCATTTTGCCATAGAAATTATGATTAATGCTGAAGAAAGAAAATGAGAGCACATTTTGAGTGACTTCTCTTCTATTTCATTAAAAAATTCTGACATGCAGACTGAAACATGCACTTTTAATACCAGGAGCAGACTTCCATGGTGAACAGTAGTTTTACTACAGTGATCTAATGAGCAACTAGAGTGCTAACATTCAGAATTTATGGCAAATGTGTGACATATCTGAATACCTTCATGATGGAATCAAAGTAAAAAACTGAAAGCATTTCCTACTGAGGAGACTGCAGTACATGAGGAAATTAGGAAACTTCATAACAAATAAATCTCCCAAGATGGCCACCGGAGACAAAAGAGCCCAAATGTAGCCCAAAATCACCCAGATGTAGCCCAAATATAGCCAAATGACAGAAGTGTGCAAAACACTTATTATTTTGTGTTTTTGCAGTGTTATATAGTGCAGACTTGTCAGGTATTGGAGTGCTTTACATGAGCATTGGTTACATCACACAAGAACAAATTCATTTTGGTTGTAGACATGGGGAGACTAAGTGATTTGACCAGAATCACAGAATGTCGAGCTGAAGCAGAAACTCCAACCTGGTTCCCCAGTTGCAAAGTCTGCAGTTCTGGAAGTAACACCACATCCTCTCCCCTAAGTGCAACATTTAATCAAGTGGTCAACTGGATAAAAAAACATAAAGGTAACAAATAATTTAAAAGTGCTTTCTCGCTATTTGAAAACTCAGAAAATATGTCCTTTTTTTAGTCTTTTAGAGCACTAACCATAATTTTGATGTCAATAAGACCCTCTCATATATGTAATTTCTAAAGGAAATGCTCTAGGTATTACAGTTTTGATTACATCAAGATGACGTCAGGCGTTCCACACTTTTGTAATAAATATAGAATGTTAGCAATCTAGTTGTTCATTAGGATACTGTTGAAAGGCAGAGGCCAGGGGCACGGACTCTGAAAATTGAAGGCAGGTAGGAGGGTGCAAAGGCAACAATTTAACCACACTGAGCAGGCAGGAAGGGCCGTGGCAGCACAACAGACTATGGAGGGCAGTGGAAAGGGGGGCAGGGGCAACAAACCAACAATACAGGACTTGCAAGAGAGGCTGTGGCAATGTAATAGACCATTGTGGGCAGAAGGAAGAGGCAATGGTAGTACAACCATACATGCCAACAGACCCGATTCAGCCAGGAAACGTCCAATGTTTTTAAGCTCAAATGGGCTTTATTTTATCTGTCTCCTGTCTACAATCTCCTCTTTTTCAATGTAACTCAAAGGGGAAAATCAATACCCCAGTTTTTTTTCAAAATCTCCCTCTTACCAAGTTCAAAATGTTCGCAAGTATGGTACATTGAATCATGGAAGGAAATGAGGTAGGGACATGGACTTGGATAACAGAGGACAGGAGGGACATGGAGAGGTGCACCAAACTGACCCTGCAGGGCAGGCATCAGGGTTTGCGGCAGCACAATACTCCACACAGGGCATGCGGGACGGGAGTGCAGCACAACAATCCATAGAAAGCAAGAGGGAGGGGACAGGACCATGCACATGGACAACAGAGAACAGAGGGGCAAGAGGCAGGACCATAATGGACAGACAGGAGAGAAAGCTGCAGCATAACAGACCATAAAGGGCAGGTGGGTTTGGATCAGGGGCATTACAATGGAACAGACAAGCCAGGAGGGAGGGAGTAGGGGTCTGCACATGTAAACAGAGGGCTGGGGGCAAGGGGGCAGGGCAGGAGCAGCAAGATAGCCATGGAGGTCAGGCAGGATGGGCACTAGAAGCAAGACACACCATGAAGAGCAACAGTGAGACTGTGATGGCATACACACAGACCATGGAGGGAAGGTGGGAGGGGTTCAGGGGCAGCTAACTGACCACACAGGGAAGGTGGGAGGGGCCATGGCAGCACAGAAGACCATGCATGGCAAGTGGGAGGGTTAGTGGTAGCACAATGGCTATGATGGGCAAGAAGGAGGGTGCAGGGGCATGCACAAAGGACGATGGAGGATAGAAGGGAGGGTCAGGACCTGTGCACAGACAAGAAAGTTCAGGGGAAGGGCCTCACAACAGACCGCACGGGGCAGGCAGGAGGAGCAGTTGCAGCACAACAGACCAGGGAGGGCAGAAGGGTGTGGCAGTACAATGGACCATGTAGGACAGGAGGAAGAGGATAGGGGCATGGCATGTGGACAGGCAGGGTGGAGGTGGCAGGGACAGGTTACAGTCATCTGACAATGCTAGGCAGGTGGAAGGGGAGTGGCAGCTCAACAGAACACTCAGAGTAGATAGGAGTGGCAGGTCCATGGAACATGGTGGGCAAAAAGGATGGAGCAGGGGCATACACAAAGACATCGGAGGGCAGGGGGAAGGAGAATAGGGGCAGCAAGCTAAGCACAGAGTTTAAGCAGGAGGTCAATGATGGGGCATAGAATTGGGCAATGGAGGGCAGGAGGAGTGGACTGGTACATCATACTAAATTGAGGGCAGTGGCAGCACATCAGACCATGCATGGCAGGAGGGAGGAGGCTAGTCCATGGATTCACACAACAGAGGATAGGGAGGAGGGGGATGGGGCAGCAAGCTAACTGTTCAGAGAAGGCGGGTATTAGGAACTTTATTGTTTTTAAAACGTGTGTCTGTGCGAACTACTTAAAATATGAATAAGTATGCAGCATAATCTCACTTTTATTCAGGAAGAAGAGGACGTTTGTGACTGTGACTCCGGGCTCACTTGGCAGAAACACCCCCTGACCCTCCACCCCCTATCGCAAAATGTAATGCCCGTGAAAAGGGTAGGTGAACACAGTGTTATATAGAACATAGTCCTGAGAGCACGATTGAAAATGAAAACTAGATATAGTGTATGGTATAAACTATGCACCAAAAAGTGTGATATAAGATGAACCGGGCGTGAAATATAATATGCAATACATTGTGCGCAATGACAGATTCATTGGAGAGCGCGAGATAGCACAGGCACTAGCGCGTGCTATGCGATATGCGCCTTGGAGTGTAATATGCACAGGGCAGTGTTGTGTAACCTAACTAGTCTCTAAAGTTGTAATATAAAATATGTGCTGGGGAGTGTAACGTTGCATATGCACTGTGACAAAGATATGGATCCCAGATTGTAATATGTATGGCATAGCACTGTGCGTTATAACATAGGCATCGAGGAAGGCACGTTAGATGGGGCAATATAACCCGTGCGAAGACAAGTGTGGCATGACATATTCACGGGGTGGTGTTACAGTGCACATGGGCTAGAGAGTGTCATAGCATATGCACTAGCTAGTGGAATACAACACAGAGGTGTGTGGCACTCAACAGGCAATGGTGGGTGTAACACAGCATTGGGCTCTGCCTAGAGCGCGCTGTGTCTCTCAAGTGATGTTCGTCCCCTTTCCAGAGAGTAAAATAAAAAGTATTACACATCCGGCAGTGGATGTGTGTTTTATTAACCGTGAGGGGGGTTTCTTGCATAGTTTTTGTCGAATTTTTGTCGAATCCCCTTTGAATGGCTTGGTGTGCATGTGTATTAAATGTGCCCGTCAATAGCTACCCATGTTTGTATAAATAAACGACAAGGGTGTCTACCGGGATTAGGCACGGTAGGGCATCAGACATGTCAGAGCTTCACTAGTGGTGTAAATACATTCCACGTGGATTCATTGTATGCATAGTCGCCTTTAAATGAATATCACGCAAATCGTCATGGTGATAGGTACGTACGGTTTGTCCAGCATGTCCTAGGTGTGTCTATAAAAATATATTTTTTAAAAATAATAAAAAACAGTGGCCGGCCCTGGGGATTGGGGTCAAAAAAATATAATTAGGAGACAGGCCCTGGGGGATGGGGTCATCAGGGCCAATAAATTAGAATAAGAAGGGGAACCACACAGACCCCTTCTTAAAAAACAAAAATAAATAAAAGACTGGCATCGTGCCGGAGGCCACGCCCCTTCCTTGCAGCACTCTGCAAACGCGCCTCCTGGCGAGTTGTAAGTTGGGGAATTAATTCCTCTTCAATACTGAGGGTCCCTGAGGGCCAACTAGCCCAACAGGCATCTCCAGTATGCACCAGGGAGCTGCGCTGCAGACAGGTGTTCTGAGGCCAAGCCCCTTTTTACACCTCTCTGCAACGCAGCTCTGTGGCGCTTACTGGAGGTACCTAGTGGTCTAGTTTGACCCTAGGGGCCCTTAGGATTCAAGGGGACTTAATCTCTCAACTTAGAACAGCCACAGGGCGCGTTTACACAGTGGTGAAGGGAGGGTACGGGGCCTGAGGTGACGTGTGCAAACACGCACTATGGCACGTTTTAAATTGGGGATATAATTTTCCTTCAATACTGAGGGCCCCTGGGGGCTAACTATCCCACCAAGTGCTTCCAGTAAGCGCCACTGAGCTGCATTGCAGAGAGGTGGTCCAGGCCGTGCCACTTTTTACACCTCTCTGCAACGCAGCTCTGTGGCACTTACTGGAGGTACCTAGTGGGCTAGTTGGACCCTAGGGACCCTCAGGATTCAAATGAACTTAATCTCCCAACTAAAAACGGACACAGGGCGTGTTTACACAGTGTTGAAGGGAGGGGGCGGGGCCTGAGTTAACGTGTGCAAAAACGCCCTGTGGCCTGTTTTAAGAGGTAGTTTTAATCCCCCTGCCCTATTATATACTAGGGGCTTACAGAGGAGGTCATGCTAATCACAGGGGGACCCCAACGCATAATGTTCCCTAGTGTATGTAGGTGTTTTCACTGTGTTCTAAGTGTCTTTTAACATAGCACTGGCTCTAGGACTGGTTAGTCAGACTCAGTTACCACCAGTATCCGTCTGAAAAAGTTGAGGGTACAGGATGATTTTGCAACAAGGCTTCTTTCTGCTCTTCTTTTTGTTCTTTCTGCACGTTATCCTTCTTCCTGCACTTTTCTTCGTCTTTGAGGACTTCTGTTGCTCCTTTCTGCACTTCTATTTTCTTTCTGTGCATTTTTTCTTCTTTCTTCACATGTCCTATCTCTGTAGGCATAGTTAGAAATTAGCATTTAAAAAACCTTTGACATTCACAGAAAAAATCATAGGTTTCAGGCACGTTATAGTTAGGAATTAGCATTTAAAAAACCTCAGAAATTCACTGAAAAAACCATAGGTTTCAGGGGTGTTATAGTTAGCTGGACTTTTCACTTGTACAAAACCATTGAAATTCCCCCGTTATAGTTAGTTCAGCTAACTATAACTCGCGTGCCCGCAATGCACTGCTGATGACGTCACATATTACATCACTCATGACATGGTCAGTGACATCACGCATGACATCACTGATGACATCTCAAATGACATCACTGATTACATCACTGATGACATCATCCTTGTGATAGAGTGGCAGACCTCCTCTCACCCTAATATAACCTTTGATACACACATTCAAAAATAGAGACTAAACTTTTCAAAACAATGGACATACCAATACCAGTTACAACAACCTCTTCAGTAATTCTAAGATCCACATACACATCCACTCATTCACCAACAGTCCTATACAGTCACTCATACATGTATTCACTCATCATATGTACTCATACACCTATACATCCTGTTACACAATGCCACTCATCCATAGAGTTACTCACACACATAGTCACTCATGCTAATAAAGAATCAAACATACATTTATTTGCATATACAGTTATACACACACCACCACACTTACTTCTACGGAAACTTACACATACTTAGTCTTTTAAACAATCACTTTTAGAAACACATACTTATTCATACAGGAACTCTTTCAATCTCTCACTCTCACATATACTCACTTATATACACCAATAGTCACATATACTAGTTTAAAACATATGTAGTTACTCATAAAGACACTATTGAGACAGTCATTCACTCACTAACACACCCATACACACACTCATCCACCCATACAGTCCTGCACACATGCTGTCTTCAACACATACAAAGAGTGAGTCACTCATTCATGCACCTATGCACTACGTAATACCCCCCACCGAACCATGCAGACACTCAGACTGATACTCAAAAAAACAACTAATAACCTATTGTGGCAGGGTATCAGGGACAGAGTCGACTACCAGACCAGGATGCGGTAAAGTGGGTTTTATTTTATGCAACACTTTCTTTTGGCGGGCCGCCCAACGAGAGTTTGTTGAAGAGGGGGAGGCTGTCTTGTTCTTCTGTAAGACTCCAGGCTGAGACTACGGGGCTGGTTTCGTCACCACCCTCTGCTTGCCGAGAAGGTCGTCCCTCAGGGGTTTCGGATCTGGAGGTATCGGGCATCCTCAGCGGGTTACCCAGAAAGGAAGGGGAAGAAAACCAAGGGTTAGGACAATCGTCCATTACGGTAGGCAACAGGGACCGGGGGTGAGGGAAACCAAGTGCGCGAGTGCTTTTTAGCTCCAACGCGTGTACGAAGGGGTAGTGCTCAGTGAAGGGAGGGGGATGATCGGTACACACTCTATTTACACTGACTCGGGTGCTCAGAGCGTAGGCGGTGTCCTCCTCCCCACCCAGCCCGCTACCCGGCCCCGTACCTGTTCTAGCCACGCTCCTCCCGTGGGAACGTTGCGGGGCGGCTCGAGGTGTCATTGGCCTCCTGGCTTGCTGATCTCGTCTCCTCTCATCTCCTCGTCTACAGCTACTCTCTCTCTTCTTCTCCACTCCCACTCACGCTTCTCCTCCCGTCTCCACTCCAACTCGTCCTCTGCCTCCTGGGAAACACCGTCCGTCCTCTTCTGGGATTCCTCTGGATTCGTAGCCCTTCCCTTCGTGACGTCAGCAGGGGGCGGAGTCGCGTCGTCCAGATATGCTGTGTTAAAGGTACCACGTTCCATTTCTTGTGTCCCAGTTAAGGAAGGGTATGGATACCATTCATCCGCTGCACGGGGCACGCCGGGCGTCCGCAAGGGGCGAGAAGGGGGCACAAGGTCTCCGAGCGAACAGAGTCTCCAGGGAATCGCCACTTCGTCGGCTACACTCTCCGCCCCTTCACACCTATATAGACACCCATGTAGCTACTCACCAACCCATGCAGCCACTTATACACAAAGTGAGAGACTGATACAGATATTTACATATTTAAACATTACTCACTAAGCCATGTATTCACTATGATACACTTAATCAGTCAGTTACACAATCAATTTTTCAAAAACAAATCATACATTTAGACACTTGTATACCCATTTATTCTTCCATCGACCTTGAAATATACATATATAAAACATATTTAATTTTCAGAAAAACACACATTCACTGGATGATGTCATCAGTGATGTCATTTGAGATGTCATCAGTGATGTCATGAGTGATGTCACTGACCATGTCATGAGTGATGTAATATGTGACGTCATCAGCAGTGCATTGCGGGCGCGCGAATTATAGTTAGCTGAACTAACTATAACGGGGGAATTTCAATGGTTTTGTACAAGTGAAAAGTCCAGCTAACTATAACACCCCTGAAACCTATGGTTTTTTCAGTGAATATATATATATATATATATATATATATATATATATATATATATATATATATTCACTGAAAAAACCATAGGTTTCAGGGGTGTTATAGTTAGCTGGACATTTCCCTCTTACAAAACCCTAGAAATTCCCCTGTTATAGTTAGTTCAGCTAACTATAACTTGCGCCCCCGCAATGCACTGCTGATGACGTCATATATTACATCACTCATGACATGGTCAGTGACATCACTGATGACATCTCAAATGACATCACTGATGACATCACTGATGACATCATCCAGTGAGTATGTGTTTCTGAACAGTTTTAATATGTTTAATATATATGGGGAAAGGCCTGTTGAAGAATAATTGGTTGTACAAGTGTGTGAATGGATGTTTTTCTAGGTGTGTAACTGACTCTATAAGTGAGTTATTAAATGTATCTTACTGCAGACTAGTGACTAAACTGTGTGAATGTCTGTATGTGTCTGTATGTTGGTGTATAAGTGGCTGCATGGTTTTGTGAATAGCTATATGAGTGTCTATATGGGTTATTGATTTGTTGTCTGAGTATCTGTATGGGTGCCTGAGTGTTTGTGTGGGTAGGGTTTGTGTGACTCTGTGACTAGATGTGTGAGTGGGTGATTCAGTGGGTGCATGGTTTTAAGAGTGCATCTGTGATGAACTGTATGGTTGAGTGAGTGTATGTATTGGTGTGTTAGGGATTGAATGTATATCTCAGTGGTATATTTGTGACTAACTACATATGTGAAAGGCAGTATATATGTGTGTAAGAGTATATAAGTGGGTATATGTGAGAGTGTGTGATGGTGAGAGTGACTGTATGGATGAATGTGTGCTTGTATCAATGATTGTATAAGAGCGTAAGAATGTGGTACTATTTTTATGAGTAAGTGAACTTGAGTGTGTATAACTGCA
Organism: Triturus cristatus; assembly: GCF_964204655.1. Lineage (NCBI taxonomy): Eukaryota > Metazoa > Chordata > Amphibia > Caudata > Salamandridae > Triturus > Triturus cristatus. The sequence continues at coordinate 588,232,385 of NC_140592.1, read as the reverse complement.
TAGGTGAGTAAATGGGAGTGTGATTATTTGCATGACTGACTAGGTGTGAGAGTACCTCTATGGATGATTGGTGGTGTGTGAGTGTCTATATAGGTGTATAAACGCATATGATAGTCTTGTATGGAGTGACTGTAAGTATGAGTGACTGTACAGGTGAATGAGTGGAGGTGTATGTAGACCTAAGAGTTAATAAGTGGGTATGTAGTTATTGGTATTGGAGTATCTATGGTTTTGAGAATGGAAGTCTGAAATTTTGAGTCGGTGTATGAAAGGTTATATTAGGGTGTGAGAAGATGCGGTAATTTATCACATGGATGACGTCATCAGTGATGTCATTTGAGATGTCATCAGTGATGTCATCAGTGATGTTACTGACCATGTCATGAGTGATGTAATATGTGACGTCATCAGCAGTGCATTGCGGGGGCGTGAGTTATAGTTAGCTGAACTAACTATAACAGGGGAATTTCTAGGGTTTTGTACGAGGGATATGTCCAGCTAACTATTACACCCCTGAAACCTATGGTTTTTTCAGTGAATTTCTAAGGTTTTTTAAATGCCAATTCCTAACTATAACGCCCCTGAAACCTATGGTTTTTTCAGTGAATTTCAAAGGTTTTTGAAATGCTAATTCCTATCTATAACTTATCTCTAAAGATATCATGAAAAGCATTCTTTTTTAAAAGTAGGGTGCACATTAGTTTTGTGGAAAAGCATCTTTGTGATTGGTTAGGAAAAAGCAGTTTCAACGTGGAGTACATATCAAAGGATAAAATTTGCTCAGATCAACCACACCTGCTACTTGCATTTGGAAAGCGTTACAACAAACAATTGATGGACGGAATGCTGACAATGCAGACATTCTCCCCCAGTCAAGAGATCTGGGTTAAATCCATCGTTCTTTTGCCCACTACACCACCCCAGTTTAGACATGGCCATATGCAAATCAGTCTTGACCCTGTGCCTCATGGGAACAGTCCAGCCCGAACTGCCAAGCCATGTCTTCCCTGGACCGGAATCAAGCATCCTAGGACCGGTTTCTGGCTATCAGCCGTCATCAGCCAGGATAGCTTGACTCCAGTGGCGTAGTGAGCACGGGTCCCACGTCTGGGAATACCCATCCCACTTAGGGCGAAAAGCGTTACAACAAACAATTGATGGACGGAATGCTGACAATGCAGACATTCTCCCCCAGTCAAGAGATCTGGGTTAAATCCATCGTTCTTTTGCCCACTACACCACCCCAGTTTAGACATGGCCATATGCAAATCAGTCTTGACCCTGTGCCTCATGGGAACAGTCCAGCCCGAACTGCCAAGCCATGTCTTCCCTGGACCGGAATCAAGCATCCTAGGACCGGTTTCTGGCTATCAGCCGTCATCAGCCAGGATAGCTTGACTCCAGTGGCGTAGTGAGCACGGGTCCCACGTCTGGGAATACCCATCCCACTTAGGGCGAAAAGCGTTACAACAAACAATTGATGGACGGAATGCTGACAATGCAGACATTCTCCCCCAGTCAAGAGATCTGGGTTAAATCCATCGTTCTTTTGTCCACTACACCACCCCAGTTTAGACATGGCCATATGCAAATCAGTCTTGACCCTGTGCCTCATGGGAACAGTCCAGCCCGAACTGCCAAGCCATGTCTTCCCTGGACCGGAATCAAGCATCCTAGGACCGGTTTCTGGCTATCAGCCGTCATCAGCCAGGATAGCTTGACTCCAGTGGCGTAGTGAGCACGGGTCCCACGTCTGGGAATACCCATCCCACTTAGGGCGAAAAGCGTTACAACAAACAATTGATGGACGGAATGCTGACAATGCAGACATTCTCCCCCAGTCAAGAGATCTGGGTTAAATCCATCGTTCTTTTGCCCACTACACCACCCCAGTTTAGACATGGCCATATGCAAATCAGTCTTGACCCTGTGCCTCATGGGAACAGTCCAGCCCGAACTGCCAAGCCATGTCTTCCCTGGACCGGAATAAAGCATCCTAGGACCGGTTTCTGGCTATCAGCCGTCATCAGCTGGCTTGGCAATTCGGGCTGGACTGTTCCCATGAGGCACAGGGTCAGGACTGATTTGCATATGGCTGGGTTCAAACTGGAACGGCATGGTGAGCAAAAAAACGATGGATTTAGGCCCAGATCTTTGTACTGGGGTGAATGTATGACATTGTTCTGCATTCTGTCCATCAATTGTTGTTTTTGCATTTGTCACCCCGAGTGGGAAGGGTATGCCCAGACGTGGGTCCCTTGCTCTCCATGCCACTGGAAATCAAGCAAGCCTGTCTGAAGACGGCTGAAATGCCAGAAACCGGTCCTAGGATGCTTGTTTCCAGTCCAGGGAGGACCTGGCTTGGCAATTTGGGCTGGACTGTTCCCATGAGGCACAGGGTCAGGACTGATTTGCATATGGCTGGGTTCAAACTGGAACAGCATGGTGAGCAAAAAAACGATGGATTTAGGCCCAGATCTCTGTACTGGGGTGAATGTATGACATTGTTCTGCATTCTGTCCATCAATTGTTGTTTTTGCATTTGTCACTCTGAGTGGGAAGGGTATGCCCAGACGTGGGTCCCTTGCTCTCCATGCCACTGGAAATCAAGCAAGCCTGGCTGAAGACGGCTGAAATGCCAGAAACCGGTCCTAGGATGCTTGTTTCCAGTCCAGGGAGGACCTGGCTTGGCAATTCGGGCTGGACTGTTCCCATGAGGCACAGGGTCAGGACTGATTTGCATATGGCTGGGTTCAAACTGGAACGGCATGGTGAGCAAAAAAACGATGGATTTAGGCCCAGATCTCTGTACTGGGGTGAATGTATGACATTGTTCTGCATTCTGTCCATCAATTGTTGTTTTTGCACTTGCATTTGGAAGGCACTGTTCGAACTTAAAACAGTCGTCAACTTTTAACCTGCACGTGTCGTTAAATATTCAAGAAAATGTTACAAAAAATATCGTTAAGTTTTAAAAAATTGATGAACTTTTAACCTGCACGTGTTGTAGAATGTTCTAGAAAGTGTGTTGATAGAATACGTTGCACTTCTGACTTCTATGTGTTGTTGAATATTAAAAAAACGGTTCATATGGAAAATTAAAAAGAAACCAATAGAGAAGTTTTGAAACCTAAAAGAATCAAGGAACTATTCTAATTTATTCTTTACATGTATTTATGTGTGCAGCAACAAAATTATAGACACAACAGCACTAGGAAGAGGAAGAAGCAGGGAGTGGGGGGAGGGGAGGAGTTGGGCAGAATGGCACACATTCACAATTAAGTACAACACACATATAGACTAACAATGGCCAAAATGAAACACACCAACAAGGAGCACAAGTCACACAACCCGCCAACATCACACCACTGAACGAGCATAGAAGTGAAAACCACGCTGCATTCATACAGGATGTGTACAAAGGCCAGTCGTTGGTGTTGTGGGATGTCTGCGACCGTGGTCATCATGGATGAGATGCCCAGCATGTGGCACATGGTCGAGTTCACTGTGTGTTATGTTGCCAAATGGCTGCACCTCCCTTCCACGAGCCCCCACACTTTTGTACGGTGCGCTGTTGTATCTCGTGCACTTGTACGGCACACCATTGTAATGCCTATTTGCGCATGTCCTGCTACATTCCAACTACAACATCACAGTGCCGTTTGGAGGTGGTGCATGCCAGTTTACAACATCGACTGCTGCGGCTCTTGTAGCAGGCCACATCAGAACACAGAGACACACTTACCGCACTTCCTGTACACGGACATGTCTGAGACACCCCGTTCCCCTTGCCGGATAGGCACACCCCTACACTGACCTGTGAACCCCAGACCAGCACACGCCAGTTGTGCATGAGGAGGAGGCATGCGTAGCTACACATCCAGGCTCACTGCCAACGCTGAGGTGACAGCACACTGTGATGTTGCAGGGCTCGTGCCTATCATGCTAAGACAATGACCACAGGGACGCACTTACTAAGATGTGGGTTTGGGGGGCATTGGCGGTCCTGGAGTTGTTGAGAGGAGTCTTCTGGCCCTCATGGGTATCCCTGTATCATGCTCATTGACTCTATGGTACCTGTGGGTGTTCTGGTGTGGCTCTTGGCTGTGTTCCCCTTCATGGTGCAGGTAGTTGTCCTGCTTAACACCAGCAGAAAGCAAGTGTAAAATCCCTGGTGCTAACGTGTCTTATCGCCGGAATTTGTTTCGCATTGCAATTGGTGTGAAAGTTGTGATGTGATTTTTTTCGTGTGCAGAACAATATACGAACTGAGCAGTGTATCTCATCAAGATCCAGCACCTGACGCACTATTCCCAATCAATATAAATACAATGAGATTTCTTAATAGATTTTGAGTGTACACTGTAAGTGCAGCCAATACCTCAGTGCAATTCAATACAGGATTTTAGTATTTTGAATAAATCGGAAAGGTGCACCTCGTGTCTTTTTGCATGGGAACGGCTACTCTCCATTTCATTATCAGCACTTTAACGGAAGTAAAGTTGAGATAAATCTAACACACTATTCTAAAGTTGGTGCAAACTGCAGATATCACCAGTATTCCAGCGATAAGTGCCCCAAAATTTAACACCATGGTGGACTCCATCAAATATACAATAGAAACTGTGAGTCAAGTACTATTTTTTGACCTCGACGCTACTTATCAGTGAATACCTAATCAAGTCGGACTGTAACTGTATTAGTGTCTCCTTGGGTATGTATATGCATGAGAAGATTCCCATCATCCACTTAAAGTGGCTCGCTTCATCATTTGGGAACCTCAGGAAATCACCCAGAGAACCATCCTCTACCAGATGAACGTAGATACAGGTTCAATGTGTGTCCCAAAAACATCAAACAGTATGTTGTTTCAAATGGAGGAAACCACAAAAAAGATGATGTGGGTGATGTATGCAGTGAAAGTGAGAAGGAAAAGTGATTGTTAAAATTGGCTAACAAGGCACAAGAGAAATTTTTTATTAAAGTGCTACCTTGATGCCAAAATAAAACAGTGCTATAACAGTTTGAACAAATAACTGTGTTAGAAAAACTGGTCTACATGTTTCAGCTCCTCGATAAATTATATCCCAGCTTTCGTCATGACCAAAAAGCTACTGCAAAATTGTAGTGTATATTGTGCAAATCTCACATAAATTATACAACCTGAACCTTGTCGTTGGGACAGGAAAAATTACCTGTAAGAATAGGAGCAGAACAAACTTGAAAAAATAAAACACAAGGTGTAGCGTCACAATTAGGTCAAAAAACCGCATAAAGATTGAGACTATCAATTGTGCGAAATACTCATTCATGTATTAAGACAACTGTAAATCACATCAAGTGATAAGAAAATTCTGTTGCCACTTACCCGAATAGTTCTGGGTATGCACCTCGCCTCACCTGGCAACTGCTCAGGTTAGGAGGCACCGCTCTAGGAAATGATATAAATGAAAAACATTTTGTAACCTGGACATCGGTTCGTTAAATGTTAAACACTTGGTATACAGAGTACGCATTTAAAAAACAGGTGAATGGGTCCACGGGAGTCTGACTGCCGACAGAGACATACTACTATACAGATTGACTGTAGCATCACGCTGTGTCAGAATGTATATACCCCGAAAGGGGTTAGCCAAAGCCAAGGGTGTGTAATAATTCTTATTGGTCATAACAAAGTTAAGAGAACGGTTCATCAGTGGCCGATGACACAGTTTTATCTGTCATAATTAAAGGCGGTTCATGGCGTATAATTATTCTTATTTGTCAAAGGCTTTGGGGATTATAAACTGTTTGAGTCTCTAAACTATATCCCTTAGACCCCCACTCTTTTTTGAGATATCTTATTACTGGACTCCATCAAATAACAGTAATAAGAACAAGAAAGAGTCACACAGCAGTTAAGAGAACAACCAAAAACTTTATTCATTTTTTTTTCAAACTTTATTTTTTATAATAATAAATATATAAACGAAAAACTATTTTCAAACTTTATTTTTTTATTAACATATATATGAACAATAAACTAATAAAATGTAACAACAATAATAAAAAACAACAAGGTGGAACACTACTGTGGGGACAATGGATGTCGACGACAGACCTGGAAAATAAGAAAGATTGTTAAAAAAACAACAACATGGTATTCTCAACAAAATACCACAAGAAACAAATCACAAATATATAAAATGCATACAGCTAACAAAATTTTACAAGTTTAACTTACAAAAACTGTAAATGTTGCCGCTTTAAAATATTTACTGAATCTGAAGAAAATGTTTTGCAGAAGGCACCACACCAACAACGTTTTTCTTCAGTGGTGAGGAAATGTTTTACTTTTTCCAAGGAGCAAACAAAGACCAATGCCACCTTCGTCACTCGCAAGATTTGCCAAAGAGTTCGGTTACGAGGAGATCCTAACAAAAAATACACGTGCGGCACAGCAGGTATGATGAAACACCTAAGGACCCTTCATCCAAACAATCTTGCAAGAGAAGAGTGCAAACATATGCGAAACACTCCTGTTCTGTATCTGTAAAAAAGAATCACAAATAAATGTATATTAATAACTTTCAAATGTATACTATTCCATTACTCTACAAACACATTTTATATAAAAACTGACTATGAAACTATAGCCCTGAACCACAAGTGTGACGATCATTAAAACACTACATGCATAGTGCATACTACTGTGAAGCAGTTCATGCCCTAAAGCCTACCTCACTAAAAGACTACATGCTAACTGACTAAATGATTACAGTACTATAAGGAGACACACTGGGTGACTCACAGGGTGTTTGCTAGAAGAGTATGAATACTAACTAGGGAAAAGAAGGTGTGAAACACAACTGTGTAGGTGATTAGAGGACTGCATCCATACTGCATAGGCATTTAAAGCAGTCCATGTGCTAAGGCCTGGCTCTCTGCATGACTACTTGGGTACTGACTGAATGATTATAGTACAGCAAGGAGAGTGCCTAGGTGAATTTATAAGTGCTAGGCTTCTCGCACAGGGAATAGATTAGTACCTGGTACTGAATGGGTCACTAGAGGAGTGCAAAGGCAGTGACAAGTGCTGGACTGTATGGATACTGAATAGGAAATTGAAAGTGTGAAAGACAAGTGTCTAGGTGGTTAGAAGACTGCATGCATAGTGCATAGGGGTTTGAAGCAGTCCATGTGCTAAGACCTGGCTCAGTGTATGAATACTTAGGCACTGACTGAATGATTAGAGTACTGCAAAGATAGTATCTTGGTGAATTTATAAGTGTTTGGGTTTTAGCACAGTGAATGGATTAGTACATGGTTCTGAATGGGTCACTAGAGGACTGCAAAGAGAGTGACAGGGTATTTCCTGGTAGTGTATAGATACTGACTAGGGAATTGAAGGTGTGAAAGACAATTGTGTAGGTGGTTAGAGGACTGCATACATAGAGGATAAGGGTTTAAAGCAGTCCATATACTAAGGCCTGGGTCACTGGATGAGTACTTGGGTACTGACTGAATGATTAGAGTACTGCAAGGAGAGTGCCTGGGTGAATTTATTAGGGTTTGGGGCTGTGAATGGATTAGTACATGATGCTGAATGGGTCGCTAGAGGAGTGCAACGGCAGTGACAGGGTGTTTGCTGGAAGTGAACGGATACTGACTGGGGAATTGAAGGTGTGAAAGACAAGTGTGTAGGTGGTTAGAGGAGTGCATGCATAGTGGATATGGGTTTGACGTAGTCCATGTGCTAAGACCTGGCTCAGTGCATGAATACTTAGGCAGTGACTGAATCATTAGAGTACTGGAAAGAGAGTGTCTAGGTAAATTTATAAGTGTTTGGGTTTTGGCACAGTCAATGGATTAGTACATCGTGCTTAATAGGTCACTGGAGGAGTGCAAGGGGAGTGACAGGATGTTTGCTGGAAGTGTATGGATACTGACTAGGGAATTCAAGGTGTAACAGACAAGTGTATAGTATGTTAGAACACTTTTATTTGAAGCAATCTATTTGGTACTTAGAAACTGACTTGATATTCAGACTACTTCTAGGCCAGTGCTTAAGTAAAACTTTTAAATTTTCAGTTCTGCCACAGTGAACAGAATAGTACATGGTACTGCACCTTAGTGTCAACCCCTGACTCATTTTATCAATGCATAAGCAAAGACTAGCTTCTAATGCTACTAAAACTTGACAACATGAGAGGTTTTAAATTAGTTATCTTTCAGCAAATACACGATGTTACCAAATGCTTCTCTCACAGTGGTTCCCAAATGCACACAGACTCACAGTGTGATTCTAGACAACAACCACTATACATAGGAGTTTACCAAAAATCATTCACTACTATGGAAGTGGTAAAGGAAGTGCACACAATCTTCATATTTCAGGACTGCACTTTTATGTGAAAGCCTGACTCATATAATCAAAGCATAAGCAAAGACTGGCTTCTAATGCTACTAAAACTTGACAACATGACCGGTTTTAAAACAGTTATCTGTCACCAAATACACGATGTTACCAAATGCTTCTCTCACAATCCTTACCCAAATGCACACAGACTCACAGTGTGATTTTAGACAAGCAACACTATCCTAGGAGTTTACCAAAACTCATTCACTAGTCTGGATGAGTTAATGGTACTGCACACAATCTACATATTTAAGTACACCACATCAGTGTCAAAGCATGACTCATTTAATCAACGCATAAGCAAAGACTGGATTCTAATGCTACTAAAACTTCACAACATGACAGGTTTTAAAACAGTCATCTGTCAGCAAATACATGATGTTACTAAATGCTTCTCTCACAGTAATCCCAAATACACACTAACTCACAGTGGGATTCTAGACAAGCACCACTATCCCTATGAGTTTACCAAAACTCATTCACTACAGTGCAAGTGGTAAGGGAACTGCACACAATCTACATATTTCACGACTACAATTTACTGTCAATGCCTGACTCATATAATGAAAGCGTAAGCCATAACTGTCTTCTAATGCTACTAAAACTTGACAACATGACATGTTTTAAAACAGTTATCTGTCAGCAAATCCACGATGTTACCAAACACTTCTCTCACAGTGGTTCCCAAATGCACACAGACTCACAGTGTGATTCTAGACAAACCACACTATCCCTATCAGATTACCAAAACTCATTCACTACAGTGCAAGTGGTAAGGGACCTGCACACAATCTACATATTTCACGACTGCAATTTACTGTCAATGCCTGACTCATTTAATGAAAGCATAAGCCATAACTGTCTTCTAATACTACTAAAACTTGACAACATGACATGTTTTAAAACAGTTATCTATCAGCAAATACACGATGTTACCAAACGCTTCTCTCACACTGGTTCCCAAATGCACACAGACTCACAGTGTGATTCTAGACAAACAACACTATCCCTAGCAGATTACCAAAACTCATTCACTACAGTGGAAGTGGTAAGGGAACTGCACACAATCTACATATTTCACGACTGCACTTTACTGTCAATGCCTGACTCATTTAATCAACGCATAAGCAATGACTGGCTTCTAATGCTACTAAAACTTGACAACATGACAGGTTTTAAATTCGTTATCTGTCAGCAAATACACGATGTTACCAAATGCTTCTCTCACAGTGGTTCTGCACCTTAGTGTCAAACCCTGACTCATTTTATCAATGCATAAGCAAAGACTAGCTTCTAATGCTACTAAAACTTGACAACATGAGAGGTTTTAAATTAGTTATCTGTCAGCAAATACACGATGTTACCAAATGCTTCTCTCACAGTGGTTCCCAAATGCACACAGACTCACAGTGTGATTCTAGACAACAACCACTATACATAGGAGTTTACCAAAAATCATTCACTACTATGGAAGTGGTAAAGGAAGTGCACACAATCTTCATATTTCAGGACTGCACTTTTATGTGAAAGCCTGACTCATATAATCAAAGCATAAGCAAAGACTGGCTTCTAATGCTACTAAAACTTGACAACATGACCGGTTTTAAAACAGTTATCTGTCACCAAATACACGATGTTACCAAATGCTTCTCTCACAATCCTTACCCAAATGCACACAGACTCACAGTGTGATTTTAGACAAGCAACACTATCCTAGGAGTTTACCAAAACTCATTCACTAGTCTGGATGAGTTAATGGTACTGCACACAATCTACATATTTAAGTACACCACATCAGTGTCAAAGCATGACTCATTTAATCAACGCATAAGCAAAGACTGGATTCTAATGCTACTAAAACTTCACAACATGACAGGTTTTAAAACAGTCATCTGTCAGCAAATACATGATGTTGCTAAATGCTTCTCTCACAGTAATCCCAAATACACACTAACTCACAGTGTGATTCTAGACAAGCACCACTATCCCTATGAGTTTACCAAAACTCATTCACTACAGTGCAAGTGGTAAGGGAACTGCACACAATCTACATATTTCACGACTACAATTTACTGTCAATGCCTGACTCATATAATGAAAGCGTAAGCCATAACTGTCTTCTAATGCTACTAAAACTTGACAACATGACATGTTTTAAAACAGTTATCTGTCAGCAAATCCACGATGTTACCAAACACTTCTCTCACAGTGGTTCCCAAATGCACACAGACTCACAGTGTGATTCTAGACAAACCACACTATCCCTATCAGATTACCAAAACTCATTCACTACAGTGCAAGTGGTAAGGGACCTGCACACAATCTACATATTTCACGACTGCAATTTACTGTCAATGCCTGACTCATTTAATGAAAGCATAAGCCATAACTGTCTTCTAATACTACTAAAACTTGACAACATGACATGTTTTAAAACAGTTATCTATCAGCAAATACACGATGTTACCAAACGCTTCTCTCACACTGGTTCCCAAATGCACACAGACTCACAGTGTGATTCTAGACAAACAACACTATCCCTAGCAGATTACCAAAACTCATTCACTACAGTGGAAGTGGTAAGGGAACTGCACACAATCTACATATTTCACGACTGCACTTTACTGTCAATGCCTGACTCATTTAATCAACGCATAAGCAATGACTGGCTTCTAATGCTACTAAAACTTGACAACATGACAGGTTTTAAATTCGTTATCTGTCAGCAAATACACGATGTTACCAAATGCTTCTCTCACAGTGGTTCTGCACCTTAGTGTCAAACCCTGACTCATTTTATCAATGCATAAGCAAAGACTAGCTTCTAATGCTACTAAAACTTGACAACATGAGAGGTTTTAAATTAGTTATCTGTCAGCAAATACACGATGTTACCAAATGCTTCTCTCACAGTGGTTCCCAAATGCACACAGACTCACAGTGTGATTCTAGACAACAACCACTATACATAGGAGTTTACCAAAAATCATTCACTACTATGGAAGTGGTAAAGGAAGTGCACACAATCTTCATATTTCAGGACTGCACTTTTATGTGAAAGCCTGACTCATATAATCAAAGCATAAGCAAAGACTGGCTTCTAATGCTACTAAAACTTGACAACATGACCGGTTTTAAAACAGTTATCTGTCACCAAATACACGATGTTACCAAATGCTTCTCTCACAATCCTTACCCAAATGCACACAGACTCACAGTGTGATTTTAGACAAGCAACACTATCCTAGGAGTTTACCAAAACTCATTCACTAGTCTGGATGAGTTAATGGTACTGCACACAATCTACATATTTAAGTACACCACATCAGTGTCAAAGCATGACTCATTTAATCAACGCATAAGCAAAGACTGGATTCTAATGCTACTAAAACTTCACAACATGACAGGTTTTAAAACAGTCATCTGTCAGCAAATACATGATGTTGCTAAATGCTTCTCTCACAGTAATCCCAAATACACACTAACTCACAGTGTGATTCTAGACAAGCACCACTATCCCTATGAGTTTACCAAAACTCATTCACTACAGTGCAAGTGGTAAGGGAACTGCACACAATCTACATATTTCACGACTACAATTTACTGTCAATGCCTGACTCATATAATGAAAGCGTAAGCCATAACTGTCTTCTAATGCTACTAAAACTTGACAACATGACATGTTTTAAAACAGTTATCTATCAGCAAATACACGATGTTACCAAACGCTTCTCTCACACTGGTTCCCAAATGCACACAGACTCATAGTGTGATTCTAGACAAACAACACTATCCCTAGCAGATTACCAAAACTCATTCACTACATTGGAAGTGGTAAGGGAACTGCACACAATCTACATATTTCACGACTGCACTTTACTGTCAATGCCTGACTCATTTAATCAACGCATAAGCAATGACTGGCTTCTAATGCTACTAAAACTTGACAATATGACAGGTTTTAAATTCGTTATCTGTCAGCAAATACACGATGTTACCAAATGCTTCTCTCACAGTGGTTCCCAAATGCACACAGACTCACAGTGAGATTCTAGACAACAACCACTATACCCAGGAGTTTACCAAAAATCATTCACTACTGTGGAAGTGATAAGGGAACTGCACACAATCTTCATATTTCAGGACTGCACTTTGGTGTCAAAGCCTGACTCATTTAATCAAAGCATAAGCAAAGACTGGCTTCTAATGCTACTAAAACTTGACAACATGACCGGTTTTAAAACAGTTATCTGTCAGCAAATACACGATGTTACCAAATGCTTCTCTCACAATCCTTACCCAAATGCACACAGACTCACAGTGTGATTTTAGACAATCAACACTATCCTAGGAGTTTACCAAAACTCATTCACTAGTCTAGAAGAGTTATTGGTACTGAACACAATCTACATATTTAAGTACAGGACATCAGTGTCAAAGCATGACTCATTTAATCAACGCATAAGCAAAGATTGGATTCTAATGCTACTAAAACTTCACAACATGACAGGTTTAAAAAAAGTTATCTGTCAGCAAATACATGATATCACCAAATGCTTCTCTCACACTGATCCCAAATACACACTAACTCACACTGTGATTCTAGACAAGCCCCACTATCCCTAGGAGTTTACCAAAACTCATTCACTACAGTGCAAGTGGTAAGGGAACTGCACACAATCTACATATTTTACGACTGCAATTTACTGTCAATGCCTGACTCATTTAATGAAAGCATAAGCCATAACTGTCTTCTAATGCTACTAAAACTTGACAACATGACATGTTTTAAAACAGTTATCTATCAGCAACTACACGATGTTACCAAACTCTTCTCTCACACTGGTTCCCAAATGCACACAGACTCACAGTGTGATTCTAGACAAACAACACTATCCCTAGCAGATTACCAAAACTCATTCACTACAGTGGAAGTGGTACGGGAACTGCACACAATCTACATATTTCACGACTGCACTTTACTGTCAATGCCTGACTCATTTAATCAACACATAAGCAATGACTGGCTTCTAATGCTACTAAAACTTGACAACATGACAGGTTTTAAATTCGTTATCTGTCAGCAAATACACGATGTTACCAAATGCTTCTCTCACAGTGGTTCCCAAATGGACACAGACTCACAGTGTGATTCTAGACAACATCCACTATACCTAGGAGTTCACCAAAAATCATTCACTACTGTGGAAGTGATAAGGGAACTGCACACAATCTTCATATTTCAGGACTGCACTTTTGTGTCAAAGCCTGACTCATTTAATCAAAGCATAAGCAAAGACTGGCTTCTAATGCTACTAAAACTTGACAACATGACCGGTTTTAAAACAGTTATCTGTCAGCAAATACACGATGTTACCAAATGCTTCTCTCACAATCCTTACCCAAATGCACACAGACTCACAGTGTTATTTTAGACAATCAACACTATCCTATGAGTTTACCAAAACTCATTCACTAGTCTAGAAGAGTTAATGGTACTGAACACAATCTACATATTTAAGTACAGGACACCAGTGTCAAAGCATGACTCATTTAATCAACGCATAAGCAAAGATTGGATTCTAATGCTACTAAAACTTCACAACATGACAGGTTTTAAAAACGTTATCTGTCAGCAAATACATGATATCACCAAATGCTTCTCTCACACTGATCTCAAATACACACTAACTCACACTGTGATTCTAGACAAGCACCACTTTCCCTAGGAGTTTACCAAAACTCATTCACTACAGTGCAAGTGGTAAGGGAACTGCACACAATCCACATATTTCAGGACTGCACTTTTCTGTCAAAGCCTGACTCATTTAATCAAATCATAAGCCATAACTGTCTTCTAATGCTACAAAAACTTCACAACATGACAAGTTACAACAGTTATCTGTCAGCAAATACATGATGTTACCAAATGCTTCTCTCACAGTGGTTCCCAAATGCACACAGACTCACAGTGTGATTCTAGACAACATCCACTATACCTAGGAGTTCACCAAAAATCATTCACTACTGTGGAAGTGATAAGGGAACTGCACACAATCTTCATATTTCAGGACTGCACTTTTGTGTCAAAGCCTGACTCATTTAATCAAAGCATAAGCAAAGACTGGCTTCTAATGCTACTAAAACTTGACAACATGACCGGTTTTAAAACAGTTATCTGTCACCAAATACACGATGTTACCAAATGCTTCTCTCACAATCCTTACCCAAATGCACACAGACTCACAGTGTGATTTTAGACAATCAACACTATCCTATGAGTTTACCAAAACTCATTCACTAGTCTAGAAGAGTTAATGGTACTGAACACAATCTACATATTTAAGTACAGGACACCAGTGTCAAAGCATGACTCATTTAATCAACGCATAAGCAAAGATTGGATTCTAATGCTACTAAAACTTCACAACATGACAGGTTTTAAAAAAGTTATCTGTCAGCAAATACATGATATCACCAAATGCTTCTCTCACACTGATCCCAAATACACACTAACTCACACTGTGATTCTAGACAAGCACCACTTTCCCTAGGAGTTTACCAAAACTCATTCACTACAGTGCAAGTGGTAAGGGAACTGCACACAATCTACATATTTCAGGACTGCACTTTTCTGTCAAAGCCTGACTCATTTAATCAAATCATAAGCCATAACTGTCTTCTAATGCTCCTAAAACTTCACAACATGACAAGTTACAACAGTTATCTGTCAGTCAAGATATTTTGGGATTCTGTAAGTAACTGCTTATCAACAATTTTAAAGCAAAGAATAAAGGTAAGCCCCGAAACTATTATTACTGGCCGATTGGATCTACAATCCAAGAGTTTGAACGATAAAACGAAGTTAGTGTTTTATGCTATTCTGCTGGCCCGCAGAGAAATTTGTAAACTCTGGGTTTCTCCTGACTCCCCGACAGTTTTAACCTGGATCAAAGCTATGAGATCTACTGGAAAACTAGATATGGCTGTTCCTCAGAAAGAAAAGAAGTTTAGATTTTGGTCTTTATTTTTTGAACACTATGGGTGAAGGGCTGGGACATATATAGAAGTTTGAATTTAAAGTTAAATTATCGGTAAAGTCCGGTCCTATGATTAAGTTGCTTTTAATCTCTTGGCGGATCTCCTTGTTTTGGAATAGTCGGAGTTAAGTTCTTGCAATTTTCCTCCCTTAGGCTTTTCAAACGAGAAGGATCCTTCCATTATATCAGAGAATTAACACCCTAGGGCGTCACCAAGAGAGAAAGGGTGGAAAGTGACATATGAGGACAAAAAAAAACAAAAAAAAAACAGTTATCTGTCAGCAAATACACTATGTTACCAAATGCTTCTCTCACAGTGGTTCCCAAATGCACACAGACTCACAGTGTGATTCTAGACAACATCCACTATACCTAGGAGTTCACCAAAAATCATTCACTACTGTGGAAGTGATAAGGGAACTGCACACAATCTTCATATTTCAGGACTGCACTTTTGTGTCAAAGCCTGACTCATTTAATCAAAGCATAAGCAAAGACTGGCTTCTAATGCTACTAAAACTTGACAACATGACCGGTTTTAAAACAGTTATCTGTCAGCAAATACACGATGTTACCAAATGCTTCTCTCACAATCCTTACCCAAATGCACACAGACTCACAGTGTGATTTTAGACAATCAACACTATCCTATGAGTTTACCAAAACTCATTCACTAGTCTAGAAGAGTTAATGGTACTGAACACAATCTACATATTTAAGTACAGGACACCAGTGTCAAAGCATGACTCATTTAATCAACGCATAAGCAAAGATTGGATTCTAATGCTTCTAAAACTTCACAACATGACAGGTTTAAAAAAAGTTATCTGTCAGCAAATACATGATATCACCAAATGCTTCTCTCACACTGATCCCAAATACACACTAACTCACACTGTGATTCTAGACAAGCACCACTTTCCCTAGGAGTTTACCAAAACTCATTCACTACAGTGCAAGTGGTAAGGGAACTGCACACAATCTACATATTTCAGGACTGCACTTTTCTGTCAAAGCCTGACTCATTTAATCAAATCATAAGCCATAACTGTCTTCTAATGCTACTAAAACTTCACAACATGACAAGTTACAACAGTTATCTGTCAGCAAATACATGATGTTACCAAATGCTTCTCTCACAGTGGTTCCCAAATGCACACAGACTGACTGTGTGATTCTAGACAAATAACACTATCTCTTGCACTATACCAAAACACATTTCTTCATCTAGAAGTAGTACTACATTTTAGTATAGAAACATAACATAAATCATTTCACAAATTTATAAACAATGACTGGTTTCTAATTCTACCAAAATATAAAAACAGCACAGTTATCTGTCTGCAAACACATGAAAAACACAAATGCTTATCACAGAATGGTTTCTACATGCACACAGATTGTAGAGAAAAAAAGTACTCCCAACACTTTAGCAGGAGAAATACATTAGTCTGATTAAAATCAAAATAGTCTACATACATCCCCTCACAATTAAATAACTCATCTTTCAAGTTCTTTTGTAGATTAAGAAGTATCTCAATCACTCACCATATTTTCTTTTACAGAATCTCTGCACTGTGGACATTTCAGCAAAAACAAAGAATGGAAAAGTTTCCCTCTCATTTTCCACACATATACATGTAAACATCAAATCACAATCCTTCACACATAAACTCAAAAGCAAACACACATTTCTATTGGTTAAACATTTCAACCCTATCCAACTGAAATACATTTCAACCCTTCCCCCAATCTGCCTTCTGCTTGTTACCATAGAAACAGCTCATGGAACACTGCACTGAGCTCACAGGTCACAAGTTCAGCACACAATGTTGCTAATCAAGACAGGAAGTATGCTTGACTTTTCAACATATCAGCTTATCATATATAATGTTCCTTACAATCTGTTTTTGTTAACCAATAAGAATCATACCTTTAAAAAACAGAAATATACACCCTACCTTTCAGTGTAGAACGTAGTCATACAATCAATGATTTCTTGTCTTTTTAAAAAAAACATTGCCGTGGATCCGCGCACCCTCCGCGAGAGGATCCGTGCATCCAACGCAATAGGATGCGCGCACCATGCGCGCATTTCGCCGTTTTTTTGTTTTTAAAGGGGGCCCCAGGGGGTCCTCCTGGGACCCCCTAAGCACCTCTAGAGGGTCAGAGTATTTCCACCCTGCCCCCTTTATATGTTTTACACACTTATTCCCCTTCCATCTTCAGCCTTGCTGCTACCGAGGCAGAAAATGGCCGCCAACAGTTCCTGGTTTCGAATGTAGAGGGACACTCGACAGCCAATTAGCATTCAGCACGTGATCCGGAGGGTGCACGCTCAGTTCGGGGAGGGTGCGCTCACGGTGCGGGTACGGTCCGCGGATCCTCCGCGGCCATAGATATCACTAACTTTTTCACCTTAATTTTCTCAGGAACTACTGAACAGATTCACACCATATATGCAAAAGGCACGAGTCCAAACTGAGGACTACCTCTTTGCCAAATTTGGTGTCATTCCGTTCAGCGGTTCGGGCTGTAGCTGCGACAACAGATCCTATGGGAAATTGCATGGGGAAAACGCGTTTTGGGACCCCCCTTTTTTCTCGGCCCCCGCTTGACGGATCACCACGAAACTTTCAGGGTAGGATCAGGATTCGTCAACCGGCTCCAACGTTATTCCAAATAGAATGTTGCGGATTTCCTATGGAAAATAGGTCCTAACTATAAATATCTACTGGCGACCGCCAGTAGATAATATATCTATTATATATATATATATATATATATCCCTCAGATCCAACTCTTCAGTACACTCCTGGACCTGTAGATACTACAGAAGAAGGATGACCTGCTGCTTAGTAAGTAAGTAAAGATTTTTTAAAGCGCGCAAGTGCTAAGGCATCTTGGCGCAAGCGACCAATGAGAGAGGCTTGAAAATTCTACTTAGTGAGAAAGAAGAAAAGCCACGTTTTTTAAATCTTTCTGATGTGTTTCTGATTGGAATTTGATCTCAAAAAGAGAGACATTGTGTTCCAAAGTTTACGTGCCGAGAAAAAGCAGCATCTGCCTCCCCTTCTAGCTATGTTTATTCTCAGAAAGGGCATTAATTTAGCTCTACTTGATCTTAGATTACGACTGGAGACATGCCACATAAAGATCTTCTGGAAGTAGAGAGGTCCCGTTTTACATAAAGATCTTATGGAAGTAGAGAGGGCCCGTTTTGTGGAGTGCCTTTTGGACCATACACAAAGACTTAAATTTGACCCTCTCACAGACAGGTAGCTAATTTGGGAACTTTGAGAAGCACACGAGCTGCAGCATTTTTTTAATTTTATTTTTATTAGTTATTAGCATGTTTTAACAAAAGAAAACATACAGTATCAACATGTAAGTAACTTACAGGCCGTGGTACAACAACATCCTTCGTCCATTGTTTATAATTTAACCATGTTACTGGAGATCTCATCATGTATAGTGCAGCTGTTAAACATAGTTAATCAACTTGGTACATTTGTAAAAATTGAACCAAATATTTCCAGTAGTCTCTAGGTTTAGAACCCATTGGTAGTTCCTCCTCATATGTTTGCAAGGTGTCTCTGCAATACGTCAAGTCTTGAATCCAATGTTTAACCTTTTGAGCTCTCTTGCTGCCCCAGCATAACGATATTCTCCGCTTAGCCAGGAGCAACGCAACCACACAAAACTTACGCTTATTTGCCCGTATTTCAGGCAGCAAGCCCAGCAGACATGTGCGAACGGTGCATGCAATGTTCGCGCCCACCATTGTACCCAACATCTGTGTTACTTTTGACCAGTACTCAGCCACTGCGTCACAATACCATGCCAGATGTATGAAATCTGCTATTTCCGCATTACAGCGACAACATTTGGATTCTGCCCGCCGACCATATCTATGAAGCCTTGCTGGAGTGTAATAAGTCTGGTGGAGGTATTTATAGTGTGACATACGCTAATTTCCATTTGGTGTCAACAAACCAGTAAGAGAGCAAGCCATGGCCCATTCCTCCATCGTTAGCGGATCATCTAGGCTACTATTCCATTTCCCCATCGCTTTATGTGTATTGTCTGCAATGTCTTCCTGCAGTGTAGCATATAGTCTGGATACCAGTCGCTTAGCAGTTGGGGTCGTGATCAGTAACTGTAAAGTGGTCAGTTGCGGTGGCTCCGCAGGGTGAGTCGGATATAGTTTCTTCAGTGCTCCCTGTAGCCTGTGATATGTAAATTGAAATAATAACATTTGATTACTTATAAATGACAGCTCTGCAAGTGGTTTAAAGGACCCATTTCCGTATAAATCCCCCATGGTATCAAAGCCCACCTGTCTGAGCAGACCCATGCATAACTCTTCCTGGGTAACAGATAACTCAGGGTGATAATGTATCAGCAGCGCCGGGGCATACAACAGCAATTTACGCGCCTTTCTACACATTGCCCGCCAAGCATTATTTGTCGTATCAATAGTATTTATATCGCGGTTGTGCAGCGGGGGCCTCTGATGGGTTATGATAGCCCTTAGTGGACTCGGGTGTGCATCCCCTTCTTCAATCGCCGCATGCGTGAGATATGGGATTGGATGATACCAAAAATGCGCATATTGCGCTTGCGCACATAGATAATAAAGTAAAAAGTCCGGGACCTTAAACCCTCTCTTCGAGTAAGGCAGTGTGAGAGTGCGCAGTTCGATCTGAGCTTGTTTACCCGCCCATATCAAGCGAAGGACCATAGTGGAAATCCTACGATCGGAATATTAATAAAAAGGTACAATCATTTAGGTAGGATAACCATCTTTACAATGGCTAGTCGGTCGGCCAGGGATAATGGCAATTGAATCCATCGCCCTATCTTTTCTTCCAATGCCCCAACCGCTCTGCCATAATTTGTACGAATTACAATTTCTGGGTCACGGTGATACCAGACACCCAGATATTTTACAGGCTCTGACTGGCACTGTAGTGGGTATTCCATAACGCACGGGCTGGTGGTGTCTGTTAACGGTATGACTTGGACCAATTTATTTTGAGGCCTGACTGCTGCCCAAAACTTAATATATTCCCTCAGTAAGGGATTCAGATAGTTCTCAGGGTCACGCACATAAAGCATCATGTCGTCTGCATTTAAACAAAATATGCAAGGGTCTCTGCGGAAATTGAGGCGCTGAGTAGTGGTGTTTCTGTCTAATTTTACAAGCCAACGGCTCTAGCGCTATCGCAAACAGAAAGGGCGATAGCGGGCATCCCTGCCTTGTCCCTCTCGCAATACTTATAGGTTCAGATATGTATTTGTTAACCCTTATATGCGCCGTTGGCGCCGTGTATAGCAGTTGTATCCCTTGGAGAAAATAGGAGGGAAACCCATTCGCTGTAGAATCATGTGTAGATATGGCCATTCAATAGAATCAAATGCTTTAGCAGCATGTAAAAGTACTGCAGCTGCTTTAGTAGTGGGAATTAAATAATGCGATAATGCAAAAAGTGTCCTAGTGTTATGGGCTGTTGACCTGGAAGGGATAAACCCTGATTGGTCTGGCAATATCAAATTGGTCATTAGAGGTTGCAACCGAGTGGCAAGGAGCTTGGCCAATATCTTGGTGTCTACATTAATTAGGGACAGTGGCCAATACGAATCACAGTATTCAGGGTCTTTGTTCGGTTTTAAAAGAGCAATCAGCATGGCCTCTCTTAGTGTTGGTGGCAGCCTTTGCTTTTCATTGGCATCTCCATACATCTCGACCAGGTGAGGTGCCAACTGATCAACAAATGCCTTGTAAAATTCACACGTGAACCCATTTGGGCCTGGTGCTTTCCCGTTTGGCAGGGATTTAATAACTTCCGTTACCTCCTCCTCTGTAATAGGCATGGACAAGTAGTCTCTCTGCGCATCCGACAACCACGCTATTGAGATATCTGCTAAATAATCCATTATCGCCTCAGGTGATGCCGTAGGTTGCGAAGCGTATAATGCTTCATATGTGCACATGAATTCTCTTAGTATACCCTGTGTTTCATATTTCAGCTCCCCTGTAGCATCCCTGACCGCCTGGACTGTCTGCGGCGTGCGGCCGGAACATATTTTAGCTGCCAAACTTCTACCGGGTCTACCACTCTCACCATAAGTTCTCACTTCCTGGCGCTTTGCTATGTATTTGAGTTCACCCTCTGCATAGGTTTGATATTCCGACAGTACAGTCCTAATGTCACCCAGTAGTTTTGTATTATGTGTACGGTCATAATCATTTTCCAGGGCACGTAGCTTGCCCTCTTGGATAATAAGCTGTTGTCTTATATCTTTGAGGATGCCAGCATTAGTACTTAGGCAGATACCCCGAATCGTGGCCTTAAAGGCTTCCCATAATAGGCCAGGGTCGTCCACAGAGGGTGCATTAAGGTCAAAGTACTCCTTGATGGCTTGGCTTATAGTGTCTGTATACACAGTATCCAGTAAAGCCTTGGCATTAAACCTCCAGCTATATGGAGGCGGCGTATAATGTGGCAGATTCAAGGATAGGAATACTGGGTTGTGATCCGACAGTGTTCTGGGGAGGTGTTTTATAGATTTCGTCCACAGTAGTATCTTGTCCGAGCCCAACCAATAGTCTATACGAGACCAGCTACTATGCGCAGCTGATACATGTGTGGCCTCCATACACATAGGGTGTCGGGTTCTCCAAATATCTGTAAGACGCCTGTCAGTCATAATATCTCGTAGTTTACTCAAGGCCCTTTTATGGGGTTCAACTGACGTACCTGACCTGTCAAGCTTATCATGTATCGCAATATTAAAGTCGCCCCCCCCAAATTAACGGGATGTCTGGTAGTTTACTAAGTGTGCGCAATATCTTGTGATAGAAGTCAGGGTCATCAATATTTGGACCATATGTATTAATTAAAGCAAGTCTCTGACCCCGTATCGTACCTGTTATTAGAACAGAACGCCCAACTTCGTCTGTGATGGTAGCGTCTATACTGAATTGCAATCCCTTTTTAATCAGTATAATGACCCCTCTAGAATATGAAGAGTATGAAGAGCAACGTGTTGCCTCCGCCCATCTGTGCCCTATATGAGCGTTAGAGGTAGGTGCAAGGTGTGTTTCCTGCAGGAGGGCGATATCAATTTAGGGTTATTGAGACCTCTGATATTCCAGGTTAACAAGTTTAAGTATTTAGGTCGTAACTTCACATCAGTCATCTCTAGCAGGTTATACCCATGATATTAGAAAGTTCACAGTCTGCACTACAGCTCAGATATAGGAACAGCACCACGGTTTTATGCATCCAAATGTGGTTCTGGAGTTCAGCCATGTCTCTCAAGTACCTTAGTCTGCATAACAGTCCGCAACACCAACCCACTCACCCACCACCCACTTCAGCATCCCAACCATGCCAAAGACATATCCCACAATAAGACAAAAACATAACTGAGCTGAGATTGGGGAGCAGCCGCGTAGGGGGTCCACCGAGAGCTCACAACTCCATCCATTATAATGGATGTGGTCAGGTATACGTGAATGATGCGTACTCCCTCTGACGCGCAACCTAAAGGTTACCAAAATGACCTGCATTCGGCTCTACTCATTTTGCACAATATACCACAGCAATAAGTCCATCCTGTGTCCACATATTTCAGACAATTCGCAGCAGCAGCCATGTCAATTGACCAGACAGTTAGAAAGCGCTACCGTTACAAAACCCAGGTGCCTAGTGCAATCCCAATGTCGTAGCTCGCTGAAAGCCCCCTTAAGCTTCGGAGGCACGGGCGCCAGTCTGACCGCCACCCAGAGCCCGGGACAACCAACCAGGCGGTCCAATTATATAGGCCATCAGCATCATCCCTTACTGTCCCAATTGGAGCAAACATATGGAACATAAAGACGATCTCCTCACGCCAGAAGCAACCCCCCTCTGGACACCTCTTGCATATAAAAGGCATATGGTGCACCATCAGTTCAGGAGTCCAGGGCAGTGCATGCCTGGCTGGGATAGGGCCATTCGCTACTGTTCGCTACAGTCTTTTGCGCACTGTGTCACTGCAGCCGCCGAGCCGCCTGGGGTATCAGCAGTCCAACCCCGTAAAACGAAACATGCACAGACCTTACCAGTTCGCAGTGCCATATGTTCAAGGACAGCCGCACCCCATGTCGGCACCTAGTCCTGTTACTGATGCTGCTCCGACTGCCTCGGCTCCCTACGCTTGGCGCTGAATTTCTTAAGAAAGTCTTGTGCCGCTTTCGGTGTCTGGAGGAGCGTATGGCGGCCCTCATACGACACCCGTAGGCGTGCCGGATAGAGCATGGCGTATTCAATTTTCAGTTCACGCAATTTCTTTTTTGCTGGGTTAAATTCTTTTCACGCCAGTTGAACTGACATAGTGAAATCTGGGTAAAATTCCAAAGCATTTCCCTGGTAATTAATCTGCCGTTTCTCACGAGCCAGCCTCAAAATGGTGTCACGGTCTCTGTAATTAAGGACACGGGCAATAATAGGTCGTGGAGTTGCACCAGGCTTTGGCCGCGGAGTAAGGGATCTGTGTGCACGTTCAATCACAAAAATTGCTGAGAGGCTTTCCGTGCCAAACACACTGCGAATCAGTTCCTCAATGTAAGTTTCCATACGGCCTGTGTTCGTGGACTCTGGAATTCCCACAATTCTGACGTGATTGCGTCTGGATCTCGCTTCTAAATCTTCCGCTTAATTTTTGATAACTTCCAGTAGCCTCTCCATTTCCGTGCATTTTTGGGTCGTGCCATGCGATTCATCCTCCACCGCCGTGATACGAGTTTCCGCTTCCACAAGGCGCTCTCCGTGCCTGTCCAGCTTGGCCGCCATATTGTCAACCCGTAGGGTGATAGTGTCCAGCTTGCCATTGATATCCTGTAAACTACGTTGTATGGCCTGCAGGACACCTTCCATGCCAGTAGATGCCTCAGGGTCAGGTTCAGGCTCAGTGTCTGAAGGCGCTGTCGCACCCTTGGTGTACTTTTTCGTTTCAAAGGGGAGTTTAGACTGCAGCCTGTCCGGCTTCCCCATGGTCGCGCTGTGGAACCCCGCTAAAAGGAGATGAAATGGATCAATAATACCGCCCAATGCAGATTCCACGAAACACAGCTTACTGCTCTGAGGGCGACGGGCAAATCAGCGCACACATTCGCGCCAAACTTCAACTCACTCCCGGCCGTCTAGTGCAGTTTATCGGCATTGGATGGGCGCTGGCCGCCTCTCGTCTCCAGCATCGTAGAGCCAAGATATTCCGACTGCAGATTTTGTCGGTTGCGGACAGTTACGAGCCCGCTACATGTTCTTATTCCTGCATTACGGGCCTGACCGGCGGAGCTGTCTCAGAAGGCAGCCATTCCGCAGTGCGCCCTCTAGCGCCCCCCCCCACAAGCTGCAGCATTTTGCAAGGATTGGAGCTTCAATTGCAAGCGTTTTTGAATTCCCAAATATAGCGTGTTGCAATAATAAATTTTGGAAAGGACAAGGGCCAAATGACAATTTTTAGAAGATCTGGAGGGATATAAGTAAAAACTTTTTTCAGGACCCTAAGTAACTAAAAGCAGGAAAACGTGGCATGATGAATTTGCTTAGAAAAACAGTGCTGTCCATGACGGAAGAGGGTCAAGATTGGAGGACCACCATGAGGTGTTCCAAAACGAGATGTTATTGCCGAAAAGGAGCTCCTCCATTTTCTCAGTACTCAGTTTAAGGCAGTTTTCCTGCATCCATGTTACAATCTGTGGCAAACATTTTTTTAAATTGTTGACAACCACGTCGACATCAGATTAAATTGACACAACTATTTGTGTGTCGTTGGCGGAAGATATTGCAGAGAAACCATGGGACCGAATAACTTTAGCCATGGAAGGTGATGTAGATGTTGAAAAGAGTGGGGCTCAATGATGATCCTTGCGTTACCCCACAATGAAAATAAAACGGAATAGAAGTAAAATCACCAAAGGCAACCATTTGTTCTCTATTAGATAAAAAAGAACTAAGGATGGTGAGGGTTGTGCCTCTGATCCAGATTCACTCTAGCTGGTTGATAAGCAATGAGTGATGAACAGTATCAAACATGGCAGAGAGATCTATAAGAACCAGTGCAGCCCTCCCTCACTTGTCTACCAGCATTAGAATCTCCTCAGTAGCAGCAACTAAAGATGGTTTTGTGCTATGCTGAGGTCTAAAGTCATGTTGAAATAGATCCAAAAGATTATTCGCACCAAGAAAGGACACACATCCTAATTAATTGTCTTTTCTAGACTCTTAGCAGGCAAAGCGGGCGAGAAACAGGCCGGTAATTTTTTGTGTCACCAGAATCAAGTGAGGGTTTTTATGTAAGGGGAAGCACTGATGCCATTTTCCTGACTGCTGGAAAAATTATTTAAGAGTTCCATGAGATGCACAGAGATCGTACTGGAGACCATTTTCAATAATTAGGGCGGGCAAGGGTCTAAGGGATAACCTGACTTAATGGTCTCCAGAAGGAGTAAGACCCTCAAGATTATTTAGGGTGCAATCAGCATTAACGTGCAACACAGAGGAGATCTAGGAGAGCACAAGGATTTCTCTACAAGGTTGACACCCTGATTGGAGGGGAATTCCTCATAAACGCTGTTTAGCGTTGTTTGGAAAAATTCTGATAACTAATTACAGAAAACTAGATTAGGGTTAAAGATTTTACTGTTATTACAGTTTGAGAGGGTAGTAACGGTTTAAAAAAGTTCTCTCATAGGATCTCTAGCAATGTAAATTTTCTGTATATTTGTTTTTTCTGAGATGATCCCTTTGTACTGAATAATTAGTTTGTATGTATTTTTCTCTTAAGGATTGTAATCGTTCGTCCATCTCTGTTCTTGAGCCAGACATTTTAAAGTTTTTTTAATTCAGGGAAATACCACAGAGCAGATGGACTTTTCCTTAGATTAGTCAAAGTTTTTTCTGCAGCTAATTGAGTAACTGCGGAATCTATTCAATTAGTAAAGTTATTGGTGGCAGCTTCTATATTTCTATGTAGAACTCGACTATAATTGTTAGCACACTATCAAGTTCAGAGCTATCAATTTTGCCCCCATGGCAGAACTTAATAGACTTTAGAGCATTAAAAGAGCAGCAATTATTGGCTGGAGCTGCAAGTCTGAAAAAGACTGCACTACGAACCGACCATATCAGAGGTAGAGCTTTATCAAAGTTCAAAGCAGGATTGTTTGTAAATATCCCATCCAGCGTATGATTAGTTTTATGGGTAGATTGATTGACAAACTGCATAAGCCCGAAACTACAAAGCCAGTCAAACAAATGATCAGTCTCCATGTTTTCTTCAAGCTCCAAATGGAAATTAAAGTCCCACAGTAAAGTGAAGTTGGGGACCTCCATGCAGGACTCCTTAAATGTCTGAACAGATGTAATATATCTTTCTCTTGGACTGGGTGGACGATACACTAAAGTACCATTAAAGGCAGTGATTTTATTCAATTTAAAAGCAAACATCAGAGCTTCACCATCCATCTGGGTGATAGGACTAAACACGGCCTTAAATCCCTCCCCTCCCGTTTGTCCTATCTATCAACTCAATATATATGTCATAGCCCGCAGGAATAACAGCTCTCAGATCTGACTCCGATGTAGCGTCGGTCTAAGTCTCTGTGAGAAACACTAAATCCGGAGCCTGAGTTCCCATAAACTCTGCAAATTCATGCTTCTTTTTAATGAGCGATCTGGTGTTCAATAACACGCAGATGAGCTGCTCAGGTGAGCGCTTGAGGCCTGCCCTGTTTGCTGAGAAGGAAGACTGGACCTGCACCCTTTATCACAGGCTGAAGTGACTCCAAGAGTCAGCTGACTGACCTCCTGTTCTGAGCTACAGTGACACAACAAGCCCCAGAGGACTCCCTGCAACTTCCCAGCTGACGTGATGCACTAGAAATGCCTGGGCCTGCTACTGGAACTTCCTAAGCCCTGCTGGCCTTCGCTGGAGTGAGTTCTTGATCCCCAAGAGCTGCCCCTCAAGTGCCTAACCCTTGGTGTGGCATCAGTTGAAGAAAAGGAGAAATCCTGAAGTTTTGGGTTCTTGGCGCCTGCGAACGGGACAGTTTGTGCCAAGACCTTTCTGCCTGTGCTAACCGCCTACATGAAGCTCCAGCGAACCCGACTCCTCGTTGTATAGTGAAAGCCAGCAACGACTGGCAATGTGGGATCGGCACTTGGTGCTACAGCATCGACAGTCCGCGCTGACAGCAACGCAAATCTCGAGCAACAACCGTCTGCAACACCCAACAGGATCTTCATGCTACAGCGACAACCATCCGTGAGAAACGGCCTGCTCTTCCTAAACTGGGGTGGTGTAGTGGGCAAAAGAACGATGGATTTAACCCAGATCTCTTGACTGGGGGAGAATGTATGCATTGTCAGCATTCCGTCCATCAATTGTTTGTTGTAACGCTTTTCGCCCTAAGTGGGATGGGTATTCCCAGACGTGGGACCCGTGCTCACTATGCCACTGGAGTCAAGCTATCCTGGCTGATGACGGCTGATAGCCAGAAACCGGTCCTAGGATGCTTGATTCCGGTCCAGGGAAGACATGGCTTGGCAGTTCGGGCTGGACTGTTCCCATGAGGCACAGGGTCAAGACTGATTTGCATATGGCCATGTCTAATCTGGGGTGGTGTAGTGGGCAAAAGAATGATGGATTTAACCCAGATCTCTTGACTGGGGGAGAATGTATGCATTGTCAGCATTCCGTCCATCAATTGTTTGTTGTAACGCTTTTCGCCCTAAGTGGGATGGGTATTCCCAGACGTGGGACCCGTGCTCACTACGCCACTGGAGTCAAGCTATCCTGGCTGATGACGGCTGATAGCCAGAACCGGTCCTAGGATGCTTGATTCCGGTCCAGGGAAGACATGGCTTGGCAGTTCGGGCTGGACTGTTCCCATGAGGCACAGGGTCAAGACTGATTTGCATATGGCCATGTCTAAACTGGGGTGGTGTAGTGGGCAAAAGAACGATGGATTTAACCCAGATCTCTTGACTGGGGGAGAATGTATGCATTGTCAGCATTCCGTCCATCAATTGTTTGTTGTAACACTTTTTGCCCTAAGTGGGATGGGTATTCCCAGACGTGGGACCCGTGCTCACTACGCCACTGGAGTCAAGCTATCCTGGCTGATGACGGCTGATAGCCAGAAACCGGTCCTAGGATGCTTGATTCCGGTCCAGGGAAGACATGGCTTGGCAGTTCGGGCTGGACTGTTCCCATGAGGCACAGGGTCAAGACTGATTTGCATATGGCCATGTCTAAACTGGGGTGGTGTAGTGGGCAAAAGAACGATGGATTTAACCCAGATCTCTTGACTGGGGGAGAATGTATGCATTGTCAGCATTCCGTCCATCAATTGTTTGTTGTAACGCTTTTCGCCCTAAGTGGGATGGGTATTCCCAGACGTGGGACCCGTGCTCACTACGCCACTGGAGTCAAGCTATCCTGGCTGATGACGGCTGATAGCCAGAAACCGGTCCTAGGATGCTTGATTCCGGTCCAGGGAAGACATGGCTTGGCAGTTCGGGCTGGACTGTTCCCATGAGGCACAGGGTCAAGACTGATTTGCATATCGCCATGTCTAAACTGGGGTGGTGTAGTGGGCAAAAGAACGATGGATTTAACCCAGATCTCTTGACTGGGGGAGAATGTATGCATTGTCAGCATTCCGTCCATCAATTGTTTGCTGTAACGCTTTTCGCCCTAAGTGGGATGGGTATTCCCAGACGTGGGACCCGTGCTCACTACGCCACTGGAGTCAAGCTATCCTGGCTGATGACGACTGATAGCCAGAAACCGGTCCTAGGATGCTTGATTCCGGTCCAGGGAAGACATGGCTTGGCAGTTCGGGCTGGACTGTTCCCATGAGGCACAGGGTCAAGACTGATTTGCATATGGCCATGTCTAAACTGGGGTGGTGTAGTGGGCAAAAGAACGATGGATTTAACCCAGATCTCTTGACTGGGGGAGAATGTATGCATTGTCAGCATTCCGTCCATCAATTGTTTGTTGTAACGCTTTTCGCCCTAAGTGGGATGGGTATTCCCAGACGTG
The DNA here is from genome assembly GCF_964204655.1 of Triturus cristatus. NCBI lineage: Eukaryota > Metazoa > Chordata > Amphibia > Caudata > Salamandridae > Triturus > Triturus cristatus. The sequence continues at coordinate 588,202,844 of NC_140592.1, read as the reverse complement.
GGACCCGTGCTCACTACGCCACTGGAGTCAAGCTATCCTGGCTGATGACGGCTGATAGCCAGAAACCGGTCCTAGGATGCTTGATTCCGGTCCAGGGAAGACATGGCTTGGCAGTTCGGGCTGGACTGTTCCCATGAGGCACAGGGTCAAGACTGATTTGCATATGGCCATGTCTAAACTGGGGTGGTGTAGTGGGCAAAAGAACGATGGATTTAACCCAGATCTCTTGACTGGGGGAGAATGTATGCATTGTCAGCATTCCGTCCATCAATTGTTTGTTGTAACGCTTTTCGCCCTAAGTGGGATGGGTATTCCCAGACGTGGGACCCGTGCTCACTACGCCACTGGAGTCAAGCTATCCTGGCTGATGACGGCTGATAGCCAGAAACCGGTCCTAGGATGCTTGATTCCGGTCCAGGGAAGACATGGCTTGGCAGTTCGGGCTGGACTGTTCCCATGAGGCACAGGGTCAAGACTGATTTGCATATGGCCATGTCTAAACTGGGGTGGTGTAGTGGGCAAAAGAACGATGGATTTAACCCAGATCTCTTGACTGGGGGAGAATGTATGCATTGTCAGCATTCCGTCCATCAATTGTTTGTTGTAACGCTTTTCGCCCTAAGTGGGATGGGTATTCCCAGACGTGGGACCCGTGCTCACTACGCCACTGGAGTCAAGCTATCCTGGCTGATGACGGCTGATAGCCAGAAACCGGTCCTAGGATGCTTGATTCCGGTCCAGGGAAGACATGGCTTGGCAGTTCGGGCTGGACTGTTCCCATGAGGCACAGGGTCAAGACTGATTTGCATATGGCCATGTCTAAACTGGGGTGGTGTAGTGGGCAAAAGAACGATGGATTTAACCCAGATCTCTTGACTGGGGGAGAATGTATGCATTGTCAGCATTCCGTCCATCAATTGTTTGTTGTAACGCTTTTCGCCCTAAGTGGGATGGGTATTCCCAGACGTGGGACCCGTGCTCACTACGCCACTGGAGTCAAACTATCCTGGCTGATGACGGCTGATAGCCAGAAACCGGTCCTAGGATGCTTGATTCCGGTCCAGGGAAGACATGGCTTGGCAGTTCGGGCTGGACTGTTCCCATGAGGCACAGGGTCAAGACTGATTTGCATATGGCCATGTCTAAACTGGGGTGGTGTAGTGGGCAAAAGAACGATGGATTTAACCCAGATCTCTTGACTGGGGGAGAATGTATGCATTGTCAGCATTCCGTCCATCAATTGTTTGTTGTAACGCTTCCTGATACAGCAAAGACCATCCTGGTGTTATCATTATTATTCGTTTAATTTGTATCACACACAAATCACCCCCCGGGAGGGGTTTCTCGGTGCAGAGCAGATCACAGGCAGAGAGGAAACTGCTAAATTAGAACAACATTGTCTTGAGTAATTTTCTAAATTTAAGGTGATCAGTGCACATTCGAATGTGAAGAGGCAACTCATTCCAGTAAAGAGGGGGCTAGGTATGAAAAAGAGATGCCCCCTGTTCGGGACCTTCTGACTCGCAGGACAGAGAGCAGAGCTTTATCACTGGATCTTAGAAATCTAACTGAGCGATAGTAAGTGAGCTTCGAAGATAGATATCTGGGACCTTTTCCTATCAGAGAGTTGTGTGTTAAGCAGCAATTTTTCAAAATAATTCTTGACCGGACCAGTAACCAATGTAATGAACACAGAAGGGGATAGGATGCAGCCCCAGATGGAAGATTGCAAATGAGACAGGCTGCGGTGTTCTGAACAACTTGTAATTTCGATAACAACATATTATTTGCAGAGGCCAATAAGGTGTTTCTATAAAGAAAAAGAAGGGACTAGGGGTGCATATAGGTCCAGCATACAAGCCACAGGGAGATCAGTATATCAACCTAAGTATGCAGTTCCTTTAGAGAAAATATAGAGGTAGAGGCATGGTCGGTATATTAGAATATCGTAAGAGTGGAGAAGGGGTGTCTCCCACTTTGGGAATTAGGGCCCTCACACACCCGGCTGGGTGTCATGCTTCATCATAGGGCATGCTCCTCCTCAGGACGGCGCTGCAATGCCTGATAGGCACCCTATGAGGGTCTCTATACCGGAGATCTTTTATTCCCAAGCCGTAAGGTGCGGTGTGAGTATGGGGCATCATAGTGTAGATGTATGTAGGAAAAGTGAGGAGACTGTGAAATGGAATCTAAAATGAGGTGCAGTGGTGCTCCAAATTAATTTTAATTAGCGAGTCCACTGGTCCCAGTTCAAAATGAAAGGTGGGTCACCACTGAGATAATGTACAGTGGTGGCTACAATGCATAGTTCAGAATGATCACATGGCAATTCTTCAGGACAAAAGTTAGAAATAACTACACAGTGGTTGGTTCCATTGTTAGTATACAGTGTAAACCAAGCACAAAAGCGCCCTAACATTGAGGTACCTTGTTATCAGACCGACCCATCTCGGTTGGCTCACCAGCTCCTTCGAATCACTGGCAGTACTGAGCTGGTGGAAAGAGGGTAGGTCGTCCGGCAATCGAGCAGCTGCTTAACTGACGTTAAAGGTTTTTAACGTACCCTTCACCAGTGATATGAAGGAGCTGGTGAGCCAACTTTCGATGATCCATGGATTTATTCCTTGGTGATATTCCCACCAAAGACCTCAGAGTTTTTGATGTTTCTTGGGGCATCCCTTTGCCTTGTACAAAAATTATTTGCACTACGCGCAATATTCCATACCTCAGGTCCAGTATCCCATAAGGAGAGCCCTGTCTGATCACCGGTAGTGGGTGATATCTCTTATCCTGATTAACATGCTCATGCCTTACAGCGCAGTTCGCCCACTAGTACCACTTATATTGCAGCGCTCTTTGCGTGGAAAAAGAGCTGGTGGACACTTCGGATAGACTAGACAAATGCACACTATCAGTCTTTTGACAGTGCCTCCACAGAGAGGGGGATACATTTATCAAACTGCTCACCTGATTATTGGCCAATGAACGTCTTCACCCATTGATCTTAGCATTATGAGCACCTAATGGTAAACAAGCCACAATGCAAACAGATATTATTAGAGCATTATCAGAATATTTACAACAGATATATAGCAGGTGGAACTAGACATCACCGACCAATTGATGCATTATCTCAACACTATTGTTATGTCAAAGCTCAGTGTCCCCCATAGGAAGGAGCTAGTAAGATTCCTTACTCTGGAGGAACTACATGAAGTGCTGCAGTCATTACCAAAAGCAAAAACGCTTGGGAGCGATGGGTTGCCCACGGAGTTGGATCAAACTTTTACCTTCCGATTCACTGAAAAATTATTAGAAACTCTTCAGGGGGCACTCCGTGATGGGATCTTAGGCTTATCTATGCGAGAGGGAGTCATACGTATGATACTGAAACCTGTGGAACTCTGCGGACCCCTCCTCTTACCACCGAATAACCATGATTAATTTGGATCCGAATATCCTTTGTACACCGTTGGCTATTAGAATGAGTTGGGTTATTGGAGGCCTGTTCCATGAAGACCAATGTGGCCATGAAAATATGGAGTTTGATGCACATTCTTCATTCCGTGAAATAAAGAAACAAGGAAGTGCCCCGGTGGCCGTAGACCTGGAAAAACTTTTGATACCCTAAGTGGGCATATATGTGGGAGCTCCTACATTGTGAGAGTTTTGGCCTGTATTTCCATAAATAGGAGAGTTTACTGTACTCAGAGCCCACCTTCAGAGTGCGAATGGGTAAAATTGTGTCAAACAGTTAGAAAGTACAGCGGGGAAACCTGTCAGGAGTGCTCCCCCCAACTCTTTATTGTTTGCTCCGGCTATTGAGCCATTGGTGATATGGCTGAGGTTGGAAAAGGAGGAATTTGGGATCACCTTAGGGGATGTCTCCCACATGGTTTACCTCTATGCTGGTGATGCATTATTCTGTTTGTGGCTCCCATGAGTATCTGTTTCTTTAGTAATGACTCATTTGGGAAAATGTGAGAGGTCTCAGGCAAGTAAATATCTGGAAGAGCCTACTCTTCCCCATTGGGAAACTGGTGCCTAGACCCCTACCCGATTTGCTGGATCCAGGACTTCGTTGGAAACTGACAACTTTCGCTACTTGGGGGTCATGGCGGCCCATTCATCAGAAAAGCAGTACAATTACAATATGGGGCAAAAACTACGAAGCATCTCGACCTTGATTGGGATCTGGACCTCACTTCCCTTGTCTGTCGTGGGATGGTGGCAATAGAAAAAATTGTGTTCTTCCACGATGTTTATTTGTTTTTAAAAAATCCCTTTGCCCTCTCAAATTGTCCACATTCAAAACTTTAATAGTTTACTGATTACTCTGATCTGGGCTGGGAGGAGAAGTAGAGTTGCTGTTACTCTTCTAATAAAGGATGTGGCAGAGGGATGACTGGAGCTCCTGGACTTGGAGGATTACAACTGCGCATTTCACACCCAACATGTAGCCCTATGGGTAGAGGAGGAGGATAATTAGGAAAGACGACTACTGAAGAGCACATACAGAGACGGCTCCTTCTGGCGTTACTCATAAATGGTAGTTTCATTCTGCCAGGGTATCTAAACATTGTGAGACAGATCAGAGTCACCTGGAAACAGATCATAAAACCCATGCTCTGAAGACCACCCTTTCCCAGGGAACTAATATATATGGGCCCTACAGTCTTTTAGATGCATAACCGAGGTAATGATGATGGCAAGAAGGGGGTTGGAACACACGAGGGGACCTTAACCCAGGGCGACATTTTTCTTGTTTCAAGAAGCCCAGGAGGCCATTGGTGTTGGTCCTGGACACTTCCTGTATTATGCCAGATTGGCAGGAACAAGGAGAGGAACTTGGACAGGGTTCCCATCTACACCGACACCCATGTGGACACTGGAGGCTATTTTACAACTAGACAGGTCTTAGTACACCATCTCACATATATAAGGAACACTAAAACATGACAGCCCCATAAGGGTGACTATAGGCAAAACTGCATGGGAGGCAGACATTAGGGACCAATTTAGTGATACAGTGTGGGCAACTGTCTGTGCACAGATACAGGAGGTATCAAGCAATACAAGATTCAAGTTGATACAATTCAAGTTCCTCCACTAAAACTATTTGACACCACTGGTCCTAAGCAAGCTATATCCTGGAAGGAATCTCTGCTGCCCCAAATGCTGCACAGACAAGGCCTCCTTCCTTCATTTAGCATGGGGTGCTCCCCAATCCGACAATGTTGGGAAACTGTGTTTTCTACACTGGAGGCGATCCCAGAATATCACTAAAGCTAGGTCCCACGCAGAGCAGATTGGGAGTGATCCCCAAGAGAAAAGGGAGGAAAATGCACCACAGATTTCTGAGCTTGACACTGGTGTCGGCACGTAGGTTCATGTGGCGATGGGGTGGATGAGTACTAGAGTTTCCAAGCTCTCCCTCTCAGAAGGGACAAAAAAGTACAAGAAGACCTACAGTCAGGGGCAGTGGCACTATGCTCATCTATAGCAGTGGCGGCTGCCACAAGTAATTGCGGTGGGCAGGGCGGGGAGTGGACGTCGACAGACGATGGCATAGTTAATATTAAATTAAATATAAAATAAAACCACTCACCTGAAGCTCGTGGCATCGCCAACTCGGTGATGCCGAGAGCACAAGGTAAGTGTTTTTTTGTTTTTTTAATTTAATATTACCTATCCCGTTGTCTGTTGACTTCCACCTCCTGACCCTGCCCTGCTCACCGCTCTTACCTGTGCCGGCCTCCACTGCAAATTTTCCTCTCTCAGTGAACAATGTCTGCTGCCACATCTAATAGCAGTCACACAGTCCATCACTTTGTAGTAAGGACGTCGTATCATACGAAGAATCTCTCGGTTGGAGGTGTAGCCTGTGGTGCATGTGGGTGAGGGGTTGTGGGGGGTTTGTTTATCACATTACAGGGTGAAGAATCTGACCTGGAGATATCTAGTGTCATAATGCTACTGCCCCTAAGCACCTCTAGTAGACGTCTTTGGCTATCACTGCTGTGTGGCCATTATCGTACTCATGGAGTCATGACTCGTGTCTCAGATGTTGGAAAGTGGGGCAAATCTCCTCAAACAATGGGAGATGATTCTGTAATGTACAGAGAAGCTTCTCATATGTGGCTGGCGAATCAATTCTTTGTCCAGTCCTCGTGGGTTGGTGCCTGAGAATACACATTTCCACCACCATCAGAGCTGTCACCATCCACCTCCACCAATGTGAGGTAGTGTTGTCTGTATTAGACAAATTGTGTAAGGGTGCCAGCTTCGCTGATTCCACAAAGTAGCAACTGCTAGTGTCATGTAGTGTGTGCCATACAGTCTTCCAATAGATATCCAGTCCAGAAGAGGACCAAAGAATGTGTATCATAGTCATCAAAATACTTTCTCTCGGTCAATTTGACCATAAAAGTACAATTTAAAACATATACATTATCCTTTTCATTTTATACTATAACATGATCATACAAATAAATAACTAAAAAGCCATCTATAAAATATATACGATCATGTCATACATACAATTCTAAAAACACTATAAAATTTACTTAAATAAAGAAGGAACCCCACCAAATGACAAATGCAGTAAACAATGATAAACCGTTTGTGGGCCCTATAAAATTCTCACGCATGAAACTAAATCTGAATTGTTGACTTATTACAAATATCTAAAAAAGGATAAAAGCTTACAGTATATCGTAGTAGATACAAAAAAGGCAAAAAAAGAGAACATACAAGGCAATTTCTCAGTGGAACCACAATATATTAAATCATATGGTGTGCCACTTGCCTTATCCTCCACATTGCTAATAAAAGGGGAGATACAGTAAAAGCTATGTATTGGCTTACATCGGACTTCAATACACAGAGGGCATTTTTATACTCTCCAACACCCAGGAGCCGACAGATTGGAATAAGCTACCTTTTCAAGCTGTAAAGATAAGTTGGACAGAAAAACAGAACATGATCTACTGTTTTCCTCTCTGCCCTACAAGTAGGGCAGGTGCACCCTAATGGATCAGATGTGTGGGCCCATTTGCCAGTATAAGAAGCGATTGGTAACGTTCCATATCTAAAGTGAAAATAAAGTTTTCAGGCCAACAGTGGCCTAATTTTACCTAGAAGGTTTTCACAAATTAGAGGCTACATTGACTTGTACAAATCAACTGGTCAAAATACCTTGGGAGGAAGCTAACAATATTTGGCCAAATTTAAAATGTGAATCGCAGTTTTTTATTCTGATTTTTGCTTATAGCCAATGAGGACTCCGGCGTCTCCCACAAATCACCGCACCTAATCTTAGAGTATCTTTCACGTATCTGTACCATGGGACACTTCGCAAACTCAAAATGCCTAGTATTTCTTTAAGACTGGCTTGATAAGATGAAAACGCAGAAGTGGCCCAAATCCGTCGCCAATAAAGAATGGGCCTTATACCCACTCCCTCTGTAATGGACCATAGTCCCAAACTGAATCTGAGCGGGATTAATGGAGTACTACTAGGAAGACCTAATATTTTTCAAATAAAATTGTTCTTTATAACTTGTAATTTAGACATGTTTTTATGGCCCTAAAGTTCAGAACCAAACATAACAGCTCCCAAAGCCTGCACCTTATATATTTAAATAACAGGAGAGATTGAGTGGTAATGTGAACTTTGATGTGCTCTTAATAGCGCCCTACTATGCTGTGTGAGTTTGAGTCTCCCTTTCTCAATATGGCGACACCAGTCCATATCCTCTGTGAGTGTCAACCCCAAATTTTTCAAGAACCTTAACCCGTTATAGAGGAACACCTAAAAGCTTGAGGTTAGCTTGTGTTGAATGGCCTGGGTTTAGAATCATGAGTTTTGTTTTCTCAGCGTTTATTTCAAGGCCCCTCTGGTTGCAAAACTTCTCAAAATGACATAAAATATTTTGCAGGCCCATAGGGGATTTTGAAATTAGGAGAGTATTATCCGCGAACATTAAGGCCGGAGCCTTAATGCTGGTCAATCTGGGTACATCTCCATCACAATCATCCAGGAAGGAGATCAAGTCATACACATATAACAAAAAAAAAGTGGGGGCAATGACACACCTGTGCCTTGCCATACGATCCACAGAAAAAGAATCCGGCAGGCCACCTGCCAATCCACACCGCACTTGTTCAAAATTGTCTATGTGAATTCTGATTAAAATAGCCAAAAGATCTGGGAGGGGGCGGCCCATAACAGACAAAACCTGTCAAAGATTTGATCGGGGGACCATATTGAATGCCGAACGTAAGTCGTCGAATGCGATCTAGAGGCTAGCACCACCCAAGATCACTGTTTTCCAAAAGATTTATACAAAGCGAAAAGCTTGGCTGACTGTGCTAATACCCTTTTTGAATCCTGCTTGGAGGGGGTGTTAAAATCTTATGTTCTTCCATCCAGATATAAAGCCGGTCAAGGAGTATAGTACAGAATAGTTATGAGGGTCAGCTAAGGATCCCTTTTTATGGCTAGGGATGATTTCGGCCCCTGCCTACGTGGGGGAATGGATGCACCATTCAAAATGTTGTTAAACATTACCCAAAAATATGGTTCCCATACATCCGATTCACTCCTATAAAGATCCCCAGGGATTTTGTCTAGTCCAGGAGCTTTATTAGCTGCTATCTTATTGAGTGCTAAGTTAACATCCTCTAGAGAAATTGGATTTGGATTCATAGAATGTAGGGGGCCAGCCCCTCCTGTCAAGAGATTTTCAACCATTGTCATTTGCTGGATAGTGTCGCTGTCACCTTTCAATGAATGTAATGAGGAAAAATGTGTTACCCAGTCTGCCGCAGAAACATTTTACATAGCAGGGCAACATCCCCCCCCCTTTGCATCCCACAAGACCAGATTCCAGAAACCACGGTGGTCTCTGCACTTCACTGCGGATAGCATGCTGTCCCAAAGTTCAATTTCCCAAACCTTTTTAGCTGTCCTAATAGTCTTTATATAAGACCCTCTTGGCTTGCATTTCCCCGTGATCCTGGCTTTTAATTACTGAAATTACACTCTTTATTATACCACAAGTTTGAGAGGGGGTGGTTGTGGAATTATTTAAATTCCACATAGAAAAAACCCTTAAGAGACTTAAGATCGTTAAACAGCTTATTGTGAATTAGACAAACAGAGTTACAAATCACCTCGCCTCCAAAATCCCACCCCAGGTTGAGTATGTCACCTAGACTAGCAGCTACCAGAGAATAAATGTTACTCATCTGCTCCTCCAGGTCCTTCAAATGGACCCACTTCACTATACACTTGTTACTGGATACACTAATCCTAGAATCTAAAGGGTCCCCTGGGCAAGACTTCAGGCCTAAATCAGCAAGGTCTACCTCAAGTGAGAGGGCGTTATGGTCACTATCTATGCGTTAAACAACAGAGAAGTCAATAAATGAACTACAGGCCCTGCGATCTACTAAGGTATAATCAATTAGGCTGGTCCTAGGCAACTGGTTAAAAGTGTGCTTCCCCTCACTGTCTGAACATGCTCTCCCATTTACAGCTCGGAGTGCCAGTTTCAAAGTGAGTGCATTAATTTACAGGGCCAACGGTGACCATTTCTTCATTGGAGCCATTGTCAGGCTGGGGATTCCCCATACAATATCTTCTTCATAGGAAAGGGCCACCCCATCATCATCTAGTGGTTCAAACTGACAATTAAAATCACCCCCTACAATCTTCAATGCGGCCCCCGGAGCACCAGTCAAATGGGAGATTAACAGCTCCCTAGTAGTTAATTTATGTGATAAGCCACCTGGCCTAAAATATACATTATATAAATACACTGCTTTAGCCATGCTACTTATAGACACGTACAAAATATCAGGGGAGGGCACTGGAATCTCTTTCATTTTACCAGTTAGTACTGAATTAACCCAGGTAGTCAGCCCTCCAGATGGCCTACCCCTGCGGTTGGAAATCGCCACTTTGCTGAAGTTAACGTAACCAGCCTGATATAATGGACTAAGAGCCCATATTTCCTGGAAAAGGCACACGGTATGTTGATCAATAAATACAGCCCAGTCTGGAATATGGATATTAGATTTTTACCCTGCTGTATTCCAGGATAATAGCTTGGGCTTATTACATGAGGATTTGGCGCACGAGTCCTCCAAGTTAAGTAGACCATCAGAGTCGATACTACTCCTACTGCCACCTAGGAAAACTGTCTGTGTCTGCAGGTTCAATTGGGCACAAACCTCAGGCCTCCCCTTTTGCGTTTCATAATGAGATTTTTCCTTCCAGTGGGAATCCCATTAATCTTGCGGGGCCAACCCCGCAATAATAGGGACCCCTAAAGATGCACATTTTCACGCACTCTGGGACTAGTGTGCGGGGGAATAGTTACATTCCCTTTACTACTTCCTGCTAATAAAGTAATCCCCCTATCACACACCTTTCCATCTTTGTGGACCCCACTACCTTCAATGGCCTCCCCTTACTTTGCAGCTTCCGAAATGGATCATTCCCTCTTGGAACTAGTCACTCTACCCCATCCAGGGCATCAAGCTGGTTTGAAAAAGGTATGTTAAGGCCAGGGAACGCCGTTATATAATCAATAGGGGCCCTGAATGGACGGGATGAGGGTTTGTGTGGGAGTGTGTTGGACTCTTTAATATAGGGAGGTTTGTAAAAGTTCCCCAATGAAAATAGACCAATCTTGGATTCTCTCAAAGGACGCGAAAAGGGGTCATAAAGCAACCTTTTGACAACCCAGAAGGATCTAATATTGATAATTACATAATCACCACTGGGCATCTTTGTCCCCCTCACAAACCAACTCACTCTTTGTGTGAGCAAAATCGCTCCTGCCATGGAATGGGGGAACTGTCTCTTTTGCACTAGCCAGTTTAAGCATTTGGTGGTCAGTTCGACCTGGCCCTCCCTCTCATTGTCACACAGTTCTGGAACACCAACTAGCACAAGTACATAAGAGGCTGGTGGAAGCTCTATCACTGGATGCCTTTTTGAGATAACAGGGGGATTGGTTGCAGATGTACCCCTCATTTCCAAACCAAAAGGGAGAGGGTTAGTAACCATAGGATCGTCAGAGGATTTGGTAGCATACAGAGTCCCGAAACTTCAGTCACTTTGCGACTGACTCGTAAAGCATGGGTAGGTGCAGTGGATCTAAACACTTTCACTCTTAAGGCCTGTACAGAACTACCCAGTTTATTAGTCTAATTGTTTCGGCAATCAGAGGGTAAATCACTGGCACCAGCTTCTCCCTCAGGTAAGCGGCAGACAGGTTGGTTTTGGTAATTAGGCATGTTGTCCAGAACTTTTTCAGTGATCGCCACCGGTCTGATAATGAGGTTAACTCTTTAAGTAGCAGATCTTTCAGTCAGTCATAAGCTTTTATTCGATATGCAAGATATCTTATAAGCATAATAAAATACAATCATTACAGTATACAAAAAGAAACATGCTACAAGAAGCCAGTAAAAAGATTCATTAAAAAGATAAAAGGACAAAGAATGCCCGTTTCTAAATTAGCTAAAATGGAATTAAACAGCTACTGACAATCTCTTACAACGAATAAGCCAAAACTGCTTTAAAAATTTTGCTGTTCCACACACTATGGGGGGGGGAAGTGTCCGTGGTTAGGATACGCAAGGCTACTCGATGGCTACGTGTGCCCATATTTCGACAAAGAGGTTTCAGCCAAAAACTCCTAGGCCTTGCATAATCCGGACATTCAAATAGGACATGCGCAATGGACTCAACCCTACTCGGGCAACATGCACAGTTGGGAGAAGTGCGGGCCGCTGATGTCCAATTCGATACCACAGCACCTAGGGGGAGGGATCCAACTCTAAATTTAAAATAAAGGGCTCGGTCGAAGGGGAGGGTGATCAGATCCAGGTAGGGTTCAAAAGCCACAATGTCTTTGATTTGTAAAAAGGCGACAGTGGACTTGCAGTGGTTAGAGTTTGTACTTAGACGCTCCGCAATCCATTTCCAATAAAGCGCCTTGACAACTTCTTTTGGAGGGGCTGAACGTGATGCCCAATGATCTCCTAATCCGATCTTCTCCAAAAGCTTTTTAGTTTCTCTTAACCATCTTATCTTAGCCCAACCCCCCAGACTCATTATTTCCCCCAGAGCATCCGCATAGGATTTTAGTTCTTCAACCCTCCAGATTCGTGTCCATAGCAGGAGCGGGCGGAGCTGGGCCTGATCTTTGATATTTTTACAGCCCGTATCCAACCACACTGGTACAGATGGTGTGCTCAGTGGAATGGAGATAATGGATTTCAATATCTTGCTCTCTGTTGTCACTAGGGCGTCCAATCGGCAGTGGCCCCACAGTTCTGCCCCATACAAGGCTGATGACACTACTTTAGCCTTGTAGATATCAATTACTGGGGTAAGTGATCTCCTAGGTGAGGCCCTGAACTCCCTCATGAGAGCTCCTCCTACTCTCCTATGGTTGAGGACCATTTTGTCAATATGATTTGCCCAAGACATCCTATCCGTAATCCGAATGCCGAGGTAATCGAATTCGGATACTTTCTCTAAGGGAATCGAATTAAGTGTGGGTGGACGGCCCAGTTTCTTAGGAGGATTTAGGACTAGATATTTTGTCTTGTCCACATTTATTATTAAGCCTTTTGCAGCACAGAACTCCTGGAAACGGGTTAGCAATTTCTGGAGGCCTTGAGGGGTCTTCGAGATCAGGAGCGTATCGTCCGCAAAAAGCAGGGTGGGGATACGTACTCCTCCAAGACAGGGGGCGTCGGCTGGTTCTTGTTGAAGATGATTTACCACCCCATTCACATATAGTGAAAATAGGGTGGGTGCCAAGACACAACCCTGTCTAACGCCCCTGGACACTGGTATCTTCTCAGTGAGCTCTCCATTTTTACCCCAACGGACCTGTGCAAAGGTATGGGCATGAAGGCTAATGAGTAGGGACAAGATGTAAGGGGGTAGTCCCAACTCATAAAGCACCCTCCAAAGCTCTTCCCGGGGGACTAGGTCAAAGGCAGTCTTCAGGTCTATAAAGGCCAAATAAAGACTACCCTTGCCCAGTTCCACCACCTTCCACCCCAATAGTACCAGCCTAAACACCTGCTCTATTGTCCCCATACCAGCCCGGAAACCTGCCTGAAAGTCTGATAGGATTTTATTCTCCTCCACCCAGTGGAGAATCCTTCCAAGGATAGCTTTACCAGCTATCTTTTGGGTGGAGTCTATCAGACTTATAGGGCGATAGTTCCCCGGTGTTTCCCTGCATCCTTTTTTATAAATCGGGACCACCACCGCCCCTTTCCAGGATTCTGGCACTGCCCCTCCCATCATGATGTCGTTTAGGAGGGCTGCTATGACCCTTGCCCATTCCGCTGGGTATGCCCTCATAAGGTCCCCCGGAAGGCCATCGGGGCCTGCTGCCTTGCGAGGCGCTACCCACCCTATAACTCCCTCAATCTCTAAGGGAGTGAAGAGATCAAAGGCATGGGGTTCAATTGCTCTTGTAAGGTCCATCCCCACGTTCAATTCCCCATCTGGGGGGAGGTATAGGGACCCAAAGTGTTTTACCCAACTTTGAGGCGGGATGTTGCAGGGTCTCACAGATGCATCGGGTTTATTCCGTGTGCTTATGAGATTCCAAAAGGCCCTTGAATCCCTGATTTTGCTAGCCTGGAGCAGGTCTTCCCAGAATTTGTCTTCCCATTCCCTCTTTGCAAATTTAAGGGACTTATTATAGGCCTTCCTTGCTTCCTGTATCACACTACGGGACTTGAGTTTAACCGCCTCAACTAACTTGGCCTTGTAAACCCTGCATGTTTGGGTATACCATCCATCGAGTTGTTTTTTAGATTCTTTGTTACCCGACTTGTTAGGGTATAAGGTAAACACGTTAGTTAAGGCTTCAACCAGGGACACAAAAAGCCCACTCGCTCTACCCACCTCTTCTAAGGAGGTTCCGAGGGATGTTACCGCATGGTTTAAATGGGATTGAATTTCCCCTACCTTTGCCTCGGATAAAACCAATTTCGCCCATTTTATTCGCCTACCACATGGGGAGACTTCAGACTCATCCGGGAGTGCGGCTACCGGGTTAATATTGTCTTTCCTTAAGGGGCGCCACCACTGGTCCATACTTAAGGAGAGTGAATTGTGGTCACTTTCAGTCGTGGGGACCACCTGCATGTCCCTTACATAAGACCATAAGTACACATCTATTAGGAAATAATCTAGCCTAGAGGTGTTTCCTGGTCTATTGTACGTGTGGGCACCCCCCCTATCCGAGATTGTCCTCCCATTAGCTGCCCTTAAGTTGAATTCAAGGCTCAGAGAGTATATCTGGAGCGCCACTTCTGTCCACCTTCTAATCGGTGGGATTTCCAATACCGAGATCCCCATCCTGGTATCCTCCTCGTCTTGGTCGAGGGAAAGGTCCGAGCCCAAGGGCTCGAACGTACAGTTCATATCACCTGCAACCAATGAACGAGTCTTATATGGGGTATTATTTAGCAAAGTCTCGAGGAGAGATATTACGGGAGACTTTCTCCCGCCCTTGGTTCCCCGGGCATAAACATTATAAACATTTAAAACAATTCTTCCCCTTTGATCTATTAGGGTGATGTTTTGTATGTCAGGGGAACCTGTGGGGAACTCCACTACTCTGCAGTCTAAAGAAGCCGCGACCCAGATAAGAAGGCCGCCCGAAGGTCGCCCTCTCCCTGTTTCCGAGACTTGCGCAGGGGAGGAATAGGAAGAAAAACCCACCCTATGGACCGGCACCAAGCTCCATGTCTCTTGGAAAAGGCACAGGGAGTGCTCATCAACCCAGGCAGCAAAATCCGGTAGAGCCAGTTTTCTTGCAATCCCTGCGACATTCCAGCTGAAAACCTTGAAGGCTAGGTCCGTCACAGCTGAAGTGTCGCTGGGCACCGGAATGCCCCTGTCTATGGGCCCCCTCGGAGGTATCTGGGGGGAACAGGGATCTTGTGAGGTGTATATAGGGTCTCCTATCCCACTTGCAAGGTTTAATTGGGTGGGTGATACTCCTGCTGGGTCTACTCTTCTCCCAATTTCCAGTCAGTAGGGCCCTGGTGCCCACAATTGGTTCTCCCTGGTACCCCCCGAGACCCCAGCCCAGTTTTGACCAAAAACAGGGGAACTTATGCTTCCTCCTGTTGGGCTAACAAGTTGCCTGGGGTAAAAATAAGAAAGATCTACCACTTTAACCCCCGGAGCCCCCATACTTTTAATGGGAGTGCAAATCGATGGTACTACTCTTGGGTCTTGGAAATTTATAATTATACAATCCCCCTCCTGCGTTTTTTTCCCCTGCCCTACCCAACCCACTCTGCGGACACTTAAAATAATACCATCCACACCCAACGGAATTGGCTTGTTTGCCTTCAGCCAGTGGATACACTTATTCTTGAGTGATTGGTGATTTTCCAACTGGCCATCCTTTAAAGGGGGCACATTAACCATGACAGCAACAAAAGGTTGACAGTCTGGTGGGAGGTTTACTGGGGGGGGTCCGTCGTACTAAATTACTGGAGGCCAGTAAGGGGATAGATGAGGCAGTAGGTTGGGACACAGACCTAGGGGCATTCCCTGACGCTAACCCGTTAGATTTGCTGCATGCCCCTGATTTTTGGGAGTCATCCGTTTTGCCACTAGCTATCTGTGGCTGATTTTGTGTAAGAGGCTTAGATTTATTTTTATCAGGCTCTAAGTATAATGATGGACCCTTGTGTTTTGGCCCTGCTTTGGAGCAGGGAGGAGATTTAGGAGCTGAGATTAGTGGACTATTAGAGACAACTTTATTTAGACATATTGGGGGCTTAGGGTCTCTCTGAAATGGTGGTTCATTCCCCTTTATGCCCAAGTCCTTATTTTCAGTCACTCTGGTTATTTGTTTCAATGTTGTTTTGAGTGAGTGAAACCCATCAAGCGTTGATTGCTATAATTTATCTATCCTCTCCCCTAGCCCTTTGACTTGTATTAGTAACGGTTTCAAGAGGCTGTATACCTTCTCAAAAATATTTTCAACTGTTACTGAGTCAGAGAGCTTTGATACCTTGGCAGTGTTGGCGTCTGGGTGTAGCCCCTTGGGAGAGATCAAAACACCCCCTTCTATGTCAATTTCATTCCCTATAGGGATACCCCTTATGGATCTCGTACCAGATCCGGAAGGCTTTCTTACTCTTTGGTAAAGAGCGGCCTGCCTCACTAGACAACCTTTTTTACGTTTTCGTGGCTTTTTGCTTAGGGGCCTATTCTCCTGCCTAGTATCGGGAATTTGGGTGTTTGGGGAAGCCCTCCCTGACTCCCCTTCTAATATATCTATGGAGGGAGTGAGCGATTTTGGAGGCTCAGGATCACTAATGGCTTCGCTTGGGGGATTAGGTAATAATGGTGTGGACAGCTTGCTAAGTCCACCGTCTTCCACTGTAACTATAGGGAGAAGAGCGGCCAGATTTTCCAGCCTAACCATGTTTTGCTCTATACCAACCAACTGAGGGGGGTCTGTAAAAACACCAGACACACTAGGAGGGGAAACAGTTTGAACCCGGACACCGGCCGGTGTAAGCGACTGGGCGGCGACCCCCAAGGATGAACGTCTTGAGGGGAGGTAAACCTCGGATAAGCGCCGCTCAGACATAGCAATCTCCTTTTCAATCACCGCCGCCACCCTGGTGATGAAACGGTCCATAGTTCCAATGACAGGGCTCGCGGCATTTGGCCCCCTTTCGCCGTCGCTCCTAAGAAGCTTTCCAGAGCAAGTAGACATAGTTTCAGGGAACAGAACAGGGGCACACACCGGGCGTATGTACTCACTGTTAATAGGGAGGAAAGGGACGTGGCCCAGCCCAGACTCCTCGGGCCTCTGAGGGCCACAGAGGGCCCGCTCTTTGCCCGGTCTTCGCCCGCGCGCGTCCCGCGCTGCGGTCGTGTAGGCGTCCTTTAATCCCCCCGGCGCAGCCTGATGACGTGGCTGACAAGCGCCGGGACCCGGGGATTATGGGAATTGAAGTTTTCGCTGGCCGTTCCCCTCACGGCAATGCGAGAGATACTCAGCCCTCCAGCCGAGATTCAAGGTGGTGAAAGGGCCGTTCCCCTCACGGCAGGACCAACAGCCTTGGCAGGAAAGCAGCAGGTAGATTTAGTGCGCGTCCCGCGCTGCGGTCGTGTAGGCGTCCTTTAATCCCCCCGGCGCAGCCTGATGACGTGGCTGACAAGCGCCGGGACCCGGGGATTATGGGAATTGAAGTTTTCGCTGGCCGTTCCCCTCACGGCAATGCGAGAGATACTCAGCCCTCCAGCCGAGATTCAAGGTGGTGAAGGGGCCGTTCCCCTCACGGCAGGACCAACAGCCTTGGCAGGAAAGCAGCAGGTAGATTTAGTGCGCGTCCCGCGCTGCGGTCGTGTAGGCGTCCTTTAATCCCCCCGGCGCAGCCTGATGACGTGGCTGACAAGCGCCGGGACCCGGGGATTATGGGAATTGAAGTTTTCGCTGGCCGTTCCCCTCACGGCAATGCGAGAGATACTCAGCCCTCCAGCCGAGATTCAAGGTGGTGAAAGGGCCGTTCCCCTCACGGCAGGACCAACAGCCTTGGCAGGAAAGCAGCAGGTAGATTTAGAGCAGATCTTTGATTTTCCCAAAGTATATTTCTATAAGGTCAACTGCCCAGGGGGGCTTAGGCACTGCATCCTCAGAGCTGGAGGTTAAAGGAACCTTTGCGAAAAGATCAGGATGAGTTTCCTCTATTTGATGGGTGGCGGGCCCAAGGGGGACTGTGGGGCAGAACATTGTATGGGACGTTTGGCAGCACGAGGAGGCCGGGCAGAAACCTTCTTTCTAGCCCTCGGATGGATTTGAGCCAAGGACACATTCTCCTTACTGCCAGGTTCTGTGTCTGCCCCTAGATGGCCCACCTCTAAGTAGCCCTCTGTATTATCCACACTTATGGGTCCCAGCAACAAAGCCCCCCCAATTGCTAAGGTCTGTGGGGGTTCCCTCTCTGTTCGTGTTATCTCAGTTGTGATAATCCCGATAGCCCTCTGAAGCATTTTGTTTATACTAGTGAACTTTGGAGGGGAGTGGGCCCTGGGTAGGCCCCTTTACCTTATGCCCATGTTAACTAGCTCAGGGAAACGCAAAAGATATGCCCACGAGATGTAACCACAGAGGTAAAGAAATCATTGATATAAAATACGGGCACTAATCCCAAAGGTCCCAATGTCAGATAGTGGGCCCAGCCTGGCCTCCTCCAGTCTCGGATGGGCACAGATGGGCCTGCTCTTGGCTCGGTGTACAATTGAGCAAGTGGTCAAGTTTAAATGTTGAGAAAATCAAGTTAGTGCGATTGCCTCTGACGCGCACTTTGAAATTAACTATTTTCAATTTCCTGAAGTAAAGTAAATTGCCTATCGCTGTGCAGTGCGAGGAGCTGCTCGTTTCTTATGAAACTCGAGCATGCGCCTGGCAAACCTCGCGTGAGCTCGCCTGACCTGTCACAAATGTCGGCCATCTTAGAATCAGGTGGGCATCTTAGAAACAGGCAAGGAAATCACACAAGATTTTACAAATCTTGGCAGCCATCTTGGAATCAGACATGCTTTGGGAAATTGCTTTTGAATAACATAGGAGTCCATATTAAGGTCAGGCAAATTTAATTTTTAGCCTAAAAAATAAAAGAGGCTAAACAATTAAACAATACAAAATGGATGCTATATTAATAGAAAGAGGTGAAAATTCAACAAGTGTGTCAGCACACACACACACACACACATGGATAAACAAGAAGAGGAAAATGTGTCCAGCATGATCTATAGACGACCCTTGCCTTTTGATATTACAGATGAGCAAACAATTGCTCAAACGTGTGAAAAATGAACAAGACAATTTGAACATTTTCTAAAGGCCACATGCAAAAAATATACTGATGAGCAAGCAAAGGAGTTACTGCTTAATTTAGTAGGTGACGAAGTGGAAGATATTATTGTCACGCTCCCAGATGCATAGAAAAATACCTATGAAGGTATCATGAAACATTTGAATGAAAGATTTGACCCGCAATGAAATGTAGATTTTGAAAGGTACACTTTTAACATGACATGCCATTAAGACAATGATACCATTGATGAATTTGGACCAAGTTAAAAAAAAAATTTCATTTTTTGTGAATTTGATAAGTTCAACAATGAGGAAGCTGTCAGGTTGAGGATGTCATGATCACACGGGTGGGCGAGAGCGGAACCGAGCTCACTCCAATAGTGAACAACGCACAGGAACTACATCACCCAGGAGGCGTAGCGACCACGCTCCCCCACGGGACCAGGAGCGCGGCCGAACAAAAGACGAACCAACGCAAGGGGCGGTGCCAATGATTTCGTATCAACCTGTTTTCCAGTTAACGGCCCGCGACCCTGCGTCGTCCGCTACCGCCGAGTTTTCCGAGACTCCGTCAGCCCGAGTTTTCAAGCCCGAAACTCCCCGCCGCCTGAAACGTTCCGTCCTCTACCGCATAAGACAACGGTGAGAGGTGGGGGATTTCGCCAGTACACAGCCCGAAGCGCCCACGGAGTTTCCGGGCCATCCTTAACGCCGGATTGGTACATTGCGCTCCTCAGCTCCTTCCCGACGAGCGTGGAGGGGTAACGTGTGCCCTTCATTAGTCTGAGCAGGAGCTCCTACTGTTGTTTAGTCCTTTCATTTGTGTTCCACGCCGCACCCTCACAGAACCCGCTAACCCGGCGCTCCTCGGCCCCAAGGATACCTGGGCTTAGAGTGGAAGCGCCGCCAGCGGTTACCGGGTGCTTTCGGATCTCCTTTCCTCACTACCAGAGCCTGTATTCCCGGCACTCCTCGGCCCCTCGGATTCCTGGGCTTAGAGTGGAAGCGCCGTCTTCAGCTCCGGGGTAGCTCAAAAACGCATTTGGGCTATTCTCGCCCCAAGCCTAGAACGAAAGCGGAATCAGAGGTCGGCTTTAGACCTCACCTGCGAGCGTGAGGCCTCGCACCAGTGCTGTCAACTGGGTCGAGACCTCGACTCGGATACTGACTCCAGCTCCACCCGCCAAGGGAAGAGAGGAAGAGACAGGTAAAGCTCGGAACACGTTGGAGAAAACTCTATCAGCGGGGAGGGAAAGAATAGCATCTAAAACACCTCTCCTTGTCTCGTTTCAGGTATCTCTCCCTGCTGACTCCTCCCTTCCTTCCCTCGCCCACCTGTCTCCCGTGCCCGAGGGTCTTTCATACGAATCCGGGCTGGGGATGGATGGGAGGGGGACCCCTCTATAGCATCAGCGTCATCCCGAGGAGAAAACCCAGGGTGCGCCGCGACAGAGGATCATTCAAGGATGCAATTCAGTAGAGTTCAGAAAAAAACTTCTTGAGAAAACCTACGACTTGGGAATGATTCTACGTAGAGCACGTACTGATGCTCAAGCAAAAAAACACGCAAATAACATGGAACAAGGTAGAGTTAAAAGATTAGAACAAGTCTGCCAAATGACTAAGAAAGACAGCAAAAATGACGAAAAAGCTAACAAAAAGGATGAAAGAACTAATAGTAGAGTAGAAAAATCAGCAGCTTTTAAAAAGGAGAAATGAACATGTTATAGATGTGGACAACCATTTCAACATACAAATGTATGTCCGGCCTTGGGACAACAGTGCAAGGAATGTGGAAGAATGAACCATTTTTCCACTATCTGCAGATTCAAAAGAAAGGACAACGGAAGGATGTGGAAACGTCAGGTGAAAGGAAATGCAAAGTATATCAGACAAATGGAAAGTGTTGATGATTCTTCCACTGATGAATTTGAACAAGAACGATTATATTTAATGTCAGAAGGAGGTGAAGATGAAAAGACCAATCTGGTAAAAAAATTAAATATTGGGAAAACAGCTTCTGTTTACATACTAGTGGGATCTCAAAAAGTCCCTTTTGTGTTAGACAGTGGAGCGACATGTAATATCATGTGTACGACAGAATATGACAAAATGGTGGGCAAACCTCCGGTTGTCTCATCAAGAGTCAAAGATTTCCAATTGGGAGCAAAAAACCCTGTAACTTGCTTAGGGAAGTTCGAAGAAAGTTTATCTTATGGAAAGGTGTCCCTTAAAGAAGAAATACATGTGTTAAAAGGAGAAACTGCTGGGCCTTGCTTGTTAAGTAATGTCACAGCTCAATTAATGGGACTGTTGGCCATTGTAGAAGTGGACCTCAGCTAGGCCTACCAGTGCAAGGGGTTCGCCCTTCTCTGTACAGAGTCCTCAGACTAATAGGAAGAAGTTGGCACAGAAACTGGAATAGAAAATACAAAGTTTAACAAACCTCATGAGGTGGAACTACATTCACACAGCACCCTTTGGTATTGAATGAAGTAGCACACCGAACAGAAGGAACATGGTCCTTTTATACCCACACAGGGGCTCAAAAGAGGGCGGTACAAGTACAGGAGAAGGTTTTATGTACATATAAGGTCATATAGAAATGCACAGTCGACAAGTAGGAGGAGTTAACAGTTTGCCAATGCTAGTAAAAACATCCTGACAGTTACATACTACTAACAGCTGCAAGGACAGCTGCAAACTCAACTGGGCATGTGCGAAGGTGGAAGATGCTAAATATAGTTCGTTTCTAGGCAGATTACAAGAGCAGTCAACACTGAGGGAGGACAGAGCACATGGTGAGCACGTGGCAGCACATGGCAAACAAAATGGCTGCCAGAAATACAAAATGGATTCCACAAAATGGACAAGATAGCCTCTAAATACAAGATGGATTCCGCTAATGCTAACCCAATCGCTGCCAATTTACAACAGACGACCCTTTTAGCATTAGCTTCGTTCCTCTGGGGTAATCTAAATATTCATCCCGTACATCTATTAGCATTATTTCGGCCACCTCTTTATTCAACATTTGTTGGGCCTTTGTTTCTGCAACATTCCTTTTCACAGGTATACAGACAGAGATGCAAATGGAGCAAAGCATTGGACCACATTGGATACATACACAGCATGTAAAAAGTATCGTAATCATTACACACAGGATAGTCAGTAGCTTCCAGCCCCAAGCAGAAACAAGAGTCCAAAACCATCCAGCAAAAGTCCAAGTACCAGTCTCTGGATGAATTTCTGCAGCAATCTTATGCAGTTTTGATATTGCGTCATATACTGAAGGTGAGTGATCCGGTATGAATACGCAACAACTGCTACCGATGATGCGACATACACCACCTCGATCAGCCAGAACCACATCTAGAACCATTCGGTTCTGGAGAGCTACAATCCTTGCAATTTGCAGCTCCTCCGTAATGTTCCCAAGTGCCATAGCTGTCTGATTGGTAACAATTAAAAAGAACGAGTGGCTTTGACAACCCTTCAATCTAGGACGGACATAATCATAAAACCAGCAGATAAGGGTGGAGCCACGGTCATTCAAAGTACTAGTGCTTACAGAACCGCTTGTATGAATTTACTAGCTGACACAAGATACTACAAGAAGATCAACAAAGATCCCACACGACGGATTAAAACTACCATCTCAACACTTACAGCGGATGCATTAGACAAAGAGTGGATCACCAAAAAGGAATATGATTTTCTAAATCAGGAGGACCCAAGAACACCATTGTTCTATACAATCCCAAAAATACACAAAGGGAAAACCCCACCACCAGGTAGACCGATTGTCTCTGGGATAGGGTCCCTTCTCGAACCCTTATCAAAATATACAGACTGGTTTTTACGTCCTCTGGTAACTAAGATTAAATCTTATGTTCAGGATACTAAACACCTCTTCAATCTACTTAAACAAGTAGAATACAACCCAGACGAGAACATCTTGGTCAGCCTTGACGTTGAAGCACTATATACAAACACACCCCAGGCTGAAAGTATCAGAGTGGTTGAAGAAATCCTCAAACAAGAAGAATGGCCATGGGCAGCACCAATTGAATGGATCACAAC
Source organism: Triturus cristatus (assembly GCF_964204655.1). NCBI lineage: Eukaryota > Metazoa > Chordata > Amphibia > Caudata > Salamandridae > Triturus > Triturus cristatus. The sequence continues at coordinate 588,179,856 of NC_140592.1, read as the reverse complement.
CCTTATTCATTTGGCACTTACAGAAAACGTCTTTAAGTTTGAAAATCAAATATATCTCCAAATACACAGAACTTCAATGGGCAGTACATTCGCCCCGAGCCTGGCCTGTCTATATGTGGGGTTCTTTGAGGATCAACACATATGGACACAGAACCCGTTTCCCATCAATATATGTAGATGGTATAGATATATTGACGACGTGCTCCTGATTTGGAAAGGAGATATGACCAGTCTTAATGATTTCGAAACTTGGATCAACAGTCTGAACCCCCACCTCCATTTTACAATGACCATGGACAGAGAAAGAATATGATTTCTGGACGTCATCTTCACAGCCAGTGAAGGTACTCTTAAGAACTTTCTATACACAAAGGTTAAGGACAAGAACAGTCTACTTAGATTTGATAGCGCACATCCAAGCTCCCTAAGGGAAAATCTACCTGTAGGCCAATTCTTGAGGGTACGTAGAAATTGCTCGGATCTTGAGACATACAAGAAAGAAGCAGTTATCCTCACTAATAAACTAAAACAAAAGAAGTATCCTACCAGGATTATAGAGAAAGCAAACAAAAGAGCACGTAATACACCAAGAGAGGCTCTTTTGGAAACACATGTAAAAAAACAGTCTGACCAATTGATATGTGTTACCACGTACAATTCATCCTATAATGATCTGAAAAAGATAATAAACAAAAAGTGGTCCATATTAACATCAAACACAATATCCTTTGAGAAACCAATGTTCTCATTCAGAAAGAATACAAGCTTGAGAGATGTACTAGTGCATACTGATACATTTACACCAAGAACCACTAATCAGTTGACCCTTTGGAGAACCCCCAAGGTCACTGGACACTATCCATGTGGATCCTGTGTAGCATGCCCTTTCACGGAACACACTAAAACAATAGAATTAGGATTACACTCATCTTGGGAAAAAAGATCACATACCAATTGTAATTCTGAATCAGTGATCTACATGATCAAATGCCCGTGTGATCTAATGTACATTGGAATGACGAGTCGCAAAGTAAAAATTTGCATCAGCGAACATAGAAACACAATACGACGTGCAATAACAGCAACCAGACTTACTGCACACTACAATGATAAGAGACATAAGGATACAGAGATTAAATGGACCATCATAGAAAAGGTTAAAAATGTGAATAATCTACAACGCAAACTCCTGGAACGTGAACAACGATGGGTTCACTGGTTGAAGACCCATGAAAGGGGTTTGACCGACTGTATTCGTTGGAATCAATTGACTAGATGAAATAATTCACCCATAGTCATGAGCTATATCTGTGCATTATGGTGTATCCCAATAATGTGATATTCACACTAAAAATCTCCAGTTTGGGGACATAAACATATGGTCGTATAATCATAATGCCCTTTCTAAGCATCACCGAATATACTGTGATCTTTATTACACCACTGATTCATTATCAAACGTATGCATATGATCACGTTATATCTACGCGCATTATGATATTAAAATATTAGATACACTCCCTTAAACAAAAAATCTTTTTTTTTTAAACCCTAATATACAATTCATAAAGGGTTGTGTGTACTTTATAACAGAAAATTCTTCCAGAAACAGTTGTGAAGAGTATATCATAAATAATTGGATGTGGATATATACATTGATGAGGGCTATGATACATTAATCCACGTACCAGCGATCTTTCCTATGTAATTTTCACGCTGGCATTGCAAACACACTACATTTCCCATGACTCCTTAACCTAAATACGGTGTCTGTCATGTGATCACGCATCATTTCACTAGCGTTTAGCAATGAATGGATGAACTATGCGTAAGAATGACTGATTATCCCCGTGGTTTATCGCCTATGGTTACTTAGAAATATGGACACATGGAGACTGTGATAATACAGCTTTCTATCGGCATTAATCGTAACCAGTTAATCATGCCGATTTCATTGGATACTACAATTCCCATGATTCCCTGTTGACGTTATGTTCGTCATTACGTCACACTGTGCGCGCCAACAAGCGCCAATCAATCAGTATAACGAATAATACGGAAGTACAAAAACCCGTTACTATCGCACCACCAACGCGAAAGCCGGGAACCGAAGCCAAATAGGTTTGCAGGCGGGGAAGGACTCTTGATGAAGTAAGTTGAGGGGCGTGCGCACGGATGTCTCTGTATGATCGTGTTTCCCCACACGGGGAACACAAGGGAATATAGACGCGATTCAGAGTAATACCCCTTACGCTGCTCTCTTGCATTTCCCTTACCTATTCGGGCCATTATATTAGGGTTTGACTATAGAGCTACCCCTAGATGCATTACGGTTCCTCAAGACACAGAAACCCTCCAGAACCTGGGTAAGGAAGTTTTTATTGATATTTCCTGCACAACCCTTTGTAAGGAGAGATAATGATCAGTGACTATGTTTTATTCACAAGCACGGTGTGAGTGATGAGTGAGAGCGAGGTATAGAGTTATTTTACTGAGAATATATAGACCAACTGGCAAGAATTTATTGTCAGGATATGAGCAAGTTCGCCACCACACTAATCATCTGTCACGTAGCAATATTATGTACAGATACGGATATGAGTGGTACACGTCTGGAAAGAATTGAACACCACTATGTCATAGACACAATTTGGCACCTGTGATTTTTGGTCTTTTTCCAAAGCACGCGTTATGGGACACAGCATTATAGAAATACTATTATGATATCGTACAAATGTATGTTGTTTGTTTCTTTGTCATTTGTTCTTCTCTTTTCAGATGGAGGATGACGCATGATTGATAAATAATCAATCATTAACACAAGGAGTAGCTACTCTGCCCTTGTACGACGCGCAGGATAGGGAACCCCCCCTTTTCCTGTCCCCTAGGGAGGCCTACTTTGCCCTGAAGAAAGTCCTGGACCTTTATGGCCACTAATGGACTGAAACATGTTGGCACTAGGGTCTTAGGACCATAAGACTTCCAATAAGACCCAAATTCTTTTTGTTTTACTAACCCAGACATACCCAAAAATAAAGGGATACCGGGGATCTGTCTGAGGTATTTTAATCTTTCAGCCCCCCAGATCATACACTTCTTTCAAGAGCTCCCAACACTGTGGTTGAGCCCACCCCGACTTTTAGGCGTCGGGGTGACCCGATGATGAAGCATGACACCACTAGGGTGTGTGAGGGTAACTAAACAAAAAGGAAGCTTTTTCCTTGCTCACCTTTAGGTGAAGAAAGAGAGATTACCCCACATAAGCTCATCACATCTTTCCCATCATAGTGCATCCATATTGACCACTGTTGGTCTGTTCGAGTAATTCAATAGTGGTTAACAAACAATTAAAATCGACATATTGTTGCAGAGTGGTATCAGTTTGGTCTACTTCGTCAGCACTTATTGTCCTTTTGTATCTATTTCTAGAGATATCGTTGAATAATGTAAGGTCCCAGTGGTATGATGCAGGTGCCAGAAACAGGGGGCAATAGAAAGGATACATAGCACACACCTGACCACCCAGCAGGTAGTTGATAATATCCGTGGCTACCACAGATAAAGTAAGTATTATGTGAGGCTATAAAACTACTGTTATTTACACCTTCAATAGTCAAAATTACAGTACATTCGCTTTTCCCCACTGGAATTCTCCCAATACTGCTTATACATAGATCTGCTTTAGCTCTAGTAACAGAAATCACAAATTGTTCATTACTGGTAAAAGTTCTCATATTTGTGAAGACATATGGTGTTGAAATATTGTCCGGTTGATACTCTTCCCATTTGGTCCCTTTGGCTTGAGGATAACCATCTTTATCTTGGAAGCATACTTTATTAAGGTGAAAAAGAAGCCCGCCTACTGTACGTCTTCCAGATGCAAACAAAAGCGCATACCAAGCTTGACAAGAACCATTATGAGAAAAGGGAAGAGGAATAAAAGGTGTTCCTCCTTTCTTTTGATGTGCAGGTATCATCCCACACACCCAACAGTTGGTAGTATTTGTGGCATTATGAGTATGATGCAACATCTGGATAAAGGTATTATTTAAGTAGGATTGTCGATGCTTCTGCTCATGGTAGGGAAGCATAAAGTAGTGGTGTTCAACTGATACTGGAGTAGTGGTGATCAAAAGCGCTTGAGCAGGTGCCACTTTCTCAACGAACCAGGTTATTACTGCTACAGCCACCATAGCAACAACAAACCCTATAGCACAAATGATCTTTCTCTTAGCAACAGTTGATCTCATTGTGGACATGATCAGTTTGTCGTTGAAAACAATAGTTGGAGCTCGTATCCCTGGGCAGCAGTTGGTTTCTTCATCGAGGGTCAAGACGGGTGTCGCTACACTATACAAGATTGATCCCCCCCCTTGCCACATCGGCATTCCGTTTCACTAACCCAGGGCGGTTGCTCAACCAGTCTATTTCGACGATGCAGGCTCTTTCCGTTGTCTCAGTTGGTATCAGGATACTCAAGGAATCGTGTGGTCCGGGAAGACGTCCTCAGGTTCGTCAGGTGATATGGCTTGGCCTCTCTCTGTATCCAGGATGTCCCGATGGTCGATCAAGGCAGCAGGATCCACCAAGGTAGACGGCACTTTCTTGCAGTGGGTGGAGTGCACCCAGTTCCTCCTGTTGGTCACTCGGACCACAGTTCTCGTTGAAAGGAGCACCTGCTACGGGCCGCGCCACCTCGGTTCCAAGCTGCTCGACCTCTGGAATGATCGGATCATCACCTGGTCTCCAGGTAGAAGTCCATGGCCTTCACCTGCAGACCTATCAGGGAGAGCTTTTCGAACCTGTTGATGAATAGAAATCAAACTGTCAGTCAATTGTGATAGGTAGTCACTCATCAATACACATGGTACATCATGTATGGGACGTGGTTTAGGAATTCCCCAAATGTTCATGGGCCTTCCAAACACCACCTCTTATGGTGTAAGACCAGATCGCGAATGTGGCACTGATCTAATGGACAACAGTGCAAAAGGTAATGCATCTGGCCAATTCAAGGATGTGAAAGCCAGTATTTTCGCCAGTTTCAATTTAAGTGTGGCGTTCTACCTTTCCACTAGCCCTGCTGATTGTTGATTGTAAGCAGCATGAAATTTCTACTTTATCTCTAATCCCTTCAGGACATATTCGACAACTTGCCCAATAAAATGGGGTCCGTTATCACTCCATAAAAGTTTACAAACACCAAATCTAGGGAAGAATTCCTTACAAAGTACCTTTTCTGTAGTGAGAGCTGTATTGTCCTTTGTAGGGTATGCCTCTATCCATTTACTGACGGCACATACCATTACCAAAACATACTTTAAGTTGTAACAGTGCTCAAGCTGGATGTAATCCATTTGCAAAACTTCAAAAGGTGCGGTTGGCGTAGCAAACCCTCCTGTAGAAGTTTGTGTCCCTTTACCAGAATTATGCTGAAGACAAATCAGACAAGACTGCACCATCTTTTTAGCTGTGCCGGCAATTTCTGGATGCTCCCAAACTTGCGTGAGCAATTTCGTTATCGAGGAGGCTCCAACATGTGCCGGCCCATGTGCCATATGAATCATAGGTTGTAAATAGGCTGTAGGCAATCTCCACTTGATCATCTCTTTATTCCTCCAACAGCCCTCATCGTCCAATGTTCCCTCCTTAGACCATTGCTCAATTTCTTCTGCAGAAGCAGATCTCTGCATACATAGCACTTCCTGTCTGGTATCATGCCAGCGTTCAGCTTGTGACTTCACTAGGTACATAGACGTGGTGCTTCGCTGCATGGCAGTTTCACGGGCTGTTTGGTCTGCAAAAGCATTGCCTTGTCCTATCTTATCAATATGGCCAGTTACTCCCTAAACCCCCTCCTCCCCACAATGAACACCCGTGACAGGGGAGAAGTCTTTGGAGGCAGGGGGCGTGACACCCCCCCGGCCGTATTTATTATACAAAATTAATAAACATTAAAAAATTACATTTTTAAAACACATAGCAGAAAATATACTTTACACAGATTACAAATGATATGTTTACAGATATCAAGTGGCTAACCTTAACATAACTCTAATACAAAGGTTTCTTATCCATATCTAAACATATCATGACCAATCTTTACAAACTTTATTTTCTGCGTTACTAAAAATTGGGCCTACGGCAAGGTCACTAACTGGTGTCAGATCCTTATCAAATTGTAACCACGCCCTCCAGCCGGATTGCGCATGCGCAGAGGGCCCATTCACCGTGAGGGTACTTCCCCCCCAGGTTACCCCTGTACGCTCTATACCTGATCTCCATACAGGGGCCCTTGCAGCCGCTGTGCACGTGCGGGATTGCCCATCAGCCTAGAGAAAGCGTGACTCCCTCCTCCCCCGCACCCAACTGCCCCTGGAGTTCTAGGAGAGACCACTTGTCCCTCCCACTGGGGCGACATCATTCGGGAATGGCGCCGCCCTCTAAGGACCTTAAATTTACTGCTCACCAATCATGACCTTACCGCCTGACCAAAATTACATCATAAATACGACGATAGCTGACCTGTGGCAAAACCGAATTAGCATTACAGACACTGTTTTTCACCATATACTGATAATTCCAAGCAACAACCAAATCCTTTACAACCTATTAGCTTCTAGGGGAAGGTGGGTGGGAAAACAAATATTACCGCCTTTTAGCGAGGCGTGTGGGGGGCAAGCTGGCGGGCCAGGAACCAAGAGGAGGCTTCCTGGGCTCCCCAGCCCTTTATACCCCTGCGATGCTGTTCTCCCTTCTCGCGACCCGGAAGCGATTCGCATCGCTTCCGGATCACGCCCTATGTCCGAGACCAATGAGGGAGAGGCGGGGGGGGTCGGCCGCGGCATCACAGACGCGCGTGACAGCCACGCCCCCCCACCACTGTCGCGGAGGGGGCCGGCTCGACCGCCATACCTTGTGGCGTGGCCGATGCCGGCCCCGCCGTTCTATATGGCCAGGTACTCCCTAAACCCCCTCCTCCCCACAATGAACACCCGTGACAGGGGAGAAGTCTTTGGAGGCAGGGGGTGCTCACCAATCATGACCTTACCGCCACAGGCTAGCATAGTTAACCGACTATCTAGCCCCCCCCTGCGCTCACTAGAAAGGTCAGTCTCTGCACCTAAGGCCCCTCAGCCATGCCAACATATTCCCCAGGAACACCTTGTTACCTACCTGGGATAGGTGAACGCCATCTTTTAAGAAGCACGGCTCACCCCTGATGCATCCATGGGCGATGGTCTGTAAGTGGGGAGCCCTGAAAAGTCGCTCGAGTTTATTGTTTATTCGCCTTGCAGAATGATTCAACGCCTTTACAGACTCACCCCCTCTCCATTGGAACCGGGGTATCATCTGGGACCACCCAATAGTGCAACCCTGACAAGTCTTAGCTAACCAGCCTATTTCAGTAACTATAGTTTACACCAACCCTCTTCTTCCTAGTTTTGCTAAGTCGTTCCCCCCCAGGTGCAGGATAATTATATCCGGGGGCGGACCCCCTTTTCTTAACAGATCCAGAACGATATCCCGGAACCGATCAAAACACAGCCCCCCTTTTCCATGGCACACTATCTCAAACCCTGCCTGCCGCGCTCTCTACCTGTAACCACCTGTGGAAAAAAGGTTAAACAGACGCCTTACATATGAATGGCCTATGATCCACACTGTCTGAAAAGTTTGCCTTTGTGGTGATGGTATCCGCTCCGCCGATTGTTGCTGGTGTAGTGTCTTGAGTTTCTCCCCTGCGTGACAGGCTCGAGAAACTGTAAAGAAAGCAGAAAGACCATGCATCAGTGTTGTGTGCCTCTCTTAGTCACAACATGTGTAGGCGCACATAACGTTTGTAACAATTGGACACCCATCTCCCTATCTTCTGTACGTCGCCGGTCAATAGGCCCCTGGCCGTTGCCTCAGTGGCAGCCCCTATCCTAAAGGAGTGAGTGCCAAAACACTCTGGATTCTGACCCACCTTCAGAATTGCCATGTCCAATACCCTTTTAAATTGGAAGCGTGTCAATGGGACCCCATCTTCATGGATCAAGAAAGGCCCCCCTACAATAGATGGCCTAACCTGCAAGTAGCTCTCAATGTGTGCTACCGGACAGCATGGGTTTCCCTGCGCCCGGTGAAGAATCACCCCGGGCCTCCTGATCACTCTTGGACTTCCTGATTGATATTAATAGGGCATCGGCCCTGAGTTTTAGGCATTCAAACTGCAGGCCGCCTTCCATGTCCAGTTTGTTTGGGGCCACCAACTCCCCAATCCGGAAAGCGCCATAAAAGGATAACGAAAAGGCAGCAGTGAATAACCTGACCTCACTTGCGGTGTTGCAAATTGCTGGGAGGGCTGCTAGTATTAACGTGAGAAGCTGCACCCCAATTGGCTGCCTTGTGTCTGGGGCCGACCCCTGGAGGTGTCGCCACCCTTTCAGAGCTTTTCTTACCGTGAAACTGTTAGTGGGGTCACCCCTGTCCTTGATCTGAGCGAAGAAGGAAATCGCCGCTACTTGTTTTCTTGCTGCGGCCGCCGAGCGCCCATTGACCCTCAGCCAACCCAAATATGAAATGAGTGCCCCCGTGTCGTGCCAACGCTCCACCCACCCCTCACCCAGGAAAGAACAATACTGCCAGAACGCCCCTTCGTATGCTTTCCTGGTCCTGGGTGCTAGACTCGCTGGCACGAGGTCTGGTAAACGGGGGCACCAATCTGCCAAAGTCGTTCTGGGAAGAGGGTTGCCTGCTCTGCCGCTGTTGGGAGATGAGCCCTGAAAACCTGCATCTTAAAGCGAGAAAGCGCGTCAGCCGCATGATTAAGTATACCAGGCACGTGTTTTGCTGTAAATTGTACATTCAATTTCATACAGGTGAGATCAATCTCCTTCAAGAGGCGGAGAATCATCTTACATCGGGCTGCCTGCTGATTGATGCACTCAACAACGGTCATATTATTGGACCAGAAAATCACTGACTGATTACACAATTGTTCAGGCCACACAATCAATGCCACCCAGATGGGGAATAGCTCAAGGAAGCCAATGTTCCCTGTCAAACCGCTCTCCACCCACCACGCTGGCCAACCTTGAGCCACCCACTCGGCACCGAGTATGGCGCCAAATCCCTCACTGCCCGCGGTGTCAGTCATTAAACCCAACTCCGCGGATGCAATGGGCGGACCCGGCCACACTACCCTGCCATTAAAATCCTGCAGGAATGCCATCCAAATCCGCATGTCCTGCTGGACCTCAGCTGACAGCCTTGTGTGGTGGTGTTTTTCTTTGAGGCCAGTCATGGCTTGGGAGATGGATCTGGAGAAGGGTCTGGCCATTGGAATGACCCGCAGTGCGAAACTGAGTTGCCCTACTGTCTGCTGCAACTGATGTAATGTGACCTTCTGCTTGCTCAAGCATAGCTGAAAACATGCCCTGAATTTGTTGACCTTGTCTATGGGTAACCTAAAACACTCCTGGACAGAATCCAGCTCAATGCCCAGGAACTCAATAGTAGATGCAGGGCCAACCGTCTTCCCCGGGGCCAAAGTAACCCCCAGAGCCTGCATAAGCGCGCAAAATTCCTTCAGCGCCCACCCACATTCCGGGGAGCCCCGTGACCCCAGGATAAGAAAGTCATCAAGGTAATGCATGACCGACTGGTGCCCTGACTTCTGTCTGAAAACCCATTCCAAGAATGAGCTGAACTTCTCAAAGTATGCACATGAAACAGAGCATACCATAGGCATACACATATCCATGTAAAAATTACCCTGAAATTTAAAACCAAGGAGATGATAATCGTCTGGGTGCACCGGAAGTAACCGAAAGGCCGATTCAATGTCGGATTTTGCCATCAGCGATCCAGGGCCCAACCCTCTGAGAATCTCCTCTGCTTGATCAAATGAAGCATATTTAACACTGCAGAACTCATCGTTGATAGCATCATTCAGAGTGTTACCCCTGGGAGCGGACAAGTTGTGTATGAGTCTGAATTCCCCTTCTACCTTTTTGGGGACTACACCCAAAGGGGAGCACACACGGTTCTTAACTGGCACAGACTTGAAAGGGCCGGCCACCCTACCCAGGCGCAGCTCCTTGGCAATCTTTGCGGAGACTATGTCTGGATTGGTCCGGGCGGAGAGTTGGTTCGGGCAATCAGATGCCCCCACATAATTTGGAGCTGGTATCCTAAACCCATCCCTGAAACCCTCCAATAAAACTCTGGCTGTCAGATGACATGGATACTTGTTGAGCCATGGAGTCAGTGCCGTGACGTCGATGGGTGAGCGCGCTTCAAGCGGGAAACCCACCTCACTCCTGCTTCTTTCTGCCCTTATCTTTTGATCTTTTAAGACATTTGGACTCCGGGTGGGATGGATTGGCACAAATGCAACACGCGTGCTTGAACCTGCACTGGCCCTGTGGTCTGGTGCAGGTCCGCCTGTTGAAATCCCAGCACGTCCCTTTCCTTCCACTGTTATTGCTCGAATTCGTGGTGTAGCTTGTGTTACCCTGTGCCCGAAAGGGCTGTAAAGGCTGGGCTGGCTGAAAGGACTGACTCTTTAGACCACCATGGCCCTCACCCCCGAATAGATCTAACCATGATACCGTGTAAATTCGATCCCATGACTGGGTTGGGTCAGCTGCCTTAGCCACCCTGAAATTTTTGTCATACACCAACCCCCCCCCGCCCGCAAATTTATCGTGGGCCAACACTATCCTATTCTGGTAACAAGCCATTTGCGCCTGCAAGTTCGGAAAACGCTCAGCTGTGACTGCCATGAAAATGGAAAAGGCTCTAATCCAATTAAGTAAATTCTCTTCTACTCTAAATTTTTGCATCTCACTAGCCCATTCCCTTGGAAGCATGTAGTCCTTGTTCTTCCTTGACTCCTCCCTTTCCCTCTCGCAGATCAATAGTGAAAAGATGTTAATATATTCACCCGCCCAAATCCTGTTTTTCAACTCCTGGGACACATGCCGGCCCAAGAACTCGCGCTTGGAGCTGATCTCACCCACCCCCAACATTGGCAATGTAGGCAGTTTACCTGTTACAGTTGACCCCGGCGCCTCCGGTGGACTCACAGTTGACGTACTGGCGACTGACACCCCTTTGTTCTCCAGAGTGGCGGTACCCACCCCTGAAACGATAGGTAACGAAGCGACAGGACCAGCAATTCCCTGCTCCTTGCGCCCTGCATTGAACTCACACACAATTCGCATTGCTTCCGCTAGCGCATCGGTACCCACCTCTTTCACTCCCACTGCAGGGGCTAAAATGCCTGCCTTCCCCAACCAAGGCAGAATTGCCGCCAGGTGCGACACAACATTTTGAGGGACCTCCCCCCCCACCGGTGGCGCCCCCCCCAAAGGTGTTGTTACCGGGACGGGACCCGGGGTCGGCGGGACTGGCACCCCCAGGGGCGCGGGTTGTGGCACTGGGCCTCCTGGAATCGCTGGTGGCCCAGGAGGCAGAGGTGGGGCAAGTGGCTCTACCGGTGATGCAGGTACCGGGGTTGGTGTTGCTGGCCCCGGTACCAACGGGCTCCCTGGGCCCGGTGCTGGTGCAGGTGGCACCTGATCATTGCCCCCAGGGGTCTGGGGGATGGGCGGGGGTATCCCAGTTGGCGCGCGCTTCTTGGTTCTCACCCTCTTGGGGATAGCCGGAAAAGCCGCCTTGGGGGGCACATGCGGGCGCCTAGGCCTCACACCCTCCTGTCCCTCAACCTTCTCCTTGAGGTTAGCAAGATCCTGCCCCATCTCTGTCACCTTACGCATCATCTCTTCCATCAGCCTCTTCATGCGAGAGCCCTGCTCACCTCTCTTTGCCTTCCCTGCCATAATGCAAAATCCACTACAATACACCACCCAACAACCACAATTGATTTAGCTGAGCTTACTGTAGTTGCTCCAATGCTTACGCAGGGCAGCCCTGGTAAATTTTTCAAAAAGAAAACACTGGTCACTCCACTTATGCTAATGAGCTAGAAGTTACACCAACTTTTAGACAGCCAATATTATCAACCGCACGCGGGGTAGTCTTCACAAATCAATAAAGCGCCACTGGCCAATCTGCACCCCAGCCACAATTTACCAGAACTGTTTAGGCTAATGCTCTGCCCAACCAGGCACCGAATTGCACACCAAAACCTTCAAGCACACTCTACACCAAATAAACTCACACAACCCAATTGTTATCGACGTTAGTGGCCCACCGTCCGGCGCTTATCTCAATGAGGGCACGAAGGAGGGAAAAGTATGATACTTACAAACCCCAAGCAGCTGCACGGCAATTGCGTGCGTACACCGCCACACCACAACCTATTTCGAATACACCCTTATGTAATAATGGGGAGCTTGAAAGATATCCTGTATTGACCTCCTGTCCGACTTAAACGTGACCGATGCGCTCAACACAAACCAGCTATAGCACCGCTAGCCCAGGAATAGCGCGCGTATCCCTTTAAACGCGCGCAGTGCGTTTATCAAGAACAAGCGAGAGAGCAACACGCGAACCAGCAATACACAGCCCCGCTAGAACCAGAATTGTGCGCGTATCACATTAAACGCGCGCGATGCGTTTACAAAGAACAATGAGAGCAGCACGCGAACACCGGAGGGGTGAGCGCCGATACCGGCCTCCCACAACCAGGTACCTCTACTTGACTGCTCCTGCCTCGACCACTGCACCACGATGCCTCTCGCTCCGGCTGATCACCCGGCAAGGACGCTCCTGCCTCGACCTCCACTCGACGATAGGCAGCAAGCGACGGCTCCTCCTCTCGCCTTCCAACAACTCTTAGCGCTATACAGCTTCCCCCTTCCTCCGGCAGTCGACGATCCGATGCTCCGCTCGAGTATCCCGTCCACACCGAAGAAAGCCAACCTGAAGAAATGAAAAAAATATATATATTACCGCCTCCTAGCGAGGCGTGTGGGGGGCAAGCTGGGGAGCCAGGAACCAAGAGGAGGCTTCCTGGGCTCCCCAGCCCTTTATACCCCTGCGATGCTGTTCTCCCTTCTCGCGACCCGGAAGCGATTCGCATCGCTTCCGGATCACGCCCTATGTCCGAGACCAATGAGGGAGAGGGGGGGGGGGGTCGGCCGCCGCGTCACAGACGCGCACGACAGGCAAACCCCCCCACCACTGTCGCAGAGGGGGCCGGCTCGACCGCCATACCTTGTGGCGTGGCCGATGCCGGCCCCGCCGTTCTATTACTTTCTTATGTGCACTACATTTAACAATTGCTATTCTCTTAAAGCAGTCAAGAGATTATGTACTAATTCTGCATGCATTATTTGCATCCCGTGGGATGTAAGAAAGCCCCTCTCCTTCCAGAGTAGCCCAAAATCATGAGCCACTCCGAAAGTATAGCGGCTATCTGTATAAATGTTCACAGATAAGTCAGTACTAAGTTCACACGCTCGTGTCAAAGCTATTAGCTCAGCTGCCTGAGCTGACTTCTGTGGTATACGAGCTGTCTCAACTACCGTATGAAGTGTTGTAATTGCATATGCAGCTGACGTTGTACCATCTAGTAACTTCAAACAGGACCCATCAACCCATAGTTCCCAATCAACACTTGAAAGGGGCGTGTCTTGCAAATCGACACGACCCTTTTTCTGTTCCTCAGTAAGGAATATACAATTATGAGACTCCTGTGACTGAGACTGAGTCACCGGGTATGGCAACAAAGTGGCTGGGTTTAGTGTCGCACATCTCTTCAGTGTAATGTGAAGGGCCAACAATGTCAATTCGTATCCTATCAGACGAGCATTAGTTAAATGCTGCGTCTTCGTCTGATTTAAAAGGGCATCCACCGAATGGGGTACTAGCACCAACAGCTTATGTGACAAAACTATCCCTTCACTCTGACGTATTGACACAGCTGTTGCTGCAACTGAACGAAAGCATCCAGGTAACGAAAGCATCCAGGTAACGCACGAGCAACAGGATCAAGTTCTGCTGAAAAATATGCACAGGGACGCTGTTTGTCACCGTGTGTCTGCACTAAAACTGACAATGCACATCCATCTTTCTCATGTACATAGAGTGTAAAAGGCTTCGTAAATTCTGGAGTACCTAACACTGGTGCTGAACAAAGAGCTTGTCGTAACTGTCGGAAAGCAGTCTCACATTCATCTGTCCATGGGAGGGGCATTGGAGTATCTTTAGTCAAAAGTGCTAGCAAGGGTTTAACAATGTGTGAAAACCCTAATATCCATTGCCTACAAAAAGAAGTAAGACCAATGAATGCACGGACATCTTTCTGAGTACGGGGCACTGCTGTGTCTAAAATAGCTTGAATGTGATCTGGTGTGAGTGCACGTCCCTCCTTAGACAGAAGGTGACCTAAGTAGGTTACCTTCGGTCTACAATATTGCAATTTCTTTTGTGACACTTTGTGATGATGGGAAGCAAGAAAAGAAAGCAAGGACAAAGTACATTTTTCACACTGTTCAGGGGTATCAGCTGCCAACAAGATGTCATCGACATATTGTATGAGAGCCACACCTTCAGGCAAAACGAAAGAATCAAGTTGTCTTTTTAATGCTTGACTGTAAATACTAGGACTCTCGGTATAGCCTTGAGGAACTCTACAAAATCTATACGATCAATTATTCAAAGTGAAACCGAACAAATATCGGCTATCAGGATGAATAGGGATCGAAAAGAAAGCATTCTTCAAGTCTATCACAGAGAATGTAGTTGCTGTCGGAGGAACCAAAGTAAGAAGTGTTGTTATGTCAGAAACCACAGGGTATTGTGGTACTACAATCTTGTTAACTTCTCGCAAATCAATAATGAATCGGTAAATCCTAGTGTCAGTATCTTTTTTCAGAATAGGAAGAATTGGACTGTTACAAACATTGTAAGGAACTTCCTCAACAACCCCCACTTCAATGAGATCATGGACAATACGTATGAGTGCTTCTTCGCCTTCTTGTGAAATTTTGTATTGAGGCAAACGTGGCAGTACTGCGTCCTCCTTGACACTAATATGTACTGGTGGAATAACCATTTGCCCTACATCAGTGTCTGAAGTAGCCCACAAAGTACTAGGGAGTGAAGCTAATGCAATATCCTCTTTAACAAGACAAGCTCTCTCCGTCACAGGATGGTTGTCATTCAAGATAACACGTACACCTTCTGGAGAACATCGTATCGTAGCCCTGAAATACTTGAGCATATCAAGACCCACAATATTGTCTGGTGTATTCAGGGGAAAGCAAAAATGGACATGGAGCAGTAAATTTATCCACATGGAATGCAAGTGGTTGTGACAGTGGGCTAAGGGAAGGGGTTCCATCGAAACCTATCGATGTAATGGTTAAGCCAGACAGGGGAGCCCTTGAAACCAATTGTTTGGACAAGGCGCTACCAGTAGCTCCTGTATCAACCAGAAACTGATCAGTAAAACCCAAAACATGTGCTGTAACATAGGGACCCCTCTGATCTACTGGAACTTCAACTGATTCCTTACCCCATCCTAGGCAATCCTATGCATAAGCAGAATCTTGAAAATCAGACGGCACATAGTCGGACATTTGATATTGGTTCCTTCTATCAAAAGTGTTAAACCCATCCTGCCCACATATATTCGCATCAAACCTAGCACGATTACCTGTGCTTCCTCTAAGCCTTAAATATCCTGAACGATTTCTCATTTGTCCCCGACCACGTGGACACTGCTGAGCACGCAGTGCTGGACAATCGGAAGCCCAATGCCAAAATTTCTTACAGTACGCGCACTGGTCAACAGACAAATTTGAATGAGTATAAGAAGGGAAAGACGAACCATAAGATCCACGTCCACCTCTATCACTACCTCTAAAAGGCGGACCATAAGCCTGAGCCAACATAACCTTCGTTTTTAATTCTTTAGTCTTCTTATCCTCATTACCCTTTGATTCTAATTCCTGGCGTTCATAATACTGAGCCATAGTCAAGAGAGAAGCCGAAGAAGAGGTAGTCCATGAACTCTCACTGGCTTTTAGGCGACTAGCTATTTCTGGCAACAGGTTTGCGACATATTTATCGACAAACAGATGTCTGCCCGTGTCATCTGTCAATGACTGGCCACTAAAATCGTGGAATGCTTCTTCAAAGCGTGTAAAGAAATCAGAGACCGATTCATCTGCCTTTTGCTTACAAGACGCTAAAACAGTCCAATCTATCTTTTTAGGGGGAATAATCGTTTTTAACGTAACTAATATAGCTGCGGGAAGATCTAAAATTAACCGACATGGCTTCTGTGCGGGTTCCCTTTCTACATCCATTTGTTCTAAGTCTTTCCATAACGCCCCAAAAGCTGCACGATCATCAATTTTACGAACAGTTCTCCACATATCAGGCGGTAATATCAATCCGAAAAATAAATCAATATCAGGCAAAGTCATAGTACAAGAGCTAATAGCACCCTCAACTTCCTCATAAAAAGCGGCTGGATTTTTCCGCGGATCAGGCAATGCAGTTTTAAGTGCCATGACATCCATCCTATTCCAAGGAGTGTAAACCTAATTATAAATAAAAAAAACCTTTGCATCAATAGAAGCCTTATCATCACTTGTACCCTGTCCTTTAGGAGCAACATACAAAGGCGCGGCCTCCCGCATAGGTTTCGCATGAACTATCATAGTCTTATCTGTTCCGAAGATAGAAGCTTGTGCCATGCCGGTCTGAGATGTCTGTGCAGCTACGTCTGCAACCTTTTTCTCCTCTCGCAAACGGACTGCATCAACACGCAGTTTAACCAAACGCCTGATTGTATCAGTCACCTGGGAGAAAACAAAAAGACCATCACGCATTTGCTTACAATTATCTGCTACATCTTCGGGCTCTAACTCCTCAGAATATTTCCTAAACAGCTCAAGGACCTCTGCGGCGAACACCTCAGTAAAATACAGCTGCTCCCTTTCCTGTCACCCTTTCATACTATCTAGAAGTTCAGAGGCGGGAGCAGTGCCACAAACTGCTTTACGAGCAGCAGATCTAAGCTGGGACGCATGCTCAGCGGTCAACATAGAACGAGTTTCTCGTGCCTTGTGTTCCTCCGAACCGGAGTCCTCATCTGACTCATGATGGGCTGAAGGAAGAGTATACGGAGGTGGAGGACGATCTAATTATAAGAAATCATCTTGTGGTTTATTAAGTATAGGATAAAGGGGCCGCCGAACAGCGTATTGGCCAGTTACCTGTAAATTGCGCTCCCTATCTTCTCTCTCTTTCAACTCTTCTATTTCTTTGTTTTTCAACTCTAATGCTTTCGCATAAATGTTCTTTCGCTGTTCTTTTTCAATCAAGGCTTGCTCACGCTTCATTTGTTCACGCACTTCTTTCTCCCACATTCGTACACGGTCAAACATATCTTGCCTAGTCTTTCGCTTAAACATACATTGTTCCACATACTCATTCTTTCGTAAATCGAATGACCCATGCATAGGCGAACGCAACTCAGGATCCTTACGAGTGTATTTATTCCATAATGTGCTGTACATTATAGAAGAAAGACCATACTTAATATACATATCCCTAATAGGCGTCCCCTCCAGGGGGGCCGGTTGTGCTTCATCGAGTCTCAAATTGGTACCACTACAAAAGCAACACATCCTACGAAGTGTGCTAAAAACAGGCATGCCAAAAATAGTGCAGAATATGCAGTATTATAATCAAAGTAGCACTTAAGGTACCTTTAGTACGATGTTCCATTCAAATCAATTCAGATAGAGATAATTCTCCTCATTACCTGCCTATAGAAATTGCAATTTATATATGAATCACATAGAAATCCAAGTTGGCCAACACAAATTCCAAAATACGAAAGCCGCAGTAAGTGTTAGTAAACTACCTTACCAATCCCAGGCATAAAAACCAACAGCAAGCGCCGCAGAACGACTCTTACCAATCACTTGGTGTCCAGGTTCCAACTGCCAAGTTCTAAAATCGACCAAATGGTCCCTGCGCGGCGAATCAACAGAAGAGATCTCAGTCGAGGACCGGAACCACCTGGATGGTCAGATCAGAAAGAAAGGAAAAACGCCGTGGTTGCCAAGACTCGGGTCTCATCGGCCAGCGATCGCGTCCAGAGCGAGATTCAATCCTTCGTTGCGACCAATCCTTTGGGCATCCGAGTCGCCGATGAGCCCCACTTGTCGGGCGCCAATTTGTAGAAGTCGACCTCAGCTAGGCCCACCAGTGCAAGGGGTTCGCCCTTCTCCGCACAGAGTCCTCAGACCAATAGGAAGAAGTTGGCACAGAAACTGGAATAGAAAAGACAAAGTTTAATAAACCTCATGAGGTGGAACTACATTCACACAGCACCCGTCGGTATTGAATGAAGTAGCACACCGAACAGAAGGAACATAGTCCTTTTATACCCACACAGGGGCTCAAAAGAGGGCGGTACAAGTACAGGAGAAGGTTTTATGTACATATAAGGTCATATAGAAATGCACAGTCGACAAGTAGGAGGAGTTAACAGTTTGCCAATGCTAGTAAACACATCCTGACAGTTACATACTACTAACAGCTGCAAGGACAGCTGCAAACTCAACTGGGCATGTGCGAAGGTGGAAGATGCTAAATATAGTTCGTTTCTAGGCAGATTACAAGAGCAGTCAACACTGAGGGAGGACAGAGCACATGGTGAGCACGTGGCACCACATGGCAAACAAAATGGCTGCCAGAAATACAAAATGGATTCCACAAAATGGACAAGATAGCCTCTAAATACAAAATGGATTCCGCTAATGCTAACCCAATCGCTGCCAATTTACAACACCATGATGTTTCATGTGACAATGGAACAGCATATACTGAAAGAGTTTCCTGCTTTAACGAAAGGTCTTGGAAAATTTAAAGGAAGAGCCATTTCATTGCACATGAATGATAAAGTGAAACCAGTTGCACAAATGCGCAGGAGAGTTTCAATTCACATGCAGGGTAAAGTTGAAGAGGAAATTAATTATTTGCTTAAGCAGGACATAATTGAGCCTGGTACGGGTCCAGCACCTTGGGTGTCTCCGAATGTAGTGGTGCCGAAAAAGGACACGAGCCAGATTAGAATCTGTGTTGACATGAGGATACCGAGTACTGTAATTGAGAGAGAGAGGGGCCTCCTGGGCCTCATTTGTATGATATTCATTAGTATTTTGAATGGGGCATAATTTGTTTCAAAGTTAGACCTCTGTAAAGGGTATCATCTATTGAAAGTTGATGAAAAATCAAGATATTTAACAATGTTTTCAACACACATGGGGCTGTTCCGCTAAAAAGACTTAATTTTGTAATATGCTCAGCTGCAGAGATCTTTCAAGAGATCATTAAAAATGTCATCAGACCGGTAAAGAGTTCAATGAATTATAGTGATGATATTCTGGTTTTTGGAAAAACAGAAAATGAACATGATCAAGCTTTAAGAGCAGTTTGTCATGAACTTATAAAAGCTGGTTTAACATTAAACCCAGAAAAGTGTGAAATTGCTAAACCGTAACTACATTTTATGGCTATATATTTTCCAGCAAAGGAGTGAGACCAGATCCAAAAAAGGTATTGCTAATAGCAATGTCTTATCCAAAAGATATAACGGAATTACGCTCTTTCTTGGGAATGACTAGTTATTGTTCCTGTTATATCAAGGATTATGCTGTTGTCAGTTCACCACTTAGAGCGCTAACGAAGAAGGAGAGGGCATTCTTCTGGAGTAAGGAATGTAAAAGTGCATTTGAGAAGATAAAAAGTGACATAGCAACAGCAGCAAATCTAAAATACTTCGACCCAAACTTATGCACAGAGATAGTGGTAGATGCAAGTCCAGTGGGACTAAGTGCTATCTTACTTCAGCATAATTTTGGAAAAGACACCCCAAGGTTTGTGGTCTCACATGCCAGCCAAAGCTTAACGGATATAGAAAAGAAATACTCTCAGCCGGAAAAAGGAGAGTTTGGCTGTAGTGTGGGCATGTGAGCATTATCATGACTTTTTGTTAGGAAAACCATTCGTGATAGTAACAGACCACAAGGCACTCATGACTATTTTTGGAAATTTGAAAGCGAAAAGACCTCTTCGGATTGAAAGATGGGGTATGAGATTGATGGACTATGATTTCAAAATAATTCATAAGCCTGGAAAAGAGTACAATCCAGCTGACTATCTGTCCGGACACTCAACAGATGCAGACAAAAAGTTAATGGATGATACAGAAGATCATATAAATTTTAAAATTAGGTCAACAGTTCCTGAAGTAATTTCTGAACAAGAACTGATTCATGAATCTAATAAAGATAACACTCTAGCAGAAGTGAAAAGAATAATAAGCTTAAACAGATGGAAGCATGTCAATGCCTTAACAAAATTTCACCCAGGAATATGCAAAAGAGATGTGCTTGCATTCAGAAATATTCAAGCAGAGTTAACAATAGCCACTTCTGGCATTTTGATAAGAGGGAACAGAATAGTCATTCCAAACAATTTACAAAGGCATGTCATTAATCTTGCACGTGAAAGTCACAGAGGAATATCAGCAACAAAAATTCTCTTAAGAGAAAAAGTGTGGTTTCCGAGGCTTAATTATTAAGTAGAAAAAATTATACAGTCATGTTACTTCTGTCAATGTACCACAAGAGAAAAAACTGTTGAAGAACTTCAGATGTCTAAGCTGCCGGACGCTGTGTGGTCCGAACTAGCATGTGATTTCAATGGACCATAGATTCGGGGCAGTATCTGTTTGTGCTCATTGATGAATATTTAAGGTTTCCAGTTGTAAAATCAGTATCATCCACTTATGCATCCGTGATACTACCTGATCTTGATGACATTTTTTCAGCTTGCGGTATACCTAAAGTTTTAAAAACAGATAATGGGCCGCCTTTTAATGAAAAGTAATTTATTACGTTTCTTGATTATATGGATGTGAGACACAGGGAAATTACCCCACTCTGGCCACAAGCAAATGCTATAGTGGAAAGATTGATATTAAAGAAAAGAGTGCAAAGAGCAAAACTAGCAGACATATCTGCGAATCAATCTGTGTGCCAGGTTTTGCGAGACTATAGGAATACGCCTCATGGTTCAACTGGAAAAACTCCTTTCGAGCTTATGTTTGGCCAGTCTAGACAAACACGTCTACCACAAATGCCATTGAAACCTCCTAAATGACATACACAAATTGCAAAAAGAGATGAGATAATGAAAGAAAAGATGAAGCATAATGCAGAACAAAGGAAGTATGTTCACGCAGGAATCTACAAAATAGGAGATCTGGTATTGGTAAGGCAAAATCAAACTCGAAAGTCTATAAGCTGATTTCACCCGTCTCCCTTGGAAGTGACTAGGGTGAAGGGTTCGGCTGTTACTGCTCAGAATGAGGACAAAGTGATAATAAGGAACAAGGCAGAGGAGGTGTGGTACAGCGGCCACGGGGGCTCACGGTTCGATCCCCAGTGCTGGTCAGCCCAGCACCATGTGACTCAGGGCAATAGCTCTCATAATCTTCCCGACGGCCCCCAGCGCCGGGACACCTCACCTGTGGTAGCTGCGCGCATTACAGATGCTGTATATATATATATAAGGCACATTTTAAGAAAAGTATAACCCCTTCAAATGAAATGCGTAGAGAAGGAGTTGATATCAATGATCGCATTCCTCTTAGAAGAACAGGAAGGGGACAGAAAAGACCTCAAAGACTGATTGAACAATGTTAATAGTTTATTTCTCTTTCTTTCATTATTTGTTTTTCCTATTTTATTTTATTTTATATTTATTTTATTCTATTTTGTTTTGTTGTTTGCTACATATAGACATAGCAATGTTTCTCCTTATTTTCAAGAAAGGAGAAGATGTAGTGATGTCACATATAGAATTGGCTGTGTAGCCATGCCACGTAGAATGTAGGGGCATTCTAGTTTTCGCAGTTATTTAAATTGGATTAGATATTGGGAAGTAAGCGGACTGCTCCGTGTCCTTCTACAATAAATAATTTATAAATAATGATGAGGCTCTGCACTTTTTGTTTCCAGTTATGTGGTAGATGAGTACTGGTGGTCAATAGGAATCTGATATAGGTTAGTGTTCAGGCCTCGGAGTTCCTCAATGTCTGTAAGTACTTCTGGTTCGCTGAGCTAGGGATGGACCTGAGCCCAGGTCATGGGAGCTTGTCAGACTGTGTCGTGATTGGAGGTTTTGCAAAGTGTTAAGGGAGCTGCCAGCACTGTTTAGGTCTCCAATTGCCCTGAGTCCTGCACCCTTCCACTAGTCAGTGAATCCGCTAGTGCCAAATATTGATACACGAGTTACGCCATATTGGCGCGTGATGATGCAACAGACCGTCTGGGTTTATGTGCATCTTACATTACCAGCCACACCGGTTTGAGTGGGTAGTCAATAACACACCGAAGTTCTCTCTTATACAGTATGCCCAAATGGCAGTGGGGTCTTCACAACTGCTCATTCTAGGAAGAGTCACCGTGAAATGTACCAGTTGTGATCGGTGGTGGGAACCCTCCTATTTTTGTATCTATGTGCAGCCACATTGGTTTGTATAGAGTTTCTGCCCTCCCATATGATTGACTTAATGCGTTTGTTTAGAGCCCGGGGCATCCCTTTCGGTATAAGGAGAGGTATCGTACCAAAAACGTGATTGAACCTCAGGGCCATCACCATTTTTATCATCTATATTCTACCCCAGGGTGATTTCTTGAGGCTGGACCAGTGCAGAAAATCAATGGCAGTTTTGGTTACTAGGAGTTGCAGATTGTTGGACACCATGTTGTCCAGACCCCAATTAACCAGGATGCGCAGTTACTTCAACCTGGAAACGTTCCAGGTGAAACAACGGTCATTTGAGGTGTGAAGATGTGTTCACTCTGTAATAAGACATAGCTTCACACTTACCCAATATACATGATACCCGAAAACACAGAGAAGGAACCAGTAGTAGATATTAAAGACAGAACGTAGACATCTGTGTCATTGATAGACAATAGGATGTCATCGGCAGATAACAGTCTTTAGTAGGCCGCCTTGGTGTACATGCCCTTAATACTTCCATTTTGATGTATGGTCGCCGTTAGTGGACTCAGGGTGATGAGACACAACAGTGGCGACAAAGGGCATCCCTGCCACATCCCCCTATGAATACTAAAGACTCGTGACATGTGCCCCTGCAATTTATCTGGGTAGTAGGGTAGGAATACAGCCATTTCCCATTGGCCAGGATATCCAGACCTTTGCCCACCCTTTCCATGGTATAAAACAGATACCCCACTCTATGTGGTCAAACACTTTCTCAGCATCTAGCGAGAGCAGAATCTTTTCATCCTTGCTGGCCCTAACTTTCAGCAGAGCATTCGCTAGGGTAAGCATGTGGTCTCTAGACGTGTGGGCAGGGACAAATCCCATCTGGAAGACATGGATTCAACTTGGTATAACGTTTTGCATGGCCAGCACCGTGGTCAATATTTTCACGTCTGTATTTATTAAGGAGATGGGGCAGTAGCTGACATAGAGAGTGGGATCCCTTTCAGGAGAAGGCTAACAACGACTTTATTAAATTCAGGCCTTACCCCTCCTGAGCTTCTGCCTCCCTGAAAATCTTATGTAACAGCGGAACCATTATCTTCTAATTAATCCTATAAAATTCCATGGAGAATCCATCTTCTCCTGGCCTAGCCAATATGGGGGCATATTATCAAGCGGCAGCGATAATTATTGCTGGCCGCTCTTACTGAGAACTTATTTATTGCCGGCTATTGCTGGAAATTATTGCCATGCTATCGCTGTATCAACAACGCATAGCGCAATGGCGATAATTTCCCAGCGATAGCGGTGTTTTCCATGAAACATCGCTGGTTTTCCAGCGATGTTCCATGGAAAACGGTGATAACCTTGCTGATACGACCCTGTGGTCGTATCCGCATAATCCACCCCCATTGTTAGGTATAGGTAAGTCAGTATTTTAGCAGACGTTAGTTTTTGGCGAAAACCGCAGGTATGGCCAGTGAGCTTCACGCCGGCGCTGCTGCGCTGCTAGGAGTCGAATTCTTGTTCCCCCTGCTCATAATGCCTCCTTTTTAAGTGCAGGGGGGCATACTTTGCTTGAGTTGCGAAATGTGTACTGAGAGAAAATTTTGCCTGCTCTACTTGTCTCAGCAATTGACGGGACTGTCGGGTGGTATATCCATGGTCAGATTCCGAATCTCGCGCCTGGTTGTCACTAGTTAAAGTCCAAAGTGCAGAATCTCTCATTAACTCACTCCCTACCACAGCTTTACCGGCTGCCCTTAGGAATGTGCAGATGACACGGACACATTGTTGTCATTCAAGTACTGATTCAAATGTACAGTCAATTGTTTCTTGGCCTGGGTATTTTGTACTGCGACATATTAAGGTGCCAGGGCTTAGATGCCGGGGCTGCATATCCTAGTTCAAGCTATAAGAGTACTGGACAAGGTTCGACATTCCATCCTCAATGATCTGACAGTCCGGCAGCACCAGCAACGTGGAGTGATTCAGAAGAAAAGATTCTATTCTATAGCAAATCCCATGGACTGCTGAGATAACGGTGTATTCTTCTTTTTCTAAATCTTTTTTATTCAAACGTTGCTCAGAATAGATATACTGCGTCTCCAACAGGACATGACTGCCTTTATTTGGGGTGGGAAATGTCCTATATTCCCCAGCAAACTCCTCATGCTACCTAGGGACGAGGGGCCTGGCGTGCCCCAATCTCCTGGAGTACTACTGGGCTTCACAACTCCGATTCATTTTGGAATGGGTGGTCCGTGAAAGCGAAAAGCACTGGTTCCATGTGGATCAAGTGGTGGTGGTGGATCTGGCTTGGCTCCCGCGGCATGCCCAGCCTCGTAGTGCTTATATAGCCATCCCCACAAAAACAGTCCTGGACATCTGGGACAAAATCACAATACAAAGGGGCCTCACTTCCTTTCCTTCCTCTAACACTCCGCTGACGCGCAACCCTGACTTTCCCCTGCTCTGCAACCGCAGTCATTCTCGAAATGGAAAAAGGGTGAAGGCCGTATGATTCAAGACCTCTTTAAGGGAGATACGTTCAAAACCTTTGATCAATGCAAACGAAGTCTTCACCTACCGGACGAATCTAGGCTGCAATATTATCAAATCTGACATTGGTTGCTCACACCACTGAACACAAGGGGCAACTCGACCACGCACCTCTTTTGAATCATTAGTGCACTCCTATGATGGCTTGCGGGGCCTGATCTCTCGCACTTTTCAAGTAGTACAACACTCTACTGCGATCAGGCTTCACTCATACCAAGCACAATGACATGCTGATGCTACTGAGGAGATCCCCCTGAAACAATGGGGGCAGTTATGGCACGACATTCCCAAAATATACAGAAGCGTATCCCAGCGTGAAACTGCTTAAACACTTATGACAAGATGGTACTACACTCCCCTGTACTTGCAAAAGATGTTCCCTGCTTCCTCTCCCTTCTGTTGGAGCTGCCAATCTGTGACTGGGGACTTCATTCATATATGCTGGTCCTGTCCACAACTAACCCTTTATTGGAAGGAAGTTCTGACCCACATCAAAGACTTCATTGGCTACCCCATACTGCACACATACATTGTGGTCATACTGGGCATATGGCCCCCGGCGCTTACTCCAATGCCCCATTCCGATTGGCACCTCATGTCCCATATGCTCTTTGCAGCTAAACAATTACTAGCCCTCCATTGGAAGAAGCCCTCTGCACTCTCCATCGCCCTATGGTTTACCCGTCTCTGGCATGTTATGGCGATGGAACTCCTTTCATGTCGGGTGACACACACAGAACCCAAATTCACGCGTATATGGCTGCCACTGATCGACCACTTCTCCAAAATGGAATACATTTTCTTCACACCTCCTCGGCTCCTTGCCCTCCAATTGTTTGAAGACCTTTCGCTAGTCCATGGTGCTGAAACTCCTTGGGAAAAACCCCAGCTTGACACTACAGAGAGCTCGATATCCTCTTGACCATCCATAGGAGGCCTTGATGGACCCATTTGAGATAGCCCCCCACCCCCTCCTCCCATTTCCCTCTCCTCTCCCATTCTTCATTCTTGTTTGTTTCTATTCTTCTACTTCCACAGCTACTGCTCCTCTAGCAGGATACAGTTACGATCTTAGCTGCTATGCTACTAGAAATGTGATGCACAATGTTAATGTTTCCACTATACTGTGTAGTCTATAATGCAAGATGTACACTATTGAAACACTTGTCATATGTCTTTATGCTGTGATCTAAGATTCAAACCTTTCAATAAATAGATTTGAAAAGAAAAGTTGGTCAGTATACAACCATACACTTCAAATAGGAGTTACAACTCATGGGTCAATTGTGGATGTCGCAGACTACATCAGCTACGGCGAAAAGTATCATGTACAAATACAGAAAGCATACGTTGTCATGAGCGCGCATTCCTACCCCAAGCAGATTTGCCAAGAAATGTTTCCCCAACCACCCCAGCTCCACCTACGTTAGGCCCCCCTATATTGTATCCAGTTGCCCCAAACTCTCTTGTACTTGTGCTGTCAACCCCGCCTCTGGTAAATCTCTCGCTTAACGGTGTACTCTTTATCACTTGCGTGTATCAGGCACCAAGAATCTGCCAGACCATTATCCTTCATAATGTCTGATAGCACTGCACAGTCTTGGGCGCTAGTTCGACCATAAGAACAATTTTTATCCAAACAATTATACAGTAGATTTTGATTGTAACAAACATGGTCATGTTGAAACAGTATTTTTTCATTTAATTTTTTTACTTACACTACCACCCAAACTTTCTTGGTCCATTTCGGCTTCACTATTTCCTATGACCTTGGTAAATGCACATCACAGTATGTTGTTTTAACATGTAAAACAAGTGGATATTTTCACATCACTTTGATGTGTAGTGTACCTCCATTTTGGTAATTACCAACACTGGTATTGTGTTTTTTTACTCATTACGAACGTATTACTTTTAATACTGTTTCAACATGACCATGTTTGTTACAATCAAAATCTACTGTATAATTGTTTGGATAAAAATTGTTCTTTTCCATTGAGTGTTTATAAAATGTATATATATACTGAACCCTATACCTTATCCTTTCAGAGTACCGCCCCTGAAGAAGGGCTTAAAAAAAGCCCGAAATGCATTGGGCAGTTGGATATATGATGCATTGATAAAGAATGAATACAATTCTTTGACTTCATTAACTTTGAACAACGGTTAATAAACTCAAGTTACACTTGAATAAATTCCGATTTACCTGAGTTTAATTTCACAAAAGAGATCATATCTCTGAGATTGAGTGCAAAACGAAAGACATTTTCCTATTCAGGAACGTGCTATCATTGTCTACGATTTGAATTCCCTACTCAGGGGGATTAATTCGTTTGCACCAACTAATTTTGCTTAAAATATTGACCTGGAGAAATTTTGAGTGCGCAACTTCTGTTCTAACTTTTCATATGAGTTGCAAGAAAATGTCTCTTTTTGCATGATCACCACCAAAGTTTTTGACTGATGCTGCTGGTTTCTCAACTCGGAGAGTGTGCTGAGGCCTGCTAACCAGACCGCAATGCTAGTGCTCTAACCCCTTACAAAATATATGTTGAATTGGCTAGCCGCAAACGGCATAAGCTGACTTACTTATAAGTCCCTAGTATATTGTACAAAGGGTGCCCAGGGCATATAAGACAGAATGTCCCCCTCTCAAGCCTGCAATACGGATTCTGCCACCCTGTGTGTGACAAAGTACAAAATAGCTCCCAGACAGCGACTGCAGGCTGGAAGAGCAGTTTTAAAACTGCTATTTCAACTTTGTCATTTAAACTAATGGCAAATCCTCCATTTCTTTTTACAATGAATGTAAGTCTTCCCTAAGGATGGCTTACAGAACCCTAAGGCAGGGAGCTGTATATTGTTAAGTAGGACATGTACTTTCTAGACAGCCTTCTGTCCCCATGGGGGACAACTCTAAGGCTCAGGAACAATAGTAGCCTGCTACAGAGGGAGGTGTTTCATCCATCCTTGCAGGAAGCCACTTAGGGTGTTGGCCCAAAAGGCAAGCTTCAAAGGAAGAGCCTCTTTTGAACGGCAAATGGTGAACACACTCCTGAAGGGTTGCATCTTTGTTTTGGTAGACTGGCTGGTGGTGGTACCAGAGAGCGGAGACCAGTGTCCAAACAGTTTTTTCATGTATGTGTAGTCCACAGCAAGCAACACCTCTTGGGGGGCTACCAAAATCCTTACATCCAAGGAAGGGTTCAGACATCTTGAGAGTAAGCAGAATAGTGCACTCCTCCGGGATTGCACATTGCCCCACATTGCTGGAAGTTGTCAGAGGGTGGGAGGGATCCTAGTAGTCAATTGGCTAGTGACCGCATCATACCCCCATGTGACTCCAAGGGTCAGTCAGCTGACCCCCTGGAACCAGTACTAGAGCGATCAAAGCTGAAGAAGTCTACTCCGGCAAGTCAGTAGCCATAGTCTTGGAATCGTTGTTGGCCGCCACTGGGCAACCCAGGAGACAGATCCTCAACTGCCACAAGTTGCACTTGAGTCTGCTAGACCCAGGAGTCTCATCTGAGTCCAAATTGGTCACCAAAGAGAAACACCAGCTTTCACTGAGGGATACTGCTGAGCATGCTGTGTACGGAGATCAGTAGCCTGGCCGCATATGGCCTTCCACTGGTTCAAAGAGGACTTCAAGTGACACTGTTCCCTGCGGCCAAAGTCGCTTGACCTTACCTTTGAATGAGGAATAACCACAAGGACACCCCTGTCAACCGCACAGCACCCAGAGCATCTTTTGCATCCGCAGCATTCTGCATCCCCAGCATCAGGACCACTCTATTGAAGTCTATGGCGGTCTTGATGTAAAGTGTGGAACTGGACTTGAAACTGCTTTGGTGACCAGCTAACTGTCCAAATACTACTTATTCGGTCGTCTCCCCGCCCACCCCGACCTTCAAATGAGATTTACCTTTTACTTAAAAATGTATGTCTTTGGAACTCTCCAATGGATTTTGCTCATCCGAGTGTCTAAAAATTAATTAAAGTATAATCTATTTTTATAAATTGGTGTCTGACTTCATTCTCATTTTGTGACTTTCTTGTTTCGTTGTTTGGTGCTTCTAAATGCTTTACACTAGTTTCTTGTTATAAGCCTCGCTACTAGAAGCCATGACAACCCACGGTTCAGCTAAAGGTTTTGCAAATGAGCCAGATTGGACCCAAGGCGGTTTTGTGAGTGTATTACACGGTAAGGTACCACAACCATACCATACAATTTCACAATCCTCACAGAAGTGCTTTGTCAAAAAGAATGGCCATGCTACATTTCGTGGAAGAATTTCCTGTGACCTGAGTCACTGAGTGAGTGTCTGCCTGTTTAATGCAAGTAGAACTGATGACTGTACCCACCCAAACTCTTTGTAATTTCTCTGGTTCTAAATGTGATTAGTTCATCTCTTGCAGAAAAAGTATGTCAAGGGTTTTCGTAACCAGATATTCCAGAACCAACTTTAGTTTAATAAAGTGACCCAGTTCATTTACATTAGAGGAAAGCATTCAAAGGAATTGGAATTGGTTGTCCATCGCTGCGCTGATGTTGAACTGGAATCGTTAAGATATGTCTCAGAGAGAAAGGGGCAGAGTGCATCAGGTCAAGAGATACAAAGGAGAATCAGGAACAAGACTCACAGCACTACCTTCCTGTAACAAAGCATGCCTGAGCAGCACAACTGACCTGCAGGGTAACCCACAAGGAGACTGTATGTGTGAGCTGGGAGAGTGGCACATATGTAGCCCTAGAGAGGTATGGGAACTTGAATGAAGGGGAATCAAAGCCAGGAGAGGTAACAAATTCTATTCCGGATCACCTAAACTCAACAAACAGCTACTAACCAAAACGTTCATACAGGTAAGCTTACTCCCTCCCTCCTGGCACTACTCTACTAGAACACAGGATCTCCAACGCCTCTAGTCCTGCACAGAAACCAACGGTCATTGCGGTCCTGAGGTTCAAAGTGGTATCTTCTTAATGTCTTTCGCCAAATTATTTTTGAGTAATCCCCAAAAACCGAGGATGTCCACAAAAAATAACAGATTTCACAGGCGGTAACCCAAGTGATATCCAAATCCGTAATGCTGAAAATGGAGTTGTAACTACTTCCAATTGAATTAATGCAATCACACCAACCAATCAGATGTAGCTTTATTGGGGTTAACTTTTTCTGTGGTACCACTTATGTAGGTGCCGTGGTACAGCGACACCTAAAAACACAGAAATTCTAATAAAAAACACAACATTTCTTAGTTATTTGGGCCTGTCAAGAAAGCCCCTGGCTCAAACTTAAAATAAAATGACTCTTTGATAGTAAACTAAGCACTTAAAAAACGTATTGGTCCCGTGGTAATACCAGGGATCTAACAGGAGTGACGCAGCACTCTATCAGTAGCTCTAGGTGTCTCGCAGGAGTAATACGGTAAAGCAGGCATACGATTGGTCACTTGGGGAAAACTGTTATAAAAAAAAGCCCACAGTATTTAGAAACAAGCATTGGCATAGCCAATAGGTCTCGCCTTTGGGACCTTATAAGTGTTTAGCCATGCAACAGTTTGTGTTATTGCACCAAGGTTATTGTCCTGCTGAACTAAATACTTATAAGGTTCCAAAAGCGAGACCTATTGGCTATGCCAATGCTTGGATGCTAGGCGAAGGGGAAAAGGGTGCAAGGCGGAGGGGAGAAGGGTGAAAGGCAGAGGGGAGAAGGGTGCAAGGCAGAGGGGAGAAGGGTGCAAGGCAGACGGGAGAAGGGTACAAGGCAGAGAAGGGTGCAAGGCGGAGGTGGAGAAGGGTACAATGCGGAGGTAGAGAAGGGTGCAAGGGGGAGGGCGAGGGCGAGAAGGGTGCAAGGCAGAGGGGAGAAGGATTAAAGGCAGAGGGGAGAAGGGTGCAAGGTAGAGAAGTGTGCAAGTCGGAGGCAGGGGCGGCTGGTGACATTTGAAAATGGCGGGGCGTAAAAGTGCTGGAGGAGTGCCCCGTAACATAACCTGGACGCTAGCTTACCACTTCTGTGCAAAGGTGGGAGATAAAGCTGCCAAGTCAGAACACCCTAAATTAACATCCCAAACATGTGCATTACCGCCAGCTCCCAAAGGCCTAAAGTCGCGCCAAAACGCACTCTGAAACTAGGCCCAAAACACACCTTCCCCTCCATGGATTTTCTTCAAAACACTTGCAATCTAAATTAGACCTTCCCAACTCTGATCCCAGCTAAGCAAATCCACTCGAAACTACCTGCAACACCCTACAATCGAACCCCAAAAACATGCAAAACTCACGTTTATGGCAGCTCTTTCCCTTCCTCGACTTTGCCAAAAAACACCCTTCCCATCGATCGATTCTTCCCAAACTTCCTGCACACCCATCAATTCCACCTCCCTGCCACTCACAGCAGCCCCGTTCCTGTCGATCCACTGGAACCCCCTAAAAAACACTTCTCCACGCACCCCAACACCCCCCATTGGATAACATTGCAATCCGGGACTTTACAAAAAATGCTCTTTTTTCGCACTTCCACTACTTCGATCATCTTCAAACTCACTGGGACACTAGTTCCAGTCATTCCCAAGAATCTCAGCAAGAATTACACAAATCCATCCACTGGAAGGGGTACGACTTTTCACCCAAACACAAGCCCCCCGCAAACCCACAAAAACACCCCAAAATCAGCCAAATCTGCATGGAATTTTGTAAAACCACCCTAAAACCTTCCCAACACCATTATGCATGAACCTGAATCGGGCCCTGAGCCCTAGACTCTGGGAACCCTAGCAAATTTCAACCCTAAACACCACCCCAACTCTACCACCTAACCCTAAACACCACCCCAACCCTACCACCAGCAGCGGGAGAACTGAATTAAAATAAAAACAAAAATTTATCTGACCGCCTCTGCTCCTGGTCCGCGTTGGCGCCTCTGCCCCCTTCAAACCGGAACACCACGTCAGCATTAGAGTGGCTATGCCCTCAGCCAATCCTGGCGCTGCTGCAGCGCCAGGATTGGCTGAGGGCACAGTTTACGCTACGCCCACCGCCTGCCCATTAGGAGACCGAGGGGCTCCTAATGGGCATGCGCAAATAAGTAAAAACACAAGTACGCATGACTGGGCTAAAAATTACTCTGCATGCCCACTCATGCGCACTTGTGCTGGCTTTCCCTGGCTTGTCTGACAATGCATGTCAGTCAACATGACGCCGGACCGCCCACGGTCCGACGTTATGCTGACTGACATGCATTGTCAGTTCTCCCCACCCTCGGCGTCTCTGAACTTAAGTAAACTAAGTTCAGAGACACCGAGGAGGGAGCTGGTGGCGGGGGCGGGGGGACAACGCCCCAACGCCCCAATGGACGAACCGCGCATGGTCGGAGGGGGAGAATGGTGCAAGGGGGAGGGGGAGAAAGGTGCAAGGGGGAGGGGGAGAAGTGTGCAAGGCAGAGGGAGAGAAGGGTGCAAGGCAGAGAAGGGTGCAAGGCAGAGGGTGAGATGGGTTCAAGATGGAGAAGGGTGGAAGGCAGAAGGGGAGAAGGGTGCAAGGCGGAAGGGGAGAAGGGTGCAAGGTGGAAGGGGAGAAGGGCGATAGGAGGAGAAGGGTGCAAGGCGGAGGGGAGAAGGGTGACAGGCGGAGGGGGAGAAGGGTGCAAAGTGGAGGGGGAGAAGGGTGCAAGGCAGAGGGGGAGAAGGGTGCAAGGCGGAAAAGGGTGCAAGGTGGAAGGGGAGAAGGGTGCATGGTGGAAGGGGAGAAGGGTGCAAGGCAGATGTGGAGAAGGGTGCAAGGCAGATGTGGAGAAGGGTGTGCGGCTGGTCTTTGGGAATGGGTTACGGGAATTATGTTAGGAGGGGACGACAGACTGGTGGGATGTGCGAGGCCTCTTGAAGTCGGTGGGGTACTTGGTATGGCGGACTTTGCAGGCAGGGCCTCTTGCAGCTTAGCGGCTGGCTCTTAGAACAGAGGAGTGTTGCCATTTGTGCACCGATTTCATTCTGCATATGTTATAATTGTGCACAAAAACGGAGACAACTGGAAGTTTTAGCAGTAGCATTACTGATACCCTTACATAGAATTTATTTTCACAGATTAGTGTTTTCACGTGCATTAGTCCAACCGGTGAGATTGAAGTGAATGCGCTGCGTTATTGCACGAAATCTTATGGTTGAAAAGTAAGAGCTATATTACCTAAACAGGCGCACGGTCCAAATTAACATCTACCTCGCATACTGTAAGTATACAGCTAGCTAGGAAAGGTGCCGTTCTTCCTTTATATTCACTAGTAGGTGCTTTGGAGTGCGTGTTTTGGTATACCCCACTGGCCGAGGTTCTGGATGTTCTCAAGTCCAGATTGTGCAGACCAGCTTGATCAAGCGCGGCGAGCGATGCGCTTAATGAGCATGACGAGGAAAGCCATATGGCGCCTCTGCTCATAAGCACGCACCCGCGCACATGCACGCAAGCTGTAGGACGGCCATGGTAGCATTTTTTTAAGCCCTTACTAAAAGTCTTGCCAGACCAACGCATGCGCTGGGTCAGGCGAGACCTAAAAACCTCTAATTAATTTTCTGAACACCATTAACACATTGGTGTTTTGAGGAGCTACATTCATTGCTGTGCATCCAACCAGAGTGTATCATGGTATCAGACAGATGTACACAGCAGCAGCCACTGACAACACCATCCACCAGCTCTTCCACAGCTGGATCATCGCAAGATTCGGACCTAATTGTAATGCCGTAGACATTTGCAGCAGCACAACCAGCTATGCCTGAAAAACGAATCGGTGGCATGGCATCAATAAAGTCATTTGACTGATCATCAACGATGTCATTTAACATGTCATGAGTGATGTAATATTAGAAGATATGAGTAGGGCATGACGGTGGTGTAAGTTATAGTTTAATTGGGTTTTAAACGTAAGTTCTTATCTGATTTCAAAAACTCACTCTATTGTCACATTAACCTTTGCTTCTTTCAATGAATTTCTATTTCCTTTTAATGTAATTTAAGATCTTATTACA
Source organism: Triturus cristatus (assembly GCF_964204655.1). Taxonomy (NCBI): domain Eukaryota; kingdom Metazoa; phylum Chordata; class Amphibia; order Caudata; family Salamandridae; genus Triturus; species Triturus cristatus. Next base: position 588,145,767 of record NC_140592.1, on the reverse strand, counting down.
TACCTAACTATAACATCACTTTAAACTTTGGTTTCAGTGAATGGGTGTGTGTGTTTACACACACACACACATTGTGCACACACACACACACACACAATGAACGCCCGTTGTGTTAAGCCCCCCACCCTCGACTCTGGCACTGAGACCTCCCTCACCACTGAGGCACAGCGGCATGACGCTAAGGCTGGCTATCTTCATTTGTTTTTGTGCATAAAGGGCAAGCTGAGGAGTTTTAGACTGGCTATATTCTTTTTCTCTGGGTGCATGAGGCAGGCTCAGGCGTATGCAGCTATCAACTTTGTCCCTGGCACATAAAGGACAGGTAGAGGTTTTAGATTGGTTCTCCTCCATGGTTCTGGTTGATGAGGGTGGGTAGAAAGGGAGTGGAGAACACGCTTAAGCCTGTTCTCTCAGCCCATGGAGCATGAGGGCAGGAAGCATAGGAAGATAGGGACAGTATGTTCAGGCTGATATTTCCTTTTGGGCCTGGCCAATGAGTAGGCAGTGTAGGGAGCTGGTGACTCGAGGTTCAGATCTGTTCTTCTCGTGGATCTGGGGATTGAGAAGGCAGGAGCTGTCAGTTCTGAGGACATCTTGAGCATGTGGCAATACATAATAACATATCTGTTTGCATCCAAAGAGAGCTTCAAGTACTTTCCTCTACCTCCACACTGGCACTTGCATGTGTCCAGACCCATTAACCTTTATGTATGTTTTTCTGATTTCTGTGATTCAAGAACAAACTATTTTTCAGTCTTTTGCTGTTTCATTAGAACACGCTGGTCCCTAGATGTTCACTTAGCACAAGACGTCGTTAGATGTCAAAGCAACTCCTAGAGCTGTGATATACATTATGCTGATGACGCTCAAACCATTCTACCTTTACAATAGACCAGGAAGTTGCAACATCGCAAGTACTCAGTTCGATGAAACAGAATTGGAAATGGCTGAAGGTGCACGTGGGTGAATTTGTCAAAGAGGCTTAATTCCGACTATTCTTTCACAACCATATTTGACGACAACTTAAACATGAGAAAGCAAAAGCCTGTGTCTACATTGGTCTACTCTTGACCTGTAATCCTCATAGTGCTGCTCTTTGTGAGCGTGTATGGGTTATTGTAGAACCTACTATGGAGACTTTTCAGTGGTGCTGGTCAGGAGACTCCTTCTAGTGCAGAACACAGCAGCCTGGAGACGTGCTACTCACTTGGAGTAGATGATACCAGGTGTATGATGTTTGATGGCTTTTGAGCTTTGGGCCTGAGTGTAAGACAGTCTTTTTGTCTTATAGAGCTCAGTGTTACTTGTCTACATTCTACTTTAATCACGTCATCCCTTCTGGGTGCCACTATGGTAACTGATTTAAAAGCTGACTTTCACGATTTGGTCAAATAAAGACTTAAAGATTGAACAACTAGGCAGGTGTATCAATGCCATCTCCAAAAGAGAGGTTGTGTTAAAACCTGAAAAAAATCACCCCGAACCCATCACATCTAACAGCTCTTGGTTCTGGGGAAGAAAGTGCCTGCCTTTAGGTGGAGAGGTGTGGTGCAGCGGCCAGGGCAGCTGACTTCGCAGCACACGTCTCACAGTTCGATCCCTGGCTCCGGTGGCAGCTTAGCACCATGTGACTCTGGGCAATAGTTTACATAATTTCCACAATGGCCCCCAGCGCCTTGAGACCCCTAAGGGTGAGTAGTTCGCGCTTTAAAGATACAGATTTACATTTTCATTTAGTTCCATTGCAAATGTCACCTTTAGTTCGGGACAGGGTCGTTTGGACTTTTGATTATTAACAGTGTTGATAAAAGCCTCAAACTTTTTATTGTAATAAACGTGTTCTGAATTCCTCACTAAGTGTCAGGAAATCGTACAGCCAAGTATGTGAAGATGTCAACACCAAAGCAAAATTGGTACAGTTTAACTTTCTCTGCGTAGTAATAACAGTTCTTCCTATAAGAGGTGTCCCCTAAATCTGCTTACACCACTCCTCTCCAGCGCTTTTAGCCCCATTCTCATCTCCACATGACTCATACCAGAAGTGTCCTTTTCCACTAGGCAAAAAAGTCTGAAACCAAAAGTGTGCCTCCACGTGACGTGAGGGTCATTTCGGGGAGGATCTAAGCATGCATGTTTTCAGTTTGCATTTTTTTCAATATGGTTAATGGGTCCTATCATTGGAGGGCAGAAACCAAGGGAGTGGACTCTGGGAGACTCATTACTGGTTCAGTTTCGAGTTGTTAACTCTTATGAGCAAAACGCTCTTTGCTGGTCGTGCTAGAGACCTCAGATAGGACTTTGTAGCTTTAACTTGTTTCCTGCTGGGAAATAGGCTTACTTCCAAGTGAGCAGCACAGGGCATATGGAATCCCTCCATATTCTCCTAGATTCACGCACACTGTCACTGAGCATAAAAGTAGAGACTCTTCAAACATCTTTAAAATGTAAGAGATCCTTAATATTGTGAGTTTAGGTTTAGGGATTTATAAATAAAGCACATGGCTACCCGCAGGCACCCCAGCGCTGAAACAGGGGGTGGACAGCTATCATGCGTGAGATTTAAGGGAACAGCCACGTTTTGAGGTTTTTTTTAAAAAACACTATTCATTTTTGATTAATTGTAGTTCTGGATCCACACTGTTCCAGATTTTGGGAACCAGATGTGAAAACGATCTTCCACCCCACCTTGATCTCTTGACTTAAGTAGTGTTCATCAGAAAATTCGCTCCTGACCTGAGACATCGGCGGGGGGAATAGTGGGAAATCAAGGTTCGCAACATAGTAGGGCCTCTCCCATGCATGACTCTGTGAGCGGGGCAGAGGGCCTTGAATTTAATCTTGGCATGAACTGGCAGCCAATGTAGCTCCCTTAAGGACGATCTTACTGACTGGTGCCTGGGTATCCTGAGAGGCAGTCTAGCTGCCGCATTCTGCACCACCTGTAGCCTATCAGTGACATATTTGGGGGAGCCGAGGTATAACGAGTTGCCATAGTCAAGTCTCGAGACTACCAAGGCTTGTACCACCGTCCTTGATTTCTCTGGAAGTAGACTCAGAATTTTCTGAATCATCCGAAGGATCCCAAAACAGGTCCCCGCCAATTTTTTGGCTTGCATTTCCATGGTTAAGTTCTGGTCAAGCCACATCCTCAGATTTTTTAGGTCTCGCTGAGCCCAGCGCATGCGCTGGCTCGAAGAGACATTTTGTATGTGGGCTCCCAAAAGTGCTACCAGGCCAGCCTAGAGCTACAGTGCATGTGCGTGGGCGCGCGCGCCGCGCTTACTTTCACTTTTGCGGCCGCACTGCCGCTTTGATCGCGATCGCGATCACTTTCACTTTCGCGGCCACTTTGCTGCGCAGACCCAGCCTCCTCTGCCGGCAACAATTCCGCTGGGTTAGAAGGAAATACGTTCACGTGCATAAGGATCTCCTTCAGTTATGTAAACATGATATTGGAAAATCTGCTTTTGAAATCCAACCAATTTCCACACTGGTAAACTCCCAGTTCCTCATAGTTTTCATAACAATACAGTATCTGAACTCCTTTAACACGTACCCCCATCCCCCTTGCAACTTACTACTTTACCGCACATACGGCCACTCTCCAAACATTAGTATTTAGATCATATTATAAACTACACATATATTGTTTTTTAAAACACCTGTATCATTTATTGCTTTTAAATAAGACGTTATCCGTGGTCGAAAAATACAGGTTCAAGACCTACTGCAATTCAATACTTTAAAGAAACACTCACAGTGTAGAGTTCAACTCCTCAGTAAATGCGCTTCGACGCCTCGTCAAAGGTTGACGCGCTGTAGAAACGTAATCATAATAATTACAATCCACTAGCCATAAAGATCTTAAGAATAAGAGTGCCCTGACCTCTCTCATGCCAGCCGCAGAGCCAGCGTTAGGTTCCTCAGACAAATATAGCTTGCCTCGTAAATCTGAGATACTTCCACACTTGAGGGGGCTCGCGCTCACCTACTTTGGCTGGAATACTGGTCCTTCAGTGGCACCACCGAGGCCGAAGAACAAGAGTGCCATAACCTCTTTAATGCCAGCCACAGCGCCAGCGTTGGGTTTACTCAGGCAAATATAGCGTGCCTCGTAAATCTGGGATACTTCCACACTTATGCGGTTGAGGAGGCTCGCTCGCGCTCACCTGCTGGGCTGGAATACTGATCCTGCAGTGGCACCGCCGAGCCCGGGCTCTGCCAGAGTCCGAGAAGCAGCAAGGAGCTCACCCATGGCAGACTCATTGTCCTCACAGGCGGGAAGACTCTGTTGGTTTGGGACCTTGTTACCCGCAGTTAGAGCTGCCCGGAGTCACGTGAGGACGCCGCTCATGACCCCGAAAGCAGGAAGGGAATACCGGGCAATGCTTGGAAGGGAGGCGCTCCTTACAGACAGCAGGGCACGTCCTTAGTCAGCACCGGCTTCCGCGTGCCATGAGGTAAACAAGCGTCTCACCTGTCACCATCCCACTCCTCCCAGCTGGCGCCTCGACACCTACGGAGCCCCGTGCCTGATCGTCTGCCTGGGGATGCCCTATCTGGACTGATGAAGATGTCGGAGCTGTGCCTCTCAGACCATCTGGGCTACCACAACCAGTGAGTACCTCCCATTGTGCTGAGCGCCGCGGCATGAAGGGTGGGCGCAGACCCAAGCTGGCACCTCGATATAGTACATAGCAATAAGAGGGATATGGAGCTAAGGCAGTTGTACTTGTTTCTGCACTTTTATGTAGCGCCAACTCGCCCAGAAGGAATTGGAGCCCTTTATATAAGTAACAGTTACATTAGCACAAGGACATATTTATTTTTTAGGCACAGGGAGATTAAGTGATTCGCGCAGAATCACAGGATGTTAATCCGACGCCGATACTTCAACTTGGTTTCCCAGCGCCAAAGTCGGCAGCTCTGACCTTTAAGCCACATCATCATTGCCTCACAGAGCAAGTGGGAAGATTTGTTAAGTGCTACACTGGACTGAACAATATCCAGACACCTTTGGACTGAACTGAATTCAGCGTTGGTCTAGGACTAGGCAGAGTTTAACAATATGTTTTCATAGCTTTTTTTACACACTGAAGTGTGCTTTCTTTCTTAGAGGTACAAATGGTTGTTATAAATATTTCAGGACGCAAGTGCGAAAATGCGCTGCATCGTTAAATACTTAAAAGGCCCCAAAGGCGAGACTGATTGCATTGCAACTGCGTTTTTAGAGTACTAGTAAGTAATCTTTCTTCTGTAGTAGACAATTTGCATTTCTAACAACGTGCCTGTCTACATTAAGTATCTGCCACCACAATTAATGAAACATTCGTTCTATTAAGTTCTTACGCTGATCTGTATGCCTCTTTCCTCCAGCATGAACCGGAAGCAAATCTCTAGATCACACTTAAATCATTGAGAGTTGATGCTAGGGTTTGAAAGCTGATTTTCCAGGCTTTCCAAAATGAAGTGACAGCAAGTTTAGAACGTTGTAAATTTTAACTAGCAATGAATTTTGTGTACAGCACTGTCTTACTTAAATGTGCATTATTTTGAACTTGAGCTTTTCTTCCACTGGGATATATTTTTGTTGAATAGTCTACCAGTGCCTGGCGAGTCATTTTAATGTGTTTTTGGATTCCTACACAAAATGGTGTGTTTTTTCTTTCAGTTTAAAGAAAATGATTCACTAACATTGTGTTTTCTAAAGGTTTACATTTTTCCCATTAATTCAAGCAGACAAATCTAAACTTGTTTTAGTGTAACAGTTTGATTTTTTTTTTTGGCTTTTAGCCTACCCAAGCATTGAGTCTTCCACATCCATTTTAAGTTCTGATGCGTTAAGCCCGTATGAGGCATCCCAGGGGAAGAACTGTTGGTTTTTAGGTAAAGAAATGTTCACATACGACAACCTTCATTTTGTTTACCCATTTCTATTACTTATTCTTCTGCTGTCTCTGCAGCAACTCACAGATTTTCATACTATGAGGTTTGCATATCTTGGTTTATGTCGACTGCAAGGATTTTCTACCAATCCTCTCAACTCCCTTCACTTAGAGTTCGGTGAGACATTAGAGGCTATCTCAATAAGCAAATCCAAAACTTGAATTAGTAGGAGAGAGTTAATTAACACACCCTTAAGTATTTTTTAAGCAATAAGCACGGGTGCTTAAAAAATAAATAAACAGAAATAAAAACACTTGCAATGCAGTATCTCTGGTATTACTTAAAGTTTGAGCTATTGCCGTTGCATTATTGTTAGCAACTCCAATAGCTCAAACTTTCAGTAATGCGAGACCTATTGCATTTGCAATGCAATAGGTCTCGCATTTGCGAGAGTTTGAGCTATTAGCATTGTAAATGACAGTGCCTTTTATTTATGTTTTAAAAAAACCAAACTTAAATAAAAATCATTGTCATTTACAATGCCAATAGCTCAAACTCGTATAAATGCGAGACCTATTCCATTGCAAATGCTTGTTTATGGAGGTTTTCGGGGTGGGAGGGGGTCTCCAATTTGCTGGCCAGATAATCTTGGTGCGTGGGCTTGGACTGTTACCCAAGAGCTCAGTTTTATCCTCGTTAAGCTTAAGGCTGCAATCGGCCGTCCAGGTTCCTATTTTTTCCAGGCAAGGAATTAGTTGCTGATGGTTGGAGTTAATGATTGCTATTGAGACCACTAGTTGGTTATCATCGGCATATGATACAATGGAAAGTCCGAACTCCTGCACTATATGAGACAATAGGCTCAGATAAATGTTTAAAAGGGTCGGGCTCAGGGATGATCCCTGAGGTACTCCACACGGGGCCGAGAATGTATCTGACAAGATACCCGCCTCCATGCATTGAAAAGATCTATCGCTCAGAAACGAGGCCACCCATTGTTTGGCCGTACCTCTGATCCCAATGTCTTTAAGCCTGTGGATGAGGATCTCGTGGTCTACCGTGTCAAAGGCTGCACTAAGGTCTAGTAACAAAATAGCGGCGGATATTCCTTGATCAAGTATGCTGTTTAAGGGGGGCGGAGCTTGGCTCGCGATGAAGATGGCCGCCTGAGCCTCGAGCTCCTCCACGCCGCCAGTTTATCCTGAAAATATCCGACTACCCTTCACCAACAAACGACATATGGGAGCTGTATCCTTGTGCCTGAGTGCCTCCGCATCCCGACGCTGAGACTCCGGGCTCCCTTGGCCGCCCCAATCCGAAGTTACGGGGCTTACCTGCTGGCGGAGCGCTGGGCCGCGGCTCCCCGGGCTGGAGTGACCTCGGGGCGGAGCTGCGTCGCCCTACGTGCGGGACGGCACTTCAGAACAAGCCTGTCCCCAGCGCTGCGGAGACCTAACTCACTTGGCCCCTTCCTGATCCCTGCGGAGGGGGGGACGAGGCTTTGCCCGCTCTGGATGCGGTTTTTACCGGTCCCCACTGCACGAGCGAGGGAGCCTGATCGATGTGCTGGGAGCTCGGAGGGGAGTCTCGGTGTCCCCCCATCCCCCCCCCTGGCCTGGACGCGGCGACCCGGACCGAGATCTGTGCCTCGAAGCGGCCTGCATCTGGGTGGCGGCGTCGTATAGGGGCCTTCGACGGAGAGGTTAGTGGACTGCTGAGTGAGCGCTCCCACCCGGACTACGCTGGAACCCAGAAGGTGCGCGTTACAGCCATTTTGCGCCCGCCCAGAGAGACAGTGCGCACCCGATGCCGGATGAGCCCCGGATGGTGCTCGCGTACTGAGAGTGGGCTGGTGCAGGGAGCGCTAAACTATAAATAAGGCCCTGGGGGGAATAGTGCCAAGAACTGCCTGACTCTTGCTGGGAGCATCGGACCTCTCCCGAGCCCCGGCTGGGGTTGTGTCTCCCCCGGGAACATTGCCCTCAGACGCCACAAGAGGAGGACATCGCCCTCGTGGGGGGGGACGTTGCCTCGTCCGGACTCGGACCGCCTCTGTTTCGACCAGCGCTGCGGCGGGGGACGGACATAGTGGACGTCTAGAAGTAACGCAACCACCGCGGATTCACAGGCCACTCGCCCCGATAGGAGTCGTGCCCCCTGGTACGCCTGGCCTGCACCACGTGGTCTGCTGCTGCTTGTATGCCTGGGACATTTGGGATGCGGTGGATGGGTCGTAGGCGCTCAGATTGATATTATTGCCAGCGATACCGCACCTGGAAGACTGCACAGTCCTTAACGCCCAGCCTGCCCTGCATATAGCAGTGACATTGCAAGGAGCGGCCCGAAAGACAAACCATACTAGTCTATTCTGCTTCGAGTGGCACGGCCCGAACGCTTTGAGGACTCCAGAGTGGGCGCTTCCACAACTCCTATCTGCGACATCTCACTTCCCCGGAAGCAAGCGGAGACATCTCCGGGCTCACCCCGCACGCGTGCCATACACACCCCGGATCGCCCGGAGCCTAGGAGGGCCTAGTGCGGGCACGGCGGGGGCTGGACAACATGGGGGGGAAGGGCCACCGCGGAGGGGCACAGGCGAAGCTTGAGAAGTATGCCTTCCTCAAGGACCAGGGTCCGACCCCCCCCCCCGGATAAGACTGCGGAGTTTACGCTGGCGGATGTCATGGCCACGCTGACCCAGATGCAGGCCTCGATCGGCACGATCTCCACGGAGGTTACACTCCTCAGGGCTGATGTCGCTAAAATCAACTCCAGACTGACCGAAGTTGAGGCAGCCACGGCAACCCTCACCCATGACACGGCCGACCATCAGAAACGCATCCAAACTCTCGAACAGATGCAAAAACAGCTACTGGCCAAGCTGGATGACCAGGAAGGCAGGTCCAGAAGAAACAACGTCCGGGTCGTTGGGGTACCGGAGAGTGAACGCGGCCCGGCTTTGGACCTCTTTGTGGAAAAATTAATCACCGAACAGCTGCGGCCTCGTGGGCTCTCAAAATTCTTCTCGGTGGAAAGGGCGCACCGAGTACCGGGTGGTAGGCCTCGACCGGGGGCCCCCCCGCGCCCGATCCTGGCCCGCATTTTCAACTTTCGCGACCGCGATGCAATCCTCCAGGCGGCTCGCGGTGCGCCCCCACTCCGGGTAGACAACAGCATAGTCACCCTCTATCCGGATTACACAGCGACAGTGATGCGGCAGCGAAGAGACTTCACAGCGGTCAAGGCCAAACTCCGGACTCGAGAACTTAAATATTCCATGCTCTTCCCGGCGAAGCTGCGGGTAGAGGCTGAGGGTCGCACATGGTTCTTTGCATCGCCTGCGGAGGTGTCGGAGTGGCTTGAGGGGTGGCGTCCAGCGAGAGCGAAAAGTCGCACGGAGCGTGCCCCTGGCGGCCTCTCCGCCTCCCCTAGGAACTTAGATGTCGAGGAGTCCAGAGCAGAGGATGGCGTGCCTTGAAGTCGAGCCTCTACACGAACAGGCAGCGTTGGGGATGGTGGATGGGCCTGGCCTGGGTGCGCCCGGCGGCCAACGAGGCCTAGAGGCGAACAGGGGCTGCAGATTCTGGGCCTTGTTGACTCACCGTACATTTGGATATATGAAGGGACGAACATATGGTGTGGGGATCGGCGGCGGGACTGTGAGCGGCTTCCCCCCAGTGGCGTAGCAAGGGGGGGGCGGTGGGGGCGGTCCGCCCCAGGCGGCACTATTTTGGGGGCGGTGGCGGCTGGTGGTTGCGCATGGCAGAGTTTATGATTTGGGGACACTGACTCACCACCTACCCCCACACGTGCGGCTGAGTCTGTTGCTGCTGAGGTCGTAGCACTGTCTGCACACGTGACGTGCACAGAGAAAGCGCACTGGCTGCAGTGCACGCACGCAAGCACCACCTAGCAAAGTGGTGGTGGTGCGTTGCGCGGTCGTGTGCCCTGTTGTCACGCATAAAGAGCCTCAACTCGGCTCGCTGTCAAGTGTCCTGAAAGCTATGGCTGATGAGTGTTAAAAAAATACAATTTGGTAAAAGCAGAGAGTGGCAGAAAGCGGAAGCGCACGGTGCATGCTGCTCGGCAGGCCAGGTTTGAGGTTGAGGGAGGGGCTGGCTGTGCTTAAGTGCAACACTTGAATTCGTACTGCGCGGCATGGCACACTGGTCAGGGGTGTGTCTGAAACTCAGTTATAGAATGGTGGCGCGGTATTTAAAATCAGTTTCGTTTTGCTAAATGTTGCAATGCTTCCTGCGCTTTCTCTTACATATGTGCACGTCACGTGTGCAGGCAGTGCTGGCGGCTAAAACATAGGATAACTGCAGCGGCCTGCAATGTGGTGGTTTATGGAACACAACTGCACTGCCCAGAGAGGGCTGCAGCTAGTAGGTGAGCGATCCTTGCCGCCACAGAGTCGACCCAGACAGCCCTCGGCCCGTGTATGGAGCTGCTCTCGCCGACCGACCTGCCCGGAATGTGTGCCCGGAATGTGTGGACTGACTCACATGGATTCAGTCACCACCGCAGGTAAGTAATTTAGCGAATTATGGTTGGTGTGAAGGGCACAGAAGCTGCTCTGTTGCCAGGGATCTGAGTTTGTCCACTGTGACCGTCGTCAGGGAATTGATTTTTGTATGTTGTTATTCTTAGTGTCACTTATAGTTTCGTTTTCTCGATGTAATAAGAACGCAAGTTTCAGACGGAATGTGGAGCTTCTCTGCCTTTTTGAAAGGCTGTTTTTTTTCCTACATTTTAGTGGGGGTGGGAGGGGGGAGTCAGACACGCTGTGGAGAGTGTATCTTTGCCCCTTAGCTGTTCACACAGACCTTTCTCTCCCGCTCGCACACACAGTCAAGAGAGGAGCAGGGAGATGCAGCCATGCAGGGGAGAAGTGTTATCACGGATTGTCCAGCAAGAGGAGCTCCTCAAAGCATGGACTTTTTAAACACCCTGCTAAGCTCTTTATTTCATGAGAGTGCGCCGGACCCAGGGCCAAGTCAGCAGTTGTTGGGCAGGGTGTGTGCAGCTCAGATTATGCAGAGGAAGAGTAGATATAACAAGTAATCGCAAAGCTAAAAAGCTCTCCCCTCTGGGACAACTTTTAAATTTAGCAACCAAGTGGGGGATGGATAACGGGCGAGGAGGGTTGGATAACTGACTGATTTGAAAAATGCACTAGAAAGCGGACTGTGCTGAATGCTTCATAGCGCTTTTAGGTCCAGATTGCAGAGAGGGGGTAGGTGTGAGGGGGTGAGGAAGGAGGAAGAAAGAGTACAAGGGAGGGAAATGGGAAATGAGACAGTGGGAAGAAGGGAAAAAGCAATAAAGAGGACAAAAGGGAAGAAGGAGAGAAAGAACATAAACCACATATTCGCAAAACTGTATTTGGTGAGGATTAGCTGTGAGTTACTACTTTTTACCAGGTTAGTGCCCTTCCATTTCTGTTGCTTTTCATCAGTTTTAAGCTCTTATTAGAGTTTCACATTGCTCAAATTGGTATAATTTCTCATTTATATATTTCCCTCATCGCTTAATTTTGCTTGCGAGAAAATGTAACTCATAGTTGTTGAATGTCACTCATAATTACACTGAAAAGTTGAAAATGTCACACATTGCCACCGCATATAGGACTCTGGTCATATTTTTGGTTAAATATGCTAGAGGTTGCAAACAAGTCAACCTTGATACCTCTGTACTTATATATTATTTTTGCAAAAAGAACAATTGATGGACAGATTACAGAACAATGTCATACATTCACCCCAGTACAGAGATCTGGGCCTAAATCCTTCATTTTTTTTGCTCCCTATGCCATTCCAGTTTGAACCCAGCCATATGCAAATCAGTCTTGATTTGCATATGACCAAGTCTAAACAGGGGTGGCATGGTGAGCAAACAAATGATGAATTTAACCCAGATCTCTTGACTGGGGGTGAATGTTTTGATTTGTTCTGCATTCCGCCCATCAATTGTGTGTCTTTGTACTGCTGGTGTATTCAACTGTGTAAAGAAAAACCAAAGGGGATGATGGATGGAGTGTTGAACATTTCAAGCACTCACCCCCTATCAACTAATCTGATACCGGTCTCAGGATGCTTGTTTCCGGTCCAGGGAAGACATGGCTTGGCAGTTTGGGCTGGACTGTTCCCATGAGGCACAGGGTCAGACTGATTTGCATATGGCCATGTCTGAACTGGGGTGGCGGAGTGAGCTAAAGAATGATGATGGATTAAACCCAGATCAGTTGACTGGGGGTGAGTGCTTGCAATGTTCAACACTCTGTCCATCATCCCCTTTGGTTTTGCTGTATTCAACTGTGTAGCCTTGGTGCTATACCACGTGTCTCTTGGACCTCTTTCAAGTGCTCACCATTCTTTTTACCCAGCATCAAACCCACCCACCCCGCTACCTGCCATGGGCGGCAATCTGAGGGATAGCCCCGGGCGCCAGAAGCTCTAGCTACGCCCCTGCTTCCCCCCACACGCAAGTACCAAGTTAATGGGAACTAAGCACTCTGCTGAGTTGGGGTGGCGGGTAGTTCTAAATCCGCTGGGCAGGGAGGCAGGGAGGGGGGTGGGGGGTATGGGGTTTTCTTGGAATGTTGGTTTGTGTTTTCTTTTAGGTTTGTCAACTACTCATTGGTCTATTAGGCTTGCTAGACATGTGCAGGCACACAAGGGCGACACACGACCGTGCGCATCTCCCGCATCCATACACGACTATGGCGTCACCCACTATGACACCAGAGACTAATGTTAAACTACTAGACGTCCATACACAGCAGCGCTGTCCTTCTTTCAGTATTCTGTCCTGGAACGTTAATGGGTTGGGGGACAAGATCAAACGGGGGTTAGTGCTGCAGTATCTTAAGCGCAGAGGGCCTGCGGTGGCACTCTTGCAAGAAACACATTTAGTGTGCACGACCACCAAAGCCCTGGACAGATGGGGGTTCAAGATGGCGATACATTCGGAGTTCACGACCGGGTCCAGAGGGGTGGGCATACTAATCAACAAACGCTCCCCCCTGATTCTTCTTGACTCTCGTCGAGAGGAGCATGGTCGCTTTGCGGCACTGACCTGCCAATGGGAGGGGAAAGTGTACAACTTGGTGACCGTCTACATCCCCCCGACACTGCACCAGACCTCCTTCAGGGCATTGGGTGAATTCCTGTTGGCGCTGCCGCAGGGCGAGCTTGTCATGGGCGGAGACTTTAACGCTACTATGGACCCTTCGCTTGATAGGTCGTCATGCAGGGCGCATGGCGGAGACACCTCCATTCTTCGAGAATTTACTGGGGCGCTAGGCCTCATAGACACATGGAGGGCATATAGGCAAGAGGAGAGACAGTACACCTTCCTGTCCGGAGCACACAACACTCTTTCCCGCATAGACTATATCTTCACATCACCCGCTGGGTTCAAAGGGATGACCGAAGTATCACACCTCCCTAGGGGCATTTCGGACCACTCACCGGTGGTCATTTCGTTTGCTACCGTCGACCTCTGTAACCGCACCGTATTCCCGATTCACCCCGGGTATCTCAAAATCCCTAAAATCAGGAAGACCCTTAAAACGGCGACCAAACACTATTTCACTGAAAACACTGACTCTGTCGGGAGTCCAGCAACCCTCTGGGAGGCCTTTAAAACAGTCTTACGAGGACAGTCCGTCTCCGTCATTACGGCGCACAAGAAAACCCAGCGACTCGCTGTGCTGGAGCTCGAGCAAGGGGTAAGTGAGGCGGAAGCGCTTCATGCCACGCAGGCAGACGAGGACTCTGCACATAAAGTCCGCATGGCGCAGCAGGAATACAGATCCCATCTTTGGAAGGCAGCACGCGCTAAACAGGTGGCAACTCAACATACGATCTACGAACTAGGGGACAAAGCAGGCAAACTCCTGGCATGGCTGGAAAGAGGGGAACGTGCGGCGCGGTGGGTGGCCCGGATTCAGCTCGGAACCGGGGAATTTACCTCGTAGCCCAGGCAAATAGCAGGGGCTTTCGCGGCCCACTACAAAACGATATACACTCCGGAGGCCTCCTTTACCGTCGCTGATAATGAGCTCTTCCTTCGGGACATCACAATGCCTCGACTGCCCCCTTCGGGCGTAGCGGCCCTGGATGCGGACCTGACGGCTGAGGAGCTCACACTTGCGATTCTGGCCCTCCGCACCGGGAAGGCGATGGGGCCTAATGGAATCCCGATTGAATACTATAAACAAAACTCCTCACTAGTGGTCCCGCACCTGCTAGCCATGTATAGGGACGGTCTATCGACCGGGATCCTCCCCCGCGATCAGAGGATGGCCACGATAGTGGCGATCCCGAAACCTAACAAACCGACGCACGAATGTTCATCTTACCGCCCGATCTCATTACTGAATGCGGAGGCGAAGATCCTAGCCAAGGTGCTGGCGACACGACTACAGCCATACCTCTCTACCCTAATACACCCGGACCAGTCGGGATTTATGCCCCACCGAAACACTGCCCTAAACATACGACGTCTACATGGAATTGTTGCATGCCGCTCCTCGATAGAGGAGGACGCGGCCATCCTGTCACTAGATGCGCGGATGGCGTTCGACAGGGTAGAATGGCCTTTCCTGTTTGCTGTTCTTCGTCACATGGGACTGGGCCCCAAGATTTGTGCGTGGATCCAGCTTCTCTACACCCAGCCACTCGCACAGGTAGTAGTCAACGGCCACGTCTCGGACGCCTTCCCTTTGGGCCGGGGGACGAGACAGGGATGCCCCCTTTCTCCGCTCCTTTTTGCGCTGGCACTAGAGCCTTTGGCGGCATGGGTACGACAGGACCCTGTGATACGGGGCCTCAAATGGACGATGGGATGGGAGGACCGTATCTCCCTATACGCTGATGATGTCCTCCTGTACCTTGCCTCGCCGGCACGCTCCATTACCTGTCTCCTCGACATATGTGCATCGTACGGGAGGAGGTCAGGCTATGAGATCAACTGGGAGAAATCCATCCTTTACATGCTCCAGGGCTCCCCACCTCGCCTTCCGAGGAGTTGTAATATCCGAGTGGCCTCTGATGGCTTCAAATATCTTGGCATTCATGTGACGGCGGATCGCGACAAATTTATGGCCGAAAATCTAATGAAGCCCCTGCAAAGGCTACGTGCCGACGTCAAACACTGGCGCTCCTTGCCCCTGACATTGCTGGGAAGGGCTTCACTCTTCAAAATGCTGGCCCTCCCTAGATTCCTATACATGCTACAAAATACCCCTTTCCCGGTGGCACCCTCCTATTTCACGGCTATCAACGCAGAGGTTACCAGCCTCCTATGGGAGGACAAGGCACCACGGATAGCTCTACACAAGCTCACCAGTGGCTGGTACGATGGCGGTATAGCCCTCCCTGATATCAAAACCTATTACTGGGCGTCGCAACTGATGATTATAAACCACTGGCTCCATGCGCCTCAAGATGACCCTGCTTACCGCATGGATAGGCAGCTGCTGGGGGGGGTGGGGGTGTTGGGAGCCCTATACAACCCCAAAAAAGGTCACCCCCCGGAGGGGCCCGCGGCACACACCCTCCGGATATGGTTCACGGCACAGCGCGCAATGGGCTGGGCCGGACGGATTACCCAGGCTACGCCTCTCTGGGACACGAAGCGGCTCGGGGTGCTCCGCACCACCAAGGGATTCCATCAATGGGACCTAATCGGTATCTCCAGGGTCGGGGACCTCTGGAAACGGGGTGAGGTGGTCACTTTTCCCCAATTGCAGACGGAGTACGACTTGGCTGAATCTGAATCATTCCGATACTTACAAATCCACCACGCTCTCCGGGCGGCGATTCCACCGGGGACACGGCTCCCGGAGTCATCGCCCCTAGAGGACCGGCTCCTGACAGAACATCTTATTCAAAGAGCGACGTCCCTCACATACAGGAAAATAATAAATAATCGCCCTGATCCTTTCCTTACCCTTAAGATTAAATGGGAGGCAGAACTTGGGGACTTAGATGAGACGGAGTGGCAGTCCGCGCTGTCGTCCCCCAGGGAGGTGGGCATATCGTCCAAGTTCAGACTAGTCCAACTTAAAATTTTGCACCGCACCTACTACACCCGTACACTCCTATTTAAACTACAGCGGGCGGAGTCCCCGCAATGTCTCAGGAACTGTGGCCACGAGGGATCTTTCTTCCACACCATATGGGAATGCCCTGCCATCACGGTCTACTGGAGGGAGGTGATGCATACGCTCTCCCAGGTGACCAGAATCTTGACACCCCCTGAGCCTCGGCGATGTCTCCTTAACATATGGGAACAAACGGATCATAAGAGAATGACGCAGCTATGGGTGACGCTAGGGCTTATGCTGGCAAAACGCAATATAGCCCAGCGATGGGGTTCGGGGCAGGCGCCTAACCTGGCGCACTGGATACGTGACATGGACCAAGTAATGGTGGTTGAAAAATCGGTATATATACATAGAGGGTGCCCCCGGAAATGGTCCCAGGTGTGGAATGGGTGGAATGTATACAGAGGGAAGATATGTGAGCCCCCACCAGACGCGTCAGATGCTGAACTCAGTGACCAAGAGTAGTGTGCTTTTCGAATGCAGGGGTTCGGGCTGGGAACGACGATATGCTACGTATAAAATGTCTTTATGTCTCACTTGTAACTATACTGCACTGTTGAATTCCGTTTGGAGTAACCTCATGCTATGCCTGAAGATCGATGAGTGATGTTTATTTTCTTTTGTGTTTGCAAATTTAATAAAAATATTTCACAAAAAAAAAAAAGTATGCTGTTTAATTCTTCGGTGACTACGAGTAGTGCTGACTCCGTACTATGTTCCGGTTGGGACCCCATCTGGGTCTGGTGTAAGATGCCATTATCTTCCAGGAATTGCGAGATAACACTGTTCACATGTTTCTCTGATATCTTTCCCAGAATGGGCAGCAATGAGATGGGACCATAGTTTCCCATGGAAGCGGGTTCTAGTTGGGTTTTTTTCAACAGAGGCTTTACGATGGAATGCTTCCATTCTTTAGATACTATGCACTTCTCGAGAGACAGGGAAATGAGGCTAGTAAGTTGGGCCAGGATGAAGTTCCCCCTTGAGCGAGGATGTGTGGTGGAGCGGGATCTATATGGGACCCTGATTTGATGTTCAGTAGAAGGGAACCGGCCTGTTCTTTACTCAGTTTAGGATAAGAGAGCAGAGCCGGAAATGTTTGACTGCTCTGCGCCAATAGGGAATTCCGGGGTGACCATAGAATCTTTTGTTGCCACAAACGTTTGGCTTGTGTTTGAGTGAAGGGAGTTGTAGATATTTTCCACCTTACTCTTGAAGAAGGTGGCTAAACTATTACATTTCTCCTTTGAAGATTGGGGAATGTGGGTGCCTGATTCAACTATTGTAAGAGACTTTACAATCTTGAACAACTCTTTCGAAGAGTTGGAGGACTTCTCGATCCTTTCTTCACAAAAGGCTGCTTGTGCTTTTCTAATATTCTTGTGATATTGCAGGATAGCTGCTTTGTATGCTAATTTGAGATCAAAAGCAAACGTTTTCCTCCAACTCCTCTCTAGCTTTTTGCAGTTTTTCTTTTGAGCGGCCAGTTGAGGGCTGAACCAGGTAATTCTGTTGGGATTTCTTGGTTTTCTTGCACCGGGCTTCCTAAAGTTCCTATCCACGGATCCAGAAATCCAGTCTGACCACCTTTTATGGGCTTCCTCAAGATCTCCTGTGTCTCGTGGAGTGGTCGCCTTCAGGTCTATGGGCCAGGATTCAGGGGCCAGTCTTGGCCACTTGCGTCCTAGAACTGAGCAGCCCCCTATGTGCTTGACTGCAGGGGGGTTTTGGTACAGAATAGGACTAAAAAATGGTCCGACCAAGGAATCCGAATAGGAGCAAGAGCTTCCAGTCTAGGGTCATTAGAGAAAATGGGGTCCAAAATATGACCCTTTTCGTGTGTAGCCTGGCGCACCAATTGTGTAAGTTGTAAGGCTTCAAGGTCAGCTAAAAATCTTTTGGACAATGGATTAATTAGGTCGTCCAGATGAATATTGAAGTCGCCTAGTGAGGTGAAGCCGCTTTTTCCTATAATTATGCTGGCCAAGATGTCAGGGATGGCCTCTACAAAAGGTGTGCAAATCCCTGGTGGCCTATAAATGAGACTGCCCGAAAAGGAGGATGTAGGGATAAGGGACAGTCTAAAAGCAATAGCCTCACAGTTGACTATATTGAGGGGAGTAATGGCGCAGCCAAGATGAGATTTGCAAATGATGGCGATGCCTCCTCCCGTTTTACCCAGTCTGTCGAGTCGATGTATCTCAAAACCTTGGGGAAGGGAACTTATAATATCTGGCATGGAGCTTTCTCGAAGCCATGTTTCCGTGAGGATCAGTACCTCAAGGTCTTCTTCCTCTATCAACATCCTGATCTTGGTAGAATGTTTTGGGAGGGATCTGCAATTAATTAGCCCCATCGTCCAGTGTTTTGTGTGGTCCTTCCTAGTCTCTTTGCAACTACCCGCTGAGCTGAATCCCTGGGGAGAAGCCGCAAATATGACAGCTCAAGGGGTTGTTGGTGTCAAGTGAGTGCAAGCAAGAGGGGTGAACCACTGGCTTTAGGGATTCAAGAACCATCTTTAGAGTATTCAATCAAGCTGACAGGGCCCGGGCACAATTGGACAGAGTTTCTGGCCCCTGGTCGCAGATGGGCTTGCCTTTGGCGTGGCAGCGGTGCGCCAGCTGCGCGTCGCTGCCATCCCGGTCTCAAATCCCGACCAGGGAGGTGCAGAGAGTAGAGCGTAGAATGTCTACTCCCTGTAACGCCCTGAACGTCTCAGGATCGTTTAACAGACACGATAATGAGAACGCAACCACTTGTGAAGGTTTAGTTATTTTAATGAAGGCAAAAATAATACAAGGAATAAACAAAGGTTATAGTCACTGGAATACTCCAGGCTAAGTACGTTACCAGCCCACAGCACGGGTGGTCCTAACCGTCCTCTGCATATACGCCGATCCGGCGTATGCCAACAGAGGGCAGAAATGAAATGGCCGACAATGCCAATCGGTAGGCTGTGAGGGGCACGAAGAGTGTTGGGGAGAATCGAGGAGTCAGGCAAACACCCAGCCGGGGTCTCTACCTGAAGGGAGCAGCCGCTCAACCTCTTCCTCAGACTGCACCGGGACGCGGAGTCACCTCCTGGTGATGCGTCACCGATACCCCAATCACAAGCAAAGAAGACTGACCCGAGAGCAGCCGCTCGATCGATCCCGTGGACTTCCGAGTCTGTAACGCGGCAAACACCTCCTGGTGTGCGTTACAGCTGGCAGTCCCTGTATCTCTGGTCGGGCTGGGAGTTACGACTCCAACCAGCAAAAGCGCCACTGCGCTTTGACTCAGCCGAGTCAAAAAGCGAAGCTCAATGGTTATCCGGTAGAGCTTCCGGGTCCTTCACAGGTGACGATGGGGCAAGACACGGCCCAGGGAGTAACGACTCGACCTACCTCCGTTCTTGCCTTACTGGAGCACCACTCCGGAACACTGCTCTTCACTAAGCAGGTACGTCGGTGTAAACACAATATCCGACAGCGTTGTACCTCCCGGTTCCTCCCTTTATAGGGCGTGTTTTCCTTGAGTTATGTAACAGCTCTCCTGTTTACATAAGGGCGTGTTTTCCTTGAGTTATGTAACAGCTCTCCTGTTTACATAAGGGCGTGTTTTCCTTGAGTTATGTAACAGCTCTCCTGTTTACATAAGGGCGTGTTTTCCTTGAGTTATGTAACAGCTATCCTGTTTACATAACCTCTCAACCGCTAAGCATCCTGGGAGATGTAGTCCGTTTTCGCTGGTTACCGTTTTCCTCCCCTCGCATGACAGGAATTCTTGACAGTACATCCTCCCTCTCAGCGGCTCCCCACGGGTCCAGCGCTGGCAGGAAAACGCCGATGGAACAAGGAGACCAAGCGCGGAGCATGAACCCCTTCAGCCGGTTCCCATGACTGCTCCTCCGGGCCATAGCCTTTCCACGCAACCAGGTACCACAGCTTCCCCCTGCGCCATTTAGACGCCCATATGCCCGACACTTCATACTCCACCTCCGACTCCACGCATACCGGCCTGGGTGTCCCAGACGGCTTGGAGGGTGCTGGTTTGAGCAATGATACATGAAAGACAGGGTGTATCCGCAATGACTGGGGCAAGCACACCTTCACGTTCACGGGACCCATACACTTGGTAATTCGATAGGGGCCCATGTACTTGGGATGGAACACACTGTTCTTTCGAAACCTCATGTTTCTTGTGGATATCCAGACGTAGTCTCCAGTGCGGTACAGTGGCCCGGGCCTTCTCTTCCTGTCTGCCGCAGCCTTGTATCTTCTCTTGGCCTCTATTAGGACAGCCCTTGAGCGCATCAACGTGTCTTTTATGTGTGCCACCCTGTCCGCTGTGGCGGGAATCCTGTCCTCTCTGAACGGATGTAGAAATGGCAAGAACCTGGGATGTTGGCCATAGTTGCTATAGAACGGAGATGACTGTGTGGAGCTGTGAGTGGCGTTGTTATAGGCTATCTCTGCAACCCATAGCAAGTCGACCCATTCCTCCCTGCCCTGGTCCACAAAACATCGCAGATACTGTTTGAGCGTTTGGTTCAGGCGCTCGGTTTGGCCGTCCGTTTGAGGGTGGTAGCTGGTGGACAGGGCGGTCTTAACATGCAGCACAGTGCACCAAGTCTTCCAGAACTGCGCAGTAAACTGCGACCCCCGGTCCGACACGATCACCCCAGGTAATCCATGCAGTCGTACCACATTCTTTAGGAGTAGTGACGCCAATTCCCCGGCCGTAGGGACTCTCTTGCAGGGGATGAAGTGCCCCATTTTCGTCAAGTAATCCACCACCACCAGTATTGCCGTCATCCCCTGGTCTTCCGGTAGGCCCACCACGAAGTCCAGAGATATGCTATCCCATGGTCTATCCGGGGTCGGAAGTGGATGTAAGAGCCCTTGGGTTCGGCCATGGTCGGCCTTCATGGTAGCACACGTAGGACACTCCTGTCCCCACCTCCTGACATCCACTCTCATGGTTGGCCACCAGAAATGCCGTCCCATGCTAGCCACCGTTTTTTCAAAGCCCAAATGACCTGCGCATGGAGAGTCATGGCACCAGATGAATGCTTGTTTCCTTAGCCTAGGCGTGGGTATCAATAGGCACCTGCCCTTCAGGGGTATCCCGTCCTTCAGCTGCCATTCTCTGTGACTGAGGAGCCACCTCCGCCATGCGAATGACCTGATCCCTCTCTTTATTCCCCTCAGGAAAGTATCCGGTTGGATAACCCCCAATACCATCCTCGGGGAAATGATGGAATGCTCGGTCGCAGGCAATGGTTCCTTAACTGCAGATTGACGGGATAGGGCGTCCACCTTCCGGTTTTCCGTCCCCGGCCGATATGTGATGCGGAAGTTGAACCCCGCAAAGAAGATCATCCACCGCAGCTGTCTGGGAGAAAGGTGTCTTGTGGCCGTCATGAACTGTAGGTTCCGATGGTCCGTGTACACCGATACCACATGTCTTGCCCCCATCAACCAATGCCTCCATTCGGTGAAGGCGTCCTTGATTGCGAGAAGCTCCTTCTCCGCAATATGGTAGTTGCGTTCGGCGTCGTTGAGTTTGCGGGACATGTACGCAACGGGATGAAGCACCCCTGTGTCGTGGTTGCGTTGGGACAAGATAGCCCCCAGCGCCACATCCGATGCGTCCGCTTCCACCACGTAGGGGAGATCCGGATCGGGGTGAGCCAATACCGGCGCCTTACCAAAGGCGCTTTTCAGGGCCTCAAAGGCTGTGTTCGCTTCAGGGGACCAGACAAACTCCTTGGACTTCCTCAGTAGCTGTGTGATTGGGGCCACCAATCCTGAAAATCCATCTATAAACCGCCTGTAAAAGTTGGCGAAGCCAATGAAACTTTGGACGTCCTTCACGCTTTGGGGCACCGGCCATTCTTTCACCGCCTTGATCTTTCGTTCTGCCATCTCCTGTCCCTCTGGACTCAGCATCACTCCGAGGAATTCCACGGATGTGACGTGGAAGTCACACTTGCTGAGATTACAAAACAGCATGTTTTCCCTCAGCTTTTGGAGCACAGCTTTGACGTGGTGTACGTGCTCCTCCACACTGGACGAATAGATGAGGATGTCGTCGATATATACGACCACGTAGATATCCAACTCCTCTCTGAATACCTCATTCAAAAAGTACTGAAAGGCTGCCGGGGCGTTGCACAGACCGAACGGCATGACGAGGTACTCAAAAAGGCCGAACCTGGTCTTAAAGCCGGTCTTCCACTCGTCTCCGTCCCTCATGCGCACCAGATGGTATGCCCCTTTCAAATCCAACTTGGTGTAGATACGAGCTTTCTTGACCTGTTCCAGAAGTACACTGATGAGAGGCAAGGGGTACCGATTCTTTACGGTTATCGCATTCAATGCCCTAAAGTCCACACAGGCTCTCAGCTCCCCATTAGCCTTCGGGATGAAGAAGAGTGGCGAGGCGGCCGGAGACTTGGACGGGCGGATGAATCCTAGCTTGAGGAGTTTATCCAGGTACCCCCGGAGATGCACGTTTTCAGGCTCCGTCAGGGCATACAGCCTGCCGCTGGGAACGCTGGCCCCTGGCACCAGGTCGATCTGGCAGTCAAACTGTCTATGTGGTGGTAGCACTTCCGCCTTCACCTCATCAAATACATCCTCAAAACTGTGATAAGCCTGGGGGAGAGCCACATCTTTTTCTGCCGCTGTAGCCACCGTCTGACTCCCGCTCTCATCTGCGTCAAGGGATTCCGTTCTTATTCCACAATGCAGGATGCAAAACGGTGACGTCAGTTCGATGCGATGTGTTGGCCAATCCACAGAGGGGTTGTGTTTCTGTAGCCACGGCAATCCCAATATGACGCCATATTGGGGCGCTCGGATGATGTTAAAATCGATTTGTTCCAAATGGTTCCTCCCACATCTCATCGGAAGGACCCCTGTGTGCTGCCCGATGGGCCCCGTCACCAATCGCCTTCCGTCTACAGCATAGACGTCTTCGGGTACAGCTTTGGGAAGAAGCACTAGCCCTAGCCTGCATGCCTCGTTGTGGTCCATAAACATGCCAGTGGCCCCTGAATCCACCATGGCCACAACGGGTATCCACTGGTCATGCACTCCCACGTGCACCGTGAGAAACAGGTGTCGTTGTCCCTTAGTGACCGAGTTGGAAAGTGAAGGGATGGATGAGTGACTCCGAGATGCCCCTTCTTTGGTCTGGGAGTCCTCTAGTTTTCCGCCGGTACGTCCACCACGGCTGTTACCGACCGGTTGGCCCGATAACGTGACGTCTTCGGTTTGGCAGGGCATTCACGTACGTAGTGGCCTTTTTTGCCACAATATAGGCACAATCCTTGTTTACGGCGTGACTCTTTCTCCGTGGCTGTGAGGCTTGCTCGTATTGCGCCGATGTCCATGGGTTCTCCCTTGGATGCGGTGGCAGTTTCAGGACTTCCCATTGTCACATAGGATGGAAGGGATTTTCCTTTTCTCCCATGATCCCCCTTTCTTTCACTTAGCCTATGTTCCAGCCGTAATACCAGGTTGATAAGGCCCTCACATGTCTTGGGTTGTGGGTCAATATGAGCCACGGCGTCCTTGAGCTCCTCGCACAGCCCGTGATGGAAGAGCGCCGTCTGTTTAGCAACAGGCCACTTGGTTTCCGCAACCAGCCTTCGGAACGCGTTGAGATACTGCACCAGGTCGTTGGATCCCTGTCTCAACTCAAGCATTTCACGGTCCGCCGTGTACGAGTCAGCCCTTCTGTCGAAGACCTTTAGGAATTCCTCGCGAAAAGCACCCCAATCACATAAGATGGGGTCGTCCCTGCTCACCAGAGGTACGGCCCATTGTGCCGCGTTTCCAGCCAAATAGGATATAAGGAAAGCCACACGAGCCTGACTCGTGGGGAACGCCCTTGGTTTGCACGATAAATGTAGCGCCACTTGTGTGAGGAATACCTGCACTGTGTTAGGATCCCCACTGTACCTCTCTGGTGTTGCCAAGGGGACGGCTACCGGCATTTCCACTACTACCGCAGGGATCTGGTTCGTGAGGGAGGTGCTGGGCGTGAGCGGGTCCAATTGGATAGCATCCAGTCTGGCTTTTACATCGGCTGTTTCTTGCCTGGAGGCAGCCAATTCAATTTGCACGGTCGCTAAAGCAGCCAGCACATCATCAAGTGTTGCCATGTCTGTTATCGACCGGGAGACAGTTAGTGTTTATTAAGGTCGGATATTTTGTAACGCCCTGAACGTCTCAGGATCGTTTAACAGACACGATAATGAGAACGCAACCACTTGTGAAGGTTTAGTTATTTTAATGAAGGCAAAAATAATACAAGGAATAAACAAAGGTTATAGTCACTGGAATCCTCCAGGCTAAGTACGTTACCAGCCCACAGCACGGGTGGTCCTAACCGTCCTCTGCATATACGCCGATCCGGCGTATGCCAACAGAGGGCAGAAATGAAATGGCCGACAATGCCAATCGGTAGGCTGTGAGGGGCACGAAGAGTGTTGGGGAGAATCGAGGAGTCAGGGAAACACCCAGCCGGGGTCTCTACCTGAAGGGAGCAGCCGCTCAACCTCTTCCTCAGACTGCACCGGGACGCGGAGTCACCTCCTGGTGATGCGTCACCGATACCCCAATCACAAGCAAAGAAGACTGACCCGAGAGCAGCCGCTCGATCGATCCCGTGGACTTCCGAGTCTGTAACGCGGCAAACACCTCCTGGTGTGCGTTACAGCTGGCAGTCCCTGTATCTCTGGTCGGGCTGGGAGTTACGACTCCAACCAGCAAAAGCGCCACTGCGCTTTGACTCAGCCGAGTCAAAAAGCGAAGCTCAATGGTTATCCGGTAGAGCTTCCGGGTCCTTCACAGGTGACGATGGGGCAAGACACGGCCCAGGGAGTAACGACTCGACCTACCTCCGTTCTTGCCTTACTGGAGCACCACTCCGGAACACTGCTCTTCACTAAGCAGGTACGTCGGTGTAAACACAATATCCGACAGCGTTGTACCTCCCGGTTCCTCCCTTTATAGGGCGTGTTTTCCTTGAGTTATGTAACAGCTCTCCTGTTTACATAAGGGCGTGTTTTCCTTGAGTTATGTAACAGCTCTCCTGTTTACATAAGGGCGTGTTTTCCTTGAGTTATGTAACAGCTCTCCTGTTTACATAACCTCTCAACCGCTAAGCATCCTGGGAGATGTAGTCCGTTTTCGCTGGTTACCGTTTTCCTCCCCTCGCATGACAGGAATTCTTGACACTCCCCAAGATGGCGGCCGTCCAGTGGCCACCCGGAAGTGTGTAATTAAGGCGTGTGTTCCTCCCTCCACACAATCAGCTGTGAAAGCTGCGGTGGACCGGAGAGGGACATGTGCAAATGGCGGTTGATTAAGTAAGAATTCCCTTATATTGAAAGTAAAAAAATGTGTGCAAATAAGATTTCCCCTGAAGACCATGCCGTAGCCCCACACATCATGCCATAATCTACAATTTATTTTAATAACTCCAAAACATGACTTCCGTAAATCCAATTTTATTGAAAATGAATTATACAAAATCCATGTACAAAACGTAATCAAAAATGTACACAAAAAATTCAAATATCTCCAGTTCACAACTGTACAAAATATATACAGGATACTTCTCTTTATCCACCATCTCTTGGACTAAGTAAACAGCTACCATAAGAGTGTGGGACCAGACTGAAATGTAGATTTCTTTTCATGTGAATCATCCCCTTCTTTCATAGTAATGCTTTGAGGCCCTTGTGTAGGATTCGCCATTGTAAATTCAACAAAGGAGGCAAGGAGAAGTCATGGTATCGACAGAATCCTTCACACCCCAGGGGGCGGGAGGATTGTGAAGGCGAGAATTAGTGCTATAAACCAGATTAGATCCCTTTTCCCCTTCCCAATGTTGTACAAGATCAGGGTTTCCCATAACAGCATTTGGCTGAGACAGTTGTTTTACTGAGAAACGAACAGCGGTTCATTTCTACACTTCTTGAGAAAAATTACGAAATAATCAACTGCTCTGTTGGCTGAAAGACTGTGCTTCAAACATTATGAACAGACTAGATTGGAAGTTGCCAACCTAATCATCATAACCGGCACAGCCCATTCAAGCTTAATTTGCGGGTGAACCTCCAATCGAAAAGGCATCCACTTCATTAGAGGGGTGGTCTTGATTACTGTGACCCCCCAATCCCCATCCTTCCGACAAAAGTTAAAGTCAGTTTGAGCCCTTAGAAAAAGAAGCAGGTACATACATACAGTATATCACATACACGACCGATTTGGTCTGTCTGAAATGGAACTACACTTTTTACGTGTACAGTGTGACTTTATACCTGAGTGACTTGTTCATTGACTGAAGGAAGAGGCAGTTGGTGCACTCCAAAGTGTTGCTTTTTTTGGGAAAGGGAGACTTTTGGGATCTAAGACACTGGTTTGTAGCCCTTTTCTCCCCTTCTCATATATCCACTCTTTCTGAATGTCCTTGGACACACAGCATTTATCAATTATTCAGACAACCCCAGGCTGAACATCCCATGTCAACTCTCCTTGCTTAGGGCTGCTGTACATTCGAAAGGCAGAGGCATGTAATGCAGACCTAATTTCCCTCTCAATTGGTGGAGGAAGAAAAAAAATATGCTCTCAGTTGATGCAAAACCCTTCTATGAAAAAATGAAAAATCTAGCCTCCCCAAAAATAAACCAAAAAAAGGCCGCTAGAGGTTTCTATCTCTTGTGTTTTTTATCTTTGTATTTACATTGTGTGCTTTTAAATTTAGAAGATTTTTTTCGTTTTTATTTTTTGGTACAAAATAAATAAATAAATAAATAATGGCTAAATGCCTTTGGAGGGAGGACAGATTTTGCTTTTTTTCTGATGTCTCGGGACTTCATCCTTATTTGCAGTCTTATGACGGCTTGGCTACAGCCCATTGCAACGCAGAAACAGAAGGCACTTTTAGAAGTGACAATACACCAAGGTTTCTATTTATTGGGGATGGCGAGACAGTCTAGCAGCGCTAATTCTAACTGCTTTATCTTTTTACCCCTTTAAATAACGTTTTTAATTTGTAGATAGCTTGGGGGTTTGGCCACAGTTTCGTAACTCTATGAAATTATGTGATTCAATCAACAAGATCCATAATGCAAATGTATTGCTACAGATATCATGCCCTGACAGCAAATAAAAGAGGAATGCTCATTCTACTTTCCAGTACTTTTCAGTAAACATACAGCAGTTGTTTTGTTCGTGTGGCTGTGAAATTCTTTGTTCAGGTTGGAATTATTCATATAGTTTTTTTTCTATAGTAATCCATTTCATTAGAGCTTAGTGAAAAAGGCAGTGACGCTATGGTCTATTTAGATTTACTATAGGATTGTGCACAACATCACATTATGTGATAACTGTGATTGCGCAGTATGTTACATTTTTTGCAGTTGTTTCACTGTAAGGTTCAATTTTACAAACCCACAACTGGAAAGTAAAGAAATATATTGAAGGAAAAAATAATGAGCATTAATGTCTCTTTAAGATGCATTGGGAGTGCATATTACATTTGATTGTCTATTTATGGTATGCAGAGTTTTCATAGTGGGATGACATTGCACAAGTGGAAAATGTAATAGTGGCTACATTTTTTGTTAAGTAGTGGCTATACTGTTTAATGCAACATAATTGTGCTAATATCCAGTAGTTAGGTACAGTTATACCCATTTAACAAGCGCATCATACCGTCACAAACCCCTTGGGAAGACAGAGCCTTATCGACATGTATTCGCATTGCAAGAGCGATGGCATTTAAGGTCCCAAGGACGTTGAGAGCTTCAGCAGAAATATGTCTGAGCAGTGTATTCCACTCTTGAAATATGAGCGGAATTGACCAGTTTCTGGAACCCCTGGCCTCTATTTGATCGCGATATTTCACATAAGCAGGAATGAGAACATTGCGATAAACATTAGACCATTTTAGTGCATTGGGTTCTTTCACATTGATGTGGAGTAAAACCAAACATTCATGACCACCAGTGGACTCTACGTTTCAACTCGTGTTTGGAACGGAGGTCTACTAATAAGATATTGCTTTCACATTTTACCTACAAACGGTGAGTTCAATGCAAAAACTTTGAATATCCTAATTTGTCAAGAGCCCTTTTCAATGGTAGTCATGCACCTAGGTTTTACCAAACATCTAATAAAATGTCTGGGTTTTGGAGGAATGTGGAGCACAAATGCTGGTCCTTTCCCTATGATTACACACTTTTGGACTTGTAACTTATGGAAACTGTTTACCAAAGACACTGATTAACCGGCTCAGTGGATATGCACCAACCATGGCTTTACATATACAGGTCAATCTTCAGTCTGCTACATTTCTTCAAAAGAATAAACTCTCCTCTTCAATTTCTTTCTCTTGTTGCCTGCTTCTGTCCCGCAGAAGTAAAGTGTTCTGAAACCCGTTCTGTGATAGAATTTTTTTAGCACCTTCCGGGATTCTGGTTTGGCTCTTGCTATGGCATGATGTCACCCTGAGGGTTGAAGAACACAGCAAGTACCTGGGAGATGAAGTGGTAGACGTGCCACATAAGGGGTACCCGGTGCCCCTGTTGTTCCATTGCCTGGAAATGAAAACAATGAAAAGTGATTAGACCAAATAGGCAGAAGTAACTTTATGACAGATATAGCAATATAAATTCTGTAGCTTGTTCAAAGCACTGTTCAATGTAACTAAGCATAATTTTAATTAGCAAGGAAGAAAGTGCACCTGAGCAAAATACCATCTTTATTATTTAGTTTTGGACATACTTTCTCTCAAGATTGTTATCAGGTGAAGAGCAAGGCGGCACTCACTGGGAACAGTTTCAAATGGCTAGTAGAAAGCAACAACTGAGCAACTGCTACCGTGACTTGAAATTAAAACCATTTTTGCTTGCTGTTCAGCAGATTCTGCAGTTGTTTACTGTAGCAAATGTGTCATTTGTTCGCTTCTCTATAAGGCTAAAAGAGCAAGGAAGAGGAATGTCTGAGAGCAGCGATAGCCTAACTTTCACAAGAACATACACACTGACCATAATGTTCCAAGCGTTGGTCATATTTTACTGAAACTGTGTTATATGCATTGTAAATATATTCCTGTTCGAGAAACACGACTGGTGTCTTGCCTTAAGAATCAAAAAATGATCTGCCGAGGGGAAAGTAGGTCTTGAATGACAAAAACTCTGTATTCTGTTTGAGCTACTTATGCTGAGCGATGGGAGTAATTAAACCACTTTCCATACATGTACTTTCCACAAAAGAGACACAAAAGCTTTCTTGCTCTTAACAGTGTTTAACAATGTCTAGAGTCCATTCTAAATCAGTCACTTAAACTACTAAAGTTCCTTAAACTCATCTTTTCAAAGAAACTTTTCACTCCCCCTCCACAAACTTTCCCGCATTATAAATCACTCTAGCCACCCAACAAGTTGGCCTAATGAATCCCTTTATCAACCACCAATAGCTTCCTGCCAAGCTTTTAAGATTTGCCTTAAGCGGTGTTGTTGCAAAATCTGATAGCCTCTATATGTTTATTTACTTGTATCTCTGCAGGCTGCATTGGCGACAATAAACAAAGGACATTGCTATGTTGTCGAACTGGGCTGGATTGTGCTGCCAGCACCTCACACCTGTATTACACGCACACGCGCCTTGCAGCATACCTGGCAATCCTCCAGACACCTGGGAATATTGGATGCTGTTACACAGTCTCCTTGAAGGTAGTTGCCAGCTGAGTTTGCCAGGACCGCAGGGTAGGGTGAGTAATTTGTGCATAATGACTGTATGCACTGGCATTATCTAGTCCTTATCTGCTGCTAAAGTCTCTTAGGCAAGAAGCAATCTAATACTGAGCTGATAATTAGCGTAAATTATCTCGCCCAGTTCTGACAGTCACAGTCGTATTTAGAAGTAGAATTGCTGACTCACGAGATATGGGGTATGGAAACAAGAACTGGTTGCTATGTGCGGTCCACGCTTTTCTCAGCCATCTCCCTTAACTTTGAGATTCGCACACTGCAGCTTTGTGGAACTTGAAACCCAAACGTGCTAATAGATATGAAGAACTATACTTTTAGAGCAAATCAGTGAAATGAGAGTGGAAATAAAGAATTGTCAGAAGGCCTCCATATGAGAATATGGAAAGCAAAAGAGACCTTTGTGGGTTAGATGCCTCCCTTTACTCGGTCAATTCTATACTAAGCATCTGGACGCTTGCCTCTTTAATAGTCACCAATTACTTGTCTGTGTTGTGTCCCTACGCATGAACAGTGCTGACATGCTATATGAGAAGAATGCAATCCTGAGTTGCTACTATGAATGTGACGTACGTGAAGGTTATGGTCTGTGACTCCTGGAATCCGGAGACCCGCTACGTATCCATATGAAGTTGCCAACAAAAACACTGCACAGAGTGCCACCTCCATGCCTTTTTGCATGACAGGGAGGGGCGTTAGGTGTCAGATATATGGTACATGTTACGAAGGCAGACCTTTCACAGCATTGAAGCCCTCCAATGGTGCCTCTGAAATTGAAGTTTTTACCAAATAAAACGTCAACTCCAAGCCAGACTAAGAGACCACCGACTAAGAGAACATATCCGATTGTGCATTTCTTGAGTATGATTCATTGTTTGGTCATTGCCACCATAAGATGGTGAAATAGAGGTGATACTCTCCATGTCACCTTCTTGACTCATTTAATTTGGTCAACTGGATATTAACAAATTCCAAAACTGCAGAGCTGCAGACTAAAATGTAGTAGCTGACCTCCAGTAGAAGCTATGTCAGACTGCACTGAGTAAAGCAGTGGGCTTGTAGACTCCTGCCGTATTCACGAAAATGCCATTAGAAATTACTGTTTATTTAATTCCTCTAGCCACACTTTACGTTTTCCTAGAAAAAAAGTGTGACCAGGCTACAAAAGCTGACTGTGGAAATAAATGTTGTGACCGTAAAATGACAGCACAAAGAGCTCTACATATGCTGAACACACCATAAATGAGGACCATAGCCATAAATAAACAGTCCCACAAAAAATGTTTTCCAAAATTGGAGGCAGTAGTTGCTCTTCATCAATTCGATTGCATTTTGGGTTAGGAATTAGACAGGATATTAAATATGTAACTGCATTTTCAGCTTATGGATGCGCCATTTTCCTGAGGCCATCAATTTGCCTTTACAGAAACAGAACAGTTTGTGATGTTTCCAAACATTGGAAGGTACTTTAACCAGCCTGATGATACTCTAAAATAGGACCTTTGTAAAGAAGTGGTGCACAAGACAAGTATGTATGCGTGTGGTATTTGATTGATAATCAACCTCATTAATATGTCAGTACACTTTCTTGGGCTCATCTGCAGTCTTTACACTTTCAGACATACATATTTTTTTTATAATTGGTATGGCAGTTTCAGACAGATGGCACGTCTTCTGGTTCCCCTATCACACCAGGCAGATGGAACTGCAACTAGCTGCCAAATTTATTCACCGAGGCATATAACTTTATTCCAGTGACATGTTTGCTAGTGTGTACAGCACAAAATGTATGCTTAACTTGTTTACATGAACACCCCCTTTAATACTCCTGGTAAGAGCCAGATCTTCTGTCAGGGGACAAGAAGACAGCTTAACATCAGATAGAGCCTGCACAAGTTTTGCCAGGAAACAAAAGGCTTGGCCTTGTTATGTAAGAGACACTGCTAGGGGATGTTTGCAAACCAAGCGCACTTTCACCCAGTAAATGAGGAAATGCAGGGTGGTTTGTGAACTGACTAAAACAAAGTTTGTCTGCTAACATAGATACCACTTTGACAAGAGTAAATGCTCCTCGTAAACTGCAGCAGTAGGACAAATGCACCAAACAAACATAGTTTTTGGTTATGGGCAAAATGTCTAAAAACTAATTACACCAATAAACTGTGCAATATAACAGTAACCCTCAAAGAAAGACTCTGGTTGCAGCAAATGTCTAGTCACTATATAGCACAGTTTATAAAATACTTGAGAGTAACTCTTCCCATCTGCTTAGATGTACATAATCTACAGTCAACACAAAAGTCAGGAAGGCTCGCAGACCATAGTTTCAGTTTCCAATAAAGCTTTTTTGAAAACTGAAACTGTGGAGTGCGAGCCTTCCTGAAATTTACGTATGTCAGGACTATGTGTTGAATTTAACACAGGCCCTGCTCCTGTGTGCCCGCACCAGCCCAACTAGTGTGGACAAGACCACTCATCTTGCAGGACTGCTTTTTCTGCTATATTCTACAATCAATATATTTAGAACATGGTTTACCTATGTTAAGGTTTACAGGGCTTATGAGGGAGACTCGTAGGGGATAATTGGACTCCACAATCAATCAAACCTTGGCCTCTGAGGTCGCATCCAGTGTGATATTTTTTTAAGTTAAAGTTTATCAGTGTTATGCTTCTCTGTTGCTTTGCCAGTACTTCTCTTTCAATGTTATGATTCTCTCTCTCTCATCTTCTTGCACTCTCCTCAGTCTTACAATAACATTTTACTCACTCCCCTTTCCTGCTCATCAAAGGCTCCTAGAGAACTATTGTATTGTATTGCAGTATTTATGTAGTGCTTACTACCCCTATTTGGGGCCTTGTAGGCTGTGTGATCAAAAAGATGGTGTCTTTGTTTCGATGCTATGTGGTAAGTGTTTCCATGGTGTGTATGATGACCAGAGAGGTGCGGTCAGGGCCGGCTTTTAAGATGGGCGAGCTGGGCCCAGGGCGGCAATCCTAAGAGGGGTCATGAGGCACTTCTTCTGCATTAAGGTCCTGCACACAGCAACATCCCTCTACCTTGGTGCCAGCAATTTACTTTTAAGTTGTTCTAATCATTTTCAACGTCCTGCAAATGCTGTATTTAACACCCTATGAGCCACCTTCTGTGCCCTCCCATCTACCTTTCACCCCCTGCTGCCATACACCATCACCCCCGCCCCACCCCAACAAACAGCTTGGCACCAGCCTGATGGACTTAAATGGTGGATGATTCATGTGAGTAGGGGGAATTGCAAGATATTTACATTCAGAGGCAAGTCACTGCTTTGATGTAGACAGCCAGGGACTGACCTTTGAAAAGCGCCCCTCTGGTCCCCCATTTTACACTAACAACAGCAAGTGCAGCAATTATTTTCCATCCAGCACGCAATATGAGCAAGGGTCAGCTCTGGGTGCAGTTATCATGTTTTGGGCTGTAGAGAATTGGTTGATAAAGTGAAAAAGAGAAACGCAAAATGTTATGGCTTTCATGTTAGTTTTAAACAGGCCTGCAGGACACTTTATGGTATTTCATATGGCTTAGCTGGATACTGCACAGGATTGTCCATTCTGAGATTCTGAGTGTAGTTGTGGTCCTGAGCTGGCACGGTTGGAGGGAGAGAGAAGTGAATATAAAAGTGACCAAACTGGGGGAACACTGGTATTGTCTTACAGTGCCTACAGCAGGCAGGTGGGCTTAGTAGGCCTTTGAAGCGATGATAATAAGGCTTCACAGCCTGCCGCAGCTTCTTCAATCTACTGAGTTGTAGCATCGCCTCTACACATTCAAGAGGTGGGTTTTACCTCAGAGTCCGAGGTTTTGCGACGCGTGTCTGGAAGCACGGAGCTATAAAGTGAATGATTTACAGTTCTGATTTCCCGCCTCGCTGCCTGCGCCTCGGCAGTCTGCCGGGGCAGCGGGCACTGTCCTCTGGAGAAACAGGCGCGCCGAGTGTGGGAAAGGGCAGGTGACGGAGGAGGCCTCGGCGCGGTGCCAGAGGCCGCGTCACAGACGGAGGGCAGGCCCTGTGTTTTAGTCACGGTGGTGTGGGCGGAGCCAAAGCCAGAGGCCACGGGGCGGAGCGCGCACAGACGGCACGAGACCGGGAGCTGACTCACCAGATATTAATAGCCTGGGATATATAACTGCGCTGCCGGCACGAGCGTCACTTGTCCAGGGTATGTAGATCTATTCAGGCCCAGGGCGCTGAGTTCGGGCCGGGAGGGACACTTAGCTCACGGGCACTCAAGGCGGCTGTTCTTCCGGAAGGACAAGGCCACACTGGTGCAGCCTGGCGGCTTGCAACGGGCCTTGTACTGCGTTTAGAAATCTGTTCTGTGTCCTCGGCTGGTTTTTGGATTAGTTTTTATTCAGTGCTGAACTTTGGTTTGATTTCATTGCACGATTTCATTTGAAGCCCAAACACTGAAGCCCAAACACTTTCTGAAGTAAACAAACGGTGACAAAATGTGAAAGTGAGCTGTGCAAGGGGGTGGCTGCTGTTGTGGTCTTGTCCTAACTTTTCCTAACTAAAGTGCGTGGTCCTGTGGACGTTATTTATTTCCCCTTTCTCTAGTTTACTGACAACGTCAAGTGCATGCGCCGGTAAATGTGACTCGTCGACATCTACAACATTATTGCATTTGCTCATACTAGCGATTTTTCTGATATGCATAAGATCAAATGTACCACTCTTCGTTTGCCATGACGATTGGAAACGTTTTTGAAAACTATTTCCTGGGAAGATTGTGAGTTCGTGCGCACAAATATTATCACTGCCTTGTAGCAGCAAGACAGCATGAGATAATATTTTGTCCCCAGTTGCAGAAGTAAATGCTCTAACAGTCAAATGGAATATAGGAGCCATTTAAAGAGTGTCTTATAATTCTTCGTAATCAGATTCCCAGAGTGTCTTGTCACCTGAGGGTTATATACATCACGGGATAAACGCTCATATCAGTCGAACACAGCTCAGATATCACTATGGTTGAGCCTCACAGCTTTCCGTACGACAAAACTGAACATAATACACCTTACATGAGAAGACAGAACAATGTACATACATCCAACACGGCTAAGAGGCAATAGGAGGGGACCTCATTGAGGTCACTACAATGCTCTACTCCCCATAAAACAAAACACCTCTCTAAGGCCCGTAACACATTAAACAAACATCCCACAGTAAAGGGATCCTGTGGACCCCAACGAGGCACCATAGTTTTTTACCTGATACACAAATCTCAAGTCCGGCAATGCATTTGCTAGAATTCCACATGGCCACATGGCATGGATCAGAAATGGTAAAGATTTCTGACTACGCACCCCAAACACCACAACCAGAAACTCTACCCACACTACTGAAGATTCTACTTAAAAAGAAAACAGACTTCAGTCTATGTAATGAAATCTACGATTTGAGAGGATGAAGGTACCCAATCCTGGTAACATTAGGAGGCCATACCAACAATGGCAATACTGCACTATCCAAATCTATGTTACACACACTTTTTATTTCCATTTTGCAGTTTTTAGCTATTAGAACTCTGTACTCGGGGTAAGGCTGGCAAACCCATACATTACTAATGAGTAGAATGCATTACAAACACTTTCTCACCTCAACCTCAATGAGTCGCTACACATTATACACAGAGGCGTAGTCAGCAATGCAGCAGTGAGGCTGGGACCCAGAGGTATTACCTGACCTTTATACCCAATTATAGCTGTCTTGCACTACCTCACTGAAGAGCAGGGTCCCATTTTCCTTGTGTGCACCTTTGGTACACCGCTGGTTGTAAACAGGCAGTGCCACCCTTGCAAATCATGGAGATGAGATAAACAATTTAGGCACCTTTAACAATTGTAATGCTATTCTCTGCATTGTCCCTCATTCTAATTATTGATCTTTGAGTAGCATATTGATTACTTGGAAAAAGTTGAAAACTGACCATCGGTCAAGGGGAAGAAAATCAGGACACCCCCCTCTGAATTCCACGAGTAAGTAGTTAACTGTACCTTTGACAGCTCGTGATGGTCAATAGTTCATTATATTCATGACTGTATTGCCTACAGCAATTAATAAATTGACAGGCTGCACGGTGGGTACCCATCAATGACCAAAAAGAGCTTAACTCGGGTGTTGGTGTCCAGCATAGGTCCAGCAGAGACAGAACCCTTCCAGCTACTGAGGCTATCTAGACAAGTGGAACTTGCATACAATGACTGCCACTCCACCACACAGTGAACGGAAGGCCACTAAAGGACACACACAACTTGCCATTTTTTTCAGAGGTTGGAAAATTGGGTCCCATTAAATTTGGTAACAGTACATCTGTATTTTACAGTGCTTAGAAATGGCAAGTGCGTTAAGAAGCCCACACATAAAAAAGTTTACATTAAGGGGCCTATTCCGATCCGGGTCAGAAAGCTCTCTGACCGAGCCGGATCCGGAATGTTTTCCGACCGAGCCGGAGTCCTGCAGTCCGACCGAGCGAGAACCATGCGGCCGTATGCTGCCGGACTCGGTTCGGTCGAACTCCCATAGAAGTCAATGGGAGCCGGTCGTACGACGCGTACATGGGCTCCCATTGACTGAATGGGTACATCTCGCACAAGGGCGCCCCCTACAGTGGGTACGTGTCGGTGCCATCCGCACCGTACATGCCTGTGTTGGGGAGACCCTTGGGTCTCCCCCTGTGTCCGAGTCATAGAGCTGCGGGTGACAGGGGGTCCGATGCGGAACCCCAAAGGCAACTTCCTGGACGTTGCACCGGCTGTCCGACGTGTGCATCGTACTGGCTCGGTCATAAATCGTATCCATTGCACTCCACGGTTAGCTTACGGCCGCATCGTACTTGCTCGCTCGTACAGCTGTACGAGTCGGACGGAAAACGCGTACGGCTCGTAGTTTTCTGTCCGGATCGCGTTCGGTGCCCTTCCGACCCGCTTCGGAATCGGCCCCTAAATGGAATATGGATTGTCTATGGTTGTCCTGAAAACCTGGCATGGCTCCGGCCCTCTTACATGAAAATCTGGCATGGCTCCAGAAGTTCAGACCCTACACCCACCATCACGGAACTCAAGTGTATTTTAATTTAAAAGCAATGTTTTCTGTGAGGTCAGATCTACCTAGCGGGTTTTCGACACTGCAATGATCTTTCCATGAACTGAACGTTTCTGAACATGAAATAGTTCTGCTAATTCTTAAGAGTATATTGCTGAACCAGTAATATGTTTCTGCTATGCCTTCCTGTTTCTGATATGAGTGATCAAATCTGCTTCACATCAACCTGCAGTTCAGGCTGTGAACTCTTAAGTACAGGTTAAGGTTAACTCCTGCCTTCACTCCTTCGCACAACACGATCTTGGACAAGTTATGGTCTTCTTCCACCCTACTAGGGAACTGCATTTAACTGGCAAAAGTCGCCAACTAAATATATAAGTGTACATTAAAGCATTAAACCCCATGGCTCTTTTCTGCGCATGCTTTAAATGCAGGATAAACTAAAAACAACTACTTCACCAGAAATACTTCCTCCCTTACCTCGGTCTTAGCCGCACCCATTGGCAAGCAAACAATCCCATCATTGCAAAATCTGATTTAAATGAGGACCTCCGGCTGTATATCAAGCCAAGAGTCTAAAAATAAGCTTTCAGTTCTGATGTTAGGAGTAGTAAAACAAGGGCAGTGGTTCCAAATCTGCCCCTGGGGCTGCAAACCAAGGGTGGGTGACAGGTGCAATGAGCAGAGCAGGTGAAACCTGTAATTTTCCTGCTCACTGAGACAGCAAGCAACACCAATCACTGCAATGCAGAAACAGCATCAGACCAGGATCACTCTAAGTGTCTGATGTATCATGGGGTTGGTTCAGTCCAGCGACGGCCCTGTGATTTATCCACAGTTAACTAGAGTGGAGTTTCACCCAGAGTTCCCAACTTCCAAAGCCCAAGTCTGAATAGCTCCTGCAATCCTGTTTTTTTCTGTGCATTATGGGACTTGTAGTCCTGATTTAATAACGGGATGAAAAGGGAAGCTTGAAAACTTTGTCTAATCTGTATTGTCTCAGTGAGTTTCTGCAAACGCATCGTTATTGTACAGCAAAGAAGTAACTACAAACATCAAATGTCCCATTTTCTCCGCACTGGCGTAGTGGGGTTGACAATAAGAGGGGACATTTATGTGCAAAAAGCCTCTTCCTACTCCAAGCAAACAGGAGATAACAAGTGCATGCGAGGCACGCGTTAACCGTGCTGACGACCAGACAACAAAAGTTGTAAACTGACGAGAGTGTGTCATGAAGCTGCCAAAGAAAACACGAGTGAGAGGCAGAGGGGTAGTGACTTCAAGCAGTGTTGTTACCGGTCTTCATTGCCTATTAACTCGACTGACATTTTTTCCCTTTGGTCGATCCTGTTATTCTGTTCGCGCAACCAATAATGTCTAAATAACGTGTGGATAAAAAAACGGGGATTCAATTGTGGGGAAAACAAGAATTAAACCTTCCCGTTGGATCAAACTGTGTTAATATTCGTTGTGGTGAGCACGCTTCTACCTTTCTCCGTTTAAAATTCCTGACAGGCCTGCAGTCTCTTATCTGTCCCTGCTCTGGTAACCTGGCCTCTCCTGGTTACACAGTCATTTTAGTCACTAATTGACAGACATCAACTCTGACTGAACTTACAAAAAAGAGCTGCCAGACAGACATGGTACGAACAGAGCTCTCTCCCCTCCGCCTCTAACCATCGCAGCAGACAAAAGTCCTCCCCCCAAGAGAGTTGCCTTGTTTTATGAAGCCGAGACACTAATGGCGCATAATTACACCCAGGCCGAGATTGTGAAATCATTTTAATTAGATGCGCCGTGAAGACCATAAGGCCCAGGTTTGGGTCAGGCCGCCCCAGGGCTCAGGCCTCCGAAGGGTAGGGAGGGGCGGAGGAGTTCGAGGGCCCTTCATTTGGAGCCAGGTTTGAGTTTATGAAGAGTGGGCCCGCGTCGGAAAATAGACGCTTCAACAGTAAAGGAGGCAACAGCAGCCCCACATACTCACACACGTTAGGAAGCACCCGCTCATGCATCTTACACACGTGTGTAGGAATAACTCGCATCATCGATATAGTCAGTGCGTAAATTATCTGTATAAAATAAAGTTTCTAACCATAAGATTCCTTGATTTAAATTTTGTTAATACATTTCTAGGCTATACAAATGATAAACCTATGTGAGCATGACTGCAGAACTACATATGAAATGTACTGTACTTCATGGTGTGGCTCTGCAGTGCAGTGCAGCCGTTATCCTATGCGGTGCCAGTCATAGTTAGCATGACTGGTTGCTATGTTCGGTGCAATTTAGGGCCCCTATTTGTAAGTAGCATAAAAAGTCCTCGACATTGGAAATTAAGTCTTCTATCTTTCAGATGTTTAAGGAACTTGGTACACAAAGTACACACTTTCTGTAGCACATTACGTCTTTTTTCACCCTTCTGGGGGGTGCAGTCATATCCTCTGTGGTAACTTAAGCAACTTGCATGTCCCACATAGGCTGTTCCAAGGATCCTGTCGTGAAAAGTCCATAAGCTTTAAAGATGGCAGAAAAAGGGACTACTCAGTTCTTAACAGCCAATCAGTTCCTAGTACGTCATTATGTCTGTGGGCAACCATTGTGCGTTTGTATTCCTGCTACATATATATAACCGTTATATTTTAAAATTCTTCTAAACTACTGTACACATTTACATGATTTTTTTTACACACACACACAAGTAACTGTTCTATTACCATAGTTATCTATTGGGTTGGCCATGACTCACGAGAGAAAACCTTGAAGGGGTCATGATGCCCTACCCTCCCCCGATGACTGCCGTAACAAATAGTATTATAACCATTTGCAGTTTTACACCTTTTGTTTACACCAGCCTAAATGACCCTGCAGGTGGTTAAACATAAGCGCTTACACTATTGGTGTTTTATTTTATGTTTTATATTTATAGTGTGAATCGTTTGCCGCCTTGTGTCTGAGTTCATCTAATGTGACAAGAGGGAGTGTTGTTGACATTTTGAGTGCCCTAATGCACTTTGAGAATGTCTAAGTTGTTCGAGACACCCTGCACAGATTATATATATATAAGCTTGTAATAGATTTTGCTTTATGTAACTGGGTATTTGTATAGCTTGGTGTCTGGCAGTTACTTAGCCTGTGCAGACATTATTCTGGGGTGGGTGGTTTATAGGGGGCGGGTTATCTGCATGGAGGGGTACTGTGGTGAGGCAGAGGGTCTTCAAGCCTGACCTGTGTGAATATAGAGTGCATAGTGTGTGGTATCTTTGTGGTGGTTCTCAGTGGGGGTTCGGGCCTTGTGGCCCTGTCTAACCCCAGTCAGCTGTGGCAGTGCGGTCGCATAGTGGCTGTGGCTCTTGTGCCTTTCCAAATGACCCAGCTAGTTGTGTGTCCTTCCAGAGCAGGAGTCTTCAACCTGAGGGGCGGCCCCCCCCTAGGGGGGCCTCAAGTGATCCTGGAGGTGGGGAGCCAGGCTCTAGCCAGAAGATGCTTTATGCTGATAATAGTGCTTTGATTTAATTTTAAAAAAGTGAGCAGCAGTAAGCCGCTCTGTAATGGGTCATTACATGTTTTGTCATTTATATCCTGGCTGGGATCATGTGTCAAAAGGAAAGGGGCTCCCAATATTTTTCAAAACCCCCACCCCACTTCTGATAATCACAATGTGCATACTTGTACGTGTTAGTAAGGCCTGCTTGACCAGAATAGTATGTTTGGCAATCATGCATTTGATTTAATTTTTAAAACGGTAACAGAACTTATCTGCAATGTTTAAATACGTCTAGTTCTATATAAACACTGGCAATTGAATATAATAACTGTGAATAATTCTGAGGGGCCCCCATGCAATCTAAAAGTTGACTTTTCTTATGAACCAACATTTACATCCAAACTTTGTGCCTGCATTCGTAAAATAAGGAAATGCCATCCTCCGTATGAGAGGAGCGCCACAGCGGGATTGGAGAGGCTGAAACTTCCTGTTTGTGTGACAATAATGACCTGATATATTTTCCACAGCGATTGCTACCACAACTTTGTCACTTCATAGAGCGCTAAATGGCAAGTGCTACCATTTCCAAACCCACTAGTGCTATTTTAATAGACCTTAGTAGGCTGGAACATTGAGCCACCTCTGCAGGGATTCAACTCAGTGACGTACCGGTTGCACACCGCTATAATAAGGTAGCACTAAACTTGCTGAACTGTCTCAGTGAGCTACAATTGTATAAGGTTCCCTTAATACAGGAACAATGCAATTTTACATAATATGGTGAACATCAAATCAAATTCGAAATGTATCTGGCTTCGCCCTGTCTGATGGTCACCTCTGCAAGCTGTTGATGTAAAGCTGCCTTCCTGGACTCTGCCCGTTTCAATTCGAAGGAACATCTTAATTTTCGTAACATGGAAAGCTTGGAAAATCGCCTTTATCTCAATTAGAACTGAGCAGGAACCTCCCAAGGACAAGAACAGGCATCGGCAAAGCCAGGAGGTTTGGCTTTCATTTTGAACCTTGCCTAAACTAATTTGTTTGTTTATTTTTAAAAAAACCTGCTTCAGTGAAAAAAAATTAAAATGAGTGTTGCCTACAGGCAATACATTTTCTGAAATAAAGATTTTAATATGTGATGATTTAGTGCACTTTTGAGGTGTAAAATAGCCACTCGCACCTTGCATGCCAACCCTGCATAGAGGCTGGAAGGATACACCAGATAGCCAAACAGCCAGGAGCATGGGGTGAGAGAGAAATACTCTCTGGTAGAACCAAAGCCCACTCTATGTATATCTGAAAGACCTGGTGTCTCCTCACAGCTGAACTGTTAAGTAACTTACAGAAAGGGTAAAATTAACCCCGGCCTGTAGGGTACATGTCAACCTTATACTACGCTTTGCGGGTACGGAGCATCTCTCAGAGCTTATAGAGTTAAACTAGAATGGAATACTCCTTATGTGCGTGGCACTCGTCCATTGCCTTGGCACAGGAATCTGTTTTTTTTCAATGTCCTACAACAACTGGCGGGAATCACCAACAATGGAGCTTTACAGAGAACCCGCTGCAACAACAAGCTTGCGTGGAGCGCTGAAGCAGATCTACCCCGATAACCCTTTCAGAAAATCCTTCTGGCGTGTCGCACTCCACTACTTCCCAGCGGCCAGACACAATGTAACAGACTCTGGACATGACCGACTGGTGGAAACAGTGATCACGGCCAAGTAAAGTTTTACAGCAGAAAGCCCTTTGTCTTCGAGGTCATGGTCAGGGCTTTTCCGCCCTAGGACGCGCTGCACTTCAGAGCCTAGTCGGGGCATATATGTGGCAGAGCACGGGGACACAACAGGTACAAGAGGAGACAATTGCTATTATGCTTCTCGGCTATCAAAACACTTGAACTGGCGCTCCTCCAACTGCAACCATTGAAGGCCAAGTTCCTGCTGATGCAGCGTGAATCCAACTGGGATACGTCCTCAGGTCACAGAGTGTTTATTGAAACAAAAAAATACCTGATTACAGGTTTTTAAAACGTAAAAAATATTGTAGAGCTTAATATGTAGATTCCATTTTTGGAAATCATGTGATTTTGTAGAGTTTTGGCGACATGAACAAAAGTCTCGGCTTTGTAGAGAGCACATAGGGA
Organism: Triturus cristatus; assembly: GCF_964204655.1. NCBI lineage: Eukaryota > Metazoa > Chordata > Amphibia > Caudata > Salamandridae > Triturus > Triturus cristatus. The sequence goes on along the minus strand of NC_140592.1, from coordinate 588,103,281 downwards.
ATTGACAAATTAGAACAAGTTTTCAACACCCATAATGACCCAACAAGAGGCTTCTCCCCACCTCTCTACTTATCCACACAACACATAATCAATATACAGTGATTCACCCTGTATAATACCAATACCAAATGTAACCACTGATCCACAATGCACCATCTGTGTCCAAGAGGCAACAGGGCAAATTCTCATTAACAATATACCAGCTGTTGTGGCCTACAGGACAGGAATTTGTATGTATTGCACACAACTATATTCCATCTCTTGCCCTAGGCTTCCTACTGGCCCCACACAGGCCTTCGAGAGATGATGTATGAAGGCTATGAAATAGGCGCAGAGTGTGCTTGCTGCCTCTAAGGCCTATCTCACCAAATCCCATTTCCCACATCCTAGCCATATGCTACCTTCCGATGCTGACCCTGCCTGTGGCAGAAATACCTTGCTCAGGTGTGCTGCCAAAGGGTGAATCACTTGATGCCACATCTTTGATATTAATAATGCTGAGCTTCACCGGGCAAAAAGTTGAACCTCGGATATGCGGCCTTTGAGTGCCTAATAATTAACGATTTCTGTTTTCATTTCACCTCTATATCGTCTCTTTTTAGTTGAGTATAGCGATCCACACGGCAATGCATGGGACTTGCATTAACTTACTTAAACATTAGAGAATATGCCGTTTTAGAGAGGGACACAAGCAATTTCAGTGTGACTACAATTATGTCAGGAGCGGCCACCCTGGTTCATGAAGTAGGTGCTGACTTATATAGAATGAAGAGCAAGAATCACCACCACCAATGTTCCTTGATGTCTAAGAGATTCTTAAACACCCTGTTATATATCCACTCTGCAGATGATGTCTTATTACTTTTATTCCTACAGCATGCAGGCTTACCCTCTGCAGGTAGATAGTGTTCATTTCGTCCCCGATCCTCCGCAGTCGGGCTGCGATTTCCCGCTCTATGTCCTGCCCCGGCTGCTCTCGATGGGCTCTGCCATTACCCACCATCTCCTCTTCCATTCGCCCGGCCAGGCCTGCCATGGTCACCTGTTCCGCTAGCGAGTGCTCTCCCCCAATGGATCGGTGATCTGAAAGGGGAGCAAGACAGATTTTAATTCCAAGTTATTTTATTAGTTATTTTCAATAGAGAAACACAAAAGAACAACATACGGTAAATGGTTGTACAGAAATATAAAATTAACTTAATACATCAGTTGGGGAGAAACATAACAGCTTCAATTGTATGATGAACAAGGAATATTGTCCCCAATAATATACAGGAAGCGTGGAATATAAAATACCAGCTGGTATATCAAACTGTACACTAATGAATAATGAGCAAGACAGATTATTTCAGATTAGGGTGCATTTTTGTTAAGTTTCAGACTGGTATGCATAGTTGTATTATGTAATCTTTTTTGAGGCTCACAGCAGCAAGTGCTTCAGTCCTGTCATGCCCCAAATTCTCTCAGTTATTGTCTGAGGGAGACTTTACCCGATACATAACCCTCTCCCAAGGCTCGGGTGGAGGTGTACACCCTGAATATCGACAGGACACGAAACAGAAGTCAAAATATCAAAAATAAAATATACTGAAAGGTAAGCAAGTCTAGATTTTCTATCCCGACTCAACATATATGTACTTAGGAGATATATATATATTTTGTAAATCTATACTTCCCTATATGAATTTAACCTTCAATATTTGTCTGTTGATGCTCTGTTCTCAGTATTCTTGTGCCATGATATTCTGGAGGTCGCTATTCAGTAGTAACCCCGGATGAACAAGTCCTGCTGAAAGGGAGCTAGGTGTCGTCTATATCAGATACTGTCACTATCCCAGTAATGGTTCTGTCTGGAATGTCGCTCTCGCCTTCGGGCCGCTTCCTCGCTCCATGTCTTCAGGACAGGGTGGTTTTGGCCCTGGGGTGTTCTCGTACAAATTGCCATCAGGTATGCCCGTCCTTTTAGTTACAAGGAAGCAAACCATGACTGTATCTTTCTATGCGTCAAGCTGTCAAATGAAAGAGTGAGAAACATGGTGTCCTAATGACTTGAAGCCTGGTGGCATCCGTACTTCGTTTGGGGAGGACCCACCGTTTGTTCTCCCCAGCAGTCACCAGGAGCTGCTTTCTCTGTGCTCGTCATGCATAATCCTTCCTTAATTTGAATCACTGTGAAATCATGAAAGTGATTTGTTAAGTTTGTCCTTGAGATGAGATTACATTTTTATATTTTTGTGAGTGCACAATTCTGAGGGATCAACCGGGTAGGGGCCCTGGCAGTAGCTGGCAGCATACTTCAGTTGAGTGTACTTCACAAGGTTAAGTGTATAGTTTGAGCCAGAGAGACTGGAGTGTGCTGCTTTGAGATAAACTATCTTCGGCCTCAGTGTTGTGGATGTGCACTGTTAAAGAAGGTGTATGGGTCAGCTTTGGAAATGGCTGTGAATGATTGACTATTAGTGTCTTAGGAGAACAGTATAAATGCCGGGCAGAGAAGGATGAGGTGGTTCAGCTCTGGGGCGTTATGCTGGGAGGGTCTTGGAGCAGGTTGTTTGCCTGTGCAGATCCCATGCCTGGAGTTCTAGGAGGAGCACCCTTTCCCTCAGGATTCAGACATCTTAAGGCTCGGCCAGTGCCTGGCAGACACTGCCCCAGCCCACCACCTTACCAGATAGCTTGAGAGGGTGGCACCTTGCTCGATGGGTGAAGTGAGCGCCTAAACTCTAGATGCTCCTCAGATGGTTGAATCCAGGTGCTATGCAAATGCTGACCAGACCGTGAGATATGTTCCCCCTCCTACTTATTTCTGTTCTCTGTAGGGAAGTGCTGGGGCTTGTCTTGACCTGCTGGGGCAGGAATCGTATGTTACTCTGAGATCCATCCTAGCTTGTTAGGCTCTGTCCTAGCTTGTTAGGCTCTGCCCTATCTTGTTAGGCTCTGTCCTAGCTGTTAGGCTAACAGTCCTTGCCTCCCTGCAAGAGTGACATTTTCTAGCATCTGCCTGCCCTTTACGATCCGTCCCTACCTGCCAGGGCTGGAAGTCCCTGCTGTTTACTACCCTCTGTCATAAGGTTTCTATGATGCGCCCTGGCCTGTTGGGGCAGGAAGTCCCTGCTGTTTACTGCCCTTTACGATAGGGTGCTTTGGATCCGTCTTGACGTGCTAGGACAGGCCCTCTGTATTAAACCTCTGGGAAAGAGGCTGTAAGCTCCTTTGTGCTTCCTGTGAGGGCAGTATGCCGGGACCCACTATCTTATGTGAGTGGCTTTGGGATTCCCAGTCTGAGTTCGTGGTTTTCTAGCTTTTAAAGTGTGGCCCCACCCCGAGCCTCCTACACAATCGGTGTCTCATAGCGTCTGCTGAAATAGACTGGGGTCTTCCCTGATATGCCGCATGAGAACTTGGCCAATCTTGGAGATGTTGTGTTCCACATATGGTAAGTTGTGTATTTTCTTAGTTCCTCGGTGTGGGTACGACTGTGGAAACGATCAAGAGTATACCAATGCAGAGCCTGCTGCATGTTGGAATATATCATGTACAGAAATATCTGGAAATAGCAGTCACTTTGTGTGGAGAGTGCTTTCATGGTTTGTCACCTTCTTTACATAATCTGCTTTAGTGTCCGAGAGTTTACTTGTCGACCTGCACACAAAGATGTACTCTGATATGTAAACCCATTGAACTAGTCCATACCCTTCAGGCACTCATGGCGACTCTTGGTAAAAAGAAGGGCAGGAAGTACATTCTTGTGAGTTAGGGTGATGGTAACACTATTTGTTATGGTCTAAGAGATTGTGACAGTGATGATCTGTTGGGTTAGTGCACCTGTGCCTTTCACTACATGAACAAGGAATAATGCAAACATGTAGATTAAACAGCCAATGATGCACAGCCTGCTCTGTGGAGAAGGAAGAGATAGGCAGTGTAGGGTGGTGAAAAAACGAGGCATGTAGTGTAATCAAGACTTGGCTTTGGGCAGTCCCAAGTCCTTCTAAAATCTTTGGCCACTGCAATATTTAGCTTACAAGGTAGGCCCTGCAAATTTAGCTGTGGTGGGTAAAAAAGATGGTGTCGATGCATTAACTCCCTAGTGTGGTTCATTAGGAAGAGGCGGAAAAAAGCTTTGGCACTTCCACTCTCTGTGGTTAATACTACGCAGCAACAAGGCCCTAATATTCATACACTTTTTTGCCTTTCACCCTCCCAGTCCTTTCAGTCAGTTAGACCTAAAGCTCCCCCCATATTTACTAGAGCTTCTAAAGCGGTTCCACAAAGGGAACTACGCCCAGGTACGCTGTGGGAAGAACGGTGATTTATCCGACCCTTTCCCCGTCACCAGAGGAGTACGCCAGGGTTGCGCCCTGGCACCCACACTCTTCAGCCTTTACATAAATGGCTTGGTTGGTGACCTGGATGCGGTCAGGAACAATGACGCCCCTCGCTTGTCAACTGGGCGGGTGCCTGCTCTGATGTTCGCGGATGACACTCTATTGCTATCACGGACATCAACAGGCATCCAGAGGGTCTTGGACGGATTTGTAACATTCTGCGCTCTGAGGGGACTTGAAATGAATCTAGACAAGACAAAGTACATGATTTTCGGCCCACCAAAGCGCACCCGCCCCTGCCCATCTCTGAATGGTACCCCGCTCGAAAGGGTCAGAACTTTTGTTTACCTGGGTGTCACCCTGACCGAAGATTTCGGCTGGGGCCCCCAGGTGACCAAATCCGCCCTAAAGTTGACACAGGTAGCTGGTGGCATTAGCAAGTTTCACAGGAAAACACAATTCAAACCAGTTTCCCCAGTCCTTGAAATGTATAGGGTTCAAGCCAGACCTACCGCTACATATGGCGCAGAACTTTGGGGCCACACTCGTGTATCTCCCCTATCAAAGGCTGAACACACATTCGTTAGAAACTTGCTAGGGCTCCCTCAGAGCACACCTCTCATACCCATGAGGTTAGACCTAGACCTGGAACCCATTTCTGAATTTCTATCAAACCGACCCCTCCTATATTGGAGAAGGTTATGGACAGTGCCCGAGCTTAACGACTATAGAGCTGAATTTTTTGCAATCTGGGACCAACTGAAGGCCAAAAATATACCCTGGTTATCCCACCTCAAAGCCTTAATATATCAGATAGGCCTGCCACAACTTTGGGAGTCCCCAGGGGTGAGCTGTATAGCGGTACAGAAGAAGGAGTTGCTAGTCCTACTTAAACAGCATAAACTAGCTCTGCTATACCGCTCACAGACTATGGGTAGGCTGACTACAGACTTCTTGCAAGTTAAGATGGTACCCAGCAGGGAGGAGTTTCTAGACCAAATCCAGCCCCCGATTGCTAAAAAGTTATATATTCAGCTAAGGTATGGTTGCCTTCCAATCGGGGATCTGACCTGCAAATGGGCAGGAAGAAGTGAGGGACTTTGTCCGGCTTGTAACGCAACCAAAGAAGATTTAGCTCATATCTTATTCTTCTGCCCTGCCTATAAAGAAATACGCAGATCATGGCTTGTGCCACTATGTAGAAATTTATGCTTAAAACAATGTGCACAAGCATGCAGGATATTGCGTTATGATACCTCACCCCCTATTGTGTTCACTGTTTCCCGTTTTTTGCATAGTATGTGGCGGAGGAGGTCCACTTTTATTAACCAAATTATTGATGTGTAAATTTCAACTTTGATAACTCCTGTTTAATAACTTTTTATCTGTATGTATAATATTTATGTTTTATTTTGTATGTACATATTTTACCTGTGCTTTTATGGTCAACGACCGAAATAAAGCTATCAAAGTAAAGTTATACTAATGTATATGTGTGATCTTCTTTCCCTATTATCTCTTCATATATATATATTGTTCCATATAGATTCATGCTAAAGAAACATACTGTTATTCTGCAGGGCTATGTTACTTATTGGCCCTGCAATCACAGTCAGTGTGACACAAATAATATGTTAAATATGTATATACAGTGCAACGACAATTCCAAGAACTAATAGGTGCGACTGGAGACAGCGTAGTGCAAATGCAGAAAAAGTGAGTTGACAAAACAAAAACGTTACAGTGCACATATCATATAAATGTCTTCCCCATCCAGATTCAAATTTGAATCTAATCAGTCTTTGAGGATTTCCCAGCATCATATGGAAGAATGGTCATGACTGACAAGTTCATGTTTCGATCCCTTAAGGTAATACGAACAGGGTCTTCCTCAGGACAAAATGGTAGCAAACTGACTAGAAAGATCATGAACAAACACAATGTCTCAAGTGGTCCTAAGTATGCCAAAAGGTACAAAAGCAGCCTTAAATGAAGATTTATGTACACATCCAAGTAGCCCGGGAGCGTGTCGGCACTCAGACCTAGAACACTGCGTGGTCGTTGCAGGAGAAAAATCAGCCTATTATTTTTGGCAGAGTTGTACTGTAGTCCGAACTCAAAAGAGGAAACTACCATGACAATAGAGGTAGTTCAGCTGTTGATGTGGTGCGTAAAACAAGATAATGGTGATGATAGAGTTGGGCTGGGGAATCACCTGCCGAGGACGCGAAATACTGCACGCCACTGCCACCTTCCTTCAAGAGTTGAATCCAAAACAAACGTAGACGTTTTCTTTTCTGTTACTAGGGTCACAGGCCTGGACCTACAAGATTCTCAATCCGGCGACTTCTTAGCATGTGGCACACAACTTCGCAAGGTAAGTGGGGTTTTTACTTGACTTCAGGCTAAAGTCATACACAGCAAATCTATACATTATAACACAGACTCACCGATTGGTCATAAAAAATATATTTTTGGGGGTGGGTTGGGCTGTTTGTTCAGTGTTCAATTCTTCCCTGCGCCATAAAAGCAATCCGCTAAATCCTTCCCTTGTAGATGTAAATACCAAGAAACTACTCGGACTTCCCCTTGTAAAAGTCCTGCAGAGTGCACCTGTAATGAGCAGGCTGAAAGGGGGAGTCCCCTTCTCGTTGAGGGATGCGGCACGCATGGCCACAGGTGGAACGGGTACAATAGCCGTGTTATCTATAGCACTCCCACCCCCGGCATCCTAGCGCTGCATTGGCAGTTGTTCCTACTCCCATGCTGATGATGTGAGTGCTAAGGAGTCCTAGGAGATGGCATTCGAATCACTGCACCAGGCCCTGTGCTCACGCAGCCACCATCCCAGCCAGACTGCTGCATAACGCCGCAGGAAGAAAGGCTGTCAGAGGATGGAAACCGAGCCAGCAGCTCTGCACGGCCTCCTGGAGCACGGCCAGGTCAGCTGGCGCTGGGGCACGGGCCCCCCTTCCCGCCGGCCTAAGATGTCCTGTTAGCGCCGGCCCGAGAGGTACCAGGACAGGATGCCACTGCGGCCGCCTTACTAGAAGGAACACTTGTCAACAGGAAACCGAAGAACAATTCCCACAGATGAGCGGCTACCAGCAGGGCTCGAGGTGGAGCCGGCGGCAGAGAGCAGTGTAGCCTGCTGGGTGCATGACTGACTCGGCCATCCATCCTTCCGAAGTGAACAAAAGGAGCACAACTGAAACGGGGAAAGTCATAACTATTGTTAAGGGCATCGAGATACGTGGTCGTTATAAATGTGCGTTTTTTGTAAAGGTATGCTGGTTATACCTTTTGAGGGAGAGAGGGAGGCTGCATAGCGGGGGGTACTGGGACCGAGGAAAATGAAGTAGTATTTTGTGGGATTTTGAGGCCGTGGCACTAAATATCACCCCTCCCCGTCCCCAAACAACTTCGATTCCTATTCCTGATCGTACAAGCCGTCATGATGCCAGCCAATATTGATTCTGCCACATCCTCTGCCACTAGAGATACTGGGATTTTATTTCCCGATTCGGGGAAGCCGTTTAGAGGCCGGTGTAGCCAGATGTAGAGAGTCGCAGTCGAAGTACTGCCTAAAATATTAAAGAATATGGCCCATCCCTCCTATAGGCACCAGCCTAGCGCTCTACCACCTCTTTCCTCCACCCCTGCCCGGTTCCCGACAGCCTCTGCGCTCACAGTGCTGGCACAACCTTCTGGTTAAACAGGTGTGGGCCTTCGAGAGTTCTGAAAAAAATCCCATTGGCTGAAAGTAGAGCCACAACAACCTGAAACCTTTATCGAGTCGTAGTTGTGCAAGGCAACCTGCCGGATCCGTAAGCCCACACGATAAAGACCCCCGAGGCCTCACTGCCAGGCCTCGCGCAAAGCCCCGTTCCAGTGGGTAGTGTTTGAGGGGTCTTTGAAGTGTGCTGCACGCGTTTGTCAGCGTCGGCACTGCGTCCCTGAAATTATTTGAGCCCTTTACAGAAAGTGGGACAGGCTCACCTGTCCTCGGGCAGACTGGCTGGCCACTGGTAAGACAGAACAATTCGATAATTCACTGGGCAGACGGGAATTCAGCGAGATGTCACTCAGCTATCCCGGGAGCAGGCTCGCGTACACATTCAATGGGATTGGCTTGTTAGTGAATCTCTGTCAAAATCGTTCTGGTTTTTTTCTTGGGAAAATCTGAAAGATTCACTGGGACAGACTCCTAGTTACTGACTGAACAAGGCTGTCCGTGGATTCACTGGGATATACGGACCCGTCAGATTCACCGGGCCGTACTTCCGGGGATTCACAAGGGCGGCGAGACTGTGAAAGAGACAGCCATAGTTCATGGATGTTCATCAGTCACACATCTGTCGCCTTGCATGTCTTGAGGATAATGAATGAGTAATGCTAGGCGAAAATAATGATGCAAGTGAGGAATCGGGAATTCCCGTCCAGCTGACCATGCTGTAACTATAATTCCCCGACAGCACGCGAGCCTGCCCTTCTTTGTAGTGTGAGACACGAGCTTATTTTCCCCGAATGATGACATCGGGCGAAACAGTGGGCATACCATTTCCGCCAATGTGCGGACATTAGGGGGGGATGCGGAAGAGTGCGGAGGGATCTGTACTCCCTGCAGTTAAAAAATGTTACTTTTGGGGGTGTGGGCCCCGCTAACACATGGTCCCTGGTGCCAATGCTCCTGTTGCACTAGTACTCACACACTGCACTTCGCCCTTCACTCTGGAGTTTGCACGGGGCCTCTGAAAAAGGCGGCACAAGCAATGCGCGTGAACCTTGAGCGAAGCGGTCCAAAATAGGATTCAAATCCCCCCACCCCCATTGTAGAAGAGGATAAGGACAGTCAGTGACTGCTGGTATTCTAGCCCCGAAGAGAGCTGACAAACGCCGTTCCGCCTGTATTGGTCAAAGAAGTCCGCTTTCACCTCCTGGGGGATTCACACAGCTCAGAATACCACCGAATTTGAACCGAAGGGGGCCTTTGCTTTTCGCAGCCTCCCTTGACCCAGACTGAGAAATGTACCTGTACCTTGCGCATGCCATGCACGTGCAGGTGACGCTTTAGATAGCGCCTGGTCTGGAGTCATCTTCGTTTATTGTGTCGTCTCCCCCAGCGGCTGGTGTGAAATATTCCAGTTACTGTCGAACAGAATATTCTCCGTGATAGCTGAACATCCCTAAATTATATCTGGCGCTACGCCTACCAAGGTGCACATTGATTCCAATAATAACTAGTTACCGAGTGCAGGCCACAAACGGATATGCCTCTAGGCGCTAGAAAAAACACATTTTTACCCAGCAAGCTCAGTGGCAGTCAGTTTATCAACCACGGAATGGTGAAAGGCCGGACTTGAAAGCCTGTAGTGTAGTGCCCAGCTGTTTTACGAGACTTATGTGAAATTGCTGTTCATGGACTGATGCGTGGTCCCAAACGATGTTTACCTAGGTGACGTAACTGTGTACCCCCCCCCCCCCCCAAAAAAAAAAGTCTCTCTAAGATAGTTTGGGGCGAGGACTTGGGAGCTGGTCACCCGTTGCTTGCTGTAAAGGATCTCCCCGAGACAAGGCGCTTGAACAAGATTTGGGTCTGTGGGTGACATGGGGTTGGGGAATTTCGCGTCAGGAATGCAGCTGCCTTCGCGGAAGGACGGGACATATTTCAACACGACTTTCTTGGAAGACCAGATTAGATGCTCTGTGCGGCGGCCGGGTATCGTGTGGCCTGTTTGTCTCGGCTCCGTGTCCCGCGCCCGCTGGGACGCGTGGGCCTCCGCGTGTTGCAATGGGTGGGTGCGCTGTGGCTTCAGAATGAACTCGGGAAAGATCAGGTCTGTGCTTGTTGGGGATGTACACATGCACCAGCTGTCGGTGACGAGGACGGGCTCTGTGCATGGGCCTCTCAGGGGCAGGACACTGGAGTACACACCTCCAGTTCCCGCGGTGGCACATATCAGATCTTCATTACTTAATATGTCCTTTTGAATTTGGCAATGCTTCTTTGTTACAAGTTTTACATAACGTTATTTTCGGTGGAGTTGCCGAGCGCTCGCAAATGTTAATGGATTTGGCTAAAACCAAAAATAGTATTTGGTCTCAAAAAGCACGCATTAGCAAAGGAGTCCTTGACACTTTTTTCTCTGGCAAAGCTCCTTGTGAAAGAGCAGACTGCCACCATTTACAGTTACTGTCCCTTTTTTATTTCTGTTCTTGCAGAATAAAATCAATTGAGTCATCAACTTGAATTTTCAAGCACATATCAGCTCATGGGCAGCTGAGAAGATCGAGTCATTGTTAGGTGGGATCAGCCCTTCTACCCTCGAAGAAGGCCAGTAAATTGAGTTCCATACATTGGGTAATTGTAACGTGTTATTACATTGCTTAGAAACGCGGGACTGCTGCAAGAAGCGCTATATAAAAACACATAAGCAACCTCGACCCTCCTCATTGGATTTTCGTTATTGAATGTTCTTCGATCAAAATTATTCATTGGTACGTGCTCCCTTTCAGAAACACTGACGCGCCCAGGTAGGCGTATTTTTAATAATGGCCAGTGTTGTGGGCCAGTCTGTGTGCCTCGACGGTGGGGCGACGGCGCCTCATCATTTGGACGCCTGGAGCCGTGACCCAACGTGCCCCGGAAGTTTTTACGTGCAGCGTTAGCGCGGCCTTTGACAGGCCTGCTGCAGGTGAGCTGGCGGGAAGGTAATTGTCCAATTACACGTTGTGTTGGCGTGCGGTGTTTGCTTATCACATTAGCTGCGGTCTTCGGGGCTGCCTGGCACAGAGCGGCGAGGTGTTTCCAGGCCTGAGTCTGACTTCCAACCTAGCCGCAGTGCACAGCGAGCACTAAACAGCACTCTGAAAGCGTGCACTGTGCGGCTGAAGGAAATCTGTCATTACTCCCCCTACAACAGTACTAATAAAGTGGCCAGTCTGCAACACACGTGGCAGAGTCCAAGACTAGTCCCTTATATATACATACATATATATCTCTCCAGAGACATAAACAGAACCGAACACCTTTGAAAACCCAAGTTCACTCAAAGGCAGCTGACCCTCCAGTGTGGCCGCAGATCGCTCGAAGTCGCTACGTTTTAGCGCGTTAACTCTACAATATAAAAATAATGCGGAGAAAAGCGGACTGGGCCACTGCTTGTCTCTAATACAAGGAATTATTGTTACTTCTTCCATGGCACACCACGCTGCCTAACATTAATAAAGTGACATTCCACCAGCGTTCAACAAAATGCGAATATCGGATGCAACTTACGTTTGTTGAGCATCTTTTTAAAGAACATTTTTTTACACTATGTAAAAACGAACATGAAGTACTGTGGACTGAAGTGCTGTCTGTATAAACATTCAGTTATGGCGTTTAGACCGACTAAAAAAGTAATAATATTCATTAGAACGCTAACAAAAACTCTTGTTTCCTGCTCCAGTTTGCACAGACTTGAACAACGTGGGTATTATTACCATAAGGCATGCTTCCTAAATCACTTGACCCGGCGGCCTGCAGTATGTAGCCACAGCTTCCGCAAGGGGAGGCCGCGTGACTCGCAAACCCTTCAGCAGGCCAGTCTGTGGCTGAGTGGGAAGTGCAGCGCCGCGAAAAGCGCCCATACGGCCCTTAAATGAACGTCAAAGGGAGCCGCAGTCTGCAGGACATGCCTGGGCATGTTATCGACTCGGCAACCTCGATTCAGGGGGTTTAGTGCTGAGAGAACACGGGGACACCTCCGCTATCTGTGCAAGACATCTGTCGCACGAGGCAACCTGAAGGTTGGGGGCACCCGCCAACTGTGAGCAGCCGGCGGTGTCTCCCTCCCCTGAGATCAAGAGAGCTGGAGACCAGCCAACTACGGCCTGTAGGCAGGCCTCCTCCCGGAGCAGAGGGTGTGGCAGGGTCGTGGCCTCCAGTAGCCCGCTGGCACTGACCACTGCGTGAGGCCAGTGATTAGCAAAACAAATCTTCACTCGATTGAGGGGCGAGCGCCTTCCTGTGAACTGAGCTGTGTGCAATGCGTGGAAAGTGAAGGGCAGCTGTGCGTCGTGTTTGAAACATACCACAAAGTTCCATTTTTTGCATCAGGCGTACATTTGTAGTTTATATTTAGCGCGAGGTTTTAGAGCGCTTTACAGGTTACATTACACACGGAGAAAATATTTTTGGGTAGGCTTGTGGAGATTAAGTGATTTGCCCAGAATCATAGGGTGTTGAGTCGACGCCGAGATTCGAACCTGGTTCCTCAGCGCCAAAATTGTCAGTTGTAATTCTTAGTTCATAGGCATGTCAGTGAGGTCCTGGAATCCTTGCAATACTAATCGATGACAACGATAGCTCAGTCAGCTAGGCACGCGCTCCTCAGTTGTGCGCTCGCCCCTGGATTCCAAAGGTTTGCATTTAGCAGGGGCCGCTAAAGATTTCATCCTTCCGATGTCGATGAATGCAAGTACGTTCAGTAAGAGGAAGGAGTGTTGAGCGCCCAAGGGCAAATCTGTCGTAGCACTGCTACCATGCAAACTATAGGAAAAGCAATAGGTTGGTCGAATGTATTAAAAAATATTTGACACCCTGACCACCCTAAAGTTCTATATGTAACAAGTCAGCGGCCGTATGCGCTATGTCCTTGGCAAAGAGACACTGCATTCAAAGAACAAAAGCTAACACATTAATACCCCGACCAGAACAACACTGAGGTAAAACGTCCAAAAAATACATGTCATTATTTACCCCCGCAATTTGGGTGGTGGACAATTGAACGTCAAATTTAAAGAAAATAAAAAGGGGACAGAGTACAATCTGTTTATATCAAGGCAACATAACTTTTCAGCTGTTGGATTTTAGCGTGAACACACCGATGGCCCAGCCTGGCCCGTAGCCTCAGGCCTCTCACGCAAAGATACGCAGCCTGCCATTTACAATAGAAGACGGGACAGCTTGCCCAGGTCAGGAACTGCTGTGACTGGGCCAACACCCAAACAGGCACAGTGTGCCAGCGTGTGTATCCGGTAACACATTCTCGGGCCTTGCTGTTGTTTTTAATGCCGGCAGTTCTTCCTCGAGCCCTGCGTGTGTCTATGCCTACGACCTTGTGTTACATTTCTCTGGGTATCACAGGGTGCAACGCTGCCTGACGGCCCAGTCTGCTGCAGTATCTCATTTCAGCTTTAAAATCCGCGCAGGCGCAGCTTGCTGACGGCGCACGGTGTTATACAGGATAACTTCATGCGGTGGTCTGCTGGGCAGTGCAAACACAGGGTACCCGGTGTGGGCGAAGCTGTGGCTCATGATGAGGGGCGAAGCCCCCAAAAGGCAAATGCATTTGTGGTTGTTTATTTGCACTATCCAGGGTGCTGAAGAAAGACATGTCCACCTCTCCGCATTTATTAAAGTAGATACGGCATTGGCTGTGGCCCTCATCTAATATTTTCTATAACTGCGGCAACCATTATATGATATCAATACAAACGTGATTTGCTGATGTGTATTGCAGTATGGGAGAAATTGAAATAATATTAATCGCCTGGCTGCCCACAATTTAGCAGTATCACTTGTAATAACGGCGTAAGGACAAAAAGTGCCAAGCTAGAGGAAGCAATGCCTTCGAAGGCCGCAACAAGTACTTGAGCGCTTTGAGGACTGACTTCTAATGGTTGCGCAAAGTCACGAGGCTCAAATTATGCGGCCCCTGAGGGCCAGTGAGTGACTGACTCCAGAAGGTTTCTCAAAGAGACTGGATCAATACTTGCAGGCCGCCCCGCGAGGGCCTGTGAGAACTGAAGCCACGAGGCCATGCTTAGGCTGTCACGAGGGCCTGTTGTGACTACATGGCTGTCTCCAAGTGCAGGTAAAGGCCTGCCTTCTCAGACTCGTCCAAGCGACAGCCGCTGGCCTCCAAGGCCATAGAGTACTTGTGACACTTGGTCACAGTTTATGATCACCTGTTCTGCGGTGACGACGAAAACAGGTGTCTCACAGGGGGCTCTCCAGGCGCTGCTAGTTTGACAACCTCCTTGGACAAGTGACGCACAATATTACAAAACAGCGTAAACCACCAATAGCTTGTACTTTCCCAGTTTCATTTTCATGTATGCATATTTGTTATTCAACTGTATCTCACTTCTTTTTACTAGAGCAGATTCCCATCCCCGAGTAAGTGAGTCACTGACAGCACAAACCTTTCTGGGACATAACATTTCGTATTTATGGGAGGGGGTCATATTTGTCCTGGCATCACTTCCTATCACAAAGTGCAGCTCGCTGCCCATTTCCCACACCCAGGCTTTCACTGGAAAAGGCAGGCATCGTTTTGCTTACATTTTTCATCTGTTTCTGCGGATACAAGATCGCCTTATCTCCGTAAGCACAAAAACAGCAACGTAAAATGAAAGTATAAATATAACACTTGTTAAAAATTTACTTGAAAAACACCAGGTTGTCGGTATACGTTTCTCGTGGTGTTGGCAGCGGTGCCTTTGCTTTCTTTCAACCACTGTGGTCCATAAGTACTATATTTTCCCTGTTCTCATAGTAATCTCTTCCCAGCCCTAGCCCCACCCCCACCACAGTTCAAAAACATAAAAACAACAATGACTGGACATTCTGTCACTGCTGCACGAGTCATGGAACTCATTCACAGGGAGCCTTGAGTGGGTAGGCCAGGGCCACCTGAGGTCACTGGGGGTGGGGAAGCCCCCACCCGTTATCCAGTAAGGGCACCCTACGCTAAAGGAATCCCGAACGATAGAACAGCTTAAAATCTTAGCATGACGCACCACAACAAAACCACTACAGTTAAAACAAACAAACTGAACGAACACCACTTCAGTTAAACTGAAAAAGAGCACAAACATTTCCCCAACAAATCTCACACAAGACTTGGTTTCTTTTCATTGTGTTAACTTTCCGAGCCTGGAGTGGAAGGCCTAGCACCTATATAAATCACACAACAAAACTCTCAATAAATTGAATGCTATAGCTTAATCTAACTTGACTGTTCCTCAACAGGCAAAAAAAACTATTGATGAAGGTGGTGTCAAGCCAACCTTACGCCTGTTCATGCCATGAGTAATTCATGGAGATGCCTAGTGAGAAATGAACATGACTTGTACTTGAAGAGCAACAGCTGTGGAGATGAGGAAATATCAAAATTCCTCAAGGGCAAGAAAGTGGAAATGGTTAATTGTGTGTATTGCTTTCTTCTGGAAAGTGCAATAAATCTGCAGTGGTTTTTGCAAGGTGGTGGAGGGCCCTACCGTAAACAGTGTGGTCTGCTTGGCAAGTGGCTGGAAAGGTGCAAAGAGTTCTGGTGGGAGCCGTACACGCAGTCTGGGACAGTCGGTACCCGTGGCAGTATGGGTGATGGTCCTGCCCGTGGGGGTCTCGCAGCAGTGTTGGGACTCGTTCAAAGTCTTCACAGCAATAAGAGCAAATTGCATGGATCTCCGACGCAAGTGGTCGCAAACCATCGTTTGGATGGCTCTCTACCGGTTCTGGTGGGCTTCCATCCTGAAATGGTCTTGCCATACTGCCCTCTGAACTCTGAGGAAAGAAGAAAAAGGAAACACAAGAAGACAAGATTACAACATAGAAATCACAATATGTTCTGTTTTTGCTAAAGAATTCTAAGAGGGATTGATGGGAACATCACCTAAAATGTGGGTGCAATAAAACTACACATATGACTGTGGAAGAGATAATGACAATTTAATTTACCACATCAGCGTTTTCTATACAGGCAAGAAGCGTTGACTGATCCAGAGTAAGGTTATTGTGATACGAGTATGAAACTTCTGAATCCTTCTGAGGCGCAGCCGGGAGTAGTTAGTTTGACCGAGTATTTTACTGTTTTTAAACTTTGCACAACTTAGCATTTTTAAGCTTATTCACTTACCCCTCCTGCCTCACGACTGCAGTGTGCAGCCACCCTTTCTCGCAGCATAACCAGCGCGTGTGAGGGCGAAATCGCCGATCTTTCTTCACCGCCATTCCCCACGCTCTGACTGGGACACGCCCACTCCGAGGCCACACCCCTTCTCTCCGCCCCATTTCCTTAACAATGTGAATGAACCGGAAGCGCAGCGGACGAGCACAGCGGGCGCGCCGAGGGCGCGCTTAAGGCAAGCTCGTCCGCGCTCGTCCGCGATCAGGACGCGACCGGGGCCGGTCCCCCTCCGCGACCCATCAGCCACATCACCGCCACATACACGCGGACTGAGCTGTTGTCTCTGAGACCCCCCCTTTGCATGACCTGCCCCTGTCCCCCCTTTGACGCCCGGAGCCAGGTACGTGCCTGCACAGTCTGCCATTTCTCCCTCCCTGCTTCAGATTACTCTATTCGCTCAGTGCATGCTCTGAACCCTGTCTCCATACATGGAGCTCAGTCCTCCCTGACCCTCAGAGCCGCACTGATCAATTGTAGATCACTGAGTAAACATGCCATCGACATTTGGCAGTCCCTTTGGGATAACAATTGGGATCTGCTCTTTCTGAAACCTGGCTGAATGACACCACTAACCCTGCTATCACCCTTGCCCTACCGGAGGGTTACAGTATCATCTGTGTCAACAGGCCCAATGGTTTACCAGGAGGTGGTATTGCTTCAATTCACAAATCCATATGGACGGTCACCCTCCCCACATATGACCAAATTGATTGTATAGAAGGCATGCATGCCTTTCAGTGTCCTAACTTCTTCGTCTTCCTCTTGTTCCGGAATTCTTATCTATCCCCCCCCCATTCCAACACTGCTCACTTATCGGCTTTGGCGGACTATATTATTCAGCTAAGCACACGTTACGCTAACTTCACCGCCTTAGGTGATTTCAATCTCCATGCTGATAACGATTCTTGTAAGCACAGCAATTATTTCATTTCCTTGTTAGCGGCCTGCAACCTAGCCCAAATAATAACCTTACCCAAGCATAAAGCAGGTCATACACTGGATCTGATTTGCTCTAACCTACCATCTATTCAGGCGACCCCCCTACCCCGGTTGTTTGGTCGGACCATTTCCTCATTTCTTTTGAGATTGGCATTCCCTGCCACATTCGACCCGCTATTATCCCCAAATCATCAGGCAGAAACTGGAGTCGCATCACCCCTGAAACACTCCAGAAATACCTAAAAAACACCCAACCTGGCTTGTCACTTGATCTCAACCTACAGATTGACCACTTGGATGCATGGATCGGTCAGGCCTTAGACGCTTTGGCACCTCTCAAATCTATCAAAACTCATAGGGATGTACCCTCAGCACCTTGGTACTCTGACGAGCTCCGACAGAAAAAGACTTCTTGTAAATCCCTTGAACGCCACTGGAGACAGAACTATACCACGGAAAGTAAAATCATCTATAAAACAGCCCTCAAAGAATATCGACGAATGATTGAGGAGCACAAACGGGATTATCTGGCCTCCAGAATCAAACACGCCAACAATGGCGCTAGGGAGATTTTCAATGTAGTTAGATCCTTCACTGACCCCAACGCGTGGACTCGTACTCAGCCTGCCTCACAGTCGCTTTGCGATCAACTTTCACAATTTTTCGAGGACAAAATCGAGACCATTTACTCCTCCTTCCCCATCCCCATTATAGAAAAACGGGTAGAGGAATCTACAACTTTCTCGCCACCGCCGTCCTCCTTCCTCGATTTCGCAGCAGTCTCAGAGGCTGAGTCTCTGGCCGAACTACTTAAATACAAATCAGGCTCTCCCAATGATCCTTGGCCAGCCAAGCAATACAAAAAACTTGCACCCCTACTTAATCCCCACCTGAACCATATTTGGAATGACCCCCTTAGAACAGGCAGCTTACCTGCTAAATGGAAACATGCCTCCCTGGTTCCCATTCTTAAGAAGCCCAATCTGGATCCGGACCTCCCCAGTAATTATAGGCCTATCTCTCTCCTGCCTGCCCCAGCTAAGATCCTGGAGAAGCTGGTGCATTCCCAGTTGGCGAATTACATCGAATCCAATGGGCTGCTCCATGAATCCCAGCACGGCTTCAGGTCGGGCCACAGCACGGAGTCGGCCCTTATTGAAATGGCTGACTCGGTGAGGTGGACGCTTGACCGGGGGGCGAGGGCGGTGTTAGTGCTGCTGGATCTTTCAGCGGCATTTGACACCGTCTCCCACAGGATCTTGCGGAGAAGGCTGGAGGACTTAGGTCTGGGTGGCGCTGTGCTGAAATGGTTCTCATCTTACCTTTCGGACCGCTCACAGCAGGTTTTCACCCCTCCTTACATTTCCCTTGCCAGACCACTCAAATGGGGAGTCCCACAGGGCTCTTCCCTGAGTCCGCTTCTATTCAATGTTTATTTTACCCCCTTAGCTAAACTGATCGCCCAGACTGGGATTAAATCCATTTCCTATGCTGACGATATTCAGCTACTTTTTACTTTTGATTCCCCCTCCGTTTCTGCTTTCGATCCGCTGAAATCCTGCCTACGAGACATTTCTAGTTGGATGGATGCCAACTTCCTCCGACTTAATGCAGGTAAAACGGAGATTCTGTTCTTCAACTCCCCATCTCCTCTGGATTCTAGTTTATGGTGGCCAGTCGATCTGAGCCAAGCTCCCATCCCCAAAGACTCGGTTAGAAATCTAGGAGTACGCTGGGATAGCCACCTCAGTTTCAGTACTCAGGTACAAACAGTAGCAGCATCTTGCTTCGCAAAGATCAGAACTATTAAACGGCTTATCAAGTATTTGCCAGCGGATTGCCGTAAGACTGTGATCCAGGCATTGATAACATCCCATCTTGACTATGCCAATGCCCTCTATCTTGGTATCACAGCTGGTCTTTGCCATAAACTTCAGACGGTCCAAAACGCCGCTGCACGGCTGGTGGAGAATATCCCCACTAGACATCATATGTCCCCACACCTTCGTAAACTGCATTGGTTACCCATTGCCAAAAGATGTGTTTTCAAAGCTATGACGCTGGCCTTTCGAGCGTCCAAAGGCCATGGGTCGGCCCATTTGAAAAACACCTTGCGACCGTACGTCAACTCCAGGACTTTACGCTCCAACTCCTTATTTTTCCTAGTCACCCCACGATTCAAGCGAGCACGTGCAGGTGGAAAAACCTTTGAGGTTTGTGCCACTCAGCGTTGGAACAAGATCCCGCTAGCCCTACGCACCTGCCAAACTGAATCTGCTTTTCGTAAATCCCTGAAGACACATCTCTTCTCTTCTTAGTAGGTCTGCTAAACCCTTTGCTCCCTGTTTTCAGAGTTTCTAGCGCCGGGACGCCCCGCTGGGGCAGCTGTGCGCTTTACAAAATACACAAATAAATAAATAATAAATAAAGGCCATTTATCAGTTAGTCTTTAGTGCTGCCAAGTCAACAGCATGACCGTGCACCACACCAACCTGCATCTTAGAACCATTCAGATAAAGTTAGCTTAAAGTACCCACACCCTCACATGAAGAACATAAACATCGTTTCTATTTACAGCTAGTGATGTTGTCCAGAAAACATATACATAGGGCAAGCTGAGGGCAGCCGAGCACCCTGTCTTCCGCAAACCCATAGAAACATATAGCACACTGCAAAGATTTTAGCAGGATGAAACTAATTTTACTTTCACTTCAGTGTCAAAATAATGGTAAACGGCGCTACACAAATGATGCTAGTTTACCATTTATTTTACAGTGCTCTTTCTGCCATGTTTATCACACCCATACATGTATTTGGCAATGATGCCTTGTGCAACAGTCAGTGCTGAACACAGAGTTCTGAAAGCTTAACCTGGATTCTAGAGACACCAGGTTCAACACACACCTCTTCCTGTCGGCAATCACAAATCTCTCCTCTCCTCCTCCTTAAAACAAAGGACTGATTCAAATGGATACTGGAGAAGACACTCTCCCTTGAGAAATTTGACACCCCATTGTTGCATGCCTGCAGTACTTCAGCAGTGAAGTTCACCCCTAAATATCCCTCACTGGTTCTTCTTCTACATATACAATCGACTTCAGCGTGTTCAAATGGGCACTGCCATGCACCTAGGAGATCCTGATCACCTGCGGAGTTCCCCTGGGTTCCATCTTGTCCCCCATCATCTCTTCTCTCTAAATGGAGCTCTTAGGGCTTTACTCGCAGATAACAAAATGCATCCTTAATGAATGAATGAAAAAGATTGATAAAGCACAGCAAATGCCAAAAGGCGCCATACACTAATGACACACAAGTGGGGTTCAAAGTCTCCTCTGCTGCAGCCATCCAATGTCTCAACTACTGCTTAAACCTTATTCATACAGGATGTACAGCTCCTACCAGGAGCTCACCAAAGCAGAATTCTAGCTGGTACAACAAGCAAGAAATAGTCGTAACCTGGCTGGATGACATGAACCTGGACAGGTTTGAATCCCAACTTTCAACCAATGACAAGCCTCTGGGATTTCGCCTAGACCCCAATCCTAGGAAACACATTACACAAATGCCTGGTAGCAGCTCTCTTGACTAAAGATAGTAAAACCATTTCTCCCCAAAAGAGACTTCAGAACTGCTGATCAAGCTTTTGTATTCTCGATTCTGGAAAAGGACACTTTCATGCTACACGACCTCCTAGACTCCATGCTGGCCCCTTTAAGGACATCCTACCTACAGCACCATGTCTCAAGGGGAGCCTAAAGAAATATGCTTACATCACCCTCACCCGGATGGAATGGTACTGACTGCCCTCGCCTGACCCCTCAATCTTCAACACCTGAAGTATGATCTAGAAAGCCATAATGAAGAGTACCACTGCCTACTTCGTTGACAATCGTACCACCGCCGGTGGCTCTGGGCACACCCACAGTTGGGACAAGATCAGAATGGAGCCGTAGAAGGGCAAAACAAAAAAAATCACAGGCAACAGGCCTTCCCAATCTATCACTGAAGATCTGGAACTAAACCATGTATCCATCAGAACTGCCCCAGCCCTGCTCCAATTTAGGAAATAACTGAATTCTGAGTTCTCTCAAAAACAGCACTTTTACTCTTAGAAATCAGCTAACCTTCCAATCACACCTTGATTGCACCTCAACAGTGCCCCGCTGCCTTTCGGCTACCTTTGCCTACCACATACATGCCTGAATGAAGGAATAGGCAGGGACTGCGGTAATAATGACAACAACACCAACAGCCCTTTCAGTAACGCGCACCCTAAACAGACACAACAAGCCTTATTATTACCCAGCTTCACGACACTTGACCTGCAGCGTGTCCCGATGGCCTGTCACCTGCATGTGTCTGCAGCAGGCGCACTAACCGGGCCAGCTACCTTACAGGCGCGTAAATAAGAAAAGCGCCGCCGTTTTGTTTTTGCGTGGACATTTCTCTTTTCAATTGGAAAGGTTTATATTGGCGCGAACCAGGCCCTGAAGTGCACACCTGTCTGCGCCGCACACAAATGCTTCTGCTACACCTCAACGGCCTGTGTACTGATAAGAACAAAATCCTAGGACTTGGGGAGAATCTACGCGTGGCAAACGAAGCTAAGTTCAGAGGCTGCCTTTAAAGGGTTCAGTCTAGTGGGGTGCGTTTTACCCCATCTGTGCACCCTCCCCATGAGAACACAAATTGCCGCTTGAGGCATCTGAATAGGGAAACATCTGGTGGAGGCTTTTAGGGAAAGCAGTACATATCAGAGTCCCCTGCAGAATCTGACGGCACTGGCGTACAGTGATGGGTGGCAGGATACACGCAGCTGGAGGCTGTCTCGCCCCAGTGGTGACAACATGAACGATCTTAAACTGCATTTTGGGAGCTAGACAGTTTGGCTGCAAGAAGCCTGGATTACATAGGTGGGTGGTGCTTCAAGATGCAATCTTTATAGAGTTTTTAAACGGGTGAAATTGAGCTTGCTAGCAACATTTATAACTTGGGGTCAATTCCATGAAGTTCAAACGCAGGTTAGCCTCCACGTAGATAGCAGACACATGCAGCACCACACCCACTGTTCTTGACCACTCAATGGCCACACTACTGTCGGCGCCTTGACAGGTGTAATTGTTATTGTCTGTGATTGCTAAACGACAATGAGCAAGCTCTGTTTGAGGTTCAATCGATCACCTCGAAAGACGAATTAAGGGGAAATGTGGCATTACACGGAGTTTTTTACTTTGACTCGTGCAGCTAAAAAGGGGACGCGCATACCCACTCCTGCTTTTGCGTGAGCAACAACGCTGAAATACCCAAATCGTCAGGGGTAGATTTTGGAAACCATGACTAAGGTAAGGCACAATGCACTACACAACAAAGACTCCGTTCATTTAAAATGAACAAGATGCTGCCCACCAAATTTAGCTTCAATCAGTGTAGGAATATAATAGGACGGAAACGCCATAAAATACATACATCGATTAAAAAATACAAACTTGGCAGTAGAGAAAAGTCAGCGATTACAGCAGCAATGCACGCCTGAGCACCAACAGGGACATGCTGCCGGGGGGGGGGGGCGCAGTACCTACAGCGGCCGCCGGGGGTCAGGCGAGAGCAGCTCCTAGTGTTTGTAAACAAAGCTCGGGCGGCACCTGCTGCGCAGCGACCTGGGCTGAACCTGGCAAGCCGAGGCTAAAAGAGCAGGCACAGGCAGAGACAGAGGGGAAGCCGGGGTCGGGAGAGGGGCTGCTGACAGGAGGGGCTTTACAAGGGGACTTTCCAGCCGTCCAAGAAAAGGGGCGCAGACGCCACCAGTGGACGCGTTCAGACAAAAGTATCGATTACATGTTGGGACACAGTCGTGGGAGCTATGGTAGAACAGGAGACCGAATAGACTAAGGGACGGAGAAGGGCAGACTCGATGAGCATTGCCTTTTTTTCGCTGTCACCGTGTACAAATACATGAATATTGTCGTGAATTTGGAGGGATGTATTAAAAAAACAGAAGGGCGCCCGAAACCCGACTAAAATGTATTAAAATGTTAATTTGTCAAAATTACGCTTTGTTACCCTGGACGGTTTAAAGCTGCTTCTAAATGTTTTTTTTTATTGGCAGCACGAATGAAACGCGCCAGTTTTATTTTTCCACCAAATCCAGGGTGCAAAACGTACAGTTTGAGCCACAGAACCGCGGAAAGCACGATGACTAATGTCAGCGGCTCCTTCGCAGGAGCTCTTCTAGTGGTCGAATGTGTGTTTTTCAAGCGAGATGGATCTGGGCAGCCTGTGGCTGCGCGTAAGGGGAGGGACGGGGAGGCGCTCCTGCTGCAAGCGAGGGTCCCCACCTCCCCCTCGACTGGATGTACACAGCCTGGCCATGTGCACCGGCTGCTGTCAGGCGCCCAGTAAACACTGGCACATGGGCGCTGCGCCTTCGCGCGGACAGGCTGCCGGAGATCCATCGCTAGAGGGGACACGTCTCTGTCCCTTCTCCCTCACGAGGAGTGGCTGCCGCCCTGCCCCTACTCCGTCTCAGGAGATCCATCGCCCACTGCACTGCATGGTGCGGATTCCCACCCGTGCAGCGGCTCTGCAGTGCGGCGAGTACATGTGCAGGGCACCCTGATGGATCCGACAGACACAATTCACACTTTAATTTGAGATCTAGACAGTTCACGCAGGCACGGCATCTGCAACCACAATGTAAGTGGAGGTTACAGAAGCGCTGCCTGTGCATGATAAGGGCACTTCACGAAGTACTACCGCTGCTCAGAACCTCAACTCAATCCAATGACCGCTTCAGTACCCCACCGTCAGAGAACGAAGTGCGAGACTGCTCAGAACCACCGCTGAATGTAGTGCCAACCGCTATCAATCACTGCACTTGCAGCGGTCAACCAGCCCTTCCTAGAAGTACTGCAGATTGTAGAGTCAGCACCCATCAGTGAAGGCAATGACAATCTGATGATCAGAACAACCGTTGAATGTTGTGTCAAACGCTGCCAGTCAACTGCGTGTAGAGCTAGCTCTCTCTTGCTAGGAGTACGGCAGAGCGCAGTGTCAGCCCCTGCTCACCACTGCAAGATCGTGTTAGCCATCTGCTGTCCTGAACCATCACACATACAGTCCTAGACCATACCCAGATCAACCACTGAATATAGGGAGAACTTGTGAGAGCTACCACAGCATGCATTGCCATACACCTCCCACTGCCACTGAATGCAGCGCTAGTCATTGGACAGTAGTACAGAAAGCAAAGCCCGCACTGCACATCAACAACACAGGGTAGTAGCATCTCCTTCACAACAGCACAAAGCAATGCAGAGCCAGTGCCCGCACACCACTACAGGCAGCTGATCCTGCCCTGCACATCATGACCATCCGTTGAAGTGACATTCCCGCCACAATAACACCATCCAGTCCCTGCACATCATTACCACAGGTTTAAGTGCCTTCTCCCTCACAACAGCACCACAGACAGTCGTGGCAGCCCCTACACAACACCAACAAAGTAAATAACTACCATCTTCACAAAAGCACTACAGAAAGCACCACCAGCATCTATCTACAGGTCACCAGAGAAAGCAGAGCGTGTCTCTGGGCAGTGCAACACGGCATGCAGTGCCAGGCAAACAACGCAAAGTTTGCAAAAACTGAGGAACCCTTCCCAAAATACAGTTGCAGTGCAAAATGCAGCGTCGTGCACCGAACGATCTACCATGGTCAGAACGCAGTGCTATACAGGAAGTGTGGTGTCAGGAACATAATTTAAGGACATTAATGTAACGCAGTGCCCCCTCACCTGACTGCTGGCATGCACCGTCCCGCTGCCTCCTTAAGCCGTCTTCTGTACTTCAGGAATCCAAAATCAGAAAAACAAGCAACTTTGATCACCAATATCCAAAGAGTCACTGTCCCTTTAAGTTCTGTCTGGAGCCTCTCTCCTCTGCCTGGAGCTGGGCACGCGCCGTTGTTTCTACCAGTCCAAAGTACAAAGTACAAAGTACGCGTGGACCACTCGTTCTGTCATCTGAAGCGCCGGGCTCGTGAGCGGGTTGTTTTCCTCCGAGCGGGGCTGCGCGGGGCGTGGCTTCAGCTTCGGCTAGCGCTCCCAGTCTCTGCTTTGACAAGTTCGGGCTTGTATAAAGTACCTCCGAACAGCTATCGCCCCCTTGCCAGGACCTCGAGTATTGCAGCTTGTGTCGAACGTTGGTGGTGGGCTAAGGGACGCAAAGATGTGTGTCACTCCTCTATCCAGGGTCATAGAAAATGTGTTTTTGTCTATGTGTGCACACACTCCCGCGCATTCTATTTTTTTTTACCTCCCTAGAGTGCGGTGCGTGTCAACCAGCTCCGCTAGTTCTGGCGGGAAATTGTGTTCTCAATGCGCAGGCTCCACCTGCCAAAGAATCGAGAACCATGACCGACAGTTTTTATTACGCTTTAGTCGGTGAATGTTAGAGCAGTGTGCTGGTCGTAGTAGTCTAGTCCACCCCGGGCACAGAAGACACACCCAAGCCTGTCCCTCACATAAAAGCTGCCACCGACCCCCCCCTTCTAAACCCCGCGCTCTCAGCCTCCGCCTTATCTGCACTCTATGAAGGAGCCAGCCCCAACACCAGACAGCACAGGATATCACGAGAAGTCTATACAAATGTTGCAGTCATCTTTCTAATGTGGACGCAGATCAGGCATTTTTAATGTCGCAACGCAGATTCATTTGAAAGGTACGCACCCGAGTTTTAACATAAATGCTTTTGCCACAGCTTTCGATCCGGCTTAAGCCGAAGACAATTTTTTAATGTTAAAATTAAATTAGTAATTTCTTTTCCTGCAGTAACACACTTTGGAACGAGAAGGACACATTAACTACAGAATGATGTTTTAAGGCACAGGCAATTTGCAGCTAGTTGCTTGAAAACACCTCCTTTCAAGGGGTCCCCCAGGAAAGTGAACTTTCTATTTGACTCCTGTCTATTCAGTTTGTCCATCTAAACCTCTCTCCGTCTCTACCCAACTTTACCTCTGACTCTGTGGCTCAACCCAGTATCATTTTAAGGAGTTTTGAGGTCCCGGGCAAGACTAGTTTAACTGTTTTTGTCTGACCCTGTAATAAGTGGGGGAAAAAGTAGGGGAACTGTGGGCGGAGAATCAGAGAGCGTGAATAACCCAAGGATTGGCTCAGTGGGCGGAGCCAGAGGTGTGGCCAGAATGCGCAAACATTCCAATTTTTTGTATTTGTTTGGCATTTCACTGCCCAGTTTAACCCCTTCCCCACTCATGACGGAACCACTTCGTCATGAGCCACGGTCGCCGTGTGCTCATGACGGCGTGGTTCCGTCATGCTGCGGCCGTTGGCGGCCGCGCCGCCCACGCGGCGCTAATTCCCCGCCTGTGCGGGTGATTAGCGCCGTGGGCGGAGTCATGACGGAACCACTCCGTCATGAGCACAGCTCAACCGCGGCTCATGACGGAGTGGCTCCGTCATGAGCACCGCGCCACCGCGCTGCCCCCAAACCCCCCCTAGCGCTGCGGCGGAATTCCCGCCGCAGCGAAAGGGTTAATCAACCAATAGATACACATGATTATATAAGGTTATAATGAGTTATTGACATTAAAACACATTCACAAAGTGGGATATGCTTCTAATCACAGAATGTCCCAAATATTATAAAATGTGGAAGCACAAGCCATTTGTCGCAGAGCCATGGAGTTTGTCATCAGCACTTCTCCCTTTTTCCACAACAACAGTTCAAACATGAATGGCAAAATATCCTAGTTTGCAAATGTTTTCTAAATAATTTTGGCTCTGCCATATTTGCCTCCTAATGCAAGATCTGCTGCATTATCTGACCATTTAAACGAATAAATTGTTTATAGCTCAAACGTATCAAAAGTTAATAAAAAATGTGACTTGTTTTGCTGCGGAGTGGATGGCTTATTGCAAAGGTTGACTGATCACCTTTCTCACTGTTGCATTTGTATGTTACACTGGTACTAAGAAGGCAAAATCTTTCCAAAGACTGTTAGCATGTGTACACATGTCAAAATAATAAAATATCAGAAAATATACTGCATTACGCTGCAGCCTGTTTTTAAATGCATAATTTAGTCAACACTGTGGCATCATTTTGCCCTCCTTTGCTGCATATTTAATTCCAGTGGCCCCACAGCAAGCAACACATGTTAAAAGTGCTTGTAAATGAAGCAGAGAGACTGTGAAGTTTGCAAACTTAGTTTGGTGTGCGTGCAAATTCTGCATTGCCAATCCCTGGTGAGTTGCAGCTACTACTTTTGAAACAAGGCCAATGGAGCTAACTATGGGTGAGGCAGACTGGCCTCAAGGGCAGGGCCGGTATTAGCACTGGTGGTGCCCTGTGCATTAATGTTTGTTATTACCCCCTAATGGCCACATCTGCCATGGATTCCCTCACTACCACCCTTTAACAGTGCCCCTCAAGTCCCCATAACCACACTCTCTCTCAGATGCATTTAATGTGATTTACAGCACCACTCATACCAGTGTAGGGTGTCAGAGCACTTTACATCACACACATTACTCAGAGACAATCAATATGTGTGTAAATCACTGTATAGAAAATGTTACACAAGACTAAGGACTACAAGGTATAGGAGTCACATGACAACCATACTACTAGGCCGTATAGTTTAATAGTGATTGGTCTGGAGAAACATAAACTCAGAATTTAAAACGTAATACCATGGTTGGGGGTTCTCTTTAATAATCAGAATTGATTTCTGTCCAAAAGAACACTTTTTGCAACATTAGGATAATCAAAGACTGGGGGGAAAAACATAACGCTCTAATTTATACCTTGCAGTTTGTTTGCAGTTCTTAGATGAAAGTTAATAGCTCACTGTTGTATGTTAGGATTTTAACTTATAAACTGCAAGTAACAAAAGGATCTCTCTGACAAAAGCAGTAGCCCACTGACCTATTTACATTATGTGCACTTTGTGATCTGTATAGGAAGGTGGAATCTGACTGCATGGTTGCCCCCACTTTTTTTCTGGTGTTTTGCTGGCTTTTGACTTAGTCTGGCTGGGATCCTGCTATTCAGGACCCCAGCCTATTTGCTTTCTCCCTTAAATTGATTACAAGTACTATAGGTACACTCCAGATTGGATTTTGGGGTACCCTTATAAGTCCCTAGTATATGGTATGCTATTTACAAATGGCATAGGTACCCCAGAGGCCTACCAGGGGCTGCAGCATGTATTGTGCCACCCCTGGGAAGCCTTCCAAAATGACACCACAGGTCTGCTACTGCAGCCTGGGCAAGGTGGTGCATGCACCCCTTACTGAGATATAGATTCGCTATATCTCTCCATATCACTGCACATATAAACCTATCAGTCACCCCTATGGCAGTCCTTACCAATCCTGAAGGCAGGGTGCTGGGTTTTATGTGAGAGGGTGCCCATGCATGAGCAGAGCCCCTCTGCAGCCTTCGGAACCTTTATTCCGGGGTTGTTTGTGATGCAGCCAAACCATAAACTCTTAAGTGCATTATAACCAAACGGTAAATGCCAACTTTGGGATGGCAGCACTGTAACATGTCGTGTTTGGTGTCAAACACCTTGGAATCATACCCCCACACCAGTAACTGGTGTGGGAGTATGATCCCACCCTTCTAGAGGGAGAGACATGACAGCACCGGTATACCCGGTACCAGCTAACAGCCCTGGCATCACAAAATGGATGCTGCCTGCCACAGACACGAGTCTGCCCTCCTGCTTCTGGACGAAACTCCGGCATGGGAGGTTTGGACAATAGGTTTCCTGTCACAGGGAGGTGTCACCACCTCCCAGAAAGGCTTTAGTGTATTGGGGCTGGGTGGGTGCACTCCAAGAGTGCTTTGAAGTTCAGCACTGGGGGCACATTTGGTGTCCCTGTGCATAGTTCAGCTCAAACCGGTTGCAGGGGCTACCAGCCCCTGCTCTGGCGCGAAACTGGACAAAGGAAATGGGTGAAGCCACCCCTCTTTCCTGAACCTCCCTTAGGTGGGTCCCTAGAGTTTGTCCAACCCCTTCCTTGGGTATAAGAAAGGAACCCCTGGCTACAGGACTTTAGATTAGACCTTGACGAAACTCTGATACTGAATCCTGTAACTTCGACGATCTACATTGAACTAGATGAGTGAAGAATCTCCCTTGTAGTAAAGGAGTTACTCCCCTGCCAGGCAGGCACCAAAGACACATCTGACCGGTTTGCATCTCTGAATCTCCCGCCAGACACCAAAGAATTTTGCAACACAGGAGGTGGGTTTCCGTGGTCTTTGAAGTCGATCAGTGCCCACAGCAAGTCTGAGGCCCGTATCCCTCGTGGCAGCCGTGCAAACCGAACCCCTGGACACCACGTCACTTTGCAGAAGCATCAGCTTTCCAACGACTCCTGCAGCTGAACTTTGGATTACTTATAGCCCTGACCCCAAGCAGCATTTGCACTGAATATTGCCCGCCTACACTCCACGAGTGTTCCGTGAGCTGGCCCTTTGTGTTTTCTCTCAAGGTCCCTTTGCGATCCCTAGTCCGTCGACTGGTGGTGGTGGTTTGCTCTTAAGTGGACCTTAACTTCTAAAATTCCAACCGCGACTTTCCCATAGAATAGTACGGGGCTCGCGCCTGTGTTCTCACACTGCACGCGTCCCCCGTGGGTCTCCTGTGTCCCTACCTTGAGTGGTTCCTTGGGGTCCCAGCGATTCTTCATGCTTTAGGCACTGGGTCTAGTCAAGTCGTGGTTCTTATACCACTTTCTTAATATATGGTTTGGTCCACCCCTAGGGCCCATTGTATATTGTGCTATTTACTGTCATTTTAGAACTGTATTGTGTATCTTGGACTCTAATCTCATAAAGAGATTAGTAGTGAGTGTTTAGAAATAAATACATATATTTTATATATACCTTGTGTGGATCTCCTTTCATTTAGTAATTCAAGAGGTTATAATCTGGTAAACCAAGCTGTTTTACACTTCTTCAAGACTTAGCCTGAAGGCTGCTCTCCACAGCTACCATTAGGATAGCTTCCAATAAAGGTTGTCTTTAAACCTATCATTAATAAGGGTTGTTTGGACTGGTACAAGGTGCCCACTATAACTAGTGGACAGCATATTCCAGGCCAACTTCTCACAATCTGCATGGTACATGTTCTTTGCAGCAGGCACATTAACCCTCTGAGTTACCTTTCCATGAATCAAAACTTCCACTAGACAAAATGATCTCTCTCTAGGAAGAACATTAAACACCAGAGTCATCATGACATTTTTATTTTTGCCGGAAATTGCTGGAGGCCAGGAAGGAAGCAGCAAGCGCTTTTGAAACCCTAATATACTTGCAAACATAATGCCTCAACCCAAAGTCAGCACCCGGTGCGGTCACACCCGTTGCACTGCCCTAGAGCTGGCCCTTCTCAAGTGTCTTGTGACCTCAGTGACAGATTCACTGTCGCTCTAGGGTGTGCTCCTTCATAGGCCTGTCTGCAAGACTGGAGGTGAACCTCAGTATGGATTGTGGTGGACAAACCGTGAAGGTTAACCCACACTTGCCACTGCTAGGGTCCACCTCCTGGTGCTAAGACTCCAGGGCTTCTAAGGTCTTTCGCAGCCTTCTAAGGTCTAGCATAGGAATGTGCTCCCTCAGGAGAGTGGTCTGGTGGACTGGTTATTAAGGCTGAACCTGGTTCCTCAGTTCCAAATTCAGTAGCTCTGGCCATAGTGCCACATCCTCTCCCCCACTGAACACCATACTGCCCCACTGAGAAAAACTCACACTGCCTTTAACTACAACTCAATTGCTGCCGGCTATAAACACCTGGATGCGGCTCAATTTAAATGAAGCACTAGACAAGAGCAATATGCGGCCTACATAAAAAAGTAACAACATCCTGGAAAAAGCAAACCCTCAAAGGGAATGTAAAATTTAGCAAACCATGTGAAATGTAAGCAGGAACAACATGGTTACCTTAACGCATTTACACTCACTATTCAGAAATCAGTGAGTGCTTTTGCCTGAAAAGTTAAGGACATGACTACAGGGCCCTGAATGGACCCATTTCAATGTCCATTGCTTATATCCTTACAAAACTTAAGCAGTAAGGTAAAAAGACCACATCCCTGGATGCAGAGCCGCAGTACACATTTTGTTTTCCAATCCACACTTTGCAGTACTTCCAGGATTGGTGCACTAGTTGCAAGCCCAGGGAAAACAAAGACCAGAAAACAAAAATAGCGTTTCACTGGCAAACTCTGTAAAAGTGGCACTAATGTGTTTGGGTGTGAATAAAATCAATCTGGTCAGTTTGCTACCACTCTGTCTTACTTTATTTAGTTATGTTTCCAATTTTTAACCTTTTATTCCAGATGCTGCACTTTGGAATTAAAATACGACATTTCCAGCAAAAATGATTTTCTTTTTTGGATACATTTCACAGGGGAGCAAATAAAATAAAAGAAAGGAGAGGAAAGAGTGTGAAAACCCCGTCTTAAAGTCTCGGTTTTCAGTAAGAGAAGAACTGCTAGACAGAAAGAGAGGGAAGAAGGAAAGAGTGAGGGGGGGCGGGAGCAAATAAAAGAAAGGAGAGGAAAGAGTGTGAAAACCCCGTCTTAAAGTCTCGGTTTTCAGTAAGAGAAGAACTGCTAGACAGAAAGAGAGGGAAGAAGGAAAGAGTGAGGGGGGGGGGGCACCTGAAGTTGACACTGTATTTTTCTTCTCTGGGCAAGAAGGAAAAGACAGAGTCCTGTTACTTCTCTGCCGCCCGTCCTCGAACGCCAGGAACGCCGAGCTTTATTTATAGGCGATGGTGATTTCTTGCATCCTGGGACGCATTTTCAAAATAAAAAAGTAGGGGAACGGAATCCCTGGAATTGAAGAAGTAGGGGCACACCGTGCCCTGCCGATCCTGCCCACTTCGACCACTGCCTGTAATAGTCTAACTTATACTATGGTATTGTTAAGCATAATGCAGACTTGAATTAGCAGGAAATGGGTAATAGAAATTCAAATTTGTTCCGTACTGAGAATCCAAAATATGTCAGTTACAGGGGCTAATGCTAGAAATAGTACACCAGATGCAGTGTCACTGGCCCAGTGATGTGGTGATCCTGCGACACCCTTATTATGGCTTTTACTTCTTAGTTCAGGTGTTACGGGGTGGTGGGCATTTTCCTTGCTTGCACTATGGCCTATGGCATCCTTACTAAACCTCTGAAGCGATAGGCCACATCATCATAATACTCTTTTAAAACACTGCATCTCTGGGCCCAAGGAAAGAATGGTGAGCATTTCAATGGAAGAAAAATAATGGTTGGTCATAACTTCTCTATAGGATGAATAACTGAAATTCGACAAATGCACTATATCACATCTAGGAAGTATTCAGTCCTGTTTATGTAGAAATATCTCATAATTTGGAAAATTTGACAGATGCTTGCCTTAACTCTTGGAAAAGGCAAGCTCATAGAAGGCTTTGTACGCCAACCCTCTTACCTCACTAAAAAATTGATGTCAGCTCATTAAGACGTAAGGCTCACTCCAAATGCTTGTATGTCAGAATATCCATGACAGAAATATAGTCTGACACAAATATTGTGATAAAAATCTTTTATATAAATACTGCTCTATTGCGTTTTGTCAGAACCCCTTTCAGAGGGCCAAAGGGCATGCAGGGGTTACTGGGCCCAACCGTGGTGGTTGAGGCCTTTTACCCCTGGTGTTCTAGGCCCAACCTACTATGGATCCTGCTATACTGGGCAAAGTACCCCTTCTGCACTTGACTCTCAGTAATAGCTGTGATCAAGCAGTGAAGGCTCCCTCGGGTGAGGGGGGGGGGGGGGCGTGTTGATACAGGTCAGTGAACACAACTCATAACTCAAAGTGCAAACAGTATAATCAATAAATCAATGTCCAGCCAAATATTTGCAATGTAAGAAAAGTAGTATTTTATTTCTAACTCTACACATGCAGCGAATTATAACATTAGGAAGCATCAACACAACCCTATTGAGATCGGGGTGCTAGTCGTTGTTAGACCAATCCATGTCCCACCCTCCTTTGTGTAACGTGTTAAGGATTATTTCCCATTTACTGATGGCTGCATCAGGGAATGCAAACTATCGAGCTGGACTCAAGAGTTCTCCCTTTGACTCTTTAGCAATTTAGTGAAAAGGGTCTATGTTGCCTCAGCAGCGTTAGCAGCGAGTCCCTCGGGGTCCTACAGGCCCAGTTCACGTCTTACCTGCTCTCGAAGCACAGTAGTGTTCAGCGATGCAGCAGGCACTTTCAATGCACACCTGCATATATTTTGGCTGTTATTTTGTAATATGTGGATCTCCAAGGAGTTCCAAAATCATATTTAAATAAAATTGAAAAAAAAATTGGAAAAAAAAAAAAAAAAAAAAAAAAGGGGGAGAGGATGCTATCTGGGTAAAAATAAGAGAAGCTGCTATTAACGGGGAAATGAGGCAATTTTGGTCCCTTATAGGTGAGGGGTGCGGACTGAGAACAAGCCCTTTACCCATCCCTATTGAGGAACAAATATGGAGGGATTTTGTCTCTAATCTTTACGCAAGCAATAATACGGTGACCTCGCAAGTACGGCCAAACGAAATGAGCTTGTCTTTAGAGCCATTTACAGAAAAGGACATAGACTTAGCTATTGGAGAAATGAGGCACTCCGGGGCTATGGGCCCGGATGAATTGCCCATTAATGTACTAAAACAGAACAGGGCTAAATGGAGTATGCTACTCTGTCCAATTTTCAATATTTGTTTATCTAGAGGTAAGGTTTTACCCTCTTGGAAGGGAAGTATCCTGGTACCATTGTTTAAAAAGGGAGATCGTTTATCCCCTCAGAATTACCGCCAGATTGCACTGTTGGATGCAATCGGCAAAGTTTTTACAAGATGTCTGCTCAAACGAATAAATGATTGGGTGGAGCATTTAAATATTCTTCCTCTTGAGCAGACAGGTTTCAGGAAAAACCACAGTACCATGGACAACTTAACAGCCCTCCAGGTAATAACCGATAAATATATTGGAGCCAGAAAGGGGAGAGTCTATGCGGCATTCATAGATTTCTCCACGGCCTT
This sequence comes from Triturus cristatus, assembly GCF_964204655.1. Classification (NCBI taxonomy): domain Eukaryota; kingdom Metazoa; phylum Chordata; class Amphibia; order Caudata; family Salamandridae; genus Triturus; species Triturus cristatus. Next base: position 588,068,959 of record NC_140592.1, on the reverse strand, counting down.
TGATAAGGTCGACCGACAAGTACTGTGGAGAAAGCTACATGCCCTGGGAATGCCTCATAGACTCTTATGCTTGGTACAAGATTTGCACGATAACACGTGGTGCAGAGTGCTATTGGGGGGTGAAAGGGGCTTATCCCAGCTTATTCCATCGGCAAATGGCCTTAAACAGGGCTGTCTTTTAGCTCCTCTTTTGTTTTCCCTTTACGTTAGTGATCTCCCCCTTATCATATCTGCATGCGAAGGAATTGCCCCTCGTCTGGGAGACAGATATATCTCTTGTTTAATGTATGCGGACGATATATTAATCCTAGACCTTACTCCAAAAGGCCTTAACAACCGTCTGCATTCATTATACGCATTCTCCGAAAACCATTTCCTGAAAATAAACATTCCCAAAAGCAAGGTAATGTGTATGGAGGGGCGAAAAAAACTGAAGTTGGAACACATTAGCTGGGAGCTGGGAGGCCAAAAACTAGAAAGAGTAAAATCATACGTATTTTTGGGTAAGGTTGTAAATAGCAACTTGAGCAACAAATCCCATATAGAAAATAGTTCCCGCAAGGCAAAGTCGCAGGGAAATGGGTTAAGAGCATTATACAAATCAACCGGTAAAAGACACTTTGGTTATTTGCTGGAGGCTTTCCGGGCAAAAGTCCCCCCAACTTTGCTTTACGGCATAGAACTCATCGACCTAGTCGAATGGGGTTTTTTGGACATTATCGAGGGCTCCCTCTTGAGAAGCTTAACTTCAGTTAATAATAGTTGCAGTGCAGCAGCCCTTCGTTTAGAATTCGGTCTAAGAAGTAGCTGGGCACAGGGTCTGGCAGGAGTCATTCGCTGGGTTATCTGTTTGGTCAAAGGAAAGCCAGCCACACTAAGATCCCTAATCACAAAAGAGTTGATGGGCCCACTAAAAGAGCATTCGATTCTTATAAAGAATTATAGGAAGGCCATTACACTCTTGGACTTAGAGGAAGCCACTCTTTTAGACCTTTCTATGCAACAATTAAAATTTACATTAAAACAAGCCACATGGAAGCTAAGCTACGAAAGGGATCGTAACTTGATTGTACAAAAGAAGGGGGGCACTCAAGCTGTTGATTCCTTTTTGTTTAAGCAAATACAACCTTACGCCTCCTGGAATATACCCCACGGTTTGCGCCGTTTCTGGCTGCTTCTTAGGCAGGATCTCCTTCCACTGAATAAGCTGTTGGCCAAATGGCATGGTATATCTAATATATGTAACCTTTGCAATATCTCAGTCCAAGACTCTATACATGTCCTGCTAGTCTGTCCAGCATTAATGGCCCACCGTCGTCTGTGGGTAAAGCCTGTATGTATTCAGTTTGGTATTTTATCCGCAAGATCTCTGATAGATGCTATCTTCAGTCCCCCAAACGAAATTTTCTGTAACAGAATTTTTAACTTTTTCAAATGTTTTTTAGAATTGTATTAGATGAACGGTATGATAATCTGTACATTTTTTGCTAGAAAAAGTCGATTATATGTGGACTCATTTTATTATATTTTGGCTGTTATTTTGTAATATGTGGATCTCCAAGGAGTTCCAAAATCATATTTAAATAAAATTGAAAAATTGCACACCTGCGAGTCTTGCTCAGTTTGGAGAATATGGCCTGCTCGAGACCATCAAGGGAACGCCCAGTGGCGCAGGCGCTCTCTTCTGAGAGGTGCTGCTGGAGGGCTCTCGGATGTTGGAGCAGCTCCCTGTGAGAATCATTTCAACCCCTAACTGGAGCCAGAAAGTATGCAACGTCATTCACGGCGTCTCCAGTAGTCCTCCACGGTGAGTCGGGGGTAGTTCCCTTGCAGTGCGAGGCCAACTCGTGGATCATACCCTAAGTCACTTTCTGGTGGCAGCCTGAACCCTTTGCCAACAGTACCAACAGCCCCTCCAGGAATAAAGGATTGCCGCAGTACATGGTTATACAGGTGCAGGCTCTTCTAGCGTTTCGTTAGTCTTTATTATCGATATATTTCATCAAAAAAGACAATTACAAAGTAAGAAATACAAACAGGATAAATGTTAAGAACAAGTCCAAATTAACACAATTAGAATAAAATCATGAATAAACAGAGCTCTAAAATCTAGTGCCTCCTATTTCTGATAATCGAGACCCAACCCAAAAACTTGGCCACTGCGACTACGACACATTCACCAGTATCAAATCTCAGAATTCTTAGAGCTTCAAACCCCTGTCTGGTTCCCAATGTGCGACATATAGGTTTAAGCCATTTGGCCCGGGGGGCAGCATAGGCCGGGCAAACAAAGAATATGTGACCTACTGAATCAGCACAGTCAGTACACCAGCTACAGGAATCACAGGTCACACCCTTCCATTTTTTTTGTAAATGATTTAGTTGGTAAGGTGCCAACCCTAAATTGATGGTAAAGTTTCCTGTCGCTGGGCCTGGTAATAATGTCCCAGTAAGCTTCTAAAAGAGGGACTTTTTTATGCTCGAGAAACCTGCCTGACAAGGACTCAGCTGAAACTGAGGATAGATGTTTTTGTAGCACCATTGACCAATAAAGGCTTTTAAAATGTTTTTTTGGGAGGAGGAGCCTAGCGCGCAACCAAGATGGCCGCGTAGGTGCGAGGCTCCCGAGGACCTCCGTGACCTCCTACACCAATCCTGAAAATATCCTGTCCTAGATGAGGGGACTGTGTTGGTGAGCCCGAGCTGAGGTGTCACCCGTTTTCCGCTTCCAAATTGGACCTCGGACACCGGCGGGAGCACCGATTGAGGTTTGCGGCCTTCTCCACGCCGGCCCCCCGGATTGGAGTTACGGGGCGATCCGGAGACAAAGTGATCAACAGCGGCGGGCGGGGCTGGGCAGCTCGCGTACCCCGCACTTTCACTTTCGCTTTTGCACCCTCCTTGCTGTGTAGGCGAGGTTGGGTTGCGGGGCGGTGTGTGGTGGTGTGGCCTCGTTGGGGTGCCCTGCTGGCCCGCCGGCTGTGATCCGTCCTGCGGACCTGTGGCTGCCCCCCCCCCGGAGCCCGTGAACTGGTTTGTCGGCCCTTTCCGAGGTGATTGGCACGATTTGGGGACTGAAACCATGTCCTCAAAACAAGATGGCGACCGGGCAAAGGTGAAATCGACCCGCCGTGGCGCAGCCCATCAGTCCAACAGCATGGACCGTTATACCCTCCAGAAGGGATCTCCCGAGGTGCCGCGTGGGTCTCCCGAGAACCCGACTGATGCTCCTGCGCTGCCCGCGGATCTGACCCTGCGAGATGTCATGGGCGCTATCGCCGAGATGAAGGCCTCGGTGGACCAGCGCTTTGACACACTGGCGCAAAAGATTGACTCGGTCCACGTGGATGTTGGCCTGGTGAGGGCTGATTTATCCAAGACCAATGACCGGGTCGATTCTTTGGCCCACACCACCTCGGGCCTTACAGCGGACGTGGCGGCCCTCCAAAAGGAGGTGCGCCGGCTTGGCCAGGCGAGCGCCCTGATGGATCGTCGACTGGAGGATTCCGAGGGTCGGGCCCGGAGGAACAATGTCCGCATTGTCGGGGTGCCGGAGGGACGGGAGGAGGCGGCGGCAGACCTGTTTGTGGAGGACCTGATTCTCACCCATCTCCAGCCCCGGGGGCTGAGTAAATTCTTTGCGGTGGAACGTGCCCACAGGGTTCCCGGAGGAAGACCTAAGGCCGGAGCCCCTCCGAGGCCTATCATTGCCCAGATTTTCAACTTTCGGGACAGAGACGCTATCCTTCAGACTTCTAGGCAACAAGGACCGGTCAGACTTGACAATATGGACGTAAACTTCTATCCTGATTTCACCCCAGCGGTCCAGAAGCAGAGACTGAGCTTTCTCGGAGTCAAACGTCGTCTACGGGACTTGAACCTCAAGTATGCGATTCTTTTTCCAGCTAAGTTGCGGGTGGAGGTGGATGGCCGCACGCACTTTTTTGATCGTCCCGAGGCGGCCGGGGACTGGTTGGACTCCTTGCCCGGGGATCGGGGCCGGGGGGGTGGGGGGGGCGCGGTTGGAGGGGAGGGCTCGCCGGATCAGGACTGAGGGATTAATAGTAGGCCTCGCTCTGGACAACATTGTCGTCATTTTTGTCTGTTCGTTAAGTCTCCCTCCTGTGGAGGTGGTACGGGGTCTCTTGGGGGCTCTCCCTCCTCCTCTGGGGGACTAGTTAGTTTAATCATTCATGGGGCGACAGGCACACTGCACTTTGGGGGGGCTGTTTGGGCTCATGCAGGGGTGCAGGGAGGGGGGAGTTCTGTTGGGATGGGTGGGTTGGGGTGGGGTGTTGTTCGTTTTTACCGCAAGGCAAACCCTTTATTGTATTGGTGTTTTTAAGGTGCTCTCCGGGGGACGAATGATGGCTTCTGTATGGGATGGGGGGTAGGGACCTGACTTTATTGTCCTGGAACGTTAACGGACTGGGGGATAGGATTAAGCGAGGTGTGGTCCTGCAGTATTTGAAACGACTTTCACCAGATGTGGTCTTTCTGCAGGAGACACACCTTATTGGTAATGCCTTTTGTGCCATGAATCGACGTGGCTATCGCTTGGTGGCCCACTCGGGCTTCACGTCGGGCTCACGGGGGTGGGCATCATGGTGAAGAACTCGCTCCCGTTGGAAATAGACGAGGTGCGCCATGATGAGAGGGGACGCTACACTGTCTTAGTGGGGAGAATGGAGGGTAAAGTAGTTGTCTTTGTATCAGTGTATGTCCCACCGGGGCTACAGTCTACGACTTTTGCAGACTTAGGGCGCCTCCTCCTTGACCTTCCGGGGGGGCTTCTGGTGGTTGGGGGGGACTTCAATGCGGTGGTTTCTGGGACCGTGGATCGTCACCCCCCTAGGGACCTCCCCCGGGCGCAGGCGTGGCTGTCCGGCTTCTTAGATACCCTGGGATTGGTGGACTGCTGGCGCTTAAAACATCCCACGCAGCTGCAGTACACTTTCCACTCGGGTGCCCATGGTAGCCTCTCACGGCTTGACTATGTCCTTGTCCCTGCGGCCTATGTTGGGAGGGTAGGAGAGGTGCGCCATTTGGCGCGGGGTATTTCAGATCACTCCCCGCTCCTGTTGCACGTTGATGTCTTCCCGAGGGGGGAGGGCAGGGTAGCTCCAATCAATGCCTGGTATCTGCGCGACCCCACTATTCGCGCTGATTTGATTAAATCCTTGCAGCGGTATTTCGATGAGAATGTGGGGTCTGTCCCTTCGGCTATCTCCCTGTGGGAAGCCTTCAAAACAGTTCTTAGAGGGGAGGCCCTCTCCTTTATTTCCCATGCCCGGAGGCGCGAGCAGGAGGAGGTGACCCGGGTGGAGGCCGAAATCGCTGAATTGGAGGGTGATCTAGAGGGTGGGGTGACGGACGCTGCACTACATGTCCTACAACTTAAGCAGGCGGCCTACAGGGCCCTCGTCACGGAGGCGGCCAGGGGCCTCTATAGAGAGCAACAGGGGCGACTGTATGATGTGGGTGATAAGGCTGGTAAACTGCTTGCATGGTTGGATAAAAAGGAGAGAGCGAGTCGTGTGGTCCCGCTGATTGAGAGGATGGATGGTGTGCGTGTCACCGAGCCAGAAGACATTGTCTCTTGTTTCGCGGATTATTTCCGCGAGGTGTATTCCCCGGTTTCTCCCTGCTCGGAGGAGGACTTCCATGCCCTGCTTAGGGATATCGCGCTGCCTTCCCTTTCGGTGGAGGACAGGGTGTCGTTAGATGCCGCTCCTACCTCCGACGAAATTGCCCTCGCCATACGCTCGGTCGCATCCGGCAAGGCCATGGGCCCGAACGGCATCCCTATTGAGTTGTATAAGCTGCGACCGGATGTACTGGCACCCCACCTCCGTGCGATGTTCCTGGCGGCCCACTCGCTGGGCTCCCTCCCGCCGGACCAACGTCTGGCTACAATCGTGGTGATCCACAAGGAAGGGAGACCTCGAGACCGGGTTACATCCTACCGGCCTATCTCGCTCTTGAATGCGGAGCCCAAAATCCTCGCCAAGGTGCTAGCCAACCGGCTGGTCGGCGTGGTGGGCGATTTGGTCCACCAAGACCAGTACGGCTTTATTCCCCATCGCAACACGGCCCTTAATCTGCGGCGCTTGCACGGGGTGCTCGCGCGTGTCCCGTTTGTGCGGGAGCCGGCCATATTGGCGTCCTTAGACGCCACCATGGCGTTTGACACGCTCGAGTGGCCATACATCTGGGCTATGCTGGCGAAGTTTGGATTTGGCCCGGGGTTCATCAGCTGGGTCAAATTGTTGTATTCGGGCCCATTGGCACAGGTGGTGGTGAATGGAAGAGTATCGGTCCCATTCGAGCTGGGACGGGGCACGCGACAGGGCTGTCCCTTGTCGCCGCTCCTGTTCGCGCTGGCCTTGGAACCCCTGGCGGAGTGGCTGCGGTGGCACCCTTCCATCCGTGGTCTCCGTTGGACCCCCGAGTATGAGGACCGCGTGTCCCTATACGCTGACGATATCCTATTGTACTTAGCCTCCCCGCGTAAATCACTGATTGTCCTGGTTGATGTTTTGCGCTCATTCGGCCGCAACTCAGGCCTTGTCATCAACTGGGCTAAATCATGTGTGTATGTGCTTTCCGGGGAGGCTCCCGTCCTCCCGCGGGGCTGTCCGATCCAGATTGCCTCGCAGGGGTTTCGGTACCTGGGGGTTTACATTACTCTGGACCCGGAGGCCCGCTACGAGCGGAATTTGCTTCCCCCCCTCCAGCGCTTGAAGGAGGACGTCGCGCGCTGGCGGCGCCTGCCGCTTTCGCCGCTCGGCCGGGCGGCATTGTTTAAGATGATGTCGTTGCCACGCTTCCTGTACGCTCTCCAGAATACTATGGATTTAGTCCCGGCGCGCTACTTCCGTGAGGTGGAGAGTCTACAGCGCCGCCTGTTCTGGGACGGGAGGCCGCGTATTGCCCTGGCGAAGTTGACGCTCCCATGGTACGACGGGGGGATTGCCCTCCCGGATATTAAACGGTATTACTGGGCCTCCCAGCTAGCTGCAATTAATCATGGCCTTTACGGGCCCGCCTTAAACCCGGCATTTGAAATGGACAAGATGCTCCTGCCTGGTGGCGACTATAATCGAGCGCTCTACTCTGGCGCGCCCGGACCCCGCCTGACGGGACCTACGCGTGTCATGGTACGGGTATGGCACGCGGCTAACGCAGCTATGGGGTGGAAGGACCGTTTGACCCGGGCATCACCGTTGTACTCGTCTGAGAGATTGGGCTCCCTGTGGACCTCGAAGGGCTTCGAGAAGTGGGACACGATCGGCATCAGTAAAGTGGGGGACCTCTGGACGAGGGGGGGATTTAAAACATTCGAGACGCTGCAGACGGAGTTTCAGCTGCAGGGCAGTGAATACTTTCGGTACTTGCAGGTCCGTCACGCGCTGGGCTCAGTCTTCCCAGACATCGCCTCCATCCCGGAGTCTTCCCCCCTGGAGGATAGAGTGCTGGATGGCCATGTTCCGGACAGCACGATCTCCCTCATTTACAAAAAATTGATTAATGATCGCTCGGGATTGCTGACTGGCCTCCGCGAGGCTTGGGTTGCCGACGGGCTGGAGTTGGACGACGAAGACTGGATTTCCGCGGTGGCCTCTCCGAAGGAGGTGGCCATACCGGCTCGCCTTCGCTTTGTCCAGCTTAAGATACTCCATCGGGTTTACATGACGGGGCCAAGGCTTCTGCGTATGGGCTATGCTGAGGATGGGTTGTGTAAGCGTGGGTGTGGTGCTTTGGCGACTTTTTTGCATATTTTGTGGGAATGCCCGAAGGTGGAGCGATTCTGGCGTGGTGTGCATGAGGTCCTGCGAGTGGTTACGCATGTCGCGCTGCTGCCTGAAGCGAGGAGATGCCTGCTGAATGTGTGGGAACCAACTGACTACTCGGTTCCGCAGACGCGATGGGTGACTCTGGGATATATGATAGCTAAGCGTGACATTGCTCAACTGTGGGGATCCCAGAGGCCCCCGGCGGTGTCGGCCTGGAAAGAACACATGGATTGGTGCATGTTCCGAGAAAAGGTGGTGTATGTGGCGAGGGGTAAGCCTGGGGCATGGGTGAAAGTATGGGGCCCCTGGAACGCCTACCGCGGGGGTATCTGCGCGCCACCATTGCTGCCTGCGGCCTCACCAGCCCCGTCCCCTTAGTTGGCTCCTTTCCATAGCCCCGAGCACGGAGTTCCCCCAGTCCTCGATCTGTTCCCTTTCCCCTCTTTAGACTCCTGTTGATGGCTGGGGTCTCCCATTCGGGGAGCACGTGCTGTTACTTTCGATTGCGGGTTGCCTTGCGGGTGTGGTTTTTGTGTTGTGTGTATAAAATGAAACCGTATTGTGGGGTCAGAGTGATGTGGCCCACGACGCCGATACCTCCTGATTTTGCTTCTCTGCACCGCCCAGTGTTCTTGTATGAATGTCATATGCTCCTGTCATTCTAGCGGCCGGCCGGAAGGTTGTAGGCCCATACTTGTATATTCTTGAGATTGCAATAAACGGTTAAAAAAAAAAAATAAATAAAAAAAAAAAAAATGTTTTTTGGGGGGAAAAGGGTTGGTAGCCGGGTCGGTCCAAAGAGTTCCCAGTCCCATAGATTCCAAAAGTTGGCTAACTTGCCTGAACCAGATGATGTTACCGGCTCCCAAGATGGAACGGACGTCCAGAAATGCCTTTGCATAGGGGCCTAATTCCGGGACCGTCCATAATCTCCTCCAGAAGGCCAATGGTTTAAACCTAGCAATGTCGTCAAAAGAATGACAGCCAAGATCCAGCAGGAGCGGTTTCACTGGAGTGGAACAGGGGAGACCCGTAAGCTTCCTGAGAAATTTGTATTGCGCCTTAACCAGGGGGGAAAGATCGGCAAAACCCCAGAGTTCAGCGCCGTATAGGATTGCTGAGTTAATCCTTGCATTGTAAATTTTAATGGGAGGGCCTATCATTTTCGACTGGGATTGCTTTTGTTCTTTAACCAAGCACCCAGAGAGCTGGGCAAGCTTATTTTCGGAGACTACCCCCAGGTAAGTCATAACATTGGTTCGTTCAAGTAAATCATTATTCATAGACACATGGCCTTTCACACATCTCCCTTTGTTAAAGACCATGTATTGGGTTTTGGAAACATTAACTAACAGGTCAAAGTCAGAGCAAAAGTTGGCAAATACATTCAAAGCTACCTGTAGCCCAGACAAAGTCTGGGATAGGAGTAGGGTTTCATCGGCAAACATGAGGAGTGGGATTTTGGTACCACCCAGCATAGGGGCGTCCGTAGATGTAGAAGAAAAATACTGCACGACTCTATTTATGAATAACAGAAATAGAGTGGGCGCAAGGACGCACCCTTGCCTGACGCCCCTACTAACTTTGAATCTATCGGTAACCTGCCCTTGATTCCCCCATCGAACTTGTGCAAAGTTATTTTCATGCAACCTGATGACGATGTTCAAAAGATCAGCAGGCATCCCCAGCTCCACTAATGCCCCCCAAAGTTTAGTCCTATTGACTAGGTCAAATGCTGACCGAAGATCGACAAAAGCAGCATATAGAGTACCACCACAAAGATAAACCGTTTTCCAGACGATCAGTTGAAACTTGAACGCCTGGTCGATGGTACTAGTGCAGGGTCTGAAACCGGCCTGCAGGGGCGAGATGATATCCTCCTGCTCGATCCAAGACTGGATTCTTGCTAGGATCATTCTTGCAATGATTTTTTGAACAGAATCAATTAAACTAATCGGGAGATAGTTCCCCCGGGCAGGAGCGATCATCTTTCTTAAAGATGGGCAGAATCTCAGCGCCCTTCCAAGATTCGGGAATGGCAGCCCCCTTGGCTATAGCAGTTGCCATGAGTGCAATATAAGGCACCCAATTGCCAAGATCGAATTTGAAGAGATCCGCGGGAACACAGTCTATACCCGGTGCCTTGCCACTAGGCACCTTGGTTAGAGCCATCTCAACCTCTTCACAATCGAATTTAAAATTCGGAGATGTAGACAAATCCCGAATAGGGGAAGAGGCGATCGCTTCGACCAGATTAACATCCGAGAACTGGGACTCAAAGTGCGACACCCAGATATCAGGGAGTACATGATTAGAAGGGACCTGCGTACTCGGGGAGTTGCCCCACTTCACGATATGCCAGAACAAAGTTAAATTATTTTGTTTACTAGCAGCCAAAAGGTCATTCCAGTGATCATTATCCCAATCTTGTTTGGCAAGAACTTTAGCCTTGCTATAGTCTTTCCTGGCTAGTCTAATAATAGCCTGGTTTTTAGTTTTAATAGCAAATTTCAGTTTGCTATAAGACTCGCGGCAAGCTTTATTATACCAAGAATTTGGCTTTGGAGTGAATGATTTCTTGACCTTGCAAGGTTTGGAAAAAAGAGACTTAAGGCCAAAAAAAAGATTTTCATTAATGTGAGTAGACTCACCAACGACATCCTCAGGGCTCTGAAAAGACTGTAGGTCTTTCAATGCACAAGAGACTTTTGAACTGATCTCAGAGAGTACTACACTATCAATGGCAACCTTTTCCCAGCGCACTCTCCGTTGGTTGTTAGTTAGGAGGGCATCGGCAGTCGCTATCTCTGATGGTTTGTTTCTATGGGCTGGACAAAACAAGAAGCTCAAAACTAAAGGATTATGGTCGCTCTCGGGGCGGTCTAGAACCACCATATCGCATAATGTGGACCAAAACTCCACTTTGATTAGGGCATAATCGATTCTACTGCTACGACGACGACCATCAGAAAAGGTCTCCTTGCCATTTTTATCCGATGGAGTCCGTCCGTTGGCAGCCCTGAAACCACGCTCCATACATAAACTCATCCACTGGATAGCAGATTCAGTCCACCTCTTGATAGGGGGAGATCAAGAGGTGGGATGTTCAAAATTGCATCCACTTCCAATGTGAGTGAATCCCAAGCAATATGCAGAGGCTCAAAACAACAATTTAAATCACCCACTATTACCACATTAGTACATGTATTGACGGTGTCCAAAAACCCATCCAGTTGTAAAAAGGTGTTTGTGCCACGCCCACCTGGAAGGCCCCTGTTATATACAATTATAATCAGGATGTCAGGGTCGTCATTGAGTTGCAATGAGATGATCAATATGTCGGGGCTATCAATGGCCAATTCAGTGAGTCTGTACTTGAGAGTTTGCCTTACCCATATGCAGAGACCGCCCGAAGGACGGCCCCTTGTTCCACTGGAAGCCCCCTTGTAAAAGTTTACATACCCAGAAAAATAAATAGGGTCCACAGCCCACGTTTCCTGAAATACAAGGATATCGTGGATGGTTGCCCAAGCAGACCAATCTTCCGTTATTATTTTACTACGGAGACCAGCAATATTCCATGAGGCCAAAGTAAGAGGGGGGAGCTAGTAGAGTCAACCAGCAGGGGGGCAGGTAGGGAGCCCAAAACGACTGGGTGGGTTACGGTAATACCAGGTCCTATACACTCAATCTCAAAGACACAAGGATCAGTGTGAATGGTTGGTGGTCTGTCGATATGCGACAAACGGGTACGGGGTACCGTCTCGGTTCTCAATGGGTTGGAGTTAACTGGGCTAGTGCCCTGGGGATTATCTAGACACTCCAAAACTGGTAATAAGGAATCAGAATTTCTAAGGGGGACATTTTGTAAAACACGAGCATAGTTCGGATACAAGACACCCGAACCCAAGTGTACCCCCCTTGACCCACCCCGACTTACAAACCCGGAACATTCAGGGCCAGCAGGGGCCTTACTCGCACAACCCAAATTGAGTAGGTTTGATGATGGTCAATCAACCCCTTCTAAAGTATTCAAGGGGGCAAAGAAATTAGACAGTGGGAGATGAAAATCAAATCCGGGCTGACGACGAAAGCCCCTGTTGACCCTTTCCCAGCCAGTAGACATGTCACAGGGAATAACACATGGGACAAGAGGGTAGAAGTAAGACAAATCCAAAGTAATTATTCCAGTGACACTCGAGGTGTTAGGATGGGAACATATATGACTCACCACCCTTGGGTCCCGAAAGTTAATAATCACACAATCTCCCTCCACTTTCTTAACCCCATTGCCCAACCAGCTCACCCTACGTACTGTCAGGATCTCGGCACATAATCTAGCCGGCAGTGGCCTATTTCCATTTAGCCAGTGAATTACTTTGTTCTTCAGCTCGCTATGGGACTCGATCTTTGCCTGGGGGAGCCTTGGAACACCTACCATGATGACAGTATATGGCAGCGACTCTGGGGGGAGATTAATACATGGAAGTTTTAAGAAAGACCATCACCCTCAGTAATGGGCTGTCTGGTTGTGATATTACTCTTGTTAATAATGGCATTTCTAGCTGGATCATTGGACGTAACAGTACTAACAAGTGTGTGGGATACTTCCACAACATGATCTTTATGAGCATGGGAATGGGAGGGTACACTAACCAAGGGAGTAATACCATTAGGAACAATCCCCGTTTTATCAGCTATATCAGAGGTTGGTAAAATCTTAGAGCCAGATGGAGTCACTATAATCTTCTCCAGTAAGGACGTGTTAGTAAGCACCATACTTTCTATTTTCCCAATGGAGGTAGAGAGTCGATTGACTCTCTCGTATAACGGTAGGAAGAAAGATTTAAGTAGTTGCTCCACAAGCTCGGAAAAGCCAGTGGGCAGGGAGTTGGCATTAGGCAAAATAGTGGGAGAATGAGATGACATAAGACTCCCAACAACAGGAGGAGTGCTACAAGGCAACTGGGAATGGGGAGCATGACGTAGGTTGGCAGGTTTGGGCAGTTTAGACACTTTAGACACTTTTGCACGTCTACCCTTGAAGGGCACTCCCACACGTTTTCTTTTCCCAAGGATAGACTGAGACTTTCTACCCAAGGTCGGGGTGTCTATGCGTGACTGCTCAATAGTGGGCTGTGAAAGAATAACACTAGTATTTGTTGGTAAGCCACTAGGTTCAGAAATATTTATGATATCGGGAGTGTTTTCCAGAGAACTCAGTGCTGATATATCCAGCGACCCTTGCACGTTACTAGGTAGCAAGTCGGAAACGGGTTGGGGCTGCCTACATTCGGGGGAAATGGCTGCCATGATGTTACCAAGGGACGATCTTTTAGCTGAGATTTCTAATGACAGTCTTTTTTCTGTTAAAATAATTTCTTGTTCAAGGACCCGAGCTGCTCTTGTAATAAAATTATCAAGAGTCCCTGTTACACGACCCCCAATACTACCCTGCGCAATCTTCCTACCAGACCTTAAGGAAGTCATCCTCGAGGGTAAAGAGCAAGCAATAGGGGGGGGGGGTAGCCAGAGGAAGTGACAAAGGACCTAGGAATACAAAATGATGCAGGTACCAGAAATCACGTTAGAGTAAAACACTAAAATAACGTAGCAGCTACTGCGAACGGCTGTCAGCCGGATAATGATAAAACATAAACTCACAATTGCACAAGTATTTGTATCACTTAAATAAATAAAAGTCAAACTTAGAGGGGTGGCTCTTCTAGCATAAGCGCCCGGTCCAGACCTTCACAAGTCTTGGCACTCCTTGAAGTTCTAATTTTACCAGTGGCCCACTCGGGCATACGGGATCACCGCGTTACGGGCGCAGCAAGACCCACATGGTGCTCAACACACAGCACAGTCTACAACGGCCCTCTCCTGGCATACAGTGGTCGCTGAAAACAGTGCTGCACAGTGATGGCTTGATCAGTGCATAGCCGAATCCTCACACCTCGCACAGGGAGTTCTCACGGAAGGACTCCCCACTGGACCTTGCTTCCTCTAACGCTCTCCTCTTCTTCATAGGGGACACTGGTCTTGGCCAGCAGGCAGGCGCTTGTGCTCCAGGCTCCAGGGCAGGTGGACTTGGTTTCCCTGATGTTCCCTCATCCAGCAGAGAGACTAGCAGGCCTGGTCAAAGGACAAATATTGCATAGCTTCCCCTTCTCACACAGCCAATCTGGCTGCTAGGCAGATGACACATTTGTGGGGACTAAACCCCCCCCCTTCTGAAGCCCTTTTCCAGACACCAAAGGTGATTTAGGGTCTGGGTCTTTGAAGTTTTATGTTGGGATTCTGCTTCCTTTGAAGTGGGCACTTCTCATTTTCTTTCTTCATGAAAGATGTCTGACACAGCAGGCATGACTCCAAAGCTGATTGGCCACAACACAATTCATCGGAATGATCAGAGTTCACACCTGCATGTCAGTCACAGTTATTTGTGCATCAAATGGTAATCCCAGACGCCCAGTCCTACTCTTTACGATTCTCTTATCAGCCCCATCTCCCTTCCTGAGATGTATGTAGCCTGTCACCTTCCTTGTGATCTATCACTGAATTAAAGAGCAGTCTTGTGAAATGCAAAGGGAGTCTCTTCCTTTTTCCCTCCAGTGTGTCCCTACCCAGCTCACAGGAATGCATCACTACAGAGGGGTCTTCCTCTCCTCCTCATGTCTTCACCAGGCAGGCAAGCAGCTTCCCAAAATGGAACCTAGGGTCCTCCATACAATGTATATTTGCAGGCATACTCAGTGTACGTTCACAGCACAACTTGGGTCCAGCACTGTTACCTCTGTGCATTGTGCCCTTACATGTACATTTGCATTCAATACAAACACGCACAATCTGCGTGCACTTTTCAGCACTAAAGCTTTCCTATCTTTAACCAGGGTGTGTTATTTACAAATACACACAGTGCCAGCACACATGCTCACTATGTGCGTGCTGCACAACACTTTGCCCTTCATGTATTTTACTTCATGCAAGTACACATACAACCAGCACATGCTTTCACTGCGCACACACTGCACAGCACTATATCTCTCCTGTAATGTATTCCTCTCAGGCATAAATACATCCAGTATGGGTACTAACCACTTAAGCACTGCACAGTACTGCTCCATCCTTGTACTGTACCCTTTCCAGATAAAGCAAATCCCTAAGTTGACTGGATATGCCCAGACGTGGGTCGCTTGCTCACTTTGCCACTGGATTCAAGCTAGCCTGGCTGATGAGGGGTGTTACCCCGAAACCGGTCCGAGGATGCTTGTTTCCGGGCCAGAAAAGGCCTGACTTGGCAGTTTGGGCAGGACTATTCCCATAAGGAACAGGATAAAGACTGATTTGCATATGGCTGGGTCTGAACTGGGGTGCTGAAGGGAGCTAAAGAACGATGATGGATTCAACCCAGATTCGTGACTGGGGGTGAGTGTCTGAAAAGTTTCAGCATTACGTCCATTATCTCCTTGTGTTTGCTTTGTTAGCCCTAAGTTGGCAGGTTATGGCGAGAAGTAGGTCCCCTGGATTCAAGCTAGCCTGGCTGATGAGGGGTGTTACCCCAAAATCGGTCCCAGGATGCTTGTTTCCAGTCCAAGAAAGACCTGGCTTGGCAGTTCGGGCTGGACTGTTCCGATAAGGAACAGGGTGAAGAATGATTTGCGCATGGGTGGGTCTGAACTGCGGTGGCAAAGTGAGCTAAAGAACGATGATGGATTCAACCCAGACCTGTGACTAGGGGTGAGTGTCTGAAAAGTTTCAGCACTCCATCCATTATCTCCTTGTGTTTCCCTTTCCAGATATACATACAACCAAGCAGTCACTACACCTGCGCTGCACTGCGCAGCACTCCACATCTTACCTGATGTAGGCCAAGGGAGAGTAAATGACACAGCAGTGGGACATTTAAACAGATGAGTGAGCACTAAAGCCTCACTACAGTGACACAGGATAAAAAGGTCCTGTTTACTTATACTGATCACTACACGGTATGCTGCAACAACCACTCTCATGCTGCCTAACTCCAGGTGAAGGCGGTAGCCTTCTACCACTATGAGGGTAAAGCTTTGAGCGCCCTTCCCGGTCCAACAAGACTTCAATCTGTGGGACAGGCCTTTGTCATGGTGCACAAACATGATCCATGTTCGCCTACGACAACAGAAATCAGGATCAGGGGCACTTAGGGCAGGGGAAAACCTTTTTACCATGCAGAGGACTTTTTTGTCCCAACATGTGTACTTGTCTTTTATTAACTCCAATTCCACAACATTGTTGTAAACAATATTTTTGTCAGACAGTATTTATGTCATAATTGTCTGGTACCATACCAATAAAACACGGCATTTCCAGAAGACAGTTACCCTAAAATACAGCTTCCCAGGGAAGGCTCCCAAGATTTTAGACAACTTTCCCACCGATACAAGACTTACTTCCTCACATCAAAATTTCACATCCAGGCCAAATATCATCTGTTAACCACAGCATGATCACTTCACACAGCTTGCAATATATTAACTTATGCCTCATGCAATTTACCGTGTGTTACTGTGTAAAATTGTATTTTCCTTCTACCACTTAATGGTGTATGACTGACATATCTCTCTGTTGCTCTCTATGGGCCATATGTAGGTAGCATCACATTTACCGATTCATAAATACCGAATTTTACCGATTCGGTATTTATGAATCGGTAAATGTGATGTAGGTAATAATTCGGTAAATTTTACCGAATCGGAAAAATTCGGTAATTATGAATCGGTATTTACCGATTCGGTAATGAGGCATACCTTCCCATTGATTCCTATGGGCCTGGAGGCCCATATTCAAGGGTGGCAGGGTGTCACATTGACACCCTGTTGCACCCCTGAATCTTGCATGTGTGCACATGTGGCGCACATACATGCCCTAAGGCCGTGGTTCCCAAACTGTGCGCCGCAGCACCCAGGTGTGCCGTAATGAGTAGCCAGGGGCGCCGCACTCGATGTGGTAACATACGGGGAAATTAGAAATGCCCACCCTTCATCATCCTGCAACATGGTTTGGCCCAAGAGCGACGTGCATACGTACGCGTCGTACGTGCTTTCCGAGGTGTAGTCTCCGTCATTACTGGCATTCGGCCATATGCTGTTCTGAGCGTTTGAGACGCATTTGTGCTGCCTGCCCGCCATGCTTCGTGGGACCCTCTACTCAACTCAAGGAAATAGGTAAGTGAAGTCCGCCGCCCTAATTACGCAACTAAATTAAACTAAAATGCACAAAAAGGTCACTTACGAGGGTAAATTATATTCCAGTTCACATAGCTGCCATGGTTTCCGATTGCTATGTGTGACATTTTCATAATTTTAGTATAATAATGAGTGACATTTCAACGACTACGAGTGACACTTTCTTGAGAAATTACACCCATTTGAGCAACGGAGGTTTGTAGATTTACATGTGCAATGTGTAAGAGCAGGGGTTTGCAGATTTACATGTGCAGCGTGTTAGAGCAGGGTTTGCCGATTTACGTGCGCAGTGTGTTAGAACAGGCTTGCTGACTGGCCTGTGCTGTTGTAAAGCTGATTTTGCCGGCACCCCTCGTCATATGGAAGCATTGCCTGTCACAACTTCCTCCAAGATACACAGCAGCTGGATGGCCAGCGCTAGGCCAGCGCCAGGAACTATGCTGCATCAACATTCCTGGGAGGCTGTATTGAATTCCTTTATAGCCAAGGAGGAGGGCAGAATGCAGCAAGGATCAGCATTGGCTGATTGTGGCTAGAGTGAGCCTGAGAATCACAATGCATCTTTTTTCATTTATTCGAGGCAGATGTAAGTTAAATAAAGGTGGTTACCATTTAGATCTGTCTGCAGAGCACTAGGGAAAAATCCAAAGGTGGCTAGGAATGATGACTCCTCGAATAGAGCCTGGTCCAGTCGCAGCAGGTCAGAGGCACAGGCGGTGGTGCGGGCACAGGCGCGGTGAGAGCAGTGGCGGCTTCAAAACTAAACTTGCAAACATAACTTCCGCCCGCTTGCGCTTCCCACTTAATGAATTACATTCTGTCTTGGGTGGCAAATGGGCCCGGTGTTGCAGTCAATGAGAGCACATCTCAGCCGGCCTGGCCGGAGCAACTGGAACCACCTCCTGGCAGATGAGGTGTATTTTAAACAAATAATTCAGCACCGGAGCAGAGCAGTGCAGTTACTCTGCACAGTGTTGTGCAGTCTGTCACACACTGTGGGCTGCCAGAGCAGTGCGCGGTCTGAGCTTTGTTCAATGTTAAAGTAAATTGAGACTCCGTTGTTTTTCCTGTTCATTGAAAAAGATATTTTATTATCCAGAAGTTTTTAAACTATTGTTGTGTGGTTAAAAAAAATTGCATGGAAACATATTTGGCTATTAATCTTGTATCATTTCCCACTTAACGAGTTTTTATTAAACAACTGTTATCTTCTTATTTTGTTACAAATATGATTATAATACCTTCATTGCGTCCCAATTACTTTAAGGGAGACAACAGGAAGTACTCCCGAGGTCGGGCTTACATCCTGCCCACCGGTAAAAAAATGGTGGAGAGCCACGGCCAACTGCCGATTAGGTCAAGGGAGCCACAGGTCAAAAAAGTTTGGGAACCACTGCCCTAAGGGCATGTATGTCTGCCACATGGCACTCTTAAATCTGCAAAATATTACTTTTTGCAAGGTATTCGTTATTTATCATGAACCTGTATTTGGTGGTAAATAACAAATTCTTAATACTAATTTTCACTCTTTAGAGTGCTCCCTACATATGATTTCTGGATTCGGTATTTACCGAATCGGTATTTTACCGATTTCTTAATTTCCGATTCGGTAAATACCGAATCCAGTAAATCAGCCCCCTACATCGCAAATGCCTAAATACCAGTCGGTAACGGGATATTTACCGAAGTTCGGCCATTACTGACCGGTATTTGGCTTCCTACATGAGGCCCTATATGTTTAAATATGGGATAAAGTACCCCCTTCCAAGCATTAGAAAGATATTGCAAATCACTGAGGAGTTCCATGCCTATATAGAGGAACGGGGCCGAAGGTCAAGTTCCTTTGCAAGTTCATGAAACTCCAAGGGAACTTGCAAAATTATTTTAACGCATGGTAGAGTATATTTTATTCTTTATAAAACATGGCTACATTTTCACCCTTCTAAACAAAAGCTTGCATCCTTGATGCTTTGCTCCTTCATATGTAGGAAATGGTAAGGTTGCAGACACGAAGACTAAAAGTGAAGTCTGTAGTGAAAAGTTGAACACCCCAAAAAGCATTTAGTAATTTGTTGCAACACTGTTAAGAATCAATTTCATGAAAGTCAGGTTAAAAAAAGGCTGTGGCTCAGGATGAGTAGTAACTTGAAGAGAGATTCTTCATTACTGTAATGAATTAAAGCATTGAAAAATATGTTCCAAGCCCTGTACTAAACTCCACCCGGGCAGCTAAGACTCCAACGCTGGCCAGCCCCCATGGTCTTGCAGCGCTGCAAGGCCCACCCCCTTTTTTTGCAGTACTACCACAAAAGTACTTGGTGGCCACGCTAAGTGTCATGGTAGTACAGCTGTACCACGGCCCGCAAAAAAAATCTTTTTCATTTAACCCTAGGGTTTGTCCCTTTGAGACCACTCTTCAATTGCCAGGGGGTCATGGTACCCCTAACCTGCCCACTTATTCCTTATTTTTATTTGTTTTTTACGACACAGGGACCAAATCTTAAAATGGCGACCGTAACTTTCACTACATGTTGTGGCCAGTCAATCAGATCGCGTATTTGGGCCTCACGGTACTGGGTTAGTAACAAGGTAGTACCATGCCAGCCAATCAGATTACATATTTTGACCTAGTTGTACTCTGCTGAAGTACCGCAAGTGTACCATTTAGCTATATACACATACATTGTAAAACTACTGGACACATTTACACCTAATCACAAAAATCACGCTTTCTAGATCAAGATCCATCTTTTCGACAAATTTGGTGTAATTCTATGAAGCCCACTTTTGCTGTATTGCAGTTGAATTTTGCCTGTGAAAATTGCATGGGGAAAATCGTTTACGGACCACTCTTTTTCTTGGGGCCTGCATAACGGATCTCTCCAAAACTTTGCAGGAAGGAGCTGAGTTGGATTAACCATTTTTGTGGAAAGTTTCATGTTATTAGCAAACTAAAAAATCAATTTCTTTTGGAAACCGGGTCCTGACTAGAACTACACAGTGGCAACCGGCAATATGTAAGCCATATAAAAAAAAAAAAAAAGATATATATACACGTATATAGGCATTTTTTTTTCTCTGAAAAAACATAGGTAAGGGGACATTATAGTTAGGTTAAAATGTTAGTTAAAACATACTTTTTTAAATGAACACAACTACTGACTGACACCAGTTATAGTTATCTCAAGTAACTATAACTTGTGCCCTAAAGTAACTATAACCCATGCCCTTGCTATACACAGTGTTGTTATCAATTATGTAATTTCGGATGTTGCAGTGGTGTTATCAATGATGTCATAGAACATGTCATGAGTGATGTAATATGTGAGGAAATTAGCAGTAGATGGCGAGGGCCCGAGTTATTGGGGGGCCCTAGTAATTAACATTTCTCCAAAAAAGTGAATTTTGTCACTGGTATTATTATACTATTGTGGGATTAGGCATGGTTCTAGGGGTACCGTGGTCCCCAAGAACAATAATAAAAAAAGAGAACGGCAACCTCTTGTGGATTGAGCACAGCGCATGCTCTTGAGTTGTTGGGGTTGACAACTTAGTGTTTTGAGAGTTTAACATCAAGACCTAGGAAGGAGGGGATACAGAAAAGTGAAGCTGCTTGCTGGAAGGTGGTCGGAAGTGGGTTGATGAATGAGGGCTGAGCTGAGTACTGCAGCATTGGAGCCGTGGAGCTACGGAGGCCATGGTGTGGTGGTGTGGTACCAAGCAGAGGCAGGACGCAATGGCAGCCCAGGAGACTAACGTTGAGCAACAACACAGTGGGCAGAGGGAGAGGTGAGTGTAGCCAGCTAAGGTGGGAGGCTTGACTGCAGAAACAAGTGTTTTCACAAATGCCACCCTTCATCTGTTCTTTTCCTGTCGCTGCAGTGGGCGGATTGGGCTATTCCACCTGTTCCCTTCTGTTGCTGCATTTTTTAGCTTTCTATGTCCACCCAGGGCCAGTCCTGGCCACTGTGTTCTATGTGTGCGCCTTGGTTTGGGATATTGTTGGTGCTGCAGAGGGTGAGTGTCAGGCCAGGAGATGGCCGTTCCAGGTACTGCTGCGGCATGTGCTTCGGTGCTCCCCTCTGAGTCACCCTGTCTGATCTGGCCATTCTCTCCACACAGTTGCCATACTCATCTGTTGATTGTGCAAGCCACCCCGGTCAATTGGCCACTTTTTGAATACCTCTACGGGAGCACCCTAGAACACTCTCAGTCACTCTTGCACTACAAGGGAGACATCAAGTGCTTGCTTCTCCTTTGGTTTCTTGCCACTCTTGCACCAGTAGATCATGTTTGTTGCCACGTGTGGATGTAGTTTAAAGCAGCATATTGCAGTGGAGCATGTAAGCAAAGTTGATACATTCAACATTGAGCTTTGGCCAAACAATCAGAAGCAATTTTACTGAGATTCATTGACAACACAGTACCATTTTTAGATACAATGAACCGCGACACCTAAAAAAGCAGAAATATTGTAAAAACTGCAAAATTACTTAGTTAATTGAGCCTATCAGCAAACCCTGAGCCTCAAACTTGAAAAACAAAAGTCACCTTGATAGTAACCTAAAGATGTTTTTTAAATTTCTAGGTCCCACGTTACTACCGCGCTACCTGGAAAGGGAAGCTAAGGCCTTGCAGGAGTGAAACACCATTCTGTCATTGGCTCTATGGGTCATGCGACAGTACTGCGGTATGAATGGGACACCAACAAAAAGGAATTAAAGCAGCCATCTGATTGCCACTCAGGGAACACTTCCCCAAAATAAGCACCCAGCCTTTAGAAAAAAGCTCAGATGAATTTCCCAAACATCATTAGCACATTGTTGTTTTAGAGAGCTATGTTGGTGTGTAGACAATCGAAGTCCATGATGGTCTCAGGGAGAATTCCAAAGCAGCATCACCCGACCACACCATCCACCAGCTGTTCTAGAGCGAATTCATGGCAGGATGATGACTTCATTGTACTTCCAGCACCATCTGCAGCGGCACAACAGTCCCAGGGTGCTCAGGGGTTTCAGAATGGGCCCAGTGGCATCACCCCAGGCGAGCTCAATTGGTTGTGGGCGTCGCCATCTGTGTGTGTCTGCTTGCCTCCTACTCCCCTCCCATGTTCTAGTCGGGACCCCGGCCTCTTTAGTGGTCCCTGGGTACGCAAGGGCTATGATCTCAATATAAACCCGAACGGGACCAGCGATGGCACCCCATGTGGCCCAGATAGGGGATAAAAGGGGGTGGTGATGGACGGAGCATCAGAACCAATCAAACACTCACATCCAGTCAACAGATCTGGGTTTGATCCATCACCGTTCTTTAGCCCACTCTGCCACCCCAGTTCAGACATGGCCATATGCAAATCAGTCTGACCCTGTGCCTCATGGGAACAGTCCAGCCCGAACTGCCAAGCCATGCCTTCCCTGGACCGGAAACAAGCTTCCTAGGACCGGTTTCTGGCATTTCAGCCGTCTTCAGCCAGGCTTGCTTGAATCCAGTGGCAAAGTGAGCAAGGGACTCACGTCTGAGCATACCCTGCCAACTTATGGCGAACAAAGCGGTACAAAAGGGGGTGGTGATGGACGGAGCATCAGAACCAATCAAACACTCACATCCAGTCAACAGATCTGGGTTTGATCCATCACCGTTCTTTAGCCCACTCTGCCACCCCAGTTCAGACATGGCCATATGCAAATCAGTCTGACCCTGTGCCTCATGGGAACAGTCCAGCCCGAACTGCCAAGCCATGCCTTCCCTGGACCGGAAACAAGCTTCCTAGGACCGGTTTCTGGCATTTCAGCCGTCTTCAGCCAGGCTTGCTTGAATCCAGTGGCAAAGTGAGCAAGGGACTCACGTCTGAGCATACCCTGCCAACTTAAGGCGAACAAAGCGGTATAAGTTGGCAGGGTATGCTCAGACGTGAGTCCCTTGCTCACTTTGCCACTGGATTCAAGCAAGCCTGGCTGAAGACGGCTGAAATGCCAGAAACCGGTCCTAGGAAGCTTGTTTCCGGTCCAGGGAAGGCATGGCTTGGCAGTTCGGGCTGTGCTGTTCCCATGAGGCACAGCGTCAGACTGATTTGCATATGGCCATGTCTGAACTGGGGTGGCAGAGTGGGCTAAAGAACGGTGATGGATCAAACCCAGATCTGTTGACTGGGTGTGAGTGTTTGATTGGTTCTGATGCTCCGTCCATCACCACCCCCTTTTATACCGCTTTGTTCGCCATAAGTTGGCAGGGTATGCTCAGACGTGAGTCCCTTGCTCACTTTGCCACTGGATTCAAGCAAGCCTGGCTGAAGACGGCTGAAATGCCAGAAACCGGTCCTAGGAAGCTTGTTTCCGGTCCAGGGAAGGCAAGGCTTGGCAGTTCGGGCTGTGCTGTTCCCATGAGGCACAGCGTCAGACTGATTTGCATATGGCCATGTCTGAACTGGGGTGGCAGAGTGGGCTAAAGAACGGTGATGGATCAAACCCAGATCTGTTGACTGGGTGTGAGTGTTTGATTGGTTCTGATGCTCCGTCCATCACCACCCCCTTTTATACCGCTTTGTTCGCCATAAGTTGGCAGGGTATGCTCAGACGTGAGTCCCTTGCTCACTTTGCCACTGGATTCAAGCAAGCCTGGCTGAAGACGGCTGAAATGCCAGAAACCGGTCCTAGGAAGCTTGTTTCCGGTCCAGGGAAGGCATGGCTTGGCAGTTCGGGCTGTGCTGTTCCCATGAGGCACAGCGTCAGACTGATTTGCATATGGCCATGTCTGAACTGGGGTGGCAGAGTGGGCTAAAGAACGGTGATGGATCAAACCCAGATCTGTTGACTGGGTGTGAGTGTTTGATTGGTTCTGATGCTCCGTCCATCACCACCCCCTTTTATACCGCTTTGTTCGCCATAAGTTGGCAGGGTATGCTCAGACGTGAGTCCCTTGCTCACTTTGCCACTGGATTCAAGCAAGCCTGGCTGAAGACGGCTGAAATGCCAGAAACCGGTCCTAGGAAGCTTGTTTCCGGTCCAGGGAAGGCATGGCTTGGCAGTTCGGGCTGTGCTGTTCCCATGAGGCACAGCGTCAGACTGATTTGCATATGGCCATGTCTGAACTGGGGTGGCAGAGTGGGCTAAAGAACGGTGATGGATCAAACCCAGATCTGTTGACTGGGTGTGAGTGTTTGATTGGTTCTGATGCTCCGTCCATCACCACCCCCTTTTATACCGCTTTGTTCGCCATAAGTTGGCAGGGTATGCTCAGACGTGAGTCCCTTGCTCACTTTGCCACTGGATTCAAGCAAGCCTGGCTGAAGACGGCTGAAATGCCAGAAACCGGTCCTAGGAAGCTTGTTTCCGGTCCAGGGAAGGCATGGCTTGGCAGTTCGGGCTGTGCTGTTCCCATGAGGCACAGCGTCAGACTGATTTGCATATGGCCATGTCTGAACTGGGGTGGCAGAGTGGGCTAAAGAACGGTGATGGATCAAACCCAGATCTGTTGACTGGGTGTGAGTGTTTGATTGGTTCTGATGCTCCGTCCATCACCACCCCCTTTTATACCAGATAGGGGATATGCGCTGCCACATCTGGTGAACAGATCCGTGGGCCCTTTGGGAGAGAGGGGGGCAGACCAGACTGAGACCACTTTATGTGTGAAAAAGGCCGCTTTATTGAAACAGGTGCACATTACAATACCGTACCTGGCAACTGCCTTACAAAACCAAAAACTCACTATACCGCAGATATCTGACCCCTGACCCCGCCCCTTCCTCTACGATCCCCTCAAACATTCACCCATCCTGCCATTACCATATTAACAACATTACAATGTATTGTAGTTAAAAATATGCTCAAGACCTCCCTACGTATGGCTGCTCCCAAACCCCCATTCTGCCGTTTCTCATGATCTCCGATGCTGGTGGGGCCCAAGTCGTGGTCGTCCTTGGGAAGCCAGATAGAGGCCTCAGTCGGGCTCGTCGGGCAAAGCACCAATGCAGCTCTCCTTCCAAGAGGTCCCTTCCCCAGCAGTTCCCGCGCTGCTGAGGCTGCAAGGCCAGCCAGGTGCCGCACCCGCGGACCCCCCAAATGAACCACAGTCCTCTGCCTTCTGCTCTTTGATGCGTCCGGATTCCCAGGCGGTCCGGGCCGTTTGGAGCTGTCTTTACAGGGCCAGGCATAACGCCAGCACCCCCATCAGTGATCTCGAGCCTGGAGCTGAGCGGGAGATCAGAAAAGAGCAACCGCCATCTTTGCCATGCCTGCTCCACTCCCAAACTTCCATTAAATTTAAAGCCTTAGTAGGATTTACTTAACAATTCAGTGAGCTCGCAATAGTTCCAGTTTTTTAATTACATTGATAATAATTGCAAACAAGCTTGCCTAACTTCCCTTCCGGGACTCAAGTCCCGGACACCATAGAACTGGTGTGATGGTTTTTCTGGCATAACAGTAGTTATTCTTGACATATTCTGAACGTGATTGGCTTGATGCTACCCACCTCTGCCTCAGTATTGGCACTTTTTGGTACATTTTACCAGTCCTTGACATGAATGTGCTTCGTGGTGTCCTTGCCTTAGGTTGCCATGGTTATTATCAGCATATTGTGGTAATCCTTGGATTAATGGTACCTTTCCCTGTCGTAGTACTGGCTTCTTAGTATGTAGTAGCATTCCTGGCTTTATGAAACCATCGGTAACCATAAAGTAATGGTGTCCATTTTCAGTATTGTTTTCGCATCATTGGAATGATGGTGCCCTCTCTGGCGATCACGTGGTTGGGAGAAAGTGTGTGCGGAGCAAGCGGCGGTAGCAGCAACACCGGAGCACCGGGCATTGGAGCTTCGAGAATCGGAAATCGAACGGCGAACGGCGAGCAATGAGAGTCGGGGATGGGAGTTTGGAGACGTGGTAAACATTGTAGAGGTCAGCGGGCGTTTGGGTGAGTGCGAGCGCAAGTGGAGAAAACCTGCGGGGAAATCGAAGCCGCTAACCGCTAACTGCTCCTCCCCGCAGTTCCCTCCCTACATATCCCGGCTCGGCTCAGACTAGGATCTATTCTATTGTGAGCACAACGGTCTCACTCAGCGGGCTGCTGTTTAAAAAATAAAGCCTGGAAAAGCCTCTTGCTGTTTGTTGCTCAAAAATAAACCCTGGAAAGTCTCCCGCTGGAAAGACCCAGTCGGGGGTTGTATGATACTACCGGTGACTGTTCTGATTGCAGGGTACAAGCGTCTGCATTTTAATAGACAATCGCTGTAAGCCCTAGACGTTTTGTGGAGCCTGTTGTGCTTTGAGCGCCCCATTTGTTTTATGTCTTTTGACCTGAGATCAGTCTGTTCTATTGCTTTTGGGAGAGGGGGAGGAGCCCCGAGCTCCGAGGAAAGTTTTCTGAACTGGTCGTTGTGGGAAATGCCGTGAACTTTCCAAACGCCAAGGTAAAGGTAAAAGGAAAAAAGGTGAGCCTTTTGAGTACTGGCCCATCTCATTTGCGGCAACAGTGTAATCTGCTGCCGCCGTTCTTCTGCAGCAGCAGCCTTACCTACAGTTTATCTTGGCTTCACAACAAATTCACAATAAGTACAAGGTTTATGGCTCCTCCGACCCGACCACTCACTTTGTTTGTCACGTGTCTGCTGGGAGCACACTGGTATCAGGGTGCACCCCCTCTAGCAAAGCCGAGTTAAGGTTCTGAGCTGTGCTGTCTGAAACTTGGTTGATGTTCTAGAGGTTGGGCAGCGCCTTTTGGAACAAACGGAACATGCATAAGGTCGGTGGTGGCGGAGGCAAAAATAAAGGGGGAGTTTGTCCTCTGCTTATAGCCTTCTGCTTTTGTAGGTTTTATCGAAAGGAGTCTCTGAAATCAGACCACTGTGGCTAATAAGTAGCGCAGAGCCATTAGGCTCTTGGCCGTTGTAGTACCAACCACGCGCTATACTCTTAGCTCTTGATTTTGTAATCAAACTACAGGTAAAATCACCAAGGCAAAACCATCAAGTCAAGCCAAGCAAGCCTTGTGTGATAAAGGTGAAAATCTAGAGCCCAACTAAGAAGAGGGTACCATGAGGTCTGGTCGTGTTCGAGACAGTGCTATTCTTAAAAAAGATACAAAAAAACGGAGGCGGAAAAACATGAGGACGGAAGAGGAAGGATCTGTCTTATCGTCAGAAACAGAGCAAGCAATTATGAATAACTGCTGTTCAACAGAGTCATTAGCAACTGGAAATGCCTCTGGTCAACTACAAAATTTGGAAAAAAAGAAAACAACAAAAAAGAAGCTCTCTTATCAACCTAAGATTTTTACAAAATTTTCTTTTTTTAAAAATGCAGGGGATACCCTATTTTCAAACATAACAAACGTCACAGGCCTTCAATCACCTCTTCAACCTGTACAATTAAGTCAATTACCACTAGTTACTGAAGAACTGAAATCAACTCAGGAGAGGAATAACCCGGATACAAAAAAAAGCATAAATATAATATCTACCAGTCCCCTGCAAATAACATCAACACCTCAAAATGGCAAATTACGGATAAGCTGCACAACAATGGGAAGCGTTTCAACTAGAAACATTGAGCAAGCTCAAGCTCCAGTTCACAGACAAGAAGAGACAATTGAGAAAACTACGACCATTAATGGTGATCAAGACAAAAATTACGATGTATCAGTATCCGGCCTCAGTCTAAACGGTGACTGGAGATCCATAAACATCGATTACAATCTTGATGACTATGACATAATTAACAAATCTTTTAATCAACCAAGTCAACTATGTCAACTAAATCAAACAAGTTCTGGGGAAATTATTGTCCAAAGGAACTGATTATATCCAAAAAAGGAAGGACGGGGCACAGTGTGTCAAGGGCCTAAAAATATTACCACCCACCCTTCCCTCAAATAATGTTCCATCAAATTACCAATCAGAGCCTAGCAAGGGGAGGAGGGGAACAAAGGACTTAACCACAATAGAAAATGTTACAAATGTCTCAGACGTCATAGAGATCTCCTCACGCTTGGGATCAGAAGAATGGAACGATTTAATGGCAGCTTACAGCCAAGATACAAATAGGAATGCGCCGAATATGGCAAATACAGGTATTGCAATTGATTTACCAGAGGACCTATCGGACGGAGAAGATAGGAAAAAGGAATATCAAAAGGATATAGCACCCTCAGCTTGCACAGTCAACTCACCAAAAAATCCCAGCCAGGGGATGGCGTGGGACAGTTTGTTAAACACAATACAACTTCTTGTAAAAACACTACATTACCAGTCAGTAGGGTGACCAGATTCTCAAAACAAAAAACGGGGACAGGTCATAGACATAGAAGTAGGACTACGGTTTGCAGTAACCATCGACATAAAGGCAGGACTATTTGACAGCTGCCATGGACATAGAAAAAGGACTATAATGACAGCTCCCTCCACAGACCGAGATGAAGCATTACAGACGACAAATCAGAGGTCTTTTATTGGCTGTAACCATTAATTCCATTTAAACAGACTTTGCCTCAACATTTGCTATAGTTGGTGACCACGGCTTTAGTGCTGGTGGCGCCCTGTGCGACAGTGTTTGTTGGCGCCCCCCCAAGACCACCTCCACCACGGATTCTCTCACTAGCACCCTTTAACAGTGACCAAGTCTCCATAACCACACTCTCTCAGATGCATTGAATTAGTTATATAGCGCCAGTCATACCAGTGTAGGGTGTCCGAGCACTTCGCATCACACACACATTACACAGAGACAATCAATCATGCATGTGTAATCAGTGTATAGGAAATGTTACATAAGCCAAAGGACTAAAAGTGTAGGGAGTCACATGTCATCCATACTGGTAGGCAGTATAGTTTAGGAGTGCTTGGTGTGGAGAAGCACAAACGCAGAGTCGAAAAAGAAACAGCATAGTTGGGAGTTTTCTTTAATAATAAGAATCGATTTCAAGCCAAATTATCCCTTTTTGCAACATTAATCAATGCTCTAATAATGTATACTTTGCAGTGTGTATGCAGTTCTAGGATGAAAGTTAATAGCTCACTATTCTATATCAGGACTTTAAGTTATAAATTGCAAGTAACAAAAGGATATCTCTTTTGAAAGCAGTAATCTGCTGATCTGTTTACATCATATGCACTCTGTAATCTACTTGGTACAGGTTCTTTGCAGCAGGCATGTTAACCCTCTACACTAACTTCACCGAAGTCAAAACCTCAACTATACAAAATGCTGATCTCTCTCCAGGAAGATTATTAATCACACGAGTTATCTTGACATTTATGTGAGGCCTGGTAATTGCTGGGGGTAAAGAAACGCTGCAGCAGGTGCTTCAAAAGCATAATAAACTTTAAAACACGGCGCCTCCAGGAAGCCAGCACCCGGTGCGGTGGCACTCGCACCGCCCTAAAGCCGGCCCTGGACACGAAGTACAAACAGGTTACTGTTTCTAAACAAGGATATAAGCAGGTCCTGCAAGTAGGCTTTTACAAAATAAAGACATTCAAAGACGCACTGCCATCAGTAGCTGTTGGAGCAGGAGCGCTGCATTAACAAAACAAAGGTATCTCTGGAAGCACCCTAAGTGACCGGCATTCAGGTGTGAATGTATGCAGATTGCATCCTTTGACTTCTCGGCCTGGAGACAGAGGTCACATTCAAAGTGCTGAACCTCGCGCTGTGGAATGAAAGGAGCACCTCTCCCCACCCCCCATCCCATTCAAAGCCCGATTTCCCTTCCTGCTACAACGCTCACCTAAACGTCACGCTTTAATCAGTGCAAAGAGAGCATGCACGCGCATGCTCAAACAACCGAAACAAATGAAAAACCGGGACATTTGTATGTTTAACCCGGACACTGTTTAAAAACCCGGACATTTCATTGAATTGGAGAAAAGTGTCGGGACACGGGGACACTTCTCCAAAAACGGGGACCGTCCGGGGAAAACCGGGACGTCTGGTCACCCTACCAGTCAGACAAGATGGACGCTCAATTGACTCTTCTAGACACTCTGGCTGTGTTTGTGGTTGCTATCGATGGGAAACTGGGAGCATTAACGACACTGTTACAAAATAAACAGGATCAAACCCACAACAGGGATGTGGGATGTGGATGCGGCCCTATTATTGATAAATTGGCTACTTTACCATCAATGCTGTCCGACCTATGTACACAACTAAAAAATCAGCTGCAAAGTGATACCAACTACTTATGCTCGAGACAAACGGACGCAGAACTAGATAAGCACTCACTTGAAACTTGTACTCCAATCTCGATAGACAAAACAAAAAATACAGGTTTAACATTGACCGGGACAAATGGTACTCGGGGGGAGACGGACATTTTGATCTATAAGAAATCTAACAAAGTAATAAAAGACACGGGAGTACCAATAGATCAATGTTCTGCAGTTCAAATGGATAACAAGGTTGTGAAGCAACCTAACGCAAAACAAAGGAGGGCAAAACAACGTAAAGGTAGAAATCAAAAATCAAACGTGGTTCAAGAAGGTTTCAGGCGTCTCTTTAGGCCAACGTCCCAATTTGACAAACATGAACCCAAGCCTTTGGATGAGATCATCAAAAAAGAAGAAACAGAGACCGACATAACTATATCATTAAATGCTTCACAAGCTAAAGAAGCTAGCAGATCGCCATTGTCATCGGCAAATGGTAGTAAAACTAAGGAGCTAGCAAAAACCCAGATAGTAGAGCAGAACATCACGGATCCATCGATTACGGTTACCAAAACGTCCTCCACAAAAACATATGGAATTAGCCATGCGATAAATAACGTCTTGACAACACAACAGGCATCACAGAATGGAGATCTTAAAGAAATACAAGATAACAGATCGCTCCCCCTTAGACAAATATTACAAGCCACTGATATAAGATCAACGAATAGAAATAATATCAAAGAACATAAAAGGGAAGAAGAAACTGGAAATGGGAACCCAAAATCAACTACTGTAGAGGAAATTCTCAATTTTGGAGGGCGGAAAGTTGTCCTACCCTCATTAGAGCAAGTACCAGCGAGCATTCCGCAAGGACACGAATTCGTACAAAGTTGTATGAACACATCAAAAGATACATCAAAAGATATATCGAATATTGTTTGGTTTACCCCAGATTACATCTCAAAAGGCAAGTATGATATATTGAATAGAGGTAATATCTTACGACTGTTAGCTCATATTCCATCTTTAACAGGTGTTACAACTCAGGACCTGGATTCTATTCAATTTCAATCGGAAGCCGGCTCGAAAGTCGAAAAAACAAAAGCAACATGGAGAACATCTTTAGTTGCACAAAAATGGTTGGCAGAAACTAAGATCTTTAAAGATTGGGGAATAACAACTGCCCCATATACAAAACCAAAATATCCTGACCTATTAATTCCGGTGGCTGGAGAAGGAGAACAGTACTCCTCTAACAGGAATGTACAAACAGTACTTTGAGGCGCTAAAGGGATGGAAGGAGAAAGTAGTGCAGAAGATCTCAGTGTTAGGGGCTGTACCCCTGCTGGCACCTCATTTAGCTCTACTGACCTAAGATGGTTTTCAAGAACTATAAACAACCAGTTAAACTGACAAATAGAAAATCAAAAGGAAATAAAAAGGCAAAACCAATTAAAAATATGCTCATGGAACATTAATGGTCTTGCTTCCAAAATGAATGATTTGGATTTTGTTAACTACTTACAATCCTTTGATATTATATCCCTACAAGAAACATGGCAACTAGATCCTCCACATCTGCATGGATTTCTTCGCTTCTTTACCAGTGCAGTGAAAACAGCAAAATTTGGTCATCTTCAAGGGGGGCTAGTGTCTTATGTCTCGATTGCAAGTGGCTATGAGGTCAAGGATTTAGGCCTTTCTACCCCAGATCTAAAAATAATAAACTTGTCTTCTTCTTCTCAAAGCAAGAAAGGTCTCGATCTAATACTGATAAATGCTTATATTCATCCAAAAAGGAAAGGAAAGGCCGTAAAATATCTATATAAATGCCTTGACGATATCATAACTGACACTTTAACAACTGATATTATGATTACCGGGGATTTTAATCTCAACCTGATGGGAATCTCAACGAGTGATGTGAGTCGCAATCATAACATAGCCTGGAATATTCCACATCAAGAGGCTATATCAACATCCACACAATCTAAGCTTGGAGAGGTGGTCTTAGAGAACCTTGAGCATTATAATCTCAGAGTATTGAATGGGAGATTCACACTAGAGGTGCGGCTACTTGTGTGCTACTCGCCCACCGGAATTCTGGTTTGGCAACTGTTTTCCTCTTTCTGTCCCCGACGGCAATCTGTTTATCAGAACAAAATAACATCTCTCTCATAAATGTCTCTCTTTATCTCTCTCTCCATCATTTAGGATGAGAGAGATGTGTTTACATTGAGCAGGTCGGCCTCCCAGATTGAGTTTCTAAATATGCCGTACCTTGCGCTCTTCAACCCCAAGGGGTGAATTATTCTCCATTAAAAGTTATTGGCTAAAAGCAGCACCTATAAACCCTTCTCGTCTTGAGTAAAGTGTGCTCTGAGATGAAGACTGGTGAGTAAATATAGTCTCCCATTTTACCAGTGAAGTATCCTTAAAAATCTAGGTCTTCCACAATATGGTCCTGATACAGGCCACTAGACCCAGTAGGGCTCAAACTGGCCAAAACATGTTGATCTAATCCAAAGGTGTAGTGGACCAGTAATTTACCCACATATACACCCACCCATTTTTAACCTTATCCCTATCCAGTTTTCTTCATATTAAAACTTCCCTCACTGGATATGAGATAATTTTAAGTGGCATACCACTGTCGAAACCCTGACAGTCTCCCTCCTGATGGAGGTTCGTGAATCACTTGGAGAACAGGACAGTCAAGTTATAGACCTGATGATAATGCTACCAAACCACATGAGCGGAGATAATATACACCACGACCTGTGGAAGTGTGGTTGTGGGTCTCCAGCACTATCATCCTCAAGACTCTGGTACACAACAAGCATTTCAGAGTACCAACATGGACGATAAGTAATTGACACGACTCAAGAAAAATCAGACACCAATTTATAAAAATAGAGTGTATTTTTATCTTAATTTAGACACCGTAACAAGCGGAATACCATACATATATCCAGAGTTAGAGATTTGTGAAGCAATATAAAATCAGTGCAGAATAATGACACTTTATCATTGCGGTAATGGAAAAAAACACTAGTGGCAATCAGTCCCTTGCAGGTAGAGTTGGTCAGTATCCTTGCAGAGTAAAGGTGATGCGGGTTCCAGGAGCAAGCCACAACAGTGAGTTCAGTTTTGCCTGGCCTGTAGAGCCCAGGTGCAGCGCTGTCCTGGCTGTTTCTGGTACTGAACCCTCCCAGCAGGTGAGCTGCTTTTTCTGCTGAAATGGTGCTGCTGGGGAAAAAGCTAAAAAAAATACAACCACAGGGTATTTGCTGATGTCGGTCGAAGGTTGGATGCCACTTATAAAACTGGCAGAACCCTTCTTCCAGTGTACAGATCAGTTGCCCACCCTGGAGGTGTGTCTAACCTTCTGGCGTTGTACACCTCCTTGACTATCTAACTTTCCACCTTCCCAGATGCAAATGTGCCTGAGGAGGGGGAGTCAGCCCTGATGCATATCTTTAGGCGGTCACCGCCTTGATATGTCATTTCACTAGCCTGCCTGGGAGGAAGGAGGTGTGAATTCCTTCCTGCCCTGCCCCTTGTTCCTAACTCCTGTGAGTGATCACACTTCCTGGCAAGAGGTGAGAATCATGTCTTGGCGGCAGGAATCACAGAAAGTGGCGGTGAAGCTGGGGCATTCAGCTGGGCAACTTCTAAGGTAGCCACCTGAGCGCATGCCACATCGCCCTCGACACAAGATTCGTATCAGAAGTGAGAAGGTAAGTTGTTTGATGTCAAACAAAACATATTTAGGTGGAACTGCCCACCTTGGGATTGACCGGGTGACTGCCCATTTTATCCTACAGACTGTCTTATCAGTTATAGTGTCCTTTAGTGGTAAAGGGGAATATACGGTAATATAAGCTTGCACAAACATGTCCACATCTTTAATATGATGCGCCCTGCCTCCTGGGCTTTAGGAGGCCTTCCTTAGGGGTGATTGGCATATATCAATGATAGTGCATTGACTTTGCCACACATGGTGAGAGTAAAGTCAAGTTCGAGCAGTTTGCACTGCTTCTGCAGTCGGCAATGGCAGGCCTGCTGTCAGTAGTTTATGTAGGTTCCTCAGGGTGGCACAAACAGTGCTGCAAGCCCTGGGAACCCCTTCAGCACCCATTCCCTGGGTAACACTGGTACCCTATACTAGGGACCTTTTAGGGGGGTAAAGCCCTTGTCAATTGGTGATGTAAATTCACACATAACAGTTTTAGGGTGAGTGCACTGCCACTGGGGCCTGGCTAGCAGGCTTCTATGCGCCCGCAGAGTCGAAAACCAGCAACTAGTAGTCCCAATGGGGGCAGAAAGTGAGAGGGACATCTGCACAAAAACCCTGTTTTCTAACAAGGTGCCCAGAAGTTTTCTTAGGAGAAGGACACCCACATTACCACTGGCACTACCCATTTCCATCACTTTCACCATCCACTGCCTTTGTGGCTTCGTTGATAACAATGGAAATTGGGTTGCTTTTTGAGTGATTCAAAATGCTCTCTGTCATGACTGCCAAGCAAATAGCTGTGTGGATTGATAGGTAAGGAAGTTAAAAAAGAAAGGAATTTCAGTAAAGAGGCGTAAACAGCAGTAGATATGCACAAGGTTGATATTGAAATTTGCATATTTTCATTTAAGTGCATTGATTTATCTTCTGCTGGTGTTCATATCACTAAAACTTGGCAGGCATGCAGGTATGCAAGCATGAGTACATACATATCGATTAAATAAATGTGGAAATATAGCAGTTTCAGCTTCATTTGTTTCACAAAACCCAAAATAAATATGGATAAATTCAGACAAATTGTATTAAAAAAAGATACCATAAAACGGAGAGCCCTACATATAAATCACCACTAGGGTGGGCCTTAACAGTCCAGAGGGCAGGGTGCAGTCTATTTAAAGATCTGAACATGTACTTTTAAGCTTTACATGTCCTACTAGTAAAAAGCTCTTACATTTTTTTTTCACTACTGCAAGGCCTACCTCGCCCACAGGATAACATTGGGTTACCTTATTACATTTAATAAGTGCTAACTTTCAATTGGGAGCAGGTAGGAATGTCAAGTTTGATGTCTAAAAAAATTGTAATTTAAAGCCCCCTTTAATGGTAAAGTCAGATGTTAAGTCAGAATTCTGAAAATGCTACTTTTAAAAAGTTGCCATTTACTTGTCTTAACCATTTGGGGCCTGCAGCCTGTATCTTGGGTCACGTGACTAGGCGTTGCTGGCAGTTGGTCTTTGTATATTGTTTCCAGACAGTGAGACAAAGGAGCATAGGTGTTGGCAGAGTGGGCCATCTCTGACTTGACGACGGTGAGGAGTTGTCACCTACCACACTTTCACCTTACAAAGGCTGTGCCTGGGCACACCCACAAGGGTTTGATACTGGTCTGTTGTGACCCTAAACAAGCTGGACCAGGGCAAGGAGGCAGGAAATTCCAATACCTCTGGGGGCAGAAACCACCAGAACCTTCTTCGACTTCAAAGCGGGCACCAAGTATAGATAAAGGATCCTCAGGCCCAACTCTTCAGTACACCTATGGTCCTCTGGAAGACTCCATACTCTGTTGCCCTGCTGCCTGAGTGAAAGGACTGGACCTGAATCTTGAACACAGGGCCGCCAGAGTGACTCCAAGGGCTAGTTGGCTGACCTCCTGATCAGAGCCTCAGGACAGAAAGAAGTCAACCACCTTGAACCCAGCACCTGGACTCTGTCTGTCATAAGTCCTACCCTCCAAGTGGTGCCACCCTATTCCTGGACCCTTGGAAGCAGGCCGGAAGGTGCTCTGCCAGCTCAGCCGTGGTCCTGGGGGCAGGACTGACACAGTGCAATACATCTCTCCGCAGCTTCTTCAAAACTGCAGACACTGGACTTCGTAGTGCAAGCCCCTCATCAACGGCATCCTCGATGACGATGCAGGACTCTCCATCCTAGATCCTCAGAACTGCAACTATGTGACACATCCTTAACGCAGGATCTCGCAACTCTCTGCAACCAGGATTTAAGTACATTGTTCAGCTGTCCTAATCTGGTCTCAGTATTACTGCCTACACTCCATTCTAGGTTAGCCTGAACTAGTGAATTAGACCCGGTCCAGCGTGACCAGTTAACCACAGTTAGCGCTTTATGCTACTTGGCACTATGTTTACCTAAAACTAGCATATCCCTGGTTTCACTGATTGGATTTTTGTAGTTACGGTCTCAAATATTTTATTAAATGTTACTCTATTATTCTAAACTGGTGTAGGATTTTTCATGTGTTGTGCTTTTACTTTATTATTATTTAAGTGCAGCATAAATACTTAACACATCGCCTCTAAATGAAACCCGACTGCTTTGTGCCAAGCACCAGAGGGTTAAACACAGGTTAATTTGGGGGTTTTCTTGTGTTTCACTGTGACAGCGATTGTGGTTGCTGCTTGAATAGTGTTTCAACCCCCCTCAACCAGTAACTCGATTTCCAGCAGTACCACACTTGTACATTTAGAAATGGCTGCTATAAAATTCTTTAAATGTTGGCAAGAGCACAAGTAGTCTTAATTAGTCATTTGTTTATAAAAAAGTGATCTCCAAGGGTGAAAAAGAGCTACAGTAATATATATTTTGTTAGGGATAGAATCAGGGCCAGCGGCTTTCCCCCTTTTTAGGGAACTGATCGATTGAATAATCTCTTCCCTTGATATAGGGTGATTTAGTTGCTCTTTTTCATCTCGATGGAGTGTGGGGAGAGCTAAATCTGACAGGAATTCCTCCATACTATCTTCATCAAGTAGAGTCTCATCAGTGTATAGATTCTGAAAAAATTGGACAAAAGCCTCCTCAATTTCGGAATCATCCGAAATGATGTTACCAGTGCTCAAACGTCCCTAATCCAGTTTCTTGTTTGATCTACCTTAGTTTTCCACGCCAAGAGTTTGCTGCAACCCTCACCATACTCATGGTGCGCTAGTCTGCTGGCATCCCACTTTTTTTAAATTAAAATTTCTAGAAAGTCAGTGAGCTTATGTTTCGCAATATTTAATTCTTTAAGAATATTAGGGTTCTCCTGATCTTGTTCTGGATGTTCCTGAAACTTATGTATATCAGCTTCCAATTTTTTGGTCTCCTCTTGCACCTTCTTAGACTGGGAGAATGATATGGCGGTTAAAGAGCCTCTTAAATAGGCCTTGTACGTATCCCAAATTACTTGAGGAGAGGCTGAATTAATATTATAATCAGGGCTCCTTGTTTTACGGTATTTATTTTTTTAACATTTCCGTCTGTATTTATCCATATTTATTTTTTTGCCTTCTTATTGGTATTTATCCATATTTATTTTGTGTTTCAAGAATAAATGTAGCTGTAAAATGGTATATTTCTGCGTTTATATAACTCTTCGACGTGCACTCAAACATGGATGCCTATCACGTTTTAGCAAACTAAGCAGCCTCCTATAACAAAAGACTACACTCACAATTACGTATTAGCATGATGCTACAAAAATGTTAACATATGCCTGTATTTAAGGAAATCTCATCCTGTATTTTAACCCTCCATGCTGCCTGCCTGCTTAGCTGTTGCCTAGAATTCATGAAAGACAGCATCGAGAGTTTCTCACAAGAAGCACAATTTTCAGTATTTTTTCGCTTTTAAAAATGAATACAGACAGGAAACACATTGTTTCCTGTCTGTATTTATATGTAAAAACGGAAAGCCGGGAGCCCTAATTATAATAAAAAAATGTCCTTTATTTCCACCTTCAATTTATCAATTACTTCATTTTCTTGTAATAATACTCGGTTAATAGTCCATCTCCGGGGGGGAGAGCTCGTCTAACACAACTGCCGCGTGATCGGACATATGTTCCGGGACATGACTAACTGAAATGATATTCCTACTTGTGGCGATATCGACTAAAAAGAAGTCAATTCTGGAGCGATGTCCATACTTTTTATTGTAAAAGGTGAACTTTCCACCGGATGTCTTAAATTTATGGGCCCTCTCTCTCCAGATGTCTACAAGCCCAATGTCAGACATTAATTGTCTCAGGGCACCTCTCATTTTCTGAGTATTAACTCCTACTCTGGTTGATGTGGAGTCTTGACTTGGGTCAAGAACCAAATTAAAGTCGCCCCCTAATATAATGCGATCGTTTATTTTCG
The DNA here is from genome assembly GCF_964204655.1 of Triturus cristatus. Classification (NCBI taxonomy): domain Eukaryota; kingdom Metazoa; phylum Chordata; class Amphibia; order Caudata; family Salamandridae; genus Triturus; species Triturus cristatus. The sequence continues at coordinate 588,030,639 of NC_140592.1, read as the reverse complement.
ATAGGTGAGTCGCCATGTTGTCTTTTTTAGACGGGGGAGTGAGGGGATACTAGCACTAACTTGCTCCTTTTCTCCTTCAACTATTTAACTCTTGCTTTATTGTAGGTCAGAGCCCCCCGGTGTCGTGGGAAGAGGCTACGATAACAATCTTGTTAAAACCAGATAAAAATTCTAGACTCTGTGAGTCTTATAGACCCATTTCACTCTTGAATTGTGATCACAAGATTTATACCCAGATTATTACTAAACGCCTGGACAAAGTAATGGGTAGTTTAATACACCCAGATCAAAAAGAGTTTATGAAAGGGAGGCAACTAAGTGAACTGACTCATGACCTAATTGCGGCAATAGAGATGGCACAGACCTACAAAATTCCTTTGGCAGCAAAGACATTCGACGCTGCTAAAGCTTTTGATCAGGTCAACTGGTCTTTTTTGTTTAAAGTAGTTCAACATCTTGACTTGGGTGAAAATCTTTTGTCAGCATCAAAGCCATTTATAAAAATCCCACCGCTAAAATCCTGATCAATGGGAAAATAACTAGGTCAATGCAAATAGGAAGGGGTACTAGACAGGTGTGTCCCCTGTGCCCTTTACTTTTTAACATTTATATAGAACCTCTAGCGTGCATATTGAGAGCCTGCCAGAATATTATCCCTTTCAGTTGTAATGGACAGGAGAAAAAAATTGGGTTATAATCAGATGACCTTATAATCTACACCAGCAACCTAGAAAGATCGCTCCCAGAGATATGGTCTAAATTAGAGAGCTTTGGAAAGGTTTCCGGGTATAGCATTAACCAACAAAAAAACGAACTAATGAAATGGAATATAAATTATAGATGCACATATAAAAAGAAGGAGATTAGATATCTTGGCATTCAAATAGTCCAAAACATCGATAAAATAGCTATGGTTAATTTTTTAAAAGTTACAAAAAAAGTTAGAACACAATTGCAATCTCAATTTCATTATTAGGTAAATCAAACCTATTGAAAATGTCAATTCTGCCAAAGCACACGTTCCTATTTAATTCTATTCCTTTAGATTTCCCAAAAATGTGGTTTAAAAAGGTGCAGGGGCTTTTTTCAAGTTTTATCTGGGGGAAAAAAATCCTAGAATTACCCTAAAGAAACTCAGAAGGAAAAAAGCTTATGGAGGCATAGCAACCCGACTTATTTTTATATTTCCACTTAAAAAATTTCTGACAATTACTATTGTAAAGCGAATTCTTCCCTCCACTCTATAAGGCCCTCACAACAGAGTTCTCTCAACAAGCGGGGTGTTTTCTTTTAAAATTTGGACACCCAAAATATTTTAAGAAGGTTAAATTAAAGATGCTGGTCTCAGCTATGAAGCTTTGGTCTCAGGTTAGACGCCTTCTAAAGATACCATATTACAACGAGGTAGCATCCGTCTGGGATTCCCCAGGAACGCCTTTGTGTCTGGAAGATGCCCTTGCAATCCCCCTCCGCACTTGTGGCATCACTACTTGGGGGCAATTGATTGTTGAAGCGGAATTGATTTCCTGGCCCCACTTCTCGGCGGTTTGTGAGACCTCAGTCTCAAAGTTTAAATATTATCAGTTGAGCAGTTGGGCAAGATCTGTTGGTAAAGAGTTAAAAGGGAACTCGGGACTGGCAATGATAATCTGTTCTTACAAAACAAAGCCAAAAGAAGTATCAGAGTGGTACTGGTTATTAGCCCAAAATGGAGAAGTTATGCAGGCCTCATTCAATGAGATTTGGAAGAAGGACCTGCCGGATGAAGACCTTGAAAAAACTGGGCAAGTATCTATGTCTTTTTTATGGTCTTATGTAAATGCTGCACCTTTAAAAAAAAAAAAAACACCTCTTCACAGTACACAAAGCCTACTGGACACCCTAGAAATTATCGAAAATGGGAAGTCAAGAGATTAAGAAGTGTCCAAAATGTGGAGAAGATAAAGCAAACGAGGTGTACATGTTCTGGAGTTGCCCGGTAATACACTCGTATTGGCAGAAAGTAGGTAAGATTATTTCAAATGTTATGGGGTTTGAAATAAAATTAACAACGGTGGCTATAATATTTGGGATACTTCCGAGGGATTTAATCGGTGGTTTTTTAACAAAAAAACATAGGGCACTGTTCTTTACTCTGATACTTCTGGCTGAAGAGAGCTGTGCATCAAATGGATTTTAGCCTGCCCTCATTCAGAGGGTATCAAATTTGGAGCAATCTGGTACAAAGTTGAAAAAAACCAAATTTTGGGAAATTTGTGATAAGTGGGTGGAGAGTTCTTCGGTTTAGAATTAAATACTTTGGTCTGGGGTTTATTAAAATTTGTTGATATTCAGATTAATTGTTTACCCTACACATATACTTTGGTCACGTTGCGGGGTAAGGGTGTAGTTTACTTTTTGTGTTGTTTGGTCCAATGATTAAAAAATATGCTATAAATAGACCCCAACGGTTGGGGATGCCACTGGAGCACTTCCATTCAAGAATCAAGATTGGGGGTTGGACCCACCACAACGAAGCCGAAGGGGTGGCTTTCCTGAGATCCATGGTACCTCATCTCTCCATATGGAGTGACCGGAAACCCCCCTAAACATCTGGCTATCTGTGTTGGGCGGAAAACTTCCATCCTTGAATTTAAAGCATATTTGAAGATAAATGAGGACAAAAAAAAAAAGAAACCGAACTACAGAAGTCCAAAAGACAAAACTCCTAAATAAGGGTTGTGTTTTTGAGTGAAGCAGGGTCTAATGATTCTAGTGCAGAGACGACAACCCATGTTCCTAAGTTGGCAACTTAGCCATTAAAGTACAAGTCCTCCCACTGATGGATCTGCCTATAAAAAACGCTAGTACACGAAGAAAAGCAGGACCGATCTCTGGCACTGTGCTGTTATTGTTGACAATTTAGCATAGACTGCACGTAGCAGTAGACTTAACATATAGTGCGTTAATTCTAAAATGCCAGTGATGTCACCTCCGCACACATAGGACCTGATGCTCAAATTACAGTTTGTAGTGCTTCAATAATACTACAATAGTACATCTTACGTACTACACTTCACAAACTTACTTGTTTCCAGTCCAGGGAGGACCTGGCTTGGCAGTTTGGGCTGGACTGTTCCCATTGGGCGCAGGGTCAAGACTGATTTGCATATGGCTGGGTCCAAACTGGAATGGCATGGTGAGCAAAAAAACAATGGATTTAGGCCCAGATCTCTGTACTGGGGTGAATGTATGACATTGTTCTGCATTCTGTCCATCAACTGTTGTTTTTGCATTTGTCATCCCGAGTGGGACGGGTATTAGACGTGGGTCCCCTACTCTCCATGCCACATGGAATCAAGCTATCCTGGCTGAAGAGGGGTGAAACCTCTAAACCGGTCCTAGGATGCTTGATTCCAGTATAGGGAGGACCTGGCTTGGCAGTTCAGGCTGGACTGTTCCCATGAGGCACAGGGTCAAGACTGATTTGCATATGGCTGGGTCCAAACTGGAATGGCATGGTGAGGAAAAAAACGATGGATTTAGGCCCATATCTCTGTACTGGAGTGAATGTATGACATTGTTCTGCATTCTGTCCATCAACTGTTGTTTTTGCATTTCTCACCCCGAGTGGGTCCCCGGCTCTCCATGCCACTGGAATCAAGCTGTCCTGGCTGAAACCGGTCCTAGGATGCTTGTTTGCAGTCCAGGGAGGACCTGGCTTGGCAGTTCGGGCTGGACTGTTCCTATGAGGCACAGAGACAAGACTGATTTGCATATGGTTGGGTTCAAACTGGAATGGCATGGTGAACAAAAAAACAATGGATTTAGGCCCAGATCTCTGTGCTGGGGTGAATGTATGACATTGTTCTGCATTCTGTCCATCAACTGTTGTTTTTGCATCCAGCACATCTCATGGCCAACCACTGGCACTGCAACACCCTCCCATACAAAATAATGGGCGTAGGGACTTAAAATCTATTATATTGAATAAATGATAATTTTTTATTTTAAAATATTTTCATAAACCTTTCTGAATTTGTTATATAATCAAATTACTTTTAATTAATTCTATACATCACTTTTGCTAATTATTAATACATAACTTTTTTTTTACTGTAGTTTGAAAATTTTAATTTAAACTTTACAAAACTCATTTTAAATTACATTTATTTATAGTCTTAACTATTGTAACTAAGTTAATTTAATTTAACATTATATCCTATATGGTTTTATTTGTCCCTACTGCCATTATTTTTTATGGGATGTGCTGGAGTTTCAGTGGTTGACAGTGTTTGTTGCCAGACTTACTACTGCTCCTTTTTGTCTGTAATACTATTACACTCATAAATTTGGCTCCATGCCCGATTCAGGTGTTGGAGGCACGTAAGTCTACACATTTGAATAACTATACTCTTGTAAATGGTGAAAAGTAATAAAGTTACTCAGAAGTGTAAGAGTAAACTTTCACGTGTAGATCTACTCTTGCGAAAGTTTACTTTTGTGACTAGGGCCCGTAAAGTGTGAACTTGCCCTTAAGTATGCACACTTGGGCAGTCCAAGCATGCTGGCTTTTTATATCATTGTGAGTAATACTCATTGGAGTGACAAAACCAACAATGTTTGAGATTTCGGCGTCAATCGTTTTGACTGAAGCCTGGTTTATGCCAACATCATTATGCATTTCGGTTATCTTTACTCTCCTAATAATGTTGTGCCAACAGAAAACAGATACTGTGTTTTCAAAAGACTTTAAATGTACTTAAGTTCCATCATTCAGGCTTCATAAGTATAATTTTGAAGCCCCCATTCTAATATCCACTGTTTTCGTGAACAAATGTAGCGAATGTGAAAATCCAGTCATGGATGAGCAGTTTGAACAATTGTATCTCCTGCAGCTATTATGCATATCAGAGTGCATATTATGCACACTCATTTTTTTTTTTTAAATATATTTTTATTTATTTTAACAAAAGAATCATCCAGCATACACAGGATAACAGGTTCCCACATCATCGATTTGGTCTCCAGGTAAGGGCACATTCCTATCATGTCATATAGTTCCCGACTGCTGCGAAATAGTTAAGTGCAAGACATTAGTCCAAAATATCTCATAGCAGCTCCAACATCAGTGCAGAACCATTATATCTGTGCCATTGCAAGAAAATTCAAGTCAGCAGCCTACAAGAAACAAATACTGAATACAAGAAACAAATACTGAATAAAATCCACTCAAACCCCCCCAACCCCCAGAATCCCCCCCTTTGCCGCCCCCCCCCTCCCCACCAGACGTGGCACTTGCAATGAAAATCCAATGGTAGTAGTATCTGGGTACAACATGGCAATCAATTACAACATGCCTATACATTTCTATGGATAGCAGTAGGGTCTATAGCAACTTGAGGATCAAGTACAGGTATCATCCCGGCTTCCTCATGTCTATGCTACCGTAGCAGGCATCAAGCAGGGACACTCGGATCATTCAGATCATTCACTGCAGAGTCCACATCAGAGTCCGTTTCTGAGGTTTTCAGCAATAATGTAAGCGTTTCCCAAGCCCTTGCAGCCTCTAGTGCCTTTTCACTATGTGCGCGGCTTGCTGCTTGCAATCTGGCAGTACCCTCGCATTCTGCCCATCTAAGTAATACAGTCCGCCACCTGTCATATTATGCACACTCATTCCCATCCCATTGTTACATACTTCATTACACCTAACACCTACTAGAACCATGCTTGACAAATGGAAGCATGCGCAAGCTCTCTTACCGAAAAATAAATAACACTTATTCCTCACTCACTGTCTGGCATCAGTAAAACCATGACCCTCCGATTACAAAAGCTGACAGAAAGAAACTGCTCCTGTCCTCACTCCGAATGCATAACCTCTGAAAGCACGAAGGGCCAGATGTTCGGCCACCCAAATTTCGACTCGCAAATTGGGATGTACAACAGTGTCAGAAACACTGTTAAAGATTCCCAATGGGGTCGCAAAATGCGAGGCTCATGAATATTAATGAGCCACTCGCAATTTGCGACCCCATTGGGAATGGCTGGACCTCTGAGGGATGGTGGCCTGCTGAGCTCAGCAGACCTCCATGTCTGGGACTGCTTTTCAATAAAGCAGTTATTATTATTTTTTAAATGCAGCCTGTTTTCCTTAAGGAAAACGGGATGCATTTAAAAAAATAAATGAAAAGTTTTCGTTTAATTTTTTAAGGGCAGGTAAGTGGTCCCTGTGACCACTGCCTGCCCTTAAAAAATATTTTCAGAGCCAGTCACAAAGGGAAAGGGGTCCCCATTAGGAATTGCGTACAGTGTCTGAGACACTGTTGTAAATTCCATTTCGCTACAGGTCTCTTACTGCTGTGAGAATATCCGCACACAGTGATATACATATATTTATATGTCTTCACCTCACCTTCCTTAGTGCTCAGGGAAAGACCCTGTAAATAAACATACATTTATTGATACCACGTCTCTCTTTCTTTTTCTGTTACCTAAGGAGGAAATTATAATATAGCCTTACAGCTCGCAGTAGCTGGATCTACCAGCATTAAAGGCCCGCTCCAGCGTTAAGAGCCGAGCCGAAAGCGAGGGCCATTAACAAGGGAGCAGGCCTTTATTAGCCAGTAGAGCCCGCTACAGAGCGGTCTACGGCTATTAAAACATTTCGCCCCTAGAGGTCAGAATGTTCTAATTTGTAAATAAAAGGCCTCACAGAGCCCAAGGGGGTTGAAACCCCCTTGGGCTCTGTGAGGCCTTTGTTCACAGTTTTTGCTGTGAACAAACATTATAATGTTGATGCTCCGGGCTTCTAGCACCCACTAGACGCCTTGAGCACTCCATTGTCTTCGGTATTCCTTGTTTAGGAATGATTTAAGTTCAGAATGTAGCCTTATAGCTGCAGAGGGCTATACTGGTAGTTAAAGGCTATGGACTCGAGTTATAGGCCTGAGCGCAGGCGAGGGCCCATAATGAGGGAGTGGCCCTCAAACAATTGGTATAGCCCGAGGCAGAAGGACTGTAAGGCTATTAGAACATTCCACCCACCAAGGGTAGAATATTCTTAATTAAAAGGGGGAAAAAATGAAGAAAAACATTGGAATGTTGGAGCTCCTGCCTTATATCAGCCATTATAAGCCCAGAGCTACTCCATTGTCTTCAATGGCGCTGTCGACATTCCAGTGTTCTAATTGTGCTTAACAAGATTTATTATTCATCTTTGTGATCCGGCTTTGCAATTGACTTCCTATGGTGGAGAGGGGTGTCTATTGTGTCCTTTCATATCTCTTTTTTTGTCTGGTGGGGAAGAACCACCAACATATTTTCCAAACTGTGGCACACCTAGCAAGACATCTTCTCACACATTGGGAAGGCTTTACCCTTAATCCTTTCTCTGTACATTGACTGAGGGAACTTTGATGACATACATGGTATTTGGCAGTGTGGAAAGGTTGCAGCTCCATCGGACAGTCTTCCTTTGAATTCTGTATTTATCCATATGCTTCAGGTGTACCTAGGGGGGCGTAGACATGTGCTGTTAGGGTCCTGACCATCATGGTGATCATATGGAAGGGCTTGCCCCTAGCTGAATGGTAGAGTCTGCTGTGCAGTATGTAGATGTGGAGTGGGCACCTGGTGTTACAGTCAGATTTTCAGGTGAATAAATGAGCTGGGAATGGGGTTACGTTCATAAAGTAGTGCTGCCGTTTACAGGTATTTGCCTGCTCGATTGCCTTCTACTTCAGCTGAACCAGTTTATTCAGCTTGGTGTGCATCAACTTTTCCATGACTTTTCCCCAGCAGGGTCGAAGTCATGGACTGGAGCTTGTACCTGTGTGAGCTAGAGAGATAGAAAGCTGGGAATCGGCCGAGACAGATGTTGCAAAGCGCACACACAGCGAAGAGATAGAGGTATTGGCCTCCCATCTTTTATCTGTACATGAACCCTTGCAATATGGTACCTCCCTCTAAGTGTTTTAAAACTCATTTGTTATCATAGCCCCTTGTTTCTATTTATGAGTATGACTCAATTTAATGTTTTAAATGTACCCTTCTCTCTTGTAGAATCCACTGCTTTATAAGGAATCTTTTGAAAAGAAACTAAGCAAACAATGTTGTTTAATGCAAAGTATTGCACTCAGCAGGCTCACTGAGGGTTTTGGGAAGTGACGCCGGCCTATTGGCGAGGCGTGAGTATTTCCGAAAGAGGACTGGTCCCTTTTAATCGAGTATAAGGTGAAGGAGTATCTTTTGTATGGAATTTCTGGTTACTACCCCTTCTCTTTCTCTTGCACCATCCCGCTTCTTGGAAACTTCACAGTCTCATTGTTGCTAGGTTCACATTTTTCGTTGCCTGGTTCTGAGGGAAGGGAGAAAGGCCAAATGTGACCAACGTACCTTTGAATAGCCAAATGAAAGCTTACTGCTTTTTATTTTGTATGAATGTGCATATATCATGGACCTGACCACATGGGCCGTGGAACGCTTCACAAAGTGCAGTAAGAAGTAGAGTGCTAACAGAGCGAAGCGGTGAAAAATATGAGATATTTCAATCTTAAGATGTAGCTTGAATAAGTGTTTTTTATTCCATTCCAAAAAGCTAGCAAGTTTGGGTTGAGTCTGAGCTCTTTAGGAATAAATTTCCAGATTCTGCCAGGATGGCAAGGGAAGGTTTGCCTCTAGTCTCTCCAGGGTGTGTAGCTGGGTTGTACAAAGGGAGGTCCTTTGTGCGCAAAGCAGGCCACCATGCAATTTATTCTGGCCATACGTGGAAGCCATTGAAGGCTTATCAGAATGGGTGTGATGTGCTCAGATTTTTTTGGGACCATGACAAGGTGTGATGTAGCATGGAGTTTGGCCTTAAGAGGTACAAAGGCGGCTTTGTGGAGTCCAGCAGAAAAAGCATTGCTGATAGAGGTGCAATAAAACTAGGGTACCATAGATCTGAAATCAGAAGGAGGAATAGATTTATTGTAGTTTTGAAAAGGCAGTTTTAGCCCGTTTTGATATGTGGGAGGCTTTAACTATTGTCAACAGAGAAACTCATTATTTTCACAATGGGACCAACATGGAGGAATTACCAATTTAGAAGCTTTGTTCAAACTAGATGTGAACAGGTGGAGCAGTTTCTGTAGAGTTGAGTAGAAGAAAATCTTTTTTTTGTCAGGCGTAGAAGAATTCAAGGATTTGTTAGAGCAGGTACCTTATAGGCTGACTAAGACTGAGGTAAGTTGTATTGTATTGTATTGTAAGCAGTCTTATATAGCGCGTAGTTACCCTCGGGCATCCCAGCACTTGATCCGTCAAACCTTGGCCCGAACACACAAGGGCACATCAAAGAGGAAACAAATAGGTTTTCAACAATTTCCGGAAGCGAAGGGTGCCAGTTTCTGAACGCAGCTCCCGCGGGAGCAAGTTCCAGAGGGTAGCTACATGCACTGCAAATCTTCTGCCGCCCGTACGGGCCTTGGACACCCTAGGGACCTTGAGTAGCGATTTCTGGTCAGAACGAAGAATTCTGGAAGCTTTATAGGGCACCACCAGTTTGGATAGAATAGGGGGGCCCTTGCCCTGCAGGACCTTATGGGCTATGCAGAGGGACTTAAACTTAATCCTCTCCCGCACAGGAAGCCAATGTAAGTTTGAGGAGTTGGCCGATTTGGTTCTACAACAAAACTGTAAACAGTATGAGCGTAGAGGAAAAAGAGAAGATTCAAAAGTAGAACATTCTTTTGAGCATGAGAATTAAGTGAGGAAACAAGTAGTGAAGTTATATTAGAACCAATGCAGATTGAAGCAGTAAGATCTTCTTTAATTAAAGATGAGAAAGAAAGAAGACACAATTAACATCTGATTTGTGGTTCTAATAATCATTATGTGAAAGACTCTCCAAAGATACCTCAAGAGACACAGTGGGTCAATGGGTCAGCTGAACAGCAACATGAGTCCCAGTGTTAGGTAGAAAAAGAATAGGTTCCTAATACTGAACCTATGGGCAAAATGAAAGAGAGACATGAACATTAAACTTTGTAGCCTTACAGAGTCAAGAGTCCGAAGAGTTTGTATTAGGCACAATTATAAATTCAGCAGCTACAGGATTATTCGTAGATTGGGGAATTGTAAGGCAGATCTGCTGGCCAGTTATTAAAAAGAAGTTACCTTACCTGGTGAGTGTAATTGATGGTAATTTTATTGACATCAGGACCTATTAAACACAACACCCAAGCTCACCTTATCACATTAGATTTACATCAAGAAAAAGTCAGCTATTACATCATCGATGCACCACAATATTAGCTGATATTGGATTCTCCTTGCTTACAACAGCATAATCTAGCTATTAGATGGAAACTAGGGAAGATTCAGTTCTTATCCAACTATTGTCAGAATGATCATTAGAGAGTCGTTGAGCAGTGCCCTTATTCTAAATTATAATCATGTCCTTATAATATTATCATCAACTTGTCCACAAAAGAAATAGACATAGATTTGTCTGATGTTTTTGCATAATTTACAGATGTATTCAGTAAGGAAGCACCTACTACTGCCCCCCCCATCATGGGCCATACAAATGTATCATTCAGTTGATTCCAGGAGACGCTATACCTTGTAGTAGAAAATATGCTCAGACATAAAAAATGAGGCATGTTACTGAAGGCATCATTTAAATTAATTTCTAGCTAACAGATTTATTCATCCAGCTCATTCTCCAATAGCATCTCCTCTTTTCTTTAATCCCAAAACGTGGTGAGAAGGTGTATTGATTAGAGAGATTTAAATAATATAACAAGCAAGAATAGGTATCATTTACCTTTAATTTCTGTCTTATTAACAGCCTTTAAGTACACTCTATAGCCTGGTGGTTAACACTTCCTTTACCTTCAGCAGCCATGAAGCGTCTGCTGATAATATATCAGTGTTCATCGTGCCCATGTTCCTATGGCGCACTCCTTTATAGAACAGCCACCGTGTATCAACCGAACGAGAGATCTAACGTGTTTCCCTTGTCGTCCCCCGACCACCGGTCCTCTTCTTGCAGCACTCCTTCCCCTCCCTCAGGATTGGTCAAAGCGAAGAACAGTGGTCAACATCACAGAAGATTCAGGTAGGGGCATGAAAACATTTGCCTCCCTCAGGGGGTGATCTCTACGTCAATGGACTTTATTCAGAACTGAAAGAGGTGCAATGCCCGCGTCCTAGACGGGCAGGCTATGAGAAGGAGCCCTTTTGAAAGATAGCTAATTAGGGAGCCCCATGAGAATTTTCATTTTTTTAAGTCATCCCTAAAAATGTTGCTCATCCTTTCCATCATGACTGCCTGCCACAAGCGGGCATGCCATTGTGTAAAGGTTGGAGCTTCCTTCTTCTTTCAGGCAGCAGCTATCGCAGTAATCACCGCATCCAGACACAGAACATCTCGGCATTCATTTGGTATTTCAAAGAGGAGGCTATTAGCCCCAGTGGTGAAAATATTGGTGTATCCGGAACTGGGTACCCTAATATGTCTTTAATCTGAGCCAGAATTTCAGACCATATGGGGCAGATAGTCGGACAGTCCCACCAGATGTGGCAAAAGTTGCTTAGTAGGCCACAACCCCTCCAACACAGATCCGACGTATCTGGAAAGCATTTTTTCAGTTTGGTAGGGTACATGTATCAGTCATATAGATATTTTTTCCATAATGCTCTCCAGCCTCCCTCTGAAATGTCATGTCCCAGAATGTGTTCCCAAAAGGCGGTATGACGAGGTGGCTGAGAGGGCAATGTGCGGAGTAGTAAATTGTACAAAACGGTTCTCTTCACAAATCGCTCCAGTGGGGTGAGTTCCCGTGTGGCCGCTTCCCGTGTATCTGTTTGCAGTGCCCAGTGATGCAATTGCCAATATCGGAAGTATTCCATCCCTGAGAGGTGAAGATTCCATTGGCAGTGCTCAAAGGTGAGAATATCTGTGTTGTGAAAGAGGTGTGTTAGTGTAAGGCAACCCCCCTCCCTCCATGTGCTGCCGGGGGAAATGCTGGGTTGTTGTATATTGGGGTGAAGGTGGAGGGGAATGTTGTCCAGGCCACCCTTTTGACCACCTCGTCCCAAGTGCCCAGAGGGGCTCTCTTGGGCGTGCTAAGGTAGGCGTTAAGAGGGCAATCTGCCTTTGGTTTTCACAGTAAGTCCCAGATGACTCTCCCTGCAATTGCTCAGTCCATGTGGAGCCAGTGTTTATCTTACTCTCTCTGGGACCATTCAATTATGACTGAGTTGGGCAGGTCCATGATAGAGATTAAAATCTGGGAGAGCCAGTCAACCTTCAGTCTTGGGGCGTCAGCACAATTTAAATGGGAGACGGGCTCTCTTCTTTTGCCAAATGAATGTAGTAAGTAACGCTTTGAACATCTTCAAGTAGTCTCTTTCCAGATCAATAGCCAAGCTTTGGATCAGATGGAGGAATTTAGGCAGCACCACCATCTTGATCGTATGTATCCTGCCGAACCACGATAGATAGGTAGGGGCTCACCTCTTAAGGTCATATTGCCAATTGCGCAAGAGGGGTGGATAATTAGCCTGAAACAGCTTTAAGATCTTCAGAGTTAGTTTGATGCCCTGGTAGGTGATGCCCAATAAAAGGGCGTTGCTGCCACTAGTAATCCCATCTATGCGTCGGGAAGTGTTAGATTGAGTAGAAAGGATTTGGACAGGTTTATGCATAGGCCTGCTACTCCCTCAAACAGTCGGAGTTCACGCTGGAGGGCGGCCAGGGAGTGCTGTGTGTCCATAAGGGTTAACAGAACATCATTAGCAAACAAAGAGTTCTTGTGATCCTCCGAGCAGAAACATATTCCCCTGATTGTCCAGTTAGTCCGTATTATTGCAGCTAAGGCTTCGATAGTAAGGGCAAAAAGGAGGGGGGAGTTTGGGCATCCTCGCCTCGTCCCCTTCTCCAGCCGGAAAAGTTCCAAACCCAATCCATTGACCAGTACTCTAGAGCATGGCATTGTGTAGTTAGCTTGGACCATGGCAATGAATGCCTCACAGAAACCAAATTGTCTAAGGAGGGAGAACAAGAAGGACCAGTCCACCCGGTCAAACGCTTTCTCTGCGTACAATCCGAGCATAACTGCCAGGATGTTTTTCTTGGTTGCCTTCTCTATTCAATGTATCACCCTCTGAACATTATCGTGGGTCTGTCTGCCTTTGATAAAGCCCAATTGATCTGGGTAGATCAGGTCAGGCATCAGGTCCTCAACCGCGAGGCTAAGATTTTAGAATACAGTTTTGCATTGAGATTAAGGAGTGCTATGGGACGGTATGAACTAAAGAGTTTCGGATCTTTTTCTGCTTTGGGTGTAATTGTAACCGTGCCAGTTTCCGACATATAATTAAAAAGAGAAGTCAGGTGGGGGACAAGTTCTGCACTGAATGTTGAATAGAAGTGCGCCGTCAGCCCGTCTGGGCCTGGGGATCTATAGAGCTTCAGGGTGCCTGTGGCTTGCTCATTAATGGATTCCCCCAGCTGTTCGTTTTGCACTGGCGAGATTTATGGAAGATCCACCTTGGTCAGGTAATCTAATTGCGACTGGTAGTCTGTGGGGTTAGCCATATATATTGATTTGTAAAACTGCCAGAAGATGCCTGCCTTTCTCTACTCTGATGTCTCCAACTCCCCCGTAGGGAGGTAAATATCTCCAATACACTCCTTTCCCTACGTACTCTAAGTTGGCCTGCCAGATGTGCCCCCACCTTGTTGCGGTGCATGTAGGGTGTTTGCTTGAGCCATAGAAGCGTTATCTCAGCCCTGTTTATATAAATCGCGTTCAGTTTCCCATTCACGGCTTTGACTTTGTGCTAGAGGGATAGGGTTGGGGTCGTCTTATGTGCCTGTTCCAGTGTATGTAGTTCTGTCTCTTGAGTCAAGCATGCTGCTGTCCTCTGTTTATTGAGTGCCGATAAGAACGCCACACACTGGCCCCTCAAGACCGCTTTGAGCGCCACCCAGTTGGTAGAGGGGGACGTGTCATGGGGATGGTTTAGCTGGGAATACTCCTTGATAGCCTTGCGCAGATCATCCCGTGACATTCTATCTCAAAGGAAAACATGGGGGAAGAACCAACGTGAGTATTTCGGGGCGGGATTATTCCATTCAAGGAATCAGAGATAATTATTGGGCTAATCTCTGGGGTCTGCCTCATAAATATATAATCTAGCCTAGAACAGGTACAGTGAATGTGTGAAAAAAGTGTTGTCCCATCCGCAGGGTGACGCTCCCTGTGGCGTCAACTAGGCCTAGGTCACACATTGCAAGTTTTACGTCTCTTGTAAAAGTTGCTGGCGTGTGCCCTGTCCAGGTGTGTGCTATGTGTGCCTGAATGCCAGGTGAGGTTAAAGCCCACCATGAGTAATATCTCTCCGGGTGCAAAGCCTCGTAGAAGTGCTAACAGTCTTGTCATAAATGCTTTCTGATTGGTGTTTGGTGTTTAAATCGCTGTCACAGTGCACATCTTCACTCGTAGGCACCCCTTAAACGAGACCACCTTCCCCTCTTTATCTGTCTTATAACCTTCGGGTTGGAACTTTAACGGAGAGTGAAACAGAAGCGCCACACCATTGTGTTTCGCAGAACCGGTAGATTTATAGATCAAGGGGTAGCACCTATGATTCAGCCTGTGAGTCTCCGATCTTTTACGAAGGATTTCCTGTTGAGCCACAATATCATAGTGCCCGTCTAACAGTTATTTCCACACCTTGTGGCGCTTAGCCAGTGCGCTAAGTCCCCTTACGTTCCATGTCAGCACTGTGACTACCATTGCGAGAGGTAGAGCAGTCCCATGCGCCTCCAATACAGCTGTTCTCTAACTAGTGCCATACCTCCAATCCTCCTGTCACCCCATCGCCCCCTCCTCCCCACCCTGTGCTGTACCAGAATGAGCTGTGTATACCCAGAGTCCTCCATCCAAAGGTGTCGGCTGAGTACCTTCAAATAAAAAAGACATCAACCGTAAAACCAAACTTTTTCCCATATCCTAATCGGTTATCGAAGGAGTTGAAAGGATCGTGGGTTAGCATATGGTGTCAGCGGGCAAGACGGTTATGAGTGCTGCACTCTGTGACGATCGGCTAATGAATATGTCATTATAAGGTATCTTTCTCTTTATTTTTATTTTTTGAGGCCCGAGCCATTTCAATATAATAGACCTACAAATCCATTATTCATCAGTTTATTCATTTTGGACTTTCAATATTCAGTTATTACACATATCTACAATAGAACCCCTTACATTCAAATGATTTTCATCTTTCAGCTATAAATAATCCAATTTACCCTTTGGTTCATCTTCTCTTCATTTTTCCTCTTCTTCTTCATTAAACATCACAGATAGAAAAACTTCTTGGGTATCTTGGTTCTTTATTTATTTTTTCATTCTTAATTGTATATCTTGGTGGTAGCACTCTGTCTATTAATCACTCAGTATTTATTAAAAACAACTCTTTACATTTACTGGTTATATAATGTTTATTACACAGGTTATCACTGATTTTCAACTTTTCTTATTTCTTTATCACCCTTTTACATTAATAAATTGTATTGGGCTTACTTTTTGAAGAGCTAATTTTCATTTATTGTGTTGACTGTTATAAATTTTAAATTGTGAAAATAAATCCAGTGTACCTCTCAATTGGTTTTAGGAAATCCGTGTGGCTTTCCTGACGAAGGCGCTAGTGCGCCGAAACACGCGTTGAAGCTGATCTTTTGCCGCAAAATTAATTTTGTAACGTTTTAATTGTGTTTTTGTGAATTGATTTGTATTCATATTGTATATATATATATATATATATATCTTTCATTGTCATTATATCATATGTCCATGATGTATTTTTCTATAAATTTGGAATATGACCAATGATATTAGATTTTTATAATTGATGTATTAAAATATTTTCTTTTTCATTTTATGGATGTTATTGACCCTATAATCCCACAAAAAGATTAGCTGTCTTTTGTAATAAAGGAAAAAAAGCTTTTTTATAATTATGAGTTGGTAAAACTGTGTTTTATTAAATAATTCATTGTTTGTCTGTTTTGTTAAAAAAAACACATTTATTGTGATATTTATCCTTTTCTGATTGCCTAGGAATTTGTTATTCACAATAACTCAGGGGAGTTGGGTCCTGCCAACTTCCAAGTTGCCCAGCAGCCAGGACTGTTCAGGCAGTGCGAAGCGGGCACCAGAGGGTATGTCTAAAGAGTGTCTGGATGTCCAGGTAGTCAGCGTTTCCCCTGGTGTTTGGGGGGGCCATTGGAAGAGCCAGGGAGCGCCTCCCTGAGACCCCCACCTGTCTCTCTCCGATGCCCCAGGATCGCCGGGCAGGTGTCCACCCTCCGGTATCTCCGTGCCCTGGAGCTTCATGGCTTCCTCTATTATTGTAATGTGATGCGCTCTGTTACGGAATTCGAAGGCCAGCCCAAAAGGATACGTCCATCTGTAGCTGATGTATTCCTGATGGAGCTTGGTAGTGACTGGTCTAAATTGCTGATGGCGAGCCAGTGTCACTGGTGCTATGTCCTGGTACAATGTACAGGTGGCTCCCTGGAAGGTTACGCTGTCTGTTTTCCTTGCAGCTTGTAGGATGGCCTCTTTCTTTTTTAAGGAGTGTAGCTTGGCCAGGATGTCCCTCGATCACTGTTTGTCTCCCTTCGATGGCCTCCCCACTCTGTGCACTCTTTCTATTTTGACCTTGACTGTGCTCAGGGTCTCTGCGAAGAGCCCAGTCACAAACGCTTCCAAGTCCGGTCCCTCTGCTCCCTCCACCACGTTTCTGATTCTTATGTTGTCTCTTCGGGATCTATTTTATATATCTTGCATAGTGGCATTGATCTGGTCAGTGCGTTTTTCAAACTCCAAAGGTTTAGTCTCCAGCTCCAGTATGCCCCCCACTGAGTCAATATCTTGCCGGAGTTTTTAGTTTTATCATGCCAGGAGGCCCTATGTCTAAAGAAGTGACTGGGCCAACAGAACATCTTTCTGGTAGCCAACCATCTAGCAGGGTCTCTGAATGCCATGGTGCAAGGGTGCCTGCATTGTCGCTATGCTACAAAAATAGCACCAACGCAGACAGAAAGGACAGGAATGCACTGTATTGCTTAAATACGGTGCATTCTTGCCCTTTCACTTTGGCGCAGGGCAGTGCAGCAAGATGCCTTGCTGTGCTGCCGTACCCCAAATGCCATAAATGAGGCCCTGGGTGTCTCAACAAACCTTTTCATCCTAAAAAAGAGTTAGAGCCAATAAGCAATCATCTTGAGGTTGTTATATTAGCTGGTGTGGTCAAAGCGTTGGAGTAAGAGAAAACACATTTTTCTGTAAAGAGTCTTGAAAGTGTTAAAAGTCTCACAACCAAAATGGATTAAGAAAAAAACAGTGCTTAATGACCTGGCCCAAAAGGGTGAATATTAGAACTAAGAGGCATGAATATAGCTATTGGCCTTGTTGGATTTGTATGGCATGAATAGGCGATGAATGAGAAGGCAACATATGCAAATCAGTCTGACCCTGTGCCTCATTTGAACAGTCCAACCCGAACTGGTCAGACTGATTTGCATATGGCCATGTCTGAACTGGGATGGTGGAGTGAGCTAAAGAATGATGATGGATTAAACCCAGATCAGTTGACTGGGGGTGAGTGTTTGATTTGCTCAAACGCTCCGTCCATCATCCCCTTTGGTATCGCTTTGTTCGCCCTAAGTTGGCAGGGTATGACCAGACGTGGGTCCCTTGCTCACTTTGCCACTGGATTCAAGATAGCCTACTGATGAGGGTTATGAACCCGAAACCGGTCCCAGGATACTTGTTTCCGGTCCAGGGAAGACATGGCTTGGCAGTTCGGGCTGGGCTGTTCCCATGAGGCACAGGGTCAGACTGATTTGCATATGGCCATGTCTGAACTGGGGTCGTGGAGTGAGCTAAAGAATGATGATGGATTAAACCCAGATCAGTTGACTGGGGGATGAGTGTTTGATTTGCTCAAAAGCTCCGTCCATTATCCCCTTTTGTACCGCTTTGTTCGCCATAAGTTGGCAGGGTATGCCCAGACTTGGGTCCCCTGTTCACTTTGCCACTGGATTCAAGATAGCCTGGCTGATGAGGGTTATGAACCCGAAACCGGTCCCAGGATGCTTTTTTCTGGTCCAGGGAAGACATGGCTTGGCAGTTCGGGCTGGACTGTTCCCATGAGGCACAGGGTCAGACTAATTTGCATATGGCCATGTCTGAACTGGGGTGGTGGAGTGAGCTAAAGGATGATGATGGATTAAACCCAGATCAGTTGACTGGAGGTGAGTGTTTGATTTGCTCAAATGCTCCGTCCATCATCCCCTTTGGTATCGCAAATGAGAAGATAGGCAAAAAGAATTTAAAGAGAATACTTCAGTCTTGTCCTTATTCAGAGAATACCCAGAAACCGATGAAAAGTCCTGGATAATGTTAATTATTGAGGGGATTGCCAATTCCACATCTTCAGAAAAAATAACGATATTATCTGCGTATGCAGCTGTTTTAAATACAAATTGTCCAAACTGAAAACCCTTGATGTTTGGGTTCTGAGTTAAGTAATCTAAGGAAGGATAGATCGTGAGTAAGAATAACAGAGGGGATAAGGGGCACCCTTATCTCGCATCATGATGGAGGTCAAAGTAAGAGTAAGTAGAGCCATTGATTCTAATATTTGCTTTTGAATTTGCATACAAAGCCAAGACCATTTTAATAAAAGAAGAGCCCAGATTATGAGATTCCAATACTGCTTGCAGAAAAGGCCAATAAACTTTATCGAACGCCTTGTCTGCGTCTAGAGAAATTGCAGCCGAAGGAAGCACGCTGTTTCTAGAATATGACAGAAAGTACAGATAGTGTCCCTAGCAAGGCAGACTTGGAGAAAACCAGTTTGTGAGTTACGAATACGTTTAGGGATATAGGTTTCAAATCTAGTGACTAAGGTTTCTGCATTGATTTTGGCTTCCATGTTTAAAAGAGAAATAGGACGGACATTTTTTGGATCAGAATGATTCTTGCCCTACTTCAGAATGACCATTATGGTGGCCTCGTAGGCCGAACCCGAGACAATGCCCGTTAGGGCATAATGATCAAAGGCGATTTTAAGGTGTCTGATGGTAGAATGTGTAAAAGTCTTATAAAAGATGATTGGAAAGCCATCCAGACCTGGTGCTTTGCTCGACTGCATGACCTTAATGGGTTTACTAATTTCCTCAGACTCTATTGGTTTATTCAAGCATAACTTTTCAGCATCAGATACTGTGGACAAGGAAAGAGAACGAAGAAGCTCAAGACAAGTTAATTTATCGCACAACATTTGGGGAGTGTACAACCTCTCATAGAAGTCTCTAAAAACCACAAGAATATCATGATTGAGGATTAGTTTTGAGCTGTTCTTGTCTGTAATATGAGAAATTTGGGTGTTGAAATTGGTAGATTTAAGTGTAGCCGCTAATAGGAGTAATTTAGTTGTTTAATAACCTTCAGGAGGGCCTTATCATTGAATGTCTTTATAGAACCTCTTTCCGTTCTTCAATCCAAGGGATTGAAGAGTGTTTTTATTATCTCTATTTCTTTTGGACATTTTTCTGATGATCTGACCTCTCATAGCGCATTTAAACGCATCCCAAAGGACAATCGGGAGTTAACAGAGTGTTCATTTTCTTTGAAGAAAAACTCAATTTCTTTTTGGAAGTCCAGATCATCAAACTCATTGCCCAACATTTTGCTATTCAAGTGCCACATGCAACTCCCACCTTTGTCGGACAGGCTAAGAATGTATAATGAGATAGCAGCATGGTCAGAGACAACTATTGGGTGAATCCGTGCATTAGACGTATCCTTAATAAGAGAGGCATCCACAAGAAGATAGTCAACACAGGAAAAACTAGAATGAGGAGAAGAGAAGAATGTGAAATCACTGCCCTGCGGATCGTGTAATCTCCAAGCATCTAGTATCTGATGGGAAGTTGAAAGGTTAAGTAATTGCTTGTGTGACCTGGGAACTTCATATTTAAAAGCCGAATGTCAGTCTAAGATAGGATCCAGGGGGAGATTAAAATCCCCTACTATGATAGTTTTAGACCGTTGAGGGATGTCAGACTTTTATATTGATTGTATGCCAAAACTCAGGGTCATCAGTGTTGGGCGCATAAATATACATAACATATAGTTCTTGGGAACCATTGGTCAGTGTAGTAAGTAGCCATCTCCCATTGGTGTCATGTTCAGCTGCGACTATGGACAGACCTGACTGTTTAGCGATAAGAGTGAGGACCCCATTGCGTTTCCCCAAAGCTTCACGTATGTTACATCCACAACCCATCCCTTCCTCATGAGCAGTGGCTCTTTGAAACCAATCTTAGTCTCCTGAAGGAGAACTACATTCCCCTCCAGATCTTTACAATAGTACA
The DNA here is from genome assembly GCF_964204655.1 of Triturus cristatus. Taxonomy (NCBI): domain Eukaryota; kingdom Metazoa; phylum Chordata; class Amphibia; order Caudata; family Salamandridae; genus Triturus; species Triturus cristatus. Next base: position 588,010,211 of record NC_140592.1, on the reverse strand, counting down.
ATATTTTTATCATTTTCACAGGGTGATTAAGCCCTTTGGTGTTTAAGGAGTTACATTCTAGGGGGAAATTTGGGCACTATCATAATACAGTAGTTTGTGAGGGGCCCAGCAAGGAACTGAGCTAAGAAAAAATACAACAGAGGTGAGGCAGATATCCCACTGGGAAAGGGAACAAGCATTTGCAATGCAATAGATCTCGCATTTGCGAGTGTTTGAGCTACTGGCATTCTAAATTTCAATGCCTTTTATTTATGTTGGTTTTTAAAACAGATAAATAAAAGGCATGGTCATTTCCAATGGCAATTGCTTAAAATGTCGCAAATGCAAGACCTATTGCATTTCAAATGCTTGTGTTCATAGTAACCAAACACGAAGGTACCCAGCTCGATAATGAACTGTGTGGCTAATGAGGGGAAATCAGCTCATTCAAACAGACCTGTGTTTGTCTTTCATACGAGGCTACGACTGCGCTGAAGATCTCTGGAACTGGGGTCCAAGTGAATTAACGCTGCACATTTGATGGCATATTTATTGTGCGCCGAATCGGACATGATACCTATGATGTAGTTTTCTTTTTTCTCATGGATCATCCTGAATTATATCTTTATTTCATGGTTGGTTGAGGTATATGTAATACCAATAGCGATTGTGAAAACGCACATTGTTAACTGGAGGAGAGCAGGCTAAACTTCGATGTGAGCTATAGTCGAGCTCTCACAAAGCTAAACTGTTTAGTGGAAAAATAAATATTAGTTGTCTGGCGAATCTTGAGCTTACATTTAGTAGCTGTGTTTACCTATCGGACTACATCTCTCGTTGTCTTGCCAACACAATGATATTGTGATCACGAAATCTATCTTTCTGTGCGGAAATCATTATTTACCAACTGTATCACTGTCCCACCAAAAGGTAAGGGTGGGGTGGGGGTTAAAAAGGGTGTGGTCTGTATAATTAAGGGCGTGGCTTGACATGTGAACTTTACTTTCCAAAGAGTGCCACCTTACCCACAAGTTTGCAGAGAATAACAAGTGCAACTGGTATTGCTTTGGGCACTCTACAGAGAGGCCATGAATCGGATGTCCATGTGTTCTGAACACCTTTTTGTCCGACTGTCTGGCATTGAGAGAAACTCGCACTGGCTCACCTCAGTGATGGCCGCTGTAATCACCTGGATGAAGGTCCAGCCCTTGCTGGGAAAGCGCCCTGGGCAGAAAGATATGTGGCGCCCTTGCTGCAGCTGGGGCAGTAATGTGCCCCTTTCGTGTTCGCAGCTCAGTCCCTGTCTTAATACAGCAGTGACTGGTTTCTGAACCCCCTAACCCCCCTCCCAACTCACCTGAAGCCATGTTGTTTGCTGGGGGTGGGGGGTTGGTGTGTGGCAGCAGTAGGTGAAAGGGAGATGGATTGGAAGAGGAACGAAGTGGGCTGCTTTGACAGAGTGTCAAAGCAGCGCATGCAACATGTTGAAAACTATTAAAAGTGGTTCACGCTGAATCACTGGCACCGAACATTTCTGTGTTACATCACACGCCGGGTTCTGTAGTGAGCAGCAGGTGGGGATTCACCGTTCACGCCCCCTGTGCACCGCCCCAGGACACACTGGCTCTTACCGTCACTCACTTCAGCCCAGGGTCCCAGACAGGGCGGGGAGGAGGCCGGACACTGCCACCAGGGAGGTCATTACACAGGTGATTTTCACGACAGCAGCTCACTTCGGTCGGTGTTCGAATGTGCTCTAAGCCAGCTTCAGAGCAGGTGCAGCGAACTTGAGAAATGCACCAGATTGATAACTATTCCGGAGGGCTACGGCGAGCAGTGAGCCCCGTAGCCTCAGCTCTGCGATCTGCGAGTGCAGGGCTATGTGCGAGGTGGGGGCGCGCCAGGCTTCCTTCTGCTGGGGGTGGGCGGTGGGTTTGGCCTTAGCAGGGAGCGTGTTTGCACAGGCTTTTTTGTACCTGCCTAACTGTTGCTAGAAGAGAGAGCTGGGGGGCTCGGGGCGGGCCTGTGCGGGAGGTAGAGGATTCCGCTGCGTTTACATAACCTTGTTTGCCTCAATAAAATCACCACGCCATCAATGTATGATCAATATACAAAAAATGAGACCAGTATCTCTTCCATGTGCAACAAACCTCGCCTGCCTCCTCTCAGAGAAAACTAAGTCGCTCACATTCACCCAGTAAATGAAAACAAGCCGATCCTCAGGCAGAGATAGCTTGTCGGCAACAGCTTTTCAACACTGCTGCCCCCGAGCGTCGCAATGTATGTTAACTGAGACGATAAAAACAAGCATTGGAAATGCATTCGGTGTGGTCCTGCTGCCGTACATGCGCACTCCAAGGCTGGGGAAGGGGTGGTGAGGGCGGCTGGAGCAAGGGTGAGCTGAAGCCAGGAGAGGCAACTTAAACAAGTGGCTGTGTTTTCAGGCGATCCTCGGGAGAAACAAAAGAAAGAGGTATACGGGGAGCAAAGGGCAAGTGACGCGACGCGGCCGCGAAAGTGAAAGTGATTGTGATTACGATCGCTGCGGAGGAAAGACACATAGCGCTGCGCGCGTGCACGTTCACGTGCACTGTAGCTTTAGGCCACGGCAGCAATTTGAAAAGCCTGTATACAAAATGTCTCGGCCAGATCAGCGCAAGCGCTGGATCAGGCGAGACCTAAAAAGGAAGGTGGTGCAAGGAAAAAGAGAACAAAAGTGGGGACTCCCGCCTTCAGTGACCCAAGTCAGAGAGGCGATGTGACTCCCTCCCACCAGGGGATGTTTGTAAGAGACATAGTGCATGGCAAACAAAAAGTGGACAGGGAACAGCAATGGTTAACAAAGTCTGCGCAGAAAAATAAAACGCCGGCAAAAGTTATACAGGTAGCAGGAAAAGAAAAGCAGCAAATGAATAAATAAAAGCAGGCATTTAGGGGAATAACTAACTGTGAACTGGTGGTCACGCAAGAAAAAGCTAGAAAGAGGAAACCAGAACAAATGAACAGCAACCAATAGAAAGTTTCTGAGATCTACAGACAAAGGGGAGTATATAGAAAACAAGAAACTAAAATAGTACATTAGGATTTCCATCAACTGCCAAGGAAGGCCAGTGTCATCATTTGGTCATCCTTGGGTCTTGTTACTACTCCTCTAAACCTAGAGGCAGATGTAGTAGCCAAGATTAGAGAGAGGGTAGTAAAATACAAGTTGGAGAGAGAGATCGACCAAGAGCGGCCATATGTATTTCATATGATGGAAAACAGTGTACAGAATTGCAGTGCAAGTGAGAATTAAAAAGGGAGTTGGGGGAGAGAAATTATGTTTAATATATATCTCTCTACCAATCCGGTTAAAAAGCTTGTAGCGGCAACTTTTAACCAATAGGTTGCATTACAGAAGGGTCGACTAGTTTCAGCCAGTAGGGATTGTATTCCCGGCTTTCTTCAGGACCAATATATAATAGCTACTGCAATATTAGTGATAAAAAAAAAATGTGACAAGTTGTCCAACAATACAACCTGATACAAATAGACCTCTGGACAAGTAGGGTGTATTTCACTCCTGTTGGAAAAAGTAAGAAAAAACCTACATGTAAAATTTGAACATATTGGTTGCACTCAGTTCTAGTATTTCTCATAACTTCAAAAAATCTCTCAATGTACACAATAACAGTACCATTAAGTGTATCCTATATGTGGAGAGCATCAACTCACCTTACTTGTGTGAGTGTCTGACCTCACCTCACCCGGTAGCCAACTCATGTAATGGAGACCCCGCCCTGCAAGCATTAATCATACAAGGCATATCATTTCACAGACATGTAAATGCCAACAAGATATCTAAGAGTTATTCAATACCTTGTCATGTTAAAAAGAGAGCGATTTAAGACCAAGTTCCAGTCGTAAGTTAGGTTGAGTAGAGTAGCCCACAGGGTTATAAGTATACCGCAGCTAAAGGCGGCTGGTAATAAAAAGGCTACTAAGTTAGAAAAGCCCTTGTTGGCTCATTTGGCATCGTTCTGACGTGATGATCTTGGTTTGCCTACGATGTGTCTCAAAATAGAGTCCATAGTTAATGTGGGGTCACAGAGCAAATAGTGTGTAGCTATATGTGCACGCATCACTAGGTGCCGTGATCGTATGTAATTTAAAACCATACCAAGCTTAGTTTACCGGTGAATGAATGTCCGGTCGCAGCTCCAAAAAGGAGACACGTGTATCAAACACGCGATAATAATGACCAACAATATAACTATCGTAAGGTGGCCAGGTAGCGATTAAATCTGCTTAAGGTTCTTGAAAGATGAATTTCACGCACTCTCACTCATTCGTAATAACAGACGTATCAAGGCACGTCATTCACGCAAAAAAGAGAGATATATAGATGGATTAGGGCGAACAAGCGCTATCGCAGCTATATATAAAAACCCATAGGGGGCTATATATTATTTTTGACCACGTAGAATAATGGGGAAGGGAAAACATGCAAGAGTCTACCAACAACAATCCTCACCTCTCCGTCGGTGCCTCGGTCCCTCCTGAGTTTGTGGGAGGTACCGAGAATACGACTGGCGAGAGTTTAAGTGTTGGCGGGTCACATGACTCGGCGTATTGGGTGTCTTCACAGCGCAAGGTAATGACGGAAGAAGACTACAGGATTACATCACCCAACCCGGAAACGGTAGTTCCTAGATCTTGTAGTGGTGTGCCCGCTCAATAAAGAGTTGCAATTCAAACGATATGGATAATAAAATCTTCAAAAATGTCCCTCAAGTATGTCGGCATGAGACAAACCATATATAAAAAAGTATTTTTGAATATGTGAACTCTTAATGGAGCGATGGAGAGTGCAGAGTCTAGATAAATACTCTTTTGTCAGGCAAAATTAATGGCACATCAAATAAGGTTAATGCTTGACTCTATGTAATCTCTTCCTTAAGTCATGGGTCGTTTATCAGGCTTATTACAAAAGCGTCCAAGGGATTGAATCATTCAGACCTTTTGTGTCACTTTGAAGTCTGAAAACCCAACGTTGTTCTTTGATAAATAGAAATCTAGCTTTATCACTGTTATGGGAAGGTATAAAGGGCTTGTCCAATACAGTCCAGGAGAAATCATCTGCCTGGTGATTGAGCTCCACAAAATGCCTAGTGAGTCTTGTATTTGCCTTCCTGCATCTAAAGGTGCTTTTATGTTCGAGCATCCTTATCTTAACTTTACGCGTCGTCATGCCAACATAATTTAAATGGCATGGACATTGTAGCAAGTAGATGAGATTATCACTATTGCAGTTTGAATAGCTCTTCTGAATCCAAGGTCTGGTCATGCCCAAATCTAGAGTTTTTGATTGTTTAGTTTGTGGGCAAATTGCACAGTTGCCGCACGGGAAATGTCCCTGGACTGGTGGGAGGTCCCATAGGGTGCCTACTTTCCTAGGTTCTTGTTCCCTGATTCGTGTGTGTACTAGTCTGTCCCTTAAGTTGGGTCCTCGTTTGAAGGCAAACAAAGGCAATGGGATCTTTGTTTTGCAGGTATTCAAAAAGCGCCAGTTCTTCCGAATGCACTTCTGAATGCCATTTGTGAGAGTGCTAAAGGTAACTTAGTAGCCTTTTATTACCAGCCGCCTTTAGCTGCGGTATACTTATAACCCTGTGGGCTACTCTACTCAACCTAACTTACGACTGGAACTTGGTCTTAAATCGCTCTCTTTTTAACATGACAAGATATTGAATAACTCTTAGATATCTTGTTGGCATTTACATGTCTGTGAAATGATATGCCTTGTATGATTAATGCTTGCAGGGCGGGGTCTCCATTACCTGAGTTGGCTACCGGGTGAGGTGAGGTCAGACACTCACACAAGTAAGGTGAGTTGATGCTCTCCACATATAGGATACACTTAATGGTACTGTTATTGTGTACATTGAGAGATTTTTTGAAGTTATGAGAAATACTAGAACTGAGTGCAACCAATATGTTCAAATTTTACATGTAGGTTTTTTCTTACTTTTTCCAACAGGAGTGAAATACACCCTACTTGTCCAGAGGTCTATTTGTATCAGGTTGTATTGTTGGACAACTTGTCACATTTTTCTTTTATCACTAATATTGCAGTAGCTATTATATATTGGTCCTGAAGAAAGCCGGGAATACAATCCCTACTGGCTGAAACTAGTCGACCCTTCTGTAATGCAACCTATTGGTTAAAAGTTGCCGCTACACGCTTTTTAACCGGATTGGTAGAGAGATATATATTAAACATAATTTCTCTCCCCCAACTCCCTTTTTAACTCTCACTTGCACTGCAATTCTGTACACTGTTTTCCATCATATGAAATACATATGGCCGCTCTTGGTCGATCTCTCTCTCCAACTTGTATTTTACTACCCTCTCTCTAATCTTGGCTACTACATCTGCCTCTAGGTTTAGAGGAGTAGTAACAAGACCCAAGGATGACCAAATGATGACACTGGCCTTCCTTGGCAGTTGATGGAAATCCTAATGTACTATTTTAGTTTCTTGTTTTCTATATACTCCCCTTTGTCTGTAGATCTCAGAAACTTTCTATTGGTTGCTGTTCATTTGTTCTGGTTTCCTCTATCTAGCTTTTTCTTGCGTGACCACCAGTTCACAGTTAGTTTTTCAAATGTAATGATATAGGGGATTTGAACGGTTGTGTTGGTCGTTAAACTGTTCCCTTAGACCCTTTTCCTTTTGGAAGTTATTGTCGATGTTCTTGAGCAGCTGATGGCTGCGGGTCTTTTTACTTATGAGCGTCAACTTTGAGGTGACAACTCGTTTGAGCGGTTTTGCCAGCTGTTCCAGTCGTTGTCTAATCTGGGTTTCTTCACAGCAGGTATAGATATACTTCGCTATACTGACACGTTGTTCCCTTCCGTATCCCATTGAAATGGCAGAATTCAGTGAGCTTACGTATGACGACTCCTTCTATCAGTCCATTCTAGACACCACACCTAGCATTCTAGGTAACATCTCCAACTCCACACCTCCCAATGTGGAAGATTGGGACAAAGTATTGATTCTTAAGAAGTCCCATTCACGCACAGTCATTCATGGTGCGATTATGGCAGAGTACTTGCGCAGCAATTGTGCACCCCCTGGCCTGATCGTGACTAATGTTCCTCGATTATTTCTTCAAGACAAGAAATTCCTTAAAGACTGGTCACTGATAGCCTGGCGCTGCACGCGCGATTGGCTGATTCTTATTATCAGTACAGCCAAGCGTGCAGCCGATGCCATTTTGGTCGAGATACAAGTCACTGAGGCACAAATTAAAACAACTATTACCAGCACTCTGTTTAAAAAACAGCAAGATGAGACGAACAAATCTAACAAAGACTTTAAGGATGCTATCCTTCTTTCGAAGATTGAGAAGGTCAAGAAGGATCTGGCCAAATTCAAATTGGAAGTAGTCTATCCCTATACCAGTGAGGGTTACACAGCAGTAGAATTTAATAAGAAAGGCAAAAAATATGGTTCAACCTATTCAGGCAGCAGCTCTGAAGATGATCTGAGTCACTCTGACATTCCTGCAACTAACAAACAACAATTCAGAGGTAGAGGAATGAGACGGCCCTGGAGGGGTTACTCAATGCCACAATTCCAACAATGGTGGCCTCCAACTCCATGGGGTTTCCCTCCACAACAGTTTCAACCACCTAATGCACCCTATCAGATGTACCCACAAGACTTTAACAACCAGTCTTTTTTAGGGGTAGGCCAAGGCAGAACAAGGGGCAGGAGGAGAAACCGGCAAGCCCAAGTTCATTGGAACGTACAACCGCCTCCAGCTGTCCCCCAAATGAACACCCGGAGCAGGTCCAAACAGAACCCACAAACATCCGAACAGAGCCTAGAGGAGACTTGATTGTGAATCTGAGTAATAAAACTCTTACCCATGCCGAGGAAACAGTTTTAAACAAAGGTCTCGGATTCGTGGTGACATCAGCAGGCGACAATTTTCAAGTTCAATGTGAACTTGCAAAATTTTTCCGCAAAATCCGCCTTTATCACTTTTTCAAAGACAAAGATGAGTCAGAGCTTGCCACGGACAATACCAACACAGGTTTAAGAAAACGCTCGACTTTCAATCCTCCCGTACACACTATTCCGCCCCAAGTACTTGCTTTTGAGAAAGCTGTTCAAGATGGGGTCAGTACCTTATGTAACAATAACAGAAGGGGTTACAGTAATCTTCCAAAAGATGAACTGACTGCACTTCGTACGCTGACAGAGGATAGAGGAATTACTATTAAACCTGCTGATAAAGGCGGCGCCATAGTGATACTAGACACTCAAGCATATCGTGCAGAGTGCTTGAGACAACTAGATGATAAAAGGTTTTACCAACTACTGAAAGAAGAACCTACAGAGAGGGTTGGGAGAATCATTACTGAAACAGTTGAGGAAGCACTAAACGAAGGGTGGATAACATCTCAAGAAAAGGCCTTTCTACAAACCACCCACCTGGTCATGCCGTATTTTTATACACTTCCCAAAATACACAAGACGCAAAGACCACCCCCCGGTTGGCCTATCATCTCCGGGATCGGGTCTCTGCTTGAACCTCTATCTATGTTTGTGGATTTTTTCCTCAGACCACTGGTAAGCCTGATGCCTACCTACCTTCAGGATACGAAAGACGTATTACGTCTGCTTCCTCCAGTTGATTTCGACCCAGACTTAGACCTACTTGTTTCATTCGATGTCGAATCACTGTATACTTCTATTCCGCAAGATGAAACGCTAGACACCATTGCTTCCATCCTCAGTGAGACAGAGCTTAATTCCATCACTCCTGTCAATTTCATCATGGCCCTGGCACGCATGGCCATGAAAGAGAATTTCTTCAGATTTGAAGACAAGATATTTTTACAAGTCTCAGGTACTAGCATGGGAAGCGTTTTTGCACCGTCCCTAGCGAATCTCTATGTTCACAAGTTTGAGCAGAATCACGTCCTAAACGAAGAGAATCCCTTCCATGAGTCTATTAGACTCTGGAAGAGATACATCGATGACATCTTTGTGGTATGGCGGGTGACCTAGAGTCTGTCAAGCGATTCCAAGTGTGGCTCAACGCACGGAACACATACTTAAAATTCACTTTGGAGGTGCACCAATCCAGGATAGCCTTCTTGGACCTATCAATCTTTGCAACAGGAACGGGACTGGGTAGTGAACTATACCGCAAACCCATGGCCCGCAACTCGTTGATTAGGTACGATAGCCAGCATCCGAAGGCATTACGCGACAGTCTGCCATATGGCCAATTTTTACGTCTGAGACGTAACTGTTCAACAACAGATCTCTACAAACACCATGCTAATGTCTTAACTGGCCAACTCTCGGCTAGGCTCTATCCTAAGAGGCTTGTCAAGAATACACGCAAACGTGCCCTGAACAATCAAAGAGAGGCTCTGTTAGAGAAAAGGGTAGACAAACCACCATCAGGTCGTCTAACCTTTGTTAATACCTTTAGCACTCTCACAAATGGCATTTAGAAGTGCATTCGGAAGAACTGGCGCTTTTTGAATACCTGCAAAACAAAGATCCCATTGCCTTTGTTTGCCTTCAAACGAGGACCCAACTTAAGGGACAGACTAGTACACACACGAATCAGGGAACAAGAACCTAGGAAAGTAGGCACCCTATGGGACCTCCCACCAGTCCCGGGACATTTCCGTGCGGCAACTGTGCAATTTGCCCACAAACTAAACAATCAAAAACTCTAGATTTGGGCATGACCAGACCTTGGATTCAGAAGAGCTATTCAAACTGCAATAGTGATAATCTCATCTACTTGCTACAATGTCCATGCCATTTAAATTATGTTGGCATGACGACGCGTAAAGTTAAGATAAGGATGCTCGAACATAAAAGCACCTTTAGATGCAGGAAGGCAAATACAAGACTCACTAGGCATTTTGTGGAGCTCAATCACCAGGCAGATGATTTCTCCTGGACTGTATTGGAAAAGCCCTTTATACCTTCCCATAACAGTGATAAAGCTAGATTTCTATTTATCAAAGAACAACGTTGGGTTTTCAGACTTCAAAGTGACACAAAAGGTCTGAATGATTCAATCCCTTGGACGCTTTTGTAATAAGCCTGATAAACGACCCATGACTTAAGGAAGAGATTACATAGAGTCAAGCATTAACCTTATTTGATGTGCCATTAATTTTGCCTGACAAAAGAGTATTTATCTAGACTCTGCACTCTCCATCGCTCCATTAAGAGTTCACATATTCAAAAATACTTTTTTATATATGGTTTGTCTCATGCCGACATACTTGAGGGACATTTTTGAAGATTTTATTATCCATATCGTTTGACTTGCAACTCTTTATTGAGCGGGCACACCACTACAAGATCTAGGAACTACCGTTTCCGGGTTGGGTGATGTAATCCTGTAGTCTTCTTCCGTCATTACCTTGCGCTGTGAAGACACCCAATACGCCGAGTCATGTGACCCGCCAACACTTAAACTCTCGCCAGTCGTATTCTCGGTACCTCCCACAAACTCAGGAGGGACCGAGGCACCGACGGAGAGGTGAGGATTGTTGTTGGTAGACTCTTGCATGTTTTCCCTTCCCCGTTATTCTACGTGGTCAAAAATAATATATAGCCCCCTATGGGTTTTTATATATAGCTGCGATAGCGCTTGTTCGCCCTAATCCATCTATATATCTCTCTTTTTTGCGTGAATGACGTGCCTTGATACGTCTGTTATTACGAATGAGTGAGAGTGCGTGAAATTCATTTTTCAAGAACCTTAAGCAGATTTAATCGCTACCTGGCCACCTTACGATAGTTATATTGTTGGTCATTAATATCGCGTGTTTGATACACGTGTCTCCTTTTTGGAGCTGCGACCGGACATTCATTCACCGGTAAACTATGCTTGGTATGGTTTTAAATTACATACGATCACGGCACCTAGTGATGCGTGCACATATAGCTACACACTATTTGCTCTGTGACCCCACATTAACTATGGACTCTATTTTGAGACACATCGTAGGCAAACCAAGATCATCACGTCAGAACGATGCCAAATGAGCCAACAAGGGCTTTTCTAACTTAGTAGCCTTTTTATTACCAGCCGCCTTTAGCTGCGGTATACTTATAACCCTGTGGGCTACTCTACTCAACCTAACTTACGACTGGAACTTGGTCTTAAATCGCTCTCTTTTTAACATGACAAGGTATTGAATAACTCTTAGATATCTTGTTGGCATTTACATGTCTGTGAAATGATATGCCTTGTATGATTAATGCTTGCAGGGCGGGGTCTCCATTACCTGAGTTGGCTACCGGGTGAGGTGAGGTCAGACACTCACACAAGTAAGGTGAGTTGATGCTCTCCACATATAGGATACACTTAATGGTACTGTTATTGTGTACATTGAGGGATTTTTTGAAGTTATGAGAAATACTAGAACTGAGTGCAACCAATATATTCGAATTTTACATGTAGGTTTTTTCTTACTTTTTCCAACAGGAGTGAAATACACCCTACTTGTCCAGAGGTCTATTTGTATCAGGTTGTATTGTTGGACAACTTGTCACATTTTTCTTTTATCACTAATATTGCAGTAGCTATTATATATTGGTCCTGAAGAAAGCCGGGAATACAATCCCTACTGGCTGAAACTAGTCGACCCTTCTGTAATGCAACCTATTGGTTAAAAGTTGCCGCTACACGCTTTTTATCCGGATTGGTAGAGAGATATATATTAAACATAATTTCTCTCCCCCAACTCCCTTTTTAACTCTCACTTGCACTGCAATTCTGTACACTGTTTTCCATCATATGAAATACATATGGCCGCTCTTGGTCGATCTCTCTCTCCAACTTGTATTTTACTACCCTCTCTCTAATCTTGGCTACTACATCTGCCTCTAGGTTTAGAGGAGTAGTAACAAGACCCAAGGATGACCAAATGATGACACTGGCCTTCCTTGGCAGTTGATGGAAATCCTAATGTACTATTTTAGTTTCTTGTTTTCTATATACTCACCTTTGTCTGTAGATCTCAGAAACTTTCTATTGGTTGCTGTTCATTTGTTCTGGTTTCCTCTATCTAGCTTTTTCTTGCGTGACCACCAGTTCACAGTTAGTTTTTCAAATGTAATGATATAGGGGATTTGAACTGTTGTGTTGGTCGTTAAACTGTTCCCTTAGACCCTTTTCCTTTTGGAAGTTATTGTCGATATTTAGGGGAATAACACACATTACATTAGCAGATAACACCAACGTGTGGAAGACCGACAGCATGCAAAAGCGAGAGTAAAAGAATGTTAGATAACAAATGATAACAAATGAAATGTGTAAAGCTATATGTGAGTCCAAACAGGTGTATACAAATATGAATCATGACCTGATACAAAGTGAAACATAAGAAATGTACAGGTGAAATGAGCTAAAACCTGAAGATGACAGTATCTAATGTCAATGTATAGCAACAGGGAGTACTGTCTAAATAAGTAATCGTTAATACTAATAAACGAGGTGACTATGAGGGTGTGAGCATAAGAGATAAGACACCTCAGGCAAGAATGGACACAAGAATACACAACTGAGGAAAATTGCTTATAAACCCCAATACCTCAGAGAGGATAACACAAGGAACAGCACCAAGAATAATTTAAAAGGATATACTCTGTAAACCAGGAACCAAAGCAACAGGGTGTGCAGGAAATCAGGCACCATGATGAGGTGAAGAAGTACCAGGCAGAGCATAAGCCTCCATCTGCGACTCAGATTGGTTGTCCAGGAAAGTTGCCAAGTTCATAGGCTCTACAAATATAGGCTCTAAAAGGATTTTTGACTGACCTCTAAAGATTATCCGAAATTTCGAGGGACCTGAAAAAGAAAAAGGAATACCCAAGTCCAACAGTTTATTTATACGATTTAAGAAACCTTTGTGACAAATAACAGTATCTCTGGCATAGTCCTGCGAGATTGAGATTTTGTGATCACGCCACTGTAACGACCTTATCTTCCTCATGTGAGCTAAAATTTGCTCTGTGTGTTGATGGCGCAGTTTCTTAAAAATCAAAGGCCTTAGGTTTGACATGTTTTTAAGCTTGGACGCTGGAACCCTATGAGCTCTTTCAATCTCAAAGTCCTTTTTAAAAGACAACTGAAGGGCATCCGGAATAGAAGAAATCAAAAAGTCTGCAACCGATGGCACAGAAGATTCAGTAACTTCCGGTAACCCAAAAATACATAAATTACTTCTCCGATTACGATCCTCCTGTTCTGTGAGATCTCTCTTTAGAGATGTGATGGATCGTTCAAGATTTTGTATCTGCTTAGCTTTGGAGTTTGTAAAATCTTCCACAGTGCTTATTCTGGTCTCAGCATTGGATAGTCTTATGGACATGTCTTTGTGGATGCCCGCTACCTCCAATTGGAGATCAGTATTTGTTTTGGTACTCTGGCTAATATCATGTACGGTGTTGAGCTTGAACACCATGGCTTCTAAGGTGGACGCAGAATCTGGGCTACCTTTGATCGAGGAATCCGGGATCGGTAGAGATTGTTTTAAGCGTTACTGAGACTATTTAGAGTCCTTGTCCTTCATGCTTCCAGACACGCTTCCAGTCACACCTTCTGCCATGTGATTGGTAAGAGTTGTAGGTAAGTAGCAAGGAACAAATGAAGAAGCAGATGTGTGATGAAACGTAACACGCAAGCCACTAGATCTCCCCTGACTCGCAGAGCTACTATGATACCACACAGATTACACAGGTACCACCTTGAGCTCATTGGAGCCACACTCCTAAACCCTAGACTGGTAACGACAGCAGCATACATATACAACTTGTGCCACAGTAGTCACTAAATTTAGCTAGGTACCACTGAACCTCCTTTGTATGCCCCTTGTGTAGCTCAGCTTTCCTAGGCCCAACTTAGGCCTCAGCGACCATGCTGGTCTCGTGTTAGGCATCTGACAGGATGGATATAAAAAGATTACCGGTCTCAGCCGCAGGGCAAAGGCGCTAAGAGCCAAAGCGAAGGTGCGACTGCGAGAGCGATGCAGCAGGGGCCAGAACGAAGACAGAATTACATGGCCGCTATTTTGTTGATAGCAATGCTGCTCTACCATGGTCAGGAAGCTGGTGGCGCGCAGGAGCTAAAGCTGAAAAATAAGGGCACTCACTGTAAAATGACGATCATGATTCACCAGGTGAAATTCGTCACAGCTGCACCACCGCGGTGTTAGTATGATGTTACAACAATGTGGCTGTAGCAAGATGCTTCACTTGAGTATTAGCACGGACCATGTCCTCCATCACTGCCATTTTGTAGCTCGGAAGAGTGCAGATGAGCGATGGAAAATGTGGTTCAGGAACGGACACCGCAGTTGCCAGACACATCATCTGCTCCTCGCAATGTTCCGCCGCCTGAAAAAGTATTTATAAACTCCTTAAATGCGACCCACGCAGTCGCGGAGCTTCAGTCACAAGCAGCCATCTTAGCTGCGCGCTTAGCCACCCATACCAATATCTTTTCTGATAAAGTTTGTAAATGGTAATTCATAGTAGATAAAATCAGAATACACAAATAAAATACCTCCTAAATTAAAATTTAATTAATAGGATTCAAAAAGTCACTGCCAACCAATAAGGGAATCTTAGGTACTGGCGACATGATCTCTTTTTTCAGACCAAGGAGGGAACATTTTGAGTTACCTTAAGAACATTAACTTGAACTGTGAACACATAGCTATCTTCTCTTCAGGACTGTATTTGATAGTGACCACATCCTTAGTGTTCATTCTAATCAGAATGTGGATGTGCAAGAGATAATGAAGATAATTTAGCCAGTTAATCGACTCAAACACAGTCCATGTATATAAACAGTATTCTACTTCAGTTGCATATTTTGAAATGATAGTACAAATACTGTTGTCCACTGCCACTCCACCCTTGTTTAACCATTGATCCATCCCCTATATTGATTTCTCAGTTCACATTTAGCATTCTACCAGGGTTTGCTGGACAAAGCACAAAGCAAATACCATACATAAAGGTATAAGAAATGTGGGTGATTACATAGAAAGGGAGTTGCGAAGGTTATCATATGTGGGACAGAGGCCAAGAAGTAGTCAAACAAATGAGAAGATTATTTTCATATGATGCTAACTTGTACATTGTGTGACATTCCTTTCAAAGCAAAGTAAACATTTCGAGCTCGAGGGACCCGACAAGATCAATTTGAAGGAGGTGAGCTTTTTGCTTAGGGTCCATGGACCTAACTTTGGTTGCCGACGCCCAAAACGACTGTGTTGGGTAAGGAAAGCAAATATCTCATAACCCTACCTTCTTTTGACCCGTGGAGATTGCAAAATGTTGAGTTTATTATTTTGGAGGCAAATTCCTGCCTCTAGTTTTTGTCTTGGTTCTTTCTGGTGGCACGGCATGCTAATGTGGGGCCCCATGAAAGATTTTTTAATGGGATTGTTGGATCTATTTCCGTGCCATCTAACTTCAGGCAGCATAGCCGTCAGACTGAACATTCTCAGTCTGGGGTCAGCATACCACATTCGATGAAAAACTTGGTTCTGCGGGCCTAACTATCCGTATAGTGTAATTTTTGTGCAGTGTTCTTTTGCATAATTAATTTTTTAAACCACTGGACTAATTCAAAGTACAAAACATGACTATGAGTTTAAGTCCCCTATGACTTGTAGCCTAAATACAGTGTTGATCTGTGCAGCATTTTTTGTCCTCTCTAACTTTCTAACAAACTGCATCAAATTTGCCTAATTTGCAATGGAGACAATTATAAAGAACAACAAATCTTCTTTTTCTCTAGACTATCGGATTCGACCATAATTCAGTGGTATTACCAGTCGCCCAGCCGTCCACATACTACCTTCTGCATGCAGACACAAAAGCCAACTGCCATTTCCTGCTACATCTTCACATTCCACAGACTTTGCTGATCAAAAAATCATTTACCTAACGAAAACACCAAACTGATAGCTTAATTAAGGTGAAAATAGTTGTTTTCAAGTTTTTACGGCCAATATAGTATTTATCGTACAATAGTGACTTTTTATTCCAAAAACCAGACTTGTGATCATGACACTTATTTTTATCGTACGTTTTATACCTCATCACACATGGAGTAAACTGTTTCGGTATATTTAAGAATTGTTATCTACTGAGACATTTTAAGGCACTGGCAAAGTGGGCTCTGGTCCAGGGCCCAGCCTTTCAGAGGCGGGCCCTGTTAGAGACAGCTCTGTTCTGCAGAGTCTTTTCCCTGATTACCTTGAATAATTCTAAAACAGATTGTTGCAAGTAGCATTTTCCTTGAATTTATTTTTAATGTGGGTGATGCATGAGAGTCTATTACAGACATTTTGCAGACAAATGTGTATATGTTACATGGAACATCCATAAAAAAGTTCCTGTTAGATCCAAACAGGATTTTATGTATGAGGAATGGGAGGATGTCACAGAGATTATTTGCAGTAATATTTGTGAGGTGTTACAATATTGAAAACACACATCACTATCCCTGAATATGAGATAAAAGCACATTTAGAATTTAGACGAGTGTTTACACTGTCAGTGACCTGGCCAAAGAGAGCATGAAAGTGCGGAAACAGGATCATAATTTCAAAGTTGAACCGAACAGTCGCCCCCAAAACACATTTGGCCCTGGGACCCCAAAATCCTCAAGATGTCCCTGGTTATCAACAGTGATAAACAGATTCTCCCATTTCTCTATGGGAGCTTCTGCTACGGCCGGTTTACGGTCGCAGCCCAAGCTCCCATAGAGAAATGGGAGTATGTGACCGCACCATGTGTGGTCGCATTGTAAAGCTGCAGTTGGGACTGCTGACCGGAGGTCGGGCAGTCCTGATTCCGCAACGGTGTCCCAACATCATAATAAGGCCCTTTGTCTTCAGGCAGTACTTCCAACAGAATACTACTTTTCAGTTGTGGAACAAGGATAAACACTCTTCATTTTTTAACAAGATATATTGACGTTCTACTCAATGTAAAAAAGTAATGGCGTCTCATTTTATAGGACGAAGTCCAAGCCAATTTAAAATTTGCTACCTTTCATAATGCAATTATTAAGCCTTGTTTGATACACATCTTTCTACAACATATGCTACTGGAGATGAATCTCTGTTAGGCACTGTACAGAGATAAATGCGTTTGAAATGAAAATGTAGAGAATGTTGATTCTCATAATCAGTTATCTAAAAATGATCACACAAATGCCTAGGATAAACTTTATACCAACACATAAAATGCAAGCATAAGTAAATATTCAGCAAATCAGACAATACATTTTCCTAAGCAATTCTTATAATCACCTCTATGGCACCTCTGACTAATTTTCTTTGCTGCTTTCTAAATTAATGCTTTTTTACATTCCTTTTCAAGTCTCATTTGCTGTAAGGATTTCAGCATGAGGAATACCATGAACTATCATATTGCTGGTTATATTGAAGGAAGCCCAAGCTACGAGGTTGCTTGAAATGGTCTCATAGGGGATTCAATAAGAATTGTCCATGCCGTATTAACATAAATAGAGTCTCAAATAAAAATCATGTTGAGAACTATATATTTATAGATCAATACAGAACTGTGCAACACTCGATTTGCGGCAGAATCTTTTATGTATTTTTGTTGGGGTTTTTGGTGCTATGCAGTAAGTAATTTGTAGTAAAGCAGCAGCCAGCAGGTGCAGCAAATGCTTAAGTACAGTTGGTGTTTCTTCCCACTCGCCCCCTTACAGTGTAGGCAAATGATGGAGCAAAGCTGATAAAAGATGCTAAGGAAAATTGCATTGTTGTCTATCAACCTACGCGTCTGGTCCACAAACCATTTTTCCACGTTTAGGTATGACTTACGCTTGAACATTTGGAAGTAAGCCACACCGCAGCCCCCTTCATTAACTCCACTTTCCATCCAGCCTCATCTGAAGGCCACTGATTTTTCTTCAAGGCAGATTTCTAACCTACTGCCAAATATGGATCCTTCATTGCAGACTGATAGCACTTTTGGTTAGTCCTTCATTCAAAATAAATGCTATGGTGAGAACTCCTTTTCCGTTCAGATAGCCATGCTTTGGAACTCAAGGTTTCATTTATTTAACACACCTTGTCTCGACGACCTTTGGTGCAATAGATATAATTAAAGGGAACATTTACAAGGATGATAACACATATAAAGCAACAATACAGGAGTCAAACTAGCATGGAACAGATGCTTCTGCTGTTCTCCTCTGTTGAGGAATTCACTTCCAGCAAGAAAAAGGATACTCAGTAGTCACCTCGAATTCCATAGAGTTGGAAAGACCTGGCATTCCCCAACCACCCGATTCTTCTTGGCATATCTCGTAAAAACGAAACTGGGTTGTTTCTGTAATCTTCAATGATATCCCTCCAACATTTCTCTGCATGGCATCCATACCGAAGCACTGCTACAAGCTTCCCACGCCACTGTGGGAGCTCATGCCTGATAACCAAGATTCTGCACGCAGAACCCTTCATATACACCCTCTATCAACCACGCTCTGTTGTCAGGGATGAGACCAGTCCACGGCTTGGCATCCTTCGCACAACTGGTACTTTAAGGCATCCCAATTTTAGTCCTTGGAAGTTTAGCTACAACTACAATCAGGGGTTTGCCTTATCCAATGTAAATTGTTAAGAATAAGGAGGATAAAATTGTGAAAGGGGTTTTCTGGTCAGAGGGAACAGTAGGGTATTTGTGCCATCTCCTGTTTCCTGATTGCTTCAACTAATTTGTACGATGTGTAACCCAATGCCTTCATCTCCTTCACATGCATGTCCATGACCTCGGGTAACTGTTTCAGTTGCCCACAAATGTATCTTTAGGTCAACTTCATTGTGTCCAACTGTTTTTAAATAGTTGAAACACTTCACAACATGCTTTGTAAACCTTTCAGAGGTAGTCCCTTTCCTTGATATAGTTTGATTACAAACACATATAAAGTACTGGAGTAATTCCTAGTTCAGCAAAGATTCCCTTCACTAACTGAAAATGGAAAAAAGACTGTTGATCTTTGTGCCTGGCATGGTGAATCCACCACTTTATCATCTACAGCGTGAGTTGCCACTGGACCTGGTGGACTGGTAAGCTAGTCTTCACTAAAATGTTTGTCAATTCTTGATGGACCACTTCTGTCTGTAGGTACAATAAACATATATAAAGCTGTCTGACAGAGTTGAGTGGTTGAGTTGAAGGCTGGCAAATGAGGTAAGTGCAATGCATGAGATGGAGGAGGAAACATAATGATAATTTGGAAAATGAAGTGAGGTAAATGGAAAAATAAGTGAGCGAGAAGGATAACAAATTAAAGAAAGGATGCGTAAATAGAAGGTGAACGAATGGGTGTTAATTATTGAACTGTGACAGGATGAAAGAGTGAAAGGATGGGAAAATAACGTGAATAATGGTGTCAGGATAGGCCAACGGCAAGAAGGAAAGATAAAAGGAAGGAAGGAAGGGCGAAAAAATAAATAGTTGGAAGGGTGAAAAGATGATGGAAGGGAAGGCATCGGTGGCTGAAAGGATGAATGGATCCTGAAAAGATGAAAGCATGGAGGGCTATAAAAATAGAAGGATAGAATAAAGGACAGAGGATCTGTGAATGGTTTTATGCATAGGTGGATGTAGGGTGGAAGACCACTTCTATGTAAGTTGCACTTGGAGGGTATTTGACATTTCTGTCCACTCCCTTGTCATTGTGGCTCGAACAACCTGAACTGTGCGGCTTCCTGAGCTGTAGGAACACAGCACACGTGCACTGTCAGATCCCAGTGCTGATTAAGTTGATTTAAGTGGGGACAACAGGTAGGGACGCCTGCCCACCGCCAGCAGGCCATGCTGTTCTTTTGTTATACGTTAAGTAGTCGACCGTTTACTATTGCATATTTCAGTAATGGTTGGTTCTGTTGTTCTCTTAATGTACAGAAAGCTGTGTCATGGCAGTGTGTGCCTTCTGAGTCACTGGTTGTGAAAGGGCGTGCCACACCTTTCATCTTGGCACCGCCAAGCCTGCTTTTTTCTTCTTCAAAGGCTATGCTAACCACCGGTCCCCAGCAAATACGAGCCACGCCAAGTCCTCACTTTTAACAGAAGCAACAGACAAACTCAAATAAACAACCCGCTGAAAGTTAGAGCTTTCCCCCCAGAGTGTAAACACAACATGTATATGGAGGACATGCTTCTTCGCCTTGTTACAGGCATTGAACAGCTCCCAAAGGCTTCAACCCCAATCATTAAATTCCATTTTTTGTCTCAAGCTCACTCATATTACATAATGCAACTATTTCGTCGAAGTCCTTGCTTTTGTACTATATCAGTTAAACATGTTTGATACCACTCTAATGTGTTCCTCTCCATGCCTGAAATGTTAGTTTAATGATATCATTAAGTAGAATTATGGACCGCAGGGCGAGTCAATAACTTTTGTTATTAGCCCTCATTTGATTAATAAGGTCAAACCTCAGGTGGTGTAAGGCCTAACAGCAAGGGTACTGTTGAAGTTCAGAACTGCTATCCGCCCCCTTCTTCTCTTCCTTCAAAACGTTTGTTGTCTTCTGTGAGAGCTGCAGACAGGTAGAAGTTCTGATAAAGATTTAATTTGGAGGAATATTTGATTATTTTAACTACAAACCATTTTATTGGAGGTTGCAAGAAACACGATATTATGTTTTACATGAAGACACTTCGTACTTCTCCAGTTCTCGTTGTCCCATGTTGTACATTGTTCAGCTGAAACAGAGCAAGTCATTCACTAGAAGGAAAAGGAAACCCAACAGCTGGGCATGGAGAATCTAATCGTACTGTTCATTTTAAGTATTGCTCTGGGTTGGTTCACTATGTAACGTACATATCTATTCCACCCTATAGTCCTTTTAGGTGACGCGATTGGGTGGGGGGGGGGTTGAGAGGGAATCTCATTATGGTCCATTCCTCTCAGGTGGGAGAGGGACAGCTCACTCCTCCCATCAGTGAGTACTTGCCAGATATACATTTCCTTTCACATATGTCCTGGAGGGACATACCATCTCTAAGTACAGTCGTCGTTCAGAGTGGCCCATATTCTGTGAGCCTCATTCACTTTAGTAAAAGCGGTGTCTTAGTTCCAGCATCTCTTGTCTTCCTGTATGAGTTATCAATGTCTTTAGTATTGTACATTCTGCATTTTCTCATTTCCATCAGCCATGCTTCTTCGAAGCCGCAACGGGTTTCCAATAGTAAGGCCAAGTCCGCAAATTTACACTTTTATCATGCTTTATTTGGCATAGTCACAAGGCCCAAGAAGCATACCGTTGTTGCGCAGTTTACGGTCCTGTTTGTTAGCATCATGACCGTGTCTGTCACTGCCTCCCAGACTGGTTGTAAGAGTGGGCAGCTCCAAAACAGAGAATGTTGGCATCTGGACTCTTACACTTTGGGCATTGGCATTTATCCTAAGTAATAGTCTTGGGATCAGATAAGTCTGATGAAGGATGTTAAGTTGGATAAGTTTGAATCTAGTGTTGCGCAACAATTTCGCACCAGACCCCTTTGTATTGACCCATTCTTCCGTCAGTTCAGTCCTTAACTCACGTTCCCACCTGGCTCTCAAGTCCTGTAAGTCAATTTGTTGGGACTGTAGTAGGGCCTGATTTAAAATTGTGTCTATCTGGCTTCACAGTCCAGGGGCCAGTTTGATATAAATAGGTCTCCTACTTGGTTTAATCTAACACTTGCCCATCCACTCGTGTAAATGTAAATGTAAATTGATACTTGTATAGCGCACTACTCACCCGCAAGGGCCTCAAGGCGCTTGTACGAATACCGCTGTGGAACCCATCCTGGCTTTCCCTGTGAGGCATCCACTCCTGGGCACCCCCAAGGTGGAGGCCAGGCATCCTTAGGGTTGTGGGGGCCGTTGTGGAGATTAAGCAAGCTATTGCCCAGAGTTGCAGAGTGGGACTCCATGATTGGAATGGCACCGAGGCGAGAGTTATCAGGTCCGTGGAATTTTTGAGCCCAAGACCCGCCGAGGCAGGGAATTGAACCTTGGTCCCGGGCTAGACCTCTGCATCAGGGTCTGCCGCTCCAATCATTGAGCCACACTTCTCCACTCGTGTCTATCTAATGTGTTAATATCCGAAATCTAGGTAGACATGGAAGACTCTGATTGGTTGCCCCACTCTCACCATTCCAAAGAATAATATAAAATGTTTAGAAAAATATTTTGCCTAATACAGGAGCATACTTTGTACTTTAATTTGTGAAGCAAATTAATTTGATCACTGTCCTAAAAACTGCCCTGTTGCTTACAATTAAAAAAATACATCAGCTACAGATGTAATCCTGCTATACCTCAGCTGATTAGCAAACACTTTTCAAATGGACTCAATGCAGAGGGCGACTTAACCCACATATATTATTGTTTATTAGTGTCATACTACACGGCAACGCAAAATCATAACAGCACTAGTCATTTAGGGGCATGTTTTACCAGCTTTGAGTTCCTTTGCATAGATTAAAAAGTTTCCTTTACTGTTAATAGCTTCGGAGACCGAGGCGTTTAGCTAACCCCTGGGTAAATGAAAATGACAGGCATTGCCTTTTGCTTCTCAAAGTTAAAGTGGCTCACAGACACAGTTGGAAACGTTTTGAAAGGCCAGTTGATCTGGTGAATTGTCAGTTGCATCAAAATAATAAAAAAAAGGAATTCAGGACAAAGGTATGGTTGAGAGTGAAGAAAGCCTATTTCTGTCATCTCTGAAGTGAATCGATTTGTTGTTTGCTTAGATGGGTGAAAGCTCTGAGTGGATCTGAAAAGGGAACTCCCCCACACCCATCTGCCATAGATTCTGTGACTGTGTGCCCTGTGCGGCCACTCTGCATGTTCACTTACAGTGGTTATGTGTGCCTGTGGAGGGAACTGCCCTTTCTACTAAATGGGAAGCACTGCTCCAAGGCAAGTATGCTGACTTCTGTGTGTGGGCATGGCCATGCACAGCTGTTACTATGCGACTTTCATATGTCAGAAAAAGAGTACAAGACCTTGCAGTTACCTCAATAACTATTGGGTTCCACTTAGACACTGTTTTGTTGAAAGCCAGCTGCATGCGTGGTCCACCAATGTCTTCGCCCACTTCATGAGGCCTGGAACCATGTAGCTAGTGCAAGATCCGCTCACTATCTGTGGTTAGTTCCCTTTGGAAAAGTCCCCTTCAGGTGATGGATGCCTCAGTTGTGGTACCCTTGGTGACTGTGAACCTCATTTTGAAATGCTGGATCCTGTCTATATATTAAAGGACCATTACTGGTACCAAAAGGGTGAGACTTCACAATCCATGCAGACTCTAAAGCAAATTTGATCCTTCTATGTAGATAATGTATTCACTAGGTATTTTTGTAGGCATCAGGGTCATGTGAGGACTTCATCCCAGACATCCTCCACTTGAGTCTTTGATTTGCCCATTCTGGGTTTAGTCTTGTTATTTTAATGTAAAGGGCTTTTAGGAAACGTCCATTTACCCAAAAAGATTTCATGGTGCTAAGGGGAAAAGAGAGTTACGTTGGGCGATAACATCCAATTAAAGAATCTAAATTGACTTCTGCTCCGGTTCCTATAGTATGGTCCGATCACTCGATGATTGATTTCACGATTGAGAAGGTGCATAACTCCTGTAAATTCCAGGGACGGCCTCCCTCCCGCAGCTTCAGGCCTTTTAGCCAAATTACAGCTGAGGCTCTCACTACTGCCCTCAGAAACAACACGATCCCCTTCCACGGGAACTTGGAAGAGGATGCAGAAGGGCTGGAACAATTAGCTCCATCTTCGTGCTGATGAGCTCGCACCCTCCTCTGTGAGACCCGTCAAGGCCTCGCCCGCCTCAGCACCATGGTTTACAGTCACCCTCAGAAAAAGCAAGAGTGACTGCAAACGCCTAGAGAGGGCATGGCAAATGTTTTGTAGCCCCCGATGATAAAGTAACCTATAAACAGGCACTGAAGGTGCACTATAAAAAAGTTTTAGAAGAGAAAAAACTTTTAATCTCCTCAAAAATAGCACAGTCGGCTAACCAAAGTAAAGAAATTTTTAAGACATTGAAGGAATTTCTATCCCCAAGCGCCGTTGCAATGCCTTTTACTCCAACAGAAGCCTGGACAAGCCATTAGCCTCCTATTTCCACTAGAAAATTTAAACCATTTAAGACTCCTTTTCTCTGCTGCCTAGGGCCCAGGGTGAAATTCAAGCTTTATTCACCCCGCCGACACAGCCAAGGGGCCCGCTGCTCACGCAGTTTCCCCCTATGTCCTTGGACAACTCTCTGGAAATCATGATGGCCCTTAAATCCGGTTCCCCGTCTGACCCCTGCCCTGCCAAGTTGCCGGCATCACTAGCAGAGGTAATTAACCCTGCGTTAAATCGGATTCTTAACGCGTCTTTGGAGTCTGGGCTTGTCCCGGACTGATGGAAGAATGCCAAAATACTCCCCTTTTAAAAAAAGCAAGGGTGGATCCGGAGCTAGCCGTAAATTATAGGCTAAACTTTCTGCTTCCCTTTTTCTCGAAGGTACTGGAAAAATATGCTAATGGTGTTAGTACCACATATGCGGTAACCAATCAAGTTTTCCACCAAAGTCAATCCGGATTTAAGTCTAATTTTAGTACAGAAACTGTGCTTCTAGAAGTCTCGGAGGCCATCAAGGAGACCTTAGACAAAGGGGGAAAGGCCATGCTGAAACTGCTGGATTTATCATCGGCCTTCGATACCGTGCCCCATGATCAGCTCCCCCTGAGACTCCAAGAATGCGGCTGTGGGGGCACGGTTCTCCGATGGTTCTCCTCCTTTCTGAAAGACCGACAACAAACGGTCTGGTCTCCTCCTTTTGCAGCGCCCATTCCCACCCTAAAGGTGAGGGTCCCGCAGGGTTCAATTCTTAGCCCCACACTTTTTGACCTTTATATGACCCCCTTGGCACATCTGGTTGAAGCCCAGGGAGCCAAGATCGTGTCATATGCGGACAACACGCAATTGCTCTTCACTTGCGATAAGAAGACAGATTTTAGAGGGGAAGTGATAAACTCTTGCCTGTCAGAAGTGTTTTCCTGGTTCCAACTCCACCAACTTAAGTGCAGTCCCGATAAGTCGGAAATTATCCTTTTTGGTCTCCCTTCAGACAATGTGTGGCGAAACTGGTGGCCATAAGACATGTCTCCCCCCACCGCCTCGGTAAAGACCATTAAAAATGTAGGAGTCAGCATGCAGGATAATTTATCCATGAACGCCCAAGTACAAGCTGTAGCAGGCTCTTATTTTGGAGTGCTCAAAATGCTGAAGCAGCTCTTTCCTCTTTTGTCAGTGGCACACAGGAAAACTGTGGTCCAGGCGCTGGTCTTATCCAGGCTGGACTAGGTCAACGTTCTCTATTTGGGCATCCCAGAATACCTGTTGACACGCCTACAAGTAGTCCTGAATGCTGCGGCCAGAGCAATACTTATGCTGGGCCCAAGAACACGGATGTCTACCCACCTGAGAACCATGCACTGGATGCCGACCCGTAAGAGGATAGTCTTTAAAGCCATGGTCTTGGCCTTCAAATCCCTTCATGGGATGGGGGCCCCCTACCTGAGGAAGAGAGTCCAATTCTACTACCTGTGTCATGCTCTGAGGTCTGCGGCACTTCAGTTAGCCCGCATTCCTAAATCTGCCCATGTTCAAATTGGTGGTCGCTCCTTCCAGGTACAAGCAGCGCAACTTTGGAATAAGCTGCCGCTGGCACTCGGACAGATGCAGGAGCTTCTTCCTTTCAGGAAGTTACTGAAAACCTGGATATTTCAGCAATTGCGTGAAATTTGCCAGTTCAGAGCTCACAGTTAGCCCCACCCAGCATGTTCAGCGCCGGGACACTCTATGGAGTAGTCGTATGCTTTATAAATCTCTAATAACATAACATAACAAAGGCTGATTAAAACAGCCCAGCTAAATAGATTCTTTTATAACTTTATCGGTTTGGTGTTGGATCTTAATTGGTGTGACTGAGAGTTCCTAAGAAAAGGGTGAGTTCTGAAAAACATTTTCCACCTGAACCCTGTTTCTTGAACACTTTCAAGAAAAATGGGCTGGAGGCAGTGGCGGCTCCCCCATCGGGGCGTGGGGGTATCGCCCCACTGCTTTATCGCAGTGCGAGAAGGCAGAAACATAAAATGGTAAAATGACCATTTTATGTTTCTGCTTCTCGCACTGCGAGAAAGCAGAAGTGCCTGGTTGTGGGAGGGCGGGTGGGCGGTCCCGCTCGAGGGCAGGGGGGTGGCTAGCCTAATGCTTTGGGCCCTGACTGCTTTGGTCGGCCTGGGGGCGGCCAAAGCAGTCATGCGCACTCTCCCTTTTCTCTATGTAGGCTTCTACGTGGGTACAGTAAGGACAACATATCCCAGGGTACCCTGAAGAGAATACGGGGACAGCCACCAGCACTACAGAGGGTACAGAAGGGGTACACGAGCACTGAGATAAGGGCCGATACAAACATCTATATAGGCGTGGAGAAGTACAGGAGGGGCCGAGAGGCACTGTTACCAGCCGGCGAGGGCTGACAACAGCTCTGCACAGGTGAGGAGTGGTGCGGGGCTATGGAGAGGAGTAGTAACGGAGGTACAGGAGCAGCCGAGAGGCACCGTGTACCGGCCGGCGAGGGCCGACAACAGCTCTGTACAGGTGAGAGGTGGTTCGGGGCCCTACATTCTTGGTGATTTTTAATGAGGTTTTATAATCGAACAGACCCCCTGTTTATTGGAAATGAAGTGCTTCGTTGACGGCATAGACGCAATGAACAAGCTTCGCTCATGCACCCACATGGCAATCAAAAATCAGTGGCTTATCTGCAATCAACATGGCACGTCACGTCACTCCAGCTGACAAATGGTAATTACCGAATAATAGTTTAGATTTAAGCAAGGAACCAGCACTTCGTCATTAATAATCACAAATTTGTATGCTAATAACCAGCTCAGTATTATAGAGACTCGGTTTCAGTTTGAACAGAACCATTGTTTCAAATCTTACATAAAAGTCTTTAACATTATACAGAAATCATGTACAATACAAATTGCATGACAGTTTCTAACATTCATATATAATCAAATTAAGGAGGAAATGACGGCTTGGTAACGATCGGTATGGCAACCTTGATCATGATAAACTAATTCCTTATGCATGGCAGTCTTTAATGTTGTGCGCATCCTCTGAGTACCATGCTACCCAGTGCTTTAAATTGGGAAAAAAAGTGCAGGTAGTCATCTGATCGAGCTGGGGGGCTTGGGAAGGAGGCGGGGCTAGATGCGGGACTAAGGGTGGGTCTAAGGAAAAACATTTGAAGGGCGCAAGAATTTTTTCAGTTGCGAATGATGACAAATTGCTTCCCTCCGCAATTTATTGTTGATGCCCTTGCATGTATTAAGTTGTACTAGTTGACAGACTTGAAAGGTAACTATCAGGTTTCCCTTTTTGTCAGAGGCACCTGTATATTAAACAAAACATTAAAAGGTGCAGGGACTTGTTTTACTGAAAATTAATTAAAGGAAAAAAGACTACATCCTAAAATGTAACTCTGAGCTGCATCGGGTGGAAGGAAGCCAGTTGTCATGCTAGTGATCCTGGGAGAAGAAAGTTATCTGGGTTCTCACAACAGAGCAATAATATTTCACCCTTTCATTCGCTTTCAGATACTGTGCCACCCAGCAAAACCTAGTCCAAACTTCTGAGGGGCTAGTAAAAGGATGGCACATATAACCATGTACATATGAGCACGGTGTCACTGATGGTGGTCAGCAGGCCTGCTGTAGCCACTGTTTCTGATATGGGAGGCACCCTGTACCCACATGTGTTTGATGCATTAAGCTTCCCTTAGGCCTGCTCCTTCTCCTCAAGTCCAAGGATTGGCTTCCTCCCTTGGGTGCTTTAGGTTCCCTAGTGCTCCCACTCCTACTGTGTGGCTCACTTTTTTCATGAATGCCAGATACAGCCAGCTGTTGTGTCAACTGTTGATGACCAGTCTGGTGCACCTCATAGTGCGTGGAACCCTACAGATTTCTAAGCAGCTGTAGTGGAAATTGGGAGGGGCAGACATTTGGCACTATCCGTTCATATCTCTGTACTGCTCATAGCTGCACACTTATGGATGCCTCCACAGTATTGTCCTGGAAAGACATACCTGCGATTCCCTGGCTAACCATGATCCTTCCTTCTTTCGACTTCAATGTCTGCTCCCTCCTTCCAGTGTGGGGATATGTGTCCTGGCCTGTAGTGGTGTGGGTGGTTCTTAAGCTCCCTGCCTAGACTGAGGGGTCTAGCCCTCTGGCCACATCTCAAATGACAACTACATTCTTGGGACAATATTTACAGTAGTCTGTGTACCACTTTGCCAATTCACAAATTTTACATGGATGGAAATCCATTTTCATATTATACGTTTGTCACAACACACCATTGGCACTCTGTGGGTGTAGAACTCCCAAGTTGGAATGTTGGGTGTACATCCAGAAGAAGGCAGCAAATGAAAGATAAACCACACCTAAAATAGATGGTTTTACTTTATTTAGCTGAAAACTGCAGTTATTTCCCCCAGAAAGTTATGTCAATTTGCTATAAAAGAAGGTGAAGGGCTTGCTGTAACTGTCCCTCCCCAAGGCAGACAGTCTTTGACATGCAGAAATAAAAAACTGAATTTCCCCATTTGTGATTATTGTAGGATGTCAGTAACGTTCACTGTTCGGGGAATCTAGTAATTTCTGCATCTGTGGCAGGTAACTGAATATGGGCCTGTCCCAGTATGGTAAGAGCTCTGCCTCCAGACATCCTTCCTTCCTGAGGTCCATGTCAGTTGAAGCCCTGGTCCTCACTCACCTAAATGGATGCAACTCTCTGAGAAGTGTGGCTCAATGATTAGAGCAGCAGACCCTGATGCAGAGGTCTAGCCCGGGACCAGGGTTCAATTCCCCGCCTCGGCGGGTCTCTCCAATTATGGAGTCCCACTCTGCAACTCTGGGCAATAGCTTGCTTAATCTCCACAACGGCCCCCACAACGCTAAGGATGCCTGGCCTCCACCTTGGGGGTGCCCAGGAGTGGACGCCTCACAGGGAAAGCCAGGATGGGTTCCACAGCGGTATTCGTACAAGCGCCTTGAAACCCTTGCGGGTGAGTAGTGCGCTATACAAGTATCAATTTACATAACTCTTTGCCCATTAGCCTCCTTAACAATATTCAGACACCTTAACCACTGCAACACTTCCCATCATGGGCTTGTAGAAGTTGGCCAAATCCACCCACACTGAAGGTATTGTATTGTAAAAGTGCTTACTACCCCTGACGAGGCGTCAAATCGTTTTTTCGGCAAGTAGCACGCTACTCCGGAATCCAAGAATGATTAGTGTTGAATTAGTATTGTGAAAATGTGAAAGTAATTTTAGTGGTGGAAAGGTTAGTCAGTTATTTGGAGTCAGAAGGATAGCGGAGGGGTAGCAGAGGGAAAAAGGTTTGCATTTATATAGCGCTTGTTACCCCTGATGGGGTTTTGAAGCGCTTTTGTTTGGAGAGTAGCACTTATCGGATTTAAAGAACAAAGAAATACCAAAAAGTGTGACTGAGCATGTGTATGACAGCAAAAAAGTGTACTTGGCAATCTGGAATAGGCCTAGTTTCTGAGAAATGCTTGATATCAGACACAAGCGTTCTGGAAGCAATTTAAAGTGTAACATCATAGAAATGGATGAGAAACATTCACCAAGCCATGGGACGTCATGTCTTAGTCGTGTTCGAATGCTTATATTGTTAGCTACGTTCAGTGTTTTCTGGTAAATGCGCATTTTCAACTATGTGCGCATTATTCTTACCCTTCCAGTGTGCCCCAGTAAGGTCTATACTGTGTTCAAGTATTTTGATAAATCCATTCTTCCTCCAAGTATGCAATCTGAACTCTTATGATTGTTTGTTGGGCTTTTCATTGTTTAAATTCGTTACAAAAAAATGAGTCATATTATAGTACACTTTATATTAGCTGATAAAAAAAAAGAAAAGACTTGACTTAAAAATACCACCCTCCCCTCGAAATAATTTTTCTATCCAGCTGCCGCCCCCGCTTTAGATAACACTTTTTTGGATGACAAGCTACTCGCCTACCTGTACCCTCTGATGTCCCTAGCCCTTACTTACTAGCCTCATGTCCCCTCCGATGCCCCATGTGTCTCTTTACATTTTCTCTTTTTTCAGGTGGTCACGACACCTTTCATCTTAAATGTCCCCTCGCTCATCCCATCAAGGTACACATGCATCAAGCAAAGAAATAGCGAGTCGGTATTTGCAAAAAATAAGGAATCGCAAATAAAGATTCGCTATTCCCTATGCATGATGCAGATAGCGGAAAATTACCGATTCGGTAAATATCGCTAACCGTGTTAGCGAAAAAGCACCCAAAACTCGCTATTAGCTGAAAACACTCAATTAGCGATGTCGCTATTAGCGAGATCGCTATTAGCGAGATCTCTAATTGCGAGATCGCTATTAGCGAGAGTCGCATTGGGAACAGCCTGATGACATCAGAACCAGGAAGTAACTCCTCCCATGGTGCATTCTGTGTCCAGAGGAAGCCAGAGCAGGAAGCTGAGGGCCTGTAAAGAGCTGTGAAGAGGACTATTGAGCATCCAGACCACTGCAAACCAGGGAAATGGCAAATACAGCAGCTGAGGAGGGTGCAGGTGCAAGAAAAAGGAAACTGAAGTTCAGTGAGAGGGAACTGGAGTACCTTATTGAAGATGTGGTGAAGAGCCATGACAAGCTCTTCGGGAAGCTCTCCCTTAAAGTCCCAGAGGCAGAGAAAAGACGCCTCTGAAACAAGATAAAGTCAAGGGTCAATGCTGTGGGAGTGACACACCGCAGTATAGACGATTTAAAGAAACGCTGGTACGATTTGCGCAGCCGTGCCAAAGAGCGAATTGCACAGAGGCTGAGGGAGGCTAAGAGCACCGGAGGAGGTCCATCGACAGCCCCGGACAAAACAGCCCTGGAGGACCTGGGGGAGGGCACAATCCTTCCGGAAGCTGCTGTGGGGGTCACACAGATGGATACATCCGGCGCAGCCTGCAGTACTGAAGATAAGAGGCACTATGATATACCCATCAATGTACATTATAATTGCGGCCATACAGTAATAAGAAGGCAGGAAGCTGTAACCAACCCCAGTCCACAGTCCATAAACAGTTACTGATGCATCCTGGGAGTTGTAGTCCCATGAACCAATTAGTGAGTCACATATCAGTTAGTGTGACCATTGTGCCCAATATGCATCACAGATAGGGAATACAGAGAGTGAGAACGTAAGAGCAGACATAAGCACCATGTAGATAAACATTATCGAATGAAATGTTAATCCTGCACTGTTTCACACCGCAGGTACAGAGGAAGGAGACAGTGAAGGGAGCGAATGCAAGGAGAGCGCCCAGTCCACCGCAGAGCCTGCCGTAGCAAGACCAGTCACACCTCCTAGCACATCCCATGCACCCACACGACGCATGGCTACAGTCCCTCCCATGCAGCCAATGGAGAGCACACCTGAACCTGAAAGGGCAACTGTAGAAGGGCCGCCTCGAGTGAGGTCCACCACCACCACCCTGCAGACACCCGTCCCGACGATGCAAAGACGCAGGGCAAGGGGCCACACAACTGCGCAGGAGCCATCCACTCCAAATGTCTGGGGACCCGTGGAGCTGCAGATGACAAGGGTGCAGTGCCTGCAGGCATGCCACATGGGATCCCTCAGTCTTCAAATGGGCAAATTGAACAAAAACCTTGCAACCATGGCAGAGCGCATGAGTGACCTCACTCAAGCAGTTGTGGAGGGCAACAGGGACACCAATGCCACATTGCAGGAGCTCGTGCGTGTGATGCAGGAGGGGTAGAATACCAACCGGAGGAGGCATCGCCAATTCATGGGGCGCCTGGCTGGATTGACACGCTCCAACCACAAGCTGAGCAACGCCACTGCACTGCTGTCACGTCGGTCGGTGGCAATGCAGATCGACATGGGGCATTGTTGTGGGGACGTGGCCAGGGCCCTTGGCCAAGTCACAACTGCTGTAGAGCAGATCCAGGCTGGTACAGGTGGGCTCAGCAATGCCACTGGAGAAGAGGGGAGTGAGGGGGCATCCAGCGTGAGCAGCATGTCTGCGCCAGTCAGCACCGGCAGAAGGTGTAGTGCACGCCGTTCAACACCTCCGATTCCACCAATGGGTGAGGATGGCACTGCAGGAGATAGGCGCCTCGGTGTGCGTGGGAGGAAGCGCTGAGCAGTCACATCCCTCCGGACAATTGCCCATGGTGGCGTAACCATGGTCAGGACATACAGAGGGACTGCCAATGGAGTACAATGTACATGACGTGAATGTATCCTTCGGCTAAATGTATGTTGAGACTCACAAGAGTCCATGTGCAAGTGTCAATAAAACTTGCCATGTGATTGATGATCGTTTCGGTCTCATGATTACGTACCTTTGAGGATATGTTGGGTGATGTGGGCACGTATCAACTGCCCCTCCACATAGCTTGCCGGATGCGGGTGTGGTGGGTGTACAGGGGGCTGATTGTCCGCAGTGCCGTGGTCATCTATGGGTATGCGTATCCTGGGAGCTACGATGGCCTACAGTGCACATGCTGCCACTATCCGACAGCAGGTCACCGGCTGGTCCAGCATCGCATCACCAGGTATGTGCAGGATGTGGAGGCTACTCTTGACCTATCCAAATGTCCTTTCAATCACATTACCTGTCCTGGTGGGTGGTGCGTTGTACCGCAGCTACAGTTGGGCGCCTGGGTTCAACAATGGAGTCATGAAATAGTACCTCACCGCGCATGCACTGTCACCTACAGGGTAGTGTGGAATGTGTATGTGTCAGGTTAGCATTGCCTTTACAGTATGCTTTAGTGTGCATGAGTATATTGTCTGACCTAGCAGGTGTCCCTCGCCATGTCCCCCCCTGAGCAGGCGTGTGTGAATGCCAATATATCGGAAGATGTGTGGATCATTGATGCTCCAAGGAGATTGCGCTGCGATGTCCGACATGATGTCATCCACATTGCACATTGGTTGGACGTTGATGGAGTGATCACAATTCCGGTTACGGAAGCTCTACTCATTGCCTGATGGTGGACATATGGGTCGTGTGTGCTATCTAGCCATTCATATCACAATAGGGAACTGTGCAATCCTATATGAATGGAGTCTGGGTGGATTACAATCCATTTGGGTTTTGGGGAGGCTGCTGTGGTCGTGGGTCTGAGTCATCATGGCAGCCAAGGAGGTCATCTGAACACGTGAGTGGGAGCCTAGTGATACCCCTCCCACTACTGCCACTACCCCCTGGACACCTTTGGATGCAAGTAGGTGCAAGCAACATTACACCTGGACACGGGGACGGTGTTCATGGGTCCTCTGTGTTTGCCGCAGCATTGTTGTTTCCAATTAGGCTATGTGGTTGAGTTGTATCGCAGCGTTGCTCAAGTACTACTCATATATGTCCTCTTGGGTGTGTCACATCTGACTGATGCGCAGGCAGAAGGCCATCTCCTGGCCTCTCCTCCTGCCCTGGCCTGCTGCATGGGTCCTCATCCTCCTATCACACAAGTAGAGTGACGCCTTTGTGAGCTTCCTCTATGGACTAATTGGTTAGTAGCAATGACCCTTACCAGCTCCATAAATTGTATTCCACTTATTTTTAGAAAAAATTATTTACCACCTGCTTATGATTCTCCATATTCTGCTCTTGCTAAATAGCGATTTTTGAGAAAATCGCTATTAGCGATTTTTGATGCATCCAATTGTGGGTGGATTCTGCGATTCCTTATTTGCTCCCGCTATTCTGGGTGGCGCTGATTCCGATTCGCTATATCTGGGATCCCGGTATTTGCGAGTCGGTAATTTTGCGATTTTCATTTTTTTCCTTGATGCATGGGGATTCGCTTGCATGCGCTCGCAATTAGCTATTCGCTATTTTTGCGAGCTGCTTTTGGCTTGATGCATGTGCCAGCAAAGTCCTTCTCTTGCTTTTCTGGGATACCCCTCCCCCACTTAAAATACCAGTCTCTGCCACTGCAGCTGTCGCTCTGTCCTCACTCAACAGGCCCCCTTCCACCGACCTATGTCATTCTGGAAAGCCTTGGCTCTTTCTTGAGACACCTACCCATCCCCGACTCTCATCAGATGATCCTCATCTCATCCATCAGGTGCTTTATTTTAAACCCATTGCCCCCGCCCGCAGTGTATTATCTACTACAATTTGCTTGCCCTTTCTTCTTTCTTTAGATAACCCCTCGATTTCTTCAGCTGACTGTGCTCATACCCCTTAACTTCTGAAAGCTCTCCTCAGTTGTCCCCTTTCCTACCCGCAGGCTGCTGTGCTATCCTTTCCTTTCCGTCTTTTTCGCATAGAAGAAAGGGAACGCCAGAGCAAATTGTGCTTTTCAAAGAGCTTCCCTTTCTTCCTGCGCACAGCTTCCTGGCGGGTGAGGTCACACCAGAGGAGCAACTAAAGTCAAATTTCGGAGGGGGGAGAGGGGGACCTAGGAAAACTTTTGGGGGGGGGACTAATTCTTCAAGCAAAAGTCAGAGTGGAGCTGCAGGGGCTCTCTAAGAAGGGGTGAAACACATCAAAACCTCATTAACAAGCAAAAAGGTCTTTCAAAGACCTGTGAAGTACTCGGGTGCGGCTGTGTGGGTGCCCGGGAAGCTGTCTCAGCCCTGGCTGCCACACACGATGGGGGCGGGGGCTGAAGTCCAATGGGCATTGCGCGCCTGGGTCACACGTTGCTCTGCCTTGGCGCCATGGCGTTTCTGCCCTCCTTGTGAAATCACCAATATGTGTGCATGCGCCGCAGTGTAGAAATGCGATGCATGCTCACATGACTATGCGTGACAGTGAGTACCGGTACTCTATTTGGTAACGGAGAAGTGCTGGTACTCTGGGGGGGGAGAAGTGCCGGTACTCAGTATCGGTGAGTACCGGCCCATTTAAAGCACTGATGCTACCTCTGCGAGCCTTGTACTAAGTGCTTTATAAATATCAATACCATACCACAACCAAATAGTTTTGTCATATTTTTGCTTGTTATATTTTAAGTTGCTTAGACCATTTATACAACAGACTAAGAGGCTACGCACGCTCGCTCGCTGCGGTGCAGTATGACAATGTTATGCCCCACCACTTTCAAATGTCACCAGCCGTCACTGGCTGGAGGACCACAGTGTGCTCAACGGGACATAGCCATCTACGAACAACAGGTAAGGACTGTATTTGTTGATTATACAAAACACCTTAAAAGTGGGAATGGGAAGCCTGTCGTTTTCTCTGACGGGTTTAGAATAGCTGCATGTGGATGTACTAGCCACCAATCGTGTTACAGTGCCTTGAATCATCCAGATTGGGCCATCAAAGGTTTGAATAGCTCTAAATTTTGGACATTGCCACAATCTAGACGAGAGACAATGATGGCAGACACAGCAGACCTTAATGGGAAACCCAGAGGAAGCACTATCAGTTGCTGAGATGCTCATGCCTTTAAATGAATACATGTTTCTATGGGCTTCTAAAAGTCAGTTGCTGTGAGGGCTTCTGAGGCACCATCTATGGCCATTACATGAGGCACAGGGTCAAGACTGATTTGCATATGGCCATGTCTGAACTGGGGTGGCGTGGTGAGCAAAATAACGATGGATTAAACCCAGATCTGTGACTGGGGGTGAATGTTTTGCCAATGTGCAACATTCTGTCCATCATCTTGTGTGTTTTGCTGTTCACCCTATGTGGGAAGGGTATGCCCAGACGTGGGTCCCGTGCTCACTACGCCACTGGAGTCAATCTATCCTGGCTGAAGAGGGGTGAAACCCTGAAACCGGTCCTAGGATACTTGATTCCGGTCCAGGGAAGACATGGCTTGGCAGTTCGGGCTGGACAGTTCCCATGAGGCACAGGGTCAAGACTGATTTGCATATGGCCATGTCTGAACTGGGGTGGCGTGGTGTGCAAAATAACGATGGATTAAACCCAGATCTGTGACTGGGGGGGAATGTTTTGCCAATGTGCAACATTCCGTCCATCATCTTGTGTGTTTTGCTGTTCGCCCTATGTGGGAAGGGTATGCCCAGATATGGGTCCCGTGCTCACTACGCCACTGGAGTCAAACTATCCCGGATGGAGAAGGGTGAAACCCCGAAACCGGTCCTAGGATGCTTGAGTCCGGTCCAGTGAAAACATGGCTTGGCAGTTCGGGCTGGACTGTTCCCATGAGGCACAGGGTCAAGACTGATTTGCATATGGCCATGTCTGAACTGGGGTGGCGTGGTGAGCAAAATAACGATGGATTAAACCCAGATCTGTGACTGGGGTGAATGTTTTGCCAATGTGCAACATTCCGTCCATCATCTTGTGTGTTTTGCTGTTTGCCCTTTGTGGGAAGGGTATGCCCAGACATGGGTCCCGTGCTCACTACGCCACTGGAGTCAAACTATCCTGGCTGAAGAGGGGTGAAACCCCGAAACCGGTCCTAGGATGCTTGATTCCGGTCCAGGGAAGACATGGCTTGGCAGTTCGGGCTGGACTGTTCCCATGAGGCACAAGGTCAAGACTGATTTGCATATGGCCATGTCTGAACTGGGGTGGCGTGGTGAGCAAAATACCGATGAATTAAGCCCAGATCTGTGACTGGGGGGGAATGTTTTGCCAATGTGCAACATTCCGTCCATCATCTTGTGTGTTTTGGTGATCCTGTTAGAGGCATGAAATAGGGCAAACAGACTGCTAACACTCAGGACTTTTCTTTGTTTTTGTCATGCTCACAGAACAGGGAATCTACCATCTTGTCGTCACTGATCAGGAGCCCCCCAGCTAATGTATGTGGTTGAACAGTTATATTGTTTCAGGAGTCCAGCTTATTTTGATCAGCAAACCATGCCCCTCATTCCCTGATATGAGCCTAATGCCCTTTTTTGGTGTCTCGTATAAAATATATCTTCACTTGAGACACTATGTAACAAACACGTACTGCAGCTGGAGCATCCGAATACTCTTCAAACGCTGAAATTGAATCATGAATTCAAAACCATTCCCAGCAGGGGCCCCCAAAATACGTTTGGCCAAGGGCCCCCAAAATCCTTAAGACGTCCCTGTTCAAATGATTGGAAAAATTTCTTCTTGGCAGAGAACACCAAAATAAAGTTGTTTGGCCATAATGCACCTTAACATGTTTTGTGAAATATGTTAAATATTATCACATGCTTTGGATCTGCTTTGCAGCTGCAAGACACAGATGCCTCACAATCATTGAGTCCATCATGAATTATACTCTTTAACAAAGCGTCAGGAGGGAAATGGGTGGCCACCTGTCCAACAGCTATACCGTAGCTGAAAATGGATTATGCAACAGGACAATGATCCAAACAGACTAGTAAAGCCACGACTGAATGGCTGGAATCGAAAAGAAATAGGGTTTTAGAATGGCTGAGCCAACATTTAGATCTCACCCCAATAAACTGATGTGGGTGAGTCCTAAAGAGACCTGTGCATGAATACATGCTCTCAGTCTTCACCAAGCTTAAGCAATCTCATAAGGAGGTATGGGTCAGAATTGTTCTTGGTGTTGTTGTGACAGACTAATAAACTTTTACACAAGCATTTACTTCCCTCCAGGTTGTTGTTGCTGTTGCTGAAGGGAGTTCCACACATGACTAAATCATGGTGTGTAATTGCCCTTCTACACGAGGCAGCTGAATATTTGCTGCTTTTTAAAATAAATGATGACGAGGTGATATTTGTGGGTGTTTGTCACATTATGCCAGATTTATATATGGAAAAAAATCCCTCCTGCCGTAGAGTATAAGGACATTGCAAGTCAGTGAGAACTTATCTGACCATACAGAGGAACAAGACGGAAGACTGATTTACTTTCTAAGGTCATAGAACATCTTCTATAATATCCTCTGTGAATTTGCTTCCTCTGGACCAGCGTATTGTGTGCTGTGCATTGCAAAATGAACAGATCTGTATGCTCAACCAGGTGCGTGGGTGTTCCTTTTCCCTTTGATGTACTAAGCGCTCTGTAATGTGATGTTTTTCCAATGTTAATGCAGTATTCAATCAACAAAAAAACTACCATATTTTGACTGGAGGCATGATGGTACCTAGTGCACAGGAACATATCTGCAACATCATTCTCATGATAAAACTCAGTTGGCAAGTGATCAAACACCTCTATTTAAAGGCTTGTTACCACGCCCAAACCAGACCTTATCGCCTTCTCCGCATGATCGTCAGCTCAGTGCGTGCGTGCGTGCGTGCATCTTGTGCGTGCACAGTCACTAAACTGCATACTTGTCCCACATTTATATGTGCAGTAACTCCATTTCACATGCTGATTATGTCATAAATCCCTCAAATACCACTGCACCTGAATGCAGATGGCCGGAGTCGCCATCCACCAAAGTGTTTACAAACTGCTGGACTCAGAGCACAGCCTCCATGGTATTCTCTGGACAGTACTTTAAGTGGAATGAAGAAGTTGTTGGGCATCTAAAAGGTGTGTGGCCTAGGGAGCATATCTAAAAATCTCCACATGTACGCTGACATTTGTTACTAAGAATGAGGCGTTATACAGGTGAAATAGAACTCTGTATTTGACAAAAATAATGAGCTGAGTCTTACTGTGCAAAGATGAAGTGAAATCAACAGATCAGCACATTTTTGTAACTGTTTATATAGCACTATCTTATGAGCCATA
This sequence comes from Triturus cristatus, assembly GCF_964204655.1. Classification (NCBI taxonomy): domain Eukaryota; kingdom Metazoa; phylum Chordata; class Amphibia; order Caudata; family Salamandridae; genus Triturus; species Triturus cristatus. The sequence continues at coordinate 587,971,373 of NC_140592.1, read as the reverse complement.
TACAATAAAACACTTGATAAGGGACATTTAAAAGTAAGTGGTGATTACTTAATTATTCACTTGGAATGGAATAGTATCCTAGATCCTTGGACTATAATGGTGTAATATCACTTTGTCCCCATTTTACAAGGTGTTGTCCAGTGACTTTGTTTCACAGCTCTGCCATGTTATAGGCAGAGAGATAGTATTTTTCAGCTTTCCATTGACAGGAACAAAGGGCCCTTAGGGAGATGGATCACTGCTCATTTGTTTTAGCTATCCCAAGGCTCAACACTCAATTGACCTGGCCCACTTCGACAACTGCTCTTGGACGATAGGCAGGTGTGAAGCAGCATAGCCTCCTCCGTGACTAGGTGTACCTATCTCTCTGCACAGATTCTGAAATCAGGGGACTGTCATCTAGTTCTACCATTATTACCATTATTCTCAACCTGAGAGTACTGCATTGAAAAAGCCCCTCTCATTCTGAAAGGTATGATTTCTGTGTTACTCAGACTAATATTTTAGAAAATATGTACCATCATTTTTGTATGCCCATTCTAAATTTACTCCAAAGAACAAATCTCAGAAATAAACTCCTTACAATCAATTCAGAGACTGATACAAGCTTTGGGATTGCTAGACTCTCTGGCATCACAGACTTAGTCAACATACCAACATGAGGCAGGGACCTCAGTGGACTGTAACCCATGAACCACCTAAGAATTACATGTGAGTGATGCATTCTGGGCAATGGTTATGTTATGTTATGTTATGTTATGGATTTCTTATAGAGTGCACAACTCTCCCTGGGGCATCTAGGCGCTAACTGGGAACGAAGAGGAGGGAGATATCAGCACCGCATAGAAATTTAAAACAGGAACGTTTTTAATTGCTTCCTGAAGATAGTCAGTGACGGAATTTTGCGAACCGCTATCGGAAGCTTGTTCCAATAGCTCGGGGCTAGGTATGAGAAAGCTCTACCTCCCGTGCGAGTGAGACGAATTCTGGGAACTTGAAGGAGGTCTAAAGTGCTGGATCTAAGATTCCTGTGTGGAGAGTATTTGACTAGTTTCTTTCTAAGGTAAAGAGGACCTCTACCCCTCAGGGCATTATAGGTCAGGCAGCAGATCTTAAAAACTGATCTGTTTCTGATATTTAGCCAGTGTAACTCCCTCAACAGAGGTGTTGAAGCAGAGCCTTGAGGACGATTCAGAACAAGCCGTGCTGCCGTGTTCTGAATAACCTGGAGTTTAGCCAGATGGATTTGACTCACTTCAGCCAGCAACGCATTCCCATAGTCTAGACGGCTAACAACCATCGCCTGGACTAAGGTTCTGCGCTGAGATATGGGGAGGTAAGGAAAAAGTTTCCTAAGCATCCTTAGTCCATAATAGCAGGAGCTGGTTGTTGCTGCTATCTGATCTTTCATGGATAGAGCCTGATCTAATTGGACCCCCAGATTCTTTACAGACTGTTTGGGAATGGGGGGGTGACCGAGTTGGCTAGGCCACCAATCGTCCGACCAGCTGTTTTTGGGTTTACCTAAAAGCATAACCTCAGTTTTTCCTGGATTGAGCTGGAGGCAATTATTTGACATCCAGTCAAAGATGGCAAGCATTCCAGCAGCAAAACGGAGTTTGTCGAGTTCTGGGTTAGGTCCGGTGGTAAACATAAGCTGGGTGTCATCCGCATATGATATAATGGTCAGTCATGTGGGACTTGCAGGAGTACTTATTAGTAGATTCCAAACCTCCCTCCACCGTGAACAGACACACTCAAGAATATACACAAAGAATGCACTTTTATTCAAATCAAAATCTAGTTCTAGTGCATATAATATATGTAGTTGTGACTATAAAATTAAAGAGAATAGTAGAAACATAACCGCTAAAACAGAATATTAGAAATAATTGTAATATTATAATGGTATTTTAGAGTTTCCCTACATGTGTTTTCCAACCCATCCCTTCTTGTCCCTAACTAAGCTAATCTTAGCACCAAAAGGAGCATGTAGGAACTTTTTAGGTGGCATTGTCTTTCACCTGCATACTGTAGTGGAACACCAGAGTTACTATTCCCCATGAAGACAGCTTTTCTCTCTCTCTCTCTCTCTCCCTCTCTCTGCATTCAGCATTCAACAGCTGTGGTGTTCCTGGTTTGGCAGCTGGATGTGCCTGCCTTTGGCCTTCAGAAAGGAAAAGGTGTTTACAGCTTTCATCTGCAGCCTCTCAGCCCTCTGTTCCCTGGAAGCGAAGATTCCTCTTTCCCTAATCTTTGTCTATATGCAGCTCAAATTCTCCTCTCAGGTTATTGAATATTATTAGAATCAACAATCAATTTCCGAGCCTTAACTCACTTTCACCAACTTATGCTTCTATGAAAGATAGTTGACTGTTTGAATTACATGTATCAACAATTAATGAAGCTCTTAAAACAAATATTAAACAACGTGAAGGAAGCATTGTAGAATATTTGAAAAAAGAATTGTCAAACTATCAAATTATCAAACAATGAATGCCTGTAAACAAAGCTATCAGATTGTTCTGAAACACATTTTAAACAATATAGCCATGCAAGCTGAATTATGGACCTGTAGGTCAGGGCAGGGGAAAGGGGATATTGGAGAAATTATGAGTTCTTCGAATGAATTGCTGAGCAATACTTTTTAGAAGAAACACAACTGGAGAATTTAAGTTGAGTTTATTGTGCCCAAGTGTGTTCCCAGTTTGAGAGTGTTGTCATTCTTCAGACAGGATATAACTCTTTTCTAATATCTTTACCTTCTTGCGGTCCCTTTTAAATTGTTATGCCTTTTTCATATTTGTGGAAATTCTTCAAAACAAGTGTATATACTGTCTTCAAAATGATGTTCACTGCACATTCAAAAAAGGACAGGATCTGTAATATGTCAACAAGAACAGGCTCTCAAACTGTTCTCCAGGTTTTCAGCAAGATGTGCCCAGCACAGGCTTCACTGTTACTCAGCGATTCTGTCTCAAGTAAGGGAGTGAGGCGTGCTCCTCAGGAACTCTCAAGACTAAGCATGTGTGGCTGTGGCTTAATTTTTCTAATGCGCCCTGAATGTCTTCTGAGACTTGGCTAGATCTTGCGAGATCTCATGGTCATAAAGTACTGCAGGATCTTCTTTGGGATAAGGAATCCCAGCCTCGGCACAAAGACCAAATACAATCTGGTATTCCAGTTACAAAAATGGGGGAAATGCTAACCAAATAAATACCCTCTTTTTTGGAGACACAAAGGGGCTTCAATAAAACTGTTTCAACACTACTACCACAGCTGATCACTTTGCTGTGCTACCACCATAGGTGTTCATTGACGGATTCAGACAATAATAACATCAACCATTAATAATCCAGGAGTCAGGAAATTCTTGTATTTCAGACTGTGGGGCCACCTTCACCATTATTGGACTCAAGGTACTAATATGATTACATCACTCATGATAGAAGATGTTAACAGAGAAACGTGAAAGGTAGAATGCTGTTACCATCAACAAAGGATTACATAGAATTTGCATGCCATTGCTTGATGGCTTGGAAAAGCCAAGGGAAACCACTCTATTCTTGTGTCAGTATCCTTTGGGTTGATGAACAATAGAATGCGGAGTCCTTTCGTAACCTAACAATTTCAAGTTAGTAATGAGTGACATTTTCGATGTACCTCAATCACAATAGAGTCATGCACTGTATTGGTGAGAAACATATAAAATTATGTTGAAACCCTGACAGAGGAACTGTGACTCAAATCGCTTGTCCTGGGAAACGTACCGGGTTGTCAGAATGAGAAAATGAGGAGCAGGATGCCACATTGTTGCTCTTCCAGGGACATATGATCCTACCATCTTCTTCGTCCTGATGGTTCTTCGTCTGCTTAGTCTGTTGCCCTCTTGCATTCTATTGGTTACTCATGCATGCTGACACATGACGGCTCTCCAGTGGTGCCTCTGAAGACAGTCTTTCTAACACCGTGGAGATCTAACAAACTCAATCTTGAACCCCAAGGATGCTAGGTGGGAAACAGAAAAGAACCTCTTGCAAGGGAGATCGTTTTGTCCTCCTCTGTCAATGGCCACAATAGTGATGGACGTCACCATTTTAAAGTGGAGTGTACATCTGGGGCATCTGTAAATCAGAGGCCACTGGTCACCAGAGGAGCAGAGATCACACATCAGTCTGCTAGAGCACTGGGCAATTTGACTAGCGCTCAGGACCCTCCTACCATTCCCACCCAGTCAGTTGGTCCTGATCTTAATTGGCAATACTACTGCAATGTGCATCAGCATGCAAAGGTTTGTGAGAAAGCACTGAGACTCAGGTCATGGGAGTGCCAACAGAGGCTGTGGATGATTGCCAACCACCTACCTGGCTGGCTGAATACCAGAGCCGACAGCGTCTCATAAATCATAAATGGTGTATCCAGCCTGAGGTGGTTTGGAGTCATTTTGCCCAGTAGGATACTCTCATATGAACTTTTTTGCCACTTGCTAGAACTCCCACTTGCTGATGTGCTCCAACATCCGTCAAGGGGCGCCATATGGGACAAGTTTCAGTTGAAGTGGAAGTTTTTACTTCGCTATGTACTTCCTCCCATCCCCTGATTTCTTGGGTTCTGGGGAAGACTCGCCAGCACTAGGCTGAAGCCATCTTCATCACCCCAAATTGGCTGAGAAATGTGTGGTACTCAGATCGTCTGATCCTCTCCCTTTGTGCTCCTCTTTGACTTTCACTCAGAGTGGATCTACTCTCCCAAATATGGAAGTCAAATTCTGCTTCCTAATCTCCAGACTGTCCACCTTCATTCCTGGACATTATGCGGGCCATCTGAGTGCTTTCTGATTCTGACTTCTACCGGAAGTGGTTGACATCTTATCAGCTCGCCATCGAATAAATCAGTATATTCTGGCAGATTGTGTAAAAAGTTTCCAAGTTAATCTTGCACTGCACCTATAAAACCCTGATTTCCTTCTCATCCCGCTGCAAAAAGCACAATAGAAAAAAACTGATTAGAACAGATATTGAGGTGCCATGGTGACTGTCTGTATAGATTCAGTGACATCACTACGACTACGCTTCCGGCATCGAGATTTGGCCAGCACTACCTACCAGTGCCAATGAGCTATGGCAAAAGTTTCCAGATCCATTCTGCACCTGAGATATTCAAAGATGAGATATCTACAGGTGGATTGAGTATCCACCAGAAAGATCATTGTGGAAGGTAGGTGATTTTCCTTTTTTTTTAATCTCCTGCATTCCACATATTGCATGAAAGCATAACCTTTGGTACACAGAGGCTTTTATGGCAGTGGGGTAAAGACCACTTGCTGCACTAATTCAGCTGGCTTCTGAGGCAGAAGCTGTTCTTAGCATGAAACTTCTCCAATAGGCCCAAAAATCTGCTCCCGGGGTACTACAAAGGAGATCAAATGGCTGAACCTCGTGGAATGTAAATTAGGCCTTGGAACGTACTTCCCTTTAAATTCTGCCATTTCCTGATTCTTTTAAAATTCTGTTCAGACTTTCCTGAGTTAAATTATGCCAGTTATAAAGATTGAAAATATTGAACTCAATCTACAGTTTTGATTTGCCACAAGATATGTATTTCCCTTTCTGCCAGTATTTTTAAATGTTTTTTTCTTTTAACCTTAGTAAACAATACGTTACATACAAACACTGGCAAAGACAGTAGCTTGCCACTCGCTTTAAAAAGGTGTGGCTTGTTGGCTTTTCCAATGCATATTCTCATTTCTACAGTTGATGTAGTTTTGTTACTCTTAGGTGAGCCACTAAATCCAGTGTAGGCTGACTCCCCCAAAATTGAGACAGTGCAGTGGAGGTACTAGAAAGCATAGCCCTTTGATTGGCAAACAAAGATGTTCATTACATGTTGAAGTATATCGTTTGAACAATTTGAGATGAGAATTCTCCTTCCTCACAAGAATTTCATATGGCCTTTAATGATCATTTTATAGGCCCACAAGGATCTGGAACACCCAAATGGGTTATTTAGTTGGATGACAACAACTATTTTGATAATGTTATTAGGTCAATAATTGCTCTGTGAGGCTTCCGAATACTCCAAGAGTTTTTCAACTTGCAAGATTGTTAGACTGATTTATATATCTTCAAGATACATTTGGGGACGCCTTGCTGCTTTTGTTTCTGTCCGTTTGGAATCGCCTGCTGCCATCCTACTTCTTGCGGAACCCGCTCCGCGGGTCCCGCTGCGTGAGGAGTGTTGACCGCAGCGCCTTGAAGGGGACACCGAGGGAAGTACTTGCACGGGGCTGCGAGCGAGTGCGTGAGCTCCTTGGGACTGCATTTCCCAGGAGCACCCGCCAGCCCTGATCAGCTACACCTGGGCCGCTCTCCCCGACCCCTCCTACCCCTTCCACCTATTGTGTTCATACTCCTTATTAAGCCACAAGTACTCCCGCAGCGCGGGAGAGCGCGCGGGAGACGCCCGGGACAAGGGCGGGACCGTCTGTGGCCGTCCGGGGCCGAAGGAGGCCGGGCTGGGCCACCCCCCTTACCAGTGACATATAGTATCACCTCCAGTAAGTGGCTTAGAAAAGTTGGATTTGTTTAGTGTTTAACATGGCAACGTCTACATCAACAAACTCTGTAAATAGCCATCAAATAACTCCTCCTGTAGAGTCTGGTCCACTGGCAATTGGCCCCTTAGATAAATTTTTCTTTAATCGTTCACTGGTAATAGACAAAGAGTTGACCTTGGCAGAGAAGCGCGCAGAGCGTAGGCTGTCAATCGAAATATTTAAGAATTCAACGGATAAGTTTTCAAATCTAGCTTACCCCACCCTGGTAACTCCTCTGTCATCAGTGAACCTGCCAGTTGTAAACGACCATTTTGAGGTCCAGACCCAAAAACCAAACAAGGATGTTGTGATAGAACTAAATAATCCTTGTGGCGGCAAAATCCTACCAGCACCGCTCACTGATTCTGGCGCCCAGGTTACATTGGCCCAACCCAAAATCGGGTCCAAACGGAAACGACCAGCATCTGTAAGAAAATGTAAAAGGGTGGTCAAACCCCCTGAAAAACTCAGGAAGTTACATAAACTCGTGAACACAGGAGAGGTAGCTACTAACGAAACTCAAAGCACAGAAAGTGTTACACCTACTAATCTTGTCTCCTTGAACAGTCAGGACGGAGATGACAATCCTTGTACCGACTCCACTGTACCATGTAAAGATAAGGAGCAATCACTTGTAATTGTTCTCCCTGAACTGGAAAAATTGTTTAGATCACTACTCACCCCCATTGAGGATAGAATTGCAAAGCTTGTAGATAGGCTAAACCATCTTGAGCAGACTACCTTAGACAATTTTTATTCCACAAAATCACTGATTAAAGCGAATAGGGTGGAAGTAAGCACAAACTCTCAGGCCCTAAACAACCCTGTTATTCAGGATAAGGGAAGAAATCCCCGAAATAGCTCTCCTTTACCTCCCAAACTGAGTAAACCTACAGTTAAAGCCATTACAAAATCCTCAGACAGAACAGAGAGAGCAAACGCTGGCCCTGATTTACCTCAGTCGACCATAATACACCCTACACAGCCCACAATCCCCCCGACACAAAATCCACCAATCGCAACGAGTGCTGAGGCTACAGTGCGTCACCAAGCGGGAATAGTACCAACAAACGCAAACGTAACTAATAGCACGCAGAAAGCTCAGAATATTCCGGTGGGAGGGAATAGGGCTAACACAGGTTTGTTGGTAGGTAAAACTTCAGTACCGTCCCAAATAAATAACAAACAACAGGCGCTGAAGCCTGTCCCCCAATATGTCCCCCAAGTTCCCAAATCTATCCCACCGCCCGTGGCAAAACAACCCTACAGAAAACCACCAATTAATCTCACCCCAGACTCCTTTCCCTATGTAGCAGTTCTTATAAACGTCCCACCATTACCCCCAGGACAGAGAGAAACTTTCCAGATGCTCAAAAACAAGATCATGCACTGGCTAAAGGAAAACCGTCCTCTGCCTGGTGACATCGACGGGCTAATCATAGGGGTAAGGAGAATAGATTGGATGGGAAATACATCGAAAACCTTGGGTGGGGATTGCATAGTGGTCAATTTCCAAGACCCAAGGGTGGCGGGATGGATAACAAGGCAGGGATGGGGAACAAACAAGGGAGGTATCGGAATTGTAGACCTTACCTTTTTTTACCCCCGACCGACTAGTGTAACGACTAGTTTACTCAATGAACCCCTTATTCCCCCTACTGTATCATGGCTAGTCAATCCCTTACCACCTCCTCCTGTAGGTCATAATCATACCACTTACACATATTACAACCCTCATGTAGGATGGCAGGAGCCGGGATGGGGATATTGACAAACCAGTACTGACAGTTTAGGAGGGAACACTAACGAGCCAGAAGGGCAATGTGATGTTCATGGTAATACAACTGTTACAAAGTCATTGGTCAATTACATCGAGACGGGGGGTTTGGTCGAAGAAGGTGGTTTTAGACTGGGAACCCTAAATACAAATGCCAAGATAACATACCCAGCCAATACGACAGTGGATCCGACAGATGACCAAGAAAGGCAGACAAATTCTACTGAAAGCCCTATGTTAGTCCAAGTATTTCCATTGACAAACACCCGAGATGGGCTAGATGCTAGCATTGGTACGCTTTTATCTTGGAATGTCGCTGGGCTGGCAAGTAAATTGGATTCCCAATCCTGGGTGGATTTTATAAGTGGGTATGACATCTGTTGCTTCCAAGAAACCTGGGCTTGTGATCCCCTTTTCTGTCTTGGTTATTTGAACTATTGTATACCAGCGTCAAAAGGGGGAAGAGGGCGGCCCAAGGGAGGCTTAACTGTTTGGGTTAGACAGGACCTGCAGGTCAACATCAAAATGTTGGACCTGGGAAATTGTGATTTGCAATTATTAAGAATCTCCGTAGCAAAGGGTCAACTAATAGATTTGCACAATGTCTACGTGAGAGGTAGCAACGTAACCAATTTATCCACCATTGAGCTGTTGTCTACTGCCATTGAGACCAAGCCCCAGGAAAGTGTAACGATAATTGTTGGGGACCTCAACAGGACTTTTGAACCTCTGGACTGTACAAATGACCTCTTGGAGAGCGAAGAGGACAATCTCTGGGGAGTACCACCTCTATGCCTAAAACCTGTAAGGAGATGGACAAAAGAGATCTTATCACTGAATGGAATTTGTATGGAACATGGCTTAAGAGCACTGAACGGGAGGACACCTGGGGACAAGGAGGGCAGCTACACTTTTGACAATGGCATCAACAGGAGCCGAATTGATTACATTTTGTGCAGTCTCCAACTGTGGAAAGGGGTTGTTGACATGACAGTTAGGCCCCGGGTTGAAAGTGACCACAACCCTGTGTGACTCATAGGTGGTGGAATACTGGTGTGGGTAACCCTCTAGTGATATACGATGAAACCCCTGTTATGAGTAATGATGAACGCAGGTTAAAATGGCCCAAGGTACTGGCAAACGAGGCCACTATGACTTACATCAATAATGCTGTTGATTGTGCAATTTCCGCGATGGAAACAGCGGATCCAGTGGTTCCAGGGGATAGTGGAATCACCGAAATCCACAATAAGTTATTCTCCCTCCTGAGACCATGCTTCTTCATTAAAAAAAGGAAAGGGAAGAAATCTAAAGAAGTGGGAAGGTGGTTTGATAGTCATTGTAGATCAGCACGATTAGCCCTGGGACAAGCCATAAGGAATAGGGACCGCGCCGCTGTGACAAAGAATAGGGAACTGTACAAGATGGCCATCTATCGTGCAAAAAAGAATTGGGATGAAGGCCACTGGGCCGAACTAAAAGAGGCCTCTGATAGTAAAGACTCCAGGGCATTCTGGAAAATCATCAAGTGGGGTAGTGGAGCCGGTCCTGCGAAGCCAGACAACAATGTAGTAGAGGAAGCTTGGGTTGATTACTTCAGACCTCAGTACGCGGAAGTTAACCATCCTGTGGCAGCTGATAGTATAACACCGGTTTATGCAACCGACGATTTGTTCTCCCTTAGAGAAGTGGAAATTGCCATTGGTTCCGCGAAATGTGGGAGGGCGCCAGGTCCAGATGGCATTCCACCTTATATTTTTAAACACGATATGACCAGATGGGCGAGATATACCCTCCTTGTAGCGAATGCCCTAGCCAAGGGGGAAGTGGTCCCAGACCTCTGGAAAGGCGCAACCATTATCCCCATCCACAAGAAGGGAGATTGTTCACTGCCTGCAAACTATAGGCCCATAAGCTTAATAGCCACCATACAGAAAGTAGTCGGGAGAATGGTAACAAACCAGCTTATGGACTGGGTTGAAGACAACAACGCCCTTTCTCCATACCAAGCGGGATTCAGGCGAGCAACCAGTACCATCGATCAGGTCTTCCGCTTTACCATATTAAGGTGGAAGACCGTTGTACTGGGAAGGGGCTGCCTGTACGTCGCGTTCGTCGACCTGCGGTCGGCGTTCGACCTAGTCCCCCGGTTTAAGTTATGGTTGGTTTTGCAAAAGTTGGGGATCCCTGCTGATCTGCTAACAATAATTATGCGACTGCACGAATCCAACTTCGCTAGAGTCCAGTGGGGTGGAAGTGGAGAGACAACAGAGGATTTCCCAGTGGAAAGGGGTGTTCGACAGGGCTGTTCCATGGCCCCTTTACTTTTCTCGTTATTTATTAACGGAATCGTTGAGAGGATGCTGAAGGCTAGTGTTGATGCCCCATCGTTAGCGGACACCAGGGTTCCGATCCTGATGTTCGCTGACGACACTCTTATCTTGTCTAAGACCCCCATGGGGCTGCAACGTGCATTAAACATTTTTGATGCTTTTTGCACTGAGCATGGGCTAGAGGTAAATGTGGGAAAAACAAAACTAATGGCTTTTTCCCCCGGATGCAGGAACTACCCCAAGGTAACCTTAAACAGCAGTAGGTTAGACATTGTCAAAGAATTTACGTACCTGGGTGTACAGATCGCAGAGGGCATTGGCTGGACGCATCATGTAGATAAAGTGGTCTTAAAGCACCAGCAGCTTTCTGGTGCTTTAAGGGGGGAACACCGCAAATCCAAAACAAAACCCATAAAACCCGCATTAATAGTGTATGACGCGAAGGTTTTGGGTGCCACATTATATGGCGCGGAGCTATGGGCCTGGGATGGTTTAGCGGCTCTTCAGACTTCAGAGAACAAGTTTATGCGAGGGATTACAAGACTCCCACAGAGTACCCCCTTAACCCCACTGTTTCTGGAGTTAGGTAGACGCACCATTGTAGATAGAGCCCGATTGCGCCCAGTCCTTTACTGGAGACGTCTCTGGACGACTCCAGAAATAAGACAATATGCGGAGGGTTTTCAATGGATTATCAAGGAAGATACCTTCCATAAGATAAAATGGCTAAAACATCTGAAGTCCATGTTAGTAAACTTAGGGTTTTCAAATCTTTGGAATAACCCTGAGGGAGGGATCTTCCCTAGCAAAGAAGCCCTTAAAGAACAATACTGGGATTGGGTTGGCGGTAAGATGCTGAATGACACCAGGGCCGACTCTATGACTGGTCGCTTCCTGGAGATAAAAATTTTTCCTGCCCTGGAAAATTACTGGGACAACATCACGGTACCAATGGACAGGAAACTTGTATTTCAGCTAAGATCAGGATCTATCCCCCTCAAGAAACTGACATCTGGCTGGCACAGACACACCAATAACTTATGTCTAGCATGCGAAAATGCCGAAGAGAGCATAGGCCATTTTCTTTTCGTATGCCACGCTTATGTGAATCCGAGGAGAAAATGGCTCTCGCCGGTATGCAAAAACTTGGGGACACGAGACAGCACAGTGGCTCTAAGAATCCTACGTACTACAACTCAGGATTCGATAGTCATAGGGGTAGCTAAATACCTGGGTTGGGCATGGGCAATTAGAAGACGGTCCCTGGGGGGAAGCAGGTAACAAGGTATTCCTCTCAACAATGATTAATGTAATATTATTTGTAAATATGGTTTTTATATGCAAATGTTGTATGAGCTGTACTCTATGTTTAATGAATTTTTAATCCGTAATAATGTATTATTGTATAACTGTGTTGATTTTATGTGCTTTTATGAGAATTGTCTCGAATAAAGCTAATACAAAAAAAAAAAATACATTTATTCGGATTTACCAATAGTATATCTATACTTCCCTATATGTACTTACCTTCTAGATATTTGATGGCTGATAGTTTGCCAAGTTGATATTAAAATCTCTGTATTCTGGTAGAATGTCTCTTAAAACTAGGTCAGAGCCATTCCAGAGATTTCATGACCTCTTTGGTTCCCATTCTGAACCAAAACACATGAAAATGATGATGAGAAAGAGGGAGACAATATGCTATCTAAGGAATACACATCCCTCAGCGTATTCACTCTTTTTCAGAAGAGTCCGCATGACGTAGAATTTGAATTTGTAGAAGGCCCGCCATCTACAGAGCAAGTACACTGTGTAGTAATATTCAAGAATAAAGCTGGGACCGTGGCTATGCCTCTGTAGATAAAACAACCCAAATCTTCTCCATTCACAGAGATGTTGCTAGAGAACGAGACATCAGGCATGGTCCACTCTTTCCATAACTTTCTGATGTGTTAGAACCTTTACTTGTTAAATCAGCCTCTAATGAATACAGAATGGGTCCTCTGGACCAACCTAATCTTCAGCTGCCTTTCTCCAGAAAGCCTATTAGTACTTTTGATCTTTTTCTTTGCACTTGATCCTTCCAATTTATGATTTTCCCTCTAATGCAGTATTTTACTGCTCCCAAGAGAATCATGAATTCCTTCACCCTTCGTTTTCATGCTCTCCTCTGGGCACCCTTGTTGCCCCTCGTTTATTTTCCGCACTTCCTTCTCTAAGTTATCTTTTTCAATACCCAACATGATACTGACTAATGAGTAGCCTGAGATTTCTGAGTTTTGGAGGCCACAAGTTAGCCAGTAGTGAATGGTGTAGTAAGTAAGAGTCTATTCTGTTCAAGGTGTCATAGATACATAATCGGGATAAGTAGTTCCTGCTGGTTGAATGTATCAATACCGACTCGATTGACTTGTGTTACTGCCCTTAGTCCATCCCTCTTCCTTGTTTCTCCTCATGTCCAGCTCATCCGACCAGTCCATTAGTGGGTTTAATATGATGTTTCATTCATGCCTCCAGAAAGGTGGTAAGTGTGCGTCGAAGTTTTATTTGTCCACTGCATTGTGTATTTTACCCCAATTGCTATCTGGTGACATCCATGCAAAATACTATGCTTACAAATCCACCAGACTGAAAATCTGAGAAAATGTCACCTTGTGGAAGAAGATTAATACCCCAGGGAACCTAACTCTTAAAGCACATAATGCCACTTGCCTTCTGGCAAGATTTATCCATGTATTTTGAGACATAGCTGCCTTAATAACCACATTCCTGTCAGAGTCTCATAGGGAATCATATAAAGAATTATTACATCAGCAGAATTGTGTAGCAGCATCACATCAGGCCAAGGGGTTTGGCTTAGATGAAGTGAAGTAAAAAGATCTATGGGTCCAGTGCAGCGTTATGCAGATGCCTGGACAAAGCTTGAATGACAAGCACGCTTAACTTCTTGATATGTTTTTTGACATGCAATGTCTTTTCTGTAGGAAAGCAGATACATCACTACAGAAATTCAAACACAGCTGAACTACTCCCCGAGCACTGGGGCATGGGTCATCCTTTAAACGATTTCTTTAACCATGCTGTAAGTTAAGGGGCTCGAGTCTGAAATTTGCCAGACAGCACCAGTCTCCTCAGCAGCCTAAACAGCAGACCTTTTTACTGTACAGAGACAGAGGTGGTGGAGGAGGCCCACAAACAATGTCATACTCCTCATTGTCAACACCAACAACCCCAAAACCTATCTGAGAACTTCAGGTTACATACTCAGGACTCTTTGATGGAAAGACGACTGGTCGTCTTCCTTTAGAAATGGGAAAATATAAAGTTGGACAAGTGAGTCATCCATATTCGGAATTTTTTTATTCTCTGCCCTTCTAGAAGAGCCCATCCATGTGACCCACAACTCGGCCAAACTTGCCTGAATGACTGTCTGCTAATGGCTTTGCTGCCACCCCAGTTGCTACACAGATGATCAACTGTAGCCATGCTTTTAGAACGTATATCTTTTTTTGAATAAGAAATATCATATCTTATTCTGTGCCAGCACATCCAGCTGCTAGGTGCAGTTATGCCCTCGATCAGCTGCATTAGTATCAACCTCAAGAGAGATTGCTTCGCATAAATCAGATGGTCTCAAAGTTTGCCAGTTAGCTGACAGTGAAGGCAGTCCACGACTGCTGAGGTGTGCCAGGTTGCAGTAGTGCCTTTCGTGTCAATGGGATCAATTCTACAGACATGTAGAGAATTTTGAACTCCTCCAAAAACCAACACTCCAATCTCTATAATGAATGGACCTATCACATCTGATTATGGGCAACCCTTTTAGGCCTCATGGGCTTCAGGTTACCATTTACTCTAATGCATCTCTCCTAGGTTGCGGGATGCACATGAATCTGATGTTCAAAGCCCTATAGATGTCTCTGGATTTCTGTTACCTAATCAGCAGCAATTTGGAGATGAGGGCAATTGACCTTTCACTGGGGGTTTTTTTCTTGCAGAAGATGCTCAACAACAAAGACTACCAGACACATTTGCAATGTTTTACTGGAAAAGTCAATGGAGTTGTAGAACTAGGCTAGAGACAGTAACATTGATTAGTCAGCAGCTCATACAGTTATGAACATGAGCATGACAGTGGACTGTTTCCGCAGATTTTTATTTACCAAACATATGTGGAAAGTGAAGCAGAAATGAGCAGACACAATATTCAATTTTTGGGGCACGCTGTAGATGATCTCTTTGCCACCAGAAAAAAAGGAAATGCCCTTTTTATTGCCCTGATATTCCATATGAGTGAGCACCAAGGGACACAATATCACGTCTGTTAACCTTTTATTTGCACTATTTTTTTCACTAGATCCTCTTTCCACAGACCCACATTTGAAAGTCATCCAGAGGATTTGATTGCAAAATACTCATGTGAATCTGATTACACTGAAGTGGGCCGGACAACCAAGGTACTAGGACTTTCTGCCATTACATTGTGCTGCTCTCCACTCTTTCATAAGTGAAGAATCTTCTTACCTCGCAATAAGGGTGGTGTTTCCACCTGAACCTCACATTGCTAAATGTGCATGCTGTGTCATTGTATGAATCTCTGGCAGAAGTAATTAAGGTGTGCTAGTGGACTGACACACTTGGCCAGATTATTCAAGCAAGTGGCTGATATCTGCAGCTTTGTTTTGTCATGAGTCTTTGATCCTATGCAAGCAAAGACAGTGAGATTCTTCAATTTGCAGAATCCTTAGTGAATGGACTCAACACTGATACAATGAAAGTCTGAATGGGACCTTTTTCTGCCTACATATATTTGCCTGATCAAAGCTCATTATTTAAACTTCAAATGTTTACTAATTCTTGAAGGGTTACGGCATATATTTCCTCTCATGTCAGAGAGCACTAACCTTATAAAGGCAAGACAACTACCCTAGGCATTGTAGACACTTGCTGTCTGATTGTGATAGACTTAGTTTCTATGTTATCTTTTGTGCAACTGAAATATAACAATCATCAATATTCTATGGATCTTGCTAATAGATTATAATCACTTTCCCAAATATGACATGTACCTTAAAGCACATATATACAACATGAATATTCAGTGGTATATGTGAGAGAATCCTTTACATTTCCTCGCGAAACAAGATCCAAAGTGCAAACAGAGTTCTAAAGTATCTCTTTTAATTTTCAAACTTGACCTAGTTCCCTGAATACTGCTCGGTAATCCTTATAAGTTCTTTACACACTCCAATGGGAGAACCAAACTGCTCTTCAAACAATTTATGTATCCAAGTATCAAGGTCCTGGCTGCAAGAATGTAGCAATTCAAATGCCTAAGAATGCAGTGAAACACTAGGAACGTTATACTCAATGTCCCAAAATGGCTGCCACCATTTCCAAACAACGCGAGAGTTCAACAATTAATGGGAAATGTAGTTTCGTTTTTAAGTGCCATCGTGAGGTACTTTCTCTGGAGTAGGGAAGCTTTTCATCAAACTCCACCAACATTCTGTGACCAATGTCAGCTTTTCCTTTTTTGAAACGAACACCAGCCCAGTACTGTAAAGTGAGCCATGAGTCCTGATATCTTGTCCCTTTTAAGGTTCCTTCCTGTGATTCAAACCCAAACCCCAGCTCTGATGGGTCCTTTATTCAAAAATTGCATTCTTGTTCCCATAAATTTCTGTTGTGGATAATGACATCCTCACTGGCAATAACATCTGACAGAAGGAACAATAGGATGCAATTTGTCTGTGCCTTGCCACCATTTACAACTTTTCCGAAGAAATAAGTTACGCTCTGAGTCAAACCCTTTCTCATGAATGTGGCATCCGACTTCCTTATGAAACAATTGAAATCTTTGATTTCCTTCTTTTCTCTGCCTCACACTTCCAAGTATGAAGAAAGACTGCAGAGGTTAGACACCAAAATGCTCTAAAACACAACATTCACAGAATACCTGTCTACTGAGTGAACAATAACCTTTTTATAAACTTTGAAAGAAATATGCTTGCCAAGAGTGTTCAAAAGCAAATATATGGATATCTCTGATGGTAAGACATTGCTTTGAGTTAATACATCTCTGTGAGAGAGTGTCTACTCTATGAGGAGCATGGCAGAAACATCAATCAGCTTTCATATAGGGTATTTTGGTTCTTAAGATCTGTATGGCAGAGGTGTGCTTCTCTGTCCAATGAATCACCTAACATTGGTCTTTTAAAACTGACAAAAGTAAACATGTGCAATTTGATAGGGCGGTGCTTCAGTCTTTTTTTATCAGATGTAACCCTCATTGCACCGCCTAGAAGAATGCTTGTGAATGGCTCACATAAGAAATCAGCAGGAGCAAACCCATTAGAAGAACAATATACTTACTATCAATAATGTTCTTTTTGATGAATGATTCAGTTTCTGAAGGTTCCTTACAATCCTCCCACCTGTCCTCTTGAGGATAACCGGTTTACTTTCTAATATTGATGTGCTTTAGCTCTGTTGTATGTGTCTCAATATTCTAATATGTTGTTCTTCAATTGGGTATTCCCTATTATGTGATATACGATTATGAATACAGTCCCTTGTGGGTTGGTCCTGAATCCTGACAAAACTGTGATGCCGAAATGCATCTATCCATCTATCTATTACTCTGAGTACGGGGGTCCTAGGACTGCCATACTTGCGGTGGCGGTCTGACTACCACCACCACTGGGGGTCCAACTGCTGCCTCCACCGGGATCCAGGATTAAGTGGCGGAGGCGCATTCGGAAAGGGGTAGGAATATGCTGGCAGTGCCGCTGCAGCCCCGCTGAGCAAATTCTGAGTTGCTTTCCCACCGCCTATTTCATGGCAGTAAGCCCGCCATGAAAAGGGTGTAAGGGATGCGACTAAGGTAGCCCTAAGACGCCCCTCTGCTGCTTCTGTGGGGGAAATGCGGGGGAGGAACATGTTGTGCCCCCCTGGAATTGCACCCCATTCCTGCACGGTGTAGCATGCATGACATGGTGCATGCCACACCGTGCAGGCCCTGTCATGGCAGTGGTCGGCTGTTAAGGCTCTCCTATGAGCCTAACACAGCTGCCGCCATGAGACAGCCCCAGCACCACCCGCCCACCCTGGATTCAACTCAGAATACGGCAGGTGGGCATGCCACAGGCTTGGTGGTCCTCTTCCAGTGCCCAGGACCGCCAAACTCGTAATCGGCCCCCATCTGTCCCAGTTCTCATGGGTTACCAGGGCAGCACTACGAATTAAAGCCTCTTTGGGGCTTCAAATAACGGATGAAACTGACTCCACTCTCTCTTGGAGCACCTTATTTACTGCACAGATGAAACTTCAGGTGCTCCACAGTTGATGGTGGTGCCAGTGACTGGGTTTTGCTGAATACATTTCCAGATCCAGTCTGACACTTAGGGATCTGGTTCACATTACGAATTTGCAAGCACTGAGTCACCTTTCAGAAAGACCAATACCACTGGCAAATCATTTGTTATTAAAGCTTACCATGCTTACCCTATCTCTTCTCACTGAAAGTATTCATAGTGAAAATGTTCTTTCTCTTTGTCCCTTTGAGATCTAACTATTCCAGTAAGGATGACCATTAATGTGAATCACCTACGTCTCTGCACCACTTTGTCTTCCCCACACTCTTTTAGTCACATTCACTGCTGTCCGGGCATCTAGTTACACCCACATTAGTAAACAATAGTCCTTCACTACACCTGCTCATGTTGGTGTGTTTCCTTTTTTGGGGGGCTTTTTATCTGTTCTGCAATATCCCTTGACATCCAGTGCTGCCATTGGTCCACACCCCTCCCATCTTGTCTGGGTCATACCCTTTTTTTAGAGTCCTCTGTTGGGCAGTAACCTCCTGTTTTAGGTTCTGTCGTTGGTCTATGATTCACCCCATAGAGACCGGTCAATGGTTGACATAGTAAACCTTTGTAGTTTTCTCATGGTGGCATCTGTGCTGTTGTTTGATTCTCTTGCCTTTAGATGTTGAAACAAATTCACTCTGTCCAGACACATCTCTGTCATTGCTCACCTCTGCACTGCCCTCACACATGTCCCACATTCTCCCTCACAGATGCTTTCTGCTTCCCAGGTCAGTGATGGGGTGAGGGTGCTCTGAACCCCACTCCCCATCACCCTATAAGTGAGGAGCTCTCATAATTGGCTGAAAGGGAGAGAACAGATCCTTGTCCACATTTCCAATTTATCAGGAAGTGTCTCCTGTGACGTACAAGGGCTTTGCCACAATTCTGCTGCACCTAATCTTTTACGTTCCTTTGATTATCGATAATCAGTTTACGCATTTGCGCTCCCCATCTGCCTGGTTTGACTTTTATTATCTGTTTGCTGCTTTTCTTTTTCAAGCCATGCAATTAATCTGCTGCCTCATTCAGAGCCTCACATCAGTAGTTTCTCCTTTCATGTCATATTAGATATTTGACGGAAGATGGCTGTTTCCGGCAAATTGCATCTAAAGCCCAGTTGTTTGTTACTGGCCTGAGTGGAAGGGACACTAGCATTCTGTCACTGCCAATCCTTGTTTTGTCACGGTGGACCTGTAGTTGAGATCCTTAGCCCTCGATTCCCTTAAGTTTCCTTCCTTTATTAGGTTTCGCCTGCTTGAGAAATCTATTGTTTTTAATATAAACTTAAAAGGGACTTACATCCCACTTCCTCTCTTTCCTGGCTTCTCATTGGTTCCTGTGTGTGCCACTTACCTTTCCGCCATTTCTATTGGCTGTGGCCTATTTTCCTGCATTTACCAATGCTTGTTCCTCATCTGCTTCTCTTATCAGTTTCCCGCTGCCGAAATACTGTTAACATCCACTTTGGTGGAACTATATTTTCATAATGTTCTGCCTTTTACTCTTGCAGCATATTTATATAACAATTTATCACCTGGAGAGATTAAGTGATTTGCATAGAATCACAGGATTTTGCATGTGCCGCCGAGACTCAAACCAGGATCCCCAGCTCTCGAGTCAGCAGATCTGCCCACTGCACCACATCCTCTCAATTCCTGTGTTGTCTGTCTGGGAGCTCTTCCCTCTTCCTGGACGATGATTCAAGAAAACAGATCTTTATTCAATACATAGGCGAAACCGATGCATTCCAATGCTTGTTCAGTTTGTATGTTAATTTTAATAGATTAAGATACGTGCTATTAGGGAGGTGTTTCTACTTGGCTTGGAGTATTATATATATACACATTTGGACCTTCCATCTAACCTAAGATTTTGGTTCCCATTTCCTTTAAACTTTTCTTTCTTTTCTCCTCTTTCTTCCTACTCCTTAATTTTTGCCACTTGAATAATTTTTGCTTCTATTTCATCCCACACTAACACCATGTTTACAAAGTTATTGTTTATCTGAGCCATCCTCAAATTCGATGTTAGCAAGTGCAATATTGTGTGTTTACCTGGGTGGTTTTACATCTTGGTATTCCATGGGGCTTCAGGAGGAGGACATTAACAGAGCGTGAACATGGCAGGTGAAAATACGTTATGTGTGCTAAGTAGGATGAAGTTTTAGTAGGCACTAGACAGCAAGTAATTGCAAGCCCCCAAAACTTTTCTTGAGAGGCTAAATGAGGAGGGAGTAAATTCCAGGGAGGCTGGCCCTACCTTCCTCACTTTTTTATCATGTCCCAAGAAAAGCTGCAGCACCACTACTGCCCAAGCCCCAGGCCACCTTTCAAGGGTTGCCACCTGGCTTTTTTTTACTGGCCTGGCCTGTATTTATAAATATAGGCCGGTAGAAATCTAGGTGAAAGCATTGAAAACCGATATATTTTCCTTTCTGAAACTTATAGCTGAAACAGAAAACACTAAAAATGAATCAGTTATAAACTATTAGAGAGCTGTATAAATCATTTCAGAATGGTAATTAGAGCAAACACAGGTATAATTGCCATGTTAGAAAAGAATCCGGAGAATTTTATAGGTCTACAATTAGCCTGACTGGGGACCAGCAGGCACATCATCTGGTAATGTGAGCAACAGTCCTTCTTTTATTTTCATATTGTGGTTTGTGGAAATAGAAGAAGGGCTGCCAATACTCTGAATGGTTAACCACTTGACTGCGAAAAACGGCACTTTTTTTGCTTCCTTTGCCGGATCTTATTTGATTGCTGGATTCCTGGGATATGTGCTCTGACACCTAAAACATGGAGAGATTGGCTAATCCTTGATTGGCGTTTTCAACTTTTCTATAAGGCCATAGTATATGGTGTAAAAATGCACCCATGGCATGAAAACATAACTTTTTAAAAAAAATGTGTTTATTCAATTTTGAAGTCAATACAGAAGTCAACAGTGCAGCATGGGATCTTCAAGCGATTACACACTATAGAGGTGGTAGGTACAGAAGCAGGAATTCCCAGGTGAGAACAGATAAATGGGGGGGGGATACATCCAATAGCCACACATCCTTCTATTCACACGTGTTCGGCATTAATCTAGGCCAGGTATGTTTCAGAGTTGATCCCACTAGTAGTGGAGGGGGCATGTGATTGCACCCGCAAAAGCGGCAGCTGCTCAATCAGCCTAGCCTCAGAGTTAGGGATTACAGAGGTCGTGCTTTCTCCTTCTGTAATAGCCAAACCCATACATTACCCAACGTATCCAGCATGTTACCGCAGCACTCTCGGTCCCTTTCTGCGTGTTCATTGGTGCATACATTCCGAAGCCGGCACTCTTCTGCAGCCGCCCTCTCTGGCATGAAAAGATAACTTTCATGCCTGTGGCCTGCAGCATTTATTGTGCCATCCATTAGTGTGACAGAAGAAAACATGACTTCAGGCTTACCCTGTGTAGCCTGACTGCTGCAATGCGACTTGGTAAAATAACCCTTTTTGACAGTTGCAAATCTCCCTTTTAATTGTTAGTAAGTCACCCCTGTGTAGTAACCTTTGCAGCCCACATGATAGGTTGCGTGGTATTTAAAAGTGGGGCATGTAGGAATTTAATATTACTATGTCCCTATAATGACAAGGCTCAAAAAGCTATTTTCTCTGTTACAGGCCTAGCTGTCATATTTAGAAACCCATAGTACAGATACTGTATCATGGTAAAGGGAACAGCTAGAAAAGTAACTTTCAGAAAGTTACCCTTTGCCTGCCTGAACTGTGAGAAGGCTAATTAGCATAAGCCTTCACCAGCTGTCAGCGTGTGCTAAGCCTTGAATAAGTGTGAAATGCCTCCCAGGAGAAAACAATAGGCCGACCTCAATGGGAGGAGATGACTCCTCCAAACTCCACAGAATATTCAGAGTGGGGGCTCGGGCCTTCTTTTGACACCATAGTGTCAAATCCTACTTGACAGGTCTGTTGAACCACATGTAACACTTGGGGCACACTTGAAAGGGAGAAAACAGGATACCAAGATAATTATTGTGTATTTACTGTGGTTGCTGGAAGACCCTGCAGTTGTCCTACCAGACATCTGTCTCAGGGGTTGTTGTGGGTACAGTGCCTGCCTCAAACAAGATATTAGTGTTAGCTGTGGGAGGAAGCTAGGACTACTGTAGTACACTCTCCCCTACACACATCATCAACCCTCACAGGCCAAGTTTAGTGTGGCTGAATACTTTCTCCGTCATGAAAATGCTCTGGCACATGGCGGTGTGGGCCTGTTTGCAGTAAGGGAAATAGGATCTTCTGAAAGTGGGTTGGGTTGACCCTGGGAAGATTTACCCCATTGATTAGGAAGTGCCCAGGAGTCATCCCATCCACTAGCTGGTGCCAGGCATAAATGTGACACCACCAAGCATCCACTTCAGAACACTTTCTTGACCTGAGATCAGGACTGGACCCTCTGTCTGTGACCTAGAAGGAGCTCTGAAAGGCTGGACCTGCTCCCACGTGTACTCACTAAAGTATACAACAAAGTGATGGATGGAATGCTTGAATTAATCTCAGCCACTGCTAGTTACTCAGGCTGCCTCCCAGTCCATCATTATTTTGCACCGGATGTATGACGTTACAACGCATGCTTTTACAACGCATGCTGTTACAACGAAAGTTTTACAACGCATGCGATGTTACAACGCATGCTTTTACAACGCAAGTCTTTACATCGACATACACTAGATGGCGTGCTGACATTAGAAATTTGTAATTTACTATTCTAACTCCAGTCCACGTTGCAGTAGGGAAGGTGTTTGGATAGTAAACTACACTATTTCTAATGTTAGCACGCCATCTAGTGCAAGTCGATGTAAAGACTTGCGTTGTAAAAGCATGCGTTGTAACATCGCATGCGTTGTAAAAGTTTCGTTGTAATGGTAGTGCGGTGTAAAAGTTGCGTTGTAAAGGTTGTTCCCCTTTTGCACCACAGTTTGGACCCAGCCATATGCAATTCAGTCTTGAACCCTACCAGATCCAGATATTTCTGAAAACTAGACACCCAGGGCAGTTCAGGGTGGTGTGACCTGTGTGAATCCCAGATGTTTTAACCCAGAAGCACTTGTAAACCTCAAAATTTGGTTAAACACACATATATTGTCCTTATATTTCTGTGAGTGAAAGTTCCAGATTCTACAGGGATCCAACATTTTTGTGCCACCCAGCGTTCCGACACTTGCCCAGATAAAAATGGTACCCCACGTGTGTGGGTGGACCCAACGCCTGCAACAGGAAAATCTCAAAAACAAATGGACACAGGAGCAGTATAATCACATGAATCCAGATGGGTACACAGTGGGATACGGGGGTTAAGGTCCTCAGTTGGAACGTCAATGGGCTTGGCGATAAGGTCAAACGTAGCATGGTTCATCAATATATCAAGAGACAGGCCCCGGACGTCATCCTCTTACAGGACACACATCTAGTTGGAAACACATGTAAGGCAATGAACAGGGGAGGATTTAAACTAGCGGCACACGCAGGCTTCACAATCAGGTCGCGAGGAGTGGGCATCTTAATCAAGAACTCGTTCCCTTTCACAATACAATCCACATGGTCCGATAACCTGGATAGATACATAGGAGTCTCAGGTCTCTAGGAGGGTAGGGTCATCACATTTGTTTCAGTGTACGTTCCCCCTGGCTTTCAGAGTGATACGTTTAAAGACCTCTGTGCGATCTTATTGTTGCTCCCAGAGGGCCTCCTCATGATGGGGGGTACTTTAACGCAGTAGTGTCTGGAGCATTGGATCGTCACCCCCCCAGGACCTTAGACCTGCACAGCGGTGGCTACCTGACTTCCTTGAGGCCATGGGGCTGGTGGATGGGTGGAGGATACACAACCCAGACAGGGTCCAATACACTTTCATGTCAAGTGCCCATCGTAGCCTCTCCCGCATCGATTATATCCTAGTTCAGGCGTCACCGGCACTCGATATTCGGGAAATCTGCCACTCAGACAGGGGTATCTCTGATCACTCGCTAATCTGGATGCATGAAGTCCTGGGCCACATGAGTGCTGTGAGAGTCACTCCCAATAATCCGTTGTATTTCCGAGACCCCGACACCCGAAAGAAAATAACTCAGGCCACGGACCACTACTTTCATGAAAATGAAGGTACGGTAGAATCAGCCCAAATGTTGTGGGAAGCCTACAAATCAGTAATCTGCAGGCAAACCTTATCCCTGATCACGGGTAAGAAAAAAGACAAACAGAAAGACATAGTGCGGGCGGAAGACGAGGTACTTAGACTTGAAGAAGAGTTAGAGCTGACAGCAACCCCTAAGAAATGTACCTCTTGCATTTAAAACAGGACGAATTCAGAGCCATTGCAACAGATAGAGCTAGAGCCCAAGGGAGGGAAGCGCAAAGCAGAATTTATGAACAAGGAGATAAGGTGGGGAAGTTTTCGCATGGTTAGATAGGAAGGAGTGGGCTAGCCCTCTTGTACCTGAGCTACACAAAGAGGGTATCGACCCTATCACTGACCCACAAGAAATCACTGACCGGTTTGCCGAATATTACCAGACGGTGTACCGCACGAAAGGGCAGTACACAGAAGAAGACAACTGTGCCTTAATCCATGATATTGTGCTTCCCACCCTAACAGACGAAAATCGTGAATATCTCGAGTCCGGTGTTTTCGGATGATGAAATAGCTCAGGCGATACGGGCGATTCATTCGGGAAAGGCCTCGGGTCCCAATGGCATACCAATCGAGCTATACAAGCTTAGACCAGATAAGATAGCCCCATACCTTCAATCAATGTTCATAGACAGCAAAGACAAAGGGGCACTCCCTATAGACCAAAGGATAGCCAACATTGTAGTCATTCACAACGAGGGTAAACCCAAAACCAGCTGTGCATCATATAGGCCTATATCCCTACTTAAAGCAGAACCCAAGATCCTCGCAAAACTATTGACTATCCGGTTGGTAAAAGTAATAGATAGCCTAGTACATCCTGACCAATCAGGTTTCATGCCACATCGCAACACAGCCTTAAACCTACACAGAGTACATGGAGTATTAGGCAGAGCAACAACTATCCAGGAACCAGCAGTACTGGTCTCGCTAGACGCCACCATGGCGTTTGACATGGTGGAATGGCCATACCTCTTCGCTGTACTCAATAAGATGGGATTCGGGCCCAAATTTGTCACCTGGGTCCTATTACTATACTCAAAACCAATGGCTCAAGTTGTGGTGAACACCCACAAATCAACAGCATTTCAACTAAGCCATGGTACACGCCAGGGGTGCCCCCTGTCCCCGCTCCTATTAGCTCTGGCCCTGGAACCCCTGGCAGCGTGGATCCGCAGGGATCCAGTGGTCTGCGGTATGCGTTGGTCCCTGGACTGGGAAGATAAGATATCACTATATGCAGACGACATTTTGCTATATCTGAATTCCCCAAGAACCTCCTTAATATGCTTGTTAGATATCCTAGCAGTGTTTGGCAGATATTCCGGATTCACCATAAACTGGACCAAGTCCGTTGTTTATGTTCTACAAGAAGAACTGCCCGTCCTCCCGAGGAACGGCCTGATTCAGATAACGACGGATGGCTTCCGATACCTTGGCATTTTTATTTCATTAAGCCCCACGCTCCGCTTCGCCAATAACCTCCTGCCACCAATACAGAGATTGAAAAGGAACATAAGAAACAGGAAGTCTTTGCCCCTCTCGTTGCTGGGTAAAGCTGCCCTCTTCAAAATGATGGTTCTGCCGCGCTTCCTTTATGCCCTCCAGAACTCGTTGGATTCGGTTCCCAAATCATACTTTCAGGAGGTAGAGAGTCCTCAGAGAGATCTCTTATGGGACGGAAAACCCCAAATCGCTCAAACCAAGCTCACCCTAAACTGGTATGACGGTGGCATCAGCCTCCCAGATATTAAAAAGTATTATTGGGCGACCAACTAGCAGCCATAAATCAGGGGACATATGGCCGCCCGGACGACCCGGGATACGCCATAGACAGATGGCTCCTCCCAAGGGGAGACTACAGTAGAGCAGACTATTCTAGACCCCGTAAATACCCCCTAACAGGACCAAATGCACACTCGGTCCATATTTGGCATATGGTGCATAAACATCTGGGTTGGGACCGCAGTCTCATCCTGGCAACACGCCTATGGAACTCCGAAAAACTGGGGAACCTATGGCAAACCAGGGGCTTTGATAAATGGGACTTTATTGGATTTTCCCAAATCAAAGATCTCTGGGTTAAAGATGAAATCCTCCCGTTTACTTCCCTCCAAAAACAATATAGCCTGGTGGACACTAAACGCTATAGATATCTCCAAATCCAACATGCCCTCCAGACTCATCTCGCTAAGAAGTCATCCCTCCCCAATGCCTCCCCCTTGGAAGATAGAATACTTGATGGCCACCTGCCCAAAAAAGCCATCTCCTTGATCTACAAAAAACTAATTAATAATATGGAAGAACCGCTCCAATCTCTCAAAGAGAAATCGATAAGAGACGGCCTTGAGCTAGATGAGGAAGACTGGCAAAAGGCAGTCTTCTACCCGAGGGAGGTGGCAATCCAAGCCGAGCTACGATTAGTACAACTCAAAATTCTACACAGGATATACATAACTGGTCCGGGATTGGTCCATATGGGCAGGGCTGATAGTGGGGAGTGCAGACTTAGATATGGGAAAGACGGCACTTTCATCCATATTATATGGGAATGTGAATACATGCAAACCTACTGGCATGCCATACATCGAACACTCAGTGAGGTACTCACAATAGACTTGCATCCAGGGGCACGCAGGTGCCTCCTGAACATTTGGGAACCAACAGACCTCACCTCCTACACTAAGGGGCCGATTTGGATTCCGGCCGCAAAACGTAGCGACCGACACGGACCCGGACCGAAGACCGACTGACACGGACCGCGCCGTACAACCCGTGCAGTAGGACGCAACGTGTGTGAATTACAACTGACACGTACGGAATACAAGCCGTACGACCGAGCCGTAGGGAAAATAGTGATCCGGCCGGAAAACCGACGCGATTTTCACCGACCGACACGAACCCGGAATGAACCCTACCGACCCGTACCCGCGATGTCCGACCCGCGCAGTGCTATGCAATGCATGTAAGACCAGACCAACTCGCACGGAGAACAAGCCGCACGACGACACGCACCGAAAACCAGGCCCACAAGTAATAGAGACCGCCGCGACCGACGCATATGAAATACAGAAGATAGGCAGCGTGAACGAGGCGGAGAACCCCGCACGAGACAACATCAGCGTCCGTTTCCTTCAGATGAATGTCTACTTCATGCCTACAAAACCCAAAGGAAAAAAGACAAAAAAAGGACCAAACAAGCAATGACAAAGCCAATAAATATCAAATAAAAAAAACCTGGGACAAAGACACACCCACAACTCCAACTATATAAAGGACTACAATCACTACCATGATCCCTTGCAAACAGGAGACACGGCCAGCAGCAAACACCATTACACAGCAACCACAGACACACTCACAACTCACCCATCACACAACCCACACACCATCAGCACCTCATCCAAAAGCACACACACATACAGCCAGCAAAACCAACACCAACCCACCCTCACTTGCACCCTCACACACACATCCCTCACCACCACCACCCATCACCATGCCCCCAAAGAAGAATCCAAAGTTCACAGATAGTGAGTTAGAAGTGCTGGTAGATGAGATCATCAGAGTAGAGACACATTTGTTTGGTACATTGGTCCAAAGGACCCCCATGTCAAAGAAAACAAAGATGTGGGCGAGGATTGTGGACAAGGTGAAAGCACAAGCACCAGCAAGGCGCACAAAGTACGATATCCAGAATAGGTGGTATGACGTGCGCAGGAGGGTCAAGAAACTCATCGAAAAAGATCACGCCCTAAGTCAGTGCACCGGCGGTGGCCCTCCTGCCAAACCAGTCTACTTCAGGACCTGGGAGGAGAAGGTGCGAGACATCCTACCACCAGAGAGCGTCCATGGGCTAACAGACATACCAGAGCCTGGTGAGTACACAAACAACATACCCAAGATTGTGTGGCAAGGGGATAGTGAAACCATGCACCGCAAGCAAAGCCACAGTAACCAATAGATAATCATCCCAAGATGTGTATGCCAGTCAGACAAACACAATACCTGCCATCTCATAGTGACTTGGAACTGTGTCATGACATGCACCAACCTACAAACTAATAGAGCAAGGCAGTGGCACAAAGCTAAATCGACACTGCCAGACAGTTTGCCACCACAAACACACTACCTCACAGTGCAGCTGACTGACAGAAGGAATAGTAGGGATGCAGGTGAAGTGAGTGTATCCAAAAACATGATGGGTTCTGTAGCCACAGATAATGCTCCCCTCCTGATTGGCCCATCAACACCTCTCTGAAACATGCCAACATCACAGGAAGTGGAAAATGACTGACAAGATGGCTGACACTGGGTCCTGCTGTGGGGAGCACAAGGCCCTGGTAGGGTATGTGCGCAAATCAGAAGCAGGACACCACTGACTGACATCCTGAAAGACAACTTGCACGTCCTCCAATGGAAGCAGGTTTCATGATGGGAAGTCTGGCCGGGTGGGAAGGAGGACTGACAGCTCTGACCATACTTACCAGCATGTGGAGACCCCCCCCCAACACAAACTCCACACAACTCACCGGGTAGAATGCATTGACCCACACCTCAGTGAAATATCATCAAAAGATACCCCGTACTGGGTGCTGCTGTGTGAAGCACAGGGGCTCTCTTTGGACTTGTAGCCAAACAAACACCAGGATTTCACAGTCAGCCATCTTGCCATTGCTGTCACACTCACTCACAGGAAAGCAGAGTCAAGAGGGAGGAAGTATGGGCATGCTGGGAAGGGGGGAGTAGCCAAGAGCATGATGGGAGTCGCAGTCACAGACAATCTAAACCCACCCACATGGCCCAGCAAGCATACACTGAACCATGATATCCTCACAGGGAGTGGGAAGGGACTGACAAGATGTCTGACACTGTGCTCTGTTGTGGGGAGCACAAGGCCCTGCTGGGAAATGGGCAACAACAAACACCAGGACTTCACAGTCATCCATCTTGCCATTGCTGTCAAACCCCTTCACAGGAAAGCAGAGTCAAGAGGGAGGAAGTATGGGCATGCTGGGAAGGGGGGAGTAGCCAAGAGCATGATGGGAGTCGCAGTCACAGTCAATCTACACCCACCCAAATGGCCCAGCAAGCATACACTGAACCATGCTCGCCTCACAGGGAGTGGGAAGGGACTGACAAGATGTCTGACACTGGGCTCTGTTGTGGGGAGCACAAGGCCCTGCTGGGAAATGGGCAACATCAATCTCAAACTCAGTCCGTGACAAGCTGGAAAAAAGCAGTGTACAGGCAAGCATCTGTTCGTACAGTAGCAAATGTCATGTTTGTGAACCATTGATGCCTGTAGAAACATAACTCACATTGTGTGTGTCTTCCAAATACAGGTGGAGCTGGGGACCCAGCACCAAATGAAGAGGATTCCCAGGCCCAAACTCTGGTGGACACTGAGCTCTCTGATTTGACTCTGTCTCTGTCCTCTTCGGATGACGACGACCATCCTGGCCCCTCCGGTGTGAGTCATCATGCAACACCAGCAGCATCAACATCTGCACCCCCTGTACCCACGCCTCCAGCATCTGGACACCGACAGGGCACCCCCGCCAACACGGACAGACCAAGGCCACTGAACACCCACAGCACAGGGACACAGGACCCCCCGGAAGCTACAGCAAACACCACCAGCAACACCACCCAAGGGGTCCCAGTGTCACCTGTGCGTCCCGCCGCTGGTCCTGCCCGTGTGGATAGGGGTGCTGGGAGGGGTGGGAGGCAGAGGGCGCGCCTTGCAGAGAGGTCTGGACTGCATGATGACCCCCAACTGGCACGCATCATAGATGCATACCAGGATAGCACCGGAGGATTTGGCCAGGTAGTGGGGATCCTCAAGGACATGCAAAAGGAGCAGGCTGCCCACTATGCCCGCATGGAGGCCAAGTGGGATGCCCTTACTGCAGTGCATCGTGACATACTCCAATGCTTCCGCCAGATCAACACAAACCTGTCCACACCTCCCTGTGTGGCCACAACATCTGTTGCCCCACCATCTGCCAGCGCCACAGGGAGGGAGGAGGACTGTGGCGGAGAGTGCCCTGCACCGCAGAGGCCTGCACCTGAGGATCCACCCCAGGAAGAAGAGGGGTCGTCCGAAGGACATGTGAGAGGCAGATGTCCCAGCACATCCCCCAGGGCCTCTAAACTTGTTCTGGACAATGTTCTTTGTGCGAAACCCGTTCACTTTGTCCAATGGCACACAACTCGCCCACATGACATGGAGGGTCATGTTGGGCCAATGTAGCAGATGACTGTGGACTTCACTCTGGACATTTCATCAACCAGCACTTCCAACTCTAATGTGAACTTTGGATTCCCAAACCAATGTACAGCATCCACCATCCTGTGTACTTTCCTCACACATGTTCGAAAATAAACTCCCCAGTACACCATACCTGCCTCTGTTGTGATTCCAAATTGTCATGTGTCATGGAGATATCGATCTGCTACACAACACAGTGCATGCCAAATACTGCAACAATGTGACCAACGTCAGGTGAGTCATGGCGACGTGACACATGTGAGGGAGACACACCACAATGGCAACACAACACATACTCACCATGGCCATGTTACTCATCAAACACAATGATGGTGACCTGAAACACATAGGTATGCACAACCACAACACCTATCCGCAGTCAGTGGTAACAAGTCCACAGGTGAGACAAGCAAATGTCACTCAGATGTGGGAAGACAGACAACGCACCTAACAAAGCATAGCACAGGTTCTTTACACATCAGCAACATGTTTATTCCACAATAGTTGCAAGGCAATTGTACGTTACGGTAGACACATGGTCACAGAGTGTCTGAGAATTGTAGTCCAGGGGTGTGTGGCACATCACTTGATGTCAATTGACTACTCCCACACTGGTGTCGGATTCTGGGTATTGTGGGTCAGTGTTGAACAAACAACAGGCAAATTACCCTGTGAAGGACAGACACAAGACACAGTCAAAAGCACAGCAAAACAGGAGAGAAATGCAATACACATGCACCAAACATGTCACAAGAAACCTACACAAAAACAAGTTAGCAGTATTACCCTATTGTGGAGTACACACCACCTGAATGGACACATCACTGCACGCATCCAGACAAGTGACACACCGACACACTCAGACAGCAACAGAGCAGCCACAACACATTCCAGGCTAACTCCATACATTGACATAACAACCCTGGAAACTCACATTCAGGTGAAGAAGTTGTTGATGAGCTGTGAGTGGACGTCACCCTCATCCTCATCATCACTGGCATCTTGGCCCAGGCCGGGATCCTCCACAGGTGCCGGAAGCTGGTCATCGTCATCCTGGATGAGAGAAACCTTCTTCCGCACTGCCATGTTGTGTAGCATGCAGCATACAAAGATTAATTTGCACACCTTTGCAGGTTCATATGGGAGGGCCCCTCCGGTCTTTTCCAGGCAGCGAAAGCGGCTTTTCAGAAGGCCGAATGTCCGCTCAATAACCCTCCTGCTCCGACCATGTGCCTCATTGTAATGCAGCTCGGATGGTCTCATAGGGTTCCTGAGGGGTGTCAGCAACCACAGCATGTTGGGGTATCCAGAGTCACCTACACACACAAAAATGAACAAGTATCTGAGTTTTGTAGGAGTGCAGAATACAACATTGACAAACACACACAATGATAAACAGTCAGTACACACCGCCAAGCCAGGCATGCTAGGCTGGCATCTGTGACATCAGCGTTGCAATGCGACTACTCCTCATTATGTAGGCATCATGCGCAGAACCAGGGAACCGTGCACACATGTGTGTGATACACATGTCTGTAAGACATACCACCAGAGCATTGATGAAGTGGAAATGTTTCCTATTCCGGTATGCCTGCTCATGTGCCTGTGGTGGTATCAGGGCAACATGTGTCCCATCAATAGATCCAATGACGTTCGGCATCCTCCCAAGTGTATAAAAGGCATCCTTTATTTCAGGGAGTTCATCTGGGCTCGGGAACTTGATGTACAGGTCTAGGAAATGCAACATCCCCTCCAAGACATCGCGTAGCACCCGACTAAACATAGTTTGCGACATACCACCAGCAGTAGCCACAGTGTACTGGAAGGTACCAGTAGCGAAGAAGTGCAGGGCCACCATCACCTTCACCTCTTGGGTCAGTGCTGTAGGGTATGTCCGGCCAGGTAGCAGATGTGGCGCCAACTGCTCCGCCAACTCCTCAATCAGTGACCTGGTGAAGCGGTACCGTCGGATGCAGTCGCGTTCCTGCATGGTTGCAAGGTCTGGGAACGGTTGATGGACAGCTGGTGCCCTGCAGAACAGAGATGAACAAAGGAAGATTGTCGGTTCATCTACCCATGTGGCCATGACCAGGCTCAATATCACATGATAGATCATGACATTACACAATGTACTGAGCTTTGTGCTGTTGGGCATGGACACATATGTCACCTACATGACCATCACCTCACATCTCAATTCCACATGTCCACCATGTAGTGCAATGGCCAATCATCTGGCTGTGTCACACAAACTATGTACTGCTGTGATGTTACAAACACACACCACAGTGACAAGTGAGGCCTGATGTCTCCCAGGCATCACAGATCTTTGCCATGCAGATACCCAGGGTCCCTGTATTGCCACATCGACAATGCCATGGACATGGCGTATCACGTACACACCACAGGGCAAGCGTGAGTCCCACAGCTAGTGGCCACTGTTGTCCCTGCAGGCCCTACATGTACGTCTCTTAGACAGACACACACACACACACACCATCAAGGTAGATGCATATACCACATGGATGTGGAGACTGTCTCCCATTGGGCACATTTGATCAGACACATCTGAGACACAACATGCACACAGACTGTGGGTGCACATCAGAATTGTGGCTACAGGTCTTACTGTGACGTACATGCCATCACCCCCAGGACTCAGGGTGTATGTGACATACCCTAAACAGATCCAACATGAAACTGTGTCCGTGACTCATGACCATTACTGTACATTTGCACATCACAGTGGTAATGTGCACAACACACAAAGGATTCTGCCCCCATGTACACGTGCACAGCCTGGGAGTGGCTGAACAAAAGTGCCACCCAACAAACCAAATGTGCCCCCAACACACAGGGAATGCAGCCTTACATGCCATGGGACACTGTGTGGGCAATGCTGTAGTGTGGTAGGTGTGCACAGGAGTCCCTGGCAAGTAATTGTGTGTTGAATCCGTCGAATAGTCACACCAATGAGGTCCGACGCGGGTGACAATGCGTACGCATTGCACGGTTCATGACCGAGCCGTGCGTACGCTTTGCCATTGACTGCAATGAGGTCCAACGCGGGTGACACTGCGTATGCATTGCACGGTTCATGACCAATCCGTGCGTACGCTTGGCATTTACTGCAATGAGCTCCGACGCGGGTGACTATTATGCATACGCATCGGGCAGGCATGGTCCGAGACAGCCGTACCCCTTGGCCATTGAATCGTATGGAGACGGGTGCATGTGTATTTTCAAAATACGCGTTGTACTGTCAGTTGACCGGTTTTTAAGAAAAACAAGGGTACCCCAATACGTGAACCTGGGGTGAAATATGCGGTAAAAAAACAATGGTTCGGGTGTGGCCAAAAGGTCCAATAATAAAGTGATCCTAAGGAGAGCACTTATGGTTAGAGAGTTGAAGATTAATTATTTTAAAGGAGCAAAAAAATTAATAATGTACATTGGAACATAAGTCAGTTCATGTGAAACATTTATTTCCACAACAATAGAATTTGAATGTCAGTTGACAGAGCCGGGCGCACCCATTGGCTCTGGACTGTCATGGAGACGGATGCGGATTCAAAACTTGTACGAGTTGTGCGCTGGAAATTCAGTTGGATGCCTACAACAATGTTGCAATTACTTGTGTGTCATGAAGGTGAAGATTTGAACGATGCGGAAGGCGTGTACGAGTTGTACATTTCCATGGATTGGCCAGATTCATAGAATGCAACCGTGTTGGACCTATCACTTGGGACACATGGCACAGATTCAACCTCTGCAGCACAGATATAAGGCTGGCTGGCCCCCAGGGAACTCACTTGCCTGCACTACATGCTCCTGGACTACATCCCTGCTACCACTGCTGCTATCTCTGCATCCTCTGGCTCCTGCTATGGCACGTACTCTGGAGAGGGCCCCAGCCTTCACTGAGGAGGAGAACCAGGTCCTGCTGGACGGGCTCCTTCCACAGTACAGAAAGCTCTATCGGAAACCGGGGGAACAGGTGAGTGTGCAGTCCACTGCCTTCCTAATTGTGCAAGTTGTCTGACTAGCAGTACTAGCAGTGTGTACACAGTGGCAAGCATTCTCACTGGCTACTTTCATCCCCCAAAGTGTGTAGGGACATGTAATGAACAGGTGTTCTCCTGCTAAAGTGCATTAGTGTAAGCTTAAACTTCCCAGGCATTGTTAACATGTCAGACATGCAGGTGATTTGTCCT
This sequence comes from Triturus cristatus, assembly GCF_964204655.1. Lineage (NCBI taxonomy): Eukaryota > Metazoa > Chordata > Amphibia > Caudata > Salamandridae > Triturus > Triturus cristatus. The sequence goes on along the minus strand of NC_140592.1, from coordinate 587,936,627 downwards.
TCCCCCATGGTTGCACTACCTGTGGAACTCATTTCCCTTTGTGAAGATGACATGTATATCCAAATGTGTGCATCACAAATATGGGCCATGTGTGTTAATGTACTTTTAACTTTGTCATCTTCACAGGTTGATGCCCACCAGAAGCAGGAGATATGGCTGACCATCGCCTGGGCAGTTCGTTCGGTGGGGGCCTACAAGCGCCGGATCCGCAACTGCCAGAAGAGGTGGCAGGACCTTCGGGGCTGGACCCGGAGGATAGCTAGAGTCCAGCTGAAGCTGTCACCTCCATGCAGGAGGGGCAGACACCGGACCCTGATCCCCCACATGCTCCGGGCGGTGGTCTTCCCGGACCTGGATAGGCAGCTGAAGGCCAGACAGCAGCAAGAAGGGGGTAAATCCATGCCTAATCTGTGTAATATGCCTGACATGAGAATTGCAGTCTTTTGGCCTGGTCACACTTCCACATTACGTAGGTCTTGTAGTCCAATACTCATGTCCCTCAATTGTGTGATGCACCCTCCTCATCTGTTCCACAGGTGTGGCCCCTACAGTCTGTTGCTTGTGTCACTAGGGCACTGTGTCCCTGCAGTCAACTATGCTTCAGCTAACGGGCAGCATCTGTCCCCGTGACTGTGTGTTTCATGGGTGGTTCAATTGTTTGCCCAATGCCTGTTATCTGACATGTGATCTGTGTGTGCCCTTGATATGTGTTCCAATTGCTGGTCTGACTTGCCACATGTGGCTGGGGTATTTCAAACAAAACCATGCAGCAGGGGACTCCAATTTGTGGGCCTCAGGAGTATGTACATCAAGTATGTCACACTTGCTTAGCCACCTGACTACTGTCCAGGGCCAAACACTGTTTCACGTAGACCTGGGCAGTCATGCCTCCTCAAGGGCATTTAGAAACACTCTGTAATCCTACTCCTGTGTATCAACTTACAGGTTGTGCTTAGTGACATGTGCCTTCAGGTGTCTGCCTCTGTGTCATTATGGTGTGGCTTCCTTTTACGTACAACTGGGGTGTCCATGATTTTGAGGGTCAGCAGGACATCTGAGATGTGACTGTGTGAGACAAGACCTGTGTGACATATAGGTGTGTGATCATCCGACAGCGCACAATGGTGTATGCAACTGTGTACTTCAGGCAGCTGGGTTACATGCATGGAAGACTGTGATGTGCTAATGTACATGGAGTTGTGTTTGCAGAGACTCATATGTCTGATTTGCATGATGTGGGGTCTTCTGGGTCCTGGATATGTTGTTTGCAGGCGATGGGCAAGTGCACTTGTCAGCTGCAGAGTTTGTTTTACCCCTGAGCTATGATTGTGACACAGTGCATACTGTTGCTGTCTGGATGCCCTGCCCCTGTGACAGGAGACAGTGTTGACTGACCTTCCAGGCATGCCAGTGCCATGGCATTTAATTTGCTATGAGTGATCCTGCATTGTGTTCAAGTGTGCACCATGCACCCCATTGTGGCATTGACTATCAGGACATGAGAACATCATAGTGTGTGTTGCTGGCATGCATCACAAGCATATGAAATGAGTCTCTGCCCATCCCTTCATCCGGACACCTGTACTGAGTCAGTGGCAAGAGATGTGCTGTGTGTATAGTGACATACTCCTACATGTTCACTTGCATGTCCAACTGATGTGTGGGTGGTGCATGTCGGGAAATTGGGGTATTAGCATCCAACATGCAACAGACATGGGTGCAAGTCAAGGAGGGATATGTGTGCCATGGTTGATGTTGAGAATGACAATTAGCTTATTCTAAACAGTGTTGGCACTTTGAGCAGTGTTCAGCTGATGATGCCAGGGTTTGCCCTGTGATGTGATGTACTCCCTGTGGTGTGTGCAGTCAGTGCAGGTGACTGATGTTGTTCTCTTTCTTCCTATTCCTATCCAGAAACATCCACGGCCACAGGAGGGGACAGCTCCATGGACCAGGAAGAGCCACAGAGCCTGACAGGGACAGAAGGAGATGAGTCAGGGGGACCCAGTGGCACAAAGGGCGAGTGGTGCCACACCGAGGAGTCGTCAGCACCATCCCCCCCAGCTGAGGGCCACAGCAGCTCTGAGGATGACTCCCTGGTGGAGGCGGGTGTCAGCAGCCACCAAACCCCAGCTAGTGAGGCTGTCCCCGCCACCGCCCCCACCACCACTATCACCACCCTCCCATCGGCTTCCATCCCAGAGGTCCATGGAGGCTCCTGTGTTCGGGAGCATGTCTCCTTTGTGCCAGGCACCGCACCCCCTGCCCCTGTGTCCCCTGCTGCCCTGAGTGAGGAGTCTGTGGACTTACTTAGACAGATCCATGTAGGGCAGACATCGATGCTGAGTGTCCTCCATGCACACACCACTCTGATGACGCAACTGGTGTCGTTCATGGAGGGCATTTCATCGGGCATGTCTGCCCTACAGAGGACCAATCAGTCCGTGGCCTCCTCCCTGACGGCAGCAGTGTCCCTCCTCCAACAGTCCCGCACCCCTCCTACCCCTGCACCACCCACGATTCCTAGCAGCCTACCTGTCCCAAGCACACACACCTGCACATTCTCACAAAGCCACAGACACGGGCAGCACACAAACACCCAAACCAAGGGCTAGACGTGTACACAAGCAAGCGCAGGGGACTGATACCACACTCACAGGGGATGGGTTGCAGACACACACACAGTCATCCACAACCACTCCGCAGTCCTCTGAAACCTCTCCCTCCCAGCCCCCCTCCCTTGCCTCACCTGCAACCCCATCTCCCCAGAAGCTCTTCCTCTGTGACCATGGCCACTTCCCTACCGACCCAGCAGATCCAGATTACAAGGGGAAGAGGAAGTCCCCACACACAGAGGGGAGTGCCCCTCACACCCGGACACCCTCCCCCAGGCGCAGTCAGACTGAGACCCCCACCCGCAAGTCCCCCCGGAGCCGGAAGAGCATGACTTCACCGCCGCCACTCAGCTCCAAGGCAAAGTCTCCATCCACCATCCCCCAGGCCACCACTCCAGAGGTTCCCCCGCAACACCCTGCCCGGGGTTCCCCCACCCACAGATACACCATCCCCAAAATGCTGAGGCCTCCCTCCCCTACCACTTGCTCCTCCACACCCAGTCAGACGCTTAGTGCCACTGATGTGGGGACCGTGCCCCTCCCCTCTGTCCTGCCGACCTCACCTGCACCCCATTCCGCTCCCATGGATTTAGGCACTGCAGTGGAGTCCACGACCACCCCGTCTGACTTGGGCACTGCAGTGGGGACCCAATCCACTCCATATGACCTGCCCACTACAGTTTTGCCGGCACCCACCCCATCTGACTTGTGCCCCACAGTTGTGACTGCGCCCACCACTTCATTCAGCTCCAGTGCAGTTACAAGTGACTCTCCTGCATCCACCACCCCTTCACTACCTCCTTCTGCTGCGCCCTGATCCTGTCCCTGTGGTGCCTGGCCTGCCCCCATGTATGCCCCTCCGAGGGGATGTCCCCTGTCCTAAGCAGTGCAGGCAAACAACGTGTGACAGTTGTCACTCAAGTTCACTCCTTGTAATTTGATGATGGACTGGCCATTGGCGTTTTGTTTGAACGGACGTTTACATTTTCATGTGCTGAATAAAAAAAAATTCTTTATACTTGTGAACTTGATTTAGCTGTACATTAGGTTGATGATGTTTAGCATGCCCTTGCACCTGTAATGCTTGGTTTCCAATGTTTAATACTGAGGTGTTGATGTAAGGTACTCCATGTGGTCCATGATATATATATCCTATTCTGGTGGGTATCCATGTCATCCTTTGCAGCTAACTGGGTGTGTCATGATTGACAATTTGTGGACATCTCTGTGAACATTTCATTTGCATGGTTACATCTGTGGCTTGCACCCATGCACATATGATGTGCTTCCCATTGTCCAATTTGTCTATTTCTCTGACTTTGGGCGCATCTCCACTGGACCTACAGGTGTGGGCATCATTGGTATAGGAGCAACTGGGTCCTCTGTGCAACTTGCTGTACATATGTGTTGAGTATGTGCAGATGACTTAGGGGAGACTCACGTACCCAGGCTGTTGTGACCAGTTGCTGTTCATTCCAGCTTGTGTCACATGTGTCTGTTGTGCTCCCTCTCATCTCCCAATGCCTGATTGCCCACTAAGGGGGTCCCAATGTTGGTTTACTTTTGTATGGCACTGTGTCCACATCTGTGTCACTGTGGTTCAGCCCCCTCATGTGTTGTGTATGTTCCTGGGGATACTGAGACACACACACACACACACACATGTTGTGTCAGATGTGCAGTGTGAGGTTGCCTGTTTGTGTTTGTGTATCTGCATCAGTGCATTGTTATTGCTGTTGTGGGCCATTGTCTGGATGCTGTTTCTGTGATTTTCCCTGCAGTCCCTGTGAGTCATATCACATCATTGTGCACATTCATCCTGGTTGTTAGGTGCTATTGCTGACATGGAATGGGAGTTTGTGAGCTGACACCTACAGTCTACACAGGTTGTTTTGATTCGTGTGTCTATTTTTGAGATGTGTGTATGCTTTGTGATGGTCACTTCTGTTCTTGTGTCATTGTACACTGTATGCATTGTCAGCCCCCATTTGTGGCGCTTGTCTGCACATGGTCGCGAGTATGTTTTGTTTTCACAGCACTGTTAGCCTCACCAAATCTCTGTGGGTATGGGACACAGCCACTAGTTTGCCCCAGAAGTGTTTAACGTGTTGGGAGCAGGGATCATACATGCTGTTTGTTATTTGCAGCTTTGACCATGATGACACTTACCTTTTGGTTGTTGAACCAAACAAGGGGGAAGTGGAGGGCTAATGTTTAACCAGGTCCAGCATACATGCCCTAAGATACATCTAAACAAAAAATGGTATGCAGTTCCTAATGTCAGAACAGGTTGTTGGTAAAGATAGAGATACTCCAAATGGAGTAAAAACTCAGGAGAGTGTTCTCCTTTTTCGGAAAAAGGCCCTCACACACCCAGCCAGCTAGGTGTCTTGCTTCATCATCGGGTCTGCTCCTACTCGGGTCGGCACTGCAATGCCCGATCAGGCGCCCGTGATGGGGCCTACTTAGCGGAGATCTTTATTCCTGAAGCCGTAGGGTGATGTGCGTGTGGGGGCCCTAGAGTAGTGTAGGTGAAGGTGATGTTTAGGAAAATGTGAAATAAAATAGGGAGAGCTGGGCTATTCAAGATAATTTTAATGAAGATGGCCACTTCCCTAATTAAAAGGTAAAAGCGCGTATGTTCACTCTATGGTGTGAGGTTTTATGCTACAAATGGCGGTCGACATGTTTCTTGCCCTTATATCAAGTAGATGGCAATTCTTCAGGACCTGTGAAGTACTACCTACACTTTTTGGTCGTGGTCACTATCAATAGTTTGTGAGTGGTGACCACCGTTACAGCACCCTAAAAAGTGGTGGTACCTTTGTTTAATAAAAAGCAACAACCTGCAAAGGGGAGAAAGAATAACAACCGTTTGTAAAATACTTTAGCAAAGTCATGTATGAAAGTGACGGATAGTATTCATGAAGATATGTGCACCAATCAGTGTTTAAGGTGCGACACATGCATGCCGAGCACTAGTGAATGGTGGCATGCTTAGTATACTTGTACTAAATATTGTAGAACGTTAGAGCTAGTAATAACAGGATAAAACCAGGATGAAAGCTAAACAGTAAGATACATAATGATTAAAACGAAAGTTCTCACCCAATTAGGGTCAGCTGTGGGCCGCAACAGTACCGGCCTGTGTAGACACTAAAGTGTAGTGTCCTGATATATGGGATAAAAAACTCATTAGGTTGTGTAAAGAGTATTAGTTTACCAGTAGCAGCGGAACACATTGAATGTCAAATAGACTAAGAGCTAGTAATCATAACATATAGCGAAGCCCTTGTGTTTCACAACAGACGCAATTTCCTAAAACACTTGATTGTGCATCGGAACATCCGATCATGCGCCTGCACCGTTCAATGGATAAAAAGCCCAAAGTACCGAAAGAGACCCACTTGTGCTCATGTTCAGTTCAGGCACCGTGTAGTCCCTCCTCGGGTCAAGTCAACTTAGAGAACCGTGATTGCGGCTAGTGGGTTGAACCGTGACACCTGGAGGAAGGCAAGGAGAAATTAGAGCGAGGACGAGTTTGACACACATCTAAAAATTGGGCCAACATTGTAGAAGCCGGTATACCGTACCTCCGTCGTTCGGACAGTCGCATGCGGCAGATGAACACAAGGGCGGAAACCGATTAGGTTTGCGCGTGGTACGCCACAAAGTAAAATAGAAGATAAACCGAGTTAGGTGAAATAAAAATGGTCATGTTGCAAACACAATGGGACCAAGGTATGGTCACAATTACTCACGTAACCCCAGGTGGAGCATCAGCGTCTGTCCTACCCCTCACTCAGCCGGTCCCGGTAGTTGTGAGCATGATGCCGGCTCAACTACAAGTAGCGGCCTGCGGAGGCAGGGTGGGCGGTTCTACCGGTGTCTTCTGGATCGCAGGTGCAGCAACTGAAAAGCCAACCCCCAAAGCGGGCGCCATGTTGGAATTGGCACTACGTATGCACCTGAGACCCGATGTGGTTGCTGCGTACAGGACTTGCATGTTCACACCCTAAGAGGCTACGGTGATTAATGCATTGGAATGGTGTTTCAAAAGTATTGCGAAGTGCCAATACAATAATTAAATTGGCTGAGGAAATGATAAGAGTTCATTCGTAATCTATCTAGTAGCAACGAAAGTTGAATAAACCCAAGCTTGGTATGTAACAATTCTCGCTGGCTAGACGTCTGTCGTGGCAAGACCTATAATAAGGGATTGCACCGGAGTAATTAAATCGTGGAGTTGTTGGTAACCAATGCATCATGGGGAATGTAGTCCTGTAATGTAACTGGGGTGTGCGTGGAAAGTCAAAGGTGGTACAAGTGGCATCCACTCCTCTAGGATCAGAGATGAAATCAATTCATTTATATGGTAGACAACCCCATTATTTTATAAGCAGGGTGGTTGGTTGTTTAGATGTTGTGTCGTATTGATGGGTAACACCAATGCATATATGTGGGAGTGTGTGGATACCTGATCCAAATGTCATCAGGTTAATAGACTCCAGGGAATGTCTTCATTGAGCCCAGTTTTATCTGTAGACAATCGGAGCACCCACCGTTGCTCCAGGCAGAACAATGCATCCCTGGACATAGCTGGATGTGCTTCTAATATCCCCCATTCAAAGGAATCTGGGGGATGTTGTGCTTGTTGGAAGTGAGTAGTCATTTTGGTGTTGGTCTTAGAACATCGGAAGTTGCTCCTATGTTCCAAGCTGGCTGGGTGTGTGAGGGCCTTTTTCTGAAAAAGGAGAACACTCTCCTGAGTTTTTACTCCATTTGGAGTATCTCTATCTTTACCAACAACCTGTTCTGACATTAGGAACTTCATACCATTTTTTGTTTAGATGTAACTTACCTTTTGGTCACTGTGATGAGGGGGAAGTTTAGACCCCATCACTACAATGCTCAACATCTGCTGCAGTTTGGACCCCACACTTAACTTTTGTTCTACACAGTGAGAGGGTGTTATTTTTACATTGACACAGTGCTATTGTGATGCTTGCCTTGTGTAGGCCACACTCATTTGTTGGTCACACATGTGCTGTTAGTTACATTGTATGTTCGAAGTCATAATCACTGTTGTGGGCATTTGTCACAGACTACACACTGTTGTCATGATGTTAGGGGGATGTATTTTGCTGACATACATAATGTTGGAGTGTGATGGATGTGTGGCGCATCACCCATCCTATGGGTGGGGGTGTCAGGGGTGATGGGCAACAGGTCCCCTATGAGTGGGAGTGGCAGTAGTGCTGGGCAACATAAGCCCTATGAGTGGGGCTGGCAGAGGTGATGGGCAACATAAGCCCTATGAGTGGGGGTGGCAGGTCTGATGGGCAACATAAGCCCTAGGGGTGGGGGTGGCAGGGGTGATGGGAAACATAAGTCCTAGGGGTGGGGGTGGCAGTAGTGACGGGCAACAGGTCCCCTAGGGGTGGGGGTGGCTGTAGTTCTGGGCAACAGGTCCCCTATGAGTGGGGGTGGTAGGGGTGATGGGCAACATAAGCCCTATGAGTGGGGGTGGCAAGGGTAATGGGCAACATAAGCCCTATGAGTGGGGGTGGTAGGGGTGATGGGCAACATAAGCCCTATGAGTGGGGGTGGCAGGGGTGATGGGCAACAGGTCCCCTATGAGTGGGGGTGGCAGTAGTGCTGGGCAACATAAGCCCTATGAGTGGGGGTGGCAGAGGTGATGGGCAACATAAGCCCTATGAGTGGGGTTGGCAGGGGTGATGGGCAACAGGTCCCCTAGGGGTGGGGGTGGCAGGGGTGATGGGCAATATAAGCCCTATGAGTGGGGGTGGCAGGGGTGATGGGCAACATAAGCCCTATGAGTGGGGGTGGCAGGGATGATGGGCAACATAAGCCCTATGAGTGGGGGTGGCAGGGGTGATGGGCAACATAAGCCCTAAGGGTTGGGGTGGGGGTGGCAGTAGTGATGGGCAACAGGTCCCCTAGGGGTGGGGGTGGCAGTAGTGCTGGGCAACAGGTCCCCTATGAGTGGGGGTGGCAGGGATGATGGGCAACATAAGCCCTATGAGTGGGGGTGGAAGGGGTGATGGGCAAAATAGGCCCTATGAGTGGGGGTGGCAGGGATGATGGGTAACATAAGCCGTGGGGGTGGCAATAGGGATGGGCAACAGGTCCCCTGGGGTGGTGGCAGTAGTGCTGGGCAACAGGTCCCCTATGAGTGGGGGTGGCAGGGGTGATGGGCAACATAAGCCCTATGAGTGGGGGTGGCAGGGGTGATGGGCAACATAAGTCCTATGGGTGGGGGTGGCTTTAGTGATGGATACGTGTCATTTGTTTGTGTGGTAGGTGTCTGACTTACTGTCTGCGCCGTCGGCATCGGTTCCTGATCCAGTCATAGATGTAGAGAACTGGTATGACCTGCGCGATGGGATTCATGATGTGTTCGTGTCATACACGCTGCTTGTTGCTCCGTCTCGTACCCGTTGCAAGCTGGTCCGTCTCGTAGCCGTGGATTGAGTTGTGGCGCGAATTGTAGCTGATATGCTTGTTTTCCGGATGCTGTGACGTGCCGTACGTGGTGACCCGTCCAGCGCGTAGGAAGTACGCATTGTACTTGTCAGGGCGGAAACTGCTATGGATACTGCTTCCGGGTGACTCGGTTCGGCGTTCGGGGTTACGGCTCGGACGGAGAAGGAAGCTTGAATCACAGCCTACGTGTCAGTTGTGTTTTTGGCAGTTATGCACATCGTACTTCATCTACAGGACGGACCGGCTACGGGTACATGTCGGTCGCACAGTAAGGCTATGGACAGCTCTGTCCGACCCGGATCGGAATCGACACCTAAGTAGTGGCAACACTAGCAGTAATGATCGCAAAAAGGAACATAGCACGTAACTGGGGAGCCCTTCAACTACCCAAAATAGAAAAATGGAAGGAAGATCTAGACTGGTGCATGTTCCGGGAGAAGTCAGTCTATATAGCCAGAGGGTGTCCCAAGAAATGGAACTGGGTCTGGGGGCCCTGGAACTCGTACAGGGGGGATATCTGTACCCCACCGACACTTTGAATGAAGACGAGAATCTTACAACCCCCTTAATTTTTTTAACTCTCCTCCTTCTGAAACCTGCTGTCCCCCTCTTAGCCGCCGAACCCACTGAGGTAGGGATCTTTAGCGCTGGGATACCTCAGGGTGACTACGCGCTCTATAAAAATTTTTAATAATAATAATAATAATAATAATAATTGATACATATTGTGCATTGTGATTTGAATCTCTGTAACCCAGTACGGATGCGTGAAAAGTACACTGTCTCCTTCTCATGTTTCAATATGGTTTGTTATGTCGATAACATTTAATAAAAAGAATTATAAAAAAAATAAAATGGACAGATCAGATTTTTCACTCAAAATTAACACTTTTATTTAGCAACTTGGGTAGCTGTGTATTTTGGGCATCGGAACGGCCGCCAATGAGGGAAACCTATCAAACCCAGACATTTCTGAAAACTAAACACCCTGGGTAGTCCAGGGTGGAGTGACTTTCAGGGATCTCATGACATTTTCTTTCTCAGAAGCCCTTTGAAGCTGCAAACATTGGTTAAAACACACATTATCCTCACATTTCTGCGAGAGAAAGTCCCAGAATCTGTGGTGATCTATATATTTCCTATAGCCTAGTGTTCCCACATGTCTCTCGATAAAAACAATACCTCACTTGTGTGGGACGGGTCCAACGGCGTAGATAAGAAAGCCCCAAAAATGCAACATCGACAGATTAAGTATTTTCACTCAAAATTGGCCATTTGTTTTCCATGTGGTTAAAGGCTAATTTTGGGCCTGGAACTGGCTGCCAAGGAAACCTACCAAACCTAGACAAATCAAAGGGATAGCAGTTCATCACAAGGTAAAATAGTCCCCTGCATTTTTGCAAGCTTCCTGTTAACCAGATCGATTGGAAACCCTATTCTGTCGCTCCTAATTGTATCACAAGCAGATGTGGCCATAGAAAACAACTACCTGAATAGTGGTATTCCAAAGTAGAAATAGTCTAGGTAAAAGTAGTGCCCTTTGCTCAGTAAGGAACTAACAAGATCCCAAACAATTTTTCCACTGGTCGCTAATGGCAAAGGTGTTGGACTTCACCCTTTCTGCAGGGTCATCCCCAAAACATTTTAACCCGTTTTTGTTGGCTTTTAGTACTTTGCACACTTGACCACTGCTAACCAGTGCAAAAGTATGTGTGCTCTCTCCTTTAAACATGATAACATTGGCTCATACCAAATTGGCAAATTTCATTTACTTCTAAGTCCCTAGTAAAGTGGTACTACATGTATCCTGGGCCTATAAATTAAATGCTACTAGTGGGCCTGTAGCACTGATTGTGCCACCCACTTAAGTAGCTTTTTAATCATGTCTCAGGCCTGCCATTGCAGCCTCTGAGTGCAGTTTTAAACTGCTTTTGTGACCTGGCAAAATAAACCCTTTGCCAGGCCTAAACCTTCCTTTTTAATACATATACCCCTAGGGTAGGCCCTAGATAGCCCATAAAGTGGGGAGGGGGATTTAAAAAGTTTGACAGGTACTTCTAAGTTTTATATGTCCTGGTAGTGAAAACACTTTTACATTTGTTTTTCGCTACTGTAAGGCCTTCCTCTCTCACAGGAATAGACTGGGTTCCCTTATTACATTTTATAAGTGGTACCTTTCAGTTGGCAGCAGAAGTGGATATCTTGTGTCTAAAGAGTTGTCATTTAATGGAAACGTTGGATTTTAAGTCACAATTTTGAAAATGGCACTTTTAGAAAGTTGTCATTTTCTTGTCCTAACCATTTGGTGCCTGCAGCCTGTATCCTGGGTCACATGACTGGGTGCAGTTGATCTTTGTATATGTCTCCCAGACAGTGAGACAAAGGGGGAATAGGTGTTTGTAGGATGGGCCATTTCTGACTTGATAGGGAGGTGGAACTGTTAGCTACCACACTTGCACACCACCAAGCCTCTGCCACAGTTCACTCACAAAAGGGTTTGACACTAGTCTTTTGTGACTCCAGACAAGCAGGGGCCCGGGAAGGGTGGAAGGAAATTCCAAACACCTGGAACCCTCCAGTACCTTCTACTTTAAAGGCACCAGATATAATTAGCGGACCCTCAGATTAAACTCTTCAGTAACCCTCTGGACCTGTTAAAGACTCAGAAGGACTGCTGTGCTGCTCTACAAGAAGGACTGGTACAATGCTTCCCTACTTCCTGAGTGAGAAGGATGGGACCTGCATCTTGAACCCAGAACCCCCGGAGTAACTCCAAGGGCTAGTTGGCTGGCATCTTGAGCAGAGCCTCAGGGACAGAAAAGGATCCAACCACCTTGATCCCTGTACCTAGACCTGCTGTGACTCTTGCCCCCCAAGTGGTGCCACCCCAGTTCTGTGTCCTTGGAAGTGGGCCGGAAGGTGCAGTGCCAGCCCAGCTGTGGTCCCCACAGAACCAACGCAGTGCGACGTATCGCTTCACAGCTCCTCAGAACCGCCGCAGCACAACACATCTAGACGCCAGACCTTGCAATGCAGCCCATCACCTCGGAACCGCTGCTGAGCGATGCATCTTGATGCAGGATGTTGCATCGCAGCCCCCTAGCTCATTGGAACTGCCTCTGCACAAAGGACCTTGCATTACAGCCTTTAACGCTTTGGAGCCACCACTGCACAATGCATTCTCTGCACGGGACCTCACAATGCTCTGCAACCCAGGTTTAACCCCTTCAGTGCCCATGACGAGATAGTCTCGTCATGGAGCGTGGTTGCGCTGTGCCCATGACGAGACTATCTCGTCATGAACCCCGCCCGCTAATGAAACGCCCGGCACAGGGCGTGGAAAGGGCGGGCACAGAAGGGGTTAAGGTACTGTACCCAGCCCACGTTCCATCATGCTCAGCCTGAACTTGTGACTTTGTCCCTGTCTGGCGCGGCCAGATAACCACAGTTGGCACTTTGTGCTTCAATGCACTGTTCTCCTTTAAAATCTTTAAAATTGCATATCTCTGGTTCTACTAATTAGATTTTTGCCATTTTGGTCCCAGATAATTTATTATATTTTGCTTCATTTCTCTACATTGATGCGGGATTTGTATTGTGTGTTGTTTTCACATTATTACTGTTTGAAGTACTGTATAGATACTTTATATATTTCCTCTAAGTTCAGCTTGACTGATTTTGTGCAACTGTCCTCGCCTGTGCTTATTTGTAGGCTGTAAGTATAAGCAGTAGATGTTTGATAAAGAAGGTACAGTTACATACCATATTGAGCTCTCCTGCTTTTGATATACTGCTTAACAGCAGCCATTCTTTGTATAATATCAAGGAGTCCTCACCAGCTATGTTTTTTCCCAGTCTCTAAATTTCTGTAAAATGCCTGGCAACATGGTCCAGCACAGAATGAACTTTAAATAGCCGATCAGAGTCTGGATGATCTCTGGGAAGTTTCTAAGTGATATAAATGAAATGCAGCATGCACTGCAGAAGCAAAAAACGATCTCTACTTACACTGTTTTCTTGTAAATAATGTTAATCAGGAGAATATGACCTCAAAACCTCCTCAATTCTTCTACACAACCAGTGCACTCTTTATTGGGGCTCAAACCTTCCCTGGTGCCACGTCAAATATTGTTTGGTATAGAGGTTCGTTTCAATGACCATCTTGTAGAAAAAATCACCATCTATGAAGAGACTGAAGTAAAATAGTCTGTGTTCACAAAACAACCAGCAAATCCAGTAAGAGGAGAACAGGTTGGACTCCATCTGGAGCAACCCACATCAGCTCCTCCTCTGCCCTTGCTGCAGCAGGCACAGGTCTAAGAGATTTTGGGTAATCTTAAGATGCTGTTACCTGTGATACTGCTCAGCAGTCACAGACCATGGCTCAGCAACAACAGATCTGTTGCCTTCATCAGAGGAACCTGATTCCTCTCTGACAGAAAAATTACAGTCAGAGTCCTCCCCACCCTCAACATCCGATGCAGTGTCCAATCTCTGAATCATGCATCAGCTGGGTTCCAGAATTGGCTCAAATGCTGCAGCAGCAGGCATCCTTTATGAATGTATATTTAAAAGAATGTGATGCAGTCTTCAAATTTCTGGAAGGAAGGTGTGGCTTCCACCGTTTACAACTTTTTTTATCGGTGAGGTCAAGGTAATGCCTTCATGTGACCTCATGTGATCATAGGCAAAATCCTTGGTTTCTAGTGGAAGTGCCAGGTGATCACATCCGATCTCAATCTCCTGACGCTTTTGATGCAAGAAGGAGTATCATTGGAAAGCTGAGTTTTTCAGCTTTTCAGCGATATCTCAGTTTTGCCACATCCCCGAGAGTGCTGAGAAAGGGGCTGTTTGCATCTCCCTGCATGCTTGCATGCAAACCAGGAAGCTATTGAGCCATTTCTAGAGTACCTGTCCTGCAACTTACATCGTCAGTTCAGTGACATGATTGTGTCAGCTGCAGGACTCTCACAATTCCCTGGGTCAGAGCAGGCTAGTCTCCTGCTTCGACCCAGGGGAGTAGGGCACCAGAGTAGCACATAGCAGCAGCGATTCTGGTGCAGATGCTTTCATGTGGCCTCCTGTCAATACTGCTCGGGTGCAAGTGATCTTGGCAAAGAGGTCACTTCGATAGCGATAGAGGGGTTAAGGATGACTGAATTGGCTGCCTTTCTTCTGTTTCCGTGGCCTTCATGGATAAAAAAAGGATTTGTTGTCTATCTCCAAATTAAGAACGTGTACAGCAAAGGGTGTTTTGACAAAATACAGAATAAAAAATATCATGATACAGAATTATTGTGTCAAGAATATCTGGATGTGAAAAATATTGACAGCAATGTCAAAGAGAAGAATATTGTTATCAGTGTTGTTTTTAATATTGTTGAAAAAATATCTTTAGAGAAACTATTGTACATAATATCATTTTTTGAGGCTATTTTATAAATATTTTATGTAGTGTGTTTTATATTAGTTGTTTGTACATGGCTGTGTTAGTATGTTTTGTAAATTATTTTAGTTATTTGTCTAAAATTCTAGAAATAAATATTTTATTAATATGTGTAATGAATGTTTATGTAATTATGTTAAAGGAGTGGGATGTTAGATTTTTAGGGATTAAGGGTAGGTAGAATATTAAAATTTGTAGCTAATATTTTGATTTGATTCTAATATTTTATAAACATGCACATTTTTTATTTACATTTTGTAAATTAGGATTTTTATTTATTGTTATAAATAAATATAAAATATGTATTCCCCATTTAAATACAAATAATACATTTGTTATAAATTTTAATGACTTTACATTTATTGATAGTAATTCTTTTTAAAATAAAAAAATAATTATGTTTCAAATTTTAATATTATATTGTTTTTGTATTATGTTTTTATATGTTTAATTTTTGTTTTGAAAATATAATTGATTAATATTTATATTTTAGATGTATTATATATATTTTCTATTTATTAATAAAACCTACTGTTCTTAATTGTTATGAAATAAGTAATTGTGGATATAATTTATATATTTATGTGTGTAATTTTAAATGATTATATCATATTTATTTACATTTATTCATGCTTTATTTCATATATAATATTAAATTAATGTTTGGTTTATTAGTTTGATTATTTATAGTTTTATTTTGAGTTTAGTTTCTGATATCAAATATATAACACATTTTTATTTGGCAACGGTGTTTTATAAGTAATGTTTTTATTTATTCTATCAATAAATTTAATAAGTTTGACTATGGAGTATATATAGTGTATGAAATCCTTTCAGTGACCACCACCGTCTCCAAAATGGTTTAGATTGAAGTGGGAATAGTAAATGTAACCCTTCTAGTGTCCAACACTTTTCCCAAAATATTTTAGATTGGAGTGGTAATAGCAAATGTAACTCATTTAGTGTCAACACCTTTGTTAAAATAGTTTTGTAACAAATAGAAATAGTTAATGTAACTTATTTGATGTCCAAGATTTTCCCAAAAATGGTTCACACAGTAGTCGGTTTTGCAATTTTCACATACAAAATTAATATTTATATATTTTATAGAAATTGTAATATTTGTCATATTGATTTTATTTAAATATTTTTATAAAAACATTTTCTTAGTTATATATATAAACAATATTTTATCACAATTTTATTATTAAATAAAACATGTACATTTCATTTAAACAGTCTTGTACATTTTACATTTTTCTGTAATTTTTGCCATTGTATGACGCTTATTTTTCCACTTAATGTAGTCATTTCAAATACATTTTTGTAAACTCTTTTTACATAGCTTTTTATTTATATTTAAATACTATTTTTTATAGTAATATTTATTTTATAATTTTCATCTTTTTCTTATTTTTTATAACATGTTTTTGCCTTTTTAACATTATTTATAAATTTTTACAGTTTTCTAATTTTTTTTTAATACTTGGAAATTAAGTTACCACAGTCTTTTATGGGGTGATAATCTTTTTTTAGTTTAATTTAGCAACAATTTTTTTACTTTAAATTTGTGGTGAATTTGTCTAATTTTTAATGCATTTTCCTGGAAGTAAGTTGCGGGAAGATGCTGCTGTCCTTCTGAGCAGGTAAGACCTTTTCTATGTTTTGTTATAGGGTTTTGAAGGTAGGAGATGTATCGGGTACTTGTAAATTGTAGTTATACTGTTGTTTTTTGGTCTTAGGTAGGCTTAGGTATAGTTTTTTTTACTGTCTTCACTAGTGTTTTGGGCCAGGTTTAGGTAGTTTGTTAGTAATGAATTGTTATATAATGTTACGTAATGTTACGTTATGTACTTTGTGTTGATTAAGTGTGATGAATATGTTACTGTATTTTGGGTAGGTATTGTATCTTATTTTACAGATTAATAAATTCAAAGGTTTTGTATGGACATTTGGAGTGGGGTTGTTAAAAAAAGGAAATCAATTTTTGCTTTTAGTAAATCAATATTTTTAACTTTGATTTCCTTGCATTTTTCGTGTTTCCAGGAATGTTTCTTTTTTAAACACTTTTTCCGATTTTTTATAGTTCATTAAGACTTTGGATTGCTTCGATGGATCTCTCTATTGGGCTTGTTTCATTTTTGCATTTTTTCAGGGTTTAGTTTTTCCTTTTTTGGCGGATTACTTTTTTGAGTACATGCATATGAAGGAGGTTCTGCAGCTGCAGAACAGTAAGTTATTTTTAAGTTATTTTTTTGTGGGTGGAAAAGGTTATATTTTATGATTTATGTCAATTGTATGTTGATGCTACGAGTTAAATTATATTTTATTTGTTGTAATACATTTTTCCTATTCAATTTTATTTGAGATTTGGGGTTTGGGTTTGCTGACATTTTCTTTTTTTTACATAATTAATATTCATAATAACTTTATTCATCAGTCTTATTGAAATTTCAGCTGTATATATTTTGTGGCTGATGTATAAAGATAATATGTTTATTAATTATGCAAAAAATATTTTAGTGTTCCTGGTTTAGAATATGGGTATTGTGTGGGGTAATACTTATTTTATAGTGGGATTTTGGCTAATGATACTAAGGGCCCGATTCCGATCCTGTCCGGAAAGCCCTCCGTACGGCTCGGATCCAGAGGGCTTTCTGGAGGAAAGGTGCTCCGGGCGTCCGAGCGAGCGAGTACGATGGGTCCTTAAGCATACGGACTCGATTAGCTCGGACTTCCATTGAAGTCAATGGAAGCCTGCTTACGCAAGCTCTCATTGCAGAAAATGGGTAGGTGAGGAAAAGCATACACCCTGTGGCGGGCACCCCATGGTGCCCACCACACTGTGCATGCTTTGATCAGGGGGACCCATGGGCACCCCCCGTGACCGATTCGGAGATCCAGGGTGAAGAGGGGCCTGCTACGGCCCTCCGAAGTACGCTTCCCAGAGCTTTTTTGAGTCGGAGGCTCAGACTCGATCCATCTGATCGACGCGTGCATCGTACGGGGTTGCTCGGAAATCAGACCCATTGCGCTGCACTAGTCGACCATGTTGTAGTTGTCCGGAGTGCTTCGTTGACGGGTACGAGTCGCTCGGAGCGCAAGGTGATATTCACATCGTACTTGCTCACATATACAAGGCTACAAATCAGACTAGCTCGCTAAGGATCCCGTTCGGAGCCCTTCCGTGCGAGATCGGAATCGGGCCCTAAGTATTGTACATGCTATTTATTTGTTTGCTAACTTTAGTCTTAATTTGGGTTGCTGATTGTTCCATTCATAGTTGTTGGTAATTTTGTTGTTTTTGTAGGGCTTCTATAAATGTACAGACTTTAGGTGGGTCTCTGCCTAGTGTGGATTGAAAGTCATTGTGTCATTCTTCTACTGGGATGTTGGTTATGGCTTCTGGGCCATGTGGAGAGGTGTGGCTCACTAGTTAGAGGCGGCAGACCCGTAAGCAGAGAATCGGCCAGGGACCAGGGTTCAATTCCTGACGCGGCAGGGTTGTGGACCAGGGTCAAAACGGACTAGATAATTCTCGCCTCGGTACCTACTCTAACCAGGAACACACTCGGCAACTCTGGGCATTAAGCTTGCCTCATCTCTACAACGGCCCCCCACAGACGCCGGGGATGCCTGGTTTCACCTTGGAGATTCCCAGAAAGGGACCATCTCACAGGGATAGCCAGGACGGTTTCCCCAGCGGTCTACAGCGCCGGGACGCCCCGTTGCTGGGGCAGCTGTGCGCTTTACAAGTCTACAACATTTACATTTACATTACTGATGTACACATTCCACTATGGTATTTGGGCTGGCATCTGTGTCCAAAGGCGTGAAGTCTGCCAACCGCCGGCCTGGCTGTCCACTCGTAATGAGGCTGTCGTTTTAATACGTTTTCAGCTGTAGAAAATATTAGGATACATTTTTCTTTGTTAAGGTTATCATGTAAGAAGGAGGGTTCCTCATTATGTGTGGTTGTTAAGTGTTCAAGTATTTGAATATTGTGGTATCTTCTTGGGGCAGATGTGGTATGCCTGGAGAATTTTCAGTTTATGCACTTAAACATTTTAATGTGTATATAGCTGGAAACTGGCCTATGATGTGTTTTGGTACTTTAGGGAGTATATTTTTCAGTATTTTAGTTGTGGACTCTTGGGAGCTCATGGTTGCTTCTCTTAAATCTTGTAATATGTGCCTTACTTCTACTTCAGTAACATTAAGGGGGTGGTTGTGTTCCCTTATGTTGGTTACAGCCTTGTCTTTCGTAATGACCCTCCCTTAGTAAGCATTAGAGTAACATTAAGGGCCCTATTACGATGTCTTTATTGCCGCACATAAGCATTGCGACTGCTGTGGTGGCGGTCGCATTCTAATGCCTATGGTGAGACTGCCGACATCCTGTCAGGCGGTCCCGCCTCCGATAGGATGGCGGTCGGACATAAGTCCCACCGCTATCCTAATGACCCCCTTATTTGTCAAAATTATTGTGTGACTTTTGTGTTGTGATTTTAAATGGTTGTGTGATTTTTGGTTTTATGAGTTAATTTTCCTTTCGGTTGAATTTTTTTTTAGCATAGGTCCAGATTCACAAAGGTAAAATGAGATGAAAGTCTAACTTTACGACTTTCGGTATTCACAAAGGGCATTTACTAATCGTAAATGCCCTTTGTGAATACCAAAGGTTGTAAAGTTCAACTTTGGGTGTTCACAAAAGGGCATTTACAAGTAGTAAATGTCCTTTGTGAATACCAAAAGCCGTAAAGTTAGACTTTTGTCTCAGTTTACCTTTGTGAATCGGGCCCATAGCCTTTTAACGTGAATGCTAATTAATCTTTATTTTAAAATGTGAATATATAGTTTGATAATTTTAATGTAATTTGATTGTATTACATATGTAATTATTTATAATCATTTCAGTTTAATGTTTAAATGTTAGTGGTTGTTGGAAATATTTTATTAATAATATTTTGATGTAGTGAAGTTTATATTTTTGGGGCGATTTAAGTTTGTTTTAGACTTGTAAAATGGTTATAATTGTGCTAATATTTATATATATTTTGCATTGTTTATGTTCATGTTTTGTTTAATGTAAAATGTTGCTATTTTTAGGTTTTGGAATTCAAATTAGTTGTTTTGGTGATGTTAATGTAGTTGATATTGTGTTTTGCAATTTTTTTTTTACTATTTATATGTTTATTTAAGAGTTACGATATTGATGTTTTTGTTATCTATATTAGTGAAAGTAGATGTTTTAAAAGCTATATTTTCGTTATCGATTTTTGTGTTTTTATTAGTTAATTATAGGGAGGCAATATTTTTGTGAACAATATTTATTTTTCTAATATCTTTGGGAATCAATATTGTGTGCATCGATATTATGTCTTTGACCCCAGCAAAGGGGTCTGCCCAGATAACCGCACAGACCTTGGGCTTACACTTGAAAAACACGAAAAACTGAAATCTATGGAGATAAATCAAAATCTAAGGTATTTGGTATACAATGGAATTGTTATTTATAATCCTACTTTTGAATATATCAGGATTGCCATCACACCAACATTATTCAAAACCCCAAACATAAAGGTAGTTATCGCACTTCCTTAAGATTAGTTTTTTCTTTTCCGATATACATAGATTAAATCACATATATGCACAGCAACATAAATACATTACAGAAAATATTTTTGTTGCTTGTCTTGCGTTATGACTTTCAGAACATATAGGTGTTTATCTGATCATTCAGTTCATGGAGGTAGTAAACATTGCAATGAGTCAGACAAAGAACCCTCAGCATTCATTGCTTCTTTCAGTCTAAATGAATTAGTCCAAAGACCATTTCTTACACAAAAACTCCTCCAATTAAAAAGGACAACTTGCTTTGGCCTTGTTAAATTATGGCCTTTTCAGGACCAAAGAAGAAACAAGGTTACTGTTTCTGCAAGACAAATGCATGACACATATTATGACAGATAATTTTGAATATCTACAATTATATTCATATACAGAGACCAATACTGTTGTGAACTACCAAACATGCTGAAGTGACATTCACAGTATCAGCCAAAAATCAACCAATTATGTCCACTTGCTTATTTACAATAACTAAAAGAAAGTGATGACAACAGAGGTGAATTTTTACAACAATTGGCTAAAAAGACATACAACGGTAGGGCACGCAACTTCATGATCACTAGTCCCCAATAAAAGACCATGGGACGCCACTGAAACCGTGTGCACCATGCATGCATCGTTTAAATGAAATCTTAATCATACGCCCATACAACTGGCCCAGTGTAATTGTTGAAGCTAGGCGCGTACCTTGCAGCAAAGCATACTCATCAAGCAGCATCAAGCAACTTGTGAAGAGCGTAAGCAATGTGCCCGAGATGCTAACACCACATCAATGAGACAAATCAGGCCTGAACATAATAATCCCGAATGGCACGCGGAGGGAGAATTGTATCTGTAACTGTATGTAGCGCATACCACCTGAGGTATCAGGGTATCAGGAACCGGTGAAAGAATGTACACTAAAATGTGAGAAACCACGATTCTAGATCAAAAGTAGTATCAACCATTAGAAATGGGAAACCAGCAGCATGGCTTCTATGTCTTACTCTTACCCTGACACTGTGCTTTAGGGGAAGGGACCTTTTACTCAATGAATGCCAAAAACTATGTGGAAAAAAGGAGACATAAAGGTTAGTGTCACTGTACTCTAATTTCAGCTGAAAGCAGGGACTGCCTAAACCTCTTCCCTATCTTACCTTTCGCTGCCATAATAAAATTATTTGTGACCCTCAAACCAAAAAATGATCAGAAGGCGTGGGCTTATGCACTGTCCTCGGATCAGCTCTATCTCCAGATACGAAATGGGGTAGTATGAGTGCAGACAGCGAGTGGTGGCAGGACGCGTGTCACCAATGTTAGTGCAAGAGGCATGAGGCATGGTGGGAAAACTAGGATGCGTGCTCCTCCTCACCCAGTAATTTCTCCAGTCATCTTTTATTAGTCAAGAAAAGGACTATTTTAGCCAGACAACATTCAATTATGATTGTGGACATGGAACAGGAATGGGATGTGGAAACGTGTTACCAAAAAACCTTTAGGCCTGAGTTATGCTGGGAAAGTGGGGGCGAGTGCTTCCTACCGATCAACCAAAATGTCCACCATGTTAAAAAAAATGATCAAGTCAACATGTTTTGTGACCAAGTGTTGTGGTAGAATTACAGTAACAGTCACATGGGTACGGATGAAAGAGCTAGAAAGAGCTGCACACGTTAGTAACTGTCATATCTTCTATTGCCAACGTCGACCCATCTTCAATGACTACGGTTTTCATATTCCGAACTGAGTGGTGAAGCATGAAATATGTTTAAAGATAGAAGGTCCCAAGACATACAGCAGGGATGCACTATGCAACTTCTGGCCTGAAACATCTTTGAGCTAGCTCTCCATTGTATCCATATGCATTTGTAAGTGAGCTTATAGGTTTGTTGTATACGTCTGCATTCTGGAAAACTGCTATACCTAGTACTCAAATTGACCACGTCAGGTTAATCTTGGAAAACTGCTATACCTAGTACTCAAATTGACCACGTCAGGTTGATCTTGTTCCCTGAGGCGCTCTCTCAAAATCCTAGGCACCCCAACCTTCAGAAAACTCTCAAACAAGCCTTTTCCATCCCCCAGGTATCATTCAATGGAACGTTCAGAAAGGAAGTACAGTGCATTCTGATTCAGTGGCAGTGTCACATTTAATTTCGATTCTGATCTTTGCTCCTAATGGTTCTGTGTGTCTGTGTGTGTATATATATATCTATATATCTATGTATATATATGACCTACTGGTATATATATATCTCTATATATATATATATTACCTACTGGCGGTCTCCAGTAGGTAGTTATAGTTAGGACCTATTATCCGTCGGAAAATCGTAACATTCTATTCCCAATAACTTTGACGCCGGTTGACGGATCTTCGCGAAATTTTCAAAACTAATGGCCATTTCCGGTCAGCTCCTAACCTGAAAGTTTGGGGGTGATTCGTCAAGCGGGGGCCGTGATCAACGGGGGGTCCCAAAACACGTTTTCCCCATGTTATTTTCCATAGGAAATTTTAGACACGGCTACAGCCCGAACTGGTGAACGGAGTTACGCCAAGTTTTTCAAAAAGGTAGCCCTTGGTTCAGAAAGCGCCCTTTTTTTAAATGGTGTAAATCTGTTCAGTAGTTCCTGAGAAATTAAAAAAATAGCGGTCAAAAAATCATTTTCCCATAGGAAACTTTAGACACGGTTATAGCAAAAACTGCTGAACGAAATGACACCAAATTTGGCAAAAAGGTACTGCTTGGCTCAGAAAGCAACCTTATGAAAGATGGTGTAAATCTGTTCAGTAGTTTTTGAGAAATTAAGAAATAAAGATAGTGATATCTATGGCTGCGGAGGATCTGCGCACCCTGCCGATCACGAGCTTCATGCTAATAGGCTGTCAACACTCCAAACCAGGAAGTGTTGACAGCCATCTTGTGCCTCGGTAGAACCGAGGCACAAGAAAACAGAAAAAGAATCGCAAAAAACAATGAGAGGGGGCAGGGTAGAAACACCCTGACCCTCTAGGCCTGCTCAGGGGATCCCAGAAGGACCCCCAGGGCCAAACAAAAGCTTTATTTTTTAAAAAAATGGTGAGATTTGCGCAGCCTGCACTAATTTCGGGCCAAAAAATTTAAAAAGCGAAGCGCGGCCTCCCGCGCTTCGTTAATATTTAGCCCCTGGGTGGGCCAAGTCCCTGGGGCAATCTTTATATTGTAATGGGGGGCCCAAAGGGGCCTCCCAGCCCTGGGGACCACCCCCCCGGGCTTTTCAAAAATATGTGCGATGGGGGCTCACAGCCCCCCCAGCCCCGGGGACCGCCACCCCCGGGGGTTCTAAAATAAATGGGTGGGGGGCTCAAAGGCCTCCCCAAGCCCTGGGGACCACCACCCCCGGGGCTTTTTGAAAATATTTGCGCCCCCAGCCCCGGGGACCGCCACCCCCGGGTCTTCTACAATAAATGGGTGGGTGGGCTCAAAGGCCCCCCCAAGCCCCGGGGACCGCCACCCCCGGGGCTTTTCGCAAATATTTGTTGGGGGCTCACGGCCCCCCCGCAGCCCCGGGGACCGCCACCTCCCGGGGCTTGTTTTATTTATTTTTTAAAACTAACCTGTGTGGGGGGGCTCGAGCCCCCCCACACGCCCCAGGGACCGCCACCTCCCCGGGGCACTTAGTATGCAAATAGGGGGATCCGTTACGGACCCCCCAGCCCTGGGGACCACCTCCTCCCCTTTGCTAATATTGGGAGGGGGGCCGCGCAACCTCGTGGCTCCCGCCCTGTTATAGCAAACTGCTTTGGTTTTTAGAAGAGAGAGAGCAGGGAATCCTGCTCTCTCTTCCAAAAACCAAAGATGATTGCTTTTCCACACGGGGAGCTGCATCTTAGCAGCTCCCCGTGTGGAAAAGAAATGCCGGCTCCTGCAGGACGCGGGGAGCCGGTGGGACCGTGGGGGGGACCACACGGCCCCCCTCACAAATTATAAAAAAACATTTTTAAAAAAAGAAAAAAAACGGAAAGGCTGACCCCGGGGAATGAGGCAGATTTTGGCCTCGGGAGGGGGGCCACGCAGCCCCCTTCCAATTTTTTTATTTAAAAAAAAGGGGACAGGCCCTGGGGGATGGGGTCCCCAGGGCCGATAAAAAAGGAAAAGAAGGGGGCCACACAGCCCCCCTTCTTAAAAAAGAAAGACCGGCATTGCGCCGGAGGCCCCGCCCCCTCCCTGCAGCACTCTGCAAACGCGCCCCCTGGTGCGTTTGCAGATGGGGAACTAATTCCCCTTAAATACTGGTGGTCCCTGGGGGCCAACTAGCCCACCAGGAACCTCCAGTATGTGCCTGGGAGCTGCGTGGCAGAGAGGTGATCAGAGGCCACGCCCCTTTTTACACCTCTGCAACGCAGCTCTGTGGCGCTTAATGGAGGTACCTAGTGGGCTAGTTGCACCCCAGGGACCCTCAGGATTCAAGGGGACTTGATCCCCCAACTTAAAACGCACCACGGGGTGTGTTTGCACAGTAGTGAAGGGAGGGGGCGGGGCCTGAGGTGACGTGTGCAAACACGCCCTGTGGTGCGTTTTAAGTTGGGGAATTAATTCCTCTTCAATCCTGAGGTCCCCTGGGGGGCAACTAGCCCACCAGGTACCTCAAATAAGCGCCACAGAGATGCGTTGCAGTGTTGTAAAAAGGGGCGTGGCCTCTGAACACCTCTCTGCAACACAGCTCCCTGGCGCATACTGGAGGTACCTGCTGGGCTAGGTGGCCCCCAGGGACTCTCAGGATTGAAGAGGAATTAATTCCCCAACTTATAACGCGCCACAGGGTGTGTTTGCACACATGTCACCTCAGGCCCCGCCCCCTTCATTCACCACTGTGCAAACGCACCCCCTGGTGAGTTGTAAGTTGAGAAATTAATTCCCCTTCAATACTGAGGTTCCCTGGAGGCCAACTAGCCCACCAGGTACCTCCAGTATGCGCCAGGGAGCTGCGTTGCAGAGATGTGTTCAGAGGCCATGCCCCTATTTACACCTCTCTGCAACGCAGCTCTGTGGCGCCTACTGGAGGTACCTAGTGGGCTAGTTGGACCCTAGGGACCCTCAGGATTCAAGGGGACTTAATCTCACAACTTAAAACGGCACAGGGCGCGTTTACACAGTGGTGAAGGGAGGGGATGGGGCCTGAGGTGATGTGTGCAAACACGCCCTGTGGCGCGTTTTAAGTTGGGGACATAATTCCCCTTCAATCCTGAGGGCCTCTGGGGGCCAACTAATCCACCAGGTGCTTCCAGTGAGCGCCACTGCGTTGCAGAGAGATGGTCCAGGCCGTGCCCCTTTTTACACCTCTCTGCAGCGCAGCTCTGTGGCGTTAATTGGAGATACTTGGTGGGCTAGTTGGACCCAAGGGACACTCAAGATTCAAGGGGACTTTATCCCCCAAATTAAAACGGCCACAGGGCGTCTTTGCACACGTCAGCTCAGACCCCCTCCCTTCACCAGTGTGCAAACGCGCCCTGTGGCGCGGTTTAAGAGGTAGTTTTAACCACCCTGCCGTATTATGTACTAGGGTCTTACAGAGGAGGCCATGGTAACCACCGGGGTACCCCAACGCATAGTGTTCCCTAGTGTATGTAGGTGTTTTAAGTGTATTCTAAGTGTCTTTTAGCATAGCACTGGCTCTAGGACTGGTTAGTCAGAGTCAGTTACCACCAGTACCCATCTGAAAAAGTTGTGGGGTACAGGATGATTTTGCAACAAGGCCTCTTTCTGCTCCTCTGTTTATTCTTTCTGCACGTCTTCCTTCCTGCACTTTTCTTCCTCTTTGAGGACTTCTGTTGCTTCTTTCTGCATTTTTTTTCTTCTTTCTTTGTGTTTTTTTTAAATTAACTGAAAAAAACATAGGTTTTAGGCACGTTAAAGTTACAAATTGGCATTTAAAAAACCTTTGAAATTCACTGAAAAAACCATAGGTTTCAGGCACGTTATAGTTAGAAATTAGCATTTAAAAAAATGTAGAAATTCACTGACAAAACCATAGGTTTCAGGGGCGTTATAGTTAGTTGGACATTTCACTCGTACAAAACCATTGAAATTCCCCTGTTATAGTTAGTTCAGCTAACTATAACTCGCGCGCCCGCAATGCACTGCTTATGACGTCACATATTGCATCACTCATGACATGGTCAGTGACATCACTCATGACATCACTGATACGAGTGAAATGTCCAACTAACTATAACGCCCCTGAAACCTATGTTTTTTTCAGTGAATTTCTACGTTTTTTTAAATGCTAATTTCTAACTATAACGTGCCTGAAACCTATGGTTTTTTCTGTGAAAATATATATATATATATATATATATATATATATATATATATATATATATATATTCACAGAAAAAACCATAGGTTTCAGGGGTGTTATAGTTAGCTGCCCATTTAACTCATACAAAACCATAGAAATTCCTCCGTTATAGTTAGTTCTGCTAACTATAACTCACGCGCCCGCAATGCCCTGCTGATGATGTCACATATTGCATCATTCATGACATGGTCAGTGACATCACTGATGACATCTCAAATGACATCACTGATGACATCATCCACTGAATGTGGTTTAGTTTGAAATTTAAATATGTATTATATATATACCAATCTGTATTGAAGATTGAGTGGATATATAACTGTCTGGATGGAGGATTTAGTAGCTGTCTGACTGTATTTTTAAGTGAGTAATTAAAAGTGTCTCACTTAATACGTGGATTAGTAACTAAACTATGTGAATGTGTGCAGCACTGTCTCTGTTGTTGTATAACATGCTGCATCAGTTGGTCACTAACTACATGAGTGTGTATATTAGTTACTGATTAGTTGGGTGAGTATTTGTATAGGACACTGAGTTTGTGTGTGGTTGGATGGGGTGTGTGTAACTCTATGCATAGATGTGTGAATGGTTGATTGACTAGGTGTATGGGTTTAAGAGTGCAGGTGGAAACAGTTGTTTGGGTGACTGAGTGTATTTATTTGTGTGTTGGTGAGCGAATATATGTTTTAGTTGTACATCTTCAACAAAGTAAAAAAATAAAAGGCGTATGTGAGAGTTGGTGTATATAAATAAGTATGTGTAAGAGTCAGTGATTGTGAGAGTAACTATATGAATGAGTGTATAATTGGAATGGTGCGTTTTTAACATATTAACGATGAGTTACTATGTGTTTGAATAAATGAGGTGTTGTTGGATAATTGTGTAAGTGAGTAAATTTAAGTGCGATACATTTTTTTCATGAGTGAGTAGGATGACTGCATAACCGACTAAGATGACTGCTGATGTGTCAATGTCTATATATGTGTATAAGTGCATTTGATAGTGTTCTATTAATTAATGACTGCATGTATAGATGATTCTGTTGTTGAATGGGTAGTTGTGTGTGTAGACTTAGGAATCAGTGAGTGGGTATGTAGTAACTGGTATTGGTGTGTCAATGGTTTCAAATATGGTACACTGTATTTTACAGTGAGTGATGAAAGGTTATACTAGTGTATGATGAAGTGTATCAGATTGTCAAGTGGATGACACTGACTGACACTGATTGACTGACACTGACTGACTAACACTGACTGACTGACACTGATTGACTGACACTGACTGACACTGATTGACTGACACTGACAGACTGACTGGCACTGACTGACTGACTGACACTGACTGACTACTCTCCACTACTCTACTACTGACTCTCTACTACACTCTACTACTCTCTCTCTACCACTCACTCTCTACTACTCTCTCTGTACTACTCTCTACTACTCACTCTCTACTACTCTACTACTCTCTACTACTCACTCTCTACTACTCACTCTCAACTACTCACTCTACTACTCTACTACTCACTCTCTACTACTCACTCGCTACTACTCTCTACTACTCACACTCTACTACTCACTACTACTATTCTCTACTATTCACTCTCTACTACTCACTCTCTACTACTCTACTACTCTCTACTACTCGCTCTACTACTCAATCTCTACTATTCTCTTCTACTCACTCTACTACTCTCGCCTACTCTCTACCACTCACTCTCTACTACTCTACTACTCACTCTCTACTACTCTCTCTCTACTACTCACTCTCTACTACTCACTCTACTACTCACTACTACTCACTCTCTACTACTCTCTACTACTCACTCTGTACTACTCACTCTCTACTACTGACTCTCTACTACTCTCTACTGCTCACTCTCCACTACTCATTCTCTACTAATTGCTCTCAACTACTCTCTACTACTCACTCTACTACTCACTCTCTACTACTCTACTACTCTCTCTACTTCTCACTCTCTACTACTCTCTCTCTACTACTCACTCTCTAATACTCTCTACTACTCACTCTCTACTACACACTCTCTACTATTTGCTCTCTGCTACTCGCTCTCTACTACTCTCTCTACTACTCCACTACTCTCTACTACTCACTCTCTACTACTCACTCTCTACGACTCTCTCTCTACTACTCTCCCTCTACTACTCACTCTCTACTACTTACTCTCTACTACTCTCTACTACTCTCTCTCTGCTACTCACTCTCTACTACTCTCTACTACTCACTCTACTACTCACTCTCTACTACTCTCTACTAATCACTCTCTAATACGCACTCTCTACTACTCACTCTCTACTACTCACTCTACTACTCTCTACTTCTCACTCTCTGATACTTTCTCTACTACACTCTACCACTCTCTACTACTCACTCTCTACTCCCTATTACTCGCTCTCTACTCTCTACTCTCTACCTCTCTCTACCTCTCTCTCTACTACTCTCTACCTCTCTACCTCTAACTCCCTACCTCTACACCTCTACCTATACACCTCTACCTCTCTACCTCTCTGTACATGCACACATATGCACATATATATAGGCATATATATGCATATGCATTTATATATGTCTTTGTATATATATATATACATATATAAACATATATATATAATCTGCATTTCTATATAAATATAAATGCGTGCAAACATATACATATACATATACATATATGCATACATATGCATGGTATGTACATGAAAGTTTGAAAAACTCTAATACAAGCAAAGCTAAAAAGCCACCTAATTCCATACAGAACTACTTTAACTTAAACGAGGGCGAGACCTATTGCATTTTCAATGCTTGTTTACTTTGATTCCATCAAGAAGGCATTCAGATGAGTCACACATTTTCCATAAATTCTGAATGGTAGCACTCTAGTTGCTCATTAGATCACTGTAGTAAAGCTACTGCTCACCATGGAAGTCTGCTGTTGGTATTCAAAGTGCATGTTTCAGTCTGCATGTCAGAATTTTTTAATGAAATGGAAGAGGATTTGAGAAGTCAAAATGTGCCCTAATCTTTCTTTCTGCAGCACTAATCATAATTTCTATGGCAAAATGAACCCCCTCATTTTGTTTCTTTGCAAATTAAATGTTTTAAGTGTTACCACTTTATTCCAATCAAGATGGCATCAGGTGTGCCATACTTTTGTCATAAGTAAGACTGTTAGCGATCTAGTTGTTCTTTAAAACACTCTGGGACATTCAGTCATTGGGCTATACTTGGGCTACATCTCGGTGATATTTGTGCTACATTTGGGCTCTTTTGTCTCTGGTGGCCATCTTGGGAGACTTATTTGTTTTGAAGTTTCCTAATTTCCTCATTCACAACAGTCTCCTCAGTAGGAAATACTTTCAGGTTTTTTAATTTCATTCCATCAAGAAGGCATTCAGATGTGTCACACATTTGCCATAAATTCGGAATGTTAGCACTCTAATTGCTTATTATATCACTGTAGTAAAGCTACTGCTCACCAGGGAAGTCTGCTGCTGGTATTGAAAGTGCATATTTCAGTCTGCATGTCAGAATTTTTTAATGAAATAGAAGAGGATTTGAGAAGTCACTCAAAATGTGCCCTAATTTTATTTTTTCCGCACTAATCATAATTTCTATGGCAAAATGAAACACCTCATTGTGTTCCTTTTAAATCAAACTACTCACTCTCTACTACTCACTCGCTACTACATTCTACTTCTCACTCTCTACTACTCTCTCTCTACTACTCTCTACTACTCACTCTCTAATACTCACTCTCTACTACTCTCTACTACTCACTCTACTGCTCTCTACCACTCACTCTCTACTACTCGACTACTCCCTCTCTACTACTCACTCTACTACTCTCTACTACTCACTCTCTACTACTCACTCTCTACTACTCACTCTCAACTACTCACTCTCTACTACTCTCTCTACTACTCTCTCTACTACTCACTCTCTACTACTCACTCTCTACTACTCACTCTACTACTCTCTACTACTCTCTACCACTCACTCTCTACTACTCTACTACTCACTCTCTACTACTCTCTACTACTCACTCTACTACTCTCTACTTCTCTCTCTCTACTACTCACTCTCTACTACTCACTCTCTACTACTCACTCTCTACTACTCTACTACTCACTCTCTACTACTCGCTCTCTACTACTCTCTACTAATCTCTACTACTCACTCTACTACTCTCTACTACTCTCTACCACTCACTCTCTACTACTCTACTACTCACTCTCTACTACTCTCTACTAATCTCTCTCTACTACTCACTCTCTACTACTCACTCTACTACTGTCTACTTCTCTCTCTCTACTACTCACTCTCTACTACTCACTCTCTACTACTCTACTACTCACTCTCTACTACTCGCTCTCTACTACTCTACTACTCTCTACTAATCTCTACTACTCACTCTACTACTCTCTACTACTCTCTACCACTCACTCTCTACTACTCACTCTCTACTACTCTACTACTCACTCTCTACTACTCGCTCTCTACTACTCTCTACTTCTCACTCTACTACTCACTCTCTACTACTCTACTACTCTCTACTACTTTCTCTGCTACTCACTCTCTACTACTCTCTACTACTCACTCTCTACTACTCACTCTCTACTACTCTACTACTCTCTACTACTCTCTCTACTACTCACTCTCTACTACTCTCTACTACTCTCTCTCTACTACACACTCTCTACTACTTGCTCTCTACTACTCACTCTACTACTCACTCTACTACTCACTCTCTACCACTCCCTACTACTCACTCTACTACTCACTCTCCACTACTCTCTACTACTCACTCTCTACTACTCCACTACTCTCTACTAATCACTCTCTACTACTCACTCTGTACTACTCTCTACTACTCACTCTCTACTACTCTCTACTAGTCACTCTCTACTACTCTCTCTACTACTCACTCTTTACTACTCACTCTCTACTACTCTCTCTTGACTACTCTCTACTACTCTCTACTACTCACTCTCTACTAATCTCTACTACTCACTCTCTACTACTCTCTACTTCTCACTCTACTACTCATTCTCTACTACTCTCTCTCTGCTACTCAGTCTCCACTACTCACTCTCTACTACTCTCTACTACTCACTCTCTAATACTCACTCTCCACTACTCTCTACTACTCACTCTCTATTACTCTCTACTACTCGCTCTACTACTCACTCTTTACTACTCTCTACTACTCTCTACTTCTCAATCTCTACTACTCTCTACTACTCACTCTCTACTACTCACTCTACTACTCTCTACTCTCTATTACTCATCCTCTACTCTCTACCTCTCTACCTCTCTCTACCTCTCTCTCTACAACTCTCTACCTCTCTACGTCTCTACCGCTACACCTCTACCTCTCTACCTCTCTCTATCACGCACACATATGCACATATATGCATATGCATTTATATACATGTATGTGTATATATATATTCACTGAAAAAACCATAGGTTTCACACATGTTATAGTTAGCTGTACATTTTACTGATAAAAAAACAATGAAATTCCCCCGTTATAGTTACTGTAGGCAACTATAACTCACGCGACCGCAATCCTCTGCTGATGCTAATACTGTATTTAGACACTTATTTGCCCATGTCTTCTTCCATTAAATTTTAGCTATACATATATTACAAATATTTTTTTTCTCATAAAGACACATGTCATCAGCAGAGGATTACGGTCGCGTGAGTTATAGTTGCCTACAGTAACTATAACGGGGGAATTTCATTGGTTTTTTATCAGTAAAATGTACAGCTAACTATAACATGTGTGAAACCTATGGTTTTTTCAGTGAATTTGCAAGGTTTTTTAAATGCTAATTCCTAACTATAACGTGTGTGAAACCTATGGTTTTTTCAGTGAATTTGTACGGTTTTTTAAATGCTAACTTACTTTGCGCCATTCGTGGCGTGCGCGCCCACTTAACGCAGTTCGTTCCGTGTGCGCACGGTGCGCTTCGCGCACCGTGCGCGCACAGTGAGCACGCGGTGCGCTTCGCGCACCGCGCGCCCACTTTACGCAGTTAGTGCCATGCACGCACGGTGGTCACGCGGTGCGCTGCGCGCACCGCGTGCCCACATTATGCGAGGTGGGCCATGTACGCACGATGCGCTTCGCACACCGTGCGCACTTGGGGGACATATTATGCGCATCGTTGTGAAATGTTTTGTTTATTAATTTCAATTATTTCATAAGCCATTTGCACATGGGGTGGGGAGAGTGTGGATACTTTTTTTAAAAAAATTTTTTTTTACCGTACGCGTACGGTAAGCGTAATCGGCGATTTTTCGAAAAAAAAAAATACTTTTTTTTTGGCCTTGTGGGTTGTTTGGGGGCCCGTATATCATTGCTGGGTGATTATTATTTCAATATACTGCCCCTTTACCCATTTTTGGGCTTCATTTATGCTGCCCTACTCAGAGTGCAAGAGAGAAAATGGCGGCCGCCGCTTCCTGGTTTCGGCCGATTCGAATGTTTACTAAGATCTAAGAGCCAATCAGAATCGCGCTCGCGCACGTCACCGTACGCGTACGGTAAGCGCACCGTAAGCGCACCGTAAGCTGGCTCAGATATATATATTGATTTAAAGGCTATTTTCTCAGAATCTACTGAACAGATTTACACCAAACCTACAAAAGGCACTTCCTTGACCTGAGGACTACCTCTCTGCCAAATTTCAAGTAATTCTGTTCAGCCGTTCGGGCTGTAGCTGTGTCTAAAGGTCCTATGGAAAAATGCATGGGAAAAACGCGTTTTGGGACCCCCCTTTTATCTCAGCCCCCGCTTGAAGAAACCCCCCGAGACTTTCAGGGTAGGAGCGGAGCGTAGCGCCCCACCTATTTTGAAAAATTCGCGAGGATTCGTCGACCGGCGCAAAAGTTATTCAAAATAGAATGTTGCGGATTTCCTATGGAAACAGGGTCCTAACTATAACTACCTACTGGCGACCGCCAGTAGGTAATATATATATATATATATATATATTTTCAACAATGTGATCCCTTGCTCGACGCGCTCAACAGCTGGTGCTCCACGTAG
Source organism: Triturus cristatus (assembly GCF_964204655.1). Lineage (NCBI taxonomy): Eukaryota > Metazoa > Chordata > Amphibia > Caudata > Salamandridae > Triturus > Triturus cristatus. The sequence goes on along the minus strand of NC_140592.1, from coordinate 587,903,032 downwards.
GGGTCGGATCCAGACCCAGTATTAATAGAATTCGAAGCAAAAGACGTGGCACTCAGGAACTGTATATTCAAAGCAATTTATTTAGCAACCTCCACCAACGCGTTTCAGCCCTTGGCTTTTCTCACGGTTAGTGAGTCCTTTGTCCCTTTCCTTATTTATACCCACTACAGCCTTACTGTTGCATTGTGGGATTTGTAGTAAATAATATGAATGTGCTTAAATTATATTAAATTAAAGAAAAACGTAACACAGCTAGGCTTTTACATTTAAATTTGTACTGCTGGTATATATTAATTAACACCAGCAGGTGGATATAGTATTAAGCATGTAAGTACATTGCTCATTATGCCTGTATACACAAGTGATGCCTATCTAAATATGTTTCGCTGTAACTCGGTATAGTACCCAAGAAGTCACATTATCACTTGATATCCTTTGTATACTAAACAATTATGTTGTTTACAAGATTCGGGGCAGACTTACAGATTGTTTCTTAGAACCGTAGAGATGTATGAAAAGTTCCTCATCATTATTGATGCCTCTCGGGGCTTTTGTTCTGAGTCTAATTATGTATCTAGATTCCATCTGTCGTAGTGATCTCGTTCGGTCTCCTCCTCTTTCCTGTGCCGGTGTCATGTAGATTCCATAATAACACATTTTTTGCCAATCTCCATCTTTGCATTTCTGCATGTGTTTTGCAGTGGCGTATGTCATATCCTTATTCTTTACAGCACGGATATGTTCCAATATTCGTTTTTTTAGAGTACAGGTCGTGCTGCCAATGTATTTCATACCGCAATCGCACTCTATAACGTAGACTACAAATCGTGAAGTGCAAAGGATACTTTGTTCAATGTTGGTGGTACTTCCATCAGCTTCATCAAAGATTTTCGTGTTTTTACCAATCTTACAGGCTTTGCATGTATTGCACCTCCGGAATCCTTTTGCTTGATTAGTTAGCCAATTGCTTTTAGGTTTTTCTTGAAAGTGACTCGTTATTAACATATCCTGTAAGGATTTGGCTTTCCTGTATGTGACCGCTGGTCTTTCTCCTAGTATTTTGCCAATGTCCCCATCACCAGAGATGAGATGCCAGTATTTTTGTATTTTATTCAGTATCATGCCACTTTCCTTACTGTAGGTTGTTATAAACCTTGGTGCTTGTTGTTCTCCTTTATCTTGCATCACATTTTTTGGAATTAGGATCTCTGTTCTTGATTTTTTATCCACCTTTTCCTTACATTTTCTCAGAGATCTTGTGTGGTATCCACGACTTCTTAGTCTGGCCATGGTTTCCGATGTTTCCTTTTCAGCATCCTCTTCTTTTGAGCAATTGCGTTTTATTCGTATGAATTCGCCGTATGGGATGCTATTTTTCAGTGGAATTGGGTGGAAGCTTGTTCCATGTAGGATACTGTTGGTCGCTGTTTCTTTTCTAAACAGAGTAGTATGTATCTGTTCGTTCTCAATGAAAACCTTGGTGTCCAGAAATGCAATTTCATTTTTACTGATGACATGTGTAAAGGATAAACCAATGTTATTGTTTAACAATTTTTCAAAGTATTTTTGGAACTCCGTTTCTGTGCCGTTCCAAATTAAAAATAGGTCATCAATAAACCGGACCCAAAGTACAATCCGTTCCAATTCCATATGAAAATCTGAGCACCAGGCAATTGTCTTTTCCCACCATCCCATCACAGTATTCGCATAGTTTGGCGAAAATGAGATGCCCATGGCCGTACCGCATTGTTGTCTGAATAGTTCTTTGTTGAATATAAATATGTTATTAGTCAAACATATTTCTATCATTTTCAAGAGCATCTGTGTGTGCTTCAAATCTTTAATGCTTCTCTGTTTCAGGAAATAGCTGCATGCTTCTATTCCTATGTCATGCCGGATGGAAGTATATAGGGATACCACGTCTATAGTAATTAGGAGATAGCTGTTGTTCCAGGTTATGCCATTGAGGATTCTCAGGAAGTCTCCTGTGTCCTTGATATAGGAGCTCATACTTTGGGCTATAGGAGCCAAGAATTTGTCCACATACTCAGATAAGTTTGCATACAATGAATCGCAGGAGGAAACAATTGGTCTTCCTGGCGGTTGTTGCAGGGTTTTGTGTATTTTCGGCAGAAAATAAATGGTCGGTATTTGGGGAAAGTCCTTTATAAGGAACGTGAGTTCATTGGTATTGAGAAGGCCTTCATTATGCCATTTTTGCAATTGTGTATTCAACTCAATTATCATTTTATTGATTGGGTTAGTTTTCAATCTCGTGTAATTTGTAGTATTGTTCAATTGCCCCATGGCCTCTTTGATGTAATCTGATGTGTCCATGATTACAATGTTCCCTCCCTTGTCTGCTGGTTTTATTATAATTTTTTCATTCTCCATCAGTTTTTTAATTGCTCCTCTTTCAGATTTTGTTAAATTTTCTCTACGTTGATTTCTTGTTTTAGACATTTTTTCCAATTCCTCTATGATGGCATCTGAGAACATGTCAAATCTGTTTCCTGGTGATAAGACTGGGCAGTATTTAGATTTTCTCTTCAGACCGCTCTCTGGTCTCTTATCTACTTCCATATTGAGATGGGATAAAATTTCCTCCTCTGACATTTCTTCCTCATCCAATTCATATAGCAGGTCAAACATGGTCTTGAGGTCACCCATTTGGTCAATGGAGATTGTGTGCTCCAGTGGTGTGGGTTCAATCCCGTTCATGGTCGAGCTTGTTTGCTGTTTGGAGGCATGTATTTTAGCAAGCTTTAGCTTTCTTATATATTTATAAAGGTCAATCCTGACCTGTGTGTAATTGAAATGGCTTTCGGGGCAGAAGGTCAGGCCTTTGTTGAGTAATGATTCTTCCTCTTCTGATAGTTCATATTTTGAGAGATTTACAATCAAATTGTTCATCATCACTATATATATATATATCCAGCAATGCCCTCAAGAGCTTTCCAGGATGCACTCAGTGGTGAACCAGCCATCCGGCTTTCAGGGATATCACTCTCCAAAGACCCAGGTAAGTTGTAGTGCCTGACGCGTTTAGGGCTTTGCGCCCCTTAATCATAGGCTGCTCAGTGTGCAACTTTGAGAGGCTCTTTTATTTTAAATTTCTGCATGCTTTTTATTGGTTCCCAGCCCGTAGTGAGCTACACTTCATTCGTGTCCTTTTACATTGCATGCTGGGAATTGTATTATTCACAAAGAGCAAAAATGATTTCTCTTAAGTAGGTTCATTGTTGCAGACTTATATTCGAGAGTTTATGCAATCCTGCAGTAGGATCCTGGGAATTATGGGGAGTTGTTTTCATCAGGCTCACCACGCTGAGCAGGTTGAAATCGTTTCAGTCCGCGGCCTCTTCTATCCATTTCTCACGAAGATGGTGAAAGAAGATGGTGCAATCCTGACGCGGCAAGGACGCCGCGTTGTAAATGTGTCCAGCAATGCTCTCGAGCTTTCCAGGATGCACTCAGTGGTGAACCAGCCATCCGGCTTTCAGGGATATCACTCTCCAAAGACCCAGGTAAGTTGTAGTGCCTGACGCATTTCAGGGCTTTGCGCCCCTTAATCATCAGTGAAAGATATTCATCTTCCTGTGGCCTTATTTCGAATGGGAACCTGCTTTGTTTATAACGGCTGTCTCCGGTCGTGAAATTCGGCCCACCGCGGTAAAGGCGGATCCTTCGAGTACCGATTTGGTGTTTGAGTGCCAGGAAGGAAGATGAGCTGACGCCATGCAGGGTGGTGCCAGCACATTCACGAATGACAGCAATAAAGCGGGGCAGGTGGCAGCAGGTTCCTGCACTTACCCACTGGGGGAAGAACTTGTTTTAATCTTTGAAAATGTGGCGCGCCCACTGTGGATGACAAATAGCGCACTACGACACCCAGAAGGCCGTGTATTCGGCCACGCCCACAGAGGCAGGTGTTGGAATGAAATCGCGCGCTTTGCAACAGCGCTATCATTTTCTGCTGACAACACGCCACAGAAGAAGGGACTGTTAGATTCCCGAAACGCGTCTGGTGTATGGATTGTGTTTGATGCGGGACTCTGTGAAACCATCTGCTTGCACGCTGCCATTAAACGGAGTGAAAGATATTCATCTTCCTGTGGCCTTATTTCGAATGGGAACCTGCTTTGTTGGATTTATAACAGCTGTCTCCGGTTGTGAAATTCGGCCCACTGCGGTAAAGGCGGATTCTTCGAGTACCGATTTGGGGTTTGAGTGGCAGGAAGGAAGATGTGCTGACGCCATGCAGGGTGGTGCCAGCACATTCACGAATGACAGCAATAAAGCGGGGCAGGTGGCAGCAGGTTCCTGCATTTACCCACTGGGGGAAGAACTTGTTTTAATCTTTGAAATTGTGGCGCGCCCACTGTGGATGACAAATAGCGCACTACGACACCCAGAAGGCCGTGTATTCGGCCACGCCCACTGAGGCAGGTGTTGGAATAAAATCGCGCGCTTTGCAACAGCGCTATCATTTTCTGCTGACAACACGCCACAGATGAAGGGACTATTAGATTTCCGAAACGCGTCTGGCGTATGGATTGTGTTTGATGCGGGACTCTGTGAAACCATCTGCTTGCATGCTGCCATTAAACGGAGTGAAAGATATTCATCTTCCTGTGGCCTTATTTCGAATGGGAACCTGCTTTGTTGGATATATATATATATATGTATATTTACTGTAGTTGCAATGCTCTTTGATTGCTTTGCACTATGGCATACACATTTCTGCATCTGATGTCACTGGTCACTTCTTTATGTAAAGTGGTCTGCTACCTATCTCTTGCCTGTCTGCAAACTGCGAAACTAAATAAATGAGCCCCAAAGGCTTGTTTGTAGCCCTATGACAATGCACAGCTAGGCTTTTAGTAGTTGTATTGTATTAAGAGGAGCTGTCAACTAAGAGTATTTCTAACATGCAAAAATGTGATCCTACACCTGGGACTCCCCAAAACATGTTTGTAGTTTGACAGAGTATAATCAATAATAGTGTCAAAGTTACTCCAAGTGAGTAACTTATACCTAGTATCACACTCCCATAATTTCTGTTGCGGCTGTTTATTGCCTGATGGGTTAAAAGAAGCAAAGTTCTTACCAATGAGTAGTTTATAGATGTATCCATCTATGACCCACATCAGTATCAGGACAGGTCAAATCGGCTAAGACTGCTAGAGTGACTACAGGTGAGTGACGTATTTACGTCCCTCTCCTATCATCTCCAGCAGTATGAAAGTTCTAGTGCACTGAGGTTACTATGCATGTCTCTTCCTGTTTTTCTCCTTCAGGGTGATAACTAATCGAACAGGGGCCAGGGACATATGTCTGCTGCTGATTATATAAACCTTGGAATTTATTGCTAAATGACTTTCAACATTGAAGTTCTAAAATGAAATAAACAATGGAGGCAGAAAGGCCAGTATGCACAACTGTGCATAGCGTGGGGAAACAACCTTTACAAAGCAGTCATTACATCGCACTACCTTTAGATAGCAGTCATTACATCGCAACATCCTTTACATCGCATGTCATTACAACGCAGCCATTACATCGCATGTCACTACAACGCATGTCATTACAATGCATGTCACTACAACGCAGGCATTACATCTCAAGTCATTACAATGCATACCATTACAACGCATAGCACCCTTACAATATCCAACACTTACCCTACTGTTGCACTCACTAGTGTTAGAATAGTAATTTTTACCCCTACACTATCCAACACTTACCCTACTGTTGCACTCACTGGTGTTAGAATAGTAATGTTTACCCCTACACTATCCAACACTTACCCTACTGTTGCACTCACTAGTGTTAGAATAGTAATTTTTACCCCTACACTATCCAACACTTACCCTACTGTTGCACTCACTGGTGTTAGAATAGTAATGTTTACCCCTACACTATCCAACACTTACCCTACTGTTGCACTCACTGGTGTTAGAATAGTAATGTTTACCCCTACACTATCCAACACTTACCCTACTGTTGCACTCACTGGTGTTAGAATAGTAATTATTACCCCTATACTATCAAACACTTACCTTAAATGCCATGTACTGGTATGCATTGTAATGGTATGCGTTGTAAAGGTATGCGTTGTAGAGGTATAATGCGATGTAATGGAATGCATTGTAAAGGTAGTTTCTGAAAATGCGATGTAATGGCATGCGATGTAAAAGAATGCGTTGTAAAGGATGTTGCGATGTAAAAACTGCGTTGTAAAGGCATGCATTGTAAATGTATGCATTGTAACATTATACATTTCATAGCGTGTAGGTGATATGACTTACATTTCTGCCCCTGAGGCAGCATATTCACAATGTTTTGAGTTCATCATCATATTTTTTTCATTTTAACCCCTTCCCCGCTCATGACGGAGCCGCTCCGCATTGAGCCATGGTTGCCATGTGCTCATGATGGAGCGGTTCCGTCATGTCATGGCCGTTGGCGGCCGCTCCGCCTACGCGGCGCTCTTTCCCCGCCTGTGCGGGGGGACAACGCAACTGGGCGGAGTCATGACGGAACCGTTCCGTCATGAGCACAGCTCAACCGTGGCTCATGACGGAGCGGCTCCGTCATGAGCACAGCGCCACCGCGCTGCCCCCCCGCACCCCCAGCGCTGCGGCGGAATTCCCGCCGCAGCGAAAGGGTTAAGGTGGACATCGACGCTTTTGTTTGCTTTGGCAGTTCTTTACAGAAGCCAGGCAAGGCTCTGCCCCTGTGATTGCTCTATAATGGTTCAGGCCAATACTAATATTTACTTTCTTACTCCCGAGTAGAATCTAACTTTCATTGTTTCTATTTACAGAGCAACAAATTACTGACACAAATGCCTTTTCACGGATGGATAAAGTCACCAGTTCTAAATTCCCCTGCTTGACATTATAAGTTCATAGTTGAGAGAGTCTTATTGTTTTGTTTAATTTACCAGAGAAAAGCGCGCCATGCTGGTCTGTGGTCGGGACGATTAACAGTGTGTTATTTCCAGGAACTGGTTTACCGGAACAACTGGAGTAAGTCATAACTAATCACCTAAAGTTTTTGTGAATCCGGTCCCGTATCAGATACTGATACACATCTCAGCTTTTATATTTTTTCAGCACAGCTTCAGTGGAAAAACTTCCGAATATGAGTTCTCATTTTTTGAAAGCTCGAGCTATGTGGTTAGAAACATGAAAACATTTTCTATTTTAAGAATGATAATGGTTGTAGAAATGCCAAGGTCAGTTACATCAGCTATATAATTATATAAGACGTTGCCATATACAGAGACAGAGAGAGTCTTGCACAGTATTGCATTCATGTGAGGGTGATACATAATGATGCATTTTTGCACAATTGAGTGTAGTTGCCGATCTGACCACCACCAGGTCCCTTTCCTCCTAAATCTTCTAATTTACCAAAAGCAGTGTAAACCGTCGTGCATATGGAGCAGAGACACACACATTTTGGCACAAGATGCCCTTAACTACAACAGGGCCTCTCCACTTGTTTTAATATTGCACTCTAGTCAAACTAAGGAACATCCTCGTACTGCTGGAGAAAGTCTTTCTCATCCTGAAGTCACACCTTAATCTTCCAGGAAAAAACTACAAAGCTAACATTTTTAAAACAAAAGCCAAACAAACAACCCCAAAACGTACTTGAGTTACTAGGGGGCCTACACGATGTCAGGTGGACTTGTGTCCGTCTGACTCTGTCTCGGTGTGAGTACCGACCAACCAAAGGGAGTTTCTGTGAATCCCTGCACCGCGTGGCAGGCACTTCATGGTGCCTGCCACACGGTGCAGGGATTTTACCCTGGCCCCCAACCGGAGGCTGCTGAGGGATAGGGCCCCCTATGTCGCTTTCCAACAGACTTTCCATGTAGGAAAGCCCGACAAGGAAAGCCTGTCTGAAACCGACATCATAATCCCGACGGCAGAAACCCCATCCTAAAAGAATTATAAGGGCGAACACCCATCGCAACAAAAAGATCACTTCGCGGGGACATCACAACGCAATTAGAACATCGCAATAACGTTTACATCGTAAGGCACAGCAACGCTTAAACGTTTAAATCGTAAGGCATACCAACGTAAGCCAGAGCAACGTAACTTTACGATGTAAACGTTAATGCAATGTTAAATTTGTAAGCATTGTTATATTAAAATTGTAAGCATTGCTGCGATTTTCTAATAGCATTGCTTGGTATTCGGCAAACTGGAAAACCGGCACAAAAGTCAACACACATGTACATTAAAAGTAAATTTATACAGTCACGCGATGTTATTAAAACTTGATGTTATAATTGCACAGACGGACTGACAGATGAAAATGCCCACCAACTAGCCACTGTTTCTCTAGTACAATTCGCACTTTGGCATTTATCACATATCTCAGAATACATGAGTGATTAATGGGTGGATGAATGATGGGTGGATGGATGGATGAAAGGGTGGATGGATGAAGGATGGACGGATGAAAGGGTGGGTGGATGAATGATGGGTGGATGGATTGATGAAAGGGTGGGTGGATGAATGATGGATGGGTGGATGGATGGATGTGTGAAAAGGTGGGTAGATGAATGATGGGTGGATGGATGGATGGATGAAAGGGTGGATGGATGAAGGATGTACAGATGGACGGATGAAAGGGTGGATGAATGATGGATGAAAGGGTGGGTGGATGAATGATGGGTGGGTGGATGGATGGATGTGTGAAAAGGTGGGTGGATGAATGATGGGTGGATGGATGAAAGGGTGGGTATATATTGATGAAAGGGTGGATTGATGAAGGATGTACGGATGAAAGGATGGGTGGATGAATGATGGATGGGTGGGTGGATGGATGGGTGGGTGGGTAAAAGTGTGGAGGGATGCATGATGGATGAATGGGTGGGTGGATGGATGGGTAAATGCATGGGTGGGTAAAAGTGTGGATGGATGTATGATGGGCAGATGGATGGGTGGGTGGATGGATGGGTGGGTGGGTAAAAGTGTGGATGGATGCATGATGGATGAATGGGTGGGTGGATGGATGGATGGATGGATGGATGAGTAAATGCATGGGTGGGTAAAAGTGTGGATGGATCCATGATGGGCGGATGGATGGGTGGGTGGATGGATGGATGGGTGGGTGGGTAAAAGTGTGGATGGATGCATGATGGATGAATGGGTGGTTGGATGGATCGATGGATGAAATTGACTAAGTGGATGGGTTCTGTAGGTAGGATTTGACCAGTACTGTGCGTAAGGCGGGTAGTTGTGGGTAGCTGTGGTGTCAAAAACTATACATAGTGGTGCAGTCTGTGTGTAAGGACAAAAAAGTCACAAAAATGTGCAGGAGGTCCAGCTGTATGCAGAACGTTGACAACAATGGCTACCTTGTCGGTTTAGGAAAAGTCAGATTTAACAAGTTTGGGAATTGAGAACGAGTCACAAAGAGCTTCACAATCGAAGTAACAACGGACTAGAAAGTTTCCTAATTCAGGAAATAGACAGTAATATGAACAATGAACTAAAAAAACAAGATGTTTCTCTGGATGAAATTCCATTTGAATAATATCATTCTATAGTAAGCGCCATATACAAATGGTTATTTTTATGGGACGGCACAGGCCCAACCGACAAAACAAGGCCCATTCTACTACTTATTTACATGTATTAATAGAAATAAATTGTTAAAAGAATACAAATTTAAAAATAATCCCTATGTTTCTGGCATTTCTTTGGAACAGGCGTGAGCAATGACACATGGTCTACGGGGAAAACAACTCTATTTTTTTGCACAGTTATGATCAAAACAGTAATTACTGAGAACAGGATTGTGTACTTGTAAGTTAAGAGCAGAACATTTTGGAGGTCGTAGCTTTGAATCTGTGTTATCAAAAGACGGAATCACACACATGCTGTTAACACAGAGATGGAAAGCCATCGTCATGTAAATCGATTTTACCACACTTCAAATTAGACAGAACAGAAAATGCTCTGAAGCACATTCCAGTTGAGCTAATTATCCCACCTAGAAGCACCATCAAGGTAATCTTTGTTTTGCCGTCTGTGCGCTCATTTTTGCACAGTTGCATATACAGCACATGAACTTTTGAAGAGCCTCAATATCGAAAAAACATGTTTTTACATTTTAAGTCTCTAGTGAACAATTAAGTGCTAGCTGTGCTTTAACCCCTTCGGTGCCCGCCCCTTTCCCCGCCCTGTGCCGGCCGTTACATTAGCGGGCGGGGTTTGTGACGAGCTGGACTCGTCATGGGCACAGCGCCACCGCGGCCCATGACGAGTCCAGCTCGTCACGGGCACCGAAGAGGTTAAACTATGGCAGCTGGGCAGATATATCAAAAATTAAAAATGATCATAATGACTCCTTCTCATTCACAAGAAATGTTTTGTCAGAAAGAAGCCTGCATTTTACCGATGGCATGGAATGAAATCTACGAGGCCTGCAGAATGCACCATTATTCCTCGGAGCCTGTCAGTTCATTACGGGTTAACTAGTACATAAAGTATACATGGAGCGTAGTAACGGCGTGCGCTTTTACAGTGTGCGAGGTAATTGACTTCGCAATAGGTGACACGGCATTGGCGTTGAAACGCCGTGCGTTGTGAAAACTGCCGGTGTGGCAGTCTTTGCGACGTGAAAGACGCGTGGTAAAAGCACGCGTTGAAAACGTGTGCGAGGTACGATCATACAACCATCATAAGTGGCTTCTGACCTGGTGACGGGCTCCTTGAGCCCATCGGAAGCCAGTTGGAATGACCGGCGAGTTTAAATTCTGAAGGCCTTCGTTGTAAAAAGGCGGGCTAAGTGTAAACCAAGGATATCTGTCGGAAAGCCTACGACCAACATCCTAATTGGCCTCTAAGTACTCAAACATCAGCCAGAGTCTACAATAGTGCCCTCAATACTAACCACTGGTCTGAGAGATGAAGTGCAGGTAAACATGAAAACAGAAGCTATCTGTGTAATGGTGTTCCCCTGCGATTCTTTACTTAAATTAAATAAAAATAACAGTACCTCATTCACCCCTATTGATGTCACTACTCTAGAAAGCACAACCTACCACACCCAGTCTTTCTGCTATGCTTCAAACTCTATGACTCCCACATAGCTAAAGCCACCAAACAGACGTTGATACATTAGTTGAACAAGATCATAAAAGTATCCATATCTCAAGGCATTTTACCCACAGACCCAAATAAATGTTTAGTAACCCCTTAATGAAAAGACCAAGAGCTGATTCAAACCTGAATGACAACTATCACCCTTTCTCTGCTTTGCAGTAATTTGCCAAAACTCCTAGAGAGATCCTTCACTTGCAACATGCACATAAACAAGCACCTTCTAATGAATACCAATCGGGGTTCAGAGCAAAGCAGAGTACGGAAACCTCTATGGTTTTAGTATAGGACGATTCCTTGAAAGTAGTGATGACAGAGATGAGTGTGGTCTGGTGCTACTGCATCTGCCTGTTATGGTCCATGACATTTTGCCCCTTAAAAAATGATTTGGTATGGTTGGGCCAGTGAAACAGAAGTTAAAATGCTATCTCTGAGACCACTCTGAGATATTGAAAAATAGTGGCAACTTCTCTTCTCCTCTTCCCTCTCCCTTTCGTGTATCATAGGGCTCTGGACTGGCCCCTGTTCTATTCAATCCTTTCCATAGTCATTGAGTGATCTCAAAGACTCCCTAAAGTTCATCTACCACCAATATACAGATAATACACAAATGTATGTAAGAATAAAAGAGAATCAGTTGAACAGAAAAAAATACATATCTGAAAGCTGAAATTAAACCTCACAAGCACAATGTTCTTCCTCTCACTCTAAAAATCCCAAAACAACTAAATGACTTGAAAACCTGCAAGAGGTGGGCCTCTCCTATACACCAGCCACAATCCCAGATCCCGCTGGATCTTTCTCGACAAGAAGCAGGTCATGCACACACATGGCTAGAATAAAAACAGCCTATCACCAGCTTTGGTACGCTGATCTGTCAAACGCTTCATCCGAACAAGATGACATAAAAAAAGTCACATCTATCTTGGAGCACTTTGCTGGATCCTCGCAGCTGCCAGGTCTGTTTATAAAACTAGAAGGCTCGAAAACTTAAAACCCCAAAAATACCTCTCAAGTAAATTATCAATATTGGGAGGCAAAACTAGTCTCAGATCCATAGCTGCTCTACGACTGAAAGCACCCAGTTGAAATCCATTGAAGCAGCTGGCAGATGGTAACCTAAAATAATTGCTCCCAATGCCCCAACCCTTCTCAAATCTTCAGGAAATTGTTGGGAAAATTAGAGGGAAGGGGAATTGGGGAAGAAAAGTATCGAAGGAGCCTGCCTTCATTCTTAAAAACCAATAATATGTATATTTCAGTTAAACTCTAAATGACTTTATGGTTGGTGCTTTAGTTAACTTACATGGACTGTATAAAGCTATTGCTCTTACTTTAATAATCCTTGAAATAGACCTGCATCAACGCAGCTCCAATGCTCACACTCCTTTCACCAACACACTCCTTTCAAACTTAGAAGTGCTTTAAACAAGGTGCATCCTCAATTTCACACTTAAGCTGTTCATATGTTTGTGGATTTTAGTTTTACTAGGCATGACATGACCTTTCTGATGCCACCTACTACCTCAATAGAACCCTGATAGTACTTGCTACTTACAGCAATGCACTATGCAAATCTGTTGAGAAATTGTGTGCCTTACGCTACCATGCGCCAAAAATCCACTGAGGTGGAGGCTGTAAGCGTAGGTCATTGTAAACAGATCTTGCCCACCTTTAAATTACCCTTCTGGCTGGTAACAAAGGGCGAGAACCATATGAAGTGCTTTGCCTGGTAAACCAATCAGTGTGTAACAGTCCCTGCCTATGTTCTAGTGTTGGAAAATTCTCCAACCAATTTGAGCTTTCAGCTAGGTCAAAGATATGTTGTTTGTTTATGGAAACATCCTTTAGAAGAAGTACCCCAAAATGTCTTGGCTTCTAACATAGCAGCATCCTACCAAAAGATCTAATAACCACCCCAATGCTAAAACTCTTTTGTAAGATATTAGAAATAACCGTTTGAAAAAGTCTACTAACCGATCAGAAAACATCATACGACTTCCAACTCGCACTCCAACTTAGGGGTCGATTACAATGTCGTCCGGAAAGGCTCTGAACTGCTATCGATTTGTCCAAATCTGATTCGGAACCCGCCTTTCCTACCGACTCGGACACGTTTCCCAACAACCGATTATGATGGCTGAAAAGCGTTCGAACTGTCCGACTCGATTCTGAAAGGCATTGGGAGTAACCGAGTCGGTTGGATCCGAATTTTAGCGGTCTAAGGACCGCGTTTCCAGACGATCGATTAGGATGTCAGATTCGGACAGCCTTTCCGAATCGGTTGTGGCGACACGGATCAGCTGTCGGAATCTGACTTTGGGGGCCTGTAGCAGACCCCGCTTCACCCGGGGCCCTCTGAATCGGGCTCATGGGGGTACCCATGGGTCCCACTTTCCCATGCATCAACAGTGTGGCAGGCACCATGAGGAGCCTGCCACAGGGTGCAAGGTTTTTCCCAACCACCCCTTTAGTCAATGAGAGCCTGTGTTCTCGTTCGAAACACAGGCTCCCATTGAAGTCAATGAGAGTCCGACGAACGATGTCCGGAAGCATCGAAATCTTTCGGTAGGACTCGCAGAACCCAATTCGGTTGGAAACGATTCCGAAACCGATTCGGTCAGAAGAGTTTCCAGACGACATCGTAATCCGCCCCTCAGTAGGTTATTCCTTGTGCTGCATCACAAACATAGATGGTACGCAATGAATAACTCAGATCCTTTTATAAAATAATTCCTATGCATCTCATAGCAGCTTAAGATTGCTGGACTCATCAGTTGTGCCAGATTCTTGCTCTTTGGTGCTTGCACTTAATTTTCTGATGCCATATCCCTTTATGCTATGTTAGAATGCTTAAGTGATATCATAGAATACATTCTGTGAAAAAGAGAAAAGGCAATGTACATCAAGGGAAAATCACGAGCGTTTGTAGGAAATAAAAATGTTGTAAACGAAAACAAGCAAGGTCGCCTGCATGCGTTGAATGGCAAAGATGAAAATGTGCTTTAAATATGTACAGACAGGGGTGTAGCTCCCATTGGTGCAACTGGTGCAGTGCACCAGGCACAGAGGTAGGAGATGGTCCAGTCTGCACTGTGCCAGCTGATGTTATTTCAGAGGCTGCCTGTTCTGATCTTTTTTTTCAAATGGCTTTGTTTACCTTTCATGGGGAGCGGTACAAAGGGAGTAGAGGATAAGGGAAGAACAATAAGGAAGCGAGAGGAATAGGATGAAAAAAATGCCGAGGGGAAAGAATGGGGAGGAGGGCAGGAAAAGGCGACAGAATAAGAGATGTAAAAAAGGTTAAGCGCACAAGGAGAAAAGGATGAGAAAAGTGGGCAAGGGAAAGGAAAGAGAAAGGACCCAGAAATAAGGAGAGGAGGGAGGAACGAGATGAGGCTGAGTGATGGACACAAACGGGAAGAGAGACTGATGAAGGGGATGGAGACTAGAGAATTGAATGGATGAGGAAGATAAGAGGAGAGCATTAAATATATCAAGAATATGAGAGGAGTGCAGGGTGGAGAAAGGGAGGCAAGAAAGAATGACGAGTAGAATGAGAAACTCGTAGACCTGTAAATTACATTAGTTCAGCAGGTGCAGTGACACCGGGGTCCAGAGGTGTGATGGGCTCGCTTCACCTAATTTATTTTAGTATTTTAATACCAGTTGGGCGGTGGCCAGCTTCAATGCTTGCACTAGCGCCCATGGCCCCCAGACTACGCCACTGTGCACAGATAACTAGAAAAAGAAACACATACGTTGCTTAGACGCTTAGATCGTCCTGTATTTCTTGAAACCCTTCCACCTGTCATCAAAACCTGATTTGAAATGTCCCTAGAGCTAAACTGGTTGGCACTTTAGACATTCAGATTGTGAAATAATTCTGTGGTGCACGTATACAAGCTCTCCGAGGTTAGTTTAACTTGATTTATATGTTTTATCATCACTCATTTTTTTGAAGGAGCGTTTCTACAGTTTTACAACTTTTGCTGCCTGACAGGAAAGTTCGTCACTTGTTTAAGTCCTGTCATTACCGTGACGCGCCACCTCCCTCCTCTATCCCTTTGTTCGCCCATGTTGTTGACCTACTGGGAATGACTCACGCGCCGTTGTAGGACGACTGCGGGAGTATTTGTTAGTTTTGTTTACCCCTGCCCCCTCCCACCCACTGCAGGTGGCTCGAGTACATTAATCAGCATTTTAATTTGTGTGGGATTTTCCACACATTTTCTATTATTAATCCTTTTAGTCTCTTAACTTGCCACTACTTTAATTGTGATATCTCCACCACGTCTCAATTCACTGATTAACTTTTATATTGCAGTCACCTAAACTACACTAGGAAATCTGGGTACTTAACTTTTCATGGTTAACCTCATTAGTACTTTTAGGGGCATATTTACTAGGATGGCGATAAATAAACGCAAAGCGTGCTTAGCGCTTGTTTATTTATCGCCGTCTATCGCAGGAATTTATCGCCCTGGTAACGCATTATTAACAACGCGTTACTCCAGGGCGATAATATTCCAGGGAATTGGGCCAACATCGCTGGAAAACCAGCGATGTTGCACCCAAAACGGAGATAGCCTTGGTGATACGACCCTGTGGTCGTATCACCATAATCCACCCCCATGTTAGCTATGCCTTAGTCAGGAATTTAACAGACGTTAAAGTCCTGCGTTAAAGCATAGTTAACGGGATTAAAAATATCGCTACCCCTCGTTGATGATATCACGAAGCTGGGGTAGCGATATTTTCCCATGGTGTTTTGTCAGGCACGCCTCCTTTGCATCTCATTAGAAATGCAAAGCGAGGCGTGAACAAAACGGAAGCTGAAACAAGGAAACACGCGATAGCGTGTCCTTGCAAATAATGCAATATAATTATTGCCGCTTTTCGGCCGAAAACGCCCGCAAAAGCGGCTATAATTATGTCCACCAGCCCTTGCTGATATGCCCCTTAGTCTTTTCTGATAAATGCATATAGGTTCATAGAAGAGGTCCCTGTGTCTCCTGATGATTATTCACTTCGGTACGATTTCCTTGGTTTGTGCTTGATACTTTTACCATCCAATGCCTTAACCCGTTCGACGCTTGTGACGGAGCGGTTCCGTCACGTGCGTCGGTTGCGCTGTGCGCATGACGGAACCGCTCCGTCATGGCCCCGCCCGCGCACGGAATCTTCAGCGCGGCGCGGAAATCCGCGCCGCGCTGAAGGGGTTAATTCTAGGGCTCCCGGTTTTATGGTATTTATTTTTTTAACATTTCTATCTGTATTTATTCATATTTATTTTGTGCTCATTTTATCTGTATTTATCCATATTTATTTAGTGTTTTGGGGATAAATGAAGTTGTAAAACTGTACATTTTCATATTTATTTAACTGATAGACACACAGATATATTTTGATGTCTGTTGTATTGTAGCTATTTAAGCTGCCAAATATTACATAACAATACATCCAATGGTAAATATTAGCTTTATGCCACAAATGTATGTTGGCATATGCCGTTATTTAAATAAATGTCATCCTGTATATTAACTTCCCATGCTGTCCTTCTGTTCAGCTGTTGGACTGTAATTCATGAAAGACAGCAGGGAGAGTCACTTAAAAGAAGCCCAGTTTTCTGTATATATCTACTTTTAAAAATAAATGCAGACAGAAAACACATTGCTTTCTGTCTGCATTTATCTGTAAAAATCCGTAAAAACGGGAGCCATACTTATATCTCACTTCTACAGCAGAGCAAACATAGTAGTGGCACTATTAGGAATTAGGGAGATGGCCCAAACCTTTCAGAAGTACAGGGGGTCATATACACCAGGGACCTGTTCGTTTTATTACTCTTGTTGGGGTAACTGCCCCCTTAGGATATTGCATGCCTGTTTTTAATATCCTGCGGGAATTGCAGTGCCTCTCCCTCACATACATAACCTAATTGCCTGTCTGCTATGTTCATAAATACTTATATTCTTGGGGCCTGTAATAGGCAAAACTGTCTAATGATAATTGTCTAAGAAGAGGAGGCATAGGACAGGGGGCTACCGTTTCATATGGTTAATGTACTACTATAGACTTAACAGCATGCCCGTTATGTCCTAATTGGCTTCTAAGTGGGCATTCTTTCCAGTTTTGCGGATAGCTCTTTTGGATAGTGCCCGGCAGAACCTGGACTGCAGTAAGTTCACGAGGCAGTGGTTGCTGCCACAATTACTTACCTGCTAATTGAACTACTCCGAGCTCTTCTTCTTCGCTTCAATTTATTATAATTTGGGGCAGTCCTGCCTCGTTAGACACCCCACCCACCTCTTCTTGTATTAGCATAAAAGCCCCTCCCTACCATGGCTCCTGATGTTTAGTAGACAAGCTCAACCCAACGTAAACTCAGTTGTCCTGTCAGTAATGGGAGAGTGGGCGAGATGTATGAATTGAAGCAAGGTAGTAGGACTCGGAGTAATGCATTACCACGTAAGTAATTGAGGCATTACCCCCTAGTCCCTCAATGGTTTAAAATGTATTACAATCTGAGACTGAACACTGAGGATGCAACACAGTTCCACTCTGTGTGTAATAGTTGCATTCATATATGGTAGGCCATACGAGGACAATGAACTATTACTTCATAGCACAAAGAAGCTTGGAACCTAACACATCCTCCAGATCAACCGTCTGGCAAATTCTCTAATAATCCATGAAAGTGGAAGGAGATGACCAAGTCGCTGCATGGCAAATCTCTGACGAGGATGCCCCGCTGAAGCTCGGTCCTTGAAGAACACATACTGCAGGTCGATTTATCCTAAATCCCCTAAGAAGGATCCTGATTTCTAACCCCAGAAGCTAGAGAGATCAGAGTTCTTATCCACCAACTCAGAGCAGCTGTGGAAGGTTTTTGCATTTTTTTGTATTCCCAAAATTGACAAACAAAGATTCAGAGACTCAGAACAGGGAGACCCTTTGCAAATATATCAGAAGAGCCCTTCAGACATCCAGTAAATGCAATCTCTGTTCCTTTTCCAAGAATGAAACAGGAAAAAACTCTCGAAGAATCAACTCCTGCTCTTTGTGGAAGGCAGAGCTAACATTAGGTGTAAAAGAAGGTAAAACGCTAAGATTATCCTGTCCTGAAAAACTCTATAGTATGGAAATCTACACAAGAGTACACCCAGCTCGCATAATCTCCTAGCCGTCATGATAGCAATCAAAAATAATACCTTTAAAGTCAGCAATCATAACTCCACCTTCCACAAGTGCTCAAAAGGAGTATCAACTAATGCCTCCAGTACAAGCTCTGAAGCCCAGTCTGGGAACTGCCTAGGGAGATTAGGATGAATATTAGAAAGCCCCTTAAAGAGATGAAAACCAGACCCTCTTCATCCTTCGGATTACCCCAGAAACTCCTGAAAGTGCTAATGGCCGCCCATTGAACCATTTAGAGGCAACTTTCAACCTAATAGCCGCTCCATCCTTCAGGAACTGAAGAACATGGATCAGATCAACAGTCGTAGGGTCCAACTCCTATAGAGTGCACCATATTGAAAAGGTGCTCTAAGGTGTAGTGTAAGACCTAAAGGTATGGGGTCTCCTGGAAGCCTGGACTGTGAATGCTAGCTCATCATATAAACCCCTGTGCATCAGACCCCTCCTTTCAACCTCCAAGCCGTTAGGTGTAGCTTCCTTAACAACGGAAGACCCAAGATTGGAAGTGACACAGGAGAAGGAGTAAGAGGGATCTTTCAACCCTCCGAGTCTCTCAAAGTCAGCAGGAGAAGAAAACAATTTGCTCTGGGCCAAGACAAGGCTTCTAATATCACTTGAGCAGACATCCTCATGAGCTGCACCAGAAAGGAGTTCACCACCCAAGTCTCTGTCTTCTGAGTCCTTGCACAAAACTTTGGGACCTTTGTCTTGTTTGCTCTTGCAAAACGAACCAGCACTGGAATCCCCCATTTCTGCACCAACTGGTGGAAAACTGAGGCTGGAGTGAAAACTGTGTTGAAGAAGGAATCTCTTGACTCAAAGTGTCCGCTATCATGTTGTGGATTCCCTGAGTGTGAATCGCCTTTACTGACCATATTGTCCTCTGAGCCTGTTGGAACTGCTTGTCTAAGATGATGCCCAAAGAGTGAGACCGTGTACCCCCCCCCCCCCCCCCCTGCACCCCTCCCACCTGTTGACAAAGGCCTTGGCTGTGACATTGTCTGTTTGTACAAAAACATGCCTGTTTCAAAGAAAATGGGAAAAATGTTTCAATGCTTTTCATATTGCCTCTAGTTCCCTCCAATTCACTGAGTTTCTGCTCTGTGCCATCGACTATTAGCCCCCAATCGGTCATACCTCCAGCCGGGCTTCCCATCCTGAAGTACTTTTGTTTGTTGTTATCACCACCACTGGAGCGGGGGATAACAGAATCCCTCTCATTAAGGTTTCATCATCTAGCCACCAATAAAGTTCCCTCTTTATGTGACAAGAGATGGGAAGTCTTTTTAAAATATCCGGAGACCACCGGGCGCCAATTCCTGAGAATGAACCTAGGTGAAGATGGAACCGTTCCAAGGAACCAAAAAGACGGTGGGGCTGGCCCCTCCTGGTCCTGCATCCAAAAGGAAATTTTCGGCACCACTTGATAAAGAAGATTCCCTATGTGAATTCTGATTTTCAGAATCCGAGTGTCTGGAAGAGTCGACAATCCCTGATTTGTCATAAACCTGGTTCCTATAAATGATAAGTTCTGAATGGGTTAGTACAGTACTTTTTCACAATTGATGAGCAGCCCATGATCTCTCAATGCTTATAGGACTATCCCCAAGTGTTGAGACACAAGATCTCTTGAATTTCCTTGAACCAGCCAGTAGTAGAGATACGGATGCAGGTAGAACCCTTTCCTGTGAAGAAGAGCCACCAGAGGAGCCATGATCTTTGTGAAGATTCTTGGTGAGGATGTCAACCCAAAGGGTAGAACTGTGAAATGAAAATCTTGATACTCAATGGCAAATCTGAGGAATTTTTGATGGGATTGTCTGATGGGGATGTGATGATAGGCGTCCTGCAAATCCACCGCTGACAGAAAATATCCTCCGTTTATCATGGAAATTATGGTTTGCAAGGTTACCATGTGAAAATGTGTTGTTTTCACCCAAAAATGTGCCCATTTTAAGTTGAGCACTGATCTGAAGGAACCTGGTGCTTTTAGGGCTAGAAAAGGAATAGAGTAAGTTCCCTGGGCCTTCTCCTTTTGCAATGTAGTAGAGATTTTCTTCTTAGGTGATCCTGTGGGATAGGAATCAATAGTACCTGTATCTGGAGGCCAATGCATGAAGTCAATGTTATAACCATTTTGAACCACATCTTGTAGTAATCGGTTAGATACAGTTCCTTACCATGCCTGAACAAAATGAGAAATTCTTGCTCCCACTGGATGACTGAGAACCCCATAGTTGTTAGGATTTTTTCTTGTTTTAGGGTCCCTGCTTGGAGAAATCTGGCTTATTATAAGACTTTCTTGGTTGGTATCTTTTTTTTGTTGGGCCAACTCCTATTATCGCGTTTAGGAGAAAATACCTTGACAAATAGTTCCATACCTTTCTATCAGAAGCTGAAGACTTTCCTTTATATGGTAGAGCATGTTTGCAGTTCTTAAAAGCTTTTATAATCACACTCTCCAATTGTTCTCCAAACATCATTTTCCCATCAAACAGGATCTCCAACAAAGCCGACTTTTCCACTGGATTTGTTTTCCAATCCCTCATCCATAGGCTTCTGTGTGCCAACACTGCATCCCCTGTGGCCACAACTGTAGTGTAGCCCATACCATTGCTGATTGTATGTCAGCCAGAAGCTTAGATTCCTACTCCATAGCTGCCAACAAGTCTGCACATTCTGTAGCCTTCTGAATTGCCTCAAGCAGATTGCCATGGTCTTTGACTAATGATTGTGCTACGTATGCTGAATATGTGCTTGCCTTTAAAATTAGACTTTCCTCATTGAAAGCTTTCCTTAGCGCAGACTCCACCCTCTTATCCATTGCATCAGATGGAAAACAATCTTCTGGATTAATGAAAGTCCGTCCAATCAACGTTTCCAGGATCACATCTGCCTTGAGAGAGTGAGGTAATGACTTCTCACTCTGCTTCATCATGTACAATTTCTGCAGAAATCTAGGAATTGATGCTTTAGCCAAGTCTTTCCACTCCGAGAAGACAAAGGGCCTGATTACAACTACAGTGGCCCTATGGACCGCTGTAGTCTCGGTGGCGGTCTGACTACTGCCACACTGCGGCACTGTGTGCCACATTACGAGTGTGGCGTTCAGACCGCCACTGAACTGCTGCAAGATCCAGCGGCAGTTTTGCAGCAGCACCGCCAAGCATATTATGAGGTGCCTCAATGGCAGCCTTTTCATGGTGGTAAGACCACCATGAAAAGAGTGGTGTTGAGGCAACCATCTTGGAGCTATGGGCCTGGGGGTGCATGCAGGGGGCACTTGTTCTGCTCCCCTGTAAATATGCACCCCCAGTTCCTGCACAGTGTGACCTGTATGCCACACCGTGGAGGAAAGTGCAGTCGGTGCTCTGAGAGCGGCGGCTTGCCTGTTAGGCTCTTTTATGAGCCTGACAGACTGCCGCATAAAGACTGCCAGAGGACCACCCCCAGACCAGGAAAAAACTCCTGATCCAGCGGGCGGTCTCACCACGGTTTTGGCAGTCCCAACAGCGGACCACCAAACTCGGAAGTAGGCCCTAAGTCCTTTATCCTGCTATGGAAGGGCTTTGCCATTGAAGAAGGCTTAGCACACTGTGGAAACAATCCTTCTTCATTTGTTTCACCCAGGAAAAGGTGGAAACCCCTAATTCTCTCGAAAATGCGACAAAACGTCCGCCATCTCCACAATCCTGACATATTTGCCTGATGAGGTAGAAGAAGTCCCTGCATCTGACCAAGAAGAAGAGAATAGAGAAGGAGATCTCATCCTGCATGCTCTCTTCTTTAGCTTAACTTTAGCCTTCACATCTAGAGCCTTCTGGACTCCCAGTTCTATCAAACTTTGTGCTTCTGCAGAAGTCATGGACAAAGCAGATTCATCAGCAGGGGAACCTGAACCCGTTGACCTAGGTTTCTGAGGAGGAATCAGACCCTCATCATCAGATGATGATGAAAGCACATGTATTGTCTTGCAAAGTCTCTTCCTCCATCACAAATCAACACTGAGAAATCAAAAGGAAAAAAGACTACACCTTCAAATGCCGGAAACAACCTTGAAAGTAAGTCAATCCCAAACAGAGGCGCAACTAGAGCCAAATTTCGGGGGGGGGGGGGGCTAAGAAAAAAATTCGGGGGGGGGGGGGCTGAATCTTTTAAACCATAGGCAGAGTGGAGCTGCAGGGGCTTTTAGAAGGGGTGAAACAACAGCGAGGCCTCATTAACATGCAAATGGTCTTTTAAAGTCCTGTGAAGTGCTCGGGTGTGGCTGTGTGTGAGCCGGGAAGCTGTCTCATCCCGGGCTGCCACACGCGACGGGGGGGGGGGGGGGGGGGGCTGAAGCCCTGCGAGTCCAATGGGTGTTGCGCGCCTGATCCCAGACCACACTGTTCGTCTGCTGACCAATGTGGCATCCATACATAGGTAACCAATCAACAATTGTGTGTATGTCAGAAAAATTAAAACATTTTTTATCCATATTGGAGCTTCCAGGCCCTTACACGAACCCATCAGATGCCAGCCATGCTGCCCTCCGTGGTTCAGCCAGACCGGAGGAGCTGCCCCTCCTTTTTCACCTAGATCCGCAACCCTAGCCACCCATGAGCCGGCCGGACTGACGCGAAGGGCTTCTCCTTTGCCTCGTTGTCCTGGCATCCATCGCTTAGCGCAGCCGCCTATAGACCTCATTTAGAGGTCGCCAGGGTTTGCTACTGCGACCCCTGGAGTGCCGCTAGCAACCCCTGCCACTGTCTTTGTGACCCCTGCCCTCAAAAGGTAGCAAAGGCAGTGCAAGGAACAGAAATTAAACAGGGCTTGCGGAGCTAGGTTTACTTTCAGTGAAAACAATGCTACCATATCAAACCATTTGTAACCTAGTGGCTCCTATATGAGGTGCCCCTAAGTTTACTTTTCAACTTGTGCATGAATGCATGATAGAATACAACAAGTAACAAACTCGGAAAAGGTATCTCCATTTCTCTAGCAGCCCCTGGAGGGTAAGGGAATGATGGAAGAGGCAAGAAAGAGAGAGCACCAGGGAAAACTGAAAGAATGGAAAAAAGGAAGAATGCACTGCAAGTAAATAAGTGAGAAGGTGTGTGTGTGTGTGTGCATGTGTATGAGAAAGAAAGAGAATACAGATCTGGGAGAGATAGAACATGTTTGTGAGAGAGCTATGCATGAGAGAGGTGAGAGGGGTAGCGAAACAGACATGCAGGAAGGAGACATGACAATGAAAGGAGAAAACAAGAGGGGAAGGCAGGCGAGAATTGGAGGCGGCCAGTGAGATAGGTGCGATAAAATAAATTATTTTGTGGGAGACAGCTTAGACAGAAAAGAGAAAGAGCCCTATTATAAAGAGACAGACTAGAAAGAGACAACTGAGAGACTTTGGAAGGATAGACAGGTGGACAGTAGATCATAGACTGGCGAGAGAGAGGTGGAAACATGTTAAAGGTAGAGAGGTAAGAGACAGCTGAAAGAGAGACAAAGTGAGATTGAAAGGTGGGAGACAGGGTATAAAGAGAAACAGACGGGTTATAAACAGACATCTGAAAAAGGGAAGTGGGGAGAAAGGACAGATAAACCATAAAGAGGAGATACTGAAAGAGGTGAGAGTAAAAAGAAAGATAGGTCAGGGACATCTTAAAGATTTTGGGGGCCCCGGGCCAAACATAATTTGAGGACCCCTGCTCGGAGCAGCTTTGAATTTATTATCCATTTTTAGCTCATTCGCACCCTCTGCAACTATTGTCTGATCATTGACTACCTTCTTCGTTTGCCCCCAAACCTTTAAGGGGTCCCCAGTCCTTCAGGGGCCCCCCATTCAGTGCAAAGACTTTGAATATGAGATATTGGTAAGCAAAGAGCCCATTTACATAGTGTGCAGGGGGCCTCATCATTTTTGCATTATGCCACTGTCAGGAGCTGTCCTGAAAACGTAATGATGGGGCCCCTAGAAAGGTGGGGGCCCTGGGCCAGAGCCCACTTTGCCTATGCCTTAAAACGTCTCTGAGATAGGTGAGAACTTTAGTTGAGAAAGCAAAGAAGAAATGTCAGAGATGATAAAGAGACAGACAGTTGGAAAGCAGATGGCTATGGCTAATGGGGAAGACAGGTGAAAAAGGGATAGATGCGAGAGGGAGACAGGTGAAACAGAGTCATATAGAAGAGGGAGAGTATACAGATGACATACCTGTAGAAACAGGAGAAAATATGGCAGTAAAGAGTAAAAGAGGGCCAGGAGAGAGGTGCTATGAGAGATGAAGCAAGAGAGAGAGGACAATGACAGAACAGGAAAAGAGAGATGTGAAGCATTGCAGAGCAATGTGCCATATAGAAATTTGACACGGGAGAGAGAGATTTGAACTGAGAGAAGGGGAGAGATTAAAGAAGGAGACGGGGCAAGGAAACCAGTCATTTTTCCTAGCAAATAAAAACAGCAAAGAATGATGTTTGCACATCACACTTACATGATGATGGACAGTAGAGCAATAGTGATGAAGCATTCAATAGGTGTGCTAGGATATTGTCAGTTTTTTAAAAATTTTATACAAAAGTAGGCCCTGTACTTATTTTAATGGTTGTGCATTTTGGTGACATCCCTTCCTAGGATAACATCAGGACAAAGGTCAAATGATGTCCTTTCCTGTGATGTCATTGAGGTCAATGGTTGTGTGATATCACTTCTGCTATCCCTGACATTTTGGTGAATTGATGTCCATGCAGCCTCCCCATCACCCGTATCAAATCTGTTTGATGCACTTCCGTGCTCCATATCCCGAGAGCAATTGCGAGGCCCCGCAACCGCAGAAAGGTCCGATTGCTCTGTAGACAGAAAAAAACAGGAGGGGCATTGGGAGGGAGGTACTTTTATGCTAATATGAGAAAGTGGCCGTGGTGTCCATCGAGGCTGAGATGCCTCAAGTTGTAATGAATTTCAGCAAGAGATGGACAAGGCGGCAATTATAGTTAATACACATGTTTCATAGCCATGAGGTAATGTATACTTATTTAACAGGATCCTTTCCTTTTTTTAATGATTGGTTTGTGAAATGGTTATGGGCAAAGTTAGACGCCTTTGGATTTTGTAATGCCAACTGGGATCATCTGCTGCATAGACTTGGTGGTGATAGATAGATCCTCAGAACCTGGACCTATTTTGCTAATGTTTTCAGGGGCAGCTTTGCTTGTCTTTTGAAAGCTGTTTCCAAATTTTGCGGGGTTTTTTTCTTCTTTTTTTAGGAAAATGATAGGCCATATGGTGTAAACATGATGTTTCCTTTTGTTGCACCCTCTAGCAATCCAGCCCAAACCACCAACTATATATCACATATTTCCTGGCTTTCCAATGGTTCACAGGAAGTATTATTATGATGGACACATGTAACTGGATGAATATATGTGCTGGACATTTCTGTTTTCAAGTGAATGGCTTATGACAGATTTGGCAAAAACTACTTGGAGAAGGAGTTTCTTCCAGCTAGGTTGTGTCCATCAATCAATCAATCAATCAATCAATCAATCCATTTGTAGGGCGCACTACTCACCCGTGAGAGTCTCAGGTGCTAAGGGGGGGAGGGGGAAGCTGCTACTGCTCGAACAGCCAGGTCTTGAGAAGTTTTCTGAAGGTCAGTAGGTCCGGGATCTGTCATAGGTGGATGGGGAGGGTGTTCCATGTCTTGGTGGCGAGGTGGGAGAATTATCTGCCGCCGGTGGTCGTTCGGTGAATACGTGGGACGGTGGCGAGGGCAAGGTCAGCGGAGCGAAGCTGGCGATTCGGAGTGTGGAAGGTGAGTCGTTTGTTGAGGTATGCTGGTCCGGCGTTGTGGAGTGCTTTGTGAGCGTGGGTGAGGAGCTTGAAGGTGATCCTCTTGTTGACGGGAAGCCAGTGCAGGTCTCTCAGGTGGGCAGTGATGTGGCTTTGGCGGGGGATGTCGAAGATGAGCCGTGCGGAGGTGTTTGGTATGCGTTGGAGTCTTTTCTGGAGTTTGACTGTGGTTCCCGCATAGAGGGCGTTGCCGTAGTCCAGCCTGCTGCTGACGAGAGCCTGGGTGACCGTCCTTCTGGTTCCGGTGGGGATCCATCTGTAGATCTTGCGCAGCATGCGGAAGGGGATTCAAAAAAATGTGTGATTATTACGTACAGCCTTTGAATTGTCTTTCTAAAAACTATATTTTATTGTATAACCCTTACATTCAACTTTAAAGGTTATATTTCCGCCATACCTTTACCTATTTAACAATTTTTGAACCAACTTTTCAAATAATATAATGCTGGATAGTTTTTCCCATAACTTTTCCACTGCCTCGTAAATTGCGAATATCTTTCAGAGACAAACTAAATAAAACTTCTAATTTTTCAACTTGAAAGCATTGGGAGTTCATTTAGTTAATTTCTTCAATGTGTTTATCATTAAGTTGGCCTTATTTCATATTTTTACAAATTAGTTTTCTTTCGGGTAGTATTTGTCCTGATCCCAGATGCAATGGTTGGGTCTGTTACAACATGTCACTTTCACACTGAAACCTTCTGAGGTTTTTTAGCACTTTGTGATTGTTTCTTGAATGGGTTAACCATTACGTTGAAAGTATGCCTTACTTCCACAAATTATTTTTCTGTTGGCATATAATTTGTTTTATCCCAGATGTACTGCTTGGATCACTTACAACTTGCCACCCTCACACTGAATTCCGCTGTCTTCTCTGGCATGGAAGTACATCTCATACGGTACAGTACAAGAAATCACTCATGGCAGTTAGTAACCTATATGGATCCTTGCTGTCTTGGGAACTAAGGCAACCACCTTAATTAAAAAGCTTAGAACATAAGAGCTTCCGATTAAAGTATTAATGATCTCTCCCGTGGCAATATGAGTGTTTCATATGGAAGTCCCTTGGGTTTAAGTGGAATGGGACTTAAATAATGTTGATCTCAGAGAAAGGAAAACAAGCACACTGGTATAGAAGAAATAACAAGCTTGCTTGCTGAGCTTGTGGCTTTTCTTGGCCAATCAACGTCTTGCAAATATTTCATAGTTTGGAAATACATTTATATGTTTGTTTCTAGTATGTATGTTTGAATGTCTATATACTCATTGGAAGGAAATTGACTCATTTAAAAGAATGAGCCATTTGGTGAAAAAGATTCCATTATTGTAAAATTGTGCAAATGAACACTGCTTATATTTGCATGCTGCCAATCACTGCATATATATCAATCAATCAGGAGTTTGTAAAGTGTGGCTACTCACCCGTGAGGGACTCAAGGCACTGAGGGGCTGCTGATTTGTCTGGGCGTGGAGGTTCAGTCGAAGAGCCAGGTCTTATGTATCCTTCCTGAATTGGGTCAGCGATGGGTATTGCCTGAGGTGGAGGGGCAAGGTGTTCCAGGGTGTTCCATATATATATTTGCACTCACTATTATGTGTTTTCATTACAAAATTCAATAAAAACCTCTAAAATAAAAAGTTGACTTTTTGGGGCTGTATAAATGACAGTCTGGCCAGCCTCTCAAATCAGCGTTTAGGATCAAAGTATAACTCATGAAGCATACATTCTGTAGGCGTAACAAATATTGACAGACATAAGTCTTTTTTTCAGAAACAGTGACATGAGTGTGTTTCTGCGACTCCCATCAGTACTGGCCAGCTGGGATTTTTTTTAAAGTAATATATTGACTACTGAATGAATGCACACTGTGTTGCCCTAACAATGGTAGATGGTGCACTACGTATATGATAAATAACAACAGCTTACATTACTTATACCAATCTGATACCAAGTTGCTTATGTTTTAGAAAATCTCTTAACCATTGCCTATTCTTTTAATTTTCTCATGAACTTTCCAGCAAGTTGTAAATCATACAAATGTGATCTTACAAGCTTTTCCCTTTCACAAGACCTAAATCACTCTGCTAGGCAAAAGGTAGACAAATTATAGTTGTTTTTGTCCCTTTGTTAAAAACCCATACAAAGTACATTCTAGTTTATTAAAATAAAAACAATAGGTAACTGACATTTTAAAAACAGTCTCCCTCTGGATTTTTGACATTGTGAATCAATTATTCTGTAAATTCTAAGGTTTAGTGTATACAGTAATCCATCCAGCCCGTAGTTCAGTGAAATCCACAACAAATCATATTTCTGATGGATGCTTCTGCCTGCAGATTCCTCACCTCTTGAATATCCCAGGCACCAGACTGGATCGAGCTGGAAACATTTAGTTGCTGTCCCATGCTGGTAGAAGGCACTGGTTCCACACTGATGTTTGGAACTTCACCACTGTAACGTCACTGGAGCCATAAAGCTCCCACCCTGGTGTCCTGACATCAGTTCCCTTTATCCACATCTTTGACTGAGGTACGCAGCACCCTCTCTTCCGTGAGTTACCTGAAAGGAAACAGTTTGCACACCAAGCATCTTGGTGCAGTGCTACGATTGTCTCTCTGTAAGAATTAATGCTTTAAGCCCTAGCAAAATTGTGATGGGCAAATGTCCATCACAGACCCTCACTCAATCTGCATATGGTGCCTGGGGTCAAATCTTGATTTGCATATCTGCAGTTCCTGTCTCAGTATGCCCCCTTAGGCCACGAAGGA
The DNA here is from genome assembly GCF_964204655.1 of Triturus cristatus. Taxonomy (NCBI): domain Eukaryota; kingdom Metazoa; phylum Chordata; class Amphibia; order Caudata; family Salamandridae; genus Triturus; species Triturus cristatus. The sequence goes on along the minus strand of NC_140592.1, from coordinate 587,874,100 downwards.
GAGAGAGGCCAAGCTCCCAATGGACCAGGCTGGGTGATTGAGTCTATAGGTGAGTGAGTAAGTGTGTGAGAAGCTCAATGAGTGACTGAGTGTGTAAGTGGCTGTATGGGTGTATGGGAGGATATATAACTGGCTGTATTAGTGAGTGAGTTGGTGTATGAGTGGCTGTATGGGTAACAGAGTGGATGCATGCCTAGATCTAAAAAGCAGTGAGTGGGTGTATAGGCACTCATATGGATGTGTCAATGGTAAATGTGGAAGTTGGAGTGGGTGTATGAACGGTTATATTGGGGTGTGAGTGGGTGCGTCAGAGATACTGTGGATGATGTCGTCAATGATGTCATTTGAGATGTCACCAGCTATGCCATCAGTGATTTTACTGCCCATGTCATGAGTGATGTAATATGAGAGGTCATAAGCAGTGCATTGCGGGGGCGCAAGTTATAGTTAGCTCAGCTAACTATAACTGCTGAATTTCTCTGGTTTTATACGAGTGAAATGCCAACCTCACTATAACGTCCCTCTACCCTTTGTTTTTTTTTCAGTGGATTTCTAAGGTTTTTTTAATTCGATTTGCCAGCTATAAAGTCCATGTAACCCATGATTTGTTATTGAATTTGTAAAGTTTTAAAATTGTATTTTCTATCTAAAATGGCTCTATAAGGTGTATTTTTATCAGCTTTTATTTACTTCAGTGTATTAATAAGCTTTGTTCTGTTTTCTTTACATTTTTTATATTTGCGACAACGTCCCGATCCCAGTGGACAGGTCACAAAAACAGAAAACAAAAGCAGACATTCAATGACCACCAACACATCCAAAAATAATTTGCAAACAAATCCATTCCGAACATTGCACTACAAATATTAATATATACATACTTCTTTCAAAGCATGTGTATATTTTTGTACTAAGTTTCTTTAAAAACATCTTTCAGACCTTGTTTCATTTTTTGCGGTTATTCAGGACATCGCAATGATGTTAACCGCGACAATCGCGCCTTTTCCATAAAGTCTAAAACACATATATTCAAACATATAACTGTATTTTACACACTAAGGGTTTCTTACAGTATTCTCTAAAGTCATATTTTTCTAGAGAGTTTCTATAAAAACCACCTCTAAAACCTATTTCATTTTTTCGTGGTGACACCAGCGATCGAGATGACATTGTTAATTGTGTCCTTGCGGACACGACGCAAAAGCAGAAAACAAAAGCAGACATTCAATGGTCACCAACACATCCAAAAATGATAACTATATAATTAATTCTAACCATCAAAGTAGATAACTCACTACATAAATAACTATAAAAACATTTATCAAAATCTCAGTATATCTTTAGCATTGAGTATTAATGATTCACTGATATATCTTTTTATATTTCCACCAATATTCGTGATGACGTTGATAGGCGCGGTCTCCCCACGATGGTACACTTGGGGGCCCAAGCTGGCGGTTACAGCGTCATCGCAAATATCATGTGCTATTAAAAAAATCAATTTTGGACACATAACTTGTGTCACTAACACCTCCATTTCTCAACCATGGGGTCAGAGTATCCCCACCCTGACCCTTATGTGGGCTTTCACACAAACTACAAGCCCCGGGAACCATTCCCGATAGATAAGTGGTGGCAGCAGCTTTCTGTTCAGGTTGCGTCCAGCCAATCAGAGCATTCCCGTTGGCGCATGCATTCACGATTCACCGCAAAATCACTGCGAAATATCCACGGCCAGTAGTATCACTATAATTTTTTACTCAAATTTCTCAAAAACTACTGAACTGACTTGCATCAAATAAGCAAAAGGCACTTCCTTGAACCAACATTTACCTTCCTGACAAAGTTGTTGTAAGTACATTCAGCGGTTCGACTAGGTGTGGCTAAAGGTTCCTATGGGAATTAACATTACAAATGCAACCTTATTTCGTGCCCCAAATTCTCAACCCCACTGCACGGATCACCCCCAAACTTTCCACAAAAGCAGAACCTACCTTGACACTTTTTTGGGAGAATTTCCTGCAGATTGGTTAAACGACACCAAAGAAATAGCCAAGTCAAACAATGCTTTCCCTATGGAAACTAGGTCTCGCCACACTTCCCCTGCAAGGGATTTCTCACCGCAATCACTGATACATATATTTTTTAAAAATCAATGAATCACAATCCATCTGTTTGTAGTTCAAGGGTGTTTAATTTTAAAGCTGCCAACACACCCCAACGTGTTGGCAGTTTTAAAATTAAACAACAAAATATACGGAGCAGTGAGTGCGATGAGAAATCCCTCGCAGGGGAAGTGCCGTACTCGGAACGCACCACCTTAGAAGCGCCCACACAGCCAGAAAAATGGGACTATGCAGATAGGAATATATATATCTATCTATATATATCTATATTCAATGAAAAAACCATAGGTTTCACACATGTTATAGTTAGCTGGACATTTTACTGATAAAAAACCAATGAAATTCCCCCGTTATAGTTAGTGCAGGCAACTATAACTCACGCGACCGCAATCCTCTGCTGATGACATATGTGTCTTTATGAAAAAAAAATATTTGTAATATATGTATAGCTAAAATTTAATGGAAGAAGACATGGGCAAATAAGTGTCTAAATACAGTATTAGCATCAGCAGAGGATTGCGGTCGCGTGAGTCATAGTTGCCTGCACTAACTATAACGGGGGAATTTCATTGGTTTTTTATCAGTAAAATGTCCAGCTAACTATAACATGTGTGAAACCTATGGTTTTTTCATTGAATTTGCAAGGTTTTTTAAATGCTAATTCCTAACTATAACGTGTGTGAAACCTATGTTTTTTTCAGTGAATTTGTACGGTTTTTTAAATGCTAAGTTACTTTACGCCATTCGTGGCGTGCGCGCCCACTTAACGCAGTTCGTTCCGTGCGCGCACGGTGCGCTTCGCGCACCGTGCGCCCACTTTACGCAGTTAGTGCCGTGGATGGGCCATGTACGCACGATGCGCTTCGCGCACCGTGCGCACATGGAGGACATATTATGTGCTTCGCTGTGAAAGGTAAGCTTTTACATTTTCTACAACAAAGATATGCCATGCACAAATGGTGCCCTTCGGGCACCATTTGCACACGGGGTGGCGCCCACTTAACGCAGTTCGTTCCATGCGCGCACGGTGCGCTTCACGCACCGTGCACGCACAATGACCACGCGGTGCGCTTCGCGCACCGCGCGCCCACTTTACGCAGTTAGTGCCGTGGATGGGCCTTGTACGCACCGTGCGCTTCGCACACCGTGCGCACATGCAGGACATATTATGCGCTTCGCTGTGAAATGTAAGCTTTTACATTTTCGACAATTGTCATGGGCCATGCACAAAGGGTCCCCTGCGGTCACCATTTGCACACGGGGTGGGGAGAGTGTGGATAATTTGTTTTTTGTTTTTTTTGTTTTTTTTACCGTACGCGTAAGCGTAATCGGCGATTTTTCGTAAAAATAAAAAAATGAAATGTTTGACCTTGGTGGAACTGTGGGGACCCATTAATCAAGGCTAGGTGGTAAGGAGCTGTCTAAACAGTCCCTTTACATGTTTTTTGCCTTTGTTTTTCCTCTCCGCTTAAGAGTGCGAGAGAGAAAATGGCGGCCGCCGCTTCCTGATTTCGACAGATTCGAATGTTTACTAAGATCTAACAGCCAATCAGAATTGCGCTCGCGCACGTCACCGTACGCGTACGGTAAGCGCACCGTAAGCACACCGTAAGCTGGCTCAGATATATATATTGATTTAAAGGCTATTTTCTCAGAATCTACTGAACAGATTTACACCAAACCTACAAAAGGCACTTCCTTGACCTGTAGACTACCTCTCTGCCAAATTTCAAGGAACTCTGTTCAGCCGTTCGGGCTGTAGCTGTGTCTAAAGGTCCTATGGAAAAATGCATGGGAAAAACGCGTTTTGGGACCCCCCTTTTTTCTCAGCCCCCGCTTGACAAATCCCCCCGAGACTTTCAGGGAAGGAGCGGAGCGTAGCACCCCACCTATTTTGAAAATTTCGCGAGGATTCGTCGACCGGCGCAAAAGTTATTCCATATAGAATGTTGCGGATTTCCTATGGAAACGTGGTCCTAACTATAACTACCTACTGGCAACCGCCAGTAGGTAATATATATATCTATCTATCTATCTATATATCTATTATCTACTGGTGCGCCAGTAGATAGTTATAGTTAGGACCTATTTTCCATGGTAAATCCGCAACATTCTATTTGGAATAACTTTGGCGCCGATTGACGAATCTTCGCGAACTTTTCAAAACTTTTGGCCAGCTCCGGTCCGCTCCTATCCTGAATGTTTCACGGTGATTCATCAAGCGGGGGCCGAGAAAAAAGGGGGGTCCCAAAACGCGTTTTCACCATGCAATTTCCCATAGGACCTTTAGCCGCAGCTACAGCCCGAACCGCTGAACGGAATTACACCAAATTTGGCAAAGAGGTAGTCCTTAGTTCAGACTCGTGCCTTTTGCTTAAATGGTGGAAATCCGTTCAGTAGTTCCTGAGAAAATGACATCTAAAAGTGCATATATATCTATGGCCTCGGAGGATCCGCGCACCCTATGCGCACTCAGCTCGCACCCTGCCGGGCACGAGCTGTATTCTAATTGGCTGTCAACACTCCAAACCAGAAAGTGTTGGCAGCCATCTTGTGCCTCGGTTGAACCGAGGCACAAGAAACCTAAGAAACAAACGCGAAAAACGCAAAAAGGGGGCAGGGTAGAAACACCCTGACCCCCTAGGCCTGCTCAGGGGGCTCCCACAACGACCCCCAGGGCCAAAAGAAGCATTTTTTTTTTTTAAATCAGCGACATTCGCACACCCAGCGCGAATTTCAGCCAACATTTTTAAAAAAAAGAAGCGCGGGCTCCCGCGCTTCTTTGGTAATTGTTCCCGGGGGGGGCCAAATCCCGGGGACAATAGTTATGGAAAGGGGGGCCCAGAGGGGCCGCTCAGCCCCGGGGACCGCCACCCCCCGGGGCTTTATTTAATTATGTGCGGGGGGCTCTCAGGCCCCCCCAGCCCCGGAGACCACCACCCCCTGGGGCTTATTTCAATTGTGTGGGGGGCTCTCCGGCACCCCCAGCCCGGGGGACCACCACCCCCCGGGGCTTCTTAATATTCGTTGGGGGGCTCTCAGGCCCCCAGCCCCGGGGAGCGCCACCCGCCGGGGCTTAAAAAATGAATGGGGGGGTCACGCCCCCCATGGCCCCGGGGACCGCCACCCCCGGGGCTTTATTTAAAAAAAAATTACCCTGTGTGGGGGGCTCAAGCCCCCCCACACGCCCCCGGGACCGCCACCTCCCCGGGGCTCTAAATATGTAAATTGGGGGGTCTGTGACGGACCCCCCAGCCCCGGGGACCACCCCCCGGGGCTTTGAAACAGGTGGGAGGGGGCCGCACGGCCCTCCCTCCTGGAGCCCTTGATGGCCTTGGGGACCGCCACACCCCAGTGCCGGCTACTGCCGTTTGCAATGACAGGGCGGGAGCCTCGCGGCTCCCACCCTGTCATTGCAAACTGCTTTGCTATTTGGAAGAGAGAGCAGGAAACCTGCTCTCTCTTCCAAATAGCAAAGCAGATTGCTTTTCCACATGGGGAGCAGCATGTTAGCTGCTCCCCATGTGGAAAAGCAATGCCGGCTCCCGCAGGATCGAGGAGCCGGCTGGGACCGTGGGGGGATTGGGGACCCCCCACGCTCCCCAACGGAGTTGGCCAGCCACGTGGGATGGGGTCCCCGGGGCTATTAGTGGCCCGGGAGGAGGGCCACGCAGCCCCCCTCCCCAAAATGAATTTTTTTAAAAATAAAAAATAAAAAAGGGCCGGCCCCGTGGGATGGGGTCCCCGGGGCCATAAGTGGCCACAGGAGGGGGGGCAAGGCAGCCCCCCTCCAAAATAAAAAAAAATGAAAAAGGGCCATGCCCCAGGGGATGGGGTCCCCGGGGCAAATTATGGCCTCGAGAGGGGGGCCACGCGGCCCCTTCCCGATTTTTATATTTTTATTAATACAATTGGGGGCAGGCCCTGGGGGATGGGGTCCCCTTCTTAAAAAAAAAAAGGGATCGGGACGGAGACCACGCCCCCTCCTTGCACCACTCTGCAAGCACACCCTCTGGCGTGTTTGCAGAGGGGGAACAAATTCCCCCTAAATACTGGGGGTCCCTGGGGGCCAACTAGCCCACCAGGTACCTCAAGTATGCGCCAGGGAGCTGCGTTGCAGAGAGGTGTTCTGAGGCCACGCCCCTTTTTACACCTCTCTGCAACGCAGCTCTGTGGCGCTTACTGGAGGTAGCTGGTGGGCTAGTTGCACCACAGGGACCCTCAGCATTCAAGGGGAGTTAATCCCCCAACTTAAAACGCGCCACAGGGCGCGTTTACACAGTGGGAAGGGAGGGGGCGGGGCCTGAGTTCACACGTGTGCAAACACACCCTGTGGCCCGGTTTAACTTGGGGAATTAATTCCTTGTCAATACTGAGGGTCCCTGGGGGCCAACTAGCCCACCAGGTACCTCCAGTAAGCGCCACGGAGCTGCATTGCAGAGTGTTGTAAACAGGGGCGTGGCCTCTAAGCACCTCTCTGCAACGCAACCTCCCGGCACATACTGGACAGGATTGAGGAGGAATTAATTCTGTAACTTAAAACGCGCCACAAGGTGTGTTTGAAGACATATCACCTCAGGCCACACCCCCTTCCTTCACCACTGTGCAAACGCGCCCTGTGGCGCGTTTTAAGTTGGGGAATTAATTCTCTTTCAATACTGAGGGTCCCTGAGGGCCAAATAGCCCAACAGATATCTCCAGTATGCGCCAGGGAGCTGCGTTGCAGACAGGTGTTCAGAGGCCACGCCCCTTTTTACACCTCTCTGCAACGCAGCTCTGTGGCGCTTACGGGAGGTACCTAGTGGACTAGTTTGACCCTAGGGACCCTTAGATCAATTTTGATGCATGCTGGGAATCGTAGTGCTTTCTGCCCAATTACTACCCTCCAGTGGGTTATCCTGTTGACACATAATTTAGGACACTACTCACAGCCCTCCAGTGTGCTTCAGAAGGAGATTACACATGTCAAATTAATTCGCCAGCTGTTCCCATCCGATCACGAAATTTAACTCGTGGGGTCTTCATTGATAGAAGCGGTGCGTCATCTCCGCGGCCTGAAGGCGCTACGATTAATTGTTTCCAAAAAGTTCCCCAGAGGCAAGACCGCACTCCAACAGCCGGTAAGTTCCACTCTTTATTAGAAAGACATGTGGCATCTCTTTCCCTTTTCTCGTCCCTGGCCTGACGCGTTTTAAAGCGATGTTGCTTCTCTTCAGAGGCCGTGTCAGCAGGCTTCAATCACGGCTTAACCACATTCCCTGCATGCTTTTTCAATGTCCGTGGCTTCCGGTGTGCCACTCCCTTCATTATCCAAATTTTGATGCATGCTGGGAATCGTAGTGCTTTCTGCCCAATTACTACCCTCCAGTGGGTTATCCTGCTGACACATAATTTAGGACACTACTCACAGCCCTCCAGTGTGCTTCAGAAAGTGATTACACATGTCAAATTAATTCGCCAGTTGTTCCCATTCGATCGTGAAATTTCACTTGGTGGGGTCTTCATTGATAGAAGCGGTACATCGTCTCCGCGGCATGAAGGCGCCGCGATTAATTGTTTCCCAAAAGTTCCCCAGAGGCAAGACTGCACTCCAACAGCCGGTAAGTTCCACTCTTTATCAGAAAGACATGCGGCATCTCTTCCCCATTTCTCGTCCCCGGTCTGACGCATTTCAAAGCGATACTCTTCAGAGGCCGTGTCAGCAGGCTTTAATCACGGCTTAACCACATTCCCCTGCATGCTTTTCAATGTCCATTGCCTCTGGTGTGCCACTCCCTTCATTATCCAAATTTTGATGCATGCTGGGAATCGTAGTGCTTTCTGCCCAATTCGACCCTCCAGTGGGTTATCCTGTTGACACATAATTTAGGACACTACTCACAGCCCTCCAGCGGTGCGTCGTCTCCGCGGCCTGAAGGCGCCACAATTATTTGCTTCCAAAACGCTCCCCAGAGGCAAGACCGCACTCCAACAGCCGGTAAGTTCCACTCTTTATTAGAAAGACATGTGGTATCTCTTCCCCATTTCTCGCCCCCGGCCTGACGCATTTCAAAGCGATGCTGCTTCTCTTCAGAGGCCATGTCAGCAGGCTTTAACCACGGCTTAACCACATTCCCCTGCATACTTTTCAATGTCCGTTGCCTCCGGTGTGCCACTCCCTTCAGTATCCAAATTGTGATGCATGCTGCGAATCGTAGTGCTTTCTGCCCAATTACTACTCTCCAGTGGGTTATCCTGCTGACACATAATTTAGGACACTACTCACAGCCCTCCAGTGTGCTTCAGAAAGAGATTACACATGTCAAATTAATTCGCCAGCTGGTCCCATCCGATCGTGAAATTTCACTTGGTGGGGTCTTCATTGATAGAAGCGGTGCGTCGTCTCTGTGGCCTGAAGGAGCACAGCAGCATCGCTTTGAAAAGCGTCAGGCCGGGGATGAGAAATGGGGAAGAGATGCCACATGTCTTTCTAATAAAGAGTGGAACTTACCGGCTGTTGGAGTGTGGTCTTGCCTCTGGGGAACTTTTTGGAAACAATTAATCGCAGAGCCTTCAGGCCACGGAGACGACGCACCACTTCTATCAATGAAGACCCCACCGAGTGAAAATTCGCAATCGGATGGGAACAGCTGGCGAATTAATTTGACATGTGTAATCTATTTGTGAAGCACACTGGAGGGCTGTGAGTAGTGTCCTAAATTATGTGTCAGCAGGATAACCCACTGGAGGGTAGTAATTGGGCAGAAAGCACTACGATTCCCAGCATGCATCAAAATTTGGATAATGAAGGGAGTGGCACACCGGAAGCCACGGACATTGAAAAAGCATGCAAGGGAATGTGGTTAAGCTGTGATTGAAGTCTGCTGACACGGGCTCTGAAGAGAAGCAGCATCGCTTTGAAATGCGTCAGGCCGAAGATGAGAAATGGGAAAGAGATGCCACATGTCTTTCTAATAAAAAGTGGAAATTACCGGCTGTTGGAGTGCGGTCTTGCCTCTGGGGAACATTTTGGAAACATATATATATATATATACGAAAAAATCCCAAATTTGAATATAACAAAAACAGGTCGGGCACAGACTGCTAATAGCATGTTTCTTTATTTCATTTCATAATCCATAGGACTCGTTTAGGCTGCAGTATATATTTACTGGTTTGCATTTTTTTATTTAACAGAGGAGGGGATAGTGTCTTGTGACATTTTGGGACGGAACCCTTTTTGTTCATTAGGACTCCATAGAGCTGTGATGTAGGTGTCTGAGTGCAATGCTATAAAAGTTTGTTTTACAATGTTGAGTTCGCAGTTACAATCAGCAGAATAAAGACGTGTAATACTAAGCTCCACATGTTGCAATAGTCAATGGCGGGTACCCAGGCTGGGCAAGACTCTACAAAGTGTACATTTATAAAGTGTGCTGCCCAAAGCTCAGTGTGCCAGTGTGCACTATTTAGAGGATTTTTACAATGGAGCCATCCAAATACCATATATTCTCCAAGGTACTGGTAGTCTGATAATGAAGTGCCGTTTTTCCTCAAAGCTCTGAACCCTTCCCTTGGTCTGCTAAGCAAAACACATAACAGATGGAAAGGGTCCCTGATGTGGTGCTCGACACAAAGCAGGTGCAAAAAGGTCAATTTTATTCGAAGCAGAGCTCACGACAGACGCCGAGCGTCTGCATTGAAGAGTTATACCCAACTGTAAAAGAACAGCCAGAAAGTCCAAGAACCACTGAGATGTGAGCCACCAGCATGGAAAGAATAACCAATCCAAGATACTTGAATAGCAACATTTCAAAATACAAGAGAGTATGTGTTACAAAGAATACAATGAGGAATGATTTTTTATATACAGGATCCAACCAGTGTAAGAATTCAACAGTCCCTGGCACAATGTTTATGCCAGCTTCTAATTTCTGGCTGTAGTCCACAGCTTGGGGCTACCAATCCTTGCAGCTCAATTTAGGGTGTTGAACAAACATGTAAACCTGTTTGTTGTGGAGTCCTTTCTTTGATTTATATGATGCCTTCCAGCACTGTAAATAGATGAAGATTTTCTTCTTAACAAGCCATTCTTTTATATCATTCAAATAAACTGTGCTCACTTTATACATTTAACATTGTAGTTTAAAACCTGACGTTCCCTGGAATTTGACGGCTTTGCTTCGGTAAAGTGAGGTTCGATGTGGGAAGAGTTATGTATGTATGTTGGTGTTTCAGAGCCAGGAGCCATAGAAGGTCTCAAAGTGGAAGGTTCCTTTTGACTTTTCAGTCAGATAGATCTGGGAAATGGCTGACTCTTAACCTCAGGGTTTATCCCGAATCTGTAAATGAGGCATACAAGAAGAATGTAGACATAGCACCAGGCAGGGAACAAGAGCCCAGCACCATGGCTCTGACAAGAGGCAACTGACCTACTATTATGAATTGTCATGATGTTTCTTAGGACAGTTGCAAAATGGCATCTCTGATCTGGGTCACATAAGCTTTGGTGTAATTTCCACTAATGTCAGTATTATCATAACATAATGAGTAATGTTAAAACTCAGAAATGATTACCTCTTTTTTAACTGCATAATGTTGTTGTGTGTTGTATGTTTTTTTTTTTTACAGATTAGGGTTTTAATGAGGTTGCTGTATGAGATAGTTGAATTGTGAATTGCAAAACAATGTATTTTATAGCAGGCTGTAAGGCCTGTCACATATACAGTTTAGCAAATAACTAAATATAGCCATGTATGTATGTATTTGTATCGTTTTAGCCTAGCCAAGGGCCAGCAGTGAAGATTACAGTCCAGAAGTATTGCTAGAAGGAGGGTAGTGGGGCTGCAGAAGTTGGTGAAGGGATAAGCGTTTCCTAAGGTGTTGCAGTATAGTGTTTTTGAAGAGGTAATTCTGCACCTCTTTCCTGAATTGGAGGAGGGATGGATCAAATCTGATGGCTACAGAGGTGTTTTTCTAGATTCTGGGGGCATGGGTGAAGAAGGCCTTTTTCGTGTTTTATTTCTTTCTTACATTTATTTCCAATCTGGAATTCAAATGGATGCGGATGTGTCTATATCCACTGAAGATGGTCTGTTAAGACGGCAAATATTTAAGGTTCTATTTGAGGTTAGCAAGGTCAACAGTGTTGAAGGCAGCTGGGAAATCCAGAAACTGCCAGTGGTAGATATCAATGTAATCTGTGTTCAGGAGAGTGCCATTGTCCACTTGTATAGTGGCTGTTTCACTGCTGCAGTGTGATCTGAAACCAGATTGGTAGTCATGGAGGAGATGATTGATGTAGATGTGCTCTTTCAGTTTAGTGTAGGCTACTTTTTCGATGATCCGGCCTATGTTGGATAAAAGATATGATGGCATCCGGGGATAGGGTGAATTTCTTCCAGAGTGGGAGGAGGAAGTCTTGCATGAAGGATATTCAGCTGGTCTACGAGAGCTTCTGATGCAGGTAGAGTATCATATTTGAGGCAAATGGCTCTGGTGGTGCAGATGATGTTGGAGATAAGAGAGAGGAGGTTGAACTATGACCATTATGGATGTTGCACGGTGGAAGCAGAGAGAGTTAGATTTTGTGATGTTGAAGTGCAGTCTGACTTTTTGCATTTTTTCACTGAAGGAGACAATGGTGCTCTTGCCCTTGCCAGTGGGATGTGGGATTATATGGTCAGTGAGGAGGTTGATTCAGAGCTTGATCTTCTTGAAGAACATTCTACGTCTATTAGATGCCTCATTTATGGTGTTGGTGTAGGATGTGGCTTTGGCTGTCGTGATGAGTTGTCTGTATTTATCAGAGAGAATTAAGTACTGTGGGGCCATCAAAAGGTCTACGTTTCTCCCATTTCCTTTCCTTTTTGAAAATGATGCACTACTTGACTATGATGGTTTGGATTTGCGCCATGGGGGCTTACATAGTGTTCCAGGAATATGTTGATGGGTGTTAACATTTTATGTTGGGGTGGAGGTGACAGGACAAGAAGTAAATATGGTTTGTAGATTGAGAATGGAGAAGACCCTGAAGTAAGAGAAGATTTTTTGCTCTCACTTTGGTTGCCCTGAATGTGTTGGCTGGGCATGACAGAAGGTTAGAGAGAAGGATGGATGATTGGTACAGTCAGGGATAAGGGTGGTCTGCTATGGATGGTTGGTGAGGCATAGAGGATCGAAATGAGAATGTGGGTTGGATAGGTGACATGCTGAACTTTATTTAATTTGTTGATGAGGGGGTATTTTTAATTTGTATTGTGCTTGAGTTTTTGGGGAGGCTCAAATTTCTAAGGAGGATGATCTGAATGTGTTGAATGGGTGAGGCAATGAGATTATTCTCTCTAGTGGGCCTGTTGATTAGGGGGAAGGTAGTTGACGGGGTTGCTGAGAGTGGGAAGTAGCCTGTGAGTCCGAGGAGGTAATTTGGATGACAGAAACACCTCCGCTGTCCTGTGGACATTTAGGATGTAAGACAATGCATGATTAGCCATGTTTCTGCAATTAGGAGTGTGCCAAAGTTGTAATATTTAATGAATTTGGTAATTGGGATTGCTTTGCTGTTTATGGTGTAATGTTGGTTAATGGGATGTGGATGATGTTGGGTCAGTGCGCTGTTTGGGTGTAATGCGAGAGTTTGTGTTATCTGGATGTAAAGATGAGGATGGGTAGTGCAGAGAGTGGGTGAGGCACACGTTTATGAGCTTAGCTTCTGCTTAGTGCTATCTTTGAATGGACATGGGTTCTGGCCTTTGGTGCTCTTGGTCTGAACAGGCCTAAATAGGTATTTTTTTGTGTTTAAAGTTTCTTTATTGTTATTTCAAACACATAGTCAATACTCATATACAAACATGTATCACAGAGGTAACACTGAAGATTCATTGTTGCAATAAAAAGTAGGGATAGTTTTGTTAGGTTCCCCCTCCGGAGATTCATTTCTTAGCTTGAGTATATTGATTAACAACGTATCAACCCCTTTAACTTCCCCCCTTCCCCCATACTGGTCCTTGCCAGATCGATATCGGAAATCTACCTCAAAGTTGGTCTTTGGGTGTTCCCTCCTCCTGCTTCCTGACTGTGAGTAAAAATTCTAGTGTGATGTTCCCCGTCCTACGATTCACACCAGGAATGCAGGGCATGCTCCTCTATCTCTTGTACCATCGCCCCATATGCCATCAACTCCTCCGCAAGATTGTCGTCTTTTCTAGTATTTCTCATATGTGCCTCCTCTGTCAGTGCCCATTCTTTTAAATCTTTTCTCCATTTATCCACCTGCAGCCCCTATTGGGCCAGCCAGTGGATCGCTATGCACCTCTTAGCTATTGTAAAGCCCAGAATCAAGAATCGTCTACTCGTCTTACGTTTGGGTTTCCTGGGGATCAGACCAAGGAGACAGGTTCTTATCGCCAGGGCTATCTTCCACTCTGTTACTCCGTTCAATTGCTCCAGGACAGCAGTCCAATAAGTTGTATTATTTGGCAATTCCATACCATATGTACGAGATTAGCTTGTGTATATTGACATTGGGGGCATTTCGGGTCTCTAGATCCATTTATGGCATGTAGCCGCCTGGGTGAAAGATAGGTCATGTGTACTATATTGTATTGTATTTGTTTGAATTTGTTACATACTGACACTCTGTGGATACCTTCATGAATTTGTTCCCAATCTTTCGTTGTTATCTCATATGGACTAACCACTTGCCATTTCTCCTCTACTTTCAGGGGCCTAATCTTTTTATCATCTCTCAGTGCCCTGTACAAGTGAGTGACAAATTTCCGGCCGCCCACCATTACAATCATGGTGACTAATGTATAAGTGCGCTCCGGGGCCTCTGGAAATGTCGGCCAGAGTTGCCTGGTCATAGCTGCTATCTTGGCATATTGTAGAAATTGCCCCGCCCCTAGTTCAAATGTATCTACCACATTCTGGTAGGTGATAAACCTGTTCTCAGGATATAGGTCTGACATCATCAGACATCCCCCCTCCTTCCATTTTTCAGTTGACATTGTTCGCTCTATTTGAGCAAATTGCGGCATGGTCCAGATATCTACCTCTGGTGCATATGGTTCCCCCCTGAATAAGTGTCTTAGTCGTTCTATCCCATATTCTAGCCATCAGCCCAATCAGTGGAGGGTACCTTCCCTGTTGCGTCCCGTTTGTCCAGAGAAGTGCTCCCAACAGCTACTCACCGTAGGTGCCTGCAAGTAGTGACCGCTCCAAGGAGGGGTCCGTATCTAACCAGGCTATGGCATGTTGTAATTGCGATGCCAGATAATATAGCTCTAAGTCTGGAATTTCCAAAACTCCCTTGTCCCATTTTCGTTTCATCACCTCCAAGCTAACCCTACAGCGTTTCCCATTCCACAGTAATTGCGTGAGAAGTACATCAAACTCTTTAAATACTCTATGCGGGATTTCGTAAAAGGACCCTTGCATGGTAAAGAGACATCTGGGCAGTACCACAATTTTTATTATAGCAATTTTTCCCATCGGGGACAATTTTAGTGTATTCCAAAAGTTTATACTCCCTTGAAGGCCCTTGAGTATCCTCCCCATATTATGTTTGTAAAAAATGTCCTTATCTCTAGCTATTCGTATCCCCAGATATCACACCGTTTACGGTTCCCATGGGAGCCCTACCTCGGGGGGCTGGGACTCTTCTCTCCACTCCCTTGTCCCAATCACACATAATTGTGATCTTAGTTTGTTAATATGCAAGCCTGAAGTCATGGCAAACTTTTCTACGGCGCTAAGCAATATTGGGATCGATTGGGTCGGATGGCGCAGGTACACCAACGCGTCGTTCGCGTACAACGACACAATGTGTTCTGTATGACCCACCAAAATGGCATGCACCCACAACACTGCCTGGAGGTGGCATGCTAATGGTTCCATTGCCAGGGCAAATAACAAGGGGGAAAGCAGGCAGACCCAAATAGGTTATGTGGCATGCCCTTGTTATGTCTTTCCTTTGTTATGGATACCTGGGCAGTGAGATGCATTGAGAGTCAGGTAGAAATAGAGGCAGGGTTCTGATTGGCAGGTAGTAAATGGCAGGTAGTAAATGTGAGGGTGGTTGGTAGTATGCAGTATCTTCTGAGCACTTTGTAGCTGAGGAATGGCTTTGTGGCTTTGTGCACAGTGATTGAACCGTTATGCAGGGCCTTTGTTGTGGGGAAGGATTGCTCTGTTAGGCACTGAGGGAGGATGGGGGTGTTTGAAGTGTAAGTTCAGTCCTTACTAGTGTTTTCTTCAGTTGAGGAATACCCTGATGCATGGTGATTTGCTTGAAGGAAGTACTAGCGAGTGCTTTGATTGGTGGGTGGTTAGGAAGAGCGTTGGTGATGTGAGGTATGCACTATATTGGGTGTTCTTTGGCTGAATAATCCTTGGATAGAGCCTGAACTTTCCACCTTTGCTTTTTTAAAGCGTATGTTGACGCCCCACCTCCACCTCCCATGATTGTACAAAAGATGCTGTCTAGAAAGGTTATTGTGATTGTATGTAATTCAGACCCAATACAATTTTGATATGAATAGATTTGTAGATAGGTAACTGTGAATTGCAGAGATGTTTTTCACTGATGGGTTCTGAGGGACATCAAATAGCCAACAAGAGTAAAGCTTGAGTTGTCCATGACGTCTCTCAGAACCTCGACTTCAAAAACATCCCTGTTGTTCCCTTTATTCCCATCTATAATTTGATGTTATGTATGGCCCTTGTTGGACCTGGCCCTTTTTGCAGGTTTATCCCCTGACCTTTTGCCTCCTATTTTTCTGACCTGTTTTTGTTGACTTTAGGACTCTGGGCATATTACCACTGCTAACCAGTGCAAAAGTGCATATTCTCTCTGTGTAAATACTGATTCTGATTTGTTCTCCATGATTGGCATTTTTGATTTACTGATATGTCCCTAGTAAAGTGCACTATGTGTGCCCAGGGCCTGTTAATCAAATGCTACTAGTGGGTCTGCAGCACTGGTTGTACCACCCACATGAGTAGCCCTGTACAGTTCTCTCAGGCCTGCCATTACAATGCCTGTGAGTGCAGTCTTATACTGCCATCCCTTTTACCACATGTAAGGCACCCTAAGGTAGGCCCAAGGTACCCCATGGGGATGGTGCAGTGTATGTGAAAGGTAGGACATGTACTGGTGTGTTTTACATGTCCTCATAGTGAAATACCGCCAATTTCATTTTTCACTATTGCAAGGACTAGCTCTCCCATAGGCTGTAATTGGAGCTGCCTTGTAACATTTTACAATTGGGCACCGCACCGTGCACTGTGTCTCTGAAGTCTAAGACCCCTGCACTGAATCCGACGCAGTCCTTCCTGTACAGCTGACAAGATAGATGCATCATGGGACCGTGGCTGAAGAAACGAATGCATAACGCAAACATTTACAATGCATGCCTTTACAATGCAGTTTTTACATCGCAACATCCATTACAACGCAAGATTTTACATCGCATGCCATCACAACGCACTTTTAGAAACTACATTTACCACACATTCTATTACAACGCATACCATTACAACGCATACCATTACAATGCATATTACTTTTAGGGCAACAGTAGGGTAAGTGTTGGATAGTGTAGGGGTAAAAATTACTATTCCCACTCCAGTGAGTGCAACAGTAAGGTAAGTGTTGGATAGTGTAGTGGTAAAAATTACTATTCCCCATTACTTACCTTATATTGCGCTGTAATGGCATGCATTGTAGTGACATGCATTGTAACAACATGTGTTGTAGTGATATGCAATGTAATGGCTGTGTTGTAATGGCATGCACTGTAAAGGATGTTGCGTTGTAATGACTGCGTTGTAAAGGTAGTGCGTTGTAATGACTACGTTGTAAAGGTTGTTTCCCTGAAGAAACCAATGCAGTGCCCGTTTGCCGCCGCCGCATTGATCTCCAGCTCATCCAGATTTTCACGCATTGCATCTGTGCGAGTGGTTTCCAGGAGCATCACCCGCAGACCATAACCATCTTAGATTTTGACGCATCGCTTTCCCCTATAGTCCAGATTAGAAGCAATACTTCTCCTGCGTGCAGCAGAACTGAGACATCACCTCCCCTTGGACTCAAAATCCGACACATCACTGTGTTTTCTGATGTTTCCCTCCTCTGCGGCTGTTTTGAATTATGGGTTTTGACGCATTTGAGGTACTTCGTGTAAAATCACAACATCCATAGAGTTCTATGGACAGATTTGCTTGAAACCTTTTAAAAGTGATATTTTGAGGTATGTATGTTGGATTTTTGTCGTTGCCTTGTTTGGTTTAGATTAAGATACTTTTTTTTCTAAACTGGTGTGATGTCCATTTGTACAAGTACTTTACACATTACCTCTGAGATAAGCCTGACTGCTCGTGCCAAGCTACCCAGGGGGTGAGCAGGGGTTAGCTTGGGTGTGTAACTCCCTTATCCTGACTAGAAGGAAGACTCCCTACTCGGGCAGGGTGTATGCCACTGTCAACTAGAGACCCCCATTCCTAACAGCCCTAAGACCATTTGCTCCTGCTTTTAACTCCTCAACAGGGAGAGAGAAACAATGGGTGAACTTTATAATATGGCTGATCTTGCCTGTCTCAAATGTTTTTAAAAAGTCATGTCTTCTGGAAAGTACCCCCCCACCTTCTATGCCTTCTTTCCCCTCCCCTCTCTCCAAGCTGTACTTTCTGCTCTTCTTCAGAGCAAAGAGCTGGTGCTGTATTGACAGACTCTGAGAGCCATGCCAGAGCCACTTGAAGTTTCTCTATGATGCAGGTTTTTGCTATGTCATTGCAGTGAATAACCAGATTTAGAATCTGATATTCATGCTAATGGTGCTCAGTGAGAACCATACATAATTATGCAATTGCTTTAGAAGCACACTCTGTACGTTGAGAGCTGCAGGTATGTTAGCTACTGTAGCAGTGCATGCAGTAAATGCCTAGAGAGGCTGAAATAGAATACATGTTATTCATTAGTTATTAAACTATTACATTTCTGATGTAGAATTATAACGTTTTTATGTAAAATGTACAGATTGCTGGCTGATGAAGTAAGTTTACTATTGCTGGAATCACTGTTAATTAAATTATTTTTTCCAGTTGCATTTGATTTTGGTGAAAACCTCGCCTGAATAAACCTGGCTGACTAACACTTTTTGTCGTAACTGTTCATAGATTTTTTAATTTTTCAACTTGAATGACATTTACCAGGCTGACTAACCAGACCTGGTAAAAACCCTTCTAGGTGAAAAATCTTTTTTTCATGCTACTTTTCAGCACCCTTCTGCTAGTTCCTGTTCTTTTTACTTCTCATTTCATTCATCATCATCAACAAACTTTATTCGGTTTTATGAGTAGAACCATGAAAGTCAAACAAACATGACTAAGAACGTGTTACGCAATACAGGTTAACAACTGTTAATTAATCAAATTATACTGGGTTCATAACAAAAATACATAGTTTACAGTGCAGAAACTAATCACAACTTGACCTGAGTCTTAGGGCTGCCCTTAAAAAGTTAAGAGTGTACAAAACAGTATCTGTAGAAAGAAGTTGTAAAAAGATAAAAGCTGGTTTAACCCTCCTGAAACCAGCCTTTTTAGGCATAGGGATAATAAATAATTTTCTGGGAAGATCATACAAACTGCAAAACATTAAAAAGTGCATCATGTCCTGAGGAGACTCTCCATCGCAACCACAGGGCATGAGACACTGACCTCTATGGGAGCCACGCGGTTGAGCTAGGAGATAGTGGAAAAGATCGAGCCGAAACCTCGCCAATAAAAAACGATCATAAATGCTTTTGAGCCCTAAAAGATATGGTTCTGTGGGTGGCACCATTTTTAACAGAATGTGCCTACGCACACTGGACTTGCACAGCTCTACTTCCTCTCTTTCGCAAAAAAACACTCTTTAGCCCATGCATAGTCCATCTTACATATACTCTTCGGATTAGTGAATAGTTCTGCTCTGCCTAGCCTCAAAAGGCCTACTCTTATGTACTGCAGCCATCGAATATGCGAAAGATGGTCAAGTAAAAGATAGTCCTTTAAGATGTGTTTGCTAAGTGCATTTTCCTGCTTGGCCCAAATCCTGAGCCATAATGCAAGGGGACGAAAAGCCAATTCATCCGTGAGGAAAGGCATCCCAAGTTCTTCATGCACAACGTACGAAGAAATACTTTGCGGCACAGAAAGGGCCCGTCGCAGGAAAGAGTTTTCGGCGATTTGCAGCTCCCCGACCCCAATATGGCCCCAGATCTCGCTCCCGTAACTGGCCTTTGAAATACATTTTGCTTGGTAAATCTTCAAGAGTGCCCCTATTGGTTTCCCTCCCACTCTGGTGGCAATGTTAAAAACAGCTGCAGTAGATTTCACTAGTTCCCCTTTCTTCTGTGTAAGCAAGGGGGACCAGCTCAAGGAGTCATCGAACAAAACCCCCAAATAGGAGAAGACGTTAGTCTTGGGTATTGGTCATGATCCTAGCTTAAAGGTAAACTGCTTTGCTGTACGAGGTCCCACCTGCATGATAAACGATTTTGAGTGATTAACCGTCAGGTTCAGGTCCTCCATAAAATGAGTAAAAGAACTCAATAAAAGTTGTAGGCCCCTCTCTGTCCTCGCCATGAGGACCGTGTTGTCTGCATATAGTAGGACTGGCAGACTGCGCTTGCCTACCTGAGGACAATCGGCTTTTGTGGCTAAAAGGGCCTTCTCTAGAGAGTTAATATATATGTTAAAAAGGAAGGGTGCTAGTATGCACCCCTGATGCACCCCTTGCTTAGTGTTTATTTGCCGGGTCACTTTCATGTCTTTTGTATAGGGAACAGCCGCCCTTGAGTCTCAATCAAGTTCCTTGAGAAATAAGATAATGTTACTATCAATGCCAATGGTATTCATCAACTGCCATAGTTTAGATCTATTAACACAATCGAACGATTGGGATAGGTCCATAGAGGCTAGGTATATGGTGCTGGAATGCGCCACAGTATACTTGGTCAGAACCATGTACAGATTTAAACATTGTTCCCCGGTGGAACGGCCTAGGCGGAAGCCATATTGAAGTTTACTTAAAAAGTTATTTTCATCGGCCCAAGATACAAGTCTACCCAGAACAATGCAACCCACCACCTTTACCACAGAGTCCAGAAGAGAAATGGGCCTGTAGCAAAGGGTACTGTCCCGGTCTCCCTTTTTAAAAATAGAGACAATGATCGACAAGGCCCAAGAGTCTGGGCGACCGACCTGGATTGCAGCATTCATGTCAGATGTGAGAACTAGAGTCCAGATGTCTACCTGGGTGATGTAGAGATCTCGTCAGGCCCTTTTCATTATGTTTCCTTGCCTGTTCACCTATCCTTCACCACATGTCAGCTTCTCTTTTTAGGTTGCAGCCTACCAGACAGCGCACTAAAAACATCTTAGGGGCATTCAGAAAGTTGACCTAGAAATGCATTCTGCCCATTGCTTGCCATTGGCCTTGTGGTTTGTAACTCACATTTTCTGGCTTTCATTTTGCTGTCTTTATTTGCTTTAGGCTGTCCAGCTCGAGTTCGCACCTCCCCTTGCCCAAACCTTGTTTACTGTATTCTTCATTGAACTTCGCTTTCTGTAAACATGCCTTTAAATCGTGTTTTTATCTTGTCACATTTGCTGTGCATTCAAAGACCGAGGTAAAATGTCAGGGTGTGTCTTCCAGGGGGTTTGGTGTTTATATTTCTTTCTGTGACTTCAAAGTGAGAGGATTTATGTGACAATCATGCTGGCTTCTAGGAGTCTGCTTGAGGAAGGCTGTACGATACTATGTTTTTCTAGCACATTGGAAAATTAAAATGTGTGTAAATTAACTGTGCTGACTATCAAATCAATACATTGGGTGATGACATTGCCACACATTATCGTTTGTGTACTATACACATTTATTAGTAAAATTGTATGTGAGTGCAAATGGAATGGCTATTTCAATTTAAGATGTGTTGTTTGTAAAGGCAGTACACTACTATACCAGGCATACTCCATGTTACCCCACTCCACTGCACTCTACTCTGCACCATTCCACACTATGCCACTCCATTCCACACTGTCACTACACTCATCTCGCCACTCCGCTCTGTCTCTCTACACCACTCCACTCTACTCTATGCCAATACACTCAACCCCACACTCCTCTACTATGCACCACTGCATTCTTCGCAGCTACACTCTACACCACTCTGCACCACTCTACTCTATTCCACCCTACTCTACAACACTGCACTCTGTCACTGCACTCCATGCCAATGCAATCTACTCTGTACCACTCTACTGTACGCCAGTGCACTCTATGTTAAAGCCCTCTAAGCTACTCTGCACCACTGCACTCTACTCTGAAACAATCTACTCTATGCCACTGCACTCGGTTCCACTGCACCCAATGCTACTCCACTCTACACCACTCTATGCCACTGCACTCTATGCCAATGCACTCTACACCACTTTAATCAAAACAAATGCACTCTACACCAATGTACTCTGCACCACTTCACTCTACGCCACTATACTCTTTGACACTGCACTCTATGCCAGTGTCAAATCACTCAATGCCACTCTATTCTACTCTGTGACACTGCACTCTACTCTGCTCCATTCTACTTTGCACCATTGTACT
Organism: Triturus cristatus; assembly: GCF_964204655.1. Classification (NCBI taxonomy): domain Eukaryota; kingdom Metazoa; phylum Chordata; class Amphibia; order Caudata; family Salamandridae; genus Triturus; species Triturus cristatus. The sequence goes on along the minus strand of NC_140592.1, from coordinate 587,852,347 downwards.
CTACACCACTGCTCTCTAAGCCACTCTACTCTGTGCCACTGCTCTCTATGCCACTCTACTCTGCGCCTACACACTATGCCACTATACTCTGCACCGACTTAACACTATTCCAATGCACTTCATGCCACTCTACTATATGCCAATGGACTCTATGACAGGATACTCTACAACACTGCACTCTATGCCACTCTACTTTATGCCACTCTACACCCCTGAACTCTGCTTCGCTCCACTCTACGCCAACCCACTCTAATCTACTCTGCACAACTGCACTCCACGATACTCTACTCTATACCACTACACTCTATGCCACTTCACTCAACTCTGAAACAATCAACTCTGTGCCACTGCAGGCTATTCCACTCTATTCCACTCTACGCCACTCCAATCTTCGCCACTCCACACCATGATGCTCCACTCTATGCACTGCTCTCTATGCCACTGCATTCTATGCAACTGCACTCTACGCAACTGCACTCTGCACTAATGCACTCTATTCCACTTTATTCAAAACCATTACACTCTACGCAACTGCACTCCACGGCAATCTACTCTGCACCACTTAAATGTACGCCACTGTACTTTACTCTATGCCACTGCACTCTATGCCGCTCTATACCATTGCACTCTGTCACTTTACTCTGCACCACTCCACACCACTGTGCTTAACACCAAAGTACTCTATTTCACTCTACTTTACACCTCTTCACTCTGCGGCACTTTACTCTGCAGCACTGCACTCCATGCCACTGAACTCTGTGCCACTCTACTCTAATTCACCGTACTCTGCGCCACTTTACTTTATTCCACTGCACTCTACTCTACATCATTCTATACCACTCTCCAGCACTCTATGCCACTCTTATCTACTGTGCACCACTGCTTTCTATGAACTAGCACTCTATGCCACTGCAGTTCACGCCTCTCTACTCTACTCGGCACCGCTCTACTCCATGCCAGTGCACTCTACCCCATTCTACTATGCACCACTGCACTCTTTGCCACTGCACTCCACAACACACTAGTCTAGGCCACTTCAATCTGAACCACTCCACTCTACGCTACTCTACTCTGCAATCCTGCACTCTATGCCAATGCACACTATGTCACTACTCTATACCACTCCATTCAACCCTGCACCGCTCCACTCTACAGCACTTCACTCTACTCTGAAACAATCTACTCTATGGCACAGCACTCTACGCCACTGAACTCAATGCTATTCCATACTACACCACTCTATGCCACTGCTCTCTATGCCAATGCACTCTACGCCAATGAACTCTACACCACTTTAATCAAAACAAATGCACTCTACACCAATGTACTCTGCACCACGTCACTCTATGCCACTATACTCTTTGACACTGCACTCTATGCCATTGTACTCTGTCAAAGCACTCTATTCTACTCTGCGACACTGTACTCTACTCTACTCCATTCTACATTGCACCATTGTACTCTGCACCACTGCTCTCTAAGCCACTCTACTCTGTGCCACTGTGCTTCATGCTACTCTACTCTGCGCCTGCACTCTATACCACTATACTCTGCACCACTTCACACTGTTCCAATGCACTCCACGCCACTCTACTATATGCCAATAGACTCTATGACAGTGTACTCTGCACCACTGCACTCTATGCCACTCTACTTTATGCCTCTGAACTCTGCTTCGCTCCACTCTGCGCCAATCCACTCTAATCTACTCTGCACAACTGAACTCTACGATACTCTACTCTATACCACTACACTCTATGCCACTTCACTCAACTCTGAAACAATCAACTCTGTGCCACTGCAGGCTATTCGTCTGTACGCCACTCCACACCACGCCGCTCCACTCTATGCCACTGCTCTCTACGCCACTGCATTCTATGCAACTGCACTCTACGCAACTGCACTCTACGCTAATGCGCTCTACATCAATGTACCATGCACCGCTCCACTCTACACCACTTCACTCTACTCTGAAAACAATCTACTCTATGGCACTGTACTCTATGTCACTGCACTTTATGCCACTCTACTCCACTATGCACCACTCAACTCTACTCCACTGCAATAACACTGCACCACTCTACTCTACACCACTCTACTCTATGCCAATGCACTCCACACCACTTACCTCAAAACCTATGCACCCTACACCACTGTACCTTCACCAACCACTTTGCACCACTGCACTTTACACCACTATACTCTAGAACATTCTACTCTATACCACTGCACTATGCCTCTCTGTCCTACTGTGCACCACTGTACTCTACATCACTGCTTTCTGCACCACTCTTCTCTGCACCACTCTACTCTGCACCACGCATGACCCTGCACTCTACGACCACGCATTCTGACACTGTACTCTGAATGACTGCACTCTATGCCACTGCACTCTACTCTGCACCACTCAACAACATTCTACACTCTACGCCACTGCAGTCTACACCACTGCATGCTACACCACTGCACTCTACTGCACTGCACTCTACACACTGCACTCTACACCAACACACTCTATGCCACTCTATTCTATACCTCTTCACTCGGCCCTGCACTACTCCACTGTACCCTGCACCACTTAACTTTACGCCACTCTGTTCCACTCTGCGTCACTCCACGCTACGCCTTTGCACTCTATCCCACTGCAATCTACTTTACACTGCCCTACTCTATGCCAGCACTCTACGCTACTCTATGTCACCACACTGTACACGAATGCACTCTACACCACTTTACTCGAAACAAATGCACTCTACGCCAATGTGTTCTGCACCACTGTAGGTTATGCTACTTCACTCTAGGCCACTCTACTACACTCTAATGCACTTCACTCTATGACACTCCACTCCACGATACTCCACTCTATGATGCTCTTCTCCATTAAACTCTGCTCCACTAACACTCTAACCCACTCTATGCCACTCCACTCTATGAAATTCTCTGACACAACTCCACTCTACAACCTGCACACAACTGCCTCTATGCCACTCATGCCACTTTACTCCATTATATTCTGTGACTCACCACTCCTCTCTACTGCACTCCGTGCAACTCCACTCTGACAGTCCAAACCACTCTACTCTACAACACTCTCTCCACTTTATGCAGCACCTTCTGTGCCACTCCACTCTGCTCTACACCATTCCACGCCACTCCACTCTACTGAACTCTGACACTGTACTCCATTTTACGCCACTCAACTCTATGCTCCTCCGCTCTATGACAACTGCTACCTCCACTACACTCCACAACACTGTATGCTACACCATGACACTCCACTTGACTCGTCTGTACGCCACTTAGCTCTACTGTATGCCACTCTACCCCACTCTACACCACCCCATAGCACTCCATTCTACTCCACTTAACAACACTCCACTCCATGCCACTCTCCTCTATTCCACTAACTTTTATCCATGCGGAACAGCAGCCACACTGGTGTACAACATTACTGAAACTTATTGGCGAAGGCAATAGCTCTTGCATAGGCAAGCCCTATTGGCTTTGCCAATGCTTATTTTGCTGATGGGCTCCCTCTTAAAGCTCCATCCCTTACTGCTCACATTTATTGACAAGCTCAGTGTGCCTTCTCCCCATTTCCTCTGTAATCACCCTTAGATGCCAGCCCATGCCGCTGGTGTCAAGCTATCCTGACCGATGAGGGGTGAAACCCCGAACCCGGTCCTAGGATGCTTGTTTCCAGTCCAGGAAGGACCTGACCTGACAGTTCAGGCTGGACTGTTCCCATGAGGCACAGGGTCAAGACTGATTTGCATTTGGCTGGGTTCAAACTGGAATGGCATGGTGAGCAAACAAATGATGGATTTAGGCCCAGATCTCTGTACTGGGGTGAATGTATGAGATTGTTCTGCATTCTGTCCATCAATTGTTCTTTTTGCATTTGTCACCCCGAGTGGGACGGGTATGCCCAGACGTGGGTCCCGTGCTCTCCATGCCACTGGAGTCAAGTTATCCTGGCTGATGAGGGGTGAAACCCCGAAACTGGTCCTAGGATGCTTGTTTCCAGTCCAGGATGGACCTGGCCTGACAGTTCAGGCTGGACTGTTCCCATGAGGCACAGGGTCAAGACTGATTTGCATATGGCTGGGTTCAAACTGGAATGGCATGGTGAGCAAACAACGATGGATTTAGGCCCAGATCTCTGTACTGGGGTGAATGTATGAGATTGTTCTGCATTCTGTCCATCAATTGTTCTTTTTGCATTTGAAACCCTGTGGAAGACAGAAGGTTGGAAAGCCACCCCACCTGTGGATACCCTAGTTCCCATGTTACCTACATCAGGGAAGCTGAGTGCATAGGTGTGAAGTGGTGTCAGAAATCGCGGTCAAACCCAATGGAGAACTTCAGAAAAGTGCCTCTGCTGACAAAGGAGAAAGTGTCCGGTGGAATCCAAAAGTGGATTCTAGTTGAGAGGTACCTGCAAGCAGAGGGGACAGAGTCTATGTCTCTCAGGGATGACCAGGAGACTTGGAAGACGAATGCCCTCCGATGTTGGGTGTTGCAGGAGAGATGACGATGACCTTGACTCTGCAGCTATAAGGAGCAGGCAATGCTGAGGAAGACCAGGAGCCATGCACAAGCTGTCTCACGAAAGATGTCAAGTGCTGAGGGGATTGTGTACAGCTGGAGCACCAACAAGCCTTTGCAAATGCAACCAACTCAGGAGTTGAAGAAAGAGCAACGTCGGGACCAGCAAGGTCCAGGGAACTCACCACAAGCTCGGGAGTTGGGGCAGGGCCAAGCAATCAGGGGAGCCCAAAAGAAGTAAAGGTGACCCTCAAATGGACCCACAGGCTGGAGGAACTGGAGTTGCGAGAGGACCTCGAACAGCTCACCAAAAGATGCAGGCCACAGTGCAAACGGTGCGATGTGGACAAAGACTTTGTCACTGGAGGTGCTTGAGGTTGGTGCTACTTGGTGCCTGAAGATCTTCTTGGAAGGAAACCAACAAGTCTTTGCAACTGCAAGTTGACGTCGTGCACAGGGGTTCGGTTATTGCAGCCCCCATGGGGTATACTGGCCTCAAACTTGGTGAGAGGGCAGGGCAGGCCTCGAGAGCTCTGGAAAACCACCACCTATATTGCAGAACCTTACAGAGTCCGGAGAAATTTAGGATCAGCAGACCGGTCAACTTAGTTGTGGTGCCTGTGAATGCAGGGAAGTGACTCCTTCCTTTGATGCCCACTGGCTTTGGAAGGTTTCTGTGTGGTGCACAGGCACAGATGATGCAGCAGACTGGAAGGGAGACGAAGTCGAGCCCAATTGAAGTCCAGTGAAGTCCAGAGTTCCCAGACGGTAGAAGAAGAAGTGGTGTCTGATCTGAATCTTGCCCCACAATGAATCATGGGACCTACACCCAGGTAGGAAAGGGTTGGGACGATTCAGGGGAGGGTCTGGACAGGGGGGAGGTTACTCCCATGTCCTTTGTCCAGTTTCGCGCCAGAGCGGGAGCCAACGGCTTCCAGGACTGGCTTGAACTGGACTTTGCACGGGAACACCAAATGTGCCCCTCATGCAGACTTAGTGGTTCTGGCAAGTGCACCCACTCAGTCGCAATGCTCTAAATCCTGTCTGGGAGTTGTTCACACCTCCCTGTGACAGGATGCCTATTGTTCTGCCTTCCCCTGCTCGAGCTTGGCTCAGCAGCAGGGGGGCAGAAATGTGTCTCTGGTCGGTAGCAACCATTCTGTGCTGTCCGGGTCTAGAAGGTTGGACCTGGGAACACTGAGAGCCTAAGGGAGGGCTCTTTGATACCAAACATGATAGGATTTGTTGCAGCCAGTTTCGATATGGCCATCGCAGTGCCCCTCTATGTGGTATATGGCTCCTTCACTCACATCCTGGGAGAATGGAGTCCGTAGGCTGAAGTGGTGTCCTGCTCATGCAGGGGAACCCTCTCACTTAGAACCAAGCACCCTGCCTTCAGGATTGCAAAGGCCTGCTATAGGGGTGACTTATAGGTTTTAAGTGCAGTGACCCTAGATATGGGAAACCTACATCTTTAGTAAGTGGTGCTAGAACCAGCTTACACAGGCTGCAATGGCAGTCCTGTAGTTCCATTTTGAATGGTCTCTCATGGGTGGCAAGATGCATGCTTCAGCCCATGGGGGACCTCTGGGGTACCTATGCCCTGGGTACCTTAGTACCATATACTAGGGACATATAAGGGTACCCCAGTATCCAATCTGGGATGTACCTAAGTACTAAACATAACAATTCAGAGAGAAAGCATATAGACTGGGGTCCTGATTAGCAGGATCCCAGTCAGACTAGTCAATAACAGCTTAGCACAGGCAAAAAATGGGGGTAACTTTCCTACAGGGGGCTTTAGTCATGGTTTTAAAATTAAATGGTATTAGTTACTTGGCTTTTACTCTGTACAAGATACAGTACTTCCTCCTGCGGTAACATGATTTATCTGGATTTGCTACTTCCACTAAGAATTGGCAGAATTCACATTAACATCTGTTACCAATGCTTTATGTGAGAATGAACATTTCCTTTTCTTCTCTTTAACTCCCAAAGCAAGTAGTGTAGCATGTCAATGAAAGGGTACTGCGCCACTAATAAAAATGCTTTGATCGGCTAATAGGCCTGGGCTTAATTATGAAGGTTTGTGGTGTGTGTGTGAAGCTTCTTATCCTAGGACCAGTTTTTAGGTCTCGCCTGACCCAGCGCATGCGCTGGTCTGGCGAGACTTATTGAGAGGGCTCCAAAAAGTGCTACCAGGCCAGCCTAGAGCTACAGTGCATGTGGGCGGGCGCGCGCACAGCGCTTTACCGTGATTACTTTCACTTTCGCGGCCGCACGGCCGCTTGGCAGAGCCAATAGGTCTCGCTTTTGGGACCTTATAAGTATTTAGTTATGCAACTGTTGCATGGCTAAACACTTATAAGGTCCCAAAGGCGAGACCTATTGGCTATGCCAATGCTTGTTTGTTATGTGTGTGGATATCAAAAGAGCAGCCCTGCCAGGCTTTCTTTCAGAACCGGATCATGGACTCTTTTTATTGAAGTATTTCTTCTGTTGCAGTAGCTGAGGTATCTATTCTATCCTCTAAGTCTTACTTTTATTTATTTCAGTGACTATTGAAAATGAGTGGACCTCCAGCATCTATCTGACTGTTGTGCGCTGCCTCAACCACCAGCTCTCAGAGAATGTAGATTCAGATGGCACACTTCATCGGCACAGGAAGAGGACTGCAGGGAAAGTGAAGAAATAGGATGAGAAGAGAAAACCAGGAGCAGTGAGGACAGTGCCAGATAGAGGAGAAGTGAATCCATGGGCTCATGGAAATGAAAAAGCAACACTGCACTCTATGCCTCTTTACTCAAAATGAATGCACTCTATGCCAATCTATTCTGGGAGAGGATGTGGCCTTAGGGCTAGAGCGGTCAAGCTCGAAGCTGGGGAACCGGGTTCGAGTCTCAGCAGGGTCGCTCAACATTCTGTGATTCCGGGCAAATCAGTTAATCTCCCCGCGCCTACCAAAATGAATGCGTCCATCTGTAATGCAACTGGTGCTCATGTAAACGCTCTGATACCTTCGGGTCACGTGATATAAAACTCCCCAAACCTAATCTTCGTAGCAGTGGGAGAAAGCGGTTGTGCAAGTGGCATGGCTCAACATGGATTACTTCTGGCACAAGGTGGTGTCGCCTTACGATTTCAGTGCACCGCCAAAGCAGCGAGACAGGCTGAAAAGTTAAACATTAATGAAGTAACAGACAGAAAAGTAAAACATTAATGACGGGGCTGAAGGATCACTATCCAGATTTTAAATCTAACAAATCTATTTGTGTTTCTCATTGGGAAGGCCGCTCGTGAAGAGGTAGACATCTACATTAGAAAGGGTCCGAATTTCGAAATATTAAAAACTGTTACCGATAAGGAAGGGCAATGGGATGGTTCACGATCTCGACTCTGAATGTTTTTTCCACACTTGTAAGTTGCCGTGGCCCCACTGAGGATGATAATAAGTAGCTCGAGACATTTCTCATCTCTTTAATGATGACAACAGGTTTAATGATAGTAGGGGCTCAGTTAAATTTTTTACAATCCAGTATTTTTCATTCCTTTAGGAAGAATAAACAACAATGTCAACTAAAATCTTCTAGGATGTTTGCCAGGTGGGTAGAAGAATATGGCATAGGACTCTTGTAGAGATGACAATCTGTCAGTAAAACAATCTTCGTTTTTCAAAGATTCAGATTGGCTGCAAGACCAGATTATGTCTTGGTTTCACGCCAATTAATTAAAAAGAAGGCTGAAAGTATTCCCAATAGCTTTTCGGACCACTCTATAGCTGCTTAGAAATCGAATTAGACAATCGATGATTTACTTCTACTGAAACATGCTTTTTTAATCAATTATAGCCTCAAAATGGGTTCAAGATGCCCATAGGTTTGCTAGAAAAGTTTTCAGGTTAACACAGGATCTGTAAGCCCATCATTGTGGCACTTTTAAATTGACTTAGGTGTAATTATGACTGTATCTGTGCTCAAAGACTGTTAAAAAACAAGCATTGGCATAGTCAATAGGTCTCGCCTAAGTGGTTAGCCATGCAGCACATTATCCTGGACTCCAGGGATTGAAGTGCTTTGCAATTACTACACACTGGGCCATGCAGTGTGATTTAGGAATACATGCTTGAACTCCATGCTAGATTCTTTATTGTAGGTAGTCTAAGGAAAGCAGATCCTGCTAGGTTTCTATACTAGTTGGTTAGTGAATAGCTAAAGAGCATGAATAAGGACAATATTGCTCTCGCTTTGACATTTCTTTGTGTTGAAGCATGTAGTGGGGTTTTCTCCCCCTAAGAGCGAGGGTAGAGGGCCAAGCGATTGTCTGTTTGCAAGGGAGATGATTAGGAGTGTGGGCTCTAAAGAATCATAAATCAAGTACACAAAATAAAAATCAACTCAATTCATCATAACAACCAGACAGAGTACCCAAATAGACAGATGTAAAGCATTCATAAAGTATCTTGTATATGTAAAGAGGTACATTTCACAATGGATGACTCTATTCAACTTTAAAACACTGGACGCAGGGAAGTCTGGTGCCATGTGTGATGAGTAGTAGCATGACTCCTTGTGTCTCTGGGATTGTGTTGCAGCACTGCGCACAGTGGTTCTTGAAACCCTTAACTGGTAACCTTCCCAGATCCTAGATTACCACCTTCAAACCTCATCCTGGCACATCTCAGGGGTTGCCTCAAATGTTTAGCATATACTCATTCATCTACAGTGCAATTCACATTGGTGTCTGATTCTGCGCTACCAAACCGATTTGTACTCCTATGTGTAAAGTTGTTTTTTGTTCTGAACATTGCAGAAATAGCGACTTCTCAAAAACAGAGCTAATAATTCACATACTTAACACAAACATGCAGAAATGCTGTATTTTCCGCAGAAAGTGATATAATGCCGTTCACTTATTGTTCAATGATTTGCAACAAAATTAGACCGAATTGTGTATTACATTATCTTTACAAAATATTCTGAAGACTGTCAAGTGTGCCTAGCGCCTTCTATCTGTCAGGCTTCTTGGCCAGGACATCTCACAGCATGACTACAGACCTCAGAGGAATCATACTGGGACTCAGGGGTAAAGCTGGAGACTACAGTGGGCCTGTGTTTCGCGGTCCGAGGACTGAGCAGATTATATGGATTTATAAAGTCACTGAAGCAATGGGTACAAAAGCGCCTCATTGGGCAGGTTTCCCTCAGTGATGAAACTGTAGGGAGTGAGGGAGCAGGAATCACATGGGCCGAATGAGATACCCGGTCTACCCGCATCCGCATTCCCTGCCAATATGGAATAGCTTTAGGTAGCATACGCCAAGAGGTCATTGGAATCAATAAAAACGTAATTAAAAAGATCAGATGTATACTATGTAGGGCTCTGGTTGCATGGAACGAACAGCATCGTGATCGCTAAAAGTAATGCTGAGGTTTTACTGCGCCAAGAGGCAACCCGGTTTGTGGGGACCGGTAAATGTGTGAGCAGCATTTATTAGTAGCTAATGTGTTTTGTAAAAGCGCAGTTCCTACCTTGATCCAATCCCATGATAGGAGAATTAAGATCTTTTTGTTTATTCTTTGGGGTGTGTTCCTGTGGTTCTTCGCCGTTCCAGTCCTGAAAGTCAGAGTTTAAAATGCCTGGCTTCGGGTGAACAGCTGAGGTCTTCCGTCCCGTCTGTATCTTCAACTGTTGATGTGACACGCCAGAAAGTATTTCATGCAGCCAATCCACCATTCCCAGTCAGGGGTGGTGTCCCGATGGTGGGGGGTTGCTGCTAGCTGCCCCGCTAATGCTTTTTCAGGATGTCAGGATGAACCCCACCTTGCATCTGCCAGGGGGGTGGGGCTGGGCTGGGAGGCAGTAGGTGTGAGCCCAACCCGTCCTCTACTTGGAATTCACAAAATGGCCCTCCCCGGCTGCATAGGAAGTGATTAGGGTTATCCCCACTGACACAGCTCACGTCAGTCTTACAGGCCTCAGGGGTCCTCTGTGAGGGGCCACTCTTGCTGTCCTCACAACAAATGTACTAAGATTACAAGCATTTACAATGCAATAGGTCTCGCAATTGCAAGATTTTTAGCTATTGGCATTGTAAATGGCAATGCCTTTTATAATATTAAAAGGCATTGTCATTTACAATACCAATAGGTCAAATTTCTGCAAAAGCAAGACTTATTGTATTATAGAGACGATGTCCGCGAAGCGGGCGCCTCGCTCACCCAAAAAGTTAAAAAAAACAAAATAACAAAGTGCGGTGTCTCTGAAGTGGGCGTCGCGCTCACCATTAAAGTTTAAAAAAATTAAGCAGAGCGCGGAGTCCCTGAAGCGGGTGCCACGCTCCACATTTAAGTATTTGCAACACAATAGGTCTCGCATTTAAATGTGAGACCTATTGCATTGGAAAGAAGCGGTCGCCATTTTCCCAGTTGCTTACTGCAGGCACGACGTGCTTACATTCAAACACGTCGTGCATGCTGTAAGAGAAACTCCATACAGAAAATAGTGCTTCCTGACTACATAAAGCATCCCGTGTAACAACCGAAGTAAAAGGGCCAGTCGCCATGGGAGGTTACAAATGAAGACAAGGCGGTACTAAGGAGGGACTAACAAGCCTGTTAACGAATCAGAAGCCCGCATTTACAAAGGACAATGACACAAGTCAATGACAAATATGGGCGGAGAGTGGGCGGGCCTCTATTCCATACTCCACTACAATAAATTTCGCAGCGCATGCGTGCTAACTCTAGGCTCGACCTAAAAAGGAAACTAGGGAAGTGGAAAAGGAAATAGCAATTGCAGCTTAGGATGTGCTTTCAGCTGGTTCAATTGGCATCAGAAATCACTGAGAAAAAGTTGAGGTGGCTCAAGTATTGTTTTATTGCAAGAACAATTATTCAACAACAGGACGATAGGAAGTCAATGCCATGAGGAGATTGAGCATACTCAGAAATTAATGTGTGGCCAGCTTAAACAAAACAGGATAAGTAAAGTCATTGATTCTGCAATGAAATAGATAATTAATAATTCTGAACAGATCAAACAGGTCTTTTTGCAACATTACAAATTAATATAACTAGTGTAAACATAGATACAATGTGATAAATGGATACGTAGTGGAGATACAGATAACAAAATTAACCAATGATCAGCCTCCTCTAATCATAAGACCTAGCACAGAAACTGAAATAAAAGAATCCTTAGAAAATGTATTGATTGGAAGGATTCAAACCCCCTTAAAAGTATCATTAACAGCATTCTGTTTGGTGGCAAGATTCCGGGTTCCTTTTCTGAAGCCAGTGTGGTTAGTATTTTAAAAAAAAGATTAAAAACCACAGAAGACCGTAGCTCTTGTAAGCCAATCAGCCTAATCAATTCAGAACTTCTTTCTTAAACAAATAGCAAATAGATTAACTGAGTCACTTAAATAGTTAATCCATTGAGGCTGGAAAAGGTTTATTCCTGGGAGGCAGGTTGGAGCAAACACTTTACAGTGAGGACGGGTTAACATTGTGGGTAAAATCATTTTTTTGCGATTATAACAATGTTCAATACATATCGCAAACAACAATCATGTCCACAGCAAACAACAATCATATCCACAGCTAGTGTTTTTGGGGTTGAAAGGCCTGTACTTGATATGGGAGATGAACTACTGGCATTCGAGTAGGAAAGGAACAAACAGAAAAAGCCCTATTTTTTATTTTTTTTGCAGGTTTATATAGCGCTTACTTGACCCGAAGGTAATGGAGCGCTTTACATGAGCACCAGTTGCATTACTCAAGAACACATTCATTTTTTGGTATGCGCGAGGAGATTAAGTGATTTGCCCAGAATCACAGGATGCTGAGCCGACACCAAGGCTCGAACTTGGTTCCCCAGCTCCAAAGTTGGCAGCTCTAGCCGTAGGGCTAGCTACATTCTCTGCCCACAATTGAACCCCTTCCCCATGTACTCATAGTTTAGCAAGGGCAAAAGAGGATGTGACCCTGGTGGGATGAATACGGCGAGGTTACATATATCTTCCTTCTGTAGTGATTTACGAGACATCATGTGTTACACCTATGATGTTTGAGTGGGCTTCCGGGAGCAAGTGTAGGGCCCCCACGTATTTGGGCCAAGTTAGTTCACAGTCTTTAAAGCCATGTGGTGTGTGTTGGGACTGTGGCGCACCCCAGTGGTGAAGAATCGCCTAATACGCTGCTCTCAGAGCTAGTCCAATCTGACACTCCCATTTGGATTTTAATTTTAATGGGTATTTAAAGGGGTTAGGAAGGTCCAGAATTATATAAGCCGGGAAGCAAGGCAGCTGTGTGTCCATGTGGACGTCGATGTCCGCTAGGACGTCCTCCCAGTACCAGGCGACTGGTGAACTTTGAAAGTGGTGAGGCGTAAACACTTGATTTCAAGTGAGAAAGTTAGTAAAGCCAACAAACTTGTCCTCTTTTAGAGACATTTTGGAAGGTTCCCCCCTTGGCAAATTTTGAAATAAATAGGACCAAAGGGTGTATTTTCTAGTACAATAGTCATATAAATTAGGTAAACAAAATACAAAAGGCTTGGAAAGGGCACTAGCAAACTATTCCCAATGTGATATGACATGCAAGCCTTACCTTCTGCAAGTCTGGCTAGGACTTACCTGATCTGTAAAAAGTTTGGAAAATGATAGCAGAACAGTGGATTTAAGTAAATTGTTGTCTTTTACAGGCAGTGAAGGCAGTACAAGGAAGGTCTTTCTTACTAGTTATAAGAGAAAAACACTCCCCCTTAAAAATAGTCCTATTCATTAGCTTATAGTATATCTTAGATTTGAATGAACACACCATAGAATGTGTCTGCAGTTTGTAAGTGCTGTAAATCATACGTGCCACACCTAATGTTTATCCAATTTCCGGTAACTTAATCTATGAACCTCAGAAGGAAGGGTGAATTGGTCTTACTGGCATTTGAACTGGTGATCTGACAACATATGCCAGTGCCAAGTGTTAACTCACTGAGCCACTTGAAAAAAAAAAGTGAATAGACATAGAGAGCTGAAGCACTTGAAATAAACCGGGGCACAGAATATTTGTTTGGGAGTGCCAAATATGCGTGCTAGGATACGGATTAGTACAAAACCCATGTGGAAAATTATTGAAGTCAAAGCTGGAGAATGATTTAGGGCCACCTTTTCCTTTCTTACCATATGATTAATTTGATTAATATTATAATGAAAAAGAAGAATAAGTATGCCAATTCGCACAAGAAAAATCTATCTGCAGTTTGTGTTATACAGCTAAAAAAATCTTGAAAATCATTGCTTAGGCCTATTTCTTTTTTGCCATTACTCTTGGAGGCCACTGCTTATTACTTTGGTGGTTATGTCAGTGGCGGTCGCCATAAAAAAAGAGTAGTGTGGTGGGTAGGGTTGCGCAGGAGGCATTGCACGCGGGGGTGTTGGAAATACAATGCTATAAAAAAGAAAGCGTATCTTTTACCGCCGACCGCCTCCAGCGTCGTGTCTCATCACACCGCCTCTCTTCTTCCTGCCTGGTCCCAGGAGCCCCTGGGACAGACACTTTGTCCAATCCCCGATTGGTCTGAGCAGGCAGGAAAGACGCCCTGCTCTGACCAGGGAGTCTGTGCGCATGTGTGTTTTATTTGGCCTGAGACGGACGACCAAACAATCTTGAGCACTTAGGGAGTGGAGTGCACGTAGCACTCCTCCCCCCTCACATGCCTCTGCCCCCCACCTCCCAACAGCGCTGGGTAAGGTCTGGCAAATGCAAAATAAAACGGTGCAAGAACATTGTTTTATTTTATATTGGCTGGCTCCGAACCAGGCAGTGGGGCAACGCTCCTCCGCCATTGCGGAGAAGCCACTACTGGGTAATGTTGGTGGCCCATAGCTGGAGGTCAAACAAGTGATTCAAGGTAAAGCATGCCTGTAAACGTACAGAACCCATGAGTAAATTGTGTGTGCACTTCAGCATCAGTTGCCACCCTGTGCTTTTTTTTATTAGCATACTGGCATGTTCATGGGTTGAGATTTTATTTCCGTGAATGGATTTAATCCCTTCTAGCCATGTGCTCATAATTTACGTGTTTTAGGACCTATCAGTAGTACTGTAAGCTGCATTGAGATTTTCTTTCTCAATGCAGCCAGCAATGAGCCAAGCACTAGTTTACAAGCTAGCTATTTGTGCACTTCAATGACAGGTAAGTATGCACTTATATATGACTTTGAAGTGGCGGTAAAAGTATGCTCACTCTTATGGTCTGTCTAAGTATGACAGACCAGGACTAAAGCGATGGATCCAAGCAGTCCACAAGAGAGCAAATAATGTACAAATGTGTGTGTTGAAAGGAAATCAATATAATGGGGCTTATTTACGAGCCCCTTGCGCCACCCGTACGTCACTTTCCCCATGTTAAAAATGACGCAAAAGTGGCGCAAGAGGCTTGTACATAAGCCCCAATGTGTATACACAGACACATACGTGCGCCATTTTCTGCCCTCTCTCATCTGCATGGATCAATGCATTTAGGTTTGCTCGTGAGTATCAAGTGGTCTCTGCATCCCCACAACTGATGCCCTGTCCCCTTGAAGGAGAATGTGAGTTCTATTATATACCACTGCTGTAGCCTGCATTGCTTCTACCCCGTCATGTGATGCTGGCACCGACTGCATTTGCTAATCTGGCGCTGTCATGGTAGGTCCCCTTTTTGTTGTGCCCACTCAGGGCCGGCTGTAGGGCGGTGCGACCGGTGCCACCGCACCGGGTGCTGACTTCGCACGGGGGCGCCTGTTTGGTGTTTGCTAGTTTATATTGTGCTTAAAAGCACCTGCTGTCACGTTCCTGGCCTCTAGCAATGTTCCGGCAGCAATTAAAATGTCAAGAAAACTCTGGTGATTAATGTTCTTCCAGGCGAGATCGGAGTTTTGTCTAATAGACGTTTTGGCCCTGGAAGTTTTGATTCATGGTAAGGTAGCACAGAGGGTTAATATGCTTGCTGCAAAGAATATGTACCATGCAGATCACAAAGTGAATGTAATGTAAACAGGTCAGTGGCTTTTTGCGTTTGTCAGAGACTTCCTTTTGTTAGATGCAGTTTACAGTGAGCTGTTAACTGTCATCAAAGAACTGCGTGCAGACTTCAAGGTATACATTAGAGCGTATGGATTTTTTCCCCAGACTTTCATTATTTTAATGTTGCGAAAAGGGTTCACTTGGCTACAAATCAGTTCTTGTTATGAAAGAGAGCCTCAATCCATTGTGTTACATTTTAAATTCAGAGTTTGTGCTTCTCCAGGCCAAGTACTCTTCAACTATACTGTCTACCAATATGGATGACATGTGAATTCACCCCTTGTTGTTCTTTGTCTTGTATTACATGTCCTATACACTGTTTTACACACCTATGATTGATAGTCTTTGTGTAATGTGGTTGTTATGTACAGTGCTCTGACACCCTTCACTTTTATGAGTGACGCTATGAAATGTATTAAATGCATCTGAGAGAGAGTGGTTATAGTGACTGTTAAAGGGTGGTAGGGAGGGAATCCGTGGTGGAGGTGGTCATTGGTGGGGAGGGGCACCCAAAACAATTGTCCCACTGGGCGCCAACAGTGCTAAAGCCGGCCCTGTGCGCACTACTACATGAAAGATTTCCTTCATGGAGCAAGCTTCCCTGGTGAAAATTAAAGCCTGGCCTCTTTCAATGGAGACCTCGTAACTGGGAGGCTTTTGCTGTTATAGGAATGGGGACAGTTAGGTCGAGACTCCACGTGGAAGACTAGAAATAGGGGCATTCAAAGAAAAATCAGCCACGGCCTGTCCATTCCAATGACCCATAATCAGAGCCGAACTGGCTGTATCGGGCACCGGGCATTTCCCTGGTGGGCCGGAAAGGTGGGTGCCGGTTTTCTGCCCGTGGGGGCCAGTTTTGTAGCAGTGCTGCAATATCGGCCCCTTGTAACAAAAGCAGGACCCGCCCCCACTCCCTGGGCCAGTTGAGCAGCAATCTGCCAGGGCTGGTTGCTGTTCCCATTCCAGCTCTGCACATAATTATACACTACCTTACAGGCTTGCACATATGTATACATATAGACAATACTTACACAAAGCACAACGATACGCACACAGGCAGACACTAACTACATGACACTTACCTACACACAGGGGCTTCACCTCTACATGCCACAGGATGCTGCAAAAACCATGCCAGAGGAAACCATTAGTAGCTTCACCCAGCCAGGAGCTTCTGCCCAATTAGAGTTGGAGTAGAGTGGAAGACGAATCCTCCTTCTCTATTCTGGCTTCTGTTGGTGCCTGTGGGTGCATGATGAACAAGCCCCTTTTCTCCTTTTGTTGACATGCTGTACTTTTGTAGGCTAGTGCGGTGTGTCAGTTATGTATTGTAAATGTATGAGACTGAGCTGTACAGCCGACGCCTGACACATGTGCAACACAGTGGAGACCCCTCTGCTGCTGATAAGAGGTTGCGCTTTCCCATGAAAACGAACTCTTGTTTGTTTTCTTGTGAAATCTCCAGCACTAGAAAGAACTGGGTGAGGGAGGGCCATTTGTTGGTGGAGCAGTGCCCTGGCGCTCTTAATGGCTAACCGCCACTGCTATCTTATCAAAGCCACAGATTATTTCTTCACTTAACAGTTAGATAAAGCGGTGTTTAGAATGGTGGATGCTGAAAAGGAGTTTGACCTCAGAAACTGGGACGGCCTGTACTTGATCTAGAAAAAGTCTGGATTTCCTTCCCCGTTTAGGATCTTCAGAAATTTATACAAGCTTCCACTACAATTGCAATAATTTTGAAAGACGTTGGAGAATTCAAAACAAGATTTGTTGACCTACTGGCTCTGCGGATGCTTTTTGCTAATGCTGTGTAGGATTGCCAAAAAAACACAATCATGTAAATGCACTCAAGTGTGTAAGCACCATGACACTGCTAGAAGCCGTGTCATTCTGCAGGTGCCCATACGCATGATGACACATGCACTGGCATGCATCACCATGCATGTTCAGGCACCATTTTTTTTATTTTGTTTGACCAAACCTAGATGGTGGATGCCATATGAAGCAGCAAATCAAAAAGTTACTTGTGCAAAAGTGCTTTTTTGTGAGTGGTGCAGTCCACCGGCAAATTACATTTATATCAAGGATGAGCGGTGTGGGAGCAACATAGAAGCAGGTAGCTGCGAGTGGGTAAGCAGAAACTTGTTTTTTTCACTTTCACTGTGCAAATTGAAGATTAATGTCTTCCACTTTACAATTTGACGAATTACCACTATGGAAAATAACAAGGTAATTGGTGAAATGGTGGTTACGCGGATCGCATCTCCGTCCATCATTAATTGCCCCATCATACCACCTCAGACAGGAGCCATCCCTATGCAATTAGGTTTTGGCCCTGCTCCGATGGGAGCACTCCACCTGAACTACCAGGCCAGATCCCCTCTGAATGTGACCACAAGCAACCCCAGGCCAGTTTCCCCTTGTTAGGCCTCCTCAGTGAGGTACAGGTTGAGTTCTCTGTCAGTGAGCCAGAAAAGCTGGACAGACTGTTGGATTTAGGGTTTTGCTCTGAGGGAAACAAAAAAATGATGAGTGGAATAGTTGAGTTAATCACATGCACTAGTAATTATGAGGGGCTGCATCCCAGTCCATCATATTCTATCTGGTCGGGGGCTCCTTGTTTTCCCAGCTGGAGGGAACTTGGCCTGGCAGTTCAGGCTTGACTGTGCCCATTGGTGCAGGATCAGGACTGACTCGGATATGGCTTAGCTCTGTGTAGAGTGGCATAGTGAGTGAAAAACAGTGGACTAGAATAAGGCCCCAAGATGTGACCAGTGGCTGAGATTAATTCTAGTATTCCTTCCATCCCTTTGACATTTTTGGTAAAATTACCAGATATACATTTTAATTTGCATTAAAGGACTTTGGTGGAAGCATTTGCTGTCACTTCAGAGCGAATTAAAATCTCCTTTCTCTTTGTTGACTTTTCATTGAGCATATGCCGTCTCTCAGCAGACCCATCAGTTTCTGACAAAAGCCCCCACTGGGGTTTGGGTGGGATGATGAGGGCTCTCTCTTTCCAGGAACTTGGCACATCACTATAGGTCATCAACAAGTACAGCCAATGACTAGCTTGACCAAAGCTTCTTGATTGTTGCAGTATAGTTCTCAGGACCCATCTGACACCCGGTAAGCAGCCGCCATATAATGACATGTGCTGCATCATTTTTGGCAACAGCAACACGTTTATGTTCAAACATTAGACTGGTTAAACGAGGTGACTTAGGGATTAGTTACACGCCTGCATGTGCCACAATCGTAGAAGCTGATCCTACATAGGGATTCACAGCAAGGATTCGAGCCTGCACATTTGCCATCTCTGATCTTACTTAGCTCAAACTTTTTTTGACTAACAGACCAGTTCAAGGGAGCTCTTTGAGCAACTTTTCAGTGGCCCCTTTGACTTTAATATACCTAATGCCTGGAGATCATTCATCGTCTTGGACAATTGTTATGGGAACTTTAACACCTGCTTTTGATCCTGTTTTTTTTCACACAACTGTCTCAATGTCCCTGAGCCTGAAGGGGTTGAGTCCAAATCAAGGCTCCAGTTAACAAAGACAAGAATTCAGGACTATTTACGTTTCGTGACCTACACTTGTTTCATTCTGCAAGCTACCAAGATTTTATCATTTTCTGCATTACTATATCATGAAATCAGCATTTTTCAGCTGTAAGGTATCCTTTTCAGGTAGGAAAGTAAACCCTTAAATAGGCTGTGGCTGGTTGCACCCTTTCACATGCAAGATGCAACTCACCAAATTATACATCCCAGAAAGCCTCATTATGAATGCCCAGATTTATGTGCAGGAAATCTCTTCCATCTGTGGACTACAAGACCCCCTTCCTCACCCTGAGGATGGGGCTCTACCTCGAAGACCCAATAGGTTAAAATCTGTGCATTTCCCCCCTTTCAGGCAGAATACCGCACCTGGGTAAAGCGTCTCTGGGCCAGAAACTACCGGGTCAAGAGTTTGTGGGCTGGGTATATCTAGTCCAGAGACACCAGGCAAGTTGGAAAGTCCCAGAATGGTATCTCACTTACGGTATCGCACTTAAGGACCGCTCTAATACTTGAAGTCCCCGGGTGTCATTTAACTTTCTATTAACACCTCATCTCACATTGCTGGCCCTTTAGACCTTGAGATCTGTTTATTTGCAACTTTTTTGACACTGAGATTTGTTTTTTTTTATTGCACTGTTATCTCCAGCAATCTTCCAGTGGCCAATCACTTAGCTCTGCTAATTTCTACACTGAAGCGCACTTCAGAACAGCACTATTTACTTTGTTAAAATGGATTTTCCACTTACATCTCGCACAACAGCTGACGTAGCAGTGCTTATGTTTGGAAAAATCCTTTGAATGTTGTGTACATACTGCGGAGCATTTAAAAGCTGTTTTACCATGACACACTGATGTGTCTCTGAAGGATTCCGCAGAAAATCACCATTTAGTGTTTTCTTAAAAAATATTACCTCCTTCCAGGAACTGAGCTCTGGACGTGACCTCTACCGCTTGCTCATTCACATACCAAATTATGTACATGTTATTTTGTTTGGGTGTAGTGGAAACTCCAGTTAAATCCTTTCCACTGAAAAATGGCCCTATGACATCTACTTACTACCCCCTCTTGGAATAGAAGAATACTGTTCGAAAAACATTTTAGCAACGCTTGTTGGAAGTCCTAATTTCCTGCATGCCATTCCACATGCCCTGTACCGTTTTTAATTTTAAATCTGCTTTATCAGATGAGACAGAGTTTGAGGTGATGGACTGTATATCCAAGGAAGGGCACAATGGAACAATAACTTCCTAGGCAATTAATTATAAAGCATTTCTGTGTTATAAATGTGTCAAGTTAGTGTAGTATACACGTTTCCCAAGTTTAAGTTCAAGATAAAACGCCGCATGGATGA
The DNA here is from genome assembly GCF_964204655.1 of Triturus cristatus. Taxonomy (NCBI): domain Eukaryota; kingdom Metazoa; phylum Chordata; class Amphibia; order Caudata; family Salamandridae; genus Triturus; species Triturus cristatus. Next base: position 587,831,813 of record NC_140592.1, on the reverse strand, counting down.
CGATAATAAACATGTTTATTATTTCCGTCCAGCCTATCTCTATATCGGTTGTCTCCCGAATTGAGGCAGCCCAGTCACCCTAACATCATCATTCAGGGAATCTACCTAGTTCTACATATGCCCGTCATCCATGCGGCGTTTTATCTTGAACTTAAACTTGAGAAACGTGTATATATATATATAAAATATCAGAATCATACCCCAAACGTTGAATGCTTCTGCATATATTACCATATTCCCATTTGACCTAGCGCAAAGATTACTGTCACCATATCTGAAGTGGACTTTTATAAGACAACAGGTTTTTCTGAATCATCAAAAACAATATAAACCTTTGACTCTTCATTTTTGGCGATATAATACACAGATTTGTGGCTTTTCCTGACGAAGGCGTACTTTCGCCGAAACGCGCGTAGAAGACTAATATATGGCCACAGAATTGTCTTAATTACAATAATTGTAATTTTAATGAAATCATTGTAACAAGTGACTATATACTGTATGTTTGTATTTCACAATTGTGACTTTTTATCTTGTGATATTTGGAAATATCAAAAATAAATATCATTTTGTAATTTTCTAATTTTTTAACTCATTTTTGGTTACACTAACTTGACACATTTATAACACAGAAATGCTTTATAACTAATTGCCTAGGAAGTTATTGTTCCATTGTGTATTACCCTGTCGTAGGAATTTCATTTTCTCACATTCAGGGGGTCCTAGTTAATCACGCATTATCCAAGGAAGGGCATACAGCAGCTCTTAGACACTGCACATTTGTATTGCAGTATAAGGTTAAAAAAAACTACTAAAGAGAAGTTGTAGAATAGCTAAGGAGTGGAGCAGCGAGGAAGATATAGTAGGATCACGAGACCGCACAGATCATGCCAGACGCCTCTGTGATGAGACGAAGACCACATTAATGGGAGAGGTCTGCAACTAATGTAAACAAACCCTGGCAACCCATTACAGCCTACATCATTAATGCAGTGTGCATACAAGCCAATAAACCCATTCTTATATTTTTCCCTTAAAAATTAATCCCCAGCAGCTTTACTTCTCCCCACATCCTTTATCACCCCCACTTTGCCCTCTAACCATCTTACGGTCACCGTCCCTTGACTCTTTAACTTACCCCACCAACTGCTCTCCAGCCCCCCTGCCATCCTTCTCGGAGCCTCCAAGCTCAACTGCATCCTCATCCCACAGTCTGGCTTGTCCCCAATTAAATGTGAACTCAACCCACCTCAGTACTCTCCACGTTGAGCCCAGCATGCACAAAAACCAGTAACTCTGCAAACTGTGCCTGTAAGTAGTTCCCCTGTGTGCAGTGAGGCCTATTAAATTAGACGATTTTGCTTCGGTTAATTAATATATGTCTACCAAAATTAAAAGCATGTATTTGAGATGAAAATGTGAGCATTTTCAGAAACCTTTTTAGAAGCTGATGTTTAGAGAAAAATGGTTGAACTTGCAAACTATAATTAGGGCTGATACGAGTGATATATCGTTTGGAGTCTGGGAGACTTGTTGCTCATATTAATACCTTGCTCCTAGGCGCATTGCGGCTATGACTCTTATGCAATTGATAAAAATGTTTATATTACTTTTGGCCAGTGCTTCATTTGTGGAAAAAAAAAATCAAGTGCCAGGGCCCTCGTCAAGAAGCCACTGCAGCTTGCACCACCCATCGCCCCTGCCAACGATGCCAAGGACAGTACCCACACAGCTACTAACCATCACTCACCTGAAAGTGTGACAATTCGGACAATTCCAGCCCCCAAACCTATTACAATGGCTTACTTGTCAGGTATTAGTAATTTTTATATATAATGTAATAATAAACAGCTATTGTTGTGCTCACCTCTAAATTAAACAATGACACCATGTCATAAGTGCCGTTGTTGACAATTAGGTGCCATTGCCAAGCCCTGGAAACCACTGACTCAAATTAAGCAGTGCTTCTAGCAACCCTCCCTGATGCACTGAGGTGACTACATCTAATAATCTGGCATGAGGAGGCCATTAAATTCATTGTGTTTGATATGTTCACTATTAAAACACTAAGGGGCATATTTATCAATCTTTCAGACAGCGCAACGCAGCAAGCCACCATGCTATGCTGTGTGAAAGGGAAAAGTCGGCAGTGTGCCATATTTACGTTGCGTTATACGGCTCATTTCTGCCCTTTCCTAGCGCTGGTACACCTTTGGCTGCCTAGAACCAGTGCAGGCACCCTTGCGTCATGGTGGAAGGGTGCCTGCATTGTAGGCAGGATTGTTTTTGTGCAGGAGACACACCTTCCTGCACAAAAACAATACTGGGATGCATTTTCCGCTTTCTATGTGTGCTGCAGAATGCAGTACACGTGGAAAGAGGAAAAAACAAGGTGAAATGAAGATAGTTCTCTTGGTTACCCTTCAACTGAGCAGGCGCAGCATTTTGACACATTCCCAGGTCTACTACTAATGGTAAATCTGGGAATGCACCAAAATTCATGGGTGGATGCATGGGAACACCCACACTTCACCCTTGGAATGCCTCCTTGCCGCAGAGTAAAGCAAGGCACCGATTTGACCTCCCTTGTGTTACCCTAGCTTTATCAAGCCACGCAGGGCCATACAAGGTGGCCTTGCGTGGCTTGATAAATCTCACTTAGGCTTTGCCTCGCTGTCAGAGCTATCATCCTTAGTGTGGTCTCCCCCCCACCTTTTTGCCTACTTCCCTCCACTTTCTGCTGTATCTTTTTGTTGGCCTTTAGGACTCTGAGCAGTTTACCACTGCTGACCAGTGCCAAAGTGCACGTGCTTCTCCTCTAAACATGGTAACATAGGTGTACACCTGATTGGCATATTTAATTTACTTGTAAGTCCCTTGTAAAGTTGTATTCCATATACCCAGGGCCTGTAATCTAACTGCTACTAATGGGCCTGCGGCACTGGTCGTGCTACCCACACAAGTTGCCTTTCAAATCTGTCTCATGCCTGCCATTGCAGGTCCTGTGTGTGCAGTTTACTGCCACCTCGACTTGGCATTTAAAACCACTTGCCAAGCCTTAAGCTCCCCTTTTAATACGCCTAAGTGACACCTAAGGTGGGCCCTAAGTGATGCTAAGGACAATGTGCTATGTAACTAAAAGGCAGGACATGCACTTTCAAGTTTTACATGTCCTGATAGTGACAAACAGCTAAATTCGTTTTTCACTGCTGTGAGGCCTACTCCTCCCATACGCTTGCATTGGGGATTCCTTAAAATACTTTTTCAGCTGTAATTGCTGATTAGAAAAGAGTAGCTACATCATGTTTCATATCTTTGAAATGGTGGTGATAAATCCACTCTAGTGGGAAAGTTGGATTTGACATTACCAGTCAGTCAAGATGATGTGTAATCAGTTAGTAGAAACCTTGAAAGAAACAAATGTACAATAAAAACAATTAGGAACAACCAATACATACATAAAAACAGCAAAAGTGACCACAACCTCACACAAAGAATTGATCTCGACATGATAAAAACACACAAATCATAAAAAATGCAGAGTATTAAAATAGAACTGAAAAACTCTGGAGCACAATAGTCTAAAAAGCAACATCAAAATAGCAATACAAGCATACAATATACTCCGAGTGTCCATCATCCCCTTCTTTTTCCGAGTGCCTATCACCCCCTTCTTTTTTACCATTATTACCATTTTAGAAATGCCACTTTTAGCCTTCAGCCTTTCTCCGATACACGTCTAGGCTGGGTGACAGCTACACTTTTTGCATTCCCTCTAGGCAACCACAAAAACAGGAAGGGCTGGGTGTGACAGATGACTCATCTGCATTCATCTGCATTCTGATAGCCTTCCTGGGCAGGATGGGGGAGAGGTGGCTCACACCTACATCTGAATAGGTTATGCCCTGTCTTCATACAAAGAGCTGATTGCCCCCACAGATGACTTGGTAGAAACGATTGGGTTGAAAAGGATCCTTGCGCACTTCAGAAAACTCCTTCTAAGTCAACCCTACATCAAAGGCATTTTGGGGTGTAAGTATCACGGCGCTGACCCTCCCAAATTAGTATACTACTGGACCTGGGAAAAGCTCTGCTGGAGTAAAGACTGCTGTGCTGTAAGGATTGTCACTTTGCTGTGATTGACTGTTTTGCTGAGCTGCCCTCTGATCTCTGCCCTGCTGAGGCAAGGACAGGACCCATATCACTTGAAACCAGTGACTCCAAGGGCTTTCTGGTTTGCCTCCTGTTTTCTGAAGTCTCAGAGACACAAAAGACTTCCTGCAATCCGGCTGGTGCTGCTGGATTCTGCCATCTGTGAGTTTTACTCTTGCCTCGAGTGCCCCCTCCAGTCCTGGGCCTCAGAAGTGGGTTCTGCAGCTGATTTTTGCAAAAACCAACGCATTGCCTTGAGTGCGTGAGATTTTCTTCTGCATCGCCCTTTGATGCCAACTCAGAGGCTCTTCAACTACATCGGATCCACAGGCTGTGAAACTCGACTACGACACTCTGTGGGACCCAACGCCTACACATTGCACTCATTTCGATAGAGCTCGACGAAGAAGTGCGACCCCCTATTACAGCTCCACGATGATGCAGTAGGCTCTCGACGTCGACAAAAGCATCATCCAGGGAATTTCTTTAGCAGGGCATGTCTGGGTCATGTCTGCCCTCGCAGTCAGCCTGAAATTTGAATATACACTGGTCCCTTGTGACCTCAAGTCAGTCAAGTCAAGTCAAAAGGTACTTTATTAGGCAACTAAAAGCCCTAAAAGCAGACATGCTAAATGTTACATTTCATCAGAGTCATCAGAGTATATTAAATTTATAAAACCAGGTTCACATAAAAAGATAAAATGTGAACATCTTTTTGTGTCAGTAAAAGCGGCCAGGGTTCAAGTTTTAGACTTACAGGAAATACATTATATAAAGTGAAAAAGTGCTAATGATAAAACCAGATACTATGGGCAATGTAACATAGAGTGCACATGCTAACGTGATGAGAGCCCTGAGCACGAAACAGGAGAAACAGGCTAGCTACTACAAGGACAGCTTTTTCCTGTGTCTAATAGCCCCTGTTTAGAAGCTTGCAACCCCAAAACAGACCATAGGAGAGGATAGCATTTCAAGGTACAATAATCGGGGCCTGACTTGGGTAAATTGGCGATCTCTGAGCAGCAGAAGTATAAACTTTCTGCGCAATGGATTATAAAAATCACAGAAAAAGATAAAGTGTAGGGTATCTTGCTCTGAGAAGTTTTCACATGGGCAGGGTTTTAAAGTGCCAGGCTTCATAAATCCTTGCGGAAACGCCAATAGCCAAGGGACCAAATGCAGACAGAATTTAATCAACACAAAATGATGGTGCGCATTACTAACAGAGTAGATACGGTTGGACCTGATGACTCAAGGTCAGTGTGACAAACCTTTTAACAGTGGGTTTTGCTAACTCCTCTGAGCCCTGAAGTCACCTTTTGACTGCTAGTGACTTCTAAGCAATGTTTTACATTTAATCTTTAAAAATTCGTATCTCGACTTCTACTAATTTGATTTTTGTCATTTTGGTCTTGTTGTACTCAGATAAATATTCTCTAGTTTTCTAAACCTGCGTGGAGTCTTTTTGTGTTTTTTTATTTAAATCAAATTCTGTTTATTGGATTTTACTTAGAGAGTGGAAAAGAAATGCAGTACACATACAACAGTTGTCAAATGCAAGCCTAGAGTTACAGATCTCACAAGTAGGTTACAGCTTGGTCACAAGGTCTATGGCATAGAACATTTATGAATCAATACAATCATATCTTGTTGCATTTAGTATTCCGCAATTGTCCGTCAATCCACCCTCCGAAGAGGGTAACATGAAAATGAATCTTAACATATCTAACAAACCAACAAAACTGTGATGTCATGGTGCAAATAATAATGTGGTGGTCATGAGGGCTGAGCTACTGGGCCCCTACTAAGGCAACCGATGAGCTGGTCGTTGCCAACTGTGCTGCTGTGGAATTAGATATTGAACAGGTTGAGAGCTCTAAGCCGTGGGGCGCAAGCTGTCAGTGGAAGCCCTTCCGACAAGTAGCTCACCAGCGGGGACCATATGTATTCAAAGCCTTTTCTGGTGTCGGCTACTATGTCGGCCATGCGTTCCAGTGCCAACGCACTCCAAAGCATCACATGCCATTGGATTAAAGATGGCTCCTCTTGTTTTTTCCACGCAGCAGCTACTGCCATTTTAGCAGCTCCCAGGCAAAGCCACATAACAGACTTATCACTCTGTGTTTGGCGTTTCAGGGTTGGGTCTCTCACCCCCAGCAAGGTGTGTTCCAGGGATATAGGAATTGGTTAGCCTAGAATTAGTTTAATTTGGGACAAAATCTCTTTCCAAAAAGACTGTATGGAGGGACAGTCCCACCAAATATGTCGAACGTCGCCCAGCAGACCACATCCCCGCCAGCACCTATCCGAAGTGTTGTGGGAGATGTTGTGTAGTTTCTGAGAGTATAGGTACCAATCGTACATGATCCTGTAGTGCGCCTCCCTTAGGTACATCGAGCGGTTAAACTTCACTATATCCTTGCTTAAATGCTCCCTCTGTTTGTCCGCTGGGGGGTATCCAGGAGTGCATCCCAAAAGTGTTTATAACGCGGGATCGATCTCGGGCTCAGAGCTTGTATGAGGGCATACAGATAGGAAATGCATCCCTTGGAGGTGGACCCAGATTGGGCAAACTTCTCTATGGGAAGCAGATCCCTGGTGGCGGCCAGCCGCAACAAGGGCTGATGTACCCAATGTTTAAGCTGCAAATAATGGTATTCCTCCTTGGCAGTCAGCGCAAATTGTTTCTTGTATTCTTGGAAAGTGAGAAGCTCACCTTTGTCAAATAAGTGGGAAATCATGTGACAGCCTCCCTCCCTCCAAGCCTCGAAGAGACCCTCGTGAAGCACAGGGGGGAAGGCAGCATTAAAATGTATGGGCGTATAGGAAGAAGGAAAGGTTGTTAGCTGTAACCTCCTAGTAAGGACATCCCATATCCGTAGTGTGGTGGATGTGGGTGTGCTGATGTAAGCGTGGGTGGTCTGTCATGTTATGGCTTCCATTGTGCATCCCAAAGGATGCGACTGGTTATCTTTCTGTCTATATAAAGCCAGTGCTTCTCTGAAGCCCGCAGCCACCACTCCGTGATTACGCGCAGCTGAGCCGCCCTGTAGTATTCCTGAAAATCCAGCAGCGCCAGACCCCCTTCCTTTCGTGGCCGCATGAGCAGATGGAGGGGCAAGGGAGCCCTTTTCCCCAACCAGATAAATTTAGTAAGCATTTGTCGCAACCCCCAAAAGAGACCCACTTCCACTGGAATGCTCAACCCATGAAAGAGGTAAAGCAAGCGGGGGAATGCATTCATCTTAATAGCATTAATCCTGCCCAGCCAGGAAATGTATGCAGCACTCCATTTACCCAGGTCAAGTTTAACTGGCGTAGAAGTGGAGGGACGTTGGCCTTGTAGAGATCTGAGATACGGGGAGTGAGCTTGACAATCAAATAAGTAATCTTCTTAGCTGTGCAATTAAAGGGTGACGTGCCTTCTACCCCCCGCCATTCTTCTTTAGAAAGGGACAGATTCAATAAAAAGGACTTGGCCAGATTGATCCTAAACCCCGCCGCCTGCTCAAACAACATGAGCTCCTCCTGGATAGCCCGGAGAGAGATCAATGGTTCTGTGACTGGGAGAAGCACGTCGTTGGCACAGAGCGATATTTTATGGTCATCTGTGCCAAAGCGTATCCCCCGAATGTCTGGGTTTTCTCTAATTTTATGCCCTAGGGGTTCTATACTTAAGGCGAAAAGGAGAGGGGGACAATGGACATCCCTGCCTCGTTCCGCGTGCCAAGCCAAGGGGGGGGGGGGGGTGGGATGGAAGCAACTCCGTTGACCAGGACCCGGGAGCTAGGAGAGTGATAATTGGCACGAATCATCCCTATAAAGGTCTCATTAAATCTAAAGCGCTGGAGCACTCAAAAGAAAAAGGTCCACTCCACGCGGTCAAATGCTTTCTCCGCATCTAGTGAGAGAAGAGCCGCTGGGATGTGCTTCTTCCTGGACTTCTCGATTAGATGGATGATGCGCCACAAATTATCATGAGTCTGCTGTCCCTTAATAAACTCTGATTGGTCCGGATCAATAAGGCTGGGGAGCACAGATTTGAGGCAAGTGGCCAAGATTTTGGGGTAGATCTTGGCATCTAGGTTCAGAAGAGCTATTGGGTGATAAGAGGAACAGGGTGTGGGGTCCTTACCGGGTTTGGGAATTACTGCAACAATCGCCTCACCCATGGTGGGGGTGACCTGTTGTGTGGAGGCAATGACGTCAAATAAAATAGTTAAAAGGGGGACCAGCTCCGGTGCGAAGGTACGGTAAAAGTGTGCCGAAAAACCGTCTGGCCCCGGTGCCTTTTGGAGTTTAAGTGCGTCAATCGCCTTCTGCACTTCCTGAGAGGTTATGGGTTTCGCCAAGTCTTCATTGGTGTTAGCCGGGACCTGTGGGAGGTCCAAGGGATCTAAATACCCCATTTGGTCGTGCTCCCGTGGGAGTTCCAAAGTATAGAGAGCACGGTAAAACTTCTCGAAGGCCTGCTCTTTCCCCTCCTCTGTCTTATGTGTGACGCCCGCGTCATCTACGATAAGTTTTAAATTTTCCCTTTCCTGTTTGGCCCTTAGTTGACGTGCGATCAGGGACCCCACTTTGTTCCCTCCCTCATACACCCTGGTCTGGAGGCGTAGGATGTTTTTTTCCGCCCTATTAGTATAAATGGCCTGTAACTTCCCTTTTAGGGCTGTGACTTTCCTCAGCGCCTGTACCGAGGGGCTAGCCTTATGTGCCTGCTCTGCAGACAGTAACTCCCGTTCTAACATGAGGCGCTCCTCCCGTTGCTGCGTACTCAGGGTAGTAGCCAGCTTGATGCATTTACCTTGGACTACCGCTTTCAGGGCCTCCCAGATAGTGGCATGGAAAGAAAGCTCAGGGGCATTCTGCTCGAAGAACTCCTTAATAGTTTGCCTGAGGTCATCACAGAGCAGTCTATCCCTGCAGAGGAAGTTGGGGAAATACCAGCGCGCATGTTTTGGGGGAAACATCCATTACCACGTGGGCATTGCATCGCAATGCCTTTACATCGCGGGTATTACAACGCAAGTCGTTACAACGACTTGCGCTGGAAGGCCCTCTAACCTAAGGAATAGTATGATTTACTATTCCAACACCTTCCCTACTGTACGTAGACTGGTGTTGGAATAGTAAATCATACTATTCCTAAGTCCAGCACCCTCCAGCGCAAGTCGTTGTAACGACTTGCATTGTAAAAACTGAGATGTAACGTACTGCAATCATTTTGATCGCGTTGTAACGTCACATATTCATGTTTGGATGTGGGTTCAGCCAGGTAACTGTCATCTCAAGGGGGGCATGGTCAGACAGGGATATCGGGTGGAAGTGTGTTTGCAGGGCCGAGGGGAGCAGAGATTGGCTCACAAAGATGTGATCAATGCGGGAATATGTTCTGTGGGAGTGGGAGAAGAAGGAATAGTCACAAAGGGTGGGATTAGTATCCCTCCATAAGTCCACCAGGCCCAGGAGTTGGAGTTGTAACTTCAGTGCTTTGCAAAAAGTCCCTCCCGCCGCCCTATGTGGATGCGTCGTGTCCAGCCCCTGATCCCATACGAGGTTGAAGTCACCCAAGAGGAGTATGTCCCCCTGTGCAAAGCTCTCCAAAGCCATAAGGTAGGAGCGTATAAAGTCCTGTTGGCCCGTATTTGGTGCATAAATAACTGCAAATGTGCACTGTCGACCCCTCAGTTCCCCCCGAACCATAATGTACCTCCCTGCTTTGTCAGCTTTGGTGCCCTGTGCACGAAAAGGGACCCCCTTGTGGAAAAGTAGTGCCACCCCGTTCTGTTTTAAGGCGTGGGAAGATTGAAATATAAGAGGATAAGCTTTATGGGTCAAACGATGTTCCTCAGACTTCTTGAGGTGCGTTTCTTGAAGTGCCGCCACTTGGACATTTTGGTCGAGCAAGTATTTCCAAAAGCGTTGTCTCTTGTTAGGGGAATTTAGGCCCCAGGCGTTCCAAGTTAAAGTCCTGGCAGCCATAGGTATCTGGACGGGAGTTTGCCCCCCTCATGAGGTCCTCTGTAAGGACTGAACTTCCGTAACCCCCTCCCCTTTTCACCCCAGCACAAAAACAATATAAAAAAGGCACCATGACATCTAACTAAGATAACAAAACAGAACAAACAATAAGATCGAGTGTGGAGAATCCCCCTCCCAGAGGGGAACCTCATTCCCAGAACAGATTCGAGGAACGTAACCATTCCCGTTCCCCCAGCCCCTACAACAACAACTTTTAAGGCATATGCTTTGTGAACTTATACAGCCATCTAGTGGCCATCGCTTGACTAAGCACCCATGTGTGAGCCATTCAAGGGTGTTAGCCATAGCGGCATCACAAATGTCTAGATGAGTGCAAGTCCTCTGCTCCAACCACCCTCCCACTGGAATCTCCTTACTGCAGTAGAGACGGGCCTCTCTACACATCGCTCACAACAAGCGCAGTTCAACCATGTGGTCCTGGGGGCTTAACACCAGACTCAGAACCACATAAAAGTGACTGGACCCGTGGCTGCCCCACAGTCTCATGAATTGCAAGTCCTCCGCTCCATTCATCTTTCTATAAAACCAACTGGCTGCCCCCATGGGGTAGGGGTAGGGGGGTAGAGTACATTAACCATTGAAGATAGGTTGGTCGCGGGATCCACTGATCGTGAAGCTCAGTCCGGGTTTTTGTTGGTTCTTCGGCCCACTCTCCGCCATTGGCCAACCCCCAGTCGCTCTTGCTGCTTTTCCCCTTCCGTGGTTCTTGAAGCTACAGCACCATTAGGCACAGGAGCCGTGATTCCCAGGACGTCCGCCGCCTCTGTCAATTCAGTGCAGTGCAAATGTTTATTCTCCCATTGGAAGGCAATCACAAACGGGTAAATCCACCTGTACTTGACCTTCTTCTCTCTCAAGTAGTCGGTGACCAGGCGGAACTGCTATCGGCGGGCGAGAGTGGCTTGTGCCACATCTTGGTAGAGCGTACACGTGGCGTTCTGGAATGAGACTTTATTGACGTTTCTAGCTTTTTGTAGGACCAATTCTTTGATTTTAAAGGAGCTGAACTAAGCCAGAACGTCTCGGGGTCTCCTGCCCTCCCCAGGAAGTCGCTTCCCCACTCTGTGTACACTCTCCAGCTGAATTTCAGGGCCGCCCTCCCCCATAACCGAGCAGAAGAGGCCCATCATGAATGCCTCCAGGTCCGGTCCCTCGCCACAGACTCAGATATTGCCGCGGCGGGACCTGTATTCTAATTCCTCGCACTTGAGCAAGGTGGCACGCAGCTGCCCACCTAAGTCCGCAGATACTTCCTCTAGGGGCTGTACGCAATCCGTCAATTCCTGGACTTTCGCCTCAAGGTCAAGCATTCTTGTGCCCACCGAGTCCACGTGGGCCTGTAGCGTCGACAGCTTCTCTCTCATTTCTGCTCGGAACGACTCGAAGCAGGCGTCCATGTCAGTCTTGATGTCTGTACGGAGCTCCTTTTTAAAGTCCCTCAGGGAGGCCAGGAGGTCCTCCTTGATGAGTGCCATTGCTCCTGGGGATGGCATCGAATTGTCACCAGTTGCCGCCGCACCTGCGGCGGCAAACTTGTTGGATACCTTGTTGTTGGGGGCCTTCTTCTGTGGCATAGGTAGAGGCAGTGCTTGGTCAGCTCCTGGCCGCCCTTGTGACGCTCTGAACCAGGCTGTGCTCACTTCGTTCAGCTTAGGGGCTTACGTCTTGCTGCCGCCCACTGCAAGAAGATCCCCAATTCCGAATGTGAGGGCTTCCAGGGTAGGCCAGTGGGCCACCCCCCAGCGATGACGGTCTGTGTGCTCCTGGTGGGTTCCTGCAAGAGCGGTGCTTTTTCTCTGGCTCCACCCGGTATATAAGAAGACAGAAGGCTTGCTTTAAAGACCTAGTAATGTTGCCACTGGTCTCCAATGATAATCTCAGTAATCAGCGGCCATATTAGGGTCAGGCAACAGGCGCCCAGCGCTTCGCAGAGGAGTTGGTCTTAGGCCCCTCCACGAGTAGCTGTCTTGAGGTTATGGGGCTCCCCATGTCAGATTACTCCTGGACCCCGTTGCCACACTTGCCCCATCATCCAGAAGTGGCTGCTAGATGCCCCCCTTGCCAGGCTCAGTGGCTGAGCCTTGCCACCAGTGCTATGTGAGGGATCAGGGCTCCTGCCCCCTGCTGCATGCGTTGTCCCTCGCTGGAAGAGGGGTGCCCCCTCCTCACCTCGGGCCTAAGGGGGCTCCTGTGAACCGGCGATCCAAAAGCACTTCTCTCTGCGGGCACCAGGTCCTCGAGCACCCCTCAGCTGGGTGTCCCCTGCTGCTTCTCAATTGAGGATGCGTGCCAACATCAGTGTGAAGCTCAACGCACCTTCAGTCCCCCTCCACTAATGTGTGCTCACGACCCGCCGGGGCAGTCTGCCATTTTGCGCCGTCTTGATGCCACCACGAGGGAGTCCACCCGCCACCTCCAAAGATTCCGTAAGGGCTGATAATCTCCTATAGCCCGAGACCCCGTTCCGGTGGCGGCCGACGAGCCCAATGCTCAGGTCCGTTAGTAGGGGCCCCGGGGTCTCAGCCTTCACGTCTCTCAGTGCCCGCTGCAGCTGCCATTTTTCTCCCGCTCTCGGCGCCGGGCTCACGCACCACTCTGGAGCTCCTTCGCCGCACCTCAGGGCCTCCACCGGATCTCAGGGCAGACCTCCACCATCACCACATTCCGGGTCGTGCAGTGGGGTGCTCAGGATGCCTGGCAATATGCCGTATGCAAGGTAAGAAACGGGGTCTGGGACGGAGCCGATCGGATTCCCGTCCGATCGGCCATGTTAGTTGGCCACGCCCCCAATTTGTGATATTGTCAATGAGTTACTGTAATGTAAGAGTTGGACAAATACTTTACTCATTGACACTTAAGTTAAGCCTTACTACTCTGTGCCAAGCTGCCAGAGGGTGAGCACAGGTTAATTTAGGGTGTGTATCTGACTTACTCTGACTAGAGTGATGGTCCCTACTTGGACTGGGTGCAATCCTCTGCTAACTAGAGACCCCATTTCTAACAGTCACTCTTGCACCCCCTTGCGTGGTGCAAGGGTGATGCTAAACCTTCATAAATATTACCCTTATAATATTAGTAGCTCAGGATTATTTTCATTGAACGTAAGTAGCTCTTATGACATAAAATGTTGGAGACCCCTACTACCTACAAACAAAAGTATGATAATCAACGCATCATACACCTAAACTACAAAAATGCTCAACTGTTAAAAAATGCTCCCTTCACCACAAAACTTGGGCAGGGAGACAGGTAGAAATGTGTTAGTGGTCTCCGGTGTGTGGAGGGAAGATGCAAAGAAGCATACCTTCCTGTGTGCACGGAACCTTAACCTCTAAAACCCACCTATGCTTCACACTATGGAACCCCCTAACACTACATCTGTCAGGCAGCACCTTTCACATGAAAGGCATGAAGATAAAACATGGAGGGGTGCTCCTCTGCTAGCCACCCCTCGGCAAGACAGCACAAATCACGACTGATGCCTCTGTGATATGCTAAAGGCTGCTACATTGAGGCAGGTCTTCACTAACAATAAAGCATCCCTGACTACACTTTACAACCTAAACCCCTCACCTCACCAAAGCAATATGCACACCTGTCAACTAACCCACCCTTAAACCTCCCAAACATAATCATACCTCCCCAACATACTTAAGTCTGACAAATTCCTTTATCAGCCTATAGTTGTTCGCTTACCATCCAAAGGTCACCTTTCCTTAATGTGTCAACTGCCCCCATTTTCATACCTCCCTAACTTCACTCCAGTATTCCCACCAATGTTCTTAGAGTCATACTGCTCAATTGCACCCAACTCTATTCCTGAGCCAGCGTGTCTGATCAGTGGTGAAGCCAACCCACCTGAGAATCCAGCACATTGTGCCCAACTTGCCACCCAGAAAAACCCTCACCTGAGATGTTCACCTGCCCCATTTATCCTTTGCTGCTTCGTTTGGCCTGTCCCCCATGCTACTTAGCCCTATCACCTACCTAATCCACCAAAATACAGGCTACCACATCCCTCATCTCCGTGATGTCATACTTGTTCCATGAACAAAAGTTGCATTCTGTGTTCCAAAAATACATTAATGTCCTCAAGTGTAATTTATTTATGTATATTCGTTTCAATACCCTCTACTACGCAAAATCCCCCCTATTTATTTTTGTGCATATCATGTCAATCGTTGAAGAACTTTATTGTGCCCTTCACATTCTTCTCAGAACCAACATGTGCCCGCCCATAATCTCTTTATTTCACTCAAATCTCTTTTCATTTATTTAAATGTATTGCTGCCATCAGTTAAAACAAAGCGATACCAAAGGGGATGATGGACGGAGCATTTGAGCAAATCATACACTCACCCCCAGTCAACTGATCTGGGTTTAATCCATCATCATTCTTTAGCTCACTCCACCACCCCAGTTCAGACATGGCCATATGCAAATCAGTCTGACCCTGTGCCTCATGGGAACAGTCCAGCCCGAACTGCCAAGCCATGTCTTCCCTGGGCCGGAAACAAGCATCCTGGGACCGGTTTCGGGTACATAACCCTCATCAGCCAGGCTATCTTAAATCGAGTGGCAAAGTGAGCAAGGGACCCACGTCTGGGCATACCCTGCCAACTTAGGGCGAGCAAAGCGATACCAAAGGAGATGATGGACGGAGCGTTTGAGCAAACCAAACAATGGATTTAGGCCCAGATCTCTGTACTGGGGTGAATGTATGACATTGTTCTGCATTCTGTCCATCAACTGTTGTTTTTGCATTTGCCACTCCAAGTGGGAAGGGTATGCCCAGACGTGGGTCCCGTGCTCTCCATGCCACTGGAATCAAGCTATCCTGGCTGAAGAGGGGTAAAACCCCGAAACCGGTCCTAGGATGCTTGTTTCCAGTCCAGGGAGGACCTGGCTAGGCAGTTCGGGCTGGACTGTTACCATGAGGCACAGGGTCAAGACTGATTTGCATATGGCTGGGTTCAAACTGGAACGGCATGGTGAGGAAAAAAAACGATGGATTTAGGCCCAGATCTCTGTACTGGGGTGAATGTATGACATTGTTCTGCATTCCGTCCATCAACTGTTGTTTTTGCATTTGCCACTCCAAGTGGGAAGGGTATGCCCAGGCATGGGTCCCGTGCTCTCCATGCCACTGGAATCAAGCTATCCTGGCTGAAGAGGGGTGAAACCCCGAAACCGTGCCCTAGGATGCTTGTTTCCAGTCCAGGGAGGACCTGGCTTGGCAGTTCGGGCTGGACTGTTCCCATGAGACACAGGATCAAGACTGATTTGCATATGCCTGGGTTCAAACTGTAATGGCATGGTGAGGGGCAAAAACGATGGATTTAGGGCCAGATCTCTGTACTGGAGTGAATGTACAACATTGTTCTGCATTCTGTCCATCAACTGTTGTTTTTGCATCAGTTAAAACAAGGCAGTTATTCCAAATAAATCACCAGCATGTCAGGGCATCCTTAACCCTTGTGAACTTCTGGCTAAGTTGTTCAACTGGCTTGGCCACCCATTTCACATGTGAGTGCTCAACTATTCACACTTGAGTCGTCCTGGAGCGTCCTTTCCTTGATTCCTGGTAGATATCCTGCATCGGTGACAGGGAGGATAAAAGGTTGGGACTGAATTGAGGCTGGCATGAATCAATGCAAGCATTAACACTTCAAATGTAAAACCCCTTCAGATCTAACTTGTCTTCTGCTACAGTCTGGTAACCATCGCCCAGTGTCTCGCACTTGCCCCCCCAAAACACCAACACTGTTAGCCTCTATCGCCACCCCTGTCCCCTATCGTGAATGACTGAGTACCATTCTGCACATTCGAGAGACCCCACATCCCCAAGGCCAAAGTTAAAACTCCCAGTCATTGAAAACGAACCACTTGCGATCCACTCCCATGCACTAAGACACACAATTACCGTTCCAATAAATATATAAACTCCTCCCAAAATAATGCTGGGAAGTGATTCTTGCCCTCAGTCTTCTTCATATCAACCACCTTCCTTTTGCACTTGATCTGTCTTGGATTTCTTAATCCTAATCTGTACTACTGGCCTTTCATAAAGAATTTCCTCTCTTTACACACCCTACTTCCATTTACTCACTAAATTCTCCAACACCCAACAGGCTCAAAAAAATAAACATACTATGCTCAGTTTGAAAATCGGTTATCCTTCCCTGGAAAACTCAATTACCCCCCTTTAGTATGTCTATTGTGTTTGATTAATTTTCTATTTTTATTGTACTCTTTCACCCGCATCTACTCACTGTACGAGCACTTTGCCTATCTTTCTCTGCACACGGAGCATCTTCTTTGAGCTATACAGCTTATGAAATGGTGTTAAATTGTTGTCAGAAAATTTATACTCTATCTATGAAAATACAATCTTTCAGTGTGTGGTAATTAACTTCTGAATGTGATTGATTTACTTATGAGAGGCCTGCTTTGCAGATTCCATTTGCATTTGTCAAGCACTAATTGTTCGGACAGTGCCACATTTATTTGTGTATTGTAATAGGCCTGATTCTGAGGAACACAGGTAACCCTGTTGATTGTTACGTGCCTTCTTCTCCTCATCAGCCAGGGCTGCCCTTTTCTCCTCATCAGCCAACTTTCTCCTGTCAAAGACATGGATAGCCAGCTGCAACTTCAAGGCCCTCTCCATCTGCCCTCAAACTCCCATAGGGAAAAACTGCAATAGGACACACTACTCCCTGCCTTGGTTAAAGCATGTGATGCTGTTTATTGGCGAAAACAATACACTCACACAAGAGCTCCCTCAAAGACCTCCTCATTTTCCTCTTCAACCTCATCCTCATTCTTCTCTGAGGTGCACTGTAGCTGACTGAATTCCTCTCAGGCTCTGAGGGCAAAGTAATCCTTCTTCTTTGACTACTTGTGCAGCATCAGCCCCCTTTGCTTGCACATGATCACCTGCTCTGCCGGGCTAAGGCCCTTCACGACAGCTAGATCCACAGCCTGTGTTCGCAAATACACAAGATGCAAACATTGAGGGCAAGAATTAATTTTGAAAAAAATACCCAATCAAAACCAATAGTCCATTAAAGATCCAAAAAGTCAATTTCAAAAAGGATTTTGAATTTCAACTTAAATCACTGTGTGGTACTGCAAAACACAAGTCCTGGATCCGCCCACTGAACGCCATTGTAAGAAACTAAATTATTTGGGATGGGTGACTACCCACCTCATGGGAAAATTACAACCCTTGTCAACGTGAACCCACAAAGTCACTAAATTAACCTGAGCTCAACCCTCTGGTAGCTATGGCACACAGGAAACAGACTTCCCTTAGGGCAATGGGAAAGTAGCTGTGCATTACCAAAACGATAATAAAGTAAAAATGCCAAACAGCACAAGAAAAATCCTTCACCAATTTCAATAAATATCGTAAATATTTATAATTAAATCAAGACCAAAACAACAAAAATCCAATCAGTAGAACTGGATGTATGCCATGTTAAGGATTTCAGTGACTATAGGGCCAAAAAGCATAAAATGCCAACTGTGGATATCTGGTTGCATTAGACTGGGACAAAGTTATAAGTTCACACCGACCATGATAGAGCGCAGGCTGGCTGTAGTGACCCAGCTAGAACTGCTGAACAAGAGTACCTTAAATTCTGGTTTAGAAGAGTTGCGGGAGACCCGCATTGAGGATGCATCACACAGCCGAGGTGATGCAAGGTCCTGCTTGGAGATGCATCGTGCAGCGTAGGGTCAGAGGTTTTAAGGGTGGCATACCCCATCCCCATCACACACAGCCCTCATGAGCCTACACAATGCAACACCTGCACCAGATGCAAGGTGGAAAACCAGATCAAAGCAGGCTGCCGCTCACCGACCACCATCTTGCATCCCATGGCCCCCTTGCACTTCTGTAACGTTGCCTCTCCCCATTCTGGGGGACGAACTTGAAACATTTACGCTTTGATTTTAAAATCTTGTCATTAACATGTAGATTTATAATAGCATACACTCACTTTAACCTCTTCTGTGCCCATGACGAGATAGTCTCGTCATGGAGCACGGTCGCGCTGTGCCCACGACGAGACTATCTCGTCATGAACCCCACCCACTAGTGCAACACCCGGCACAGGAGGGGGAAAGGGCGTGGCACAGAAGGGGTTAAAAGTTCAGTGCATGTTTACGATAATATTTACATTATTTGTTGATTTTCTGTAACATTTACTGGAGAGAATTCCACATTGGGGCATTAATAACAATATATCATGTTCTCTTAAGGTAATCTCTGAGAAGCTTGGATGGAAAGGTTTTCTCATATCCCTAGGCACATTTTATTTTATGTATCACAAATACATGTTTTTGACTTGATGTGTCATCATTGGAATCAGTTCCAAATATTAAAAACTATTGTTCTAGACTGGAGTGCATAGCTTGCTAAAGCAGTCTTTGCATGTCACAATATCCATTTCATTGCATTGCAGGTTTGAGTAAATATTTATAAAGACGTGGATTATTTTTTAAATGTAGGCTCATAAAGCACCTGTAAAATGCACTGCTGCTTTGCAGAAACAGACACTTAGATTGTTAGAAATGAATATGTGATTTCCATGTGATAAGATAAACTGTTTAAGATACACACAAGAAAAAGAGGGGTGAGAGGATAGGGAACCCTCTTCGACCTCCCGCTCAGTAATTTAAACTCACAAATAGAAGAGGGATAATGACAGCGCGTGAAGGTAAGTGAGTGTGTGGGAATGCACCGAATTGATTAAAACTGCCCTCACACACAGCAAGCTGTGTCATGCTTCATTATAGGGCTGCTAACACACCTCCGTGCTAATCCAACGCTGGAGGTGGAGCAATAGGGAGGGGAAAACAATACAACATATAGTGTAGGATCATAGGTGAGGAATGGTGCAGAAATAGTTATATAAAAACTGGTAACAGGGAGTCCTTATCAAACTTTTTAATACTCGGTACCCTGTCCAGATTTAAAACAAAAAATGGATGATAGGTTGGGGAGCTTATGATGAGACACCAACCCCTCCACTCTGCAGAAGTGTCGACATGTTTCAGCCGGCTAAATCTAATCCCCCGGCTTTCCTCAGGACTCTCACCACTGTGATCCCTGGGTGCTCACCCTCCCTCCTTTAAATTAGAAGTAAAGGGGATGTCACCTTTAATAGAACCCCTCGCTCTTGGAGAGGAACCTATAAAGTGATTAAAAAACATAGAACAAGTGATGTGTAAAGTGAAGTGCCGTACATACTATGTTTAATAAATGATGAAAACAAAAACAGCGCATAAACCCCATTCACTCCTAACCTTCAACTGAATTATAATAATGCAACCCCTCCCCAAAAGAAAATGTTTTGGTGGGTGGGGGTGGTTGTTTTACTTTCAGTTTTGTAACATTCAATATGTCTCGCTTAGTCGCGCCTTTGGCAAATACACAAGCACTCTGTCGCATGATTATTGCAGTGCTTACTCTCAGAGGGGCATATTACCAACGGCCAGACTTATTTCATTAAAGAGAAGGGTGTGATACAGTTAGAACATGCTGTCTATGCTAATTAGTAGCAAATTTTATTTCTTAGGCTTGTGCCCTGCTTTCTAGGTTTAAGGCAATGGAGCTTTGGGGTCTGATGCTGATTGGTTGCCTCATTGCAATATTGCTACATGCAGCCGCGGCCTGTACAGGTAAGAGCGGTGGGCTGTGAGGCCGGGTAGGGCTGGGTGGGGGTGTATCAACGGACGATAACAAGGGAAAATGAAATAAATTAATTAATTTTCCCTCACCATCATCCTTCGAAATCGCCCCCTCACCCGGCTTCACCGTCCCACCGCTCTTACCTGCACGGGCAGCGGCTGGCTACATGAGTGGTTTGCGCGTGGTCTAAGAGTCTGGGAAAATACAGTCATTGCTGAGTCTTTTCCAATGGACATCAGGCTCCTTCCTGGTGAGGGGCAGAGCTTTCCGTCTGCTGCTCTTGGCACCTAGCTGTCATACAGCTGCTCAGATGACCTGGGATGGGCCCCAGTAGTATAAGAAACAGAAAAATTCTGTTTCTTTTAGTAAAAAGATTAACCGGCTGACTCAGGTTGTGCAGTAACACCGTGCTCTTGAATTTTACTCTATTCATATACATTTATTCTATTCTATATACATTTCACTGGAAACAAATTGGGTGAGATCTGAACTAAGAACTAAGAAAGCAACCTGGAGCTGAAGAAAACACACAGGAACCAATTCTTGAGGTTTTCCCACATTGTTATGAGGCAAACTCATAGTGGTGTAGTAATACTGCACCTTGTTCTATACTGATTTTTAGGTGTACTACATGGGAAATGTCCTTTACAACGCAGTCATTACATCGCACTACCTTTACATAGCAGTCATTACATCGCAACATCCTTTACATCGCATGTCATTACAACGCAGCCATTACATCGCATGTCACTACAACGCATGTCATTACAACGCATGTCACTACAACGCAGGCATTACATTGCAAGTCATTACAATGCATACCATTACAACGAATATTACCCTTACACTATCCAACACTTATCCTACTGTTGCACTCACTGGAGTTAGAATAGTAATTATTACCCCTATACTATCCAACACTTACCTTAAATGCGATGTAATGGTATGCATTGTAATGGTATGCATTGTAAAGGTATAATGCGATGTAATGGAATGCGTTGTAAAGGTAGTTTCTGAAAATGCGATGTAAAAAAATGCGTTGTAAAGGATGTTGCGATGTAAAACCTGCGTTGTAAAGGCATGCATTCTAAATGTATGCGTTGTAACGTCATACATTCGTACTACATCAGGAATCTTTCTACTTCCGTTATGAGGCAACCTGGGTTTGCTCTGCCTACTCAGGGGTGTAACTTGGCCAATAAAATTTGGGGCGGGGGGGCAGGAGTTATGATCTTCAGATTTCCCAACAGTCTCACTGGGATATCTTGTTAAAACCAGTGGTCGAAATGCTCTGGATCAGGCCCGGCTCCAGGAACTTTTATTTGGGTGGGCCAAGGGTGCATTCGGGTGGGCCATTGCAGGCCCGAGTTGTCGCTTATATGTCTAGCTAGGCCTGCTTCTGGGCCCTCCTTTATCTCTCCTTAGTCTTACAAGGTACAGTAAAACGCACTGTTTTCCAAATCTCTTTCCAAATATTATCATTCTCAAAAAGTGCTTTTTTTCATGTAATGTCCCTTTGATGTGAAGAGGAGGTTTCTAAGGTGGGAGTATCAGGCAAGTAACACTACTCGGGATCCCTCTGTGCAAGCCTTCAGGGAGAATCCCTCTTCATTACTACCGCCACCTGACCCCTGACTCTGCAGCGCACTCCCTTACAGGTTTGATTATCCACTTTTCTACCACCCCCTCTGGTGCGAAAGTCTTTTTTGGCACCCCACCAATGACCTCTTTCTCCGTAGATACCTTTACTACCACTCTCCAACAGTGCCCTTCATCTCTCCCTAGCCCCTCCCCCTCATGACCTCCTCCTCGTATTCCCTCACTACTCACTAGCCTGGTAAAGGGCTTCTAGCCAACTGCTTGGTACGTTTTTAAAAGAAAGCTGCATTTATTGTTTGAAATTGCCGCATGGTTGATTATTGCGCTGCATACCGAATTTCACTGTTTTTAAAACTTTTAAACTCACGTTATCCTACCTGTGCACCTTGCTCTCACTACCGATCGCCTAGCGCCTTTCCCCGGTCCACCACGGATTGTTCCGCTTGAGTGGAGGGAAATCATGGCGCAGGCCGGAAGGGTAGTGCCTGCCTGACATGTCGCACTTCCCAGGTCAGCATTCTAGTTCTTTCAAGCCCCATAAAATCAGATGCTCTCCTCAACGCGCAGTGGACTCGCTAGAGGACGAGTCACTGTGCCTTAAGCTGGTGAATGAAGCGCCTGGTAAAGGGCTTCTAGCCAACGGCTTGGTTCGTTTTCAAAAGAAAGCTGCATTTATTGTTTGAAATTGCCGCATGTTAGATTATTGCGCTGCATACCGAATTTCACTGTTTTTAAAACTTTTAAACTCACGTTATCCTACCTGTGCACCTTGCTCTCACTACCGATCGCCTAGTGCCTTTCCCCGGTCCACCACAGATTGTTCCGCTTGAGTGGAGGGAAATCACGGCGCAGACCGGAAGGGTAGTGCCTGCCTGACATCTCGCACTTCCCAGGTCAGCATTCTAGTTCTTTCAGGCCCCATAAAATCGGATGCTCGCCTCAACGTGCAGCAGACGCGCTAGAGGACGAGTCACTGTGCCTTAAGCTGGTGAATGAAGCGCCTGGTAAAGGGCTTCTAGCCAACTGCTTGGTTCGTTTTTAAAAGAAAGCTGCATTTATTGTTTGAAATTGCCGCATGTTTGATTATTGCGTTGCATACCAAATTTCACTGTTTTAAAATCTTTTAAGCTCACGTTATCCTACCTGTGCACCTTGCTCTCACTACCGATCGCCTAGCGCCTTTCCCCGGTCCACCACTGATTGTTCCGCTTGAGTGGTGGGAAATCACGGCGCAGACCGCGAGGGTAGTGCCTGCCTGACATCTCGCACTTCCCAGGTCAGTATTCTAGTCCTTTCAGGCCCCATAAAATCGGATGCTCGCCTCAACGCGCAGCGGACGCGTGCAGTGGGCGCGCCGAGGGCGCGCCTAAGGCAAGATGGTCTGCGCCCGTCCACGCCTGGACCGGGCCCAGGGCCACAACCCAGCTACTCACCACTTGTTGATTACATCAGCTACTCACCACTTGTTGATTACTTACTCCAGCACCCAGCTCAAAAGCATTCACATCACCGCTAAAAACCACACCTGCCCGCGCCTTGACCCTCGCCTATTAACTAGTATCAGCTCCATTCAGATGTCCTAGCTGCACTTTCAAGCTAAACATTCATACCAAGCAAAGACCCCCCTAACCCAATTCACGCAGCACAACCACGACGATTTACAGTTAGCACTTATAAATGCCCGCTCACTTCCCAAACATAAATATGAGATAGCGGACTTCATACTAAACCAAAGACTAGACATCTTATTCATCACAGAAACCTGGGGAGACCCGGCTTCTGGTCCTGATTTCGGTATTGCCACCCCTGAAGGGTACTGCACAGTTAGACAGGACAGAACCACAAGGAAAGGAGGAGGACTCGCTATCATTTTCTGAGATAAATTTTTAGTAAGGACAGAAACAATTCCTACCACAACATGTGAAGCCATCACATTTACCATAACATTTAAGCACTCGCAATCCTTCAAAGGAACACTTCTATACCGTCCCCCAGGCCCCTGAATTGACTTCCTCTCGGCCTTAAACACCTTTCTGGAGCCTCTCGCTGGGGTATCAGACTTCACCTTCCTGGGTGACTTTAATTTTCACATAGATTTCCCTGACAACAACGACACACTAACACTCATCACAGAAATGGAGGCAGTAAATCTTCGCCAGTTAGTAAATGGCCCTACTCACTTAGCTGGCCATACGCTTAATGGGCTCTTCACCAACAACAAATATATTTCACTAACAGAAACCTTACCACTCACAAGGACTGACCACAGTGCCATTCTATTCAAAATTCAGACAAAATCTGGCCCCCACTGCTCCAACACCCCTACCCCACCAATACAATTCAAAGCCTGGGGTTGCTTGAGCCAGCAACGCCTAAAAACACACATGGAATCGACCAACTACGATTTCACTCCAGATCCATCACTCGCCTCACAAAACTATTCCAACTGGCTTAACAACGCCTTTAACCTCCTTGTACCACGAAAAAATGTCTCTAAAAATAGAACAACCCCATCAGCCCCCTGGTTCTCAGAGGTCCTCAGGCTAGAAAAACAACGCTGCAGGAACCTAGAGAGACACTCCCGTAAAAACTACAACATCCTAGACAAAGCCCGATACAAGGAAGCTATGTTCAAATATAAACACCTCATCATTCAGGAAAAAAGCAAATACTTCCTCAACCAGATTGAGACAGCTCAAAACTCCACCACACAACTTTTCAAAGTGGTCACTAAATTATCAGGCTCTGCCATAAACCCCCCAATCGCGCCCACCCAAGAACTCTTCAATGAACTAGCAAAGTCCTTCTCAGACAAAGTTAACAACATATATGTCAACTTCGCCTCCCAAGCTAAACCTGATCACTCAACAGTCACCTCTGACAATAAGGAATATATTCCTTCCTTCCTAACTTTCAGCCAAGTGGTACCAAATCAAATCATGGACCTCATTCTAACTATCAAGTCCGGTTCCCCGACTGATCCATGTCCTTCATCGGTTTTAAAACTTTTCTCTGAACTTCTGGCCCCAAACCTCACGGACATCTGCAACGCCATGTTTAACACCGGCAACTACCCAGCCACATGGAAAAACTCCATCATCAAGCCACTTCTGAAAAAGTCGCACCTTGACCCTCTAGATACAAAAAATTACAGACCCATCACAAGCCTTTCATTCCCTGCCAAAATATTTGAGAAACTAATGAATACACAACTTGCCAACTATATAGAAGACAACAACCTCCTGGACGATACTCAATTTGGTTTCAGGAAAGGCCATGGCACAGAAACAGCCCTCATCAAAGCATCAGACGTAGCTAGATCCATCTTAGGCCAAGGGGGAACAGCAGTATTGGTACTGCTGGACTTGTCAGCAGCCTTTGACACGGTCGATCACTCCACCCTGATCGACCGTGTCTCGAACATAGGCATCAAACATAAAGCCAAACAACTATTGACCTCATTCCTTGCCAACCGCACACAACTAGTGAGCCTCGGCAACTCCAAATCCCCCCAGTTCACTCTCCCGTGTGGCGTGCCACAAGGCTCATCCTTGAGTCCGACACTTTTTAACATCTATGTGTCGGACCTGACCAGGGTCATCAAAACCCCCGGGATGAGTCTCACCTCCTACGCCGATGATACTCAATTGGTGTTAGCAATCCATAAAAATGGAGGAGAAATTGCTGCCAAATTCCAAATGGGCATGATCGCTATCAGCTCCTGGATGGTTAAAAACAGCCTAAAGTTAAACTTCGACAAGACCGAGGTCCTGATACTCGGCAAGCTCCATCTGGTCTGGTCCCGCGTCTGGTGGCCTACTGAACTAGGCCCACCACCTCCCCCGGTGTCTAAAGTTAGAAACCTGGGCATACTTTTCGACAACAAAATGAACTTCACCTCACACATCAACTCTATTGTCTCATCTTCCTTCTACACTCTTAGGATGATCAAAAAACTTCGACCCTTCCTTCCACTTAACGCAGGGAAAACCCTCATCAATACTCTAGTCGCCTCCAAAATCGACTATTGCAATGGACTTCTAATTAACGCCCAGAAAAAGTCATCAACAGACTCCAGATGGTGCAGAACTCAGCCACAAGACTGATAACAGGCACCCCCAAGTACCATCATATCTCAGCAACAGTACGAAGCCTTCACTGGCTACCCATAACAAGCCGGATTAAGTTCAAGGCCCTCTGCCTTGCCTTTAAGGCCATTCATAACAGCGGACCAGTCTTTCTGAGAAAAGCCTTACGTGGTTACATCCCCAGCAGAACCCTCCGCTCCTCTACGGCCAACCTCCTGCACATCCCCCGAACAAAGAAAGTAGCCTGGGGTGACAGAAGATTCACAGTCGCTACCGCTAAACTGTGGAACACCTTGCCCCAACATATCAAAACATGCCACCCTCCACTAGTGCCCCTCATCTCTCCATAGCTCCCCCCACCCCGTGACCGCCTCCTCTGATTCCCTCACTGCCACAATCCAAAAATGCCCCTCATCGCTCCATGGCTCCTCTCCCTATTCACCTCCTCCTCGGATTCCCACAATACCACCCTCCACATGTGCTTCTCATCTCTCTGTTGCCCCTCTCTCATATGCATTTCATTTGTTGTATAGTGCTACTCATATCAGTGTAGGGTGTAAAAGTACTTCGCATCACACACACATTATACAGAGACAAATCAGTCTGCGGGGAATGTCACATAATCCAATGAGGATAACAAGATGTAGGAATCACATGTCATCCATACTGGTGGGCAATATATTTTATGAGGGTTTGGTCTGGAGAAGCACAAACTCAGGATTTAAAGAGTACTCCAGTGGTTGGGGGTTGGCTTTACTGATGAAAATGTATATCTGCCCAAACAATCTCTTTTTAGCAACATTAGAATAATGAAAGACTGGGGAAGTTCTAACTATATCACAACTCAAAAAAGTGAAGTTTATATGCAGCTCTTTGATGACAGTTCATAGGTCACTGTCCTATTTTAGGATTGTAACTTCTGAACTACAAGTGACACAAGGATCTCTGTGACAAAGGCAGTAACCCACTGAGCTATCCACATAAAATTCAATGTATCTGCATTTAAAAACTACCAACAGACTAATGATTGCTCTCCAGCAGGATCATAAAGCACCAGTTATCTGATCACTTTTTATTCTTGTTGTACATCAGTGGCAAATTCACTGTGAGGGCCAAGACTCATGTTTGAGTAGGCCAGGCTCATGTTTGGGTGAACCTGGCCCACCCGGCCTATCCGCTAGAACCGGGCCTGCTCTGGATCTGAGGGACACGACGTGCCCATACTTTTTAATTTTAGAAAAACAGTTCCCCTACTCTTTGTGAAAAGACAACCACCCCGGAATGGGTAATACCGACAGTTGAAACGCTTCAGCTATGGCGAAAGGCAGGGAGTCTCCTGTGCTGTGAGACTGGTGGAGTGGCAGACCGCTAATCAAGCCTTCTTGCCAGGGTGCCTGCTGCCTGAAAGAAATGTAAATGTGTGCAACTGGTTAATCTACAAATCTAAAGGGTGCTTGGAAGCGATATTGGCTTTCATTGATGGAATCACTTGAAGCTTCCTGATGATACAGATTTTTTTGTGTGTGATATTTCAACTGAGTTACCATCCGAGCTGTGAAGTGTGTGCTTTTAAAGGACAGTTATAAAAAACAAGTTGCACATGTACCGTCTGGATATTACTAAAATCTATATTTTGAACGCACTTTTATATCTTAAACCTTTTTGCGCATTTGGCAACTGCCTATTTTATACTGTGTGTAATGTAGATTTAAAATGATTACTTAAATATTCACAGTCCTTTCTGTCACAGACTGGGACCTCTTAACACTAAACGTACACAAATCACTATTGTCCACTGCACCAACCAGGATTCAATTCTGTGACTCTCTGGTTAAAAGCAAAGACCTCTGTAGTGCACTAACTAATAGAAGTTTCATAAAGTATGATAGTGCATTCTCCACTGATTAACTTAACTTGTATTTCTCATTTGACCTGTGAAGGGGAAAGATCGAAAAAAGTTACAGTATGCTTTTTTTTACCACGTCTTTTTCCCGCCCCCATTTCACACAGTATCACAGTTCCTACACTTTTTTTTAATTGCATTTCGACCGCTGGTTAAAGCACATTACATGAGAGGCAGGACATGAAGAAGGCTTGAGAGTCAGTTGAGAGGGAGCAGTTTGTTAAGGGAACTTAAAACATCACATATTTCAAAATAATCCACATTTATTAAGGCCTTTAAAACAGAGACAAGAGAAAGCGAGCGTGTGTGTGTTTTGTCAGTGTAGGCATGTAAAAATCCCCGGTGAAATCCGACAGACACTTCATCATACCCGAATGAAAGCCCTTGAACCAAATTACTTTAGGGGGGTGTAACAGGCCAAACAGTCCCGCCCCCTCACCCTAAACGAAGCCCTGTGCTTGCTACAGCACGATCCTTCAGCAGTGTTTTCCTACAGAATCCTGGCCGGCCATTCTGGGCCAACGTTATTACATTGGCACAGCTTTCTGGGTAAATCGTTTCAAAGATCACATGTACTGGAACTATGCAAAACCGAATGGTGTTTTTATGGCACGTACACGATAAATAAATTAAGCTAATAGAATACCTTATAACCGCTATTTTCCAGTATAAATATTCTTAAACCTAATCATTTCAATTTGTAGGCGTCAGTGCACGTGACATTGAAGCTCCGTACGAAATAGCAGGGCATTATAGTTTGTAGAGACACAAAAAAAGTATTTTCAAAATCTTCTCAAACAATTCAGGACAAAGATCCTATGTTAACGATTCATAGAATACAGAATAAAAAAGGCTACAATAAACGATGAAAAATGTTAGAAAAACATTTAAACGTTACACGGCCGAAAACTGGTTCCATGTGATATTATTTGATATTATTTGAAAGAGGCCGTTGAGTGACGAGTTCTTGTCGAACGTTATTTCGCACCCCTTCTTCGTATCCAGCCATTACTCTTTTTTTAGTTTGCTTGAAATCGGGTTTTTAGGTACCAATCATATGTGCTTTTTAACCACCTGCGTACAGCAGAGTTGCTGTCAGTCACATTGGATCTCGGGGTGCGGGAGGTGCAGCAGCTCCCCACAAAACTTGATAAAATAGTTTCGATGGGGGAATGAACAATAAAGAGACCCCTCAAATATTTTTCTTCGAGCAGCATTTTTGTTTTTCAAAGAAGCTCTGTCAAATGTCACTACGCCTTTGGTGAGGTGACTTATTGGCCAACACCCCCGCACTAAAAATCATCCTAGCACCCCCCCCCCTCCCCTCCCCCGGCTGCCGTAGCTCCCAAAAACCAGGTAGCCCTCTACCGAGTACTTGTAAAGCAGTGGGGTCATGCCCCCGCCTCTTTAAAGTATAAGTTGCAATTAACAAGGTGATTAATTCCCCGTCGAGCCATTTCCCTCTCTGTAGAGCTCGCCCGTTCACAGAGCTGTGCCTGCGGTGTTCAGTGCGCGCCTGAGCTTGTAAACACACGGCCATTGTCAAGTTAATTGGGGGCGGCGCTGAGGCATGTGCACGTGCGCGCTCGGGTTATCAAGAGATCTATTGTTTCCAAACACATTACACTGTTTGGCACGATCAGGGGACTGCATCAAGGCGATTATCGGCGGGGCCTGTGACAATCAGCAGGGGGTCCCTGGCAGCGTTTAGAAGGCGATTGTGCAGCAGTGACATTGTTATTTGGAGACAGGAAGGGGTCTGCTCCGTCTTTGTGCGGCTGCCGATCGCACTCAGTGGCGGCCAGTGGCGTAACGAAACCTGAGGGGGCCCCCCTGCAAAGTACAAGGAGGGGGCCCCCTAACCCACCGCCCACCATTTTGCCTCACCGCAAAAAAATCTGGTATATTTTGATTTGAAACCTCCAACATTTAATGAAATGCCTCTATATTTGCGTACTCAAATTTCGAATAAGAAAGTAAGAAACACTCTTACCATATAAGCTACACCATTTGTAACATTATTGTCAAGAGCAGATTATTTAACTGAGACGGGAATCAGAGCAATGCCAAGGAGCGGTTGTATTGTTTGAGGAACTGCCTATCGCTGAAGAACAAGGAACAACTACATAGGGTCTGAATTAGAATTGACATTGATGGAAAATAACTTAAAACTTTGAAAGAAACCCAAATCTGCAATTTAACAGACTCGACTGACAATATACATGAGCACTACACAAGATATAACCCAGTATCCTGCCAGCTCCAAGAGAAATAAACTGGTGTGAATTATCTGCATGCCACACACTTGCGTCTGTCAGGGATTTTGTACGATATTAACCACTCTATAGTATTTAAAATGAACTGAGGATGCAATTTCAATATCTGCCATCAGGGCTTTATTAGTAAGCAGGGCATAAACAGGCAGGCACACAAGGCTGAGGATGAAAACTGCTTGGATGCCTTTGAACACTGATGCAGATGTGTGTCTGTATTTATCATTTCTGTATTGTAAGCAAAGGTAATTACACGAATTCAGGTGCACATATTATAGACAAGTGCAAACTGCACCATCAATACGGCATCATGTAGGATAAAAACAAACCATATTAGCAAGTACCTAATGACAGAATCTACACTAACTGTAGCTGGTGAAGTAAAGGAAAAGTGCAAATACTTTCAAAGTGCATAATAAAATAATCAGCAATCCAGCAATATACAAAACCCAAGCGTGTTTTGTAAAGCAATCCCCCCTTCTTCTTGCATCAAGGTGAAAACACTTTCAAAGTGCGTGATAAAAACAAGTGACTGGTCAAACAATAATATGCACAACAGCATACAAAAATCAAATCTAACCAGTTTAATCAGACAATGGCCCTTTGGTTTGTGAATGAAGGCGCAAATATTTCACAATAACTTTTTAAACAATAACAAGTACAGCAGGCAGCAGCATACAAAAATCAAACCAGTTTAGTCAACCAATGCGCCTTTGGTTTGTGCATGAAGGTGCTGATATTTCAAAGTCACTGTTTAAACAATAATAAGTACAGCAGGCAGCAGCATATAAAAATCCCTGTACTGCACCCTTCCCAGGCACACACACATCTAGCGACAGAGTCACTGCTCCTGCGCAGCACTGCACATCTGCCTGATTTAGGAAAAGGGTGAGTCAAGCACATAGCAGCTGAACTTTTAGAAACGTGAGTGAGCCTGTAGGCCTCACTCCAGTGACAGGGTAAAAAGGACCTCCTTTACTAACACTGATCACTACACAGTATGCTGACACCAACGCCCTTGTGCTGCTTAACACCTGGCAAAGGCTGTATGTAGCCTTCCACCACTATAAGGATAGCACTTTGGGTGACCCTTCTGGTCCAACAAGACAGCATACTGTGAGACAGACCTGTGTCATGACGCACCCGCATGATATGTGCTCACCTATGCGAAAAAAATCAGCATTAGGGTCCAGTGCTTTAAATGTGCCGGTACTCACCGGTACTGAGTACCGGCACTTCTCCGTTTTATCCCCCTGAGTACCGGAACTTGTTTTTGGGAAAGGAATGTACCGGTACTCCCAGAAGCAGCAGGGCTCATGCCCTGATGTATGGGTACGTGCAATGCAAAAACTACTGAAAATAACACTTTCAGATGGAGCATGTTTATGTGCCGCTCTGGCAGGCAACGGGTAGTGTATTCCTGCGCTGGGGTGCTCCTGCAGTGAATGAATGAATGAATGAATGAATTAACTTTATTTGCGTGGTTACTCAAAACCATTACAATAGAAAAGAAGAGAAAAGCATTCAGATTAAAATCTAGAAGTCTAAAATCCAAAATCTAAAACAGTATAAATCTATATGCACAGCAAATATTAAAAATTTTCCTGTACATGCTTCAATAAAACCAGTCAAGTATTAAAAAATAGTGTACAGCCTCCTGCAGTGTTAGGTTCTAATTGACATCGCAACGAGAATGAGGATGTGGCCAGAACTGACAACAGTGGAACTGGAGAACCAGGTTTGAATCCCGACGTTGGCTCACCATCCTGTTATTCTGGACAACTCCCTTAACCAGTGGTGCCTTAACAAAAAGTAGGCTTTAATGCAAATGTTCCAACTGGCATGAAAAGCGCTTAAATGTCCATGGCCCAAATTCGCGCAATATAAAACTGCCAAAAATTAGGCCCTGCACGTATGTCATTGGAGCTGATGCGTGCCATGTCTCCAATGTAAGGAGGCAGTTTGATATTGTGCGAATTTGGCCCATGGGCGTTCAAGTGCTTTACATGACAATCAGAACATTTGCATTAAAGCTTACTTATGTGGCTATTCTTAAATTCCTGGCTCATAGCCACGCCCCTAACGGTCCACCTAGTCCATTAGTGAGTACTGGCACTTCTCATTTTCCATACAAAGCACCGACTCCAATTAATTGCCTCCCTCTTCTCCTCTTGGGGTGATAGCGGTTCTGTTTACTCCAAGTAGAATGCTGCATTTGGAACCCAGATGTGCCTTAATATAGAAGATATGTATCTGCACGCAAAGTTCGGCCAGGGACTACGCTTAATCATTTGATTAATCATTCGAGGAAGAGGGAGCCTCGTGTAGAAACTCAGCTTAAGTATTCCAAGTTTCTAGAGTATAAAGAAGGTTATTTGGTTTGAATAACTTGGGGAAAAGAGGAATCTACAACTAAGCATTTGAGGTGCGGAATCTGAAACACCAATACTCTATATAGCACGTCCCAATATAATGTCGGTAATATACTTATTCATGCATACAGTGCTTTAAATGTGCCGGAACTCGCCGGTACTAAGTACCGACACTTCTACATTTTCTGCTCTTGAGTACCGGAACTTCTCTGTGTCCAAAGAGAGAACCGGTACTCATGGGGTAGCATGCCAAGCTCAGTGCAATTTGGCATGTACAAAAAGAAGCGCGACAGACCTGACTAGTCAGTTAGTTTCCGTGAAGCACTCTGATAATCGAGTGCTAATCTGCCCTCAGTGTGCTAACTGCGGGGCGGCTCGTATGCATTTATTTAGAGCTAGCAGGAAGTTTGGGAGGGGCCCGCGTCACACTGTGATATTTGACACTCAGGCTCTGTGGCGTCAATAGCACTGTAGATGTGCAAGCAGGCCCTTCTAATAGGCATATTGTCACTGTGGGAAATCTAAGAAAGGATTCCTGCTGGCATAACAGAGTACGGATGCACTTGTTTGAAGTCAGATTGAGGAGGAAGGCGTTGTTCTCAGCAGAGAACTAAATCAAATAAACTTAAACTTGAGGAGGAAGTTGCTGATAGTGAAATAGTAGCACAGCAGATGGGAATCAAGGTTAGTAATGTGGGCAGCAGCCAGGGATGGATTGGCAAAGCGCATGGGCCCTGTCTTAGTGTCACTTATGGGCTGGTTTCCTGGAGGACAACCAACCACAATATCCTACTGGCCACCCAGCCCCCTCTATGGCCACCTGACTAGGCCACTATGCAAGGCCGGCTTTAGCGCTGGTGGCGCCCTGTGCGACAATGTCTATTGCACCCCCCATCCCCCATGACTACCTCTGCCACGGATTCCCTCACTAGCACCCTTTAACAGTGCCATTTAGTTTTATAGCACCACTCATACCAGTGTAAGGTGTCAGAGCACTTTACACCACACACACATTGCACAGACACAATCATATGTGTGTAAATCAGTGTATAGAAAATGTTACATCAGATAGGACTACAAGGTGTAGTGTAGGAGTGACATTTCATCGATACTGGTAGGCAGTATAGTTTGAGTCCTTATTCTGGAAAAGCACAAATTCTGAATTTTAAACGTAACACCATTGTTAGGTGTTCTCTTTCATAATAAGAATTGTTTTCTACCCAAATGAACCCTTTTCGCAAGATTAGGATGATGAAAGACTGGGCAAAAAAATGATAGCTCTAACATATCCCTTGCAGTTTGCATGCAGCTCTAGGATGACAGTTAATAGCTCAATGTTATATATTGGGATGTTGTCTTAGAAACGACAAGTAACAAAAGGAGCTCTCTTACAGAAGCAGTAACCCACTGACCTATTTACATTATATGCACTTCGTTATCTGCATGGTACACGTTCTTAGCAGCAGGCATCTTGACCCTCTGTGCTACCTTAGGATGAGTCAAAACTTCCACTAGACAAACCTCCAGTCTCTTTCCAGGAAGATGATAAATCACCGGAGTTATATTGACATTTTAATTGATGTCTGAAAATTGCTGGAGGCCAGGAACACGGCAACAAGTGCTTTTAAAATGATAGTATACATTTTTTTTTAATGACGCCCCCACCCAAATTCAACGTCCGGTGCAGTCGCACCGATCGCACCGCCCTAGAGCCAGCCCTGACACTACGGAATGTGTAGGCGGGTCGCAGCACAAAAGGCTGTGCTTAGAGGTGGGGAGCCGAGACGAGTGAGAGGCCAGGTTTGTGGCTGTAGTTTTGGGCCATCTTCACCTTAGCCCAGACCCCACAAGCAGTGCTATTCCACATTCCTTACTGCCATTCCGTCACACTGTGTCTTAATAGATGTGGTTGGGGCGGGGCAGGTTTTCCTCTGGTCATTAGGCCATTCACAACTCGGCCCCTGCGGGACAAGGGGCTCGGTAGGTGGAACAGCTAAACACAAAAGCAGTGTCTTTGCAGTACTCCTCTGCCAAGCACTCCTTGCACTGAGGCAATGGCTGGCTGGGGAGAAGAGAGTGTGAGGAGGCTGAGAAGCCACACAGGGAGGCCAGGCCAGGTGTTGTGGCCCTAGGGTCGTTCGTCAGCCTAAAAAGGTTGTGTTTTTCCCGTGCTCCCTCCCAGGCAGGCGCTTCACATTCATCCCGTGGTAGGCGGGGAGTGCAAGTACTACTCAGAGGCCTTCCTGAAAGGCCAGGTTTTGCTCTACCTTTTGGGCCGTTACCACGTCAGCCCTAAGGGGCTAGCCCGGTGCTGAAGCAATTTGCTTCAGGTGACCTCTCTGCCAGGCCATCGCATTCAGGCAATGGTGGGTGTGTGAGTGTGCAAAAGCTCAAAGGCCTCGCTGGGAGGCCAGGTGTGGTGTTGGTGCCATTGGGACATTTTAAGCTCGACCCCAATTTCAATAATTAGGTTACCTGCACATGTTCCGTTTTTCAAACGCCTACAAAAGTACTTGCCAAAAAGATCTGTGCTTTATCTGATAACAGTTTTGACTCATCATAAGTTAGCACAGAGGGTTCATGTGCTTGCTGCAAAACACAACATGCTGATCCCAGATTTGTATTTTATGTACATAGGCATGTGGGTTACTAGTATTGCACACCCAATTAAATCTCAATCAAATCAAATGTGTGCCCCTGGCCGGGTCCCTTAGCCATTCCCTTAGCCCTGCCCCATAGCCCCCCTCCGCTCAAGCTCCACCCCATAATCACATCTTAATATGGTGAGTACCTGCACTTATTTTTTTACATTTAAAGCACTCCATATATATGTACATCCATCTATGTCTATAGTATGATTTTAATTATCTTGAAGCTCTGGAAAGCTACCTTGGCCAGAAAATACATAGTGAGCCAAAACCCAACATTTTGTTGAGTGTGGAAGCAGAACACTGCTGCTTTAAATAGTATTTGTTCTTTCAAACCATATCTCATGCTGGCTTGTTTTTCAGCCCTTAGTAACATGCTCACTGAAAGCTGGCCACGCTCAATATTCATTAGCCTGGGCAGAGAAGAGGTAAAAGTCAGCAGCACATTTCAGAGTCGGACTGTTACACATTTTGCACAAAAGCATATTTGTTCACAAGGCGTCACGTGCGAACCCACGGGCACATGGCCTCTTGTTTATTATGAGGCTGGCTAAGCATCATGCCCAAGACATACTGTATACCCTTATTGCAAACCACAATTAAGTTTAATCTCAGCACCCCTTCTTCCTATGCTCACCTCCACCCCAATCTCAGCTCAGCGCCCTCTTCGCTTGAGGTTGCCTCCACCTCCTTCACCTCCGTTCCAAGAGTGCGTCCTGGGACCTGGGCACATAGAGAACTGAATAAGAGGAGAGAGGGGTCTGCAGAGGGGCCTCTCGAGCAACGGACTGCCAGCTCTCTGCACACGAGAGACATTCGGCCATCGCCAGGCTCCTAGTAGTGCCCTTAGGACGTTAGAGTGGGGAGGAAGCGCAGTGCAACAGGAGGCAGCCGATAAAACTCAATCTGACAACAAAAAAAGACGCACTTCCCTGCATTAATGTAAAAAAGACAAGGTGTGTTGCTAATGCGTTGCAGGGGGTGCTGTCTTTCTAATGTACCTGCCTGTTTTGTTGTTGTGGCAGTTTGTGTGTGGAAGCAGGTGGGGGATGCACACAGGGCAAGCTCCACACACCAGTTTGGGTCAAGCAAACACGTCGCCACTACGTCGCCTGCGCAAGCTCAATGGCTACAAACTGTGGCGCGCACAGGGCACACCAGGCCACAATGCCAGCAAGGGATGTCTGCCTTCAAACCCCTATTGGGTAATAAAAGACAAACAGTACTGGGGTGCAACTGCCCCGTTACACTCTTGGGCTCCGGCACCCGTTCACCTGCTGCACTATCCATAACTACGACTCTGTGAACTAAGGTTTAAATCATAGCTGCCAAGGTTTTGGATTGCTTATGTGTGACATTTTCATACCTTCAGTGTAATTATGAGTGACATTCAGCAACTATGAGTGACACTTTGTCACGAGCAAAATCCAACAAGGAAGACGAGAGAAACATATAAATCACAGAAATTACACCCATTGAAGCAATGAGAAACTCTAGGAAGAGCTTAAATCTGCTAAATAACACCAGAAAAAGAAGGGCACTAACCTAGTGCCCTTACATAGGGGGGCTGCGCAGAGGGTGTTCATCGCTGCAGCCAGGCTCCAGATTCAGGGGTTTTGAGGGAAGGAAGAGGTGTGAGAAGGCTACATACATGGGTTTGCTGCCTGGAGATTGTGTGTCGCTGCAGTCAGTCCCCAGGTTCATGGCCGGACTGGCCATAGCGGGCACCGAGCATTTCCCCAGTAGGCCGCTAGGGTGGGGGCCTTTTATGGGCCCCTGGGGGTCGTTTTTGTTACCGGGGGTCAGTATTATCGCCCCCCTGTAACAAAATCGCCCGAAACCGGCCCTCGCAAACTGCTCGGCTGCACTCCCCCTCACCCCGGGGGGGGTGGCTGAGCAGTTTGTCAGGGCCGGTTTCTGTTCCCAGTCCGACCCTGCCCAGGTTGAGGGGTCTGAGGAAAGGAGGAGGTGGGAGAAGGCTCCATACATGGGGGTGCAGCCTGGAGACTGCCTTTGCTGCAGCCAGGTCCCAGTTTCAGGGGTTTTGAGGGAAGCAGAGGGTGTGAGAAAGCTTCATACACATTGCTGCCAAGTTTTCAGACTGTGTGACATTTCCATGGTTAAAGTGCATGAGTGACACTCAACTGCCAAATGTGCGTCACTTAGTGTAACATTTTCCTGCGAGCAAAACCAAGCAATAAAGTGGTTGGTAAGAGAGAAATATTAGAAATTACACTTCTTTGATCAACGAGAAGCCCTAAAATATCTTTCAACTGCAGCAAAACCCCTGAAATGGAAGGTTAAAATTCTGATACAAAGCTTTGTATACCAAGAAAATATAAAAGTAAAGCAATCATCATAAAACATTTCACTTCGCCCCTACCCATGTCATTGCAATACATTGCGTCCTAATAATACAGTTAAGTACCTGCTGCAGAGATCAAATAAACACAGGGTGGATATTCTGATGTTCCAGCCAGTACAAGAAAAGCAAAATCACAGCTGGTACATATATATTTTTACAGTTTATCTGCATACATCACGGAAAAAATATAAATAGAAAGCACGTTTAAATGTGTTACAGGGACTAATACTCAAACACAGAAATTGCAGTTACAAATGAATAAATACAATTTTGTTTCCAGTTGGTATAAGTCATGTCCAGGATCCAGGCCTTTGCAGACTTGAAAATACAACTAATGGCCGTAATTTTCTCTCCGAAAGCTGTCAACACTAAACAGAAAGGCATGACTCACCCGAGTGCTGCCATTCCGCAGTCGGGTGCAGTTTAAAGTTGTCTCAGAGCACACGGCGAGTCAGTCACACAGAGGCAGCTCTCAACAGTATCTCGCTCTGGCTGGTGGTAGTTTTCAGTGATTAGGGGACCACTCGAATTTTATTTTCTGGCGGGCCAAGCAGCATTGAAGCAGGCAGGATACCAAATCAGGGGGCCCAGTCACGTATGCCAATTACCTGTCACGTGAACCTGAGCCTCCCATGCGCTCGATCTCAATCTGCGGCGGCGGAATAAGAAAGCGAAAGTTGAATTTGCCTTCTTCATTTATTGGCTACAATGATAGCTGCGCAAACTAATGATAGTGCCGGGTGGCGCCAGTGACGGAGTTTATAACCAACACAAGGCACTGCCTCGCTTCCCGATTCTTTCAGTGCAGGTCTACCGCGGGATGATTTTCTCAATTAATAGGAAATTGGGAACTACAAAATATAATCACAAACACCACTGTGGCGGTGTGGTGTCTGTTCTCCCGAAGGGGCCCCCTGGAGCTTGGGGCCCCCCCGCACCGCGGGGGCTGCGGGGGCCTGTGTTACGCCCCTGGTGGCGGCCATCAGTACTTCAAGTAGCGCCCAGGCTCAGGGCTCCCTCCGGGAGTCGTGAGTGAAAACATAGCTAGCCTAATTGGCGAATCCCGAAACTCTTCCCCAACTCCGTCGCACCAAAACACGTGTGCTACAATGAGCATGACCGGTTTGCATTTGTGTTAAAGTTTTTGGGGGGCCTAAAAATGTTGCTAGCTTAGTATCTATGGTAATGTACATATCTACAGTTGAGAATCAGAGAGAGAGAGCTCGCTGTTCCGTGCCACGTGGGCCTTGGAGAGTGGCACAGAAGGGCATTTGGCCTGAACCTCAAGTGAACATGCATTGGCAAAGTCATTAGTCCTCACCATTTTCAGGTAGCATATTACTCGTGTGTAGCGCATAATTGGAATTGAGTCGCATTTAGGTACTTAAAGCGGGACACCATCGGGATATAGTGGAAGGCAGTGTGAGTTTCTCTCAGTGGGGCAGTATGGTTCTCGGTGGGGGAGAGGAAGTGGCACTATGGCCAGAGCTGCCGAATTTGGAAGTGGGGTACCAGGTTCAGCCTTCATGACCAGTCCACCAGGCTGCTCTCGTGAGGGAGCACATTCCCATGCTAGACCTTAGAAGCCCCCGCAAGGCCTTAGAAGCCTTGGTGTCTTAGCACCGGCAGGTAGACCCTAGCGGTGGCAGGTGTGGGTTAACCTGGAAGGCCTGTCCACCACAATCCATACTGAAGTTTACCTTCAGTCTTGCGTGCAGGCCTCTAAAGCAGCATACCCTAGAGCAACAGTTACTGTCACTGAGGTCATAGGACTCTTGAGGCCAGTCCACCCCACCCATTGGTACCTCCATTGTCCTTGTTTCAGTAGTAGCAGTGCAATTCACAGGGGATTGGCACTGCAG
Source organism: Triturus cristatus (assembly GCF_964204655.1). Taxonomy (NCBI): domain Eukaryota; kingdom Metazoa; phylum Chordata; class Amphibia; order Caudata; family Salamandridae; genus Triturus; species Triturus cristatus. Next base: position 587,792,806 of record NC_140592.1, on the reverse strand, counting down.
AATTTGCAGACACACCAAACTAAGATGCCTATTAGGATGGCGGTTGTAAATTCTCCCCGACAGCCATGCTAGCAGGAAAAGACCAACCGCAAGGATCGCGGCATAACCGCCGGTGCAATTAGGATGCTCCGCGGCGGTCGGATTCTGGCGATTAACATTGCTGCCAGCAGCACCGCCGCAGTTTGAAAAGGAGCATGTCATGCATGTCACTGCACTGCGTGGCAGGCACTGCACAGTGCCTGCCGCCTGGTACAGGGACATGTAGGGGGTACCATGGGTACCCCCCCAGTGCACCCACACCCCCCCAACACATTGGGGGCCCACAATGGGCCCCCAGAGACATTCTCCGCATGCCTTTCCATGGCGGTTCCACCGCCGCGGATAGGCTGGCTACCGCCGGCATCATATTCATGCCGGCGGAGCCTGGCCCTGCACCGGCATCATTGTAGCAGTCCAGTTCCGCCCGCTAGTCATGCGTGCAGACTGGTACTGGCGGAAAAGTGGCGGACGGAGATTCTCAACGCCGCGGTCGGCAACGCCATGCTAATGGAACCGACGGTTTTCAGGGTTGCGATCACGGGCGGATGTCTGCCGGCCCGGCGGTGGCCATCCGTTCACCATCCTAATAGACCCCTAAGTTTGCACACTTCACAGTCGCTCTGCTTCATGCACAAGCACTTTTATCATGCTGCCTGCTTTGGGGGGACTGGAATTATGTAGCAATTGAGGACAAAATTATGTTGCAGTGTTGACTAAATTATGCAGCAACAAAAAGGCAGCAGAGTAATGTGGTACATTTTCTGATACTTTATTTTGACATTTTTACACAAATCAACAGTCTCTGCAAAGATTTTGCCTTATTAGTACCTGTGTAATATACAAATTCAGCAGTGAGAACGGTGACGAGTCAACCTTTGCAAAGGGTCCTCCACTTCGCAGCAACACAAGTCACACTTTATTTAGTAACTTTTGATCCGTTTAAGCTACAAACAAATTTGTAGTTAAAATCATCAGATTATGCAGCAATTGATGTATTATGTGACAAATATGGCAGAGCCATAATTATGTGAGAAACATTTGTAGCTAGGATATTTTGTCATTCATGTTTTGAACTGCTCTTGTGGAAAAAGGGAAAAATGGTGCTGATGACATAGGTGGGGGACTGGCCCGAGAACTTACCAAATCATCCCTCCCCCCAAAAAGGGATTCCTTTAAGGGAGACAGAGACACGTAGAAACCATCAATAAGTTAGAGAGTATATCATTCTCAGGCCGTATTTATTACAATCCACATAAACTCAACATTTTATATAAAAAAATTATTCAATTATCCAAACATTCACATGACATTTACACAAGAATCCTTTGATTAGAGGAACTAATACATGTCAGCTTCTAGCAACAGATCCTCAAAAATGAGTTATGGCTGGCCACCACCCAGGCTCCATGGCATTGACTATTCCAAATGATTCGGGACCGTGGTCCCCATACCGCAAGTTGCATCTCTCAAGGCAAACTCACCTGCCCCCTCAAAATAGAGGGAGCGTGGGCCAGCATGAAAACTGGACACCCAACATACCATGCCAGAGCCAACCCAAGAAGGGATTCTCCCATGTAACCATTGGGATGGGCCTGGGCAACCGGGCCATACCTTGGTCCCCCGGCACAGACACCATCCCCCGACATTTTCCGGGGGCCATGTAATGAAGTACCGTGAGAGGCTAGGGACAATCGCTGTAGCGGGAGTCCCAACCCCTTCTCCCACACCCCCACGGCAACCACAGTCCCGGTTTAAGCCAAAGACTTTCTAATTCTGAATTCGACTGCACTTCAATTACTGATACCAAGGTTGTCCACCTGTTTTGTGACCAGACATGACTCTTTCCCCGCCACACAAAAAAATTCTGTCAATGGGGATGGGAGGGTGGGAAAAAAGGCAGCTTCACCGCCGTGTTCCAGCAGCAGCAGCAAGGTCCAGGGTGAGGGCACAGCAACAAGGTCGTCGGGGGCAGCCAGGCGAGGAAAAAAAAACAGGTACTTGTGTGGGAATGCATTCCTCCTTTTATCCTCACCTGGCTGCCCCTGACACCACCCAGGCGCCCCCCCTCACCCCTACCGGCCTACCGGCCAATAACCTATCGCGGGCATACCCCCACAAAAATTTAAAACAATGGCACCACTGTAGGCGCCACCCGGCACCAGTGCGATCCAGCCCGCACCTGTCTTGGGTGCTCGCCATCGGTTGGCATTGCCCACTGGGCCACAACCTGCATAGCTCGGAGACAAATGGCTTGCGATTCCACTATGGTCCGGTACGGCCTACCGCCCCCTCCTCCCCTCACTGAGACAAAAACCAATATAACCTTTTGTTTGGAATAGGGGGTCGTTGACCCCGATCGTATTTATTAACAAACACACAAGGTTATATATACATATATTCAATAACGCAGAAATGCAAAGACAGGATTCGGTACATTTGTTTAATTCCTAGCTTTAACAAAACTCTAATACATAAATGTTCCTATCCTAGTCTAAACACATTACTGATCACATTTCTGCGTATTCCTTTGGGCCTACGGCAAGGTCAAACGCTGGCCCCTCCCCCTTTAATTCAGATTGTCCCACGCACCACGACCGGAGTGCGCATGCGCAGAGGGCCCAGCTGACCCGGAAGTACTTACCCCCAGGCAACCCCCATACGTTCAAGACTTACTCCATAAAGGGGCCATGCAGACAGCGCAGCTTACTTACGCCCGCGTGCGGGGTGGCCAACCAGCCAATGGAAAGCGTAACCCCCCCTTTGTCCCCGCACCGTTCCAACCAACCGGTTGTAACTGCCCCTGGAGTCTGGTGAGAGCCACATGTCCCTCCCCTCTGGGCGCCCCACTTAATAAGGCGCCCCAAAAGATTAGTCAATTTAGTCTGTCCAACCTATTACCTTACCGCCCGCCACGGAATACCGCCTCAAACACGACAAAAAAGGCATTTTACATACAACATATTTTTATCAATTAACACCCTTTGGAAAAAACACATAAACCATATTTTACTTCAACAAATTCTTATTTCAGGGATGGTGGGTGGGGAAAAAAGGATTAACTGTCCTCCCGAGGGAGGGGGCACACGCGATGGGTGTGCTGCCGAGGGGAGCAAGAGATCGCCCTTCGCGCTCCCCCCGGCTTTAAAGGTCCCAGAGAGTCTCCCACACCCCGGAAGTGATCCGATCACTTCCGGGGCGCGGGGGAGCCTCCCATGACCCGGAAGCGATTCAATCGCTTCCGGGGCACGGCCCCTAACCAAGGCGGGGCCAAGGAGTGGGCAGGATACGGGGGCACGGCCGACCACCATAATGGCGGCGGGGCCGATGCTGGCCCCGCCTTCCTCTATGGTCCGGTACGGCCTACCGCCCCCTCCTCCCCTCACTGTGACAAAAACCAATATAACCTTTTGTTTGGAATAGGGGGTCGTTGACCCCCGATCGTATTTATTAACAAACACACAAGGTTATATATACATATATACAATAACGCAGAAATGCCAAGACAGGATTCGGTACATTTGTTTCATTCCTAGCTTTAACAAAACTCTAATACATAAATTTTCCTATCCTAGTCTGAACACATTGCTGATCACATTTCTGCGTATTCCTTTGGGCTTACGGCAAGGTCAAACGCTGGCCCCTCCCCCTTTTATCCAGATTGTCCCGCGCACCCCAACCGGAGTGCGCATGCGAAGGGGACCCAGCTTTGTGAATGTATTTTAATGTCAATAACTTATATTAAACCTTAAATAACCATGTGTATCCATTGGTTGAATTAAATAGCGTAATAAGCTGTAACTGGTGAGTGAAATGCCAAACAAATACTAAAAATTGGGATGTTTTGCTCTTTCTTTCCACACCTCTGACTCTGCTCACTGACCCAGTCCTCAGGTTATTCCCACCCTCTGATTCTCCACCCACAGTTCTCTTAGTTTTTTCCCCCACTTTGACCACTGCCTTTGTGACCTACTGGCTTTTTCAATGCCTTTTGGCGCTGCTATACAGCTTCAGATAGATACTGTGCATGCATCATGACCAAAAGAAAAGAAAGGAGCAATGACCCCACAGCTGTGGGTATGTCATTTTGTAGACATGAGCACTATATATAGTTAGACGGGTTGCGACACCTATTTTCACCCAGTTCATCCAAAATCTTTGAAAATCCTTAATGACACGGCGTGCTGAATGGTATCGTGCCCAGCCCAACAGACACGTTTGTATCAAAACTGCAACATTTGGGACACTTTCTGCCCCTGACCACTGGCACAGCAAATTGCATTTGCAGTACATTTTAATGTTATCTTCACTATTAAATCGGTTTCTTTTCCATCGTTTCTTCACTCCATTTTTTTCACCGCTCTTATATTCTTAAACTTTTTGATCCGCATGCAAGGAGTTGTGGCATTTTTCCAGATTTCTAATGCTCCTGTTGGGCCATCCGTACCTCTCATCAAGAACACGACGTAAGCCAAATTCATCGACAGCAGTTTATTCAAACCCAATGCATTTCGGGCCTAAAAGGGCCCATCATCAGGGGAAACTGTAAATAACAATTATTCAATAATTAAAATTCCATAACACCAATGTATACACATGCATCTCAATTTTACAGGTTTTCTTCGTGTCACAAAACCAACTGTTAGTGACCTTTTAAATTTGTTATAAACATTACTTGATACTGTCTTCCCTTCAGTCCCTGTATCCTCGGCTCGGTCTCTTCACTTAACCTTTAACATTATAAACATTAATAACGCACGGTGATCCAATACTATACTCCCACCTGTTTATACTACCAATCCCGTCCTTTCCTTCAGCTTTCACCCAATAAACCCTTCCTTTACCTCTCCACCCGTCAGAACGTTCCACATCAAACTACCCTTTGCGCACTCCACTCCATTTCCTTACTGGTCTTTATTTTGCTCCCGCCTGCTATTAAACACTTTTAACTGCTCGCTTAACATCCATCTCCATCAGTTTTCTCCCATCAAAACCTAACCTTTCACCTCCTCCCGTCAAGACGTCTCTTTTGCATATTCACTCCTCCCCTCTTTTAATGTCAATAACTCATATTAAACCTTAAATAACCATGTGTATCCATTGGTTGAATTAAATAGCGTAATAAGCTGTAACTGGTGAGTGAAATGCCAAACAAATACTAAAAATTGGGATGTTTTGCTCTTTCTTGCCACACCTCTGACCCTGCTCACTGACCCAGTCCTCAGGTTATTCCCACCCTCTGATTCTCCACCCACAGTTCTCTTAGTTTTTTCCCCCACTTTGACCACTGCCTTTGTGACCTACTGGCGTTTTCAATGCCTTTTGGCGCTGCTATACAGCTTCAGATAGATACTGTGCATGCATCATGATCAAAAGAAAAGAAAGGAGCAATGACCCCACAGCTGTGGGTATGTCATTTTGTAGACATGTACATGTGTAATGACATATGCACACAAATGCATCATTATGCATGGCATGCCTACGTAATGACTAAGGTACCATTTTTTAAATCAATACAAACATTAAGCAATGCAAAATCACTTTTTAAGGGGGGTTGGCTGGTAGCAATTTGCTGCTTGGTCATACCAAGGAAAACCGTAAATAAAATATATATATTTGTTTTAAAAGACCGCAGAGATGGGGGCATTGGAGGAGTGGGTGCGGCAAGCAATGGGGAGAAAGCAGAGGAGGTGAATTGAAGTATCTGAGGGAGGGCAATACAGTGGAGAAGCACACAAAAGAGAGAGCTTGCAACTAAAGGGAGACAGCTACACAAAGCGATGAGGGGGGCTAGTTGGGGGAAAATACACAATAGAAACAGCTAAAAAACATGCATGAAAGTGATGGAGTACTTAAGGAAAAAGATTTCGATGGCGGGCGGACTTGAGTCCGCTTGCCATTGTAGCGGGGATTGGGACCGCCCACCTGTAAGGCGGCAGTCCTGCACCCCATATTACGATGCGACTCCCATCCAGCAATTTAACATTGCGACCGGTGCTGCTGGATGCAGCACCCACTGCACTGCTAAATGGCCATGTTGTGCATGCCACCTTGTGCATGGAATTGTAGGGGTACCCCCAGTACACAACTACCTCCCCCAACCCAAGGGGGGTCCCAACAGGCCCTCAAAACCAATCCGCACCAGCTTCCACCGCCATGGAAAGGCTGGCTGAAGCCCACATTGTAATTTGGCAGACGGTGCCTGCTAGGCACTACCACCATTTTACCCAATGTGGACCGTCTGCCAGGCAATCGGGCTGATTGCCTGTGGCGGAAGAGTGGCAGGTGGTCTTTGCACATGCCACGGCCGCGGGCTGATTCCCCCGCCATCCTGATTTGGCGGGCGAAAAATCATCGTGCGATGGCGGAGGGCCTGCCATTGCACGGCTGGTGGTGGCGGGCCTTCCGCCATCATAGTTGGCCCCATAGTTCCCATAGTTCCTTTAAAGTGGACAGTGGAAGGATACAAGTGAGTCAAGGCACTAATGAGCTGTGCTCCAGGACATGGACACGAGCATGATGGAACAAAAACGAGAAGCAAAGCCATCACCGAAGAAGTAAGCAAATGAGGCCCAATGGTAAGCAATGGGTGGGTTGTAAGCCCACTGTTGGTAAGCCCGCAATAGGTCTTTTCCAACTTGCAAGACCTAAAATGACACAAGGTGAGGAGGTGAGTCTCATTTTCAGATGCTTGTCAATATTTTGGCATTTGCTAAAGCTAGGATTATGGCTGGGGCCTCTCCGGTCCCCCGAAAGAGCCCAGGTGTCACACTTTCATATCCAGTCCTGGCTTTTTAGTTCACACCACATTGCTTTCCGTCACTGGCAGTTTCATCCACCTAGATCTGGGTTATTTGAGAGCTCGGATTTCAGATTTTAATATGTTTTAGCCCATGGGTTTCAGAAAGTCCAGAAAAGCTCCAAGTTACTAGGAAAACAAGGGAACTGAAAATGCAGTTATATGAACTCAGATTAATGCAAGGAAGGCTAATTCAAAAGCATCATCCTGATTTTTTGGTCAAGTTCACATTTAGGCATGTTCAAATGTTTCCTTAGGAGGAAAACATATAGTCAAGCATTATTTGTATAGATGTTTTGAAGTTTTCAGTTTTTGGGTTGCACCCCAAAGACACCATCCAAGTGAAATTTCTAGTCCGAACGATAACCTTAATACTTCATTCGAATATACCCTTTTCTTGTTCACTGTAGCCCGATATGTTAATTTGTGTGTAAACTCCAAGTATGGTCTGTCATCAGTAATTCAATGTCTTGTTTCACAATTTACTGTATAATTACTTTTTCTTTTTTATGCACACTGTATGTTTTGTTGTTCTCTTCTAATATATACTATCTGTACTGAAAAATTGTATTTATTGCGTTCTTCTTAGACACCCTACTGTAATGTAGTTCCTATAGTACCCTTCATGCAGGACCTGCGCATTTGTGGGTAACATAAACCGTGGGTCTGGTGGCAGACTGACTCTGTACACCCCCGCCAAGTATGTTACCCTGTTTTCGCATTAGCTAGCTCACAGTGCCATTAGAATCTCCTTTTATCTAAGAGATTAGTTTTTGGCAACCTCAGAACACAATAAACACTGATTTCTCAGACTTGTGGTAACAATATACTACTTTTCACCCCGTCACTCGTGCTTGCTCGTTTTTTCTCAGAGAGATACACAGAAGAAACAGTTGGGCGTGTTTACAATAAGAATTTATTGTACCGTTGTTCTTCTCATGTAAAATATATGTTTTACTACAACTGTTACACAGTAGCAGAGATATAGGATCAGCAGTACAGTGAATAAAAAGGAATAGTACAGCTCTACCATTTTTCAATAGTCGTGAACATATACATTAGTATAAAATGCATTTATAAAATATAGTGCATACTCCTAAGATGCCTGTCTAGATGTACCTGAGTGTACCTAGCATGTTAGTAGGTGAGTAAGAGCCTAAGCCTAAGACTCTAAGAGCCTAAGAGGCAAGAATCCCGCTAGGATTTAGTCAAACCTCATTACCTGAATAGTGAGAGTGGGGGACTTTGTCTTGAACTTGAGTTGGACACCCTGCAAGGGATAGTCAGACCGCTGTCAGCTGGAGAGATTGCATGTCAGAGCCGCAGCGTCTCTGGTCAGTCTGTCGGCCTTGAAGTCTTGGTTCCTCCTGACTACTGATAGCAAGAGGTGCTGTATTTATACAGTCTATGTGCGCGTGTTAGTCATTGTTCAGTATGAGGATGACGTTAGGGATTAAACCTTTGTGCGTAGATAGGAGAGGTGAAGTATGCCCCTTGGAGAGTGTTCTCATAAATTATTCATATGTGCTAAGGATGACATCTTAGCAATATTGATTGGGCAGAACCCACCCTCGTCATGGAACTAGGTGAAAAGTTTAGTCTTTAAAAGGCGTCAGTCCTTATAAGGCGTTCAGTCCCTATAAGGCATTCTGTCCTTATTTGGAGTTATGTCCTTATAAGGCTCGTTCATATGAAATGAAGGGGAGATGATGTAGGGAAAGAGTACAATGTTCTCTAAACCTATATTAGTGTACCGATATGAAATATAACACCCATGCCACATTATAATTAACAATAATAATAATACACATTTTGAGATACACATTTATATTGGTATCAGTGCATAATATTATCAAGAAGTAATTTTAAAATATTTCTAAAAACGTTAAAAAATCATTTAAAAACAGTTTAAAAAATGAGGCAATAGATGTTCTTTGGTAATAATTTGACTTTTTTATTGAAAAGTTCCACAAATCACAGTTCTAAATGAGTTTGATCACAAAAGTTGAACTACTGCAAGTGTACTTAGAAGGCCATGCTTATTAAAAGCGTCAATTTGAAAAAAGTTATTTTGAAAAGGGGAAAGAAAATTTCTGAATTTGTTCCCAGCACACAGTGAGCCAGATTTAGATTAGAAGAGACATAACATTATCGTTGCCTGCTACAGCAGGGGACAAACACTTCAACACCTCGCATAGCACGTCAAGTGTGCATAGATGAGACTCCTCGCTGACAACAGCTGTTGTTGAGGTAGCCGGTGCTGAATTCAATACCTCAGTGCCAATGCTGGAGCTGAAATTCAATTCAGTCATGAACGGTATCTGCGGTTCCTCAAGGAAGGCATGTGTCAAGATGGGAATACGCTGGGGACAGAGTCGTGCATGGGACCACATGGGTTCCAGCTTGGAGTCTAAGTCCGCTGCCGTCTCCGTGTCAGGTGTCAGACAGATGTCTAACTGAAATTCTCCTCTGCAGAACAGGTATCGGAAGACAGGTACGATGCAGTCATCAAAGACTGGTCTGAAGGATAAGAACCAAGAAGCACTTAGTTCTCGTAGGCGAGGTGCACCCAGATGCTGTACCATGCACTCACGGTAATATCTCTCCAGGAGAGTTTTTGCAATCTCGCTGATGGATGGTCCGTCCATTGCGCAGCAGGTGGACGATAATCAGGATTCCAGCTATAGCGAGCAGGATCAGAGGTAGACACCCGAAAATGCTTCCAAATACGGAGTGTATAAAGTTAGGAATAACTCCGAGGATCGTCTGGAAAGTGCTACAGAATCCTGACCCTATGGTCTTAAATAGGTGTATAATGCCACTCGTATCTGACATGTTAAAGATACTTCCCACCATTTCTACAAAATGTAGGGGGCAGTTGGTACGAATAAGGGCCTGTATCTCTGTCGAGGTCCTTGCGACTTGGAGTTCAAAGGTTTCTCGAGCGGAGGTTAACGTCACGGTCTGCTGTAAAAGCATGGCTTTCATTCTGCTCAAAGCATCAAACTGTATAATGGAAACATTCAGTGAAGGCCATACTGGTGCCTCCCTGACTGTATTTGTCAAAGGAAACAATACTTGCATAAAGCAAGTAACCCTGGTGTTCACGGTGACCAGATATGCGATGCCCGGGAGCATCCTACAGTAACCTTGATCGCTCAGCATCAAGTAACTCCCATTCGAAAGTAGCTCAAATGCTGGTGTGATCATGGCAGCTGGAGTTCTTTTCATGTGGCAAGACAGATTCGCAATTGAACCATTACAAGCTCCGTGCAAAATAACATCTTGGCACATGAGAGAACCGCCTAAAGCATTCTTGTAGTTAGTATCACTAAGAAACACTTCTCGATCCCCACTCCGGCATCGAAATCTATAAGGTGAATCCCAGGATATCTTAATGTATTCTTTACCCAATTTTTCATATCTGCCTACTTGCCTTTAATCAAAACAATAATGAAACTGAAAGGTCGTGATCGGGAGAGCGATTTGGCCATGAAGTAGCCATTCTGTTGATGGTAATTCAGCCACTGTGAATGGTAGCCTGTCCAGTTTTTCAATTTGCAGCATTGTATATTTAGCTCCCCTTTGTGCCATTTCTATCTGTGTATCAGTTAGATTGTATTCTGAAAACAGAGACGTACTGTTTATAAAACGCCAAGGCGCAATTCCTGCACGCAAAGATTGCAGGATCCAGCTCAATAACATAATAGAACGTAACTGTGATTGGCCGTGTTGTAATATGGCTAAATCCTGTTCCAGTATGTCAATAGCAGAAGATACAATGTTGCCCAATGAATATATTCTGGAGGTCAAAGTTGTTAACCCATTATCTACCACAGCAAAAGCTTTTTCTAAGTTTATACGGTCTTTTTTTCGTATTCTCTCAGCAGCTTCTTGTTGGGAGATCTTCCAGATTTCATTTATAGGCAGCATAAATGCCTGTATATATGAAACGTTTTTGACGTTGTTTCCTAGGTCCTAGTAAAAAGTCCCTAAGATCCATGTCATATTTGAGTAAAGATAAGTGTTGTTTCACTTCTGCAAGTGTTGAGGTTTCTAGCCAATCTAGGCACAACTTCCCAACATTATAGGATGTCACTACCTCTGGATGTGCTCTCTGTACATAACGTGGGTCTGGCCTATGCATGCTGAGTCCCTTGGTGATGTTCAGGAACCGTTTATGACATGTGTTTGTGTCTAAGGGCCAAACCACCCACTCCTTCCAATTTGGGTCTGATCTATTGTACTTTTGTATGTCATCAACTGTTGCGCCTTCCTTTATAGAAGAATTCTACCACCCATGTGTTGGTGTAGGTAACCTTAGAGCGTTCAGGTCCTTTATCTTGGCTATTCCAAGACAGGATGTCTGTTGTACAGTAGCGTTTAAAAAGATCATCTGCTGTGGAATGAGGCATGCTCTAAATCAGGGTTCCTCATAGTACGGCCCGCGGGCCGCTGGCGGCCCGCCCGGCCTTCATTGGCGGCCCGCGGACCTTGATCGATGCCAGTACACTTCCTTGGAGGAAGTAAGCAGGGAAGATGGCCGCAGGAGCAAA